>NC_142468.1:26277500-28777500 GCF_049115385.1 Moschus berezovskii | reverse complement strand
CAGAGTGACTTGTGGGAACAGAGTGTTTTTGAAACTTTAACTATATTGGTTTAAATACAGCAGGGGTTCATAGGCAAAATTATTGAAAAATAAAACTTGAAGGTTAGTTGGAGCCAGGCTGGGACCTAATTGAATAGGTCCTGGAACTGAAGGGGATCATGGAGTTCAGGGTGGGGATTCAATGGTTACAATCTATCGAGTCAGAATGGAAAGATGGTAGCTTATTCAACAAACGCTTGCTGAAAATCTACAACTGTATAGCACATTTGCAATTTTTGTATCAGGAATTAAGTTTTCTGTACTTTATTGAGTATTTTTCAGATATTCCATAATGTAATATAATCTTGTTTTTAAGTTTGTAACCACCTCCTTCTAAAATCTCTCTGTGCTTGACCAGGGATGACCAGAAAATGGAAGCTCTTTCAAATTAAGTCAGAAATGAGGAAAAATAGGGAGAATAAGACTGTGGAAAATACTCTGTTATTAGTTTCATGAAGCTGAATTTTGAGTACCGCTAATAGGAACACTGCTGCTGACCTGAATATCATGGCTGCTGCTGCTGCTGCTAAGTCACTTCAGTCGTGTCCAACTCTGTGTGACCCCATAGACGGAAGCCCACTAGGCTCCCCCGTCCCTGGGATTCTCCAGGCAAGAACACTGGAATGGGTTGCCATTTCCTTCTCCAATGTGTGAAAGTGAAAAGTGAAAGTGAAGTTGCTCAGTCGTGTCCGACCCTTAGCGACCCCACGGACTGCAGCCTACCAGGCTCCTCCATCCCTGGGATTTTTCAGGCAAGAGTACTGGCACATGGGTAAATTCTGAAAGGCATCCAGGTTGAAAACTTCTTAGGAATTTGCAGCTGGTAGGTAGGACCTGCTCTTATAGTCTGACACATACCCAGAGCTTGGCTATGACGTGCTGTCTGCTGCATTTATCATTTTGTCTCTGCCAGACGTGCCAGACACCAAAGTAGAAAATAAAAGTTGAATAAACATTTCTATAACCCAATTATAACGGTTTAAACCAAGTGGATCTACCTGGAGTTTGAACCACAGGAAATTTCAAAAATCATCTTTCCTTTTTGCTCAGTCTAAAGATTTCTCAACCTTAGCACTGTTAACTTTTGAGCTGGATAATCCTTTGTTATGAGGGGCTGTCTGTGACTTACAAAGACAGTTAGCAGCATCCCTGGCCTCTACCCACTAGAGGCCAGTAATTTTCCTCCTCATCATGTCCATCAAAAAAATTAACTGTGGACACTTCCAAATGTCCCTTGGGGACAACATTTCCCTCCCCTGGCCTTTACCCAGTTGAGAACCACTGCTCTATTTAGAGATTCAACCTATGCTGAAATATTCCAAATAACTCTGAGTTCCACAGAACCAAAAGAACATTAACAGAATACAGAATAAGGGCTCAGAAAAAGCCATTCTATTTGGCAGTGTGAACACCCTAGGAGATGAAAAGACACAATTCTAATGGAGTGAGAGTAATGTAAACTCTATTCAAGGTTTCAGAGAAAGAAAGATGTGATTTTTTAAAAGTAGAAATTGGCTGCTTTTCTGTAAGTTGGCATGAAGGGGGAGAAGTAGGCTGATGGTTGGCAGGCCTCAGTGTCTCACTGAAAGTTGTCCTGAACAAACAGAAACACGTGTTGTGTGTTTTTTGTTTGTTTGCTTGCTTAACTTAGGACTGTCCCTCCAGGTTAGAGACAGCTGAGCAGATTTAAAGTCAGGAAAGAGCTAATAGAAAAGAGACTGAAGGCAAACATAGAAAAAGGAAACAGAAGTGGAAGGAAGAGTCCAGGGGAGCAATGAGAGCTGGAGGGTGTCTCAGAGCAGAAAGAATACCATGGCTTGAAGAATTTGGAATCCAGAACTGCGCTGTGTGAGTTTAAATTCTGGGTAAATTATTTCTGAGATGTATGACCTTGAAGACTTTTTTAATCTCTTAAAGTTTGCATTTTCTTGTATGTAAAATTGGGATCATAACAACTCCCAAACTTGAACGATCCTAGGATGTGAAAATGTGATGATGTCTGTGGCCATGTAATATGGGGCCTGCCCGAAATAGAAAAGCTGTCGAATGGTATTGAGGACAGCACAGGGTCTATGTGTGGTGGTTTCCACAGTGACTACTGTGAGGGTCCTTGCAGTCCAGGTGCAGTAAATGTTGACAGCAAGATGTGGACATGGCCCAGTAGGCATAAAAGAAAGGAAAGGTGAATATTAAAAAGCTTGACTGAACCACAGACCCAGACTGAGCCAATAATCACCAGCTTTCTTAATGAATATCTGAAATGGGTGAACAGAGAAAGAATGCAATGTCTAATCTGCTAGGAACATTGGCAAGCAAGAGAGGTGACAGGTAGAGAGCTGTCGGAAGTTTGGGAATGGAGACACCAGGCCAGCCTCTTAGCGGGACAGCAGGGAGGAGTGCTGCGTGATTCTGTGGTCCAGGTGCTGCCTGTACCACCGGAGCTTACCTTCTCTATATGAGTGGGGCTCTGTGCTGAAATCCCAGTCTGTAAGTGGCATCTCTCCCGTGTAACCGCTCAATAAATATCATATGAGTAAGCAATGGCATTGAAGCATAAATGAGGGAAATAGCTTCTTTTCTGAAATGAACTCTTCTTTCAAACATTTTAAATTTTTATAGCAATTAAATTGTAAAGTACAAATCATGTTGGTAAATTTTGTATGTCAACTTAATTGGGACTTGGAGTGTGCAGATATTTCATCAAACATTGTCCTAGGTACCTGTGAGGATGTTTTTGGATGAGATTATCATTTGAATCAGTAGAATGAAGTAAAGGAGATTGTCCTACTTAATGTGGGAGACCCGAATACAAACAGGTGAAGGGCTGAATGAAACAAAAAGGCTCATCCTCCCATGAGAGGAGAGAGCTCTTTCTGATTAACTGATTGCGCTGGGATATCAGTCTTTTCCCATGTTGGACTTGAACTGAAACATCAGTTCTTCTTGCACCTCGAGCCTGCGATTCTGGACTAGAATTGATAGCATCATCAGCTCTCCTGATTCTCAGACCTGTGTATTCCAACTGCAACTCTATATAATGGATGTAACTTAATTTTTATATTTGCTGTTTAACTGTACCTTGTTTTCAATATAAATTACTATAGACATTTGTAGAATTAAAATCAATTTTAAGGCAATGATAGTGAGGAAAAGTTACAAATCTATGATATCAGATTGGCTGGAGGGTCATAACTGGGTTCTGTTTTTTTCACATTGAATCCATGCATATATTCCTGATAATTTTTGAGAAGAGGATTTTTAATCTGTAGTTCTTATTTGGATGATAACCTAAATTAATATTTAATCAGTTATAAACTTGATTTCTCAGGTGGTAATGCACAAATGAAAGATATTTTGATACTTTGAGCTGTTAAGTCAGTGCTTCTCTGAGTTAGACTTTTAATTTAAAGGAATTACTCTATCATTCATATTTAAGAAAATCTCGTTTGGGGAAGAACCCTGGGATGAGTATCAGGTTGACAGCAAGATCTAGCCCTGGCTCTGCTAACAATATTTGGTAAGTCACTGTAGACAACAATTTTGTTATCCATGAAACAAATGTTTTGCAGTTTATTGATTTCTGAGTTTCCTCCTCAGCTTTAAATTTCCATGTTTCTAAGGATACTGAAATTAGCAGGGGAAGCGGAAGAGAATAAAAATGTGAACAAAATTGTACAAATTTCAAGAAAGGTGAAAACGGTACCTATAAAGCAGTGAAAACAACCATATATCAAGTATTTCCTTTTTTAAGCCCCGTATTTGTAGCATATATATGTCAGGCATGGTTCTAGGCATTTGGGATTTATCAGTGTACAAATCAATATCTCTGCCCTCAAAATCTCAGGGAGTTTGCAGATTTTAATGAGGGCAGATTTTAATAAATAGGTAAGTGGATTAAAAAGAAAATAAGTAAATGAATAAATAAATTAACATATCAAGTATGGAACTTTCATGGTGGTCTAGTGGTTAAGAATCTACGATGGAATGCAGGGGATGTAGGTTCAAGCCCTGGTGGGGGAACTAAGATCCCACATGCTGCAGAGCAACTAAATCTCCTTGCTGCAACTACTGAACCCACGGGCCAAACTAGAGAGTCTGTCTGCCACTCTGAAAGATCTTGCATGACGCAAAGAACTCTGTGCCACAACTAAGACTCAAGACAGCCAAATAGTATATATATATAATATATGCATATTATATATCTAGTGTAGAAAACATTTGTGCTTTAATTGAAAATGATGCACTGTCAGGAGGATATCCCTCTAGTTTGTCTGCTTTAAGTCATTCATCTTTCAGCAATTCTACAGTTCCATAAGTTGTAGACAACTGATAGGCAATGTAGAATAAATCTTGTACACTTGCAAATTCTGTCCTGTCTAGAAGTACATTTGGCTTCTCTTCTCCATCTCCCTCCACTCTCCTCCACTCCCCGAAAAAAAAAAAAAAAAGCCTATTTTGTCTCTATTTGCACATTCATTTCAATATTCCTGATCTACAAGTTTGTCTAATCCACAGATTTGTATGATGTTAGTTAAGGAGATGGAGAAGGAAATGGCAACCCACTCCAGTGTTCTTGCCTGGAGAATCCCAGGGACAGGGGAGCCTGGTGGGCTGCCGTCTATGGGGTCGCACAGAGTCAGACACGACTGAAGCGACTTAGCAGCAGCAGCAGTTAAGGAGAGGTAGGGAATCTTTGTTTAGTTTTATGTCTTCTTGAGGCTTGTGATTTTAACTTTTTAAAAGTTACCTTTTCAACAATGGCTGAAACCTATGAAGGAAATAAGCGAGGTTAATGAGACAGAGATGAATGAGGCTGGAGGAGGGGCTGAACAGCTTTAGACCTGCTGGTCAGGGAGAATGCAGCCATTGGATTGAGAGCTGACTGATGAAAGGGGGATACCTCAGAAGCCTAGAGGATGGTCATTCCAGGAAAAAGCAGCAAGAGGGGCAATGGTCCTGAATTGAAAATTTCTTTGGTGTTTTTAAGCTTCCAAAAGAAGGCCAGCACATGTGGCTGGCATATGTGGAGCAAAAGGAATATAGTATACGATAAAGAGAGATATGTAGGTGAGTCTCAGGTGTTTACAGCCTAACAAATCTTGATAGTATGTTTGGATTTTATTCTCAGTGCAATTAGAAAGACAAAAAAATATTATTTTGGACTGTATTTTTAAATAATATCTATGGCCAGTACCCTTAACTTACCGCTTTACTTGGGGCTTCCCAGGTGGCCCTAGTAGTAAAGAACTTGCCTGTCAGTGCAGGTGAAGCAAGAGATCTGAGTTTGATCCCTGGGTCAGGAAGATTCCCTGGAGGAGGGCATGGCAGCCCACTCCAGTATTCTTGCCTGGAAAATCCCATGGACAGAGGAGCCTGGTGGGTTATAATCCAAAGGGTCACAAAGAGTCAGACATGACTGAAGCAATTTAGCATGCATGCATTGCTTTACATGTATTACTTTAGTTCGGTCCTCACATAATTCTATGGAATAGGGATTATTGCATTACCCACTTCATAGATGAGGTAAATGAGGCTCAGAGGGTAAGTGCACAATTAATATCTACAAAGTAATGATCATTATTTATCAGTGTAAATAACAGGTGTTTCTATCTACTGTTTGTAAAATGATCGTGATTAAGCTTGAAGAAATTCAGTCATAATCAGTAATACTTTTCTGAACCATTACACTGAATTAAGTTTTGTAGATTTACTTTACAGAGCTTCTTGTCCTCTCTTTTCAGATTATTTTCTGGCCTTGCTTTCAAGAATTATTTGAAAAGTAAATTTTGATTCTGAGGTTGAGTTAATGCCAGTATTGAATCAATGCTGACTGTGAATGAATTGGTAAACTTTCCAGCTTTTATATTATTTCTGTGGGGTTTTACTCGTACGTATAATGGAGCATACAGTAGCTTGCATTTTGTCTTAAACACAGAAGATATTTAATTGCTGTAATCACATAATATACCTAAAATGACATGTTTCTCAGACCTACCTACTATATCACCAGCCAATAAAAATACAGTATGTTTCATCAAGTTTATGATAGCTTCTAGGTTGCATTTGTAACTTGATTACTTTTTTTAAATTTTTATTTAATAAATGGTACAAAGCACAAAGCCAAAAACATTAACAGTTAAAATTTCACCAAATGAAAAAATATTGATTACTTTAATAATAACTTGGTCTTTTTTTTTCAATTTAGTGAATCTATCGAAAATCTTATTATTAACATTGATACCTCACTGTTTAAAGCTTACAGTATTCTCATTATTAGAGTAGGGAAATATCATTTTGGGGGAAAAATAGTGAATCAGCAAGTAAAATCCTGCCAGTGAATTGTGATGAGACTTGTCAGTATCTGCAATCTCCTTAACTTGATACGTTAGCTTTTCAGGAATTGTAATCCTTTTTCATGATGGTCTTCTGACTTTCCTGTCATGATCAACTTTACTTTCTTTTATTAGCTAGACAAGTTTACTACGTACTCAACTTGGAAGCTTTTTCATCTCAAAATACAGATGATTTTGACAAGCCAGACAATAGCAACTTGGACACACACTGAAATGAACCACCAGTGGTTTCTTTGAAGAAGTAGAATGACTATTTTTTGTGATAACATTTTTCCCCAAGTCCCCTGAATCATTGAGCTTGGCTGCATCTCAATTTTCCTTTCAGCAAAAATGGAGAAAAGGAAAAAACTGGGATGACTAGCTAAGCAAAACAGAAGCTGCTTAAAGACTAAAGAAGCACAAAGGCTATTTCAGGCAGGGCAGTCAACTGGAAGTTTGAAGTCAAAAACTATCAGCTTGCTGGATCTAAAGAGTTCAGGATTTTACACTTTACAAGAGAAAATAAAGCTACCCAATCTTCCTATACGAGTGTGTGTATGTGTATGTGTGTGTGTGTGTGTGTTGATATCGATACACTCATTGTGCATTTTACGTTTATTTGAACTAGATTTTCCAAGCCAGATGGCTATGTTTGAGCAGATACCTTCCACACCCACAGTTGTACTGTGAGAAACAAAAATAAAACACTAAGCATATTAAAATGTGTAAATATTTTCTCCTGCTGATTTTGTTAGCTGAGTATCTCATGGGTATCTTGCTCCTGCTTTAGCCTGTCAGTTTTATTCTCTTAATTCACATTTTACTTCAGATTGGGCAGATAATGCCTCTGAGGGGAACATAACTGATCTCCCTGGACTCCCAGATTACCCCAGTGAAGGAGTGCTTTTATTGCTTGTCCAAGCTTAAAAAACACTGCTTGTTAAGCCTAAGAGATCATAATACTGTCCTTTAAAAAACCAGAAATAGGGTGCCCGTGTGTTATACTAATCTTTCTTGGAAAAGAAATAGCAAACAGAATAACATTTTTCTTACAAATCAAGCAGAAAATGGTTAAGCAAAATGGGTGACTGCTCTTCTGACAAGACTTTGAAGGCTCTTATTGACTACCTTATTCTATACACAGGAGCTATTGTATAAATTAAGATATCCATATGTTAGGGATCATTTTTAGGGGAAAAAAAAGTCTACTTACAGTTTAGGTATCACTTACTAATAGGATATAAGAGGTTTCATTAAAAACATCAAATAATGATAGGAAAACATTATAGACTGAGTCAAAATAGTTACTCTAACTAGGTTAGAAGTTCACTTTAAAGTTCAGATCAACAAATATATTGCTTACTTTCAAGGTGGCAGTTACAACTGTCATTTTCCTTGTATACTGAACATTAAACATCACTAATTACTAACAGTCCTTTTTGAAAATGTTTAATGCATAGATGAATTGTTAACAAATTTTATGTTTGTTAATTACTTAATGTGTCTTTGTTGGGCTCTGACATTGCCTCAGTCTAGCACCTGTTATACAGCTTCTTTGAAGGTTAATGGAGCAGAAGGATGGAATTAAATTACACGGAGAGAAATATAACAAAAGGAGAAGAAAGGAAAAATATTAGCCTTTCAGAAGCACATACTGGAAAAAAATATCTTATGGCCTTTTATTGCTTTTGACATGGATTTTAAGGATTTTTTAAATTAGATTCTCAATCATATGAAGTTACCCAACTCTTACCTATTCTAGGCTTCCACATAGCTTTTATCTGGGACTTTAAATATAGCTTAGAACTGTAGTCCTGAAATACACTAAAACCATTTTTTACTCTAAACTCTGTTCCAACCTAATCAGGACCCACATTGTGTAACCAAGCAAAAAACCTGAAGGCAATGAGATGGGACAAAAACACACATGAGGTCCAAATGGCCTTGGGTTCTCAGGATGGCATGCAAAGCTGTCTGCAACTTCTTGCTCTGTTAATGAATCTTGATGGAACCCTGGGGTGGAAAATTTGGATGATCCCGTTATCCTGGAACGATCCACCCTCCACCAAATAGTTTTATCTGCTTCTCTTTAAAATGGTAAGATGTCCCATTTGAAATTTTAAAAATTAAATAAATAATAAAACTGCCCTATGATCCAGCTATTCCACTTTTGGCTATTTATCCACAGAATAAAAAACACTAATTTGAAAAGAAATATGCATCTGTACGTTCATCACATTATTATATACAATAGCCAAGACGTGGAAGCAATCTAAGTGTCTAACGATAGATGAATGGATAAAGAAATAATGGTATACACAAGGAATGGAACATTACTTAGCCATAAAAATGAAATCTTGACATTTAGGACAACATGGATGGATCTTAAGGGTATTATACTAAATGAAGTAAGTCAGGCAAAGACAAATAGCATATAATTTCACTCATATATAGAATATAAAAAGCGAAAAAAATGAACAAAGCAAACCAAACCAAACAAACTTGGGAATAGAGTTCAGAGTAGTGGTTACCAAAGGGGAAGAGGTAGAGGAGGGGTAAAATGGGTAAAAGAGATCAAGAGTATAATAATGAATGGAACTTATTTTTGGTGGTGAGCATGCTGTAATGGATACAATAGTAGAAATATTTTGTTGCAGACATGAAACTTACAAAATGTTATAAACCAGTTACAACAATAGAAAGTATGATAAAAGGAGCTACTTAGGCAGCCACCAGAATTCTTTGTTCATCAATATTTCAATATTTAGTAGCAAAACTCTTGATTGATAAAGTACAAATATCAAGACTAAACTTAAAAATATTGCTCACAAAGAGCCCATGAAACTTAGAGTCTGTTTTATGAATAACAGTAGGCATCTCTCATGGAAATGATAGCTTATGTCTATGAGAACTTAAAAGCCTTCGAAGCAGTTTTACATTATATTCAACTTGATTCTTACACTTGTCAAGATAGGATAGTTTTCATTGTAATGACAAGCCACTCCATCATATCACTGGCTTAAAACAATAAAGGTATATTTTTGCCACTTGTTTATCATGAGTTATATGGGGAGGGAGTTATATGTATCATCCACACTAAGGCACCCAGGCCAAGGGGCCCTATCTCTGCATTTCCAAGACTGGAAAGATGACGAAAAGGAGTACAGTGACTGGTGTGCTTACTTCTTTTTTTTTTTTTTAATTGGAGTATAATTGCTTTACAATGTTGTGTTAGTTTCTGTTGTACAATAGAGTGTATCAATTACATGTATACGTGTATCCCCTCCCTCTAGAACATCTCCCCTACCCTGCCCCCATCTAGGTCATCACAGAACACTGAGCTGCTGTGTTTTTTTTGGCTCATCCTTGCCTCACTTTATTTTTTTTTAATTGGAGGCTAATTATTTTACAATATTATATTGGTACACATGGTAATGTATATACGTCAATCCTGATCTCCTAATTTGTCCCACCCTCCCCCCCAGCTTTCCCATCTGTGTCCACATATCCATTCTCACATCTGCATGTCTATTCCTACACTGGAAATAGGTTCATCTCTACCATTTTTCTAGATTCCACATATATATATTAAAATACAGTATTTGTTTTTCTCTTTCTGACTTACTTCACTCTGTATGTATTCCTAAATTATCTACATGAAAGTGATTCATGACACTTCTGATCATAGTTTTGGGGTCAAGGCAAGTCACACAATTCCTTCTAATTGAAGAAGTAAGAAAGTTTAATTTTATCTATGTCTAGAAAGAAAAGAACTTGAATGCCTGGATGAGATCAGTGACTGTCATATTCCCTTTCATATCTCTGTGAGGAAATATAGCTAGTAAGGCAAAGCCAGGAAACCAGAAACTTTTTTCTAAAAATTGTGTCCAGTGAAAGAATGAAAAGTGACCCACTTGTGGCAATGCTTTTCCTTTTTTTATCAGTATTTTCCATTCACCATGCCACAATGCCTTAAATTTTATTCTTCTCTTCTTTAGATTGAGCAAAGCCTTGCTTAAAAGGCTTGCACCTTTCCTTACATATTGTTGTGCTAGTTATCAAAGAGATGATGGGAAGCTGCTCTTCAAGATGGATAGGGGTTCCTGGGTGCAGCATGGGAGGTAATGAGGTCTCTTAGGACTCTTGTAGTATAGTGAGGTGAGGAGGATGGGGGTTAAGAGGCTCTTTTCACTGAAAGGCATGGCAGTCTCTCTATAGTTCCTGGGATAAGATCTCTGTAGACATTTTTACAGATAATACACTGTGAAGGAGTTAAGTTATCCGTGCTCCTGAAGTTATATTTCTCAGAAAAGTAAAGAGAAAATTAAAGGCAAAAGAAATATTAAACATGATGCATTTAAACTGTGAACTTTATGAAAATTCAATGAGAGACAGAATTTCCTTGAAATTGCTATACTAGCACTATCCAAGTAATTGTCCATTCCAGTGAAGGTCATTTGGGACACTGAAATTCAGAATTAGAATCATGGAATAAGAGACATCTGAGGAGATGTGGAGACACACTTCTGCTAAATATACTGAAGTCACCTAAGACAGAAAGAATTGGAAGTTGATACCAAAATCATTCTCTGTATTATTTGCTTGCAATTATGTATGTGCCTTTTTATGTTAACAAGGTGCCTTGGTGCTCTTGATCATGAAGCTTTTTTGATGCTTTCATGAAGTCTCATATCAACTTCTGAATTTTTTTCTTCTAGTGTTCTTGTAAAACAGTAGCATATTTTCAATCCAAGTTTTATTCATTCTTTTTACTCAAAAGCTCCAATGGAAAGATAAAAGTGGCTTTAGGCAAGTCATCTATTATGATAATAATTTTCCATGCTTAAACTAAGAAGTACTAAAATATATCATAATTTTAAAATATGAAGGATTTTGCTCAAGCTTTTTATGAATTGTTAGCTTCAGGCAGATTTTTATATTTAGGGTATTACAAATGATAGAAATTTTAAATTGTTGGGAACATTTAAAAGTTTTAATGAAGTTACTGCATTGTTTTCTTCTAAAATATATGATAATAAGCATTTTCTTCCTTGTTTATCTTACTTTTTCCTATTTAAGTGTAAATACTTAAATCCATCTATCCTGTTAATATTTACTGTTCAATTCCTTAACATTAATTCAGTATACACTTTTTAGTCATTAAGATTTCATCTTGATTTCCAGTTTTCCAATTTGCAAAGCATTTCATAATAAAGTTTGAAAATAAATTGCCTAGCATTATTGTTTTATGATTTTATGCTGTATTTTTATTACCAAAATAAAACTATTCACTATTTATAAGGATGTACTATACAACAGGGGAATATAGCCAATATTTTGTAATAACTATAAATGCATATAAAATCATATATGTTTTTTAAATTAGAGCATTTACTATCTTATATTTTACAAAACTTAGAATATATTAATCAGATCCATTGTTGAAATATATTTGCAAATTTTTACATTAGTGTCAGTCTTATTCTGAATTCCTATATAAAAAGCAGGATATGCTACTCAATGCACTCTTTTGACACACTGACCACTGAAGTCGGAAGACCACCAGGATTGGAGTTCTGGCTTTGCCTCTTAATAGCTTTCAGACTTAAACCTAGCCATTTACCAGCTCAGCTATGACGTGCATCAAAGGGAAATAGTATCTCTGTCATGCCTTTCCTAGATTCTGTGTTTTGAAAATTAAATAAGTTTAAAATCTTGAAAAAATACTTTGACAATTCTAAAGCATTATAGAAACTTAATTGGTATCACTGTTGAATCATTGGATTTGTTTCCTTACCCTTTGAAGTAAAGAGTTCATTTTAATTACAGTGAAAAATAGAAATATTACTAAAGACTTAGTTTACTTTTGTGTCAGTTGAAAGCCTTGAAGATTACAAGTGCTAACATTCTGTGTAGATTATTTGCTATCTTTTTATTATGTGTTCTTACTGAGTTTATACGGAGAAGGCAGTGGCAACCCGCTCCAGTACTCTTGCCTGGAAAATCCCATGGGTGGAGAAGCCTGGTGGGCTGCAGTCCATGGGGTTGCTCAGTCAGTCAGACACAACTGAGCGACTTCACTTTCACTTTTTGCTTTCATGCATTGGAGAAGGAAATGGCAACCCACTCCAGTGTTCTTGCCTGGAGGATCCCAAGGATGGGGGAGCCTGGTGGGCTGCCATCTATGGGGTCACACAGAGTTGGACATGACTGAAGTGACTTAGCAACTGAGTTTATAAGACATGATTAACTGTGTTAAGAGAAAAAAATTCAAATTTCTTGTTTCACATACAATTTAGGACCTAAAATTATGCATACTTTGATAACAATCTCTTCTCAATCCTAGAGGGAAATTGATCTCTTTATGCAGAGCCAATGAAATAGGGAGATGAGCTGGCCAACAGGACACAGATGTGTTTAAATTGGAATGAGGGAGGCCAGGTTGCTGATATGGTGGATCCATCTCTCTTCTCCAAGATATCCAGGTTTGATTGGTTCATTCCAAACTCTTCAGAAAAAATAATATAATCCTTGAAGAAATGTAACTGAATTCAAATGGATATGAGAAAATTTATCAGAGATCCAAAAGATAAGTTTAATATAAAGGAATAATATATTTGCAAATGTATTTTTAAAAATCCAAATATCAGAAATATACAAAATGATAAATGAATTGATATGGGCATCTATTTAAATTAAAAGATCATACACTTTCTCCCTAAATATTATTGGATCAACAGACTATCACTTTAACAGTAAATGCCTCCTGGATAATGACTGGTCCTCCCAAATGTGGTTTGATTCTTTATCTGTTTATCTAAAATAACTTTAATGTTTCTCTTGACTTTTCCCTCTACAGTTTCTTGCCTATGGGTAATTCTCCTTCACTAAAGCAGCAAAACAATCATGATGTTCTTTATCTGTAGTGGAAAGAAATCAAATTAAGGGTCTGTGGTTTCTAGCATCATTAAGAATGTTAGACTTCCCATTTCAAAAGAAAAGGAAACTGCATTTTTCAAATACCCTTTCTCCATTTCCCAAGAATCTTATTTGGGTAATTCTAGTAATAAGATAATCACATGGGTGCTTTCACCAAATAACAGAAGGACAGAAAAGAGGAACTGTGTTTTCACTAATGCATAGGATGTGTACAATAAGAGGACCAAACTCTACCTGTATAGGACTTTCAGGGAAAACAGTTTCAAGATATTTTGAAAGATGAGTCTTATTATCACACTCAAACTACCAACCTATTTGGGATCAACTGGACTTGAAAGCAGAGTCCCCCGCCCCTCCTGCATATATGTCTACAGCTGCAGTCAATTCCTTTTATTTTCTTTAATTTATTCATTTATTTATTTTTGACTCTGCTGAGACTCAATTGCTGTGTGCAGGATTTCTCTAACGGCAGTGGTGAGTACGGCCTACTCTTCCTTGTGGGGTGAGGCCTTCTCATTGTGGTGACATTTCTTGTTGGTCTTGTTGCACAGGTTCTAGGCACACAGGCTTCAGTAGTTGTGGCATGTGGGCCTAGTTGCTCCACAGCATATGGAATCTTAGTTCCCTGACCAGGAATTGAACCAGTGTCCTCTGCAGTAGCAGGTGGATTCTTAACCATTGGACCAACATGGAAGTCCCTATTCAATTCCTTTAAGATTCCTTTTCCCCAATGATTCCAGTGCCAATTCTCTTCTTTCCTTCTCTAGTTTAGACCTCTACATGTCCAAGTTCAGGCTTCCCAGGTGGCTCAGTGGTAAAGAATCTGCCCTCCAATGCAGGAGACAAAGGAGACATGTATTCAATTTTTCAGTTAGGAAGACCCCCTGGAGGAGGAAATGGCAACCCACTCTAGTACTTGCCTGAAGAATCCCATGGATAGGGGAGCCTGGTGGGCTACAGTCCTTGGGGTCACAAGGAGTTGGACCAAACTTAGTGACTGAACTCATGTCCAAGTTCAACCTTTTCCCATTTCTGTCTCTGTTCATGCTGTTTCCTCCATCTAGAATCCCTCTTGGTATAACAAGTGAATTCTTATCTAAGTTTCTTTTAGATGTATTTTTATTTTATTTATTTATTATTTATTGGAGGCTAATTATTTTACAATATTATATTGGTTGGTTTTGCCATACATTGACATAAATCTTCCCCGGGTGTACATGAGTTCTCCCTCCTGAACCCCCCTCCCACCTCCCTCCTCCCTTTATCCTCCCTCTGGGTCATCCCCGCACACCAGCCCTTGGGATTCTGGTAGAGACTAAAAGATTTCGCTGTCAAAATGTAGCTAAGATGCCAGCATCTCCCAGTTAATTTAAACCCTGCCCTGTTCATGAATCTGGTGTATGAGTTGGAGGAAAACATCTAGATGGCTTTGCATACATATTGTTCACTCTTCTTAAAGCCACCAGGAGTACAATTTAAGAGAGCAAAGAGATCTACAGTTTTGACATATTCAAATTTTGAGGCCCCACATCTGCTCCATTTAGTACTACAAGATTTCAACTAAACAGGATGTAGTTTTCTTTTCACATATTTTAAGTGGCTTAAAGTCTAACACCATGCACAGTTATCACTAGCAAATGCTCTAGATGCCCCAGTGATAATTCATAAAACTTCTCACAAAAGCCAAACATGCAAGTATAAACACAACCCTTTAGCTTTTCAACTTTCAAACTACATCCAAAGAGCACAATTATGTCTCTGTGCAGTAATTTTCTCATGAAAAATGGTGAGTAAATGCTTCCCATAGATAATTTATTTTAGTGTTATTGATTTTTTTTCCTCCTAAAAAGCTGTATTGAAACAACAGCCATTAAGGCTTGTAGAGCTTTACAACATCTGGTTATGATTGCTCCATTCCTTATTCTTGAGAATGCTTATAATACCACAGAGAACACCTTCATTAGCTGCCTACTACTCCCTTTTCAGATGGCACCTGGGGAATGGCATGCAAAAGAGATAAAGAAATATCTGAAGGCAAAGCAATGGTTATTGTCCATAAATTACTTATGTCATTTATCCACAGTCTGCTCCCTGGTGGTGTGTTAGAAGAACATTTTGCTTCTATATTTGTTGTTTGAATAACTCTGCTCAATGTGTTTAGTGAATTAAATACATTCATTTTAAATTAGAGGCATACTAGCACATAGTCTTCCACTTAAACAGTTCTGCATAAGTAAAATTCATTAATAGTTATTAGTAAATTTTGTTAGCAGAAAGAAACAAAAATTGATTCTGGTCAATTGAAGCTGGAAGATTTTATCAACAAGATGGATTAACTTAGGAAGTTCCTCAGAAATCTAGAAACTGAAATGAAAACAAGTGGCAACAAGGAATATCAGGCAGGTGGCAAGACCACAGGAGTGGTTATGTGAAGATATTGCTTCCCCTGCTACTGGAGCGGACATCCAACCTGGGAAATGGGTGTCGCATCCGCACATATGAATGCATCCTGCTGTCTCTGAATTTAGTATTACTCCCTCAAATGTAAAATGCGAGAGGTATCTTGATCTTGTTGACCAAACCTAGATCTCATTCATGAGAGAAGCTTGAATCCAAATTAACTGGGCTCTACGGTGCTGCTGTCTATGGGATCGCACAGAGTCGGACACGACTGAAGTGACTTAGCAGCAGCAGCAGCAGCATGGAGCTTTGGTAGGATTCAGGCACTGCATACCACCAAGACACACAGTACAAACACAGGAAGGGGATCCAGATGCTGGGCAGTCAAAATATCCATGTGTCTGTCCACTCCACTTAGTGGGAAGACCCAACATGAAGTTTGAATTATGTTTTCTTCAATGCCTTTCAATTTAAAATGGTTAATTTTTAACATGGACCATATCACATCTGAAAGAGTAAAATCAATTACCAGGTCCATATCACAGTATTAGTTCATTTTGCTAGTGACTTTTTTTTACCTGAACTATTTCCTTCTGCTTGTATAGATTTGACTCTTCACATATTTGTCCCTCCACTTTGCTCTATACATAATTCCATAAAGCACTCAAGCTACACTATTGTATTGTCTGTTTGCACATGTCTTCTACTATAATATGTTCATTGAAGACAAGAACAAGGTTAAATTCACCTCTGAACTTCTGATACATACCAGGAGAGTTTCTTCAGAAAATCGAATATCAATATACCAAAAAATTAAGTTTATAAACATACAAATAGGTTATTGAATAACATCAAATAAATAGAAAGCTTTGCATCATTCTTCCATCCCATTTTTCAATGAACATTTAGTGTTTTCTATAAACTAGGTGGCTCGATAAAGGACAGAAATGGTATGGACCTAACAGAAGCAGAAGATATTAAGAAGAGATGGCAAGAATACAGAGAAGAACTGTACAAAAAAGATCTTCACGACCAAGATAGTCACGATAACGTGATCACTGACCTAGAGCCAGACATCTTGGAATGTGAAGTCAAGTGGGCCTTAGAAAGCTTCACTACAAACAAAGCTAGTGGAGGTAGTGGAATTCCAGTTGAGCTCTTTCAAATCTTGAAAGATGATGCTGTGAAAGTGCTGCACTCAATATGCCGGCAAATTTGGAAAACTCAGCAGTGGCCACAGGACTGGAAAAGGTCAGTCTTCATTCCAATCCCAAAGAAAGGCAATGCCAAAGAATGCTCAAACTACCACACAACTGCACTCATCTCACACGCTAGTAAAATCATGCTCAAAATTCTCCAAGCCAGGCTTTAGCAATATGTGAACCGTGAACTCCCAGATGTTCAAGTAGGTTTTAGAAAAGGCAGAGGCACCAGAGATCAAATTGCCAACATCCGCTGGATCATGGAGAAAGCAAGAGAGTTCCAGAAAAACATCTATTTCTGCTTCATTGACTATGCCAAAGCCTTTGACTGTGTGGATCACAATGAACTGTGGAACATACTGAAAGAGATGGGAATACCAGACCACCTGACCTGCCTCTTGAGAAACCTGTATGCAGCTCAGGAAGCAACAGTTAGAATTGGACATGGAACAACAGACTGGTTCCAAATAGGTAAAGGAGTACGTCAAGGCTGTATATTGTCACCATGCTTATTTAACTTCTATGCAGAGTACATCATGAGGAACGCTGGGCTGGAAGAAGCACAAGCTGGACTCAAGATTTCTGGGAGAAATATCAATAACCTCAGATATGCAGATGACACCACCCTTATGGCAGAAAGTGAAGAGGAACTAAAGAGCCTCTTGATGAAAGTGAAAGAGGACAGTGAAAAGGTTGGCTTGAAGCTCAACATTCAGAAAACGAAGATCATGGCATCTGGTCCCATCACTTCATGGGAAATAGATGGAAAAACAGTGGAAACAGTGTCAGATTTTATTTTTGGGGGCTCCAAAATCACTGCAGATGCTGATTTCAACCATGAAATTAAAAGACGCTTACTCCTTGGAAGGAAAGTTATGACCAACCTAGATAGTATATTAAAAATCAGAGACATTACTTTGCCAGCCAAGGTCCGTCTAGTCAAGGCTGTGGTTTTTCCCGTGGTCATGTATGGATGTGAGAGTTGGACTGTGAAGAAAGCTGATCGCCAAAGAATTGATGCTTTTGAACTCTGGTGCTGGAGAAGACTCTTGTTAGAGTCCCTTGGACTGCAAGGAGATCCAACCAGTCCATTCTAAAGGAGATCAACCTGAGTGTTCATTGGAAGGACTTATGCTAAAGCTGAAACTGCAATACTTTGGCCACCTCATGCGATGAGTTGACTCACTGGAAAAGACTCTGATGCTGGGAAAGGTTGGGGGCGGGAGGAGACGGGGATGACAGAGAATGAGATGGCTGGATGGCATCACCGACTCTGTGGACATGAGTTTGAGTGAACTCTGGGAGTTGGTGATGGACAGGGAGGCCTGGCATGCTGTGATTCATGGGGTCGCAGAGAGCAGGACACGACTGAGTGACTGAACTGAACTGAACTGATAAACTAGGTGGCTTCCCTGGTGGCTCAACTGGTAAAGGGATTGGGGGCAGGAGGAGAAGCGGACGACAGAGAATGAGATGCCTAGATGGCATCACTGACTCGATGGACATGAGTTTGAGTGAACTCTGGGAGTTGGTGATGGACAGGGAGGCCTGGTGTGCTGTGATTCATGGGGTCGCAGAGAGTAGGACATGACTGAGTGACTGAACTGAACTGAACTGATAAACTAGGTGCTCTGTTAGGTATCAGGAGTTCAGAGGTGAATTTAACCTTGTTCTTTTCTCCAATGAACATATTTAGTAGAAGACATGTGCAAACAGACAATACAATAGTGTAGCTTGAGTGCTTTATGGAATTATGTATAGAGCAAAGTGGAGGGACAAATATGTGAGGAGTCAAATATACATAAGCAGAAGGAAATAGTTCAGGTAAAAAAATAAAAAGTAACAAGGACTTACCCAGTGGCCCAGTGGTTAAGAATCCACCTTGCAATGTTGGAGACTCAGGTTCAATCTCTCCTTGGTGGGGGAACTAAGATCTCATGTGCCTATGAGCAACTAAACCCACATACTGCAACTATTGAGCTTTTGTGGTTTATGTTTTATGGGCTAGTTTAAGAAGGTTATTCTGGTGTAAAGAATGAATTGGAGAAGACAGGAAGATCTGGTAACTTCCTCCCAGGGAAGAGAAGAAGAGAGCCAGAACTAGTAAAATCGAAGTGTTAATGGAAAATGGGAGATAAATGATAAAGGGAAAAAAAGACAGGGTTTTATCACCAGCTGTACATAGGGAGTGAGTAGAGAAGCATGTCGGGCTGACAGCCAGACTTTGGTAAAGGTACAGGGTGTCAATGGAAAAAGAGTTAAATGATTTGGTAGGAAAAGAAAGGATGTTAAGTAAATTGGATATATATATTGGAATGCAAGAGAGATAATTTAGTTAAGAGTACTACTAATCGCCATCATATGCAGAGTACATCATGAGGAACGCTGGGCTGGAAGAAGCACAAGCTGGAATCAAGATTGCCAGGAGAAATATCAATAACCTCAGATATGCAGATGACACCACCCTTATGGCAGAAAGTGAAGAGGAACTCAAAAGCCTCTTGATGAAAGTGAAAGAGGAGAGTGAAAAAGTTGTCTTAAAGCTCAACATTCAGAAAACTAAGATCATGGCATCTGGTCCCATCACTTCATGGGAAATAGATGGAAAAACAGTGGAAACAGTGTCAGACTTTATTTTTTTGGGCTCCAAAATCACTGCAGATGCTGATTGCAGCCATGAAATTAAAAGACTCTTACTCCTTGGAAGGAAAGTTATGACCAACCTAGATAGCATATGAAAAAGCAGAGACATTACTTTGCCAACAAAGGTCCGATGAGGCAAGGCTATGATTTTTCCAGTGATCATGTATGGATGTGAGAGTTGGACTGTGAAGAAAGCTGATCACTGAAGAATTGATGCTTTTGAACTGTGGTGTTGGAGAAGACTCTTGAGAGTCTCTTGGACTGCAAGGAGATCCAATCAGTCCATTCTAAATGAGATCAATCCTGCGTGTTCATTGGAAGGACTGATGCTAAAGCTGAAACTGCAATACTTTGGCCACTTTATGAGACGAGTTGACTCATTGGAAAAGACTCTAATGCTGGGAGGGTTTGGGGGCAGAAGGAGAAGCAGACGACTGAGAATGAGATGGCTGGATGGCATCACCAACTCGGTGGACATGGGTTTGAGTGAACTCTGGGAGTTGGTGATGGACAGGGAGGCTTGGCGTGCTGTGATTCACGGGGTTGCAAAGAGTCGGACACGATTGAGAGACAACTGAATTAATGGCCATCTGTGTTAAATTTACCCATTCCCATACATTTTAGTTCACTGATTGCTAAGATGTCAAGGTTCACTCTTGCCATCTCCTGCTTGACCATACCCATTTTAATCTTGATTCATGGATCTAACATTTCAGGTTCCTATGCAATATTGTTCTTTGCAGCATTTAAATTTATTTTCACCACCAGAGACATCTACAACTCAGCATCTTGTTTCCTTTGGCCCAGTTGCTTCATTCTTTCTGGAGTTATTAGCAACTGCCCTCTGCTCTTCTCTGGTAGCATATAGCATAATAGTTGTGCACGCATGCACAACTGGGGAAGAGCAGAGAGCACTTATTAATAGCTCCAGAAAGAATGAAGCAGATGGGCCAAAGTGGAAACGATGCCCAGTTGTGGATGTGTCTGGTGGTGAAAGTAAAGCCCAATGCTGTAAAGATCAATACTGCATAGGAACCTGGAATGTTAGGTCCACAAATCAAGATAAAATGGAAGTGGTCAAACAGGAGATGGCAAGTGTGAACATCGACATTTTAGAAATCAATGAACTAAAATGAATGGGAATGGGCTAATTTATCTCAGATGACCAATATATCTACTACTGTGGGCAAGAATCCCCTAGAAGAAATTGAGTAGCCCTCATGGTCAACAAAACAGTCCAAAATTTAGTACTTTGGTGCAAGTAAAAAATGACTGAATGATCTCCATTTGTTTCCAAGGCAAACCATTCAATGTCACAGTAATCCAAGTCTACGCCCCAACCACTGATGCTTGAGATATTGAAGTTGATCAGTTCTATGAAGGCCTACAACACTTTCTAGAACTAACACCAGAAACAAGATGTCCTTTTCACAATAGGGGATTGGGATACAAAAGGAGGAAGTCAAGAGATACCCAGCATAACAGACAAGTTTGGCTTTGGAGTACAAAATGAAGCAGGGTAAAGTTTACAGTTTTGTCAACAGAACATGCTGGTCATGTTCCAGCAACCCATGAGATGACTCTACACATGGACGTCACCAGATGGTCAATATCAAAATGAGATTGATTATTTTCTTTGCAGAAAAATATGAAGAAACTCTACACAGTCAGTAAAAACAAGACCTGAAACTGACTGTGGCTCAGCTCATGAGCTCTTTATTGCAAAATTCAGGCTTAAATCAAAGAAAGTACAGGAAATCACTAGACCATTCAGGTATGAACTAAATAAAATCCCTTATGATTAAACAGTGGAGGTGACAAATAGATTCAAGGGATTAGGTTTGATGAACAGAGTGCCTAAAGAACTATAGATGAGGGTCCATAACATTGTACAGGAGGCAGTGACCAAAATCAACTCAAAGAAAAAGAAATGAAAGAAGGAAAAATGGTTGTCTGAGGAAGCTTCACAAATAACTGAGGAAAGAAGAGAAGCAAAAGGCAAAGCAGAAGGGAAAGATATACCCAACTGAATGCAGAATTCCATAGAATACCAAGGAGAGATAAGAAGGCCTTCTTAAAGGATCAATGCAAAGAAATAGAGAAAAACTGTAGGATGGAAAAGACTAGAGATCTCTTCAAGAAAGTTGGAGATATTAAGGGAACATATCATGTAAGGATAGGCATGATAAAGGACAGAAACAGTAAGGACCTACCAGAAGCAAAAGAGATTAAGAAGAGGTGGCAATAATAAACAGAAGAACTATACAAAAAGGGTCTTAATGACCTGGATAACCACAATTGTGTGGGCACTCTCCTAGAGCCAGACACTGGAATGTGAAGTCAAGTGGACCTTAGCAAGCATTACTACAAGCAAAGTTAGTGAAGGTGATGGAAACCCAGCTGAGTTATTTAAAATCCTAAAAGATGATGCTGTTACGTGCTGCATTCAGTATGCCAGCAAACTTGGAAAACTCAGCATGGCCACAGGACTGGTAAAGGTCAGTTTTCATTCCAATTGCAAATAAAGGCAATGCCAAAAAATGTTCAAACTATCATGCAATGCCACTCATTTCAAATGCAAGCAAGGTAATGCTCAAAATCCTTCAAACTAGGCTTCAGCACTATGTGACCTCAGAACTTTCAGCTGTACAAGTTGGGTTTTGAAAAGGCAGAGGAACTAGAAATAAAATTGCCAACATTCAATGGATCATAGAGAAAGCAAGGGAGTTCCAGAAAAACATCTACCTCTACTTCACTGATTATGCTAAAGCCTTTGCCTGTGTAAATCACAACAAACTATAGAAAATTCTTAAAAAGATAAGAGTACTAGATCACCTTACCTGTCTCTTAAGAAACCTGTATGTGGGTCAAGAAGCAACAGTTAGAACCAAACATGGAACAATGGACTGGGAAAGGAGTATGTCAAAGCTGTATATTGTTATTCTGCTTATTTAACTTATATGCAGACACCGTGTGAAATGCCAGGCTAAAGTAATCACAAGGTGGAATCAAGATTTCTTGGAAAAATACCAACAACCTCATATATACAGATGATACCACTTTAATGGCAGAAAGTGAAGAGGAACTAAGCTTCCTGAAGAGGGTAAAAGAGGAGACTGAAAAAGCTAGCTTGATACTCAACATTCAAAAAACTAAGATCATGGCATCTAATTCCATCACTTCTTGGCAAATAGAAGAGGAAAAAGTGGAAGCAGTGACAGATTTTATTTTCTTGGGTTCCCAAATCACCACAGACAGTGATTGTAGCCATGAAATTAAAAGATGGCTGATCCTTAGAAGGAAAGCTATGACAAATCTAGACAGCATATTAAAAATCAGGGATATCACTTTGCAAACAGAAGTCTGTAGAATGAAAGCTATGGCTTTTCCAGTACCCCTATGAGAACTGGACCATAAAGAAGGTTGAGTATCAAAGAATTAATGCTTTGTATATATAGTGCTAGAGAAGACTCTTGAGAGTCCCTTGGATTTCAACAAGTTCAACCCAGTCAATCATAAAGGAAATCAACCTTGAATATTCATTGGAAGGACTGAAGCTCCAATACTTTGGCCACCTAATGCAAAGAGTCAACTCATTGGAAAAGTTGATTCTGGGAAAGACTGAAGACAAAAGAAGGGGGCAGCAGAAGATGAGATGGTTATATAGCATCACTGACTCAGTGGACAAGAATTTGTGTAAACTCCAGGAGACAGTGGAGGACAGAGGAGCCTGGCATGCTGCAGTCAGTCCATGAGGTCCCAAAGAGTCAGACATGATTTAGTGGCTGAACAACAACAGCCACCAACAACAATCACCAGGTTGGATTGTCTTGGAGAATATGAATATCCAAGAAAGAAGTACACAAAATATAGGGCATGGAAGCACACTAACATTTGAGGAATTGATGAAAAAAGAGGAACCTGCAGTTGGAATAAAATAGGAATGATCCGAGAGCCTAGAGGAACCTGGGGACAGTTGTAACAGAACTGTAGGATGGAGACGGATTGAAGAAAAATAGCATGACGATACTCCATTAAATTATTTTCTTTTTCTGTAAGGGCCTCAGTAGAAGAGACAGTGATTTTTTTAAACCCCAAATGACCCAACATCTAATAAAATATCTGGCACATGGTAGGTATTCAGAACCAGGGGGTTCCCTGGTGGCTCAGATGGTAAAGAATCTGCCTGCAATGCAGGAGACCTGGGTTCGATCCCTGGGTCGGGAAGATCCCCTGGAGGAGGAAATGGCTACCCACTCCAGTATCCTTGTCTGTAGAATTCCATGGACAGAGAAGCTGGTGGGCTACAGAACATGGAGTCACGGAGTTAGACACAACTGCATGACTAACACATGCAGGTATTCAGAAGTGTTTTTTGGACTGAAGTATAAAACATGTTTTCCTGCTAGAGAAGGATTTGAAGATAGCATTCAAGTTTTTCCCCTAAGGGAAGTCTACACATTAGTGAGTTAACAGGAATACCCAGTGTTGAAACAGTTATATTTCAACATCTATATTTCTACCTTTCAATAAATGGGAAAACTGCTGTCAGCTAAATACAATCAGGAAGTTATTCATCTGGCCTAGAATAGTATCTCTTATGTATGAACTAGAAAAGAAAAGACAGTTATAAAACATAGTAGGGTGGAACAAAGACACAACTGGCCAAAGACTTCGAAGAAATCATACCAACCCTGGTTCCAGTGAAACACATGGAGAGCAGTCATTTTCAGAGCAACAGTAACCAGTGGCAGCATTTGTAGAGCATTTTACAAGAACCTGAAGCTTCCTTGGTATTGTGGTTGATGAAGGTGTAAAAGTAAACTGGGAGTATTTGTTGAAGTATCAGTTAAGAATACCAAGCAAGGGCCCTTGCATCACTGGACATCTCAGGATCAATTAATGTGGGTCAAATACAGCATGGAACACTCAGTATCTGTATAATTTCGGACTCTTTGCAACCCCATGGACTGTAGCATGGATAGAAGACTGGGCTCCTCTATCCATGGGATTTCCAAACAAGAATATTGGAGTGGGTTGCCATTTCCTACTCTGGGGGATCTTCTTGACCCAGGGATCAAACCCACATTACTGTGTCTCCTTCACTGGCAGACAAATTCATTATCAATGAGCTACCTCGGAAGAACTTAAGAAGAGAAGAAGCTTCTTTAAAAGGAAGCAAAATAAATAGTATGAAAAAATTACTGTGGAAAAGATACCATTTATAATAGTTATTTATGCTTGTGCTAAATCAATAGCAGAATGTGAAGTAGTCTCTTCATTCCATAACACAAGTGCAGCTTGTTCAAATATTTTTGTTATAAATTCCCTTCTGGTATATTAGATATAGAGAGACGTGGTATAGAGATAGAGTCAGAGGTTCAGATATATCTATTTACACGTATAGTTTAAACTGAAAATAAACTCAAAAAGTTTATTTCACATTATTAAAATTTAAAAATAAAATGCAATGATTTCTGAGGTTTACTGTGAAATATTAAGGGAAGGAAAAGAGGTGGTGCATTGATCAAACAAGACTAGATATTTGTTGGTCCTTTCTGAAGCCACCTCATGCGATGAGTTGACTCACTGGAAAAGACTCTGATGCTGGGAGGGATTGGGGCGGGAGGAGAAGGGGTTGATAGAGAATGAGATGGCTGGATGGCATCACCGACTCGATGGCCAGGGGTTTGAGTGAACTCCGGGAGTTGGTGAAGGACAGGGAGGCCTGGCGTGCTGTGATTCATGGGGTCACGAAGAGTCGGACATGACTGAGCGACTGAACTGAACTGAACTGAAGCCAGGCAATGGATACATAGATGCTTATTTTACTAAATTGTCTGGTTTTGCACTTGTTGAAATATTTTTCCACAACTTAAAGTTTTTAAACAGTGAAATTTCACACCTCAGAGTTCTATATGTTAAAATAGCATTTAATTCAAAACTAAACTGCAGGGTAGAGATTATTAAGTCAGAAAATGTTCCAGAGGAGTGTCAAAAAGGGGCTTGGACCTGAGGTAGGATGTAGAAGGGTAGGTCTAGTTTGGAAAGGCAGAGGAGTTGTGAGGGCACTCTCAGCAAGGGAAAACAATGCGGGAAGGAAAGAGGGGTGTATCATTGAAGAACAAAAGTACCAGTTTATAGGAGTATGCACAAATATTGAATTAGGCAGATAGCTCTGATTATGAAAACTCTTTGAGTGCTAAAAGATTCAATTTCATACCTACATAGTATAAAAAGTATAGAGGAATAATATGAAGAAATTTACTGAGAGACCACTTGAAGAAAAAAATACATGATAAAGACTATCCAAAGGTAAGGCAAAGGAATACATATCGCACCAAAGTAAAGAGAACATTAAAGTAAATCAATTTTTTTATTTACAATAAGATTATTCTGGTAAGAATTGGGAGTTAAGGTTTTAAAAGATGATATGTTCAGACATTTTAAAAGATATACATCATTTAATTTTCCCACCCTGACGTTTTAGAAAGCCTGATTTTTTTTCTTGATCCATTTTCCTCTAATATCTATTATCAATATTCTTAATACATTCTATATGTAAGCAGGTATTCTGAATTAAACAGAAGAATTCAAGAACAGGACTACTCTATTAAAAGTTAGACATTTCCTGGGTAGAGAGGGAAAAAATGTAAATGTACATTATAACACACCTACACAATATAAGTCAATATTCATGAAACCCTATTTTCTACTCATTATATAAGAAGGTTAAGTACATCTCAATTGTTCATTTAATGCAGCTGTACATCTAATTTTATTAAGATTGGGCGTAAAAACCAGCATTAAAATACTGAAGTGAATTTAATTCAGTATTTATTCTAATAGGGAGCAACTTAATGCAATTCAGAGTCTGAACAAACACAATCCTACGCAGAGGATAAAGGGTAAGAGTGACAAGATGCCAACACATTATGACAGCTACTGTGCCGCCTGACCTGGAACATTTATGCATTTTCTAAAATTGCATAAAAAGCAAATTGTATCATTGTTTCCAGAACATCAACCTTACATTTTTAGTTTTTAATCACCCATAATCCCATGGGCTCTGGTAAAACATTAAACTGAAGTTCATTAGTTAACATTTTAAAAGGGCATGATTTTAAGATGCTCCCCAGGTGCACTGAATTCAGCAATTTTGCTTCCTATGCCAAGTAACAGACAAATCGCTAGCCCTGAAAACAGCCAACAGAACTATTATTATCAACAATGAAATCCACCCACAAATCGAACCAGCGCCAACCAACCACTCTGAAATGCTGACAGTATTGCGTGGCTTTCCAACTGTGGGGACATGGAAAGCAGCTGTGATTCTCCTCACTAATGCAGATGGTGAGATGTTAGACTGATTTTGTTGGTGCTCAGGAGGATGGATACTGATGGGAAAACCACTAAGAATTTCCACAGAGGTACCCAATGATGCAGCAGTTAGTTCCAGATATCGGTTACAAGCTGATCTTTTCATTTCCTGCCTGCTTCTCTTCCTCCATTTTCTCAGATCATTGCATTATCATCTACCTGATGGTCCAAGCTCCAAATTGGCTTTTTTTGTACATTCGCCAACCACTCAAGTCAGGAAATCTCAATTCCATCTTCTCTTCTCTGGCTTCACTGCCACACTTCAGGTCCTTTTATTTCCCTCTGGACAATTTCTAGAAGTCTTATTTGGGTTTGCCGTTGGCTATAATTAATTGCTAACATAGTATTCAATCTTTAATAAATGATTAGATGACATGTGAGAGATTTGTTGCTAGAAGATTTAGAAACTAGAAATAAAAAATTAGTGATCATTTCCATGGGGTGCTTAAACATACATTCAATATTCAAAGGGATGACAGATAAATTTTTTAATTAGAGATTCCAAATTTTCTAAGAAATGATACACTTTCTTCAGAAAAAAGCTCCTGAGATCCATAGTAGTATTAGCTAAAGCAGGATTTAGAAATCCTATCCTCCTGTTGTTTAGAAGTTATTGAAGAATGTGTTTCCCAGATTCTTCTCCCTGTATGTATTTGCAAATGTTGCAGATCTGAGTTCTTAAGCTATTTCTTTTGTGGAAAATTAATACGTTATCTTTGATTTTAAATCTCAAGAATGATATGGGCAGTGTCATATCACATTTTCCTTTTCTGCACTGAACTCAATGTTTTAAGGAATTTAGTCAGATCTAGTATGAGTGACAGTTCTGAAAGAGGCTATATTGATTACACTGCCCCTCTCCACCAGCCTTGTCAGAGGGCCAGTCTATTGCTACGTGACAAACTGTCACCTTGGAGACACAGCAAGAGCAGCTTCATCCAGTGCCCTTTTCTTTAGTCCCTCACTTTGAAAGCCACTTACACTTGAATGTATTATTTAACGTGGTGAAAAATGCATTACTCTCACAGACCTTCAGAGCTCAAACAGGTTTAAAAAGCTTTTGAGACCTTTCTAAAACTAAAATAACCCTGCCCTTGGAAGAATGATGCACAGTGTTCATATCAGGATTATCAGCAGTGGGCCTGGGTGAGTAAAAACAATTAAATGAACAGTTTTATGAAGTTTGGTGCTGTGATGCCTCCACCCACCTGCTCACCCAAGAAGCTCAAAAGGGCTTCATATGTCATAAACCAATTATTTTCCCATCATGCTTGAAAGAAGTACAAAATTGGTATAGTTATAGTCTCAAAGGTAGTGTTAAATCCTAGACACACAATAACTATGGCAAAGAGAAGTGAAATAACTTGATCCAGCTTAAAGAGCAAAGACTAAAATAGGGTTAACCAGATGTCCAATTTCGTGACAAATAGAATAAACTGACCTTGCTGATTGAATCAGAGCTTGCCAATTCAATTAGGTCTTTTAAACAAGACCTAAAGAGTTTACGTATTATTTTTCACCATACCTTTTGAGATACAAACTTGAAACACAGATGGGAAGAAAGAAAATGATGTGGAGTCTCTGTACTATGCCAGCTTAGCTAAACTTGAAATATGTTTCCTAGAATTCTCTTCTCTGTATGATTCTGGTTGAGGGCTAATCATACAGGAAATTGGTGAAAGGAGTGGACTCTGGAAGTGAATCCAGAGGCTGGTTTAGCTTGGCAGGTCAGATGCTAGTGCAGCTCACTACGTTGTTGTGAATATGCTGATTCACCATGTTGGCTTTTGTCTAATCTCCTTGGGTTTCTCCCACGCCTGGGTCAGGTGCATTTTTAGGATTCTAAAGAGTGTCAGTAACCTCAGATATGCAGATGACACTACCCTTATGGCAGAAAGTGAAGAGGAACTCAAAAGCCTCTTGATGAAAGTGAAAGAGGAGAGTGAAAAGGTTGACTTGAAGCTCAACATTCAGAAAATGAAGATCATGGCATCTGGTCCCATCACTTCATGGGAAATAGATGGAAAAACAGTGAAAACAGTGTCAGACTTTATTTTGGGGGGCTCCAAAATCACTGCAGACGCTGATTGCAGCCATGAAATTAAAAGACGCTTACTCCTTGGAAAGAAAGTTATGACCAACCTAGATAGCATATTAAAAAGCAGAGACATTACTTTGCCAACCAAGGTCCGTCTAGTCAAGGCTATGGTTTTTCCAGTGGTCATGTATGGATGTGAGAGTTGGACTGTGAAGAAAGCTGATTGCCGAAGAATTGATGCTTTTGAACTGTGGTGCTGGAGAAGACTCTTGAGTCCCTTGGACTGCAAGGAGATCCAACCAATCTAAAGGAGATCAATCCTGGGTGTTCATTGGAAGGACTGATGCTAAAGCTGAAACTCCATTACTTTGGCCACCTCATGCGATGAGTCGACTCACTGGAAAAGACTCTGATGCTAGGAGGGATTGGGGGTGGGAGGAGATGGGGACGACAGAGAATGAGATGGCTGGATGGCATCACTGACTCGATGGACATGAGTCTGAGTGAACTCCGGGAGTTGGTGATGGACAGGGAGGTCTGGCGTGCTGTGATTCATGGGGTCGCAAAGAGTCGGACACAACTGAGCGACTGAACTGAACTGAACTGAAAGAGTGTCAATCTCTCCTGCAAGTCAACTGGCTCATCCAAATTAAAGGATTGGCAGTGGTGACAGATTAACTCAATTTTCAGCTTATCCTTTGGGTTCCAATATATCCTCCTGGATTATAGATTGTCCTTGCTCTTGTCTACTTCCCATCCATCTCTCCTTTCCAACTCTGTGCTCACTTCAGGTCCAGCACCAAATGCAAAAGCAGCAGCCATATGTAAATTGTTTAACCAACTCCCACACTGGCACAATGTCAAGCATCCCTAATAAATCCCTTATTCTATCTCATTTCTGATGGCTTTGCTGGTCTGATATAATCCTGAATGATAGAGAAGGTACATCAGGCCCTCTAATAGATGCATTGCTATACATTGTCCAATTAAAAACTCACAAAAATTCATTGTTGGATTTATGTAGTTGGAAAAACTACATAAAATTACTAAAGTCACACAAGAAAGTCCATTCACAAAATGCAGGCTTTATACTATTTTCTCTGTGTCACAGAACTTGATGAAGTTTTCTTTTTCCCAGCCAAAGTACATTAAAAGCCAATTTAGAAGAGTGTTGGTGACAGAGTAAAGAATTCAGAGCAAAGAGTTAGACTATAATGATAGGGTCAGAAAGAAATAGGTTGACTATAATAGGGTAGAGCCGAGAAGCAGGTGGCCAGGGTAAAATTTAGGGTCAGGAAATAAGTTCCCAATTGCTGGGTTCCAAATTCTCAGTAAGATTTTCCAGGGAGACAAACCCTCACAACAGGGAGGAGGAGTCAAGATCAGTGCAAGTGATAAGCCAGAGAAGAACCAGAAGATGCCAAATCCAGAGGGCAATCAAATACAGAAGATTTTAGAATTTTGGAAACCAGGTGATCAAACATTTTATAAACACCTAAATTTATGTAAGATAAATTTGGGTGCCATGGAATTTGAAGAACAGAGCAAAACAAAAAAATAAACCGATAGTTGAGAACCAGATCTTAGGGATTGAAGGAGAAGGAAGAACTCCAGGAGGACAAATTCAGATAATGACCTTTTCTGCCTGGGGATTTGGGTTTTTGTTGAGTCAAGAACACTTCTCAGTGGAGTTTGGTCTAAGTCCATGTCTGGTATCAAAATTTAGATGCAAGGAGCAAGATGAAGATCCAGTTAATCATGAGGACTCAAGCTTACAGCCAAATTAGAGGCAAATCAGAATGACTCAATTGTTGAACCACAAAGCTTTTCCTTGAGATTCTGTCACTCTTGCTGGATTTCAGGGCTGGTCTCATCAATGCTTTACACCAAGGCCAAGTGACTCCTGCAGCTAGGGAGAGCCAGAGAACCAGAAGGGATCACAAACTGTGAGGCTTGAAAAACACTATATGAGTAGGTGTATTAACTATACAAAATCCTAAAACTCAAAATGGGTGATTATTAGGTAACCTATTTGTGATATTTGTGTGTGTGTGTGTGTGTGTGAAAGTCGCTCAGTCATGTCTGACTCTTTGCAACCCCATATACTATACAGTCCGGGGAATTCAGCAGGCCAGAATACTGGAATGGTTGCCTATCCCTTCTCCAGAGGATCTTCCCAACCTGGGAATTGAATAGGGGTCTCCTGCATTGCAGGCAGATTCTTTACCAGCTGAGCTACCAGGGAAGTTTGTGATATATATATATATTTTTTTCCATATATATTTTTCCATGTATATAATATTTGTATGTATAATATGTGAGGTACTTAACAGATCATATACACCTAATATATGTAAATAAGATATGCCGACCCCACTTTCATGACCATCATATTTAGTAGAGTTGAATAATATATATGCATATATGACCTGGTTTAATAATTAATTGAATTTCCTGAATTAAGAGCTACTGATTTTTCCTAAACTACTTACACTGGGGTAAAATAATTTTACAGATATTATCTCACAAGTATTAATTTTTTTCTACAGTTATAGAGATCCATTATCATGCATTAAGTTGTGCTCTTCCAGTTTCTTAAACTTTTTTTGCCAAAAACATGCAGATAAACAATTTTATTGAATAAATTTAACTTTGGGGTCCTAACATTTCCAGAATTTCACAAAATAGAATTTCAATGTTAATGAGTTCACAGATATATACTGCCACAACCTCCTAACCACCCTCTTACAACAGACATCTGAAATAAGTATAAGAGGACGCTCACACAATTACTTGCTATTTATTGCCACAAAGGAAATGTTTGAAAAGCATATAGTTATGGCAGTTTTCTGGCTTTTTGGACTATTAGATTCTATGTTTAACAATAATAATTTTTGTAAGTAGAGATCTCTAAGACTCAGTAAATAAAACTCCCACTGTCAAGACATGATAAAGTTTGCAGAAGGAATCTACTTCAGCGGTATTGGCTTTGGTCCCATTTTGGTAATGATTCATTTTAATATCCTCTGTCTCGCTGAATTATTATACTTACTTTTATTTGCTCACTATGTCCTAACCAGCAAGAAAGCTATTAACAAGATATTCATGCATGTTCCTTTCTTTAGATATTCTATTTTCTGTTCCCCTTCACTGGAGATAACAGCATTAAAATGAATATTAGATCATTATACTTTCATCTATGTGTAATTTTAATGCATTTAATCTGGACCAGGAAAGCCTGTCTGTTAGTGGAGCTATGAGCAAAGAGAAATTTCTAGGTTTCTCAGTTCAGAAGCTTGGTGTGCAGTAGAGAATTGGGCCAAACTGATCTCTAAAGGAAATGTGGGGATAAATCACATCACGGCCAGTATTAACTGTTACCCTCAGGCTGGCTGTTAGATCAGACAGAACTACAGTTCTCACAGGAAGTTTTAGAAAGAGACGATTATAGTAAAAGCTCCGATCCTGTGAAGATCATTTATATTGCCATTTGAAAGAAATGTGTGTGGACGAGGGGAAAGAATGACAGGCTGCTCTTCACCAGAAAGTACTCACTTGACCTTAAGTACTTTCAATTATGTGGAAAGGCACAGGAGATGCTAATTTGAGCTACTGGGAATTTTCTTCAAGCTGAGTGGTACCAAGGCTAATGTTGGGAGTGGTCTGTCCTGGTGCAGCAATAGAGGAAAAGGGGATGCTTTGAGTCTACGGAATTGAAAAATAATAAAACAACTGAAAGTGGGTGTATATATCATTAGCACCATTAGATGGCAGTTCTTCACATGAGTGATAAATATCTCTCTCAAAAACTATTACACTCATTTAAGTTCTAAACAAATCCTTCATTCATTGCTTCTTTTAGTTTTTATATATATATGTAATTTATTTTTATTTGCATTTACAGTTTAAAACACTGAAACAAAGTGTGAAGTGATAATATTATAATAATAATATAATACTTTTCTGTGTTGGGTGCTAGTTTTAGTTCATAGGTAAAATATTCGCTGAATTTGAATGATTTCTTTAGTTTTTAATCTTTCACTTTTATTAGTTTTTATTATAAAACTAAAGAATCTAAGGCAGAGGCACCAGAGATCAAATTGCCAACATCCGATGGATCATGGAGAAAGCAAGAGAGTTCCAGAAAAACATCTATTTCTGCTTCATTGACTATGCCAAGGCCTTTGACTGTGTGGATCACAATAAACAGAGGAAAATTCTGAAAGAGATGGGAATACCAGACCACCTGACCTGCCTCTTGAGAAACCTGTATGCAGGTCAGAAAGCAACAGTCAGAACTGGACATGGAACAACAGACTGGTTCCAAATAGGAAAAGGAGTACATCAAGGTTATATATTGTCACCCTGCTTATTTAACTTGTATGCAGAGTACATCATGAGAAACGCTGGGCTGGAAGAAGCACAAGCTGGAATCAAGATTGCTGGGAGAAATATCAATAACCTCAGATATGCAGATGACACCACCCTTATGGCAGAAAGTGAAGAGGAACTCAAAAGCCTCTTGATGAAAGTGAAAGAGGAGAGTGAAAAGGTTGGCTTGAAGCTCAACATTCAGAAAACAAAGATCATGGTATCTGGTCCCATCACTTCTTGGGAAATAGATGGGGAAACAGTGGAAACAGTGTCAGACTTTGTTTTTTGGGCTCCAAAATCACTGTGGATGCTGATTGCAGCCATGAAATTAAAAGACGCTTACTCCTTGGAAGGAAAGTTATGACCAACCTAGATAGTATATTAAAAAGCAGAGACATTACTTTGCCAACCAAGGTCCGTCTAGTCAAGGCAATGGTTTTTCCCGTGGTCATGTATGGATGTGAGAGTTAGACTGTGAAGAAAGCTGATTGCCGAAGAATCGATGCTTTTGAACTGTGGTGTTGGAGAAGACTCTTGAGAATCCCTTATACTGCAAGGAGATCCAACCAGTCCATTCTAAAAGAGATCAATCCTGGATGTTCATTGGAGGGACTGATGCTAAAGCTGAAACTGCAATACTTTGGCCACCTCATGCGACGAGTTTACTCACTGGAAAAGACTCTGATGCTGGGAAAGTTTGGGGGCCAGAGGAGAAGGGGACGACGGAAAATGAGATGGCTGGATGGCATCACTGACTCTGTGGACATGAGTTTGATTGTACTCCGGGAGTTGGTGATGGACAGGGAGGCCTGGTGTGCTGTGATTCATGGGGTCGCGGAGAGTCGGACACAACTGAGCGACTGAACTGAACTGAACTGAACTGATACCACCCCTATAAGTGTTGGCTAGCTTTCTTGATTAAAGGTAGTTTGCATAACTATTTTGTGAAGACCATCCAGTGTGATTTAAAGATATCCTGAATATAAGAGGAAGAGGTGCAGAGCTGCCTGCTTGCCCAAACCCTTACTTGAATGTTGATTGTGGGGTATCGGGGATACAAATGATTCATGCCATCTGTGATTTTTACCACCATCCTTTTCAACATCAATTCAATGTGATGTATTTCCATGTTTTCTGGACCCAGAAAATGTACTTAATAAATAATAAGAACTATTCTTTAAAAAGAGCTATTTTCTTTTACTAAAAATTAATTATCAGCCTTGAATGAGGATATAATACTGTTGGGCATGCCAGTTACACAAAGAATATATAGTGGAGCAAATGTAGGATTCAGGAGTATTTTTGCTTGTTTTTGTAGTTGATTTATTTAATGATGGGGAATCAGCAAATAGAGCCACTGCTGGTTGCCTCATAGACAAGCATGGCTACTAGCATAATTCAAAAACATCTCATTTTATATTTTTATCCTTGCATTTGTATATAGGAGTATGTGATACCCTATGGAAAACAGTTAAGAAGGAAGTCATGATCATAGTTGAGTAGAGTAAGACTTCTACTATTTATTTGCCCCTTCTTTTATCTTCTATGCTTTTTAGACTCCATGCTTTTATACATTAATAGAGAAAGTAGAGAGATGATTAAAAATCTTCTTAAAAATATCTTTCCTCATGTCCTATACAAAGTTCAGACAAGGTCTTAAGTCTTTATTATTGACAGTGTTTGTAGTGATGGCCATCCTTAACCCTCATTTTCTTACTAATCAAAAAGCCAATGGGAGGTAAAGCAGTACATCACCAAAGGTGAAACAGCATAGTTCTGGTGGCTAAAATACTATAGAGGTCATATTTACAGATGTTATAAACACATTGAGAAGAATGACACTTTCGATCCACAGTATAGCACATTTATTAATAGTTGCCATATTTAGAGTAAGGTTTTGCTCTTGGTGACAAGAGTTTCACATATTAATCTGACTTTAGACCAAATTTGGATAAATAATTCAACAGGAACTTTGTTCAGCTTTCAACCTTGTCATATTTAATCATCATATGAGTGAATATTATGGGAGAAAGTTTGAGGTTACTTAATTTTTTCCCTCAGAAAAGTTTTTCCTTAGAAATGCATTTCTGTCATTTCTTCCCATCTCTTGAGATTACACCAACTCAGGAGAAGATACAGCCTATTTTTGGTTGTTTTACAGTCGCTCAGTAATGTCCGATTATTTGTGACCCCATGGACTGCAGGGCTTCCTTCAGGACATGCCAGGATTCCCTGTCCATCACCATCTCTCAGAATTTGCTCAAACTCATATCCATTGAGTCGGTGATGCTATTCATTGAGTCAGTGATGGCATCTCATCATCTGTGGTCCCCTTCTCCTACTGCTCTCAATCTTTCCCAGCACCCAGGTCTTTCCCAATGAGTCAGGAAGCCAAAGTATTGGAGCTTCAGCTTCAGGATCAGTACTTGCAATGAATATTCAGGGTTGATTTCCTTTATTGACTGGCTTGATCTCCTTGTAGTCCAAGGGGCTCTCAAGAGTCTACTCCAACACCACAGTTCAAAAGCATCAATTCTTCGGCACTCAGCCTTCTTTATGGTGCAACTCTCACGTCCATATATGACTACTGGAAAAACCATATCTTTGACTATATGGACCTTCGTCAGCAAAGGGATGTCTCTTCCTTTCAATACACTGTCCAGGCTTGTCATAGCTTTTCTTCCAAGGAGCAAGCATCCTTTAATTTCATAGCTGCAATCACCATCAGCAGTGATTTTGGAGCCGAAGAAAATAAAGTCTGTTACTGTTTCCATTGTTTCCTCATCTATTTGCCATGAAGTGATGGGACTGGATGCCATGATCTTTGTTTTCTGAATGTTGAGTTTTAAACCAGCTTTTTCACTCTCCTCTTTCACCTTCATTAAGAGGCTCTTTAGTTCCTCTTCATTTTCTGCCATAAGGGTGGTATGACCTGCATATCTGAGGTTATTAATATTTCTCCCAGTCCAGGTTCGATGCATGATACAGAGTGCTCGGGGTTGGTGCACTGGTATGACCCAGATGGATGGGATGGGGAGAGAGGTGGGAGGGAGGTTCAGAATGGGAACACATGTATACCAGTGGCAGATTCATGTCAATGTATGACAAAACCAATACACTATTGTAAAGTAATTAGCCTCCAAATAAATAAATAAAGTGAAATAAATAAAATAAAAGGAGGAATTTAAGTATAATCTTCCTCTTCCTTGAAGCAAAGGGTTATTGAAGTAGTATGCAAAGGACATACTTGCTTTAGAAATTAGGAATGTAAAAAATATATATGTATATTTCTCCCAGCAATCTTGATCTAGCTGGTGCTTCATCCAACCTGGTGTTTCACATGTTGTGTTCTGCATAGAAGTTAAGCAGGGTAACAATATACAGCCTTGATGCACTACTTTCCCAATTTGGAACCAGTCCATTATTCCATGTTTGGTTCTAACTGTTGCTTCCTGACCTGCATACAGGTTTTGCATGAGGCAGATAAGCTCGTCTGGTATTCCCATCTCTTTAAGAATTTTCCATTGTTGTGACCACACAGTCAAAGGCTTTAGTGTAGTCAATGAAGCAGAAGTAGATGTTTTTCTGGAATTCTCTTGCTTTTTCTATGATCCAGTGGATGTTGGCAATTTGATCTCTGGTTCCTCTGCCTTTTCTAAATCCAGTTTGAATATCTGGGAGTTCTTGATTCACGTACTGTTGAATCCTAGCTTGGAGAATTTTGAGCATTACTTTGCTAACATGTGAAATGAGTGCAACTGTGCGATAGCTTGAACATTTTTTGACACTGCCCTTCTTTGGAACTAGAATGAAAACTGACCTTTTCCAGTCCTGTGGCCACTGTTAGGTTTTCCAAATTTACTGGAATATTGAGCACAGCACTTTAACAGCATTATCTTTTAGGATTTGAAATAGTTCAGCTGAAATGCCATCGCCTCCACTAGCTTTGCTTGTTGCAATGGTTCCTAAGGCCCACTTGAATTCACACTTCAAGATGTCCGGGCCAAGGTGAGTGAGCACACCATCATGGTTATCTGGGTCATGAAGATCTTTTTTGTATAGTCATTCTGTGCATTCTTGCCACCTCTTCTTAATCTGTTTTTCTTGTTACGTTCCATAGCGTTTCTGTCCTTTGTTGTGCGCATCTTTGCATGAACAGTTTCCTTGGTATATCTGATTTTTTTTAATAGATCTCTAGTCTTTCCCATTCTATTGTTTTCCTCTATTTCTTTGATTTCTTTGCATTGTTCACTTAGGAAGGCTTTCTTACCTCTCCATCCTATTCTTTGGAAGTCTGGATTCAGATGGCTTTCTTATCTCTCCATGCTATTCTTTGGAAGTCTGGATTCAGATGGATATATCTTTCCTTTTCTGCTTTGCCTTTCACTTCTCTTTCTTAGCTCTTTGTAAGGCCTCCTCAGATAACCATTTTGCCTTTTTGCATTTCTTTTTCTTGGGGATGGTTTTGATCACCACCTCCTGTACAGTGTTAAGAACCTCTTCCTGCCTCTCCTTGTCTTTGACCTCAGATATTTTATGTATATATAGAAGTAGGCAGAAAGTAAGTTCCTTGCTTTCAAGGCCCTCTTGTATTTCACAGCTGCCTCCAATATTCTTAAACCATTGTCTCCTTCTTGAAGACTCATTATTTCAAGGTAGTATATACTAAACTATTATTAGATTTTAATAATAACTTGACTAGATTTGGTACAAAAATCACTAATATAACTAATATCCAAAGATACTTCATATCTGATCTACTGAAGCAGAGAAAAAAAGGTGCTAAAATAGCATCAAATACTTTGGCCACCTGGTTCAAACAGCTGACTCATTGGAAAAGATCCTGATTCTGGGGAATATTGAGGGCAGAAGGAAAAGGGGACAACAGAGGACATGATGGTTGGATGGCATCACTAACTCAATGGACATGAGTTTGAACAATTCCAGGAGATGGTGAAGGACGGGAAACCTGGCGTGCTATCATCCTTGGGTCGTAGAGCCCAACGTAACTGAGCAACTGAGCAACAACAAGATTCTAAATAGAAGCTTTCTTTAAAGTAAGCCCAGATTATTCTTGCCACCTTATTACAATTTGTTGAATATGTACGAATATCCTCTTCAAAGATACAATAATTAATCTTAGAGAAGTTGTGAAAATCTCTAAAGTTAGCTCAAATTATGACTCTGTGAGCTCAAATTATGTATGACTTTATTGTGACATTAGCAAGATAGTCTTGGACCCATGACTTAACATCTCTATGCCTCAGATTTTTTCACCCATAAAAGTAGAATAGGATTTTTGTAAGTATTAAATGATTAATATTTGTAAAGCTCTGAGACTAGCATTGGACATAGGTACATATATTGCTTTGATACAATGTAATTCTTACTCTCATAGAGACACTAGGTAAATATATAGTAAAGGAGAAGGGACTACTTATTTCAGTGAAGATCAGGGATGTTATCACAGAACAGTGGACTCACACCAGTTGAAAGGAAAGAGCATCAATGCTAATAAGTTCCTTTTTATTGTAATACTTTATATAAGAAAAAATGGGAGCCTGAATCGGAGCAACAGCCATGGATAAGTTAAGGGCACCTTTGAGACGGTGAACAAAGATTCTACACAATGTGGCAAGTGGCTAGTTAAGTGAAGTGAGGAAACAAGGAGGACTAAAGGTAATAAGATATTGGCCTCAGCATCGAGTAGAAAGAGTCCCTCTTAAAAGCACACAGCACAGAGCACTGTGAGGTTTTGCACAAGGCAGTGCTATAGTGGGACATTTGAGAACAGATAGCAAGACCACTGCAGAAGCCTGGAGGCAAGAATACGTGATTGATGGGAATGCGCCAAGATCAAGGCAGGGATAGAAGCAGAAGACCAGGTCCAAGAGTCAGGGTTAAGAAATAAGAACATGGAAACAGTGAGTGACCCAACCTAGGAACATGAATTAAGACACAAGATCAGAGAAGAATCTAAGGTAACCATCTGTCTCCCAGGGTATTAGATTAGAGCGCCCCAAATCTCTCTTATCAAAAGGCAAGATTCATCCTAGACACCAGGGAGTCATTATCGTACTGTAGGAGTTCAACTAAAGAAGAATCAAGAGTCCAGAAAATAGGAGAAGTTTGCCTCCCTAAAATTCTGGAAAGGAATTTCTACATATTTGGATGATCCAATATAGAGGGTTTCCAAGTAAAAATGGAAACCAAGAAACAATTATAAATATTAATCTTTTAAAGCAACTACTTGGAAGTGTATAAAGGTTATCAATGAAGGAAGTATAAAAAAGGGGTCAGAAAATATTCAGATGTCTCTATAATGATGTACTGAGATTTGGTAAATTGAATTCAGGTCTTTCAAGTTAAGACTAGATGTAGTAACTAATGTACATTGTCAAAACATAGCAACAAACAAATATCTGTGGAAAACTACAGCCTGACCAAAATAAGCATAGTTTTTGCTTTGTTTGCTTTAAGTTTTCACAAGAGATATGAAAGATGTTCTTTATTAAGAATGCATATACATCTGTGTAGTGTCAATAATTTATCTATAGAAATTAAGCCTTTGCCTAATTATGGGAAAGCGAGGATATGAAGAGGAAAAAGAGCTCCCAGAAGAACCAAAGACATATTTTGCTTAAGAGTTGTTCTAGGCATGGATCTGGTCATGGGACTATGGAAGCAGTCAACTGAGCAGACAGAAGTTAAGATATGACCTTATTTTTGGCTTCAGGTAAGCCTGTAGGAATTGTAAGGTAAGCAGATTGTCTTATCAATAAGACTACATCTCCGGATTTTCGATAGGCCCTGTTGCTCAATAACGTGTAAAGAATATTTAGCAACAGACTTTTGGTTACAACCTGGCTTCTGCAGCATGAATATTGAGAATACAGTTTCTGAATAACAAATCTCAGTAATTCTAAACCACAAGAGTGTGCATGCAATTTATCTGATTCAAAATTATAGTGGACAATAGTTTCAACCACAAATCAAAGATCGATGCAGATTGGGGACAGTGTGGTAAGGCCCACCACTTGGTATCGATCATCTAAGCCACAGTCTCACACACAGATGATAATGACCACCAGTCATACCCACAAAGATAGGACCACAACACCTCTTGTGCACGTCAACATGCATCAAGCCATTGTCACTTAGGTAATTCCATATTTTCAGCTCTGCAATTCAGCCCAAAACTCTTTGTGGGTAACAGACAATAACTGAAAAATCACATTTTAAAAGAAAATCTGGTGTGTTATCTACTTATAAATGCTTTTAGGAGTGAATTGCAATCATATTAGTTATTTGAAAACAAAAACGTCACTTTTAAACTATTCTATAATTCTAATAGTACATTTCTCAAAGGAATCACAATGTGTGTCTGTAGTATTCTTAATTTTTTTGAAATAAGTTAAGCAAATATGAAGCATCACTGAAAAAATTTAAACCCTTTAAAACTACATGCTGCTACTGCTAAGTCATGTCAGTCGTGTCCAACTCTGTGCAACCCGGTAGATGGCAGTCCACCAGGCTCCGCTGTCCCTGGGATTCTCCAGGCAAGAATACTGGAGTGGGTTGCCATTTCCTTCTCCAATGCCTGAAAGTGAAAAGTGAAAGTGAAGTCGCTCAGTCGTGCCCGACTCTTAGCGATCCCATAGACTGCAGCCTACCAGGCTCCTCCATCCATGGGATTTTCCAGGCAAGAGTACTGGAGTCGGTTGCCATCGCCTTCTCCCTTAAAACTACATGAACATCCTACAAAAATAACAAAGAACATAAATTATGCTTTAAAAAATACCTGCATATTTCTCTACTGTTTTAGAAAGTGTGCTTAAATTACCCAGATTCCAACTGTCTCCTGTACACAATGAAACAGAAATCCTTTCTATCTTTCTTTCCCACTATACTTTGCCTAAGCAGAGAGAAGGACCAGCCAACATTTATTGGTTGATGAATGAGAAGTACTGACAAAATGTGGTCCACTGGAGAAGGGAATGCAAGCTACTTCAGTATTCTTGCCTTGAAAACCCAATGAACATTATGAAAAGGCAAAAAGATAGGATACTGAAAGAGGAACTCCCCAGGTTGGTAGGTGCCCAATATGCTAGTGGAGATCAGTGGAGAAATAATTCCAGAAAAACTGAAGAGATGGAGCCAAAGGAAAAACAACATCCAGCTGTGGATATGACTGGTAATGGGAGTAAAGTCCGATGCTGTAAACAGCAATATTGCATAGGAACCTGGAATGTTAGGTCCATGAATCAAGGCAAATTGGAAGTGGTCAAACAGGAGAGGGCAAGAGTCATTGATGTTTTAGGAATCAGTGAACTAAAATGGACTGGAATGGGTGAATTTAACTCAGATGACCATTATATCTACTACTGTGGGAAAGAATCCCTTAGAAAAAATGGAGTAGCCATCATAGTTAATAGAAAGTCTGAAATGTAATACTTGGATGCAATCTCAAAAACAACAGAATGATCTCTGTTCATTTCGAAGGCAAACCATTCAATATCACGCTGATCCAAGTCTATGCTCTGACCAGTAACACTGAAGAAGGGGAAGTTGAATAGTTCTATGAAGACCTACAAGACATTCTAGAACTAACACATACAAAAGATGTCCTTTTCATTATAGGGGACTGGAATGCAAAAGCAAGAAGTTAAGAAACACCTGGAGTAACAGGCAAATTTGGCCTTGGAGCATGGAATGAAGCAGAGTAAAGGCTAATAGAGTTTGGCCAAGAGAATGCACTGGTCATAGCAAATACCCTCTTCCAACAACACAAGAGAAGACTCTACACATGGACATCACCAGACGGTCAATACCAAAATGAGACTGATTATATTCTTTGCAGCCAAAGATGGAGAAGCTCTGTACAGTCAGCAAAAACAAGACCGGGAGCAAACTGTGGCTCAGATAATGAACTCCTTATTGCCAAATTCAGACTTAAATTGAAGAAAGTAGGGAAAACCACTAGACCATTCAGGTATGACCTAGATCAAATCTCTTTGACACAGTAGAAGTGTCAAATAGATTCAAGAGATTAGATCTGATAGAGTGCCTGAAGAACTATGGACGGAGGTTCGTGACATTGTATAGGAGACAGGAGCAAGAGCATTCCCAAGAAAAGAGAAATGCAAAAAGGCTATGTGATTGTCTCAGTAGGCCTTACAAAGAGCTACTAAAAGAAGAGAAATGAAAGGCAAAAGGGAAAAGGGAAGATATACCCATTTGAATGCAGAGTTCCAAAAAATAGCAAGGAGAGATAAGAAAGCCTTCCTCAGTGGCCAATGCAAAGTAATAGAGGAAAATAATAGAATGAGAAAAATTAGAGATCTTTTCAAGAAAATTAGAGATACCAAGGGAACATTTCATGCAAAGATGGACTCAGTAAAGGACAGAAATGATAGGGACCTAACAGAAGCAGAAGATATTAAGAACAGGGGCAAGAATACAATAAAGAACTATACAAAAAAAATTTTCATGACCCAGATAATCACGATTTTATGATCACTCACCTGGAGCCAGACATCCTGGAATGCAAAGTCAAATGGGCCTTAGGAGGCTTCACTATGAGCAAAGCTACTGGAGGTAATGGAATTTCATTGAGCTATTTCAAATCCTAAAAGATGATGCTGTTAAAGTGCTGTACTCAATATGCCAGCAAATTTGGAAAACTCAGCAGTGGCCACAGGACTGAAAAAGGTCAGTTTTCATTCCAATCCCAAAGAAAGGCAATGCCAAAGAACACTCAAACTACCACACAATTGCACTCATCTCACACGCTGTAAAGTTATGCTCAAAATTTTCCAAGCCAGGCTTCAATGGTACGTGAACTGTGAACTGCCAGATATTCAAGCTGGATTTAGAAAAGGCAGAGGTATCAGAGATCAAATTACCAATATCCGTTGGATCATTGAAAAAGCAATAGGGTTCCAGAAAAACATCTACATCTGCTTTATTTCCTACACGAACGCCTTTGTGTGGATCATGACAAACTGAAAAATTCTGAAAGAGATGGAAATACCAGAAAACCTGACTTGCCTCCTGAGAAATCTGTATGCAGGTCAGGAAGCAACAGTTAAAACTGGACATGGAACAACAAACTGGTTCCAAATACGGAAAGGAGTACATCAAGACTGCATATTGTCGCCCTGCTTATTTATCTTATATGCAGAGTACATCATGAGGAACGCTGGGCTGGAGGAAGCACAAGATGGAATTAAGATTGCCAGAAGAAATATCAATAAAATTAGATATGCAGATGACACCACCCTTATGGCAGAAAGCAAAGAAGAACTAAAGAGCCTCTTGATGAAAGTGAAAGTGGAGAGTGAAAAAGTGGCTTATAACTCAACATTCAGAAAACTAAGATCATGGCAACCGGTTCCATCACTTCATGGCAAATAGATGGGGAAACAGTGGAAACGGTGATAGACTTTATTTTGGGGGACTCCAAAATCACTGCAGATGGTGACTGCAGCCATGAAATTAAAAGATGCTTGCTCCTTGGAAGAAAAGTTATGACCAACCTAGGCAGCATATTAAAAAGCAGAGACACTACTTTGCCAACAAAAGTCTATCTAGTCAAAGCTATGGTTTTTCCAGTAGTCATGTATGGATGTGAGAGTTGGACTATAAAGAAAGCTGAGTGCCGAAGAACTGATGCTTTTGAACTGTGGTGTTGGAGAAGACTCTTGATAGTCCCTTGGACTACTTGGAGATCCAACCAGTCAATCCTAAAGGAAATCAGTCCTGAATATTCATCGGAAGGACTTATGCTGAAGCTGAAACTCCAATACTTTGGCCACCTGATGCAAAGAACTGACTCATTTGAAAATACCCTGATGCTGGGAAAGTTTGAAGGCAGGAGGAGAAGGGGACGACAGAGGATGAGATGGTTAGATTGTATCACCAACTTGATGGACATGAGTTTGAGTAAGCTCTGGGAGTTGGTTATGGACAGGGTGGCCTGGTGTGCTGCATTCCATGGGGTTGCAAAGAGTAGGACATGACTGAGCAACTGAATTGAACTATTGAAAAGTGTGGAAAGAGAACATTGATAGATTATCATCTATACATTATTGACAATAAAGATTTAACAACCATCAAGCATATGAAAAAACTTCACAAGATTATTAATCTCAATTTGTAAACAATACTCTTGGTTTCATCTAAAAGATGATATAGAAAAAAAATGAAATAAAAAGCAACAATAAACAAACAAAAGCAAAAGTAAAACCTCTGCATATACATCCAGGTTCTCTCAGATTTTTCTGGAAAGCCTTTAAAAAAGCTGTAAGAATAATACAACCTCCTTTTAGAATTTCTCAAAGGAGAAATGTTCAATTTTCTCTCACACACAGAGGCAAGGCAATCTCAAAAACGTTTCTTTTGGGAGTTCCCTGGTGGTCCAGTGGCTAAACTCCAGGAGACAGTGACAGACAGGGAAGCTTGACCCTGGCATGCTGCAGTCCATGGGATTACAAAGAGTCAGACATAACTTATCGACTGAACAGCAAATTATTTTTAAAAAATTATACCTTTGGCAGAAACCAACACTGTTCTATAAAGCAATTTAGTCCATGGAATTTTCCAGGCCAGAATACTGGAGTGGGTAGTCTTTCCCTTCTCCAGGGGGATCTTCCCAAACCAGAGATCAAACTCAGGTCTCCCACATTGCAAGTGGATCTTTTACCAGCTGAACCACAAGGGAAGCCCAAGAATACTGGAGTCTGTAGCCTTTCCCTTTTCCACAGGATTTTCCCGACCCAGGGAATGAACCAGGTTCACCTGCATTGCAGGTGGATTCGTTACCAACTGAGCTATCAAGAAAGCCCTGTAAAGCAATTATCCTTCAATTAAAAAATAAATTTAAAAATTTAAATTTATTAAAATTAAAAAAGAAAATTATTTTCTCACTCTTCTGCTGTCAACATTGACTACTTAAATTTATTCCTTTCCTTTCCTTAAGTATCAACTATGTTTAAACAAGTAGGATAAGTTTGCTTCCACTTTTTCACTATCTTCTTACTCTTAACTTCTCAAAGTCTGGATTCTGCCATTACCCCTCTACTGAATCTGCTATCTCAATGATTCTACTTTCCAAATCTATTGGCATTTTCTGTCTTCTTTCTCTAGGAAGGTTATGACCCTAGGAACCACGTTTCCCTCTGCTTGTAGACTCTAGGCCACTGGCCTCCTCTGTTGTCCTTCCTCTGTCTTCTTTGCTAGCCTCTATCTTCTCAACCGCTACAAGTACTAAACAATCCAGAAATAATATTGATTTTCATTATAATTATCAGTTCATTTCAGTTGCTCAGTCGTGTCCGACTCTTTCTGACCCCATGAACTGCAGCATGCCAGGCCTCCCTGTCCATCACCAACTCCCAGAGTCCACCCGAACCATGTCCATCGAGTGAGTGATGCCATCCAAACATCTTATCCTCTGTTGTCCCCTTCTCCTCCTGCCCTCAATCTTTCCCAGCATCAGGGTCTTTTCAAATGAGTCAGCTCTTCTCATCAGGTGGACAAAGGATTGGAGTTTCAGCTTCAACATCAGTCCTTCCAATGAACACCCAGCACCGATCTCCTTTAGGATGGACTGGTTGGATCTCCTTGCAGTCCAAGGGACTCTCAAGAGTCTTCTCCAACACCACAGTTCAAAAGCATCAATTCTTCGGAGCTCAAATTTCTTTATAGTCCAACTCTCACATCCATACTTGACCACTGGAAAAACCAAAGCCTTGACTAGACGGAACTTTGTTGGCAAAGTAATGTCTCTGCTTTTTCATATGCTGTCTAAGTTGGTCATAACTTTCCTTCCAAGGAGTAAGCATCTTTTAATTTCATGGCTGCAATCACCATCTGCAGTGATTTTGGAGCCCAGAAAAATAGTCAGCCACTCTTTCCATGTTTCCCCATCTATTTCCTATGAAGTGATGGGACCACATGTCATGATCTTAGTTTTCTGAATGTTGAGCTTTAAGCCAACTTTTTCACTCTCCTCTTTCACTTTCATCAAGAGGCTCTTTAGTTCTTCATTTTCTGCCATAAGGGTGGTGTCATCTGACTAACACAAATCACCACCACCCAAGGACTGATATTCAAAAATTATATCTTCATAATAACCCAGTGAGGAAGGTACTATTTTCACGTGCATCCTGAATCTGTCACAACAAGATTGATTCACCCATCCTTGGTGATAATATTAGTAATTGGCCACAGAGGATTTTAATTCAGAGTTTGACTCTGGTTTATAAACATCTGTAAATCTGGTCTGGATGATCATTTCCAGAATCTTTCCTGACACTCTCATCCAATTCCTGCTTACTTCTCATTGGCACACTTCTATTAGGGTAAGTGTATATTTACTTTGTGTGAAAAAAGTAAAAGTGTTAATTGCTCAGTCACGTCCATCTCTTTGCGACCCCATGGACTATAGCCAATCAGGCTCCTCTGATCATGGAATTCTCCAGGCAAGAATACTGGAGTGGATAGCCATTCCCTTCTTCAGGGATAGTTACTTTATTTGCCTCCATTCCTTATTGTCTCTGATACACTTTACACACTATAGTGAAATTATCGTCCTAGGATATACCTTTAATAATGTCACTCTCTTATTTATACCTTCAATAGCTCACCATTTTCTTAATGAATTCAGAACACATTTGCCATTTAGTAATGCATGTAGGGCCTACTTTATTCCAGGCTCCCTAAGCTTTATGCCTTCATCTCTAATACATGGAGTAGTGAAGCCATCCCTCACCCCCCCCCCCAAATTAATGCCATTATTTCACACATCCATAACTTTGTTTATACTATACATTTTATTTTTACCTCTCCCTCAGTGCCATCCATCAACATAATAGCCATTGGAATTCTATTCTATTCTAATCCATCCATCAAATTACAGTGTCATTTCTCATGGATAGTGACCTTGAGTTCAAAACCTTTATAGAGCCTTTATAGCACTTACCATATCATTCTTTAAGCAACAGTTATTTTACCCATCATCCCATTAAAAGTGGTGGGTGTATCTTACTATTACATCCCTAGCAGCATAAAGTTTAGTCTTTCATAAATAGAAGATTTTTAAAAAATATCTCTGCACAAACCCATTAAATTAATTAGCTATGTGACTTCATACACAGAGGAAAAAGATGGTTTACCAAGAACTTTCCTAAATGAAGCATTCAGTCATTTCACATGTTACTTTGCAATATTAAGTATAAAGCAGCATCACAAACATTTTACTAGGACTTTGATTTGGAAATCATCTCCCAAAATCCATTCTGCTGTTTCTATTTCACCAAGTGACCCAGTATATTTGGCCAACCATATTATCACCCTGCTAAAACTCAAAATGTTCCAGTCATTCTTACACCCTAAGTAGGGTCTGTAACTAAGTCTTGGCCAATGAAAGTAATCAGAAATGTTGTGTAGTATTTCTAGGACATCTCCTTAAAAGTTTCAGGCCCATGTCTTCTCTCTTCTTTCCCCTATATTCCCTGCTTGGAACACAGATGGAATGGGCTCTAGGAGCCATCTTTGATAGAATTAAAGTCCCCCCTTGGAATGATGAACCTGAAAACTAAAAGGAGCATGAGTTCTAGAAGGCTCTACAATAGTCATACTAGCCCTATTTTGGATAAAATAAAACAAAATACCTATAGGTGAAAAACCTAACCTAAGATTACATCCTATTAAGAGACAGAGCTAGGGTTAACCCAGTGAGGCTTACCCCAGAGACAGCATTCTTAGCCATTGAGCTTTGTAGTCTCCTCAAGTTCTAGCTGCAATGGACTATATACTATAAATAATACTATAATTGATAAACTAGAATGATCATAAAAATGAATACTTTCAGAATATTAGTATTTTTATCAAGGTAGAATGGGGACATATCTGGAGTTAGAAAAAACACTCAAAGTAATATGAATAAGGAAAAATATGGCACTAAAATTTGGGCCCAGTTAACAACAGACTGGTTCCAGATAGGAAAAGGAGTACGTCAAGGCTGTATGTTGTCACCCTGCTTATTTAACTTCTATGCAGAGCACATCATGAGAAACGCTGGGCTGGAAGAAGCACAAGCTGGAATCAAGATTGCCAGGAGAAATATCAATAACCTCAGATATGCAGATGACACCACCCTTATGGCAGAAAGTGAAGAGGAACTCAAAAGCCTCTTGATGAAAGTGAAAGAGGAGAGTGAAAAGGTTGGCTTGAAGCTCAACATTCAGAAAACAAAGATCATGGCATCTGGTCCCATCACTTCATGGGAAATAGATGGGGAAACAGTGGAAACAGTGTCAGACTTTTTATTTTTGGGGCTCCAAAATCACTGTGGATGCTGATTGCAGACATGAAATTAAAAGATGTTTACTCCTTGGAAGGAAAGTTATGACCAGCCTAGATAGTATATTAAAAAACAGAGACATTACTTTGCCAACAAAGGTCCGTCTAGTCAAGGCTATGGTTTTTCCAGTGGTCATGTATGGATGGGAGAGTTTGACTGTGAAGAAAGCTGATCCCCAAAGAATTGATGCTTTTGAACTGTGGTGCTGGAGAAGACCTTGAAAGTCCCTTGGACTGCAAGGAGATCCAACCAGTCCATTCTAAAGGAGGTTGATCCTGGGTGTTCATTGGAAGGACTGATGCTAAAGCTGAAACTGCAATACTTTGGCCACCTCATGCAATGAGTTGACTCACTGGAAAAGACTCTGATGCTGGGAGGGATTGGGGGCGGGAGGAGAAGGGGACGACAGATGTGCTGTGATTCATGGTGTCGCAAAGAGTCGGACACGACTGAGCCACTGAACTGAACTGAAGCTGCTATAATAGTCATATGCTAGGTTCAATAAAAATTTGTAAATTTTCAAGAAATTTAAATGTTAAAGAAGTGCTTTTTAAGAGCACAAAATATTGATTTTTCACCTCTTAAGATACAAGATGCCAAGATACAACTTTATGTGTTGATTATTTGAAGATGATTATCTGTTAATGCATATGGGCTTCCTTGCTGGCTCAGTAGGCAAAGAATCCACTTGCAGTGAGGGAGACCTGGGTTCAGTCCCTGGGTTGGGAGGAACCTCTGGTGAAGGGCATGGCATCCCATTCTAGTATTCTTGCCTGGAAAATCCCAAGGACAGGGGAGCCTGGCAGGCTACAGTCCATGGGGTCTCAAAGAGTTGGAAATGACTGAGCGACTAAGCACATCTGTTAATACATAGCTGCTGCTAAGCTAAGGCACTTCAGTTGTGTCCAACTCTGTGTGACCCCATAGACAGAAGCCCACCAGGCTCCCCCATCCCTGGGATTCTCCAGGCAAGAACACTGGAGTGGGTTGCCATTTCCTTCTCCAATGTGTGAAAGTGAAAAGTGAAAGTGAAGTCACTCAGTCATGTCTGACTCGTAGTGACCCCGTGGACTGCAGCCTACCAGGCTCCTCCATCCATGGGATTTTCTAGGCAAGAGTACTGGAGTGGCTTGCCATTGCCTTCTCCGAATACATAGCTAAAAATCACTATATAGGAGTACACATTTGAAATTAACACAAAGAAAGAGTTCCCATTTGTCTTGAAGTTATTTGCAAAAGAGAAACAGGATAACCTGAGAGGAGTTTTTTGTTTTTTTTTTTTTTAACATTAATGAGATTTTCAAATAAGATAACATAGGTCCAGTGCAGATTACCACTACATACTTGGGTATTTTCATGTTCAACCTATACTTTCAATTATATTATTCTTATTTCTACTCATCAAAATTTATCTCTACAAGAAATACAATACAACTTCAAAGTCCTTTCATGTATTAGATGTTGTCATGTCTTATTCATTATAAATTACCTTTCAATCTAACAGCATTTAAACTGAGAAAAGTTTGGAGCCTTTTAAACCCATTTTCTCAAGAGAAAAACTTGATAGTAAAAAGACCTTTTTTTGAAAAGGGAAGAAGTATCACATTTTAAAATTTTTCAGGGATATGACTGTGATAAAGCAGGTGGCTTTTATCCAGATGTAATATCTAAGGCTCACCTGTGTTCATTGTATCAAACCCTTTTTTGTATAATTCTAACTATAGAAGCTGAAAATGGTCTCGTAAAACTTGTTGTCATGACAACAAAATCTTCTAAGAAATGATGCAAGCCTGAATGAGAAGGAAGTATTCATGACATGATTTAATAGAAAGATGCTTCAACCACCCACTGCAATCCCATTATTCAGCTTGTCTATTGTTTGCTTTTGTTTTATAACATTTAACAAAATTTCCACCCTACATAGCCTTTACTAAATATACTAAAAGTAGGAGTTATTTTCAGCTTTCTTCTACCAACTGTTATTTATGGTAAGAAACAGGTATTAAAATTTGTCAATCTTTATATGTTATTCAGAAATATTTTTCTTGGTCACTTGGTTTGAAGAAGCTCTTCAAACATCCTTTAATAGATTTCTTTATAACAGAAAATTTAATAACTCTGAGCAAGAAGAATTTATAAGGAGTTATGAATTTATTGTTTAACAAAGCTGGGAATATGAAAAGTGAAAAATAAAAATAAATTTAAATAGAAAAGTATAGTTGTTTTTGTCTTACACACACACACACACACACACACACAACCTTCAACAGTGCCAAAAAGAAAACTTGCTACTTTTTTAAAATCTTAGAATCTAGGCTCTTAAATGGGAATAAATTCTAATAAGCTTCAAAATGTAAAATATGGGTGATATCATTGTGAGGTAAAAAGTAAGAAAAAGCAACTATGAAAACTTTGGTTTGTAGCCTTTATATCCTATGTATCATGTTACTTTCTACCATTTGTTCTGGCATTTGGTGTCTTTCCCACTGCAAATGTGAAGCACCTCTCTAATCCCTTCCTCCTCTTACATCAAGAATTTAAAGACAAGAGTTTGATAACCTAGATGTTAACCTTTGTTCTTGCCAAGTTAAAATTCTCATTGCTCCCTGAAGAAGGTCTTAGCCACCTAATGTTTGTTTGTTTGTTTTAATCTCTCATCAGCTGTTTTAGCCAGTGTAATAAGGCAAGAAAAGGAACAAAGGATGGACTGATCAAAAAGGAAGAAGTAAAACTGTCTCAACTTGTAGATTCTGTGTCTACATAGAAAATCCCAAGGACATTATAAAAATACTCCCAGAACTAATGAGTAAGTTAAGCAAGGTCACAGAATACAAGATAAAGATACAAAAATAAATTATATTACTATACAATGGGAATAAGCTTGTAGAAACCAAATTAAGAATACAATACCACCTACAATCACTCACACACAAATATTTACATGTAAATCCAACAAAACTTGTACGGGACTTGTATCCTAAAAACTACAAAATGATAAAGATATTCAAAATATCTCTAAATAAATTGAGAAATACTCTATAATCACAGATTGGGAGACTAAACACAGTGAAGATATTAATTCTCCCCAAATTTATATACTGGTTTAATGCAATTTCTATCATCTCAATGAAATTTTATATAGATATAAACAAGATTATTCTATAATTTATATGGAAGACAAAGAAACTAAAATAGTTGAAAATAATTTTGAAGAGAGGGAATAAATTGGGAGGAATTACTTTACGTGATTTTAGTTCTTATTCTATAGTTCCTGAAAGCAAGATCATGCAGTCCTGGTAGAGTAGCAGACACATAAATAAACAGAACAGATTAGTAAGGCCAAATGATTGTTTACAAAGGTGAAAATACAATTCAACAGAAGAATAAACTTTTTCACAAATAGCTCTAAAATAATTGAGCATCTGTAAACAAAAAAGGCATGAATTTCACACCTTTGACAAACACTAACTCTAAAACGAACCATAGATTTGTGTGACATAAAAATCTAAAACTTTCAGAAGACAGCATAGAATAAAATGACCCAGAACACCACAAAGAGTTCTTAGGCATAGTTTGAAAAACATTATCTATTAAAAACAATCTACAAATTGAAGTTAATTACAGTCAAATACTTTGACTTTACCAAGAAACCCTGTTAAAAGGATGAAAAGATACGCTATAGACTGGGATAAAGTATTTGCAAACCACACACCCAACAAAAGACTCACATTTAGAACACATAACTAATTCACAGAACTCAACATTTTAAAAATTCAATTAAAAAAATAGCAGATACATGAAGAGACACTTCCCTGAAAAGGAAATACTAATGGCAAATAAGCACATGAAAAGTTCAACATCACTAGCCATTAGGGAAATACAATGTAAAGCCACCATAAAAAATCATTATACACCTATTAGACAACTCAAGTGAAAATACACAAGCTGGAATCAAGATTACTGGGGTAAATATCAGTGACCTCAGATATGCAGATGACACCACTCTAATGGCAGAAAGTGAAGAGGAACTATAGAGCCTCTTGATGAAGGTGAAAGAGGCAAGTGAAAAAGCTGGCTTTAAACTCAACATTCAAAAAACAAAGATCATCCCATCACTTCATGGCAAATAGATGGGAAAATAATGGAAACCGTGACAGACTTTTTTTTTCTTGGGCTCCAAAGTCACTGCAAATGATGACTACAGCCATGAAATTAAAAGATGTTTGCTCCTGGAAAGAAAAGCTATGACAAACATAGACAGCATATTAAAAACCAGAGACATTACTTTGTCAACAAAGGTCCATATAGCCAAAGCTATGGTTTTACCAGTAGTCATGTATGGATGTGAGAGTTGGACCATAATGAAGGCTGAGCACCAAAGAATTGATGTTTTTCAACTGTGGAGTTGGAAAGACTCTTGAGAGTCCCTTGGTCTACAAGGAAATCAAACCAGTCAATCCTAAAGGAGATCAGTCCTGAATATTCATTGGAAGGACTGATGCTGAAGCTGAAGCTTCAATACTTTGGCCACCTGATGTGAAGTTGATTCATTGAAAAAGACCCTGATGCTGGGAAAGATTGAGGGCAGGAGGAGAAGGGGACAACAGAGGATGAGATGGTTGAATGGCATCATCGACTCAATGGACATAAGTTTGAGCAAACCCTGGGAGATGGTGAAGGACAGGGAAGCCTGGCATGCTTCAGTCCATGGGTTCACAAATTGAGTGACTGAACGACACCAAAGTACCATGTCACAGCTATGTCACAGTCATCAGGGATTCTAGCCTTCCAAATTCAAATTTCTGAGCCCAGGTTGTCATCTAGTAGTCATCAGCCACTTCCTCAGCTCCTGAGCTGAGGAGCTCAGGGAGGTGAGAAAGTGCAAGAGACAGCCATCTGCCACATCCACCACCCCTTAAGGTAAATGATGAATTACTGACGTTGTTGCTCAGTCACTCAGATGTGTCTGATTCTTTGTGACCCCATGGACTGTAGCCAAATTGAGGATGAAAACAATCAAAAAGCATAATTTGGCCCCAGAAAGCTGAGATGCATATGCAAAAATTATTTCAGTAAGCCTGGATGCTTGCATCTCCCCATACATAAAAGAGTGCTAATTATTTAATGTGAGAGATCTGGTTTTCCTCAATTAACAGTAATCTTTTAATATTCAGATTACCTGCCTCTTGTGGAAAACTTCTAGGTAGCCTGACTCCTCCCTTCCCCACCTCCTCAGAAACAATTCTCTCAGGGTCACCTGAGATGCTATCTCCCAAGCTTGAAGTCCTCACGATTCCCACCAAATAAACCTACTCTCAACTTTTAGGCGCGTGTATTTTTTCCAATCGACAATACTAAACATCCACTTACCACATGACCCAATAATTTGCACTCCAAGACATTCATCTCGGAGAAATGAAACTAATGTTCTCAAGAAAGCCTCTACAAAATTGGTCACCGCAGCGTTGTTTGTAATAGGCCAAAAATGGAAACAATGAAAATAACCCTCAATGGTGAAACAAACACGATGCACTCATATTGTGGAACGCTCTGCCAAAGTTGAAAGGAATCAACTATTAATACACACAATGAACTGGTTGGACCTCAAGGTTATATGCTAAATGAAAATATCAGTCTTGTAAGATCTTATACTGTGTGAGTTTACTCACAAAACATTTGGAAATGATAAAATTATAAGGGTAGAGAACAAATTAGTGGTTGCTAGGCTTGTACTGCAAGGAGATCCAACCAGTCCATTCTGAAGGAGATCAATCCTGGGTGTTCATTGGAAGGACTGATGCTAAAGCTGAAACTGCAATTCTTTGGCCACCTTATGCGACAAGTTGACTCACTGGAAAAGACTCTGATGTTGGGAAAGGTTGGGGGCGGGAGGAGAAGGCGAAGACAGAGAATGAGATGGCTGGATGGCATCACCGACTCTGTGGATGTGAGTTTGAGTGAACTCCGGGAGTTGGTGATGGACAGGGAGGCCTGGTGTGCTGTGATTCATGGGGTTGCAAAGAGTCGGACACGACTGAGCGACTGAACTGACTGACTGAGGGTTGGAGATGAAAATGAGATGGGAGAGTGAAGGTTGTGACTAATAGGCAATAGAACAAGAGAGATCTTTGTGAAGGTGTTACAATAGGCAGATAGCTAGGTAGGAGCAGAGAAATGTGGGCAGGGGCCAGATGGCAGGAAATCAGACATCTTGTTAACAGCAGGGTTCCGTAGGCAGACAAAGCAAAACAAGAAGCTTCAGACTGACAGGAAACCACACATTTTTGTTCAGTAGCTCAGTCCTGTCTGACTCTTTGTGGCCCCATGGACTGCAGCACGCCAGGCTTCCCTGTCCTTCACCATCTCTCAGAGTTTGCTCAAGCTCATGTCCATTGAGTCAGTGATGCCATCCAACCATCTCTTCCTCTGTTGGCCCCTTCTCCTCCTGCCTTTAATCTTTCCCAGGATCAGGATCTTTTCCAGGGAGTCCTCTCTTCACATCAGGTGGTCAATATGAAATGGCAAAAAGATAAGTGTCCAGGTAGCAGACAAAGAAAGGGAAGGAAAAGCAGGAATCCCCTGCATCCAAATGTAACCCTTTGCTCATTGTGCTCTCATTACATAGAAGATTAGCCTTACAGATAAGAAGTGCTCATGCACCAGCACTGTGACACTTCTGATCTTAGCTAGTTCAGTTCACTTCAGTGGCTCAGTCGTGACCGACTCTTTGCGACCCCATGAATCACAGCACGCCAGGCCTCCCTGTCCATCACCAACTCCTGGAGTTCACTCAAACTCATGTCCATCGAGTTGGTGATGCCATCCAGCCATCTCATTCTCTGTCGTCCCCTTCTCCTCCTGCCCCCAATTCTTCCCAGCATCAGAGTCTTTTCCAGTGAGTCAACTCTTTGCAGGAGGTGGCCAAAGTATTGCAGTTTCAGCTTTAGCATCAGTCCTTCCAATGAACACCCAGGATTGATCTCCTTTAGAATGGACTGGTTGGATCTCCCTGCAGTCCAAGGGACTCTCAAGAGTCTTCTCCAGCACCACAGTTCAAAAGCATCAATTCTTTGGCGATCAGCTTTCTTCACAGTCCAACTCTCACATCCATACATGACCACAGAGAGTATATCCTTGCTTAAATAAACTTCTACTTTCTTAAATTCTCTGCTTCATCTCCGAGTTCTTTCAAGACAAGAAAAAACCTGAAATTCACCAGGAACAGTGGTAGAACAGTTCTGTGTTTTGATTGCCATTGTGGTTACCCCACCATACTACCCATGCGGGAAAAGACTTAGAACTATAAACACACATTGTGCCAATGTCAAATTCCTAGTACAAGTGGGTACACAGGGACCTCTCCAAACTACCTTACAATTTCTCATGAACCTGTAAGTATTTCAAAATTATAAATTTAATTAAAAATGTCAGTGCTGGATTCTAGCCTTCAGAGATGGCCCACACACTGCCTGTGGAGTGTTTTTCTCACTAAAGAATTCCACTTCTTACCTATCTGTTCATTTCTGAATTCTTTCATGAAGAATCAAGAACTTTAAATTCACCAGCAGCATATTGGTGAATCCAGCCAGGAGAACTGGGTAAGTCTCAGCCTCTCGCTTTCCCTGTGCCTGGGTGGTATTGTCTGTACTTCCCATCACTACTCTCCTACTCTCTCCCTTACCTCATTCTTGCTTTCCACTCTAATCTCATGCTTTACTCTGCTGAAAATGGGGCAAAAGAACTATGCCAAGCATTTTCCAAACTTGCCCCTAGGTCTTCCATTACTTACTATTACATATCTTCAGGGCATGTCAGGAAAAGTTTCCAGCCATCCTCACAGGCAGCTAGGGACACAACCCATAGGCTCTTCGCCCTCTGGGTTTGCTTTATCCATATTACATTAACTGTTAGTAAGTCAAACTGTAAAAATATGAAATACAGTCTTAGAATTTGTGCCAGGATTTTAGTGGCTGTGATCCCTTTGGGAGCGCCATCACACAGTAGACGGTCTGTGAGTGTCACTCACTCATTCACTTCAGTCACTCAGTCATGTCCGACTCTTTGTGACCTCATGAACCACAGCACACTAGGCCTCCCTGTCCATCACCAACTCCTGGAGTCCACCCAAACCCATGTCCATCGAGTCAGTGATGCCATCCAACCATCTCATCCTCTGTCGCCCCCTTCTCCTCCTGCCCTCAATCTTTCCCAGTATCAGGGTCTTTGCAAATGAGTCAGTTCTTCGCATCAGGTGGACAAAGGATTGGAGTTTCAGCTTCAACATCAGTCCTTTCAATGAACACCCAGGGGTGATTTTTAGGATGGATTGGTTGGATTTCCTTGCAGTCTAAGGGACTCTTAAGAGTTTTTTCCAACACCACAGTTCAAAAGCATCAATCCTTCGGCTCTCAGCTTTCCTTATAGTCCAACTCTCACATCTATACACGACCACTGGAAAAATCATAGCTTGACTAGACGGACCTTTGTTGGCAAAGCAATGTCTCTGCTTTTTAATATGCTATCTAGGTTGGTCATAACTTTCCTTCCAAGGAGTAAGCGTCTTTTAATTTCATGGCTACAATCACTATCTGCAGTGATTTTGGAGCGTGTACCCCCAGGTATTAGGAGATGGGGGATAGTCCTGCAACATGTGGCTGGTTTGTTTGGGACACATGGCAGTAAGATTATCATTCACTGCCCACATCCTGGTGTTCTTCTGGCCCCATCCAGGATTCACCCTCATCCCACCCTGTTAGGGCAGGGCATGATGCATTTCACAAACCATATCCCTTAATGGCCAGTGACTGTTTTCCAGAACTTACCACCTTTGTAGAGCAAAAAGCTGGAACTTAAATAGGTCCTAGAACCATGAGGATGCCTATACCAGGGAAACATATCTACAGAATCTATAGAAAAGACTTCAGGAAGGCCAGTCATCCTTGGTACCATGGATGCTAGGATAGGACACAGGTCCTAGGACATAGGGACCAACAGGACTGCCACAGAGGTGTAGCTCACCCCCATTGTGGATAAAGTGAACAGGATTAGGTGGACGGGGATGCCTGGATCCAGTCCTGATTTAGAGAGGCCCCACAGGACCTCTGAATGCAAATGCTCCTCTCTGGTACAGGAACATCCTCTCCCTGAAGGAACAATGGGGAGCAACCTCTTCCATTCCCAAGGAGTCACTCTTCAGGCGAATTTTGAGTCATTAGGACAAGTTTCCTCCATAATTTTTAAAATGAAAAGGCTCATTTTCTTTTGTAATAAAGCTGAATACCAGTATAAGCTTGAGGACAATGAGGCCTGGTAAGAAATTGGAAGCCTCAACTACAATACCATGCTACAGTTAGACATCTTTTGCAAAGGGCAGGGGAAATGGACAGAAGTTCCTTTCATGCAGGCTTTTATAGCCCTAAGAGAAAACCCGGAGCTATGAAAATCCTATGTTAGGTAACTTTGCCAGCTGGGACCCATTCAGGCTACATAGAAGCCCTCTCAAGTGGCATCCCTGGACAAACAGGAGCCCCAGACAGAAGACCCAGGCCCCACACTCTTCCACCCTCTTCAACCTCTCCCCTACCCTATGAGCCTCTTTACCCTTCTGTACCCAAAAATACAACCAGAGTCTTTGCCCCCATCAGGAATTATATTCGATGGGCCTCAGAGAATTATCAGAGCCTATACCCCTTTTTCCTTGCCTGACCTTAACCAATGTTGCATCGCTTAGGCAGATTCTTGGAGGACTCTAACTGGTTCACCAAAGAATTTGAGGCCAAAAGTTTGCCTGTCATGGTGCCCTAAACTTCTCTCAGCCTTTTTATTGATGCAGTCTTCAGTGTTTTTAACAATAGAGACCAGGCTGAGGATAAAATGAATGAACAGCCTGACTTAAGGAAGAGATGATGGCAAGCCAGGATTTTGACAACTGTCCTGACCCACCTAACCCACCTCTGAAAAGTGAAAGTGAAGTCACTCAGTCATGTCCAACTCTTTGCAACACCATGGACTGTAGCCTACCACGCTCCTCCATCCATGGGATTTTCCAGGCAAGAGTACTGGTGTGGGTGGCCATTTCCTTCTACAACCCACCTCTTGGTCACTTCAAAAGTACTCCCAGAAGACCGCTCCCAGGAAAAGAAGAAAATTTCAATTTGGGGTGTCTTGAATACTGGAGTAAGGAATGCTCAGGAAATAGGTCCCAGCCTATCACCAAACACTGTGCTCAGTCTGAAAAAATATGGGCCACTGACAGAGGGGATGCCTCCAGGTCTAAAGGGAACAAGGAAATTCCCCCACGCCAGTCATGGCAGTGACTGATAGGACCTGGAAATTCCTAAGGCTCCCAAGAAGACAGTCATCATCACAAGGAAGAAACCACAGATGAGGGGACCATTGATGTGACAGTCTTTTGTCATTTATATTTTTGTACTCTGATGCTGTTACAAAAAGTGCTTCTTTTATCAAGGAGAGTCATAGGAAGGTTAAGGAAACAGTTACAACAGTTCCTCATCAAGGTGATGGCTATGCAAGGATTCCAGCTGATACCAACTTCAAACAAGGAGCTGTCCTGCCCCTGGGCCCACAGATCAGGCATCCAGAGACTTTAACTCCCTGACAGTAGGGCCTGATGGCCCTACTCAGCCTTGAAGCATTACAGGAGATGAACCATGGATCATAAAAATATGCGAATGAAATCTTTGAAGAGAACAAGAAACAAGAGGCAATGGAGCAGGGCACAACCTTTTAAAATATGACAGAGCCATAGGACATGACAAAAACTGGTTAGAAGCAACATGGCAGACAAGTCAACCTCTATCATACACTCACTGTAATACGTTAGCATGGTAAATGATACACCTGCCAGCACCATGACAGTTCTGAGGCTAACCATCAAATGCCAAAAAGTGGGCCGTGGCCTAATTTCTGGAAATCTCCACCCCTCCCCTGAAATAATTGGAATAATCCTCCTACTCATTGGGCTTTCCTGGTGGCTCAGAAGGTAAGGAATCTGTCTGCAACACAGGAGACCTGGGTTTGATCCCAGGGTCAGGAAGATCCCCTGGAGTAGGGAATGGCAACACTCTCCAGTATTCTTGCCTGGAGAATTCCACAGACAGAGGAGCCTGGTGGGCTACAATCCATGGACTGACAAAGAATCAGACATGACTGACTGACTAAAACACACTTATTAGCCTATGAAATTACTCACCCTGTGAAAATTAACCACGCCATATTTTGAGGCTCTCTTGCCTTCTGAGATGGCCCACACTTTCTGAGGAAAGTGTTTCTCTCTAAATAAATCCACTTCTAACCTAACGCTTTGTCTCCACATTTTTTCATGACAAAGCAGGAACATTAAATTCACTGGCAACAAGAAGAGAAATTCAAATACAAATAAGAAGAAGGGTGCTCACTTACAAGTTCATAAAGCCCAGTATGTCATTTTAATTCAATTTGGAAAGATTTTGGAACATTTCAATAAAGTAAATAAGATAGCCATAGACTCCCAATTTTGGCCCATGTGAAGGTGACATTCATTTGTCATCTTTAAGTACACTTGTTCAAGAACTGAGAGAAATTTCAGGGGAAAAGTCACTGAAAAAAGAAAACTAATGAAATAAATGAAAATTATTCTGACATCAAAGATAGAACTATTACCAAAAAATGTTTCATCATATCAAAAGAAGTAATTTAGTAAGTGGAAGAGTTAACTTTCCAATAGAATAATAATGAATAGATTCTGGGATTGTTTAATGATCCAGTCAGTGAAGAGCAGTTAACCTTATGAGTGTGTTTCAGAAAGACTTATATTCCTCACTGACAAACTGACACCTACGAGGAAAATATACAACTCATAATACACCTCTATAAAAAGGACATGGATGACCAACTGATTAATCAATCAATGATTATTTCTCAATTCAAAGAGTGCTTAAGATTAGTCACCACTGAAAAAACTTGATAGGCTCTGGAGTCTTGAAACCACATAGGAAAGAAATCTTGTTAGAAGTTTCCCCCAAATTGACAACAACTGCAAACATTTACATGACATTTCCAATAATGAGTCATGAAACTGGAAACTTTTTAAACTATCAATAAGAAAAAAACATTGAACAAACATGCTACAAATAAGACTGACTTGTCTCCTCTCTGCAGAGCTATTATTAAATTGGTGACATTTGGAGAAGTAGTCTGAGTAGATTTTTTTAATATGTAGCTCAAAAAAAGTAACAAAAGATATTTTAGTCACACATCAGACAGCTAATAAAATATAATTTTTCTGGAATTTCTGGTATTTATGGTATTGGTCAGCATTTTTAAGCTTTGAATTTTATGATTTCTTTTCTCATGCTAAGTAAATTATGACTTTCAAATCTCAAAAAAAATAGTGCTGGAATGTATTTGTAAGAATTTAATGTGGAGTGTGAATTTAATGTGGAGTTGAATTGAAAGGCTCAGTCACTAGCCTTTTTAGAAAGGCAGTACTAAATGATGGTGAATTTTATTCCCTCAGACACTAAAGATGGGGATGTGTCTTCTGCAAAACTTGTTAATATCTAGAATAGTATGACACTCTTTCAAATCAGAAAATAAAATAGTACATCTTTGTATCTATAGGACATGCATTTTCAATCTAATTTCTATCCAATAAAGTAATCTGGTTTCTATAAACTTCAAATCTTAACTCATAATAGACTCTGGGAGAAACTTAGGTAATACAGTAAATTAATACACCTATGCTCAGAAGGAGCTTACCCTGGTAGCTCAGAAGGTAAAGCGTCAGCCTGCAATGCGGGACTCCTGGGTTCAATCCCTGGGTTGGGGAGATCCCCTGGAGAAGGAAATGGCAACCCACTCCAGTACTCTTGCCTGGAAGATTCCATGGACGAAGGAGCCTAGTAGGCTACAGTCCATGGACTAGCAAAGAGTCGGACACTACTCAGGCGACTTCACTCACTACCATGCTTAGAAAACTTAGCTTGACAGGTATGGAAGATGGTATAGGTTATTCTAACAACTTTCAGTTCCCTTGAACTGGGGCAGTACACCTCTGGGATTCAGGAGGAGTGCCTTCTGGCCATCTGCTTTTTAGTTCACAGCTCTAAACACCTCAGAGTGAAAACTAGCGTGGATCTTATCACTAATGTTCCTATTTGGAAGTTTCAGAGTGATTCTTTCACAATCATCATTTTCTCTGTTTCCTTTCCTATTCCTTCCACCTGTGCTAAGTCTCTTGATATTTGTTTATCTCTGTGCCTCCTATCGGAGAAGGCAATGGCAAGCCACTCCAGTACTCTTGCCTAGAAAATCCCATGGATGGAGGAGCCTAGTAGGCTGCAGTTCGTGGGGTCACTATGGGTCGGACATGACTGAGCGACTTCACTTTCACTCTTCACTTTCACACATTGGAGAAGGAAATGGCAACCCACTCCAGTGTTCTTGCCTGGAGAATCCCAGGGACGGGGGAGCCTAGTGGGCTTCCGTCTATGGGGTCACACAGAGTCGGACACGACTGAAGTGACTTAGCAGTAGCAGCAGCAGTGCCTCCTATGGGGCTTCCCAGATGGCTCAGTGATAAAGAACCAGCCTGAAATGGTTTGATCCTTGGGTCAGAAAGATTCCCTGGAGAAGAGAATGGCAACCCACTCCAATACTCTTGCCAGGAGAATTCCATGGACAGAAAAGAATGGGGTCACAAAGAGTTGGACATGACAGAATGATTAACACTTGTGCCTCCTATCCCAATCCTAAGCTCATTTGAAAGCAAGTTCTTTCTCTCTGATTTACCTCTGTAACTCTCCATTTCTAGGCATAGAAGTTCTATATAGTATAAATCTAATGCATGTTTGTAAAGTAAAATACCTCTTCAGAATTAAAGGAAAAGTAAAATGGCACAGTTATGCATTGGTAATTCCATATATTCTATAATGTTGTTAGCATTTTATCAGAACATATAACTTTTGTTTCTTCATTTTAATCGTATTGCACCAAAAGGAATAAATTTAAAGAAAACTGAAAACACTGAGGCAGAAGACAGTCTCTCTGGGAGGGAGCCAGTGAGGTATTTAGATATTCCCTCAACATTTCAGTGTTAACATTTGACAATGTTAAGGTAACAGTCAATGCTTGTTTAGTCAACAAATAACTATTGCATATATTCTAGATGCATGGCCATTTTCCAGGTTCTGAGCTAAAAATGGTGTCCAGAAAATGTGGTCTCAGTTCTCATGGAATCAGGTCACAGCATCAGTCCAATGGAAATGGGATTTATTTTTATAAATTAGTGGAAGCCTAGTTTGAACTTATAAGCTATACTAAATATACTTCAGGACAAGTACATTTAGAAGCAGCACAGTCTGAGGTCCGAGGACTGTGAAACAGTTTTCAATAGGCATCTTCTTTCAAAGTTTCACTGTGGCTTGAGACGTGGCAGAGAAAACTGAGCCAAAACTTGGTTTGGAGCAATACTGAATTCTAACTATGAGCAAGTCTATTGTGCTCGGCATATCCCAAGTCCTTTCTCATTAGGTTATTCCGGAAGAACAAATCAAGGCTAACAAGTCAAAAGAAAAAAAGTCTTTTCTTAATAAATTTCCAATACAATTTGCAATACAAACCAACATGGGTGGATCAGTATGTTCTATACCCCTACATTTCCTAAGCTTGAGAACTAAAGTAAGATTTTTCTAAAGAGAATATCAGTATATAGCATTGTTATATAGCTATGTCTACTTGATTTCAGAACAAGAAGAATCTTTCTTAACTAAAAAAAAAAAAAAAAGACCAGCAAAAACTGTAGACTGTTAAAGAATCTAGTGGATAAAACAAACGAGGTGACTTTTCTACCAAATAAAGACTTTAACAAAGAAATATTTGGATAATGGACATGTTTTAGTTCTGAATTATGGTGATGACTAGACAACTATATAAATTTACTAAAAGTCATTGAACTACACACTTATAATAATAAGTGAATTTTGTTCTGTTTAAATTACACTTCCATGGGGGGAGAGCAAATCAGCCAACATGGCATGTACAGGCTCTCTTGCCTCATGCTTTGTAAATAACGATTATGTAACAGCTGAGAGCATTTATAGCACTGTGCATGCGTGTCATGAGGTACTCACTTGGTCACGAGTCACTTTGTGCTGTAGGGATATACGAGTTCCACCTAGAAAGTGGCGGCATTTACTGCTGTGTCACAGTTGTGTACATTGGGTCAGTAGCTAGAGGAGAGAATACAGTGTGTCTACTGCTATGGCTGCTGCATCAGCCAGGAGAGAATAAACAAGTCTGCAGTTCCTACGGATCCTTTAGTCTCCTTCCAGCCTCTTAGCTTGCACCTTGCCTACCCTGGGTTCAATGAACAGTGCACATAGTGAGATACAGCAAGACAACTGGTGTCACAAACAGGATGAAGAGTGATACAACTTCAAAAAAGTTGTTTGTAAAGAGACAATAAAGCTTCTCCAAAGAAAGCTTCTCCAATAGATCTTCAGTTCAGTCACTCAGTCGTGTCCGATTCCTTGCAACCCCATGAATCACAGCACGCCAGGTCTCCCTGTCCATCACCAACTCCTGGAGTTCACTCAAACTCATGTCCATCGAGTCAGTGATGCCATCCTTATTCACCAGGTAACAAATCTCTAAGAGCAGAAAAAATCCACTTGTACGACTTTGTACACAAAGGGAGGCATATTTGCTGGAGACAATAAATATTTCAAGGAATCGTGATATTCAAAAAGAAATGAGAATGAGGCTATTTGCTAAGATTATGTATTGTCTCCCAAACTTCTTCCACTCACATAAATGTGATACATGCATGTGCTCATGTAGAAGCCATCACATTGACTCTGAAGTTATAATAACAGTAACAGAAACATGAGCTTGTGTGGGGCTCTCAATGTGTTTTCTCGATGATAGGCACAGGCAAGCTCACATCTCTGTCTCTAAGCCCAGACTTTCCTTCCAAAGACCGTTTAATGAGTCCATCAGAGCTATTACAACTTAGAAGTCAAAGAAGAAGGTGAGGAAGGAAGAAATCCCAACAAAATTAAGCCAGGTTGCATTTCTTTAAATTGTTCATAATGAGCCCAGAAAATATTTTATTGTCAACATTTATTCTCCCATAATTTAAGCTATAATGTACTGGGTACTGTTTTTTTTTTTAAAAGTCTAATTTGTAATTTGAGAGATACTTCAAAGAATAATTTAATTGTTCAGTGAGTTCTAAAAATGAAAGTTAGGAATTCAAATAGTTTTCCATCCACAAATTTCAAGTGAAAGAAGCATATATTAATTTATGAAAAAAACTTAAATATCAAATGAAAAAGATACAAATGTTCTGTAAAAGATATTTGAGCTGAAATGTACAGAATTAGACTGAGATCTGCCATTCTATCATGGCAGAATATAGAATGCATTTTGCTTTGTTCAAACAGGTAGGAAGAGATTTTTGGGTATAGAGACTATATATAGACTAAAACGGTTGAAAATTTTCGAGGGGTTATACCACAGCCCCCAGTCTTTGTTGTGTTTTGGACAGTTCGGGGCTGCTTTGTGGGTCAAAGGAGTCACATTATAGTTTTTTCGGGTTTCTTTTTTTTTTTTTTTTGTAATTTGAAAAGAGCAAGCCTAATTCAAATTATATAGTTTGGATACAAAGGGAGGCATATTTACCTCTTTAACAAAAGACATCTGCATCCCTCTTATCACGTAGGAAATTCTAGGAGTTTTAGGACCTCTATTCCAAAAACAGGGACAAGGACCAAATATATATATAATTTCTTATAAATTGCAGTATCACAACTCAAGCTCATAATTATGGATTTGTTAGGCTGGGTAATTTGTTCTTATGGCAAGCTATTCTATATAATGCAGAATGCATTGCAGCCTCCTTGGTCACTATCCAGTAAACACCCATAGCATTTCTGCCCCAATTAGACAACCAAAATGTTGCAGAAACTGACAAATTCCCCCTGGGAACAAAATTATCCATAGCTAAAAACCAATGGTCTAAATAATCAGTCCAAATTCTTTAGTCAAAAGATTGCATATGAATTTGGAAAACATATAATGTCTCTCGCCATCAAATTATCCAGATAAACTATAAATCTGTTGATACCTAAACAAAGCAAAATGAGTATCTTGGAAAGTTTAGACATTTGCAAGAAGGAAAGTATCGTTAGTTATGTTTTATTGCATCAGCAAATGGCAATATCAAGAATAGTGAATGAGGTAAATAAGTCTGTTCTAAACTTTCAAAAACTACATAAAAAGAGACTGATTTTTACTACATGGCTGATCCCTATTATGCTAAATAAATTACCTTTATTACGAAATATTAGCAATGCGTCAAAAGGCAAAATCCAAAATCTATACCCAATCAAATTTTATCACATTTGACTACAAAGCCCCACTGTATATACAGATTGTCACTTAATTAATTAAAATGAGAGGAGACATAATGTGCTTATTTTTGAAGAGCAGTGTTTGTTGATAGACATTAAAATTCTCTTCAGTAAACTGAATTAACCCCCTGTTCTAACTGTAACCTTTTCACTTTGTTGGTTATGGAAGAATCCACCATTCCAAATGGTGTAAGATGGTTAAACACACAACACCAAACACTGGAAAGGTGAAATAGTAGTTAGAGTCACATATACTCACAGTCTGGGGGAGAACGAAATTCTGTTCCATGAAGGGCTGCACTGGGGTTGCATTTGAGAGCAGAACAAGCAGGGGCTGTGAGGGGAAGGCTTTGTAATAACAAGAAGGTGGGAGCGGCCCTTGGTTCCCATCTGAGGATGTGATTGGCTTGTTTGAAAAACTCATGGGCTGGCAGGGAAGTGAAATCTGTTTAGCTGAAGACTGAGAGGAACACAGCTGTTCTGGCTGATAGAGAATTAGCCAGGTGGGGAGCTTTTCATGCTAAATGGGGCTGTTCATGCACCTAGGGCAAAAACAGGGAACTCATGGTTACCTCTGACAGGTGGAAGTGACGTATGATGCCTTGCTCATCCTGAATGCAAAGAGAAGACCATGTGATAGGTATATTTTTCCTGTATGAGTTAGCTGTGTTAAACCTTTTCAAACTGAAATGAGTCTAAAAATAATAGACCTGTGATATTTCCGGCATCCTTTCAAGACCTGCACTGTGTGCAGAGCACACTTGAGCACTGAGGGAAGCTATAGAGGAAGAAGAAAACACAGATTTTTTTTTTTTTCTTTAAATAGCTTCAGGTCTACATCCTCAGATAATTTTGCATTGATCTCAGTGCTCCTGTGGGGCTTTTCCACACAGTTCACCGTGCAAAGAAGAAACTAAGGTGATGCCATGGGTTGCAGTATTTCACACCTGTGCACACTCAGCCCACAGGTGATGGTGAACCTTCACACTGTCTCATGCCCTAGAAACAACACAAAGTCAAACCCTGAAATCTGGGCATGTGTTGTGCTCAGTCATGTCTTACTGTTTTGCAACCCCATGGACTGTAGCCTGCCAGGCTCCATTGTCCATGGAATTTTCCAGGTAAAAATACTGGCGTGGGTTACCATTTCTTACTCCAGGGTTTTTTCTTACTCCAGGGATTAAACCCACGTCTTCTGTATCTCCCACATTGGCAGGCAGATTCTTTACCATGGAGCCACCTGGAAAGCTTGAAATTCCGAGATCAGATGATAACTTTCTGTGAGAACCAGGAAACACTAAAGAGTCCCCACCAAGTAACATTAACATTTATTCTTTTTCTTCAAGTGCTTATGTAGAAACCAGGTATCTAACGCAAAGCTGAGAAACACTTTGAGGCAAATATAAACTTGGTGTCAGAGCTCTGGCTTTGAAAACTTTCTCTGATACTTTCTAGCGTACGAGCTTAGAAAAGGCTCCTAGTCACCTAGAACCTGTGGTCGTGAGTCTCTAATGGGGTCACTTGGGGCATTACATATGAAAGTATCTAGGACTCTATGGAAAAATTGATAGAAAATTCTATTTATCTATCTATCCATCCACCCATCTATATACAGCATATAAAATAGTAAGAATCTTGGTTTTACAAAAGAATCAATTCGAGTAAAACAGTAAAAATAGGGGCAAAAGCACAAAAGATGCAGTTCTGTATAAGCCACAGATGTCCTGTCAGGGCATGGAAGGGAGGATTATAAAGGAGGATATAGTTGTTGGTATTGATTTTGGTCCCTGTGTCATGTTCGGTATAAGCACTAAATTGCCACGTTCACTTGTAGGTAAAGAAGTTGAGTGAGAGTCCTAAACTAACTCAACATCTAGGGGCCTCTCTACTGCTTTACCATTAACTTTGGGAATTTATCTTACAACTTTGAATCATAAATCAGAAAGGATGCCGAAACAGTACTTAATTTCCAGTTGGTGTAACAGAGGTTTCATAAGATACTTTCATATTCATTCAACATTCATAAAAATGTTGAATGGTACTGTTTCTTGAGAATTTCAGATTAATTAAATTAGGGCTATTATACAGCCCATAAGTTAATGAGGTTTTTAAAAAATATATTTTATTTTCTGCAGTGGGAGGTAGGACAGGAGAGGGTGTGAAGGGTATGTGTTTGCCTTTATGGTTGATAGGAAAGTAAAAGGACTCCAGCTGATAGCCATGCTTGAACAAACTTTGATCTTGTCTGATTTTCTCTATAAAGAAGGTTAGAAAATCTGGAACATCAGTGGAAATTGGGGGTCATGTGTGTTGCTGATATTTATGATTCCTCAAATAAATTCTAGAATCTACCCTTGAGTATCACTGGGAAAATTAATAGTAAATAGAAAGAACCTCAAGTTTTGTATCAGCTTCCCAGGTGGTGCAGTGGTAAAGAATTCATCTGCCAATGCAAGAGATTCAAGAGAAACAGGCTCAATCCCTGGTTGGGAAGATCCCCTGGCATAGGAACTGGCAACCCACTCCAGTATTCTTTCCTGGAAAATTCCATGGACAAAAGAACCTGGTAGGTTATAGTCCACGGAGTTGCAAAGAATCAAACACAACTGAGCACACACACACACACACACACGCAAAGTTTTGTATATCTCATTAACCCTTTCAAAGTACTTTCACTATTATCTCATTTGATTATGCCTACCTACTCCAGGCTGCACACAAAATAAAGTGCCCACTAGTAGAGGAGGGGACTAGGTGAGAGGCTCCTCAGCCCCACAGCACAGAAGTGTCTTATGTACTGCTGGTGCGCTGAAAAGCAGCTCGCCTCCTTGCACTCATGCTGTCAGACCCTGTCATTAAGATGGTTTAATGGTGATTGCTGGATATCTTGCTTTAGTCCTTCCTTTTTTTTTCCTGAGGCAGGCAGGGAATCCCAAAGATATCAGCTCAAGGTCACCTGCAGAGTGTTTCTTCTCCTCCCCCTGCTTAGAGCCCAGTGGAAAACTACAGGGAACAGCAGGTAGTGCGCATGGGCAGCAGTGAAAGAAACAGGATTCTACAAATCTGCTCTCTTCTCTCTTTGCCCAAATTGTTCAGAGATAGAGGAATGGTGAAGAGGGTAGAAATTTAAAGAAGGTATGAGAAAAGAGATGAGGTAGTTACATAGCATTACTGACTCAATGGGCATGAGTTTGAGCAAGCCCCAGGAGCCAGTGAAGGACTGGAAAGCCTGATGAGCAGCAGTCCACAGGGTCACAGAGAATTAGACAAGACTTAGCAACTGAACGACAACAGCAGGAGAAAGCTGAAATTCTTCCTTTTCTCTAAGCCCAGGAATCATTCTCAGCACTCCTGCCAATCAGTAAATTAAATATCTCAAAAGTCATTAGCATAAGCATTTCCACAGAATCTTGCTGTGGGTGTTAGAACAGAACATTCACAGCTCTGGAAGACAGCCAACCCTAAGGTCCATACCTTGGGTGTAGCTGTATTTGATCAATATGGTCATCATATCATACACAGAAGCAATGTTTGTTGATGGGTTGAATGATTCCAGGTGACAAGATGCCAGAACTCCTCTACCAGCCACTGACCATATTGAACACTTTTATTTATAAACTGTAACAGAGACATATAATTTCCCTTTCTATTGAAACAGTCCCAGTGAACTTTAAGAATCAAGGAAGATACCCTCCCTAAATACACACATATACAAACATACACACATTTAAAGACTTAAGTTTGGGTACCAGGAGAGAGTAGAATCAGGCACGATGGAAAGTAATGTTTGATGCACCCACATGGACTGCAGGAGACAAAAGGCCCAGAAGTTCTAGTTTTTGTTCCTCACACAGTGATCTGGGTTACTCAGCAACCAGCCAGTACATCTTCTTGAACTCTTTCCCAATTTACATCATTAGCCAGATACAACAAACCTGATCTATTTAGTTCTGACTCTAAAATGCATAGGAATAAAGAGAGTATTACGATTGTTCCATTCCGTTCCGTCGCTCAGTCGTGTCCGACTCTTTGCGACCCCATGGACTGTAGCCTACCAGGCTTCTCCGTCCATGGGATTCTCCAGGCAAGAATACTGGAGTGGGTTACCGTTTCCTTCTCCAGGGGATCTTCCCGACCCAGGGATCGAACCCGGGTCTCCCGCATTGGAGGCAGACGCTTTAATCTCTGAGCCACCAGGGAAGCCCCGTTATGATTGCAGGACACTAAATAATAATATCAGAGGGACAGTACATTACATCTTCTGTGAGATACCATTTTAAGAAAATTGAAATAAAGGACACACAGTAAGTAAATATTTATTATTTTAAGTAAATAGCACAGTCAGACCATTGTTATTTCAACAACACTCAGAGATGAGATTAGCAATGTTTTTAGTAGCATTAGCTGAAATGTGTGTGTGGGAGACAGAGAGAGTGAGCAAGTGTTCATTGTGGAAAATGAACACAGCCATGTGATACAGTGGAACAGGCACTGGACCTGGAATAAAGATAGCCAAATTTCAATCCTAGCTCCCATGTAATCACAATAACTATACGTATAACTTTGGAGAATCACTTACCCTCTCCAATTATTGGTATCTTCATTTCTTGAAGTGAGTGTGGTGCTGATACATTTCCAACGTCCATTCCAGCTATAAAATGTCAGTTCTGGTTTGCTCACATTGGGCACATTTTTATTTAATCCAGTTAAATTATGCTTGTTTACCTAGATTAAGCAAAATGGATATGACTTGTTTTCAGCAATGTTTTAGAAAGCAAATCCTTCCTTGCTGGTTGGGAGTAGAAGCATGCTAATATAAGATTGAGAATCGAAAGGTTCATACAAGCTTTGTTCTTCACTACACACACTCAGGAGAAAATGTCTCATGGGAGAGAAATTTATGTCTCATCCTTCCCCTAATCTTATATAAATCCATAATATGTTTTATCATATTTTGAAAATTGATGTTTTTCTCTATTAAGGTATTACCACCAAACTTGCACGGAGAGATTGTAATATATTGCTGACTGTGTGTGTGTAAAGAAAAGGGAAAGAGTGCAAGAAGCATTAATTACTGATATTTTGAGCAGAAAGTATGCAACAACTTTGATATTCATTTAGTTTCGTGTGATCATCATATCCTTGGCTTCCATATGAGAGCTGACTCCTCTAGAACCTCTGCCCTCTATAAATATACCCGAATGTATCCATACCAAAGAGAAAGCTTTATTTAGTTCTCTCTCAATCAAAATGTTACATTTCAAAGAAAAGAAATAGATATCAATAACTATTCAGTGATGTTATTAATGTTGTAAGTGAACAATACAAAAAAATAGAGGAAAACAACAGAATGGAAAAGACTAGAGATCTCTTCAAGAAAATTAAAGATATCAAGAGAATATTACACACAAGGATGGGCACGATAAAGGACAGAAATGGTAAGAAACAGAAGCAGAAGAGATTAAGAAGTGACAACAATGCGCAGAACTATACAAAAAAGGTCTTAATGCCCAGATAACTAAGATGGTATGGTCACTCACCTATAGCCCGACATCCTGGAGTGTGAAAGCAGGTGGGCCTTAAGAAGCATAGTGGAGGTGATGGAATTCCCACTGAGCTATTTAAAATCACAAAAGATAATGCTGTTAAAGTGATGCACTCAATATGTCAGCAAATTTGGAAAACTCAGAAGTGGTCACAGGACAAGAAAATATCAGTTTTCATTCCAATCCCAAAGAAAAGTAATGCCAAAGAATGTTCAAACTACTGTGCAATTGCACTCATTTCACATGCTAGCAAGGTAATGCTTCAAATCTTTCAAACTAGGCTTCAGCAGTATGTGAACTGAGAACTTCCAGATGTACAAGCTAGGTTCAGCAAAGGCAGAGGAACCAGAAATCAAATTGCCAACGTTCATTGGATTATAGAGAAAGCAAGTGAATTCCAGAAAAACATCTATTTCTGCTTCATTGACTATGCTAAGACCTTTGGCTGTGTGGATCATAACAGACTGTGGGAAATTCTTAAAGAGATGGAAATAACAGACCACCTTACCTGTCTCCTGAGAAACTTGTATGCAGGTCAAGAAGCAACATATAGAACCAGATATGGAATGACTTCTTCAAAATTGGGAAAGGCGTATGTCAAGGCTGTATATTGTCACCCTGTTTATTTAACATATATGCAGATTGTTGCTGTTGTTAAGTTGCCAAGTAGTGTCCAACTCTTTGCAACCCCATGGACTGCAGCACATCAGACTTCTCTGTTTCTCACCATCTCCTGGAGTTTGCCCAAGTTCATGTCCATTGAATTGGTGATGCAAGCCAACAATCTCATCCTCTGTCACCCTCTTATCCTTCTGCTTTCAAACTTTCCCAGCTTCAGGGTCTTTTCCAATGAGTCAGCTCTTTGCATCCAGTGGCCAAAGTACTGGAGCTTCAGATTCAGCATCAGTCCTTCCAAAGAGTATTCAGGGTTGATTACCTTTAAGATTGACTGGTTTGATCTCTTTGCATTCCAAAGGACTCTTAAGAGTCTTCTCCAGCACCACAGTTCAAAAGCACCAATTCTTTGGTGCTCTGCCTTCTTTATGGTCCAGCTCTCACATCCATACATGAGGAAAGATCATAGCCTCAACTATAGGATCTTTTGTCTGCAAAGTGTTGTCCTTGCTTTTAACACGCTCTAGTTTTATCATAGCTTTCCTGCCAAGAAGCTATTGTCTTTTAATTTCATGGCTGCAGTCACCATCCACAGTGATTCTAGAGCCCAAGAAGAGGAAATCAGTCACTACTTCCACCTTTTTTCCCTTCTATTTGCATGAAATGCTAGGATTGGATGCCATGATCTTGTTTTTTTAAAATATTTAATTTTAAGCTGGCTTTTTCACTCTCCTTCACCCTCATAAAAAGATTCTTTAGTTTCTCTTCACTTTCTGCCAGTAGAGTGGTATCATCTACATGTCTGAGGTTGTTGATATTTCTCCCAGCAATCTTGATTCCAGCTTGTAACTCATTTGGCCTGGCATTTTTCATGAGGTGCTATGCATATAAATTAAATAAACAGGGTGACAATACATCATGTGAAATGCCAGACTCGATGAATCACAAGCTGGAATCAAGATTGCTGGAAGAAATATCAAGAAACTCGTTTATGTATATATGCGCTCTAATGGGAGAAAGTGAAGAGGAACTAAAGAGCCTCTTGATGAAGGTGAAAGAGGAGAGTGAAAAAGCTGGCTTTAAATTCAACATTCAAAAAATAAAGATCATGGCACCTGGTCCCATTACTTCATGGCAAATAGGTGGGTAAACAGTGGAAACAGTGACAGATTTTATTTTCTGGGGCTCCAAAATCACTGTGAATGGTGACTGCAACCATGAAATTAAAAGACGTTTGCTTCTTGAGAGGAAAGCTATCGCAGACCTAGACAAGGTATTAAGCAGCAGAGACATCACTTTGCTGACAACGGTCTGTATAGTCAAAGCCATGGTTTTGCCGGTAGTTATATATGGACATCTCACACGCTAGTAAAGTCATGCTCAAAATTCTCCAACCCAGGCTTCAGCAATATGTGAACTGTGAACTTCCAGATATTCAAGCAGGTTTTAGAAAAGGCAGAGGCACCAGAGATCAAACTGCCAATATCCGCTGGATCATGCAGAAAGCAAGAGAGTTCCAGAAAAACATCTATTTCTGCTTCATTGACTATGCCAAAGCCTTTGACTGTGTGGATCACAATAAACTGGGGAAAATTCTGAAAGAAATGGGAATACCAGACCACCTGACCTGCCTCTTGAGAAACCTGTATGCAGCTCAGGAAGCAACAGTTAGAACTGTACATGGAACAACAGTCTGGTTCCAAATAAGAAAAGGAGTACGTCAAGGTTGTATATTGTCACCCTGCTTATTTAACTTATATGCAGAGTACATCATGAGGAACGCTGGGCTGGAAGAAGCACGAGCTGGACTCAAGATTGCTGGGAGAAATATCAATAACCTCAGATATGCAGATGACACCACCCTTATGGCAGAAAGTGAAGAGGAACTCAAAAGCCTCTTGATGAAAGTGAAAGAGGAGAGTGAAAAGGTTGGCTTGAAGCTCAACATTCAGAAAACAAAGATCATGGCATCTGGTCCCATCACTTCATGGGAAATAGATGGGGAAAGAGTGGAAATAGTGTCAGACTTTATTTTTGGGGGCTCCAATTTCACTGCGGATGCTGACTACAGACAAGAAATTAAAAGACGCTTACTCCTTGGAAGGAAAGTTATGACCAACCTAGATAATATATTTAAAAGCAGAGACATTACTTTGCCAACAAAGGTCCGTCTAGTCAAGGCTATGGTTTTCCCAGTGGTCATGTATGGATGTGAGAGTTGGACTATGAAGAAAGCTGATCACTGAATAATTGATGCTTTTGAACCGTGGTGCTGGAGAAGACTCTTGAGAGTCCCTTGGACTGCAAGGAAATCCAACCAGTTCATTCTAAAGGAGATCAATCCTGGGTGTTCATTGGAGGGACTGATGCCAAAGCTGAAACTCCAATACTTTGGCCACCTCATATGAAGAGTTGACTCACTGGCAAAGACTCTGATGCTGGGAAAGATTGGGGGCAGGAGGAGAAGGGGTCGACAGTGAGATGGCTGGATGGCATCACCGACTCAATGGACATGAGTTTGAGTGAACTCCGGGAGTTGGTGATGGACAGGGAGTCCTGGCATGCTGTGATTCATGGGGTCGCAAAGAGTCAGACACGACTGAGCAACTGAACTGAACTGATATATGGACATGAGAGCTGGATCATAAAGAATTCTGAGCACTGAAGAACTGATGCTTTCAAATTGCAGTGCCAGAGAAGATTCTTAAGAAGCCTTAGATTGTAAGCAAATCAAACCAGTCAATCCTAACAGAAATCAACTCTGAATATTCATTGGAAGGACTGATGCTGAAGCTGAGGCTCCAATACTTTGGCCATCTTATGCAAACAGCTGACTCATAGTGAAAGATCCTGATGCTGGGAAAGATGTAAGGCAAAAGGAGAAGAGGGCAGCAGAGTATGAGATGGTTAGATGGCATCACTAGCTCAATGGACATGAGTTTGAGCAAACTCCAGGAGACAGTGGTGGACAGGGAAGCCAGGGGTGCTGTTATTCATGGGGTCACAAAGAGAGACAACTTAGCAACTTAACAACATTCAGTGACATTAAAAAATGAACCTTATAAACTGGATTTCTTCAATTAGAAAAAAAATACTGTATTCTCAAGTAGCAATCTTTATTATATATTCAACCCTTACCTTTTAATGCTTCAAGGGCTAATGGCAGAACCATTTATTGAAACATTATTGAATGTTTCCAAAAAATAAAAGTACTCTGTTTTTCTGTGTATTATACATTCTACCCTTATGCTTCATAGATTGGGATAAACCTATGATGTTAGGGAAATAATCACATTTTTATATATTGATAGAATAAATAAATATTAAGAAATCTCTTAAAATAAATTTTTCTCCAATATTCAATCTAGATTTTATTTTCTATCTTTCATAAAACAGATACATCTTCTAATTCAAGCACACTTACCACTGTGGTTTAAAATTCAATTTCAGATATGACTCTAATTTTATTACTTCTCTCACCACTGCAATTTATCAGAGGAAAGGTATTATAGAAGTTTAAAATAACATTTTAAGCCAATATATTAATATCAAATGATTTTTCTTTGAACCTACTGCTTCATATATTTGTAATGTGAAACTTTTCATTTACTAAATTCAAGACAATAATTTTCAACAAAGACTCAATTGAAACAAGTTCCATAAAATGCACATTTTATTCTGTATCATGAAAAAATATTCACATTTAAATAAAGTGGGAAAAAATGAAAGTTAATCCTCCCTGATGAAATACAGTTTATTGTGCTGAAACCCAGAATTCTTTTGGGTTAGAAACTTCCACCTGCCAATTCACTTTTTAAAAATGATTTTTTCTTGAGAACAAATCTTAAGAACAGTGATAATCTCCACAAACTTCCCAGAAATAATTAAATTTTGATCACAAGCATTCAAAACATTTTCACACATTCTCTCAGCAATCAGTTATAAGTCAATAGTACATACAAAATTTCTGTATTACACACTGCAATACCTTCAAGTAGAAAAAATGATCTATTAGACATGAATTAAATTTTGAACAGAACAAACTAGTACTGCCTAGAATGGGTATTAAAAACATCACAAGGAATTTTTGCATTATTTCCTTGGCCAATACATAAATCACTTGTTTCCAGTGAATTAACCTTTATATATACAGACATTTTTAATACCTCAAATTCCCATCAGTATGGTTGCAGTGGCAAAAACATTTACAAATTTGCAAAAGTGAATTTCCATAGTAACATTAGTGTTTTAGTCAGGAATCTGTAGTATAATATACAAAACACTGCAACTAACGTAAACAAAGTCACTAGAGCATTGAATAGAAAGAAATCTATAGTCTCTGACATATCATAAATATGCACATTTTACTTTGTTTTGTCTGAGTACCAAGCACTTCTAGGAATCATTGCTTTTTCCATAAACTACAATGGATATTTAGGGTAGAAATAGATCTAAATTGGCTTCCAGTTTCAGTGCAGTAACAATCACATTGTTCTTAACATCAAATTCACGTCTTAGCTCACTTTAACTGTGAATAGAATCTAAGGAGGAAGATGACTGCTCAGCAGAAGGTGGCAGTGCTACCAATAAGATGGATGGGAACAAAACATCAAGACATTTTTACCCTCTTTGAAAAAGAACACTGAGAATCATAACATGAAAACATTTCTGAAGAGATCAAAAACCAATCTTGGCCACTATTTTTATAAATAGGGAATATTTTAAATAATCTTGATTTTAAATGAAAGCACATTATAAACTGGCAAAGCATGACTATGATATATTGTTATTAAATACCCAGGTCAATCAAAATGTCTTTGACATGAAATTCAAAATGAATCTTGATCATGATTTTGCATAGTTTGCTAGCTGTTCTTCCTTTTTTACTCAATCATGGTCTCATCAGGAATCTTTCCCATCATACTTTTGTTGGGAAAATGTTGAAGAGCAAATGAGGGATTCATGATACAAACATCTCTGTGACCTACAGTAATCTTTATGCTGCCCTAATCACAAAGTCCAGTTTCCCAATAGACAGTCTTACTGTGGAAGGAAGAGGTTAAATTTCATGTCATCTAAGAGGACTTAGCAGAGGAAGATAAATTATTTGGTAGTGAATGACTTAATTTCATTACTATGAATATGGTTATTTAGGCATCAGTGTAGATATTTTCAGCTTGATTGGGCTAGTCATTCAACAGTCAGTACATATGCATGAATGAGAGAGTGATCAGATCCTCTTGGTTTTACTCCATGAAGATAGAACCCAACCAGCTATGGGCCTCGGCTTCTTGGTAAGAGCTAGAGGTTCTAAACGCAATTGATGGGGGAGCACTCATTTATATATGTATTAAAGCTATGGCACTTGACAAACTTTCACATTGCTTCCTGTGTTTCATTAAAGGTTCAACGATGTTTTTTGACAACGTGGAATCTATAAATAAATAAACATCTAAAAGCATCACACAGAGGAAAACACATTAAGAGGAAGTAACTGTTATTCCCATTCCTCTTTTTTATTTTCCTCGGTTATAACTCTGGCCCAGTTGCACTTTTAGTTCAACTATTCCTTGAACAAATATATTTAGATGTAGCACAAGTCATGACCTTATTTCTATAGTAACACTGTGATAATGTAAAAGCCAGGGATGAAAGTGAGTCAACTATAAAAGCTTTATGCAGTGTCATCGGGGTCCTCCCCAGCTGTTATGAGAAAGGTAGACTGATCTTTTCTATGGATACCTCTCACTGTATTATCATCAGAGTGAAAACAAGATGGTTTGGGCTGAGGATTCCAGAGTATAATGTAATAGCTTGTTTTTCCTCCTTATACCAAAACATTAGCTTAAAAAAATTTCAAAGGATAGAATAAATAAATCACATTAAGAAAATTAACATTTTGTTCATTACAGAAAACTATTTAAACTCTCTGAAGTAAATATACATACAAAAAGTTCATTAAATTTGGAAATAATACAAATTGCTATTCTAAGCTGAAATAGTTCATTTGGATAATGCTTTTAGTAATGGTTTGGCCGAGAAGCCAACAGTGGTATAATTTATAAAAGAAAAGATCTGCATAATCTACTTAGAACTCAGTAGGTTAAAATAAATTTTAAAAATAAAATATTTCTATAGTCTCATTCAAATACCAGTTAATAAAAAGTAAGAGATTATAGGCAAAAAAAATCTGAATATTTCTTATTTTTCTTGAATATCATGCATTACCTCTTTATGTTAAAATAATGTTGGAAAAGGAAATATTAATACTAGTGACCACAACTTGCTTCTTACTTATAACCACATTTGGCAACTTACCTCTACTGATACTTGTCAATTGTTGGGAGAAATAAAGGAAAAGTTCATTATTAAGATGAGGCACTCTGTGCTTGCAACAGTTATGACTTTAATCTCTGTCATTTATTCTAATCTACTATGGAAAGTTAAAAAACTATATTTATATCATAGAGTGAAGTTTTAAAAATTATATTAATTTAAGGAAACTTTTAAAGTACATGTTTTGAAATAGTTGAAATTTATGGTTGGACTAAATAGCCCTTGCAATGACAGTAGTTTGTAAAAGAAAGTTTTCTCTCCAGGGTCTGCCTGCCTGTGTTAAAATCTCAATAGCTATGCTATCCTGACAAGGTTCCTCATCTACTCCCCAGCCATATATACATGATGATTAATGAAAGATTCAGACTTAGCTACCCCACAGAGCAGTCAATAAAAGTAATGTAAAGCAATGTACACCATTAAAACTAAGGGAAGTAAAAAAAAAAAAAAAAAGAAAATAATTCTACGTAAACTCACCAAAGTTGATCTGATTGTACCTGTAAGCTTTGCCAAAGACAACACTTACATCTCCATGCACTAAACTGCAATCTCCATTAAATTCTTTGTAGATTAGTTCCAAATGTGAAAATGCAAATCCTGATTTGGACTCCTGTGAAATCATGCAGTCTGGCATGACTATCCTACTTAAAACCTTACTCTGTTTTTCTTCTGATCCTGTAGTCCCCCATGTATTACTTCTTGGTATGTTTTCTTAGACCAAGATGAGAAGAATTTTCCTATAATGTCAAATTAATATATACCAACCCTCTAAAAAATAATAAATGTCATACCATACTTGGAATAGTCTTTATTACTGAAGCTGCTAACATTTAGGAAGTACAAGTTTACACTGAGAGCAAGCTGATTGAAGCCATTTATTCACATATGCAAATACATATGTAATAAGACTGTGAGTTGGAATGCCACAGGCCCATCACAGTAGATAAAAATACGTTACTGACCACTTAGCAAATAACTCATAAGGATTACAATGCATAGCAAAAAGTCTTGGTCAATGATGATCTATCTATGCCCTTAAACCTTCTCTAGTACTCCTTGAAAGTTTCAGACATTTTTAACTATTCTTCCTTTAACTTGAGATATTATATCTGTTTTCAAAATAACACATAATTCCTAATTTTTAATAGCAATCTTAAAATTCTGATTTGATGGAAAGATTAGAAAATCCAATAAGAGATCTAAATACCTCTTGTAGTACATTAAAATTTCCCCTTTGTTTCTACATGCTTTTGCTGTTTTCTTTGCTCAAAGGGTCATAGTAAATGTAGTACAGCAGGTTTGATTGTATCTGCTAGCTTGCAAGACTGTCTTTGCAGAATGAACAATCATTAAGAAAATGAATCTCATTTTTGAAAATAAATTTTTACATACTATAAGTGGCTTCTTTGAGTTATCTATATTACTAATTATAAATTATAACTTTTAAAAATTAAAACACTCTCATTAATATACAACATGAGTAGTTCTCTAATGTAATTCAAATGGTTTTCCTTTTTAAAAACTGTTCTTTTTCCAGTTCAAGATACACACTGAAAAACTGATTGGTCATTGGAAAGGATTCTTTCATAGTTAAAATTTTTAGTATAAGAGCATCTACCGATGTGGAGCCATTATCTTGAGTAAGTCATGATTATCTTCATACAAAAGGTTGAAGATGAAATATACCTTGAATACTCAATTTGTTTACATTTTCTCACAAAACTGATAATTTCTGCTGAGCTATATGATTAAATAGAATAAGAAAAATCATAATATTTATATATGACTTTTTCTCTTCTTTCTCTTCCTTTCTAATAGTTCTTCATTCTTTTCATGTTTGATTAGTTGCTCTATGCTGCTGCTGCTAAGTCACTTCAGTCGTGTCTGACTCTGTGCAACCCCATAGACGGAAGCCCACCAGGCTCCCCCGTCCCTGGGATTCTCCAGGCGAGAACACTGGAGTGGGTTGCCATTTCCTTCCCCAATGTGTGAAAGTGAAAAGTGAAAGTGAAGTCGCTCAGTCATGTCCGACCCTTAGCGACCCCACGGACTACAGCCAACCAGGCTCCTCCATCCATGGGATTTTCTAGGCAATAGTACTGGAGTGGCTTGCCATTGCCTTCTCCGAGTTGCTCTATATCCCCAGATAATTTTCAAATCTTACATTCACATGTCATTGACCAATAATTATTTAGCCACTTATGTCTTTCTCCACCAATCCAGAGAAGTCTTCTCTAAAACCTAGAATATTTAGAAAATGCATTTTGGTGGTCTTCTATGAAATAAAAAACAAAACAAAATGATAATTTTTCTTTAATGTTATTTTCATCAGAGAGAAAGATGATTTTTCAATGACCTATCATCATCTTTGATATAAGAAGAGGACAGTTCTTATCTTATTAATTACTGATTGGGAAACTGCAGCCCAGATACACTAAAAAACAGCTAACTTGCCCATAGTTACTGTGATTATGACAAAGACACAGATTCAAAATCCAAGACAGAGCTGAGATATTCATCCTAGGATTGAATCCTAGTTTTCCAAAAAGTTGTTCTTTCTTCTCTCCCTTTCCATCTAGACCTCAAGGGAAATACTCTTATACGTAACAAAGTATGAAACACAACATGCATGTGATTACAAATATTCATATTTTAAAGTTATCCATGTATGGTATGTACATTCTAGACAAATTTTCTGATTACCTACATGAAATTTTGTAAAGGAGACATAAGATAACTTAAAAGATAAAAATTTTACAAGATAGTGGAATTTATTAAGGATATGACAAAATAATTTTACTAGTATCAGCCACTGCACACTTCATAAACAATCATTGCTCTGAAGACTAATTTTAAAATAAAGCTTTCTAAAAGAATTCAGTTATTTAAAATAGAACAGGTGAACCAAATCTCCTTAAAGTTAAGGACAAGAAACTGAGATTTTCATTTAGGCTCCAATAAGATTAGCTTTCAAAATGCACTTTAGTTAGTGGTCATAATTCCGTTCCGTCACTCAGTCGTGTCCGACTCTTTGCGACCCCATGGACTGTAGCCTCCCAGGCTTCTCCGTCCATGGGATTCTCCAGGCAAGAATACTGGAGTGGGTTACCGTTTCCTTCTCCAGGGGATCTTCCCGACCCAGGGATCGAACCCGGGTCTCCCGCATTGGAGGCGGACGCTTTAACCTCTGAGCCACCAGGGATAATTAATATTCCTATTAAAGTGCTGGGTACTCCAGGAATATATTTTGTTCTTAGGAACAATTTAAAACTCCAAACTTTCTAAATCTCTTGCTCTGATCTACATAATTTTTTTTAAACTGAAATCTTAGGACATTTGTGTTGATGTTGCTGTTCAGTTGGTAAGTCATGTCCAACTCTTTGCTATCCCATAGATCAGAGCCAGAGAATTAGAAAGGACATTTGTACTGCTATACTTAACGTAAGATGAAACCTATGTCATAACAAAAAAATTTCCATTTTAACAATGAAGTCTGTGTCTCTATTCAACATCTATGCCCAGATCATTCTAAAGACTGTTTATGTCAATGTGGGTACATGAACTGCTTTGAAATTGTCATCTGCCTTTTGTGTTCCTATTTGCCTTTATCATAAGCTCCTCTATTTACTAGATCAATGTAGTGCAATAATATCCTAATATAGACTGATAAAACTTGTCATCCTGATATGCAGCTCATATTTTTTTTGTTTGACTTCTGCTATCACATTGCAACCACCTGTCCAGGGTACAGCATCTGATCTTATACATTATCATAGAAGAATATTGAAGATGTGTAAGTTGCTTTGGAAAATGTTCCAATTTTAAATGCATATCTATTTACTCCTATTATTACATTGTTCAGAAAGACAATAATAAAAAATTTTATTCTGGATGCACCAAGAGCATCTATACAGTGTAAGAATAAAACATGCAGTCCTCTGGTCCCCCAAAAGAGAACCTACTGTCTATGTACTGGTTGACGCAGCACAGAACATGATTGTATCATTATCGGACATATTAAAGTAAGCGCTCACCCTTTACCCAAGTCTGAGTAAGCTTGACTGGAAAGAGTTGTGGAGTCTGGGAACCTATAAGATTACTCTATATACAGTGTCTGCTGAACACATGTATTCCTGCTGAAAACAGCAGAGTGTATTCAGCACCACATCATGTCATGCACACAGGAACAGGGGTGGCTGGAAAAGAATACTATGATAACTGCACCATAAATAAGCAACTGACACTCTTCCCTCCTTTGTACTAAAGTAGTTCTAAGCCATATGTTTCTTTTCCCAATACATAAACATCAATATTGTAGGTCAATTAGATGAAACCAACATAAGAATACAGTAAATATTAGCAACGCTAACAAGCAAATGCATGGGTTGCCAACTACAAACCACTCTGTTGTCCCAGAGTTACTCATACTTTTACACCAACCATTACTTCTGAAGCACGTGGCTACGGTTAAACTAACCATGTCTGTACTCAGATTATTTTTTACCACTCACTTTTGAAAGCTTAGGCAAGCTTGTCTCAGACATGGTTAAATAGAAAATACCATGAAATTCAATAAATATCAGAGGTCAAGGAAAAGTGCCGTCCTCATCAGGAAAGCAGTGGAGTCCCACTTTCAACGCTGGTTTCTTACACCATGATCACTTAATTGTCCTGTGCCTACAGTAGGTAGTTCTTGTAGCATAGCATGAAGATGTGCTGCCCTGAAAACTTCCATTATGAGCAATAGAAGTTATGGGCCCAAAAATAGGAAAATGGAACCCATGGAACATAACATCTGTCCTGAAACTCCTGGATTAAAGAGGCACATCTTGTGGGCATGTGAAGAAGCTCTAATAGAAATTCTAAAATATCAACTGTTTTTACAAATCACATTGCTTTATACTTCTCCAGGCTGATGGTCGTAACTTGTCTTTTAGTTCTGTTGTTTTGTTTGGGGATCCAGGGAGATAGTTTAAAAAGCTCATAAAAATGGGTACAATACATCAAAATATCTCTTTTGATTTTGCTATCACCTCGTGTATGTTAATATATATGTACAGATGGTCCAATAATATACAAATTACTGTTATATATTTTCAACTCAATGCAAACATTAACTGCCCTGCTTCCACTATTAAATGTCATTCATGCACCAATTTAAAAGTATGCCTCTCTGATCAACTTTATAAAATAAACTTTAGTCAAAAGAAATAAACTTTTCTAAGTTCTTACAAATGAATGTGCATTTTATTCTCAATACATAGCATTTGAGAGTCTAACTATACACGATCTTTTGTTACTTTTTTTTTTAGTTGATAATAGGCACTTTCTAAGAAGAGGATTTGTGGCCCAAAAGACTCTGAAATTTGGTCTTTAGTACCCTCCTTTCATAAGCAGATCTACCAGAGCTTTAGTAGTCTATTGTATCAACTCAGCAAAAGTCCAGCAGTAGAACTGTGTGCAAAAAAAGCTTTAGAAAATTGTAACTAGAATAATATTATAGAAAAGCAGTTGTCTGAGTTGAGCAACTTAATATCTACTTTTTAGTGTTTTTTTTTTTTTTCTAACCACATTTCATGTAGTACCTCTACAAGCAGTAAGAATCAGGTGTGAACAATTCTGTACCTGTGTTTCATTCTAAGTCACAAATATGCTACAAAACTTATCTTTTTATATTCTTTTTTATTTTATATCATTTTAGTTAAATTTGTATGTGTTAAATGTTGTTTGCTTGTTTTTTTTTTTTTTCTAAGAACCTTACAAGTTCATCTTCGAGCAAGTTTAAAAAAAAACACAAATTTAGAACATTCATCACCTGTGGAAAATCAGCATCTCTAACGTGAATTGTTAAAAGACCCTTTTACCCTGTGGTGCAGTATTTCTATAATAATATACACTATATTAATAGTTCAGTATTTATGGGGTTGAAAAACATGAGCTTATAAGATGGTGGCTGTTATCCAAGATGAAGGGAGTAGGGATATCCTTACATAAGAGTTAATGATTACTATCTAAGTAAACGTTAAACAAGGAGAGGTACAATTGAGCAAAAATGCAATTCATGCACAAACCCCAGAGTAAAAAGCTCCATATCCCACATTGATGTCTGACTGAGGCAACAAAACAGTTATTTCAATGGAGCAAACACTGCCTGTTGTGGAAAATAACCTAACACTATGTTACAGAAAAATATCCTTATGGAATGAGATCATAAAATGGCACTAACAGTTTAAAAGGTTGAACGATTACTTGGCATTAATTTATAATTTTAACTTAACAGAAGAGTGAGGAAATGACAGATCAGTATACTCAGCCTGAGATCAAATTTGTCATGGCAACATTGGCAGGTTGGACCCTGATTCTTCAACTATTACACTGCCTTGGTTAACAAAAATCATACTTTTTAAAATTACAGAATAGAGATTATAAATAAATGTAAATTGTGCATGCAGTCAACTGCATAATATACAAGCAATATCTACGTTTTTAATAATTATCTTCTTTGGCAGGCCAGAATCCAGCTGGACATGCAATATTTACACAAAAAATCCATACTGTGTTCATCATATTGAAAGCAAGTGAAAATATATATATATGTATATACTGTATATACACACATATGTATATAGATGTATATACTGTTTTTAATATATTAACAAATATATACGTGTATATATATATTAAAAGTGGATTTCATCTTTGTCAGATTCAGGTGACTCAGGCCTTGAAACGCTAAAAATATCCTGACAGGGTATTTGAGGAGGTACTTGGAGAGGCATTTGGGATTTTGGAGAAGAGATTGGGGGTGCACTTTTCTCTGAGAGTATTTTTAAGATTTCTGCCACCTGCTTCTCCAGGGCAGTCATTCTGCAGCTTAGCAGCTGAATGTCCTCTTTGAGTTCGTGTTTGACTTCCTGCAGTGTGGTCTGTAAGGCCTGCTCGGGGATGGGATAAAAGGGGTGTTTGGCATCAGCCTGGATGGGGCTGTGCTCTAACGGACTTCGTGCCTCCCCAGCCTTATCCAAACGAAGGTCACTTTTTGTAATCCCACTGTCACAGGAATCCGTTTTCCTTAATGGGTTTTTGGTGACACTGTTCTCTGAGTCACTGCCCTTGGGGTCCTCGGACAATAGCCCCATCGACTCAGCTTTAGTGACGTTATTCCAGTCTTCCTTCTTCTCCTCGTGGGCTCCCGTGTTATTCTTGAGTCGCAGCCACCCTTTCCCATTTCCATTCTTCATTCTTATGGGGCTGTTGACTTTGAGACATCTGGGGTCAGTGCCGCCACTGGGCTTGAGTTCCATGGCATCGCGGTTGTTTTGCTTGAGGGCCTCGCTGGTTTTCACGTAGGCCAACGACGTCTGAATGGGTGTGATCTGTGACACGGTGACCACACTGGTGCCGGTGATGGGCGCTCCGTTCTGTAAGGAGCGGCTTTCTCCCTGCAGCTGGTTCCGCTCGGGGTCACTCTGCGTGGACCCCTGATTCCGCAGCTCCTTCTGCTGCTTGAATTTCTGGAAGAGCTTTCTTACCGGATGGTCCACGGGGATGCTGAGGGTGACCTCATTCTTTTGCCTGAGGCGCTCCTCCTCTTCTTTCTTCACATCACTGATTTTGCGGAAAATGATCTGTGGAGGGGCAGAAAGATTAAAAACTTGACTAAAAAATCAGATAACTTTATACTTGTGTGACAAGATACCAGGTGTATTCTGTTTTCCAAAGGAAACTCTTGAAGATAGGGCAAGCAAGACCACTTCTGAAGGGAAAAATAGTCCAGTGCCAGTCAACAGGTACAATACACTTGAAATCAGACATAGAAACACTGACTAAGCTTGCTCAGCTCATCTTGTCCCACTTCCTTGCATATCAGAGCAGGAATGTAGTAAAGACACAACTAAATAGAGCTATTTGCTTTCTTGTTCACAGTCCCATTTCACAGAAAATATACAAATATGTAAACATAAACATCTATTAATATCTTAGTATATATGTGTATGCATATATGTATACATGCATGTGCAAGAAAACATATTTATCTCTTTGCAATATATCACTATTTTCTGTAAGTTTTTCTTTTTTCTTTTTGATCATATTAATATGATTCAAACCCATTCTTAATGTCACCCTCTGTTTAGAGGTCAAATAACAAGAGCTCTAAGTTCTACTGAAAAGTTAGGCAGTATCCCGACATAGCACTGTGAGTTGGGTGGAAGGACGGATTAAATTTATTTATGTAGTTCTGAGGCCAGAACAAGGATTTATATATAGAAGCCTCGGGAAGGTAAATACCAGGTCAGTATACAAACTTCATTTCAAACTACTATGCATTAACTGATTACACTGCCTGAAAAACTCATGAAACTCACACCACTGAAATATTCGAACAGAAATAAGAATGTTGTTCATGTAATACTTTCACTGAGTAGGAGGCTGGACTCTTCAAACTCCAATATTTTAAAAATTCAAATGTAAAGTTAAATACATAGTACATGCAGGATTAGATGAGCACTGACTAATAAGTAGCATAGATTTTATTTAAAATGTATTTTGAAAATAATATTGTGAAGAAGTTATAACTCCATCAAGAAAAATATAAAAGACTGACTATGTAAGAAATTATTACCACTTATATTATCAGAGTCAGAGACGAATTTGAAAAGTGTGAGATTTTTTACTCAGTCTTCTAAAGAACAAAATAACTACAGATGAGGGTTATAAGGAATATTCACAGAACAAAATAACTACAGATGAGGGTTATAAGGAATATTCACAAGGAAGTCATATTAATGTGCTTTCAGAATCAGATAATTTTATGATGCTAGCAAAATTCCTTGCCTCCGTTACCCTCTCTTATTAAGCTGTTGGTTGGATTAGAAATACATGTGAAGTATATAGTCTCTCTCATGTAATAGTCTCTCAGAATACCTTGATTATCTCCCTTGAACTCTCATAAAATACTTTCTGTTTGAAACCATTTTCGTCACCTCTGTCTCCATATGTCATTGATCTTATGCTAGAACCAATACTAGTGATGATCACTGTAAACAGATAAGTCAGGGAGAGGCAATTCTCCCTATAAAAGCACATTTTCTAAATTGATATTGATGCACTAAATATAGCTCATCAAGAAGTAATAATTTATATTTTAAAATAAATATTCTCTAAATTCAGTAACTGTCTATAAAGACCAGCATATTTTCCCTTCTCTACTAGTACATGAAATGGATCTTTTTGAAAAATGTAATTCTAATCTCTTTAGTCTGACATCAAAGCTCCAGCAGTTTAATAAGAAGTCTTTCAAAGGGTTGACATGTTTCTCATGCTTCCTAGATAAACAAGGCTTGTGCTAAACTTCAAGATATTAACTCTTTTTGAGACCAGACAAATCCAAACATGGAAATGAAGATACTTTATTCCTGGATCATTCCTTTCATTGTGACTGCAGTTACTTTGATTCCAAGAACTGACATAAAGGGAGTAATGTAAACGGTAGGTCACATCCTTCTTCCCACTGGACTCCAGCCTTGTTTGTTTTTAAATGTAGTTACTTAGCCTTGGAAAGACATAGCCTTGGTGAGGGGTGGTGACTGAGATTACCCTTCACATTTGGGGGGTGGGGAAATGCATCTTTGTCAAATGAACAGTGGAGGAGGGTAAGTGCTTGGTGCACAGGGATGTCAGATAAAATACAAGACATCCATGCACTATGTAGGACACACTAAAACATCATATATTATTTATGTGAATGGGATAAATTTATACTGCCATGCGAGGTTCAGAGATGAAAGATTTGGGGTTCCTGGAGACTGAGACTCTGTAGGCATCTTAGGCTATACTTTTATGCTTTAACTTTTCAATACAATGGCTAATAATTGCTTATAATTATTGTGTGCTTACCAAATTTGGGATGCTTTGTGATTTAAGGATGTAATATGTCCAAGTAAAACATCAGTTAAGAAAAAAAGCCTTCTTTCTCCAGTTTCCCTTACCAGCCAGACCCTCCCCATCAACCAAAAACCAACAAAGGCCTTTGACACTGCTACCATTAAGTGGAGAACAAAGACTCCTAATACCATACTACTAAATACAAGGGGAGTTCTGTGACAGGGCCAGGCTGCCACTCTGCATCAAGGCACAAATGAGATAGAACTGGGTTGGCATATTTTGTCACCAAGAAGATCTAAAAGGAAATGAGAAAAAGAAAGAATGAGGTTTTGTATATGAAAAACAGAATCCGAAGAATTCATACCTGGATTTAATCAACTATTTAGCATAAACAGACTTGTAAGTCAGAGGTCACTTTTAAAAAAAAACAACAATAACTTTTAAATTGAATAGTTTGCTGAATGAGACTAAATTTATTTATTCTGACTGTAGAACAGAAATTATGACTTATTCAAAAATACTTATAAAAAAGAGGTCACTTCTACAAATGTAATACCTCATTTACCTGTCATTACTCCTCTATGAGATAGGTCCTATTATTCTCATGTTACAGTAAAGCAGACTGAAGCACAAAAAGTTTAAATGGTTTGCAGTAGGTCACACAGCTAGTAAATGGCCAAGATACAAATCCATGGAGTCAGATTCCAAACAGTTAACCATTACAGTCTAATGCAGTTCTTCAGGATAACTTTTGACACCACCTCCTCTACCTGTGAAAACCCAGACAGGTGAGTGGACAAAGTAGGGAGTGATACAGCAGTTTAACATCCAAAAGGTAACCCTTCACAGAGCATTTGTCATGACGAGCCATCCCTCAAAGTGGTGAAATGAATAAACAATTGAAGCTCTGTGCTTGTTGAATAAGTAGAGTTGACAAACACTTGCTGAGTAGAATCAAGTTCAAATTTCAACCCACAGATCAATCTTTAAAGAACTTGAGTAAAAATCCTTGAATTGTAAGAATAGAATAACATCCATTAAGAATGTATTTTCTAGCTGATAACAAAGCAAAACTTTCCTAATGCAAGATACGAGAATATAGGCCCTGAAATTAAAAAAGAAAAAATTACAGAGGTGTCACAACCATTTGGCCTATGTCTTATATGCAAAGCCTGATAGACTTTGCTATGACTTATAAAAAATGTGTTATATAGCAAATAAGAAAATAAAGTCACCATATTTCAAAAACATTAAATGTATTAACATTAAATGTAATAAATGCTCATAGTTTGAAGATAATTTTATGACTCTAAACCCCAACTTGAATAACAATATGTTTTTAATATGAAGAAGACATTTTATCATAAAAAATAGGATGGAAATTATTCTACATTACCATTACAAGCATGAACATTCTCATATAAATTATCTGAGTCCATGCTGAATCTTTCCTTCTAAAGAAGTGCTTCTTACCTTTAACATTTTAATCATGTAGAATAAAATGGTTTAAATTCATAAGGAAGAGAAAGATTGATAATTTTTAGTTAGTTAAACCTTCAAAACAGTGTTTTTATTTTAGATTAAAATAATCTGCAGGCTACTTTTTGGCACTGAAAGAATCTTCAAACAATAAGAGTTTTCATTATCCAATTGGTTCTTACATTGGCAATGTGTCATACAGAAAATAAAAAATTTCCTATTAATTCAATAATTTAATACATAAGATATATAAATTAATTCTGCCAAATGACAACATGAAATTATGATTATTTTTCCTTAGAATACAAAGATTAAAATGCAAAATCTCCCAAAACATTATTTTTAAAAATAATTAAATGATTTGAGTGAAGTTCAGAGATCAATTTATACAAGAATTAAATCATGTAAAGAAACAACTTGGATTAAAATAAATCAGCTTTTAAAAATGCAATATTTGCTTTTTCCTTTAGTGTTAATAACATACAACCTCTTGCACTTGATATGTCCTGTGTCTATCTTTTGCTGAATGGCAAGTCAAATTGCTAATAAACACTAAAAAATTAAGGACAAACTAGAAAAGAAAAATCACAAATCAGACAATGATTAGAGTCACACATTTATTGGTAGAATGCACAATAGTCTGTACTGTTTCTATGAGTAAAGGGGTTTATTTCATTTAAGCTTTTCTTCTCTTTGCTTCATTATGTTCTGTGGAGTCCATGCTGGAAGGTTTAATTTATTTAAATGATAAAAGCTTCTTAAACTTGACAGGGAACATGGCCAACTGAGCTTTCTATTTCAAAAGTAGGACATTTGATAATAAAAGGGATATCAAAATTGAATAATTTGAATGTGTACTGAACTTTGAAATCCAATAAAGGCAAGGGGAAAAAAGGGTTAGAATCATTTATTTAATGACATGGATTTAGTATTATGTAATTTGGAGGATAGAGGTATACTCTCTGAAATGGCTCATCACTTCCCAGATCTGTGAATCTACAGAATTGACTAGGAATTTATAGCTAGTGTTCTTGCCTGGAGAATCCCAGGGACAGCGGAGCCTGGTGGGCTGCCATCTATGGGGTCGCACAGAGTCGGACACGACTGAAGCAACTTAGCAGAAGCAGCAGGCCGTTCTAGATTAACTGATATAATTACACATTTCTATTACTAAAGTTTTTTCATTAAAAAAATATAAAAGAAGGAAGCCAAAGTCTTCAAAACCAAGAATATAGCTAGTCCAAGGTAAAGCTGGCAAAGTTTAGACTCAGTCTCAAATATTGCAATAATCCATGATTTGTGTTGCCTGTCTCAGCTTCTACCTTTATTTCCCTTTATTCCATTCTTTTATATTACATATCAAATATGATAGTGTCCCACACACAAAAATCACAGAGTAAAATCTAAGTTCTTTAAGGCAGTCAGCAAGCCTACAGTGGTTTAGTTAACCTTCCTTTCCAACTTCTGTTTTCCTTCACTCTGACTTGACCTTCACACACCAGCTACTGAATCAATTTGAGATCTAGAATCTAACACTCCACATAGTGTTCTCTCTCCTCCTCCTCACCTGCTGGGGAGCTCCTACTAATCCTCAGCTCACTCTGCTCTTTATGAGGCAGGACCAGCTAAACAATGTGTTTTTTCTTTTCTTTTTTTTTTAGTCGCTCAGTCATGTCCGACTCTGCGACCCCGTGGACTGTAACCCACCAGGCTCCTCTGTCTATGGGGATTCTCCAGGCAAGAATACTGCAGTGGGTTTCCATGCCCTCCTCCAGGGGATCAACCCAGGGATTGAATCCAGGTCTCCTGCATTACAGGCATATTCTTTACCATCTGAGCCACCAGGGAAGCCTGGCTCTACAATATGTAGGGCCAAATACAACATAAAAATTAAGGGTCTCTAATATCATACTTAATGGTAAAATACTGAAAGCTCTTTCAAGAGTTCAGGAAAGAGACAAGTATGTACCATCTTGCCACTCCTATTCATCACTGTGCTGAAGCTAATAGTCAGGGAAATTGTCAAGAAAATGAAATAAAAGACATCCAGAATGGAAAAGAATTAAAACCATTTCTATTTGGAGATGACATGATTAGGTACACAGAAAACCTTAAGGAATCCACATACAATTGTGCATGCATGCACACACACACAAACAAAATAACTAGTAGAGCTACTGAAGGACTTCAGCAAGAATGTAGGATACAAAATCAATAAAAAGTTAGCTGTATTTCTATACTAGTAATAAATGATCTAAAAATAAAACTAAGAAAATAATGTCAGAAGACAGCATCAAAGAAAATAGAGTACTTAGAAAAAATTTTAACAAAAGAACATAGGACTTATACACAAAAACTATAAAACATTGTTCAAATAAATTAAAGATCCAAATCAATAGATATTCATGTTTATGAATTGAAAGACTAAATATTTAGCATGACAATATCCCCAAATTCATCTGTATATTTAATTCCTAAATTAATCAGGAATTAAAATAAAAACTTTATTTTTCAGGAACTGACAAGCTGACCCTAAAATACAGGTGGAAACGCAAGGGACCCAGAATATCTAAAACTATCAAAATATAAGAATGTAGTTGGAGGATTCATACTTCCCAGTTTAAAAACTTATTCCAAAGCTTTAGTAATCAAGACAATGCGGTGCTGGCATAAGGACAGACATACATCAGTGGAATAGAACTAAGAGTCTAAAAATAAACCTATGCATTTATGGCCTATTGCTTTTTGACAAGAATGCCAAGAGGATTCAATTAGGAAAGATTAACCTTTTCAACAAATGGTGCTGGAGCAACTGCATGTTCACAAAAAAGAAAAATATATATATATATATGTAGATACAGATGCCAGTCTCATACCATATAGAAAATTCAACTCAAAAATGTATCAAAAACTTAAATGTAAGAGCTAAAATTATAAAATTCCTAGAAAGAACCCAACGCATAAATTTTAGTGACCTTGAATTAGGCAAAGCTTTCTTAGATACCTAAATCTCAAGCTACCAAAAATATTAAATAAATAATTTGGACTTCACTAAACTTCAAAACTTAATCATAAGAATGAATGAAATAATACCATTTGCAGCAATATGGACAGATCTAGAGATTATCATGCTAAGTAATTCAGAGAGAAAGACAAATATAATAACACTAATATATAAAATCTTAAAAAGCTTTTACAAATGAACTTATATACAAAAGAGAAATAGGACAATAGAAATAGAAAACAAACTTATGCTTACCAGAGGAGAAACAGTAAGGGGAAGGGATCAATTAGTAATGTAAGTCATTTTGCTTTACACTTGAAACTAATACAACATTATGAATCAACTGTACTTCAATAAAAATATATAAAAATAGTCAAAGAATTAGAAAAGATATTTACCCAAGGATGATATACAAATTATCAATTGGCACATGAAAAGGTGCTCAGCATCATTAGTCATTAAGGAAATGCAACCAAAACCACAATTTCACATCCTCTAGGATGGCTATAATAAAAAGAAAACAAGTTTTATTAATAGTAGAAAATACCAAGTGTTGGGAGGATATAGAGTAACTGGAGCCCTCATACACTGCTGGTGCAAATATAAAAATGCCTCTGTGGAAAATAGCTTGTCAGTTTCTCAAAAATTTAACATAGGGTAGCCATACAACCCAGCAATTCCACTAGTAGGTATATATCCAATAAAAATAAAAATGCAGTAATGCAAAAACTTGTACATGAATGTTCATAGTGGCATTATTCATGATAGCCAAAAAGTAGAAACAACCCACATATCTAATAATGAATGAATCAGCAAACAAAATGTGGTATACTCATATAAAAAACATTACCTAACCATAAAAGGAAACAAAGTACTGATCCATATGACACCTTGAAAATATTACCCTAAGTGCAAGAAGCCTGATACAAAGTGTCATGCATTGTATGATTTCACTTATATAAAATGTTTAGAATAGGCAAATTTAGTCAGGAAGTAATGTTTTCCAAAGTTTAGGAGATATAGGAAATGGGGAATGAACACTAGCAAGTGTGAGATTTCTTTTTGGGGTAATGAAAATGTTCTGGAATTAGATACTGGTGATGGTTACACAATTTTGTGAATGTACTAAAAATCACTGAACTGTATCTTTTAAAATGGTGAATTGTATGGTGCATGAATTATATCACTAAATAAAGAAGCAGGTCTCCTTGTTCAAAATGATGAAGAATTTCAAGATAGCAGCAATAGAGTATTCAACCAAGATCAGGACTCTTCTGAGAGCAAGTCTGAAGGCTGGGCATCCAGGAAGCCACCGTGCTGGGAGATTTTCACTTACTGACCCCAGATAGAACTCGTGCTATCCTATTCTACATCCTCAGGGCATTTATTTTATGACACATGAATGGTGGGATACAGAAGCAAATAACATAATCATTCACACTGTATTTGTTAAACACTTACCATGTTTCAAGCCCTGTTTAAGAGTTATGTATATATCAGTAAACAAAACAAAACCTCTCAACTATTCCATAGAATGTCAAGTGATGTGGGCTACAAAGAAAAAGAAAGAGTATAAGGACCTAGAAAAGGCAAGGTGGTTGGATCTCTATTGGGAAGTGATACTGGAGCAAAGACATCATGGAATGAAGAAGCTGCCGTGCAGATGGCCATGGGGACAGGGTGAACCCGAGCTGAGAGTGTCTGCATATTTGACGAACAGTGAGGAAGACAGCATGGCATTTAGCAACCATGGGGAGAATTACTGTTGGAGAGGAGGCCATGGACTTGGTTTTTAAACGTGAGGAGACGCCATGGGAGACTTCGGAGCAGAGGGTGTCACTTCCACTCTGAAAGGATAGCTCAGGCTGTTGTGGGAAAAATTAATTATATGGTCAGAAGGACAGGAGGAAGGTACCAATTAGGAAGCTTTTTGGGTAACTTTGCTGAGACATCATGTTTGACTAAGACAAGAGAGATAAAAATGGAGGTAGTGACACGTGGTCAAATTCTGAACTTATTTTACCAGTAAGACTAATGGAGTTTGTAGATGTACTGGATAAACAATCTTAGAAAATATTAAAAAAAAATTAAAGTCTCTCTTTAGGCTACACAAAAGTATAAATAGCAGTACCATTTTCTGATGGTGAAACCTGATATGGTGTCCTATAAACTAGACGGACAAGTTATGTGTTCCCCTAGACACACACACACACAGATGCACGCATATATACATACATGAATATATAAACATGTGTACAATGTATCGAAATGGAACAAAAGCAGTACAACTGACTTAACACTCCCATTCAAAGCTGTAGGGAATCACGGCTGAGAGGCTCAGCCATCACTGGTCCATAGCAATGATGAGATCTGCCAGGCAGGCACTGTGATGCCCCTCTGCCCGGGCAGTGGGGTAAAGTCCTTTATTAGTTTCTCAGTCTGCTATGTAGGATAAGTTCTATCATCCACTGTTCTCTGTGGCTCGTGATTCCATTTCTTTGGATGCACGTTTTTGTCCATTTACCTCTACAGTTCAAACCTATTATCGGGGTTGGAAAATTTATCCTATTTCAAGACTGTAGAGCTTCCTCAGCTTCTTCCTGCCTGCAGATTAGGGGCCTGAGGTTTGGTTTTGAGCTCACATTAAAAAAAAAAAAAAATGACTTTTTAAGACCAAGCTTAAGATTGAAGGCAGGAGGAGAAGGGGACGACAGAGGATGAGATGGTTAGATGGCATCACTGACTCAATGGACATGAGTTTGGGTAAACTCTGGGAGTTGGTGATGGACAGGGAGGCCTGGCGTGCTGCAGATCATGAGGTCACAAAGAGTCAGACACGAATGAGCGACTGAACTGAGCTGATGGTTTCTTTGAACATATAATAATCTTTAAAAAATTAGCTTCTGATCTGTTTATAGTCGATTCCATATTCCTGCAACCTCGCAAAAAGTTATTTCCTAGATACAGTTCTCAAGTCTGGTTTAATCCTTTACTTTCTTGGCACCATGTTTCTGTCACTCTCAGTCTCTGCCTCTGCCTGTTTCCCCATGATGGAAACGACGTTGAAAGCATCAGGTTTGATGGGATGTCACATCTCTATTATCTGATTTTTGCCATGTGAAAGTCACTCAGCCCTGTCCGACTCTTTGCAACCCCATGGACTATATAGTCCATGGATTTCTCCAGGCCAAAATACTGGAGTATGTGGCGGTTCCTTTCTCCAGCGCATCTTCCCAATCCAGGTACCAAACCCAGGTCTCCTACATTACAGGCAGATTCCTTATCAGTTGAGCCACCAGGGAAGCCATAAAACTATCTAAATAGACATTTTTTGTACCAAAAAGTCATTTTTGTACAAAACCTTTTCTGTCTTATTTTTACAGTTTCATGTTCTAAATCCTTTCCATATCTGCTTATAGGCCAGCCAATTCTTGCCTGTGATCACCTCTTTCTTCTCATGCCTTGCTAAATGGAACCAGTCATAACCCCCACTCACTACTAGTATTCTGCTTTCCAAACTTTTCTATAACAACTAGTACATTGGAACACAATCACAGGTGGCCACTATACCACATGTTTCGTCACTGTAAAATATTGGTTTCCATCTTTTTATGTCTCAAATATCAATTTCTTTACTTATTTCTACTCCTGTTAAGTTACTGCCTCATATTTTAGAATTAAATTTGGCAGAGTCTCACTCTTGGTATCAACTTGAGCTGATACCCAACAGTATTGCAATTTATTTCCAGTGACACAAATATGAGAATATGTTTAACACAGTGGACTGTATGGTTTAAATGAAGCTAGTAAATTTTTATATTTTTTCCAACAATTAAGAATTTAATTAATATGTAAAAATAGAATCATAAACTTTTTAAAAAATTACCTTCAATTCAAAAAAGTCCTCTTGCACCAAAAAAATATAAATTCATCAATAAATAGACATGAAATTAAGACTATTTCCATAACTACTGATCAAGACAAACTAAAACACTGATCATTAACCAACAAGGAAAATAAATTACATAAGACAAGAACAATGGAAGGGTAATAATTAAACAAACACTCACATAGTTTTACTGGCAACAGATATAGGGGAAACTCAAATTTGAATTCAACATCACAGTTTCAAGCGTACTGAGCAGAAAATTGTCATTTACACACTTGAAAGGAAAAGAAAGTGAAGTCGCTCAGTCGTGTCCGACTCTTTGCAAGCCCATGGCCTTAGGATTCTCCAGGCAAGAATACTGGAGTGGGTTGCCATTTCCTTCTCCAGAGGATCTTCCCTACACAGGGATCGAACCCAGGTCTCCCACACTGCAGGTAGACTCTTTATTGTCTGAGCCACCAGGGTCTCCATACTTGATATATAGATAAAAACAAAAATGAAACTAATTTTGGGGAACAAGTCATAAAAAGGAAATAATTGTTAAGGCAGTGCTAAACAAAAATTAGAGAAAATTTATTTCCCCAGAATCTGAACACAACATACATATACTATTAAAAAAAGGATCCTTCTTAAAGAACTATAATTTTCAACTGCAACTATTTGTAAGCATTTAGACATTTAGAAGAAGATTCAGAAGAATAAAGTTATTTTACTTTTAAGTTCTTATAGAATTTTTAGCACACTCAAGTTTAAAGGAACAAAATTGATTTAAAAAAAAAAATCACCATTATATGTTGCTTGCTATGCAATGTAAGACTAAAACCACTAGTATCTGCTTAAATCCATAAATGGACCACTAGATCACAATGTTTTTGATAACATAGTTGTTCTGGTCACAGTAGCAATTGTATCCACATGTCTTCATCTTGGAATTGATGCAATAAAAATACCAGATTGGGGGGATTGTCCTAAGTATTACCCATGGATTATTTGCTCATCTAAATTGAACAATAATCCATTTTATAGACAAAACACTGAGGCTTAGTGAGATTTTAAAATCTTCCCCAAGTCTACACAACTAATGAGAGACAAAACTAGGTGTCCAACCTGGTTCTGTTGAACTCAAAAACTAGATTTCTCTGATTTAAGAATGCATGATCTAAATTTAGGAGAGATGCAAAGGATCTAAAGGATCAAAGGCCTAGGAAGAAGGAAATTAAATGGTAAATGAGGTTAAATCACTTTAGTAATAGTATACACCAAAGTCATGACTGGGCTGAAAGTTTAACACACAAAAGGAGATACAGACATATGAATATGTAATAGGACTCTTCAGTATGCAAGTAGAAAATAACAGTGCCTAACATTTGTCAAATGTGATACATTTTATAACACACTTTAGCATATGTTGCCTCATCCCCCTTTTCCAAACTCTACAAGTCAGGCAGGGCAATTATTATTATCCCTATTTGACAGATGAAGGTCAGAGAAGTTACATGACTTGCCTGAATTCATTTAGCTAGCAAATGGCCAAGCTGGGACTGAAAATCTATTTTCTACTGCCAACTCCAGTGTTCCTTCTACTATTCCACGCTGACACTCCTAATGCTATGTATAATTTTGTTTTATAGTTTACAATGTACTTTCAGCTATATTACTCTACTAGATCTCATTTGATACTATTTCTTTGTCCCCAGGAACACATCTAATATGTGGCTTTAGCATTTGCCTTGTAAGATAATTGCTGTGCCTCAGGGAGAACCATTATCAAAGTAAGACAGTTACAATACCTTAAAAAATATTTTCTTAATGAAAGAAAATTTCTACGGTTTTGTCTGAAAAACCAACTCTAGTATATTTAAATATGTGTTAATTTTTCCCTTTGATGCTAAAAGAATGTTGCAGCTTTTAGTTACTATCACACACATATTCTTTGCTGATTGATAGGTAAACAATTATCTGTTGGATTGTTATCTTCTAGAAAGATTTAGCAATGTATACCTAGTCTAGATGCTATCTTATTGTTTCAATCTTTTACACCTGGAATCAAATTTATGTAAAATAATTCTTGGATATTTCTTTATTTTGTGGAATTTGATAGCTGAAACTCAAAAGGAATCAGGTGAATGGGCACTTGGATGGATAGACAACCATTCAGTTAGATTCAGAACTAAGTCTACTCTCTTGTTTGTAGATTAAAATGGTGCATCAATTTTTTTTTAAGATGTCTCTGAGAGTCAGGAGACTAAGGTTTGGATACTATCTCTGACTACCTGTATAAAGTTGACCAAGCCACTCAGTCTTTCTAAATATCAGATGTACTTAAATGTCTATTTGTACAGGTAAATAATTCTCTATTTTATGAGGCTGATTTAGCTATTCTATATCAAACAGACATCAATTGCTTATGTTGAATCTAATGAGTGGTATAAATATAGCATATGTTGACCCAGCTGAATTCAAAACGGTATCTGTATTTGTTGATTGCAAAATAACCAATTTTTTGTGTAGAAATCACTCCTCTTTCATTCACCACTTGGATTATTGAACTTTCTATAAAAGCTAAATTAAACATGCAAGTAATTTTTCCCTGCCTCTTTGGAACATCTCTATTCCATTTGAATAACTCGTACAATACTTTCAATACGTTACATTCTAGTAAAAGGCTAGTAGAAACAGAATTAGTGATAAGTGCTCCCTTCCAACTTAAAAACACCTTTTGCAAGCGACTTGATGTTTAGAGGATCCAGTGGAAAGAACAATGATGGGTCATTTGGAGACTGGAGTTCTAGTCCTAGCCAGGGATCTAATTAGCTATGTGACCTTGTGTACAAGTCCCACAGTCTTTTGGGACTTTAGTTTCTTTACTTAAATACTTATCCCTTGGGCTCCCCTGATGGCTTAGCTTGTAGAGAATCCACCTGCAATACAGGAGAACTGGGTTCCATCCCTGGGCTGGGAAGATCCCCTGGAGAAGGGAAAGGCTACCCACTCCAGTATTGTGACCTGGAGAATCGCATGGACTGTGTCATCCATGGTGTCACAAAAACTCGGACACAACTACCAGTTTTCACTTCACTTATGACAAGCCTGGATTTAGTTCTTTTCAGCTTTAACTATCTTCAGATATACGAAATAAGGCAGACAATCTACTTTACTCTCTTTAAATGATTCCTAACATAACTTCTCGCTAGAAGATTGCACTCTTGCCTCATTTTCCAAATGTCAAAATTCTTTTCATCAAACCCTGGCTCTGCTGAGGGTTTGCTCTGCTCTCCTATGACCCTCATAACAATTACAGAGCTGGGATACATACATGTGCTGCTTTTATTTTTGTTTTGATTCTGCTTCCTCCGCAGGCAACTGCTTACATGCTGTGCTGAGATAAGATGAAAGTTTGCTGCTAATTACCAAGGTTGTGCTTCTAAAGAGTGTGGGCCAGTAATTGAATTGCAGTGTCTAGAGTTGGGTATTAGCTAATAACTTTGTTCCCACAGTGCTAAACTGTAATTAGTTATTCTAGTCAAAGAAGAGTGAGAAGCTCTGTGGCTGTTTCTTTAGTGCTGCAGTTGTCAGGAGTTGGAAACTACAGTTTTAAGAAGAACAGAGCTGTGGATTGACTGAGTGATTGAGGTGTGCCAGTTCAGTTTCCCGCCAACATGCATGTTCATGCACACACTGCAGAGCCAGCAGAGGCTCCTGGAAGTCAAGTTTGAGCTCTCATCATTGTAAGGTCTGGTTAGAGATACAGGCTCTGGGGCACAAATTTTGAAAAATTATATGTGAATATTAGATGGCATTAGAATACATGATAACCTCACTTGAAGCTTCCTATAATAATATATTCATATATTGGTACCAAATTACTTTCATTAATTAAAACATATATCTGTGATTTATTCTATTTGGAAATATATTTACAAATATGCTTACAGTCAATATAGATCTGCCAGTATCATTTTCTATTTATTATTAGCTATTATTTATTGTTAGCTAGTTGTGTTATCCTTATGTGGGAAGGCATCATATTCCATACATTACTGTGATTGGAGGTATTGTCTCCCAATAACACGGGTAAAGTAATATGTAACTTGAGAAGAATCTTTGCCCTATTTTCTTAGAAAGCACAAACTATATAGCTCATCTTATACTTCAGAGAATTTTGAATCTGAATGAAAGATAATCTCTGAGGAGTAAGCTAATTATTTTTAGTTGAGAATCACATGGGATAAAAGGGAAAAGTATGAGAGATCATAGTTGATTGAGAACATAAGCAGTGAAGGTGAGGGAGTATGAGAGTTTATGTTTTTGAGGTCAGCTGGGCTCTGGGAAAATTTTGCATAGAGAATATAAAAATAAATGACAAATAAATGCAGAGACAGACCATGTGCATGGTTTGGAACACTGACTATTGTTAAGACGGAAGAAGCTCTCCGCTAATTGATTCATCGATTTATTATAATGCAAATCAAAATCCTAGCAGGATCTTCTGAAGAATTAACAAGGTAATTTTATAATTTATATGGGTATGTAAAATGTATACAATAGCCAAATCACAACCAATTGATAGGAAAAATACTAGAAGACATACTGCCTATATTTTCCTACTAAAAACAATAGTAATTAAGATACTGTGGTATATATAACTTGGGAGAATGGCATTGAAACATGTATATTATCATATATGAAAATAAAATAAAATGTACTCTGGCAAAAGAAAAAAAAAGATACTGTGGGATAGCATATGTCTTAGTCTTGTCAGGCTGCCACAATAGAATATTATAGACTGGGTGACTTATCAGTTCAGTTCAGTTCAGTCACTCGGGTGTCTCTTTGTGACCCCATGGACTGCAGCACGCCAGGCCTCCCTGTCCATCACCAACTCCCGGAGTTCACTCAAACTCATGTCCATCAAGTCGGTGATGCCATCCAGCCACCTCATTCTCTGTCGTCCCCTTCTCCTCCTGCCCCCAATCTTTCCCAGCATCTTTTCCAGTGAGTCAGCTCGTCGCATGAGGTGGACAAAGTATTGGAGTTTCAGCTTCAGCATCAGTCCTTCCAATGAATACCCAGGATTGATCTCCTTTAGAATGGACTGGTTGGATCTCCTTGCAGTATAAGGGACTCTCAAGAGTCTTCTCCAACACCACAGTTCAAAAGCATCAATTCTTCGGCGATCAGCTTTCTTTATAGTCCAACTCTCACATCCATACATGACTACTGGAAAAACCATTGCCTTGACTAGACGGACCTTTGTTGGCAAAGTAATGTCTCTGCTTTTTAATATGCTGTCTAGGTTGGTCATAACTTTTCTTCCAAGGAGTAAGCATCTTTTAATTTCATGGCTGCATGAATTTCATGGGTGACTTATAAACACCAGAAATTTATTTGTCACAGTTCTAGAGGTTGGGAAATCCAAGACCAAGATATTGGTAGATCTGGTATCTGGTGAGGCCCACTTCCTGATTTATATGTGTGTGTGTTTATTCACTCAATTGTGTCTGAATCTTTGAGACCCCATGGACTATAGCCCACAAGGCTCCTCTATCCATAGGTTTCTCCAGGCAAGAACACTGGAGTGAGTAGCCATTCCCTTCTCCAGGGGATCTTCCTGACCCAGGGATAGAACCCAAGTCTCCTGTATTGTAGGTAGATTCTTTACCCTCTGAGCCACCAGAGAAGCTCTGGCTCATCTTTCACTGAAAGGGGAGGGAAGTTCTCTGGGGCCTCTTTAATAAGGATTCTAATCCCATTTATGGCTCTACCAAATGACTTACTCACTTTCCAAAGGCCTCAATTCCAAATACCATCACATTAGGGAGTAAGTTTCAAGACATGAATTTTCAGGGAACATAATTATTCACTCTATAGTAGCACATGAATTGGAGAAGGCAATGGCAAGCCACTCCAGTACTCTTGCCTAGAAAATCCCATGGATGGAGGAGCCTGGTAGGCTGCAGTCCGTGGGGTCGCTAAGGGTCAGACACGACTGAGCGACTTCACTTTCACTTTTCACTTTCACACATTGGAGAAGGAAATGGCAACCCACTCCAGTGTTCTTGCCTGGAGAATCCCAGGGACGGGGGAGCCTGGTCTATGGAGTCACACAGAGTCGGACACGACTGAAGTGACTTAGCAGCAGCAGCAGCACATGAATAGACAAATAAACAAATGAATAGAATAGACTGTCCAGAAATAGACCCATACATATTTGGATACTAAATTAGATTAAAGTAATAGTATAGTAAATAGGGGAAAATAATCTTTTCAATACAGGTATATGATAAATGGAGTACCTGAAATACCTAGCCCTTTATAAATAAAATAAACTTGTTATTTACAAAAATAAACTTGAGATAGATTGCAGATCCAAATAAGGAGAGCCATACCCATAAAGCTCTTAAAAGAAAATATAGGAGAAAATCTTCAGTACCTTGAGATAAGAAAAGATCTCTTAAACAGCAGCAGAAAGTGGGAATCAAAAAGGGTGAAAAGAATAAATGAAACTAACTACATTAAAATTAAAGCCTTCTGTTCTTTGAGAGACACCATGAAGGGAATCAAAAGACAATCAGAGTGAAATTCAATACCTATACCCTATAGAGGACTCACATGCAACATTTATGAAGAATTGTTACAAATCATTAAGAATAAAGACAGATAACCCCAATAGAAAAATGAACATTTTACCAAGAAAAAGCTATATATAAATTACTATTAATTATACGGAACAGTACTCATCTTAAATAGGAATCAGGGCAGTGAAATCTAAAACCACAATGTGTTTCTCTTACACACTCACCAGAATGGTTCAAATGAGAAAGAAAATAACAAATATTGGTAAGGATATAGAAAACTGAATGCTCATAAACTGCTGGTGGGTGTACAAATTCACACAACCACTTGTAAAATTTGTTTGATGAGTACCTACTAAAGCTAAAGATAAACATACTCTAAGAAATTTCACTTCCAGGTGTATATCTCCTCTCAAAAATTTATACAAATGTAAATAAAGAGGCATACACAAGATGTCTGTAGCAATATAGTTTATAATAATCCCAATTGGAAACCCAAATGTCCATCAAGAGTAGAACAGATAAGTTGAAGTATATTTATTTAGTAGAAAACTACAGTGGATATTAGTTAACAACTATAGACAACATGAACGATTCTAACAAAACAATATTGAGTGAAAGAAGACAGATAAAAATGGGTATGACATATGTATTTCTACTCATATAACTCTAAAAATCAAAGAAGTAGAACTAATCAAAGTATTAAAATTCAGAAGTCAGAACAGTAGTTAACTCTTGACCATAATCTGTCTGCAATGCAGGCGACCTGGGTTTGATCCCTGGATTGGGAAGATCCCCTGGAGAAAGGAATAGCAACCCAGTCCAGTATTCTTGCCTGGAGAATTCCATGGACAGGGGAGCCTGGCGGGGTACAATCAAAAAGTGGTATGCCAAGTGACTAACACTGAGATTTAATTTGAAATGTTACAGCCATGAACATATTAAAAAGGATTATAAGACGTTGCTATGAAAAATTACATGCCAATAACATGGACAATCTGAAAGAAATGGACGAATTCTTAAAAAGGTACAATCTCCCAGGACAAATTCTTAAAAAGGTACAATCTCCCAAGACCGATCCAGGAAGAAATAGAAAATATGAATAGACCAAGTACCAGTACTAAAATTGAATCAGTAATTTAAAAAGTCCCAACAAGCAAAGGTCCAGGATCAGACGGTTTCATAGGTAAATTCTATCAAATATTTAGAGAAGAGTTAACACTTGTTTTTCTGAAATTGTGCCCAAAAAAATTTACAGAGGTAGGAACACTTCTGAACTCATTCTATGAGGCCAGCATCATCCTAATACCAAAACCAGACACAGATATCACAAAAAGGAAGAAATTTATAAGCCAATATCACTGATGAACACAGATGTAAAAATCCTCAAGGAAATATTAGGAAACTGAATCCAACAATATATTAAAAGGTTTGTACCCAATGAGCATGTGTGATTTACCCCAGGAGTGCAAGGATTTTTCAATATATGCAAATAGTTAATGTGATACACCACATTAACAAAATGAAGAATAAAAACCATATGATCATCTCAATAGAGGCAAATAAAGCTGTTGATAAAATTCAACATAAGTTTATAATTAAAAACTCTCCAGAAAATAGGCATAGAAGGAGCATACCTCAACATAATAAAGGCCATAGAACAAACTAACAGTCAGCATCATACTCAATAGTGAAAAGTTGAAAGCATTTTCTCTAATATCAGCAATAAGACAAAGATGTCCATATTCATCACTTTTATTCAACATGATTTTGGAAGTCCTAGCCACAGCAATCAGAAAAGAAAAAGAAATAAAAGTAATACAAACTGGAAGGGAAGAAGTAAAACTGTCACTGCTTGCAGATGATATGATGCTATACATAGAAAATCCTAAAGATGCTACCAGAAAACTACTAGAGCTCGTCAATGAATCTGGTAAAGTTTAAAGATACAAAATTAATATACAGAAACCTGGTGCATTTCTATATATTAACATCAAACTATCAAGAAAAGAAATTAAGGAAATGATTCCATTTACCATTGACCTGCAAGAATAAAATGCCTAGGAAAAAACCTATTTAAGAAGGTAAGATCTGTACTCAAAACTGTAAGACACTGATGAAAGAAACCGAAGATGACACAAACTGATGGAAGGATATGACGTGTTATTGCATCAGAAGCCCTCTTACTGTTAAAATGACAATACTACCAAAGGCAATCTAGAGATTCCGTGATATCCCTATCAAAATACCAATAGCATTTTTCACAGACAGAGCTAGAACAAATAATTTTAAAAACTGTATGGAAACACAAAAGATCCTGAATGGCCAAAACAATCTTAAGAAAGAACAAAGCTGGAGGAATCAAGCTCCCTGACTTCAGACTCAACTACAAAACTTCAGTCATCAAAAAAGTATGGTACTAGCACGAAAACACACATAGATCAATGGAGCAGAATAGAGAGCCCAGAAACAAACCCACACACTTATTGTCAATTAATATATGACAAATGAAACAAGACTAAATAATGGAGAAAAAACAGTCTCCTCAATAAATGGTGATGTTAAAACTGGATAGCTACATGTAAAAGGATAACATTAGAGCAGTCTGTAACATTGTACACAAAAATAAACTCAAAATGAATTAAAAACCTAAATGGATTAAGACTGCCACTATAAAATTCCTAGAGGAAAACATAGGCAGAACACTTTGGACATAAATTGTAGCAATATTTTTTGGCTCTATCTTTGAAAGCAAAAGAAACAAAGGCAAAAATAAATAAATGGAACCTAATTAAACTAAAAACTTTTTCCCAGCAAATGAAACCATCAACAAAACAAAAATATAACCAACTAAATGGGAGAAGATATTTGCAAATAATATGACCAGTAAAAGTTTAATTTCCAACATATATAAATAGCTCATACAAGTCAATAGAAGAAGATTAAAAACAGGCAGAAAACTTGAGTAGATATTTTTCCAAACATGGCATACAACAGACATCACATGAAAAGATGTTCAATATCAGTGATTATCAGAGAAATACAAATCAATACAACAATGAAATATCACCTCATACCTGTCAGAATGACAATCGTTAAAAAGACCACAAATACAAATATTGGAGAGGATATGAGAAAAAGGGGACGTTTTATATATTGTTGGTAGGAATGCAAATTGGTGCATCCAGTGGAAAAAAGGATAGACTTTATTTCTTGGGCTCCAAATTCACTGCAGATGGTGATTGCAGCCATGAAATTAAAAGACACACGCTCCTTGGAAGAAAAGCTATGTCAAACCTAGATAGTATATTAAAAAGCAGAGACATTACTTTGCTGACAGAGGCCTGTGTAGTCAAAGCTATGATTTTTCCACTAGTCGTGTATGGATGTGAGAGTTGGACAATAAAGAAGACTGAGTGCCGAGACCCATGGACAGCAAAGAGATCAAACCAGTCAATTCTAAAGGATATCAGTCCTAATATTCATTGGAAGGACTGATGCTGAAGCTCCACTACTTTGGCCACGAGATGTGAAAAGCCAACTCGGTAAAGATCCTGATGCTGGGAAAGATCGAGGGCAGGAGGAGGAGAGGGCAACAGATGAGATGGTTGGCATCACCAATTCAACGAACGTGAGTTTGAGCAAACTCCAGGAGATAGTGAAGGACGGGAAGCCTGGCATACTGCAGTCCATGGGATCTCAAAGAGTCAGACATGACTGAGCGACTGAACAACTATGGAAAACAGCATGGGAGTTTCTCAAAAAACTAAACAGAACTAAATATGACCCAACAATTCCATTACTGGGTATATATATAAAAAAACCCAAAAACACTCATTCAAAAAGATAGATGTACCCCAATGTTCATAGCAGCATTATTTACAATTGCCAAAACATGGAAACAACCTAAGTGTCCATCAATAGACAAATGGATAGAAAAAGGTGTAGTGCATATATATATATATATTTTTTTTTTTTTAACACACACATATATTCATCTGTGTGGATACAAAATGGAATATCATGCATGCATGCTTGGTTGTGTCCGACTCTTTGCAATCCCATGGACTGTGGCTCTCCAGGCTCCTGTGTCCATGGGATTTTCCAGGCAAGAATACTGGAGTAGGTTGCTATTTCCTCCTCCAGGGGATCTTTCTGACCCAGAGATCAAACCACATCTCTTGTGTTTCCTGCATTGGCAGGAGGATTCTTTAACACTGAGTCACCTGGGGATCCCTAGAAGAATATCACTCAGCCATTAAAAAAAAAAAAAATGAAATTTTGTCATTTATAACAACATAAAAGGACCTGAAGGGCATTATGTTAAGTGAAATAAGTCAGACGTAGAAAAACAAATTCTGCACAATATCGCTTTTTTGTGGAATCTAAAGTAAAAAAAAATTAATTAATTAAAAAATTTAAAAAGAGCTAAAAAAAAAAGAAAAAGTAAAGCAGACTAATAAATAATAAGTAAACACAACAAAAGCAGACCAACAGACTTAGAGGACAAACTAATGGTTACCAGTGGGGAGAAGGAAGGGGAAGGGGCCTTACAGGAGTAGGGGAAAGAATGGATTATAATGGGATTATATGAAATCATGCATGTGCAACTTTTGAAAACTGTAAAGCACTATAGAATTTAAAGAATGCTTCATTCAATTTAATTAATTAATTAAAGTGATAAAAGCACAGTTCTTCAAGAATACAGTGAAACAAGTAAAGTTCTGATGTGCTTATTGGCTTTTCAAGCTAGATTGTGATTATATGTGTGTACTCAGTTTGTAAAAATCTCTTAAGCTGTAGAACTCAGTCCTGAATATTCATTGGAAGGACTGATGATGAAGCTGAAGCTCCAATACTTTGGCCACCTGATGCAAAGAACTGATTCACTAGAAAAGACCCTGATGCTGGGAAAGATCGATGGCAGGAGGAAAGGGGACAATAGAGGATGAGATGATTGGATGGCATCACCAACTTGACGGAAATGAGTTTGCACAAGTTCCAGAAGTTAGTGATGGACAGCGAAGCCTTGTGTTCTGCAGTCCATGGGGTCACAAAGAATTAGACACAACTGAGAAACTGAACTGAACTGAATATTTTGGTTTATACATATACCTATATACGTTATTTATAAATTAATAGTTTACTTAAGTAATAAATGGGTTTATCCTTTCCCCAACAATTCTCATTGTAGTAGGTAGGAGTAGATCCTCTCATTAGCATGCTACTAAAACGCAGTAGGATAACTTAGTATAATTCATCAACAATTTATAGGAGCCCTTATCATGTGCGTGATAGATTTGTAGGAGCTGAGAATATAATGATGATTAAAATAAGCTTGCTTAGGTTGGATCTTAGGAGGAAGGAATAACTAATGATAGTTAACTGTGTGAAGTCATTAATGTTGCCTTGGATGGGGACCAGGAAAGCTTCCTAAACTTTTGAGCAGTATCTTTAATCATGAGCTGAATGGAAAGAATTATAGGCAGAGAGACTCATCTGGTAGAACATGCATAAGACTAAGATCATGGTGCTTAAAAAGAAACAGTCAGACTTTGACTTGGAATCAAAGTTTATTGGGACTAAAAGATGGAAGGTTAATCTAAAAATGTAATTTAAATTTACTTTTTAAATTTTTCACTCTTTTTCAGAAGACTGTGAATTCTATAGGGCTTCTCTGATAGTTCAGTTGGTAAAGAATCCACCTGCAATGCAGGAGACCCCAGTTCAATTCCTGGGTTGGAAAGATCCACTAGAGAAGTGAATTCCATGACAGTAGTCATCATTTCTACCTTTTCTTCAAATCATGTGACCTCCACATTCTCCTGGTTCACTTCCTAATCACTGGCCTTAGTTTCCTTATCTGGATCCTCATCTTCTTCCTGATTTCTAAATGTCAGAGTGCCGGAGTGTCCACCATTTTAAATAACAGTCATATCCCAAAGAATAACCAAAAAATTTCTGTAGTCATAGTCTAAACTTGAAGTTTTCATATTCACATAACGTATCATCTAAAATGAATATATTTTAGATAGAGAGGTTCCTATTAACAATTATTCCAAGATAAGATGCATAAATCAGGACTGTCCTGGGCAAAGCAGAACATATGGACACCACATATATACAGCTACTGACCCAACATCTACCCTTAGATAGCCAATAGGCACGTAAACCTCAACATGGCTCAAAACAAATTCTTCATATTCAAACGTGAGAAAGAGGATTGCACACTGTTTGGAGATCCCAGACACTGAACTGGATACAGTGCTTAGATGAGACTTGCTATTGTCTACTCTGTGTTCTGTAAGACATATAGTCAATATCCATTGCAGATTACTAATTTATCACTAAACTGTTTTTCCCCCCTTTTTCACAAGAGTGGATGACATTTTCTAGCCTCACTCAGAAGTTGCCATGGAACAGCTCCAGCTAAGGGAACATGTTCAGAAATTATGTGGTGTCATGCCCATGCCTAATCTAGAATAATTTCCATACAGGATCCACTCCTGTCAGTTGGAAGTGAAAGGCCAGTGCATCTAGGGAATGATGGAGTAAAAAGATGGAAAATTCTGGGTCCCTGTATCACTCTATTGGAGACTACACACCAAACATTTTCTTTGGATTTTTACATAAACAACTTTCAAAATTTTACGAAAATACTGAAATTTGGGAGATTATTGATATTTAGGTGCTAGAATTTCCTTTACAAAGGAACTAATAGACTTTCTGTGAATTTTCAATTTGATTTAAACATGTCATATAAATATTTTGTTGAAGTCAAAGAGTATGTTTAAAGTAATCTACATTCTGCATGCAAAGCATAATGCAAGAATACAAATTTATCCTAGGAATTTCCTTTTATAGTTTGAAATAAAAAATGATATTTTTTGGACTTAATGGACTACATCAAGGACAAGAAATAGATGGGTCAAGTATTATCTTCTGATCCTTATTTTTAAAAAGCCCAAATAAAATAGCTGATAGACTGACTCTATCTATTTAATTTCAAGCATTGCTTTAGAACTAATGATTCCTGTTGATAAGATTATCTTACCTCCTTTGATAGTTATGGGGAAAATAAGTTGCAAGAGAGTAAAATATATAACTTTTACAGCAAAAATGTTCACTGTGAATCAAGTGCTACAATCAATGCCACAGTAATCAATTTATCTGACCCATCACTCCTCTTTATTTTCCTTTGGTTACTCTTCACTATGTGGAAAGAAATCTCTCCAAGTTATTTCACTTTAATATTAACAGAATTAAGAAGCCTCTTTCCATATCTAATCAAGAACAACACGTGGAAAGTTTATTTGTTAAATGAATCAGGAAACAAAGTAGACTCCCAGAAATCTTAAGTTTTGCAAGGAAGGCATTATATACAATTAAAATCTGTCTTTACTGATAGGCAGGTTTCATCCCTGACACAAGAACACATATTTAAAGTTGGTAGAATAAAACTACAAAGGCACAATATCAAATTGTATGTTATTTAATCATATTCCAAACAATAAGTATAGATTTGGGATGTGTGTAGCTGAAGCATGTGCCACTCTTTTCTAACAGTACCAGTTTTCCAGTGATTTTACTGGCAAATATTCATTAATTTTAGGAATTTTGAAATTGTAACAACTGATCATTTTAAAATACTAATCATATTAATTATTGTTGTTCGGTTGCTAAGTTGTGTCCTACTCTTTGCGACCCCATAGACTGCAGCATGCCAGGTTTCCCAGGCCTTAACTATCTCCCAGAGATTGCTCAAATTCATGTCCATTGAGTCAGCAATGCCATCCAACCATCTCATCCTCTGTCACTTCCTTCTCTTGCTCTCAATCATTCCCAGCTTCAGAGTCTTCTCCAATGAGTCTGTTCTCGGAGGCCAGAGTATTGAAGCCTCAGATTCAGCATCAGTCCTGCAAAGAATATTCAGGGTTGAAATTCTTTATGATTGACTGGTTTAGTCCTAGGGACTCTGCAGAGTCTTCTCCAGCACCATAGTTTGAAAGTATCAATTCTTTTGTCCTCAGCCTTCTTTATAGTCCAACTTTCACATCCAAACATGACTACTAGAAAAGCAATATTTTTGACTAGATGGACCTTTGTCAGCCAAGTGATGTCTCTGCTTTCTGATACATTGTCTATATTTTTCACAGCTTTTCTTCCAAGGAGCAAGTGTCTTTTAATTTCATGGCTGCAGTCAACATCTGCAGTGATTTTGGAGCCCAAGAGAGTAAACTTCCACTTTTTACCCTCTTATTTGTCATGAAGAAATGGGACCAAATGCCATGATATTAGTTTTTTGAATGTTGAGTTTTAAGCAAGTTTCACTCTCCCCTTTCATCTGCATCAAGAGGCTCTTTAGTTCCTCTTTGCTTTCTGCCATTAGAGTGGTATCATCTGCATATCTGAAGTTGTTGATATTTCTCCCAGAAAACTTGATTCCAGTGTGTGATTAATCCAGTCTGGCATTTTGCATGATGTACTCTGCATTAAAAAGCAGAGACATTACTTTGCCAACCAAGGTCCGTCTAGTCAAGGCAATGGTTTTTCCCGTGGTCATGTATGGATATGAGAGTTGGACTGTGAAGAAAGCTGATCGCCGAAGAATCGATGCTTTTGAACTGTGGTGTTGGAGAAGACTCTTGAGAGTCCCTTATACTGCAAGGAGATCCAACCAGTCCATTCTAGAGGAGATCAATCCTGGATGTTCATTGGAGGGACTGATGCTAAAGCTGAAGCTGCAATACTTTGGCCACCTCATGCGACGAGTTGACTCACTGGAAAAGACTCTGATGCTGGGAAAGGTTGGGGGCGGGAGGAGAAGGGGACGACGGAGAATGAGATGGCTGGATGGCATCACCGACTCTGTGGACATGAGTTTGAGTGAACTCCGGGAGTTGGTGATGGACAGGGAGGCCTGGCGTGCTGTGATTCATGGGGTCACGGAGAGTCGGACACGACTGAGTGACTGAAATGAACTAAACTGAACTGAACTGAACTCTGCATTAAAGTTTTAGATAAGTAGGGTGACAATATACAACCTGGACATACTCCTTTCCCAATTTGGAACCAGTATGTTGTTCCATGTCCAGTTCTGTTGCTTCTTGACTTCCATACAGATTTCTCAGGAGGCACAGAAGGTGGTCTGGTATTCCCATCTCTTTAAGAATTTTCCACAGCTTGTTGTGATACACAGTCAACAGCTTTAGCATAGTCAGTGAAGTAGAAGTATATGTTTTTGTGGAATTTCCTTGCCTTTTCTATGATCCAACAGATGTTGGCAATTTGATCTCTGTTTCCTCTGCCTTTTCTAAGTCTAGCTTGTATATCTGGGAGTTCTTAGTTCAGGTACTGCTGAAGCCTAGCTTGAAGGATTTTAAGCATTACCTTGTTAGCATGTGAAATGAGTACAATTGTATGGTTGTTTGAATATTCTTTGGCATTGCCCTTCTTTGGGGTTGTAATGAAAATTGACCATTTCCAGTCTGGTAGCCACTGCTGAGTTTTCCAAATTTGCTGGCATACTGAGTGGTAGAAAGATGCTTCTTCCTTGGAAAAAAGCTATAACCAACCTGAAAGTGAAAGTCACTCAGTCATGTCCGACTCTTTGTGACCCAATAGACATTATAGTCCATGAAATTCTCCAGGCCAGAATACTGGCATGGGTAGCCTATCCATTCTCCAGCGGATCTTCCCAACCCAGGAATCGAACCAGGGTCTCCTGCATTACTGGTGGATTCTTTACGAACTGAGTTTTCAGGGAAGCCCATAACCAACCTAGACAGCATATTAAAAAGCAGAGACATTACTCTGCTAACAATGGTCTGTCTAGTCAAAGCTATAATTTTTCCAGTAGTCATGCATATATGTGAGATTTGCACCACAAAGAAAACTGAACCCTGAAGAATTGATGTTTTTGAACTATGGTGTTGGACAAGACTCTTGAGAGTCCCTTGGAATGCAAGGCTATCCAACCAGTCCATCCTAAAGGAAATCAGTCCTGAATATTCATTGGAAGGGCTGATGCTGAAGCTGAAACTCCAAAACTTTGGCCACCTGATGCAAAAAACTGACTCATTTGAAAGGACTCTGATACTGGAAAAGATTGAAGGAAGGAGGAGAAGGGGGGAACAGAGGATGAGATGTTTGGATGTCCATGGGGTCACAAAGAGTCAGACACGACTGAGCAACTGAACTGAAGTAAACTAAGTGCCGCACTTAAATTGCATCATCTTTCAGGATTTGAAATAGCTCAACCAGAATTCCATCACCTCCACTAGCTTTGATTGTAGTGATGCTTCCTAAGGCCCACTTGACTTCACACTCCAGGTTGTCTGGCTCTAGGTGAGTGACCACACCATCGTGGTTGTCTGGGTCATTAAGAGGGCAGACAGTAGAAGAAAGAACTACAATCCCATAGCCTCCAGAATGAAAACCACAACCACAGGAAACTAACCAAAATGATCACATGAATCACAGTCATGTGAAACTCAATGAAGCTATGATCAATGCTGTGTAGGGCTACTCAACATGGACGGGTCATGGTGGAGAGTTCCTACAAAACGTGGTACACTAGAGAAGGGAATGGCAAACCATTCCAGTATCTTGCCTCAAGAACCCTATGAACAGTATGAAAATGCAAAAAGATATGACACCAAAGATGAGCCCCTCAGGTTAATAGGTGTCCAATATGTTCCTGGGGAAGAGTAGAGAAATAGCTCCAGAAAGAATGTAGAGGTTGGGCCAAAGCAGAAATGACATTCAATCATATTGACACATTGACAGGAGAAAGAAAAGAAAATACTACAATAATTCAATGTAGTTCTCTATTTTGAGATACAATATTAATTTGTTAGCTATAAGCTGCATGGAATTAGCAAACACCATTCATGGTTTCCACAGGCAATGTAGAGATATAAATATTATTCAATTCTTTACTAAAATTTGAACCTACACTATATTTATAAGCCCTTTGTGACACTTGCTTTAACCTTCAGAAAAAAATGTGTTGCACTGAGAATGAAAATAATAGTTATGATACTTAAAGATATTTTATCTAAATTTTATGAAATATTTCCAAGAATGCCACCACTAGCATAAATTTAAGTATATGTGTTGCCAATATACTTTTAAAATAGCACCCAAAAGAAGATGGAGAAAATAAAATTATTAAAGTTGCGTGAGATGGACATTGAGGGAATATCACCAATGGCCTCATTTCCTTTGGCCTTACTCTGCTACCAAACTAATGTGATAAAACCTGTATCCTGAAGCATCCCTTTAACTGGCCTTGCATTACATCGTCAGGCTGTTGTACATACACCAAAATGAGAACAATCCCTCAGTCACACATATAGGGCACATGTGAGAGCTCAGGATCTCCAACATTAACCTGGCTTTCAGTGGGCACATGAGGTCTTGATCACTTCCTGGTTCTGCTCTCCACAGTGTCTGTTTAAAAGATATACAGTTCTCCTCCAATCCACCCAGATATTCCACCCTCAAGGGACGTGGGTTCAATCCCTGGGTTGGGAAGATCCCCAGGAGGAGGGCACAGCAATCCCCTCTTGTATTCTTGCCTGGAAAATCCCAGGGACAGAAGAGACTGGCAAGGTCCAGTTCACAAGGTCACAAAGAGCTGGACACGACTGAAGTGATTTTGCATGCACATATGCTAAGCAGATGATCATATCCTCTCTATGGATAGTTCTTTCAATTTCTTACCTCTCCCCTTTACTACCTATAGATTCAGTCATGCTCAAAATTCTCCAAGCCAGGAACAGCAATATGTGAACTGTGAACTCCCAGATGTTCAAGCAGGTTTTAGAAAAGGCAGAGACACCAGAGATCAAATTGCCAATATCTGCTGGATCATGGAGAAAGCAAGAGAGTTCCAGAAAAACATCTATTTCTGCTTCATTGACTATGCCAAAGCTTTTGAATGTGTGGATCACAATAAACTGTGGAAAATTCTGAAAGAAATGGGAATACCAGACCACCTGACCTGCCTCTTGAGAAACCTGTATGCAGGTCAGGAAGCAACAGTCAGAACTATACAGGGAACAACAGACTGGTTTCAAATAGGAAAAGGAGTACGTCAAGGTTGCATATTGTCACCCTGCTTATTTAACTTATATGCAGAGTATATCATGAGGAATGCTGGGCTGGAAAAAGCACGAGCTGGAATCAAGATTGCTGGGAGAAATATCAATAACCTCAGATATGCAGATGACACCACCTTTATGGCAGAAAGTGAAGAGGAACTCAAAAGCCTCTTGACGAAAGTGAAAGAGGAGAGTGAAAAGGTTGGCTTGAAGCTCAACATTCAGAAAACAAAGATCATGGCATCTGGTCCCATCACTTCATGGGAAATAGATGGAAAAACAGTGGAAACAGTGTCAGACTTTATTTTTTTGGGCTCCAAAATCACTGCGGATGCTGATTGCAGCCATGAAATTAAAAGACGCTTACTCCTTGGAAGGAAAGTTATGACCAACCTAGATAGTATATTAAAAAGCAGAGACATTACTTTGCCAACAAAGGTCCGTCTAGTCAAGGCTATGGTTTTTCCCATGGTCATGTATGGATGTGAGAGTTGGACTGTGAAGAAAGCTTAGCGCCGAAGAATTGATGTGTTTGAACTGTGGTGCTGGAGAAGACTTTTGAGAGTCCCTTGTACTGCAAGGAGATCCAACCAGTCCATTCTAAAGGAGATCGGTGCTGGGTGTTCATTGGAAGGACTGATTCTAAAGCTGAAACTCTGATACTTTGGCCACCTCATGCGACGAGGTGACTCATGATGCTGGGAAGGATTGGGGGCAGGAGGAGATGGGGATGACAGGGAATGAGATGGCTGGATGGCATCACTGACTTGATAGACATGAGTTTGAGTGAACTCCGGGATTTGGTGATGGACAGGGAAGCCTGGCGTGCTGTGATTCTAGGGGTCGCAAAGAGTCAGACACGACTGAGCGACTGAACTGAGATTCAGTACAACTGTGCTTCTTCCTCTCTTTCTTGCCAAACTGAGAAAATGAGATGTTCTTCCTTCTGTTTAAAACACTCCCCTTCACTTTGACTCTTTATCACCTGAATTCTCCAGGACTTGTCTCTATCATTTATCCTTAAATACTCCAATAGAATGAACTTCTTTTCTATTGAGCTTTTAACCTCAGCTTTTAGCTCCCTGCATGCTGGTAAAGTGAGAAAACACTTAATAAAACTCAACCCCTTCCTTGGACTCTGTAGCCACTTTAACTAATATTGTATCTTCTTACTGCTCTACTCAAACTAATTTTGTACTGAATATATTCCATGTGCCCCTCCAGATCCACTCCTCACTCTTCCTGACCTTGTTCTGTGCACTGGATGTTGGCCTGTATGATTAGTATTAACAGACCTACTTTCTGCCTTGCTTCCAGTTAGGTTTGGCCAATGAGAAGCACTAGAAGGAAGAGTTTAAGGCAGTAAGGAGACTGAGGATTGGGCTTTCTTATCCCAGATCCTTCTGGAGTGTCTCCTGGCTTATTCCTTATTTAAATGTCACAGATTCTATCAGGCAACTTTCTTGATACAAGTTGTCTCTCTCTTTTTCTCTGTATTGCCCTCTCCCTCCTTTCTCCTACCTCATGTAGGTCAACATATAGTAACTGTGTACTGTAACTTCCCCATGGGCAGCAGTATCCTTTATGTGGAGAAACCATAGGGCTACCCACATTTTGTATGTGAGCCTTTTATTTACCTCATCTCAAATTATCCAATAAGAGTCTGTGATTTTTCTCCTTCTAGGTTCCAGTTGATATAATTTCCTTGAAAGAACAGTTTATATTGATACTACTTGTTGTTGTTGTTCAGTTGCTCAGTCATGTCTGATTCTTTGCAACCCTATGAACTGCAGCATGCCTGGCTTCCCTGTCCTTCACCATCTCCCAGAGTTTGCTCAAACTCATATCCATTGAGTTAGTGATGCCATCCAATTGTCTCATCCTCTGTTGTTCCCTTCTGCTCCTGCCTTCAATCCTTCCCAGCATCAGGGTCTTTTCTAATGAGTCAGTTCTTTGCATCAGGTGGCCAACGTATTGGAACTTCAGCATCAGTCCTTCCAATGAATAGTCAGGATTGATTTCCTTGAGGATTGACTGGATGGATCTCCTCACAGTCCAAGGGACTCTCAAGACTTCTCCAACACCACAGTTCAAAAGCATCAATTCTTTGGTGTTAAACTTTCTTTATGGTCCAACTCTCATATCCATACATTACTATTGGAAAAACCATAGCTTTGACTATCTGGACCTTTGTTAGCAAAATAATATCTCTGCTTTTTAATACACTGTCTAGGTTTGTGATAACTTTTTGTCCAAGGAGCAAGGGTCTTTTAATTTAATGGCTGCCGTCACCAGCTGCAGTGATTTTGGAGCACAAGAAAGTAAAGTCTGTCACTCTTTCTGTTGCTTCCCATCTATTTGTCATGAAGTGATGGGAATGGATGACATGATCTTAGTTTTTTGAATACTGAGTTTTAAACCAGTTTTTCTACTCTCCTCTTTTACCTTCAGCAAAAGGCTCTTGACATACTACTCACACATATCCTATTCATTTATCAACCTATACAACGTAGCTTTTGTCCCATCATCCCTACACTGAATGTATTTTCTTTCTCTCTGGTCACTATTACTGGTCTCCACATAGACAAAGTCAGTGGTCATCCTTTCAGTCATATTCTACTTGACATTTTTTCTCCATTTTATACTGTTGACCACTTCATTCTTCTAGGAAATTAACTTCCTTATACTTAGACCCATAAATGCTTTTTGCTGTCGCTCTATATCTCATTCCTGAGTTCCTCTTACTATTATCCCTTCAACATTGGTGTTCCTCATGGTTCAGTCCTTGACCTAGTTTCCTTTTAACATTATTTGGTTTTCCCAAGTTAAGCCCTTCACTCTCAAGACATTAAGCATTTCCAAAAGAGTCCAAAGTCAGCCATTCACTAAGACACAAGTATCTATACATTCTAATGACACTTTAAGTGCAGCCGGCCAGTACTGCAATCACTGTCTTTACACCACATGCCTCAGAACTTCTCTTTTCCTCTAGGCTAATGTCATCCTAGTCTCCTCTCTCTTCCCCACTCCTCACCATATCACCTTCCTCACGATTCAGTGAAAATTACTGTTATGCTTTCACCAGAGAGAAATTCTGGAGTGAAACATCTGACCATGTCACTCTACTATATAGGACCCTTAAATGACTGTAGCTTGAGCTCTTTCAGGGCAACAAGTGTTTTCTTCCGTGTTAAACCTTACTTGTATCCTCAGTCTCAGCAGTTGGAATTATCATGCTTTGTGCTTTGATGTGAGAGTTGGACTGTGAAGAAAGCTGATCGCCGAAGAATCGATGCTTTTGAACTGTGGTGTTGGAGAAGACTCTTGAGAGTCCCTTATACTGCAAGGAGATCCAACCAGTCCATTCTAAAGGAGATCAATCCTGGATGTTCATTGGAGGGACTGATGCTAAAGCTGAAACTCCAATACTTTGGCCACCTCATGAGATGAGCTGACTCACTGGAAAAGACTCTGATGCTGGGAAAGGTTGGGGGCGGGAGGAGAAGGGGACGACGGAGAATGAGATGGCTGGATGGCATCACCGACTCTGTGGACATGAGTTTGAGTGAACTCCGGGAGTTGGTGATGGACAGGGAGGCCTGGCGTGCTGTGATTCATGGGGTCGCGGAGAGTCGGACACGACTGAGCGACTGAACTGAACTGAACTGAACTGAACTGAATACCAAACTGCTTATAGTTCCCAGTTCAAATACTACTATTGTATGCCTCTACTTTTTTTAATTGGAGGCTAATTACTTTACAATTTGTTGTGGTTTTGCCATACATTCACATGAATCAGCCATGGGTGTACATGTGTTCCCCATCCTGACCTTCCCTCCCACCTCCGTCCCCATCCCATCTCTCAGGGTCATCCCAGTGCATCAGCCCTGAGCACCCCACCTCATGCATCAAACCTGGACTGGCGATCAATTTCACATATGTTAATATACATGTTTCAATGCTATTCTCTCAAATCATACCACCCTCACCTTCTCTCACAGAGTCCAACAGTCTGTTCTTTACATCTGTATTTCTTTTGCTGTCTCGCATATAGGGTCATTGTTACCATCTTTCTAAATTCCATATATGTGTGTTAATATACTGTATTGGTGTTTTTCTTTCTGACTTACTTCGCTCTGTATAATAAGCTCCAGTTTCATCTACCTCATTAGAACTGATTCAAATGCATTCTTTTTAATAGCTGAGTAATATTCCATTGTGTATATGGACCACAACTTTCTTATCCATTCATCTGCCAATGGACATTTAGGTTGCTTCCATGTCCTGGATATTGTAAACAGTGCTGCAATGAACATTGGGGTATACGTGTCTCTTTCAATTCTGGTTTCCTCAGTGTGTATGCCCAGAGGTGGGATTGCTGGGTGATATGGCAGTTCTATTTGTAGCTTTCTAAGGGATCACCACACTGTTCTACATAGTGGCTGTAATAGTTTGCATTCCCACCAACAGTGTAAGAGGGTTCTTTTACTCTGCACACTCTCCAGGATTTATCGTTTGTAGGCGTTTTGATAGCATTCATTCTGACTTGCGTGAGATGGTACCTCATTGTGGTTTTGATTTGCATTTCTCTGATAATAAGTGATGTTGAGCATCTTTTCACGTGTTTGTTAGCCATTTGTATGTCTTCTTTGGAGAAATTTCTATTTAGTTCTTTGGCCCATTTTTTGATTGGGTAGCTTATTTTTCTGGAATTGAACTGCAGGAGCAGCTTGTATATTTTTGAGATTAATTCTTTGTCAGTTGCTTCATTTGGTATTATTTTCTCCCATTCTGAAGGCTGTTTTTTCACCTTGCCTATCGTTTCCTTCGTTGTGCAAAAGTTTTTAAGTTTAATTAGGTCCCATTTATTTTTGCTTTTATTTCCATTACTCTGGGAAGTGGGTCACAGAGGATGCTACTGTGATTTATGTCAGAGAGTGTTTTGCCTATGTTTTCCTCTAGGAGTTTTATGGTTTCTGGTCTTACATTTAGATCTTTAATCCATTTTGAGTTTATTTTTGTGCATCGTGTTAGAAAGTGTTCTAGTTTCATTCTTTTACAAGTGGTTGACAAGTTTTCCCAGCACCACTTGTTAAAGAGATTGTCTTTTTTCCATTGCATATTCTTGCCTCCTCTGTCAAAGATAAGGAGTCCATAGGTGTGTGGATTTATCTCTGGGCTTTTTATTTTGTCCCATTGATCTATGTTTCTGTCTTTTTGCCAGCACCATACTATCTTGATGACTGTTGCTATGTAGTACAGCCTGAAGTCAGGCAGGTTGATTCCTCCAGTTCCATTCTTCTTTCTCAAGATTGCTTTGGCTATTCGAGGTTTTTTGTAATTCCATACAAATTGTGAAACTATTTGTTCTAATTCTCTGAAAAACACCATTGGTAGCTTGATAGGGAGTGCATTAAATCTATAGATTGCTTTGAGTAGTACACTCATTTTCACTATACTGATTCTTCTGATCCATGAACATGGTATATTTCTCCATCTATTTGTGTCATCTTTGATTTCCTTCATCAGTGTTTTATAGTTTTCTATATATAGGTCTTTTGTTTCTTTAGGTAGATTTATTCCTAAGTAATTTATTCTTTTCATTGCAATGGTGAATGGAATTGTTTCCTTAATTTCTCTTTCTGTTTTCTCATTGTTAGTGTATAGAAATGCAAGAGTGTGCTAATTTTATATCCTGCAACTTTACTGTATTCATAAATTAGCTCTGGTAATTTTCTGGTGGAGTCTTTAGGGTTTTCTATGTAGAGGATCATGTCATCTGCAAACAGGGAGAGTTTTACTTCTTCTTTTCCAATCTGGATTCCTTTTATTTATTTTTCAGCTCTGACTGCTGTGGCCAAAACTTCCAAAACTATGTTGAATAGTAGTGGTGAGAGTGGGCACCCTTGTCTTGCTCCTGACTTTAAGGGAAATGCTTTCAATTTTTCACCATTGAGAATAATGTTTGCTGCGGGTTTATCATATATGGCTTTTATTATGTTGAGGTATGTTCCTTCTATTGCTGCTTTTCTGGAGGGTTTTTTATTTATCATAAATGGATGTTGAATTTTGTCAAAGGCTTTCTTTGTATCTATTGAGATAATCATATGGTTTTTATCTTTCAATTCGTTTATGTGGTGTATCACATTGATTGATTTGCAAATATTAAAGTTTCCTTGCATCCTTGGGATATAGCCCACTTGGTCATGATGCATGATCTTTTTAATATGTTGTTGGATTCTGTTTTCTAGAATTTTGTTAAGGCTTTCTGCATCTATGTTGATCAGTGATATTGACCTGTAGTTTTCTTGGAAGTTTATCTTCCTCTGCAATTTTATGGAACAGTTTGAGTAGGATAGGTGTTATGTCTTCTCCAAATTTTTGGTAGAATTCACCTGTGAAGCCATCTGGTCCTGGGCTTTATTTGTTGGAAGATTTCTGATTACAGTTTTCGATTCCTGTGTTTGTGATGGGTCTGTTCTGATTTTCTATTTCTTCCTGGTTCAGTTTTGGAAAGTTGTACTTTTCTAAGAATTTGTCCATTTTTTCCAAGTTGTCCATTTTATTAGCATATAGTTGATGATAGTAGTCTCTTATGATCCTTTGTATTTCTGTGTTGTCTGTTGTGATTTCTCCATTTTCATTTCTAATTTTCTTGATTTGATTCTTCTCCCTTTGTTTCTTGATAAGTCTGGTTAATGGTTTGTCTATTTTATTTATCCTCTCAAAGAACCAGCTTTTAGCTTTGTTGATTTTTGTTATTGTTTCTTTTGCATTTATTTCTGCCCTAATTTTTGTGATTTCCTTTCTTCTACTAACCCTGGGGTTCTTCATTTCTTCCTTTTCTAGTTGCTTTACGTGTAGAGTTAGGTTATTTATTTGATTTCTCTCCTGTTTCTTGAGGTAGGCTTATATTGCTGTGACCCTTCCACTTAGCATTGCTTTTACTGAATTCCATAGGTTTTGGGTTTTGTGTTTTCATTTTCATTAATTTCTATGCATATTTTGATTACTTTTTTATTTCTTCTGTGATTTGTACGTTATTCAGAAGTGTGTTGTTTAGCCTCCATATGTTTGTATTTTTCTTAGTTTTTTCCTGTAGTTGACATCTAATCTTACCGCCTTGTGATCAGAAAAGATACTTGAGATGATTTCAATTTTTTTGAATTTACCAAGGCTAGATTTATGGCCCAGGGTGTGATCTATCCTGGAGAAGGTTCTGTGTGCACTTGAGAAAAAGGTGAAATTCATTGTTTTGGGGTGAAATGTCCTATAGATATCAATTAGCTCGAACTGGTCCACTGTATCATTTAAAGTTTGTGTTTCCTTGTTAATTTTCTGTTTAGTTGATCTATCCCTAGGTATGAGTAGGGTGTTAAAGTCTCCCACTATATTGTGTTACTTTTAATTTCCCCTTTCATATTTGTTAGCATTTGCCTTACATATTGTGGTGCTCCTATGTTGGGTGCATATATATTTATAATTGTTATATCTTCTTCTTGGATTGATCCTTTGATCATTACGTAGTGTCCTTCTTTGTCTCTTTTCACGGCCTTTATTTCAAAGTTTATTTTATCTGATACGAGTATCGCTACTCCTGCTTTCTTTTGGTTTACATTTGCATGAAATATCTTTTTCCAGCCCTTCACTTTCAGTCTGTATGTGTCACTTGTTTTGAGGTGGGTCTCTTGTAGACAGCATATATGGGGGCCTTGTTTTTGTAACCATTCAGCCAGTCTTTGTCTTTTGGTTGGAGCATTCAACCCATTTACATTTAAGGTAATTATTGATAAGTATCATTCTGTTGCCATTTACTTCGCTGTTTTGGGTTTGAGTTTATAAACCTTTTCCGTGTTTCCTGTCTAGAGAAGGTCCTTTAGCATTTGTTGGAGAGCTGGTTTGGTGGTGCTGAATTCTCTGAGCTTTTACTTGTCTGTAAAGCTTTTGATTTTTCCTTCATATCTGAATGAGATCCTTGCTGGGTACAGTAATCTGGGTTGTAGGTTTTTCTCTTTCACCACTTTAAGTATGTTCTGCCATTCCCTTCTGGCTTGAACAGTTTCTGTTGAAAGATCAGCTGTTATCCTTATGGGGATCCCCTTGTGGGTTAATTGTTGTTTTTCCCTTGCTGCTTTTAATATTTGGTCTTTGTGTTTGATCTTCATTAATTTGATTAATATGTGTCTTGCAGTGTTTCGCCTTGGTTTATCCTGTTTGGGACTCTCTGGGTTTCTTGGACTTGGGTGGCTATTTCCTTCCCCATTTTAGGGAAGTTTTCAATTATTATCTCAAGTATTTTCTCATGTCCTTTCTTTTTGTCTTTTTCTTCTGGGACTCCTATGATTCGAATATTGGGGTGTTTGACATTGTTCCAGAGGTCTCTGAGGTTGTCCTCATTTCTTTTAATTCTTTTTTCTTTTTTCCTGTCTGTTTTATTTATTGCCACCATTCTATCTTCCACCTCACTTATCCTATCTTCTTCCTCAGTTATTCTACTGTTGGTTCCCTCCAGAGTGCTTTTGATCTCAGCTATTGCATTATTCATTATTGACTGATTCTTTTTTATTTCTTCTAGGTCCTTGTAAAATTTTTCTTGCATCTTATCGATCCTTGTCTCTAGACTATTTATCTTTAATTCGATTTTGTTTTCAAAATTTTGGATCTTTTTTACTATCATTATTCTTAATTATTTTTCAGTTAGACTCCCTATCTCCTCCTCTTTTGTTTGGTTTGCTGGGCTTTTATCATGTTCCTTTACCTGCTGAATATTTCTCTGCCTTTTCATCTTGTTTAGGTTGCTGTGTTTGGGGAGGCCTTTCTGTGTGCTGGAAGTTTGTGGTTCCTCTACTGTGGAGGTTCCTCCCTGTGGGTGGGGTTGGACAAGTGACTTGTCAAGGTTTCCTGGTTAGGTAAGCTTGTGTCGGTGTTCTGGTGGGTGGAGCTGGATCTCTTCTCTCTGGAGTGCAATGAAGTGTCCAGTAGTGAATGTTGAGGTGTCTATTGGTTTGGTGTGACTTTTGGCCACTTATATTTTTGTGCTTGGGGTTATGTTCCTACTTTGTTGGAGAATTAGCTTGGTATGTCTTGCTCTGAAACTTGTTGGCTCTTGGGTGCCTCCACATCTTTTGAAATCTGTCACTCTTGCCCAAAATGCTCTTGATCATGTTTTTTGATTGTGTTCTTAGTGTTTTGGCCTTGGTACTGTGGGTTTATTTTTTTTCTTTTAAGAAGCCCCTCCTTAGCAAATATTTACCAGCCTCTCATCTGCTGGTACTCTGCCTTTCCCACTGTCCTTCTGCTGTCTACAGTTGGGCTACTATAACACCTATAAAATCTCTCAGAGAATTTAAAATAGTATACTGAAATTATGTGTTAGTATCTCTACTTTATTAAATTTGAAGTATTCTAAGCCAGGGAACATAACTTGGTTATCTTTTAACACTGAATAGCACAGTTACTTAAATTAAGCAAATATTTAACAGAAGTTTTTCATAAACTAAAGAGTCAGCTCAGCTCAGTTACTCAGTTGTGTCTAACTTTTAGCAACCCCATGGACTGCAGAACGCCAGGCTTCCCTGTTCATCAACAACTCCCAGAGCCTACTCAAACTCATGTCCATTGCATCAGTGATGCCATCAAATCTCATCCTCTGACATCCCCTTCTCCTCCTGCCTTCTCCTCCTTCCCAGCATCAGGGTCTTTTCAAATGAGTCATTTCTTTGCATCAGGTGGCCAAAGTATTGGAGTTTCAGCTTTAACATCAGAAATGAATATTCAGGACTGATTTTTTTAGGATGGACTGGTTGGATCTCCGTGAAGTCCAAGGGATTCTCAAGAGTCTTCAACACCGCAGTTCAAAAGCATCAATTCTTCAATGCTCAGCTTTCTTTAATAGTCTAACTCTCACATCCATACATGACTATTGGAAAAACCATAGCTTTGACTAGACGGACCTTTGTTGGCAAAGTAATGTCTCTGCTTTTTAATATGAGGTCTGGGTTGGTCATAGATTTTCTTCCAAGTAGCAAGCGTCTTTTCATTTCATGGCTTGAGTTACCATCTGCAGTGATTTGGAGCCCAAGAAAAGAAAGTCTGTCACTGTTTCCATTGTTTCCCCAACTATCTGCCATGAAGTGATGGGATTGGATGCCATGATTTTCGTTTTCTGAATGTTCAGGTTTAAGCCAACTTTTTCACTCTCTTCCTCACTTTCAAGAGGCTCTTTAGTTATTCTTTGCTTTCTTCCATAAGGGTGGTATCATCTGCATATCTGATATTATTTATATTTCTCCTGGTAGTCTGATTTCAGCTTGTGCTTTATCCAGCCTGACATTTCACATGATATACTCTGCATAAAAGTTAAATAAGCAGGGTGACAATATACAGCCTTGAAGTACTCCTTTCCCAATTTGGAACCAGTCTGTTTTTCCATGTCCAGTTCTAACTGTTGCTTCTTGACCTGCATATATATTTCTCAGGAGGCAGGTCAGGTAATCTGGTATTCCCATCTTTTGAAGAATATTACACAGTTCATTGTGATTCACACAGTTAAAGGATTGCTGTAGTCAATATGGCACAAATAGATGTTTTTCTGGAACTCTCGCTCTTTTGATGATCCACCAGATGTTGGCAATTTGATCTCTGGTTCCTCTGCCTTTTCTAAATCCAACTTGAACATCTGGAAGGTCACAGTTCATGTACTATTGAAGCTGGCTTGGAGAATTTTGAGCAATACTTTACTAGCACGTGAGATGAGTGCATTTGTGCAGTAGTTTAAACATTCTTTGGCATTGCTTTTCTTGGGGATTGGAATGAAGACTGACCTTGTCCAGTTCTGTGGCCACTGTTGAGTTTTCCAAATTTGCTGGCATATTGAGTGCAGCACTTTCACAGCATCATCTTTCAGGATTCTAAATAGCTCAACCAGAATTCCATCACCTCCACGAGCTTTGTTCATAGTGATGTTTCCTAAGGCCCTCTTGACTTCACATTCCAGGAAGTCTGGCTCTAGTGGAGTAATCACACCATCATGGTTATCTGGGCCATGAAGATCTTTTTTGTATAGTTCTTCTGTGTATTCTTGCCAGCTCTTCTTAATATCTTCTGCTTCTGTTAGATCCCTACCATTTCTGTCCTTTATTGAGCCTATTTTTGCATGAAGTATTCCCTTGGTATCTCTAATTTTCTTGAAGAGATCTCTAGTCTTTCCCATTCTATTGTTTTCCTCTATTTCTTTGCACTCATCACTGAGGAAGGCTTTCTTATCTCTCCTTGCTATTCTTTGGAACTCTGCATTCAGATGCTTATATCTTTCCTTTTCTCTTTTGCCTTTAGCTTCTCTTCTTTTCTCAGCTATTTGTAAGACCTCGGGCAACCGTTTTTTCCTTTTTGTATTTCTTTTTCTTGGGGATGGTCTTGATCACTGCCTCCTGTACAATGTCACGAACCTCCATCCATAGTTCTTCAGGCACTCTATCAGATCTAATCCCTTGAATCTATCTCTCACTTCCACTGTATAGTCATAAGGGATTTGATTTAGGCCATATCTGAGTGGTCTAGTGTTTTTCTTCACTTTCTTCAATTTCAGTCTGAATTTGACAATAAGGAGTTCATGATCTGAGCCACAGTCAGCTCCCAGTCTTGTTTTTGCTGACTGTATAGAGCTTCTCCATCTTTGGCTGCAAATAATGTAATCAATCTGATTTCGGTGTTGACCATCTGTTGATGTCCATGTGTAGAGTCTTCTCTTGTGTTGTTGGAAGAGGGTGTTTGCTATGACCAGTGTATTCTCTTGGCAGAATTCCGTTAGTCTTTGCCCTGCTTCATTCTGTACTCCAAGGCCAAATTTGCCTGTTACTCCAGGTGTTTCTTGACTTCCTACTTTTGCATTCTAGTCTCCTATAATGAAAAGGACATCTTTTTTGGGTGTTAATTCTAGATCTTGTAGATCTTGTCTTCATCGAACCCTTCAACCTCAGCTTTTTCAGCATTACTGGTCAGGGCATAGACTTGGATTACTGTGATACCGAATGCTTTACCTTGGAAATGAGCAGGTCATTCTGTCGTTTTTGAGACTGCACCCAAGTAGTGCATTTTGGACTCTTTTATTGACTATGATGGCTACTCCATTTCTTCTAAGGGATTCTTGCCCACAGTAGTAGATATAATAGTTATCTGAATTCAATTCACCCATTCCAGTCCATTTTAGTTCACTTATTCCTAAAATGTCATTGTTCAGTCTTGCCATCTCCTATTTGACCACTTCCAATTTGCCTTGATTCATGGACCTAACATTTCAGGTTCCTATGCAATATTGCTCTTTACAGCAATATTAAGAGTGTTGTGCTGATGTGCTCAGTTGCTGCTGACTCTTTGTGTCCCCATGGACTGTAGACTGCCAGTTTCCTCTGTCCATGGAATTTTCCAGGCAAGAATACTGTAATTATTAGTAATTGTAAGCTTCTTGTTACTGTTTAACATCAGTGTCACTACTTAGAATATGAATATGGAAACATTTTAGATATTGAAAAATTTTGGATAACCATGAAAAACCTAGTATTCTGATATATTATAGGAAAGCTTTTCAAAGTCATGAATTGATATATTGTATGCAGCAGCCATATACCAGTATAAGGTTCTACATTATGTATTCACTTGAAATTAAGACAAGTGCAACCAAGTACTTGGTGCAGATCAGGCTGGATTTTTTACATCTCAAGACCAAGGAAGGTGTCATGTCAAAATGTCTGAGAGCTGATAATAATCAGCTCTCACTGATTATATATAATCACTATATATACATATATATATAATTATATATAATCACTATACATGAAACCTTGTTAGAGACATCGCAGGAAACAAAGCTTAATGATGTTCAGTTTGGAATGTGGGAGGACAACTCTGCAGCATGCAGACGTTTAGGTTCAACAGGGAGAGTTGATATCAATTTTGGTGACATAAAGAGGTAACAAGAATGTTGGAGCTGCAGCTGCAATTAGGAAGTCCCTTGAGTGGGCTCAGGAATGGTAATTATCTCAGTTACAGAGCAAAGCAAGCAGTGGAACACAGTGAGGCAAGAAGACTTAGGACCATGTGAGCTACCTAGAGACCCCTTGAACTGAAGAGAGGTATTTGATGTCTGATGTTCCTCAGACACTTTCCTCTCGTATCACCTAAAGAAATATATATTCGTCATATACTTTTGAAATATATATCTATAATAATTGAAAATAAATATTTCAATTAGTCAGTAAATATTGATGCTTACTATTTCCACTAATACCAATACCATTCTGGTCTAAGCCACTATTACAGGCTGAAATGTGTCCCTCAGAAAAGATCTATTGAAGCTTTAACCTCTAGTACTTCAGAATGTGACTTCATTTGGAAATAGTCTTTACAGAGGTAATCAAGTTAAAATGAAGTCTTTAGGATTAACCCTAAACCAATATGACTGGTTTTCTCATAAAAAGAGGAAACTCAGAGACAGGCATACAGAGTGGAAAGATGTGATGACACAGGAAGAAGACAGTCACATGACTGAAATGATATACCTACAAGCCAAGGAATGCTGAGGATTCAACAGAAGCTAAAAAAGGCAAGCAAGCATTCTCCCCTAGAGGCATCAGACAGAGTATAGCTCTCCTGACACCTTGATTTCCGACTTGGGGACTCCAGAACTGTGAGACAATAGATTTTTGTTCTAAGCTGCCCAGATTTTGGTGTTTTATGAAGACATCTTTAGCAAACGAATGCAGCCCCAACATTTGAGTAGGTGAAATAGCCTCCTCACTGGCCTCTCATTTTGCATTTCTACATCTCCCTGCTTCTCTACTTCATAACATATTCTTAGTGTATAAGATGGAAGCAAGAGTGACTCTTTAAAGCATGTATGTCATCATGCCATTCTAGCCTTCTACTCCAAATTCTCCCATGGTTTTACATCTTATTCAGAGTAGAAATCAAAGCCCTTGTAGTAGCTCCTAGACTCTGCACCTTTTTATCTGATCTCTCACTAGCCTCTTTTGCTTGTCACAGCCCAGCCTCATTGGCCTCCTTTCTGTCTCTCAGACAAGCTAAGAAAACTCCTATTTCAGCCCTCTGCACTTGCTATTTCCTCTGCATAAAGCCCCTCAATATCATAAGACTCTCTCCATCTTTTTTAGGTCTTGCCTCAAGAGTCACTTTTTCACAAGGTCTAATTATCCTTTGTACAGTTGCAACCCTCTGAAAATGCACCAATCCCTTTCCTTGCTTCATTTTCCTCCACATTATTTATTACTATCTAATATATTATATATTTCCTTTATTGAATTGTTTGTTTTTCCAGCCTGAATTTAATCTTAAAAAAAGACCTGATATTTGTTTTTCTGTTCACTGATGTACACTGAGTGCTTAAAGCATACAGCATCTGGCACAATGTATGAGGTGTAACTGTTGAGTGAATAGATAGATTTCTAACTCCTTAGAGGTAAGCACAAAGCAGAATGATACTGACTGCCATGGGACTTAGAATTCCTGGGTTCTATACCCCATGGAATCGCTTACTGAGGGTAAGTGGACTGGTGTGGGTCATCTCTGAGTCTGTTTATTCATCTGTGAAAATGAGAACAAAACCCATTCTATCTACTTCACAGTATTGTTTTGAGGATCAACTTGGATGATACATATAAAAGTCCATATGTAATTTATGCCATGTTATATAAATATGAGCTATTATTAAATCTATTCAGAGTTTTATAGAGTGCAAGTGATTCTCTATATTAAGAGGTAAGTAATAAAAATGGCATGCTTAATTGTGGAGAAGTCAGACTTCCTGAAAATAGGTTCTAAAAAAGAAAAAAAAATAAATCCCTGCCAAGCATGACTTAAAGATTTTTTAAAGTGGGAGCTGAGAAATGCAATATTCATTATTAACAACTACTACTTATTAAGAGTTATTGAACATAAGAACCCAGGACATTTATACTTTCTTGAAACATGAAAAATTCATTGTGAGTGAATGAGACTCAGCACTATTGCCCAAAAGCATATCACTCCATAAAAAAGGGAAGAGAAAACCCTTTAAAATATCATACTGTGATTTCTTTAATTTACCTTGCCCACTATTATTTACATATGCTAATATATTCCTGCAAAGTATGTATTCTATGGATAATGTATAGTGCTCATCTTTCTATCAAATCGTAAAATCGCATTTAGGATATCTGGTATAAACTTAACATTCACCCCACAGTTAAACAGAAATCACTTTTTAAGTATCTATTGAGGGTCAGGCAGTGACTGATGGAGGGAGCAATGATGAATAAAACATAGTCTCACTCTTACAGCAGTTTGCAATCTACTTAGGAATATACAGCCATATAAACCTCAATACAAATCAAACTCTAAAAGGCCTTTAATAGAAGGAACTCTCTCATACACACATACAAAGCACATTATGAAAGATGGAAAGTGACTGAAGGGTTCTAAAAGAGGTTTTAGAGATGGTACTATTTTAGGTGAGTCTTAAAGGACTTAATGGAAAGAGAAGTAGGGAGGATGTAGGGCATGCCAGGCAGTGGGAGTAGCTTGATCAGGAGCAGTACCAACTTCAGGAAGAATTTAGACAGACTTGTGGTAACTTTGTCTGTAAGTAGATTTTAATGGTAATGTGGATATTTAGGGGTCATCCTTGATCTGTGGAAATTAATAACGGCAGCAGTAAACTTTCTGTCCAGTACAAATTATAGTATGGTTCCAGAGTTAAAGGCAGTGGTATACAGCATGTCTTATTAACTAAATTGAAAGAAGTGTTCAATCTCTTGTGAGGCCATGTGCTTCTTTGTGAATCTAATAAGGCTTATAAAATATCCCTCAAGAATATCTATTGCCCAAGACATGAAACATCTTATTTCAAAAATTTAATAGATTTCTTTGAAGCTTGAATAGAACAAAGGTTTAGAACCTTTAGTCCAAATGGCATGGCTCTTTGAGGAATTTTTGTTTCCTTTTTTGTGTCAGTGTAAATTTAAGAGTTCTTAGAGGGGGAGTTCTGAGGCAGTGCTAAAGTAACACATCATTCGAAAAACAAAAACTTATGCATCAACATGCTGAAGGACATCTAAGGTATTGTTAGCGTGCTAAGTCGCTCCAGTCATGTCAGACTCTTTGAGACCCCAGGGACTGTAGTGTTCCAGGCTCCTCTGTTCATGGGGATTCTCCAGGCAAGAATACCGGAATGGGTTGTCATATTCTTCTTCAGGGGATCTTCCAGACCTGGGATCGAACCCAAGTCTCCTGCATTGGCAGGCGAGTTCTTTACTGCTAGCACCACCTGGAAAGCCCAAGATATTGTTTACTAAATATCAATATTTACCATCTTAACAGAGAAAACTGTTAAGGAGCATAGGGAGTTCTGTGAACCATTGAAACTATAAATCCCTAGGGCCACCAACTTCATTCATGACACCATTGTGAAGATTGAAATACTATGACAAAGTTCTGCACAAACATTTTAAGTGGACAAAGATTTATGTTCCTATAGACTCAGGGCATGGGATGTGAGTGTTACTCTTTGTTATATAAACCTGCAAGAAGTTTGAAGAATTGAAGGGAAAGTTTGCTGCACAGCTCAAGGATTGCCAATAGCACATTATCTTTGATTTACAATAGCATTTAATGGTGTTTTATAGATAGGCCATAAACATAAAATATAATCAAATGTGACCCTTTTAGCAAAGTAAGATGGTGTTTTTGGTGGTGTGGGATGGGAATGTTTTAAAATCTGAATCAGCACTGCTAAAAATCCTTTCTCTGACAAACAGACCATATAAATAGCTAAGCTGCTTTCCATTCCTAAAATCACACATTTAAATAAGTCTAGTTAACTAACAGAAGAAATAAAATCAAGTAGGAGTCAGTTTGTAATAGAATCATTACATAGACTAAGACATCAATGTATGTCTTTCAAACCAAAATGTGGCCACAGTATACAGCAAGTATGCATACGGGCATTTGTGAGGATATATTTGACTACAGAAAGACACATTTCTTGTCATTCCTCACATTTGTCTATTGTTTAAACTTTCTGTGTGTATATGTGTGTGTATTTGTCTTATCTGATCTTATAAATGCAATTATAATAATGACCTTCGTATCTCTTGCCTAGGTGTTCAGACAGAGGTAGCTTCGTTCCATCTACTTTTTCATCGATTGCTCTCCTCTTGCTCATCAACTCCCTACCCTATGCTGCTCTCCTGCTGATTTTCCCAACATTACACCCAAAATTTCTCCTTGCTTTCATCTCGTTGTGAAAAAGTCTTACTATTCTGTGAAGTTAGTTCAAAGAATGTAACTTTTAAGAGATATAATCCCAAAAAGCAAACATTCCTATGCTCTAACTACGGAAGTTGGTGATGGACAGGGAGGCCTGGCATGCTACGATTCATGGGGTCTCAAAGAGTCGGACATGACTGAACTGAACTAAACTGAACTGAACTGAATCTCATTCTGGTTTTCTTCTTTTGTTTGTTTTAGTAAGCTCATCTTGCTATTTTGACAAGCTATACATAAAAGATAGTTAATACTGTGGTAGAAATGAAGTTTAGTCAACTCTACATTCACAGCTGATTGTTTAGTGTCAAGAAATCATTTTTGGATAATTCTTAGTAAGAATGAAATTAATATCCACCAACATATAATGCCTTCTCCCTGTCTCTTTAGAGCAATACTGACTGATGAGCTCTATGCTGCAATTTAAAACAAAGAACTCACGGGAAATCTTTAACAGTCTTATTTCTGGCTTCTATTACTTACTCAACTAGATTTAATCTGCTAGTTTCCAGATATGTCTTATTTTTAAGTAGAAGTCATTTAAACATATGCCTTGATTTCACTGAGTGAGAAAAAAAAAAGGAAAATGCTTATAAATATAAAAGACATCTTTCTCACATTTTAAGGGCAAGCATTATAATCTTAAACTCTGTAGATCACTATGTGAAGAAGACTTATAATGGAATGGTCCCAGCAAAACAAGTATACTTTCAGATGAAGTGGCTTGGACCTATTCTTCAGAACTTTTCTAAGGTACTTAATGCTGCAGATGTAGGGAAAAAAAGACTATATTTTCAGAGGATGACTGACAATACAAGGACCTGTTCTGTCAATAGACTAGATTAAGATGGGAGAAAAGTATTAAGGATAACTCGTGATACTGCAGATAGAATGATCTTCTAACTCTGTATTACAGATTGCCTGTAGATAGTGAAATACTATCACAGTAGCATACTATGTCTCATTCTTTTAACGAACTGAACATGCCAAACCAACTTTCAGTTAAAATTGATTGAGTTATCCAGATTTTAGATTGTAAAAACTCTGTCATCTCTTCCAATATCTTGAAGAATTTCTCAGTCCCCTCCCCCCACCCAATAATAATATAAGGTTTGGAGAGAAGAATTCATCCACATGAGTGATATTTGCAACTTACTTAGAATGACATTTCCAAATGTATTGCCAGAGAGAGAAATGGAATATGATAAAGAAACTTTTGGCTAATAGAAGTTAGTATTATTTTCTAAAAATTATATTATTTATCTAATCTTCCCTGGCAATACACAGCAATTAAGTTTCATCCTCTGCTTTTATTTTAAGAACAGCCTCTACATTTGTGTTCTAGCCAAAAAAGAATAGAATTAGTGTTTTAAATGGGCTTCCCTGGTGGCTCAGAGGTTAACGTGTCTGCCTCCAATGCAGGAGACCCGGGTTCGATCCCTGGGTAGGGAAGATCCCCTGGAGAAGGAAATGGTAACCCACTCCAGTATTCTTGCCTGGAGAATCCCATGGATGGAGAAGCCTGGTAGGCTACAGTCCACGGGGTCACAAAGAGTCGGACATGACTGAGTGACTGAACAGAACAGAGTGTTTTAAATGAGAAGTATTCAGTTCAGTTCAGTTCATTTCAGTTCAGTCACCCAGTCGTGTCCGACTCTCTGCGACCCCATGAATCACAGCACACCAGGCCTCCCTGTCCATCACCAACTCCCGGAGCTCACTCAAACTCATAAATTCTGCAAAAATCATCTGTGATTTATTTTTAGCTATGAGAAAACACCACCAGCCTCAAAGTGAGATCCTGATGCTTAACTTCATCTCTGCTGCTTATCAGGTTACACTCTTTGGTCTTAACTTCTGTGGATCTCAGTTTTCTGGATTACACAATGGAATCACAATATCTTCCTCAAAGCCCTGGTAGGATTACATGTAATCACATCTGTAAATAAGTGGCATGAAAAACATACAAAATTTTTAGAAACTTTAGTTTGCTAATGTCACAAAAAGAGAGTATGAGGTACCCTATAATATGTGATTCAACTTACTTTTTTACAGCAAAATTATTTTATTTTATTTTTTAATTTTTCTTGCCACACAGTGTAAGTAAGTGGTTATCTTAGTTTCCCAATCAGGAATGGAAAACTGTACCTGCTGCAGTAAATATGCAGAGTCTTAACCACGAGACCACCATGGAAGTCCCTCAACTTATTTTAGATTTCTGAAAGATCTTCAATTTTTTGTAGGTTTTATTATCAGACTTTAAAATAAGCTAACACAATTATATTTTAATATGTAAAAATACTAAATAAAGGAAATGTGTGTGTGTATGTGTGTGCTCAGTTGCTAACTCATGTCTGACTCTTTGTGGTCCCATAGTTTATAGCCCAACAGGCTCCTCTGTCCACGGAATTTTCTCAGCAAGAATACTGGAGTGTGTTGCCATTTCCTACTCCAGGGGATCTTCCTGACCCAGGGATCAAACTTGCTTCTCCTGTGTCTCCTGCATTGGCAGATGGATTCTTAACCTCTGGCTCCACCTGGGAAGCCCAAATAAAGTGAATAAAATAATTCAATTACATTGCAATAATAATCCAAAACAGAAAATCTTAAAAGATTTTATGGACTGAGTCTAAGTCCAAAAGGGGAGATACTCTTGCACAACAAACACCTAATTTTATAGATAAGTGGAAACGGCCAGAAATTTTTTTAAAAATTAAGAAAGAAATAACTATACTCTTCTCCCTAGCCATCTGAGAAAGCTGATTTTTTAGATACTCATTTTAGTGAATTAAAAGATCTAGACTGGTTTCCACAAAACAACCAACGAGATTGCAAACACTTGAAGCTCAAAAGAGGTATTTCTCAAAGTGTTTTCCAAGAAGCATCCAATTTATAATCATTTAGGGTAGATTCCTGGGTCCTACTTCAGATGACCTAAATCAAAATCTTTTAGGATAGGCCCCAAAGAATCTAAATTTTAGCCAATATCCCCCAAATGATTTTTATGCATGGTTTTAAAACCACTGACCTAAAACATGGTTTTCAACTGTGGCTGCACATTATAATCACTTAGGGAACATAAAAAATAAAATTAAAAGAAAAAGATATCTATGTGTTGTTCCAAACCAATTTAAATCGGAATCTCCAGGGGTGAGGCCCAGCATCACACTTTTATTCAAAGCTCCCAGAATGATAGTGATTCTGAGTACAGCCTGAGTGGAACTCCAAGCACTCCAAGATCCCAGCTTCCTCTGTCAAGGCAAGAGTCAGAAATCTGAATCAAAAGACAAACTTGCCTTTACACACAAACCTCCAACTTGGCCTCACTGCTAAGGCCAGGATGGTCCTTTGCCACGCAAATGTATCTTGGCTACATTTATTTCAGAGGAGTAGATATTGGGATTTTTTCCACTGGACTCCATCTCCAACTTGGTTAATTAAACTAACCAATTCAGTTCCAAGAATAAAACTGATGTTCAAAAGAGGTTTTATACTTCATTATTATTTTTCATTCCCTTGCAACTTTTTGTCACACAGTAGTCTTTCAACACCTATTTGTTGATCCACATATTTGTGGATCTCTGTCTTAGTCTGTTTGGGCTATTGTAACAAAAACGACATAAACCAAATGGCTTATATAGTTCTCACAGTTCTGGGGGCTGAGGGGTGCAATATGGAGATACTAGCAGCTTCTGGGTCTAGTAAGGACCTCTTTTCTGTTTCATAGACAGTCTCTTCTCTCTATGCCTTCACATAGTAGAATGGGGTGAGGGAGTTTCTTGTGTCTTATTGTTTTTTTATTTTTATAACTAATTGAACATTCATTATTTGCAAGACTTTATTTTGCCCTACCAAGTTTGTGTTTGTTTTTCTTTTTTTAATTTTTTTTAATTGGAGTATAATTGTTTCACAACATTGTGTTAGTTTCTGCTGTACAACAATGTGAATCGACTGTATATTTACATCTATCCCCTACTCTTGAGCCTCCCAGCATCCTCCCATTCCACCCCTCTAGATCTTCACAGAACACTGAGCTGAGTTGCCTGTGTTATACAGCAGCTTCCCACTAGCTACCTGTTTTACAAATGGTAGTGTATATGTGACAACGTTACTCTCTAAGGCCCCTTTTATAAGGGAACTAATCCCTTCACATGGAACACAGCCTTGTCTGACTCAGTGAAACCATGAACCATGCCATGTAGGGCCACCCAAGATGGATGGGTCATGGTGGAGAGTTCTGACAAAACGTGGTCTACTGGAGAAGGGAATGGCAAACCACTTCAGCATTCTTGCTTTGAGAACCCCATGAACAGTATGAAAAGGCAAAAAGATGACACTGAAAGATGAACTCCCCAGGTCGGTAGGTGCCCAATATGCTACAGGAGAGGAGATGAAAAATAGCTCCAGAAGGAATGAAGAGGCTGAGTCAAAGCAGAAAAAACTCCCAGTTATAGATGTGTCTGGTGGTGAAAGTAAAGTCTGACACTGTAAAGAACAATGTTGCATAGGAACCTGGAATGTTAGGTCCACGAATCAAGGTAAATTGGAAGTGGTCAAATAGGAGATGTCAAGAGTCAACACTGATATTTTAAGAATCAGTGAACTAAAATGACTATAATGGGCGAATTTAATTCAGATGACCATTATATCTAATGCCAAAGAAGTTGAAGTTGACTGGTTCCATGAAGACCTACAATACCTTCTAGAACTAATATCCAAACAAGATGTCCTTTTCATCATAGGGGACTAGAATGCAAAAGTAGGAAGTCAAGAGATACTTGGAGTAAAAGGCAAATTTGGCCTTGGAGAACAAAATGAAGCAGGGCAAAGGCTAGCAGAGTTTTACCAAGAGAATGCACTGGTCATAGCAAACACCCTCTTCCAACAACACAAAAGACTCTACACATGGACATCACCAGATAGTCAATACCAAAATCAGACTGATTATATGCTTTGCAGTCAAAGATGGAGAAGCTCTATACAGTCCTCATAGGGAACCTACTATATACATAGGGAGATCTTCTCAACACTCTGTAACGGCCTACATTGGAAAAGAGTCTAGAAAACAGTGGTATATAAAAATATATATATAAATAACTGATTCACTTTTATGTACAACAGAAACTAACATAATATTTTAATTCAACTACAAAGATACAAATTCTTTGTAAGAAACAAATTCTTTAAAAATAATCAAGTTCAAAAGCTAAAAATCAAGTTTAAAAACTGCTATACAACTACAAAGCTACAGTCATTAAGACAGTATGGTACTGGCACAAAGACAGAAATATAGATCAGTGGGACAAAATAGAAAACCAAGAGATAAATCCATGCACCTATGGACACCTTGTCTTTGACAAAGGTGGCAAAAATATACAATGGAGAAAAGACAATCTCTTTAACAAGTGATGCTGGGAAAACTGGTCAACCACCTGTAAATGAAACTAGAACACTTTATAACACCATAAACAAAAATAAACTAAAAATGGGTTAAAGATCTAAATGTAAGACCAGAAATTATAAAACTCTTAGAGGAAAACATAGGCAGAATACTCTCTGACATAAATCACAGAAAGATCCTCTATGATCCACCTCCCAGAAAATGGAAATAAAAATAAACAAATGGGACCTAATTAAACTTAAAAGATTTTTCACAACAAAGGAAACTAAAAGCAAGATGAAAAGTCAGTCTTCAGAATGGGGGAAAATAACAGCAAATGAAGCAACTGACAAAGAATTAATCTCTGAAATATACAAGCAGCTCATGCAGCTCAATACCAGAAAAATAAATGTCCCAAATAAAAAATGGGCCAAAGAACTAAACAGACATTTCTCAAAAGGAGATATACAATGGCTAACAAATACATGAAAAGATGCCCAACATCACTCATTATCGGAGAAAAGGAAATCAAAACCGCAATTAAATATCATCTCACTCCAGATAGAATGGCTGCCATCAAAAAGTCTACAAACAATAAATGTTGGAGAGAGTATGGAGAAAAGGGAACCCTCTTACACTGTTGGTGGGAATGCAAACTAGTACAGCCACTACCCTGTACAGTGTGGAGAACAGTGAGGAGATTCCTTAAAAAACTGGATATAGAACTGCCATACGATGCAGCAATCCCACTGCTGGGCATACACACTGAGGAAACCAGAATTGAAAGAGACACATGTACCCCAATGTTCTTTGCAGCACTGTTTACAATAGCTAGAAAATGGAAGCAATCTAGATGTCCACCAGCAGATGAATGGATAAGGAAGCTGTGGTACATATTCACAATGGAATATTACTCAGCTATAAAAAAAAAAGAATACATTTGAGTCAGTTCTAATGAGGTGGATGAAACTGGAGCCTATTATACAGAGTGAAATAAGCCAGAAAGAAAAACACCAATACAGTATATTAACACATATATATGGAATTTAGAAAGATGGTAATGATAATGACAACCGTATATGCAAGACAGCAAAAGAGACACAGATGTAAAGAACAAACTTTTGGACTATGTAGGAGAAGGCAAGGGTGGGTCGATATGAGAGAATAGCACTGAAATATGTATGTTACCGTATGTAAAATAGATGACCAGTGCAAGTTCAATGCATGAAGCAGGGCACTCCAAAGTTGATGTTCTGGGACAACCCAGAGGGATGGGATGGGGAGGGAGATGGGAGGGAGTTTCAGGATGGTGAGACACATGTACACCCATGGTTGATTCATGTCGACATGTGGCAAAAACCACCACAATACTGTAAAGTAATTAACCTCCAATTAAAATAAATTAATTTTAAAAACTGCTATCCAAATGTTTGCTGCTGCTAAGTCACTTCAGTCGTGTCCGACTCTGTGTGACCCCATAGACGGAAGCCCACCAGGCTCCCCCATCCCTGGGATTCTCCAGGCAAGAACACTGGAGTGGGTTGCCATTGCCTTCTCCAATGTGTGAAAGTGAAAAGTGAACGTGAAGTCGCTCAGTCATGTCCGACCCCTAGTGACCCGATGGACTGCAGCCCACCAGGCTCCTCCATCCATGGGATTTTCCAGGCAAGAGTACTGGAGTGGCTTGCCATTGCCTTCTCCGATCCAAATGTTTACCTCTATATTAACTTCTTTATTTCATATGAGCTTTGAATTCTTCTAATCTCAAGGAACTAAAGAGAAAAGTAAGAATCTCAAGGGTTTCATTAGTAAAAAAACAATCTTACTTTATTAAATATTAATTTACCCTTGTATAACTATTGATTTTTAAAAACCCTTTTTGCTTTACCTCACTTAACTTCTCCTAATAATTCCCTGAGTTCTGTAGAACATATTCATATAAGGGAAAAATTAGTAGACTTTCTGAAGACGGGTTTTGGTTCCAGAACTGTTATTTGCCATTTAATATTGAGAGGTCTTGGTAAGTTATGTTGCTTTTATGGGCCCTGATTTTCTCATTTATTAAATGGAGATATGATCCCTGAAGGATACATAAAATATTGCATTTTAAATAGATTACTAAATTTCAAGAGCTACAATGTGTCAGATATTACAACTATTTCAATTTTAAAGATGACCAGATTGAGGCACAACAGGTTAAGGTGGCCACTCAATATAAAAAGTAAATAAGAAAAGTTACCTTGGTTTACATATAGATTCTCTCATTTCTAGTCAATAATTTTTTTTTTCATATTACCACAAATACTCTCAGAACATGGCCAAATGGACTTTTTGACATCAAACCAAGTAAAAAAATAAATCTATGTCTATTTATATCTATCTATATCTACACATAGATATAAAGAAAGATAATCAGAATTTTGGAAAAAAAGCAAGTAAAATATCACAGCTTTCAGAATGCCTAATTCAAAATCTGATTTGAATTTAAAAGACTCTTAGGTGCAATGAATGGAGAAGGAAGGAAACTGAGATAAATAACCAGGAATAATGTAAAGGGTATGTCCTTCCAAGGACATATTAATATCAACATACTTACTCAATTTAGTCTTCTCCTCTACATTTTGTTTTGACCTGGAGTTTAGCAGAGAGTTCTTTACCACTTGCTTTCCTATAAGACACTTATATTACACAAATTGACAGCAAGAGTGAAAGTCAAATTGTCAGGCTTTTAATGTACAAAAGTGATCTTGCATGGCAAATCAATTCAGTAGCTGGTTACTCAGTTTGTCTATGTAGATCACTGCTCATAATGTAGAAAGTGTTAAAGAATCACTCATCCCCCCACCTTAAGGCCTGCGTTGTCCAAGACTGAGCAGCAGTCATGTTACTTGTAAAGAATAACAAGCTGTCCTCATGCTACGAGTGGTTGTCATCCTAGACAAGGCAACTTTAACCTAAACTCAGTATTGAGTCTGACTTTCCAACAAAAGCAGTATTTCCTCAGAATATCTAACATCGTAGGGAATGTTCTAAAGCACCAAGTTGATCAGCTCTCTAAACAAGGATGATTTAAAAGATCTAAATGATATATAATTTAAAATGGGCTTCCCAGGTGGCACTAGTGATAAAGAATGCACCTGCCAATGGAGGAGATACAAGAGACGTGGATTCAGTCCCTAGACTGGAGTAGATCCCCTGGTCAAAGATTCCCTGGAGTATGAAGTGGGAACCCACTCCTGTATTCTTTCCTGGGAAATTCCATGACAGAGGAGCCTGGCAGGCTATAGTCGATAGGGCCACAAAGAGTTGGACATGACTGAGCAACTGAGCACACAGACATATAGTTTAAAACTTTTGGAGAACCAATCACATGTATTTTATTCATTTTTATTTAAGCAATCATTGGAAGAGGGTATTTGGTTAGAGCCAGTGGCCAGAGAGATATTTAAGATAAGGACTGCAGGGGACTGAGGATTGGTCAGGGGGCAGGCATTAATCACAGAAGCCCAAAACAAGACAGACAGACTGGATACTAGTCAGTGCCCTGCTTTTCACATGGACCAGATGTCCTAGTGTAGACCTAAAGTGCCAGAAATCTCTGGGAAGGAAATACTGCACACTTAGAACCATCCACAATTCCCTTACAAAGCACCCATTTCCCTGGTTACCCTTAGTGTCAGAAGAGTCTTCACTCAGAATCTAAAGACTTCATCTTCTCCATCTCTTTTCAGTAGGAGACAAGGGATCACAAAGGCTGGTCACAACCCTGGGTAGGCAGTTGCCACTTTAGCAATGGCTTTCCAACCATGCTGGGCATGTGAATCACTTGGAGTGAATCTTCCTGACTCAGGGCTAATGTACTAGAAAGTCCACTTGATAAAGCTCTAAAGCCACAACCTCCAATCTGCTTTATCAGCAATAATAGTCATATTTTAATCTCTCGATTGGTTGCAAATATGAGTTAGAAAAAGTGTTTTTATATCTTAGATCCTTCAGACCTCTACAATACTCCAAAAGAAGCTATGGTCAACAGTGGGTGTTTCTAAGCTCCAAAAAGCTACATGGAGAATAAAGCTTGGGGAGTAAGGGTAGAGGCAAAGCTAGAAATTTTAGAAGGTGGTAGGGAGATATGCTGGAGAAGGCAATGGCAAGCCACTCCATTACTCTTGCCTGGAAAATCCCATGGATGGAGGAGCCCGGTAGGCTGCAGTCCATGGGGTCGCTAAGGGTCAGACACGACTGAGCGACTTCACTTTCACTTTTCACTTTCACACATTGGAGAAGGCAATGGCAACCCACTCCAGTGTTCTTGCCTGGAGAATCCCAGGGATGGGGGAGCCTGGTGGGCTTCTGTCTGTGGGGTCACACAGAGTCGGACACGACTGAAGTGACCTAGCAGCAGCAGCAGCAGCAGGGAGATATGAATGCAATAAAGGGAAAAATTATAATTTTTACAACCTTTCTCTACTGCAGATTTTTATGACATAAGCTCTTCTTCAAACAATTCTTTAAAAAAATCTAAACTCTTTAAACTTTTCTTAGAGATATTATTATGTTCAGTTCAGTTCAGTCACTCAGTTGTGTCAACTCTTTGAGACCCCATGAAGAGCAGCACGCCAGGCCTCCCTGTCCATCATCAACTCCCGGAGTCCACCCAAACCCATGTCCATCGAGTCAGTGATGCCATCCAACCATCTCATCCTCTGTTGTCCCCTTCTCCTCCTGTCCTCAATCTTTCCCAGCATCAGGGTCTTTTCAAATGAGTCAGCTCTTCGCATCAGGTGGCCAAAGTATTGGAGTTTCAGCTTCAACATCAGTCCTTCCAAAGAACACCCAGGACTGATCGCCTTTAGGATGGACTGGTTGGATCTCCTTGCAGTCCAAGGGACTCTCAAGAGTCTTATCCAGCACCACAGTTCAAAAGCATCAATACTTTTGCACTCAGCTTTCTTTATAGTCCAACTCTCACATCCATACATGACCACTGGAAAAACCATAGCCTTGACTAGACGGACCTTGGTTGACAAAGCAATGTCTCTGCTTTTTCATATGCTGTCTCGATTGGTCATAACTTTCCTTCCAAGGAGTAAGCGTCTTTTAATTGCATGGCTGCAGTCACAATCTGCAGTTATTTTGGAGCCCAGAAAAATAAAGTCAGCCACTGTTTCCACTGTTTCCCCATCTATTTGCCATGAAGTGATGGGACTGGATGCCACGGTCTTAGTTTTCTGAATGTTGAGATTTAAGCCAACTTTTTCACTCTCCTCTTTCACTTTCATCAAGAGGCTCTTTAGTTCTTCTTCACTTTCTGCCATAAGGGTGGTGTCATCTGCATATCTGAGGTTATTGATATTTCTCCCGGCAATCTTGATTCCAGCTTGTGCTTCTTCCAGCCCAGCATTTCTCATGATGTACTCTGCATAGAAGTTAAATAAACAGGGTGACAATATACAGCCTTGACGTACTCCTTTTCCTATTTGGAACCAGTCTGTTGTTCCATGTCCAGTTCTAACTGTTGCTTCCTGACCTGCATACAGGTTTCTCAAGAGGCAGGTCAGGAGGTCTGGTATTCCCATCTCTTTCAGAATTTTCCACAGTTTATTTTGATCTACACAGTCAAAGGCTTTGGCATGGTCAATAAAGCAGAAATAGATGTTTTTCTGGAACTCTTGCTTTTTCGATGACCCAGCGGATGTTGGCAATTTAATCGGGGAATATAAATCCGTGTACATGATAACTATGTTCAATCCTCTTGCAGATAGGATGCACTCCAAATATTGATTCACTCATTTGTCAAGCATTATTTGAACAACGCATGTAGAATGCTAGTAGATGCTATGATTACGCTATTCACAACCTTTGACCTCAAGTAGTTTACAATTCTGTGAGAACAATGGACTAAATGTAAGAAGTATAATAAGTGTACTAAGTACTAAGCTCAAGGAGTTACTTCTTTAAGTTACCAGAGCTTTGGTGCAAAAGCAGCTCATGCCCAGATGACACAAGTACCGTCTAGGGTATAGGTGAAGTTCACTTCAATGGCCCGGTCTGCCACCTATCCTGGAGAGAGAACTTCCCTGAGCTGTATTTTTGACTGGGGACTTTCTCTAATTCATGAGTTGCTCTTTTTAAATGACAGATCTCTCTTCCTGCATTTCTTTTAATTAATAACCCTGTGGGATGTTTTTCATTAAAAATGAATTTTACCTTTACTATGAAATGTCAAACGTGAATAAAATGAGCAACTTTTTCTTGCAGCGAATATTAAAAAAAGAAAGATATTAATTCACCTTTACTTTGACAAATTTGACTGGTGGAATGAGCTTGTTAAAGCAATATATCTCATTCGTCCCATACCAGAGGGCTCTCTATTATGTTTTTTCACAAGCAGATGAATGGATACAAATAATTTTTTTTTAATTAAGTCCTTCAAAGATGCCAGAATGTTAAGGGCAGGTGAAGCTAAAATTCTTATGGAAGCAAAATGTTGTTGCCTCTTAATTTCTAAAAGTGCAATTCAAATTTAGCTCGAGGTTCTAAATAAGAGTAGACTTAGCTCTTGGTTTATAGAACTACAAGGTTAATACTAAGCACAGATTAGAAAAGTTCTTTTCTATTTTTCCCAGTGCTTCCCAAGTGTTTCCCATTAAGTGAAACACATTTATGTAATAACTATTTCTATGTCCACAGGGTCATAGTTAATAGGACAGTATTTCAATAGGTTGCAGAGTGCTCGGACAATCAAATTTTATAGATAAAATTCAGCACGAGTTTAGAACCATTAGCTAAAGTACACATTTTAGATCAAGTTAAATTGGTAATATTAATCTTCACACACAGCAAAACAGAGCGTGGAAGTGTGTTCATTAACCTTCATTAGAGAAATGCAATCCATGGGTTAAAAGGGCCAGGAACTATGCTTGACATCACAACCCCTGCCTGTTCTCTTAACATGTATCATTAGCAAAATCATTTCCTCAAATGTTAGGGACCATAGCTGAGATTTTAACCCTAATGGAGGTTATGCATGCTGAATATGTGAAGTTGAGAAAAGGTAGAGCTACATATTGTTTCATGCAAAGATGGGCTCGATAAATGACAGAAATGGTATGGACCTAACAGAAGCAGAAGATATTAGGAAGAGGTGGCAAGAATACACAGAAGAACTGTACAAAAAGATCTTCACGACCAAGATAGTCATGATAACGTGATCACTGACCTAGAGCCAGACATCTTGGAATGTGAAGTCAAGTGGGCATTAGGAAGAATCACTACGAACAAAGCTAGTGGAGGTGATGGAATTCCAGTTGAGCTATTTCAAATCATGAAAGATGATGCTGTGAAAGTGCTGCACTCAATATGCCAGCAAATTTGGAAAACTCAGCAGTGGCCACAGGACTGGAAAAGGTCAGTCTTCATTCCAATCCCAAAGAAAGGCAATGCCAAAGAATGCTCAAACTACCGCACAATTGCATTCATCTCACACACTAGCAAAGTCATGCTCAAAATTCTCCAAGCCAGGCTTCAGCAATATGTGAACCATGAATTCCCAGATGTTCAAGCAGGTTTTAGAAAAGGCAGAGGCACCAGAGATCAAATTGCCAACATCTGCTGGATCATGGAGAAAGCAAGAGAGTTCCAGAAAAACATCTATTTCTGCTTCATTGACTATGCCAAAGCCTTTGACTGTGTGGATCACAATAGACTGTGGAAAATTCTGAAAGAGATGGGAATACCAGACCACCTGACCTGCCTCTTGAGAAACTTGTATGCAGGTCAGGAAGCAACAGTTAGAACTGGACATGTAACAACAGACTGGTTCCAAATAGGTAAAGGAGTACGTCAAGGCTGTATATTGTCACCTTGCTTATTTAACTTCTATGCAGAGTACACCATGAGGAACGCTGGGCTGGAAGAAGCACAAGCTGGACTCAAGATTGCTGGGAGAAATATCAATAACCTCAGATATGCAGATGACACCACCCTTATGGCAGAAAGTGAAGAGGAACTCAAAAGCCTCTTGATGAAAGTGAAAGAGGAGAGTGAAAAGGTTGGCTTGAAGCTCAACATTCAGAAAACAAAGATCATGACATCTGGCCCCATCACTTCATGGGAAATAGATGGAAAAACAGTGGAAACATTGTCAGACTTTATTTTTTTGGGACTCCAAAATCACTGCAGATGCTGATCGCAGCCATGAAATTAAAAGACGCTTATTCCTTGGAAGGAAAGTTATGACCAACCTTGATAGTATATTAAAAAGCAGAGACATTACTTTGCCAACAAAGGTCCTTCTAGTCAAGGCTATGGTTTTTCCCGTGGTCATGTATGGATGTGAGAGTTGGACTGTGAAGAAAGCTGATCACTGAAAAATTGATGCTTTTGAACTGTGGTGTTGGAGAAGACTCTTGAGAGTCCCTTGGACTGCAAGGAGATCCAACCAGTCCATTCTAAAGTAGATCAATCCTGGGTGCTCATTGGAAGGACTGATGCTGAAGCTGAAACTGCAATACTTTGGCCACCTCATGCGACGAGTTGACTCACTGGAAAAGACTCTGATGCTGGGAAAGGTTGGGGGCGGGAGGAGAAGGGGACGACAGAGAATGAGATGGTTGGATGGCATCACCGACTCTGTGGACATGAGTTTGAGTGAACTCTGGGAGTTGGTGATGGACAGGGAGGCCTGGCGTGCTGTGATTCATGGGGTTGCGGAGAGTCGGACATAACTGAGCGACTGAACTGAACATATTGTTTAGTGTTAACAGAAGAAAGTAGGTATTTCTTTTGGGAAAAGCCAACATTTTTCTAGGTAAGCATGAAAGTGCTTATTTCCACAAATCTCAGTTTATTCCATTGGTGCATATGAAATTCGTTACCAGTACATGTTATATTTGGCTTTAAGAGGGGGATTCTACTTTCTAAAGAGATCAGATCTGGGTGTCTTGCTAACATTGTTCTTACTTTCATATCACCAGTAACTTACACATTCCAGTAATACTGAGACTAAAGGTTGACCTTTTCTTCCCATTAGAATATTGAGAGGGTCTTGCCTACCAGTCTGGCACAGACACTTGTGAAATGCATTCTTATCAACACCTTCATCACCATCATCATCCCCGTCAATACCACTAATCTCCATTAAGACTCCCAGGGAATAGTCTGTATGCATTTAACATTCGCAAAAACCCTATGAGGAGGGTACAAGACTCTAAGCCCCATGAGGACAGGAAACTATTCATTTTATTCACTCCTAATATTCCTGATTTACAAAAGTATCTGGCACTTAAGAGGCACCTCTTGCATATTTATTTACTGTTATTTCATAGATGTACAAACAGATATACTAAGTAGACTCATATGCCCACTCTTGAACCCAAAGCTCACTCTCAAGTTCTCACAAAGATAGATCCTGGAGCATTCCCCATGAAAGAGCATAGATGTCCCTTGACTATGGGTATAAACAAAACTGCTTTTAGTTCTGAATCTGGTGGAAGCTGTGATCCACTTTTCCCACCTGAGTTCTTTAGGAAAGAAGGAGACACATGTTTGGGACATATTTTCCCTTTTTCTCCTTGCACCAAAACAACAACCAAAGATTAATCCTAAATTCAGCACCTACTACTGGCAAAGAAAGAATTCAGGTACCTCTTGGAGAGTCCCCAATCTTACCATTTTCCCTTAATATTTTTGGACAGGTTTTAACCAGTTAAAATACATCTGCTCAGAGTTACCCCATGGCAAGTCTACATTTTTTATCTTTAATTTTCCAAGGAATGTTTTTAATTTCTCAAAAATGTAATCTTTGCAAATTCCTATTAAAGATGTATTCAAAATGATCCCAGTAGTTATCAGAATTTTTAAAAATACGAAATTGGATATTTCTTTTCATGCTACTTTACTCTCAGTACTTACTCCCCATGGGTATCGGGCTCTGCTGCCAGAAAGGGAAGCAGCACACAGTGCTTCAAAGTAATGAACTCTGCAATAGCCACTACTCATTCAATCAACGAATGTCAGGGGAGTGCTGGAGCACAAAGAACAGTCGGATGTAGGGGATAATAGACATTTCTCTGTTTTCAAGAGTTTGACAGTCAATGTATGGGGACAGAGTATCTGTTCAATACACATAGCCCTCTAAAATAGTATACAGCAAACACTGAATAAATGACACAGTGCTGGGTGGTACAGGAATAAAGAGAAGGAAGAGGTCCTGTGGAGCTGGAGTAGGTGGGGAGGCCCGTGGAGAAGGTGGGGACAAAGGTGACCCTTGAGGAGGGAGCGGAAGTCATAGGATATGTGATTGATTGCTTTTATAAAACTGCAATTCAAGTGGCACATATCTTTTCCCTTGTAATATATTCTTTTCCCAAGCTCTCCTGTATTTGTCTAAATCTTGATGATTCCATTGTCCCATATTTTAAAGATGTGATGTCAAAGTTTTAGTTTTGAGAAAAAGTCTTTTATAATTCAATAAAGGAATACTTTTGCCCTTGTTCTGTATTGAAAAGAACTACTTTTTTGCTGTATGAATTGCTATATTTTGCCTTTATTATAACCCTGGTCATTCTTTTTTTTTTTTTTTTCTTTTTGGCCACATAGTGTGGCATGCAGAACTTCCCTAGGGATTGAACCTAAGCCCACTGTAGTGGAAGCACGGGGTCGTAACCACTGCACCACCAGGGAAGTCTACCCTGGTCATTTATTTTAGCTTGATTTTATTTTGGTGGTATTAACTGCATTTCTGATATCCTTTAATCAAAATTAATCAGCTGCATCTTTGACAAAGTAGAACACATCTGAGTGTTGAATACTTCCACTGTCTGAAATCTACACAAAAGTATCAGTTTTCTAATTTGGATATATTCTTCCAAAGAGGATTTGGACAAAATTAGAAAATGCCTGAATGATTTAAAGCTTTATGGCAACAATTATAAATTGATTTCTAGTATTTGGATATTTGACCATGGAAAATGCAAAGGTGCCTTTGCTTCCAGAAAAAGAGTGATGTGCTTGTTTTATAAAGTTCAAAAGCTAGAGATCCAAATCTCTTATATCTTCTTATATAAAGTCAGCTTACCCTTCAAGAATCAGATACACTTTCATATAATTGCATTTGTTGCAAGTCTTTTCTGTTGACAGACTTGTTCTGATTGATGTTTTGCATTTTTAGTCTCTCCCTCTGCATTGTTTGAGCTTCCTTACTGTTGCCAACCTCCATAGAATTTCTGGTTCATAATTAAAACATCCATCTAAAAGGAGTATGCCAAGTAGAATGGCCTAGGAATGTAAAACAGATTTTTCAGTTTGGCAAAACTACCAAATTCAAATCTACTTTCACAGTTTTCTCACCAGAGCAAAGGTCCACATTAAGTCCCCTTTTTGCAAGCTCTTTGGAAAAGTCAGCTGCATTAGAATGAAGGTGATGAGGCCTTGTCAGCCAGTTTTCTTTGCTCTCAATCCATACCCATTCCAAAGAGCCTACAGATAAAGTCCTCCTAGTGTGTGATTTCAGTAACAAGCCACTTGGTGACTGCCAGGTGTGAAAATGTTGCTATTAGCAAACCAGCAGTCAGCCTCATTTTTATGGAGTCATAAATCCAGCAGGCTGGATCTGGTGTTTCATACTCGCTTTTTGCTCACATAACAGACCCTTCCCCATGTAACAGCATGCCCTACAATGGCTAAGTAGGTCATTCTACATTCTGGTGTCTGAATTTCCAAGCAGTCAGTTCAGTTCAGTTCAGTTCAGTCGCTCAGTCATGTCCAACTCTCCGCGACCCCATGAATCACAGCACGCCAGGCCTCCCTGTCCATCACCAACTCCCGGAGTTCACTCAAACTCATGTCCACAGAGTCGGTGATGCCATCCAGCCATCTCATTCTCTGTCGTCCCCTTCTCCTCCTGCCCCCAACCTTTCCCAGCATCAGAGTCTTTTCCAGTGAGTCAACTCGTCGCATGAGGTGGTCAAAGTATTGCAGTTTCAGCTTTAGCATCAGTCCCTCCAATGAACACCCAGGATTGATCTCCTTTAGAATGAAACCCTATTTTCTTACTCAGAAGGGGCACAACACATCTTCTCGTCACAGTAAACTACTTTCAAAGGACCTGTGTTACCTATCACCCATTTAACGTGCTGGAATTATGATGCAGTCCACAACCATACCCAAGGTAGTTGCTTAGGCATCTGCTGAAGGAAGGAAGCAAATTCCTGGACAAGGTCCAATGCCCCACACCACCTCTCTTTGCTGCCTGCAGGGAAAACTGAGTGCATTTTACATGCAGAATTAGCAGTTACAGTTTTTACTCTGCAGTTCCCATTCCATACTGTGAGCTTCCTAAGGGACAGCACCTCTGCTGAACTTCTACAGATGACATCACTCCCTAAAAGATAAAACTGTGGACACAGAACAAACCTCTGTAAAATTAAACGCCAGCTTCTCAAAATGTTGGGTGAATCAAGTATAACCTGATTCAGAAAGAAGAGGCAGAAAATTAAGGATTTTTTTCCAAGAGAACCTAGCCTCTCCGGGTCATCTGAGTGTCTCTGGCTATTTAGTAGAACGACTTGATTTGATTCCTTTGGGAAAAGATAACTTGATTGGAATGTCAAAATCTGTGACATGCACCTCTGAGCTGAGGAAAAAGATGGACATTCCAGGACGGCAGATTCTATTTTGGTCAAAACAATCAACTATTAAGAAGTAAATCTAACCACAGAGCAGCTCTTTATTTTCTCATTTGCAAAATGTATACAATGCTTCAAAATTCTTTGTTTTATAAAAATTATAATGCTTTATTACAATATTTGTTTTATTTTATTGGAAAAAATCTGAATTCACAATAAACATCTTGAAACTCCTCTCTGAATAACCGGACCCTTCTCAAAACCATGTCTTACTTTATAAACTGCTACAAACCTACTTCTCAAAATCAGTGTGAAAGGCTTTTGAATACATGACTTTTGAGCTCTCTATTTCCTCAAGTATGGAAAAGGCTGAGTCGATAGATTTTACTTGAAAAGTGAAGGAAAAAATTCCCGACAATAAAAGCTATATCATCAAGTTCAGGTGTTGTCATGGGGATTAAGGAGGAAGGAATTCCCACAAAAGAACTCTGCCTAAAAATTCATTAAAATGCAGATCCATAAATAGATCCAGATTTGGTATTTTACATTCAACCACAAACATTGACTTCTTTTCCCATAAGAGAGAAAGAAAAAGAAAATACAATAGGAGAAATTGCATGCAGACCAAATTTAAATAAATACCAAAAGGCATTAGGGAATAAGAAATATGTGTATTTCAGCATTAATACTAATAAAAATCTTTGCTTTTACATTCAAAAGGAGTATTTTTCTTTAAATGAAGATGGCATGATGTAGCACCGGGCTTTCTGTGGTCCCTTGTCAAATGTTAATTTCTGAGAATTAAGAATGATAGACACATTGGAAATGAACAATCTGGCATCCAGTTATGATGCTCCTAGAAAGGCACTACTGTAAGGCAGAATTCAGCTCTAAAATAAAAGATAGTTTCAAGTGATTGTTGGCTACTTTGAGAATTCCCAAGAAAAATAACTTATAAAATATCTACCTTCTTTTATTATGTTAGTTAAATACTCTTCTGTCTACAGCAAGTTTATTCATTTCGTTCTTGTTTACTACTAAAATGCACAGTGTCTTGCAATCAGAATAAATTCCAGTGTTGCAAAACGTGGTCAAAGGACAGCATAATCTACTGGCAAGTATGTTGATAAATTATTCAATCTAGACCCCACTCTGAAACTTGGGAAACTCTGTCCTTAGCTAATGCTTTGGAGGCATTACTGAAGAGCAACGGATCTGTGAACCTATGTCCTGGTAACTAAATGTGGGGAAAGTTTCTTTTCTGTCTGGAAGCAGACCAACATAGAGCTCTAAATAGAAGCAGCTTAAAGGCTCAGAGGACTGCATAATTAGGTTTCTGTGCATCTAAATGCACATGACAAACTTCTGGAATTGCTGAAAATCCGCTCCTTTTTACCAACATCAGTGAAATGAGAGCCAGCTTGGAGTTGGGAAGCTGGGGCCTCAGCACAGCGATCAGCTCTGTGGCCCCAAGCAAGTCATCCCATCTCTCTGTTCACTTCCCTATGGTGTTGATTTGAAGCTAAAATGAGATAATCCCTGTGGTGTGCAAATTACATCAGTTTAGAGGTGAAAGTTCTACAAACCATAGCGTGAAAGCAGAGCAATTGCCAGCAGGGCCAGTAGTTCACAGTGAATTTGCAATCCTGATATTCAGTTGAGGTCATGAGAGTTATAACAACACTCTGCTAAGATTCAAGTGTGGTGTGCAGATTCTTCAAAGGAAACTGCAAAATAAAAATATGTTTGCTCTTCGAAGTTATTTAGAATGAGATTAAGGTACTGTCCTGGTAAACATAGCCCCTGGCATCAGGTGATCTTAATTCATTCAACAGTGATGTTAAAATTGCTTTACTATCCTGAGAACACTAGCATTATACAGAATCTACAGACATAAATGGTTAGAAACTGCAGCTGGAAGTTAACTGTAATTGTGATTTAACACTAATTAGTAACGGTCATTTTCATAATCCTATTTCATAAGGCTCTTTGCCAAAGTTGTCAAGGGTATCATTTGTTTCTCAGAATGACCGAGATTATTCTGTGCTGGGCAGCATGACTGATTCATATTTCACTCCTTCAATTAGCAAGCACTACAGATACTATTCTGGTCACTGGCAATAAAGAGATTACAGAAAATATCTTCGTTAGGAAGCTCATTTTTCTGTTGAAAAAACAAAAATGTAGATAGGAAACCAAAATATCACAATCAATGCTGTGAGAGAAGTAAACATAGGTACTATATAGAATACTTCAGAGTCTTATGTACCTTTTGCTTCAACTGTGGACAATGTTTTCCTAAAGTGTTTTTCATGGGATTAAGAAATATGGATTTGTGAAATGAACGTGCTCCCATATTTTATCTAGCTGATATGGATAGGAAGGGGCAAAGGAGGTAGTGAAGCTGGAATTCCCATGATCACATTTCTAAACTATTTCTTCGAAGATCCCAGTCTAGACTATTAAAATACCTGTGGGCTACAACACATGTACACCAATTTCAGAGTGCTTTCCATCCACAAAAGGTAACTGCTGTAGAGATGCTTCATTGCTCACAGAAAAAAAGGCATTCTGTGCCACTGGATTCCCCATTTTAAGAATACTGTCTGGAAAGAAACACTGTTACTTAGTTCTGAGCCTATGATAATGCAAGAGCGAGTCTAAATCACTATTTCTTAGCACTGACAAACTAAAATACAGAATTGGTACTGTGCTTATCCGTGAAATTGCCAGTTGGCTTCAACTGCCCTCTACTTAAAAACAATGCCATCTGTGGAGGACTCTGGCTTTATGGGGTGAAAAGAACAATACAAGTACCTCTATTTCTGTTTTTCCAACTGAGCATTTGTCTTGCTCATTCTTGGAAATTTTTCTAAGTTTAAATAGGAATCCTTTCTCATATTCCTGTATTCCGAGTGCAAGAACATTTATTAAGTATCAATAATTATGCACTTCCCAGGAAAAAAAATCCTGAATATTGATACTGCTGAACATCACCAGTAATACAAACCTATTTCAACTGTAACTTTTGATTTTAGAATATTTCTAAAAATTACTCCTTCACATTTAATTTAAAAAAATAGTAGTATTATGGACTGAATTTTTCCTACCTGCCTTCGCAATTCACATATTGAAACCCTAACACCTAACGTGACTATACTTAAAGGAAGCAATACAGGTCATAAGAATAGGCCAATGCTCCAGGGAGTTTTCTTTTTGCTTTTTTAATTGTGGTAAAAGTTACATAGTTTAAAATATACTATTTTAACCATACTGAACTGTACAGTTCAGTGGCACTAAATACATTCATATTATTGTAGAACTCTTCCCATCATCAATCTCCTGAATTTTTCCCCTTCCTAAACTAGAACTCTGTCCCCATTAAACACTAACTCTCCATTCACCCTCTCCATCACCCTTCCCCTTTCCCCATCAACTCCTGGCATCTAAAAATGTACTTTCTAACTCTATAAATTTGACTATACTAGGTACCTCATATAAATGAAATCAAACAATATTTTCTACTTCATACATCATGCATGTATACACTGTATAAAGTTGAAGTTGCTCAGTCATGTCTGACTCTTTGCAACGCCATGGACTATACAGTCCATGGAATTCTCTAGGCCAGAATACTGGAGTAGGTAGCCTTTCCCTGCTCCAGGGGATCTTCCCAAGCCAGGGATCGAACCCAGATCTCCCATATTGCAGGCAGATTCCTTACCAGCTGAGCCACCAGGGAAGCCCATACACAATACATAGCAGTGTATATACATCAATCCCAATTTCCCATTTCATCCCACCACCCACCACTCCGCTTGGTGTCCATATGTTGTTTTCTATGTCTTTGTCTATAATTTTTATAAAAAGAGACATCAGAGAGTCCACTGTCTCTTTCCCCACACTCAAACACAGAGTAATGGCTGAGAACACAGCAAGAGGGGAGCCATCTGTGACCCAAGAGAGTTCCCACCAGACACCAACCCTGCCAGCACCTTGATCTTGGACTTCTAGCCTCCAGATCCTGTGAGAAAATAAATTTGTTTAACCTCCCAGTCTGTGTTATTTTGTGATGGCTTTCTGAGCAGACTAATACAAGAGTTAAAAAGTATCATTGAACTAAAGGATACAGAAATGTATGGTAAGAAGCAGTATCAACCAGAAGCAAGAGGAGTCTCTGAGGCAACATGGAGGCATTTCTTTGCAACTACAACTAAAAGTCAAGCATCTGTTTGGCATCGTTTTTTATCAATGTCCAATGGGCTCCCCTCCATGAACAAGCCTCCAAGGGTCCTCTCTCTAATTCCTCCAGCAATGAGTTGTGACAACACCTGTGAAGTGTTGCCACCAGGAATGCTCATTATGGACTCAGTGCCCAGGGCTTTTATTGGAGTTTAGCCAATATGTATCCTCTGTCTGGCACATACTAAAATTCCACACTCCTTGAAGGAAAGCAGATGTCCAGCATGAACCATATTGTTTGAGCAAACAGTAGGCATAGTGAGCTACTCTTATTAGTCAAAGTATTAGAAACCATCTTGAAATTCAAGTTCTCAAATGCCAGCCAGGGCCCACTTTAGAAGCAGGACTTTCAAAGTCTAGCAGTCATGCCTGCTGCGTTAACTCTACACATAAACAGTAAACATCAGTGTATAACAGGAGGCAGAATGAGCAGAAGTATGATGGTTACTTTTAAAGTCTGATTAGAATTCTTTAAAATTTAGATATCACCTTCAGTGCTTTTGCTGTGTGCCTTCGGGACCTGTAACTGAGAGCTGGTCCCCAAACTAATAAAAGCATTTAGTCATTCAGGAAATGGTATCTTAGATTGGTAAAGGAAATAATCTATGAATAAAGTCAGAAAGTGTGGCAACCTTCTCTGTTGCTCTCCTATGCCTTTTCTGAATATGTTTAAATTTATTGGAAACTATAGAATTGCCTTATTATTATTGAAAACTATAAACCAATTAGTTCTTTTGCTCAATTTCGTCCAGTTTCTGACTCTCATATTGGGGGGGGTGGAGCAGAGGTGCTGTCTTAATCTCCAGAAGTCTGGTATTCCAGAAGACTTGCTTTAAATGCACAAAATAAAATACATAGTGTTGCAAAGGAAATATATTGAAATTCAATTATCAAAATATTAAAAGCAATTTTCAAGATAGCAATCTATGTGCTTTTTTATCAACACAATAACACATCTAGCAGCAGGTCTAATAACTATCATAATTATGAAGCACTGATTAGTATAAACATTTAAGGATGTCTTCAACAAAAATAATATGCTATGAAAACATAATCTCTTGGTACCACTAAGAAAACTGTAGTTCAGTATCAACCTTCATAATTGAAAGAAAAGATAAATTTCACTTAGAAATTAGTAATGTAATAATTTTTCTCATCTAAATTTACAAGATCCAGGTAAAAATTTCAGGCTTCTAGTATCATAAGATCAGAGTTTCATGAAATCATTCCATTCAATTCACAAATTGTTGACCAAGGGCAGGTAGGCCTGTTTTGTTTGACTGGGATTCCAAGGCAAATACAATCAGAGTAAGTAGCAGCTTCCCCTTCCACATATGATTATGAGCTCTCTGGTCTTCACAGACACATAGTCTTAACTCATGTGTGTTGCCTACCTGACTCCTAGAGCCACCTCTTCTTTTGTTTTTTTTGTATGGATTTTATTTTTGTGTGCATCCACCTCTTATATATGGCATTTTCCATTTCATGATAACCCTCTACCTGGGTGGCACTTAGTAGAGATTTGTTTTCTAACAAAGGGGAGAATTCTATTTGCATACCTTCTGTCATTCCATCTAACTTGCAGGCCTCCACTCAGCTTTTGACACACTAAGGCCCATCAGAAGCCACCTGTGTTTGTAAATAAGTTTTCACTGAAGCACAACTAACCTCATTTATTTACATACTATTTTGGCTGCTATGGACTATATTGGGTCCTCCTAAAATTAATATTCCCAAAGGCAATGTCAAAGAATCCTCAAACTACCACACAACTGCACTCATCTCACATGCTACTAAAGGAATGCTCAAAATTCTATAAGCCAGGCTTTAGCAATACATGAATCGTGAACTTCCAGATGTTCAAGCAGGTTTTAGAAAAGGCAGAAGAACCAGAGATCAAATTGTCAACATCTGCTGAATCACTGAAAAAGCAAGAGAGTTCCAGAAAAACATCTATTTCTGCTTTATTGACTATGCCAAAGCCTTTGACTGTGTGGATCACAATAAACTGTGGAACATTCTGAGAAAGATGGGAATACCAGACCACCTGACCTGCCTCTTGAGAAACCTTTATGCAGGTCAGGAAGCAACAGTTAGAACTGGACATGGAACAACAGACTGGTTCCAAATAGGAAAAGAAGTACATCAAGGCTGTATATTGTCATCATGCTTATTTAACTTCTACGCAGAGTACATTATGAGAAACGCTGGGCTGGAGGAACCACAAGCTGGAATCAAGATTGCCAGGAGAAATATCAATAACCTCAGATATGCAGATGACACCACCCTTATGGCAGAAAGTGAAGAAGAACTAAAGAGCCTCTTGATGAAAGTGAAAGAGGAAAGTGAAAAAGTTGGCTTAAAGCTCAACATTCAGTAAACTAAGATCATGGCATCCAGTCCCATCACTTCATGGCAAATAGATGGGGAAACAGTGGAAACAGTGGCTGACTTTATTTTTCTGGGCTCCAAAATCACTGCAGATGGTGACTGCAGCCGTGAAATTAAAAGACGCTTCCTCCTTGGAAGGAAAGTTATGACCAACTTAGACAGCATATGAAAAAGCAGAGATATTACTTTGTCAACAAAGGTCTGTCTAGTCAAGGCTATGGTTTTTCCAGTAGTCATGTATGGATGTGAATGTTGGACTATAAAGAAAGCTTAGCTCAGAAGAATTGATGCTTTTGAACTGTGGTGTTGGAGAAGATTCTTGAGAGCCCCTCAGACTGCAAGGAGATTCAACCAGTCCATCCTAAAGGAGATCAGTCCTGGGTGTTCATTGGAAGGACTGATGTTGAAGCTGAAACTTTGGCTACCTGATGTGAAGAGCTGACTCATTTGAAAAGACCCTGATGCTGGGTGGGATTTGGGGCAGGAGGAGAAGGGGACGACAGAGGATGAGATGGTTGGATGGCATCACCAACTCAATGGACATGGGTTTGGGTAAACTCCGGGAGTTGGTGATGGACAGGGAGGCCTGGTGTGCTGTGGTTCATGGGGTCGCAAATAGTCGGACACAACCGAACAAATGAACTGAACTGAAAATTAATATGATAAAACCCCAATCCCTCCAATATGATGATATTTGAAGAGTTTTGTGGAGATAATTAGGATTAGATGAGGCATGAGTGTCCTCATGATAAAATTTAGTGCCTTTGTAATTGGGCTTCCAGGTGGCTCAGACAGTAAAGAATCTGCCTGCAGTGCAGGAGACCTGAGTTCGATCCCTGGGTCAAAAAGATCACCTGGAGAAGGGAATGGCTACCCACCCCAGTATTCTTGTCTGGAAAATTCCATGGACAGAGAAGTCTGGTGGGCTACAGTCCATGGGGAGCAAAGAGTTGGACACAACTGTGTGACTGACACTTTTACTTTCACAAGAAGATATACTAGAGAAATTGCTTCCAAACTCTCTGTCCACTACATGAGGGCACAGTAAGAATCAGATATCACCAAACCAGAAATAAGAGTCCTTATTGAGGAACCGAATTGACCAGCACCTTGATCTTGGAGTTAACTTCCAGAACTGTGAGAAATAAGTTCCCACTGGTGAAACCATCCAATCTATGGCGTTTTGTAATGGCAACCCAAGTTAAGACGGCTAATATCATGCTACTACAGTAGGAGGGTTGAGTAATTGAGACAGGAACTATATGGCCCTCAAATATCTTGTCCTTGCCAGAAAAGTTTGCCAAGTCCTTCTCTAGTTTTTGGATGAAAATACCAGTTACAATTCTAGAAATTTTATATTGAGGGACCTAATGATGGATAGTGGGAGCTATATTTGCATAACAAGCATCTTGTTTCTCTTTAATGGAAATGGAAACAAGCAGCTCACGCTATCACATTCTTCCTACTGCAGCCACCAAGAACTACACACTATAAAAAATTCCCCACTGAGACACCTTAAGTGCTTATGTGGCCAGAGCTATAAACCTATGAAGGCTGAAAACCTGGGTCCCAAATATGCTTCCCCAACTTAGTAGAAGCACACTCTTAATTAGTGGTTATGATAGCTAGAAGACATCAATGGTATGCTAAGGACATAGCCTTGACTCTCTAATTCACAATGAATATTCACTTCAAGAATGCTTAAAATAGGAGCAATAAGAACAAAAGATTTTATGTTAATAGTTCAGCGGGGAAACTATTAGTGGAAGTGTGTCTGTGGGATATTGTTGCGGGGGGAGGAAAAAGTCAGCTATTTGAAAAACAAAAGCAACATGGGCTTTAGAACAGGCAGATGATTCAAATCTAGGCTGTGACCCACAATTTATTTGGCATCCAGCTATCTCACTCTCAGAACCTCAACCTCCTCATCAATGAAATGAAGATTGTACTGCTTCATTTGCGGGTTGTTGATATTTAATTCGATTAATTATATGTGTAATAGGTTGAAGTACATGGATATAAAATAGACTTTCAAAATGGTAGCTCTTCTCATGAATTACAGGAAGATATTGTCTCAGTTTCTCTTATTTATGAAAATACTTTTATCCGAGAACAAAGTGACATGGATAAGAAATACACCTGAACCAACATTCAAGTTATTGACACCATTCATCAATTACAGAAGGTCTGGAAATATTTTTTAAAAACAAGCAAACAAAAAACCTGACACACTCTATAACAAGGAAGAGGTTATTAAGGGAAGAAGTCATTAGATTTAACTCACACACTGGCACCTACAGAGGCAGGTGCACAATTCCTGGGTCCCATTAAAAATTAGCACAAGTTTTCTGCTCTACGTCTATGCCTGTCAGAGATAGACATGCTGCTACACACACTTGGCTCTCATAACCAGTGTGTGTGTGTGCCCACACACGTGTGATATGCACGTGCTCAGATGTTTGAAAGAGAAAAAAAAGGTGATAGAGCTTTGTGATTAACACATTTTGAAGAACTAAAGTTTACTTTGTCTTTATTATCCCTCTTTGAGGGATGCAATCATTTACATTGCAAGTATATCAGTTGGTTATATAATATTAATCCCTCCCATGTGTTTTGAAGGGAAAACAACTGCCTTTTTTCCCCACAAGAATATTATAAACATCAGATGAGCTAATGTATAAACAACAATACTTAGAGGAGGACAGTGACAAATAATATCTGCCCTGAGGACTGTAAGGACAGATCCAGGTTGTGGTAAGTTTGTAGTATGTGGGAAGATTCTAAAACTGGAAAAATGTATATTGGGAAGATTTACTAAGATATGAGTTTCAAATATCCACCTGGCAGCCTTGTAGAAGAGGAATTTGTCACTGGAAACACTAGAGTGCAGAATGAAGAGACATATTTCTGTGTAATAATAGACAGGACTCCAATCTCCCTAATGAAGGAGCAGGTACCCTGTTTAGTTCATATTTGGCACCAGTCTTCCAGGTTTATCATTACCTTAAATCTCAACTACTTGTACAAAGAGATGTTTCACATATTTGCATTTCACATAACATTCACACTCACCTGTCAGCTCCTTGAGCATAAAGATTGTGTTATGTAGGCCTCATGTTCTCTATAGCTCTTTACATTTTGTCTTTCAGGTTGTGGATGCTCAATAACTATTTGTTAACAAAATATAAACTGAAACTGCTTTTCAAATATAAATCGAGTGTTGTGACACTGGTATGAATAAGACTCCTGCAGTCTTATCCCCTCTTAGAACCCTGAGTAGCGAATTATATTGATTTGCTTAGGCTCATTTCTATGTTGATGCAGTATAGATGTTAATTTGCCACTTGGATTGATTTTTTTTTTTTTCTCTATGTTAACTAGCAGGAAGGGTCTATTTAAGGGGTTGGTGGAAGGGAAGGTTTGTTATTTCAAAATACTTCACTGCAGACAGGCAATCATCTTAGATGAAATTCCTTAAGTGCAGTTATCCAAACGTCTATTTCATTCTTGGCAATAAAAGAGCCCTCACCAATGTCCAATGACCTATAAATCAGAGCTAGAAGAATTCTTTATGCAAATTAAATTTGTGCCACACTCATCAATAAAAAAGAAAACAACAAGAAGATTAAATTTGCAGCAGCCACACAAAGTAAAGGATTCCTGTATCTATTTGTAGGATATGTCAGTATGGCTTATTATTTTTTGAGATAGTGTGCTTTGAAATAATTAATGGGGAATGAGTTTTATGAATTGATTATTAAATGAGAGGGAGGGTGTAAAGAGAGTCAGGAATATAAAGTAGGCAACCAGTTTGATTAAACTTAGAAGCTGTAAAAGACTCACATAATAAAGTAAGAGACACTGATATTAATTTTACACCATATTATAAACCCCAAGAATTAACTAATTATATTATAGCACAGTTTGTTTCTCCTCAGGTCCATTTTTCATTTTACATTTAAATAATAGATATTCAAATTTTTATCCATGTATTCAGGGTTTTTATCACTCCTTTAAAAAGTAAGCAAAATAAAAAGAAAGGGGGAAAATTATGTCACTTTACATTGATGGGAATGTACTACTACAAAATAAAATCACTATACTACTCTTTAACTAATAGAATATAATGTACTAACCCTCCAGAGGCCAGTAAGTGGAAATGGATCCAGACAACTTACCCGTTTCCTTAGATTGCAAGTAAGAGTGAGATTCCTTGAGAATGAGTTTGCAAAAGCTGTATAAAAGTCCAGGACTTTAAGCAAGGCTTCTCGCTTGATGATGTGGAGGTCACAGTATGTCAGTGCTCGGACATTGGCACACGCGTGAGCAAGGGTAGTTTCCTTCCAGAAAATGTCTCCAAACACATCTCCTTTCCCTGGAAAATAGTTAAGATACATACATTCAAGTACCTATACTAGTTTTTTTTATCCTAGTCATGTTCTTTTTTTTTCTAATTCAGTTTCATATGTTACTGATCATCAAACATAATTTAAAGTCTAAGTATGCAACACCACATATGTACATATAACAATGTACAATACTTTCATATAATATGTAAAGTAATATCATCCTAAATTCAGTCTTTGATGGAAATCTAGAGTGACAAAAATAAATTAAATCCAACAGAAAAGCCAAGAACCTCATTTTAAGAAATAGTTTCATTACCTTCTGCCACCTTAACTTTTCCCATTCTGATAAAAGGAGCAAAGGTGATTTCTTAGTTTCATCGTTTCTTCTGCTCCTTCTGGTAGAAGTGACAGTAAAATGCAATATGCAAGAACCTCCTGTTATAGCTTTATAAATCTGGAACTGACTAGACATATATTAAACATAAATTATTCAGCACCTAGGTCTTGTGCTGGAGGCAAACAAAAGCTCACCAAGACTGATTCTCCAAGGATGCCTTTCCCTCTTCACAGAGCTAAACCTCATGCACAGCTTGAGACCCTGGAGAGAGCTCCAGTTCACAATTACGGAGCCAAAGAAACTAAGCTGGGTAAAACACAGAGGTCCAGATTTGCTATGCCATCCTATCCTAAATCACTTCAGTCGTGTCCGACTCTGTGTGACCCCATAGACGGCAGCCCACCAGGCTCCCCCGTCCCTGGGATTCTCCAGGCAAGAACACTGGAGTGGGTTGCCATTTCCTTCTCCAATGTGTGAAAGTGAAAAGTGAAAGCGAAGTCGCTCAGTCATGTCTGACTCGTAGCGACCCCATGGACTGCAGCCTACCAGGCCCCTCCGTCCATGGGATTTTCCAGGCAAGAGTACTGGAGTGGCTTGCCATTGCCTTCATAGACAGTTCCATAAAGAGTGCTATACTGTAGTCAAATGTGGATGTAAAATAATAGAACCCAGAAATCAACTATTTACTTCAGAGCAACACCCACTGGTGATCTGAAATCAACAGCTCACCATCCTGAGTGAGAGTACTTAGTTGACCAAACACAGGGAAATGAGGAAGCTTCAGAGTAAGTGCTAAAAGGTTTTTCTGCTGAGGCAGTTCCATAAGTGCCCCTGGCTTGTGAAGGGCCATCAACTGTATTCTCCATTCTTCTGCAGGGAAGAGAAGGTTTTAAAGTGGAAAAGATGGGGAATATACCCAGGAGGGAAAAAAAAAATCTTTCTATGGTCACTCTTCCAAAGATTTATTCTTTAGGTACTCTAACCACAGAGATAAGTGAAGATTAAAGTGAAGATTAAAAAGCTCTTATCATGAAGATTAAAGTCTGAACTGACAGGAACTAAGGAAGAAGAGGCCTTATAACACTTCAGGTGTCAGACCAACAGAAAAGATAGCATGCAACCAGAGAAATGAGAGAAAAAGAGAGAGAGCGAACAAGAGAGACAGAAAGAGAGGCTGAGGTTAAGTGAGATTATGGATTCTTTGCCCACCCCACACAGAAAGTTTGGAAATCATTATAGAACCAAGAGCCACTCTGGGATGGAGAGAGAAAACATATATATCACTGAGAAGGTAGTTAAAACCACTGTGATCATCATAAAATAACCATAATAGATATTTAATAAATATTGAACAATCTCATTTGTTTCCAGATTCTCCCAACATTTCCTTTTTAGTGATGATGACCTTTTAAGCTGCTGATGAACAGCTTAACTATATGACAGTCATATATTTGTTCAAGGAAGTATGGTTAGGAACCTGAGAGCCAAATAAGATGTCTGGGGTGATACAGCATCAAAGCAATCCAGGGAGACTTTAACCATAGAAATTTAAAAGATAAACCCTATCTCCCCTTAACACAGATGAATTTTAGAGCTCCATTTTCTTTAAACTAGCAATTCCAATTATAGGTATTTATTCCAGTCGCATTATCTGAAGTACCAAGTTCACTGAAGTGATACTTATAATTGCCAGAAAGGGTAGAAATAAGATAAATGTGGGTAAATAGCTGATGGAATATTATGCAGCCACTAAATATAATTTTTTTAAGTGACAGCGAATTTGCCTCAGCACAGGAGTCAGTGTGTCAGTCTCATAAAGATGACAGAGAAATGTTCACATTATGTGAAATAATAAAAGTAGAATATTAAATCATACATATAGTATTATCTCATTTTAGGCACCCTCTTCTTCCCAGAAACACACACAAAGCAAATGTATCAAATAGTAGGTTTTCTTGTAACAGAATAATTGTTGCTGCTCCTCAGTCACAAAGTCATGTCCCACTCTTTGTGACCCCATGAACTGCAGCATGCCAGGCTTCCCTGTCCTTTACTAGTTCCCTAAGTTTACTCAGGCTAATGTCCATTGAGTCAGTGATGCCATCCAACCATCTCATTCTCTGAGGCTCCCTTCTCATCTTACCCTCGATCTTTTCCAGCATCAGGAAAAGAGTTGGCTCCTCACATCAAGATAATGGATCAGTTTTACTACATCTTTTAATATACATGTGCTATTTTTTAACAAGAAGAAATCAACTATTATATTATTATAGTCCCCAGTATTATGGAAATAATAGGACTTTTAAAGGGCTGCTTTGAGCCACTATTATGATTCCTTTCCCCCTATTGTCATTATTACTCTTTCTATACTGGGTTTTACATTGAAGAGAGACAAATGATTACATTTCTTTCTGAATCATTTCTGAAACCTTTTCTCAAGTTATCACTTATAATACAAGCTCTGATCTATTTATAAATACTCATTACTTTTCAACTATTTGATTTTCATGTATAGTAACAACAATAATTATTAGTGTCTTGACTCAGTAAATTTGCTTCTGGGACTCAATCAAAAGATTCAAAACAAATGCATATAATATTCAGTGAAGTGCTATTAATTATAACCTCAGATTGGCAAAAATAAATAAAAATATCCAAAGACAACAGAAATCTATAGCTATGTATATATTAATTCATGAGAATTAAAACTAGTTTCAGAAATTCCATGCAAAAATGCAGATCTCATAATGTTAAGTAAAAAATAAAGATACAATTATGGTTACAGCTATAGTAAAGTACACAAAAATGAAACTGAAACTCTAATAGAATTTTCCATTAAAAGTCTATCTCTTGACACTTCTCCAAAGAAGACATACAGATGGCCAATAAACACATGAAAAGATCGCAACATCACTCATTACTCAGTTCAGTTCAGTCACTCAGTCATGTCCGACTCGCTGCGACCCCATGAACTGCAGCATGCCAGGCCTCCCTGTCCATCTCCAATTCCCGGAGTCCACCCAAACCCATGTCCATTGAGTTGGTGATGCCATCCAACCATCTCACCCTCTGTCGTCCCCTTCTTCTCTCGCCTTCAGTCTTTCCCAGCATCAGGGTGTTTTCAAATGAGTCAGCTCTTTGCATCAGGTGGCCAAAGTCATTATTAGAGACTTGTAAATCAAAACTACAGTGAGATACACATCACGCCAGTCATAATGGGCATCATCAAAAAAATCTATAAACAATAAATTCTAAAGAGGATGTGGAGGAAAGAGAACCCTCTTGCGCTGTTAGTGGAATGTAAATTGTTAAAGACACCATGGAGAACAGAATGGAGATTCCTCAAAAACCTATAACTAAAACTATCATATGACCCAGGCATCCCACTGCTGAGATATATGCTGGACTTATATGCTGAGAAAAACAGCAATTCAAAAAGACACATGTACCATAATGTTCATTGCAGCACTATTTACAATAACCAGGACATCAAAGCAACCTAGATGTCTATCAAAAGATGAATAAATAAAAGAAGTGTGGTATACAGTCATCAAGACAGTATGGTACTGGCATAAAGACAGAAATATAGATCAATGGAACAAAATAGAAAGCCCAGAGATAAATACATGCACTTATGGACACCTTATCTTTGACAAAGGAGGCAAGAATATAAAATGGAGAAAAGACAGTATCTTTAACAAGTGGTGCTGGGAAAACTGGTCAACCACTTGGTAAAAGAATGAAACTAGAACACTTCCTAACACCATACACGAAAATAAACTCAAAATGGATTAAAGATCTAAATGTAAGACCAGAAACTATAAAACTCCTAGAGGAAAACATAGGCAAAACACTCTCTGACATATATCACAGCAGGATCCGCCAAGACCCACCTCCCAGAATATCGGAAATAAAAGCAAAAATAAACAAATGGAACCTAATTAAAATTAAAAGCTTCTGCACAGGAAAGGAAACTATAAGCAAGGTGAAAAGACAGCCTTCAGAATGGGAGAAAATAATAGCAAATGAAACAACTGACAAAGAATTAATCTCTAAAATATACAAGCAACTCCTTCAGCTCAATTCCAGAAAAATAAATGACCCAATCAAAAACTGGGCCAAAGAACTAAACAGACATTTCTCCAAAGAAGACATAAAGATGACTAACAAACACATGAAAAAACGCTCAACATCCCTCATAATCAGAGAAATGCAAATCAAAACCACAATGAGATACCATTTCACACCAGTCAGAATGGCTGCTATCCAAAAGTCTACATGCAATAAATGCTGGAGAGGGTGTGGAGAGAAGGGAACCCTCTTACACTGTTGGTGGGAATGCAAACTAGTACACCACTATGGAGAACAGTGTGGAGATTCCTTAAAAAACTGGAAATAGAACTGCCATACGATCCAGCAATCGCACTCCTGGGCATACACACCAAGGAAACCAGAATTGAAAGAGACAATGTGTACTCCAATGTTCATCGCAGCACTATTTATAATAGCCAGGACATGGAAGCAACCTAGATGTCCATCTGCAGATGAATGGATAAGAAAGCTTTGGTACATATGCACGATGGAGTATTACTCAGCCATTAAAAAGAATGCATTCGAATCAGTTCTAATGAGGTGGATGAAACTAGAGCCTATTATACAGAGTGAAGTAAGCCAGAAAGAAAAACACCAATACAGTATACTAACTCATATATATGGAATTTAGAAAGATGGAAATGACAACCCTGTATACGAGACAGCAAAAGAGCCACAGATGTATAGAACAGTCTTTGGGACTCTGTGGAAGAGGGTGAGGGTGGGATGATTTGGGAGAATGGCATTGAAACATGTATATTATCATATGTGAAATGAATTGTCAGTTTAGGGTCAATGCATGTTACAGGATGCTCAGGGCTGGTGTGCGGGGATGACCCAGAGGGAGGATAAAGGGAGGAGGGAGGTGGGAGAGGGGTTCTGGAAGAGGAACTCATGTACACCTGGGGCAGATTCATGTCAATGTATGGCAAAACCAACCAATATAATATTGTAAAATAATTAGCCTCCAATAATAATAATAAAAGAAATCTTCCAGCAAACAAAAGCCCAGGTCCAGGCGGCTTCACTCTACCAAAAATTTAGAGAAGAGCTAACACCTATTCTATTCAAACTCTTCCAGAAAATTGCTGAGGAAGGGAAACTTCCAAACTCATTCTATGAGGCCACCATCACCCTAATCCCAAAACCTGGTAAAGATCCCACAAAAAAAAGAAAAGTACAGGCCAGTATCACTGATGAACATAGATGCAAAAATCCTTAACAAAATTCTAGCAATCAGAATCCAACAACACATTAAGAAGATCATACATCATGACCAAGTGGGCTTTATCCCAGGAATGCAAGGATTCTTCAATATCCACAATTTATCTTTATTTTTATTGTATTAATACCTGCTATGTATTAGTTGCTTTCTTTTCTTTATGATTATTCTGTTTATTTTGCTAACTTCTTAAGCTGGTTGTATACTTGTATACTCATTGCTTTTCCTTTTTATGTAAAGTCTACTACATTTAAGGCCTCAGTGGATAATATTTTCTATATCCCATAGGTTTTAAGACTTTGTATTTTTGTTATCTTTCTGTAATGATGTTGTTTTTAATTTCTATGTACTCAGTGAATGATTTAAACACATTGTAAATTTTAATTTTCTAATATTTGTCTTTCTTTCAAGTTATTCTTTGTTATTGATTTCTACCTTAACTACCTTATGCTTAAAAATCATGGTCTTATGATGGTAATTCTTTGGTATTTATTTTCCAGTAATTTGTCATTTTCATAATATTCTATGTATGTTTTTTTTTTAAATTGGGTTCTATATATGTCTGTTAGCTCAGGTTTCTGTATTGTTTAATTATCTACAGCCTTGCTGATCCTTGTGTTATCAGTCACTTACTGGGGGAATTAAAGTCTACATCATGATAAGAGCAAAAAAGAAGTGTGGTACATATATACAGTGGAATATTCAGTTCAGTTCAGTTCAGTTCAGTCGTTCAGTCGTGTCCGACTCTCCACGACCCCATGAATCACAGCACGCCAGGCCTCCCTGTCCATCACCAACTCCCGGAGGTCACTCAAACTCATGTCCACAGAGTCGGCGATGCCATCCAGCCATCTCATTCTCTGTCGTCCCCTTCTCCTCCCGCCCCCAACCTTTCCCAGCATCAGAGTCTTTTCCAGTGAGTCAACTCGTCGCATGAGGTGGCCAAAGTATTGCACTTTCAGCTTCAGCATCATTACTCAGCCATAAAAAGGAACAAATTTTAGTCAGTTGTAGTGAGGTGGATGAACCTAGAGCCTGTTATACAGAGTGAAGTAAGACAGAAAGATAAAAATAAATAGAATATATTAAAGCATATACATGGAATCTAGAAAAATAGTACTCATGAAACTATTTGCGGGGAAGAAGGAATAGAGAAACAGATACAGAGGACAGACTTGTGGGCACAGAGGGGGAAGGAAAGGGTGGAATAAATTGAGAAAGTAGCATTGACATATACATACTACCATGTGTAAAAATAGCTAGCTAGTGGGAAGCTGCTATCTAACAGAGGGAGCCCAGCCTGGCACTCTGTGATGACCTAGAGGGGAGGAAAAGGGGTGGAGTGGGAGGGAGGCTCAAGAGGGAGGAGATATAATTATGTAGTTATGACTGATTCACGATGTTATTCAGCAGAAAACAACACAACATTGTAAGGCAATTATCCTCCAATAAAACATCCACTATTCCTTAATTTCTTATAAAAGAGTAATCTTTATGGACACAAAATTATTATGATTTATTATTCTATGTTAGTCTATATGGTATATTATAGGTTACTATTATTTATCAATTGATAACAAATTGTGTTAAAAATCAAAAGGGACATAAGACAAAAGAAAATGCACACAACCATTACAGAAATTGGCTTCAAGTGATGTGTTTATTGTTTTCCTTCTCTCTACTTTTTGTTTTCTAAATTTTTTAATGCAGTTTTTATTTAAAAATAACAAATTATTTTCACAGATGTTTTTCCTTATACTTTTTAGTGGGACTGAATTAATAAGGTAGGTACACATATCTACAGAACAGTAAATAAATATCCATTAATAAATAAGTGTATCATCAATAGATAAAAGATACTCAGTATATACATAAATTCCCCCTTGCCAATGTAGATCATTTTAAACTGTGGAGGCACTCAAATATCTTTTATATGTTTTTTTTTAACCTAAATTGATGAAATTAAAATTATCACCATATTTCTATCAACATTTTAAAATTTAAATTATTTATCTTTTTTAGTATCATGGGGAAATAAAAAGTCTATGAGGCTGAAAAGTAACATGGGAAGTTAACTGACTCAACCAAAGTAAAATTACCCTCTTTCTCCTCTCCCTAAAAAATGTCTAGAGAAGCATAGCAAAATTAATAAACATGGGTTATCCTGCTCCAAACATGAGAACTCATGTTACATATAAGCAATACTAATTGTTTTACAATACAGAATTTCCATTAGGATACACAACATATCAATCAGACATTAATCAAACTGTTTTTCTTTATCCAGTTTTCCATATCACCTAATAGTCACTCAATTCACAACTTTTAAGGTACTTGTGGGAAGACGGTTGTCACATAACTCAACTAATAAATTTGCAACCTGACTAATGTTTCTCAGGAAATATGCACATTTACACTGAGTAACATGCAGAAATCACAGCAGTGAAGATACAGGGTTATGTATGGACTGTCTAATAGAAAAGCGCCCTTTTTTCCATCACAAAGGCTTTGTACACTTTTAGAACTGGGAAATCCTGTTCATCCTCTTAACTATAGAATATTTGATGTTAAGTTTTTAGGTCAGCTCCCACTGGGTGCAAACAGTTTCAGCTATAAACATTTTAGAGTTTGAGAAAACTAACCTTCCCCCAAAGTGCTAAAATTAGTAGAAAAGCTCACACTTTACATGAAAGTTGTTGTTTGGTCTATTTATATTTTCTCAGTTCTTTGCATCAAGTCTTATGAAGCATTTCACTTCCAAACCACAGGAAACTGGATTGTAAAATAGAAGAAAATGTTAACAATTCATACAGCAGAAAATTGGAAAATTTAAGACAAAATACAGACAAATAGTTACAACATAATTAAAGGAGTAATACAGATCGTAGTATGCCAGTCCCCTGAGGTGCTGATTTTACAGTGTTTTTATTTTAATGTGAAGCACATCATTTGATGAGTTAATGATATAGATAAAATGAATTCATAAAAATTATCTCAGTTATTCATCAATGAGTACAGCGATCCACTACAGCCAATGAATTCCTAAAAACAGAGTGCTTGAGGCTTACTTAGGTAGTTTTCTGTGACTATATGTGATACAGTGATAGCTCTATTTAACAATTCTTCTATAAAATGGACTTAATTCACCTATTTAATTTTATTAGTCAGCCCTTCACTATAACAGATTGTTGTAGTCAGTTCATAAAATTTATTGTGAATTCATATGCACAAAAATTCATTTATAAATTAACAAAGCTAAGAGTTGTTAAATTGAGTGATTTTAAATTGACTTTGACTTTATAAACAACAAATGTCATAAAGTAATATTTTGAAGGAAAAGAACATAATTTAGAGATTATATAGGTGTGTTAGAATAAAGTTTTAGAAACATTTAGAACTGATGCCTGCCAGTCTTTAGTGATTGATCTTCAAAGTCATCTTGTTGAAAAATTATAACAGATGCAAATCTGACACCTTGACAGAAGCAAATAATTCTTATCTACAGAAAAAATTACTGATTTAGCTTATGAATTTTTACTGACATGCACAAAGAATGAGCCAAATAGTTCTCATTAAGTGGATGTATATAAGCAGAGAGTATTCTGATGAATAAGTGAAGGACAATGGTGGCTACATTTGCAGAGGTAGAAGATGTGGTAATAAGCAGGCTGATAATCCTGACTTTGGCACTATTAGTATTAAGAACAAATTGGTTATATACAGAAATCTGAACATGTGTCCAAATCAAGAAAGTTAGTAGCATATTATTTTAAAATCGTCTAAGAAAGAGACTAAATTAAAAAGTAGTTCAATCTTAAAATCTTATTTTCTCTTTCAAAGAAAGCATTCAGAGTTGAGGCTTATTATAAATTCATACTATAACCAAGTCTTATAACTTTCACATCTGTCAAATGGGAGAAATGATGGCTGTCCACTTCACCCCGTTCAATGAATGCATCCAGCATCCTAACCCTAACTCTAGCACTACACTTAAGCTAGAGCATGTGTTTTATACTGTGGGGGAAAAGTCATGCAGAAAATAGAAATCCTGCTCTCAAGAATTTTTAAGTATATAATACGACAGACATATCCAAAAAATATAGGAAAGGATAAGTACTGTAGGATCAGGAATGGCAAAGTACATAAGAGAAAATGTTTATTTTTATTTTTTATTTTTTTAGGTAATTAATTTATTTTTTATTGGAGGCAAATTATTTTACAATATTATATTGGTTGGTTTTGCCATACATTGATATGAATTTGCCCCGGGTTTACATAAGTTCCCCCTCCTGAACCGCCCTAATTCAACAGAGTTTCAATAAGACCTCACAAGTAAAATAGTGTTTGAGTTTAATCACAATGGAGTCTTTGAGAGAAGAGCAATATTTTTTGTGAAAGAGCAGCATGAACATGATCTGCCCAGGGCATGATGAGCAGTGTTACCCCCATACTGGAAACCTATGAGATGTAGAAAGAAGGCCACGTCTAGAGGGAAAAAAGAGCATCCAAGAGGGAGAAACGTTAGTGCTGTGCAACAGTCTGCTTCATCCTGTTTCAAAGAGAGAACCACCAGAAGTGTTTCAAGTAAAGACAGTCATAGCCTACTCAGTGCTTTAGTACCAGAACTAGTGATGGTATGAAGAGTGTCAAGGAAGTGCTGTTCCATCACTATGAGACAACCGTATGATATTTCAGAGATAACAGATACATGACTTCACCTTGCCTCACAATCACCTCATCACAAGAGTAAAAAACAAAAACTCCACGATTTGTCTATTGATTCGAGTGAGATCGAGTAACATATTTAAAATACTCTAGGAAGAAATATGAACCAAGAATTCAATACCCAGCAAAACCGATTTTCAAGAATAAAGGATGCAAACTATATCACTAATATAAAAGAACTCAGGGATTTTGCTCCCATGGATATTTCCCAAGATTAGTGAATATCCTTCAGACAACTAAATTACCTAGAGAGACACTGATATAGACTAGTGGTAGCCCTAACTATATAGTTACTTGCAGAATTAAGACTAAATGAAGGTTAAAGGGAAAGGGTACAGTATGCTATGGTATAGGCTCTGAAAATACAGAGCTAGTACTGCTGCTGAAAATAATGATGGGTGGGGAAGAATGAGAAAACAAGCATATGCAAAAATCTTTATATGTATTTTTAATAATTATACTGGTGGTAATGGTATTAGTATTGTTATTCTGAGGTTGCTATATTTGTAACGTCACATAAAGCAACTGAGCATTTATGCAATACTTTAATTTGATCATCCCCAGCATTCTCAATATGGAAGAAGTAGTTGAAGATGTAATATAGAAGTGAATAAATAAAGCCCTAGTATACTGAATTTTAGTTAAATATAATCTGTATTAACTCATTAGAAATTTTATTTTTATCTATCTATATGGGTGTATATACACATATATACAGAGACACAGACACAGATATATCCTTTTCCTCATTTTATTTATTAAATGGACCAAGAAACAATGACTGACTCAGTAGCTGTGAATATCTGTAGGACCAAAAATGTGAAATAAATTTCACAAAAAACAAATTCAAGCTTCTTGGGGAAATGCTTAATGACTGATTTCAGGTATGAGGCAGAATTATAGAAGATGAGGATCTGCTCATACTGCATAGCAATGAAGTCATCAAAGACTACTGTATCAAAAAGACACAGGAGCCAACTTGAAGGGGCTCTAACTTGGCAAAGACAGGAAATTGGCACTTCAATAGTGGTCAAAATTGTAATCCACTAAAATTCATCATTTGTTTAAATTCATTAGTCCATAAAGATATTTTTAAGGAACTATCTAGGTACCCTTAAAGGACAAGAAACCAACTGGCTATCTTAAAATTTGGGAAATAATGGAAAAGTATTAAGTATATGTGCAGTCACTCCTATGTGAACTGCATGCTGCTGCTAAGTTGCTTCAGTCGTGTCTGACTCTGCCATAGACGGCAGCTCACCAGGCTCCTCTGTCCCTGGGATTCTGCAGGCAAGAATCCTGGAGTGGGTTTCCATTTCCTTCTCCTGTGAACTGCATACTGGATAACCAAACAGTAGTTGAGAGGTAACTCTCTATAAAAGCATTCCAATCAAAAACAAAAATATAAACTAGAATTCTTTTCTTTTGTGATTCTCAATGAGTTAATGGAGCTAAGCATTGAGTATTGACAGTTGCTAACAAAACAAAAATACAGCTAGAGACAAAATTGTGTGTCATCTGATGAAAGAACACAGACCCACTTATAGTCTTGCAAAGGGATTGAACCTGAGTCTGATCAGGCCTCTGGATCCAGCTGCTAGTTGACAAGAAATAGAGAGGGTGGAGAAACCTGCTAAATGACAGTCAGGATGCAATCAGCAGAGTCCAGACTGTGAGAACTCTGCAGGACACAGGGCTCAGGGTCTTCAGCAAATAATTACAAAGAAAAGAAAGGGGTAAAGGAGGAACTTATAGATTTAAATGTTAGATCAAATTCAGAAATAGGTGAATTAAACTTGGTATTAATGGATTGGTATTAATGGTATTAATTCTAAACTTGGTTTAGAATGGATCACAAGGTGTAACTTCTCCCAGGTGGATGGAAATTGCAAAAGGTCTTTCACTTGACCTGTGAAATGGTTACAGGATCTTTGAAATACAGAGCTTCATTAGATTATATGTTTATATTGTTATACTTTATGAACCTGTTTTTTAGTTTGCAGATTAAAAATTTCTAATAGTTTTTTTTGGGTTTTTTTTTTGGTAATTAATTTATTTTTTATTGGAGGCAAATTATTTTACAATATTATATTGGTTGGTTTTGCCATACATTGACATGAATTCGCCCCGGGTTTACATAAGTTCCCCCTCCTGAACCCCCCTCCCACCTCCCTCTTCCCTTTATCCTCCCTCTTGATGTGCACCTACTCACTAACACCTCCACCTCCATATACCGAAAAGAAGACTGACTTCTCAATGGCATTCACAGAGCAAGTCAACCAACACCTACAATTTACTATCTCTGATCTTAGTGACAAAACAAAACCAACTTATTAAACTTGTAATTAGTTAAACTTTCAATTTCTGAAAGACAAAAGCACACTTGATACTTTTTGAGAAAATATGAAATAATGGACTTGACTAAGGGAAGGCAGAGTAGAGAAGGATAGTGGGAGCAGGACACTGCCACTGGTATGTAGGTAGGTATAAGAAATCAAGAAAAATAAAGATGAAGCTTCCTATACATGGATGCCATGACTTCAAGAAAACAGAAGAGCAATGAGAAAAGCAAGACAAGCCTTCCAACTCTATCCAGAAACTGTTAGCACTTAAGGGAAGAGTGGAGGATTAAGCATAGGAACTGAGACAAGTCACAAGACCAGTACAAACTCAAGGAGTGGAAAAATAGACTCCATGTCTTCACGGAAGAAACTGAAAAGATTTGTAGCCCTTCTTGCAATCGTGATGCATCCTCCACACTAATACCTACCAACTAGATGGACTCTGAAATTTTCCAATAGCCACATGAAAAATAGAACTTAATATCCTCATCTTATGTTCTGAGGGCTCATGGCAGTTATCCCCAGACCTAAACACCTTTTTGGGGTAAACTAGTCAATCCTGGGTATTCATTGGAAGGACTGATGCTAAAGCTGAAGCTGCAGTACTTTGACCACCTCATGCGACGAGTTGACTCACTGGAAAAGACTCTGATGCTCGGAAAGGTTGGGGGTGGAAGGAGAAGGGGATGACCGAGAATGAGATGGCTGGATGGCATCACCGACTCTGTGGACATGAGTTTGAGTGAACTCCGGGAGTTGGTGATGGACAGGGAGGCCTGGCGTGCTGTGATTCATGGGGTCGCAGAGAGTCGGACACGACTGAGCGACTGAACTGAACTGAACTGAACTGAGTCACTTGGAAGAGGGCCATATTTGTAGACACTTAGTAGCTGATTAACCATCTTACACCGAGTTTTTAAAAAAAAAGTGTAGAGTAAAGTCACTTAGTCGTGTCCGACTCATTGCAAGCCCATCGACTGTAGCCTACCAGGCTCCTCTATCCATGGGATTCTCCAAGCAAGAATACTGGAGTGGGTTGCCATTTCCTTCTCCAGGGGATCTTCCTCACCCAGGGATAGAACCCGGGTCTCCTGCATTGCAGGCAGAAGCTTTACCCTCTGAGCCACCAGGGAAGCCCTTTACACTTTACTTTTTATGGTACTTTTTTAAAGATATGATTTTTTATTGAAGAATAGTTGATTTACAATTTTGTGTTAATTACTGGTATGGTACTTAACAGTGTTGGTAGAAGAAAAGCTTTTTATAGGCTGTGTGGCATGTGGGATCTTAGTTCCTCAACAATGGATCAAACACATGGCCCCTGAATGGATGAGCAGAGTCTTAACCACTGGACCCTGAGAGAAGTCCCAGAAAAAAATATTTTTAGTAAAAGGAAACAAATCGGTAAAGTTAATATTCGGCATTCTAATTTCTGTCAAGATTAAACCAAAATTGCAAAATTCTATTTTAAAATTCCTGGTAAGAAAGCATTATATTTGAAATGTGATGGTTAAGAGAATGGACATTGAGTCAGACAAATCTGGGTTCAAATCCTATACCCACCATTTATTTTCTAGGTGTGACCTAGGGTGACTCACTGATACTACAGAGCCTTGGCTTCTTTATATGTAAGATGAATTCCCTAGGGCTCAGATGGTAAAGAATCTGCCTGCAATGCAGAAGACCTTGGTTCCACACCGGGGTCAGGAAGGTTCCCTGGAGAAGGGAATGGCAACCCACTCCAGTATTCTTCCCTGGAGAATTCCATGGACAGAATGCCTGGTGGGCTACAGTCCATGGGGTCACAAAGAATCAGACACAACTGAGCAACTAACAAGATGACTATACTAAGCACTTTTTTCACAGATAAATTAGAGAATTTGATGTAATATAATATTTATAAGATAGTATTTAACAATTATTGGCACTTAAACCAGACTTTCAAAGTCTGGTCTAGGGGTCTAGACTGTATTTCTCAAAAATATACTTCAAAAGGTGTGAGAGGAAATCTTAAAATCCAAACATATCTAGGTGTTTAAATTTTACTTAAGCATGGGCATGGAAATGCTCAATTACTAACTAGAGATAAGATGTTTCTTTCTATAAGTCCCTTTTAAACCTAAAGCATTGATATTCCAATGAATCTAAGTTCTAGATCTATCCATTCCAGTTGATGGTAAAAGTAACGTCAATCAGGAATTAAAGCCGAATTCCCTTCCATAGAAAAAAAAATTTTCTACCATGGCAAACAACCAGAGTGTTAAGTTCAATTCTTTCTTGATACTGAGAGTCGCTAATGGAGAACAAGGAAATAGTGTTTTATTAAAGAGTTTTTAGTGGCCTGAGATATTCAGCATTTATCCCTTCTTATTCTCCACGTTCAAATTGCCCAACTAACAGTAGAAAAGTGTTTTCTCAGTTTGTATTAGATTTATACTAAATTTGGCCTTGGAGCATGGAATGAAGCAGGGCAAAGGCTAATAGAGTTTTGCCAAGAGAACACCCTGGTCATAGCAAACACCCTCTTCCAGCAACACAAGAAAAAACTCTACACATGGACATCACCAGATGGTCAACACCGAAATCAGACTGATTATATTCTTTGCAGCCAAAGATGGAGAAACTCTATACAGTCAGCAAAAACAAAACCGGGAGCTGACTGTGGCTCAGATCATGAACTCCTTATTGCCAAATTCAGACTGAAATTGAAGAAAGTAGGGAAACCACTAGACCATTCAGACATGACCTAAATCAAATCCCTTATGATTATACAGTGGAAGTGAGAAATAGATTTAAGGGACTAGATTTGATAGAGTGCCTGACGAACTATGGACAGAGGTTCGTGACACTGTACAGGAGACAGGGACCAAGACCTTCCCCATGGAAAAGAAATGCAAGAAAGCAAAATGGCTGTCTGAGGAGGCCTTACAAATAGCTGTGAAAAGAAGAGAAGAGAAAAGCAAAGAAGAAAAGGAAAGATATAAGCACCTGAATGCAAAGTTCCAAAAAATAGCAAGGAGAGATAAGAAAGCCTTCCTCAGCAATCAATGCAAAGAAATAGAGGAAAACAACAGAATAGGAAAAACAAACGATCTCTTTAAGAAAATTAGAGATACCAAAGGAATATTTCATGCAAAGATGGGCTCGATAAAGGACAGAAATGGTATGGACCTAACAGAAGCAGAAGATATTAAGAAGAGGTGGCAAGAATACACAGAGTAACTGTACAGAAAAGACCTTCACGACCAAGATAATCACGATGGTGTGATCACTCACCTGGAGCCAGACATCTTGGAATGTGAAGTCAAGTGGGCCTTAGGAAGAATCACTACGAACAAAGCTAGTGGAGGTGATGGAATTCCAGTTGAGCTATTTCAAATCATGAAAGATGATGCTGTGAAAGTGCTGCACTCAATATGCCAGCAAATTTGGAAAACTCAGCAGTGGCCACAGGACTGGAAAAGATCAGTCTTCATTCCAATCCCAAAGAAAGGCAATGCCAAAGAATGCTCAAACTACCACACAATTGCACTCATCTCACACACTAGTAAAGTCATGCTCAAAATTCTCCAACCCAGGCTTCAGCAATATGTGAACCGTGAACTTCCAGATGTTCAAGCAGGTTTTAGAAAAGGCAGAGGCACCAGAGATCAAATTGCCAACATCTGCTGGATCATGGAGAAAGCAAGAGAGTTCCAGAAAAATATCTATTTCTGCTTCATTGACTATGCCAAAGCCTTTGATTGTGTGGATCACAATAAACCGTGGAAAATTCTGAAAGAGATGGGAATACCAGACCACCTGACCTGCCTCTTGAGAAACTTGTATGCAGGTCAACAAGCAACAGTTAGAACTGGACATGGAACAACAGACTGATTCCAAATAGGAAAAGGAGTACGTCAAGGTTGTATATTGTCACCCTGCTTATTTAACTTCTATGCAGAGTACATCATGAGGAACGCTGGGCTGGAAGAAGCACAAGCTGGAATCAAGATTGCTGGGAGAAATATCAATAACCTCAGATATGCAGATGACACTACCCTTATGGCAGAAAGTGAAGAGGAACTCAAAAGCCTTTTGATGAAAGTGAAAGAGGAGAGTGAAAAGGTTGGCTTGAAGCTCAACATTCAGAAAACAAAGATCATGGCATCTGGTCCCATCACTTCATGCGAAATAGATGGAGAAACAGTGGAAACAGTGTCAGACTTTATTTTTTTGGGGTCCAAAATCACTGCAGATGCTGATTGCAGCCATGAAATTAAAAGACGCTTACTCCTTGGAAGGAAAGTTATGACCGACCTAGATAGTATATTAAAAAGCAGAGACATTACTTTGCCAACAAAGGTCCATCTAGTCAAGGCTATGGTTTTTCTAGTGGTCATGTATGGATGTGAGAGTTGGACTGTGAAGAAAGCTGATCGCCGAAGAATTGATGCTTTTGAACTCTGGTGCTGGAGAAGACTCTTGAGAGTCCCTTGTACATCAAGGAGATCCAACCAGTCCATTCTAAAGGAGATCAATCCTGGGTGTTCATTGGAAGGATTGATGCTAAAGCTGAAACTCTAATACTTTGGCCACCTCATGCGATGAGTTGACTCACTGGAAAAGAGTCTGATGCTGGGAGGGATTGAGGGTAGGAGAAGAAGGGGACAACTGAGAATGAGATGGCTGGATGGCATCACCGACTCGATGGACATGAGTTTGAGTGAATTCCAGGATTTGGTGATGGACAGGGAGGCCTGGCGTGCTGTGATTCATGGGGTCGCAAAGTTTTGGACACAACTGAGTGACCAAACTGAACTGAACTGAAAGTTAGGATCTTAGAGAAACACATTTTACAAAAACAATGTAGATGAAAGAGAAACAGTGGGTAGTCAGTATCTCAAGATAAAACAAAGAAAATGGCAACAGAATACAACACAAGAAACTAAAACTGAAAGCATTTCCCCTAAAGTCAGGAACAAGACAAGGGTGCCCACTCTCACCACTACTATTCAACATAGTTCTGGAAGTTTTGGCCACAGCAATCAGAGCAGAAAAAGACATAAAAGGAATACAAATTGGAAAAGAAGAAGTAAAGCTTTCACTGTTCGCTGATGATATGATCCTCTACACAGAAAACCCTAAAGACTCTACCAGAAAACTACTAGAGCTAATCAATGATTACAGTAAAGTTGCAGGATATAAAATCAACACACAGAAATCCCTTGCATTCCTATACACTAATAATAAGAAAATAGAAAGAGAAATTAAGGAAACTATTCCATTCACTGTTGCAATGAAAACAATTAAATACTTAGGAATATATCTACCTAAGGAAACAAAAGACTTGTACATAGAAAACTATAAAACACTAGTGAAAGTAATCAAAGAGGACACGAATAGATGGAGAAATATACCGTGTTCGTGGATTGGAAGAATAAATATTGTAAAAATGAGTATACTACCCAAAGTAATTTATACATTCAATGCAATCCCTATCAAGCTACCAACAATATTTTTCACAGAACTAGAACAAATAATCTCACAATTTGTATGGAAATACAAAAAACCTCGAATAGCCAAAGCAATCTTGAGGAAGAAGAATGGAACTGGGGGAATTAACCTGCCGGACTTCAGGCTCTATTACAAAGCCACAGTCATCAAGACAGTATGGTACTGGCATAAAGACAGAAATATAGATCAATGGAACAAAATAGAAAGCCCAGAGATAAACCCACGCTCCTATGGACACCTTATCTTCGACAAAGGAGGCAAGAATATAAAATGGAGAAAAGACAGTCTCTTTAACAAGTGGTGCTGGGAAAACTGGTCAGCCACTTGTAAAAGAATGAAACTAGAACACTTCCTAACACCATACACCAAAATAAACTCAAAATGGATTAAAGATCTAAATGTAAGACCAGAAACTATAAAACTCCTAGAGGAGAACGTAGGCAAAACACTCTCCGACATAAATCACAGCAGGATCCTCCAAGACCCACCTCCCAGAATATTGGAAATAAAAGCAAAAATAAACAAATGGGACCTAATTAAAATCAAAAGCTTCTGCACAGCAAAGGAAACTCTAAGCAAGGTGAGAAGACAGCCTTCAGAATGGGAGAAAATAATAGCAAATGAAGCAACTGATAAAGGATTAATCTCCAAATTATACAAGCAGCTCCTGCAGCTTAATTCCAGAAAACTAAGTGACCCAATCAAAAAATGGGCCAAAGAACTAAACAGACATTTCTCCAAAGAAGACATAAAGATGGCTAATAAACACATGAAAAAATGCTCAACATCCCTCATCATCAGAGAAATGCAAATCAAAACCACAATGAGATACCATTTCACACCAGTCAGAATGGCTGCTATCCAAAAGTCTACATGCAATAAGTGCTGGAGAGGGTGTGGAGAGAAGGGAACCCTCTTACACTGTTGGTGGGAATGCAAACTAGTACAGCCACTATGGAGAACAGTGTGGAGATTCCTCAGAAAACTGGAAATAGAACTGCCATATGATCCAGCGATCGCACTCCTGGGCATACACACTGAGGAAACCAGAATTGAAAGAGACACATGTACTCCAATGTTCATTGCAGCACTGTTTATAATAGCCAGGACATGGAAGCAACCTAGATGTCCATCTGCAGATGAATGGATAAGAAAGCTTTGGTACATATACACAATGGAGTATTTCTCAGCCATCATAAAGAATGCATTTGAATCAGTTTTAATGAGGTGGATGAAATTGGAGCCAATTATACAGTGAAGTAAGCCAGAAAGAAGAACATCAATACTGTATATTAACGCATATATATGGAATTTAGAAAAATGGTAACCTGAACCCTGTATAAGAGACTGCAAAAGAGACATAGGCATTTAGAACAGTCTTTGGGACTCTGTGGGAGAGGGTGAAGGTGGAATGATTGGGGAGAATGGAATTGTAGCATGTATATTATCATAAGTGACCAGTCCAGGTTCGACACATAAATTTTCCTCTGTTCAAAAAAAAAAAAAAAGAAAAATCTTGCAAATAAACAATACTCAAAATGGGAAAAAAAAAAAAGAAACTAAAACAGCTTTAAAAAACTTTTGGCAAAACAAAGTGCTGAATAATTTGGCTCATTGAACCTTTACTGAGAACCTATTAAAGAGGTCCTTATCACAGAAGACAGAGAGACAAAAATGAGTAAGACCTTTCAAGTACTCACAACATAGGAGAATAAACAAGTAAAAGACAGATGAAGAACCCTGTATAGGCATGTAATGGAAGCCCACAATAGAGGTACTTAATCCACACCAGGGCAAAAAGGGAGAGAGTAAAACAAGATAAAGAAGCAAGAGACAGAGCAAAAAGAGGAGAAAAGATGTTTTAAACAAAGAAGCAGTGTACGCAATAGCTTGCCAGGAAGATAGAACTTGGTGCTGAGAAAACTTTCTGTAATTCAATATAGTGAAAAGCGAGTAGGAATAGGGAATGGCACAAATAGGCTGGAAATCAGGACACAGCCCAGAACCTAAAAGGCCTCACAGTCCAGGCTAAAAGTCATGTTTTTATCCTGAAGGGGCTAAAAAGCCAATCCTAACAAAGAGACTAAAAAGATATTTTATATTTTAGAAAAATTATTGTGATGGCAGCATAACATAGAATTGGAGGTTGAAAAAAAAAAAAAAGAATTGGAGGTTGAAGTTGACTACAGATAGAAAAGAGATAGGCCTTTCAGATGGTAGTCATGAACCAGAACCAAAATTTTAAGAGCAGTGGTCATGGGAAAGGACATTCAGTTCCATTCAGTTGCTCAGTCATGTGCCAATCTGCGACCCCATGGACTGCAGCACTCCAGGCTTCTGTGTCCATCACCAGCTCCCGGAGCTGAATCAAACTCATGTCCATTGAGTCAGTGATGTCATACAACCATCTCATCCTCTGACGTCCCCTACTCCTCCTGCCTTCAGTCTTTCCCAGCATCAGGGTCTTTTCTAATGAGTCAGTTCTTTGTATCAGGTGGCCAAAGTATTGGAGCTTCAGCTTCAACATCAGACTTTCCAATGAACATTCAGGACTGATTTCCTTTAGCACGGACTCGTTGGATCTCCTTGCAGTCCAAGGAACTCTCAAGAGTCTTTTCCAGCACCACAGTTCAAAAGCATCAATTCTTTCTTAGTCCAACTCTCACATCCATACATGACTACTGGAAAAACTATAGCCTTGATTAGATGGACATATGTTGGCAAAGTAACATCTCTGCTTTTTATTTTAATTTTTTTAAATTTATTTTATTGGAGGCAAATTACCTTACATTAATATATTTGTTGGTTTTGCCATACATTGACACGAGTCATGCTGTCTAGGCTGGGCATAACTTTTCTCCCAAGGAGCAAGCGTCTTTTAATTTCATGACTGCAGCCACCATCTGCAGTGATTTTGGAGCCCAAAAAATAAAGTCTGCCACTGTTTCCACTGTTTCTCCATCTATTTGCCATGAAGTGATGGGACTAGATGCCATGATCTTATTTTCCTGAATGTTCAGTTTTAAGCCAATTTTTTCACTCTCCTCTTTCACTTTCATCAAGAGGCTTTTTAGTTCCTCTTCACTTTCTGCCATAAGGGTGATGTCATCTGCATATCTGAGGTTATTGATATTTCTCCTGGCAATCTTGATTCCAGCTTGTGCTTCCTCGAGCCCAGGATTTCTCATAATGTACTCTGCATATAAGTTAAATAAGCACAATGACAATATACAGCCTTGATGTACTCCTTTTCCTAGTTGGAACCAGTCTGTTGTTCCATGTCCAGTTCTAACTGTTGCTTCCTGACCTGCATACAGATTTCTCAGGAGGCAGGTCAGGTGGTCTGGTATTCCCATCTCTTTCAGAATTTTCCACAGTTTATTGTGATCCATACAGTCAAAGACTTTGGCATAGCCAATAAAGCAGAAAGAGATTTTTTTCTAGAACTCTCATACTTTTTTTCGATGATCCAGCGGATGTTGGCAATTTGATCTCTGGTTCCTCTGCCTTTTCTAAAGTCAGCTTGAACATCTGGAAGTTCATGGGTCATGTATTGTTGAAGCCTGGGTTAGAGAATTTTGAGCATTCTTTTACTAGCATGTGAGATGAGTGCAATTGGGTAGTTGGAGCATTCTTTGGCATAGCCTTTCTTTGGAACTGGAATGAAACTGATATTTTTCAGTCTTGTGGCCACTGCTGAATTGTCCAAATTTGCTGACATATTGTGTGTAGCACTTTCACAGCATCATCTTTTAGGATTTGAAATAGCTCAACTGTAATTCCATCACCTCTGCTAGCTTTGTTAATGTGATGCTTCCTAAGGCCTACTTGACTTCACATATCAGGATGTCTGGCTCTAGGTGAGTGATCACACCATCATAATTATCTGGGTCATGAAGATCTTTTTTGTACAGTTCTTCTGTGTATTGTTGTTACCTCTTCTTAATATCTTCTGCTTCTGTTAGGTCCATACCATTTCTATCCTTTATTGAGCCCATCTTTGCATGAAATGTTCCCTTGGTATCTCTAATTTTCTTGAAGAGATCTCTAGTCTTTCCCATTCTATTGTTTTCCTCTATCTCTTTACACTGATACCTGAGGAAGGCTTTCTTATCTCTCCTTGCTATTCTTTGGAACTCTGCATTCAAATGGGTATATCTTACCTTTTCTCCTTTGCATTTTGCTTCCTTTCTTTTCACAGCTATTTGTAAGACCTCCTCAGACAGCCATTTTGCTTTCTTGCATTTCTTTTTCTTGGGGATGGTCTTGATCCCTGTCTCCTGTACAATGTCATGAGCCTCTGTCCATAGTTCATCAGGCATTCTGTCTGTCAGATCTAGTCCCTTAAATCTATTTCTCACTTCCACTGTATAATTGTTAGGGATTTGATTTAGGTCATACTTGAATGGTCCAGTACTTTCTTCAATTTCAGTCTGAATTTGGCAATAAAGAATTCATGATCTGAGCCACAGTCAGCTCCCGGTATTGTTTTTGCTGACAGTATAGAGCTTCTCCACCTTCGGCTGCAAAGAATATAATCAGTCTGATTTCAGTGTTGACCATCTGGTGATGTCCATGTGAGGAGTCTTCTCTTGTGTTGTTGGAAGAGGGTGTTTGCTTTGACCACTGCGTTCTCTTGGCAAAACTCTATTAGCCTTTGCCATGTTTCATTCTATACTCAAAGGCCAAATTTGCCTGTTACTCCAGGTGTTTCTTGACTTCCTACTTTTGCATTCCAGTCCCCTATAATGAAAAGGACATCATTTTCGGGTGTTAGTTCAAGAAGGTCTTGTAGGTCTTCATAGAACCCTTCAACTTCAGCTCCTTCAGCATTACTGGTCGGGGCATAGACTTAGATTACCATGATATTGAATGGCTTGCCTTGGAAGAAACAGAGATCATTCTGTTTTTTTTGAGATTCCACCCAAGTACTGAATTTATAGACTTTTTTGTTGACTATGGTGGCTACTCCATTTCTTCTAAAAGATTCTTGCCCACAGTAGTTAATATAATGGTGATCTGAGTTAAATTCACCCATTCCAGTCCATTTTAATTCACTGATTCCTAAAATGTCAGTGTTCACTCTTGCCATCTCCTGTGACCACTTCTAATTTGCCTTGATTCATGGGCCTAACATTCCAGGTTCCTAAGTAATATTGCTCTTTACAACATCAGACCTTGTTTCCATCACCAGTCACAACCACACCTGGGTGTTGTTTTTGTTTGGCTCCATCTCTTCAGTCTTTCTGGAGTTATTTCTCCACTGATCTCCAGTAGCATATTGGGCACCTACCGACCTGGGGCGTAGCTCATCTTTCAGTGTCCTATATTTTTGCCTTTTCATACTGTTCATGGGGTTCTCAAGACAAGAATACTGAAGTGGTTGCCATTCCCTCCTCTAGTGGACCTCATTTTGACAGAATTCTCCACCACGACCTGTCCATCTTGGGTGGCCCCCCATAGAAAGGACATTAAGTATAGGTTAAAGAGATACCAAGAAAATAGAATGAACAAGATCAGTGTTGAAAGATGGCAGGGAAAGGGTGTGAAGTTAAGTAGTTAAGTCTAAACTTTGTGTTGTTGTTTAGTCACTAAGTCGTGTCCAACTCTTGGTGACCCCATGGACTTTAGCCCACCAGGTTCCTCTGTTCATGGGATTTCTTAGGCAAGAATACTGAGTGAGTTGCCATTTCCTTCTCTTAGATATCTTCCAAACCCAGAGATCAAACCCAGGTATCCAGCACTGGCAGGAGGACTTTTTTCCTTTTTTTTTTTTTTACTACTGAGGCAGCAGGGAAGTCTAAGTCTAAATTACCAGATATAAAGACTATATTTTACCCTAAAATCTACATACTGAAGAACTCTAAAGTGTATAGTTTAAGCCATAGACAAGCAATGTTTTACTCACTACTTAGAAAATTTAAAAGAAGACAGGTATGAGTTTTTTAAAGCAAATAACTGGTTTACATTCATAAAAATGTCTAAATTAACTAAGTTCATCATCATCACAATATGTAGAGCCTACTTATTTGGTTCATAGTACAGCATCTCAAAACAGAAAAATGTGGATACAAAAGAAAATAATTTTCTGGAGCTTGGGAAAAGCCCTTTAAAGAGTTTTAAGTGTGAAACACTTGACTTTCAACAAGTATACAGGAAGAAATCTTAGCCACAACACTAAAGTAACATTTTCACAGATTCTCAAAATAGAAGAATATTATTCATTCACATCTTTTTTGGGGGGGGGGATAAAAATAAGAAGCATATTTTGAGTTCTTATGTTTTCTTTGAGAGAAATTTTCAAATTCTTTGAAGAATTTATGTTTTCTTTGATAATGGACAAATGTTTATAAGAGATAAACTGATTTTAAATAACAATTCTAATTAAAATGGAATCTTTACCCAGGTAATAGAAATTACACACTTAATGTGTTATGTTGTGTTCTGTGTGTGCACTCAGTCTTGCCCAACTCTCTGTGGACTCCATTGACTATAGACCACCAGACTCCTAAGTCCATGGAGTTTTCCAGGCAAGGATACGTCAGTCAGGTTGCCATTTACTACTCCAGGGGATCTTCCTCACCCAGGGATTGAACTTACATCTCCTGTATTGGAGGCAGATTCTTTATCACTGTGCCACCTGGGAAGCCATTTTATATTATTAAGTTCATTTAATTCTGTCTCTTTCTTCTTCTCTTATGCCTTCTTCCTTCAACTTAAAAACAACATCTAAGCCTCTGTTCAAACTCTACATAAATAAGCACGGTTCTCTTAGGAACTTAAAGTTACAGTTAACAGACTTAGATATACATTGCCTTAGATTAATAATTCTAAGCATATGATTTTAATAATTAGTGAAAAGAGAAAAGTCAAATTCTGAAAGCAGCAAATCAACTATTTTAGAAGATGGGTCTAAAGATAGTGGGGAAATGCCATTTGTATAGTCTCTTATCAGGTACAGTATACTTTGTCAGACACTTAAAAATAATCCAGAAAGAAAAACACCAATACAGTATCAGTTCAGTTCAGTTCAGTTCAGTCGCTCAGTCGTGTCCGACTCTCCGCGAATACAGTATACTAACGCATATATATGGAATTTCAGTTCAGTTCAGTTCAGTCGCTCATTCGTGTCCAACTCTCTGTGACCCCATGAATCACAGCACCCAGGCCTCCCTGTCCATCACCAACTCCCAGAGTTCACTCAAACTCATGTCCACAGAGTTGGTGATGCCATCTAGCCATCTCATTCTCTGTCGTCCCCTTCTCCTCCCGCCCCCAACCTTTCCCAGCATCAGAGTCTTTTCCAGTGAGTCAATTCGTCGCATGAGGTGGCCAAAGTATTGCAGTTTCAGTTTTAACATCAGTCCTTCCAATGAACATCCAGGATTAATCTCCTTTAGAAAGGACTGGTTAGATCTCCTTGCAGTACAAGGGACTCTCAAGAGTCTTCTCCAACACCACAGTTCAAAAGCATCAATTCTTCAGTGATCAGCTTTCTTCACAGTCCAACTCTCACATCCATACATGACCACTGGAAAAACCATAGCCTTGACTAGACGGACCTTTGTTGGCAAAGTAATGTCTGTGCTTTTTAATATACTATCTAGGTCGGTCATAACTTTCCTTCCAAGGAGTAAGCGTCTTTTATTTCATGGCTGCAATCAGCATCTGCAGTGATTTTGGAGCCCAAAAAAATAAAGTCTGACACTGTTTCCACTGTTTTTCCATCTGTATGGAATTTAGAAAGATGCAAGTGATAACCCTGTATACGAGACAGCAAAAGAGACACAGATGTATAGAACAGTCTTTGGGACTCTGTGGGAGAGGGTGAGGGTGGGATGATTTGGGAGAATGGCATTGAAACATGTATGCTGTCATATGTGAAACGAATCACCAGTTCAGGGTCAATGCATGTTACAGGATGCTCGGGGCTGGTGTGCAGGGATGACCCAGAGGGAGGATAAAGGGAGGAGGGAGATGAGAGGGGAGGTTCAGGAGAGGGAACTCATGTGCACCCAGGGCGGATTCATGTCAATGTATGGCAAAACCAACCAATATAATAATGTAAAATAATTAGCCTCCAATAAAAAAAAAAAAGTAATCTGGCTATTTTAGGCATACCAATAAATCTGTTCATATTAATTAATTATAGGGTAAAAACTAAAATGCAAGAAGATATTAAAGCACATACAATATTATGTATGCATCATGAACTTAATTTGGAATTCTTTGGTTTTATAAAAAGTGGGAAGGTCAAAAGAAAAAAAAAAGTGGAGGTGTAAGAACTGAAAGAACTTCAATTTAGAAAAAGACATGAACTGCAATTATCTTCATGTGCCCTATTTAGAAAACATCTTGAAGCCATCTCTCCATGTTAAAAGAGAAGGTATTTATTGACTATATTTTTATCTTTCCATTAATTAGTTCTGCTTCAGAACTTATTCATTAAACACCTTAACACTTTTGACACACTAAAGAATTATGGAGCTACCAAGAGACTGTTGAGAGGCAAAGATCCAAGGGAACGAACTGCACCTGGTTTTTGGATTCAGAGATTTTAATTAATTTTAAAATGACCTCACCTCTACTTTTCAACTGGCAAATAAATCAGCGTAAGAGAGAGCAAGGCCTAAATATTTCTCCTATCAGATCAACTTAGACAAATTCTCATTTTTCTGAGGTATATGCAGATGGGGGAGGGGATGCTGTTTCTGTCTGACCCTTACAAGGGTTGTGATGAAAAAGAAAAGAGTTTAATGCTAAAAGTCACAATTCAGCTGAAGATATAATAGTTACAAATATCTGTGTACCAAATAACACAGTAATAAACGTTATAAATAGCAAACTACAGGAAATACAAAGAGACATAGATACAACACATTAATAATAAAATAACATGTCACTCTTAGTTCCAGGATAGATCAAAAGGAAAAAAAAAATAAGTAAAGATACAGAAAACCTAATTAACTTACTCAATAAGGTAGAAAACCTTGATATATGCCAAACTTCCTGTGCTGATAACTTTTGCAACTTTTCATTAAGTTTGCGATTATTACAAAATTCAGTTCAGTTCAGTTCAGTCGCTCAGTCGTGTCTGACTCTCCGCGACCCCATGAATCACAGCACGCCAGGCCTCCCTATCCATCACCAACTCCCAGAGTTCACTCAAACTCATGTCCACAGAGTCGGTGATGCCATCCAGCCATCTCATTCTCTGTCGTCCCCTTCTCCTCCCGCCCCCAACCTTTCCCAGCATCAGTTAGGCTACTAAAATATTAGAAATAAGAAAAAGTAGGATTGTAAAAAGAATGAACAGTCAGCATAGTGTCAGAAGTGATGTGGATGGATTACTCCTTTTCCCTCTCCCTCTCCTAAAACATTGTTATACATCTTAAGTGTTAAATAAAAAACAAAAATCCTTTTTAATTATAAAAGAAGTATTGTTGGCTTAGAAAAGTCTGAAAACATGCATCCCCAGTGGAAACCACACTGTGAAGTCACACAAAAGAGCTGGTGAGACAATCTACAAGTCAAGAAGCTGGTTCATTAAGAAAGACCCTTCTGGCAGGTTCCATGCCCCTGAGATGAAGCACAGGTGGCAACAGGCATAAGCTTCAGCAGGCTCACAGATGGAACCTATAAGCCATGTGAGCACAAGAGCATATCTGGACCACGGCAGACACACTTGTTGGGACATGTGGTACAAACATCTCTCACATATGACGTCACACACTGTCTCCTGAAGAAAGTCACTATGAGTCCACACTCCTACTCCACAATCTCCTCAGACTGCCTTCCTATAAAGCCAGATTGGTAGAAGGTGAAACACCAAGGCAGAGTTCTCAAAGGTTTTCTCCACAACTATCTTGTCGCTGATGATCCAAATCACAGACACCATGAGGATGTGACTTTGGCCAGCACTAGGGCACCTAGGCGGCCCTTTGAGCCTCTCCAGCATCATGCCTTCCCCCACCCCCGTCCCTGCACTTATCTCTTCCTTGGAAGACCACGTCCAGGGCAAATTTTTTTTTTAAACAGAAACCTTTTGATTGCCTTTTGGCTGAGCTAATCTTTGTTAGAGACCCACAGAATAAAGGAAAGAAAGTTTGCCAGAGAGGTATACATGTAATTTAACTCATTAAACCAAGAGATGAAAAGTCTCTGATATGTTCAGATTTTTGAGGAGGATAAACAAAAAGTATTCATTCAAGGAAATAAAATATGACAGATATACGATGAGACTGGACCAATACCCAGAGGCCCTGTGTTCATTTTTACTGTGTCATTGGGCAAACCTAGCTACCATTTTATTTTAAAATGAAAAGAAAATGCATTTTGTCTGTTTCACTGAGCAAATGATTCCAGCTTAGCAGACCTAGCCCAGAGGCACTGCACTCAGGGCTCTCTCAATCCATCTTTTTAGAAAAGAAACTAGCAAGGTGAAGCTGCAATGAAGAAAATGGGGCAAAACAAATGACAATGAGTGCACAGTCTAGGAAATTTATCACAACAGTACTCGCTTTATTATATTTGATGTCTGCTATCCCACCCACCATTGACATGTACATATAGGAAAAAATACACCTGTTTTGGGCTTGTGTTTTATCATCTTCTTTAAGCAAACAAGAATTGTTGTAGTGCGTATATGCTACATTTTACCACAAAGGATTGTTCTGGTGAAAAGTACACTTTTTATGAAGTATTATATAACTCCTTTATGCTCCAGGAAACAAAGCAGAACACACACCAAGCAACATTAAACACACCCAGAGTGCTGATTCTAAGAGCTTCATGCATTTTTCCAACCAAACAAAAAATAAATAAAAATAGCTTCTAAAAGAAATTTATGTATAAATGTAATATTATTTCTCAACAGTTAAAGAAAGTTTTACGAACAATAGTGTTCAGTCATTTGCATCCTTCAACTAATTTTTGTAACCCTTACAAGTTTATTGAACCTGTTTTCTTAGGAAGAGTCATTTTTTCTTAATTCTCAATTCTGTCTTTTTCTGGTAATTGTGCTTTTTGAATCAACCCTTCATTTGGGGGCTGGATTTTGCTTTTGCAGTTTCTAAAATACACAGTCAATTTTTTACTTATGAGAATAAGCAGCATTCAAGCTATGGTAGGTTGACCTCAGTAGCTAAAAAATCCAATAGTTTAAAAATTGAGCTCATTTTTCATGAGACAGAAGCCATGAAAAAATGTGATCAAAAGAGAGCTGACATCCTACAATTCTAACTTATTTTACTTGAAGAAACACAAGAAATTATTCTCCTCTGGCCTCATTATTGCTTCCTTTTTTATCTATGTGGACTTCATGCTGCAGATATTTGAGCAGAAAATGATCTAAAATATCATTTAGCAATTTTTACCAAGATAAAATGTAAAATGGATTACACTGTCCCCAAACATGCAATTTAAAAAAAATTTTTCACTCACATATACTGTCACTGCCTTTTTTCATTAGCACAACTATATCAGGTCTCTGAATTTTAGAACAAATTTATTACTAGCTGAATGATTTTTCTCACTCATAAATATAGATGGGTAGAACCAGCTTTAAAAACCTATGTTTACTTGCATTGTGATCATTTCAATATAACAGGTCAAATTCAACCACACCTCCTCATTACTTTCTGCTCATTACTCAGGTCCGCAGCAAGCAAGCAGAAAGTTTTGTGGAAAGATGATCTGGACTCAAGCACTAATTCTCAGGTAACTAGCTGAACCAGCCACTGAACTGGTTGGCTGTTATTGGATGTATAAATCTTCAGTTTATATATCTCTAAAGGGAAGTGTTGATCTGCAAAGGTTCTGTTGTCCCTCTGAGACAAATACTGTAGCTTACTAACCTGACAATCATTTCACAAGCCATTTTCACACTTACCAACATGGAAGTTCAGTCACCCTAGGCTGTGATCACCTTTCATCTAAAAGGCATTGTCATATTGTTGCCAAAGAAAGTTTAATCAAACCCTCATGCAGTCCATTAAGCTATGACCAATACTAATGTTCTGTGCTGAAATAGCATTACTAGTTTTCACTGAGATTTATCATCTCATTAGTGACCCAATTTCCAAAGTCACCCAGCAAAGGAAATTTCTCTTAAGAAACCTGAGAAGTAAAACCTCTAAAATTGTTACACGTTTGCTACTACATTAGGAAAGTTCACAGTACCTAAAATAGCCACCACCTCATCATCCTGGATGACTTCCAAGGATCCTGACACCACAAAGCAGAGGGCATCCACACTTTCTCCAGCATGGTAAATGAGGTCCCCAGGAGCACAGTGAATAGTTTGGAATTCTACTGCCAAGGCTCGCAGACACCCATCGCTGGCCAATCGAAAAGCAGGATGTTCATTAAAAACCTTCCGGTTTAGATGAACACAGATATCAGCTCTCATGTCCTTGGGACAGATGGAGAGGACCTGAAGAAAGTGAGAGATGAATAAGTAAGAAGAAAAAAGAGAGAAAGACTATTTCCAACAAAAAGGAATCTGACAAATACTTATCGACTATGGCACAGTCTGTAAAATGCTGTATTGAGGAAAAAGGTAACGAGCCACAGCTCTGCTCCAAAAGATCTAATAATCCAGTGAGATGGGCTGATGACCATATGGGCTATTACAACACAGCACCATGTAGTGAGTTTCTGAGTGGATATGGATCTCATCATGGAGTGAAGACAGTCTTAAGACGGCTGGGAAGAGTCTCAGAAAAGAATGTATTATAATGTCATCAAATAAATAAAATAGGTCATTAACATTCATTTCAGTTTAGCTGCTACCTTATAATTTTTTTCATAACTACCTCAAAATTCAGGATAACGGACCTTACCACACATTGGAAGTGGATTCATATTAACCAATTACAAGACAACAAAATCAACAAAAGCATCACTGCAATATGTCATGCCACTTGACATGCTGATAACAGCTCCACTCTCAATATGTTTTCTTCACTCTGAAATATTTTTATTTTACCAATAAATTTATGTTCAGGGAGCAAAAGGGTATTCACAAGCCTTCTGTAAGGCTTAAAAAACTGGCAATGTCCACGCTGGCAGAGGTGGGCACTGCAGGCTGCATGGTAGCCCTTGCTCATTCAGGTCTTTGACTCCTAAAGACTGCTGAGAGCAACAGCAGAATTCAAGCTCCAAGCACCATTTAGAAGTGGGGACAAATGGCAGAAACATGCTTGAAGAGACTGAGGTATAGAAATTTTATTCCCTGTAGCTTTCAGACAAAGCAATTAAAGACCCAGATTAAAATGGACACATAATCACATTATCATCAGAGCATCATCGAGCAAGATATGATTATAGAAGTCAGGATAGTCCATGTGAAAGGTGCATGTGCAAACTCAGAATCCCCTCCCAACTCCCTTGGTAAACTCTTCCTTATAATCAGAAATGTTTTTCTTTGATAGAATTTGAATCCCTTGAGCTGAAGTCTAAGTTGATTTGTCCTCATTAAATTATACCAAATAATATTTTCATATAAAATAGTTTTCTTTCCTATGCTAATTGCATTTTAACCTTTAAAAAATGACCTAAGGCCTGGAATATTCCTTTCACTTGGAGCTCACTATCCATGAAAAGCAGGTTGCTTCTGTTTGTAGAAGACGAGCCATCATAAATGTAAAGACCTTAATTAAATTATGCTTTCAATATCCATCCCCTTAACCTTTCCTAATATTGTGATACCATGTCATATCACTTCAGGATCTTTGCGGATTTTTTCTTACTCTTCTGAATTCCTATGTGCAATAGTGATCAGCTCTCCTATGTTTCTGAAAGAGTTCATCTTTGAAAAAAGGAACATCTAACAGAACTATAGAAGCAATTGGCACTTTCCACATCAGTTAGTTTCCATAACAATACAATGTTTTCTTTACTATATTAACTTTCAGTGACTCCTGAAAATAGTCTTTCAGTGGGCACTTACTGAGCTTCTACCGTGAGGCATGTCACTGCATTAAATTCCTGGAACTAGAAGGGTAATATGCTGTCTTTGCTTTGGCGGAGCTAACGATGAAGTAGGGGGAGGTAGGAGGTAAAAACACAATTATAATACAGTGAGAAAAGTATGATAGGGGAATGGCCATGGTGACATGGAAGTGTGCCTACAGGTATCATGAAAGATCAGCCTCAGAAGGTCATAGGTCTGGGTACAGATCTACCACTTACCTTTGTAACCTAAGGCAACTTATTTATCACTCTGAATCTCATCTGTGAAATGGGATGATAGTGTTTATTTCATAGGTTCATTGTAGAAATTAAATGAAAGGATTTGAGTTTAGCCCAGCTTTGTCTTGCACATGGTAAATGCTAAAGAAAGACTAGGCTTTATTTTCCCTACCGAACATTGGAGTATTCCAACAAAATGTAATGTTTTTCAGCTCTCTTTAAAAGCAATTTGTTTTTTTTTTTTTCCATTCTCCATGCCTGCCTGAATTCTGTTTCTTGACTGTTTGATGAAGTTCTAGGAAGAATTAAGAAAGTATTTCTGCATGAGCCTGAATATATTTCAAGTTTTACCTAATATGAATATTTTCCTCAAGTTGAAAATAGAATTGGTGCTAGGGGAGCAAAAATCGTAAAAGCAATTTTAAAATATATACATACATGTATAAATATTACACTGAATAGTTTAATGGTCAAACAGATCAGTCTATTTCTATTTTGTTGCCTTATAGAATTTTCATTGTTTTATATTCATTTTAAATCTTTTTAAATATTTCTTTCAAGATTCAAGCAGAAAATGAAATCTCCCAGTATTAGCAATATTCTCTGTTCAGTAGCATATCAAAAGAGGACTTTTATTACATTTTAAGTGCATTTTTCTTTTCTTCACTTTCCTTAAGACATTGACATTTTTATTATTTTGATTCACAGTATAAAGTCCAAATGTCATAAAGTGGCAAATTAAAACTAAGTGTTAAATAGACCAAAGTCACACCTACTGGCAAGCTCCATTCCAATCCCTTATATATAGCATGTGTCTGTCATCGAGACATGAGCATAATCTTTTTTTTTCTGTAAATGAAACCCCTAATAAGTATCTTTGTGTTGATGCTTGTGCTCAGTCATGTCCAACTCTCTGTAATCCCATGGACTGTAGCCCACCAGGCTCCTCTATCCATGGAATTTTCCAGGCAAGAACACTGGAGGGGTTGCCATTTCCTCCTCTAGAGGATCTTCCTGACATAAGGATTGAACCTTTATCTCTTGTGTCTCCTACATTAGCGAGCAGGTTCTTTACAACTGCACCACCTGGGAAGCTAATAAAATGTCTTGCCTGAATGTGTGTGTGTTAAGTCACTGCTGCTGCTGCTGCTAAGTTGCTTCAGTCATGTCCGACTCTGTGCGACCCCATAGACAGCAGCCCACCATGCTCCCCCGTCCCTGGGATTCTCCAGGCAAGAACACTGGAGTGGGTTGCCATTTCCTTCTCCAATGTGTGAAAGTGAAAAGTGAAAGTGAAGTCGCTCAGTCATGTTTGACTCCTAGCGACCCCATGGACTGCAGCCTACCAGGCTACTCCGCCCATGGGATTTTCCAGGCAAGAGTACTGGAGTGGCTTGCCATTGCAGTGGTGCCCAATTCTTTGCGACTCAATAGACAGTAGCCCGCCAGGCTCCTGTGTCCATGGGATTCTCCATGCAAGAATACTGGAGTGGGTTGTCACACCCAGCTCCAGGATTCTTCCTGATTCAGGGATCGAAACTGTCTCTCTTATGTCTCCTGCATTGGCAGGCAGGTTATTTGCCACTGTTGCCAACTGGAAAGCCCAATAAGTGTCTTATGCAAGGCAAAATTTAGTTTTAAGTTATAAAATAAAACTTTCAAGATAACTGTCACACCTGGTCCATTATTCCCAATTTCAATTTTTTCTGCTTTGAATGTCATATCCAATCTCTTGTCAGATAGCTCCCAACTGGGTATCTTATCAGTTCACTTCAGACACTCAGCCATATCCAACTCTGTGACCCCATGGAATGTAGCATTTTGGCTTCCCTATCCATCACCAATTCCCAGAGCTTCCTCAAACACATGTCCATGGAGTCGGTGATGTCATTCAAACATCTCATCCTCTGTAGTCCCCTTCTCTTCCTGCCTTCAATCTTTCCCAGCATCAGAGTCTTTTCTAAGGAGCCAGTTCTTTCCATCAGGTGGCCAAGGTATTGGAGCGTCAGCTTCATCATCAGGATGAATATTCAGGACTGAATTCCTTTACGACTGACTGGTTGGATCTCCTTGCAGCCCAAGGGACTCTCAAGAGACTTCTCCAACACCACAGTTCAGAAGCATCAATTTTTCAGTGCTCAGCTTTCTTTATGTGAGAGATTCAAGTCTCACATCCACACATTATTACTGGAAAAACCATAGCTTTGACTATACGACGGACCTTTGATGATAAAATAATGTCTATGCTTTTTAATATGCTGTCTAGGTTGGTCATAGCTTTTCTTCCAAGGAGAAAGCGTCTTAATATCATGGCTGCAGTCAACATCTGCAGTGACTTTGGAGCCCTCAAAAATAAAATCTGTCACTGTTTCCATTGTTTTCCCATTTATTTGCCATGAAGTGATGGGACTGGATCACAACAAACTGTGGAAAATTCTTAAAGAGATGGGAATAACAGACCACCTGACCTGCCTCCTGAGAATCTATATGTAGGTCAAGAAGCAACAGTTAGAACCGAACATGAAACAACAGACTGGTTCCAAATCAGGAAAGGAGTACATCAAGGCTGTACATGGCACCCTTGCTTATTTAACTTATATGCAGAGTACAGCATAAGAAATGCTGGGCTGGAGGAAGCACAAGCTGGAATCAAGATTGCCAGGAGAAATACCAATAACCTCATATAGGCAGATGACACCACACTTACAGCAGAAAGTGAAGAACTAAAGAGTATTTGATGAAAGTGAAAGAGCAGAGTAAAAAAGTTGGCTTAAAACTCAAAATGCAGAAAACTAGGATTATGGCATTGGATCCCAACAGTTCATATCAAATAGATGGAGAAACAAAGGAAACAGTGACAGACTTTATTTTTTTGGGCTCCAAAATCACTGCAGATGATGACTGCAGCCATAAAATTAAAAGACGCTGGCTCCTTGGAAGAAAAGTTATGACCAACCTAGACAGCATATTAAAAAGCAGACATTACTTTGCCAACAAAGGTTCGTTTAGTTAAAGCTATGGTTTTTCCAGTAGTCATGTATGGATGTGAGAGTTGGACTATAAAGAAAGCTGAATGAAGAAGAATTGATGCTTTTGAACTGTGGTGTTGGAAAAGACTCTTTAGAGTCCCTTGGACAGAAAGGAGATCCAAACAGTCCATCCTAAAGGAAATCAGTCCTGAATTTTCACTGAAAGGACTGATGGTGAAGCTGAAACTCCAATACTTTGGCCACCTCATGCGAAGAACTGATTCACTGGAAAAGACCCTGATGCTGGGAAAGATTGAAGGCAGGAGGAGAAGGGGATGACAGAGGATGAGATGGTTGGATGGTACCACCGACTCAATGGACATAAGTTTGAGTAAGCTCTAGGAGTCAGTGATGGACAGGGAGGCCTGGCATGCTGCAGTCCATGGGGTTTCATAGAGTTGGACATGACTGGGTGACTGAACTGAACTGATGGGACTGGATGCCATGATCTTATTTTTTGAAAGCTGAGTTTTAAGTCAGCTTTTTCACTCTATTCTTTCATTTTCAAAAAGCTGTTTTGCTCCTCTTCAATTTTTTCCGTAAGGGTGGTGTCATCTGCATATCTGAGGTCATTGATATTTCTCCTGGCAGTCTTGATTCTAGCTTTTGCTTCATTCCAACCTGGCATTTCACATGATGTACTCTTATAGTCATAAACAAATGAAGCTACATTTCAGTAGACTATATCTAATTAACAATGACTTCTTTTATTTGACTCCAGGGTTTTTTTTTATCCTCTCTTCATGTCCTGCTGCTGCTGCTGCTGCTAAGTAAAATTCAGTCATGTCTGACTCTGTGCAACCCCATAGACTGTAGCCCACCAGGCTCCTCTGTCCACAGGATTCTCTAGGCAAGAATACTGGAGTGAGTTGCCATTTTCTTCTCTGTCTTCATGTCCAGGTAGTAATAAATCAAAGTGTATTCTTAATTAAGACAATAAGCTTTGTCTTTGGAAGAGCTCTGGCTATATATATGGGATCATTTTTAGAATTCTGCAAGTTGAGTTCAGTTCAGTCACTCAGTCATGTCCAACTCTGCAACCCCTTGATTGCAGCATGCCAAGTTTCCCTGTCCATCACCAACTCCCAGAGCTTGCTCAAACTCATGTCCATAGAGTGGGTGATGCCATCCAACCATCTCATCCTCTGTTGTACCCTCTCCTCCTGCCTTCAATCTTTCCAGCATCAGGGTCTTTTTAAGTGAGTCATTTCTTTGCATCAGGTGGCCAAAGTACTAGAGCTTCAGCTTTATCATCAGTCTTTAAAATGAATATTTAGGATTTATTTACTTTAGAATTGACATATTAGGATTGATATATATAAGGAATCATTTTTAGAATTCTGCAAAACAAGTGTGAAAAAAGAGAAAGTATGCCACGGTCTGAAAAAAAGATAACATTTTTGATACCAGTTTCATTAAACCCAAGATCAAGAGGTATCTTAACAGATTACCCTCAGACTCCAAAGAGCTAATCTCAACACTGAGACTCATATGTGTTTTACTCATAGTAAAACACAAATATCTCACTTTCTTAGAAATCTAAAGACTCGCTTCCCCACCAGATACAACTCAAGTCTTAAGCAAGCACACAAGGCTCTTTATAGTGAAAGTCTCTTCCAGCCACATCTCTTACTATCTTCCTTCAACCTTGCATCCAAGTCACATATTTCTTCCCTGTCTAAAGTTGGGCTTGCCTTGTGGCTCAGCTGGTAAAGAATCATCCTGCAATGCCGGAGATCTAGTTTCAATCCCTGGGTTGGGAAGATCCCCTGGAGAAGAGAAAGGCTACCCACTCCAGTATCCTGGCCTGGAGAATTCCATGCGCTGTACAGTCCATGGGGTCACAGAGTCGGACACGACTGAGTGACTTTCACTTTCATTTTCAAAGTTGCCATGCTCACTTGTGGTTGGTTCCCTTTTTACACGCTGTTCCTTTGACTGGCATACCTCATCATCTCATTCTCTGCCTTCTCACCTCCATTCCATCCATCAAAACACTTATCATCCCTGGTTGTTTCACAAATACAATTTACACACAGCTCTATCATAGATTTTTAAATCATATAGAAGGGGAAAATGAGAGTAACAGGTGTTGTAATCTGCATTTTTAAATAATAGCACAATAGTAATATTAAATTATCACAGAAGTGAAAAAACTTTATCCTAAAGTTTTTAAACTTTTATTTACAGCAGTAGAATTATCCTTTACACTTTTAATGCAATCTAACCTTATGACTGAACGACTTCACTCTCACTTTTCACTTTCACACATTGGAGAAGGAAATGGCAACCCACTCCAGTGTTCTTGCCTGGAGAATCCCAGGGACGGGGGAGCCTGGTGGCCTGCCGTCAATGGGGTCACACAGAGTCGGACACGATTGAAGTGACTTAGTGGCAGCAGCAGCAACCTTATGTCTACCTGATATATAAAGCAGATACATGTGGCATTATGCTGGGTGAAAATCTGATAGAAAAGCTGACTCCAGGGAGGGCTCCAGAAGACACATTCATTCATTTAACTCACAACACTAAGCTCTGGTTATGTACTAGCCACATGCAGGCTACTCTGCAGGGCCTCCAGATCTGTCAGATAAAACTCTCATGGTGCCTATCTCCCTGGAGCTTCCAGTCATGAACAGTCTGAAAAATCAGTTCCTAGTCCAGTGCCCCATTTTACAGAAGGGCATCAAATGTGCTCAACGTTTCTCAAAAAATTCAGGTCAGCTCAGTTCAGTCGCTCAGTTGTGTCCGACTCTTTGCAACCCCATGAATCACAGCACGCCAGGCCTCCCTGTCCATCACCAACTCCCGAAGTTCACTCAAACTCATGTCCATCGAGTCGGTGGTGCCATCCAGCCATCTCATTCTCTGTCGTCCCTTCTCCTCCCGCCCCCAATCCTTCCCAGCATCAGAGTCTTTTCCAGTGAGTCAGCTCTTCGCAGGAGGTGGCCAAAGTATTGGAGTTTCAGCTTTAGCATCAGTCCTTCCAATGAACACCCAGGACTGATCTCCTTTAGAATGGACTGGTTGGATCTCCTTGCAGTCCAAGGGACTCTCAAGAGTCTTCTCCAGCACCACAGTTCAAAAGCATCAATTCTTCAGCGATCAGCTTTCTTCACAGTCCAACTCTCACATCCATACATGACCACTAGATAAACCATAGCCTTGACTAGACGGACCTTGGTTGGCAAAGTAATGTCTCTGCTTTTTAATATACTATCTAGGCTGGTCATAACTTTCCTTCCAAGGAGTAAGTGTCTTTTAATTTCATGGCTGCAATCAGCATCTGCAGTGATTTTGGAGCCCAAAAATAGAAAGTCTGACACTGTTTCCACTGTTTCCCCATCTATTTCCCAAGAAGTGATGGGACCAGATGCCATGATCTTTGTTTTCTGAATGTTGAGCTTCAAGCCAACCTTTTCACTCTCCTCTTTCACTTTCATCAAGAGGCTTTTGAGTTCCTCTTCACTTTCTGCTATAAGGGTGGTGTCATCTGCATTATTGATATTTCTCCTGGCAATCTTGATTCCAGCTTGTGCTTCTTCCAGCCCAGTGTTCCTCATGATGTACTCAGCATATAAGTTAAATAAGCTGGGTGACAATATACAACCTTGACGTACTCCTTTTCCTATTTGGAATCAGTCTGTTGTTCCATGTCAGTTCTAACTGTTGCTTCCTGACCTGCTGCTGAAGCCTGGCTTGGAGAATTTTGAGCATGACTTTACTAGCGTGTGATATGAGTGAAATTGTGTGGTAGTTTGAGCATTCTTTGGCATTGCCTTTCTTTGGGATTGGAATGAAGACTGACCTTTTCCAGTCCTGTGACCACTGCTGAGTTTTCCAAATTTGCTGGCATATTGAGTGCAGCACTTTCACAGCATCATCTTTCAGGATTTGAAATAGCTCAACTGGAATTCCATTACCTCCACTAGCTTTGTTTGTAGTGATGCTTCCTAAGGCCCTTTTGACTTCACATTCCAAGATGTCTGGCTCTATGTGAGTGATCACACCATCGTGATTATCTTGATCGTGAAGATCTTTTTTATACAGTTCTTCTGTGTATTCTTGCCACCTCTTCTTAATATCTTCTGCTTCTGTTAGGTCCATACGAACTTCCAGATGTTCAAGCAGGTTTTAGAAAAGGCAGAGGCACCAGAGATCAAATTGCCAACATCCGCTGGATCATGGAGAAAGCAAAAGAGTTCCAGAAAAACATCTATTTCTGCTTCATTGACTATGCCAAAGCCTTTGACTGTGTGGATCACAATAAACTGGAAAATTCTGAAAGAGATGGGAATAACAGACCACCTGACCTGCCTCAATAAATTAGCAAAGCCTAAAACTTTTGAGTTCCAGCTCTTAAGAGAATGCTCCCAAGCAAAGCTCAGCCAGTATTAAAATATAACATCTGGCACTTCCTGACGTTCTCTGGTTCTTAGTGTATTACAAAAGTATAATTGCTGATTTCTGAAAATCAAAGTATAATTAATCAAACTAGTTTATTAGGAAATCAGTAATGCCACCACCACCATCACTGAACAGCCTTGATTACTTTGCAAATTTGCTTCTGTTTCTAACTAAACATTTTATTTTAGCTCCATTTGTATTGCATACAAAATGTGTTGGTGAAGACATGAGGATTCACTGAAAAATTATTAGTTTATCTCATTACCATTTGCCAAAGGGAAGGCATCTTATTCCATATATAAGTTTTAGCATATGTATTGAAAGGATCTGAACTAGATATTAGTATGAAAGTGAAAGTTTTAGTCACTCAGTTGTTTCCCTGTCTAACTCTACAACCCTATGGACTGTAGCCCAACAGTCTCCTCTATCCATGGAATTCTCCAGGTAAGAATACTGGTAGCTATTTTCTTCTCCAGAGGATCTTCCTGACCCAAGTATTGCACCCAATCTCTTGCTTTCTGGCAGATTCTTTACCATCTGAGCCACGAAGAGGCCCAGATTATATCATAAAGAGAAAATTTGATAAATGTCATTCAGGCAGGTCCCCTCCCCCAACAATTTCATCCTTTATGGTATTAGGGTTTAGAAGAAGCTTAGAAGAAGAGAGTTCTAAATACTTTCACTAGAAACCAAGAAGTTAAATCAAGATTCTCCGAGGAAATGATTAACTAGAGTCAAAGGAAAATGGTTGATTCTCTCTAATTCATTCTTTGACTACACTTTAAAATGTATGTTAATACTCATCATACAAAACATGGGAAATCAAAAAACTATAAAGAAGAACACAGAATTTTTTTCATTATTTATACATACTTATACACATACCGGAGAAGGCAATGGCAAGCCACTCCAGTACTCTTGCCTAGAAAATCCCATGGATGGAGGAGCCTGGTAGGCTGCAGTCCGTGGGGTCGCTAAGGGTCGGACACGACTGAGCGACTTCACTTTCACTTTTCACTTTCACACATTGGAGAAGGAAATGGCAACCCACTCCAGTGTTCTTGCCTGGAGAATCCCAGGGACGGGGGACCCTGGTGTGCTTCTGTCTATGGGGTCACACAGAGTCGGACATGACTGAAGTGACACAGCAGCAGCAGCATACACATACAGGTGGAGAAGGCAATGGCACCCCACTCCAGTACTCTTGCCTGGAAAATCCCATGGACAGAGAAGCCTGGTAGGCTGCAGTCCATGGGGTCGCTAAGGGTCGGACACAACTGAGTGACTTCACTTTCACTTTTCACTTTCATGCACTGGAGAAGGAAATGGCAACCCACTCCAGTGTTCTTGTCTGGAGAATCCCAGGGACAGGGGAGCCTGGTGGCTGCCGTCTATGGGGTCGCACAGAGTCGGACACAACTGAAGCGACTTAGCAGCAGCAGCAGCAGCATACACATACAGGGGCTTCCATGGTGGTTCAGGTGGTAAGGAATCTGCCTGCAGTTCAGGAGATCCACGTGGAACTAGTTGAGAAGAATTCACCTGCCAGTGTAGGAGATATTCCATCCCTGGGCTAGAAGATGCCCTGGAAGAAGACATGGCAACCCATTCCAATATTCTTGCCTGGAGAATCCCATGGACAAACAAGCCTGGCGGGCTGCAGTCTATGCAGTCACAAAGAGTTGGACACAACAGAGTACACATATACACATGTAGAGTATTTTTATAAAACTTGAGTCTCTAAAGTTTTATTTCAGGCTGTAATCACTCAATGTCATGTTATAATCATTTCCCATGCCATGAAATACTGATTCAAAAACATAATTTGAATCACTGCAAAATAATTCCTAATATAATTATAACACAATTCACTTAACCATTGTATTATAATAGGATGTCGAGATTTTCAGTTTTCCCTTTCATAACTCAAGTCATAACAAATACACTGTACCCTTTTTTTTTCTAGCCATTAACACTTTATATCAGATTGACTTAAGGACAGCAATTTTAGAAGTAAAATTACTGAATAAAGTATAAAAACATTTTTAAGGCTCTTGCCAAATTGTTTCCTGGAAAATTTGTACCAAATTACACTTTGATTGGTAGTATATGAGAGTATCTTACACGATTTTAGAATCTGTCTCTAAAATCTCTTGCTTGCATTTGAAAGAGAAACAAATGGCAATTTAATCTGAAACAAAAGAATTGTATAGTGTAATGAGAGGGGCTGGAGAGCTTTAGTTTTAGTGGAGGTATCTCCTACCACTGCTCCTGAATTCAATGACTACAGACCATTTCTAATTCATTTTCAACAAATCTTTAATGTGAAAATGGGGATAATAAGTACAATTGTATTTTAAGTGCCTGAAGGTAGAGAACTAAACAAGCTCCCTCTTGATGTCTCGTACTTCTTTAAAATATTTTACTGTTTATATATAAAATTTTATATCAAGAATAATATAGTGATAGTTGTTTTTAATAATAGTTGATTACTGAAAATGATCTCCCAGTTTTCTTTTTTAAAACAATAGAATAAATACATTGATGACATTTTGATAGGCATTGAAGTCGTCATTCACATTCTTCAAAATTCCTGCTCCCTTTATGCAATTATGTCCTGATAATTAATCTCTGTTCACCAGTCCAACTGAATTAGTATAAAGTTAGTGAAAATTAGTTCAAAATGTCAAGCAAATGACATTTGCACTCGCTCAAGACTACCAACAAGTAAAGCAGAGTTCTCTGCACAAATTCAATTCTCAATAACTTTATGGGAAGAAAAGAAAGCTCACCTTCTTTTTTTTTTTTTTTTTAATATAGCCAGGCAGCCATGTGATCCAAAGGAGAGCAGCTGACTGGATGTTAGTTCTGCCAATTCCTGGGGTATCAAAACCCCTATAGAATTAACTCAGAGAAATGTAATAAAATAAAACCAAAGTAAATTAATTTCCATTATTTAAAAGTAAAAGGACATTTTTAGCAACAGAGACTGCTATAACCATTGAATGATTTTAGGTTAAAATTCATAGGTTTCAATTTACAGATAAATTTTCTGTGACTAGAATTCAAATACAAAAGTGAAATATAAGGTTTTTGTTTAAAAAATACAGAAAATCACTCCTACCAAGCTTTCCATGGTCTTCATTTTCTAGCAAAATGAGCAGTAAAAAAAAAAAAACAAATAGCAATTGTTTTCAATTTTTAACTTGTGAAAGCTACTGTTTGGGACTATTAACTTTCCAAATGTAGGGCTCTGACAAACTTCAGAGTTTCTATTGTTCTCTATCTCATCTCTGTACTTTTATATGTGCCTAGAAAAAGGAGAATGTCAAGACTGTATATTGTCACCCTGCTTATTTAACTTATACACAGAACATCATGAGAAACGCTGGGCTGGAGGAAGCACAAGCCGGAATCAAGATTGCTGGGAGAAATATCAATAACCTCATATGGGCAGATGACACCACCCTTATGGCAGAAAGTGAAGAAGAACTAAAGAGCCTCTTGATGAAAGTGAAAGAGGAGAGTGAAAAAGTTGGCTTAAAGCTCAACATCCAGAAAACTAAGATCATGGCATCCGGTCCCATCACTCCATGGCAAATAGATGGGAAACAGTGGAAACAGCGGCTGACTATTTTTCTGGGCTCCAGAATCCCTGCAGATGGTGACTGCAGCCATGAAATTAAAAGACACTTACTCCTTGGAAAGAAAGTTCTGACCAACCTAGACAGCATATTAAAAAGTAGAGACATTACTTTGTCAACAAAGGTCCAGCTAGTCAAGGCTATGGTTTTTTCCAGTGGTCATGTTGGACTGTAAAGAAAGCTGAGCGCCAAAGAATTGATGCTTTTGAACTGTGGTGTTGGAGAAGACTCTTGAGAGTCCCTTGGATTGCAACGAGATCCAACAGTCCATCCTAAAGGAGATCAGTCCTGGGTGTTCACTGGAAGGACTGATGTTAAAGCTGAAACTCCAATCCTTTATCCACCTGATGCAAAGAGCTGACTCATTTGAAAAGACCCTGATGCTGGGAAAGATTGAGGGCAGGAGAAGAGGACGACAGAGAATGAGATGGTTGGATGGTATCACCAACTCGATGGACATGAGTTCGGGTAGGCTCCAGGAGTTGGTGATGGACAGGGAGGCCTGGTGTGATGCAGTTCATGGGGTCACAAGGAGTCAGACACAACTGAGCAACTGAACTGAACTGAATATAACTAAATAAGAATACTTTCCCACATGTGAAGATATTTTCTAAACTCATGTTTTAGAAGTAATTTGATTAATTATCCAGTAGACTAGAAACTCTTCGAAAGAAAGTTATGACCAACTTTGATAGTATATTAAAAAGCAGAGACATTACTTTGCCAACAAAGGTCTGTCTGGCCAAGGCTATGGTTTTTCCCGTGGTCATGTATGGATGTGAGAGTTGGACTGTGAAGAAAGCTGATCGCCAAAGAATTGATGCTTTTGAACTGTAGTGTTGGAGAAGACTCTTGAGAGTCCCTTGTACTGCAAGGAGATCCAACCAGTCCATTCTAAAGGAGATCAATCCTGGGTGTTCATTGGAAGGACTGATGATAAAGCTGAAACTGCAATACTTTGGCCACCTCATGCAACAAGTTGACTCACTGTAAAAGACTCTGATGCTGGGAAAGGTTGGGGGCGGGAGGAGAAGGGGACGACCGAGAATGAGATGGCTGGATGGCATCACCGACTCTGTGGACATGAGTTTGAGTGAACTCCGGGAGTTGGTGATGGACAGGGAGGCCTGGCGTGCTGTGATTCATGGGGTCGCGGAGAGTCGGACATGACTGAGCGACTGAACTGAATTGAAGTGAACTGAGACTAGAAACAATCTGGCCATGATCTTTGTAAATGTCACCCATGACAAATGATGTTCCTGGTGTCTTTAAAAGGAGTTCCTCTCATGTGTTGTGGGTGGAAATGAATTACCTGACTGTATTGACAAAACTGAATATATATATAATATATATATTATATTTTCTCTTGCCTAGAAAATCCCATGGACAGAGGAGCCTGGTGGGCTACAGTCCATGGGGTCGCTACTAGTCGGACAAGACTGAGCAACTTCACTTTCACTTTTCACTTTCACACGTTGGAGAAGGAAATGGCAACCCACTCCAGTGTTCTTGCCTGGAGAATCCCAGGGATGGCGGAGCCTAGTGGGCTGCCGTCCATGGGGTTGCACAGAGTCCGACACGACTGAAGTGACTTAGCAGCAGCATTATAATATATATAATATTATATATAATATATACATTATAATAATATATATAATAATTATAATATTCAGTTCAGTTCAGTTCAGTCGCTCAGTCATGTCCAACTCTTTGCGACCACATGAATCACAGCACGCCAGGCCTCCCTGTCCGTCAGCAACTCCCGGAGTCCACTCAAGCTCAATAAATCAGTCGCTAAGTTGTGTCCAACCCTCTGTGACCCCATGGACTGTAGCCTGCCAGGCTCCTCTATCATTGGAATTGTCTAGGCAAGAGTACTGGAATGAGTTGCCATTTCTTACTCCAGGGGATATTCCCAAACCAGGGATCAAACCCTCATCTCCTGCTTTGATAGGGATATCTTTACCACTGTGCCACACACACATGTGTACACACACACACACATATATACTTTCCTCAAGGACTGCAAGATCAAACCAGTCAATCCTAAAGGAAATCAACCCTGAATATTCATTGGAATGACTGATGCTTAAATTGAAACTCCAAAATTTTGGCCATCTAATGTGAAGAGCCAACTTATTGCAAAAGATCCTGATGCTAGGAAATACTGAAGGCCAAAGAAGTGGGTGGCAGAGGATGAGATGGTTAAGTAACATCATTGATTCAATGGACATGAATTTGAGCAGACTCCAGGAGACAGTGAAGGTCAGGGAAGCCTGGAGTGCTATGGTCCATGGGGTTGCAAAGAGTTGGACATGACTTTGCAACTCAATAACAACAGTCCATCCTAAAGGAGATCAGTCCTGAGTGTTCATTGGAAGGACTGATGTTGAAGCTGAAACTCCAGTACTTTGATCACCTGATGCAAAGAGCTGACTCATTTGAAAAGACTCTGATACTGGGAAAGATTGAAGGCAGGAGGAGCAGGGAACGACAGAGGATGAGACGGTTGGATGGCACCACCGACTCAATGGATATGAGTTTGGGTAGGCTCCAGGAGTTGGTGATGGACAGGGAGGCCTGACATGCTGCAGGTCATGGGATCACAAAGAGTGGGACACGACTGAGCAACTGAACTGAACTGAACAACAAAAATACTTCATTCATTAATTTTACTTCTAAAAATGCTCTCCTTAGAAAATATGATATAGGTAGAGGGTGTTTGATATGGCTTTATATATACTTATGGTGACAATTATTTCTAGAATGAAACATTATTTTATAACTCTAACACTTAGATATATAATAAATAGTAATGTATGAATGTGTAAAATGACTAGGTACTATAAAACCAGAAATCTTTCAAAGAACACCAAGCTCTTTCACTCACTCTCCCAATATGCTGACATTTATCAGACTAGACACTGATCAATGTGCTCTTAGTGAATAAAGCCTACTTTGTTATTATTTATAGTTGAAATGGGATAGCAATACCAGACAGAGCTTCCTTATAATTAGACCCTTCACTGTTAGTAACATGTCTCAGGAATTTAGCTCTCTGGAATCACTAGAACAGACAAGAAATGTATAGTTACTTGAATATTTACATGCTCAAGTATTCCTCATAAATTTTCTGTGGCAGCATTTCATGCATAGTAAGATATAAGAAATAACATGTAGACTATATTAAAAACAATTTTAAAAAACTTGCATAATAAATACAATTTTAAAAGATAAGAAAATGAAATATAAGCCATAGGTTGAAAGAAGATATTTGTCACATATGTATCTTTCAAAGGAGACATATCAGAGATAAAATGAAAAACTTCAAATCAATAGGAAATAGGCAGAGAACATAATTTACTGAAAAAGAAAGAAACTTAGGAGTTGGGCAACTACAAAAGAGATTATCTAAACAATGTGATTTTTAATGGTTTTCAAAATCATTAAATATGGGGAAATGCAAATTAAAGCCATAATTAGATGTCAATACACACACACACACAGACTGCAGTGGCTTAAATGTAAAAGGCTGCCAACATACCAAGAATATACCAAGAACATGGAGAACATATGGAGCAACTGGTCTACCAGGTATTCTGGTGGGAATGTCTAATTATACTATCACTTTCAAGACTCTTTGACAACTTCTTAATAAAACCAAACTCCTACCAATACTACAACTCATTAATTTAATTCCAATGAATATACACTACAGAAGTCTGTAAATATGTTCCCTAAAAGAAATGTCATAATATTTTTATACATAACAGCCCCAACTTAGAAGCAATCCTCATGTTCATTAGCGATAGAATGAAAATGGCACCTTTGATATATCCATATAATTAAATACTACATATACACTGTATGATTCCACTTATATGAAGTTTAGCATCAAAATAGTGGTTATAACAAACAAATGCTCATCAATGGATAAATGAATAATCAAAATGTAGTAAATTCATGCAAGAGAATATTATTTACTCATTAAAATAAAGTACTGATACATGTTGTAACATGGATAAAACTGGAAGACATGCTAAATGAAATAAACCACTCACAAAAGACCACATATCATATGAATATGATTTCATTTATAAGAAATGTCCAGAACTAGAAAATCCATAGAGACAGAGAGTAGATTAGCCCTTTCCAAGGACTTGGGGGAGGGGATAATAGAAAGTTATCGCTAATGTGGCTGAAGTTTATTATCCAGGTGATGAAAATGTTCTGGAGGGTGGTAATGGGTACACAACATTGTTAATCTACTAAAAACTATTGAATTGCACATTTTTAGATGGTGAATTTTATATGTGAATTATATCTCAGTTTTTTAAACTGATTACTTCGGAGTGGGGAAAATGAAATATACATATGAAAGTGAAAGTGTTAGTCCCTCAGTTGTGTCCGACATTTGCAACCATATGGACTGTAGCTCTCCAGCCTCAGTCCATGAAATTCTCCAGGGAAAAATACTGGAGTGCGTGACCATTCCTTTTACCTGGGCATAGCATGGGATGAGACTTTCTGAGTTATAAAAATGTTTTTATCTTGATCTAAGTAGCAGTTATATAGTATATACAAATATAAAAACATATTGATCCTTATGCCTATGATTTGTATGCATTATGTGTGTGTATGTATGGGTGTGTCAGAATAAACACTATATGGAAAATCACTACTATCACCAGTTTGCAACCACTAAATATATTAGCATTAGGCAAATTTGGAGAGAATTAAGTCTTACCACATATGGAAAAGAAAAGGAGACATGACTAATTTCATTAAATAATTACATAGTATTGGTATAGAATGTCTTTTGTATCTAAAACATATCAGTTCAGTTCAGTTCAGTCGCTCAGTCGTGTCCGACTCTCCGCGACCCCATGAATCACAGCACGCCAGGCCTCCCTGTCCATCACCAACTCCCGGAGTTCACTCAAACTCAGGTCCACAGAGTCGGTGATGCCATCCAGCCATCTCATTCTCTGTCGTCCCCTTCTCCTCCCGCCCCCAACCTTTCCCAGCATCAGAGTCTTTTCCAGTGAGTCCACTTGTCGCATGAGGTGGCCAAAGTATTAGGAGATGGCATTAACAGTTACAGTTTCTGCATGTGAGTTGCTTGCCTATCACACCAGAAACATAAGACACACTCACTAGTCAAAGTTACAGGGAAAGGTAAGCAAGTTGCAAAAAAAGAAGCCAGCTTTAGAGGAAATAATTGGCAGCAGCTCAAAGGAGGGTATTATTAAGGAATATTTGAGGGAAAGTGAGCTGGTCCACATAGGCCAAACCAAAGAGAGAGTTGGCTATTTTATAATTAATCAGTCTTATGAGTGTGAAACCTCTTTTTCACTTTACATAATTGAAACCATTTTCTTAAATTATTGGTATATCATAATGAATTTCTATCACTAAATGCAGTGTCTACAATCTTAAGTTTGTACCAGTGCTGTTCATAAGACCTGAAAACAGAATAGTAAATACTGCTAGTTATTTAATTGTCTACCTAATAGTATGGTGACACAAGCAAGGTTCAGTGCGGTAAAGAACAATATTGCAAAGGACCCTGGAATGTTAGGTCCATGAATCAAGGCAAATTGGAAGTGGTCAAACAGGAGATGGCAAGAGAAAAAATCAACATTATAGGGATCAGTGAACTAAGATGGACTGGAATGGGTGAATTTAACTCAGATAACCATTATATCTACTATTGCGGGCAGGAATCCCTTAGGAGAAATGGAGTAGCCATCATAGTCAACAAAAGAGTCCAAGATGCAGTACTTGGATGCAATCTCAAAAACAACAGAATGCATTAGTATACTGTATTGGTATTTTTGTTTCTGGCTTACTTCACTCTGTATAATAGGTTCCAGTTTCATCCACCTCATTAGAACTGATTTAAATGTATTCTTTTTAATTGCTGAGTAATATTCCATTGTGTATATGTACCACAGTTGCAAGGGTGGGATGATTTGGGAGAATGGCATTGAAACATGTATATTGTCATATGTGAAACAAATCGCCAGTCCAGGTTTGATACATGATGCAGGATGCTCAGGGCTGGTACACTGGGATGACCCAGAGGGATGATACGGGGAGGGAGTTGGGAGGGGGGTTCAAGATGCGGAACACATGTACATCCAGGGCAGATTCACGTCGTTGTGTGGCAAAACCTATACAATGTTGTATAGTAATTAGCCTCCAATTAAAATAAATAAATTTTTTTAAAAAAGACAGAATGATATTTGTTCATTTCCAAGGCAAACCATTCAATATCATGGTAATCCAAGTCTATGCCCCAACAAGTAATGCTAAAGAAGCTGAAGTTGAACAGGTTTATGAAGACCTACAAGACCTTCTAAAATTAACACCCAAAAAAAGATATCCTTTTCATTATAGGGTACTGTAATGCAAAAGTAGGAAGTCAAGAAACACCTGAGTAACAGGCTAAGTTGGGCTTTGAGTACAGAATGAAGCAGGGAAAAAGCAAATAGAGTTCTGCCAAGAGAACACACTGGTCATAGCAAACACCCTCTTCCAACAACACAAGAGAAGACTCTACACATGGACATCACCAGATGTTCAACACTGAAATCAGATTGATTATACTCTTTGCAGCCAAAGATGGAGAAGCTCTATACAGTGAGAAAAAACAAAACTGGGAGCTGACTGTGTCTCAGATCATGAACTCCTTATTGCCCTATTCAGACTGAAAGTGAAGAAAGTGAAGAAAACCACTAGACCATTCAAGTATGTTCTAAATCAAATCCCTTATGAATATACAGTGGAAGTGAGAAATAGATTTAAGGGACTAAATCTGACAGAGTGCCTGATGAACTATTGATGGAAGTTCATGACATTGGACAGGAGACAGTAATCAAGACCATCCTAAAGAAAATGAAATGCAAAAAACCAAAATGGCTGCATGAGGAGGCCTTATAAATAGATGTGAAAAGAAGGGAAGTGAAAAGCAAAGGAGAAAAGGAAAGATATACCCATTTGAATGCAGAGTTCCAAAGAATCGCAAGGAGAGATAAGAAACCTTCCTCAGAGATCAATGCAAATAAATAGAGGAAAACAATAGAATGGGAAAGACTAGAGATCTCTTCAAGAAAATTAGAGATACCAAGGGAACATTTCATGCAAAGATGGGCTCAATAAAGGACAGAAATGGTAGGGACCTAAAGAAGCAGAAGATATTAAGAAGAGGTTGAAAGAATACACAGAAGAACTGTACAAAAAAGATCTTCATGACCCAGATAATCACGATGGTGTGATCACTCAACTAGAGACAGACATCCTAGAATGTGAAGTCAAGTGGGCCTTAGGAAGAATCGCTATGAACAAAGCTAGTGGAGGTGATGGAATTCCAGTTGAGCTATTTCAAATCCTGAAAGATGATGCCGTGAAAGTGCTGCACTCAATATGCCAGCAAATTTGGAAAACTCAGCAGTGGCCACAGGACTGGAAAAGGTCAGTCTTCATTCCAATCCCAAAGAAAGGCAATGCCAAAGAATGCTCAAACTACCACACAACTGCACTCATCTCACACGCTAGTAAAGTCATGCTCAAAATTCTCCAAGCCAGGCTTCAGCAATATGTGAACCATGAACTTCCAGATGTTCAAGCTGGTTTTAGAATAGGCAGAGGAACCAGAGATCAAATTGCCAACATTTGCTGTATCATCAAAAAAGCAAGAGAGTTCCATAAAAACATCTATTTCTGCTTTATTGACTATGCCAAAGCCTTTGATTGTGTGGATCACAATAAATTGTGGAAAATTCTGACAGAGATGGGAATACCAGACCACCTGGCCTGTCTCTTGAGAAATCCGTATGCAGGTCAGGAAGCAACAGATAGAACTGGACATGGAACAACAGACTGATTCCAAATAGGAAATGGAGTATGTCAAGGCTGTATATTGTCACCCTGCTTATTTAACTTATATGCAGAGTACATCATGAGAAATGCTGAGCTGGAGGAATCACAAGCTGGAATCAAGACTGCTGGGAGAAATATCAATAACCTCAGATGTGCAGGTGACACCACCATTAAGGCAGAAAATGAAGAAGAACTAAAGAGCCTCTTGATGAAAGTGAAAGAGGAGAGTGAAAAAGTTGGCTTAAAGCTCAACATTCAGAAAACTAAGATCATGGCATCCAGTCCTATCACTTCATGACAATAGTTGGGGAAAGAGGGGAAACAGTGGCTGTTTTATTTTTTTGAGCTCTAAAATCACTGCAGATGGTGACTGCAGCCATAAAATTAAAAGATGCTTGCCCCTTGGAAGGAAAGTTATGACCAACCTAGACAGCGTATTAAAAAGCAGAGACATTACTTTGTCAACAGAGGTCCGTCTAGTCAAGGCTATAGTTTTTCCAGAGGTCATATATGGATGTGAGAGTTGGACTATAAAGAAAGCCAAGCATTGAAGAATTGATGCTTTTGAACTGTGGTGTTGGAGAAGACTCTTGAGAGTCTCTTGGACTGCAAGGAGATCCAACCAGTCCATCCTAAAGGAGATCAGTCCTGGGTGTTCATTGGGAGCATTGATGTTGAAGGTGAAACATCAATACTTTGGCCACCTCATGCAGAGAGCTGACTCATTTGAAAAGACACTAATGAGGAGGGAGGAGAAGGGGACATCAGAAGATGACATGGCTGGATGGCATCACCAACTCAATGGACATGGGTTTAGGTGGACTCCGGGAGTTGGTTGGACAGAGCGGCCTGGTGTGCTATGGTTCCTGGGGTCGCAAAGAGTCGGACACTACTGAGCGACTAAACTGAACTGAACTGAATAGTATGTATGTTGTCATGGTGACTAAACTGTTCCAATGTTTTTGGACCAAAAATAAACTTTTCTTATTTACATGAGTCCATTTAGTAGCACAGGGGAAATACATATGCTTTTTTGTAAGTTTAAGAAATTCTGTCGAAACTCACTAGTCTTCTACAATATTCCATAAATCAAATTATCATCTTTTTGATATAACTTGTTATGTTGACATTATTAAAGGGATTTCAGGGAAATTAACCCAAAATGAATTTTGATTCATGTATTACTTACATTGATATTTGTCACCAACATCTTCATTGCTGAGAAACCAGACATGTCAGTAATCAAACTTGCAAGTTTCATCATCCAGAACACAGCCATGAAGACAAGAGTAAGTAAAATTGCCCATGAAAAGAAGACTTGCAAGCATATGATATCTGCCTCAGAGGTCACTTGATTCTTTTTTTTAACCATATATTGAATTCAACCATTCTTTTTTTTAACCATTCAATATGGAATGTTTATATTGAATACTATGATTTTTGTATATTATGATTTAATTTTCATAGGCACCCCATGAAGTAGGTACCACTATTGTTTATCTCCATTTCACAGATGATGTCACTTGATTCTTTAAGGAACTCTACCAGAGTCCCAGATCCTGCAAACATGATCAAGTTTCTGCCCATGGCAAATCAACAACAGTAAATTATTAGAAATTTTGCAGGCTGTGCATGCTGACTATGAGGAAAAGCAATAGGTGAGAGTCAAGAGCCAAAGAAATAGTCAAGAAACTAAAACATAATGATGAACAACTGGAAATGAAAACTTAAATCATAGTATTATCTATAATCTATAAAATAGCAAATCTATCAAAATATGGACAGGATCTATATTCTGAAAATTACAAGATGTTGATGAAGAAAATCAAAGAACATCTAAAGCAGTGGAGAGATATACAATGTTAGTGAATTGGGAGACTCAATATATTAATAGTAATTAATTGGGTAATTCTCCCCAAATTTATCTATAAGTTTAATGAAATTCCTATCAAAATTTCAGCAAAGTTTCTTGGTAGACATAGACAAGCTTATTCTTAAATGTAAACAGAAAAGTGTAATATCTAGAATAGCTAAGAGCATTGACAAAGGAACAAGGTAGTAGAAATCACTCTATCCAGTGTTATGGCATATTCTATCGCTGCAGCAATGAAGACAGCATGATACTAGCAAATACAGTCTTTTCAACAAATGGTGCTGGAAAAATTGGACATACATTGGGGAAAAAAGCCAACTTCAACCTAAACATTACATCTTACACAAAAGTTAACTCAAAATGCATCATGAACTTAAATATAAAATGCAAGACTATAAAACTTGAAGAGAATGAAAAACTAACTACAAACTGGAAAAAAAATACTTGCACATATCCAACAAGAGACAAATATCTAAAATATACGTGAAAGTGAAGTGAAGTCGTTCAGTCGTGTCCGACTCTTTGTGGCCCCATGGACTGTAGCCTACCAGGCTCCTCCCTCCATGGGATTCTCCAGGCATATAAAAAGTACCAAAACTCAATGTTTTTTAAAAAATCCATTTAGAAGAAAAGACATGAAAGATGTTTTACTAAAGAAACTACACAGATAAAAACTAAGCACATGAAAGTATGTTCACCATGATTAGCCATTATGAAAATAAGAATGAAACCCACAATGTGGTATCATTGTACACCTGATATAAGAAATATGATGACCCCAAATGATGAGAAGATGCAAAGAAACTAGTTTGTCCATATAATGCTGGTGAGTATGCAAAATTGTATGACTACTCTGGCAGTTTCATACAAAACTAAACATGTGCTTAACATATGACCTAACAGTTACACTATGGGCATTTATCCCAGAAAAATGAAAATTAATGTCCACACAAAAACCTGCCCACAAACGTTTATAGTTCTATTTGTAATAGCTCCAAATGGAAACAATGTAAATTTTCTTCACTGGGTGAACAGTTGAACAAACTGTAGTAAATCTATGCCATAGCATCCATTCAGTAATAAAAAGGGAACAAAACTAGCAATACATGCAAGAATTTAGATAGATCTCAAGGGAATTACGCCTAATGAAAGAAGCTAACCTTACAAGTTTACATGGTTCTATTTATACAGAATTCTTGAAATGACAATCTTAAAGTGATGGAAAACAGATTAGTGGTTGCCAGGATTTAGGAAAGTGCAGGGGAGGGAGGTGACTGTGGCAGTGAACGGTGAGCCCAGTGATGGAATTGCCCTGTACCTTGACTGGACTGTGGCGGTGGTTGCATGAATTTATGCTTGTGATAAAATTGTTTGTTGTAGAACCAAGCACACACACACACACTCACACACACACATACACAGAAATTAGTGTGTGTAAACTGGTGAAATTTCAATAAAGTTGATGACTCATATCAATGTTAACTTCCTGTTTATATGGTAAACTGGGTGAAAGGTAGATTCTCTCTATGTTATTTCTTACAACTGCATGTGAGCTACAATTATCTCAAAATAAATTTTTTAAATAAAGCTAAGAGTTCTGTCCCAATGGCAAACCACTAACCACTCCAGTACTCTTGCCTGGAGAATCCCATGGACGGACAAGCCTGGTAGGCTTCAGTCCATGGGGTCGCTAAGAGTCGGACATGACTGAACGACTTCACTTTCAAGATTTCCGTATTAACAAAAACTAAAAGTTTTTTCTCTCCCTTTCCAAGAAGCGATAACTATCCCTTCAAACAACCATTGTCTCTAGAACATCACCTAATAACAGAGTATTGCATTTGGAGACATTAATACACTTTTATTAAGCATTACTTTTCATGAAGCCAAAAATACATGAGAATGTCCCTCAGTAGGAGAACTGTCTGTATGTTCTGGATTTACATGAGCCAGCTTGGCTGGAAGATTAGCTTAATCTTATCAGAGACAACTACAGTTTGTCCCTCTGCCACAGGGTGAACCCAATGCCAAACCTCTGACCTGAGCCATTAGTCTCCAGCACAAAGCCAAAGGCTTTAGCCAAAAAACACTTTGCTTTGGGATATCAAGCTGTAATTTTGCAATTTATAACAGAGCTCTCTATAAAATATTCCAGTTTCATCTTCTTAAATGCCAAGTTCCTTCAAAACTGTACTGAAAAATCTCATTTAGACAAAGAATTTATTTGGTATTTAGTGATGTTTTATATCTGGACAAAATCTTTATGCAATTATTTTATTTTCATTTAATGAATCCTTAAATGATATTAGCTTTGCAAATTGTAACTGATCTAATAAACTGAGAAAGCAGTATCAAAGAAGTAAAGGGAATAACTCCTTCCCTAAATTCACAATTCTATCAGTCTGCTACTTCATTTGCTCATTGGTTGATGGTCACCTATGAATTCTAGAATGAATGATTTGTCTTTCAGATATAGACAAAAAATATATACAGCCACTACCTTCAGAAGGTTCTTGTTTTCTGATTAAGATAGTTTAACAACAACAATAACTAAAACTAATATATTTTATCAATGAAATATGAGTAACATTCTGAGAAAGTCCAAAGACCTGAGTGACTCAGAAGTTAATCTTGCCCTGAATAGTCAGTAGCCTTCAGCCTATTTTTGAAATCACAGTATCTAGTGAGTAGGAAACAAAATATCCCTCTTCTAAGGTTCAAATATAGCTTTGCAGGGATTTCAATATTGTTTTCTTAGATTCAATTGGTTTGCACTTTGAAAGAAATAGAAAATGACACCACTATTTTAATCCTTATGAAAATGATACAAAGCAGATCTTATTATTTCCATTTTACAAAGTTGATAATAAATTCATGGTCTGGGTGACTTAAAGCCCCTTTGTTCTTTCCATAACATAGCATTTTCTTATATCTGTTGGCTATTCATATGTCTTTTATGGAGAAATGTCTGTTCATGACTTTCGTCTGTTTTTTAATTGGGTTATTTAGTTTTCTCACTATTAAGTTTTGTGAGTTCCTTATATATTTTGGATATTAATCTCTCATCAGATATAGGGTTTGTAAATATTTTTCTCCCATTCTATAACTTGTCTTTTCAACTGTTATTTTCTTCCTTTGTGGTGCAGAGCCTTTTTAGTTTGGCATAGTCCCATTTGTCTATTTTTGCTTTTGTTGCCTGTGCTATTGTTTATATCCAAAAAATCACTTTCAAAGATTTAAACATAAGACCCAAAACTCTAAATTTCTTGGAAGAAAATACAGGGGAAAACTTCTTAACCTTGGTCTTAGCAATTTCTTAATTCATTTTGAGTTGATTTTTGTGCATGGTATCAGGTAAGAATCCAATTTCATTCTTTTGCATGCAAATGTCCAATTTTCCAAACACCAATTATTGAAAAGACTACCCTTTCCCCATTGTGAATTTTTAGCACCCTTATCAAAGATCAGTTGACTATCTATGCACCAGTTTAATTCTGGGCTGTGTATTCTGTTCCTTGGTCTATATGTCTGTCTTTATGCTTGTACCACATATTCTAATGACTGCAGATTTTTTAAGTATTTTGTTATCAGTTAAGTGTGATGTCTCCAGTTTTGTTCTTTCTCAAAATTGCTTTGACTATTTGAAGTCCTTTGTGGTTCCATATGAAACTGGATAAACGAGGTCAAACTGAACTTTGTTTTCCCCATTAAGCCCAATAACATTTATGGTCTTGCCTTTTCTACTTCTGTATTAGTATGTTGGTCCATCTCTGTCATATATAATGCCTGTTCATATGTTTGGGACTATTTTTTAGATTTATTAACTTGTGCCATTGTGGTGTTCGTGGTAACAAACCCACCTGCCAACGCAGAAGACTAAGAGAAATGGGTTCTATTCCTGGGTCGGGAAATTCCCCTGGAGTAGGAAATGCAACCCACTCCAATATTCTTGCCAGGAGAATCTCCATGGACAGAGGCCCTGGCCAGACACAACTGAAGTGACTTAGCATGTACACACATCATTACTATATGTTAATTTGATCATCCCTATGCCAAAATCACACTCTTAATTACTATACATTACTGCTCCTCACTTCAATGTTGCGTCTGTCTCCACTACTCTAATAAATCTGCTTCTATTATATCAAGTCCACCAATATGTTCCATGTTGAAAACTCCAAGCAGAATTTTTCACATTTCATTTATGATTTTGAAGATTTCAACATAGTTGTTCATTTTCTCACTTCCATGAAATCAAATATTTCTGCTTTTGATCTGATATCACCAACCAGTTTTCAATGTTCTTTCAGGCCCTTTCTCATTTATTTCACCTAAATGTAGGAGCTTCTCAAAGCTTGATCTTATTCTCTTTTCTCTTTCCTAGCTACAGTGTCATTTTGAGTTATCACAGCTAAGTGCTAATGGCATTTTATGTATTAATGACTTCCAAATTTATATGTCCTATAAACATCAGAATTATACCTATTGATAAAATAAGTATTGACTGATCATATAATATGTACCAATCACTATTCTAGGTGCTAATTATTTAGCAATGAACAAAAGACACAAAACTTCTTGCCTGTGCGAAATGTTTATTCGAATAGTGACTCAACAAATAAAGAAATGAACTATATATACAGTACTTAAGGTTGTGATAAGTTTTGTGAAGAAAATTAAATAATAGAAGGTACCTAAAGACTCTAAGGGTAGAGATGCTGCAATTTTAAATAGGATAGAAATCTGCAATCTAACTAGAGATATAGTAATCTTAAGCAGAGTTCAGTCAACTAAGACCTGAGGGCCAAATGTGGACTGCCACCTGTGTTTGGATGGCCAGTGAGCTAAGAATGGTTTTTACATTTTTAAGTGATTAGTGAAAAAAAGGAAAGTAATGTTTTATGAAATGTAAAAATATATGAAATTCAAATTAATGTGACTATAAATAAGCTTTTAATAAGAAACAGCAATGTTCATTATTTACATTTTGTCTGTGGCTCTTTTCACACTACAACTGCAAAGTTTAGTAGTTGAGATAAAGACCACATGGCCCACAAACTCTAAACTTTGTACTTTCCTGTCCTTTCTATAAAAACTTTGCTGATTCCTATCTTAATCAATACACTCTATTGTTTACAAACAAAAAGGTTTGCATAACAAAGTCCTCTTTGGATCTAATGGCAGCAGAAAGTATTTTAGTGTCTAGGCAAATATGTTTTCTTCCTTTAATAGACATTATTTCTCTTTTTTAATTCAGCTTCCCGGAAAAACAAAATCTCAATAAGAGCAAGTTCAATAAAAATTAGACTTCAGGTGGTTGGACACCTTTATTGTGTTTAATCCTTTCCTTGTAAATGTATGTGGAAGTGTTTATGCATGCCTTATATTGTCTTGTTTTATATTTGTTTTAATTTCATGAGAAGTCTAATTTTGTGTGAAAATGTATGCATAGATGAACAAACAAGGATACATTTGATACACTATTTTAAAAGGTTACCCTTAAGATTATAGTAACAAAACTGCCTTACCCTATTATGGAATTTGGAATTAAGGGGTTAAACGAGTATAAGTACGTGTCCAAATTCACAAGTAGGTATAGTGCTCCTGGCAATTATACAGTATAAAGAAAATATGCAGTATCATTTGAAAGACTTTTCTCAAATTTCTGTTTAAATAATTGTGCAGGAAAGTACAAAGTTATCCAGAAAATACACTCCTGTGAAATAACTCATGCTTTCACACTGACATTTTTATGTATCACTGCCAATAGTGAACAAAAGTATATTAAGATTAAGTGATATCAGGTCACATGTTTTATTAGTTAGAAAGTAAATGTCATATAATTAAGACTTGGGGTTTTCTATCAGCTCTTCTGAATCTTCTATAATATACTTTAAGCTATCAAAAAGGAAAAATTAGACTAGGTTGTTTTTTTTTGTTTGTTTATATGCTTGTTTATTTTGGTTTGTTTTTGTTCTTGAATATCTTTTTGTCTTACTTTTGAATTTTTTACAATAGCCCTCAAAATGTAAGATAAATGAAATTCTTCCTCTGTAAATTTGTAGGGAGATTTTACTATAAGAACTTTCTTAAAACCAATTAAAGATAAATCTGTTATCAAACATACTAGCTCTAGTACTCCACTAAATTTTGATTACAGAATCAGGTCTTTTTTATTAGGTGTTCTACATAAGTAACAAGTTCGATGGTAATACCACTATTAATATATTATTTTGTACTTTCTTATTATGGTATTGTATGTTTCTTAGCTGAAGTAAGACCTTATGGCTTTCTGAAATCTGTTCATTAAAATATTAAGTTTTTAAGGGCACTGAAGTTCTTAAAGGAATTTAAGAAAATAAAATTTTCATGTTTTTTTCAAAGAGTACATACTAAACATCTGTACAAATGAAAGCAGCTTTTCTTAACCCCAACACAAATAAGAATATAAGAACTTTTTTTTTTCAGTATTGAAAACCCTGCTGCCACTGCCACTGCTGCTGTTTAGCTGCTAAGTTGTGTTTGGATCTTTGTGATACCGTGGACTGTAGCCTGTCAGGCTCCTCTGTCCATGGCATTTCCCAGGCAAGAATACTGGAGTAGTCCACTATTTCCTTCTCCAGAGGATCTTCCTGACCCAGGGATTGAACCTGTCTCTCAGTATTAATCTAACATTCATCCCAATTTTAGGCAGCATAAGCTCACTAAAATTCCAATTTTCATTGCTCTTTGTTGTAATTATACCAATTCAGTCTAATAAAATTACATATATCCTATTGATAATTAAAAACAACACTTGTCACAATAATGCTATTAGTTTGCTTCAGGGTATTTACACGGTAGTAGTCGAAAATCATCTCATTGTAACATGTATATATGTGGCTCAGAGGGTAAAGAACCCACCTTCAAGGCAGGAGACCTGGGTTGGAAAGATTACCAGGTTGGGAAGATCCCCTGGAGAAGGGCATGGCAACCCACTCCATTATTCTTGCCTGAAGAATCCCCATAGACAGAGGTGCCTGGCGGGCTACAGTCCATGGGTTGCAAAGAGTTGGACATGACTGAGCAACTACCCACAGCACAGCACAACATGTACATAAGGATTCAGTTAAATCACAGAGCACAGTAGATTTAGGAGTAGCACATTTACTCACCATTCTCAGCGCAAGCAGAAGCAGCCTTCTCTATGTTAAGAAAGAATACCAAAGATATTTTTTTTAATTTCTTCTTTTAAACTGAATGCTAACACTGAAAAATTATTTAGATTTTAATTAGAGATTAGAAAATATTAATAATTCACACAATTATTTTTCTGTCTCCCCCACTAGACTGTAGGTTTTGTAAGGCAAAGACCTTACCTATCTTGTTCAGTTTCATCTCCAGTGCCTGGTATAGTGTCTGGAACACAATAGGTTTAGATTGAGTGGTGTAGGGCAAAGAGCATGAAATTTGGAATTAGAACCCTAAGAAACAGAATCAAATTCTGATTCGCCATTATATTCACTAAATGTGTGTTCTGTTACCCTTCAATTCTTGGTCTATACATTCTTCCAAGTTCTTCAGACCGGGGGCCCAAGTGCCACTTGGTGTAATTATAAAAGATTATCAGTAGGTCAAAGAGAGTGAAATTGACTTGATCAGTCTGCTAGACTTGGAGTCCTGTAGGACACGCACTCTCCCCCTCACATTGCAATTCCAGAGACTAAAACAATGTCCTTAATTTAAATAGAGGTTTAATCAACATTTATTATTAAATACTGGAACAGGAAACAAATCTTTAATGTATTGATAAATACCAACCTACACATCAATATGTTTCTAAATATTTATGCATTCTCAACTAAACTTCTCAGAATTTCACCTCCATTTAAAAAGAATTTTCCATTTTTCCTCTAAACATACAATATTTATTACAGTTAATAAGCCCTTATTAAATCAAAATCCCTCTAACAGAACATTTAAATGATAATGAAGTGCTACCATGAACAGTAAAGAGGATTTTGAGTTTGAGGTTTTAGTTCATTTGCTTCCTTCCTGACCATTTGGAAGGATGGTTCTCAACGGTCTTGAGAATGGTTGAATAAATAACTTACTTCTAATCACACTGTGATTTATTGAAGTATATCAACCATTTAAAAATGCTAAAATTATGCAACCATTGATTTAACTACTTTTCAAGGTACTCTGAAGTCAAGTAATAACTGACAAGTTAAATGGGCATAGTTTTCTTGAAGGTTCTTGCATTTAAATTGTGCCATTAAACAAGAGGGACCTAATGGAAACAATGGGTATAACTCAGTGACTAGGCTGGCTTGTTTCTCCTCTTATAGTAACTGGTTTTTCCCTCAGAAAACTGCTTTTGCTTTCCATTAGTTTCTCATTTACTCTCAAGCTAAAGTTAGATACAAGGATTACAATATTAAACTATTAACTGAGACCCTATTTTCTGATTTTTCCTGATAAAAAGAAACCAGGCTTCAACAATATGTGAACCGTGAACTTCCAGATGTTCAAGCAGGTTTTAGAAAAGGCAGAGGCACCAGCGATCAAATTGCCAACATCCACTGGATCATGGAGAAAGCAAAAGAGTTCCAGAAAAACATCTATTTCTGCTTCATTGACTATGCCAAAGCCTTTGACTGTGTGGATCACAATAAACTGGGGAAAATTCTGAAAGAGATGGGAATACCAGACCACCTGACCTGCCTCTTGAGAAACCTGTATGCAGGTCAGGAAGCAACAGTTAGAACTGGTCATGGAACAACATGGTTGTTGTTCTATTTGGACTGGTTCCAAATAGGAAAAGGAGTATGTCAAGGTTGTATATTGTCATCCTGCTTATTTAACTTATACACAGAGTACATCATGAGGAATGCTGGGCTGGAAGAAGCACAAGCTGGAATCAAGATTGCTGGGAGAAATATCAATAACCTCAGATATGCAGATGACACCAGCCTTATGGTAGAAAGTGAAGAGGAACTCAAAAGCCTCTTGATGAAAGTGAAAAAGGAGAGTGAAAAGGTTGGCTTGAAGCTCAACATTCAGAAAACAGAGATCATGGCATCTGGTCCCATCACTTCATGGGAAATAGATGGGGAAACAGTGGAAACAGTGTCAGACTTTCTTTTTTTGGCCTCCAAAATCACTGTGGATGCTGATTGCAGCTATGAAATTAAAAGACGCTTGCTCCTTGGAAGGAAATTAATGACCAACCTAGATAGTATATTAAAAAGCAGAGACATTACTTTGCCAACAAAGGTCCATCTAGTCAAGGCTATGGTTTTTCCAGTGGTCATGTATGGATATGAGAGTTGGACTGTGAAGAAAGCTGATCACCGAAGAATTGATGCTTTTGAACTGTGGTGCTAGAGAAGACTTTTGAGAGTCCCTTGGACTGCAAGGAGATCCAATCAGTCCATTCTGAAGGAGATCGATCCTGGGTGTTCATTTGAAGGACTGATGGTAAAGTTGAAATTCCAATACTTTGGCCACCTCCTGCGAAGAGTTAACTCACTGGAAAAGACTCTGATGCTGGGAAGGATTGGGGGCGGGAGGAGAAGGGGATGACAGAGAATGAGATGGCTGGATGGCATCACCGACTCGATGGACATGAGTTTAAGTGAACTCCGGGAGCTGGTGATGGACAGGGAGGCCTGGAGTGCTGTGATCATGGGGTCACACAGAGTCGGTCACGACTGAGCGACTGAACTGAACTGAACATTTCTCAAAAATCTTTCCAAAACTTAATTTTGGAAATGGAAAGAGCATTAAGCATAATACCCTTTAAGTGCATCCATGTTGTTGCAAAAATGTGAAATCTAAAAAAAATAAAACCAGTGAATGTAACATAAAAGAAACAAACCCATGTAGAGAGCAAACTAGTGGTTACCAGTGGGAAGATGGAAGAGGGGAAGAGGAAAGACAGGGGAAAAGGATTAAGAGGTACAAACTAGTATGTAGAAAATAATAAAAGATATACTACTATGTATAAAATAAATAAGCTACAAGCATGTATTGTACAGCACAGGGAATATAGCCAATATTTAAAATATTATAAATAAAGTATAACCTTTAAAAACTGTGAATCACTATGTTGTATATCTGAAACTTATACTGAATACCAAATATACCTAAACTTAAAAACAACTTAAAGATCATGAAAGAATATATATTCTAAGACCAAATGAGTTTAAGTGATTGGTCATTCGCTGGAAAATGGCAACTTGACTGGAAGGCCAGTTGACTAGAACTCAGATCTCCTTCCTGCTGATCTAGTATTTTGTTCCTCATACTCACCGATACTACCTCCAGTTTGCACCCAAACTACGGAATTTTGATCTTCACATTGGTTTCTAAGAGTGGAACCTCTAACTCTGCAGTAGAAGACCTATTTCCAATATCTTTAATTGCTTCTCATGAGCTCACCACATCTCATCTGACACCCTGTACAAGTTTTCAGATGACCTCTGTGGTATGTTTTAACTCTGAGATTATGACAATGCAACTCCAATCAAAAGTTAATGGGATTTATCTGTGGGGATATAGGAAGATGATAAGTAGAAAGGATAGGGAAACATTGCTTGGAATTGTAAACACGTGAAAAAATAGGAACAAACAAGATGTGAGAAGGCTATACTTGTCTACTAGATAACAATATGCAACAAGGGATACAGTGGCTAAAAGCATAGCATCTGTGATGCAGATCTGGTCCAAATCCAAGTTTTAATATGTGTGATCTAAAGCACAGCTGGGAAAGAAATCTCCTGCTATGCAGGAGACCTGGGCTCGATCCCTGGGTTGGGAAAATCCCCAGAAGGGAAAGGCTACCCAGTATTCTGGCCTGGAGAATTCCATGGGCTGTGTAGTCCGTGGGGTCGCAGAGTCGGACACGACTGAATGACTTTCCCTTTCAAGGCTATCATTTACTCTCTTACAGCATAGTTTCCATATTAACAAATGGGAAAGATTATGGTATTTATGTGTTGGAAAGAATAAAAATTCACATAATAAAACTATTAAATTCATGAAGATTAAAAGAAGATCACTGCCTGCTCTTAACAATGCTATTCTGAAAAAGGACACACATAAACTTATGTTGGTTACAGCTCATTTGATCTTTTAGAAGAAATAAACAATAAAAATAATATAAACTTTAAAACGTGCGTACCCTTTGACTGACAAGTTCCATTCTCAGTGTTTACCTTAATATAATTCTAAGCCATCTTAAATATCCAATACTAGGATATTAATAAAATATGACATATTCTTTAAACAGACTACAAATGGGTTGGTAGCATAGAAGTGAAAGTGAAAATCGCTCAGTCATGTCCAACTCTTTGCAACCCTATGGACTATACAATCCATGGAATTTTCCAGGCCAGAATACTGGAGTGGGTAGCCTTTACCTTCTCCAGGGGATCTTCCCAACCCAGGTTTCAAACCCAGGTCTCCCACATTGCAGATGTATTCTTTACCAGCTGAGCCACAAGGGAAGCTCAAGAATACTGGAGTGGGTAGCATATAACATAAAGCATTTCACAAAATCACACAGGATAAATGTGGCAAACTATATTCCTGTGAATGGTAGGATTATGGGTGCTTTATAATACTTTATTCTTTCTCTAGCTCTCATTTCTTATTTTATATACAGTCATGTATCTCTATTAAATAAACATTTGGGAAAAAATGGTTAGAAAAATATTTTTCTTCTAACATTTATCCATCCATGGTAGAAATGTTTAAAGTCTACTCTGGTCATGAATGTATTCTCTAATATTTGTTTACAAAAGCAGCAGGCCTATTTATAAACAAATATATGCTAATTAGTTTAATCAGAATTGGAGTACCAAGGGAGTCAATATGTTCCCATATGTATTGTTACTGCTTTTAGAATAAGATTTTTAGCCAATATGAATGTTCAATTCAAACTATTTGATAGCACATAGAATGTACAATCTAGGTAAAGTTAATTATTGATTTGAGTAATTAATGGAATAAATAGATCTTTGCTTTTTTTTCTTTTTTTCCCCATTTTCTGACCAATCAGCTGAAGATAAGCACATAGCTAATTTGAGCTTCGTTATAAAATTCACGAAGTTTCCTTTTGTAACAAACTTTTATGTCCAAATTTTATTTCTTTCTCTATTGCCTTCTTTAACCCACATCTTCCAATCTAAAGTAGATTTACTCTCTCTCCTTTTATTTTTAAATATTCCATAGCTCCCTGTATTGTCTTATATTTCGTGTCCTCACTTATCTCTGTGGTTGTTTAAGCCTTTCCTCTCACAATAAACTCAGAGCAACACAAAAGCAGAAACTATGTTTATTTTATTTACTACTCCATGGCAGTTACAACAATATTCTACAAAACTATGTTTTCCTTTTCTTTCTATCAACTTGATTTACAATATCATAATTGTTTCAGGTGCGTAACATAGTGATTCAAAATTTTTATAGATTATACTCAATTTAAAGTTATTATCAAATACTGACTATATTCCCTGTGCTGTATAATACATCCTTGTAGGTTATTTATTTTATGCATAGTAGTTTATCGGAGAAGGCAATGGTACCCCACTCCAGTACTCTTGCCTGGAGAATCCCATGGACGGAGGAGCCTGGTGGGCTGTGGTCCATGGGGTCACTAAGAGTCGGACACGACTAAGCGACTTCACTTTCACTTTTCACTTTCACACATTGGAGAAGGAAATGGCAACCCACTCCAGTGTTCTTGCCTGGAGAATCCCAGGGACGGGGGAGCCTGGTGGGCTTCCGTCTATGGGGTCGCACAGAGTCGGACACGACTGAAGTGACCTAGCAGCAGCAGCAGTTTATACCTCTTAATCTTCTATCACTATGTTTCCCCTCCAGCCTTCCCTCTCCCCACCAGTAAAAGTAGTTTCCTCTCTGTGAGTCTGTTTGTTATATTCATTTGCTTTATTTTGGGGGTTGCATATATAAAGTGAAAACATACAGTACTTGTCTCTTTCTATCTGACTTACTTCACTAAGTGCAATATCCTCCAGCTACCCCCAAGTTGCTACAAATGGCAAAACTTCAATCTTTTTATGGCTGAGTAGTATTCCATTGTGTGTGTGTGTTTGTGTATGTGTATGGCATGTCATCTTTATTCATTCACATGCTGATGAACATTCAGATTACTTCCATACCTTGGCTGCAGTAAGTAGTGCTGTTATAAACACTGAGGCACACGTATCTTTACAAATTAAGTGTTTTTCTTTTCTTTGGATATGTACCCTGGAGAACAATTGCTAAATTATATATTAGTAGCAGTTCTATGTTTAGTTTGTTGAGGAACCTCCACACTGTTTTTTATAGTGTCTGTATCAATTTCCATTCCCACCAACAGTCTATCAGGCTTCACTTTTCTCTACAACCTTGGCAACTTTTTTTATTTCTGGTCTTTTTGATAACAGCCATTCTGATGGGTATGAGCTGATATCTCATTGCTGTTTTGATTTGCATTTCTCGGGAGTTGGTGATGGACAGGGAGGCCTGGCATGCTGTGATTCATGGGGTCACAAAGAGCCGGACATGACTGAGTGACTGAACTGAACTGAACTGAATGATTAGCAATGCTGAGCCTCTTTGCATGTGCCTGTTGGCCACATACACGTCTTCTCTGGAAAAATGTATATTCAGATCTTCATATACTTTTTAATCAAGTTGTTTTATATTTTTATATTAAACTGTATAGGCTATTAATATATTTTGGGTTATTTCTTAACAGCCATATCATTTGCAAATATTTCCATTCAGTAGATTATTTTTTCATTTTATTGATGTTTTCCTTTTGTATGTAAAAATTTTTAGGTTTAATTAGGCCCCATTTGTTAATATTTGCTGTTTCATTTGCCTTAGGAGACAGATCCAATAAGAATATTGCTACAACTTATATCAAAGAGTTTTCTGCCTATGTTTTCTTCTAGGAGTTTTATGGTTTCCAGTCTTATAGATCTTTAAACCGTTTTGAGCATTTTTTAACATGGTGTGAGGAAATGTTCTAACTTCATTCTTTTACATGTGACTGACCAGTTTCCCCAGCATCGCTTATTGAAGACTGTCTTTTCCCATTATATATTATTTTTAAGTTTTTTACTGCTTATGAGTTCACTTTATTTTTATTGGAATATAATTACTTTACAATGCTGTATTGGTTTCTGGTGTACAATACTGTGAATCAGCCAGATATACATATATATATCCTCTTCCTCTTGTGCCTCCCTCCTACCCCCCAACTCCACCCCTCTAGATCATCCATTGTGTATTCTTGCCTCCTTTGTTGTAGATTAACCTATTATAGGTGTGTGGGGTTATTTCTAAGCTCTCTGTTCTATTCCATTGATTTCTGTGTCTGTTTTTGTGCCAGTACAATACTATTTTGATTACTGTAGCTCTGTAGTTTAGTCTGAATTCAAGGAGTGTGATACTTTCAGCTCTGGTCTCCTTACCCAAGATTGTTTTGTCTACTGGGTCTTCTGTGTTTCCATACAAATTTTTGAGATTATTTGGTCTAGTTCTGTGAAAAAAAACAACCCTTGGTATTTTGATAGGAACTGCACTGAATCTGTGGGGTCGCTATGGGTCAGACACGACTGAGCGACTTCACTTTCACTTTTCACTTTCACACATTGGAGAAGGAAATGGCAACCCGCTCCAGTGTTCTTGCCTGGAGAATCCCAGGGATGGGGGAGCCTGGTGGGCTTCCCGTCTATGGGGTCACACAGAGTCGGACACGACTGAAGTGACTTAGCAGCAGCAGCAGCAGCAGCACTGAATCTGTGTATTGCTTTGGATGGTATGGTCATATTAGCAACATTAATTCTTCCAATTCATGAACATAGTATATGTTTCCATCTGTTTGAGTCATCTTCAATTTCTTTCATCAGTATCTTAAAATTTTCCAAGTACAAATCTTTCATCTGCTTAGCTAGCTTTATTCCTAGGTATTTTGTCCTTTTTGATAGGATTGTTTTCTTATTTTTTCTTTCTGATAGTTTGTTGTTGTTGTTCAGTCACCCAGTCATGTCCAACTCTTTGTGACCCTGTGGACTGCAACATGCCAGGCTTCCCTGTTCTTCACCATTTTACAAAGATTGCTCAAACTCATGCCCCCTGAGTCAGAGATGCCATCCAACCATCTCATCCTCTGTCGTCCCCTTCTCTTCCCACCTTCAATCTTTTCCAGCATCATGGTCTTTTCCAATAAGTCAGTTCTTTGCATCAGGTGGCCAAAGTATTACAGCTTCAGCTTTAGCATCAGTCCTTCCAATGAATATTCAGGGCTGATTTCCTTTAGGATTGACTGGTTTGATTGCCTTGCTGTCCAAGTTTGTTGTTAGTGAATAGAGATGTAACAGATATTTGTATATTAATTGTGTATTCTGCAACGTCACCAAATTCATTGATGAGGTATAGTATTTTTTTGCAGGTATCTTTAGGATTTTTTATGTATAGTATCATGTCATCTGCAAATAGTGACAATTTTATCTCTTTTCTGATTTGTATTCATATAATTTCTTTTTCCTGCCTGGTGACTGTGGCCAGAATTTTCAATAGTATGTTGAATAAAAGTGGAGAAAGTGAGCACCCTTGTCTTATTGCTGATTTTAGTATAAATGTTTTCAGCTTTTTACCATTCAGTATGAATGTAGCTTTGGGGTTATCATAATGACCCTTAATATTTGAGGTTTGTTTCTTCTGTACCAACTTTTTGGAGTTTTTTCATAAATGGATGTTGAATTCACAAGTTTTTTCTACATCTATAGAGACTATCATCGTATGACTTTTTATTCTTTAAATTTTTAATGTGATAGATCACATCATTTGATCTGTGAAAGCTGAACCATCCTGGCATCTATAGGATAAATTCCACTTGATTGTGGTGTATGATCCTTTTTATATACTGTTGAATGTGGTTTAGGGTTGAATTTGATTCATAGGATGAATTCATTGAATTCATTCATAGAATGAATTTGAAAGCATTCCTTCCTCTGCAAATTTCTGAAATAGTTTGAAAAGGATAGATTAACACCTGAACATTCTCTAAATATTTGGTAGAATTAACCACTGAAGTCATTTAGTCCTGGAATTTTGTTTGCTGGGAATTTTATTACTGATTCAGTTTCATTACTGGAAATTTGCCTGTTCGTATGTTCTAGTTCCTCCTGGTTCAGTCTTGAAAGATTGCACATTTGTAGGAAATTGTCCATTTCCTCTAAGGTGTCCACTTTATTGGCATATAATTATTTGTAGTAACCTCCTATGACCCTTTATGTTTCTGTGATGTTGGGTGTGACTTACTTTTCATTACTGATTTTATTGATTCAGGCCCTCTTACTTTGTTTCTTGTTATGACTGGCTAAAGGTTTACCAGTTTTGCTTATCTTTTCAAAAAACCAGCTTTTCATTTACTAAAAAAAATGTTTTTCAGTCTCTAATTTTTCCTGCTCTAATCTTTATGACTTCTTTTCTTCTACTAACTTTGGGGTTTGTTTTTTCTTCTTTTACTAGTATAAGGTTCCTGCTGCTAAGTCACTTCAGTCATGTCCGACTCTGTGTGACCCCATAGATGGCAGCCCACCAGGCTCCCGTCCCTGGGATTCTCCAGGCAAGAACTGGAGTGGGTGGCCATTTCCTTCTCCAATGCATGAAAGTGAAGTTGCTCAGCCATGTCCGACTCTTCACGACCCCATGGACTGCAGTCTACCAGGCTCCTCCATCCATGGGATTTTCCAGGCAAGAGTACTGGAGTGGGTTGCCATTGCCTTCTTTAAGATTTTTCTTGTCTCCTGAAGTAGGCTTGTATTGCTATATACTTCCCTTTTACCACTGCCTTTCCTATATCCCATAGACTTTAGATTGCTATGGACTCATTTAATTTGTCTCAGGGTATTTTTTTTATTTCTTCTTTGAATTCTACATGATTCACTTGATTAGTAACATATTGTTTAGACTTCCTGTGTTTGTGTATTTTTAGCATTTTATCTTGTAGTTGATATCTAGTCTCAAAGTATTATGGTCAGGATATATGCTTGATGTGATTTCAATCTTCTTTAATTTACTGAAACTTTTGTGAACTATCATATGATCTATCTTGGAGAATGTAAAATCATGTTTCCCTTTGATGTGGAAGTAAATTTTAAAAGATAGCCATTTTCCTTTTTGTAAATTCTACCATAACATTGATGCTTCCTTAATTGATGTCTTCTATGTCTTGGAGATAGCCCAGGAGAAATCAGGGAAATGAAATCTTCCAAAAGGAAGTTTGAGATATAAAGAAATAAGAAAGTATGTTAATATAGGAAAAGAAGAAAATGTTGAAAGGTCTCAAAACAGATCAATACCCAAAAGAAGGAAAATTTAGAGAAAGATGCTAAATTGCATGGCAATATGTCTCTCTCCTTAACTCTAGGAACATGCACAGAGGAGGGAATGAAGCAGCATCTCAGGCAATTGTCAGTGAACAACTAGAGGAATTTCTTTCTTAAATAACAAATATTCATTCTCTTGTAATGTATTTACTCAATTTGCTCCACCCTCTTGCTGCCTTCTGCTATGCCAGACAGGGCTGATCATGGTTATCTAGCACTACTAATAAAGAAGCTAAAAGTAGCTTTTCATACTTCATAGACTATGAATGACCAAAATAAAAAACTACCAGCCTGAGCTAAAAAATAGGCATTTTTTTAGTCATTATCATAAAAACCAGGAAAGAGATGGGAAAGTGGATGAAGTGTGGAAAGTCACAGGTCCTGAAATAAAAAATAAAACAGATATCCTGGAGTGTGAAGTCAAGTGGGCCTTAGGAAGCACCACAAAGCAAGTAGAGGTGGTGGAATTCCAGCTGAGTTATTTCAAATTCTAAAAGATCATGCTGTTAAAGTGCTGCACTCAAAATTCTTAAAGAGATGGGAATACCTGACAACCTTACCTGCCTCCTGAGAAACCTGTATGCAGCTCAAGAAGCAACAGATACAACCAGACATGGAAAGATGGACTTGTTCCAAACTGGAACAAAATACATCAAGGCTGTATTTTGTCACTCTGCTTATTTAACTTATATGCAGAGCACATCATGCAAAATGCCAAGCTGGATGAAGCACAAGCTGGAATCAAGATTGCTGGGAGAAATGTCAATTACATCAGATATGCAGATGATATCATCCTAATTGCAGAGAGCAAAGAGGAAGTAAAGAGCCCCTTGATGAAGGTGAAAGTGGAAAGTCAAAGGGCTGGCTTAAAATTCAACATTCAGAAAATGAAGATCATGGAATCCGGTCCCATCACCTTATGGCAAATAGATGGGAAAATGATAGAAACAGTGACAGATTATTTTCTTGGGCTTCAAAAGCACTGTGGATGGTAACTGTAGCCATGAAATTAAAAGACACTTGCTCCTTGGAAGAAAAGGTCTGAAAGACCTAGACAGTGTATTAAAAAGCAAAGACTACTTTTTTCATAAAGGTCAATACAGTCAAAGCTATGGTTTTTCCAGTGGTCATGTATGGATGTGAGAGTTGGACCATAAAGAAGCCTGAAGAATTGATGCTTTTGAACTGTGGTGTTGGAGAAGACTCTTGAGTCCCTTGAACTTCAACAAGATCAACCCAGTCCATCCTAAAAAATCAACCCTGAATATTCATTAGAAGGACTGATGCTGAAGCTGAAGCTCCAATACTTTGGCCACCTGATGCAAAGAGCCAACTCAGTAAAGACCCTGTTGCTAGGAAAGATTGAAGGCAAGAGGAGAAGGGGATGACAGAGGATGAGATGGTTGGATGGCATCCCCTACTCAGTTGACATGAATTTGAGCAAGCTCAGTGAATGGCGAAAGACAGGGCCGCCTGGCATGCTGCAGTCCATCGTGTCACAAATAGCTGGATATGACTGAGCGATTGAACAACAGTATCAACAACAACAGAAATAACAGAAGTGGAAGCTTTTTTTAAAGCTTATTTTATAAAATCCAACCATTTAAACAATCCTACCTTTATCTAATACACTGCAAAAATTGTAGGAAACAGTATAATATCATTCATAAAATAAGTATTTTGATGGACATTTCTACAGATTTGCTGTAGTAAGTTTAGAGAGTTTAAGAACAGAGCAATCAAGGTGGCTTAGTACAAAATAATAAGTTGTTTACAAACACCTACTCATACTGTAACACCACCTACAACATTCATGGATTCATTATTTGATTTTTTTCACCAAAGTCCAAAATATATTTATTTTCATTCATGGTGTATGTATATAGAAATATTTTATTCATCCAAATTGTCCTCCAACTGAGGTTCTATTTTCATCTATATTTAAAGACAACAGTATGCAGTGAATAACAAGCAAAGACTATGATTAAAAATGGTGCCATGAATAACCTAATTCTTATAGTTTATGATTGGTAAAGGAAGAAATCAAAAGTAACCACAATATATGAAATTATTTGATATTGTATATTATTGCTTATCTCATGCAAGCCCTATGTGCACACTTTTCATACTCTAACCAAATAAGTGATAGTAATCTCTGTTGTGGATGTGAGCTTCATAAAAGCATCGAAAGCAATTCTGATATCAAGATAAATCCAGGCTACTGAGCAAATCATCAGTGGTCTTACATGAACAACTCCTTCTCATTCCTGGACTATAGCTATCAAATGATTCCTTAGTCCCTTCCTGAGAGGCTAGGACAAGAACGTTGAGAAAATGAAATACAAACTAGCCCACTCTAATGCACTAAGGTAATTTCAACATGATACATAAAAAGTGAACTTAACATTCTTAGAGAATGATTTGAGCCACTCTTGTTTTAACCTGTTATACAACATCTCCCTACCCTTCCTGGAGGAAAATAATACTGCCTACTACCTGACACATACAAAATTTACTACTAATTATATTATCTAACAATAAAATAAAGCTGGCATTGGAGCACTCTTAAAATATTTCAAAAGCCATGACACATCAAATATAACTTGATGTTTCAAATTACTATCACAGAAAATATTACTTAAAATTCCTATCTACTTACAATATTTCTAATAAACCCTTGAATGTTATTTTGTTTAACTCCTGATTCATTAAAGGAAAAATATAATTGAGGTTTTAGATAAAGCCTACCTTTTCAGATAATGCCTTCAGGTCAGCTAGAAAAGTGTGAATGCTTACCCTGTAATTTTTCAAAAGGAAACAACTGAGAAGCACATGCACACACGACAATAATTAAGTTTCCTTGCCATGTTAAGGTATAGATAGAAAAGTCATAGTTTTCAGTTATTTGGAGCATGTTACTTTCACACAACAGGCTGAAGTGTTGTTTCCTAAAATAATAGACTACCCAAAGTCTCTTTTGCTCAACAAGCAGCTTATTTAAAAACCATAAGAAAAAAATGCTAGTTGTCCCATGGACCTGCCTGGCTTAGCCCCATCAGATATTCTGAATCCTCAAAATTATTTTTAAGATGGTGTTTGTTATGCCACACTAGAAAAACCAGTTAGTTTCATGTGTAAAACTACAGCCATTAGACGTAATAATAAAAATTGTTGAGAAATAATTATTGATTCATTATTGTATTTTATAACATTCAATAAAGGATCTCTGAATATGTTTTTGAATTGTAAAATGGCTATGATATTTAATAGTACTCTAAATCATTCAGATACAATTAGCATGTAATTTTAGTGTCAGTTCAGTACAGTTCAGTTCAGTCACTCAGTCGTGTCCGACTCTTTGCAACCCCATGAATCACAGCCAGGTTTCCATGTCCATCACCAACTCCCAGAGTTCACTCAAACTCATCTCCATCGAGTCGGGGATGCCATCCAGCCATCTCATTCTCTGTCGTCCCTGTCTCCTCCTGCCCCCAATCCCTCCCAGCATCAGGGTCTTTTCCAGTGAGTCAACTCGTCGCATGAGGTGGCCAGAGTATTGGAGCTTCAGCTTTAGCATCAGTCCCTCCAATGAACACCCAGGATTGATCTCCTTTAGAATGGACTGGTTGGATCTCCTTGCAGTCCAAGGGACTCTCAAGAGTCTTCTCCAACACCACAGTTCAAAAGCATCAATTCTTCGGCGATCAGCTTTCTTCACAGTCCAACTCTCACATCCATACATGACCACTAGATAAACCATAGCCTTGACTAGACGGACCTTGGTTGGCAAAGAAATGTCTCTGCTTTTTAATATGCTATCTAGATTGGTCATAACTTTCCTTCCAAGGAGTAAGCGTCTTTTAATTTCACAGCTGCAATCACCATCTGCAGTGATTTTGGAGCCCAAAAAATAAAGTCTGACACTCTTTCCACTGTTTCTCCATCTATTTCCCATGAAGTGATGGGACCAGATGTCATGATCTTTGTTTTCTGAAAGTTGAGCTTCAAGCCAACTTTTTCACTCTCCTCTTTCACTTTCATCAAGAGGCTTTTGAGTTCCTCTTCACTTTCTGCCATAAGGGTGGTGTCATCTGCATATATGAGGTTATTGATATTTCTCCCGGCAATCTTGATTCCAGCCTGTGCTTCTTCCAGCCCAGCATTCCTCATGATGTACCCTGCATATAAGTTAAATAAGCAGGGTGACAATATACAACCTTGACATACTCCTTTTCCTATTTGGAATCAGTCTGTTGCTCCATGTCCAGTTCTAACTGTTGCTTCCTGACCTGCATACAGGTTTCTTAAGAGGCAGGTCAGTCGGTCTGGTGTTCCCATCTCTTTCAGAATTTTCCACCGTTTATTGTGATCCACACAGTCAAAGGCTTTGGCATAGTCAATGAAGCAGAAATAGATGTTTTTCTGGAACTCTCTTGCTTTTTCCATGATCCAGCAGATGTTGGCAATTTGATCTCTGGTTCCTCTGCATTTTCTAAAACCAGCATCAAAATTCACTTTGCACTATGTTCTCTCCATATCCTTTACTGGCAGGGAGTTAATTTCTGCCTGATGCAGACAGAGCACTGCATCTTTAAATACTTCAAATATCTCAGGTTACCCATCATACCTCTTTCTAAAATCTGTAATTAGCCAAACTAAGTATTCATATTTCTTTTAACTATTCATCTTATAACAAGATTCCCAGAAATTTATGTTACCATGATTATCTCTCATAAGTGTACTGTCATTTGATAATATTTCTTTAAAATATTCAGCTAAACACAATATTTTGGCTATAATATGAATATCATGGACTATATTGGGATGATTATTACCTCCCTTGCCCCAAATGCAAAAGTCCCATTAATTCATCTTAAGATCAATTCAGTTTTGTTTAACTATCTTCACATGTGTATGCTTACATGGCCTCTTTAACCAGGTGAGGCTCTTCTTAGAAAGCTAGTGCCTTCACTCGGGTTCAGCTATGCATTGCTATAGTAATGTCTTGAAGTATTTAAATAATTTAAATATTGAACCAAGATAATGACACCATGAATATATAAGAATGTCCTCCCTGTTTTTCACATTTAGGAATACAAAGAAATATTCAGACAGGCTTTTCTAAATTGAAAAACGTATAAAAATAAACAAATTAAAAGAAAGTTAATTTGTAGAAAAAATATATATTTCCTACTATATTTGGAAGAAATAAAGTGCTTCTGTGATAGATATGCTTTAAAAATAACCCAAGATTTTAACATATTCAAAATCAATTTCTTTATATTCTAAAGGCATAAATCTGCCTGAATGTTGTGCATAATTCTGCCAGAACTTTTCATATAATGGGTTCTGCCTACTGATACTTCATGCTTATTACAAAACACATGAAACAAGAAATGAAGACCAAAGAACTTTTTTCTTATTGAGATTTGTCAAAGAATATATTAGAAAAAAAATGTGGTAAGACAGTGGAAAATAAAAAATGGTAAGGTTTTAAACTTTATTCTACAAAACAAGCAGAAAATAAATCCAGTATTATGAGAAAATGTGGTCCCCACATAATACAAGTTGTATGCTTTTTCATATAGTCCTAAAGCTGAAAATAAACTCTCTAGGTATTTATGTCATTTAAATTATTTCTCAGTAAAGTTACCTCTAACTGTCGGATAGATTATTTTAGGTTTAACTATCATTTCTATCCCCCCCCCACCATAATTTGCTCTTTCCCTTTTAAATCCTCTTATTCCACCCATTTCTCTTGTCTTTTAAGTGCACAGAATGTTATCAAGTAGCAAAGGCCAGAGGATGGATTTTGGTTCTTGAATTTTAAAAGAAACTGAAGCAACTATAGTAATTAGTAGTCAATAAAATACTTTCAACCAAATGAAATTAATCTAGATACTGTTGTATATTTTTAAATTTCCTAACACAACCTTTCATGATAAAAATGCTACAACTTCACATCAGTACTGATCTTAATGCCACAACTTATATTAGAGAAAGCATTATTCACAAAAGACAAGTTAAGACTGAATTAAATCACAGTGATTAATTTGCTTGTGGGTTTAAAGCTGAATTCAAAAAAATCTATAAAACTAAATATGTGGAAGCGGTAGAATGAAATCAGTAATTGGGGTGAAGGTTTTCTCTAATTAGTGGCAATGCATCATTAAATTCTATAGCACCAGCAGCTGGAAAAAAATATAGCTGTTTTAAAACTAACAAGAGAAGCATCAGAACAAAGATTTTGTTTCACAATTATTTTTGTTCAAATAAATAATACTGAAGTGGGTAGTAGCCATTCCCTTCTCTAGGGGATCTTCCTGACACAGGGATCAAACCTGGGTCTCCTGAATTGCAGTCAGATTTTTTTAAGATCTGAGCCACCAGAGAAGCCCAGTATCAAACAGCATAACTCTTAAAAACCAGGTGCTGTTTACTAAAGCTATCTTCAAGTAAATCCATATTTCTAAGATTATTTCCACAACTATAAGATATATGTGATTACTGTCATCAAACTTTCATTTTCTTTTTTCTATCCTTTTTTAACAGGCTCAACCAATGTCATTCCTATTATCAAAAGTAAAGATGAATTATATAACAGATAGATACACAGATGAATGGATGGATGGATGGATTAGATAAATAAGATGAAAAGAAAGACAAGAGAGAAACAGAAAAGATAGAAAGCTTCATTAAGAAAGCCAAATAAACTTACTGGTTGCTGTTTTGAAAATAATTTATAAAGGGACAGGGTAGGATGCACAGATCAATTACTTGGCTACAAAATAACTCGCATAGGACAAAAGAGAGCGACTTTAACCAAGCAATAGCAATGAAGGTGGTGAGAAATAGAGATGGAGCCAACAGGATTTTGGTGGAAGTTTCAATGTAGGAGGCTTGTCCTAAACAACTGAGGGGTGGAGTTTCCATTAACTGCACTGGGGAAGAATGTCAGTGGAGTTGGTTTATGGAAGATGATTAGGAGTTCAGTTCTGGACAACTTCATTGGATATGAGTGGGCAGTCGAATAGGGGAATCTGTGGATCAGAGAATAAGTCCAGGATGACTAAGTACACTAGGGTGGTGTTAGCATATATTATTACAGTCATCAGATTGTATGATATCACTGAAGGAGATATTTCTAGACAGAAGAGGGAAGAGGCATAATGACTGACGTCTAGAATAACTCCAAATTTTGTATATTTTCTTGGTCAAACTGCTTTCAAAAGTGCCTGACTAAATTACATATAGACCAGAATAACATAATAGTATCAGTCACTACAGTCTATGTTAATATTAGGTAATTATCTTTAACGATCTCTTGTTCCTTCGGTATTTATTCATTACAAGTGAAAGGAAGACATTTTGTATGTTTATTAGTAATTTGTATTTTTGCCTTCTATAAGTTATCTATGCAAACAAAAAAATATATGGGGATAATAAGCTTAATCTTATTATCCCCATACATTCTAATTTTTCCTATTTCTCTGTAAAGTCACTTTACATATTACGGCAGTTAATCTTTCACCTGTGATATTTGTTGCAAATGCTTTACCTCTTTGTTTCCATGGCTTTGGTGTGAAAGGTTGTAAAACCTCTAGTGGAATTTATTTATCACTTAATTTATGTATTCTATTGCACTAATTTACACGAAAACTTTCATATTTGCCACAGTTCTTTAAATCTCCTTCTCTTACTAGTCAAAAACTACTCTAAGGATTTCTTATTCAGTTATAAGGCACATCCATGATTTTGTTTTATCCAACAGCTAATTCATTATAGGGGACTGGAATGCAAAAGTAGGAAGTCAAGAAACCCCTGGAGTAACAGACAAATTTGGCCTTAGAGTACAAAATGAAGCAGGGCAACAGCTAACAGAGTTCTGCCAAGAGAACGCACTGGTCATAGCAAACACCCTCTTCCAACAACACAGGAGAAGACTCTACACATGGACATCACCAGATGGTCAACACCGAAATCAGATTGATTATATTCTTTGCAACCAAAGATGGAGAAGCTCAATACAGCCAGCAAAAACAAGACCGGGAGCTGACTGTGGCTCAGATCATGAACTCCTTATTGTCAAATTCAGACTGAAATTGAAGAAAGTGAAGAAAACCACTAGACCATTCAGGTATGACCGAAATCAAATCCCTTATGACTATACAGTGGAAGTCAGAAATAAATAAATCCAGTATTACTTTGCCAACAAAGGTCCGTCTAGTTAAGGCTATGGTTTTTCCAGTAGTCATGTGTGGATGTGAGAGCTGGACTATAAAGAAAGTTGAGCACAGAAGAATTGATGCTTTTGAACTGCAGTGTTGGAGAAGACTCTTGACAATCCCTTGGACTGCAAGGAGATCGAACCAGTCCATCCTAAAGGAGATTAGTCCTGGGTTTGGACAGGGAGGCCTGGCGTGCTGTGATTCATGGGGTCGCGGAGAGTCAGACACGACTGAGCGACTGAACTGAACTGAACTGATTCACTGAAGGGACTGATGTTGAAGCTGAAACTCCAATACTTTGGCCACCTGATGCAGAGAGCTGACTCATTTGAAAAGGCCCTGATGCTGGGAAAGATTGAGGGCAGGAGGAGATGGGACGACAGAGGATGAGATGGTTGGATGGTATCACTGACACAATGGACATGGATTTGGGTGGACTCTGGGAGTTGGTGATGGACAGGGAGGCCTGGCGTGCTGCGGTTCATGGGGCCACAAAGAGTTGGACATGACTGAGCGACTGAACTGAATTCATTTTAATATTTTTACTTATCTCTTTAAAAATAGTTTCATGTGAATACAAATTTTATTTCAATTTTAATATTAACTTCATCTTTTTTCCCTAACACTCCATTTTCCATGAATATTCTACCAATCAGAAGTACATTCACAAATAGTGAATAGCAAACAGCCAAAAAAATGTCCATACTAAGAACTACATTGTGGATGCACTTCCATACACACCTGATGCCAGTGTATTACCCTAACTGTATCATGAAGCAGACAGGTGAGTAGGTAATAGAGGGGAAGCTTGTGAGAATCTGTTGATTTCATCGTTGAACTAACCTAGCATCTGGGAATTCAGAGAAAGAGAAAGGAACTCAAAGATCAGATCTGTACCAGATCTGTGGCATAGGCTCAGGGTTTATGTAAAGAGCTATCATTCTAACATTTTACTGATATTTTCTGTCAGCTACCATAAGACCCCACTGAATTTTCTGGAAAGAAAAGTTTCTGACCAAGATACTGATTGACAAGGTAGATGGTTGCCTCTGAGCTCAGTTTCACTGAGAGTAGACTTCAAAGAATATCCTGCATTTGGCAATTTAAACACTGATTCTCACATGCACCTCTGAGGAAGTCTTTGATTCCCTCACTAATAACCTTATATCGGTTCAGGCACACATTAATCATATTCCACAGATATGCAATTTGTCCTTTTCCCCTCTGCGGTCACATATTCCACATTAAGGGGCCATTTAATTGCATCTTGCAAACTGTGGAAAAATGAGCAAATATCGCCCTCTTTCATAATTCTTCCACACAGCTATCCTCCAGAATCTCATTTGCACTCTCTGCAGGCTTCCCTCCTTCAACTCTTACTTTTCAAGTCCATTCCCTTCAACTCCCCTCAGCCTTTCTGCCCCTAACAACACCTGTTCTGGCTTAAAACTTCCTACTTACTTCATGAAATTCTCCTAACTAAACATCTACTTTGTTCGTTGGTTCTTTCACCATGACACTGAAAGGTGCTTGTTGAGAAGGCCTGAAAGAAATACTATGTCAACCTCCTATGAGTAAAACCACAAAATTTGTGAGAAATGGCAAGGATGATTATGTGCTGATTTGCTGTTGTTCATTCGCTCAGTCATGTCCAACTCTTTGCGACCCCATGGACTGCAGCATGCCAGGCCTCTCTGTCCTTCACCATCTCCTGGAGCTTGCTGAAACTCATGCCCATTGAGTCAGTGATGCCATCCAACCATCTCGTCCTCTGTCATCCCCTTCTCTTCCTGCCTTCAATCTTTCCCAGCCATCAGGGTCTTTTCTAATGAGTCAGTTCTTCCCATCAGCTGGCCAAAGTATTGGAGCTTCAGCATCAGTCCTTCCAATGAATATTCTGGACTGATCTCCTTCAGGATGGACTGGTTGGATCTTCTTGCTGTCCAAGGGACTCACAAGAGTCTTCTCCAACACCAAAGTTCAAAAACATCAATTCTTCAGCACTCAGCCTTCTTTATGGTCCAGCTCTCACATCCATACATGACTACTGGAAAAACTAGAGCTTTGACTATATGGACTTTTGTTGACCAAGTTATGTGCTGATTACCATATGTCAAAAATGTATTGATTACCCTATGTCAAAAAATCAGTACCGAAAAATAAAGCCTTCATCAATGCTTATAAAGTAAAATAGCTCAAGATTAGTTTTCTCTAAAATTCTTATATGCAAGCCCCACTTGTCATTCTCTATATTTGATGTGAATCAGCTGGGTATAGGAAATGAGGACTTTTTTATTTGACTTTATTTATCATGAGAAGACTTTGATTTCTTCTTTCACCCTGGTATAAGTCAGATGGGAAAAATTTAGAGATTCCATGAAAAGACAAGAAAGAAATTAGGAATGTCAAGTGGATTACAGAGGTGGTATTCATTTCATAATTTTTTAAGGAAATGGGAAAAACAAATAATTTTAAGTTGCATTATAAAACATAGAAGTGAGAGAAGAGGAATTTAAGTAGAGGGTAAAATAGAAGACATACAACCTTTTAGTTATAAGCAAGGATGTTTCTAAATTTTAAATGAGCAAAGTGTCAAAAGAGAAATCAGGAATAAAATCTAGCAGGAGAAATGGCAAAACTGTTAGCATTTTTGAGGAATTTGGAAAATTATTCTGCGTAGTAATGAGAGTGTTTTAGGCAAATGAAATAATTAGTTGTTTTCATGAACCACAATCCCTAAATTAAGTGTGATGACTACTAGTAATAATTGATGATTAATGGTTGTCTGCTTTCTAACTTCTAAGTGCTAAGTAATATGATTAACTGATATTTGCTTGTAAAATATAGAATAACAATAATATACAAGTAATATGTGAGTGACAAAGTTACATGCATCTGAAGATCCTATTGAAACATAAAATAAGTAACAAAAACGGTTATAATAATCCATACCTTTTCAGTGTCAATGCCTTTTGACATGGACCATGTTGAGACAATATAATCCATGACTCGTTCACTAAGGCCTTTGGGGACCTGATAGAGTTTCAGAAAGTCCCGTACATTATTCAGCATCTCATGGTATCGGTTGGTGTTGGCATACATTTGCTGGAAAATTGTGGTAACATTTCCAAAAATAGTTGCATAAAGAAGAGCTGAAAAAGAAGAAATGATGAAAATAAAACAAATATCCCAAGTGAAAATAAATGATACCAATACTGGCCAGATCAATAAATTGTCTGACAGAGATACCTTACTAAACTTTTCAGGATTGTGCATGATAACCCCATAAGAAGAGTGCCTAGAATTCGGTGTTCACTCAGTAAATTTTATCTTTAGCATGATAAACATGATTTTATGAGTGACAAGTGACCACCAGCTAGTCAATTTGGTAAAACATGATGGTGATTGATAGATTTCATGAAGAATTAGATGATCCAAGTTTATGATTTGCCTCTTAGCAAAATTATCCTCCAGCCCTGTCTTCCTGAATGAAGCTTAATCAATTTAAAATTTTGAGGAATTGATGATTCAGTTTAGAAATATATGCTCATTCTCATTGCATGCTTCTTCCAGCTTTTGGAATATTTCCCTGCTTATCAATATTTTTGACAGAATATTAAAAATATAAGATGAGAAGACAAATCAAGGTGTTTCATTTCTAGAAGATTCTAGGAAGAAACCGGATTGGAATTAACAGCTAAAATAAAACTTTGGGAGTGCCTATAATTTCCACTTATTAAATTTATGTCAGTAATCCAATACTGTAAGGATTTTTTTTACTTCATTATTTTAATTAAGAATAAAGTAACTTGTAACCTGCAAACCACTGTTATCTATCTACAGTAGCTAAAGAAAAGTATAAGGTGTTTTAATGCCCCTGATTGCTACTTCCTCCATCAACCAATAATTTACCAACTCCTCTTTCTCCAGATCTATCAGGTTACTAATGTTGACCTTATCTTGAAAAAGCTTTTAAAAGCAGTTGAAAAAAATAAATAAAAGCAGTTGAGTTCAGAGCCAAATCAACACATCTTCAATCACACACCACTCCTAACCTATCCTGTCCCTTTAGTTTTATCCCTTAACAGTAAGCTCTTTTGAAAAGAAGGCAGTATTTTATTCCCTTTAATATTCAGTAAACACTATGTTTAATAACCATACTCATTCCAAAAGCATTTCACAAATAAGTAGAATATCAGACAATGATCACTTCCATTCTTGTTCCTCTAAGAAATTGAAAAAATAATTCCTCTGAACAAAAAGTACGAACTGTTTCATTTCTCAGTTTCATCAATCAAATCCCACTTGATGGAAAGAGTATAACATCAAACCAATAAAGCAACTTAAGATCCTCAATCTGTTTTCAGAAAAGCATTTGTTTTCTTTAAGAACAGTGGCTCTTTGAGCATAACAAATTAAAATTTCATGATAGGAAGTTATGATTTTACAAGCAGTTACTTTTGTTCTTTTAATAGTCACTTTTTAGGGATTTTTTTTTTTTTTTGGTTTTTATGGGGTTTTTGCTATTATTTTGGGATGTTGGTGTCAGCACAGAACAATTTTTAAGATAGGCAATATTTTGTTAAAACTAAGTAGGAAGAACAAAGCTAGTGGAGGTGATGGAATTCCAGTTGAGCTATTTCAAATCCTGAAAGATGATGCTGTGAAACTGCTGCACTCAATATGCCAGCAAATTTGGAAAACTCAGCAGTGGCCACAGGACTGAAAAAGGTCAGACTTCATTCCAATCCCAAAGAAAGGCAATGCTCAAACTACCGCACAATTGCACTCATCTCATACGCTAGTAAAGTCATGCTCAAAATTCTCCAACCCAGGCTTCAGCTATATGTGAACCGTGAACTTCCAGATGTTCAAGCAGGTTTTAGAAAAGGCAGAGGCACCAGAGATCAAATTGCCAATATCCGCTGGATCATGGAGAAAGCAAGAGAGTTTCAGAAAAACACCTATTTCTGCTTCATTGACTATGCCAAAGCCTTTGACTGTGTGGATCACAACAAACTGTGGAAAATTCTGAAAGAGATGGGAATACCAGACCACCTGACCTGCCTCTTGAGAAACCTGTATGCAGGTCAGGAAGCAACAGTTAGAACTAGACATGGAACAACAGACTGGTTCCAAATAGGAAAAGGAGTACGTCAAGGTTGTATATTGTCACCTTGCTTATTTAACTTATATGCAGAGTACATCATGAGGAACGCTGGGCTGGAAGAAGCACAAGCTGGAATCAAGATTGCTGGGAGAAATATCAATAACCTCAGATATGCAGATGACACCACCCTTATGGCAGAAAGTGAAGAGGAACTCAAAAGCCTCTTGATGAAAGTGAAAGAGGAGAGTGAAAGGTTGGCTTGAAGCTCAGCGTTCAGAAAATGAAGATCATGGAATCTGGTCCCATCACTTCATGGCAAATAGATGGGGAAACAGTGGAAACAATGTCAGACTTTATTTTTGGGGGCTCCAAAATCACTGCAGATGCTGATTGCAGCCAGAAAATTAAAAGACGCTTACTCCTTGGAAGGAAAGTTATGACCAACCTAGATAGCATATTAAAAAGCAGAGACATTTCTGTGCCAACAAAGGTCCGTCTAGTCAAGGTTATGGATTTTCCCGTGGTCATGTATGGATGTGAGAGTTGGACTCTGAAGAAAGCAGATCACCGAAGAATTGATGCTTTTGAACTATGGTGCTAGAGAAGACTCTTGAGAGCCCCTTGGACTGCAAGGAGATCCAACCAGTCCATTAGAAAGGAAATCAATCCTGGGTGTTCACTGGAAGGACTGATACTAAAGCTGAAACTCCAATACTTTGGCCACCTCATGCAACGAGTTGACTCACTGAAAAAGACTCTGATGCTAGGAGGGATTGGGGGTGGGAGGAGATGGGGACGACAGAGAATGAGATGGCTGGATGGCATCACCGACTTGATGGACATGAGTTTGAGTGAACTCCGGGAGTTGGTGATGGACAGGGAGGCCTGGCGTGCTGTGATTCATGGGGTCACAAAGAGTTGGAGACGACTGAGCGACTGAACTGAACTGAACTGAAGTAGGAAGAATATAATGCTGACACTTCTCAACAAGATCTTTAAATAGTTGAATATTTATATCTAAAAGCAACAAAAAAGGAGAGGTAATCACAGACTTAAAACTCTATTCCTCATTGTTGATATTAAGAAAGACAAGCACAGAAATAATGTGAACAAACTAATGGTAGAAGAATCACATAACAAATATGGAATTTTGAATTTCCAAGAAAGTGACATGAAGAGAATTTATGTTTTTAAAATAATGAGCTTTTTACAGGTTAATTAAATAATGCTATAGTCATGCTTTTCAATAGCCCCCAGCTATTTTAAGATGTCAATGAATATTACAGAACTGTTATTTTGACATGTTCAACTTGTTTGGCTCCCTAAGATGCTTGTAATATGCTGTATTTGCCAAAGTGTCTTACTACTGCCTTTTAGTTAAACAAATTACCACACATTTCATCTTCTGGCGTACATTAAATATGCACACATTCTAGTCATATGAATAGCTTAAGCACTGAAATATGAATAAAACTGTCAATGTATTTGCAGTTTTCAGCATTAATAAATGAAGGATATAATCAACATCCCATTAAGCTGGGTATATTACAAAGATATCTTCTGCCTCCAGCTTTCACGTGAGTTTGGTGTTCTACACTGAGTAAGACTAATCAAGGTCATAATTTAAGGTAAGACATTCAACTATATATATAATTATGTGTATGCATATATGTATATATAATATATGTAATTTATATGTATAAATATGTATGTATATTTGTACATACATATTTGTAAAATATATAATATATACATAATTATACATACATATATAATACATAATTACGTATGAAATTTTTTACTTTGAAATGTTATAAAAATCAGCAGAAAGCTCACATACACCCATATGTAGCTCTCTCAGTTATGACATTCTCCAGAACTGTAAGAATCTGCCTGCCAATGCAGGAGATGTAAGAGATGCAAGTTCCATCCCTGGGTCGGGAAGACCACCTGGAGGAGGAAATAGCAACCCACTCCAATATTCTTGCCTGGAGAATCCCATGGACAGAACCGGAGGGCTACAGTCAATGGGGTCACAAAGAGTCGGACATGACTTAGCGACTGAACAACAAAAACAAGTAGACATTATATTTGACTAGTATATTACATGTAGTCATTTTTGGGGTATACAACTTTATACAAGTTTTATCATCTGGACAAATCTATGCAATATATATATATATTTTTTTTAAAGAGAAATCACTTCTTTAAAAATATTTTCAACATTTAAGATTAGTGCACATTTCATAAAATATGGTGACAGCAAGTATGACATTCCATGGCAAGCAACAATACTGCTTCCCACTACAGTTTATGTTCACAGGATAAATGAGTACATCCTTAAGGAAAGTGATCCTGGAACATGATACCCGACAATGAAAGAAATCAATCTCAACAGAAGCTAGCTCTATGCTGCCAACTCCCAAAGTAATAACCTCTCTCTTAAATTACAGATACACAGATATTATTGAATGTCTAATGCCATTCAAATCTAACATGTTCAAAAGAGAACTCACTTAACACTACCTTCTCAACAACCAAGTGCATTTTTCATCTCATTAAATTGCAAAGCCACACCTATTTGCTCAGACTAAAGCTACAGAGTCTTTCTTCAGTTCACTCCTTGATTCTTCTAATCTACTCCATTATCAAATCCTATTGGCTCTACCTTCAAAACAGAGCCTCAATTCAATTTCTTCTCACCACCTCTACCAGCATCCTTGTCTCCTTGTAAGAGTACATGCTTTCCCACTGACTAGCTATGTGTCTTTGGACCAGTTACTAGAGCTCTCAAGGATTCTATTTCCTCTCTTACAACTTTACAGTTACTCTAGACTCTTTACAAAGGAGTTGTGCTAAATAAGATAACTCACAAAATAATTTTAAAAGAGTCCAATAGGGAGTAAGCATCCATGAAATGTTATGTATATATCATCATCATCATCATCATGGAAATAGCTTCCAAACAATTGACTTCCACTCGGCAGAAAAAACATCCCCTTTCTTCAGCATCAGTCTCCATCCCGTATTATGTCTTTGTTCCTAAACTTATTCATCACTGCTTTAATTTATATGACATATTTATCTGTTGATATCTACCTTCCCAATTAGAAATGCAAAATCCGTTAAGTACGAGCCTGGGCCTTGTCCTTTCTTTTTTGCTCACTGCTGTATTTCCAGAACAAAGATCAGTTCCTGGAACATTTTCTTTCAGTAAACTGACACACCAAAAACCTAGGAAACATTTTTTTCAGAAACATTCTTTTTTTCAAATCAAAGTTTCACTACTGGTGACACAAAAACACAGAAGTACACATTATTAATGTATGTGAGAGAATAAAATGTTGAGAAACTAAGGTGATATATGTCCTGGCCATATTAAGACAGTAAATGAATTGGGGAGGCCTATTGTCATTCATCAAGAGTCGGACACAACTGAGCAACTGAACTGAACTGATTGTCATTTATCAAACACGAATGCTCTTGCTTGGCCTGACAAGTTTTGTAGGGGACTATTATATAATTTTATACTTTGAATGGGATGCCACAGAGGTAATTTTCCTACTTTACTACTAATAATTTGATTGACCAGTTAAAATTTGTTAAGCCTCTTTTTATATGCTCTCCTGTAGCCTTTTAAGAATAAGACAATTTAAGACAAGCCCAGTTTTACTAGCTTATCATATTTAAGTGATTCCCTTGTGGCTCAGCTGGTAAAGAATCCGCCTGCAATATGGAAGACCTGGGCTCGATCCCTGGATTGGGAAGATCCCCTCAAGGAGGGAAAGGCTACCCACTCCAGTATTCTGGACTGGAGAATTCCATGGACTGTATAGTCCATGGGATCACAAAGAGTTGGACGTGACTGAGTGACTTTCACTTTCACATCCTTATTTAAAGACTTGGTAATTCTGACATATATACTGGTAAATGTCTTCCCTAAAAAGTCTTATAGTTTTCTGATTCACCACAAGGGGATTATTTTAAAGAGAATTATGTTAGATTAAAGATGGCTATAATTTTCTGACACTCCTTCCACAGACAGCCAGGGTCTTTTTTCCTTTCCCTTGAATCTAGGCATACTCTATTAACTATTTTACTAATGGACTATGTTAACTATAATCACATGCCAATATCTGGGCTCATGCCTTAAGAAACTAGAAATTTCAAATTCCTCACTACTAAAATACCTGCTAAAATAACTAGAATATAGTTTCTGTGTTGTGAAGGAGCCTGAATATTCTTCTGGAAAGGTCCACATAGAGAGAAATCAAGGCCCCTGGCTAAGAGTCTTGGCTGAGCTCCCAGCTAAACACTGGCCTTAGGCTGAACAATTCAGGAAGGGAAACTCATGTACACCCGGGGCAGATTCATGTCAATGTATGGCAAAACCAACCAATATAATATTGTAAAATAATTAGCATCCAATAAAAAAATTTTAAAAAATCATTTAGGGAAAATGGAAAAAAAATAAACCTTTCTTCCATCTTAAAAAAAAATATATATATATATGGATATAAGAAGACATTTTTGATAACACTTAAGGCAGGGTGAATGATTCAACCATCACTTCCCCTTCTATTTATATTGATATTTAATAATGATAGTTAAGATGGGAAGGAAAATGTCCTATCAATCTATGATTCTGTATGTAGCACATAGCTTGACAACATCAGCTTACTAGCCATGTATGTGGCTGAGTCAACTAAGAAGTGAATTTTTTAGACCCACTCAAGCAAACCCAGCGATAACATATGTGCCAGAAATAAGTCATGCCTTCCTAGCCCTGCACAAATTATAGATTTGTGAGTGAAATAAATGGCTGTTCTTGTTTTAAGTCACTAATTTTGATTAGTTATGCAACACTAATGTTCTAATAAACAGTATTATGAATAATTGATTCTCAATTGATTGGTAAACCTGAGAGAGGAGAGTAGCTAGTGCCTTATGATACACATCAGAGTCTAAAGCATGTTTAGGAAAAATAAATTTTATTTTATTGAATATAATTTAATACTCAAAAACATCCATTATTTTTATAATATAAACACTGAAGTCATGAATGAATGCTTTCAAAAAGAAACAAAGTTTAAATGATTGAATAATGTCATATAACTTAATCCCAGACTTCATTCATGCATTGTTTAGTTCCATGGATATTTACTGAACATCCATTATATGCCTCTACTACAATAGTCACTAAGGATAAAACATAATCTCTGTTCTCAAGTAGTACTCACTACTTCCAAAGGAAAACTGTTAAACCTTAATTCTCCAAAATCATAGCCTTTGAAAGAAAACTAATGATCATCATATCCTTTTCATAGTTTACAAAAATTCACAAATGAACTTATACCAAGTATATAAATTAAGTATAGTTTATTTCTCATGGAACAACTGGCAGAGTCAAACAGAATCTGTATTGAACTAATTAATTGTAATTTTATCTATACTCTTATAAGTTTCACAGAATAACAGATCAGATGATGATATCCAGTTCTCTGAATAAATTATGTTCTCAGTCACTTCATTTTGTTTGCTCCTTAGGTCACAGCCATTCACCTTAGGCTGCAGCCATTCACCCTCTTATAACAATTTATATTTTTTAGAATTTTTGTGCCCATTCATGTTGACATCAAACATTTATTTTTCCTAGTTATCTTTCTTTTATAAATCTTTGCAAGTAATCATTAGCCTTAGACTATGTAGTTTAGAATACTTATATAAGAATGCATTTTGGTAACCATTAAAGCCACATAAGCAGTTCAACCATCATTTCCATTTCTATTTCTATTTACTAAAGTCTACCTTTAACAAATTAAATTTAAGACATGGAAGGAAAATGTTCCACCAAAATATTATTGTATATGTATCACATAGCCTGTTAAAACACTTGAAATCACTCCAAGTGGCTTAACAAAGTGAAGCTGATCATCAGGCCTCCAATTTCGAAGTTTTATTCTCCTTCCAGCTGTCTCATAATAGCTTCAGGTTTCCCTGGATGCTCTTTTGCAATGACCCATAAAAGAAAGCACCCTCCAGGCATCAGTTATGAACCAGATATTTTCTCTTTCCCAGTATTCACTTAATCCATGTCCCATTTCACCTAGTACCCGAACCATGCCAACTATCTTGCTAGAAATTAATTTCATTAATTACTTGATGTTAAGTGATAAATATTGAAAACTATTTGATAAACAAACCCTCTTAGAGATGTTGGCATTTTGAAGGAGGAATTCCAGGTAATACAATGAATTGACTGAATCATTATTAGAATTAATGCTCAACTAGTAAGATAAGTTGACACAGAGAAGAGAACATTTTTTAACCTTATCAAATTATAGCAAGATATTGGAAAGATTTCAGTAGCTTTCAGCGGATACCATGATCATCATGAAAACTGACTACATCAAACTAGTTTCAATAATTACACGTGTGCATGCTAAGTCGCTTCAGTTGTGTTTGACTCTTTGCAACCCCATGGAGTGTAGCCCTCCAGGCTCCTCTGTCCATGGAATTCTCCAGGCAAGAATGTGGGAACGGGTTGCCTTGCTCTCCTCCAGGGATCTTCTCAACCCAGGGATCAAACCAGTGTCTGTTACATCTCCTGCATTGGCAGGCAGTTTCTTTATCACTAGAGCCACCTGAGAAGCCTGCAATAATTATACGGCAATGCTTACTATTTTTTACTGAAGTGTAATTCATTTATATAATACTCTCAGATATGCAGGCTTCCCTGATATCTCAGTTGGTAAAGAATCCTCCTGTAATGCAGAAGACCCTGGTTTAATTCCTGGGTCAGGAAGATCTGCTGGAAAATGGATAGGCTACCCACTCCAGTATTCTTGGACTTCCCTTGTGTCTCAGCTGGTAAAGAATCTGCCTGCAATGCAGAAGACCTGGGTTCAGTTCCTGGGTTGGGAAGATTTTCTGGAGAAGGGAAAGGCCAGTATTCTGGCCTGGAGAATTCCATGAACTGTATAATCCATGGAGATGCAAAGACTCAGACATGGCTGAGCGACTTTCACTCCTCACTAAAATGTGAGCTATTTATATATTTTGGATATTAACTCCTTTCCAGCCATATCATTTGTAAATATTTTCTCCCATTGAGTGTGTTGTCATTTCGTTTTGTCAATTTGTTTTGCTGTGTAAAAGCTTTTAAGGTTAATTAGGGTCCATTTGTTTAGCTTTGTTTTTGTTTCCTTTACATTAGGAGAAAGATCCAAAAAATATGTATTATGTCTAGAAGCATTCTGCCTGTTTTCTTCTAGGAGTTTTGTGGTTTCTAGTCTTACATTTAGGTCTTTAGTCCATTTCGAATTTATTTTTGTAAATAGCATGAAGAAATGATCTTATCTCATTCTTTTAACTGTCATGTTTTCCTGGCACCACCTCTTTAGACAGCCTTTTCTGCTTTGTATATTCTTGTCTCCTTTGTCTAAGATTAATTGACCATATGTGTGTGGGTTAATTTCTAAGCTCTCTATTTATTCTATTGATCTATATGTCTGTTTTGCGGCAGAATCATACTGTCTTGATTATTATATCTTTGTAACACAGTCTGAAAACAAACAGCCTATATTACAGGGAGGCCGTAATACAGATTGAAAATAGTCTGATACTTATAGCTTTGTCCTTGTTTCTCAATATAGCTTTGGCAATTAAGAATCTTCTGTGGTTCCATATTAATTTTAGGACTATTCGTTCTAGTTCTGTGAAATTTTTAATGGATATTTGGATAGGGATTACATTAAATCTGTAGATTGCTTTGGGTAGAATGACAATTTTAACAATATTAATTCTTGCAATCCAAGAGAATGGGCTATCTTTAAATTTACTTCTATCATATTCAGTTTCTTTCATAAGTGTTTTGTTGTTTTCAGAGTTCAGTTCTTTCACCACCTTGGTTAATTTTATTCCTAGGTATTTTATTCTTTTTGATAGGATCTTAAATAGGAAAATTTTCTCATTCTTATAGGTCATTATTGGTATATAGAAAGATAACAGACTTCTGCATATTAATCCTATATCCTGAAACTTGACTGAATTCATTTATTATTTATATTTTCAGGGTACTCATATATATTCTTATATCTTTTTATTTAAAAAACTTTAAAACACAAAATAATCCAACTACAATGGTGAGATCAGATAGTTTTGCAGTAGTTCAATGATTTGATGCAGAGATTTTCCTTTTCTATTCACATTATAAAATGCAAACATCAATTCACTATACTAAGTTGTAAGTCTAGTTTTATCAGCTACAGAAAAGCAAAAAGTAAAAAAAAAAAAAAATATGGTGAATACAGAATGGATCCACTATGGTGAAAAAATAAATTTATTTATAACTCTCCTCTGTTTATTTTGTACTAAATAGACATTTTAAATGTAATTTTAATTAATTATACCTGCAAGCCATTTCTCTAATCTTCAGCACCAGAATGTGAAAAGACGCAATAGAGGGAGGTAACAGATCACTTATTCTTTCTATATAAAGTGGGTGTTACTATTATATTTACATTAATATGTAAGCATTAAATATAAAACTTGAAATAATATTAAAATACATCTTTGCCAAAGCACAAGTATTATTGATCCAAGACTCAGAGTGAAATGGCACTGCCAACAACCTAAATAAACTGTTGAGGCTTATAGAATGGTATCTGTGGGATAGACAAAAGTTTCTCATATATTCTGAAAAACAGTGTCATAACCTATCTTCTTGTTGAGCCTCCAAACAGTTTACTCTTGCTTCCAAATCTTTGTCATTAAGTTCCTTTGTGGTAGATTTCAAAATCTGACCATACATTTTTCCTGTCTTGGTATGTACATCATTTTGCAATAACACTTTATTGCTTTTCCCACCAAAAGATGGAATATGCTTCCTGGTTTACGACGTCCAGTAGAATATGGCAGTGATGATATTATGCAATTTCCAGAGCTAGACATTAAGGGGACTTGCATGTTTTAGAATGTTGTCTTAAGATCATGATTCCTGAAGAAACCTGGGATGTACTAGCAGACAGCAAGAAAGCAAGAATGGCGAGATTCAGTTATTCAGTGGTCTCAGCTGAAGTTTTAATGGGTATACTGTTTGGACCAATTATCCCATTTCTTGAAAGTTATACCATGACATAAAATAAGCACACAAAAATGATAACTGAAGTGTTCTTTATAATACACAGAAAGAGTAAAATGTTCAACAATAAAGATTGGATAATACAAATGATGGCAAAACGACACAACTGAAAACCAGGTGACCATTAAGATGATGAAGGGGATCTCTTAGAAGAGATATGAAAAGGTTAACAGCATATTTTTAATTATAAAAGGGACATTTATTAATTCATATGTATATTTGACAAATATGTTTTGTAATGATTTTGATGGTTCTTTAAACTTCAGCATTATGCAATATTTGCAATAAACAAAAAGAAACACCAAATTTTTAAAAAAAGAATATTTGTATTCCTTAGAAAGGTAGAAGCTATAAATCTCTTTAGAGAACACTTAGGTCAATCCCCAGGTGACACATACATAAAAGATCATCAGGAAACCTGAGATGAGCAACAGCACCATTGATCTTCTCAGGTCTGTTGTTGTCTCCAATCTCTGTGGGACCCCTTTATAAAATTAATTACCAAGAGTTTTTCATTCTGTCTTCAGAATGTCTCAGACTAACAGCCTCCTTTCAATTAGAAGCCTAGAATCTGGTATTTCAACCTATGAATAGGTGACCACAACAGCTTCCTTGCTGTTCAGTCTCCAGTCTCTGTTGGAATACAGTTGTCACACAGCTATTTGGCAAAATTTCCTAAAATACTAAAATGTTGTGATCTTATTTTCTCCATAAAAAATACTTGGTGTATACACATAGCCTTTAAGGTAAGGGCACTCTGAAAGAATCTATGGGATCTGTTCAATGGGGAAAAGTTTCTACCTACCAGACTCAGCACTTTGTATTGATATTTCTTCCATAAGCTAATTTACCATTTCCCTATCTGCACTCATTTCCCTGCACACAACGACAGCAGTCTCGCCAACTGTCTGTATGGTACATGAATAATCTTAACACCTAACAAAATTTCATGTAATGCATAGCAAACAATTCAAAAAAGGACAGGCAATATAATCCTTATATAAATTTATGCTCTAAGCTCTTTAATGTAGAGCCAGTAGTATCAATTTCCTTCATAATCCCTAAGCATAACTAGATGGTAATGACAATCCTATATGCAAGGCAGCGAAAGAGACACACATGTAAAGAACAGACTTTTGGACTATGTAGGAGAAGGCAAGGATGGGACAATATGAGAGAATAGCATTGAAACATGTATATTACCATATGTAAAATAGATGACCAGTGCAAGTTCAATGTATGAAGCAGGGCACTCAAAATCAGTGGGGAAAACCAGAGGGGTGGGGTGGGGAGAGAGGTGTGACGGGGGTTCAAAATGGAGGGAAACGTGTACCTGTGGCTGATTCATGGCGATGTATTGCAAAACCATCAAAATATTATAAAGTAATTATCCTCCAATTAAAATAAATTAATTTTTTAAAGTGGGTTACTGACAAAAGTAGTCAACTAACATGAAAATATTAAAAAAGCTGGTCTACACTCTGTACCTCATGGTGAAATGGTAAAACTAGTTTGTGTCTCTACGGAAGACATTAAATTGTATCAGTTAGTTCAGTCGCTCAGTCATGTGTTACTCTTTGCGACCCCATGGACGGCAGCATTCCAGGCTTCCCTGTCCATCACCAACTCCCGGGGCTTACTCAAACTCATGTCCATCAAGTCGGTGATGCCATCCAACCATCTCATCCTTTGATGTCCCCTACTCCTCCTGTCTTCAGTCTTTCCAAGCATCAGGGTCTTTTCAAATGAGTCAGTTCTTTGCATCAGGTGGCCAAAGTATCGGAGTTTCAGCTTCAACATCAGTCCTTCCAATGAATATTCAGGACTGATATCCTTAAGTATTGACTGGTTGGATCTCCTTGCAGTCCAAGGGACTCTCAAGAGCCTTCTCCAACACCATAATTCAAAAGCATCAGTTCTACAGTGCTCATCTTTCTTTATACTCCAACTCTCACATCCAAACATGACTACTGGAAAACCATAGCTTCAACTAGATGGACCTTTGTTGGCAAAGTAAGGTCTCTGCTTTTTAATATGCTGTCTAGGTTGGCCACAGCTTTTCTTCCAGGGAGCAAGCGTCTTTTAATTGCATGGCTTCAGTCACATCTGCAGTGATTTTGGAGCCAAGAAGATAAAGTCTGTCACTGTTTCTATTATTTCTCCATCTATTTGCCTTGAACTGTTGAGATCCAATGCCATGATCTTAGTTTTCTGAATGTTGAGTTTTAAGCCAACTTTTTCACTCTCCTCTTTCACTATTATCAAGAGGCTCTTTAGTTCTTCTTTGCTTTCTGCCATAAGGGTGGTATCATCTGCACATATGAGGTTATTGATATTTTTCCCAGCAATCTTGATTCCAGCTTGTGCTTCATCCAGCCCAGCGTTTCTCATACTCTGCATAAAAGTTAAATAAGCAGGGTGATGATATACAGCCTTGACGTACCTCTTTCCCGATTTGGAACCAGTCTGTTGTTCCATGTCCAGCTCTAACTGTTGCTTCTTAACCTGCATACAGATTTCTCAGGAAGCAGGTCAGGTAATCTGGTATTCCCATCTCTTGAAGAATTTTCCACAGTTTCTTGTGATCCACATAGTCAGAGGATTTGGTGTAGTCAATAAAGCAGTAGTTAGATGTTTTCTGGAACTCTCTTGCTTTATCAATGATCTAGCAGATGTTGGCAATTTGATCTCTGGTTCTGCCTTTTCTAAACCCAGCTTGAACATCTGGAAGTTCATGGTTCACTTACTGTTGAAGCCTGACTTGGAGAATTTTGAGCATTCCTTAGCTAGCATGTGAGATGAGTGCAATTGTGCGGTAGCTTGAACAGTCTGTCCAAATTTAAATTCATTTAAATTGTATGCACATTGTCAAAACTTCTAAAAAGGTGTTTTACTATTTTATAATAATATTTATATCTTTTTAGTATTAGCCAATAATCAGATTATGCATTAACATGTCAAGTACACATTTATTAAGTGCTTCAGTTCAGTTCAGTCCTCAGTCATGTGTGACTCTTTGCGACCCCATGAATCACAGCACGCCAGGGCTCCCTGTCCATCACCAACTCCCAGAGTTCACTCAGACTCACATTCATCGAGTCAGTGATGCCATCCAGCCATCTCATTCTCTGCATCCCCTTCTCCTCCTGCCCCCAATCCCTCCCAGCATCAGAGTCTTTTCCAGTGAGTCAACTCGTCGCATGAGGTGGCTGAAGTATTGGAGTTTCAGCTTTAGCATCAGGACTGATCTCCTTTAGAATGGACTGGTTGGATCTCCCTGCAGTCCAAGGGACTCTCAAGAGTCTTCTCCAACACCACAGTTCAAAAGTATCAATTCTTCAGTGATCAGCTTTCTTCACAGTCCAACTCTCACATCCATACATGAACACTGGAAAAACCATAACCTTGACTAGACGGACCTTGGTTGGCAAAGTAATGTCTCTGCTTTAATATGCTATCTAGGTTGGTCATAACTTTCCTCCCAAGGAGTAAGCATCTTTTAATTTCATGGCTGCAATCACCATCTGCAGTGATTTTAGAGCCCAAAAAAATAAAGTCTGACACAATTTCCACGGTTTCCCCATCTATTTCCCATAAAGTGATGGGACAAGATGCCATGATCTTTGTTTTCTGAATGTGGAGCTTTAAGCCAACTTTTTCACTCTCCTCTTTCACTTTCATCAAGAGGCTCTTTAGTTCCTCTTCACTTTCTGCCATAAGGGTGGTGTCACCTGCATATCTGAGGTTATTGATACTTCTCCCAGCAATCTTGATTTCAGCTTGTGCTTCTTCCAGCCCAGCGTTCCTCATGATGTACTCTGCATGTAAGTTAAATAAGCAGGGTGACAATATACAGCCTTGACGTACTCCTTTTACTGTGTGTAAATGCAATACGAAGCACTATGGAAGATAAAGAGATGCACAGTTTTATATGTATAATTTTATATTTGACTAATACTTAAAGCAATTTAGTTGTAAAAGTCTATGCTCAAGAATGATTATGAATTTTCTCGCATTTCTTAAAAATCTTCCAAACAATGTATCAGAAATCTGACAAAATATCACGACAGTAAGAGTCCTGATCATTTAATAATAATAAAGTTGGCAAAATGTCCTGAAGGGTCAATAAGGTCAAAACTAAACAGGTAACTTACTTCCCTACTGAAACTATTCTACATTAAAATCTTAGGTCAGCCTCATCATCGCTGACTTACATTGCCCTTATCAACTTTCATTATTCATTTCCTTTTAAGTAATGTTTATCTCCTTCACATTTAGGACACATTGATTCTTATCTTCTCCCTTACCTTAACTATCTATAGAATTAATCAATCAAACCAACATTTTCTTGAGAGTGAAAGAGGGCAATCTTATTAGTTATGGTGGGACAACAAGGCTAAGTAGAGGTATCACAGGTAAACCAGACACACCATGGGTGACTCCATGTTTATTCCAATTCCTTTCTCTATGGCCCCTTCCCTTACTACAAGAGGAAAGGTCTGTGGGCTTGTGATGTTCACTTGCATCACAGCTCACTCTAAGAACTTCTGTTCATTCATGGGATCTCAACTAACATCTGAACTCATATGTCTTCCCTGATTACATGCCGTATCATCTCATGACATTAAGAGCCTACACAATCACTTTATTTGGATAACTGTATCTATCAAACTGCCTGATGCAATGCCTAAGAGGAATCATGCCATTTCCTCCTAGCCTAGAATACTACTCTTCCCCAAACTGCTCTTTACATTCATTGGAATGGGCATAAAACATAAAACCAAGGCTAATAAAGCTAAAACCACTATGCTGGTTTTTTTTTTTTTTTTTTTGCTGAGACAGTATAGAGACTAATATAACTAACCATGGGAATTTAAAATTAACAGTGAACTTTTTTTTAATATAAGTGATATGAAAACAATATTTTCTAGAGAAGGAATGAAGACTTGTTCAAGGCATAAGGAATTAGATTTGACATGCAGTCCAAAATGTGCAAAATTTATTCTTTGGAACACTATAATTCCCTGTGATGGTGACAGATGTTTGTCTTTAAAAGAAAGTTTCTGGATCAAATAAGTTTTATATTAGTTCTTCCTCTTAGAATCCCAATTCACATTAGCATATCACAATGCATATTAGCATATCAAAAGCTTCGAGAAGCCTTGCAGTCAAGACACCATTCTTCATACTTGTTTGTTCTTAGAACCCCTTTTCTTCATTAAAAACCTTGTAACATTTTGCAGATCTCCATGCAAACCATTTCACAATCATTGCAGTAGACAGGATGAAGCAGATACAGGCATTGGAGCACAGGAGAAACTGTTGCCACAATCCCAGGATGCTAATGCAGGCCAGCAACTGAGGAACCCATTTTAGCAAATCTAAAAACTGGTGTGCTACATCAACCCATGTCACAGATTGATGGAGAGAAGGAACTAGTCATGAAAAGTAACACCAATCTGTAGGAAAATCAAGAGTAGGAGTGCCAGGTGATGAAGTCAAACTTGAATCTGGTCAAAAAATAACGTAGGCAAGTGGCAGAGAGCAAGGTGAAGAACAGTATATGTGAGCTTACCGGGCTCCTTAGTTTCTCTAGACAAGGCTTGTTGAAGTTTTAGGCATAGACTTTCTGCAGTCCTCTGTCACTATGCTATATGAGTCTTAAAGTGGCATTCCTTAATTGACTCTTGAGTCAATGTGTGATGAATAATGGATAAAAGACAAATTGAAAAAGGCATATTTTTATCATTTTAGACAAGCTTACTAGAGTGGGAAAAAGATTACAACAGGCAAACAAGCTACCAGCTTGAATACCATCTCTATGAAGCAAAAATGATGAGGATCTAGAGGATAAATCAAAAGACATGAAGAGGATTCAGCAATGCAGAACAACTGAACTTGAGTCAGTGGACTCTAACAGTTACGTTCTTGCAGTCTTGGAGAACCTGAGAAAGGTTGGTCATAACTTGACACTAATCAGTCTGTTTTTTCCTTTATGTTGATCTGTATCTTCTAAGTTCTTTTTTTTTTTGTACATCACTTCAGTTGTATATCTTTAGCATCTCCATATAAGTGTAAATTGATCAGGCATAAGAAAATATATTTTCCATGAATTGCACATTTCCCAGGAGAATCTTTTACACTGATTTCAACAACAAATTAACTGATGTTAAGCAAGCACTGTAAGCATATATTTTATATGATAGGGCACTTCCCTGACTTATTTTAATGATAATATCCCATCCTATATTTAGACAGGATTGGATCTCTCAGTGAGTAATCACCAAGAGATTATAGTGTGTAAGACAGTCATATCATCATCAAATTAAAAGAACAAATTCATGTAACAATATATAAAAACATGAAAAAATCCATCAGCTGGAAACTTAAAAAGCAGTATACACTACTTCACTTATGATTCCTGGGAACTATCATTCCTAGAAACTTTGAGCATTCTATCTACAGAAACTTTGTAACCTCTGTCTTTTCTTTTTTTTTTTTCCAGTCGCTCAGTCGTGTCCGACTCTCCGCGACCCCATGAATCACAGCACGCCAGGCCTCCCTGTCCATCACCAACTCCCGGAGTTCACTCAAACTCATGTCCACAGAGTCGGTGATGCCATCTAGCCATCTCATTCTCCGTCGTCCCCTTCTCCTCCCGCCCCCAACCTTTCCCAGCATCAGAGTCTTTTCCAGTGAGTCAACTCGTCGCATGAGGTGGCCAAAGTATTGCAGTTTCAGCTTTAGCATCAGTCTCTCCAATGAACATCCAGGATTGATCTCCTTTAGAATGGACTGGTTGGATCTCCTTGCAGGAGCTGGCTAAAGAGTAACACAGTTGACTCGCTGGAAAAGAGTCTGATGCTAGGAAGAATTGGGGGTGGGAGGAGACGGGGACGACAGAGAATGAGATGGCTGGATGGCATCACTGACTCAATGGACATGAGTTTGAGTGAACTCCGGGAGTTGGTGATGGACAGGGAGGCCTGGCGTGCTGTGATTCATGGGGTCACAGAGAGTCGGACACGACTGAGCAACTGAACTGAACTGAACTGAAAGAGTAACAGTTAACTGCTTATAATGAATGCAGTCAACACAAACCTGTTAGGTCTATAAAAATGGCATTGATTTAAAACATTTCAAAGGTTTTAATTCGTGATAATATAAAGTTATCTTCATCTTTCTAATTTTCAAGATGGTGTAGCCCATGAAACACTATGTATCCATAAAACAGTGCATGATACATTACTAAACTTCTCTATCTCCCACATGACTAGGTTTCATTTTTTTCTAATAACACTAGGTATGAAATGTTCACTTTTTCAATAAATCATTACTGCCAAAGTCTGACATATATGGAATAAAGCCATACCAATTTCATTTTACTGGGCACATCACTGTGGCAGAAATGTCAACTATAATAAACATGTGATGAAAAAGATCTTCAGGGCTCCCATCAGGTAGTACATAACCTGACAGTTATATTAAAACTGAACATTTACATGAAAAGGTTGGGTGCATGAGGCTGACAGCTGTCATTAACATTCTGAAGAAGAAATATGCTACCTAAGATTCCCTGGCTTTCACAATTTACATGTGCTTTCACAACCCCATTTAATCCTTATAACAAACATGGGCCTAGGCATTATTCCCGCCATTTACAGATAAGAAATCTGCCTCTTCTCCTCACCCATACTACCATTGCTGTGGTTAAGCACATCACATCTCAGCCCCCTGACAGACAGCCTTGCCAAAGATCATGTTCCAGTTATAAGAACTGGATAATATTAAGCTTTTCTATGGGAGAAAAGAATCTGAAAATACAGTTGCTTAGATAGCATATTAAAAAGCAGATACATTACTTTGCCAACAAAGGTCCGTCTAGTCAAGGCTATGGTTTTTCCCGTGGTCATGTATGGATGTGACAGTTGGACTGTGAAGAAAGCTGATCACCGAAGAATTGATGCTTTTGAACTGTGGTGTTGGAGAAGACTCTTGAGAGTCCCTTGGACTGCAAGGAGATCCAACCAGTCCGTTCTAAAGGAGATCAGTTCTGGGTGTTCATTGGAAGGACTGATGCTAAAGCTGAAACTCCAATACTTTGGCCACCTCATGCGACGAGTTGACTCACTGGAAAAGACTCTGATCCTGGGAGGGATTGGGGGTGGGAGGAGACAGGGACGACAAAGAATGAGATGGCTGGATGGCATCACCGACTCAATGGACATGAGTTTGGGTGAACTCCGGGAGTTGGTGATGGACAGTGAGGCCTGGCGTGCTGTGATTCATGGGGTCGCAAAGTGTCGGTCACGACTGAGCAGCCGAACTGAACTGAACAATAACCAAATTTATAGTTCACAACAACAGGATAGATGTGGATCACAGAGTTCTCTGTGTTGTTACCACCTTAAAGGCCTATAACGTGGTTCTTTCTGAATGAAACTATTGCCTTTTGTAATTGTTTAAGTGATTAGGCAAACTTGTAGAATTTATCTGATAATAAAAACTATACACAAATCAGAGATTCAAGCACATATTGTATGCTATACAGCACTGGGCCCTTGATAAAAATGAGTTGTCCAACTGGTTAAATCATAGACTCAATATTTGGGGAGGATGATTGTCTAATGTCCCGATATTTTGAATTTCATTAACTTGTTTGGAGGCACTTAAAAAAGTGAACACTAATATTTTCTTTTCTGAGATCTGGAGTAGAAGAAAATACTACAGTTTTGTACCTATTTATTATAAATCCAAAAATCCTACTCAATGTTTTCTCCCAGTTAAAAGGATCACGTGGCAGGGTATAGAAGTAGCTGGAGATGAGAACAGCCCTTAGACTTTGCAAAGCACATGAGTGACTGTCACCAGTCTGCTTCTGACAGATGCAAAGTGATTTCTCTCTCTGTGGATGTCAACTGAAAGCTCAGCTCCAAGGACTGATACATTTTGAGGTTTCTATTTTTAATTTTAAACCCAGAATTCTAACATAAGAGTGTATTTTAAGGGGCTAATACCTACTAACTCTTAAGCAAACAGGAAACCTGAAACTCCTGAAGCTAATGATGAAAACAAGTTATATCAATATTCTAATTGTTCAGTTCCTAAGTCATGTCTGACGGTTTGCAACACCATGGAATGCAGCACGTCAGGCTTCCCTGTCCTTCACTATCTCCTGGAGCTTGCTCAAACTCATGTCCATTGAGTCGGTGATGCCATCCAGCCATCTCATCCTCTCTTGCCCTCTTCTCCTTCTGCCTTCAATTTCAGGGTCTTTTCTAAGAAGTCAGCTCTTTACATTATGTGATCAAAGTACTGGAGCTTCAGCTTCAGCATCAGTTCTCCCAAATTCAGGGTTGATTTACTTTAGGATTGACTGGTTTGATCTCCTTGCAGTTCAAGAGACTCTCAAGAGTCTTCTCCAACACCACAGTTCAAAAGCATCAATTCTTTGGCACTCATCCTTCTTTATGGTTAAACTCTCACATCCCTACACAACTACTGGAAAAACCATAATTAAACTAAAAATATCCTTCTATAGAAGAAGGAACAGAGTACAGACTAAAGCTTATCTCCTATACTTCATTCCTGAAGACATGAGGTTTTTTCTGGAGACTCTGCTTGTGTGTTTGTTACCACAGAAGACCAGAACTTCATAAAGTAGTTCATAATAAAAAGTTATAAAAATGTTGTGTATAAATGCACTTCTTTCATTTTAAATGGCTGGTAAGATTAAGAGTATGGGATTTTTGAATCAGGTGAATATAGGGACAAGTCCCAAAATTACTACAGACTAGTTTTTAATCTAGTTAAGTTTATTTAATTTTTCTAAACTGTTTCCTCAGATGAAAAATAACAATAATAATATGCCTTGCCTTTTCTATATGGTTTGGGGAGCAAATTGAATGACATGATGTGTATAAAATGGTCTGTATAGAGGTTGCCATATGCAAACACTCAAGAAAAGTGAGCTACAGTTCTAAAATAAGAAATAACAAAAACTTTAAAAATATTTACTTATTTTAACTGGAGGATTATTACTTTACAATATTGTGATGATTTTCGCCATACATCAACATGAATCAGCCAGAGATGTGCGTCACTCCCATCCTGAACCCTCCTCTCTCCTCTCACCTCCCTCCCCACCCTATCCCTCTGGGTTGTTCCAGAGGACTCGTTTTGGGTGCCCTGTTTCATGCATCGAACTTGCACTGCTCATCTATTTTACATATGGTAATGTACACATTTCAATGCTATTCTCTCAAATCATCCTACCCTCGCATTCTCCCGCTGGGTCCAAAAGTCAGCTCTTTGTATGTTGGTAAATGAGAAAATTGAAATCTGACATTAATATCATATTGACATACATAAAGATTTTGGAAGCCAAAAAAACACTTCTTAAGCATTTTCATGATAAGAACTTGAGTGCAGATGATCAGCGAAATCCCAAATTCTAAGATTTTCTTGCTATCTTAAATGCATTTTGGATTTTTTATGTATTAGTCTTAAATAGTAACCTATTGTTTTAAAAATTTTATAAAGCAAATAAGATGGCAAGGTATCAAGTCTGCTTTTAAAAGTATTGCCTGATGAAAAGCTAATTTAGACTAGAAAGATTTATTTTTTGTAATTCTTCTTGTTTCCCATTAAGTTCTTCTCTGAACAAGTTGAAATTATAGTAGATATGTTTTAGGGAAAATTAAATGATTTCCTAAAAATGAAACCTGAACTTCTTCCAACCATTATAAAGTAATTGATAACAGACATATCATCTCATTGTAAATGATAAGAGAACAAAAATAAACAAAATACATGAAACAACTGACTTAAAAGTTGGGAAGGAAAAGGACATAATTATTACACTGAGAGACAGGAAGTAAATAAGATGAGCCAAACAACTACCTTGAATATCTTTTTGGAGACAAAAGAATTGGACGGAGGAGAGTGAAGAGAAAATGGGTTTCAAGTTGATGAGGGTGATCAGCCGAGCTGGCGAGACTGAGACCAGAATCTGGGGAAGGCGAAGCAAACTAAGATTTTTGTGTTTAAATATTAGAAATGAATATGCTAAGCAAAGGAAAAGCTCCAGAAATATACATACACCCCCATCTTGAGTTTTTATCTGAATGTTATACTGTGTATGGACAGAGAAAAACTCCTAGAGACCAAACAAAAATAGCTGTTGAATATGTAAGCTGAACCCAGATATCATAAAAAGCTATCATTGACTTTACTTCCAAACAGCCAGAATGAAGAGACCTTATTGAATATATAGGACACTCACTCGAGAGTGCAGAAGAGTCATGTCTTGGGAGTAGGGTTAAACTAGTAAAAGAATAAAGGATATTTCATTGTTGTTGTTGTTCAGATGCCCAATTCTGTCCGACTCTTTCGACCCCATGAACTGCAGCACGCCAGGCCTCCCTGTCCCTCACCATCTCCCAGAGTTTGCCCAATTTCATGTTCATTGCATCAGTGATGCCGTACAGCCATCTCATCCTCTGATGCCCTTTCCTCCTGCCCTTGATCTTTCCCAGCATCAGGAACTTTTCCAATGAGTCATTTGCTCACATCAAATGACTAAAATACTGGAACTTCAGCTTCAGAAACAGTCCTTCTAGTGAATATTTAGGGTTGATCTCCCTTAAGATTGACTGATTTGATTTCCTTGCTGTCAAGGGACTTTCAGGAGTCTTTTCCAGCAGCTCAGTTCAAAGGCATCAATTCTTTGGCGTTCTGCCTTCATTACAGCCCAGCTCTCACAACCACTGGGTTCTTATCATGAAAAAGCTCCCAGTAAGTGACCACTGGGAGGACTATCGCCTTCACTATATGGACCTTTGTCAGCAGAGTAATGTCTCTGCTTTCAAACAAACTGTCTAGATTTGTCATCACTTCCCTGCCAAGAATCAGTCGCCTTCTGATTTCATGACTGCAGTCAATGTCTACAGTGATTTTGGAGCCCAAGAAGAGAAAATCTGTCATTACTTTGACCGTTCCCCCTTCTATTTGCCATGAAGTAATGGGGCTGGATAATAATAGATTGGGAAAGACTAGAGATCTCGTCAAGAAAATTAGAGATACCAAGGGAACATTTCATGCAAAGATGGGCTCAATAAAGGACAGAAGTGGTATGGAACTAACAGAAGCAGAAGATATTAAGAAGAGGTGGCAAGAAGACACAGAAGAACTATACAAAATAAAAGATCTTCATGACGCAGAGACATCCTGGACTGTGAAGTCAAGTGGACCATAGGAAGCATCAATACAAAACTAGTGGAGGTGATGAAATTCCAGTTGAGCTATTTCAAATCCTAAAAGATGAAGCTATGAAAGTGCCGCACTAAATATGCCAGCAAATTTGGAAAAATCAACAGTGGCCACAAACTGGAAAAGGTCGGTTTTCATTCCAATCCCTAAGAAAGGAAATGTCAAAGAATGCTCAAACTACCATATGACTGCACTCATCTCACACACTAGCAAAGGAATGAGCCAAATTCTCCAAGCCAGGCTTCAGCAATATGTGACCCATGAACTTCCAGATGTTCAAGTTGATTTTCAAAAAGGCAGAGGAACCAGAGATCAAATTGCCAATATCTGCTGGATCATCGAAAAGCAAGAGTTCCAGAAAAACATCTATTTCTGCTTTATTGACCATGCCAAAGCCTATGACTGTGTGGATCACAATAAACTGTGGAAAATTCTGAAAGAGATGGGAATACCAGACTGACTGAGCTGCCTCTTGAGAAATCTGTATACAGGTTAGGAAGCCACAGTTAGAACTGGACATGGAACAACAGACTGGTTCCAAATCAGGAAAGGAGTACATCAAGGCTGTATATTGTCACCGTGCTTATTTAACTTATATGCAGAGTACATCATGAGAAATGCTGGGCTGGAGGAAGCACAAGCTGGAATCAAAATTGCCAGGAGAAATTTCAATAACTTCAAATATGCAGATGATACCACCCTTATTGCAGAAAGTGAAGAAGAACTAAAGAGCCTCTTGATGAAACTGAAAGAGGACAGTGAAAAAGTTGGCTTAAAGTTCAATATTCAGAAAACTAAGATCATGGCATCTGGTCCTATCACTTCATGGCAAATAGGTAGGAGAACAATGGAAACAGTGGCAGACTTTTTTTTTTTTTTTTTTGGCTCCAATGTCACTGCGTATGGTGATTGCAGCCATGAAATTAAAAGATGCTTGCTCTTTGTTTCTTTTTGTTTTTTTTCTTTGATGCTTGCTCTTTGGAAGAAAAGCTATGACCAACGTAGACAGCATATTAAAAAGCAGAGACATTACTTTGTCAACAAAGGGCCATCTAGTCAAGGCTATGTTTTTTCCAGTAGTCATGTTGGTTGTGAGAGTTGGACTATAAAGAAAGCTGAGCAGAGAAGAATTGATGCTTTTGAACTATGGTATTGGAGAAGACTCTTGAGAGTCCCTTGGACTGCAAGGGGATCCAACCAGTCCATCCTAAAGGAAATCAGTCCTGAATATTCATTGGAAGGACTGATGTTGAAGCTGAAACTCCAATATTTGGCCATCTGATGCAAAGAACTAACTCATTTGAAAAGATCCTGATGCTGGGAAAGATTGAAGGCAGGAGGAGCAGGGGATGACAGAGGATGAAATGGTTAGATGGCACCACCAACTCGATGGAGGTGAGTTTGAGTAAGCTCCAGGAGTTGGTGATGGACAGGGAAGCCTGGCGTGCTGCAGTCCATGAAGTCACAAAGAGTCAGATATGACTGAGTGACTGAACTGAACTGAACACAGTCAAAGACTTTAGTGCAGTTAATGAAACAGAGATAGTTGTTTTTCTGAAATTCCCTTGTTTTTTCTATAATCCAACTAATGTCGGAAATTTGATCTCTCATTCCTCTTCCTTTTAAATCCAGCTTGGACATCTGTAAGTTCTTAGTTCACATAATGCTGAAGCCTAGCATGCAAGATTTTCGCATGACCATACTAGCATGGGAGATGAGTGCAATTGTCCAATGGTTAGCACATTCTCTGGTACTACCCTTCTTGGGAATTGGGATGAGGATTTACCTTTTCTAGTTCTATGGCCACTGCTGGGTCTTCCAGATATGCTGACATAATGAATGTGAAGCCTTGTTGGCATCCTCCTTTAGGAATGTGAATAGTTCTGCTGGAATTTCATCACATTCACTAGCTCTATCAACAGCAGTGCTTATTAAGGCCCACTTGACTTAGGGCTTCCCTGACAGCTCAGTTGGTAGAGAATCTGTCTGCAATGCAGGAGACCCTGATTCGATTCCTGGGTCAGGAAGATCTCCTGGAGAAGGGGTAGGCTACCCACTCCAATGTTCCTGGGCTTCCCTTGTGGCTCAGCTGGGGAATCCGCCTGCAATGTGGGAGACCTGGGTTCGATCCCTGAGTTGGGAAGATTTTCTGAAGAAAGGAAAGGCTACCCAATCCAGTATTCTGACCTGGAGAATTCCACTGACAGTCCATGGGGTTGCAAAGAGTCAGACACAGACTGAGTGACTTTCACTTTCACACCCACTTTACTTCCCATCCCAGAATGTCTGGCTCTGGGTGATTAACCACACCATCATAACAATCTGGTTCATAAAGATCTTTTTTATACATTCTTTCATTTATTCCTTCCATCTCTTCTTGATCTCTTCAGCATCTCTGAGGTCTCTACCATTTTTATCCTATATCATGACCATCATTGGGTGGAAATCTTCCTTGATGTTACCAATTTTCCTGAAGAGATCTCTAGTCTTTCCACTGTTGCTGTTTTCTTCTATTATTAAATACTGTTCATTGAAGAAAGCCTTCTTGTCTTTTCTAGCTATTCTTTGAAACTCTGCGTTTAATTGGTTGTATCTTAGCCTCTCTCCCTTGCTTTTCACTTCTCTTCTTTCTTCCACTATTCATAAAGCCTCCTCAAATAACCACTTTGCTTTCTTGCTTTTCTTCTTTTGGGGATGGTTTTGTTTGCCACCTCCTGTACAATATTGAGGACGTCTGTCCATAGTTCTTCGGACACACTGTTATCTAGATCTAGTCCTTTGACTCTATTCTTTACTTCTACTGTGAATTCATACAGGATTTGATTTAAGTCATACCTGGCTGGCCTAGTGTTTTTTCCGGTTTTCTTTAGTTTAAGCCTGAATTTTGTTATAAGAAGCTGATGATATGAGCCACAGTCAGTTCCAGGTCTTGTTTATGCTGAACGTATACAATTCCTAGGCTACAAAGAATGTAATTGATTTGATTTCTGTATTGACCATTTGATAATGTCCATGTGTAAAGTCATCTCTTGTGTTGTTGAAAAAGAGTATTTGCTATGACTAATGCATTCTCTTGGCAGAATTCAATTAGTCTTTGTCCTACTTCATTTTGTTCTCCAAGGCCAAATTTTGGTTTTACTCCAGGTATATCTTGACTTCCTACTTTGCATTCCAATTCCCGATGATGAATACAACATCTTTTTTTAGGTACTAGTTCTAGGAGGTCTCCTTGGTCTTCATAGAACTGATCAACTTCAGCTTCTTTGGCATCAGTGGTATGGGCATAGACTTGGAGTACTGTGATGTTAAATGACTTGCCTTGGAAACAAACTGCAATCATACCGTCATTTTTGAGGTTGCACCAAAGGACTGTATTTCAGACTCTTTTTGTTTATTATGAGGGCTACTCCATTTCTTCTATGGGATTCTTGCCCACAGAATGGTGGCAGTAGTAGAAGAATGGTCATCTGAATTAAATTTGCCCATTCCCATTCATTTTAGTTCACTGACTCCTAGGCTGTCGATGTTTAATCTTAGCATCGCCTGCTTGACACATCCAATTTTCCTTGGTTCATAGACATAACATTCCAGGTTCCCATACAGTACTGTTCTTTGCAGCATCAGATTTTGCTTCCATCACCAGGAGCATCAACAACCGAGTGTTGTATCCACTCTGGCCCAGCCACTTCACTCATTCTGGGGCTGTTGATAATTCTCCTCTGCCCTTCCCCAGTACCATGGTTAGACACCGTCAGACCTGGGGGAATTCATCTTTTGGTGTCATATTTTTTGGCCCTTTATGCAGTTCATGAGGTACTCATGGCAAGTATAGTGGGATGGTTTGCCATTCCCTTATCCAGTGGATCATGTTTTGTCAGAACTCTCTGCTATGACCTGTCGTGGGTGTCCCTGAATGGCATGACTTATAACTTCAATGAGGTAATGCAAGCCCCTTCATAACAATAAGGCAGTGATCCATGAAGGGGAGTCTTTTAGACTCATCTAAAAGAACCGGCCTTCCAAAGCAAGGAACACGGGTTTGATCCCTGGATCAGGAAGATCCCCTGGAGAATGAAATGTCAGCCCCACTCTAGTATTCTTCCCCGGGGAATCCCATAGATAGAAGAGCCTGGTGGTTGGACATGATTTATCAACTAAACGACAATGATAAAGCTTTTAAAACAAGCCTTAAGAGGATAAAAATTATCTTCAAATTACCAAGCCATGTATAAAAACTATATTCAAAGCACTTCAAGAGAAGGCAATAAAATCTAATCAATAACATAAAACTGATAATGCTCAACATTTGTTCGAAAAACACTAGTTACATGAAGAAGAAAACATGATATACAGACAGAAAAAAAAATTAGTCAATATAAATAGATTAAAAGAGATAAAATAACTAGCAAACAATAACTTTAAAATAACTTTTATAAGATCACATCCTGGGACATAAATCTAGCCTTGGTAAATTCAAAAAAATTGAAATCATTCCAAGCATCTTTTCCGACCACAATGCAGTAAGATTAGATCTCAATTACAGGAGAATAACTGTTAAAAGTGCCAACATATGGAGACTGAACAACACGCTGCTGAATAATGAACTAATCATAGAAGAAATCAAAAGAGACATCAAAATATGCATAGAAATGAATGAAAATGAAAACACAACAACCCAAAACCTCTGGGACACTGTAAAAGCAGTGCTAAGGGGGAAGTTCATAACAATACAGGCATATCTCAAGAAACAAGAAAAAAGTCAACTAAATAACCTAACTCTACATCTAAAGCAACTAGAAAAGGAAGAAATGAAGAACCCCAGGGTCAGTAGAAGGAAAGAAATCATAAAAATTAGGGCAGAGATAAATGCAAAAGAAACAAAAGAGACCATAGCAAAAATCAACAAAGCCAAAAGCTGGTTCTTTGAGAAGGTGAATAAAATTGACAAACCACTAGCCAGACTCATCAAGAAACAAAGGAAGAAGAACCAAATCAATAAAATTAGAAATGAAAATGGAGAGATCACAACTGACAACACAGAAATACAAAGGATTATTAGAGAATACTATCAGCAATTATATGGCAATAAAATGAATAACCTGGAAGAAATGGACAAATTCCTAGAAAAGTACAACTTTCCAAAACTGAACCAGGAAGAAATAGAAAATCTGAACAAACCCATCACAAGCACGGAAATTGAAACTGTAATCAAAAATCTCCCAGCAAACAAAAGCCCAGGTCCAGACGGCTTCACAGCTGAATTCTACCAAAAATTTAGAGAAGAGCTAACACCTATTCTACTCAAACTCTTCCAGAAAACAGCTGAGGAAGGGAAACTTCCAAACTCATTCTATGAGGCCACCATCACCCTAATCCCTAAACCTGGTAAAGACCCCACAAAAAAAGAAAACTACAGGCCAATATCACTGATGAACATAGATGCAAAAATCCTTAACAAAATTCTAGCAATCAGAATCCAACAACACATTAAGAAGATCATACATCATGACCAAGTGGGCTTTATCCCAGGAATGCAAGGATTCTTCAATATACGCAAATCAATCAACGTAATACACCACATTAACAAACTGAAAAATAAAAATCATATGATTATCTCAATAGATGCAGAGAAAGCCTTCAACAAAATTCAACATCCATTTTTGATAAAAACTCTCCAGAAAGTGGGAATTGAAGGGACATACCTCAACATAATAAAAGCTATATATGACAAACCCACAGCAAACATTATCCTCAATGGTGAAAAACTGAAAGCATTTCCCCTAAAGTCAGGAACAAGACAAGGGTGCCCACTCTCACCACTACTATTCAACATAGTTCTGGAAGTTTTGGCCACAGCAATCAGAGCAGAAAAAGACATAAAAGGAATACAAATTGGAAAAGAAGAAGTAAAGCTTTCACTGTTCGCTGATGACATGATCCTCTACACAGAAAACCCTAAAGACTCTACCAGAAAACTATTAGAGCTAATCATTGATTACAGCAAAGTTGCAGGATATAAAATCAACACACAGAAATCCCTTGCATTCCTATACACTAATAATGAGAAAATAGAAAGAGAAATTAAGGAAACTATTCCATTCACTGTTGCAATGAAAACAATTAAATACTTAGGAATATATCTACCTAAGGAAACAAAAGACTTGTACATAGAAAACTATAAAACACTAGTGAAAGTAATCAAAGAGGACACGAATAGATGGAGAAATATACCGTGTTCGTGGATTGGAAGAATAAATATTGTAAAAATGAGTGTACTACCCAAAGTAATTTATACATTCAATGCAATCCCTATCAAGCTACCAACAATATTTTTCACAGAACTAGAACAAATAATCTCACAATTTGTATGGAAATACAAAAAACCTCGAATAGCCAAAGCAATCTTGAGGAAGAAGAATGGAACTGGGGGAATTAACCTGCCGGACTTCAGGCTCTATTACAAAGCCACAATCATCAAGACAGTATGGTACTGGCATAAAGACAGAAATATAGATCAATGGAACAAAATAGAAAGCCCAGAGATAAACCCACGCTCCTATGGACACCTTATCTTCGACAAAGGAGGCAGGAATATAAAATGGAGAAAAGACAGTCTCTTTAACAAGTGGTGCTGGGAAAACTGGTCAGCCACTTGTAAAAGAATGAAACTAGAACACTTCCTAACACCATACACCAAAATAAACTCAAAATGGATTAAAGATCGAAATGTAAGACCAGAAACTATAAAACTCCTAGAGGAGAACGTAGGCAAAACACTCTCCGACATAAATCACAGCAGGATCCTCCAAGACCCACCTCCCAGAATATTGGAAATAAAAGCAAAAATAAACAAATGGGACCTAATTAAAATCAAAAGCTTCTGCACAGCAAAGGAAACTCTAAGCAAGGTGAAAAGACAGCCTTCAGAATGGGAGAAAATAATAGCAAATGAAGCAACTGATAAAGGATTAATCTCCAAATTATACAAGCAGCTCCTGCAGCTTAATTCCAGAAAACTAAGTGACCCAATCAAAAAATGGGCCAAAGAACTAAACAGACATTTCTCCAAAGAAGACATAAAGATGGCTAATAAACACATGAAAAAATGCTCAACATCCCTCATCATCAGAGAAATGCAAATCAAAACCACAATGAGATACCATTTCACACCAGTCAGAATGACTGCTATCCAAAAGTCTACATGCAATAAGTGCTGGAGAGGGTGTGGAGAGAAGGGAACCCTCTTACACTGTTGGTGGGAATGCAAACTAGTACAGCCACTATGGAGAACAGTGTGGAGATTCCTCAGAAAACTGGAAATAGAACTGCCATATGATCCAGCGATCGCACTCCTGGGCATACACACCGAGGAAACCAGAATTGAAAGAGACACATGTACTCCAATGTTCATTGCAGCACTGTTTATAATAGCCAGGACATGGAAGCAACCTAGATGTCCATCTGCAGATGAATGGATAAGAAAGCTTTGGTACATATACACAATGGAGTATTTCTCAGCCATCAAAAAGAATGCATTTGAATCAGTTTTAATGAGGTGGATGAAATTGGAGCCAATTATACAGAGTGAAGTAAGCCAGAAAGAAGAACATCAATACTGTATATTAACGCATATATATGGAATTTAGAAAAATGGTAATCTGAACCCTGTATAAGAGACTGCAAAAGAGACATAGGCATTTAGAACAGTCTTTGGGACTCTGTGGGAGAGGGTGAAGGTGGAATGATTGGAGAGAATGGAATTGTAGCATGTATATTATCATAAGTGACCAGTCCAGGTTCGACGCATAAATTTTCCTCTGTTCATTTCTTTGCAAAAAAAAATAAATAAATAAAATAAAATAAAATAACTTTTATAAATATGCTTAAGGATTTAAATAAAAATATGAGCATAAAGTGGAGAGAAAGGGAAGTTATAAAAACAACCAGACAGAACTTCTAGAGAGAAATATACAAAATCTAGAATAAAAAATGTACTGGATAGGGTTTATAGCTGATTCAACTCTTTCACAAGAAACGGTAAGCTTGAAGACATAGCAATAGAAATTATCCAAACTGAAGAATGAGTGAAAAGACTTAAACATATCTACAGAACAAGAATAACCCATGAGACATGGCAAATCCTCTTACATGCATTACTTAGAGTCCCAGGAACACAATGAAGATAGCAAAATATATTTAAGGAAAGGGAGATGAAATGCTCCCAAATTTAATGAAAATTCAAAAGACATACATTGAAAAAGTACAATAATTCCCAGGCAGGATAAAATATCCCCTGAAGGAGGGAATGGCAACCCACTCCAGTATTCTTGCCTGGACAATCCCCATGGACAGAGGAACCAGGTGGGCTACAGTCCATGGGGTTGCAAAGAGTCAGACATGACTGAACAACTAAGCACAGGACACAAGATAAAATACGAAAAAAAAAAAGAGTATATCATATTGTAAAACCATTGGTAAAAGAAAACTCTGTCAACATATATTATATCCCATGAAAACATTCTTGAAAAATAAAGACAAAAATATCTTCACAAAAATAAAAATTGGGGAATCCATCACTAGAAAACTTGCACAACAAGAAATATTAAAGAAAGTTTTCTAGGCAGAAGGAAAATAACTCCAGATGAAAAATCAGACCTTTATAAAAGAATGAAGAACACTGGAAAGAATAAATATATGCATAAGTATAAAAGACATTTTCACATTTTTTAATTTATTTAATGGAAAGTGACTATTTAAAATAAAACAATAATACACTGTAGAGTTCACAACATATTTAACAGTAAAGTATATTATAACCATAGCAAAAGAATAGTGATAGAATTTAAATTTTAGAGTGATAGAATTTGAACATCTTACATTATATGTAAAGGAGCCTTCCCCGGTGGCACAATCATAAAGAACCTTCCTGCCAGGGAGAGAGGAGAGATGTGGGTTCAATGCCTGGGTCACTGAGATCCCCTAGAGTAGAAACTAGCAACTTAACTCCAGTATTCTTGCCTGGAAAATTCCATGGACAGAGGAGCCGGGCAGTCTACAGTCCATCGGTTGCAAAGAGTCAGACACAATTGAGCAACTGAGCACACAAACACGCGCACACACATGCGTGCACACACACACACACACACACACACTATATGTAAAGTGATAAAGCATCATGTGAAGGTAAAATATGGTGTTAAATTAAAGTTACATATTGTAAAACACACAAGAATCATTAAAAATTAGAACAAAGAGGTTTAGCTAATTAACCAACAGAAGCAATACAATTGAATGTGTAAAAATACTCACTAAATATCAAGGGAGAGGGGAGAAAAAAAGAAAAACAGTAAAAACAAATAGCAAAATAGTACATATAAACCCAACCGTAGTGACAACACATGAAAAGAAAATATTCTAAGCATTCCAATTAAAAAGCAGAGAAAGTCACATTAAATAAATATGCAAGACCAAACTATAAGAAGTACATTTTTAATAAAAATCAGTTCAGTTCAGTTCAGTAGCTCAGTCGTGTCCGACTCTCTGCGACCCCATGAATCGTTAATAAAAATACACAGCTTGAAACTTTTAAATGGCCAAAAACACAGTAACCATAAGAAAGCTAGGTGTACACCCATGGTGGATTCATGTCAATGTATGGAAAAACCAATGCAATATTGTAATTAGCCTCCAATTAAAATAAATAAATTTGTATTTAAAAAAAAGAAAACTAGGTGGGATAAATTTATCAAAGGAGGCTTCAGTACAAGAGATACTAACAGAGGAATACTTTATGATAATGAACTCATTACTTCATTAAGAATACACAAAAATTTTAAATGTGTATGCATCTAGAAAAGAGTCTCAACATAAATAAAGCAAAACCTATAAGAATTAAACTTGGAAAGAGTCAACATTACAAATAGAGATTTTAATTCTCCTCTCTCAGGAATTCATTGAACAAGTATAAGAAAATCATTTTTAAAAATGTAAAACCTGAACACTACTATCAAGCAACTTGACCTAACTAACTATAAAACATTACTCCAAACAATGTCACAATATACAAAATTTTCAGGTATATATGAAATAGTCACCTGGCTAGACCATACACCATACGATGAAACAAATCGATGGTCACCATACGATGACTGACACAAACTAACACACTGCCATGAAAACAGAAAATTTGAATAGCATATTAAAGATATGACATTTGAAATTAAAGGTCTTCCCACAAATAAAACTCTACCCAGATGGCTTTTCTAGGCAATTTCTCAAATATTTAACGAAAAGATGTTTGGAATCTTAAGCAAGGTATTTTTTCAGAAAATAGATTCTTAAAAAATAATTCCTAACTTATTTGATGAAGGTAGCGTTACCCTGACACTGAAACTAGTCAAATGTTTTAGAATACTAATATTACAGAACTGGAGAAGGAAAGGGCAACCCATACCAGTATTTTTGCCTGAAAAATTCAATGGATAGAGAAGCCGGTGGGCTACAATTCTTGGGATTGCAAACAATTGGACACAACTTTGTGACTTATCACCATGCACTACAGAAACCAATAACTCATAAATGTTAATACAAAAGTACTTAATAAAATATTTGCAAATTTAATTCAGCAATATTTTTAAAAGATAAGTATCACAACCAAATATGATTTATCCTAGAAAGGCAATGTTGATATAACATTTGGAAAATTAATTAACCTAACTCACTATAATAACAGACTAAAGCAGCAAAATCATATAATCATCTCAAAAGATTCCAAGAAAGCACTTTATAAAATTTAATACCCATTAATAATGAAAACTCTCAGAAAAGTAGAATTTGGTGGGAATATCTTCAAAGGGATAAAAGTAATTTACAAAAACATAGCTGATATATTTAATATTAAAATATTTAAGATCTTCCTCTGAGATGGGAAGTAAAGCATATTGACTCTCAACACTTGTATTTTATATTATGTTGAAATCTTAACCAGTGGAATAAAGCAGGAAAAAGAAAAGACACAGTAGTTAGAAAGGTGAAGGATAGCTGATTTGCAGATAACATGATCATACAAACAGAAAATCCCAAGAAATCTACCAAAAGTTATTAGAACAAAAAAGTGTGAATATAGTCATGTGCAAGATACAAAAAGATTAAACAAAAATCTAATTTTATTTCTATATACTACCAATAAATAACACAAAAATTAAATTTGTAAAACAATAATACTTAAAAATCAAAATCAAATAGTGTAAAATACTTCAAAATAAGTTTAAATATATGTACTGAACAATAAAATTCTACAAACATACTATATATTACATACTATATAATGATCTTTATCAAGATAACATTGTATTGCCATATGGATAAGTTATATAGATTAAAGGAACAAACTAGAGTCCAGAAAGTTAGTTTATGTTTGTTCAGATAATTAAACAGAGAAAAGACAGTAGTCCACAGTAAATAGAGGTGGAAAAATAGCATCTTCACACAAAAGAAAAGAAAATCTTGACTCTTACCATACATCAGATATTTTTTTTAATTCAAAGTATAATCATAGACTTAAAGGTAAAACCAGAGCTACAAAATTATTAAAAGTAAACATCAGACAAAATCTTATTGACATTAAGGTAAAAAAAGTATTTCTACAGAACATCAAAAGCACTAAATATTTTCAAAATTGATAGACTGCACTTCTTGCAAATTAAAACCTTCTGCACTCCAAAGTATTTTCATTAGAAAATAAAAATTCACATTAAAAACAGGGAGAAAATGTTCCCAATACATATATATAAGTATATGTGGATATATGTATATTCAAAACATATAAAGAATATGTTTTAAACCAGTATCTTAACGTAAAATGGCTAAAAAGTTCAAAGCCCCTTTGTACTAGCTTGCTATGGCACCCGTAAGAAAGTACCCAAAACTGAATGACTTAAAAACAGTCAGAAATTTATTTTCTCACAAGTCTGGAAGCTAGAATGTCTGAGATCAAGGTATTAGCAGTCCTCTCTCCTTGGTCTACACATCATGTTATCCCTGTGTCTTCACATGATCTTCCTTCTGTGCATGTCTCTGTTCAAATTTTCTACTCTTACTAGGATATGTCATAATGAATTAGAGCCTACCATAATTACCTTACTTTAACTGTATTACCTCTTTGAAGAATTTATATTCAAATAAGACCACAATCTGAAGTACTGAACACTCCAACTTATGAATTTGGGGGGCATAATTCAGCCTATAAAACTTACATTAAAATATATATATAGTAATGAATAATAATCATGATCCCTGCTTTCAAGCTATATTACAAAACTATAATGACTAAAACAGAATGGTATTGGTATTAAAGCAGACATAGAGCAATGGGAATAGAACAGAGCCCAAGAAATAAACTCATGCATATATGGTCAGTTAATTTGACAAACTACCCAAGAAGATAAAATGAGGGAAGACAATCTTTTCAATAAACTGTGTTAGGAAAACTAGATGGTCACATGTAAAAGAATGACTCTTCAACACTATTTTAGACCATATGCAAAAATGAGATTGAAATGGATTAAAGGCTTGAATGGAAGACCTGAAACCATAAAACACTTAGGAAAAAACATAGTTGGTAAGCCCCTTGACATAGATCTTAGCAATGATTTTTTTATATTCTGACGCCAAAAGAAAGAATAAATAAGTGGGACTATATCAAACTAAAAAGTTTATGCACATCAAAGGAAACCCTCAGCAAAATGAAAAGGCAAGACACTAAATGGGAGAAAATATTTGCACATCAACCTGATAAGGGACTAATACCCCCAATATATGAAGACCCCATACAACTCAATAGTAAAAAACAAATAATACAATTTTTTTAATGGGCCAAAGATCTGAATAGACATTGTTCCAAAGAAGAATTATGGATGGTCCACAGGTACATGTAAAAAATTGCTCAACATTAGTAATCATCATGGAAATACAAATTAAACCACCATGAAATTACCTCACACCTTTCAGACTGGGTATTATCAAAAAGGCAGTAAATTACAAGTGTTGGCAAGGACATGGAGAAAAGGGAACCCTGTGCTCTATTAGTGAGAGTGCAAAATGTCTCAGTCATATACAAAACAGTATGGAGGTTCCTCAAAAAATTAAAAATAGAACTACCATATGATCAGTAAATTTATTCCTAAATATTCACCCAAAGAAAATAAAAACATTAACTTGAAAAGTTATATGCACCCCCATGTTCATTGCGGCATTATTAAAAGAGCCAAGACATGGAAATAACCTAAATGCCTATCAATGGATGAACTGATAAAAAAAATATGGTATGGGTATACACTGGAATATTATTCAATCATAAGAAAGACTCAAATCTTGCCATTTATGACAACATGAATAGACTGGAGGACATTTTGTTAAGAAAATAAGTCACAGAGAGAAAGACAAATAACATGTAATCTCTCTTATATGTGGAATCTAAGAAAATAAACAAAAAAAACAAGTTGATAGAGCAGACTGGTAGTTGCTAGAGGTTGGGGGGTGATGGTTAGGAGAAATGTGTGAACTGAAATTAAAAGAATGATTAATAAGAACAAAACTAATTCTCAAAACCATTAACAGCTAGGCCAATACAAATTAATCACAATGAGATATTACTACACACCCACCAGAATGGGTAAAATTATAAAGACTAATTACATAATATGTTGAAAAGGACATAGAACAACCAAAACTCTCATACATAGCCAATAGAAATGCAAAGTGGTACAACTACTGGGAAAAACAGTATGGCAGCCTCATATTTACCATACAACCAGCAACACCATGTAATTCATGTGATTAAACTCTAATATTTAAATCTACGTGTAGTATCAAATCACGTACATGTCATCTGTCCCCAGCAATACCCCCAGAGACGAGAACAGTGTGCAGCATATAGTGAATATAGACAAAATATTTACTAAATTAATGAAAGCATTTCTTTAACAAGTTCATTATTATTGAACATTTAGCTTATTTTCACTGTAAAGGTAAACTTTTACCTTCAACCATATTTCTGGTCATTTAAGCACATTTCAAGTTCCTTGAAACATATTACCTAATACTATCCAAGAAACGTGTCGCAATTTATATTCCCATCTGTAGTGTCTACCCAGTTTCAGATATTAAAATATATTGCAACTTCGCCAATTTGATTTGGAATTTACATTTTATTTGCATACTGCTAATTATCAGAGTATAAAAAATCTTTTCAGAAGGTAAAAACCTAGAAAGCAGAATCTGGTTTTCAATGCTGGTACAATGAGAAACTGTTTTATCTCATTCGGCACACCTGTTAGGATACTGTCGCATCCTACAACCAAAAGGAGATTCTCACTCAAAAAAAAAAAATTATTTAGTACTAACTACCGACTCGATGCACATGAATTTGAGTGAACTCCAGGAGTTGGTGAAGGATAGGGAGGCCAGGCGTGCTGTGATTCATGGGGTCACAAAGAGTCGGACACGACTGAGCGACTGAACTGAACTGAACTGAACTGAATGGTCCAGAGCTATATGCAAGTGCAAGTTTTTAGGCTGATACTAAAACAATGATGTATGGATGTTCTGGGGGGACAAGAGCAAGATATAAAAGAAACTGGGTTGTAGACAGACAGAACAGAGAAGATTCTGAAGAATTTCATTAACATTAGTGGCAGTTTTATCACTGTGCACAACTTTCATTTATTTCTTCTTTTTTAAAATAAGAAACAGCCATTACGGATTTGGTGTACTATTTGTCCATTTTAAAATATCTGAGAAACCTAGATCTATTTTTAGAAAAAGATGGAAAATAAGTTCTGGATATGTTTGTTGCCAAGTTGAACTTGGAACTAACAAAGGTTCAACATACAGAGCCAGCCAGCCACTAATATATGGCTCAGTCCTTCCTTTAATTGACATGGAGTGGCAAAATTTGCTACAAACTGCAGTAGCTCAGTTGGTCATGAATCTGCCTGCAATGCAGGAGACCCGGGTTGGATCCCTGGGTCAGGAAGATCCCCTGGAGAAGGAAAAGGCAAACCACTTCAGAACTCTTGCCTGGAGAATTCCCTGGACAGAGGAGCCTAGAGGGCTACAGCCCATGGGATCGCAAAATCAGACGTTACTGTGCAACTATGTTCAATTCAGTTCAGCAGCCACCTTATAAGAGCTGAGTTTATTGAACTTTGTCACCTTTTTATTGGAACAAAATTGCTTTACAATGTTGTGTTAGTTTCTGCTGTGTAAGATCGTGAATCTGTCATATGTATATGTATATCCTCACCCTCTTAAGCCTACTCTCATTCTGTCCCTCATGGTCATCACAGAGCACCAAGTTGAGCTCCCTGTGTGAATTATCATACAGAGTGAACTAAATCAGAAAGAGAAGAATAAATATTATATATTAATGTGTATATATGGATTGTAGAAAAATGGTACTGATGAATCAATTTGCAGGTCAGGAACAGAGGTGCAGAAATAGATGTTTTTTATGGAACTCTTTTGTTTTTTCGATGATCCAGCGGATATTGGCAATTTGATCTCTGGTTCCTCTGCCTTTTCTAAAACCAGCTTGAACATCTGGAAGTTTACGGGTCACGTATTGCTAAAGCCTGGTTTGGAGAATTTTGAGCATGACTTTACTAGCATGTGAGATGAGTACAATTATGTGGTAGTTTGAGCATTCTTTGGCATTGCCTTTCTTTTGGATTGGAATGAAAACTGACCTTTTCCAGTAGTGTGGCCACTGCTGAGTTTTCCAAATTTGCTGACATACTGAGTGCAGCATTTTCACAGCATCATCTTTCAGGATTTGAAATAGCTCAACTGGAATTCCATCACCTCCATCACCTTTGTCCATACTGATACTTCCTAAGGGCCACCTGACTTCACATTTCATGATGTCTGGCTTTAGGTGAGTGATCACACCATCGTGATTATCTGGGTTGTGAGGATCTTTTTCATATAGTTCTTCTGTGTATTCTTGCCACCTCTTCTTAATATCTTCTGCTTCTGTTAGGTCCCTACCATTTCTGTCCTTTATCAAGCCCATCTTTGCATGAAATGTTCCCTTGGTATCTCTACTTTTCTTGAAGAGATCTCTAGTTTTTCCTATTCTATTGTCTTCCTCTATTTCTTTGCATTGATCACTGAGGAAGGCTTTCTTATCTCTTCTAGCTATTCTTTGGAACTCTTCATTCAAATGGGTATATCTTTCCTTTTCTCCTTTGCTTTTTGCTTCTCTTCTTTTCACAGCTATTTGTAAGGCCTCCTCAGACAACCATTTTGCTTTTTTGCATTTCTTTTTCTTGGGGATGGTCTTGATCCCTGTCTCCTGTACAATGTCATGAACCTCCGTCCATAGTTCAGGCACTCTATCAGATCTAGTCCCTTAAATCTATTTCTCACTTTCACTGTATAATCATAAGTGATTTGATTTAGGTCATCCCTGAATGGTCTAGTGGTTTTCCCCACTTTCTTCAATTTAAGTCTGAATTTGGCCAAAATCACTGCAGATGGTGATTGCAGCCATAAAATTAAAACCTGCTTACTCCTTGGAAGGAAAGTTATGACCAACCTAGATAGCATATAAAAAAGCAGAGACATTACTTTGCCAACAAAAGTCCATCTAGTCAAGGCTATGGTTTTTCTAGTAGTCATGTGTGGATGTGAGAGTTGGACTACACAGTTGAGCACAGAAGAATTGATGCTTTTGAACTGTGGTGTTGGAGAAGACTCTTGAGAGTCCCTTGGAATGCAAGGAGATCCAACCAGTCCATCCTAAAGGAAATCAGTCCTGGGTGTTCATTGGAAGGACTGCTGTTGAAGCTGAAACTGCAATATTTTGGCTACCTGATGAGAAGAGCTGACTCATTTGAAAATACCCTGATGCTGGGAAAGATTGAAGGAAGGAGAAGGGGACAACAGAGGATGCTGCAGTCCATGGGGTCACGAAGAGTTGGACACAACTGAGCGACTGAACTGAACTGAATGGGTTTCCCAGGTGGCTCAGTGGTAAAGAATACACCTGCCAATATAGGAGATGCAGGAGATGTGAGTTTGATCCCTGAGTCGGGAAGATACCCTAGAGGAGGAAATGACAGACCACTCCAATATTCTTTCCTGAAAAATCCCATGAACATAGGAGTCTGGTGGACTACTCTCCATAGGGTCTCAAAGAATGGACACAACTGAGCATGCACAAGTATAAGACGTCCTAATAGAGCACATTTTTCTACCCATATTTGGCAATATAGGTGGTCAATGGTACACTGACATGGTGCTTAGCTTCCAAGGGCTTATATTCTAAAATAAGCAACAGTGAGGTACACAAGAACAAAAGAAACTAAAAACATATCACTTGTCTAAAGATGTCCATGGAAGACTGCATTAGTTCCACTGCTGATAAATTCTCACGACAAGAATGTCTCACTTCTGAAATCTCTGAAATGCCTTGTGCCGTAATAAATGGAAAATAGCTCATTATCACTGTATATATTGCTAGTAATATTGCCATTTAAGACGCACTTTGTATCACAATACACTGTGAAGTTGCTATAAATATCCATATTTTACAGATCTAGATGAAGAAGAAGGATATTCAGTAGATTAAATAACTTCTCAAAGTTACACTAATAGTGAGCAATGAAGGCTGGGTTCAAATTAATTTCAGGCTACTTTCAAAATCCTGCCTCCTGATTAGATATATTCTTCTAAAATAACTCTGAAGGTTCACTATATTTTACCACTCTCAGAAACCTTTTATTTTAGACATTTAATCATCTTTTAAGAACATTCTGGAATCCACTGAAAACTCTTCAATCTCATTTTCCAGCCTAGTCAGCTTGGGAGGACCAGACATTAAAAGTCTTTTTCAGGAAAATAATCCTTGCTTCTAAGGGGAGTGAATGTGAGTTACAGAATCAGTATTGAGCTTCATGCTGTTATTTTTATGTTCAACGGCATGCAACACCATGGACTTTAGCCAGGTCTCATAAGTAATGTGCTCAGTTTAGTTCCGTTCAGTTGCTCAGTCATATTCGACTCTGAGACCACATGGACTGCAGCACTCCAGGCTTCCCTGTCCATCAGCAACTCCAGGAGCTTGCTCAAACTCATGTCCATTGAGTCAGTGATGTCATCCAACCATTTCATCACCTGTCATCCCCTTCTCCTCCTGCCTTCAATCTTTCCCAGCATCAGGGTCTTTACAAATGAGTCAGTTCTTCCCATCAGATGGCCAAAGTATTGGAGTTTCAGCTTCAGCATCAGTCCTCCCAATGAATATTCAGGACTGATTTCCTTCAGGATGGACTGGGTGGATCTCCTTGCAGTCCAAGAGACTCTCAAGAGTCTTCTCCAACACCACAGTTCTAAAGCATCAGTTCTTTGGCACTCACCTTTCTTTATGGTCCAACTCTCACATCCATACATAACTACTGGAAAAACCATAGCTTTGACTAGATGGATCTTTGTTGTCAAAGTAATGTCTCTGCTTTTTAATATGCTGTCTAGGTTGGTCCTTTTCTTCGAAGGAGCAAGCATCTTTGAATTTCATGGCTTCAGTCACCATCTGCAGTGAATTTTGAGAACAAGAAAATAAAGTCTCTCACTGTTTCCATTGTTTCCCCATCTATTTCCCATGAAGTGATGGGACTGGATGCCATGATGTTATTTTTTTAAATGTTGAGTTTTAAGCCAGCTTTTTCACCCTCCTCTTTCACTTTCATCAAGAGGCTCTTTAGTTCTTCTTCACTTTCTGCCTTAAGGGTGGTGTCATCTGCATATCTGAGCTTATTGATTTTTCTCCTGGCAATCTTGATTTTGGCTTGTGCTTCATCCAGCCTAGCGTTTCTCATGATGTACTCTGCATATAAGTTAAATAAGCAGGGTGACAATATACAGCCTTGACATCTCCTTTCTCAATTGGAACCAGTGTGTTTTTCCATATCTGGTTCTAACTGTTGCTTCTTGACCTGCATACAGATTTTTCAGGAGGCAGGTAAGGTGGTTTGGTGTTACCATCGCTTTAAGAATTTTCCACAGTTTGCTGTGATCCAACAACAAGCAATGTGCTACACACTCAGCAATCAGACTCATGCTTCATATATAACACTAATAACTTGACAGTATTCACAATATAGCCTTAGACTATAGAGTAGGGCCGCATGCCTTTGTGGTTGTAATTTACAGTGTAATATGTGTCCTGGAGTAACAGTGCCACTGTTCTCACTCACACAACAGTCACCTCAAAACTGAGTTTGGAATGTTCATTTTCTTGCCTTTTCTTTCTTCATGAAGCTCAATAAACCTGTTTCATATTAAAATATATGTTGAACATGCTTCTTTGGTTGATTTTAACAGAGTGGCATTTAAGGCTTCAGGATTAGTCACAGGTGCAAATTTACAACCAACTCCGGGAGTTGATGATGGACAGGGAGGCCTGGCGTGCTGTGGTTCATGGGGTCGCGGAGAGTCGGACACGACTGAGCGACTGAACTGAACTGAACTGAAGGCTTTTATTAATGAAACATGCAACTTCAGCCTCGTATTGGTCAAATGAATTAGCATTTAGGAAACTAAGCTAAAGAAAAAATTTAAGTACTTTCTGGACAACAAGGGTTTGTAGCTTTCTATTACTTCCTCTCTACTATATGGCCTAAGAAATTTTTCTAATGTGCCTGAAAATTTTATCAATAGTTTAAAATGATAAGCTTCTGCAGTTACGTTTTAAGTCTCTGACATCAGATTAGCCTGAAATTACACTGAGGAATCACAGTGGGAACTGCTTAATGAGTTAATTAGTACTCACTCTTCCAATAGAGCCGCACTCATTAATCTGGGAGATAAACAGCAGATGCTTGCTTTCTGCTCTCTGAAGTATGGTTCTTCTCCCATATCCTTTTGTCCATATAACTATTTGATCCAATCAGAACAATTTTGTAAGTAAGAATTAGATGTATCTCCAAGTTCAATAGAAATAAATGACCTAGGCAATACCTAGGTTAGCTGCACAGTTTAGAAAGCTAGTAAATGAGTTAGTTCCTTAGGTACTCCATGAAATGTAATGATTTCACCTGAGAAAAACAGAAGTTTTTCTCAGTATGGAGTATCGTGATTAACTAGAGACTGCTTCTAAGTTCAGGACAGTGATAACTCTACTGCTTCAGGTTAAAATAAAAAAACAACTGAAGATAGCCTTGAAACATTCCCTGATCTGACAAAACCAGTCAAACAAGCAAAGCTTAATTTAGCTTATTTTGCAAGCCTAACATAGTCTGGGTCATTTCTTGCTTATACCTCTGGAAATCATAAGCTAACCTAAACTGCTTCCCAAAGTTGATAAGAGGTAACCACAAAACAATTTCCCATCATTTAAGAAAACTCTGGTATTATAACCAATCACTGAAGAATTAAACAATGACTGCTTTCTTACTTTATAAACTGTTTTATAACCATATACCCCTGAATCTCCTTCCATGTTTTGGTTTGAGTGTTCTAGTTTGCAAGCTGTCCTTTTGGTTTATGCAGAATTAATTTTCACTAATTACTGTTTGGTAAATTCATTGGTTTTACCTCTGTTATTTTTAAATGTTTGACATTTTATGGCATCAGAATTGAGATCTAAAGAAGACCCTCAATGACTCTGGAGCAGTGAGCTAACATGTCCTGATATCCACAGGGCTCACTGAGTTCACAGCTTTCTCAGTGACTCCAGAATTTGAGAGTAAGTCTCTTGGATGTGAGCTCTGCTCTCATTTTGTTTTGAATACTTAGACTATATTATACACACCTGTATTTTGTTTCTTGGTAAGTCATCCTAATCTATTCAAAAAGGGAGAAAACATGTGATTCCTCGTGTTTTGGAACTGCTGTTGGGAAAAAAAAAAAAAGACCCCTCACAGTTAGACTTCTTAGAAAATCTAAAGACAAAATTGGGTTCCACCTGGTCTACGGACAAAGCTCTCATGCCTTTGGTGAAACAAGTGACCTTTCAGGAACTGTAGTAGCTGTTTCGAAACCTTTATCTTAGGTAAAATCACCTTAAAGAACACCCTTAAAAGAGAGGATTCCAAATCTCTCAGAGCTTCCCTAATGGCACAGTCATAAAGAATCTGCCTGCCAATGTAGGAAACCTGAAATACATGAGTTCAGTCCGAGGGTTTGGAAAATCCCCTGCAGAAGGAACTGGCAACTCACTCCAGTATTCTTGCCCAGAAAATTCCATGGACAGAGGAGCCCAGTGGACTACAGTCCACGGGGTCTCAAAGAGTCGGACACAGATGAGCACATACATACAGAAGCTTATAAAAGACAAAATGACTCCAAAAACAGCTCAGTATGCAAATAAAAATCTTTAGTGAAAAATTCTGGCTGTCTGAGCAGGTAAAATTAACTTTACTGCATCTGCAAGAAATATAATTTGGATCCAGGTATAATTTGAGTTTTATACCTACGACTTGGCTAGAATTTTTAAAACAAAAGCTACAGGATTCCTGCTTGCATCTACATGTCTATTTATGTATGTCTATGTCCATGTTTTAGGTATGTGATATTGTTCTACCTTTGGATGATACTGTCAAAATTAATTTCTAAAGAGCTCCATTTAAATGGCTTAAAAAATTTTTATATAAATTTGGTATTCCTAAAACTCTCAGAAATATAGAAAATAATACAAATTTCTTTCAAGTTCACACAATCGGGGTAATTTTTCATGAATGAAAGCTAGTTTATGTTTTTTGGCTTAATGAAAGCAGGCATTTCTTCAAATTTGTCCACTACAAAAATAAGATGATAGCTGTTTAATCTCTGATCCAAGCATAATTGTTAAAAACAAGTAACTTATGTAAGTGGAAATAAGATAAAAGTTTATACTAAGTTTAAATAATACATATTCATTGAATATCTAAATAATTTCAAGGAAGATAAAATACTGAAACATTAATTAGTCAGGATAAATTTATCCACCTTGGCTTCTTAATTTTTATAGAGAGATGAAGGATATCTGAGTCTATTAATACATAAGTCTCTTGTCACATTAAAAAATTATACTATAAAAACATATCTTTGAAAAATGCTTTTATAATTACATATTTAGAATTTGCTAATCTAATACAGGATGATAATGATTGTTCAAAATTTCCTCCTTCCTGTTTTCACTGGAAAATAAAGAAAAGAAAAAAAGAAACGAAATTGTATTATATAAAAAGTAGGTAAGAAAAATAGAATGTGTTATTTTGATAAGAAAAGATATGAAGGACAAGGGTTTAGGGTTTATTTGTTTCTTTTTTTTTTTTTTGGTAAGACAAAAAAAGAAAATATTTTGTCCTAAATTAAAACAATTATTCTAGAATAAGAAAAGAAAAAGAATAAACCTAAATGAATATAGAAAGTGACAGAAGGTTTGTGGAATAGGAATCTTGAGAAATGAAATCTTATGCGTGGTCAAGCTAAAAGTGAAATGAATTTAAATTAAAAAAGAGAAATATAGGAAGGGGTGGTATAGGGGAATGCAATTAAAAGACAAAACTAACTCTGTAAGAGTTCAAAATGCAGTACTTGGATGCAGTCTCAAAAATGACAGAATGATCTCTATTCATTTCCAAGGCAAACCATTCAATATTACAGTAATCCAACTCTATGTTGAGACCAGTAATGCTGAAGAAGCTGAAGTTGAACAGTTCTATGAAGACCTACAAGACCTTTTAGAACTAACACCCAAAAAAGATATCCTTTTCATTATAGGGGACTGGAATGCAAAAGTAGGAAGCCAAGAAACACCTAGAGCAACAGGCAAATTTGGCCTTGGCGTACGGAATGAAGCAGGGCAAAGGAAAATAGAGTTAGCCTGAAACTAACTAATAGTTTAGTCAGAGAACGCACTAGTCCTAGCAAACACCCTCTTCCAACAACACAAGAGAAGACTCTACACATGGACATCACCAGATGGCCAACACCGAAATCAGATTGATTATATTCTTTGCAGCCAAAGATGGAGAAGCTCTATACAGTCAGCATAAACAAGACCGAGGGCTGACGGTGGCTCAGATCGTGAACTCCTTATTGCCAAATTCAGACTTAAACTGACGAAAGTAGGGAAAACCACTAGACCATTAAGGTATGACCTAAGTCAAAGTCCTTATGATTATACAGTGGAAGTGAGAAATAGATTTAAGGGACTAGATCTGACAGAGTGCCATGATGAACTATGGATGGAGGTTCGTGATACTGTACAAGAGACAGGGATCAAGACCATCCTCAAGAAAAAGAAATGCAAAAAAGCAAAATGGCTGTCTGAGGATACCTTACAAATAGCTTTGAAAACAAGAGAAGTGAAAAACAAAGGAGAAAAGGAAAGATATACCCATGTGAATACAGCGTTCCAAAGAATAGCAAGGAGGGATAAGAAAAGCTTCCTTGGAGATCAGTGCAAAGAAACAAAGGAAAACAATAGAATGGGAAAGACTAGAGATCTCTTCAAGAAAATTCGAGATACCAAGGGAACATTTCATGCAAAGATGGACTCAATTAGGAACAGAAAAGGTATGGTCCTAAAAGAAGCAGAAGATATTAAGAGAAGGTGGCAAGAATACACAGAAGAACTGTACAAAAAAGGTCATCACGACCCAGATAATCATGACAGTGTGATCACTCACCTAGGCTAGACATCCAGGAATGTGAAGTCATGTAGGCCTCAGGAAGCATCCCTATGAAAAAAGCTAGTCCATGGGGTCGCTAAGAGTTGGACATAACTGAGCGACTTCACTTTCACTTTTCCCTTTTATGCACTTCAAAAGGAAATGGCAACCTACTCCAGTGTTCTTGCCTGGAGAATCCTAGGGACAGGAGAGCCTGGTGGGCTGCCGTCTATGGGGTCGCACAGAGTTGGACACAACTGAAGCAACTTAGCAGCAGCACCAGCAGTGGAAGTAATGGAATTTCAGTTGAGCTATTTCAAATCTTAAAAGATGATGCTGTGAAAGTGCTGCACTCAATGTGCGAACGAATCTGGAAAACTCAGCAGTGGCCTCAGGACAGGAAAAGGTTAGTTTTCATTCCAATCCCTAAGAAAGGCAATGACAAAGAATGTTCAAACTACCAAACAATTGCACTCATCTCACACACTAGCAAAGGAATGCTCAAATTTCTCCAAGCCATGCTTCAGCAATACATGAACCGTGAACTTCCAGATGTACAAGCTGGTTTTAGAAAAGGTAGAGAAACCAGATATCAAATTGCCAACATCCATTGGATCATCAAAAAAGCATGAGAGTTCCAGAAAGACACCTATTTCTGCTTTATTGACTATGCCAAAACCTTTGACTGTGTGGATCACAACAGTGAAAAATTCTGAAAGAGATGGGAATACCAGACCACCTGACCTGCCTCTTGAGAAACCTGTATGCAGGTCAGGAAGCAACAGTTAGAACCGGACATGGAACAACAGACTGGTTCCAAATAGGAAAAGGAGTATGTCAAGGCTGTATATTGTCCCCATGCTTATTTAACTTATATGCAGTGTACATCATGGGAAACCCTGGGCTGGATGAACCACAAGCTGAAATCAAGATTTCTGGGAAAAATATCAATAACTTCATATATGCAGATGATACCACCCATAAAGCAGAAAGTGAAGAAGAACTAAACAGCCTCTTCATGAAATGAAAGAGGAGAGTGAAAAGTTGGCTTAAAGCTCAACATTCAGAAAACTAAGATCATGGCTTCCGGCCCCATCACTTCATGGCAAATAGATGGGCAAACAGTAGAAACAGTGGCAGACTTTATTTTGGGGGGCTCCAAAATCACTTCAGATGGTGATGGACAGGGAGGCCTGGCATGCTGCAGTCCATGGGGTCGCAAAGAGTCGGACATATTGAGCAACTAAACTGAACTCTGTACAAAATAAATAAGCAACAAAGGTATATTGTATATATAGGGAAATATAGCCATTGTTTTTAATAACTTTAACTAAAAAGCATAAAAATATTGAATCACTATGTTGTATACCTGAAACTAATATAATATTATAAATGAGCTATATTCAATTTTAAAAAGTTGTAATATTAAAAGTATACTGGAGCAAAATTAGAATTTTATTTTCTTTGTTAAATCCCAGATATTTTAAATTATTGATCTGCTGTTAATAAGAAATTGTAACAAAAGCTTTCTTTATCTTTAATGTAATCTGCCTAGGAAACAGACAATTCTGTATCTCATGGAAAAAATTTCCTATGCTTCACCTTGTCTATGTCAGGCCTTTGTGTACTTAGGGGAAAATGGTGTTTTCAATGTTAAGAGAACTAAGGTTTTTTTCAGAACTATGTAACTTTTTTTTTAATTGAAGGATAATTGCTTTACAGAATTTTGTTGTTTTCTGTCAAACCTCAAAATGAATCAGGTATACACATATAGGTATACATATATCCCCTCCTTTTTGAACCTCCCTCCTGTCTCCCTTCCCATCCTACCCCTCTAGATTGATACAGAGGCCCTGTTTGAGTTTCCTGAGCCATACAGCAAATTCCTGTTGGGTATCTATTTTACATATGGTAATATAAGTTTTCTTGTTACTCTCTCCATACATCTCACCCTCTCCTCCCCTCTCCCCATGTCCATAGTATATTCTCTATGTCTGTTTCTCCATCACTACCTTATAAATAAATTCAGAAATTACATGAAATTCTTAGAATCTGAGATGTTCTAATATAATATCATATCATAATTCCATCCTAAAATTTAAACTTTATCTTGAAATATTCTTATATCACAAAAGTAACCAAATGTCCTTGATAATTGCATTATCATGAACTCTTACTAGATCTTTAACCATGACTATTCTTAGCTCTGTTGACACTCAACAGTTATTGTTTTCTTTTGAAACATTTGCAAAAGTATTCCTACAAAAATGCTTCATCATCAAAGAGATCCATAGGGAAAGAGTTTTTAATGGAAAACTGATTTATAAAGCCACTAACCCAAGGTCAAGGAAAATAAGAATTACATAAGACTAAATGAACAGATAAAGATGATTATAATTTTTGTGACTTCATTTAAAACATTGCTAGTTAATTTAATGTTTTATTTTCCAGATTTAAATAACCTTTTTTCTCTGGCCTTTTAAGTTTTCTATAGCTTACAACAATTTGGTAAAGTATTTCTTTGCAACAAAGATTGAAACATTTATCTTTTTTCTTTACCTGACACTTCTAGAATTCTGAAACTTATTAAATATTCTTATTGTTCATGAAAATATAGATATTTACATGAATTCAATAAGAATCTATTCTCCTATTTAAAAAACTCTATTGGACAAGTCCTCAATGAATTTCTTAGCCTAACGGGGTGCTGAAGGTGTAATCTGAGCTTCCCTATTACCAAGCAATTTTAGAGCCAAAATTGACTTTATACAGTCAATTAAAACCTCTTGTATATTACCAAAACTTTGAAATGTCATATTTGAGAACATGCATAGAATTACTGTTCTGACTCCACTTAGATATATAATCAAGTCAGTTCAATAAGACTAGGCTTATTTCATAAATCAGTTTCATTATAAGTATTATTTGATAAAAATGGAATTAATATCAAACTGTGTTTTAATTAAAAACTATAGTGTATCCATTATCAAATTCTAATCCTGTCTTTGAGGTTTTACTACTTGGAAACTTCAAAAAAACAAAAACACAACAGGTTACATATGGACAAGCATTATCCCTGTTGCTGTATGGGCCACTCAAGTAAGCTCTGTAGAACACCTGATGACATCATCAAAGACATTCAAACTGCAAACCAGAAAAATTCATCAGACAGAAACTGTCATCTTTATTCCACCACCTAGAGATAAATGGCAACCCACTCCAGTGTTCTTGCCTGGAGAATCCCAGGGACGGGGGAGCCTGGTGGGCTTCCGTCTATGGGGTCACACAGAGTCGGACACGACTGAAGTGACTTAGCAGCAGCAGCAGCAGAGATGCTTCAAACTTCAATCCAGAAATTTTTTAAACTAACTTCTCTCCAAACTCAGAATTTATGATTTGTTCAAACTACCAAGCTTTATTTTTCTTTTGTTACCATAGAAACACCTCTCATTAAATTATCTGATTGCTCACATCATACAGAAGCCTAATTGAGGTGGAAGCTTATCTGCATCACCACCTCCTGAAATAAAGTATCTTCACATTCATACTGTCCTAAGTAATCATGAGTACCTGTAACTGCCAATATCAGGCTGTGCCCATGTAAATAACTTTAAGGAGTTATAACCCATTTAAGTTATTTAATTGGTTAAATCTTGGCTCCTGGGAATCTCTGCTCCAGGAAATTTTTTGACTCTTGGCTATTGTTCTCCTTTTACTCATCATATTAATCTTTTTAGTGTGTTGTGTTTGCTCAAAGGTTTAATATATATGGAATTTAGAAAGATGGTAACGATAACCCTGTATGCGAGAAGCAAAAGAGACACAGATGTATAGAACAGACTTTTGGACTCTGTGGGAGAGGGTGAGGGTGATTCGGGAGAATGGCACTGAAACATGTATATTATCATATGTGAAACAAATCACCAGTCCAGGTTCGATGCATGATATGGGATGCTCGGGGCTGGTGCACTGGGATGACCCATAGGGATGATATGGGAAGGGAGGTGGGAGGGGGTTCAAGATGGGGAACACATGTACACCCGGGGCAGATTCGTGTCAATGTATGGCAAAACCAATACAATATTGTAATTACCCTCCAATTAAAAAAAAAAGCCTGTCTCTAGACACTTGCATGTGAAATGGTATCTATTACAATCAGACAACTGAATCAACTCAACAAAAACACATAAATGATGAAGACGGTGACTAGACAGCCCTCTGGCCTAATGACTCAACCTAATGGAAAAAACAACTATGTGATTCTTGGGTCTGACTACATCCACAGTGGTTTTAACTGAGAGTAAGGCTACACTGGTTGGTCTTACTCTCAACCTCCTGAGAAAATGACCAAAAGACGGCGGGATTTTTAAAATCACCAAGAGAGACCAGACTTGAATAACTCCCTAAGCAGACAAAACCAGTTTAATCAAACAAGCAAAGCTTAATTTAGCTTTCTTTTTTTTTGCAAGCCAACATCCACTGGATAATGGAGAAAGCAAGAGAGTTCCAGGAAAAAATCTATTTCTGCTTCATTGACTATGCCAAAGCCTTTGACTGTGTGGATCACAATAAACTGTGGAAAATTCTGAAAGAGATGGGAATATCAGACCACCTGACCTGCCTCTTGAGAAACCTGTATGCAGGTCAGGAAGTAACAGTTAGAACTGTACATGGAACAACAGACTGGCTCCAAATAGGAAAAGGAGTACGTCAAGGTTGTATATTGTCACCCTGCTTATTTAACTTTTATGTAGAGTACATCATGAGGAACGCTGGGCTGGAAGAAGCACAAGCTGGAATCAAGATTTCCAGGAGAAATACAATAACCTCAGATACGCAGATGACACCACCCTTATGGCAGAGAGTGAAGAGGAACTAAAAAGCCTCTTGATGAAAGTGAAAGAGGAGAGTGAAAAGGTTGGCTTGAAGCTCAACATTCAGAAAACAAAGATCATGGCATCTGGTCCCATCACTTCATGGGAAATAGATGGAAAACCAGTGGAAACAGTGTCAGACTTTATTTTTTTGGGCTCCAAAATCACTGCAGATGCTGATTGCAGCCATGAAATTAAAAGACGCTTACTCCTTGGAAGGAAAGTTATGACCAACCTAGATAGCATATTAAAAAGCAGAGACATTACTTTGCCAACCAAGGTCCGTCTAGTCAAGGCTATGGTTTTTCCAGTGGTCATGTATGGATGTGAGAGTTGGACTGTGAAGAAAGCTGATCACTGAAGAATTGATGCTTTTGAACTGTGGTGTTGGAGAAGACTCTTGAGAGTCCCTTGGACTGCAAGGAGATCCAACCAGTTCATTCGAAAGGAGATCAATCCTGGATGTTCATTGGAGGGACTGATGCTAAAGCTGAAACTCCAATACTTTGGCCACCTCATGCGAAGAGTTGACTCACTGGAAAGGACTCTGATGCTGGGAAGGATTGGGGGTGGGAGGAGACGGGGACAACAGAGAATGAGATGGCTGGATGGCATCCCCGACTCGATGGACATGAGTTTGAGTGAACTCCAGGAGTTGGTGATGGCGTGCTGTGATTCATTGGGTCGCAAAGAGTCGGACACAACTGAGCGACTGAACTGAACTGAACTTAGCCTTGCTTATGCCTTTGGAAATCATAATTAAACAGTTTCCCAAGGTTGATATGAGGTGACCACTAGCCAATTCCCTAGCGTTTAAGACAATTCTAATATTATAACCAATCATTGGAATGATAAACAGCTTAGTATATAAACTTAGTATATAAACTGCTTGATAACCATATATCCCCAAGCCTCCTACATTTTGGTTTGAGTGCTCCCAGTTTCCAAATTGTCTCTTTGGTATGTGTACAATATTAAGAATAAAATAATAAAACAAAATAAAATTTTACTAATTACTACTTCAGTAATTCCCTGACTTTACTTTTGCTATTTCTGAGCTTTTGACAAACCTGTGTTACTCAGTTGTGTCTGACTCTTTGTGACCCTATGAACTGTAGCCCACCAGGTTCCTCTGTCCATGGGATTTTCCAGCTACGAATACTGAAGTGAGTTGCCATTTCCTTCTCCAGGGGATCTTCCTGACCCAGGAATTGAACCCATATCTCCTGCTTGGTAGGCGAACTCTTTACCACTGAGCCACCAGGGAAGGTCTTTGACATATGGAATGTAAATTTTCAGTTCAGTTCAGTTCAGTTCAGTTGCTCAGTCGTGTCCGACTCTTTGCGACCCCATGAATCACAGCATGCCAGGCCTCCCTGTCCATCACCAACTCCCGCAGTTCACTCAAACTCATGTCTATCGAGTCTAGTATACTTTGAGATGCCTGGTTCATTAAGACCAGACTTCTAAATGGTATTCAAAGAGAAAAACTGAGATTGAGGTGGGAGCTGAAACAAGATGGCAGTTGCAAAATAACTTAATGTAGCTTTTTGCAACTGTGTATTCTATAGTATTTTTTTCATTTGGTGATATTTTAACTGTTAATGTTTATAGTATTGTGCTTTGTACCATTTATTAAATTTTATTAAAAAAAACTGAGATTGAGATAATATAATGAAATGTACTTGTAGGTACATAAAAACTCTATTAAATACACAAGAAAGCTATTAATCACACTAATTGCATCCATTGACTGGAATGATGGAGGGAAACAGTAACATTTCATTTTACACCCCGCTGTTCTTTTTCTACCATAGATATGTATTACAGCAATAATAATTACAATAACTTAAAAATGGGTGTAAAGAGCAAATTTGGTGGAGTTAGCACAAAGAATCTGTAGGCCATGGAGGATAATGTCCTTTGTTCCCAAGTTAGAATATACATAGCCATCTGCCTTCTCTTATGCAGACACAGACATTTAACAAGTATCATCCCAAGAGAATCTACCTGATAACCACGTTCCTTCTTGCCACTTGGAGAGTCACCAATACTGAAGAAAAAGCATTTTATAAAGTTCTGTTTTAGAATTAAAAAATATTTTTTCTAATTGAAACTATAATAAAACTGGAAAATAGCTCACAAAATCCCATTTAACTTGTAATACACCTATAATACTAATAACATTCAGAATGTGTTATATTTATACACTTAAAAATCTGATTTCCCTGAGTCTGTAATTTGCATTCCAAACAACTGACTTAGAAATGAAAATTATTACTCTAGGCTTGCCATTTACTCAGCTTTAAGGTACATATGGGCTTCCCTTGTGGCTCAGCTGGTAAAGAATCTGCCTGCAATGCAGGAGACCTGGGTTCGATCCCTGGGTTGGGAAGATCCCCTGGAGAAGGGAAAGGCTACCCACTCCAGTATTCTGGCCTGGAGAATTCCATGGACTATCCATGGAATCGCAAAGAGTCGGACACAACTGAGTGACTTTCATTTCATTTCAAGGTACATATATGTAGAGAATATAAATATGCCATGAATATGCCAGATGTTTTTAAAAACACAAATGACAAACACAAAAGAATAGAAAACTAGATAATAAGCTGCTGCTAAGTCACTTCAGTCGTATCTGACTCTTAGCGACTCCATGGACTGCAGCCTACCAGGCTCCTCCATCCATGGGATTTTCCAGGCAAGGGTACTGGATGGGGTGCCATTGTCTTCTCCGCTAGTAAGTGAAAAATACTGATGATGTAAACATTAAAATTCTAAGCTTGAATTAGTACAAGTTCACAGTCTAGAAAAGTTTCATCTGAATTCTATAACACACAATTATATCAATTCCAGTATGAAGTCAGTAAATTTTGAAACAAACTATATGATTTTATAAAAAGCATTGAAAAAGACACATAATCAATTAATGAATATTTGTACAGCTTTGCACAGCCAGTATACAAAAAAAAATAAAAAAGATGATCGCAAATCCTTAAAAAACAAGTGTTGTATTTTAATGAATAAAAATATAAAGACTAGTTCTTGAAGAATAAAGTGGATAATGATAGTAATTATATTTCCATGTTTGACCTTAGTGCTTAGGAAAAGATTCTTGAAATGCCACCAGATTAAATACATTTAATACATAAAATCAAACAATCCACAACTGAATCTAATACCTACCCATTTGATACTAGACAAATTGGGTCATCTCTATGTACTTTAATTTTGATGTTTTTCCCTTGGATTACATGCTATCTAAAGTTCTTTTAAGTTCTAAGACAATTATGTTAGTTATTATTATATCCCGAATTTCAAGAATATAGTAAGCACTTAATGTTACAGGAGACTATATAAGGGAAAAGTATTTTCCCAGACTGTGATGAGAAGATAGATTTATAACTAAGATTATCAGCTTCTATCATTGACCAGGCTCACAAATAATAATTTAAAAATCATAGTTAAAAATACTTTTGACAGGAGACAATGACAAAATTACATGGCCTGTGCTTTAGGGAGTGTTAGATTCCAGTGGAAGTAGCAAGTAGTTAAACAAGTAAATACTTTAAAATAGTATGGGTATAAAGTTTGCTGACAGAATGGTGAAGATCACTGTCAAAGTATCCCTTTGTGTTTCAGGCTTGTTATTTATCATCACAGAGTAGAAGGGAGAAATAATTAAATACAAAGTTAGGTGGAGAATATATATCACATAGTATTTTTATACACATAAATAAAATGTTGACTTTCCAAAGAAAGACTGTTAGAAGAAAAGGGAAAATGAAGCCCTAAATCCCACAGCACTTCTCTAATGTAATAATTTCTGCTTTGGATTCTGTGCTGCCAACACTTGTCTGTTTGCAGATAAACTTCTCACAATTATTAGTCATGTTTGCTCAAGCTGAACATTTCTCTCCTTGAAAATTAAGCACCTGCAGAGAAAACACACACACACACATACACACACAAGAATATCTCTCTTCTGAACATCCTTAGGCTGCAACAACTTTGGTACAGACATGCCAAGACATCTCTAATTATAAACTGGTTTCCTGTGGAACCCACCAAACCAAAAGATAACATCCAAGCATGAAGCAATTTTGTCAAAAACTATACTTGTTGCATGTAAAATCTGTGCTTTCATTTTTGTATTATGTCACGTGGTCTGCATGAAAAACTAACAACAACAAAAATAAAACAGGATCCTGCTAGATACAGGTTTTCAAGAACATGACCACATGTTATCCTTCATGGTTGGTGCTGCACAAATGCTGTGGCACAGCAAGGCTTCCCATGGCTTTAACTGGGAGTGGAGTGAGAGTATGTTTGGAAACTCACAATGATTATAATACCACTTGAAATTTTTAAAATAATAGATTGCCATTTGCTCCATGAAATTCTTCAAGCTGTCAAACTTGAGTTGAACCTTGAAAGAAACTGATCATGAGCTCTTTGAAAAACTGGCTTCTTCAATCATGCTTTTCAGGAAAAAATATGGTTCCTCTCAACATGAGCATTAAGATAATATACACACCTGGTTGAAAATGTATTTGCTTCCAAACACTTGGCTAATGGAATAGGCTTGTGAAGTTTATGGAGCATCTTGAAAAAACATAAAATGGGTAAATTACTACATCTTTGCATTAAAAAAAAAAAAACTGTGAGAACTTAAGTCCAGAACTGGAAGTGAGGGACAGGGAAGCCTGGTGTGCTGCAGTTGATGGGGTCTCAAAGACAAAACTGAGCGACTGAACTGAACCGAATGCCAGAACAGCTAAGACTGTTAGATGAAACTACTCAATAACAGAACATTTAGATATGAGTAGAACTGGTATGGTACGGACCTAACAGAAACAGAAGATATTAAGAAAAGGTGGCAAGAATACACAGAAGAACTATACAAAAAAGATCATCAACCCAGATAACCATGATTTTGTGATCACTTACCTAGAGCAGGATATCTTGGAATGCAAAGTCAAGTGGGCCTTAAGAAGCATCACTATGAACAAAGCTAGTGGAGTCGATCGAATTCCAGTTGAGCTATTTCAAATCCTTAAAGATGATTCTGTGAAAGTGCTGCACTCAATATGCCAGCAAATTTGGAAAACTCAGCAGTGACCTCAGCACTGAAAAAGATCAGCTTTCATTCCAATCCCGAACACATGTACACCTGGGACAGATTCATGTCAACATATGGCAAAACCAATACAATAATGTAAAGGAATTAGTCTCCAATTAAAATGAATAATTTTTTTTAAAAAAGAAAGGTAATGCCAAAGAATGTTCAAACTACTGCAAAATTGCACTCATCTCACACGCCAACAAAGTAATGCTCAAAATTCTCCAAGCTAGGCTTCAACAGTGCATGAAACATGAACTTCCAGATGTTCAAGCTGGATTTGGAAAAGGCAAAAGAACCAGAGATCAAACTGTCAACATCCGCTGGATCATCGAAAAAGCAAGAGAGTTCCAGAAAAAACATCTACCTCTGCTTTATTGACTATGCCAAAGCTTTTGACTGTGTGGCTCACAACAAACTGGAAAATTCTTCAAGAGATGGGAATACCAGACCACCTGACCTGCTTCCTAAGAATCTGTATGCAGGTCAGGAAGCAACAGTTAGAACTGGACATGGAACAACAGACTGGTTCCAAATAGGAAACGGAGTACGTCAAGGCTATATATTGTCACCCTGCCTATTTAACTTTATGCAGAGTACATCATGAGGAACGCTGAGCTGGAAGAAGCACAAGATGGAATCAAGATTGCTGGGAGAAATATCAATAACCTCAGATATGCAGATGACACCACCCTTAAGGCAGAAAGTGAAGAACTAAAGAGACTCTTGATGAAAGTGAAAGAGGAAAGTGAAAAAGCTGGCTTAAAACTCAACATTCAGAAAACTAAGACCAAGGCATCTGGTCCCATCACTTCAAGGCAAATAGATGGGGAAATAATGGAAACAATGAAAGACTGTATTTTGGGGGCCTCAAAAATCACTGCATGAAATTCAAAGACACTTGACCCTTGGAAGAAAAGCTATGACCAACCTAGACAGCATATTAAAAATCAGAGACATTACTTTGACAACAAAGGTCCATCTAGTCGAAGCTATGGCTTTTCCAGTAGTCACGTATGGATGTGAGAGTTTGACTGTAAAGAAAGCTGAGCACTGAAGAATTGATGCTTTTGAACTGTGGTGTTGGAGAAGACTCTTGAGAGTCCCTTGGACTGTAAGGAGATCCAACCAGTCAATCATAACGGAAATCAGTCCTGAATATTCATTGGAAGGAGTGATGCTGATGCTAAAACTCCAATAATTTGGCCACCTGATGCAAAGAACCAACTCACTGGAAAAGACCCTGATGCTTGGAAAGATTGAAGGCAGGAGGAGAATGGGATGACAGAGGATGAGATGGTGGGATGGCATCACCGACACGATGGATATGAGTTTGAATAGACTCTGGGAGTTGGTGATGGACAGAGAAGCCTGGAGTGCTGCAGTCCATGGGGTCGCAAAGAGTTGGACACAACTGAGTGACTAAACTGAACTGAGAACTGGTAGTGTGAAGATATGGGAAAGCTATACTTCTCAGGGGTTTAAAATAATACTTCTAAATCTAAGAAAATGCCACATTTGGCTTACCTAATTCTCCATATCTGACAATAACACAAAGGGCATTCTAAGGAAGAATAATAATTAGTCCCTTTGCTCATATTTCTCTGATATGAATTGTTACTATGCTATCTTAGTTAAATGAGATGGCTATTTTACTATTATCATTGAAGAATTTGACAAAATATGGGTCTAATCATTTCCACATACTAAACCTGGACTCCAGGTCGAGATCAGAACAATACTACTCTGCTTGTGTGGTCTTTCTGGCAAAAGAAGGAAAGGAGTACAAGCCAAATCAGTTCTCGATTGAGGCAAGAGCAACATAGCACTATTTAGATAGTCTGGTGCTACTACACTGTAGTTACAAATAAGGACCGTCCAAGAGTGCTGTATGGCCCATACAATGCAACATTAGAATTTTAAAGTTCTGTGGTGAATATTTGCAAACGTAAGAAAACAAAACACAGAGTATGAGAAAAAAGCAAGACAAAATTGCCTCTTATCAATGCTTCAAAAATCATTTGGATATATTAGAGAAAAAAAAAAAGAACTGTGGAAGTAAGCTTTCAACCTAAAGCTTGGTACTGAACACATCAGATGACGCTGACCATGATATAAGGTTTGAAGATCCTAGAAGGGAACTGACTTCATTAAAACAGAAAAAGCCTTGGCACTGGGGTCAGAACCAGTGTATTCTACCATCATCTTTGCCTTTGAGAGACCAGCATGAAACTCTTGGAACTCCAATGCTTTTTAATTGTAGTCAAATATGTAGTCTTGTCTGGAGAAGGCAATGGCAACCCACTCCAGTACTCTTGCCTGGAAAATCCCATGGGCGAAGGAGCCTGGTAGGCTGCAGTCCATGGGGTCGCAAAGAGTCGGACATGACTGAGTGACTTCACTTTCACTTTTCACTTTTATGCATTGGAGAAGGAAATGGCAACCCGCTCCAGTGTTCTTGCCTGGAGAATCCCAGGGACGGGGGAGCCTGGTGGGCTGCCATCTATGGGTTCACACAGAGTTGGACATGACTGAAGCAACTTGGTGGCAGCAGCAGCAGCATGTAGTCTTGTCACTTTTTAGGAGCCAATTCTTCCTCTTTAAAATAGGAAGTTGCATCTACTGGGATGAACCAGAGGGATGGGATGGGGAGGGAGGTGGAAGGGGGGTTCAAGATGGGGAACACATGTACACCCGGAGCAGATTCATGTCAATGTATGGCAAAACCAATAGAATAATGTAAAATAATTAGCCTCCAATTAAAATTAAAAAAATAGGAAGTTGCAGGTGAGATGGCTTTTAGTCTCACTTATCTATGAAATTTTATTAAACCTTTCTACCGATTTTAATGCATGTGCTTCTAAGAGTATTTTACATTTCCTTTAACTAAGAATGATGAAAATTGTTGGCATGAACATCCTCAAGCAAGAGTCTGAGGTTCTTAAGATAACCTTGAATCTTCTGTATTTTGCTAGATGCATTGTGCTTTGTCTTACCAAGAGCACAAAACCTCTGCCATGAAAAAAAGGAGAAAACCTTTGATTTTACCCTCTAATCCCATTTAGCTAAAACTACAAAGACTTGAAAGCCCTGTACATGTTGTAGAAAGATGCACTTAAAACATTTCAGATTATTTCAGAAGTTTTCTATGAAAGGAATATTTAAGCAGAAATTATGAGAACATATGTTACCTTTTGGACTATAACCAATAAGTGAGATTTATTTTATTTCAAAGCTTTGCTATATCACTCTTGGCAGGAAAATCATTCAGCCTATTTGGGTCTCAGATGTATGCTTTGTGTGAAATTTGAATTACATCTAACCTGCCTGTAGGTAGGCATCTAAAATAGATGATTTCTTAAGGTGACTTTCAGCTCTAAGATCTATATTTCTGTGGTTTTAAGTTGGAAAATAATATGATATACATTCCTATAATTCTCCTCAAAGAACTACATTAAATTCTCAGTGGCAGAAATAGAGCCACTAGATATTAGAAGCAAGTGTCAGTGTATATCCTGACCTACACAACAATATTATTACTTGTAGACTTTCTAAGATTGCAGAATGCCTGTCGCCTATCCACATAATCCATTTGAATTTGTGTCCTTGTTTTCAATATTTACTTTTCATGCCACAGAAAAGATCACTGACCCCAAACAAATAGATAGTATACAAAAAAAAATTGCTCTTTGATAAAGCCGAAGAACTTAAACTGACCACATGGACCACAGCCCTGTCTAACTCAAGGAAACTATTAGCCATGCCCTGTAGGGCCCCCCAAGACAGATGGGTTATGGTGGAGAGTTCTAACAAAACATGGTCCACTAGAGAATGGAATGTCAAACCACTTCAATACTCTTGCCTTGAGAAACCCATGAACAGTATGAAAAGGCAATAAGAGAGGACACTGAAAGATGAACACTCCAAGTCAGTAGGTGCCCAATATGCTACTGGAGATCAGTGGAGAAATAACTCCAGAAAGAATGAAGAGACAGAGCCAAATCAAAAACAACACCCAGTTGTGAATGTGACTGGTGATGGAAGAAAAGTCCAATGCTGTAAAGAGCAATATTGAATAGGAACCTAGATGGTTAGGTCCATGATTCAAGGCAAATTGGAAGTGGTCAAACAGGAGATGGCAAGAATGAACATTGACATTTTAGGAATCAGTGAACTAAAATGGACTGGAATGGGTGAACTGAACTCAGATGACCATTATATCTACTACTGTGGGCAGGAATCCCTTAGAAGAAATGGAGTAGCCATTACAGTCAACAAAAGAGTCCGAAATGCAGTACTTTGATGCAATCTCAAAAATGACAGAATGATCTCTGTTCGTTTCCAAGGCAAACCACTCAATATCACGGTAATCCAAGTCTATGCCCCAACCAGTAATGCTGAAGAAACTGACGTTGAATGGTTCTATGAAGACCTACAAGACCTTTTAGAACTAACACCCAAAAATGATGTCCTTTTCATTATATGGGACTGAAATGCAAAAGTAGGAAGTCAAGAGCTACCTGAGTAACAGGTAAATTTGGCCTTGGAATACAAAACGAAGCAGGGCAAAGGCTAACAGAGTTTTGCCAAGAGAACACACTGGTCATAGAAAACACCCTCTTCCAACAACACAAGAGGAGACACTACACATGGACATCACCAGATGGTCAATACCAAAATCAGATTGATTATATTCTTTGTAGCCAAAGATGGAGAAGCTCTCTACAGTCAGCAAAAACAAGACCGGGAGCTGACTGTGGCTCAATCATGAACTCCTTATTGCAAAATTCAGACTTAAATTGAAGAGTGGGGAAAACCACTAGACCATTCATGTATGACCTAAATCAAATCCCTTATGATTATACAGTGGAAGTGAGAAATAGATTTAAGGGACTAGATCTTAGATAGAGTGCCTGAAGAACTACGGACAGTTGTTTGTGACATTGTGCATCAGGTAGGGATCAAGACCATCCCTGAGAAAAAGAAATGCAAAAAGGCGAGATGGCTGTCTGAGGAGGCCTTACAAAGAGCTGCGAAAAGAAGAGAAGTTAAAGGCAAAGGAGAAAAAGGAAAAGTTATATCCATTTGAACGCAGATCTCCAAAGAATATAAGGAGAGATAAGAAAGTCTTACTTGGTGATCAATGCAAAGAAAAGAGGAAAATAATAGAATGGGAAAGGCTAGAGATCTCTTCAGGAAAATTAAAGATATCAAGGGGAAAAGGAAATAAATGGTATGGACCTAAAACAAGCAGAAGATATTAAGAAGAGGTGGCAAGAATACACAGAAGAACTATACAAAAAATATCTTAATGACCCAGATAAACATGATGGTGTGATCACTCATTTAGAGCCAGACATCCTGGAATGTGAAGTTAAGTGGGCCTTAGGAAGCATCACTATGAACAAAGCTAGTGGAGGTGATGGAATTTCAGTTGAGCTACTTCAAATCCTAAAAGATGATTTTGTGAAAGTGCTGCACACAATATGCCAGCAAATTTGGAAAACTCAGCAGTGGCTATAGGACTGGGAAAGGTCAGTTTTCATTCGAAAGAATGAAAGAAGAATGTTCAAACTACCACACAATTGCACTCATCTCACATGCTAGCAAAGTAATGCTCAAAATTCTCCAATCCAGGCTTTAACAGTATGTGAACTGTGAACTTCCAGATGTTCAAGATGGATTTAGAAAACGGAGAGGAACCAGAGATCAAACTGCCAACATTCGCTGGATCATCAAAAAAGCAAGAGAGTTCCAGAAAAACATCTATTTCTGCTTTATTGACTATGCCAAAGCCTTTGACTGTGTGGATCACAACAAACTGTGGAAATTCTTCAAGAGATGGAAATACCAGACCACCTGACCTGCCTCCTGAGAATGAGTATGCAGGTCAAAAAGCAACAGTTAGAACTGGACATGGGACAACAGACTGGTTCTAAATCCGGAAAGGAGTACATCAAGGCTGTATATTGTCACCATGATAATTTAGCTTACATGCAGAGTACATTATGTGAAATGCCAGGCTGGATGAAGCACAAGCTGGAATCAAGATGGCTGGAAGAAAAATCAATAATCTCAGATATGCAGATGACACCACCCTTATGGCAGAAAGCTAAGAAGAACTAAAGAGCCTCTTGAGGAAAGTGAAAAAGTTGGCTTAAAACTCAGCATTCAGAAAACTAAGACCATGGCATCCGGTTCCATCTCTTCATCACAAATAGATGGGGAAACAATGGAAAGAGTAACAGACTTTATTTTAGGGGGCTCCAAAATCACTGCAGATGCTGACTGCAGCCATGAAATTAAAAGATGTTTGCTCCTTGGAAGAAAAGTTATGACTATCCTAAACAGTGTATTAAAGAGCAGAGACATTACTTTACCAACAAAGGTCCATCTCATCAAAGCTATGGTTTTTCTAGTAGTCATGTAGGGATGTGAGAGTTGGACTATAAAGAAAGCTGAGCACTGAAGAATTGATTATTTTGAACTATGGTGTTGGAGAAGACTCTTGAGAGTCCTTTGGACTGCAAGGGGATCCAACCAGTCCATCCTAAAGGAAATTAGTCCTGAATATTCATTGGAAGGACTGATGCTGAAGCTGAAACTCCAGTCCTTTGGCCACCTGATACAAAGAACTGATTCATTGGAAAAGACCCTGATGCTGGGAAAGATTGAAGGCAGGAAGAGAAGGGGACGACAGAGGATGAGATGTTGAATGGCATCACCGACCTGAACGACATGAGTTTGAGTATGCCCCGGAAGTTGGTCCTGGACAGGGAAGCCTGGTATGCTGCAGTCCATGAGGTCTCAAAGAGTTGGACACAACCAAGCAACTGAACTGAACTGAAGAACTTCTTAGTCATAAAAACATCTAATATGGGAGAGGCCAGTCTCTTGGAGACTCTAATTTATTCTTAGGTCACAGTTGCAACACAGTCTAATGGGTGATAACACCTTACCATATTAACATCTTTGGTTATATCATGCAGTGTATGGCCATGGGCTAGCAGATGGCTAGTAGATGTACAAGAGCTGTAAGAAAGAGGGGATTTTTGTCCACGTTCCTCTATTACCCCATGCTGCTACTGCTACTGCTGCTAAGTCACTTCAGTTGTGTCCGACTCTGTGTGACCCCATAGACGGCCGCCCACCAGTCTCCCCCATCCCCGGGACTCTCCAGGCAAGAACACTGGAGTGGGTTGCCATTTCCTTCTCCTTATACAGCCTTACTCAAAAACAATTTTAGGAATCTTTACTTAAAAACAACCTTATCTAAAATGGAGTAACTTTGGTTCTATGAGCAGCAAGCAGCAAGCAAAGTACAGAAGCAAAAATGCATTACAGGAGCAAAAGTTCTACATTAGATTACAGCATCTAATCTGAAATCACACCCATAATATCATTTTTCAGGATATCTGGGAAATAGTTATTTCCCAGGATGTCTGAACCATAGCTACTCTATTTTGACTTTTAATTGTAATTTTTTTTAATAGCCAAAGCAGATGTCACCATTTATGACGTCAGTGTTTTTCTAGGTATGAGAAGATGCAAGAATTGGAACTCATAAAACCTTTTTCTGAAAAGATGTGACTATCTGAAGGCCTGTTCTGCCAGTTTTTTCAGAGCACAGAGTGCCTCATTCCTGTGATATAATGCTGATATGCAGTTCCATATGAGATCAATAATTGTAATAATGTGACTCTGGGTATGAGAAAAAGCAACAAGAGGGAATATTTTCCTGGACCAGGAGGCTAGTAAGACAGTGGTCCAGAGACTTTTGCTACTTACAAGGCCTGGTCCAATTTTAGCACACTGAGTGGCCCATCTCTTCCCTAGACCTGGGAATGAGCCTTCTCAGCACCGCGGGACACATTGGCCATGAAATGGTGTCACATGGTCAGATACGTGGCTATGAAGGGACCCTGCTGACTGGAAGTTGGTACTTGCCAGCTGCCTCTACAAAGATTACATCATGACCATTTCAAGCTGCTGACCTATTACCCCATCAGTTCAGTTCAGTTCAGTCCATCGGTCATGTCCGACTCTCCGCGACCCCATGAATCACAGCACGCCAGGCCTCCCTGTCCATCACCAACTCCCGGAGTTCACTCAAACTCATGTCCACAGAGTCGGTGATGCCATCCAGCCATCTCATTCTCTGTCATCCCCTTCTCCTCCTGCCCCCAACCTTTCCCAGCATCAGAGTCTTTTCCAGTGAGTCAACTCGTTGCATGAGGTGGCCAAAGTATTGGAGTTTCAGCTTTAGCATCAGTCCTTCCAATGAACACCCAGGATTGATCTCCTTTAGAATGGACTGGTTGGATCTCCCAATTTGCATCTGGTAATGCAAATTCAGTACCTATGAAAAAGATTACTCATGGCAACCCAAAGGTGAGAGAATTGAGGAAAACAAAACGATAGAGATAAAAGAAAGTAAATTTCAATCAACGTGTACTTAGTAATTGAAAGTCTGTCCCCTGCCAAGCACTGACATAGACACTGAAGACATGGTATTGAACTAAACAGAGAAACACCCTCCCCTTGTGGAGCTTTCATTCTAGCAGAATATCACATGCAGACCCACTCAGGGAGATAGAGATTGCACCAAGGAAACTCAATCATAGAGGAATAGTATATCAGGAATAGCACAACCAAGTGACAGGAAGTAAAGAGAGGCAAGAACTAAGAGTCAGATACCTAGAATCTGCGCGAAAGATGATACAGTAGTCTAGAGAGCAGCCCATGTTCACAGTAACTGACAGGGAAGGGCTGGGATTTTATGCAGGCACACTTCCCATTGCTCTGAGTCTTGAGAATAAAATCTTCCCCAACGTGAGAAGCCAGGACAGATTCTGACATTCAGACTATTTCCATACCACAATGTTTTGGATATGAATCAAAATTGGCTCATTAAGTACAAAATTCTGCACAGTTACAATTCTGTGTGGTAATAAATTTTCCTGCATAGTTCCTATGTATTTGGGGCTTCCCGGGTGATGGTAGTGGTAAAGAACCCACATGCCAATGCAGGAGACATAAGAGATGTGGGTTTGATCCCTGGGTCGGGAAGATCCCCTGGAGGAAGGCATGGCAACTCACTCCAGTGTTCTTGCCTGGAGAATCCATGGACAGAGGAGCCTGGCGAGGTACAGCCCATATAGTCGTAAACAGTCAGACACAACTGAAGCAACTTTGCATGCATATGTGCCCGTATATTTCAGTTGAGTATATAACTACATAGGAGATAAGCTAGTTACCCACAAGTATTGAAGACAGTTGTTCAAAAAGGCATTTAGAAGGTTAAATGGAAAACTTAGAAGCTGAAGGTTATAAAAATGTCATGGATTAAATTGGCATCAAATCATCAAACCAACATGAATCACCAAGACTTGAAACTAAACATTATGCCCCTAATTCTATAACCCTGTACTCAGAAACACACACACAGACACCACAAAACATGCATGCACACAGAATCTAAGTATCAAAGAGGAGGAATCTGTATATTAGGAGGTGTGGGAGTGGGAAAGGAAGTACTCGGGTAAGTAATAAATGCTGTCATCAACTTAAGGGTATAAGTCACTTTATTGTCCTCTTGTGTGTTTGCAAATGCATTTGTGTTCAACTACCTCATAAATTTCCTCCATATCAAGTAGCGACAATACTAAAATCAATCTCAGCTTCTTATTCCAGCAAATTTTTCTATCTTTACTTTTATCAGTGTATTTAAACTGAATGTTCAAACTGCACTCCCCAGAATACCTAAAAGTCAAGGTTACTAATGATTTCCCCTATATCATAACAAAAGCTGAATAACATTGGTTAATATCCAGCCAACTCTAGATAATTTTTGTCTATTTGCTAAATTATAAGGCAAAAGTTCATTGTAAGTCATTTTTCACTCAAGCCTCCACACGGAACAGTTTCCTCCACCTAATAGAGGAGCTAAATGGATCCACCTTTGATTTTCATTAAATGCACTGAAATTAAACTCACCAAGGCTCAATAAACTTTTCAGATATTTCAAAAGATAACTCCTCAATTTAATTTCTTTAATTCTGAATGAATGCATTCTCCTCATCTTCTATAGCTAGGAATCTATAGATGACCAAGCCTATAATATATTCTAATTTATAACTGAGAAATAGAGCAAAATACCTTAAATTCATAATAATGGACAGAAACTTGACTTTGCATAGTTTTAGACTCAGTTAACAAAATTACAAGTAACATGTAAATCCCATGTGTTCAGTTAATTCTTAAATAAGCCTTTTAATCTTTGGAAATGTGAGATGACAAGGTTCTTTCCTACTTTCTATTTGGGATATTTTAGAGTGCTAATGTTAATTATAAATGCCATTTGTTGTTTTATTTACTTCAGTCTCCTAGGAAATTGTACAAAGATTCTGATAACCTAGCACCCACAAATTTAATCTTTGTGTTACCAGTACAGATGAAGGAACTCATTAGTCAACATTAGCTCATTCAACATAATGATATGAATAAAGCAAATCATTTTTTTAGAGTCAGGATGGAAGCAAAAAACAAATTGAAATGAACTACTTATGATCACAGTCTTCTGAGTTCAGAGATATGACAAGAATACCCTGAAATTTCAGACAACCGGAAGACTCATGTCTTTTTCCCACAAAAATCTACTGATGAAACTTATGCTCCAAAGAGATGTCATACAAAGATCCATCAGCATTATTGAAGAACAGCTCTTTGTAGCATACATGAATAGCCTACATCAAGCTCTCCTTTCTATAAATTCCTGTAGCAGGTATAACCCTTACTCCATTTGGATAAAGACTTAATTTACTCTCCTAGTAGGGAAAAGGATGATGAAGGATGCGGGCATAGAAAGAAGAAATTGCTTTCACATCACAAGTTATGCCAGTAGGAAGAAATGATAGAAACACCTGCTGTGTATTCAGTCCAACAGTCCGTAGGTATATCCAGAAACAGGGAACCTACAACAACAATCTCAAGAATGTTGCTCTCCATGATGGCAATTCTCTGGAACTACGAGGGGAAGGGCAGAAGTCATGGTCATTAGTGGCACCAAACACATCATTCTTTTTCATTTGAAATGTCAATAGGTCACTCACTGCAATTATAAACTATGAATCAACCAGAATTACATTCTGTTTTGACTGCAAAGGGCCTCTACAGCAATACAATGAAACAGTTTGATTTACTTTTGTCAGCAAATAGTAGACAACTGACATAAAAATTTTTTTCCAGGTAAGGAGAGCTCAAGATGGAGGCCTACAAGTAGCAAAGTTATTTCAATTCTTCATCTTGCATTGCCAATGAATATGGGGCATTGTGAGGGAATCTTCCTTTTACCTTCCTCTTACTATGGGGAGTATCCTTAAAGGAAAAATAAAAGGCAGACTGATCCATATGCTTCAAAAATCTTTCTGAGGTACATTCAGAGTTCAATTTTAGGATCAATAAAGTATATGTTGCACAGTCACCAATAGAATTTACACAAGAAACAGCTTTCTTGACTTAAAGACTATGAAATGAATTCCTGTTTCTTTTATAGGCATTTTGATCAGAATTCAAAGATTTTTTTTGTTTTGTTTTAAACAAAGATCTTCATGAGTCCTTAAGAAGGCCTCTTTTAATCCATTTCAGTCCCAGTAACTTTGGGCTTCCCTGGGGCTCAGCTGTAAAGTATCCACCTAACAATGGAGGAGATGCAGATTCATTCCCTGGATTGGGAAGATTCCCAGGAGAAGGAAATGGCAACCCATTCCAGTGTTCTTGCCTGGGAAATGCCATGGACAGAGGAGCTGGCGGGCTACAGTCCATGGGGTCGCAAAGAATCAGACATGACTTAGCAACTAAACAACAACAAAACAGCAACAAATAATATCAATGAAAGATTTAAAATTTGTTTAAGATCATACAGATAATATTACATGGTCACATATAAGGAATATACATAAAAAGCACCTTGCCTCTCTTTAGAAAAATAAATTAACAATTATTGAAGCTACTAATGGCACCACTGGCTCAATGGCCATGAGTCCATCTGTAAACTCTGGGAGATGGTGAAGGGTGGGGAAGCCTGGCATGCTGCAGTCCACAGGGTCTCAAAGAGTCAGACACAACTTAGCAACTCAACAACAACAACTCATTCCAAATTACTCCACAGCAACGGTGACAAAAGTCACTTTGAGTGACAAAAGTCACTTTGAGGCAGTGGTTAGAACTGACAGATTTTGATCGCTAACTTGCTTTATGGTGATGGTCCCTTGTCCCCCACTTACAACCGGTGTTTCAAATTCTGCTTACATTTTACTGACATCACAAGCAAATTGAAAATGACTAAAGACAATGAATGAGTCTTCTGAGCAAGCAGTCTGAGAAATAAATAGCAATAACTCCTGATTAGCATGACTTTTAGCCAGAGGTTATAAATAATGAGTAACAGATGTCTGATCTGGAGTCCTTTATTACATTATCTTAAGTGAAATTCAGGTTTATTTTTAAGCTATTCTTGAATCAGATATTGTAAGGCAAGAAAAGTATTTCTGTTAGTGGGAAAGAAATGTTTTTCTAGATAAACCAAGTAGAAAAGATAAGGCTAAAAAATTAACAAGGGTGTTTATCACATAATGAAGAAAAAGGCTTTTTATCTGAAAGATGCTAGAATATTTAAAAAAGAACATTATGGATAAGAAGAAAAGAGATTCACATTTGTCTTCGGTCTATCATGGCTTTGTTTGATGCAGAAGGAGGTCAAGGAATAAAATGTTATCACTGTCTCATCTACATTATGGGAACATTAAGAGAACTCATGCTGCTGCTGCTGCTGCTAAGTCGCTTTAGTCGTGTCCGACTCTGTGCGACCCCACAGACGGCAGTCCACCAGGCGTCACCGTCCCTGGGATTCTCCAGGCAAGAATACTGGATTGGGTTGCCATTTCCTTCTCCAATAGAGGTCAATAATTTGAAAGAAAAGAATTTAGAAGAATAAAGTTAGGAAGAAGAGCAGCAAATGAAAAAATGGAACCATATGAGTTTTACTGCTTTTCACATAGTGACAAAATGCAACAATATTTTGTGCATTCCTGTTTCTTTTTATCTCTATTTATACCCAATACTTTCGGTACCAACTTGACCTGGTAACTGAAACATCCAGTTGAATCAGTCCCATGGAAATGGAGCATGAAAAACCAATACTAACCATAGCAGGAAAAAAAATCTCTAAATGTTTTAACTTGAATGTTAAATTTCTCAGTTAATGAAAACTCATGAGTATAATTGGAAGCTAAGTCAATGAGCCAGTAAATTATTAACTACCTACTAAGTACATGGCATTGTCTCAAGCACTGTGAATTAATAAAAAATAAAATCAGATACCTGGTCTTAAGGAACATAGGATATATTAGAGACACAGAAATGGAGAATATAATCTATCGTATAATAAAATAAAGATTAAATTATAAGGTTACATTTTAGAAATCAAGAGAAAAATAGTCACATTATGTATATTTTAGTGAATTTCTGGCATTAAAAAATAGATGGAAATAAAAAACTAGAATAATAGTAAAAATCTCTGAAGGGAATGAGTGAAGTTGATTTTAAATCCCTTATATTGCACTGAAAGAAGGTAAAGATACTCATTAACAGTAGACTTTTTTACACATTACACATACACATTAAGATATCTAGAGAAATCACTTAAAGAATAGACATGGAAATTATAATTCCCAAAATAGTACACAGGGAAAAACTCAATCCAAAAGAAAAGAAGGAGAAGAAATAGAAAAATCAAAAATTGAAAAATCAAAGTAAGACTATAGATATAAATTTTACAATATTAGTAATTAAAACTAATGCAAGTAAACAAAAATCTTTGATTAAAAGCCAGATTTTTAAAGTTAACTTTTTAAAAATACAACATGAATTGTTTATAAAAGATTCAAAAGAGTATAAGAACACTGAAAGGTTGAACATTAAAGGCTAAGTTTATATGCCAGATAAAGCATAATTGAAATAATTATGGTATTAATAACAGATAAAATAGTCATCCATCTAAATATCATTGTTAGAGATAAATACAAATACTGCTAGACATCTAATCATTTTAAATTATTTCTAGAGATTTGTAAATTATTGATAGACATATAATGAATATATAATAGACATGAGATATATAATAGTGATATGTAGAGCAACTACATATTGATCAAAATTTCAGTCACCTAGGAAGACATAATTTTAAATGGTATGCACCTTGTAACATAGCTTCAAAACATATAAAGCAAATTGCCAATATACAAAGAGATTTTGAAAAATTTACTGAGATAATTGGAGTTATCAAAACATCTGATTTACCAAACAGAAAACATCTGATTTATCAAGCAGATAAAAAAATCAGTAAAGATATTGAATAACACAACTCAAAAACCACAAAAGCTGGAGAACTTCATTCTTCTCAAACATACAAGGATGTTTGACAAAATTGACTATATCAAGGTCCTAAACTTCTTCTTAAGTCACTTCAGTCGTGGCCGACTCTGTGTGACCCCATAGACGGCAGCCCACCAGGCTCCCCCATCCCTGGGATTCTCCAAGCAAGAACACTGGAGTTGGTTGCCATTTCCTTCTCAAATGCATGAGAGTAAAAAGTGAAAGTGAAGTCGCTCAGTCGTGTCTGACTCTTAGCGATGGGGCCAGTATTCAAGTCTTGACAAATTTCAAAAACACTAATACGATGCAGAATATACTTCTTACTAAAAACACAAATAAGCAGCTAATATCAAAAATAAAATACTCATGAATTTGGAAATGTTAAATGGGTTTTTACATAACCTATTGGTCAAAGAAGAAAGAAGACATCAAAATAGAAATTAGAAAATACTTAGAGCTGAGCACTATCTCATATGTAATATAAGGCATGTACATATCATGTATGTAATCCACATTTTTCATATTTTAATATTTCAGAAATCAAAATATATCTCATAATCAATGATGACTTTCAATTATACTTGACCAGATGATATAATTGCATTAACTGCATTTAACTATTATTCCAGGTGACTTAACAAGAAAATTGTACCCTCCATATTTCAGTGTACACAATATTTAGAACCATCTGAGGAAGAAATACAAATCCAATTTGCTGACCAAAAATGATCCAGTCACATACTTCTGGGAAGATCCAAAAAGCATCTTTCTAAATTCCATATATATGTATTAGTATACTGTACTGATGTTTTACTTTCTGGGTTACTTCACCCTGTATAATAGGCAAAACCAATACAATAATGTAAAGTAATTAGCCTCCAATTAAAATAAATAATTTTTTTTAAAAAGTGCACCAGCATCAAAACTCACATTTTGGAAGAAAATTCCAGGGAAAATAGTAAGGCACACTTTAATAAAAACTCTTGATAGCACAGAGGATGACATAATGCAAACAAAAATAAGAGTCCATGACTCTAAATCAATAAATGCTTCAGAAGAGCTGTATCTGGACGTGAAGAAGTTTATTAAATATCTTAACCAATTTAGTTTTACATTTTCTTTCATATGTAAGGAAGCTTATGTTTTAAAACATTTAAAGAATCTTTCAACAAGTATAAATAAAAATTAAAAATTATGAACAGCTATTATGTTATCATTGTATTTTTCTAAGTGTTATATAAAATAATGCTTATAACAGGTGATGAACATGGCACCACATATGAAAATTATAAAATAAAGCTAAGAGAAAGTAAGTATTGAATACTTACAACACAGAAATGAAAAGCTGAAAATGAGCTCAGTATCCAAATGAAGAAGTTTAAAAAAATAAAATGAAATTTAATAAATGAAACAGCCAAGTGCAAAAACTAACAAAGATGAAAACAAAAATTGGATGAAGACAATAAACAAACCAAAAGTTGGTTCTTTGGGGAAAAAAAAGAATAAAAGTACCTAACATTCTAGTGTCAAAGGAAAAAAGAATAAAAATAAACATAAATAACGGTACAGCAGATATTAACTACTTTTTGTCAGGGTTGAAAGCTGCGCGATAATAAATTTGAAATTTTATTACAAAATGTAATTTAGCAGTACTTCATATAGCAAAGTGCTTCCCTGATAGCTCATTTGGTAAAGAATCCGCCTACAATGCAGGAGACCCCGGTTCGATTCCTGGATTGAAAAGATCCACTGGAGAAGGGACAGGCTACCCACTCCAGTATTCTTGGGCTTCCTTTGTAGCTCAGCTGGTAAAGAATCTGCCTGCAATGTAGTAGACCTGGGTTCAATCCCTGGGTTGGGAAGATCCCCTGGAGAAGGCAAAGGCTATCCACTCCAGTATTCTTGCCTGGAGAATTCCATGGACTGTATAGTCATGGGGTTGCAAAAGTTCGGACACAGCTGAGCAACTTTCACTTTCAATATAGCAAAGTGGCTCAAAAAAGGAGAAAATCTTCTTTGATACTATAAATATTATAAATGGTACTAAATATTATAAATGGTACTATAAATCTTGAAAAAAATGAATTAGAATTAATATCAGAACAAAAAATATCAACAAGTATAGACGGCCCTTCAGAAAGATTCTATGAAACATTCAAGAAACAGATTAAGTCAGTCGAACATTCAAAAAACTAAAATCATGGCAACAAATCCCATCACTTCATGGAAAATCAGTTCAGTTCAGTAGCTCAGTCGTGTCCGACTCTTTGCAACCCCATGAATCACAGCACGCCAGGCCTCCCTGTCTATCACCAACTCCCGGAGTTCACTCAAACTCATGTCCATCGAGTCAGTGATGCCATCCAGCCATCTCATTCTCTGTCATCCCCTTCTCCTCCTGACCCCAGCATGAGCCTTTTCCAGTGAGTCAACTCATCGCATGAGGTGGCCAAAGTATTGCAGTTTCAGCTTTAGCATCAGTCCTCCCAGTGAACACCCAGCATTGATCTCCTTTAGGATGAACTGGTTGGATCTCCTTGCAGTCAAGGGACTCCCAAGAGTCTTCTCCAGCACCACAGTTCAAAAGCATCAATTCTTTGGCGATCAGCTTTCTTCACAGTCCAACTCTCACATCCATACATGACCACGGGAAAAACCATAGTCTTCACTAGATGGACCTTTGTTGGCAAAGTAATGTCTCTGCTTTTTAATATACTATCAAGGTTGGTCATAACTTTCCTTCCAAGGAGTAAGCATCTTTTAATTTCATGGCTGCAATCAGCATCCACAGTGATTTTGGAGCCCAAAAATATAATGATGTGGAAAAAGTGGAAACAGTGACATATTTTATTTTCTAGGGCTCCAAAGTCACTGCAATTTTTGAATTTTACTGTGGTAAGAATATTTAATATGAGGTCTATCCTTAATAGTTTTTTAAGTGTACAACACAATTATTGTCATCTGTAGGCACCATGTTGCACAGCAGATCTATAGAACTTACTCATTTTGCATAATCAATGGGTATGAGGTTTCACACTCACTTTCTGACTTGCATATTTATCTCCTCATTCTTGGAAAATATGACTTAATTACCTCTCTAAAACCAGCCTAGGTTGGGCCTGATAAAAGCAGTATAGTCTATTTCTTAATAAACAGTCCAACTCTATAGTCAGAGAAACATGGCTTAAATCCTAGCTCTGCCACCAGTTAGCAGTAGGACTTAACACAAATCACTACAATTTTCTTATCTGAAAAAGGTGTGGATAATAATATCTATTTTATAAGACTGTTATAAATGCATTTATGAAAATTATATGATTTTTCATTAGTTAGGAAAATTAAAAACTGTCAGTCTCATTATTAGGGCATAACAGTTGAGCAGAATACTGTCACACACACACACACACACATACAGGCGCGCACACACACATACATATACTCCAATACTACCAATTCTCAATCCATTATTGGTTTCCATTTAGCTAAAAATCTTCTCAGAATGAGAATATGTCAAGTGTTTAATACAGAAATTAGGATCCTCCCAGAGAGAGAAGGAATGGCAACAAACTGAGTCTGTTCCTGAATGAATAAGGAGGAACCATCTATTTTTCTGAGATTAAAGGGAAAGATGGGCTGGAAATGCAGACAGTTAAAATGAATATAAAAATAGTTTGGACAGCATCAATTTTATTACTTTGATCTCTAGACCTCAATCTCATTGAGAACACATAACGGTCCCCTTCAGTTCTAACACTCTTCTAGACCATGAAGAACTCTGAGTCCCTGTGGACCCAGAAAAAATCATCTAGAAGTGACAGGAAAAGTTCCAGGGTTTCAGTGATTAAACAAATAAAAGATGATTTCACAATAACAAAGATGAAACTAGACTGTGTCATTCATATGGCCTGAGGAAATAGCTAGAAAAATAATAAATGGATAGATGGATGGATGATTGGTCCCATTTTTAGGGCTGTCAAGTTATATAAAATGCATGATTACTAATGCTATTATAATAGTTTAATATTAAAGAGTTGATCAGACTATATATTAAAAAGTTCGTTATATTATAAATCATGTTTGTTTACTTTTCAGAAAATATTGTGAGGTTACCACAGTCTTTTCTTCTTGAATGAAAAATACCATTCTTACACCAGTTTCTTAAGGAATTGTAACATTTATGTGCAATTAAGAGAAAAGGGTTTTCCAATGTCTCAGAATGGTGGCATTCCTATAAAAATACCTTAAGAGTACACCCTCAAGTAATTTGTTACAGATGCAACTCCCTCAGAAATGCACACCATCTTCATTAATAACATTTGAAAAAGTAATTGTTTCCACATTAGCATTTAAATAATTTTAGTCTGAGCAATCTCTATATACCAAGAATGAGATTATCAGAATATTTTCTCTTAATCACTATACATGTTTTTCCTTCATTGGTAAGAATCTGTTATTCCACACTGGAAGTTCTCCACCACACTGAATTCAAGCACATTCTCACACTTTTACGCTACCATTATAGAAGGAAAAGAGGAGGAAACCTAGTTAGCAGTTGCCTAGTTAATTATAATGGAGAGTGTGTTATGTTTGATTTCTCCCATCCAACCACAGAGATCCTCTCATCTTTAGCAAAATCCCACCCACACACTAATCCACGCCGGTCCCCCATGGTCCTCAAAGGTTTCCTCATAAACTATACCTTCTCTGATCTAGAGAACCTGTCATGCTCACACACACAAGCACATATACACACATACACACTCTATAGAAATTTAGCCCTCATCAAAGGTAGAAAAACAGTTTTCTTTTAGGCATGTTTATCATTTCTTATATTTTTACACATATATCATCTTAATCATTATAATATAATAATTATCTTAAACTGAGGCTTAAGTGGTAATCTCTAGCCCAGACTTTGACAAAAGTCCTGAATTCCAACTTGGGATATATTTCTCAGCTCATTTTGCCCCTAACAACAAGCCAAATTAAGGTCTTACATCTGAAATCTAATGAGGTTTGACTTCTGTTTACCCGCCAGTGATAATTATTAGTTCACATGTTCAAATTCTGCTTTTGCGATAAAAGGAAGCTTAAAAGGAAATGAGGGGATTCCCTGGTGGCTCAGTGGTAAAGAATCTGCCTGCCAATGCAGGAGACATGGGTTCTATTCCTGGTCTGGGAAGATCCCACATGCCTAGGAGCAATTGAGCCCATTCGCCACAACTATTGAGCCTGTGCTCTAGAGCTCAGGAGCCACAACTATTCAAGGCTGCAAGTGCTTAGCACCTGGGCTCCGCAACAAGAGGAACCACCACAATGGCAAGCCCATGTACCACAATGGCAAGCCCGTGCAACACAACTAGAGTAGACCTCACTCTCCACAACTGGAGAAAAACCCACTGAACAATGAAGACCCAGCACAGCCAAAAAATTAAAAAATTTTTATAAAAGCAAATGAAACATACTTAGAGTATAGTGTAAAGGACATTCATTATAAAATTCATAATTTACCCACCACTGATCTAGATGCACTTCTGAGTGTCAGTTTATTTCTTTAGAGTGTTGACAAAATCAAAGAGATTAAGAAGTCATTGAACAATCACCAAGACAATTACCTAGGTTCAGATGGAATTGAATCCATACTAGACTTAGAAAATATCTCCTTCTAATGAACTCCAAATAAATAACCACAACTTCCCTCCTATCTCCAAATCTCAAAACCTCACCAGTTCATCAGATCCTTTGAATGACAATCAAGACTCTTTGTTTCAAATGAAAAGGAAAATACTTGACAACATTTGCATTATAACCTTAATACCAAAAGTTATTAGTGAATATAGAAAATAGTGAGTCACAGGGAAAAGGCTGTAGGAGTAGAATGCTGGAATCATGCATGTCTGCCCTGAAAACCACCAACATTCTGGACTTGATTTCATGGGTACTATAAGATAAAAGTGTGGATTTTTTCCATCTTATTTTCCCCTTTCTTATTAAGATTTCTTTTCCTTTCTTCTCTTTAACTTTAGGATTAAACAAAATGACAGATGTTAAGACACGAGTCCTGGACTTTCCCAAAAAAGAGGAAGCCATGAACTCATGAAGTGGCCAAAAGTTAGAAAATTGCTAAATGTGTTCAGCTGCTGTGAAAACCGCTATTACCTTTCCTGCTCTCCAGTAAATGAACCACCTTTCTGTTCTGTGAGCCAACTGTTAGTGGAGGGGAATGAACAAACCAGCCTTCCAGGATGAGCCCACGGGGTTTAGTTCTCTTCCGGCTTTGATCACTCTCACTTGCTATATCAAAAGGACCTGCAGAGTGCTTTTAATGGGGCTTTCAATTGCACGATGAAAGAGAAACATGTTCAGTAGCAGTTGTCAAAATCAGGTCGAGACAGAGGCTGGAATAAGGCCCACTTCACCTCCATCTGCCACCCACCCAGCACGTGGACAGCTTGGTCTCCTACCCACTACTCTGCCTCTTCCATGTTCGGAAATTTGCTTCCTTACTCAAAAGGTAACACACCTACTATAAAACTTTTTAAGTGAAAATTCCTTTCATGGGCAATAACCACATTTTTGTTCATCCTCATAATTTTTTTTTCTTTTTCAAATTATTTTAGTATCTAGACTATATCCACTTGTTCACTGTCTCCGTCATTCATTGAGAGTCTAATAGGTGTCAGATACTAGGCTTCAATTAGAAAATAGTGAGCCAGAACTTGCACATTTCCTGTGTTCAGAGGTGCTTACAGTCTTTCTACTGTGGAATATTAAATTAAAAAGTCACAAATAGAACCTCAGTATGCAGGTGTGTGTCACACACAGACTCCTACATATACTCAGTGCTGTGAATATATGAAAGGCTGAGCCAGCCTTGTCCAGAGGTCAGAGAAGACTTCTCTAATGAAACATTGATCGAGTTGAGAGGAAACACCAAAGCTTATTCTGTAACAAAACCACTTTCCTCTCTTTTACACAAATCTGTATATTTCAGTTGGATCAACACTGTTCAGTTTCCACTAAAAATGAGAATAATCCATCTTCCCTTTAAAAAAAACGGTTGAATACTGAAAATATAAAACCCATTCATCTCTCTGTTAAAATATAAACAGAACTCAGTCAGGCTTTTACCCTTTGCTTTCCCATTGAAACTGTGAAATCCATAAAGAAAAATTGAAAAGACCACCCTTCACATGTAAAAGTCATGTTCCTCATGCACCCCAAATAGGATACAAATTAGAGAGTCTGTTTTCTTTTTCCTTTAATATCAAAACATTTTTGTTCTTGTCTCATCTTCTGGTGACATCTATATTCTTTATCATTCCAATTTCTCCATGAAAGTACGTATGTAAAAATACTGCACTGGATAGAAGAAGGGATCCAAAACCAGCCCATAGCCAAAGCATTCTTACACACTTTACCTAAAATGTCTCAAAAACAAAAGTTGTATCCTTCACTGAAAAATTTACAACACACTCTCAATTATTCCTGGATTCTTTGTTCAAACACACCTTGCATCTTCAGGCCCCAGCGTATTTTCTTAACGTTAGTTACAATCTCAGCCTCTTTCTGCTATTCTGACTATAACCTTCCACATGTAGGAAGCCTCTCATGGTCTTTTCTAGATGAACAGAGTTAGTTTAATTCTTTATTTAGCTCTGTTGCCCTGATTTTTGTTTAGCACAACTTATTCCGCATATTGGCTCAGATGCAGACTCTCAGAAAAACTGGACAGATTAATCAGGCTTGGTGAAAAAGATCCTGTTTCTCAACTGTATGGAAACATAAAATATGGCCTGTCATACCTGGAGTGTTTCAGGAGTAATTACAGGGAAGCAACATAGATCTTGTCCATTACTCCCCCTTGTTTATGAGGACTGTCACTCTATCAGAGAAGAAAATGAAATAAGTCTACCATGATTTGTCTTCACAGTACCACACTATTTCCTAGTTTATCATGCGTTCATATTCTCTCTCACATCATGGTCTTATTGATAATTTCATGAAAGTCTTGAAGTAGAGGGCAACTGCCAAAGTTAGTATATAACAAAAGGCCTGGAATCCAAGGAGATTAGTGTCTGGGACAAGCAGCAAAGTAGCTTCAATCCAGGAATGCCTACAGAATGTAGAATCTCAGAATTGGTAGCTGAACAAGGAGTCAGAGTAACAAGTATTAGAAATTAAAAGTAAGTCAGATCTCAATACTAAGTTACATCTTTTTGTCATTTCGTGTTTATTCATGTTTTCTGTAAAGCAGGGAGCAGTTCTCAAGCTCCAGTGAGCTGTCTGCTGGAGTGGCAAGTGATAGGTCCAAAGCAGAGCAGCCTCTGGACCTTCCTCTGGACACCTCCCCTATGTAGCAGCATCATAAATAACTCAAGAGATCATCTGATGGTCAGTGTCCTCCTGTGGCTAGATCCACATAAGAGCATTGTGAAAGGCAGAGTCATCTACCGCAACACTGTCTTCAAAATATCAGGGATACATTCCCAGACATCCCAAGGGTATATCCTTGCTCGATACATTAACAAAGTCATTCTCTAAACGATTATCAAATAGTTATCTGTGTAAACTAAACAAACTCTTAGCAGTGATAGATTCCACATGTTTACAATTTAGTTTGTATAAAAGTATCATATTTCATTTTATTTAACCTAAAAAGAAATCAATACTTATTAAACACTGAATATGTGGTGATACAAACTTATTTGTCATTCTTCAACTCATTTCATCTTTATAAGACTGCAATGATGTCCATTTTACAGGTCAGGAAACTAGAGCTCAATTGGGTCGACTACATTTTTAGTAGTCAGGAGAACAGAGATAAGCAGACATATGACAGACAAGTCTGACTTCCAAACACCTGCCTGCCTCCGTTCACAAATCTACTTCCTATTCACACAAAAATTGCCTCCTGAATTGTTGGTCAAGATGGCAGCCTTAGTCCACGCCATGGTCACTCCTTCCTACCCCAAATTCCTATTATAAAAGAGCCTGTTGTAACTTAGATGAGGAAACCTAAACAAACCTCATATTCAGGGAAACTTCCAGGAATCCATCCAAGATAGGAAACAGCATCTAAACAAAGAAATGAAACTGGAACATCCAAAGGAATGGACTAGAACTCAACAGTGGTAAATAAGAAAAGATTGCTAATAATAGCAACAACCATTTGAAATAACTGCAACAGTTTGAAACAAATTCTAGATAATGTCAACATGGTGGTTGACAGGGGATAAGGAAGAAGAGGAGAAAATTAAAAGAATACCATAGCTCTTTTCTTGGACAAGGCAGAGAAACATATAACCAATTCTGAACTCTGCTAAATACATATGTACATATATTTATATAAATACATGTATATAAATATATATGTATATATATAAGACCCTTCAGTCATGTCCCACTCTTTGCAACCCTGTGGATGACAGACCACCAGGCTCCTCTGTCCATGAGATTCTCCAGGTAAGAATACTGGAGTGGGTTGCTGTTTCCTCTTCTAGGGGATCTTCTTGACCCAGGGATCAAATTGGCATCTCTTGCATCTCCTGCATTGGCAGTCAGGTTCTTTACCATTAGTGCCCCCTGGCACTGTATATATACATATGGCTTGCCAGGTGGCTCAGATGGTAAAGAATCTGCCTGCAATGCAGGAGACTGGGGTTTGATCCCTGAGTTGGGAAGATATTCTAGAGAAGGAAGTGGCTACCCACTCCTCTATTCATGCCTGAAGAATCCCAACTACAAAAGAGCATGGCAGGCTACAGTCCACATAGTCACCCCAGTCAGACACAACTGAGCAACTAACACTTGAACTTAAACGTGAAAGAAAATACATTCTTTTTTCTAAAAATCATCGTTGCTGTTGTTTAGTTTCTAAGTTGTGTCGGACTCTGCAACACCACGGACTATAGCCTGCAAAGCTCCTCTGTTCATGGGATTTTCCAGGCAAGAATACTGGAGTGGGTTACCATTTCCTACTCCAAAGGATATTCCTGACCCAGGGATTGAACAATAATGATAACATTATATATCAAAACCATTGGTGTATATCCAAAGAGATTTTCCAAGGAGTTTTCAGAATTAGATACGCTTAAAAGAAAACAAAAATACAAACAAAGAGATATACATTTTCAATTAAAGATAGAAACAAAGTAAACTCAAAGGAAATACAAAGGTAAAAGCTTAATTAAATCAAGAATAAAATTATCAACTAATGAAATAAGTTGCTTTCAAATAAACAGAGAGATGGCAAATAAGCATATAAAAAGTTGTTCAAAGTCATTAGTCACCAGAAAAAAAAATTAAAACCAATATCTCATCACACACCTATCAGAATGGATAAAATAAGAAACAATTAAGCATCAAAGGCTGGAGAGGTGAAACTTCATCATTCATGCAGTGCTAATGGAAAGTTAAACTGGTACTAGTTCAAAAGACAGTTTGGCAGTTTCTTATAAAACTAAACACATAATTATCACAAGACAAAACAGTTGCACTCTTGAGCATTTATCCCAGAGAAAGGAAAATGTATATTTACACAAAAACTTGTCAACAAAAGCTCATGGTAATTTCATTAATAACAGCCAGATATCTATATAATCCATGGAATATCATCCAGGAATAAAAAGAGACATTTTTTTTGAAAGGCACAACAATTTTGATGAATCTAAGGGAAATTAGGCTGAGTGAAAAAAAATATTTCGAAATAAAATTTCTTAGGAAAGGAAAAAAGATTAGTGATTGCTAGGGATAAAAATATTTACTCCTGCTTCATTGACTACCCTAAAGCCTTTACAATGTGGATCATGACAAACTGGAAAACTCTTAAAGAGATGAGGATACCAAACCACTTCACCTGACTCCTGAGAAACCTGTACGCAGGTCAAGAAGTAACAGTTAGAACTGGACATAGAACAATGGGCTGCTTCAAAAGAAAGCATCAATTCTTCAGTGCTCAGTTTTCTTCATGGTCCAACTCTCACATTCATACATGACAACTGGAAAACCATAGCTTTGTATAGACAGACCTTCGTCAGCAAAGTAATGTCTCTGCTTTTTAATATGCTGTCTGGGTTGGTCATAACTTTTCTTCCAAGGAGCAAGCATCTTTTAATTTCAAGCCCAAGAAAACAAACTCTGACATGATTTCCATTGTTTTGCCATCTATTTGCCATGAAGTGATGGGACCAGGTGCCATGATCTTAGTTTTCTAAGCTGTTGAGCTTTAAGCCAACATTTTCACTCTCCTTTTCCATATTCATCAACAGGATCTTTAGTTCTTCTTCACTGTCTTCCATAACAGTGGTGTCATCTGCATATCTGAGGTTATTGATATTTCTCCCAGCAATCTTGATTCCAGCTTGTGCTTCATCCAGCCTGGCATTTTGCATGATGTACTCTGCATATAAGTTAAATAAGAAGGGAGACAATATACAGCCTTGACATACTCCTTTCTCAATTTGGAACTACTCCATTATTTCACGTTTGATTCTAACTGTTGCTTCTTTACCTGCATACAGATTTCTCAGGAGGCAGGTAAGGTGGTCTGGTATTCCCATCTATTGAAGAATTTTCCACAGTTTGTTGTGATCCACACAGTCAAAGGCTTTGGCATAGTCAAGAAAGCAGAAATAGATGTTTTTCTGGAGCTCTCTTGATTTTTTGATGATCCAACGATGTTGACGATTTGATCTCTGGTTCCTCTGCCTTTTCTAAAACCAGCTTGAACATCTGGAAGTCCACAGTTCATGTACTGTTGAAGCCTAACTTGGAGAATTTTGAGCATTACTTTACTAGCATGTGAGATGAGTGCAATTGTGCAGTAGTTTGAACATTCATTGGCACTGCCTTTCTTCGAAATTGGAATGAAAACTGACCTTTTCCAGTCCTGTGGCCACTGCTGAGTTTTCCAAATTTGCTGGCATATCGAGTACAGCACTTTCATAGCATCATCTTTTAGGATTTGAAATAGCTCAACTGGAATTCCATCACCTCCACTAGCTTTGTTCATAGTGATTCTTCCTAAGGCCCACTTGACTTCATATTCCAGGATGTCTGTCTCTAGTTGAGTGATCACACCATCGTGATTATCTGGGTCATGAAGATTTTTTTGTACAGTTCTTCTGTGTATTCTCGCCACCTCTTCTTAATATCTTCTGCTTCCGTTAGGTCCATATTTTTTGTCCTTTATTGAGCCCATCTTTGAATGAAATGTTCCCTTGGTATCTCTAATTTTCTTGAAGAGATGTCTAGTCTTTCCCATTCTATTGCTTTCCTCTATTTCTTTGCATTGATCCCTGAGGAAGGCTTTCTTATCTCTCCTTGATATTCTCTGAAACTCTGCATTCAAGTGAGTTTATCTTTCCTTTTCTCTTTTTCCTTTCACTTATTTTCTCAGCTATTTGTAAGGCCTCCTCAGACAACCATTTTTCCTTTTCCATTTCTTTTTCTTAGGAATGGTCTTGATCACTGCCCCCTGTACAATGTCACAACCCCCATCCATAGTTCTTCAGGCACTCTATCAAATCTAATCCCTTGAATCTATTTCTCACTTTCACTATATAATTATAAGGGATTTGATTTAGGTCATACCTGAATGGTCTAGTGGTTTTCCCTACTTTCTTCAATTTACATCTGAATTTGGCAATAAGGAGTTTATAATCTGAGCCACAGTCTGCTCCTAGTCTTGTTTTTGTTGACTGTATAGAGCTTCTCCATCTTCAGCTGCAAAGAATATAGTTAATCTGATTTCCTCCAAACTTTGTCCCATGCCATGTGCCTTGCTCTTTTCTTTTTATAAATTTTTTACTGGAGTATCACTGATTTACAATGTTGTGCTAGTTTCTACTATATAACAAAATGAATCTGTTATACATGTGCATGTGTGAGTGCATGCTAAGCCATTTCAGTCGTGTCTGACTCTTTGCAACTCCATAGATTACAGACTACTGGGTTCCTTGGTCCATGGGATTCTCCAGGCAAGAATACTGGAACGATTGCCTTTTCCTCCTGCAGGGTTTCTTCCTGACCCAGGGATCCATCCCACGTCTCCTCAGGCTCCTGCACTGCCGGGGGATTCTTTACCACTGAGCCACTGGTGAAGCCCATACATGTACCTATATCTTCTCTTTTCTTAGATTATTTTCCCATATAGGACATTACAGAATATTGAGTAGAGTTCCTTGTGCTATACAGTAGGTCCTTATTATCATATTGAGTGAAGAAGTCAGAGAAAGACAAATATCATATGATATCGCTTATATGTGGAACCCTAAAAAAAGGGTATAAATGAATTTATCTACAAAATAGAAATAGAGTTCCAAATATAGAAAATAAACTTATGGTTATCAGAAGGTGAGGGCAGATAAGTTGGAAGACTGGGATTGACATATACACACTACAATATGCCTTTGATCTTTGTTGACTGTGCTGTGTACCCTTTGCTGGAATAAATCACAGCCACAAGAACAACTAAATACTGAATCCTGAGTTCCAGCAAATCACCAAACTTGGGGTTGGTCTTGGAGACCCCTCACACACCTCTCCACTATCTCAAAAAAGACAAAAGTACAAATGACTTTTTGAGCATGCTTCACCAAAACTGTAGTTAGAAAACTCATTGCATCTAAACCTCTCCCAAACATGTAAAAAGCTGCCCTATGTATTTTAAAAGGCTAATATAATCAGGCAATTTACTACATTAACAGGTCACAAACACACATATACCCATATACAAACCCATAAGAGGTTCAAAATATATGTTGAAAAGTTTTAGTTTTAAAAAAAAGTCTTACCAAATTATAAACAGGAAAAAAATTCCCCAACTTCATTAAAGAAATACATAGTAAACATGATTGGAGCAGGAAATAGCAACCCAATCCAGAATTCTTGCCTGGAAAAATCCCACGGACAGAGGAGTCTGGTCGACTACAGGCCATGGGGTCGTAGTTAGACACAACTCGGCAACTAAACCAAACATGATGTTTTATTGTCAAATTAGAAGCATTTCATTAAAATTAGAGAAAGGAAAAAATGTTCAGTTTCATAGATACTGCTAAGTATTTTACTGAGCATCATAGAAATGTAATAAGATAAGGAAAAATAAATAAAACATATAGTTAGGGTAGGCCTTCCCTGTAGCTCAGATGGTAGAGAATCTGCCTGTAATGAAGGAGACCTAGGTTCAGTCCCTGTGTCAGGAAGAACCCCTGGAGAAATCAATGGCAACCCACTCCAGTATTCTTGCCTGGGTAATTCCATGGGCAGAGGAATCTGGTGGGCTACAGTCCACAGAGTTGCAAAGAGCTGGACATGACTGGGGGAATAGCACACACACATAGTTAGGATGGAAGAGATAGTCACTAGGCAGGATTGTCACTATATAGAAAATTAAGTGAAATCAACTGTTAAAATACAAGGACTAAATTCAGGAATGTGACAGGATATAAAATCAACATACCAGAATCAGAAATTCTCTGGTACACCCACAATTACAAATTAGAAAGGTGATTTTAGAAAGACCATAAAAAAGATATTCAGAGCAAGACTGTAAAATACCTTGAATAAACTTAACAAGCAGTAGTCAAGATCCTCATGGTGACAACTGCAAATGTTTCTCCATCTCTATTCTAACCGCTCTGGACTCAGTACTGTTTTTTCAGTACAGAGTACAGTCATATCGGGCCTATTACCTCACAGCTTTGCATCTTTTGTTCTGGAAAGCAGTTCTTTCTAAAGATATACACACGGCTCACTTACTCTCCTGATTCAAGTCTATTGCTTTATTAGTGAAAATTTCCCTAACTCAACAGGATATACACACATGTACACACACAAATACATTCCCATGGTTCTTTCTCCTTATACTCTATTTTTCTTCTGAGTGCCTATCACAATGAAACATACTATATATATTTGAACCTTATTTGTTGTTTCCTCTCTTCTTCCATTACATTAAGCTATTTAGAAGTTCAGTTCAGTCACTCAGTCGTGTCCCACTCTTTGCAACCCCATGGACTGCAGCACTCCAGGCCTCCCTGTCCATCACCAACTCCCAGAGTTCACCCAAACACATGTCCACTGAGTCGGTGATGCCATCCAACCATCTCATCCTTTGCCGTCCCCTTCTCCTCCTGCCCTCAATATTTCCCAGCATCAAGGTCTTTTCCAATGAGTCAGCTCTTCACATCAACTGGCCAAAGTATTGGAGTTTCAACTTCAACATCAGTCCTTCCAATGAACACCCAGCACCGATCTCCTTTAGGATAGACTTGTTGGATCTCCTTGCAGTCCAAGAGACTCGCAAGAGTCTTCTCCAACACCATAGTTCAAAAGCATCAATTCTTCGGCACTCAACTTTCTTTATAGTCCAACTTTCACATCCATACATGACCACGGGAAAAACCATAGCCTTGACTAGACGGACCTTGGTTGGCAAAGTAATGTCTCTGATTTTTAATATGCTATGTAGGTTGGTCATAACTTTCTTTCCAAGGAGCAAGCGTCTTTTAATTTCATGGCTGCAATCAGCATCTGCAGTGATTTTGGAGCCCAGAAAAATAGTCAGCCACTGTTCCCACTGTTTCCCCATCTATCTTCCATGAAGTGATGGGACCGGATGCCATGATCTTAGTTTTCTGAATGTTGAGCTTTAAGCCAACTTTTTCAGTCTCCTCTTTCACTTTCATCAAGAGGCTTTTGAGTTCTTCTTCACCTTCTGCCATAAGGGTGGTGTCATCTGCATATCTGAGGTTACTGAAATTCCTCCTGGCAATCTTAATTCCAGCTTGTGCTTCTTCCAGCCCAGCGTTTCTCATGATGTACTCTGCATATAAGTTAAATTAGCAGGGTGACAATATACAGCCTCGATATACTCCTTTTCCTATTTGGAACCAGTCTGTTGTTCCATGTCCAGTTCTAACTGTTGCTTCCTGACCTGCATACAGGTTTCTCAAGAGGCAGGTCAGGTGGTCTGGTATTCCCATCTCTTTCAAAATTCTTCACAGTTTATTGTGATCCACACAGTCAAAGGCTTTGGCATAGTCAATAAAGAAGAAATAGATGTTTTTCTGGAACTCTCTTGCTTTTTCAATGATCCATCAGATATTGGCAATTTGATCTCTGGTTCCTCTGCCTTTTCTAAAACCAACTTGAACATCTGGAATAGGGGCATTTTATATCCCCAATACCTATAACAGTACCATAAAAATAGTATGTGTTCAAAAAATATTGTATGAAGGACATATAATACCTGAATTAATTGAGATAAACCATTTGCATAGAAGGGAAGTGTAGATGTTATAAATATGTTAATTATTCCAATTTAATCTATAAATTTATTATAATCTTAATCAAGAGTCAAATAGAATGTTTCTATGGAACTTGAAAAGATAATTCTGAAATACATATAGAAGAGACAATACTCAGGAATGGCCAAAGCTTGGTGGTTCAGAAATTGACATCTTGATCAATAAAATAGAAAAATAAGTGGGACCATTATATGTGAAAATTTTGTATGTAAGAGGAATCAGCATTTCAGGTTAGTGGGCAAAGGCTTTTAAATACTTTATAAAAATTCAGGAAATATAAAGTGCTTTACAAACTCCTCTGTTTATATCACAATATATACCTATTGCAATTCATCATATTATATACCTTAAATTTACACAATATTATATGTCAACAATATCTCAGTGAAGGTAGGGAGAAAAATATACTGAAAAAATATATATGACTAAAGATTATTCATACCTAAGCCTGCCTACCTCTTAGCACTGTGAGAATCAAATGAAATGGTTCTTGTAAAAGAATAATAAAGTATATTAAGATGACTTTAATATAATAACAGCTTGTAAATTAAGTATTAAGAATTATTTTATAATTTTATAATAATAGTTAAAAACTGAGGGATGGCAACAATCAAATCTTATTTTTTTTAGTCTTTAGAATGTTTACTGAATTACATCAGAATCTAGTCTTCTATTCTTTTACTTTGGTCTATTATCTTTTAGTTTCCCTTATATACTGATTTATTTTAATAATTAGCTAAAAAAGCAATCTTCCATGCACAAATACAACACAATTAAATCTTGTATTTACCATTCATATTAAGCCATTTTGAGTGTGAAATTAAGAGGGACTAGAAGTATGGTAGGCTTCAGTCCATGGGGTCACTAAGAGTCGGACACGACTGAGTGTCTTCACTTTCACTTTTCACTTTCACGCACTGGAGAAGGAAATGGCAACCCACTCCAGTGTTCTTGCCTGGTGAACCCCAGGGACAGGGGAGCCTCATGGGCTACCGTCTATGGGGTCGCACAGAGTCGGACACCACTGAAACAACTTAGCAGCAGCAGAAAGCTTCAACTGCTTTTTGCTTTGTTTTTTAGACACAGAAGCAAGGTATGTTTCCCTTTAAGTTTCACAGTTTGGTACATCCATCTACTTAAATCTAAACCCCTGCTGGGATTATAAATTGCTGCAGAGAACAAAAATGGTTAAGTTTTTCTTCCCTCAAACTGTGGAGAATCACCTAACAAATATATTTATATTTTTTAATAACACCTATTTGAAAAATGACTTCTAAATTGGTACTTAGATAAAAATTTCTTTCCAAGGAGTAAAATTGTAAGTGAGGAGGGATTAGAGCAGTTATTTGTCAAGACAAATGAAGCCACAGGATAAATCAAAGGCATCTTTGTGGCTTAGGATATAAAATAAGCCATGAATGATCAATGGTGACATAAATCAAGGACAGACCGCATGTTAAAATAAATTTGAAACTTCTATACATGGCATGGACTGGTGGGCAAATGATTCAATAGGTAATACAGCAATGGTTTGTCTAATTTACAGAGACTCTCTAAATTCAATTTATATAACCACCTAGAAAATTACAGCACTCAGGAGAAGTTAAAGAGCACGAACACTATAAAATCTAAGGCAAAATGGTTTTTAATGCATACTGGAAAAAGCTTTGGTTTCTTAATGATTCATAATCATCACCTAAAATAACATAGTTTGTCAAAGAATTTTATTCATCTTTCAAGTAACCATAGAGCAGTAATACTTCCCTGAGGCTTAAAAAAAAAAAAAATTGCTCTTGGCTGTCTTATTATGTTAAGCTCCTTGAGTCATGGAGAGAGAAGCAACAATTTTAGTCTCAAACCTCCCCAACTAAAATCCCTCACCTTTGTATAAAAATTAGGAATTAATTCTCACTTCATCCTCACGTCTGACCAAAAAACACATTCACAGAAATTCTGGTAATAGAAATAAGCAGAGTGAAAATGGATGGATTTTTAGGAGTAGATGAACACTAATTTATTTTCTTAAAATAGAAAAATATATTAGGAGTTATTATAAAAATTAAATTTTCTAATGATGTATAAAGAGCTCTCAGATGTTAACCATATTCCTTCTCCAAAAACTAGAAATCATTAATCACCATCTCAATCGAGTTACTCATTGTGAGTCATCATTTATATTGATCTAATGTGGTCTGTGATAGTCTCACTCATGATTATATTTTCTGGAGGCCCCCAAACCACTCCTTTAAATTGGAAGAGATACAATGAGGGGAAAGAAGTAAAGAATGGCATAGAAATCTGTATCACCACGGAACTCCCAGCTATGAGCTATCCAGAACTTCATGAATAAATTAAATAAAGTGGCTCAGAGGTTAAAGCGTCTGCCTCCAATGAGGGAGACCCTGGTTCGATCCCTGTGTCGGGAAGATCCCCTGGAGAAGGAAATGGTACTCCAGTATTCTTGCCTGGAGAATCCCAGGGACGGAGAAGCCTGGTAGGCTACAGTCCACGGGGTCGCAAAGAGTCGGACACGACTGAGCAATGGAACAGAACGGAGCCTCTAACAGAGACACAGTTGAAAACAGAACATTGGAATCATGATTTTATATGAAACCTCATTTTAACAGGGTGGTTACAATGTAGTAACCAGAATTTATAAGTGACCAGAATTATTCATTTTCTGGGAATTTTCCCTTTCAAGAAAAAGAAACAATCTCATTTCTGTCTTCTCACATTTATATGTAATCTTTGTTGTTTTTTAGTCACTAAGTCCTGTCCAACTCTTTTGCAACCCCATGGACTATAACCTGCCAGGCTCCTCTGTCCATGGGATTTCCCAATCAAAAATACTAGATTGGGATGCCATTTTCTTCTCCAGGGGACCTTCTCAACCCAGGGATCTAACCTGAGTCTCCTGAATTGGCAGGTGTATTCTTTATCACTGAGCCACCAGGGAAGCCCTACATGTAATCTACATGTACATAAAACATGTTATGTGTACATTTACACATATTACATGTCCATGTTTCTTTGAAGATATGTAAGGGACATGCAGAGTATCACTGGGGGAAAAAATAGTAGAATGCCCAACCTTTGGCAATGAAAACCAGAGACTTGGTTTAGATCATGCTGCTGAGATGATAAAACAGTTTGGGGTAAAGTCCTAACCTTTTTTCTGTTGCGAGGACTAAATAACAAAATTCAGACCAATTTGCACACCCTGTCTACATTCTATCTGTGCCTTAATTTACATCTTAAATACCACTGATTCCACAAAACCAGTTCAATGCCTACCTCAGATCATGGGCTCCTGCTGCAGTAATATAACTGAAGAGTGCCTGTTATTTGTCAGACACAATGTGGGGCAGATTGCGTATATGTAGTTTCCCTTCATCCCACTTACACTGCTATAGTCACATTGGCTTCCTCTTCATTATTCCTCAGATATTAACACAGCAGCCACAATCCCACCAAAGGGTTTTCTATCTGTGGTTGCTTCCATCTCGAAAGTGCTCTCACAAGAAATGTACACATAACCTCATCACCTTCACACCTTTCCTTGAACATCACCATCTTAGTGAACATACCTGATGCTGTCCATGCCCCCACACTCCCAGACACCCAGCCTCTGCTCTATTTATCCTTTTTCTGCCTAGTGATTATTATCTGATTGTTGGTGTTCAGTCGCCCAGTCATGTCTGACTCTTTGGGACCCCATGGACTGTAGCACACAGGCCTCCCTGTCTCTCACCACTCCATCTCCCAAAGTTTGCCCAAGTTCATGTCAATCGCATGGCCATCCAGCCATCTTCATCTTCTGTTGCCGTCTTCTCCTTCTTCCCTCAATTCTTTCCAGCATCAGGGACTTTTCCAATGAGTCAGCTATTTGCATCAGGTAAACAAAATACTGGAGTTTCAGTGTTAGCATCAGTCCTTCCAACTAGTGTTCAGAATTGAATTCCTTTTAAATGGACTGGTTTGATCTCCTTGTTGTCCAGGGGACTTTCAGGAGTCTTCTCCAGCACCACAGTTCAAAGGCATCAAATCTTTGGTGCTCTGCCTTCTTTACAGTCCAGCTCTCACAACTGTATGTGACCTCTGGGAAGACCAGAGCCTTGACTTATATGGACCTTTGTTAACAGAGTATTGTCTCTGTTTTTCAACACGCTGTCTAGATTTGTCATTGATTTCCTGCCAAGAAGCAATCGTCTTCTAATATTGTGGCTGCAGTCACAATCCACAGTGATTTTAGAGCCCAAGAAGAGGAAATCCGTCACTATGTTCAACTTTTCCTCTTATATTTGCCATGAAGTTATGGGGCCAGATGCCATAATCTTGGTTTTTTTAATACTTAGTTTTAAGCCAGCTTTTTCACTCCACTCCCCTCCTTTGCCCTCTTTTGTTCCTCTTCACTTTCTGCCATTAGAGTGGTATCATCAGCATATCTGAGGCTACTGATGTTTCTCCTGCCTATCTTGATTCCAGCTTGTGACTCATCCAGCCTGGCATTTAATATACTATCAATTCCCTTATTTACTGTGTCCATTATTTATTGTCTGTCTTCTCCCTTTAGAATGTAGGCTCCATGAGAGTATGAATCTTTGTTTAGCTCACTCTTATATTCCAAAAGCCCACAACAGTATCTGATACATGTGTGTACGTGCTAAGTCACTTCAGTCACGTCTAATTCTTTGTGATCCTATGAACCATAGTCCCCAGGCTCTTCTGTCTATAGGATTCTCTAGCAAGAATATTGGAGTGGGTTGCCATGCTCTCCTGCAGGGGGTCTTCCCAACCCAGGGATAAAACCCACATATCTTCTATTATCAGCAACTATATGACAATAAAATGGACAAATTGAAAGAAATGCATGAATTCTTAGAAAAGTATAACCTTCCAAAACTTAATCAGGAAGAAACAGAAAATCTTAACATACCCATCACAAGCACAGAAATCAAAACTGTAATCAAAAATCTTCCAACAAACAAAAGCCGAGGACCTGATGGTTTCACAGGTGAATTGTGCCAAAAATTTAGAGAAGACATAACACCTATCCTACTCTTCCAGAAAACTGCAGAGGAAAGTAAACTGCCAAACTCATTCTATGAGGCCACCATCACCCTAATACCAAAACCAGAAAAAGATGCCACAAAAAAAGAAAACTACAGGCCAATATCACTGATAAACATAGATGCAAAAATCCTCAACAAAATTCTAGCAAACAGAATCCAACAACATATTAGAAAGATTATACATCATGACCAAGTGGGCTTTATCCCAGGGATGCAAGGATTCCTCAATATCTGCAAATCAATCAATGTGATATACCACATTAACAAATTGAAAGATAAAAACCATATTATTATCTCAACAGATGCAGATAAAGCTTTTAACAAAATTCAGCATCCATTTATGATAAAAACCCTCCAGAAAGCAGGCACAGAAGGAACATACCTCAACATAATAAAAACCATATATGATAAACCCACAATAAACATTATCCTCAATGGTGAAAAATTGAAAGCATTTCCCCTAAAGTCAGGAACAAGACAAGGATGCCCACTTTCACCACTACTATTCAACATAGTTTTGGAAGTTTTGGCCATAGCAATCAGAGCAGAAAAAGAAATAAAAGGAATCCAGATTGGAAAAGAAGAAGCAAAACTCTCACTGTTTGCAAATGACATGATCCTCTACATAGAAAACCCTAAAGACACCACCAGAAAATTACTAGAGCTACTAAAGCTAATCAATGAATATAGTAAAGTTGCATGACATAAAATTAATAAATCCCTTGTATTCCTATACACTAACAATGAGAAAAAAGAAAGAGAAATTAAGGAAACAATTCCATTCACCATTGCGATGAAAAGAATAAAATACTTAGGAATAAATCTACCTAAAGAAACAAAAGACCTATATATAGAAAACTATAAAACACTGATGAAAGAAATCAAAGATGACACAAATAGATGGAGAAATATACCATATTCATGGATTGGAAGAATCAATATAGTAAAAATGAGTATACTACCCAAAGTAATCTATAGATTCAATGCAATCCCTATCAGGCTACCAACCATATTTTTCACAGAACTAAAACAAATAATTTAAAATTTTGTATGGAAATACAAAAAACCTTGAATAGCCAAAGCAATCTTGAGAAATAAGAATGGAACTGGAGGAATCAGCCTGCCTGACTTCAGGCTATACTACAAAGTTACATCCATTAAGACAGTATGGTACCAGCACAAAGACAGAAACATAAATCAATGGAACAAAATAAAAAGCCCAGAGATAAATCCATGCACCTATGGACACCTTATCTTAGACAAAGGAGGCAAGAATATACAATGGAGAAAAGACAATCTCTTTAACAAGGGGTGCTGGGAAAGCTAGTCAACCACCTATAAAAGAATGAAACTAGAAGACTTTTCATAAACAAAAATAAACTCAAAATTGATTAAAGATCTAAATGTAAGACTAGAAACTATAAAACTCCTAGAGGAAAATACAGGCAAAACACTCTCCGACATAAATCACAGCAGTATCCTCTATGACCCACCTCCCAGAGTGATGGAAAACAAAGCAAAAATAAACAAATGGGACCTAATTAAACTTAAAAGCTTTTGCACAGCAAAGGAAACTACAAGTAAGGTGAAAAGACAGCCTTAAAAATGGGAAAATAATAGCAAATGAAGCAAGTCTAAAAGAGTTAATCTCTAAAATATACAAGCAGCTCATGCAGCTCAATTCCAGAAAAATAAACAACCCAATCAAAAAATGGGCCAAAGAACTAAACAGACATGGCTCCAAAGAAGACAAACAGATGGCTAACAAACACATGAAAAGATGCTCAACATCACTCATTATCAGAGAAATGCAAATCAAAACCACAATGAGGTACCATCTCACACCTGTCAGAATGGCTGTTATCAAACAGTCTACAAACAATAAATGCTGGAGAGGGTGTGGAGAAAAGGGAACCCTCTTACACTGTTGGTGGGAATGCAGCCACTAGTACAGCCCCTAGTACAGCCACTATGGAGAACAGTGTGCAGATTCCTTAAAAAACTGGAAATAGAACTGCCATACGACCCAGTATCCCACTGCTAAGCATACACACCGAGGAAACCAGAATTGAAAGAGACACGTGTACCCCAATGTTCATCACAGCACTGTTTACAATAGCTGGGACATGGAAGCAACCTAGATGTCCATCGGCAGACAAATGAATAAGGAAGCTGTGGTACATATGCACAATGGAATATTCAGTTCACTTCAGTTCAGTTCAGTTCAGTTCAGTCGCTCAGTCGTGTCCGACTCTCCGCGACCCCATGAATCACAGCACGCCAGGCCTCCCTGTCCATCACCAACTCCCGAAGTACACTCAAACTCATGTCCACAGAGTCGGTGATGCCATCCAGCCATCTCATTCTCCGTCATCCCCTTCTCCTCCCGCCCCCAACCTTTCCCAGCATCAGAGTCTTTTCCAGTGAGTCAACTCGTCGCATGGAATATTACTCAGCCATTAAAAAGAATGCATTTGAATCAGTTCTAATGAGGTAGATGAAACTGGAGCCTATTATACAAGGTGAAGTAAGTCAGAAAGAAAAACACCAATACAGTATATTAACACATATATATGGAATTTAGAAAGATGGTAACAATGACCCTATATGCAAGACAGCAAAAGAGACACACAGACTTTTGGACTCTGTGAGAGAAGGTGAGGGTGGGATGATTTGAGAGAATAGCATTGAAACATGTATATTACCATATGTGAAATAGATCACCAGTCCAAGTTCAATGCATGAAACAGGGCACTCAAAGTTGGTGCACTGGGACAACCCTGAGGGATGGGATGGGGAGGGAAATGGAAGAGGCGTTCAGGATGGAGGACACATGTACACCCATGGCTGATTCATGTCAATGTATGGCAAAAACCACTACAATATTGTAAAGTAATTCAGTTCAGTTCAGTTCAGTTCAGTCGCTCAGTCGTGTCCGACTCCGCGACCCCATGAATCACAGCACGCCAGGCCTCCCTGTCCATCACCAACTCCCGGAGTTCACTCAAACTCATGTCCACAGAGTCGGTGATGCCATCCAGCCATCTCATTCTCCGTTGTCCCCTTCTCCTCCCGCTCCCAACCTTTCCCAGCATCAGAGTCTTTTCCAGTGAGTTAACTCGTCGCATGAGGTGGCCAAAGTATTGCAGTTTCAGCTTTAGCATCAGTCCTTCCAATGAAAAAAAAAAACATGTCTCTTATATCTCCTGCATTGGCAGGCAGATTCATCACTAGCACCATCTGAAAATTAGTGTGCAATAAGTACTTGGTTAATGAACAAATGAACATTTGTCTCCGACCCTCACAATGACCCACACGATAGGTGTCACATTTAATTTAAGATGAGAAACACACCTCATAAAGACCGATAAGTGATCCAAGGTGACACAACCAGGAAGTACAGAATTATTACTGCATTATTATTACTTACATTATTACACCTACACTTTGACCTCAAATATAACATCAGTTCTACGCATGCCTCATCATTTTCCCCAGGAGTACAGTGTCTGGTGTTCATTAAGTGCTCAGTAAACAAGTGTCTGCCTGCAATGCGGGAGACAAAGTTTCAATCCCTGGGTCAGGAAGATCCCCTGAAGAAGGAATGGCAACCCACTCCAGTACTCTTGCCTGGAAAATTCCATGGATGAAGGAGCCTGATAGGCTACAGTCCATGGGATCGCAAAGAGTCAGACACGACTGAGGAACTTCACTTCACTTCAAACATATCAGAGAAAGGAAGGAGAAGGAACAGGTCAAAACCCCTGTCCATTATCAGCAGTTCTGATTTTCAAAAAGTAAGCTATGAACAGGAACAATATTGCAAAATAATGGTCAATTTTCCAGAACAACCATCCTTAAGAAAGTCAAGTAGAAGAATAACCCATCTGTCATAATAAGAGCAGCCTACATATTACTAGCTGCCTTAATTCTTCTTTAGAAAAAAACGATATCTTCTATTCTTATCCCAATCTGTAGGTACTAGTCTAGAAAATGACCTGAAATTAATAATATGACAGTTTTAAATTTGACAATCTAGAAATAAATAACATGTTTTTAACCTGACCTTTTGGAGAAGGCAATGGCAAGCCACTCCAGTACTGTTGCCTCGAAAATCCCATGGATGGAGGAGCCTGGTAGGCTGCAGTCCTTGGGGTCGCTAAGGGTTGGACATGACTGAGCGACTTCACTTTCATTTTTCACTTTCACACATTGGAGAAGGAAATGGCAACCCACTCCAGTGATCTTGCCTGGAGAATCCCAGGGACGGGAGAGCCTGGTGGGCTTCCGTCTATGGGGTCACACAGAGTCGGACACGACTGAAGTGACAGCAGCAGCAGCAACCTGACCTTTCTTGATTTGTGTCATTTTTCAGCTTCAGTACAAAGTATGATTCCACTGGAAAAAATATCTATTAGAAATTATCATGGAACTAGTTGCTTTGACATTTTCTTTATGTACCCTTCTCTAAATTTTTAAGGAATCCCCTGTCACTGTATTAATACGATGTTTCTAAATACAGTAGTGTTTATTTGTAGAAGTACACACATGACCCTCATAATCTGGCTGCTGCTGCTGCTAAGTCACTTCAGGCGTGTCCGACTCTGTGCAACCCCACTGACGGCAGCCCACCAGGCTCCCCCGCCCCTGGGATTCTCCAGGCAAGAACACTGGAGTGGGTTGCCATTTCCTTCTCCAATGTGTGAAAGTGAAAAGTGAAAGTGAAGTCGCTCAGCCGTGTCCGACCCTTAGCGACCCCATGGACTGCAGCCTACCAGGCTCCTCCATCAATGGGATTTTCTAGGCAAGAGTACTGGAGTGGCTTGCCATTGCCTTCTCCGCATAATCTGGCAATCATACGCAATACTGCTATGTGAGATGCTACAAAGAGTGAATACTTTGATAAAATATTTATGAGAATATTCAAGTTTTAAATGTGCATATCTTGCCATTTGAGCAGTGAAAAAGACAGGAAGTGAATTCTTAAGGATAAATTATCAGAGAAATTTCCACTAGATATTGGATTTTATATTCTTTGAGAACAGGTTCTTTGTCTTATTCACCTTTGAATTTTCAGAGCTGAGTCAGTTCCTGGCACAGAACAAACATTTAATAAATGTTTATGGAATCAGATCAGTATACTGCAGGTCTCAACCAGTGATCCCCTTGCTTCAATTATGAAGAATAACAGTTGTTTTATCTAATTGACTCTATAACTTTGTAACTGGCCAAAACTCTTGTGAGGTGCCCACCAATTATTTGGGTATAACTAATTGTGCTTTTATAGCTTTTCTGCATTGAAATAATGCTGTCAACACACTATATAAATATGCATATTCTTCTAACTCGTTCCCTATTTCTTGAGAGTGGGGACTATATGTTCTGGTGTACACTTCATTTAATAGAATATTTAAGGCTTGTAAAGTTCCAGAACTACTGTCATTTGTAGAAGAAGTCTAAAGAAGAAACACCAAAGCAAGAAATGGAACTCTTGGGGATATAGGCTTTTATTTTTTCCCAGTAGACTTTTTAAGGGTTACAAATCCCATAAAAATTTACACATGATATTTAAACAAGTGTAAAGAAAGCTGAGCACTGAAGAATTGATGCTTTTAAACTGTGGTGCTGGAGAAGACTATTGAGAGTCCCTTGGACTGCAAGGAGATCAAACCAGTCAATCCTAAAGGAAATCAATCTTGAATATTCAAGACTGAAGGCTGAAGCTCCAATACTTAGCCCATATGATGCAAAGAGCTGACTCATTAGAAAAGACCCTGATGGTGGAAAAGATTGAAGGCAGGAGGAGACGGGGATTACAGAGGATGAGATGGTTGGATGGCATCCCTGACTCGACAGACATGAGTTTGAGCAAGCTCTGGGAGTTGGTGATGGACAGGGAGGCCTGGCGTGATGCAGTCCATGGGGTCACAAAGAGTCGGACATGACTGAGAGGCTGAACTGAACTGATTTAAACAAGTGAAGGCAGTGAAAGTAAACATGGAATTATCTCGTAAGCTCCTAAGTTTCCAAGAGTCGTGTACTATTCTATCTAAATCCCAGTGTTAGAAACATAGCAGGTCCTCAACTGATGTTGAAGTGAAAGTGTGTGTAAATGGGGAAAGTATTATTCCACAAGTCATTTTCTAAAGGTTAGCTATTTATGGAAGTACCACCATTTTGGTAACAATCATACCTAATGGTAGCACTAAATCTTTTTTTTATTGAGCACTTATTTGACGTCAGGTGCTATGAAAGCATTTTATGTACATTATCTCATTTAATCTTAAATTGCAACTTCAGTAAGAGAAAGTGGGCACTTGACAAATGATAATGCCCACTTGACAAATGAGGAAATTGTGGTTTAGAAACAAGCAACTTGCCCAAAGTCATTCTTGGCCCAAAGCCAGGATTTGATTCCAAATGTGGCTGATATATACATTCTCTACCACAACCGTGCCTGGAGTAATCAACTGATTGGGGGATCACTCCTGAAAGGAAGATATAGCTGTGAAAAGAAGGTCAGTTCATTTCTTAAGCATCCAAATTCCTTAATGCTATTTTTTAAAACATGTCAAAAAATAGACTTCTTCTTAAGGTTACAGCTTTATTATATTAGAAAGAACAACCCTGATGTGAGAAGTAATTAACTTCAGGGGAAAGCCCCTGGTTCAATGAAGCCTTTTTATTAGAACACTGAAATAATTAAGTTTGTTGTACTGCTGAGGTGTCTTTTCTGTTTTTCTGATGAGAAAAAATCTTTCCCTGTTGCTATATAAACTCTGGATTCTGTTCTGAAAACCTCCAGGCCAGAAAACACAACTAATGGGATTTGAGAACACAGAGATGCTCTGGAACTGAAAGGTTTGATTAGATAGGCGAGAAGCACAACTCAACAGAAGCTCACACCAATATGCTCACAAGGCGGAACAGGTGCAAATACATGCTGAGCCTCAGAAAACACTTTTTCATCCTTTCAGGCTCTCAATCCCAACAAGTAACTGACAATTCAGCTGAAAGAGAAGAGGTCCAGATGAAGGTAAAAATAACAGAGCCCACATTGTACAGGGAGGCAATCTTCTACCCACTTAATCACTGAGCAGGATCCTGAAAGACTGAGAAGCAATTCATATGGGAGGTAATGTGGTTCATTTTCTAGAAACCTGAGAAATTGGGTTTTGAGGATTCATACCAATAAAATAGGGATACAGAAGAAAAACTGGAGCCTACCCTATAGTTTAAAATATGTTTAACTACCATGAAGAAGGTTATATTTTGTTTTGCTATAATCAGCACAAGACCTGCTTTACTCCTATTATATGGCTTTACCTTGTCACATAACTTCTTTTGTTCTACATTAAATGTCCTAACATTTTTTATGAGACTGAGCTCTGTTCATCTCATTGCAAGAACAGAAATTATTCACTCACTACTGCCTATTTAAATGTATTCTTGAGGGACAAAAGGGCAAAAAAAAGGTTTACTTTTTGCATTGTCTTAAATACAGTGCTTGCTGAAAATATCAGTGCATTCATAGTTAATGATGTACTATCAACTGAAATCTGTACACCTCTTAATAGTAAATTTTGACCTGAAGACTGAAAATGTTCTGTGAATGAGAAATTTATCTGCAGCAAAATCCAGTATAATACCAGGGATAAAATCTTTTCTAATTGTACATGTAAAATCCTGCTTAATACTTGCTCTGACTATTTACTGGAAATGAGATGAGGGAAGAGTTTGCTCAATACGCCTGCCTGAAAATGGACCAAGCATTCCAACGTGGGGCTCTCTCATTGACCCATTTTTACAAATTCACTTAACTACTTGGACATCATCCTCTTAATGCTTAAAATCCAAAGCATACCCCACATTATTCTTAATCTTAACATTCCTATGGCTCTTTTCTTTTAACGTCTAATTGCTTTTCCACTGAAATTCCTTTCAAAAGACTCAAATGGAATCCGATTACTAGAAGAAGCATCATATTAACAGTTAAGGATTCAATTCCTAATCTCTCTATCAAAAGAAGGAAATATTTTTCAGCAGGAGGCTGGCCATTTAACCTTTTTATTCCTCTGCTTTCTCATCTGTGTAAGAGGGCATAGCGAAGGGCCATGGCTGAGAGTGTGGCTTTGGCATCAGACTAATCGACATTCTAATCCTTACCAGATGTGTTATTTGAGGTAAGTGATTTATCCCCTTCTTCTGATTCCCCTCATTTGAGAAATGCTAAAAGTAACATTATATTAGGAACTGGAATAAATGAGAAAGTGTTTGTGAAAGCCTAGTAAACTTAAAAGAGATTGACTAATAAATGACAGTTACGTAGCTTGGTTTTGTGTCCTGTTAGAGGAAGTCAATTCTAAATGTTGGGGTAAAGGAGGTTTCATTAAGAATACCTAAAAATCGAGAAGAATCCATTAAAAACTTGTTTGAGCACATAAATTTTAAAATTTTTAATGCAAATAATAAATAGACAAAACATAAACTATTAAATGAGGCTAAAGAAATAACTCCCAAACTGGAAAAATATTATTTGTAACACACTGAATAAGCAATTATCTTTCATATATTAAAAAATTAGTAAAAAGAAACTACACATGAACAAAAACAATGGATAGATAACATTAATAGGTACATAATTTGCAAAATATACACATATACAGGTATAAATAGTCAATAAGCATAATACATGTATTCAAACCTACTCATCATTGAAGTATCAGAAATAAAAACAAAATTTTTTCAACTCTCAAACAGGCAAAGCTATTTTAAAACTGACAAAATCAACACTGGAAAGAAGCAAAAGAAATGAGAATACTCAAAATATATTGGTAGATTGTTAAGTTGTTATAGCCTTTCTGGTTTGGCACTATATAGCCAAATAAAAGTAAGAATGCCCTTTGTGCCAGCAATCCCACTTTCAGGAATTTGCTTTCAAAAAAGCAATTGTCCACATACCAAAAGATTTGTGGAAATCATGTTTATTATAATATTGTTTATAACGTATATATTGGAAATGACTGTTCTTCAATATGGGACTGCTTAAATATATTATGTTAAAGCTATATAAGGTGAAAGTCGCTCAGTCATGTCCAACTTTTTGCGACCCCATGAACTATACAGTCCATGAAATTCTCCAGGCCAGAATACTGGCGTGGGTAGCCTTTCCCTTCTCCAGGGGATCTTCCCAACCCAGGGATTGAATCCAGGTCTCTCGCACTGCAGGCAGATTGTTTACCAGCTGAGCCACAAGGGAAGCCCATAAAAAGCAGTACGATATAACCATTCTAAAACATGATATATACTTATGTCATGGCCACAGAAAAGACATCCCTAATACATTGTGAGCACAGGAATAGGCTACAGAACAATATGTATAGTTTTGTGTTACTTAATAAAAAGCTACACATACTTCCCTGGTGGCTCAGATGGTAAAGTGTCTGCTTGCAATGCGGGAGACCCTGGTTCAATCCGTGGGTCAGGAAAATACGCTGGAGAAGGAAAAGGCAATGCACTCAGTACTCTTGCCTGGAAAATTCTATGAACTGAGGAGCCTGGTAGGCTATTGTCCATGGGGTCGCAAAGCGTCGGACACAACTGAGCGACTTCACTTTCACATGTACCTGGAGAAATTTCAGAAAGTGTATTCACCCAAATACGTCTAGGTAGTGGGACTTCAGGTGATTATGATCTCTCATTTATATTTTCTGTATGGTTTCAATTTTCTTCAAAAGTGTGCATTACTTTTATATTCAGAACAAAATGAAATTATTTCATCTTATTAGCAAACAAATATTATAGCTAATTCCCTAGAAATGATGTTTTAATAACAACACAACTGCTGTAGGTTTTTTTTTTTTTTTCCTGTAAGCTTTATAAGGTTAGAAAAGCAGTCTGGGATCCACAGGGATGAAAAAAAAAAAAAACATAAAAGGAAATTACGGTATTGCTGAGATGATTAAACCGAAAGCATCTCACATCCTAGACTAGAGTGAAACTTAACTAAGTTCCATAACTTACGAGCTGGACGGCTTTCAACAAGTGACTCAACCTTGTCTGTGCTCAATTTCTCTCCTCTGTGAAACATGGGCAAAAATATCACTTAACTCAGAAGATTATTATGGGGATGAAGTGAGTCAAATTATGTAAAGCACTTAGAGTCATACTTGACATCCTAAAAAAATTGTCAGCTATTCACTGTAAAATGAGATCCTCTAAAGAATCATTCTTCCCTGTCATGGAAGTACGTGAAATATTTACTGTTGTTATCATCTACCTGCTCACAATGCGTCACCCACAGACACGGTGAGAGGATGAATCATTTTCTCTGTCTCAGAATACCAGGGGTCAAACAGTCTTTTGAACGTGATTAAATTTACATATAATATCGCCAAACCAAAGATAGAAAGAGAGGTCAACGAAGGCTTAGGAAGGCAGACCAGACTGCCAAGGTCCCGGGGTATCTGAGGGTGTCCAGTCTTGGCAAAATGATATCAGTTACTCTGACAAATCAATAAAGTCCTATTAAAAAAACTATTACTAATACCTTGCATTTACACAGTGCATGACAGTTTTCAGGGAGCTTGCCCATCTCCATAATGGGTTGGCAGTGTTTCTGATCACTGTGCCAGTTCAACGTGGAAATGGAGACTGATGCTTGACCAGAACTTTAGGACACCATCTCCCACTGGGGCAAATGATACAGTAGAGCTGGAGGTCGAGGAAAAATGGTGGAGAAAAATGTGGAAAAAGAGGCAGATGACTGGAACAGGAGCCAGGATACTCCTGTGTATGAGTAGCAGCAATAGGGCAGGACACCCCAGAGAATATTTTACATCAACTCTGGAACTCCTCTAGTGAAATCTGGAAAGCTTACTCTGAGTGCAATGAAGAAAATGAGAAAAACTGAACCTCTCAAGCTAAAGCAGAGTTGGAGGGGTGGGGGTTAATTTGTTCATCCATTTATTCTGATGTACAGAGCATTCTAAGTGTCAGATTACAATGAGATGCAAAACCCTCATGGGTTATACAGTGTGGTACCCTGCCAGCTCACCTCTCTTACCCCTCTTCCAGTTCCAGGGTGACCCTAAGAAATCTTCAACCCTCCAATGCAATTTAGAAACCACTGGACTCAGTGTTGTAGTTTTTTAAAAATTCCTCACAATAAATTTATTTAGGTTATTTTGTCAAGAAATAAAAATTACAGTCTTGAAAATAAAATTCGTTAAACATGAAATCTAAAACACCAATAAATTATTCAAAGCTATTAATTTCTGAAAAATAATTTCTCTTCCCTTTCCCTCATTAAAAATTTATAGTAATTTATCTCATTAGGGAACTCAGTTCTGAATGTATACGATAAGAAAGAAAAATACTGTCTGAAAATTTAAAAAACATAAATACATTACCAAGACTTCCCTAAAACAGAGGTCATGCATTCATTTATAAACTTGTGAACATTCTCATTACATAAAAGAAACCCTGCAAACTACAAAAGAGCTTTCTGTTTCAATAAAGCAGTTAAGTACATTAATTGTTCAGTGTTATCACTTAAAAGCAGCCCAATTAATTTGTCATTCTATTAATGCCTATTAATTCTATTAATGTGTGGCTATCTATCTTTTAGATATCTCAAGGTGCTTTCCCAAACATTAATTTTATTTTTATCCTTTGATGTAGAACTGAAAAACACATTTCATAGCAGACTGGAGAGGTTGACATCAGTTTAGAAACAACAACAACAAAAAAACTGGTCAAATGTGGCTCAGCATGTTCCATAATTAAACACGTTTGCAAGGACATAGGGCTCTGTTTTCACTTTCTTGCTACAAAAAACTCCTTATTAATCCAAAGCAAATCAAAAATAGAATCTTAACAACCTATCACTTCTCTGAATAAATGGAAGATAAATTAAGCTTGTTCTTTGAAACACAAGAAAGTATGATTTGTGTTTCATGACTTTGTGGATAGAATCTCAAAATCCTAACGAATATGTCGTGTGTAAAAGACCATTAGTAAGAAGAAGAAAATGGCTGTGTCTTATACCCCAGAAATTGAATGCGGTGGAGAAAGGTTTAGAGTTTAGAGACAACTCCATCTGTTCTGATCAAGTTTTGTGTCATCAATATCCCAGGAAATCTCCATGAAGACACATGATTTTTTATGACTACAAATAACTCTCTAAAGCCACACACACCACCTGGGGAAAGAACTGCACCACAGAACCACACGGAAACAGGTCTGTACACATCTCACTGGCTGTTCCTGAGGCCTCCAGTGAGTGAGGACCCACTTGCCTCTCAGTATCCACCAGGCTGGTTGTGACCTGATTTCAGGATGGGCAAGAACTGATTCTTCCACCTCTCAGCCTTCTGGGCTCAGATGTGATGAATAAAATACACCTTGATTTGCCTCATTTTGACAGGAACAGACACACATGAGCTGGATTTTGAGTATTTTGAGACTATCAACAATAATTTTTGTGCTCAAAAATTTAAAACAAAACATGCTCATGATGCATTATTTCATCTGACCTCATAACAACTCTATGACATATATAGGACTATATAATTTATATCTATAACCAGACTCTTTTTCTGGTTTATTCGACGAGATAATGATGTAGAGGACATATATTCTGGGTTCCACCTTACATGAGTGCACTCAGGTATCTAAATTTTATTTCTTCCATATTCAACTTTATAAGGCAGTTTTTCTTTAATATCTCTGAAGTCTGGAGAGCAGGAAAATGACTTTACCTCATTTTGTATCTTTGGGCCTAGATATCTATAGCTATAACTATCTCTATTAGATAGATAGATGGGCTTCTCAGGTGGTGCTAGTGGTAAAGTACCTGCCTGCCAATGCAGGAGACATAAAGAGATGTGGGTTTAGTCCCTGGGTCAGGAAGATCCCCTGGAGAAGAGCATGGCAACTCACTCCAGTATTCTTGCCTGGAGAATCCCATGGACAGAGGAGCCTGGCAGGTTACAGTCCATAGGGTTGCAGAGTCAGACATGACTGAAGCAACTTAGGATGCATGTCAATAGATAGATAAAAATATAGCCATGCAAAGACATAAGAAATTAAGGCACTGGGGCATACAAATTTGTATTAAATAGTAGATATACATAAATATGAAATTTCTTACATAAGTGCTTGATTAATAGTCAAATGAAGACCTAGAAATTCTTTCCTTTCAATTAAGCAAAGTATAATGAGAAGAAAAAAAGGCATATACTAACATAATAAAGATGGGCTGAAACTGGGTCTCTGAACCACACTTTTTTTTTTGTTAACTGAAATTTAGACCTAGCACCAAAAATAAAAGGGAGAATACCGCATAAATTACTCTGTGTTTAACTAAAAAACATATGTTTCCCTATCCCACTTCAAAACTAATTAAGGTACATATTCATTTTAAATTGAAAATAAACCACAAAAGGTTTAAAACAAATTAATGTATGACATTAAACCATATGGCTTTCTTTGGTGTAACTGTAGTTTGCATATTTAACTGTTCATCTAAATGTTTCCTCATCTTTGAAAATTCTCCACAAGTATACTGTTTTGTTTTTCCCTTGAGTACCATAATGAATTATGGTACTTCAACATTAGATTTAGTGTTGGCCTACAATATATATTTATGCATAATCATATACATAATGTTACACAGGATATGTGTGTGTTCAGTCACGTCCAACTCTTTGTGACCCCATGGACTGTAGCCCACCAGGCTCTCTGTCCATGGGATTTTCCATGTAAGAATACCAGAGTGGGGTGCCATTCCCTTCTCCAGGGGATGTTCCCAACCCAGGGATCAAAACTGTGTCTCCCAGATAGCAGACAGATTCTTTACAGTCTGAGCCACTAGGGAAGCTTAGACATTATATATTCATTCTGCATTTCACAGGTAGAAGATAAAGAATTAACCAACCTCTCCACTGCCCCTGGTACCTACCTGGTATCTTTAAACCATTAAATTCCTAGTGAGTAGCCATTCTCTTTTGTGCCTATATTACAGAGATGGTCCATAGTCTGTATCACATAGCCACAACACAGCTTATAATCAACTCTTGTAGACATAATTCTGGAATCTGAAGTTAGATTTCCAATTATGGATTTCCAGAGACTGCATATAATAGTTTAATGTTTTAGTGTTTTCTGACAAAATATTAAAGAAGAAAAAAAGGCCCATATTAAGAAAAATAAAACCTGGAAGAATTACAGAAAAGACCTCACAGGTACTGTCTTTTTGTTGCTAATAAATAAACCAGAGGAACATATAAAAAGAAGTTCTTGCCATTCCAGATTGCAAAGGCTTTAAAAATTACAAAGACTACATATTGATCAAGAACAGATGAACATTTCATAAATCCTGGAATACCATACAGTAAACATTTCAAAATGTTTCAGGCAGAAAATACTGCAAGTGATTAGTACAGAAGGAAAATAAGGGGGCAAGAGGAAAGAAAAGGATGCAAAGGAAGCAAGAAAGATAGGCTTGCATCAGCAACTCAACCTTTCATTTTAGGAAATTAAAGTATTTCAGTGCAAAGGAGCCTGACAAGCTAGAAGTGCACCTTCGTAGCTGCTCTGATAAATGTATGAAACTTTCAGATGCTCTTCAGCACAAAGTACTATGTTGGATGCAGTTAAAGGAACTGCCAGTATTTCAAAGCCTAAATGGGGAGTTATTGCTATGCAGACAGTTAACTAGATTGTTAGGAGATCTAAAGTCCCCAAAGAACTAATGTTTGAAAAAAATGCCAAGAATAAGTAGTAGCAAAAAAACAGAGTCCCACTATCATAGTCTGTCTGGCCACAGACTGGGTGTCTCAAACAACAAAAACTTATTTTCTCATAGTTCTGGAGGCTGAGAGTAAAGCTCCAGCATGGGGTTCTGATGAGCGCTTTCTTCCCAGCTTCCAATAGGCCACCTTCTTGCTGTGTCCTCACACGGGGGAGAGAAAGCCCTGTTGTCCTTTTCTCTTCTTATAAGGGCACCAGTTCTACCAGATCAGGGCTTCATGCTATTACTTAATTTAACCTCATTTAACCTCAATCATCTCCTTAAGGGCCTTATCTCCAGCACAGTCCCATGGAGGTGAGGGCTTCAACGTATGTATTTCGGGGAGAAACAATTCTGTCCATGGTGCCTGCTTCTTGGGTTGAAAGATCAGGTCCCACTACCTTTCTAACCTCACCCTACACCATTCCCTCCATTCTCTATTCCAGAAATTCTGGCCACTTGATTTACAATGAGGATACAACCTTTTCATAAAATCTTGAAGGCTTCCCTGGTAACCATGATGATTTTTATTAGTCATCCTTCTCTTGATGTAAATTTCTTTATGTAAAGTTCAATCAGACAACAGAAAAGCTCCACATATCACAATAGGAAAACATTTCATTTTTACTACTGCTCAGCTGGTAAGCCTGTACTCTGTAAACCTATTTAGGACTTCAGACTCAAGACTTTAAAGGTAGCGCTTGTATAACAATGTTCACAAGATAGAGCCTCACAGGAAGCCCAGTGATTTTCACTGCAAAGCGGCTTTCATCAAAGGCACATATGTTCCCATCCAACACTGAGTGCCTCAGTGAAGTATTCCAGCTGACAGCATTTCAGAGCAAACACAAACTGAGAAACACCTATAACAGGTTTCTCAAAAAATCCAAACATCACTGTGCTAAATTCACTATAGTCTATTTCATGCTATTTATTAAAGGCTGATAGAAGAGGAATTTAGCCCTGACTGACTTAAATTTAGCTCCTCATACTGAGGGTGGTTTTTCCTTTCACTCTTTTATTGCTGACCATGTTTAGTCCTAAGAATGTAAGAGAATCCTAACATTAAGAAATTGAATATATTTTGGTCTGGCTTCATTCATCATACTGGTAAATTTGATGCCTCCCTTTAACTCTAATGTATAAACCTACATGAAAAGGTTAGACTCCATCCACCCAACTCAATCTAGCTAATGACAGTGTTTAATCATTTTTACTGTGTCATTCTATATATTTAAGGGACTGGGAAAAGATACTCTGCTGGAGATGGGCTTGAAGACTGATGTAGTATAAGAGAAAGCTTGGCACCAATGCATACAGAGAATGACTGAGCAGAGACTGTCATAACACAGGAACACCAAAGATCAGGGACTATATGGCACAGCTGAGAAGCCAAGCAGACATTGGAGTGGGAGTGGACTTTCAGGTTAAGTAAACAGATATTATATCAATGGACTTCTGATGGGTTTAGTAAGGACGTGGTATTCCCTACTAAGTAGGGATTCCCTACTTAGTAGACTGAGACAAATGGCAAATACTAGTGCAAAATTTGAGATCAAGGGCTGTACAGATCTGGATAATAAACAGAGGAAAGAGAAGTAAGAACCAGTATAACTGACAGAAGCATGCAAAAAGACAGAAAGGCCCAGCCAATATGGTCAAAATGATTCTTTACATTTATGTGCCTCTGCTGCTTCGCAAAATTCCACAAAATAACAGTAAATAGATTTTTTAACCATGATCCTACAAGGACAAAGGAAATAGGAGAACAACAACAAAGAAAACTTTTTAAGGTTGGAAGAACAAGTATTAACTGACTTAGCAGTTAGTTATGATTGAGGATGAGGAACTTGTGAGATTGTGTGTGCCTGTGCACACACACGCACATTCACACACACACAGCATTTTCGTCCCTCTAATTCTTTGTTCTTCCTAATGGCCCCTCTGCTGTCCTCCCACTGAAATGGTAGCAGTCACTTTTCAAAGGAAGTGCAAAGACAGCTAAGAACAAAGGAAACAGCATAGCTTTGAGTTTCAAATTAGACATTTTTTAAGCCCATAGCCAAAACAGTAATCATGAAAGCATAGGTTTTCTTTGCAAGTGCCAGGCCCCTGAGACAGCAAATGGCTTTTTTTTTGTTGTTATTCTTATTGTGCTTTGTTTTTAAGGTTAAACCTTAGTTCTTTTTCCAGAAAACATGGTGTCAAAGGAAGGAGCAGTGAAACACAGGTGGGCAGAATAGAAAGAAATATAGGTGAAAAAAGAAACCTAAAATAGGTTAAAACGGAAATGTGAAAACAACAGAAAAGTGTATCCTGCCTCCCATCCAGAATTCTGGGACTTGCCAGACACATAGTGATAGGAACAACCACAGGACAGATGCAACATTAAAGGGTACTTCCAAGGGTAGAAAAGAGTTGGGGTGGCAGGAGTAGGGAGGTCACCAACTCAGTGAGCTCTGTTACAGAAAACTGAATCAGCCACATATATTCATGCATCTGAGTTTTAATATCTGTTTAAACCCACCACTAAAAACTCAGGTCTGGAGAACCAGTGCAGTTTTGCTTTGCTCTGAATTTACAACTTTTCACATATGGAGTATCAAAATCCATTCATTTCTAAAGAATTTACTGAGCACCTACTATGTTCCTATTATACCAGGGATACAGATGTTCAAGCAGGTTTTAGAAAAGGCAGAGGCACCAGAGATCAAATTGCCAACATCCGCTGGATCATGGAGAAAGCAAGAGAGTTTCAGAAAAACATCTATTTCTGCTTTATTGACTATGCCAAAGCCTTTGACTGTGTCGATCACAATAAACTGTGGAACATTCTGAAAGAGATGGGAATCCCAGACCACCTGACCTGCCTCTTGAGAAACCTGTATGCAGGTCAGGAAGCAACTGTTAGAACTGGACATGGAACAACAGACTGGTTCCAAATAGGAAAAGGTGTACGTCAAGGTTGTATATTGTCACCTTGCTTATTTAACTTATATGCAGAGTACATCATGAGGAATGCTGGGCTGGAAGAAGCACAAGCTGGAATCAAGATTGCCGGGAGAAATATCAATAACCTCAGATATGCAGATGACACTACCCTTATGGCAGAAAGTGAAGAGGAACTCAAAAGCCTCTTGATGAAAGTGAAAGAGGAGAGTGAAAAGGTTGGCTTGAAGCTCAACATTCAGAAAACAAAGATCATGGCATCTGGTCCCGTCACTTCATGGGAAATAGATGGAAAAACAGTGGAAACAGTGTCAGACTTCGTTTTTTTGGGCTCCAAAATCACTGCAGATGCTGATTGCAGCCATGAAATTAAAAGACGCTTGCTCCTTGGAAGGAAAGTTATGACCAACCTTGATAGTATATTAAAAAGCAGAGACATTACTTTGCCAACCAAGGTCCGTCTAGTCAAGGCAATGGTTTTTCCCGTGGTCATGTATGGATGTGAGAGTTGGACTGTGAAGAAGGCTGATCGCCGAAGAATCGATGCTTTTGAACTGTGGTGTTGGAGAAGACTCTTGAGAGTCCCTTATACTGCAAGGAGATTCAACCAGTCCATTCTAGAGGAGATCAATCCTGGATGTTCATTGGAGGGACTGATGATAAAGCTGAAACTGCAATACTTTGGCCACCTCATGCGACGAGTTGACTCACTGGAAAAGACTCTGATGCTGGGAAAGGTTGGGGGCGGGAGGAGAAGGGGACGACAGAGAATGAGATGGCTGGATGGCATCACCGACTCGATGGACATGAGTTTGAGTGAACTCCGGGAGTTGGTGATGGACAGGGAGGCCTGGCGTGCTGTGATTCATGGGGTCGCGGAGAGTCGGACACGACTGAGCGACTGAACTGAACTGAACTGAACTGAACAGAGTTGAATCGGACAGACAAGATTCCAATCTTCTTGGCTTCCATTTTAGTTGGAGAGACAAGCAGTAAGTATATAAAGAAGGAAAGAATATAATTACAGACCACAATAAAGGGATAATGAGATATAAATAGAGGACAGGGACACTTTAGACAGACTTTGGAAGAAAGTTCTCATGGCAGGAAACCAGAGAAAAGGGGCGTGAATCATCAATCTTTAATTATTTTCCCAACTTAGAGCTAGGAAGAAAAAAATGTCCTTCTCGAAGAGTCTCTTCACTCTTGGCATCATCACCTTAGCTCCTTTCCATGCCTGCCTGCCAAACAGCACCCCATGTTCCAAATGTTTTCTTCACCCTTCTCTGAAATCTCAGCATCTCTTTTCTCTTCATGACAGTGAAATACTTTGAAATTCAGCCTGAGCTGACATGGTGATAGAGGCTAGACCTGCACCTTTCAGAGAACAAAATGGCAGTTTCACAGGGGCCTTCTGCAGGGAAGGACATGTAAAGAAAAGATCATAAGGCAAAACAATCAGGAATAGATCTTAAAGTTGGCTGACTCCCTTAAATCACTCCTTGTAAGGAGACACTGCTCAGCCTATCAGAAGAGCTGCCTTTGATCTTTCAATAAATTGTTGCCAGTATCATGGTGTTCAATATTTAAGAGACAGACAGAGTACAACGATCCAACAAAGCAAATAGAGAAGAAATACCCAGAGCAGTGGAAGGGTACCAGGGAGAAATAAACATCAAAGAAGCTGTGAAAGATGACATTAGTAGAGACATTTAAAACAGAGCCAGAGAAACCATTCCAGAGAAACAACCTTGCACATCACATTTTCTATACTTATGAACTGGACCAATCTGCCACCATTTTAAGAAGGCTGCAAAATAAACCAGAATATTCTTTCTGTTGAAAGGATTGATAAATGAGCTTTTACCTAGTGACCATGTAACCTGACCAATCGATGAAGTACAAATCTAGCTTTCTATCATCTTATACCAATGAACACTTCTTAAAAAACAACTTACTTCATCTTCCTCTTTCTCCTGAGAAAAGACCCTGATCCCCTCTCCTTTGATCAGAAGACTATTTGGGTTTCTACCTATATCTGTACACCCTCAACTGTAATTCCTTGATCCCAAATAAACATTTTGCCTCTTGAACTGGATTCTTGTTTTACAGGTTGACAAAGCCAAGGAAGGTGCTGCTATATGGATGAAAGGGTGTTTGTGAAATTTAGCAAATATACTTTGAGAGGTGGTACAGGAGAAGTACACTGTCAATAGGTAGAAAGCAGAACGGCAAAAGTAAAGACACATGCTTTAGGAAGCCTGCTTAAGGGTAGAACTGGTAGATTGTCAATAGTTAAAGAGAGTGCAAAGTCATGTGTTTTATTTACATATGTGTATTTTTTAGAATTGAAAAGACATGAGCATGTTTATAGGGTGAAGAGAAAGAGCCAGTAGAAAGATAGATGGACAACACAGAAAAAAGAAGGGAAAAAAACTGGAGGAAAGAAAACACCAAGAGACAAAGTAAATCTATGTCCATATCCTAGACCACTTCACAGAACTCTAGGTTCATATTGAATACTGCCCATTAGACATGACAAAACACCATGCACAATTTAGCTTCATAGTTTCTAACACCAAAAGGCTAAAAGTAAATCCTAACCTTCACTTTCTCTCAAACCCTCACATTTTGTTGGTACTAACCAACTGTCCAGAATCTAACTAATTCTAATTACTATGACTATGTTCTCTCACCTTAACTATTAACCTGTCTGCCCACTTCCATCCTTGTCCCTTATAGTCCATTTTCCATGCAGCAGCCAAATTTATCTTCATAAATAATAAGACAAATCATGCCATTCTTTGGCCCCAAACTTTCAAAAGTAATGCCATCTAAGTCAGAAGAAAAGCTACTACATTGGCCTATAACATAACTGTCTGTGTGTTTTACTCACCCCATCTCTCACCCCTTACCCTCCTCTAGCCTGCCTTTGTCAGAAAGGGGTCAGGAATGAAAAGAATGTATGTCTGCTATAATTGTCCTTTCTTTTTCAAAGAAATAAAAGGAGGGCCAACTGTTGACATGAAAACATTGGTCATAGGTTTAAACAAGTGGGAAGAAAACATATTGCAGTTGCATAAGAATAGCTACTCTGCAAACATGAGCAGGAGATGACCTGAAATAAGTAAAGAATCCTAAGGTTGTGAATCATGCATTTTAGTGATGCCTGTTCACAGGGATGTGTGGTTTATTTCAGCCAGTACTCAGAAATCCTGGAAAAGGATCAAGAGAGACAGACAGATCCAGGTTGGGAATTATTTAGGAACAATGGAATCTAGAGTGTCTGTGTGTGTAATAGTGGGAGAAGTGCGAAGAAGGGATGTTACTATCCAGACTGGGCCTCCTCTGGGAAGGGAGTTGGGGAAACTCACCTACTATGAAGGCCTTTTGAAACCTTTTCTGAGGAATCTGACAAACACATTAGCAGCTTAGTATAGGAAAAGTTCCTAATATCTTAGCTTCCACCCCAAAGTCTCATTGAAAGAGTTAACACTAGATCTGTCTCCTTGCTAAAGTCTAACCAGAAGCATGAGTTTAAGCTTCCTTCCTTTAATTCATTTTAAACCTGTAAGGTTCCCAATTTAGACTTCCACAGATTAAGACTTTTGGGGTTGTTAAACATAAATTCAACTTGAAAGAAGATAGGATCTAAAAGGGTAGTTCCAGAGCTAGCTTCAAAGAGAATTTTTTAAATTCTAGCAGTTGAACTCCAAAGGAGGCCTACCTCACTCATTACAATTTTTGTAAAAATTAACAACAGCAACAACAAATATATAGGTAAGAAGCAGTCACTTGGGAACTAACTGGATTAGAAAGTGTCCCAAAGAAAAGTCTCTTGGAGCATTACAGGCAAAACTTAAATCCATGCATAAAGGTCTTTGACAAACATAGTTAATGTGTTAAAAAGCAAAAACACTGCTTTCCCAACAAAGGTCTGTATAGTCAAGGATACGGTCTTTCCAGTAATCATGTATGGTTCTGAGAGCTGGACCATAAAGAAGGCAGAACACCAAAGAATTGATGCTTTCAAAATGTGATGATGGAAAAGCCTCTTAAGAGACCATCCCCAAGGAAAAAAAAAAAGCAAAAAGGCAAACAAGTTGTCTGAGGAGGCCTTACAAATAGCTGAGTAAAGAAGAGAAGCTAAAGGCAAAGGAAAAAAAGGAAAGATATATCCATCTGAATGCCAAGTTCCAAAGAATATCAAGGAGAGATAAGAAAGCCTTCCTCAGAGATCAATGCAAAGAAATAGAGGAAAACAATAGAATGGGAAAGACTAGACATCTCAAGAAAATTAGAGATGCAGGGACTATTTCATGCAAAGATGGGAACAATAAAGGACAGAAACAGTATGGGCCTAACAGAAGCAGATGACATTAAGAAGAGGTGACAAGAATACACAGGAGAACTATACAAAAACGATCTTCATGACCCAGATAACCATGATGGTGTGATCACTCACCTAGAGCCAGACATTTTGGAATGTGAAGTCAAGAGGACCTCATGAAGAATCACTACGAACAAAGCTAGAGGAGGTGATAGAATTCCAGTTGAGCTATTTCAAATCCTGAAAGATGATGCTGTGAAAGTTCTGCACTCAGAATGCCAGCAAATTTGGAAAACTCAGCGGTGGCCACTGAACTGGAAAAGGTCAGTTTTCATTCCAATCCCAAAGAAAGGTAATGCCAAAGAATGCTCAAACTACCACACAATTGCACTTAGCTCACACGCTAGCAAAGGAATGCTCAAAATTCTCCAAGCCAGGCTTCACCAGTATGTGAACTGTGAAATTTCAGATGTTCAAGCTGGATTAAGAATAGGCAGAGGAACTAGAGTTCAAATTGCCAATATCAGTTGAATCATAGAAAAAGCAAGAGACTTCCAGAAAAACATCTACTTTTGCTTTATTGACTACACCAAATCCTCTGACTGTTGTCGATCACAATAAACTGTGGAAAATTCTTCAAGAGACAGGAATACCATATCACCTGACCTGCCTCCTGAGAAATCTGTATACAGGACAAGAAGCAACAGTAAGAACTGGTCATGGAACAACAGACTGGTTGCAAATTGGGAAGGAGTACATCAAGGCTGTATATTGTCACCCTGCTTATTTAACTTATATGCAGAGCAAATTATGCAAAATGCCAGGCTGGATGAAGCACAAGCTGGAATCAAGATAGCTGGGAGAAAAATCAATAACCTCAGAAATGCAGACGTCACCATCTGCGAAGAGGAACTAAAGAGCCTCTTGATAAAGTGAAAGAGGAAAGTGAAAAAGTTGGCTTAAAACTCAGCATTCAAAAACGTAAGATCATGGCATTCGGTCCCATTACTTCATGGCAAATAGATGGGGAAACAATGGAAACAGTAACAGACTTTATTTTCTTGGACTCCAAAATCACTGCAGATGGTGACTTAAGCCATGAAATTAAAAGATGCTTGCTCCTTGGAAGAAAAGCTATGATAAACCTAGACAGAGTATTAAAAGCAGATACATTACTTTGCCAACAAAGGTTCATCTAGTCAAAGATATGGTTTTTCCAGTAGTCACACATGGATGTGAGAGTTGGACCATAATGAAAGCTGAACACCAAAGATCTGATGCTTTTGAACTGTGGTGTTGAAGAAGACCTTTCAGAGTCCCTTGGACTTCAAGGAGATCAAAGCAATCAACCGTAAAGGAAATCAGTCTTGAATATTCATTAGAAGGACCATTGCTGAAGCTGAAACTCCAATACCTTGGCCACCTGATACAAAGAACTGACTCATTGGAAAAGACCCTGATGCTGGGAAAAATTGAAGGCAGGAGAAGAAGGGGACACCAGAGGATGAGATGGTTGGATGGCATCACCAATGCAATGGACATGAATTTGGGCAAACTCCAGGAGATAGTAAAGGACAGGGAAGCCTGGCACGCTACAGTCCATGGGGTGGCAACAATTCAGACATGACTTGGGGAATGAACAACAACAAAGGTCTTTGGGGATGACTTTTATCTTAACATGTTCTAAATATAGTCATCTAAAGAGATGGGAATACTAGACCACCTGACCTGCCTCTTGAGAAACCTGTATGCAGGTCAGGAAGCAACAGTTAGAACTGGACATAGAACAACAGACTGGTTCCAAATAGGAAAAGGAGTCCGTCAAGGTTGTATATCATCACCCTGCTTATTTAACTTCTATGCAGACTACATCATGAGGAACGCTGGGCTGGAAGAAGCACAAGCTGGAATCAAGACTGCCGGGAGAAATATCAATAACCTCAGATACGCAGATGACACCACCCTTATGGCAGAAAGTGAAGAAGAATTCAAAAGCCTCTTGATGAAAGTGAAAGAGGAGAGTGAAAAGGTTGGCTTGAGGCTCAACATTCAGAAAATGAAGATCTGGAATCTGGTCCCATCACTTCATGGGAAATAGATGGGGAAACAGTGGAAACAGTGTCAGACTTTATTTTGGGGGGCTCCAAAATCACTGCGGATGCTGATTGCAGCCATGAAATTAAAAGACGCTTACTCCTTGGAAGGAAAGTTACTTTGGCCACCTCATGCGACAAGTTGACTCACTGTAAAAGACTCTGATGCTGGGAGGGATTGGGAGCGGGACAAGGGGACGACAGAGAACGAGATGGCTGGATGGCATCACCGACTCGATGGACATGAATTTGAGTGAACTCAGGAGTTGGTGATGGACAGGGAGGCTTGGCATTCTGTGATTCATGGGGTCGCAAAGAGTCGGACACGACTGAGCGACTGAACTGAACTGATGGATTTGTTAGTCTTTCAATACATAGAGGAAAAAAATCTAACTATTTTATCTCCATCAAAATTTAAATTATATGTACATTGATCCTTGATACTATATATGTAAGGATTATTAAGTCCTCAATGTTTTTCTATAGCAGAGCACCACTTTCCCTTTAGAGCAACAACATATCCCAGGCAATATACACAATCATAGGAATCAAAACTAAATTTATTTAAAGGTCTCAAAGCATCTTGTAGTCATCAGTAAATAAAATTCTCCCCTGACTAAAATACCTGTTCTTAGAAAGCAGACTTTCATTAAAAACTTCTCTCAAAATCAATTTTTTGTTTTCTACTTTTTAACATGAAAGGAAACCCCATTCTTATATAATCACCAAATAATCTAGTAGAAATATATTTTATTGAACTTGAAAGTGGAATCCAAAGCTACACTTCTAAATTTTATCACTTCTAACCTAGTGGACATTTCTAGTAAATGACCTGCAAATCCCTCACACTCAGCATGTCCAAAAACGAACTGCCCTCTTGTCCCAGTATTACCTGCCCCTTCTTTACCACCTTAGAAAGAGCTTTGTCATTCACTCATCAGAATTAGCCAGAAATCTCCAAATCCTTTTGAACTCTTCTTTCTACTTTCTCACTCATTCATTCATTCACCAAAGCAACTTAAATGTTTCAGGAACTTTATATCAGTTCAGTTCAGTCACTCAGTCATGTCCGACTCTTTGTGATGCCATGGACTGCAGCATGCCAGGAATTTTACATACAAGCCCTTATTTAGCATTTTAAATGACTCTGTATGTAGGGCCTATTATCTTCACTTTATAGATGACAGTTTAGATAATTAATGCAAATTCTTAATAAGAGATAAAAAATGAACCTAGATTTATCTCATTCCAAAGTCCAAGGTCTTTTTATAAGCCAAACTGTCTATGCTAGACCATGGGCAACTATGGGCCATGTGCCAAGTCTGGCCATCTATATCTTTTTAAAGTTTTATTAGAACACAGTATGTTCGTTTGTTTGTGTGCTTTCTATGGCTGCTTTAGCACTACAACAGCAGAGATGAAGAGTTGCAAAAGAGACATTACAACCTGTGAAGCCTAAGACAATTATCTGGCCTTTTATAAAAAAAGATTTTGTCAGTTCTAAGCTGTATCATCCATCATATCTCTACCAACTCAGTTTATGTCTTCCTGGATTACTCCAAGAGCACCCCAACCGGTTTCTTTGCCCACAGCCTCCATCTCCTTCAATCTATCTTCCACACTGAAGAATAAAATCCTTTTTTATCTCATAACCATCAGCAAAAATGACGAAATCCTTCTCAACCTATACAAGGCCTTTGGCATCTTGGTTCCTTTCTTCCTCGCCTTCCTCCTACTTTCCATTCAAGCTAAATTGAAATATGCAGAGAACAGCAGATGGGTCGACTCAGTTCATTCCTGTGATTTTTCACATAAGTTCCCTTTCCCTGGAAAATACCTTAGTCTTCCCTCATTTACCTACTTGCTTTTGCATCCTGAGCTCAAGTGTCAATTCCTCCTAGAATTGACTGGATTCCTGAATCCTGGATTCCTCAGGGTGAACTAGGTGAACTTTTTTAATTAATTTTTTTTCAACATATGTTCAATGAGCACATCTACCAACTAAGGCTTCCCTATTGACTCAGGCAGTAAAGAATCTAACTGCAATGAAGGAGACCTGGATGAAATACCTGGGATGGGAAGATCCTCTGGAGAAAGGAATTGCTATCCACCCCAGTACTCTTGCCTGGAAAATTCCAAGGACAGAGGAGCCTGGTCAGCTATGGCCCATAGTGTTGCAAAAAATCAGACACAACTGAGCAACTAATACTTTCACTTTCATCAACTAGGCACAATACTTTGTACTGAACACATGACAAACAAGACAGTTTTCAAACGGTTTTCAAACTACTGGACTGTACATCTGAAACAGCTAAACCATAAAAAAGGTGCCCATAACCCTGAACTTTGGGCTTCACAAAATATGTTTCTTCATGGGATATTAAGCTCATTAAAGAAAAGGGAAGAAAAAAGTCTTTTTTACAAGCAAGGGTAAAGCAGATACAAAGAACTGACCCAGTTTCCAAAATAAACATTAAGCTTAAAACTCTCTCCATCTGGCTAAACTAAAACCAGAAATGAAAATCAGCATGTCCACACTCTATGTCCTAACTACACCACAATAATAAAGAAAAAATTTAACATATAACTTATTATTATATCTGTGTCACCTAAAGTCTCATGTTAAGATTTGTAGACAATTTTTTAAATTTTTTGGAGAAGTGTAACAACTCTTAACCCTTTTAAAAGGTTAACGACATTTAACCCTGCCTAGATATCTATTTAGACCAAATATCCGTCAGAGTCCCCATTGGGCATTCTCCCTGGGTCCATTCCTTTATCCTGAGGCAAACATCTTTTAGTCTTCCAAGCTGCCTAACTTCTATAGGGTAAAATGCTGTTATTTCCAAAAGCTTAATTTCTTTTCTCCATAATATTCCTTGGCAGTCTTCCCTCTCCTCTTTACTGAATATATTCTGTACAATACATATCTTACTCTCTGTAAAATAGAGTATGCACTGTATATGAAAAGTCCTAAACTTTTAAGTGACACCTCTTCTTTTTCCATATTAACCTAATCTCCAATAATCAGTCCAATTCAAAGAACAAGGTCATAACTATACTAACTGAACCTCAGATATATCAAATGTTCATATTGAAAGTGACCTTAAAAGTTATTTATTTCAATTTCTGCACTTTGCACTTGAAAAAATTAAAATCCAAAGAGATCCAAAGCCATTCAAGGTCACACAGACCTTTGCTCCAGCTTATTCTATTAATATATTTTTACAGTCTCTGAGTCTAACCATATTGCATTTATTTCTGTTTCCTATGGAGCTGGTTAAGTGCAATACCACACTCTCAGATTGGCTTTTATCCAAACTCCACTGAGGTACTAAATGAGCCCATGAACTAGAGAATCTGCGTGGCATCTGTCTCCTCTGCGTGATGTTGAGTGACCAGTGTGTAACTAAGTGCTCCCTGGTCACTCTTAAATACCCTCTTGGAGATCTGAATTTCCTGTCATACATATCCCACTGGCAGATGTTCCTACTATTCTTCTAAATGTGTTAAACCATTTGCCTGATGCATTATAAACCATACCAGTCAATTATAGAAAGTTCTTAAACTGTTGAAGCTATCATCAATTACAGATCATTTAAAAATTACAGTAGCATTGTTATGACTGGGTTTCCTCTCTTCCAATTAAACCCAGGCAGTTTTCACATTTGTAGTTTTTGTTTTTCTCTTTTTTTTTTTATTGGAGGCTAATTACTTTACAGTAATATATTGGTTGCTTTTGCCATACATTGACATGAATCTGCCCCGGGTGTACATGTGTTCCCCTTCTTGAACCCCCCTCCCACCACCCTCCCCCCCATATCCTCCCTCCAGGTCATCCCCGTGCACCAGCCCCGAGCATCCTGTATCATGCGTCGAACCTGGACTGGTGATTCGTTTCACATATGATAATATACATGCTTCAATGCCATTCTCCCAAATCATCCCACCTTCACCCTCTCCCACAGAGTCCCAAAGACTGTTCTATACACCTATGTCTCTTTTGCTGTCTCGTATACAGGGTTGAGGTTACCATCTTTCTAAATTCCATATATATGCATTAGCATACTGTATTGGTGTTTTTCTTTCTGGCTTACTTCACTCTGTTTAATAGGCTCCAGTTTCATCCACCTCATTAGAACTGATTCAAATGCATTCTTTCTAGTGGCTGAGTAATGTGTATATGTACCAAAGCTTTCTTATCCATTCATCTGCAGATGGACATCTAGGTTGCTTCCATGTCCTGGCTATTATAAACAGTGCTGCGATGAACATTGGAGTACATGTGTCTCTTTCAGTTCTGGTTTCCTCGGTGTGTATGCCCAGGAGTGTGATTGCTGGATCATATGGCAGTTCTATTTCCAGTTTTTTGAGGAATCTCCACACTGTTCTCCATAGTGGCTGTACTAGTTTGCATTCCCACCAACAGTGTAAGAGGGTTCCCTTTTCTCCACACCCTCTCCAGCATTTATTGCATGGAGACTTTTGGATAGCAACCATTCTGACTGGTGTGAAATGGTATCTCATTGTGGTTTTGATTTGCATTCCTCTGATTATGAGGGATGTTGAGCATTTTTTCATGTGTTTGTTAGCCATCTTTATGTCTTCTTTGGAGAAATGTCTGTTTAGTTCTTTGGCCCAGTTTTTGATTGGGTCGTTTATTTTTCTGGAATTAAGCTGAAGGAGCTGCTTGTATATTTTGGAGATTAATTCTTTGTCAGTTGTTTCATTTGCTATTATTTTCTCCCATTCTGAAGGCTGTCTTTTCACCTTGCTTATAGTTTCCTTTGCTGTGCAGAAGCTTTTGATTTTAATTAGGTCCCATTTGTTTATTTTTGCTTTTATTTCCAATATGCTGGGAGGTGGGTCTTAGAGGATCCTGCTGTGATTTATGTCGGAGAGTGTTTTGCCTACGTTCTCCTCTAGGAGTTTTATAGTTTCTGGTCTTACATTTAGCTCTCTAATCCATTTTGAGTTTATTTTTGTGTATGGTGTCAGGAAGTGTTCTAGTTTCATTCTTTTACAAGTGGCTGACCAATTTTCCCAGCACCACTTATTAAAGAGACTGTCTTTTCTCCATTTTATATTCTTGCCTCCTTTCTCAAAGATAAGGTGTCCATAGGTGCATGGATTTATATCTGGGCTTTTTATTTTGTTCCATTGATCTATATTTCTGTCTTTATGCCAGTACCATACTGTCTTGAGGACTGTGGCTTTGTAGTAGAGCCTGAAGTCCGGCAGGTTAATTCCCCCAGTTCCATTCTTCTTCCTCAAGATTGCTTTGGCTATTCGAGGTTTTTTGTATTTTCATACAAATTGTGAGATTATTTGTTCTAGCTCTGTGAAAAATATCCTTGGTAGCTTGATAGGGATTGCATTGAATGTATAAATTACTTTGGGTAGTATACTCAGTATCACAATATTTATTCTTCCAATCCACGAACACGGTATATTTCTCCATCTATCAGTGTCCTCTTTGATTACTTTCACCAGTGATTTATAGTTTTCTATGTACAAGTCTTTTGTTTCTTTAGGTAGATATATTCCTAAGTATTTAATTCTTTTCATTGCAACAGTGAATGTGTTTTACTTTTAAAGGCTTACTTTGCATGGCATCCTACCAGGACAGATTCTGATCATTTTAGACCCCATGAGTCAGGCTGCTTCAATTGGCAACTAAGCAGGCAACAATGGAAAAAGTGAAAACTGTTTTTAAATAAAATAAATACCCAAGTACTTTGAAATAGGCTGTTAACATGTTTACTAACACGTATAACATTTTATAATATATTAAAACAAAACAAAGAAAATGAAAACAAATTTTTGGTTGAACACAATTTATGGCAAAAAGTTACCTAAAACATTCTTATTTTATGTTTCTTTTTTTATAAAGTTGTAATGAAAAACACAAGTGTATAGTCTTTTTTACAATGGTTGGAATAAGCTAAAATGCAATTTATGTGATTATTTAGTAAGGAAGCAAGAGCTAACCAATTGTTTTCTTGATACATCTGTCAGGGGAGTGTGTAATTTCCTCAGTTCTGTCTCGCCACAGCAAAAATTTGAAGCGACAGACAGACCAATGTTACAACTCCGTGTTACAGCTCAGTTTTATTTGACAAGCAAAGGAAAATACATCCTTGAGGCATGTGGGCAGCTGACCCAAAAGATGCAAAGAGAAGAGAAGCCCCGGCTCAATTTTGGCTCCTCTTTTTATGTTTTTATCCTCCCCCTGAGCCTGCCTATGTAAATTGGGTTGCCAGGAGGGCTGTTTGTTTTACCTGCGGTCCTCACTCCAGTCCTTGGACCTTCCTTTGTTCTATTTTCATGGGCTTTTCCCTTCTTTGTCTTTTAGCCACCGCCATTTTGGACTCCTTTTTTCTATTCTAACTACCTAACACATCTTTAAAAGAGGATTCATAAAAATATTAAGGCAAAAAGGATAATTATATCAGAAAAAAATTTTAATTCGTATTCCTTTGTTTTATAGCAATCAAAACAAGTCATCAGTATATGAAGGTGTTTTCTGAATAGAAAAGCGAAATTAGTCTGCTAATATTCAGGAAAAAAAAAGTTATTAAGGGCTCAATAATAAGATTATATGAATGAAATGGAATAGAAAGCATTTAAGGAAGGCATTATTAAGTATTTACTAAACAAACTGGCAGAGATTACCCACATCTTGATCTAAAAAAGAAAAGGTATGCTATTCTTCACAACTACTACAGAACTAAACTTTGAAAATGCTCTTTTTCACAAAAGCCCTTTAGTGGTAATTAGTGAATATTAGCAGAGTAGTTAGTTTCATTCATGATTAGACATGATTAGGAGGAGCTGACTGTCCTGGGGTAGTAATGGCTGCTACCAGAACCAAAGGGTGCACTCAAGGCATAGAGCATAGAAGAAAAGATAAATCTGAGAAAAAGAACACATGGTAGTAGACCTATGTAAGAAACAACCCTTCCAGATCTGGAATCTGAGCAGGAGCAAATGTAAGAACACTAAATTGAAGCCTAAGAAATCCATAGGTAGCAGAAAAGAGAAATACCCTGGGACACTGCTGACACAGAAGGTACCAAGAGGAAACAGAAGGTACCTGGGGTTGGAGGGAGGCCATGGTCATAAACTATGATATCAACAAGGAGAACCTTGAGACTATGGTCCAGGACAGAGTTCACACAATTCAGCATCAGGGAGAAAGAACTGAGGAGTCTGAGAAGACAGGCCATTAAAGAAAGAAGAAGGTTCATAAAGGCTCTAGGAACTGGAATTGCTGCTGCTGCTGCTAAATCATGTCACTTTTGTCCAACTCTGTGCGACCCCATAGATGGCAGCCCACCAGGCTCCCCCGTCCCTGGGATTCTCCAGGCAAGAACACTGGAGTGTGTTGCCATCTCCTTCTCCAATGAATGCATGAAAGTGAAAAGTGAAAGTGAAGTCGCTCAGTCATGTCTGACTCTTCGTAACCCCATGGACTGCAGCCTACCAGACTCCTCCGCCCAAGGGATTTTCCAGGCAAGAGTACTGGAGTGGGTTGCCATTGCCTTCAGGAACTGGAATTGCTGCCATTTAAGTTTTTAAACTTTGCTAGAAGGCACAAAAGTTTCAGGTAGCTTTCTCCAGAAAAAAATAATCTATCATTTACAAGTAGTGATTACTTTCTCAACAGAAAATAGGCAGTTGGTATCTCCATCAACCTTCTGAAAAACATCTTTCTCAATTATTGACTTATAAAGTTACAAGTGGTGCTTCTCAAGCAGTCAGCACAGATTGACTGGAATCCTAGAACAACTGAAAGCACAAACCTGTTTATCTCCTTCTTCCCTTCCTTCCCTTGTCCATCACACACACACACACACACACACACACACGCACACAATCTCTGGATAAGTCTGAGGCTGATGACACTTTTTAGGTTCTAAGAACACTTACTAGGTTTGTTTTCCTCTGTTTTCCTTGATGCTGTCACAGGATAATTATATTGGGAAAACATTATACTAAGAACACAAACAGCTGCAACAGCCACATTTGGCTGATATTTTGTACACGTGTGTCTAATAAGATTTGGAATTGTGGGAAGTTATTGTAACACTTCATGGAGCTTAACAGTTTTCAATCATCTTCCTGTGTTGTTTCAAAGGAAGAATTCAATGAAATTACCAAGGATCCAAGGACTAAGAAGGAAATTAAAAGGCATCTCCTTGGAACACTCTGGCTACAGAAGATGGATTTTTTCAGAGGCATAAAAAGAAAAACAAACTCAAAAGATAGAAATTGGTTTATTCCACTTTGAAAGGATTTATAGCAGAACCTCAAGAAGGAAAAGGATCACTTTTTGCCCAGATCTTTGTTTTGAAATCAATTCGGGAAGTGAAGAGAAGGAGACAGGAGAAAGAAATGTTGACATAGCAATATATTGGCTATCCATGAATTAGGGAAGAAGGAGGCCGACAATGAACTAAATGAAGTTTTGGAAAACTCAACTGAATCTATGTGAAAATTTCTAGAGGTGGTAGTTTCAGAAGGTAGTTGGTAAAAACAAAAACTACGGTGGGAGAAACAGTTGTTGGTGATTCTACTGCCTCGCCTCTCAGAACTTATTATCAGGCCACATAAGAAACTTAAGGCTGGAACAACCCATGGACAGAAGAGCCTGGCAGGCAACAGTCCACGAGGTCACAAAAGAGTTAACAATCCACCTGAAGTAGTTGCTGCACTACCATGGGCAGACAATACAGGTGAGCTCTCCAGGCTTTCACAAAGGAATCACGGCTAAAATTCAAAGTGTGCATTCTTCTGGCATGTGTGTTCATCAGAGATCCAAATGGGGTGGATTCAAGGACTGGAGATTTTCCTTATGATCATCAGGGACATCTTCAACTTCATTCATCATACAACAAATTTTGACTGGGCACAGCATTAAGAACTGTTTAGAAGTTGAATATATAGAGATCCAAAAAAAAAAAAAAGCAGACAAAGGCCATACTGTCATGGAGCTTACATTCTGAAAAAAAGGAAAACAGAGTAAACATGTTTTTCAGGCCTTGTAGGTACAATAAAGAAAAGATTAAAGGGAAGAGAATAAGAGTGACTGGCATTGCAGTGGGTAGCATTGAGAAGAATTTCTGGAGAGGTGGTTTGATTGGAGACCTGCCTGAATTGGGGCATAAGTCAGGGGAGGGATTTATAAGCAGTGGGGGAAGCAGTACAAGGAGCCTGAGACAGTACTGTTTTCTGATGTGTACAGCAAAATGGTTGGCTTGGATTGAGTAGGATAAGCAAGAGTGGGAATGGTAAAAAGTGAGGTGAGTGAGGCAAGTGAGGGCCAGACCATTAAAGCTTTGACTGAAGCGGTGGGAGATGAGGATTTTATTTCACATGCAGTGTAAAACACTGGAAGACTATGAACACAGGAACAATAGTTCTTACTTTCTGAGTAGAGATTATGAGTCAAGGGTAAAAATGAAGCAACATATAGGAGATTATTAGTTGATCTTGGATGGTAAGCTACAGAAGTGGGGAGAAATAATCAAATATACTTTGAAGCTAAAGTCAACACGACTTGTTATGAATAGATGTAATACACAAGAAAAACAGGAATCTAAGATAATTCCCAGGTTTGGGGTCTGAGAAACAAATAATGGTGTCCTTCAGCTCTACTGCTGCTGCTGCTACTGCTAAGTAGCTTCAGTCGTGTCCGACTCTGTGCGACCCCATAGACGGCAGCCCACCAGGCTCCGCCGTCCCTGGGATTCTCCAGGCAAGAACACTGGAGTGGGTTGCCATTTCCTTCTCCAATGCATGAAAGTGAAACGTGAAAGTGAAGTCGCTCATTCGTGTCCGACTCTTAGCGACCCCATGGACTGCAGCCTACCAGGCTCCTCTGTCCATGGGATTTTCCAGGTCCTTCAGCTCTACATAGATTTTATTTTTCTGTTATTGTCTTGTTGAAAAATTAAACTACACTAATATGTCAACTCTGAAAAATAGTTTGACAAGTTCTTTTATAAAAATAGGACACTATTTGTCCAAGAAATCTCTTTTCTGGATATTTATCCCAGAGAACTGAAAGTTATGTCCAAACAAAAAACTATACACAAACAAGGTATGCTATTCTCCACAACTGCTTCAGAACTAAACTTTGAAAAAGTTCTTTTTCACAAAAGCCCTTTAGCAATGAATTTAGTGAATTTATTTATTATAATAACCAAAAACTGGAAATTATCAAAATGTCCTTCAATGGATGAATGATTAAGCAGTAGTATATCCAAACCATGAAATACTGTTCAGGAATAAGAAGGAACAAACTATTAATACACTCAATCACTTAGATAGATTTCAAGAGACTTATGCTGAGTGGAAAAGATCCATTTCAGAAAACCACATTTTGCACGATTCCACTTATGTAACATTTTCAAAATCACAAAATTATATAGATAAAGAACAGGTCAGTAGTTGCCAGGGTTAGGGAGGCTTGGGGAAGGGGTGAGTGTGACATGAAGGAGATCTTTGAGGTAACAGAATAATTCTGTGTTTTGATTTCAGTAGTGGTTACAGGAATCCACAAATGTGATAATACAACACAGAGCTTTCCACACACTGTATCACAGCCAATGTTGATGTTGTACTAGAGCCCTATAAGATATAACTATTGTAGAAAACTAAGGGAAGAGCACAAAGTCCTCAGTATTCTTTTTTTTTTTTTTTTTGGAGTTAAATTTCTTTACAATGCTGTGCTTGTTTCTGTCATACAACAAGAACCAGCTATATGTATACACACATCCCCTCCCTCTTGAGCCTCCTTCCCACCTCCCTACCCCAACACCCCATTCCTCTAGGTTATCACAGAGCACCAAACTGAGCTCCCTGAGCTATACAGCAGGTTCCCACTATCTACCCATTTAACACACAATAATGTATAAATGTCATTCCTACTCTCCCAATTTGTCTTATATACCTCCCCTTCCACTAGACTATCTTTGCAAATTTCAGTGAATCTATAATTACTTCAAAATTAATTTTTTTTTACTTAACCATGTTCAAGTATAAGGCAAAATGCATTATATAAATATTAAAAAGTATAATAATAAATACTGAATCCGACAAAATCTTTTCTGAATTTGTAAAGCACCTCTTCTGCTAATACATCTCATCACTTTCAGTATGTAGGCAGCAGTTTAATTAAGAGATCATCAAGATCTCGTTGTGAGAACATTTTCCTCCTAAAAGCCTGTGGAGCAAACATCACCTGGAATTGACACTCTACCTCTCAAACTCTTAAGCAGCAAAGAGAACCTGTGTGTTCTTGCAGCAAAGAGAACCTGTGTGTTCTTGTTTCTGTACCCATTTAAAAGAGTATGGAAAACTAAACACTGTTAACATCAGTGTCCAGTAACTTGCAGACATTCTGAACTCTGCAAATTACCTTGTTTAGACTCATACTGACCTTTCACAAGTTAACTAACATTCCTAGACTCTTACATTGTTCCCATTAATGTCAAAATATAAAATTGTATAACATGGAATCTCAAAAAGGATGGCTTAGACCAAAATCAATTAACATGACCCAGAGGCTACACACTAATCATAACTTCAGTCCTGAGGTTACTCCAGGTCTCAGAACTAGGCTTGGATAAATCATCCAAGTCAATGTGACACATGGTGTATATGGTGGAGAAGTCCCCCTCAAAATCTCCTTTTTCAACAACTTCTTTTGTATATATATCCTTAGTGTTCTGATCTCCTGTATTGTCCAATCTCAGTCTGATGGTGGTGATAGAATACCTGGTCCTTCACTTCTGTAGAGAAGCATCCTACTCCCAAGAACATCATCAAGTCATTTGGTACTCAGGTCTGCATGCCTCATCCTAGACACGTTCATCATTGCTGAATGCCCTGACAATTACTAATCCTTTCATTCTCTCAACCTGGCATATATTCCACCTAGAATTCTGTAATGGAGACTAGATTTATAAATACTTTTACTTGTCTAAATTGTAAAAAACTACATAAGACTATTAACTAAAACATTTTATAAACAGGCTATCTCAGATCACATCCTGTCTACTTTTCAGAATTTAATGCATTGCCAAAAAAACCTATCAAGAAAGACACTGTCTTGTTGATGTTGCTCTTTCTTTGGAAATAGCTCTGCTAGGAACAATGCTATAAACAGAATTAAATCAAAGAAATACCATTCTGATTTTTTTATCACTCCATTCATACTGTTTTTTATGTGCTAATACATTCTAAAGAGTAAAATATATCAGTTTGCATTTCTATTTTCTAAGGCTGAATAAAAATTAAAGCAAGGTAAATGAAATGGATTAAACATCCTTCTGAAGACAAAGTAGTTTCATTTTACTTCTACCCAAGATTGGAGCTGAACAGCTGTCAACAATAATACTTTTTTTAAAAAAAAAGAAAAGATACTTACAGCCAACCATCATCATGGCCACTGAAAACATTTTCTCCACGTCTGTGGTAGGAGCTATGTTTCCAAATCCTATGGTTGTAAGGCTTGTCATGGTAAAGTAGAGAGAGGACACATACAGGGAATCCTTGCTGGGTCCTCCTTCCCATATCCCTGCACTGGTATTGTATCGATACGGAGTCCCAATGCTCAAGGCCAGCTGGTAGAGCCAACTGTCTATTTGGATGGTGTTCGTGACTTCATCGATGACCTCGTAGTCCCCAATGCTGTACCATATGCAGGCCAGCCAGTGAGCAACTAGTCCAAACACACAAACCAGCAGCACAAGGACAGCTGCTCCATACTCCAGGTAATGGTCCAATTTCCTGGCAACACGGCCCAGTCTCAAGAGACGCACCACTTTTAAAGAACTGAAGAGACTGCTGATTCCCTGAATAAAAGAAAAGAAATGATGCAACACTTTCAGAAAAGCAAAGGCTGGTGAAAACAGAATAATGTCTCACCTTAATGAACGCAAGCACAATTTATATACTAAGAACATACACATACATAATACAGCTCTGACTTTAAGCCAACAACAAAGTTTAAATGATAAAGAAAGTTTTTATATGCAGATTCCTTCCCACCAGGAAATAAGATATTTGTGAATTATTAGATTTACAAAAATGTTTCATTAGGTAAGACCCAGTTTATTTTCATAAGGGGAGTATAAATAGCACAGAGAAAAACCAAAGAAGAAAATAGCTCAGATGCAATACACAGAGTATAGAAATAGGGTGATAAATTCAGACCTTTCATTTCTTCTCCTTGTAAAATGTTTCCTCTACTCTAAAAGATTTTATTTCTTACTTTATAAATGCTATGAACAGCAAAACTTCTGAAAAAGGGGATCCTAGTTTTACTGTCAAGCAAACAGGAAATATTTCTGTGTATATTAGAAGAATGAGCAAATGTCACTGCTGCTTCCACCACCTCCTGCCAGTTATGAAAATCACTAAATTTGTAGAGCTGTGAAAAAGTGAAGAGTTGAACCTAGAATGGGATACCTATGAAATCCTATCATCCTCTAGCAATAGTCATAGAAAAGAATTAAAGGAAGAGCAGCAAGAAGATTCATATTTTGTTGAGAAGCTCAAAATACCAAATAGAGCATTATCCAAAAGGAAACACAGCATAGACTTTATTCAACACACCACAGACTTTATTCAGTCCATGAAGTTCCCAAAGTTACTTTTTTTGCAAAGCATGCAGTAAGCCACTCAGAGACGTTAACGTCATTCCTGGTGCAGAAGAGGAAGAGAAAGCAGTGACCCAGGACCCTCTCATCTGATCATCACCTCAAGTCTCACAGAGTCCATGACTTCCTTACTACTAACTCTGTCTCCCAGAGGGGAGACAAGGAATCTAACGTAACCTGAAAGTGAAGTCAAAGTGTCAGCTGTTCAGTTGTGTCCAACTCTTTGTGACTCCGTGGAATGTAACCCACCAGGCTCCTCTGTCCATGGAATTCTCCAGGCAAGAACACTGGAACGGATAGCCATTCCCTTCTCCAGAGGACCTTCCCAACCCAGGGATCAAACCCAGTTCTCCTGAATTGCAGGTAGATTCTTCACCTAATCTGAGCTTAATTCTGATCAACAAAGAAGAACTTGTTGGTAAAGTAAAACAGACACAATATTAATGAGACTCTAATTATGGCATTGTATAGTTACAGTGAAGAAGGTTAAGAATGCATTTTATTATACTCTATATGATGATATATGTTTGAAATTTTGCAAAAGAAAAATGTGAAATAGAGAGAGTGAAAACAAAGAGAAGTAGAAACAGGAGACCTAGTGGAAACAAAAGAGGAACAGGAACATCCTGTCTCAGTTTTCTGTCTCAAGCTCAATATCCTTCAGTTCAGTTCAGTTCAGTCACTCAGTCGTGTCCGACTCTTTGTGACCCCATGAATCACAGCACGCCAGGCCTCCCTGTCCATCACCAACTCCCAGAGTTCACTCAAACTCATGTCCATCGAGTCGGTGATGCCATCCAGCCATCTCATGCTCTGTCGTCCCCTTCTCCTCCTGCCACCAATCCCTCCCAGCATCAGAGTCTTTTCCAGTGAGTCAACTCGTCACATGAGGTGGCCAAAGTATTGCAGTTTCAGCTTTAGCATCAGTCCTTCCAATGAACACCCAGGACTGATCTCCTTTAGAATGGACTGGTTGGATCTCCTTGCAGTACAAGGGACTCTCAAGAGTCTTCTCCAGCACCACAGTTCAAAAGCATCAATTCTTCGACGATCAGCTTTCTTCACAGTCCAACACTCACGTCTATACATGACCACAGGAAAAACCATAGCCTTGACTAGACGGACCTTTGTTGGCAAAGTAATGTCTCTGCTTTTTAATATGCTATCTAGGTTAGTCAAAACTTTCCTTCCAAGGAGTAAGCATCTTTTAATTTCATAGCTGCAATCACCATCTGCAGTGATTTTGGAGCCCCCAAAAATAAAGTCTGACACTGTTTCCACTGTTTCCCCATCGATTTCCCATGAAGTGATGGGACCAGATGCCATGATCTTCATTTTCTGATGTTGAGCTTCAAGCCAACTTGTTCACTCTCCTCTTTCACTTTCATCAAGAGGCTTTTGAGTTCCTCTTCACTTTCTGCCATAAGGGTGGTGTCATCTGCATATCTGAGGTTATTGATATTTCTCCCAGCAATCTTGATTCCAGCCCAGTGTTTCTCATGATGTACTCTGCATATAAGTTAAATAAGCAGGGTGACAATATACAACCTTGACGTATTCCTTTTCCTATTTGGAACCAGTCTGTTGTTCCATGTCCAGTTCTAACTGTTGCTTCCTGACTTGCATACAGGTTACTCAAGAGGCAGCTCATGTGGTCTGGTATTCCCATCTCTTTCAGAATTTTCCACAGTTTATTGTGATCCATATCCTTAGGCCTGGCTCTATTTATATTTCTACTCTCAAAGGCTGTGGCATATACACAGCCTTAAATCAATTCTTATTTCACTTGAACACTTTGGGGAGGGGAGATATTGAACTTCAAACAGTTCAAAAGGGTAGCATTAGTAAAATTCAGATGATGAGTGGCATCATTCAGTGACATGAGATGTTGAGAGGTAAGAAGATTCAAGAGAGTCTGGAAGCTCTCAAAACAAAGGAACTATGCAATCATGAACAAGAAGACCAAAATAAGTATTTATCAAGCATTTCTATATGTCAGGCTATGAGTTGAGCCCTGGGGACATTAAGACAAATATGCCTTGCCTCTGCTCTAAAGAAACAGAAACATTCTGTAGTCAAAATGCATGAACTCAAACGGTTAAATTAAAAAATAAATACAGTGCTGTAGATGTTTTCTTCCACTTGGCTCCAATTTTTAAAAGAACCGTGGTACTTCTATTTAAATACTACAGATAAAATTTATTTCTACCATAATTTTTTTTTCTAAAAACAAAGGAAAAAGACACAGAAACTTTATCCTCAAATCAAACTAAAAAATAGTCACAACCTTCAGCTAGACTGTAAAGAATCAGGACCTACTAGAATTAAGGTCAAATGATGGAAGAACGTACTCTCTTGACCTCTGATGTGGGCAGATCTCTACAAAAGGAGGTGATCCACCCTGAGGACCACCTGCTCTAGACTCCAAACAATCAAAAAGCATGATTTTCTGTTGCTTTGAACATGTAGCCATGTTCAATATCATTTCAATATTACAAAATACTTGGTAAGAATTGTAAAGGGTTCTATGATACCACTTCCTCCTAGATCTTAGTCAGCTCCCCGGTTGACATCTCTTGCAAAATCGTTTTCTGGGGCTAGCCTTATCCCAGCTTCTATTATGCATTAGGATTCTCAATACAATTACCCTCAACTTCTCCTGGTTGATTTACTACCTATCCATGTTTCAACTTACTTCAACACATGAAGGATTCACAGGTTTACTTCTCAGCACAAAACTCTTTCCCTAAGTTCCTGATACAGAAGCCAAATTCCTGCTGCACATTTCCATTTAGGTATTCCATAGGTGTTCAACAGATGAACGTCCCAAAGGGAATCTCATTTCTCCTGAATCAGTTCTTCATCTGCTTCTCTTGTGAACAACATCACTATGAAGCCCACCCCCTTTCCTGCCACACCCAGACAGTTATCAAGTTTTGAGGATCTCAGCATTCAAACTGCTCAAGATAAATCTCTCAAAAAATGTCCCTTCTTTCCTATTCCCAAGGTCATGCCTTGGTCATGGCTTCATAGTTTTCCTCCCTGTGTGACAGAAGTAGGCTCTCCATCAGCCACCCCACCTCCATTCTCACTCCCTTTACTTATCTAATCACCCTGGATAAGCTATTGTTTTATATTACATATATATATATATATATATATACACACATATATATATATATAAAATCATGTCCCTCTCTGACCTAAAATCTTTGGTGTTAGCTCATTACATAAAGCATTAAGTGTTTACTCCTTACTCTGACATGAAAAGTTCTTCAGGACCTTGCATCTGTCTATCTGGTCAGCATCTCCCTCAGCAATTCCTCCCCATGATATCTAGGCTTACACCATGCTCAGCTATGTATCGCTCCCAGAGTGCCCATGCTGCTTCATGCTACATTATAAGTTGTTCCTTCTGCTTAAAGCACCCTTCCCTCCCACTCTCTTGGTAGCCAGGGCCTTACTTAGAGTTATGACAAAGACTCTCTCCCCCATATACATTTCTCTGACATCTTCCTCCCCAACCTATTATCTACATGGTCACACTCACTGTGAAAGTTAGGTATTCTTCCTTTGTGTTGTTATATACTCTTCGCTCATCTATATTACAATAATAATCACAAAAGTACTTTATTACAAGTCTCTGTTTGTGTGCACAACATGCCAGGAAATGCTAAATCACTTGAAGAACATAACTAGTATCAATTACAAAGCTTGTTGTTGATATTATTCAGCTGCTCAGTCATGTCCAACTATTTGCGACCCCATGGACTACAGCACACCAGGCTTCCCTGTCCTGCATTATCTTCCAGAGCTTGCTCAAACTCATGTCCATTGAGTTTTTGATGCCATCCAACCATCTCAACCTCTGTTGTCCCCTTTTCCTTCCTGCCCTCAATCTTTCCCAGCATCAGGGTCTGTTCTAATGAGTCAGCTCCTCACATCAGGTGGCCAAAGTATCGGAACTTCAGCTTCAGCATCAGTCCTTCCAATGAATATTCAAGACTGATTTCCTTTATGATTGACTGGTCTGATCTCCTTGCAGTCCAAGGGACTCTAAAGAGTCTTCTCTAACACCACAGTCAAAAACATCAGTTCTTAGGTACTCAGCCTTCATTATGGTCCAGCTCTTACATCTGTACATGACTACAGGAAAAACCATAGCTTTGACTGTATGGACCTTTGTCAGCAAAGTAATGTCTCTGCTTTTTAATATACTGTCTAGGTTTGTCATAGCTTTTCTTTCAAGGAACAAGCATCTTTTAATTTCATGGCTGCAGTCACCATCCAGTTATTTTGGAGCCCAAGAAAACAAAATCCTTTACTGTTTCCATTGTTTCCCCATCTATATTGCATGAAGTGATAGGACCGGATGCCATGATCTTCTTTTTTTGAATGTTGAGTTTTAAGCCAGCTTTTTCACTCTCCTCTTTTACTTTCATCAAGAGGCTCTTTAGTTTCTCTTCACTTTCTGCCCTAAAAGTGGCACCATCTGCATATCTGAGGTTTCTGATATTTCTCCTGGCAATCTTGATCCCAGCTTGTGATTCAGTCAGCCTGGCATTTCACATGACGTACTCTGCATATAAGTAAAATAAGCAGGAAGACAATATACAGCCTTGAAACACTCCTTTCCCAATTTTGAACAATTCTGTTGTTCCACGTCCGGCTCTAGTTTTGCTTTTTGACCTGCATACAGGTTTCTCAGGAGGCAGGTAAGGAGGTCGGTTTATGCAGTTTATTCCCATCTCTTTAAGAATATTCCACAGTTTGCGTGATCCACACAGTCAAAGCCTTCAGCATAGTCAATGAGGCAGAAGTAGATGTTTTTCTGGAATCTTTTGCTTTTTCTATGATCCAATGAATTTTGGCAATTTGATCTCTCTTTCCTCTGCCTTTTTTCAATTAAACCCAGCTTGTCCATCTGGAAGTTGTTGGTTCATGTACTGTTGAATCCTAGCTTGGAGGATTTTGAGCATGACCTTGCTAGCATGTGAAATGAGTGCAATTGTGTATTAGTTTCTACACTTTTTTGCATGGCCTTTCTTTGGTTTTGGAATGAAAACTGACCTCTTCCAGTCCTGTGGCCACTGCTGAGTTTTCCAAATTTGTTGGCATATTGTATTCCAAAGCTTGGCATACAGTAATATGTTAAGCAATCAATATATTCAGTAATATATGAAAAACTTTTTACAACACAAGTATTTGTGAGTGTGATGAATTGAATGTGTCACGGGTCAGGGAGGTGGCGTAGTTAACAATCCTATATGATAGGTATCACTGCTAAAACATAGCCTAGAAAAATTAAGTATAGCAATTTGGCTAAGTTTATGCAACTGGTAAGAGGAGGAGCCAGGATTCAAATATAGACAGTCTCATCCACACTCCTTGTTCCTAACCATTTCACTATCTGACCTCATTCTAAACCTCACTATATCTAGAGCATAATATATTATTTAACTAATCACATTAGTATTCACAGTATTGGCTTAAACACAAGCATTCTCTAGAACATTGAATCAAGAAGATTATATAGCTTGCTTTCATCTTATTCCCACCCAGGCACAGCAGTGACCCCCTTAGGAGTCTGTGAAGGCCCTAGAACCCAAGAGAATCTACAGTTCTCTAACATGGACCAACTCATTTCATCCTCACAATATCAGGACTCCTATCTCCATTGTTCATAGGAGGACACTGAAGCTCAGACAGGTTAAACAACCTGTCAAAAGTCATACAGCTAGTAAGGAATGGAAGCATCACTCAGACCTAGTCTTCAGATTCTACATGCAGTTCCCATGATAGCCAACAGCAGCAGTCTTCCTGTCCTCAGCCACAATAATCATTGCAATAATAATCATCCTAGAAGACAATATCAAATTTATCCTCCAGGGGCTCATCATAGACATTAAACACAATCTCTTCTACTGGCCTTCAAGGTCTACAAGCCCATCTCTAAACTGCTGGGTCATTTCCAACCATGACTTTGCTGAACAATAATGTTCCAGTCAAACCAAACTTTTTGCTCTCAAAAACAACCCCAAAATTTCACCTTTTAATTTGTCTACAGTATCCCTTTCATCTACTTATGAAACCAGAAACTGTTATTCAAAATAAGCAATACAGAAATAAGGAAGTTTGTTTTATTTGGAAAGGTGGTTTTTTTTCCCAACTATATCATACTCCATTGTTTTGTATCCAAAAAAAATTTACTGCAATCACTATAATCAAAATTCAAAGTTAAATAACTTTCTTTTAAAACTTGATGAAATACTTAAAACTTGAAACGATCCAAATGTCCATCTCTGGTAGAAATCATTTTAAATATCATTGCATATTCACTCGATGAAACACTATCCAGAAATAAACATGAACAAACTAGAATTATATGAAATAACAAGAATAAATCTAAAAAGTATCATATTGAACAAAAGCGTATATACTGAATGATTCCATTTATAAAAGTTTAAAAACAAATGGAACTACTCTTAGGGATTAGAAGTCATCAGAAGTCAAAGTTGCTTTCTTTGTTTGGGGAGGGGTTGTGACTATGTAAGGCCTGAATGGGCTCTGGCAATACACTGTTTCCTAATATGGCATTACTAAGAATTACTAGGTGTGTTTGCTTTGCGAAAATCCCTCGAACTCTACTTATGATTGTAAGATTGATGGAATTTCTAAAGTACAGTGTATTTAAATATCAGAAAAAAAGTCTTAAGAAAAATCCATTAGTCACTGTTGTGTCATTAAGGTTAACATTTCACCACAGTACATAATCTGGATTAATGATTTCTTCTGCATCATATGATTTGGAGAGAGGGGAAGAGGAGTCATATTCAACTCAATCCAAAATAAGATTTTACTTATTTTATAACTCACCCTCATAAACTTTAGATTGGGTCTCAAATTATACTTAATCCCCTGTTGGGAATTTTAATTTAACCCATGTGGTAATACTGGATACTTTAATTGTCCAAAATAAAATTACTTTCTCTGTACTACCACCTATTTATAACAAGCTCTTGATTCTGTACTTTCCACCAGTTTTGTCTGCTCATTCATTTTCTGCTTAATTTCACTGCATGCTTTCCAGTCTTTTCTGTGCCCTCATCTGTACTCCAGTGGCATTTTGCCTCTGTCCCAACCTCTGAGCTCACAAATCCCTGGGGCTCCACGGGTGGAAGAGAATATCAAACACATCAAATGCATAATAGAACACAGCAGGGCTAATGGAGAACCTTCAGTCATCAGCCTTCCCTTCTAGCCAATTTCCCTACTTGACAAGCCCCTTAAGCCATGAGAGCACAGAAAACAATATCCTGGAGATATCTCATTGTTATTTACACTTCAAGGTATTTTTGTGAATTCCCACATTAAAAGTACATGGGGTGTCGTTAGCATAAAAATAATGCCTTGCAATGATAAATCCATTTAAAATACAAATCAATTCTCTCATCAGAGACAAGGATAATAGATAACTCACCTAGTATTCTTTCCAACCTTCTTTCCCCATTGCATCATAAACAGAAAAGAAGTGATCAAAGAACTTGTCCAAGGACATATGACAATTAAGTGGGTTGAGAGAACAGGAATACAGACTTATAATATCCAGTTGCTTGGTTCTCCACCTACATCTAACATTCTCTCACATAGGATGTGTGAGATTGTTTGAAAAAAGCAGCTGCAGTCATTTCCTTCCCTGTATCTATACCCTTTGCAACCTCTCCCAACAAAAGATACTCTATTTCCACATCTTGACTTGAGTCTAGGCTGGCTTTATGATCTACTTTGGCCAACAGAATGTAGTGTAAGTGACATCTGTGTCAGTTCCAAGCCTAGACCTCAAGAAGCATAACCTCTAATCATGGTCTTAGAAACTATGGCCATTCTAAGTTGTCATATGAAGAATGGCCACTAGGTTTGAGGAGGATGAGAGGTCATAAGAACAGTCCTCTGAGTTATCCATATGCGCCATCCCCGATCAGCTAGCCACCAGCCATCTCAGCAAGCTACCATGGATGCGTGGGTGAACGTAGTTGAAAAAAGCCAAACCTAGCCAAAGCCTGAAGAATCACTCAGAACACAGACAAATGAGTTAAATAAATGGTGATAGAATTATCCATAAAGTTTTGGAGTAGTTTGTCATGCAGGGAAAAAATGCTAACTGATACAAATGTGAGGAAAGCATATGTATTTATGAGCACATTATTTCACACTTGTTTGACATAAAATGGGGGCAAAATAAATACATATTTGGCATCTGGTTCCATCATTTCAAGCAAATAGATGGGGAAACAGTGGAAACAGTGACAGACTTTATTTTTGGGGTCTTCAAAATCACTGCAGATGGTGACTGCAGCCATGAAATCAAAAGATGCTTGCTCCTTGGAAGAAAAGTTATGACTAACCTAGACAGCATATTAAAAAGCAGAAACTAGTTTGCCAACAAAGGTCCATCTAGTCAAAGCTATGTTTTTTCCAGTAGTCATGTATGGATGTGAGATTTGGACTATAAAGAAAGTTTAGTGCTGAAGAATTGATGCTTTTGAACTGTGGTGTTGGAGAAGACTCTTGAGAGTCCCTTGGACTGCAAGGAGATCCAACCAGTCCATCCTAAAGGAAATCAGTCCTGAATATTCATTGGAAGGAGTGATGCTGAAGCCAAAACTCCAGTACTTTGGCCATCTGATGCAAAGAACTGACTCATTGGGAAAGATCCTGATGCTGGGAAAGATTGAAGGTGGGAGGAGAAGGGGACAACAGAGGATGAGATGTTTGGATGGCATCACCGACTCAATGGACATGAGTTTGAGTAAACTCCAGGAGTTGGTGATGAACAAGGAGGCCTGGCATGCTGCAGTTCCTGGGGTCGCAAAGAGTCGGACATGACCAAGTGACTGAACTGAACTGAACTGAAAAAGAAGTCTCATTTTAACAAGACAGTCTCCCAAATAGATAAGATATGATTGCATAAAATAAACTTTAATATACAATTGGTAGATATTAGTTTACCTTTTGTGTTGAGAAATAAATCACTATCTTGTCTTGCAAGAATTTATCATGATAAATTCAACAAAAAAAAATGGAATTATATATCACCAAAACTACCATTTAATGGAAAAATCTGTAATCACTTTTTAAAATCCAGATGCATATCAGGATTATCTTGGAATTTTTTCTGAAAAATACAAAGCTCAGGTATTACTTTTTTTCTCCAAAGTTCCAGATATGTTTCTAATGAGCAGCTATGTTTAAAAACAACTGGACTATATGATGATCTTCTACCTTACCTAGCTTGTTTCACTTTTTCTATTTCATATTCAATGCCCCCATTTCATTTCATTTATATTTTCCAATTGCTCCATCTCTTTTTTTATGTTCTTTTGCAAGGCTTTATCAAGCATAGTAGAAAACTTTTTGTACACTATATATAAATAGTATGTATACTATATATATTTTAGAAAATTTATGAATTTTTGCCTCACTAAAAAACTTATGACATTTTGATTCCACTTGTTTGACTTAGCATGAATAGAATGTTAGATTTCTAATTTAAACGACAGATATGCAACAAGCAACAAAGTTTTACTGTATAGCACATGGACTTAAAGTAAATATTTTATAATAACTTATAATGGAAAATAATCTGAAAAATAACATATGTGTATATGTATAACTGAATCTCCTTGCTGTGCACCTGAAATTTGTAAGTCAACTTTACTTCAATAAAATGTATATATTAAGAAAAAATGATATAGGGCAGAAATCACTGCTTATGAGTAGAGGTACACAAGACATCTTCTTCCACAGGATCTGACTTCAGAGCAGTCTTTATTGCAGTCCTCAGAGCTATGTTCCTTGTGAACTTTCCACCAGGGGACAAATCAGAAGTGAGCAAATAAGACTCAACTGGTCGGTACTGAATCCATCTTACTCTAAAAATCTTAAGAACTAAAATTGTCTAGCCCCATACTTAGCTTGGACACAGAAAATTGAAACCATAATTAGCCATCTATATTGACATGACTTGGTACTATTCATGTCTTCCTTAGCATGATCTTATTCTTTAGGACTTCTGCCCAGGCAAATAGTTTTATTACGTATTATAGGAACTACCCAAAGACGCATTAACTCTTCAGTGGAAAGCATCAACAGTTTAAGCCCTAAGATTCTTTGAACATTTTTCCTCAAAATCATCACCTTACTGTTTTCACCAATCCTGGACTATGGTATCATGATTCTTAAACCTTACCCAATTCTAACAAAGCTTACTCTCCTAAACCTTTCCTGATTTGAAAGATCCACCTTAAATCAAACTTCCAGTTCCCAATAAATTCTCTCATTTTCTGAGAAGATACTATCAAATGTCTGAGATGCTACCAAATCTTTGCGAGATAGTGTTCTCCCATCCAACGGTAAGCAATAAATTCAACTCAGCTTTGTCTTATCAATGAATTGTGTTTGTAGTTCTAGCTTTTGATGCTTCATGCCCTATTTAACTTAGTACCTATAATGACAATACAGGTATAACTTTCAGAGTTCCACAAGAGATAGGCTCAGAATTGTATCAGTCAGGAAACCTTTAAGCTATGGTGTCCTTGTCAAGTTATTTATAGCTCATTAAAAGTTCTTCACAGTTCAGATGAAATTTACCCATCAGATATATATATATATAAATCATATATATATATATCAAATATTACTTTAAATATAAGTAATATTGCCTAGAAACATGAATAGCATATTTCCTTCATCAGTTCCCAGAGGAAGAATGGAAGATAGCTGACCAAAGGTAAAGCTGTCATGAAGGAGAAATGGTTTTTTAACCCTTTATCCACAATGTGTAATGAACAAATTTCTTAAGGATAAAAAATTTCGATATAAAGGTAACCATGTTCCCTGTTAGTCAGCATGTGTTATGTGTGAAAGCAGAGAGAAAATCATAGCATAAAATAAAGTAATAAAAAGACTAAATGGAGTAGGAATGGAGGTTTAGAACTTCCTTCAAAGAAGAATGAGGAAATGATGAATTCTCAGCATAGTGATAATTATTATACAAATAGTAAAGAGCAATTTCTAAGCAAGTATCCATGGTTAATTAAGGTAAAATTTTTAAGAGTTATAGTATACATATTGTAATATATTTCACCCTTCTTTGTCTTTACATCAGAATTGTTTCCTAATGCTTAACAATAGGAAGCATTTACCATGAATGAAGATCAGTACACATAAAAATTTCTATTTATGTAAGCAACAAAATCAAATAAAGGAATCTCAAGCTGTCCTCTTCGCTTATAACTTCCTATCCTCCCAAAGCTAATTTACTCAGTTAAATAGATTGTTTTTGTCTCTGTAGAAAGTTAATGCAAAATATACTCCTGGAACATCACCAGTTTTTTCAAATATAAGAAGGATATCTATCTTTAAACCTTCTTATTATCCCAACTTGATAACATTCTGTGCCACCAATCCCACTTGGAAAAGAATTTAAAAGTTCAACCTACTGCCACTCTGCTCCAATTTGAAATCTGTGGCTGATTCTCATCCATTTCCCAAATCCTTTCCCATCTCCTCTTTCACACTGACTTCTCTTTTATTCACACTTTTTAATAGTTTGTGCAAAGGTTTTACTCTCAAGCTAGAAGGTAGGTACATTTGAGTTCAGTGACTAAGCCTTGTACATCTTTGCATTCATTTGTCCACAATGCTTTGTACTTGTAGTGGGAGATCCCAGCTTGGGGATCTAAACCCTTTGGTAACCCCTAAACATGCATTGAAAGTTGGTAGGGTAGGACATCTGACTGGAAGATTATTTATATGAAAATTTATGAAAAGAAACTTATGAATGGAGAGTTGAGCAAAGTAGCCAAAGGATAATGCTAGATATTATGAGTGGAGGATTTTGGGTCACAGATAAGGTTGTGTCATAAAGATTGTCCTTGTCCCTCCCTGTCTTTTTCATTACTAACAAGAAATGGTTTTTGCCTCATTCACTTCAATAGAAATATATATAGTGTGACAACTATGTTCCAGGAACTGCAAATCCAAGATATTAGGAAGATAGAATCTTTGCGCTGAAGAAGCATAGGTCTATTTTTCATTCCACCAGAAATGAGCACAGGGCCTAACCCTCAGTTTTCTAAAGATCTTTGTTGTATTTGACCTCTTACCTTGAAGTAAAATTGAAGCATAAAAAATAGGGTCACCCATAAACCTTCCCCTGAGCATACAGATGAAAGATGAGTGTTAGTAAACCACTAATCCAATCCATAAATGTTTTTTTTTGTTATTAGAAGCTCTAGGATTATTAGTGGGCTTTCTTAAGTAAAGACCTGGTAGGTAACTAGGACTTAAAATTGCAGCAAAAGTTTTTAAAGCAAACTACTAAGAAACTAAAAAGAAAAAAAAAAACTTAAATGGAGAAAGTCCCATGGAGAAGGTAAAATCCTCCCAGAAATAATATATTTCACCACAGATAATACATGTAATAAAAAACAGCACATCCAGAAACATCTTATACTTTTCAGAGTTGAGTAAATTTATCAGAGATAAAGAGGAATGCTATATAAATGATAAAGGGATAAATTCTCCAAGAAGGTATAACAATTCTTGCATGCATGAACCTAACAAAAACTAATAGAACTTCAAGTACAAATGAGATTAATCCACTACTATCTTTACAGACTTCAACATCCCTCTGTCAGAGATGGTCAGATCTAAGAGGCAGGAAATCAGTAAGGACATAGTGGAAGGCAATGGTACCACCAATCAACAGTCTATTATTGACATCTTTGTTGGACTATGAAGAAAGTTGAGCACCGAAGAACTGATGCTTTTGAACTGTGGTGTTAGAGAAGACTCTTGTCAGTCCCTTGGACTGCAAGGAGATCCAACCAGTCCATCCTAAAGGAGATCAGTCCTGAGTGTTCATTGGAAGGACTGATGCTGAAGCTGAAACTCCAATACTTTGGCCACCTCATGCGAAGAGCTGACACATTGGAAAAGACCCTGATGCTGGGAGGGATTGGGGGCAGGAGGAGAAGGGGACAACAGAGGAGATGGCTGGAAGGCATCACCGACTCGATGGACATGAGTTTGGGTAAACTCCGGGAGTTGGTGATGAACAGGGAGGCCTGGCGTGCTGTAATTCATGGACGCAACTGAGTGACTGAACTGAACTGAACTTGACTAGATAATAACAGCAAAAAAAAAAAGCTGATGTGAAACATTTACCAATATAAACCATATCCTGGGCTATAAAACACACCTTAACAAATTTAAGACAATAGAAATCATACAACAGCTGCTTTTGGATCACAGTGAAATTAAACTAGAAATCAATAACAAATATAACTGGAGAATACAAAAATATGTAGAAATTAAACAACACATTTATAAATAAAATATGGATCAGAGAAGAAATATCAAGAAAAATGTATTGTTCTTTGAATTACATGAAACTGAAAATACAACTTATCAAAATTTGTGGGATGTAGCAAAGCAGTACTCAGAGGAAAATTTATAGCTTAGAATGCATATATTAAAAAGTAATAAAGAAGTTAAATCAATAACCTAAATTTCTTTTTATTTTTTTTATTTTATTGGAGGCAAATTACCTTACATTAATATATTGGTTGGTTTTGCCATACAGTGACATGAATCCGCCCCGGGTGTACATGTGTTCCCTTTCTTGAACCCACCTCCCACCTCCCTCTTCCCCATATCCTCCCTCCAGGTCATCCCCGTGCACCAGCCCCAAGCATCCTGTATCATGTGTCAAACCTGGACTGGTGATTCATTTCACATATAATAATATACATGCTACAATGCCATTATCCCAAATCATCCCACCTTCACCCTCTCCCACAGAGTCCCAAAGACTGTTCTATATACCTATGTCTCTTTTGAATAACCTAAATTTCTAAGCTTAGCAAACTAGAAAAAGAAAAGCAAATTAAATCCAAAGTAATAAGAAGAAAAAAAAATATTGAAATTAGAGCAAAAATCCATGAAATTGAAAACAGGAAATCAGTAGAGAAGATCAACAAAAATTCAAAAGCTTTTTCTTTGAAAGCATCAATAAAATTGTAAAACCTCTAGCCACACTAACCAAGAACAAAAGAGGACATAATTACTAACATGAGAAATGAAAGAGAGGACATCACTACAGATGTTATAGACAATTAAAGTATAACAATTGCAATAATAATAACTACAACAACAATAGAACAATATGAACAACTCTGTGCCCATAAATTTGATAATCAAAATGAAATGGATCAATTCCTTGAAAGACACAATGTACCAAAACTCAAATGTACACACAAAAATAATTATTTGAAGAGAATTATATCTGTTAAACAAATTGAGTTAATAATTAATAATCTTCCAAAATACATAGCATCAAAGCCAGATTAACTCATAAGTGAATTCTACCAAATATTTAAGTAAAAAATTATACCAATTCTCTATAGTCTCTTCCAGAAAAGAAGCAGAAATAATACTTTCTAACCCAGTTTTAAGAGGCCAGCTTTACTCAAATACCAATACACAAATACAGTATGAGAAAAGAATACTACAAATGAATATCTCTAATACATAGATGCAGAAATCTTAACAAAACACTAGCAAATCAAATCCAACAATATATAGAAATAATCATACAGTATGGCCAAGTAAGATTTATCCTAGGTATGCATTGTTGGTTCAACAATCAAAAATCAATTAATGTAATCAATAACATCACAGACTAAAGAAGAAAAAGTCATATGTTTATATCAATAGATGCAGTAAAAGCATCTGACAAAATGCAGCACTTATTCATGATAAAAAAAGTCTCAAAAAGCTAGCTACAGAGAAGAATTTCTCAACTTGAAAAAGAATATCTACAAAACCCTACAGATTATATCATATTGTAAAAAAAAGAAAATAACAGGTATACAGATTAGGAAGGGAAAAAAATATCTTTCTTTAGAGATGACGTAATAGTCGGACACAGAAAATCCAAACAATGACCTGGGGGTAGTCAGAGGGAGGAGGAGTCTGGAACTAATTAGCAATTAAAGGAAGTTTGCAGGATATATGGTCAATACACAAAAGCCAATCACTTTCCTATATACCAACAATGAACAAGTGGAATTTAAAATTAAAAACACGATACCATTTATATTAGCATAAAAAACCTAGGTATAAATCTAACAAAATACGTACAGGCTGTATACTAGGAAACCTATGAAACTGATGAAAGAAATCAAAGAACTAAATAAATGGAGCAATAGGTCTTGTTTATGGACAGAAGCATTCAATATTGTGAAGATGTCAGTTATTCTAGACTTGATCTAAAGCTACAATGTAATCTCAATCAGAATTCCATCAAGTATATATATATCAATATACTGTATATATCAATAAACTGTAAAGATTATATGGAGGAATATAAACTGCAAAATAGTCAACACAGAGTGAAAGTCAGAGGACAGACACTCAAATTCAATACTTGCTATAAAGCTGCAGTAACCAAGACAGTGTGGTACTGGTGGAAAAAAATAAACAAATGGATCAATGGTACAAAATAGAGAGCCTAGAAATAGAACCCCATAAATATAGTCAATTTACCTTTGACAAAGGAGCAAAAGAAATACAATAAAGAAAAGATAGTTTTTCAACAAATTTTGATAGAACACATGGACATCCAATGGGGAAAAAAAATGAATCTAGTCACAGACCTTATAGCCTTCAAAAAATAAAATAAAACAGATCATAAACATAAAAATAAAATATAAACTGTAAAGCTCTAAGAAGATAATGTGGGAGAAAACCTAGGTGACCTTGATCAATCATTTTTCAGATGTACCACCAAAGGTACAATCCATGAAAGAAATAATAAACTGGAATTCTCTAAAATTAAAAATGTTGCTCTGTGAAAAATACTGTCAAAAGAATGAGAAGACAAGCCACAGACTAGAAGAAAATATTTGCAAAAAACATGTGCAAATAATAAAGGAGTATTACCCAAAATATGCAAAGAACTCTTAAACTCAACAATAATAAAATTAACAACCCCATTAAAAATGAGCAAAAGATCTGAACAGACACCTGACAAAAGGAGATACTCAGATGGCAAATAAGCATATGAAAATATGTTCATATATCACTGTGCATGCATGCTAAGTCACTTCAGTCATGTCTGACTCTTTGTGACTCCATGGACCATAGCCCAAGCAGACTCCTCTATCCATGGGATTCTCCAGGCAAGCATCCTGGAATGGGTTGCCATGCCCTCCTTCAGGGGTCTTTCTGACTCAGGGATCAAATGCACGTCTCTTACATCTCCTGCTCTGGCAGACAGGTTCTTTACCACTAGGACCAGCTGGAAAGTCCCCTCATGTATCATTAGAAAATCACAAATTAAAACAAGATATCACAAGTCCTAGAATGGCTAAAATCCAAAACATTAATAATGCCAAAAACAGGTGAGAATGTGAGTCAATAGGAACTGTCATTCATTGTTGATGGAAACGCAAAATGGTGAAAACCACTTTGAAAAATAGTTTGGCTGCTGCTAAGTCGCTTCAGTCGTGTCCAACTCTGTGTGACCCCACAGACGGCAGCCCACCAGGCTCCTCCGTCCATGGGATTTTCCAGGCAAGAGTACTGGAGTGGGTTGCCATTGACTAAACATATTTTTACCACATGATCCAGCAACCATGCTCTTTGATATTCACCCAAACAAATTGATGATTTACCCAAAAGGTTTTGCCTACACAAAAACCTACACTCAAAAGTTTATAGTAGCTTTATTCATAATTACCCAAATTTGGGAGCAATCAAAATACCCTTCAGTAGTACGTGAATGGAAAAATAAACTTGATATGTCCAGGCAGTGGAATATTAATCAGGACTCAAATTAACTATCAGCCATGAAAAAACATGGAAGAACGTTAAATATTATTAAGTGAGAGATGTCACTACCCTTATGGCAGAAAGTGAAGAGGAACTCAAAAGCCTCTTGATGAAAGTGAAAGAGGAGAGTGAAAAGGTTGGCTTGAAGCTCAACATTCAGAAAACAAAGATCATGGCATCTGGTCCCATCACTTCATGGGAAATAGATGGGGAAACAGTGGAAACAGTGTCAGACTTTCTTTTTTTGGGCTCCAAACTCACTGCAGATGCTGATTGCAGTCATGAAATTAAAAGACGCTTGCTCCTTGGAAGGAAAGTTATGACCAACCTTGATAGTAAATTAAAAAGCAGAGACATTACTTTGCCAACCAAGGTCCGTCTAGTCAAGGCAATGGTTTTTCCCGTGGTCATGTATGGATGTGAGAGTTGGACTGTGAAGAAAGCTGATTGCCGAAGAATCGATGTTTTTGATCTGTGGTGTTGGAGAAGACTCTTGAGAGTCCCTTATACTGCAAGGAGATGAAACCAGTCCATTCTAAAGGAGATCAATCCTGGATGTTCATTGGAGGGACTGATGCTAAAGCTGAAACTGCAATACTTTGGCCACCTCATGCGACGAATTGACTCACTGGAAAAGACTCTGATGCTGAGAAAGGTTGGGGGCGGGAGGAGAAGGGGACGACGGAGAATGAGATGGCTGGATGGCATCACCGACTCTGTGGACATGAGTTTGAGTGTACTCTGGGAGTTGGTGATGGACAGGGAGGCCTGGCGTTCTGTGATTCGTGGGGTCGCGGAGAGTTGGACACGACTGAGCGACTGAACTGAACTGAACTGAACTGAGAGATGTCAATCTGAAAAGGCTTTCTACTGTAGGATTCCAACTATATGACATTCTGGAAAATGTAAAACTATAGAGATAGTAAAAGGATCAGTGGTTGCTAGAGGTTAGGAAGGAAGAAGGGATGAAGAGGCAGAGCACAGAGTTTTAGGACAGTGACACTACTCTGTTTGATCCTACAATATGCCCTTATGCATTTGTCAAAATCCATAAAATGCACAACACCATGAGTGAACCCTACTGTAAACTATGGACTTTGAACTACCTGATGTGTCACTGTAGTTTCATTCTGGTGGGGGGTGTCGATAACGGGGGAGGTTATGCATGTGTGGGGGCAACCTCTGTTACGGGAAGTCTCTGTAGCTTCTATTCAATTTTGCTGTGAATCTAAGACGGCTCTTTAAAAAAGTCTTATTATCACACTAATAAGAAAAATCAATAATTATAACATGACTTGGCAATGTTTCTATGGATTTGATAAGATTAAAACTAGTAAAACTAAAAACAAATACTATGAAATCCTCTCCTATACCACTCAAACATTATTTTCAATTATCTAAAGGTTTTAATGAAAAAGTAATGATGATCAAATTCTATTAAACAGCAATTTCCAATATATCCTTAATGGAGGGTCTGAAATTTCTCAAAAGTGACAAAATAAATATATGAATACAATTAGCTTTGATTTTCAATTTTTTGCTTTGATGTCTAGATAAGAGATAAAAATTTGATATATAAACAGATATGATAAAATGAAATGATGTATGTGCCCATTTTTCATTGGAAGTACTGATGTTGAAGCTGAAACTCCAATACTTTGGCCACCTGATGTGAAGAGCTGACTCATTGGAAAAGATCCTGATGCTGGGAGGGATTGGGGGCAGGAGGAGAAGGGGACAACAGAGGATGAGATGGCTGGATGGCATCACCGACTCGATGGACATGGGTTTGGGTGGACTCCAGGACTTGGTGATGGACAGGGAGGCCTGGCGTGCTGTGATTCATGGGGTCACAAAGAGTTGGACCCGACTGAGCAACTGACCTGAACTGAACTGAATGTGCCCATTTGATAAGCATAAATCAAGAAAAATTATAATTTAGAAAATGATTTTCCTAAACTTTTCTGGAAATTAAAAATATTTGTAATACTTCCACCTAGCAGTTTCTGGCTCGATCATTTTGTCTCCTGAAACATTTCATTAGTGATCACTTTTCCAATTTCAATTTGTTCTACCTGGTTTATTGTGTTTCAGTTCAGTTCAGTTCAGTTCAGTTCAGTCGCTCAGTCGTGTCCGACTCTTTGCGACCCCATGAATCACAGCAAGCCAGGCCTCCCTGTCCATCACCAACTCCCGGAGTTCACTCAAACTCATGTCCACAGAGTCGGTGATGCCATCCAGCCATCTCATTATCTGTCGTCCCCATCTCCTCCCGCCCCCAATCACTCCCAGCATCAGAGTCTTTTCCAGTGAGTCAACCTGTCACATGAGGTGGCCAAAGTATTGGAGTTTCAGCTTTAGCATCAGTCCTTCCAATGAACACCCAGGATTGATCTCCTTTAGAATGGACTGGTTGGATCTCCTTGCAGTCCAAGGGAGTCTCAGAGTCTTCTCTAGCACCACAGTTCAAAAGCATCAATTCTTCGGCACAGTCCAACTCTCACATCCATACATGACCACAGGAAAAACCACAGCCTTGACTAGAAATACCACTCATTGTCCCCTGAATTCCCCAAGTATCATGTTTCCTAATTCCATTTAGTCTACCAAACTGTCACCTGCAGCTGCCCCATATTTCTATGATGTCTTATAATTCAGTTCCCCCTAACCTCCCAGATATCAAGCTCCCTAGACCTCCCAGAGCTGTATTCAAATACTTACTTCAAAGGAGTTTGTTTTTATTCCTAGATTCCTTGTAATAATGTCTTTTACCCCCATTACATTATCTAGGAAATTGATATTATTTCTTTTCAAACAGAATTATTTCCTTCAATGGACTCTATCTTCCCAGCCTCACAGTTCTCTTAAAGAATGACATATCCAGTTCGTGAATTCCTAGTAAATCAAGTTGTCTTCAGAAAGCATGTCATCTGAGACACTCTTGAATATGAAAATGTCATTACATCCTAAATTATTTTGCACCATATTATGTTAAAGGAGTAAGCTGTGATCTTCAGACTCATATTCTCCTATTCCCAAGCTACCAGTTGCTCAATTCCTCATTTTTAACTTCTATTTTGTTTTATGTCCTTGTACAATCTACTAAAACCTTACTAACACTTTATTACTTCGGGTCGGTGAGTCACCAATATGCAGTAAGCAGTGAAGAACTGCCAAGGAGATGGAACGCATTCCTAACCATCACAGGGCTTGTCACCAAGCTGAGAAAATAGACACACACAAGTGAAACAATAATATCCCCTAAGACATGCACAATTCTACAAACAAAAATCATTCATATTTATTTTTCCATCAACTCTTTAAAACCATCTAGTGAAATAAATTAGTCAAGCATCCCTTCCCTTTTTTTTTTACAGATACGGAAACTGAAATCTATAGTCACCATCCCAAAGGCTCACAATAAACAAAGTCCTAAAGAAGTCACCCAATAATTGAAAGAGAAACTTGAAAAAAATGTGGAACCAAAATATAAGACAAAACCAGTTTGAAAAATGAGAAGGCAAACAGAGGTCCTTGATTTATTTAGAAGGGCAAAGATACTTAGAAGTCAAATACTGAAGATAAAAATATTAAGAGCAATCAATTAATACAAAAACTTCCAATCTATTAGAGGGAATCCAGAAGATTTTAAAAATTCAGTCAATCCAAAAAATGGCAGAAAAGAAGAAGAATAAAGTAAAAGAGAGAGAGAAAAGTGAATGAAACACATTTTAGAGTGGAAAATAAGATGCTCTACATAAATCAAAAAGTAATTAATTACAATAAATGTAAACAGACTAAACTTCAAAGTTAGAGAAACTCTCAGAATGCATAGACTATTTACAAAAGATACAACTAGAGTATAATGATCTAGAATGATGAAAAGTTAAACGATAGAAATACATATATCAAGTAATATACAAATGCTACTTTAGGTCTTAGTATCAAACCAAACAAACTTTAAGGGGAAAATAAAGGCATTATTAGTTACAAAAAAAGTTGGAAAATGATGTTGAGAAAGTATAGCAAAAAGATAAAGGACCAGAAAACAAGGAAAGCCACTCCAGTACTCTTGCCTAGAAAATCCCATGGATGGAGGAGCCTGGTGGGCTGCAGTCCATGGGGTCGCTAAGGATCAGACACGACTGAGCGACTTCACTTTCACTTTTCACTTTCACACATTGGAGAAGGAAATGGCAACCCACTCCAGTGTTCTTGCCTGGAGAATCCCAGGGACGGGAGAGCCTGGTGGGCTTCCGTCTATGGGGTTACACAGAGTCGGACATGACTGAAGTGACTTAGCAGCAGCAGCAGTAGGTATTAGAATAAAAGGAATTTCAACAAGAGAGAGAACAGAGAAGAGCGGGAAAGGAGATGGGAGAAAAATCATAAGAAAAAAGTTTGAAACAGAAGACATGCTTTTCCAGATGGAAAAGACTACCCAGACAGTGCCCAGCAAAATGGATGAAAATGAACTCACAATAAAGCATAGTACTGGAAAGATTCAGAACCCTAGACAGAGAAGATATATCAAATTTCCAGAAAGAGAAAATAGGTCACAATGCCTCAAAGTTTCTTACAAGAATTATTAGAAGGTAGACTGTAATGGCACCATGTCCTTCAAAATCTGAGGAGAAATTATCAGTGGCCTAGAATATTACAGATAGTCAAACTGTCCATCAGGTGGGAGAGTAGGATGAACAGAGATCTGTTTAAGAAAATGATGTTGATAGGATATTGCCTACATCGATGTAAGGAAGGGAGCTTTAGACAATTGGCACAGAGTTTAGTGGTTGAGTGAGTAATGAGTACATAAAAGAAAGCAAATGATAAAACCAGACAATTATCAACTCTCAGGAAAATGGAAAGTACAGAAGAGGAAAAGTAATCACTATATGTTGAAGGTTCAATTATAAATGAGCTTCCCTTGTGGCTCAGCTGGTAAAGAATCTGCCTGCAATGAGGGAGATATGGGTTCAGTCCCTGGGTTGAGAAGATCCCCTGGAGAAGGGAAAGTATTCTGTAGTATTCTGGCCTGGAGAATTCCATGGACAGTATAGTCCATGGGGTCACAAAGAGTCGAACACAACTGAGCAACTTTTACTTTCACTTTCAGTCATAAATAGCATATTTGTAGACATAATGATATAAACACTATTTATGGAACCAAAAGGATGGTATATCTATATTGTGAGAATGAGGTGATGGAAATAAGTGCATGGATACGGTGAGGGCAGGGAGAAAGAGGCTGAAACCTCCAATTTGATAGTGAGAAGTCAAAGACAAGTCCCAAAACTGCAAAGACAAAAGGGGTAAGTACACAGTCTTGCTGTTTGGTGATGGAAGCAAATATGAAAAGAATCCCCTAAACAGTCTGAAAGTGGTTGTCTCTAGGGTCTTCTCTTTTAAAAAATTAGATATTGCCAATCAGTCTTCATGTAAGTTTTACCAGTATTCCCTTGAGCAATGTATAAGAGACTTCATACCATCACTGTATCAATTCAGATCCCTTGCCGAGTGATGCCAAGTCAGGGTTAGATATGCAAGACTTTCACTGAGATAAATGCCTATGAAGGAGAAAGGAGGGAGGAGTCTTCTGACCACAATGCACGTCTGAAACCTATGAAGATGAAAGGAAGAATTGTGTAGAAAGAGCCTCAACCACAGCACAGGTAAATGGGGGTTCAAGGGCAAAAGCTGCTCAGCAGAGTTCTCCATTGAGCAGGAGTAGACTAATTATAATATTGGTGGTGGTGGTTTCGTCGCTAAGTCGTGTCTGACTCTTTGCAACTCCACAGACTGTAGCCAGGCTCTTCTGTTCATGGGATTTTCCAGGCAAGAATACTGGAATGGATTGCCACTTCCTTCTCCAGGGAATCTTCCCAACTCAGGGATCAAACTCATGTCTCCTGCTTGGCAAGTGGATTCTTTACCACTGAGCCACCTGATAAGCCCAATCATAATATTACCACTATTCTTAGTCATTGGTTGAGTGCAGCCTTGGGGAAACAGCTTTGAACTGTGACCCACAGCAGATCAGAAAGCCATAGCAAGTGTCAGTCAACTGTATTCAGTGGTATATTGGTAAATGATTAACAACTAATGCCATAGAAAGATTTTTAAGCCTTTATTCATAGCATTTGCCACTTTAAGGGTGTAAATACTCCCATTGTAGCCAGTTTCAAGCTACCAGGTTGACAGTGTGATATCACTGAATGATGAGTTTGAAAGGGACGATAAAGAATGTCTTTTCCAAACCAGGAGCCACTTCCAGGAAGCCCCTAACTGTGCTTCATGCAGCAGGTTTCCATGAAGGGAGATCTGAGAAGTACACATTCTCAGACACCATATTCTCCAACCCAGTGTGTGTGATAACTGATGGTATGTCAGTATAGTCTATAAGTTTACTTTGCATTTTCCTTCATATTAATAAGTCTGAGGATATTGTCATATATTTATATAGTATATTAGATGCATTTATTATTATGCAATCTAATTTATTTTCTTTTCTGTGAACTAAACCAATCTTTTGATTATTTGTATTAAAATCTTCATGCCAATGTTCTAAATAATGGAAATCTTAATGCACTGATCTTAATATATTAATCTATTTAGTAAGTGAACATATAAATACTACTTATTATCTTCTTATCATAAGATTAGCATTTTTAAAATTAACCCCTATCAATCCTTCCAGAATGGAAATAGGAAAGAAATATACCTTAAAAGCTTGATGTAGGTGGAATTTAAAATTAGAAACAAATTACTATGATTTTTTTCCTTGAATTTTTAAATTAACAGTCATGTGTATAGCATCAAAATACAATGTCTATGGTAAACTTTCTGGAAATATTTTTAGTATAATTAAAGTTGATTCAATGCAGAAATCTTTATGGAAAAAGATCTTGAAGAAAAGTTGCAATCTACTTCCCAACACACACAGAATGACAACAATGTAGCGGAGATTTTTCTATCTGAACAGTCTAGAATCTTTAGGGAAATTAAGTTTGTAATTATTATTATTATGAACACATTTTAAAAACAGATACATTCTATATTGATTCATTGATATACATCCTTGGTATAGCAAGTTGAAAATCATCCACAACTAAGTTAGAAACTAAGAAGCTCTGGATGAAATGGTCATTAAGACAGTCAGTCAGTCAGTCAGTCAGTTCAGTCGCTCAGTCGTGTCCAACTCTCCGCGACCCCGTGAATCACAGCACGCCAGGCTTCCCTGTCCATCACTAACTGCCGGAGTTCACTCAAACTCATGTCCACAGAGTCGGTGATGCCATCCAGCCATCTCATTCTCGGTCGTCCCCTTCTCCTCCCGCCCCCAACCTTTCCCAGCATCACAGTCTTTTCCAGTGAGTCAACTCATCGCATGAGGTGGCCAAAGTATTGGAGTTTCAGCTTTAGCATCAGTCCTTCCAATGAACACCCAGGATTGATCTCCTTTAGAATGGACTGGGTGGATCTCCTTGCAGTCCAAGGGACTCTCAAGAGTCTTCTCCAACACCACAGTTCAGTACATATGCTTTAATATTTCTAGTTGTACAGATGACACTGAATAAGCAAAATTTTGAATTAGACCAGATATCAGAAGTCATCTAATACCGTCTCTAACCACAAATGATTAGGCAAAACTTAAAGCAAACCTATAAAAGAAAAAGAAAAGAAACCAAAAAGGCAAAACTTCAAGAATTTCTCTACCATAAAAGCTTCTTGGATCTTTTTGTTAACACAAGCACTGTATGTATCTGGAGGGGAGGAGTCAAAACATCTCTCAGTGCACAGAGTTTTAAAATGCTACTGTTTTCCCAAAAAATACATCTATCTCATTATCTTTCAATCAACTGTCCAGTTCATAAACCATATTTGACTTCAAAGGCTGTGGCTTTTCTTCTCCTCTTTCAAACATAACCATAGCCATTTCCTAGTATTTTCAATCAGAAATTTTTTAAAGAGTGAATAAAAATTATAAAGTAATAAAATATGATCATTCATGGCAGGTATTTAGTAGGATGAAGGTTGAAAGTGGTGACTATGAAGAAGTTTAGGTTATTTATAAACTCCTCTTACCCTAATTTTCTCAAAACATGTGATTAAAGTACTAAAAAACACAAAAACAGAAACTTACCTCATCCACATTTTCAAAGGCATTGATGATGTCATAAGGTAAACAAGACAACAGATCGATCACAAACCAAGTTTTCAGATAATTCATCCTTATCAACTTGGGGTCAGAAATAACCTCTCCACCAGGTCCCACAAAGGTTGTGTGAAAATTTAAAACAATGTCAACCAGAAAAATAACGTCCACCACACTGTCCAGCACCAGCCAGGCTATGTTGTTCTGCTTCGTTTTGAAGGAGACGTTGTAAGGAACCATAATGGCGGTGTAGAAGGTAAGAATTAAAATCACCCAATCCCAAGTTGTTTTGAAAGCACAATAGTGTAAAATAATGTGTGGTGGCGTCTTTGGCGCTTCTTGCTTATACTGAGGAAGGATATCTGATCCCAGCTGAAGAACCTAAAAGAGACAAAATGTATTTATAAGTGACCCGGACATCTCTGCAAAGTTAGTAATGAATTCAAATTTTCTGGCAGACAAACCACTGGTTTCAAAGCCAGCCATGCTCTGTAATTATATCTCTTCTCCTGAGTTGTATCAAGGTTCGTCCAAAGTCACTACAAGTCCAATCACTCTATTGAAGTTGATCTGTCTGCCATTCCCTTTGACTTCCTCTCCCATGGCCAACTCATTCAGAAACTCATCCCCACACACGGAGGACAGAAAGAGACCAAAGAAAGGCAGATCACTCCAGATTGGCAGGTGGCAGTTTTCATAGGCAAGGGAACTTACAAGGTTTTATTGGGCAGCCACAAAACCAGAGGTCTCAGAACCCACCCACCAAATCTTAAAAGTTTATACAGAGGTTTAACTGACTTCAGTCACATATACAGTCCAGACAGTCTCAACCACAGTTAACTCTCTCAAGGTTGTATCTTTGAAAATGGCTCCCACAATGGGAATCGTGGGCAGAAAGTACATTTCAAGGACAAGGGAGGGGGTAAGGAGCTTCCAATTGCCTGGGTCCAGTTCAAGGATCACCTGGCAGTCCCATCCTCTCGATGACCTCCTCCAGCACCAACACTGATCCACAGCACTGCTGGACATCCACTACTGGAAGTGCCTTCTGCACATTCAGTGGGCAAAGGTGCCTAGAATCACACATCTCACAGACTGTCCAGCTGTTATTAGCATGGCTCACCATCATCCATCTTTATATATTTGGGACTTGAAGGAGCTTAACTTTGATTCTAAAGGCTTTGCTGAACCTCAGGGCCCCACTATTGGTGATCTTGCTGTTGCATGGGACTCAGCCAGGGCCCTAATGACGGGCACAGCAGTATCAGAGCTATAAATGGTATAGCCTGCTTTCCCGTTTCCCTTTCAATCAGATTTAAAGAATATTGGATTTCCTGCTCAGACACAAATTTCCTTTAGAAAAAAATTCTAAATACTCAGGTTTCTTTCTCCATACCTTTTTGACAAATTGACAATTTTCCATACAAGGTTATATCAACCCTGACTTATTCTGATTAGGTCTCAGTAAAGAGACAATGAGAAAAAGCAGATGACAGTGCAAGAGCAGAGGTCTGGGCAACCCTCGGAAAAGGTAACAAACACAGGACTTAGCACTTCCTTCCAGAACCTGGAGCATGGAAATTGTGAAAAGGAGTTGAAGAAGCAGGTTGAACACCTCTGCTTCATGCCACAATGAAGCTATAGCTGAGTAAACCTGTGTATTAAGGAGTTTATAAGTGGGACTTTAATGAACAATATTTTCAGCCCATTTACCATCTTATACATTCAATTATTAAGTGTCCCTAAGACTAATGGGAACCAGAAAGTAGGAGTCAACAAGTTCAAATTATAAAATCATAAATGCACTAAATTTATGTCAATGAACAAAGAGATGTAAACAAAAATACCTGTTAGCCTGTAATCTATATGCAACAAAGCAAAATAAGGAAACCAGCGTTTTTTGAAATTTGAGACTTATCCTGAAGTCTCTCATACATATAACTCATACAACTGAAAACTAAGCATATAATATCATCATTGCTATTTTGAAATGTTAAAAAATCACTGATATTCTCTTTAGATGTGTATTATAATTATTGTGTTACGTTTGGGAGTTATAAGAATTATTTATAAAGATTTTTACATATTTATGCTATCAGTACCCCGGTAATGCTTTTTCCACAAGATCTTAAATTACTTAGCAACAAGTTATCCTATAGGTAGGTTAAGTTTCATGTTGAGACACAGAATTACATATACAGACTCCTATAGAATCATGGCTTTTCCTTCACCTTTCAACCACAGATCTATTCATTCAAACATCATTGTGTTAAACATGAAAATTTCCTTCATACTCAATGTTAGTATTCTACCATCTGTATTTACACACTCTGTAGTTTGAGAGTTACAAAAAAAAGACCAGGAGCTGACTGTGGCTCAGATCATGAACTCCTTATTGCCAAATTCAGACTTAAATTGAAGAAAGTGGGGAAAACCACTAGACCATTCAGATATGACCTAAATCAAATCCCTTATGATTATACAGTGGAAGTGAGAAATAGATTTAAGGGACTAGATCTGATAGATAGAGTGCCTGATGAACTCTGGACGGAGGTTCATGACATTGTACAGGAGACAGGGACCAAGACCATCCCCTTGGAAAAGAAATGCAAAAAGGCGGAATGGCTGTCTGAGGAGGCATTACAAATAGCTGGGAAAAGAAGAGAAGCGAAAAGCAAAGGAGAAAAGGAAAGATATAAGCATCTGAATGCAGAGTTCCAAAGAATAGCAAGGAGAGATAAGAAAGCCTTCCTCAATGATCAATGCAAAGAAATAGAGGAAAACAACAGAATGGGAAAGACAAGAGATCTCTTCAAGAAAATTAGAGATGTCAAGGGAACATTTCATGCAAAGATGGGCTCGATAAAGGACAGAAATGGTATGGACCTAACAAAAGCAGAAGATATTAAGAAGAGGTGGCAAGAATACACAGAATAACTGTACAAAAAAGATCTTCAAGACCAAGATAGTCACGATAATGTGATCACTGACCTAGAGCCAGACCTCTTGGAATGTGAAGTCAAGTGGGCCTTAGAAAGCATCACTACGAACAAAGCTAGTGGAGGTGATGGAATTCCAGTTGAGCTATTTCAAATCTTGAAAGATGATGCTGCGAAAGTGCTGCACTCAATATGCCAGCAAATTTGGAAAACTCAGCAGTGGCCACAGGAAAGGAAAAGGTCAGTCTTCATTCCAATCCCAAAGAAAGGCAATGCCAAAGAATGCTCAAACTACCGCACAATTGCACTCATCTCACACGCTAGTAAAGTCATGCTCAAAATTCTCCAAGCCAGGCTTCAGCAATATGTGAACGTGAACTCCCAGATGTTCAAGCAGGTTTTAGAAAAGGCAGAGGCACCAGAGATCAAATTGCCAACATCCGCTGGATCATGGAGAAAGCAAGAGAGTTCCAGAAAAATATCTATTTCTGCTTCATTGACTATGCCAAAGCCTTTGACTGTGTGGATCACAATAGACTGCAGAAAATTCTGAAAGAGATGGGAATACCAGACCACCTGACCTGCCTCTTGAGAAACCTGTATGCAGGTCAGGAAGCAACAGTCAGAACTGGACATGGAACAACAGACTGGTTCCAAATAGGAAAAGGATTACGTCAAGGCTGTATATTGTCACCTTGCTTATTTAACTTATATGCAGAGTACATCATGAGGAACGCTGGGCTGGAAGAAGCACAAGCTGGAATCAAGATTGCTGGGAGAAATATCAATAACCTCAGATATGCAGATGACACTACCCTTATGGCAGAAAGAGAAGAGGAACTCAAAAGCCTCTTGGTGAAAGTGAAAGAGGAGAGTGAAAAGGTTGGCTTGAAGCTCAACATTCAGAAGACAAAGATCATGGCATCTGGTCTCATCACTTCATGGGAAATAGATGGAAAAACAGTGGAAACAGTGTCAGACTTTATACTTTTGGGCTCCAAAATCACTGCAGATGCTGATTGCAGCCATGAAATTAAAAGACGCTTGCTCCTTGGAAGGAAAGTTGTGACCAACCTTGATAGTATATTAAAAAGCAGAGACATTACTTTGCCAACAAAGATCCATCTAGTCAAGGCTATGGTTTTTCCTATGGTCATGTATGGATGTTAGAGTTGGACTGTGAAGAAAGCTGATCGCCGAAGAATTGATGCTTTTGAACTGTGGTGTTGGAGAAGACTCTTGAGAGTCCCTTGTACCGCGAGGAGATCCAACCAGTCCATTCTAAAGGAGATCAATCCTGGGTGTTCATTGGAAGGACTGATGCTAAAGCTGAAACTGCAATACTTTGGCCACCTCATGCGACGAGTTGACTCACTGGAAAAGACTCTGATGCTGGGAAAGGTAGGGGGTGGGAGGAGAAGGGGACGACTGAGAATGAGATGGCTGGATGGCATCACCGACTCTGTGGACATGAGTTTGAGTGAACTCTGGGAGTTGGTGATGGACAGGGAGGCCTGGCGTGCTGTGATTCATGGGGTCGCGGAGAGTCGGTCACGACTGAGCGACTGAACTGAACTGAACTGTAGTTTGAGAATAAAGAAACACACTTAGAAAATAAACTCAGTGCCAGGTTACATTAGGACCTTTATGGGCACTTGTTACTTTTGCCTTTGGACCCTTTCCTCCTTAAAAATGATAAAATAGAAATTATACTTTATTTAACATTTTTATCTTTATTTAAATATAAATGTAACATAAATGTATAAATGTTATTTAAAATTACATTTTAAATAAAAATATAGTTTAATTATATTTTTATTTTAACAGCATTATTACAAAGATGAATATCTATTTTTTTATCTAAAATTTTATTTTTTTCCTTCAACTACTAGTAGAAATTCGGGTATCCTGGTGGACCCCGAAAGTATTATTGGTGCTACACTCTGTGCTAATAGACAAATTGGTCCCACTCAGCACCCTGGAATAATACATGGTGTCTCCTCTAGAGATGGACTCACTCTTGAGTTCAGTATTTCTTAAATCTGGCTACAAACTAGAATCATCTAGAGAAGTTGTTAAAAATACAGTATACTCATGTTTAGACCCCTATGCCAGAAAATAATTAAATTCCTTTTATATATTAAATTAAATTCAGAGAATCTGTACTTTCAAAATCTTTCCAGGTGATGATAGTGTATAGTTCAAAATAAAAACCCTTGTCTTCTATTTCTTTAAACATTCATAACCCAGTTCTTGAGACAGTGACTTGAATTTTTCAAGCAATCCAAAACTGCTCCGAGAGAAAAAGGAGGAGCAGGAAGAGTAGGAGAAGAAAGGCAACACCAACAAGAAAGGTATGGGACACACCATGTGCTTCAGTTTTGATGTTTCTCCTGTGTAGAGCACTGCTTTAATCTCAGCCCTGTCACTGGGGCTTTTCTATAAAGCAGTGAGTAACAACTGTTCGCTTTATTCCATTTGTACTTTCAGGGGCAGTAAGCCTTGGATAGATGGGGATGAAATCACATGTCCTGATGTATTTTTGTACTGATACAGACACATTCTTTCTCTCTGAATATCAGAAGCACACTGACTCTAAAGGAGTCAGAACCACAGATGCAAGTGGAAGCTGAATGCAATCAGCAGAATGTCAGAGCATGTTGAAAACTGATGAATTGCCTACACAGAGACCAGAATCCTTGAAACCAGGGATCAGCTCTAAATTTAGGAGGCCTAGTAGAAATAAGATAAAATGTATATGTGTTGGAAAAAGTGAAAGGGTCTGAAATTTAACAGCAAATCCAAATACTCAAGCTGAGCAACTTACACGATTCTGACTACAATTGGAAAAACTGTCTTTCTGCTAAGTTGGTGCCTCTTTTCAGCCAGTCTTTGAAAACCTAAGACTACACACAGACTAAATCTCTGTAGAAAACCTTGCTATTTCCACATGTTCTCTGAAATCAAGGCCTAAGATCTGACATAAAGCAGTTCTGTAGCTGAATCAGCTTTATAAATTAGGGATGACTGATAAAGAAATGAACAATAACCAAAAGGCAAAGCAAAGAAAGAAAAAATCAGACGGGAAGAAACAGGAATGAAAATTCATCAAGAGTAAAAATGAAAAGTGATGAGCTGTCCAGGAGATAGGAATTCTCCTTTGAGGTAGAGGTAAAAACCATCTTCAATGATTTGGGGTGCTAAGGTCTCTTTCCTCATGTTCTTGCCCAGTTATATTAACGAAGAAAGAAAACCTGAATAGGGTGTAGTTAAGACCTAGAATCATGACCAAAAAATCAGTAGTCACAGAAAAAAACTCCTACACTTTACCTTGATTTATAGAAAGAAATGAACAACCGAAGGCAGAAAAGAAAGTAGCTTCAAAATCAAGTAGTACTTAATAAAAAACACTATATGAAAAAGGAAGTTGTATCTGATTGAGTGCATTAAATCTTGTGCCAACTGAATATTATATTTTAAAATATTATGATTATTTAGATATGTAATGTCTTACTTGGGCTTTTAAAAACATTTCTACACATCAAAGTATTACTCTCTCCTCAAAGGTACCAGAAAATCAGATACATTGCCCTATTAGCTATGTTCCAAGAAAAACTCCAGAACCCTCCCAATTTGAAGAACATACTTTGCTCCCTAACTTTCTCCATATGAAATTTAGTATCTTCAACAAGTTAAGAAAGTTATTCTGGAGAAATTCAGCTAACCATTCACCAGCAAAACAAACTGATGAACTTACATATTTAATTGTATCCTTCTCTTCCTTGGTTAGTTACCTCAGAATATTTTGTGAGTGCCCAGTAAGTGCTCAGTACAGTTTTGGTAACCTGATTAGCTATTTTGTCATCTTTTGTACCAGTAAGATACAAAATGATTATGTAAAACATGTCAACAGCAAAATTTCTAGCTGCCTTGGAGTTCTGTCTTCATTCCTTTTCTCTTTGGTTTCAGTACACTTTGTATGGGTAACATCACCCAGTCCTCTGACTTTAACAGCCGTATCTGTGAGGATGATACCAAGGCCTGCAACTCAAACATAGATACCCCTTGAGAGGCAGACCCATAAATCCCACTTCCTTTTAAAGATCTCCACTTGAATTTCCTGTCAGGAACTTCAAACTTAGTATGCCCAAGAGTAAACCTACTATCATTGCTCCCAAACCTCCTTTTCTTCCTCTTCTATCTGAGATTTTATTAACCAACAGCAGCCACCATCTGTTAAAGTGCTGTACTCAATATGCCAGCAAATTTGGGAAATGTAGCAGTGGCCACAGGACTGGAAAACTGGAGTTTTCATTCCAATCCCAAAGAAGGGCAATGCCAAAGAACATTCAAACTATCATACAAGTGTGCTTATTTCAAATGCCGCTAAGATTATGCTCAACATCCTTCAAGCTAGGCTTCAGCAATACATGAACTGAAAACTTCCAGATGTACCAGGTGGATTTAGGAAAGGCAGAGGAAACAGAGATCAAATATTTTGCCAATATCCACTGGATCATAGAAAAAGCAAGAGAATTCCAGAAAAACATCTACTTTGTGTGGATCACAACAAAATGTGGAAAATTCTTAAAGAGATGGGAATACCAGACCACCTTACCTGTCTCCTGATAAACCTATATGCAAGTCAAGAAGCAACAGTTAGAAACAGACATGAAACAACTGACTTGGTCAAAATTGGGAAAGGAGTACTACAAGGCTGTATGTTGTCACCCTGCTTATTTAACTTATATGCAGAGTGCATCAGTGAAATGATGGACTGGATGAATCATAAGCTGGAATCAAGATTGCCAGAGAAATATCAACAGCTTCAGATATGCAGATGATAATACCCTAATGGCAGAAAGTAAAGAGGAACTAAAGAGCATCTTGATGAGGGTGAAAGAGGAGAGTGAAAAACCTGGCTTAAAACTCAACATTCAAAAAACTAAGATCTTGGAATCCAGCCCATCATTTCATGGCAAATACAAGGGGAAAAAATGAAAGTAGTGATAGATTTTATCTAGGGGTCCAAGAATCCACCTGCAATGCAGGAGACCTCAGTCCGATTCCTGGGTTGGGAATATCCCCAGGAGAAGGGAAAGGCTACCCACTCTAGTGTTCTGGTCTGGAGAATTCCATGGACTGTATAGTCCATGTGGTCACAAAGAGTCGGTCACGACTGAGCGAGTTTCACTTTCAAAATCCCTGCAGACAGTGACTGTAGACATGAAATTAAAAGACACTCGCTCCTTGGAAGGAGAACTCTGAAAAACAGAATATTAAAACGCAAAGACATCACTTTGCTGACAAAGGTCCATAGAGTCAAATTATGGTTTTTCCAGTAGTCATATACAAATGTGAGAGTTGGACCATAAAGAAGACTGAGCACTGAAGAACTGATGCTTTCAAACTGCGGTGCTGGAAAAGACTTGAGAGCCGCTTGCACTATAAGGAGATTAAACCAGTCAGTTCTCAAGGAGATCAACCCTGAACATTCATTGGAAGGACTGATGCTAAAGTTGAAGCTCCAATATTTTGTCCAACTGATGTGAAGAGCAACTCACCAGAGAAGACCCTGATACTGGGAAAGATTAAAGGCAAAAGAAGAGGGAGGCAGAGAATGAGATGGTTAGATACCATCACAGACTTAACAGACATGAATTTCAGCAAACTCTGGGAGATAATGAATGACAGGAAAACTTGACGTGCTGCAGTCAATGGGATCGCAGAGTTGGACACAACAACTGAACAACAACAGCAATACTCTCTGTCCATCCAGTTGTTCAAGCCAAAAACATAGAGTTGACCTTGACTCATCCCCTTTCTCACATTCATTTCTAACCCATCAACAAATGTGTTGACTCAAATCTTAGTACATCTGCAATCTGCCCTCTTCTGCTACTGGCTCCCTTGCTTAAGGTTATAGTTGTCCAAGCTGAATTATTACTAGAACCTCTTAACTTGTTTCTCTAGTTACCATTTCAACATAGAGTCACTAGGTCAAACAAGGGTTCTTGACCATTTTTGTGCCATGGGTCTCTTGGGAAGCTGGTGACATCTATGGATGTCAACTTCTTAGAATAATGTTTTCAAATTAATACAGTTAAAACAGGATTACAAATACCATTGAGACCAATCTCCCTTTGAGAGGTTTGTGAAGCACAAATATGACCATGTCATTTCCCTGGCACGTAGGACACCAACCACCACTGTTCACTATATACCACCCTAACCTTTCCTTTCCTACCTGACTTCATCCACATTGAATTCACAGTCAAAGGCACCGTACTATCTCATCACTGAGTCTTTGGACATGCTGGCCTCTCTGGCATAAATGACCTTCATCTCTTCTTCTCTACATTTTTCCTTCAAGATTCACTCAGCCCAATAATTCTGGAGAAAACTCTAATTTGAAAAGATACATGCACCCCAATATTTATAACAGAACTATTTACAAGAGACAAGACACAGAAGTAATCTATATGTCCATGGACAGAGGAATAGATGAAGATGTGGTACATATATACAATGGAATATTACTCATCCATTACAGAGAATGAAATAAGGCCATTTGCAGCAACGTGGATGGATCTAGAGATTATCAAACTACATGCAGGAAGTCAGACAAAGAAAGACAGATATCATATATCACTTATGTATAGAATATAAAATATGATACAAATTAACTTATTTACAGAGTAGAAACAGACTCACAGACTTTGAAAACAAACTTAACCAAAGGGGAAAGGGGGAGTAAAAAATTAGGAGCTTAGAATTAGCAGATACAAACTACTATGCATAAAATAAACAACATGTATTTAAAATCTTATAATAACTACTATATATTCAATGTCTTATAATAACCTATAATTCAAAGAATATGAAAAACTATACACTATATTATATAAATATATATATTATCACTTTGCTGTATACCAGAAACCAATAACACAACATTATAAATCAACTATAATTTTTAAAAAAAATTCACTTAGCCCAGGTATCATCTCATTCAGGTACCACCTCCCTTCTCTCCTGGATATTTAACTCCTTGATGATAGGGTCCATGGCCTATTCATCTTTATATCCTTTGCATAGTACCAAGCATAGAGCAAACCCTCAATAAGTCTATGCTGTACACACAAGTGAACGAATGAACTTTCTATCTCATTTGCTCAAAGAAAACCTCATATTCTACAGACATCACCTGGGATGTTGTAAAGTACCTTCCCATTTTCAAAGTAGGAGAGCATAAAAAGAAATATATGAAATTTCTACAATTCTACAAGGGAAAATCAATTAACACATAAGTATTTGTAAAATAATAGCCAGAAATATCAATATTGAGACATTTGGACGGGGGAAATGTACCACCACCAGCATGTTGAGAAGTAAAGTTAACCTTGCACTTACTTCAGCTAGTCTTGAATGTTTGTGGACTACCTCTGTTTTATTCATTGGCGTGAGCTGTTGCAAAACACTTCGGCTATTTGTCAAAGCCCGTGTCAATCGGGCAAATTTTGTCCAACCTTAAAAATAAGGAAAGAAAGTCTCAGTTTTTCACACATAATGAATTAAAAATTAAAAAAAAATAAAAAGAAATCAATATTCTTGCTCATATTCAAGGGATTTCAGAAATAGCATAAGTAATGAAAAGTTAGCAGTTCATGCTAATGAAAATGCAGAACTAATGAAAAGTATCAACCTAAAGCATTTTATTTTTACACAGTCATCATCATATATTTCAAGTACAGTTACAAAATAATAAGCAACTTTTATGTGAAGATCCCCTGGAGAAGGAAACGGTAATCCACTCCAGTATACTTGCCTGGAGAATCCCATGGACAGAGAAGTCTGGTAGGCTACAGTCCACGGGGTCGCAAAGAGTCGGACACGACTGAGCGACGGAACGGAACGGAACGGAACGGAACGGATGTATGATCTTTGTGGTTTGTGCAAATCTATTAATATCATATAGTCCAAGCAGCTAGGTGTCCATAAAATTCTATCCTCCCCCTTGCATTGTATAGGTTTGTTATTGGGAAACAGTTGCCCAGCCAGGAATGCATTTTCCAGCATTCTGTGCCTCTAGGTATGGGCATGTCTCTAGTTCTCACCAATGGATTGAGAGCAGAAGTGATGTGTGTCATTTCCATGAATGGAACAACTTAAGAAGCAAGTGAAACTTCTCCATATTTTCTCTCTCCTCCTGCTAGCTGTATGGAAATGACAGCAAGGCCCCAGGGGGTGGCAAAGCCACTGAATCAGAGCATAGAAGAATGCCATATGCCAAGGATCAATTGCTTGGATTGGTATATGAGCAAGAAATAGGCTTCTATTGTGTAAAACAACTTAAGTTAGTGGGTATTTATTATAGAAGGTAGCATTACCATAATAAAAACAGTCTTATTATGTACTTATGTGAAGATATACATACATAAGAGAATAAAGTCCAACTTCAACAAATCTCACATACTGTAGTTCATACCACACACCTCCATCTTCTTTGTAACATAGCAAAATGTTATTTCTCTCTTACTAACAATTTCACTGGTATTTAAGGATTATTTTGGGAATATATTGAATCTTTAATAATGTTTTCCAGAAGTGTAGTAACTTTAACTTCTGAGGGGAAGGAATGTGAATTTAATAAAAAAGAATTTTCTTCCATTATTTCCATTATTAAAGTCACTAATTTTTCATTATTAAGCTAATTAACTTTAAGGAAATATCAGTGAGATGTGACCAAGTGGAATGAAACCAACCACAGTCTGCTCCTACCTCAATTAGCCTTTCTCTGCTGCTGCTAAGTCGCTTCAGTCGTGTCCGACTCTGTGCGACCCCATAGATGGCAGCCGACCAGGCTCCACCGTCCCTGGGATTCTCCAGGCAAGAACACTGGAGTGGGTTGCCATTTCCTTCTCCAATGTGTGAAAGTGAAAAGTGAAAGTGAAGTCGCTCAGTCGTGTCCGACTAGTAGCAACCCCATGGACTGCAGCCTACCAGGCTCCTCTATCCATGCTATTTTCTAGGCAAGAGTACTGTACTTCTCTAGCTATCCCAAAAAGCTCTAATCTATTACAAACTCCATTAAGATCATTTGATAATTTCCACGGTACTACCTTTAACTAGGGTATTTACCAAACAACTCCTTAAAAATGAAAACTTGTGATGGTCCAGTGGAGTGACTCTAATGGAATTGATGAAATTTCAGACAATGTGACAAAAAATGAAGGAAAAAATCCTGGGCAGACACAGCCAAATGTCTTTCAGACATCATACTTTACTGCTATTCTTCAATCTAATTCTGGCTTCATTTAGGCTTGATATTGTCCCATCAATTCAGCTCACTCTATGATATCAACTTGGATTGGGGGAAAGAGTAAACTGGTACTGGTTGATAGAAGATTCTTTATTCTTTTTCATTAATGGTGCTCATCCTAGTGACTTGAATGTTAGGTTTTGGAAATTGTATGCAACCCTAAAGTTTGCGCTGTGCAATATGCTAGAAAAACAAGGAAACACCAGACATGCCATCAACTCTAAGAACTAAATATCAACATAAAACACTATCAAGCAGTCTATATCACCAACTTAGACTTTTCTTCCAAGTACTAGACCTATGTCTAATTGGCCATTGGTCACCTCTTACTCAGATGACTTTTAACATGTTCAAAACTGATCTTATCATCACCTTCTCCCCACATCTCCAACTCTGCTTTTTTCATGGATTCTTGGTTTCAGTGAATGACTCAACAATATGTCCAGCTGTCCAAATCAGAAGCTTGAGATTCACCAGCCTCCTTCACTATCACACACACACACACACACACACACACACACACATGCAATTCCTTCCATAAATATCCTAAAATTTAATCTCCTTTCTCCATCTCTAATATGTCATGTTATATATATCATCTTTCACCTGAGTTAGACAGTAGCTCCTAAAAACTATAGTCTATATTCTGTTCTCTGACCACATATTTTCCACATTGCTGCCAGAGCTCTTTCTACAGGACAAGTTTTACTGTGCCCTTCTCCCATTTTAAATTATTTAAGAGATCCCTAGAGGCCTTCAGGATAACACTGAATATCCTTGGTATATGTGTCATTTAGTTTCTGACCCTAAAGATTTGCTCTGCATTCAATTCCTTCTACTTCTCATACACACTCTGTACTCAGATCACTACCAAATTAAAATGACAAATTGAAAAACAAAACTAAATCCATTAGGAATTCTTTGTTCACCCTATGACATTCAATGCTTTCATGCTTTCACACATTATTATCATGCTGCCTGCCTGCAATGCTTTTTCCCTTCCCATCATTCTGGCTAATGCTTACTGGTACCTCCAAACTCAAAGCATTCTGGGATCCACTGGAAGCTTCTTGGATCCACCCACGAGAGATGTACTCTCCTCTGTGCGTTCACACTACAGGATACATACCTCACATGGCACCAACAATACTAATGCAGTCATTGATAAGCATGCCAGTCACTCCCATTAAACTGACATTCGTCTCTCCATTCTCAGAACTTGATGGAGGCTTGCCATAAAATAGACCTTTAATTGACTAATTAATCAAAAAGTATTTGTAACTTTAAAAATAAGGTTTAAAAATAAGCTGCATTTTTATTATCATGAACATTAACATGAAATATTGTCATGTATTATTACCACTGGGTTTTGGTTTGGTTTTTGATTTATTGGGTTAAAATGATGAGGATGTCCTCAGATGACAGCGACTATATTGGCAGCAGGTATGTTAAAATATTTCCTGTTGATCATTTCTCTTTTTACAGCAACTGATTATTATAATTGCAGTGAATATTTTTAGAAACTTCCAAGTCAACATTGATTCAGTTTCTTTTCTTTTTCTCTGGCTGAGCCACAAGTCTTGCAGGATCTTAGTTCCCTGATGAGAGATCAAACTCAGGCCCTCAACGATGAAAGCACAGAGTACTAGTCACTGAACTGCCAAGAATTACTGCAAGTCAATCTTATATTAACTTAAGGTTCATATTTCTAAGATAAATAATGTTTCAGCTATTAGTACATCTGATTATTGGATTAAAAGAGAAGATAATTTTTATTTCCTGTGTGTGATAATGGTTTGTTCAGAAAAAAAATTTTTTTTAATTAAAGGAGACATCAAAGGAATAAGTTCAATAACACATGGAAGACTACAAATCATCAAATACCATGTGTTCACTCCTTTCCTAGGACAGTACAAAGAAGCAAATGTGTGAGGAAGGAGAAACATGATGATGAATATTTATCATCATCCTCTGGTTTTCTGTTTCAAGAATCATGAGTACATACTACACTTTCTTAATGAGGAAGCAGCAGTTCCTCATTTAAACGTAAAACAAATGTGCCTGTGTATGTGTATCTCATTTTACACATGAAGTCAACATAATCAAGAACTATTTCATCCCTTTACCTTATTTCAATGTCCTGGAGGAAGACAAGATGTTAAAACTGTGAAAATAAAACACATACACTTTTCTTCATGGTAAACAGTAGAAAGAAACAGAAAGAAAACCGTTAATTCTTCATTCTGAAATTTTATTCTGTGTGAGACAACCCTTAAACATAGATGAAAAGGGAGTTTACTGCATGATATGACTTTCAGGTGCCAGATTTTATTCTATCTCTGGTTGTCTAGTTCCACGACTGGCACATAGTGGGCACTAGACACATTTTTGAATGAATGAGAACATTAGTTAAAAAGAGAAATTAACAAGGCACCCAGATCATATATATTACTAGTTAAAATTAGAATATAAAGAAGCAAATCTTCTGGTTTTCTATGTTCAGCTCTTAGCAGATACTAATACAACTCTGTCTTGTGAAGGAAGGGCTTTGGGTTGGAGAAGCTAGAAAGGGTATGGTAGAGGGTTGAGGAGGAAGTGTGGAGGACTATAATTTTTCTCTCAAAATGAAAACTGGGGAGTTGCTAACAGAAAAAAAAAAGGTGGTGACAATTGTCAAACTGACTCAGACATACTGAGAGATGTTTAGAAGGCAATATCAATACTTGGTAAGGATTCTTCCTAGAGAAAGCAAAGGCAGTTGTCTAATTATTTAACCATTTAAGAGTGTCAATATCAAAATGCTCACAGAGCTAGAAAACCAATGCAAAGCCAGGGAGTGTTTTGATTCACATTTAAATCAAAGGGAGCACTCAAAGATGCACTCCCTAAATTGCTCAGTGATCTTTTGTCTCTGGTGAGAGCTTTCTTGCAGTCCTCAGTTCTAAACAGCATTATTTTCTTTATGGTGTCCCTCTGTCCTCACTCTCAGCAGATTACCTTATCAAATATATTATTGAAAAAGCAGAAGACAGAAGAAACACAACAGCCTTTCACTTCCCTTCTGTTCCCTCCATCTCAAGTTCCACCCAACCATGGTAACTGATTCTTGCCTCTACCTTTATTATCTCAGAGAATTAGACATTTGCTCTTTTCTGATCACGTATATATTCTACTTACGAACATTTAAGTGGTTTCTAGGTTTTTCACTGTCACTAACAACGCCGCAGTGAATTTCCTTATACCTATAACTTTGTGCTCTTGGATACATCTGGAATTGCCCGTGTGATTAGATGAATTAGTTCATTTGATCTGTCAGCAGCCCCCACTAAACAGTCAAACTTTGAAAAAGTTAAGCAGTCACACTGTCTAGGTCAGAGGGAAAAAAAGGCATATCAGCAGTTCTAACTTTCCCCAGTGATACATTTACTGATTTCACCTTTACTGAGACCTAACTGGTGTGACTGATTATTCAGCACAGTTCGCTGATGTTACTTAGATGTGGTCGATATGGGGTAATGTGAACAGACAGCTGAATATGAAGAGCCTAATACTTGCTCTATAAGTTGTTCATGGCATTATGAGAACATTTGTTCTCCTAAAAGCTTAGGATGCCAACTCCTTCTTAATAAAACATTAGTTTAGCTCTATTGGGTTGCAATTAACCTCTTTGTCATGGACTTCCTAATCTTAAAAATAAAAGGAAGTCACAGAGGCAGTTCAATCAATCTACTAGACTGCAATATAAGATTCTAATCTATAAGGAAAAAGCTTAGGTAAACAATTATACTCTTGGCCAAAGAGACTACATGGTATAATTACTCATATTTCATCTGTTGTTTCTTCTCTAAAGAAAACCATTGGCTTCCTCCAAGGGGAAGGCTGCTATTTTTGCTGTTATTTTCATTCTACAGGAACTTTTTTTGTCTCAATTATTGGCACAAAGATGCCATAACTATTTGGCACAGGATATTTCACACTGTTAAGTATCTTGGCAGTTTTTGAATCTGTTTGAAAATACTGTACTGTATAAATGGGCAGAGATTTGAACCATCGCTTTTAGAACACATATGGATAATCAACAGAATGGATTTCTTGGCTGTAATTTTTCCCCTTGTATTATTATAAATGATGTATCAGGTACCACTGACTGATAATCTGAGCAACAGTTCCAGGACCTCAGTATCAGAAACAAAAGATAACAAAAACACTTTTCCCTCCTTGAATTATCATCAATAAATTCTGTTGATTCAAAACAGTGCAGTCCTGTCAGAATCAGATTGTTCTCAACCTGCGCTTCACCTTTGCAGGGAAAAAGGAGAGCAGGGGGTTTAAGGTGGCCAAACCCCAATACGTATCCACTGGAAAGGGATAAGGCAGCATGGTCCAACAGAGAGAACATTGGATTGAAAATCAGTCAGACTTTGAGTGTCAGAATCGTCAACAGTAAAATGGAGATAATAACACTAATTTTCAGAATTATATAGGAATGAACTATGAAGAATACAAAGCTCCTGACACATATTAACTGCTTCATCAAGACTGGTTTCTTCCCCTTCAATAGTTTCTGCTACCACCCATCATGTATATATAAGTTGACATCACTCAGTGCCATTCATTTTAAAGGCAGAAATTCATCTAGAATGAAGTTTTGGTGATCATAGGATTCATTATGAGGAAGTGCTACTCTCAAATTAGTTGGCTGTCATTACAAAATGTGGTGTTGGAGAAGACTCTTGAGAGTCCCTTGTACCGCAAGGAGATCCAACCAGTCCCTTCTAAGGGAGATCGATCCTGGATGTTCATTGGAAGGACTGATGCTAAAGCTGAAACTGCAATACTTTGGCCACCTCATGCGACGAGTTGACTCACTGGAAAAGACTCTGATGCTGGGAAAGGTTGGGGGCAGGAGGAGAAGGGGATGACCGAGAATGAAATGGCTGGATGGCATCACCGACTCTGTGGACATGAGTTTGGGTGAACTCCAGGAGTTGGTGATGGACAGGGAGGCCTGGCGTGCTGTGATTCATGGGGTCGCAGAGAGTCGGACACAACTGAGCAACTGAACTGAACTGAACCATTCCAGATACAACTTAGAAGTACAATTCACAGTTAGCCAATTTACTCAGGTTTTTGACCTATATGTCTGAATTTCTTGGTAAAAATACCAATATAAGCCAAAGGAGACTGGGAGACTGATACCAATTCCAATCAATTGTGTCACATTCTTAAAAGATACAGGCCTTTGTTCCAATCACTGCCCCTTTTCCACATTAAAAAAGGTAAAATGGCCTTGTTCTAGAAATGTTTTAAAAAGTTATATCCTGGCTTTCCTATGTGTGGATTCACTTGTTTGTTCTGCATTTAAACACTATTTTCTGTATTCCCAGCCAAGCTTTTATTATCTAAGTATTGCTTCAAATTTTTGCAAACACCTTCAACCTACTCTGTTGCAAATATCCTCAGCTCCTTGATCCCTTCTCTCTGATCCTTGAGCTCCCTGATTCTTTTCATCTTGCTCACCTAACCAAATCCCAACTCTTGTTGGATCCAACTCACCTACTTCACTGTCTACACACCTTTGACTATACTCGTTCCGTTCCGTCGCTCAGTCGTGTCCGACTCTTTGCGACCCCGAGTGAGAAGCTGCTATAAGCACAAGTTCAGAAGGTGTTCTGTGATGATCTAGAGAGGTGAGAGGAGGCTGTGGGAGGCAGCTCCAAGAGGGAATGGATGTATGTATGTATGCATACGACTGATTCACTTGATCATACAGCAGAAACTAACAAAATGCAAAGCATTTATATTCCAATAAAAAATAAGATTGTTGCCTCCATGGTCAATGTTCTATACGTGAATCATATTGATACTCTGGTGTTATCATGAAATCTCATCTGCTCTTTCCCAAAAGTGCTACAGTCCCCGTTGATCAAACTAAAAAGTTGAAAGATGCATTTTTGCGCCAAGTTTTCAAAATACACTTTCTGATATGCTAGCTTCATAGGGATCATAGGATGATTGCTTAATGGCATAAATATTTTAGTTCTATTGAATTTTTCATATTAAATTTACAACTCACATGAATAATAGAAAGTAGCTCATATACACCATTCACAGTTACATTGTACAATACTTTTTTAGAAATCTGTTATGTATTTGAAAGGTGTGGAGGAGTCTCAAAATACAAAACTATTTAAAATAAGCTCTTCCACTACAAATTCTGATTTGGAAAGAGATATTTTACTCTAAGGTTTTCACAATGAGGTTTGATTTTCCCTATAAATTTTAATTTACAGGTCTGTCGAACACATTGCTCAAAAATCAAGTGGTCTGAGTTGTCTTGAGTTTATTTAAGTAGAGTTCATTTTTGTAAGAACAAAATAATGCATTCAAAAGAGAAATAGCTCTGTGAGTCTGATGAGAGGATACAGAGAGATAGAGGTATAGGCAGATAAATGGAGAGCTATTAACTTGAGAAATAAAGGTCAGTCTTTCAATATTAGCACCCTTTCTCCCAACCTCATTGTAAAATGCTGCCAACTTTTAGTTTCCATAAACAGATACCACCATTAATGTTCAGCAGGTCAAACCTGTGAGAAAGCACTGTACTTTTCTTGGCCAACTTTAGCTGTGCCATGAAGTCAGTTAAAGTGAATGAGAAAAACAATAACCATTAAATATGAATGTTGAAAATGTATAAATATTTTTGAGGGGAAAATGTGGTTTTTTAGTCTGGCTATCATTCATGTATGAAGGCAAGAAAAATTCATCTGAAGAATATGTTGGGTCACAAGTCATATGCCAATCATTTATCTTTTATTTTACAATATAGCACTTTATCAAAATTTACAAACAATTCACTGAAGCTCAATATTAAAAAACAAACAATCCAATCAAAAAATAGGCAGAAGACAAGAATAGATATTTCCCCAGAGAAGACATACAGATGGCCAAGGGGCACATGAAAAGATGTTCAATATCGCTAATTATTATAAGAGAAAAACAAATCAAAACTATAATGATATATCACCTCACACTTGTCTGAATGACCTTCATCAAAGTCTACAAACAATAAATACAAGCAAGGGTGGGGAGAAAAGGCAACTCTCCCATATGTCAGTGGGAATGTAAATTGGTGCAACCACTATGGAAAACAGTACAGAGATTCCTTAAAAACTAAAGATAGAGCTACCATATAACCTAGCAATCCCATGCCTGAGCATACATCACAAGAAAAACATGGTTCGAAAGGATATGTGCACCGCGATGTTCATTGCAGCACCATTTACAATAGTCAGGACATGAAAGCAACCTAAAAGTCCATCAAGAGATGAATGAATAAAGATGTGGTATAAATAAATAAATATATATATATATGAATATAACTCAGTCATTTAAAGCAAGAAAAAATGTCATCTGCAGCAACATGGATTGACCTGGAGATTATCAAAATAAGTGAAGTAAGTCAGACAGAGAAAGACAAATATCATAAGATATCGCTTACATGCAGAATGCTTTAATAAATGAAGCAAACAAATATATACAAAACAGAAATAGACTAACAGAGAACAAACTTATGGTTACCAGGGGGAAAGGGTAGAGGGAGGGACACATTGGGAGATTGACATGTGCACATTGCTATATTTAAAATGGATAACCATGTGTTTGTTAGCCATCTGTATGTCTTCTTTGGAGAAATGTCTGTTTAGTTCTTTGGCCCATTTTTTGACTGGGTCGTTTATTTTTCTGGAATTGAGCTGCAGGAGCTGCTTGTATGTTTTGGAGATTAATTCTTTGTCAGTTGTTTCATTTGCTATTATTTTCTCCCATTCTGAAGGCTGTCTTTTCACCTTGCTTATAGTTTCCTTTGCTGTGCAGAAGCTTTTAATTTTAATTAGGTCCCATTTGTTTATTTTTGCTTTTATCTCCAATATTCTGGGAGGTGGGTCATGGAGGATCCTGCTGTGATTTATGTCGGAGAGTGTTTTGCCTATGTTCTCCTCTAGGAGTTTTATAGTTTCTGGTCTTACATTTAGATCTTTAATCTATTTTGAGTTTATTTTTTGTGTATGGTGTTAGGAAGTGTTCTAGTTTCATTCTTCACAAGTGGCTGACCAGTTTTCCCAGCACCACTTGTTAAAGAGACTGTCTTTTCTCCATTTTATATTCTTGCCTCCTTTGTCAAAGATAAGGTGTCCATACGTGCGTGGATTTATCTCTGGGCTTTCTATTTTGTTCCACTGACTAACAAACACATGAAAAAATGCTCAATATCCCTCATAATCAAAGAAATGCAAATCAAAACCACAATGAGATACCATTTCACACCCGTCAGAATGGCTGCTATCCAAAAGTCTACATGCAATAAATGCTGGAGAGGGTGTGGAGAGAAGGGAACCCTCTTACACTGTTGGTGAAAATGCAAACTAGTACAGCCACTATGGAACAGTGTGGAGATTCCTTAAAAACTGGAAATAGAACTGTCATATGATCCAGCAATAGCATTCCTGGGCATACACACCGAGGAAACCAGAATTGAAAGAGACACATGTACTCCAATGTTCATCGCAACACTGTTTATAATAGCGAGGACATGGAAGGAACCTAGATGTCCATCTGCAGACGAATGGATAAGAAAGCTTTGGTACATATACACAATGGGGTATTACTCAGCCATTTAAAAGAATACATTTGAATCAGTTCTAATGAGGTGGATGAAACTGGAGCCTATTATACAGAGTGAAGTAAGCCAGAAAGAAAAACATCAATACAGTATACTAACGCATATATATGGAATTTAGAAAGAGGGTAACCTTAACCCTGTATACGAGACAGCAAAAGAGACACAGGTGTATAGAACAGTCTTTGGGACCCTGTGGGAGAGGGTGAGGGTGGGATGATTTGGGAGAATGGCATTGAAACATGTATATTATCATATGTGAAACGATCACCAGTCCGGGTTAGACGCATGATACAGGATGCTTGCAGCTGGTGCACGGGGATGACCCAGAGGGGGGATATGGGGAGGAGGGAGGTGGGAGGGGAGTTCAGGAGGGGGAACACATGTACATACAGGGCGGATTCATGTCAATGTATGGCAAAACCAACCAATATAATATTGTAAAGTAATTAGCCTCCAATAAAAAATTTTAAAAAATAAATAAATAATAAAATAAAATGGATAACCAATAAAGATCTACTGTATAGCATAAGGAACTCTGCCCAATACTTTGTAATAAATGGGAAAAGAATTTGAAAAAGAATAGACATGTTTATGTATAACTGAATCACTTTGCTGTACACCTGAAACCATTAATAACACAACAGTTAATCAACTCTACTCTAGCATAAACTAAAAATTAAAAAATATATATATGGCACTTTAAGATACAGACAGCTGTTAGCTGCAGGTTTTTCATAAATGTTTCTTGTCAAGTTAAGGAAGTTCTCTATTCCTGCTTTGCTGTGAATTTTTATCGTGAACAACTTTTGGGTGTGACGAAATGTTTTTTGTATGCCAACTGATATGATGGAATCAATTTTCTTCTTTAACCTGATATCAGTACTATGAATGAGAGTGATAGGTTTTTTAATTTTGAAACATCTTTCCACGTGGAATAAATCTCACTTAGTCATTAAGTGTAATTCTTTTAACACATCCTTGCAATCTATTTTTGTTGAGGACTTTTATATCTACACTCACAAGAAATGTTGGTCTGTAATATCTTTTCCTGGTTTTGGTATGATAGAACAACTGGCCTCAGAACGAGTAAGGAGAGTTTTTCTCTACCATTCTTTTGTGGAAGAGACTGTGAATTCACCAATGAAACTATCTGCACTTCTTATTTTGGAACTTTATTAATTATTAATTTATTTAATAGATATAGGACAATTCAGGTTATCTATTCCTCCTATCATGAGTTTTGGTAGTTTGTGTCTTTCAAGGAATTGGTCCATTTTAAATAAGTTATCAATTCAGTGGCTATCAAGTCACTCAGAGTATTTCTTTACATGCTTTTATGCTCATGGGCAGAGAAGGCAATGGCAAGCCACTCCAGTACTCTTGCCTAGAAAATCCCATGGATGGAGGAGCCTGGTAGGCTGCAGTCCGTGGGGTCGCTAAGGGTCGGACACGACTGAGCGACTTCACTTTCACACATTGGAGAAGGAAATGGCAACCCACTCCAGTGATCCTGCCTGGAGAATCCCAGGGACGGGGGAGCCTGGTGGGCCTCCGTCTGTGGGGTCTCACAGAGTCGGACACGACTGAAGTGACTTAGCAGCAGCAGCATGCTCATGGGATATGTAGTGATGGTCCTTCTTTAATTTCTGGTAATGGTAATTTGTGCCTTCTCCCTTTTTCTTGGTTATCCTGGCTAGAGGTTTGCTACCTTTTTTTTTTTTAAGCATTCTTTATAAGCTTTATTATTTTCATTGTTCATTCTAATTTTTCCATATCATAATTTTAACATCTAATCATATTTATGCCCAACAGAAAATTACAGGGAATGTATGAGATTCAATACACTCTCTACTGCAATTAAATCTCTATTAGTTTTTTTTTTTTTAACTTTAACATTCTTTTCCAAGAATCAGCTTTTGGGTTGCAGTCATTCTATTTTTTTTTCTATTTCATTGATTTCTACTCTAAGGCTTATTACTTCTTGTCTTCAGTTTGCTTTGGTTTAAATTGCTCTTGTCTAGTTGCCTAATGTGAAAGCTTAGATATTTATTTTCATATCTTTCTTCATTTCAAATATATGCATTTAATGATATACATTTCCCTTTAAGTACTGCTTTTACATCTCAGATATTTGATATGTCATATTTAAATCTTTATTTCATTCAAAATATTTTTATAATTTATGTTAAGACTTCTTCTTTGACCCGTGGGCTATTTAGAAATCTGTTAATTTCCAAATATTTGGGGATTTTTCTACCTGTCTTCCTCTCATTGATTCCTGGCTTAACTCCATTGTGAACTGAGAACATACCTTGCAAGATTTATACTCTTTTAAAGCTTTTAAAGTGTGTTTTATGGCCAGAACATGATCTGTCTAGTGAATGTTCCATGTAATTTGAGAAGAATATGCATTCTGCTGCTGTTGGATGGAGCACCTGGAATTTCAAAACAAAGGGGCAATAAACCTAAACACTATTTAAAAACCATTCTATTAAAAATAGTATTACACTATATCCTAAACTTCCCAGATACCGGGTCTACAAGTAAAATCAGAGCCACAGGTAATACAAGTCAAAAAGTGAATACTTTATTTGAACTTCCAGATGATTTTGTATACACATTTTCAGAAATAGTCACAATGAATTGCTCTGTCATACTTTAAATGGTCTGCACTTCATAAAATTTTCCTCTTGCAATTTGATGCTAAACAGAAACTGAGCATACACACACATACATGAGTGTACATATATATATATATATGTAATTTTTCTCCGATTATGATTACAGTTGAAAAGATTAAAATTGCTGTGCCAGTTTTTTTAAAGAGGTAAAAAAATGCAATGTTTGCTAAATGTAAAGAAAACATTCCATTTTTAGTCTCCTAAGAGATAATTAAAAATACCATTTCATAAAAACTTCTTCTAAGGGTATTTAAAATTTTTCATTTATATGACATCAGTTTCTAATTTAAAAATAATTAGAGAGAATAAAATGAGAGTAAATTACATATAAAAGGGGATAGAAGCACACACCACTCACTAATGTTTTCTATAGTAGTCTCTCTGAATATTATAGTCAATACGACTCCAATCAGAATGTTTGCATTTTGCCAGCCACCTTCTGGATGACAAAATTGTTCTTTACATAATTAAACAACATCTACTCAAGGGAATATACAACAAATAAGTAAAGGAAGAAAAGTAGCCTGAAAAAAGTCAACTATTCAGGCTCTAATCAATATAACAAAATTCAATCAACTATCAACTATGCTCCAGTAGGACTTCACCAAACAACCCCACAAGCTGTTAGACTTTTTGTGTCTAAGTCTCAGTATGATAGAAGTTGTTGAAATTCCCATATTGATTCAAAATTATAATGCTCCGTGAAACCTCTTCCTTATAGTTCATCTCAATTTCTCTTATAATAATTTAAGTTAACCACCTAATATTTCAAAGTTTTATTTCCATTCAAACAATATGATTGAATAAAATTGATTCTGGACAATTACTAGAATAAATATAAAGCCAAAGAAAGGCCACGTAGTAAAATTTTGTTTTAAAAGTTCAACCCGTGGATATTGTTAAAATAATAATACTGTATTTAAATGACAGGTTAATCCTTAAGTATGGTAATTCCTTTGAAAATTACCTTTTGTTGAATCATCCTCTATTGGCTGTTTGAACAACGTAATATCCTTGAAAGTGCATAGGAACAAAACCACTTTTTCATGTTCATTTCTTATTGGTGCAATTTGCATATAAAACCAAACAGGGGTTCCTGTAGAAGAGAGAAAGGACAACAAAGTGGGATGCAGCCACCACAATGATTTGGTCTCCTGCTTTCCCTCCTCCTTCAGCCATGAACCGCTATGCCAGGAATCAGCACCAAAACAACAGTATTTTAATTACTGAAAAGCATCAGTAAAATTTTCATTTTATATCAACTACCAGTTGCTCAAAAATTAATGAATATGTTTTTCAACTCAAAATATCAAAATCTGAAAATAAAGCACAGGGCATCATTTCATAATACAGTGGAATAAAGGCAGTCTTACTACTTAAGTATTGTTAATGGGGCTTCCTGGTGGCTCAGATGGTAAAGAACATGCCTGCAGTGAGGGAGGCCTGGGTCAGGACAATCCCCTGGGTCAGGAAGGTTCCCTGGAGAAGGGAATGGCTACCCACTCCTGTATTCTTGCCTAGAAATTTCCATGGACAGTCTCTGGGGTCACAAAGAGTTGGACATGACTGAGGGACAAACACTTTCACTTTTATTTCAGTGTCAACTTTAGATCTGGGTCTCTACACCACTGCTGCTTTCACCAACTCTCTTCTATATCCTCACCAAGTGTAAGCATTCCTATGTGCTTCTCCGTGTTACTTCGAGAAGTGTTCCCATTCGACTTCAGCATCAATACCTGATGCTTTGATAAGTATTTCTCTTACAGGAACTTTTGAATTGCCGTTTCTACCTCAAGGTTCTCTCATCAGTCAAACAGACTTAAACTCTTCAGCTCTGACCATATCCCCACATCAGAGAGATAGGATGTCAGCAATACTACAAGCCTGATGTACACAAAGTTATACCTGAAGACTTTAAGGCAGTGTTAAAGAAAAAAATGTCCCCAGGCCTTGAAAGTCTCAGACATCTTCATGAGACACTGCTTCCAGCCTCCCTTGCTCAAAGCATGAGCCTGGACTCTGTCACAATGATCTTCAAACAATAGCTCCTGCAGACTTCAGAAGACACAGTGTTTCAAAGTATTCAAGCCTTAGGATTTGGACAAATCAGAAACTGGCATTACATCAAGTAATAAATATTTAAAGACACAAGAAATGCCTTCAAAGGAGTAATTACTCCCTAAATGATAAAACACTGAGGGAATTTTCCATCAGAATCAAAATGATGCATTTTCCATTGTAGTCTTTCCAAGCCACAGTGCAGTAAAGCCTGCCTGAATATTCTATTTTAAAGACATACGGTCTTTTGTCAGGTTTAGGATTTGGGGAGTGAGATGTGCAGCTGTTAATCTTTAGAGGAAAGTTGATAGCCTGTTAGTGACTTTCAATGAAAACCCATAAGAAGCATCTCCATATCCGTGGTCAAAAATTGTCCACTGATAATATCACCATAAAGGGAAATTTGCCATTTACACAGAATAGGTGACTTGACTACCAGATGCTAGAAGTCAAAGAATTCCAGAGAAGAGGTTTTTATAAATACTCAGTTCTGACAACCAGGTCCTTTGCAACCCCAGGGAGCCTACAGAAGGACATAGCCTTTTCCAAAATGATTACAGGATGAGACAAGGAACTCAAAAACAATCCCACCATCACCCAGAAAGGCTTATTCTTTGTTTTCTGCTTCTTATTTTACACAGTGTGTCCATGAACTGTGAGTGATGTGCACAGTTTGACAAATCACCAGACCCAGACGCTTGCAGATACACGGCCTATGGCTGTTCCAACACAGTGAGCTTGAGGCAGTAGGTCATAAACAGAGAGAAAAGGGCATTAAAAATAAGTCGTTTTCCAAGGTCTGCTAGAAATCTAAACAGAAAGAGATGATGTTACAGCTCAGACCTTCCAAGGAAAACAGCAACTTTTCAAATTTCGGCACTGAGTCAGAGCTGTTGTTAAAATTGCTTTCAGAAATCACAGTATACTTTTTTCAAGTTTAGTCACAGGCTCAGACTTCTCCAAGGTGGCTGAGTTTTTACTGCATGGCTGGTGAATATATTCTGGATTTGAAGTTCAAGGTGATGGAAAGTCTGGGAGGGTTAGGGAGAGAGACCTGTAGCTACTGGAAACTCAAGGCAGTGCCCTGGCATTGATTATTCAGAGTTGCCCTAGCTATAGCAGTTCTGCCTTTGTGTAAACAGAAAGATCCATTTTCAGTCATCCTCCCAGAGCCACTGCTTTTTTTCTCAACAGTATAAGCACCCCACTATAATCAGAGCAATGGACCTAAAGAATTGAGGTTGCAAACTGAAATGTCAATTGTGAAACATATTAAATCAGATATCTCAATCTCCCCATTTGCAAATGGTGTTTAGCTAATTACTTAATGGAAGTGTGGGGAGGACTTGGCATTCAGACCAAGATTTTGGCATTCCCAAAACAGTTCCCTACAGATGTGTGAATTTTTCTAACATTAAAAAACATCATAAGAGCACACTTCTTTCAGTTGATGTTCAAAAGCTAACTATTTACAAGATTTTTTTAAAGCTGCTTTTAAGCATAAGAACTTTTAAGAACTCCATTATAGTACATGGACAATATCTATTCTTCATATTAAGGAAAAAAACTCAATGCAGATACTATCCAGAAATGACAGGAGTTTTAATATAGAGTGCTATGTGCCATAACTCCTACTGACTCCAAACAGAAAACTATGCATATATAAGCTATCTGAAAAGAACCAGATAGGCCTGAACAAGGGCCAGACAATTATTACAAGCTATTAAAATAAAGCAAACTATCCAAACCACCTTCATAGGAAACTTTTAGAAATGAAATATTAAAGTTATTGCTAACATGATTTAAAGGATATAAACAAAATTTCCACAAGGTATTTTTGAGAAAATCAGAAACTATGGATCTGGCTTTGAAGCTTTAAAATCAGAAAAAAAGATTATTCTCTTCAAATCTCAGGGTAAAAATGACCTTAGTGAAGTAAAAGTCACTCAGCCATGTCCAACTCTCTGCAAGCCCAAGGACTCTACAGTCCATAGAATTCTCCAGTCAGAATACTGGAGTGGGTAGCCTTTCCCTTCTCCAGGGCATCTTCCCAACCCAGGGATCAAACCCAGGTCTCCCACATTGCAGGCAAATTCTTTACCAGATGAGCCACAAGGGAAGCCCAAGAATACTGGAGTGGGTAGCCCATCTCTTGTTCAGCGGATCTTCCTGACCCAGGAACCAAATCAGGGTCTCCTACATTGCAGGCAGATTCTTTACCAACTGAGCTATCAGGGAAGCCCCTAAAATGACCTTAGTAATATGGAATAATATTAAATCATTTGCTAAACTTGAGGTACGTATTGAAGTTATTCAAGGGGTAACAACCCTGTATAAAAATGAAAGGGGGCATTCCTTGGTGGTCCAGTGGCTAGGACTCTACGCTTCCACTGAAGGGACATGAGTCAATCCCTGGTGAGGGAATATCCTCCCTTGTGGTGAGACAAATAAAAGAAAGAAAGAAAGAAAGGGAGTTTGGGCATACAAGATTTGGCTACAAAATATCACTATGTGTTTGGATCTAGTGAAAAACCCCAGAAAGCACTTAGAAACTGGCTTTTCTCTTGTAGAAGACAGAGCTGATTATTCAGAACGGATTGTTCTCTAGTTGGCAAGCCAATAGACATTTGGATATTATGTCAAAGAGAAATATATTTTCAGTCTTGATTCTAAAATGAAAGATAAGATGATAGAACATTCCTTAGGTAAAACCACTGAAACTAATTCTTCCATTGCCAGTAGCACCTGGTAATGGGAACTTCACTACTAGTGTGAAGCAATGCCTATGGTTGTTGTTATCCCTATTATGGCCTATTAATAAAAAGAAAACCTAAATACTCAACAGAGAAAAAACATTTAAGGTACAATGGAGGGGATAAACTATGCTTCACAAAACCTAACCAGCACTAAACTTGATACAAGCATTTCCTGTTGAAGCTAGAATGCTTCTTGAACTGGGGAAGAATTTAGTAACCATCAATTTTCACTAAAGATAATAATTGGCTTTGCTATCATTTAACCATTAAGACTAAATAAGTTGACTCATCTTATGCAGTGACTGTTCTTTAAAAAAAAAAAAAAAAAAGGCCCATTTGGAAATGCAACAAAAAAGAAATAAAGTAAGTGACTATTCACAGAAAACAAATTAGGAGACTTGATTGATGAGTGTATTAGTTGGTTTTTTGTTGGTTGTTTGTTTCCTCCAAACTCTATTGGAGAGTCTCATCAAACTCAACCATAATTACCTAAGACCCATATCATGAGGTATGATTATATAATGGACAACTGACCACTCATACCTCCCATCATTAGACAACAGCACATACAATGAATACAAAGTTACCGGATGTGAATGGTACTTTCTGAAAGTAACAACTATTCTCACCAGTCTTCCAACAAAGCAGTTTGGTCTAGCAAACAGCCATACTGGTAAAGATTCACCTCAGGTAGATACCATACACTCATGTGTCATCTATGTATATGTTGAAAGATATACTCACTGATAACAATCCACTTTCCCTTTAACCATAAGAAGAAATGAACGAATTTCTCAGTCACTTTTAGCTGCTGTCACACAACTATAGGATCTTTTCCATGGGTATTAATCACAAAACAACCTGCCATCTGACATACAAAAGAAATCACATTCAAAATGCATTATATTTTTCTTTCATTCCTCAAAAGGTTGTTTTTCGTAAGTATTATTTATTAATTTTGCTATCTAATTTTTACAAATACCTCCTGCCAAAAGAAGCAATAAATCTTTTATATTCTCTCTACACTATAGCTTAGCTACCACTTACCAATATATAATATTAATAAGAAGTTGACACATCTTATTGATGATTTAGATACCTACTGTTTTTCTTGTACAAAAGAACTTCAAAGCAATTTGACTCGTAGTTGTCAAAAGTCTGCCTGACTTTCTCAATGGTTTTTTTGTCAGTCAATTCTCCATACATAAAACTGGAAGAAAAAAAAAAAAAACACCAAACAATCCATTTCAGTTTGGGGTTGCTTTTCAAATGCTACATAAAATCATATACTTGTCTTTTTTAAATTAAGTATTCAAATTTAGTTACAAAATAATTGCTCCCACAAAATGAACTAAAATTTTTAAACCATATTTTAATCATGACTATTAAACTCTTGCTAGAAGCTAGCTTTTCAAGTGATTTTGAACATACAGTGAGAAAGAGTAAGAGAGAAAAACATTCCTTACTTTACACAAGTCCAGTACGCATCAATTTTAGTTACTTAAACAATCTTTTTGTTAAATAATACCAGTTTCCCAAAAACACAGTTCAAATTTTGGTTTTCATAGTATATTAACTATGATTGATACCATCAAGTATAAACTTTGCTGCTAGATATTAGTCTACAAGTCACAAATTAATAACAAGTACACATAACAATCAGTGATCAGTTTCACTACTTGTTTGAAAGCCTGTCAGAATTACAGTGCATCCACTACTCAGCTCATGTGTAGACAGCGAAATGTGCAGTTGTGTTGCCTCCTTATCTCTCAGTGGTACACTCATGGGGCATTTTACAAAAATGGATAAATAAAAGCAGGAATTCACCATCAAAGATTAAAGCCCACCAAAGAAATGTAAAGTGATCATGGCGGAGGTGAAATTCAAATTAAACATAAAAGAAGTTATTTCTTCTAAAAGAACAGTGGGATGTTGACACTGTTGTACTTGAGAGACTTGAAATATGCAGCCAGAGGAACCTAGTGAGGACAAACCTATCAACATAAATCAGGCAAAGTATTGTTGTAAAAAAGACCAACGTTTCCCGGAGGATGGAATACCATTTAAAAAAAAAAAAAAAAAACCCTTCACATTAAAGAAATACTAGGAAGTAATTCACAGTACTGAAGGTAAAAGGATAAAGTTGAAGAGGATTCAAACTTTAAAGAAGTATACTGTTTGCTAAGAGGTAGAAAAATTGCTCTCTTCATATCATAAAATATATTACAAGAATGCAAGAATTGTTCAAATGACTTATGATAGTTTTTTGCAAAGAAATGAAACACTTTAATCTCAATGTTTCTAATGTTATAGATCACGAAATAATGTACTAAATAAATATTAGTGTTACTATTATTTTCATTTCCCTGAACTTAAAACCAACATAAAGAGTTGTTTTTTCTTTTAATGCTTTGACAAACATTGTTAAAGGTCAGAGAACAATCATACTTTATCATTGAGTATTAAGATCACACTACATGCTTTCAGCTTATTTGGTCTTTTTCACAATCTCATACTAAATGAAATGTGAAGATTCAGTATTATATGCATTACTGAATTGGCATTCTTGTTACTTATAAGGCTTTTTTGAAATACATATAAGAAGACCTAACGGAAGGAAAATAAAGAAGAGAAATTGAAGGAGACATATGCTATTACTATGGCTAGAGGAACATAAAAACAGAGATCAAAGAGTAAACTTCCACATCTCACAAACATTTCCTAACATTTGAAATTATCTATTTTTTTAAGAGAACTTCACCAAAAGTCTGCAAATTTACAAAACAGAACTCAGTCAAAGGAGTACAAGACTCTAAAACTATTCTTGATGCTTTTGCAATCATAAGCTATGCATCTGGTTTCAAATACCTAGTTCTACTAGTTGCAATGATTGTGCAGGTCATTTCTTCCACCAGGAAAAATATGTGTGACTTGACAGTTTTTGAAGCCTCAAGTATATCTTTGTCATTGCTTTTCTTAGAATTTTCAAGAAATTAACTTATTAGCCAGCAGTAAATCTGAGTGTGGTGGGGCCTGAAGCTTATACAGCTCTGTTGCTGCTGCTAAGTCACGTCAGTTGTGTCCGACTCTGTGTGACCCCATAGACAGCAGCCCACCAGGCTCCCCTGTCCCTGGGATTCTCCAGGCAAGAACGCTGGAGTGGGTTGCCATTTCCTTCTCCAATGTATGAAAGTGAAAAGTGAAAGTGAAGTTGCTTAGCCATGTCTGACTCCCAGCAATCCCATGGACTGCAGCCTACCAGGCTCCTCCATCGATGGGAGTTTCCAGGCAAGAATACTCGAGTGGGTTGTCAGTGCCTTCTCCAAAACACAGCTCTAGAGCCCCTCTTTAAGGAGCAGAATACTAAATTTATAAAACAAAATTAAGGACAGAGCCTTGAAAGCCATACACTCACGGACAGACATAAAGGTTAAGGTTTTTTATCTTCATAGGAAATTTGCTCCTGAATATCTCAATCTAGAAAGTTTACAACATGAAAAGCATAGTTTCTTAGCAAGAACCAGCAAAACTAGCAGGATTCAACAATGATACCATATCACAACTAAAAATTACAGAGTAACGACCCATCTTATGGTAACACCAACCTGAGCAACTAAAATTCTAGAAACTAAGAAAGCACTGATACATGAAACTGAAACTTTTAGTAGCTCAGTTGTGTCTGACGTTTTGTGACTCCCATGGACTGTAGCCTACTAAGATCCTCTGTCCATGGAATTCTCCAGGCAAGAGTACTGGAGTGGGTAGCCATTCCCTTTTCCAGGGGATCTTCTGGACCCCGGGCTCAAATCCTGCATTGCAGGCAGGTTCTTTACTGTCTGAGCCATCACGGAAGCCCACTGATAGAGGTGGCCAACCAGATGTTCTTCCATCTATATCCTGAATTTTCAATTATTTTTATTAAAAAGGAATAGTTAATTGCATTATAATAGTAAAATAAGCAAGAAAATCTTAGAATAGGATGACAGGTTCTAACTCCATATCTTACAGCCAGACTAGCACATGATGCTTCAGAGGGCATTGAAAAGCCACTGTTCCTGTCAAAGCCTGACTTATCATCATGTGAGTTTTAAGAAAATCTCCTGCTGCTGCTGCTGCTAAGTCGCTTCAGTCATGTCCAACTCTGTGCGACTCCATAGACGGCAGCCCACCAGGCTCCAACGTCCCTGGGATTCTCCAGGCAAGAATACTGGAGTGGGTTGCCATTTCCTTCTCCAATGCATGAAAGTGAAAAGTGAAAGTGAAGTCGCTCGGTCATGTCCAACTCAGCGACACCATGGACTGCAGCCTACCAGGTTCCTCCGTCCATGGGATTTTCCAAGCAAGAGTATTGGAGTGGGTTGCCATTTCCTGCTCCAGAAAAATCTCCTGAGGGCATCACAATTAAATTAGAATTCCTCAGTTAAAGTGAACAAAATCACCCTCCTTTCCTCCACGAAAACAAAACACTAGTTTAATACTGCTAATATTTTTTTACAGACAGGTAAACTTTTTATTGACTGATATTTTTAATCTAAAGACTCTACTAAAGAGAAATATTAAAACACACAAAAACGAAAAGTATGATATGAGTAATTAAACTATTAAATGTGTGTGGTCTTTAAGAAAAGAAAAAGCATTTACTCCTATTACTAAATTTCAGAGTCTATGGTTCAGTAAACCAAAACACAATATTCACAACTGGCCAACAAGGAAAATGAAAAAGAAATCATGTAAAATATAACAAGGAACTAGAATAAATTTGGTGAAAAATTAACTCTAATAGGGTTAAAGATAAATTACAACTCAAAAAAAAAAAACAAAGAAACTATCTTGGAAACTGATGTAACAGTAACACTTAAGAAGGAATACAACACACGTTTGATTCAGCTAAAATTCTAAAGAGAAGGTGAAAACAAGCAGTTTCTCAAACTGAAAATTCTATAACCCATTCCTCTTTAGCTCTCCCAATGCTAAATTAGCCTGTTCTAAGAAAAATAGGAGCATTTTAAGAAAAAAAATCCCAGATTAATATACTCTGAATAATTTTCAAAAATGATATTTTATATTTTATATAGTTTCACTCATATTTTAAGCTTAGTAAACTATGTATTTCCAGTGACAGAACACATATTTTAAGTAGTAAAATGCAGCAGTTAAATAGTAAAAGGTATTTCAAAATGACCCAAAAGAATGTCTGAAATGTATTATCCATTCTTCCAAGTCAAGTGTTCTGTAAAGTAATTCAAATTTTGAAAGTATTTCCACCCAGCACTGTCCAAACCAAAATGACTAAACCAGTGGTTCTGCATATATTATGGGTACTATGGGTATGGCACATTTGCTTACTTGCTCAGCTTTCCTTATATGTAAATGCTGAATTTCGAGGTTTCCTGCAACTTGACTCCAGATGACTGAAGCTCAATGCAGTCTTTGAATGGTTAATGGTATTTGAATGGAAACAAGATTTAGAAATGATAATCATCAGACTTTAGAAACCACATATCTGTAAAATAATTTTATACAGCTTTTATGTATCTTATTGACTATCCTCCAGGAATATATAATGGGAATACTAAAAAACTATAGAACTTCAAATTACTCTATTCAATCACAAAACTCCCCTTCAGTAATGATAAATGACTTCCACAACTGCACTGTTGTCTTATTGGACAGAAAATAAAATTAGGTGCACAGAAGCAATCTATCCCAGCTATAATACGGAGCAGCCATGATATAACAGAGGACCACTGCACTTAGAGGAAAACTTATAAACTGTATAATCCATGGCCAAGTTCTTTAACTTCTCTGACTCTTAGTTCTTTCATCTGTGAAAAGTGAAAATGTTAATTGCTCAGACATGTCCAACTCTTTGTGACCCCATGGACTGTAGCCTACCAGACTCCTCTGTCCATGGAATTTGCCAGGCAAGAACATTGGAGTGGGTAGCCATTCCCTTCTCCAGGGGATCTTCCCTATCCAGGAATCAAACTGGGGTCTCCATGCCTGCAAGCAGATTCTTTACCTTCTGAGTCACCAGGGATGATAATGTTAATATAACTCAGATGGTGAGAATTAAAAAGGATAATGTACATGAAGTAATAAATTGTACTATACAATCGCTGATTTATTACTGGAATGCTTCTCTTGGGTAGGGTTAGAAGAAGACCCTTCCAGCCCCAACCCTACTCCCTTGATCCTTTACAATTTGAGGGCAAGAGCTGGTTCATTCCTGCTATTGGGCAGAGTCACTGTGTCTGAAAAAGATACACACATCATTGTGTCTTCTTTCTTTGTGAGCCCATGACAGTGAGGTGTAAATTCACCCACAGCCTGCTGCTTGATACTCTGGCCACTTATCTTGCCACACAACTAACTTGTGGGAAGATCTGATCTTGGGAGTAAGGGAGATTTCCTGAAGGCTAGCTTGGGCCATATCCAGCTGATATACTGCCTGAGCATTTGGCAGTGTATCTTTCATGTACATCCTACCCTGAAAACTTCTAGGGACCAGTGGCTTTGCTTTATAGCAAGATTTACTTATTTTTCGATCCCTTGTTCTGCCATCATAATCTCACAAACAAGCCTCATTATGATACCAGACAGGAAGGATGGCTACCATGTTGACAGACTTCCATGGGAGAAAGGAAAGTGCCCACTGGGAAAATATATAAGCTAATCATAAATACTGCCTATCTATCTTAACCTGCTAATGGTCAACAATGTGAACTTACTGTATAGCTCAGGGAACTCTACTCAGTGCTCTGTGGTGACCTAAATGAGAAGGAAACCCACAAAAAGAAGGGATATATGTATACATAAGGGCTTCCCTGGTAGCCCTGGTAAAGCATCCACTACAGTGCAGGAACTGATCCACTTCATTGTACAGTAGAAACTAACACAGAATTGTAAAGCAACTATACTCCAATAAAAATTAACTTTAAAATATCTGCTAAGGGTTCACAATGTTCTTGGACTAAGCACATATACACTCAGGCCCCACAGGTAAAGGCTGTAGTTCACAGCCTAGCAAATGCTTCATCACAGAAACCACACAGATTGACTTGAAAATATGTGTTCTCCACCTCAGAATCAGCCACAAAAGTAAAATCATCATGAAAGTTAATCACAGGATGGGCTGAAATCTATAGTCAAAGGATCAAAAAGAAGCCTAAGAGAGAGTGAGGAGAAGGATTTAGAAATAAATAGGAACAGCTTTCAAAATCTGAAAGAAGTAATTCATAATAAATCAAAGCATTACATACTTTCTACAATGGATCATAAAAGGTTTCACAGCCCATTAATTTATATGAGCTTAAAAGGATTTACATCGAGTCATAAAAGGTAAATCCATGACGTGTAATTAAGGGAAACTAGGACTAGCATCAGACATCTCTAATGTTTGGAGTGTGACATGATCACTGAGGCACTCTGCCCTCCAGTACTTTTCTCAGTGTGAAGCAGAGCCCTCAGCCAAATGGAAAGGGACTGACTGATATCCATCATGTGGAATGTTCTCTTGTTGATTGAGGTAACCTTGTGTTAATAAAACTACTTGTGAAAGCAAAGTGTCCTTTAACATCTCTGCTTTATTGTCTAATCTGATAGCTTGGTTAAGGATTATTAAACGGCCTTCCATGGGAAAAAAAAAGTTGTATTCAAATGCATCTGTCTACTCCTATCCCCCCTACCTGTATGGTTGGTGTTCCCACCCTTCTATCTTAAAAAGTAAAAATAAATAAAAATAATTTTTTAAAAGGCAGAATAGGCTTTTAAAAGGCTCAGATTAATCAAAAGTAGAATTCTAAAGTGGTTTTTACCTGAACTATGACAGTATGTCTCTAATGTCAGGGCTTTATAAGGGTCCTGCTAAAGCTGAAACTCCAATACTTTGGCCACCTCATGCTAAGAGTTTACTCACTGGAAAAGACTCTGATGCTGGGAAGGATTAGGGGCAGGAGGAGAAGGGGACGACAGAGAATGAGATGGCTGGATGGCATCACCGACTCTGTGGACATGAGTTTGAGTGAACTCCGGGAGTTGGTGATGGACAGGGAGGCCTGGCGTGCGGTGATTCATGGGGTCGCAAAGAGTCGGACACGACTGAGCGACTGAACTGAACTGAACTGAACTGAAACCTCTCTAAGTGATTTCCATGAATAGTCAGGTTTAGACTCCATATGAAATTCCTACCCTTCATGAAGATATAGAATATATATATATTTGTACATGCATATAATGTTCTGCAGCATAAATGGGTAGGAAAAAAAGAAAGAAAAAATAGGTAGAAAAAAATCAATCACTGTTTCCCTGGGCAAATCCTTTAACCTAACTCTACCTCCAGTTTTTCTTCTGAAAGATAAAGAATATGGAGTAGAAAATAATTCATATACCTTGCAGTTCTAAAATAACATGATTTTGGTACTTAGTTAAGTGGGAGCGTTAAAGAAAAATTAACTCAAGGAAAAAACATCCCATCTGGTCTTACCGAAATATTGTGAAAAGTTTTCAGTTCTAAATTGGTTCCTTATATAGCGCTTCCTTTTCTTTTTTATGATCTTTTTTGGTAATACTCTCTTTAAGCTCACAGATATGGAATATTTTTAAAGCATTGTTATAAATAATATAAATGCCAGATTCTGTTTTACATAAGTCAAACAAAATAGCAGTGGTACAACATACCAACATGACAAAAGTATGTGTGATTTATTCAAGATGAAAGAACTCTATCTTGACCTCTTTAAATGTTTAAAACCATGTCCTACTTGGTTGAGGGTTGCTGACTCTATGTTCAAGACAGTTTTAGCAACTCAAAAAGTGCTGATAATATCAGTGGGTCTCTGATATAGTCTACTCCAATGATTACTTTTAATTTTTGCCTTTTCATACAGTTCAAGGGGTTCTCAAGGCAAGAATGCTTAAGTGGTTTGCCATTCCCTTCTCCAGTGGACCACATTTTGTCAGAACTGTCCACCATGACCCATCCATTTTACGTGGCCCTACATGGCATGGTTCATAGTTTCATTGAGTTAGACAAGGCTGTGATCCCCGTGATCAGTTTTGGTTAGTTTTCCAGGATGGTGGTTTCATTCTGCCCTCTGATGAATGAGGATAAGAGGTTTGTGGAAGTTTCCTGATTGGGAGGTACTGGCTGTGGGTAAACCTGAGTCTTGCTCTGGTGGGCAGGGCCATGCTCAGTATATCTTTAATCCAATTTTCCGCTGATAGGTAGGGCTGTGTTCCCTCCCTGTAGTTTGGCCTAAGGCTAGGGATAATGGCAGTAACGGGCTTCCCTGGTGGCTCAGCTGGTAAAGAATCTGCCTATAATGCAGAAGGCTTCCCTGGTGGCTCAGAGGTTAAAGCATCAGCCTCCAATGCGGGAGACCCGGGTTCGATCCCTGGGCCGGGAAGATCCCCTGGAGAAGGAAATGGTAACCCACTCCAGTATTCTTGCCTGGAGAATCCCAAGGACGGAGAAGCCTGGTAGGCTACAGTCCCTGGGGTCGCAAAGAGTTGGACACGACTGAGCGACGGAAAGGAAAAGATAATGCGGAAGAGCTGGGTTTGATCTCTGGGTTGGGAAGATCCCCTGCAGAAGAGAAAGGCTACCCACTCCAGTATTCTGGCCTGGAGAATTCCATGGACTGTACAGTCCGTGGACTCACGAAGAGTTGGACACGAGTGAACAACTTTCACAATGGTGGTAAGGCGACCTCCTTCAAAAGGATCTATGCCATCAAGCCACAGCTCCCAGGACTGTTGCATTCAGTGCCCCTGACCCTGCACCATGCCACTATCGACCCACACCTCTGCCAGAGACTTCTGGGCACTCACAGGCATGTCTGGTTCAGTTTCTGGTAGGTCATGGTGAGCACAAGGTTTTGTTTGTGCCCTCCATAAGTCTGTTTCTCCAGTCCTGTGCTGTTGGAGAAGACTCTTTAGAGTGCCTTTGACTGCAAGGAGATCAAACCAGTCAATCCTAAAAGAAATCAACCCTGAATATTCATTGGAAGGACTGATGCTGAAGCTCCAATACTTTGGCCATCTGATGCGAAGAGCTGACTCATTAGAAAAGACCCTGATGCTGGGAAAGATTGAAGGCAGGAGGAGAAGGGGACGACAGAGGAAGAGATGGTTGAATGACATCACCGACTCAATGGACATGAGTTTGGGCAAGCTCCAAGAGATGGTGAAGGACAGGGAAGCCTGGCATGCTGCAGTCCATGGGGTCGCAAAGAGTCAGACATGACTGAACAACAACAACATTGATCACTTGGCACATAGAATAGTTCATGGCCCATAGAGGGTGATTAAAAAATATTTATTGAATGAATTGATAAATTCACAGCTATGCAAAAATACTTCTCTTAGCAAAAGCTCTCACCAGTACCTCTTAAACTATATATTTCTACTGACAATTTAATCTCCTTAATATTCTAATATAATTTTTGCCCTATAGGTTTTATGTGAGTTAATAGGTTCTCAATTCCAATCTGGGGGAAAGGGGAATTGGAATTCCAATTCCAACTATCTATCCAGAGGCAGCATCAGATTCTGCAGGTTGAACACTGAGTGTTCTGTCCCACGTGACTGCCCTCCCGCTGACTTCAGGCATCAGCACAAGCCTAGGTGTTGGCTGTGCTTCTGATCTCTAACTCAGATTGGTTCCGATAATACCACCCTTAAACTTCAGCACCAGTTATAAATCAGAGGTTCCAAAGGCCTCTTCCTTTGGTTTGAATAATTTGCTAGAGCAACTCACAGAGCTCAGAGAAACATTTTACTTACCAGACTTCTGGTTTATCATAAAAGGATATATAACTCAGAAACAAGCACGTGGAACAGATGCAGAGGCAAGGTAGGGGACTTCCACGCCCTTACCAGATATGCTCCTCTTGGCTCTTCTACACATTGCCCAAACTGGAAGGTCTCTGAACCTGTCCTCTGAGTTTTTATGGAAGCTTCATTACATAGTCATAACTGATTAAATCATTGCCACTGGTACTGATTCAACCTCCAGCCCCTCTCCAGGAGACTGGGGAAAAGTTGCCCTTCTAATCACATGGTTGATTTCTCTGGCAGTCAACCCTATCCTTAGGTTATCTAAGGGCTTTCCGAAAGTTACCTCATTAACATATCACAAGAAAAGCCAAGAATTGAGGAGCTCTGTGCCAGGAACTGGGTGGAAGACCAAATATGTATTTCTTATCACAAATCATAATATCACAGTGAGTCTAATTTAAGTCTTTTAATCACCTTCAACATTTAGTTAAAGTTTAGAAAATATTCCTGAGCTGTTCTTTTACCTACCTGCAAGTGCTACTCTTCTGCATGACGTCAGCTCGATGATACCCAGAGAGTTTGCAAAAACCGTCATTACTATAAACTACAGGCCAATCCACAATCTGGGCATTTCCCAGTAAGAAACTCGATTCTAAAGAAGAAAGAAGAAAAGGGAAGTTTTTTAGTTTCATTTAACAATGTACATCTTTCAAGTAATTAAAAACAAAAATTCATAAAAATAAATAAATGTAACTGTGGTTTTTATAGCACAAATAATAAAACATATCCTTGAAATTATTATTAGCATAGCATGACCAGCAAGTGAGATCTGCAACAAGTACGAGATTTGCATATGAACTAAAAACTCCATTGAAAAGAAGCTAGTTTACAATACTCTTGTATTCAAGTAAATACTATGCTATGAAAATAAAGTATGGTTAATATTAAGTAAATGTTAATGACTATAACAATCACAGCTAAAAACAGTTTATTAAGACTAAGGCTACAGTCACTTCTTCACAAATTGAGAATATTAAACTTAAAAGCAGAGGCAACTTGGGATGACTCCTCCAAAAAGTGTATTAATGTAATTTTAACACGATGGGACAAATTCTTTGTACATCAGTTTGATTTACAGAAGGGTTTCCCTGGTGGCTCAGATGGTAAGGAATCTGCCTGCAATGTGGGAGACCAGGGTTCAATCCCTGGGTTGGGAAGATTCCCCTGGAGAAGGGAATGGCTACCCACTCCAGTATTCTTGCCTGGAGAACCCCATGAACAGAGGAGCCTGGAGGGCTATAGTCCATGGGGTTGCAAAGAATCAGACATGACTGAATGACTAACCTTTCCTTTCCTTGACTTCAGTTCAGTTCAGTTCAGTTCAGTTGCAACCCCATGGACTGCACCACGCCAGGCTTCCCTGTCCATCGCCAGCTCCTGGAGTTCACTCAAACTCATGTCCATTGAGTCAATGATCCCATCCAGCCATCTCATCCTTTGTCATCTCCTTCTCCTCCTGCCCTCAATCTTTCTCAGTATCCTTTTCCAAGGAATCAGTCCTTCACATCAGGTGGCCAAAGTACTGGGGTTTTAGCTTCAGCATCAGTCCTTCCAGTGAATATTCAGGACTGATTTCCTTGATTTACAGAAGTCTAACTTAAAATTTTTAAAGTCTCTTTTTAAAATAAAATTATTCAAAGACATTATTTTCAACCACGTGCTACAAGGAGATCAAACCAGTCAATCCTAAAGGAAATCAGTCCTGAGTATTCATTGGAAGGACTGATGCTGAAGCTGAAGCTCCAATACATTGGCCACCTGATGTGAAGAACTGATTCATTAGAAAAGCCCCTGATGCTGGGAAAGACTGAAAGCAGGAGAAAAGGAGACAACAGAGAATGAGACAGTTGGATGGCATCACTGACTCATCAGACATGAGTTTGAACAAGCTCTGGAAGTTTGGTGACAAGGAAATCTGGCATTCTGCATTCCATGGGGTCTCAAACAGTCAGACACAACTGAGCAACTGAACTGACTGATGTTTTCTGACCTCAAAGTAATTTAATCAGAAGTCATCTTTTAATTATCTAGAAAAATCTAAAGCATTTGGATGTTATCCGATTCATTTCTAAACCACTGGGTCAAAGTAAAATTAAAAGAAATATAGAAGATATTTTTAACTGGATGATAATAAGTTCGTGGTATATATTTAAAGCAGTGCTTAGGGAGAAATTTCTCATTTTAAAAGTTTATGTTTAATGAAAAGTTTAAAATCAATGATCTAAACTTTTACATGGAAAAAAAACTAGAAAAATAATAGCTATTAAACTGAAATTAAATAGGAGGAAATAAATAAACATTGGAATGTTGATGAGTGAAATAAAAAACATTCAAAGAAAAGTGAACTATTAAAGAAAGAATTACTGACCAATAAATGTTACGAATATTATGTAAAAATCCAGAAGAAAATAATGACAAGTAGAATCTAGCAGTACATAAAAAAAAATAGATCATAACCAAGTGGGGTTTATCTCCTAAACATAATTTGATGTATCATTATAAAATAAATCATCAACTAAATAAAAGAAAAAGCCATATGATTATATTTCAATAGATGCAGAAAAAAGCATTTGACAAAATTCATACTTATCCATGATTAAAATATCTGAACAAACTAGGAATAAAAGAAAACTTCCTCAAACTGATAGAGGAGACCTACTAAAAACTCCATAGCTAACATCATTTTTAAAGCTAAAATATTGAACATTTTTCCCACAAAATTAAGAAAAAGTCAATGATATATACTCAATATTTTATTGGATTTCCAACTAATGAAATAAAAAGAAAAGAAAGAAAAAGAAAGAAACAGAAAAAATACCAAAGATATAAATGTGAAAAAGGTAAATGCAATTTTTTTCTATTTGCAGACGATATGACTGTTTACATAGAAAATCCTAAGGTATATTCAAAAGAATATCTAAAATTATTAAGTGAATTTAGAACGTTACCAGATATAAAGTCAATATAAAATTATATTTTATTTCCATTAACTAATATGAGTTTGAGTGAACCCCGGCAGTTGGTGATGGACAGGGAGGCCTGGCGTGCTGTGATTCATGGGGTCACAAAGAGTCAGACACGACTGAGAGACTGAATTGAACTGAACCTTAAACTGGAAAATGAAAAACAATTTTACTTAGAATGATATCAAAAAATATAAAGTACTTAGAAATAAATTAAACAAAATACATGCAAGACCTCTAGAGTGAAAACTGAAAAAGGCTCCTCTCAAATGGCTTCAACAAATGGAAAGTTATGCCATGTGAAAGAACTGAAAGACTAGATATTTTAAGACTTCAATTCTCTTCAAATTAGCCTACAGATATAAACAATTCCAATGAAATTACCAACAGGCTTTTTTGAAGTAACTGACAAAATAATTATAGAATATGAAAATACAAATTACAAAAAATAACCCAAAATAAATTCTGAAAAAGAAGAACCAACCATAGTTGTAGAACTATACAGCTACAGCAATTAATCTAGTATGAAATTGGAGTGAGGACAAATAGATCAACGAAACAGATTAAAGAGTTCAGAAACAGACATGTATATGGTCAACTGATTTTTAGCAGAGGCCAAGGCAATTTCATTAATAAAAACAACTTTAACGAACTGTGCTAAAACAACTGGCTATCCACACAAGCAAAATTGAACCATGACCCCTACCTCATGCCACACACCCAAAAGTAATTTAAAACAGGTCAAAGACCCAAATACAAGAGTGAAAACTAAAAAGAAAACATAGGAGGAGATCTTTGCAACTCTGAGGAGACAGAAGTTTCTAAGACTCTTTCAGGGGGAGCGTGTGTGTCTGTGTGTATATGCATGTGCACACACCATCACATCCAATTCTTTGCAACCCCATGGACTGTAGCCCACCAGGCTCCTCTGTCCATGGAATTTTCCAGGTAAGAATACTGGAGCAAGGATACTAGGGAATCTTCCCAATCCAGGGATCAAACCTGCGTCTCTTGAGTCTTCTGCATTGGTAAGCAGATTCTTCACCACTTGCAAAATCTAGGAAGCTCAAGACTCTTATAGTAATCACCAAAAAATAAAGTGTTGATAAATAAATTGTTGTTTTTAGTGGCTAAGTCATGCCCAACTCTTTTGTGATCCCACGGACTGAAGCCCACCAGCCTCTTCTGTGCATGGGATTTCCCAAGCAAGAATACTGGAATGGGTTACCATTTTCTTCTCCAGAGTATCTCCCCAACCCAAGGGTTGAACCCACATCTCCTACATTGCATGCATATTCTTTACTGTTGAGCCACCAGAATAAATAAATTAGACATTATCAAAATTAAAATCAACTGCTCATTCAAGGATACTGTCAAGTAAATGAAAAGGAAATCCACAGATTGAGAGATAATATTCACATGCTGATACCCAAGAAAAAAATTCTATCCAAAACAGGTCCCAAAAATCCTACCAGAGGGCAAATGACCCAATTGACAAAATGGGCAAATGACTTGAACAGACATTTCACAGGAGAAGATATACAATGGCCAATAAGCATAAGAATAAGATATTCCCCATCATCATGCATTGGGGAATACAAACTAAAAACACAATGATATATCTCTGCTCAACCACTAGAGTGGTTACAAAGGCTAATGATACAAAATGCTGACAAAAATGTGGAAAAACTGAAATTCTTTATAAAATGGTAATGAGAATATAAAACTGTATGATCACTTTGGAAAACAGTTTCAAGAAAAGTTAAATATTCAACTATGACCCAGAAATTTCACTACGAAGCATTTACTCAAGTGAAATGAAAATATATGTTAACAAAAAGACTTGAAAATTGTTCACATCAGATTTATTCATAGTAGCCAAAAATCAAAAACAATGCAAACGTCCATCACCATAAGAATGGATTAAAAATTGTGGTATATTCAAGACACTACCCAGCTGTACAATGGAATGAATTACTGATCACACTTCACTTTAGTCACTCAGTCATGTCCAACTCTTTGTAATGCCATGGACTGCAGCACACCAGGCCTCCCTGTCCATCACCAACGCCTAGAGTCCACCCAAACTCATGTCCATTGAGTCAGTAATGCCATCCAACTATCTCATCCTCTGTCATCCCCTTATCTGCCTGTCCTCAATCTTTCCCAGCATCAGGGTCTTTTCAAATGAGTCAGTTCTTCACATCAGGTGACCAAACTACTGGAGTTTAAGCTTCAACCATCAGTTCTTCCAATGAACACCCAGGACTGATCTCCTTTAGGATGGACTGGTTGGATTTCCTTTCAGTCCAAGGGACTCTCAAGAGTCTTCTCCAACACCACAGTTCAAAAGCGCCAATTCTTCTGCGCTCAACTTTCTTTATAGTCCAACTCTCACATCCATACATGACTACTGGAAAAGCCATAGCCTTGACTAGATGGGCCTTTGTTGACAAAGTAATGTTTCTGCTTTTTAATATGCTGTCTAAGTTGGTCATAACTTTCCTTCCAAGGAGTAAGCGTCTTTTAATTTCAAGGCTGCAATTACCATCTGCAGTGATTTTGGAGCCCCCCAAAATAAAGTCAGCCACTGTTCCCACTGTTTCCCCATCTATTTGCCATGAAGTGATGGGACCGGATGCCATGATCTTAGTTTTCTGAATGTTGAGCTTTAAGTCAACTTTTTCACTCTCCTCTTTTACTTTCATCAAGAGGCTCTTTAGTTTTTCTTCACTTTCTGCCATAAGGGTGGTGTCATCTGCATATCTGAGGTTATTGATATTTCTCCTGGCAATCTTGATTCCAGTCTGTGCTTCATCCAGCCCAGTGTTTCTCATGATGAAATTACTGATAGATTGCAACAATACAAATTAATCTGAAAAACATTATGTGGAGCTAGTGGTAAAGAACCTGCCTGCCAATGCAGGAGACATAAGAAATATGGGTTTGATCTCTGGGTCAGGAAGATCCCCTGGAGGAGAGCATGTCAAGCCACTCCAGTACTCTCGCCTGGAGGATCCCATGGACAAAGGAACCTGGCCGGCTATGGTCCATGGGGTTGCAAAGAGTTGGACACAACTGAAGTGACTTAATACACACACACACACATGTGTTTTCCCTCCTTCTCCATACTGATAGATTGCAACACCACAAATTCATCTGAAAAACATTATGATGACTAAAAGAAGTCAGAAACTATGATTTCATTCAAATGAAGTTTAAATATTGTCAGGTTAATCTATGGTAATAGGGATCAGAGCAATGATTTCTGAGGGGGGCAGATGGAAGAGGGACTGACAGGAAAGATGCAAAAAGAACTTTTGGGAGAAGGTCGTTTTCTATCTTTATTAGAGATATAAATTATTGAGGTATATACATACATTTCTCAAAACTAATTGAACTGAACCCAAGATCTGTATCTTTCACTTCAAATAAAGTAGACCTCAAAGTTCAAAGAAAACACAAGGAACACAAAGGGCCACAGGATCACAAGTTTTAGGACACCAGTGTCATTTAAGCTGTCCTCTAGCTGTAAGAATGGTAATACTACCTTTCTCTGACACATATAGTGATTAGAGATTAAAATAAGCTTATTTCTATATACATGCTTCATAAAATATAAATTCTTCTATAAATATGTAATACTTTCATTTATATACTGCATCAATTATAAAGATTCATAATATGATCACCTAAAATTAACCTCTTTCCCCTTTTAGCCCAGGCCAGTCCTAGACAGTTTACCCTAATTCACATGCTCCCTACTTCATGACTAGGTTAGCTGTGGCAGTGCATACAGCTTATTATACAAGGTCTCCCTGTCTCAACTCATCCTGACGTTCAGGCTGATTTTCAAACTAACCTTCATTTGTCCCCCTCAAACCCTGCCTCCTTCCTACTACTCTTCATTCAGATCAAATCTCAGAACAGCTTATATCGTTGGGTCCTATTCCAGACTTACAAAGTCCTCTGAGATAAGCTTCAGCCTCTCTGCCTGTACACATTTCTCATCACTCCTAAAGTCCATACTTTATGTCAGTTTTCCTCATTATGTCACCAAAAGGTAATCATTCGTGATGCCCTCTGTCCACATGAAACACTTTTTCTCTATTCCTTCGCCCATTAACATGTTTAAAAACCAGTTCAGCTATCCATTCTCTATGGCACATTTAGTGGTTACCAGTCAACCCACATTTTCTGGCTATCGGTATGTGTGCCCAAACCTTCACAGGACAAACTTTCCATAAAAGTTGTCTGTTCTCACGGGTTCTTTCTTCTTATCTCCTATTCACTCAACTCACCCTATTCGGCCATGTCCTCACCACTTCAAAACAGCCTAGGTCACCAATTACCTCTCATGTCACCGAATCCAAAAGACATTTTTTGCTCTTTTCACTTAATTCAGAAGCACTGGTAACCACTTCCTCCTTAAAAATGTCTCAATCCTTAGCTTTCATAAAAAAACATTTCCCTGATTCTCTATATACTCCTCCTCTTCTTTGCAGGCTCAACATTCTTTATCCAATGAGTATATATTCAAGTTCCTTCATGTCCACTTCTCTTATGCTTTCAACTATCTCCATAGATTCAGTAACTTATAACTTATTATATCACCAGACCAGAACTCTTCTATAAACTCTAGATCTTTATACCCAGGTTGACCTCTTCTCTTAGATAGCTTAAATGTACTTCAGTAACATGTATATGACCTGTCATTCCTCCAGGTCAGATATTCTCCCAGTGTTCCCTCTTTTAGAGGAATTATGCAATTATGAATCTCCAATACTTTGGCCACCTGATGTGAAGAGCCAACTCATTGGAAAAGACTCTAGTGCTGGGAACGATTGAGGGCAGGAGGAAAAGGGGGTGACAGAGGATGCGATGGTTGGATGGCATTACCAACTCAGTGGACATTAGTTTGAGGAGACTCCGTGGGGTTGGTGAAGGACAGGGAAGCCTAGCATGCTGCAGTCCACGGGGTCGCAAAGAGTCAGATATGACTCAGCAATGCACAACAACAATGCAATTATGTAAGCCAGCAATCTGGGAGCCATCTTTCAACATCCTTCTGATTACCCTTATATCTAATGTATTCAGTTCAGTTCAGTTCAGTCGCTCAGTCGTGTCCGACTCTTAGCGACCCCATGAATCACAGCACGCCAGGCCTCCCTGTCCATCACCAACTCCCGGAGTTCACTCAAACTCATGTCCATCGAGTCGGTGATGCCATCCAGCCACCTCATTCTCTGTCGTCCCCGTCTCCTCCCGCCCCGAATCCCTCCCAGCATCAGAGTCTTTTCCAGTGAGTCAACTTGTCGCATGAGGTGGCCAAAGTATTGGAGTTTCAACTTTAGCATAAATCCTTCCAATGAACACCCAGGATTGATCTCCTCTAGAATGTATTACCAAATCTTATTAATTCTATCTCCTAAAACCCTTTCAAATCTCACCATTTCTCTAGATACTCATCATCATCTTCCAATTCCAAGCTTCCATCATCTCTCCCCTAGAGCATGCCAAGATCTATCTAATCAGTTTACTCAGACCCTTTCAATGAAGGAATCACTGGAGACTCTTTCAATGGATTATCCACACTGAAGCCAAGCAGGTCTTTTCAAAATTCAAACCAGATCACATCCCCCTCCTGCTGTAACATCCATCAGTAACTTATCAGAACCCTCCAACGTATCCATGGTCTATAATGACCTCAAAGTCTGTCATGCCTCAGCTCTCAGCATTCTGCCCCTTGCCCTGAGCATGATAGCCACAGTGACTTTTCCTTTCTCTTGTAAGCTTCATCCTCTTCCATCACAGGAGGCCTTTTAACTTGACATTCTCACTGTCTAAACATCATTCATTTCCCTCTGTATCTAGTTGACATCTACATTTATTTAGACCTTAATTCAATTGTCATGACCCTAGTGAACCTTTCCCTGACCTTTGGACCAGGTCATCCCTAATAATTTTAGACACAATGTACCTCTCCACCTCTCCAATTTCAGCCCTTATCAAGGTCGCAATTTTATAACTATCTGTGTCATGACATGATTAACACATATCTTCCCATTGAGCTGTAAGTTCCTATTTGATCCTCCAATACCTAAGACAATGCCTGGCATATAATATATGCTTGCTAATTGAGTGACTATATCAATATTTTTGTTGTTTTAGTTCCTAGATTGTGTCTAATGCGTTTGCAACCCTGTGGACTGTAACCCGCCAGATTCCTCTGTCCATGGGATTTCCCAGGCAAGAATACTAGAGTGGGTTGCGATTTCCTTCTTCAGGGGAACTTCCTGACCCAGGGATTGAGCCTGCATCTCCTGAACTGCAGGCAAATTCTTTACCACTGCTCCACCTGGGAAGCCCTGACTATATCAATAAACAGATATATTCATAGATTCTTATAGAGATCTCTTTATATAATTAATATTAAATTTAGTGTGAAGTACCTCCCTAAATACCTCATGTATGCCTTCCCTCTATGGTAATTTTTGTCCTTTCATACAGATGATATAGTCCTCAGAGTTATACGTTTTATGCCTACTGTGCATACAAAGTCCCAATACAGTAATTACTTTTTTGATTAGAGGAATTGCCTAGTATCCCAGGAAAGGGAATTCCACAGTTCTAAAACAGAAGGGCCATAAACATTAAAGGGCTTTCTTTCCCAAAAAACTATCCAAATCAGTGTTTTTCAATTTTAATTAAAGTTCATAGTAAGAAATAAATTTTACATGGCAACTCAGTGTGTTTACACACATGCACACATGTACACACAACTGAAAATATTTCTCAGAAAATGCTCTTACTATACAAGATGTACTCCATTTCTGTTCTATTTCAATCTTTTAGTGTGCCAGTCAAGACACATTAAATCGATCTATGCCCTGTGAAGAGTCATATCTCATGGTTTTAAAAACCTGCTTCAAACTATTCCCAAAGGCCTTGAACGTCTGCTTCTCTCATAAATAGACTTGTTTTCAAGACATTTTTTAAGATTTAGAACAGAAGTTTTTACTGTCCCTAGTTAAGTCTGTTATTAAAAATGTTAGCCTGCCCCAAATACCACTTTCAATAGTTCCACATGGGAAAATGAAGACTCCGGCTCAGCAGGGCCCAGCTATCATGATCCATTTGCTGTTGATATGTTATTTCACTTATAGTATTACTGTGTAATAATAAAATTAATAACAAAAGCAGCCAGGAGCAGAGCCCTTGCTCTGTGCCAGGTCTTGGACCATATGTCACATGTACAACTCCATCCAGCGATGAGGGAGAGAGACTCACTAAGCCCCAGTGCCCCAGGAGGTCAGAAACAGGAAGCACAAAACCCCTTAAATTCCAATCCTTGACTGAGATATTTGCAAATTCAAACCTTTTCTATGGGAAATATGACTAGGAATAAAAGGTAAGTCTTTAAACAATTCACGCCAAGGAAGACTAATTCTTATATTAGCTTGAAGGCAGAGTGGTTTGGGGAAAAGAATACAGAAATTGGAATCAAAAGCGAGCTGTTTCACTCTCTTTAACAGGCTTTAGGTTCATCTACCTCACTAGAACTGACTCAAATACATTCCTTTTAATGGCTGAGTAATATTCCACTGTACATATATGTATAACAACTTCTTAAAATATCATATATTGATGCACATTTATGGAATCTAGAAAAATGGCACTGACGAACCTATTTGCAGGGCAAGAATAGAGATGCAGACATAGAGAACAGACTTTGGATACCATGGGGGAAGGATAGGGTGGGATGAAGCAAGAGAGTAGCACTGAAAAATACACATATATGTAAAATGATAGCTAATGGAAAGTTGATGTATAACACAGGGAGCTCAAAGTAGCACTCTGTGATAACCTAGAGGGGTGGGATGGGGTACGGGGGCTTCAAGAGGGAGAGACCATATGTATACTCATGGCTGATTCTCGTTGTTGTATGGCAGAAGTCAACACAATATTGTAAAGTAATTATCCTCCAATTAAAAATGAATTTTTTTAAAAAGTGAGTTGTTGAAATATTGCCTGACTTCAATCTTATTTTTAAAATAAATATACTTAATTTTAACTAATAACATAGAATATGGACAATCCAGATATTTGCTAGGTACATACTAGAATATTTGCTTGTACTGAGTTTAAACTTTTAAAAAAAATAGTTAAATATGCTCTCCATTCTTCTTTATGCTTAGAGCTTGATTCCATTAATTTAGGCCAACAGAGAGCAAAGTAACTAAACTGTGTGCTCACCAGCCCTTACCTCAAGCTCTTAATGATTACATGTTAGCAATATATGCTCTGGGTTTAGGAAGGCAAACATAAGAACTGCTTCTACCGTTTCTGAATATTTTATAAAGCCTAACTGAGAATTGACTATGCCAAAGCCTTTGACTGTGTGGATCACAATAAACTGGAAAATTCTGAAAGAGATAAGAATACCAGACCACCTGACCTGCCTCTTGAGAAACCTGTATGCAAGTCAGGAAGCAACAGTTAGAACTGGACATGGAATGACAGACTGGTTCCAAATAGGAAAATGAGTACATCAAGGCTGTATATTGTCACCGTGCTTATTTAACGTATATGCAGAATGCATCATGAGAACACTGGACTAGAGGAAGCACAAGCTGGAATCAAGATTGCCGGGAGAAATATCAATAACCTCAGATAATTCAGATGAAACCACCCTTATGGCAGAAAGTGAAGAAGAACTAAAGACCTTCTTGATGAAAGTGAAAGAGGAGAGTGAAAAAATTGACTTAAAGCTCAACATTCAGAAAACTAAGATCATGGCACCCGGTCCCATCACTTCATGGCAAATAGATGGGGAAACAGTGGGAACAATGGCTGACTTTATTTTGGGGGCTCCAAAATCACTGCAGATGGTGATTGCAGCCATGAAATTAAAAGACGCTTACTCCTTGGAAGGAAAGTTATGACCAACCTAGACACCATATTAAAAAGCAGAGACACTGATTTGTCAACAAAGGCCCATCTAGTCAAGGTTATAGTTTTTCCAGTGGTCATGTACGGATGTGAGAGTTGGACTATAAAGAAAGCTGAGCACAGAAGAATTGATGCTTTTGAACTGTGGTGTTGGAGAAGACTCTTGAGAGTCCCTCGGACTGCAAGGAGATCCAACCAGTCCATCCTAAAGGAGATCAGTCCTGGGTGTTCATTGGAAGGACTGATGTTGAAGCTGAAACTCGAAGACTCTGGCCACCTGATGTGAAGAACTGACTCATTTGAAAAGACCCTGATGCTGGGAAAGATTGAGGGCAGTAGGAGAAGGGGATGACAGAGGATGAGATAGTTGGATGGCATCACCGACTCAATGGACATGGGTTTGGGTAAACTCCGGGAGTTGGTGATGGACAGGGAGGCCTGGCATGTTGCGATTTATGGGGTCACAAAGAGTTGGATACGACTGAGCAACTGAACTGAGAAAATTAACCACAGTGATAGGTCCTTCATATAACAAGTCATCAACTAGTATATTTTCATTACAAATTATCACCAAACTACTCAAAGCACTGTGGTGACCTAAATAGGAAGGAAATCTAAAAAAGAGGATATGTGCAAACATATAGCAGATTCACTTTTCTGTACAGCAGAAACTAACACACATTGTAAAGCAACTATACTCCAATTTAAAAAATTGCTTTTTTAATTATCACTAGAAGCCCTTTCCACAAATTTTCTGCCAATACTTGGACTGTCTCAATACAACCAAGGGAGCTACTGTGAAAAACCTGGGGAATTTTAGTTAGGTTATTGGTTTCCTCATAACAATGCCTACCACTCTGGGTAGTTTATGGAGATTAGACTAATATGAGAAAAATCTTTATAAGCTAACCATTGGAGTAAAAATTACCTATAAACTATAAACTATTATTGTTTATTGTGTACAAGATTCTTTTACAACTGTATTATATACACAGAAAGAGCTTTCTGTGTAAGCTCTCTGTGTGTGTGTATAAACAAATACCCTAGGAAAAATGAAAATTTAAATGTTGACCCTGCAAACCAAAACCTATAAAATTACACTAACAGCTAAACTAAAAAATAAAATATTAGGAGAAAGTGGGAAAGAAAGATAAAGACAGATTTTTTTTTTATTTTAAAGGCTAAATTAAATGGAAATTACTAAGTATTAAATAAATAGTCCAGGAGCATCTTTTAGAAATTGGTCTGTTTGTTGAAACTCATTATGTATATATGAAATATTCACACTGCTCCATTTCCCTATAGTCATGAAAATTATTATCTCAGTAAATGTGAAATCTGGTATTATTAACAAATATTAAAAACAAGATAGCAGAGTAATTAAAATTGCTTCCAGAAAATTTTAGTTCCATTTGACTTTAAAACATGGCAGGGAAAACCAATCTGGTTACTGAAGGATAACGTCTTTTGTAAAGGAGATAGTTGCAAATATCGAAAGCGAGACCACCTCAGAAGTTTTGAAAACACAAAGCCATTAAAGAAATTGCCCATAATTCTGAGTGACCATCACAATCCTGATTATTATGGAATGAATGTATGCATTCTCCCAAAACTGATATGTTGAAACCCTACTCCTCGTATGATGGTATTAGGAGGTGGGACTTCGGGGATTTGATTAGGATTCAATGAGGTCATGAGGATGGAGCCCGTCATGACTGGGATTAGAACACTTATAATAATGACAAGGGAGCTTGCTCCCTCTGCTTGGCTTCCGATCACATGAGGAAGATACGATGAGAAGTCAGCAGTCTACAACCAAGAAGAGCATTCTCACCAGAATCTGACAATGCTGGCACCCTGACCATGGCTTTGCAGACCTCAGAACGGTGAGAAATAAATTTCTGCTGGTTATAAGCCACGTGATTTAGCAACCATCATGTCCAAATGTTTTAAATACATATATGTTCCTATTTGAGGCATCTAAGAATCGGGTAATTTTCTGTCACAGGTGGTAGTAGTCCGGTAAAACATTTCAGAAGCAATAATCCCACACAAGAACAGATTCTCAAATGGATCTCTGCAAGAGTCTGGGGCTCAAAAACATTTCATTGTATTTTTTTTCAAGACCATCCAATATCCTCCCAGAGATGAACATGAAGTGAAACACTTTTTCCTCAAGGGTTGGAAGGTCAAAAACTAAATCACAAGATCACCAGGATCTTTATGAGTGTTTCTCAATTTTGACTATTCATTTGATTGGGATGGAGGTTGAGGAGAATTGAAGGGGATCACAGGAGTTACTCATTCTGGGCCCCACCTCTCAAAAGAGTGATTTTCATGGATCTGGAGTGAGAAACAGGCATAAGTATCAATATTTAAATCTTCTCAGTGATCTAATATGCAGCCAGGGTGAAGAGGCCATGATCTACTTCAATAAACCCTAAATGTTGGCAGCCACACAAAAATACAGCCACAAAGATCAGCCTCATGCTGTCAGGTTTGGAAAACTTTGCTCTCATATCTTGCTACTCACAAAGTGTAGACCAGTATCACCTGGGTGTTTATGAGCAATGCAGAATCTGAGACCCACCCCAGACCAAATGAATCAGAATCTGCTTTTTAGTGAGGTCATCAGGTGATTCCCCAAGCTCATGAATACACTCATCCTGTGCATCCTTTCCTTACTTTTAAGCATAGGAAAGCTGGCCAGGAACATTAGAAGACTTGGCAAATACAGGTAAAGGGAATTTAGTGGGGGAGAAAGATAGAATTAGGTCTCACTGTCTAAGACTTTCGCTTCCGCCATTATATTTCTGAACTGCTGTTTAAACTTTTGTTTTCATGTAATATAAAGGAAGCCCTTCCTCTTTACAGGGCTATTTCTTCAGACAACAGGAAAATAACAACATTCAATTTAACACCACTACACATTAATCCCATTCCTAAAGGAGATCATGTACAAACCATGAGGTCAATAATTTTGCTGACAGAAGTTTCTGGAAGAAGAAAGGTTATATTCCGTCAATGAAAACAACATAAAAACATATTAGATGTTTCTCCCCTTCCATAGCAATTCTAGGAAATGATGCCTTTCCTCTACTGCAACATTAGCTGTATCTGGCATGATTAGATGCTTATTGAGGTTTTTGTTTCATTTATTTTGATTTTAATGAAAACTACACCCTTTTCTGATCCAGAAATTTCATAAACAATAACAAGTATGGAACACCTGTTGAGGGGTTAAACCTCTCTCTCTTCTCATCATTGTTATGCAAATTACCCTAGAGAGTATTTCACCACACAAGCACAGAGAAAGTTTCAGATATTTTAATAAGTGCTACAGAGAAGGGGACGACAGAGAATGAGATGGCTGGATGGCATCACCGACTCTGTGGACATGAGTTTGAGTGAACTCCGGGAGTTGGTGATGGACAGGGAGGCCTGGCGTGCTGTGATTCATGGGGTCGTGCAGAGTCGGACACGACTGAGCGACTGAACTGAACTGAACCATAATCCAGGACTTCCCTGGTGGCTCAGATGGTAAAGCGTCTGCCTACAATGCAGGAGACCCAGGTTCGATCCCTGGGTTGGGAAGATCCTCTGGAGAAGGAAATGGCAACCCACTCCAGTACTCTTGCCTGGAAAATCCCATGGATGGAGAAGCGTGGTAGACTACAGTCCATGGGGTTGCTTAGAGTCGGACATGACTGAGAGGCTTCACTTCACCATAATCCAGGAGACCAGGGTTTGATCCCTGGGTCAGGAAGATCCCCTGGAGAAGGGGATGGCCATCCACTCCAGTATTCTTGCCTGTAGATTCCATGGACAGAGGAGCCTGGTGTGCCCCAGTCCATGAGATTGCAAAGAGTCGGACATAACGGAGAGACTAACACTTCTGCTTTTACAAGACACAAAGGAATTCTATAGAGTCCTAAGAAGAGTGAAAACAGGCAGTGGAGGTAGGAAAGGAAAGGTCTTCACAAAAAGAAGCCAGAAACACTGAATAAAACTTGCTCATATATTTACTTTTTCCAAGATCTAGAGCTGCTCCTCGGAGAAGGCAATGGCAAGCCATTCCAGTACTATTGCCTAGAAAATCCCATGGATGGAGGAGCCTGGTTGGCTGTAGTCTCTGGGGTCGCTAAGGGTCGGACACGACTGAGCGACTTCACTTTCACTTTTCACTTTCACACATTGGAGAAGGAAATGGCAACCCACTCCTGTGTTCTTGCCTGGAGAATCCCAGGGATGGGGGAGCCTGGTGGGCCTCCGTCTATGGGGTCGCACAGAGTCGAACACGACTGAAGTGACTTAGCAGAGCTGCTCCTGAAGAAAGTCAACCAGATTCTCCTTCTGATTATATCCATTTAGTCCTAACCTTGGAGAAGCACATCACCGAGCAGTCATCACTCTTATTCTGAAAGCCCTAAAACCCTGGCATAGAGTTCCTCCAACAAAGGTGAAACCCATGATGTGAGCACTGGAAGAGAAGGACTGGAGTGTAGACTCTCACAGCTCCAAGTATTACCCTGCCCTCCACAATCCTCCGACTCAAAGAGCAAGAGAATTCAAATTCCAAAGATCAGTGGCCAAGAAGGGAAATTTGGAGCTTGAAAGCGACAAAATGAAATTCATGAACCAATTAATCACGTTTTCTAAAAGGGATTGAAAAGTGTATTTCAACACTGAAAAGTGAAATTGAAAGGTCTCCTGCACTGCAAGCGGATGCTCTACCATCCGAGCCACCGGGGAAGCCCAAGAATACTGGAGTGGTTAGCCTATCCCTTCTCCAGCGGATCTTCCTGCCCCAGGAATTGAACTGGGGTCTCCTGCATTGCAGGCGGATTTTTTACCAGCTGACCTACTGACTGTCAAATATTCATTATAAAGTTACATTTGATTTAGAACTTTGGTTTTATTTAAAATTTTATTTTGGATAGAGAGAACAACCTAGTGGTTACCATGGGGAGAGAGAAGGGAGAAGGGACAAGATAGAGATAGGAGATTGACCTACAAACTATTGATAAAATAAATAAGCTACAAGTTATGTTGTACAGCACAGAGCATTTAGCCAATATTTCATCATAACTTTAAATGTAGTATAATCTATAAAAATTTTAAATATGTTATACTCCTGAAATTAATATAATATTATAAATCAACTATACTTACTTCAATTTAAAAACCCCACTTAAGAAACATACATACATACCCCTCAGAATGTTGTCTCCCATATGAGTCAGCCTCCTATTAAAATCTGAAGCTACGTGTTTCTAATCCACAAAACAACCAAACTGATCAGCTTAATTACCTGACCTGTGACACTCTTTTCTGAACCTCTGAAAGAAGAAAACAGAAATCACTTCTGTACACAATCACACTGAACAAAGCTCTTTTGGCTGCATTATTTTCTTCCAAAGACTGAAAAGGAAGCTAGAAGGCAAAGTGATAATGCAGGTGATATCTGGAGCTTCACACTATACCTAGTAATCTTCCAATTTTCTCCATCTCAGTTTTCCCCATCTCCATCCCTACCTCCATCTATTCCCAGGTGCTTGAGCCAAAACCCCATGCTTCACACCTCTTCATTCATACCATCCAATTCATCACTTATTGCAATTCATCCTTTTGCAAAATTCAGGCTCAAATTGAAGAAAGCCATTTGGGTATGACCTAAATCAATCCCTTGTGATTTTTTTTTTTAATTTTTATTGGAGGCTTTTTTATAATATCATATTGGTTGGTTTTGCCATACATTGACATGAATCTGCCCCGGGTGTACATGAGTTCCCCTTCCTGAACCCCCTCCCATCTCCCTCCTCCCCTTATCCTCCCTCTGGGTCATTCCTGCACACCAGCCCCGAGCATCCTGTATCATGCATCGACCCTGAACTGGCGATTCGTTTCACATATGATAATATACATGTTTCAATGCCATTCTCCAAAATCATCCCACCCTCACCCTCTCCCACAGAGTCCCAAAGACTGTTCTATACATCTGTGTCTCTTTTGCTGTCTCGTATACAGGGTTGTCATTTCCATTTTTATAAATTCCATATATATGCGTTAGTATACTGTATTGGTGTTTTTCTTTCTGGCTTACTTCACTCTGTATAATAGGCTCTAGTTTCATCCACCTCATTAGAACTGACTGATTCAAATGCATTCTTTTTAATGGCTGAGTAATAAGATCCCCTGGAGAAGGAAATGGTAACCCACTCCAGTATTCTTGCCTGAAGAATCCCATGGATGGAGAAGCCTGGTAGGCTACAGTCCATGGGGTCGCAAAGAGTCAGACACGACTGAGCGACTGAACGGAAAGGAACGGAACGGAATACTCCATCGTGTATATGTACCAAAGCTTTCTTATCCATTCGTCTGCAGATGGACATCTAGGTTGCTTCCATGTCCTGGCTATTATAAACAGTGCTGCGATGAACATTGGTGTACACATGTCTCTTTCAATTCTGGTTTCCTCGGTGTGTATGCCCAGGAGTGCGATTGCTGGATCATATGACAGTTCTATTACCAGTTTTTTAAGGAATCTCCACACTGTTCTCCATAGTGGCTGTACTAGTTTGCATTCCCACCAACAGTGTAAGAGGGTTCCCTTCTCTCCACACCCTCTCCAGCATTTATTGCATGTAGACTTTTGGATAGCAGCCATTCTGACTGGTGTGAAATGGTATCTCATTATGGTTTTGATTAGCATTTCTCTGTATATGAGGGATGTTGAGTATTTTTTCATGTGTTTGTTAGCCATCTTTATGTCTTCTTTGGAGAAATGTCTGTTTAGTTCTTTGGCCCATTTTTTGATTGGGTCATTTATTTTTCTGGAATTGAGCTGTAGGAGCTGCTTGTATATTTTAGAGATTAATTTTTTGTCAGTTGTTTCATTTGCTATTATTTTCTCCCATTCTAAAGGCTGTCTTTTCGCCTTGCTTATAGTTTCCTTTGCTGTGCAGAAGCTTTTGATTTTAATTAGGTCCCATTTGTTTATTTTTGCTTTTATTTCCAATATTCTGGGAGGTGGGTCATGGAGGATCCTGCTGTGATTTATGTTGGAGAGTGTTTTGCCTATGTTCTCCTCTAGGAGTTTTATAGTTTCTGGTCTTATATTTATATCTTTAATCCATTTTGAGTTTATTTTTGTGTATGGTGTTAGGAAGTGTTCTAGTTTCATTCTTTTACAAGTGGCTGACCAGTTTTCCCAGCACCACTTGTTAAAGAGACTGTCTTTTCTCCATTTTATATTCTTGCCTCCTTTGTCAAAGATGAGGTGTCCATAAGTGCGTGTATTTATCTCTGGCCTTTCTAGTTTGTTCCATTGGTCTATATTTCTGTCTTTATGCCAGTACCATACTGTCTTGATGACTGTGGCTTTGTAATAGAGCCTGAAGTCTGGCAGGTTGATTCCCCCAGTTCCATTCTTCTTCAAGATTGCTTTGGCTATTCGAGGTTTTTTGTATTTCCATACAAATTGTGAGATTATTTGTTCTAGCTCTGTGAAAAATATCGTTGGTAGCTTGATAGGCATTGCATTGAATGTATAAATTACTTTGGGTAGTATAATCATTTTCACAATATTTATTCTTCCAATCCACAAACACGGTATATTTCTCCATCTATTAGTGTCCTCTCTGATTTCTTTCACCAGTGTTTTATAGTTCTCTATGTACATGTCTTTTGTTTCTTTAGGTAGATATATTCCTAAGTATTTTATTCTTTTCATTGCAACAGTGAATGGAATAGTTTCAATAATTTCTCTATTTTCTCATTATTAGTGTATAGGAATGCAAGGGATTTCTGTGTTGATTTTATATCCTGCAACTTTACTGTATTCATTGATTAGCTCTAGTAGTTTTCTGGTAGAGTCTTTAGGGTTTTCTGTGTAGAGGATCATGTCATCAGCGAACAGTGAAAGTTTTACTTCTTCTTTTCCAATTTGGATTCCTTTTATGTCTTTTTCTGCTCTGATTGCTGTGGCCAAAACTTCCAGAACTATGTTGAATAGCAGTGGTGAGAGTGGGCACCCTTGTCTTGTTCCTGACTTTAGGGGAAATGCTTTCAGTTTTTCACCATTGAGGATAATGTTTGCTGTGGGTTTGTCATATATAGTTTTTATTATGTTGAGGTATGTTCCTTCTATTCCCACCTTCTGGAGGGTTTTTATCATAAATGGATGTTGAATTTTGTTGCAGGCTTTCTCTGCAGCTATTGAGATAATCATATGATTTTTACTTTTCAGTTTGTTAATGTGGTATATTACATTGATTGATTTGCGGATATTGAAGAATCCTTGCATTCCTGGGATAAAGCCCACTTGGTCATGATGTATGATCTTCTTACTGTGTTGTTGGATTCTGATTGCTAGAATTTTGTTAAGGATTTTTGCATCTATGTTCATCAGTGATATTGGCCTGTAGTTTTCTTTTTTTGTGGGATCTTTACCAGGTTTTGGGATTAGGGTGATGGTGGCCTCATAGAATGAGTTTGGAAGTTTCCCTTCCTAAGCAATTTTCTGGAAGAGTTTGAGTAGAATAGGTGTTAGCTCTTCTCTAAATTTTTGGTAGAATTCAGCTGTGAAGCCGTCTGGACCTGGGGTTTTGTTTGCTGAAAGATTTCTGATTACAGCTTCTATTTCCATGATTGTGATGGGTCTAAGATTTTCTATTTCTTCCTGGTTCAGTTTTGGAAAGTTATACTTTTCTAAGAATTAGTCCATTTCTTCTAAGTTGTCCATTTTATTGGCATATAATTGCTGATAGTATTCTCTAATGATCCTTTGTATTTCTGTGTTGTCGGTTGTGATCTCTCCATTTTCATTTCTAATTTTATTGATTTGGTTTTTCTCCCTTTGTTTCTTGATGAGTCTGGCTAGTGGTTTGTCAATTTTATTTACCCTCTCAAAGAACCAGCTTTTGGTTTTGTTGATTTTTGCTATGGCCTCTTTTGTTTCTTTTGCATTTATTTCTGCCCGAATTTTTAAGATTTCTTTCCTTCTACTAACCCTGGGGTTCTTCATTTCTTCCTTTTCTAGTTTCTTTAGGTGTAGAGTTAGGGTATTTAGTTGACTTTTTTCTTGTTTCTTGAGGTGTGCCTGTATTGCTATGAACTTCCCCCTTAGCACTGCTTTTACAGTGTCCCAGAGGTTTTGGGTTGTCGTGTTTTCATTTTCATTCATTTCTATGCATATTTTGATTTCTCTTTTGATTTCTTCTATGATTTGTTCGTCATTCAGCAGCATGTTGTTCAGCCTCCATATGTTGGCATATTTAATAGTTTTTCTCCCGTAATTGAGATCTAACCTTACTGCATTGTGGTCAGAAAAGATGCTTGGAATGATTTCAATTTTTTTGAATTTACCAAGGCTAGATTTATGGCCCAGGATGTGATCTATCCTGGAAAAGGTTCCATGTGCACTTGAGAAAAAGGTGAAATTCATTGTTTTGAGGTGAAATGTCCTATAGATATTTATTAGGTCTAACTGCTCTATTGTATCATTTAAAGTTTGTGTTTTCTTGTTAATTTTCTGTTTAGTTGATCTATCCATAGGTGTAAGTGGGGTATTAAAATCTCCCACTATTATTGCGTTGTTGTTAATTTCCCCTTTCATACTTGTTAGTAATTGTCTTACATATTGCGGTGCTTCTATGTTGGGTGCATAAATATTTATAATTGTTATTTCTTCTTCTTGGATTGATCCTTTGATCATTATGTAGTTTCCTTCTTTGTCTCTTTTCACAGCCTTTGTTTTAAAGTCTATTTTATCTGATATGAGTATTGCTACTCCTGCTTTCTTTTGGTCTCTATTTGCGTGGAATATCTTTTTCCAGCCCTTCACTTTCAGTCTGTATGTGTCCCTCGTTTTGAGGTGGGTCTCTTGTAGACAACATATATGGGGGTCTTGTTTTTGTATCCATTCAGCCAGCTTTTGTCTTTTGGTTGGGGCATTCAACCCATTTATGTTGAAGGTAATTATTGATAAGTATGATCCTGTTGCCATTTTCTTTATTGTTTTGGGTTCGAGTTTATACACCCTTTCTGTGTTTCCTGTCTAGAGAAGATCCTTTAGCATTTGTTGGAGAGCTGGTTTGGTGATGCTGAATTCTCTCAGCTTTTGCTTGTCTGTAAAGCTTTTGATTTCTCCTTCATATTTGCATTAGATCCTTGCTGGGTACAGTAATCTGGGCTGTAGGTTATTTTCTTTCAAATCCCTTGTGATTAGACAGTGGAGGTGATGAACAGATTCAAGGGATTAGATCTGGTAGACAGAGTGCCTGAAGAACTATGGATGGAGGTTCATAACACTGCACAGAAAGTGGTGACCAAAACCATTCCAAAGAAAAAGAAATACAAGAAGGCAAAGTGGTTGCCTGAGGAAGCCTTACAAATAGCTTAGGAAAGAAGAAAAGTGAAAGGCAAAGGAGAAAGGGAAAGATATACCCAACTGAATGCAGAATTCCAGAGAAAAGCAAGGAGCGATAAGAAAGCCTTCTTAAGTGAACAATGCAACAAAACAGAGGAAACAATAGAATAGGAAAGACTAGAGATATCCTTAAGAAAATTATAGATACCAAGGGAACATTTCATGCAAAGATGGGCACAATAAGGGACAGAAATGGCAAGGACCTAATAGAAGCAGAAGAGATTAAGAAAAGGTGTCAAGAATACACAGAACTGTAAAAAAAAGGTCTTAATCACCCAGATAATCACAATGGTGTAGTCGGTCATTCACGTAGAGCCAGATATCCTGGAGTGTGAAGTTGAGTGGGCCTTAGCAAGCATTGCACAAACAAAGCTAGTGGAGGTGATAGAATTCCAGCTGAGTTATTTCAAATCCTAAAAAAATGATGCTGTGAAAGTGCTACACTCAATATTCCAGCAAATTTGGAAAACTCAGCAGTGGACACAGGACTGGAATAAGTTAGTTTTCATTCCAATCCCAAAGAAAGACAATGCCAAAGAATGTTCAAATTACCATAGAATTGCACTTATTTCACATACTAGCAAGGTAATGCTCAAAATCCTTCAAGCTAGGCTTCAGCAGTACATGAACTGAGAACTTCCAGATGTACAAGATGGATTTAGAAAAGGCAGGGGAACCAGAGATCAAACTGCCAACAACCACTGGATCATAGGGAATTCCAGAAAAATATCTACCTCTGCTTCATTGACTAAGCTAAAACCTTTGACTATGTGGATCACAACAAACTATGGAATATTCTTGAAGAGACTGGACTATCAGACCACCTTACCTGCCTCCTGAGAAACCTATATGCAGGACAAGAAGCATCAGTTAGAACTGGACATGGAATAATGGACTGGTTCAAACTTCATCACTAAACCCTAATAAATTTACCAGCAGAAGCACCCACTTCTCTTAAATGCTACAGGTACCATCCCAGGCAAAATACGCCACCATTTCTTGCCCGGACTATCACAAGAGTCTCCAGGCTAGTCCCCTACTAGCACTGTTCTTTCCTCCAACCCAACTTGCCATTATACAGCAAGTGACCCCTGTAGCCAGAAGATCTGTCCACTGCACTTGGAATACAATGCAAAAGCCTTTCCCTGAATAGTCAGGTTTCTGTCTCTCCACCCTGGCTTTCCACATTTCTCTTTCCTTGTCCACTGAGATGCAACTACACCAGCTTCTAAGCTTCACAAACCCAGCCACTCATTTTCTCTTTCTTCTTAGAACTGTTTACAAGCTTTCTCTGTCTGAAATATTCTTCTGTCCATTCATCATCTATTTATCTCTTACTTTAGGCCTGAATTCAACAACTACTTTCTCAGAAATGTCCTCCCAGACACCATCTCCCAGTCAAAATTAGTCTCTAATACACTTGACCACAGCACCCTCCCCTTTTCCTTCAAAATGCTTACCACAATTTATAATTTATATTTGGTTTGGGTTGGTGAAATGCCTGATTCCCCACCAGACTACAAGTTCTGTGAGGGCAGAGATCATGTCTGTTGGTTCACCACTGTATACCCAAAAAAGTTTGTTGAATGATCAAATCAAATAGAAAAATTCTTATTCCTAAAGTCAATAAATAACTAGTAGAGCAATGCTAGACATTGTCAAGAATATAGATAAGGATTGTGCTAGGTATTTTTTTTTTCAAAGAATGAACAGTTCTGTTAAAAAAAAAAAAAAGATTAGGTGTTCCAACACAGATTTCCCTGAACTCTGGAAACTTGTGAATTTAAATCATGCAGCACATATTACTTTTTAAAATTGTCTTCTGGCTGAGTGGTATCTATAGATATATTTAAGTTTCAGAGAACAGAAACTCTGCAGAACAATCCCTGAGGCACATATAGCACATTTTATTTGGGTTAAATAAAATCCTGGCGCAGATGGCTAAACAAAAGCATAAATAATTTATATGTCATGCCCACATCCACAATGTTGATTTCTGGTAGGTGCGTTACCCATTTCTACTATGTCAATAATAGAATATAAGACTGGTATATTTCATTCCTCACAAATATACCTTTATCCTACAGCTCTGTATCAAAGAAATGTGTGTGTGCCTGAGTATGTGTGTGTGTGTAGACACATAACACTTTGTACCTTTCACAATGAGACTAATTATTATATAATAATATTGGCAACATTAAGCAGACCATCACTGTGGGAGTTTGAAATATGCCGAAAAAAATCTGTTAATTTATTCAAACTTGTTCAGCTGTCATCAAAGATAAAAATATGCTTCCACTTTTCATCTCCTTCAAGATCAAAGGTACATTTTTAAGTTTCTGTGTTTCTTTGATGGCATAAATTCATTTTTCCATCCAGCCAAAGTGGTTCAGGATTCACTAGCTTTTTTAACATATATTCCGAAATTCTAATGGTAGGAAAATAGCAATTTTGTTATAGAAAATATTTCTATACACATACACATAAAAGAATGTCCAACAATTAAGGTTTCTACTTTGGTGTTTTCTTCATGAAAGATATGTTTCTTAAAAGTACACTCGTCAGCATCATTAAAATTAAAAGATAACTGCAATGATGGCCTGTGTGATTTGTAGTCTCATAGTACAACAGAAAATCTTCACCCATGTAGATAAAAACAAATTTTTACTGAATTTTATTACAATGATATTTCTTAAAATACATAAGGATGTAAAATATTCACTAGTTTTATAATCTTGTACAGAAGCTAAATAGTCAAGTTATGTTTATCGGGGGGAGAAGTATTACATTTTTAATGTTTAAGCATCATTTTCAATCTTGCAAATAAACAAACCTTGTTTTGCAAATGAACTGTAGCTGTTATGAAGGGATTCTGTTTCCTTTAGAGTATACCTTTTAAGGCTATCAAACACTAATGACAAGATAACTAATGAAGAATTTCAACTAAAAGACTAGTCTAACCTCTACACTTGGTAGAAAAATAGAAGCAAGGCTTTTCTAGATACATTTATAACCCAATTAATTGCTAAAGCTTTGTCCTATATTTTTTTGTAATTTCTACTATCTATGCAATAGGAGCTAATTATTCAAGGGAAAGATACAGATCACATACTCAAATTTCTCTCCTTTGGCCAGATTTAACTGAGCCAGTTACAAAAAGAAGCTAAATTTCTGCCTTCTTCTTGAGCTTATTCAAGCATTACCAATTACTGAGGCAAAAAGAACTGATGCTTCTTTGACTGTAAGTAGTAGTTTTTTGTTGTTGTCATTGTAGGGAAGAGTGGTGTTTGTTTGTTTTGGTTTTTTCTCCAAAGGAGTACGCCCTTGGTAAAGTGAAGTCAAATGCCTTTAGCTTAGATCCACCAGGATAAAACTTAGGAAAATCTTGGCTATTTAATACTTTGCTTTCTTCAGGTTAAAAAAAAAAAAAAAAGTCACCCCTACTTTAGAGAAAAATAGGAACAGGTGAATATTTTTTAAGCCCTTGATGAGGCACAGTGCCAGAGCCACCACATTTGTGAATTTGCTGAATCTTTCCAGCAATCCTGCAAGGTAATCATTAATACTGTAATCCTGTAGAGTCCTAGATGTCACCTGGAGCGATGGCTAGAGTCAGGATGGAAGTCTGTGTCGAGACAGGATGGAAATGCCTTTTATCTGTTGAGAGCACTGTTTTCTGCCCTAGAGTTCCAGAAAGATGGCCGGTTACCTTGACTATAGTTGCTCTAGTAGGAAAAAAGGCTGCTTAGGAATGAACAAGAAGAACATATCACACCTTTCATTCCTCACTCTCAGAGGAGATTGTTTGTTTCTGGGCCCAGTTAATGATGCAACTCTTCTTTCAACCTGTAACTCTACTTTAGTCCATCATACTTGTACACATTGGCCATACATGATGCCAGTTATGGATACATCTCACGCCCTGAGGTGAGTCAGTACAGTGAACGATCATGAATTCACTCACTCTGCACCCAGCACTATAAAGAGTACAGCAGGAATATATGGCAAAATTCTTACCCCTAGAGATTAATAATCTGGTTAGGAAGTAAGACTAGTATTATACTGCATGGGAAGCCAAAAATGACCCTAAAATTTCTAGACTGAAAGATTAAAATATTAAAGACACCTTTGACAAAAATGGGGAAATACCAAAGGAAGTAAGTCTGCTTGACACCAAAAACAATGATAAATTCAATGCTATGACCACACTGAGTTTTAGATAATTTATGGGGAGCACAGGAGAAATTCTGTAGGCCACTGGTTACATGGGACAGGAGAACAGAAAGGATAAATTTTAAATTATGACAGAGGAAAAACTTGCTCTGAAAAGAAGGATATAAATGTAAGAAAGACAGTTGAAAGTTGAACCTGAGTTGAACCTCCCCTTTGTGAGGGGAGAAAGGAGGGGATGGGAGGGAAGGGGTGGAAAGAGAATAGAAAATGAAAGGAAAAAGGGCAAGAGGAAGTACAAAGTCATGAAAGCCAAAAAGTGTGGAGAGGATAGGGGAGCAGAGTCTAAAATCCAGCAAAACTAGAAAAATATGGACAAATGAAAGGTTTCTGAATTCACAAGAATGCTCACTTGTAACCTTCTAGGACTGGAAAAGGTCAGTTTTCATTCCAATCCCAAAGAAAGGCAATGCCAAAGAATGTTCAAACTACCACACAATTGCACTCATCTCACATGCTAGTAATGCTCAAAATTCTCCAAGCCAGGCTTCAGCAGTACGTGAATTGTGAACTTCCAGATGTTCAAGCTGGTTTTAGAAAAGGCAGAGGAACCAAAAATCAAACTGCCAAAATCCACTGGATCATCGAAAAAGCAAGAGAGTTCCAGAAAAACATCTATTTCTGCTTCATTGACTATGCCAAAGACTTTGACTGTGTGGATCACAATAAACTGTGGAACATTCTGAAAGAGATGGGAATACCAGACCACCTGACCTGCCTCTTAAGAAACCTGTATGCAGGTCAGGAAGCAACAGTTAGAACTGGACATGGAACAACAGACTGGTTCCAAATAAGAAAATGAGTACGTCAAGGCTGTATATTGTCACCCAGCTTATTTAACTTATATGCAGAGTACATCATGAGAAACGCTGGGCTGGAAGAAGCACAAGCTGGAATCAAGATTGCCGCGAGAAATATCAATAACCTCAGATATGCAGATGACAAAAGGCAATGGCAAGCCACTCCAGTACTGTTGCCTAGAAAATCCCATGGACAGAGGAGCCTGGTTGGGCTACAGTCCATGGGGTCGCTACTAGTCGGACAAGACTGAGCAACTTCACTTTCACTTTTCACTTTCACACATTGGAGAAGGAAATGGCAACCCACTCCAGTGTTCTTGCCTGGAGAATCCCAGGGATGGCAGAGACTGGTGGGCTGCCGTCTACGACTGTAGCAACTTGGCAGCAGCAGCAGCCACCCTTATGGCAGAAAGTGAAGAGGAACTAAAAAGCCTCTTGATGAAAGGGGAAGAGGAGAGTGAAAAAGTTGACTTAAAGCTTAACATTCAGAAAACTAAGATCATGGCATCTGGTCCCATCACTTCATGGGAAATAGATGGGGAAACAGTAGAAAGTGTCAGACTTTTATTTTTTTGGGCTCCAAAATCACTGCAGGTGCTGACTGCAGCCATGAAATTAAAAGACACTTTCTCCTTGGAAGGAAAGTTATGACCAACCTAGATAGCATATTAAAAAGCAGAGATATTACTTTGCCAACAAAGGTCCATCTAGTCAAGGCTATAGTTTTTCCAGTGGTGATGTATGGATGTGAGAGTTGGACTGTGAAGAAAGCTGAGTGCCGAAGAATTGATGCTTTTGAACTATGGTGCTGGAGAAGACTCTTGCGAGTCCCTTGGACTACAAGGAGATCCGACCAGTCCATCCTAAAGGAGACCAGTCCTGGGTGTTCATTGGAAGAACTGATGCTGAGTCTGAAAATCCAATACTTTGGCCACCTCATGCGAAGAGCTGACACATTGGAAAAGACCCTGATGCCGGGAGGGATTGGGGGCAGGAGGAGAAGGGGACGATATGATGATGAGATGGCTGGATGGCATCACCAACTCGATGCACATGAGTTTGGATGAACTCCGGGAGTCGGTGCTGGACAGGGAGGCCTAGCATTCTGCAATTCATGGGGTCGCAAAGAGTCAGACACGACTGAGTGACTGAAGTGAATTGAACTGAACCTTCTAGGAAGTCTCAACATTACAATTTAGTCAGAAATCCACTGAAAGGAGGTTCGAAAGGAAGTGGTGACCAAGAATTAAAGGCATCAACTACAAATGGTGCAGTCAAAGTGTTAAACATCTAAAAAATAACAATAACTAGCTACACTAACGCTGACATGGAACTTGTTAAGTGCCAGACTCTGTTCTCAGCACTTTGCACATATCTTCTCATTTAATCCTCACTTCCGGAGAAGGCAATGGCAAGCCACTCCAGTACTCTTGCCTAGAAAATCCCATGGATGGAGGAGCCTGGTAGGCTGCAGTCCGTGGGGTCGCTAAGGGTCAGACACGACTGAGCGACTTTACTTTCACTTTTCACTTTCACACATTGGAGAAGGAAATGGCAACCCACTCCAGTGTTCTTGCCTGGAGAATCCCAGGGAAGGGGGAGCCTGGTGGGCTTCCGTCTATGGGGTCACACAGAGTCGGACACGACTGAAGTGACTTAGCAGCAGCAGCAGCAATCCTCACTTCAGCACCATAAGCTAGGCACTATTATTACTTGCATTTTGCAGAGCAGAAAATGAGGGACAGACAAGTTCATCACAGAGCTAGTAAGCATCAGAGCCAGGACTTTAATGCAAGCCTCCAGAACCTACAGTGCCTAACCAGTGTGTCCACTGCCCATCACAGAAAACAAAGGGGGTGGGGAGGAAACGTGAGTTGTATCATTGTGTTCAGTGTGCTTCCCCAGTGCTTAGATCAGAGTCTAACACATGGTGGGCACTCAACAAATTTATGTCAAATTATCGAATTAGTGAATGATTATCTAGAAAGAGTATGAAGGTCAAGCAAAAGGATGGGAGTTATTTTAGGTGAGTTTATTCCCAGACTGTTTAATCCTCATTGAAAAATTTCTCTATTCTCTCAACACTATGAAAATAAACTCATTGTGCTATAATTTGTCCCAAATTAAAAATATATCAGGAGACATGAAAAGGCTTACAGAAAAGATGAGGATAAAGATGAACATTTGCCCTTTCTTAATCTAAGTGAGTTGTTTTCCAGTTCAAACTTGGTGACCTGAGACTGACCCTGCAGGCTCTAACAAGCCAAAATCTGTCCTGGCTCTTCTTCTGATTACTGCACAGGACTGCAAGCTGCTTCTCAAGGTGGAACTCAACTCAGAAGATACATAAATTGATATAGATCAATTCCCAAGGATAAAACTTACCATCAACAACTCCTAATGCAAAATCATTTTACAAAAATAATTAATTAGAATCAACAAATTTATAAAGTTATTTTCTATATAAAATAGTCCACGTTTTAAGCCTTGGCGATCAGAACAAAAAACAATAGGAAACATGTCAGCTGTTTATCCAGTTGCAATAAGAGATGAACGAGCTCACTCACACATTCACCTCTCATGCTCGCAGGAGTCCCATCTGATTTTCCGCGTTCAGTGTGATTTCCATGCTCAGATCTACATACTGGTTATCTAAATATTTTAAACTATGCAATTACTGATACAACCTTTCCTAATAGATTTAATCGACAGTGTTTTAGAAAAACATCAATTCTAGACTTGGTTAATTTAGGAGACAAAATAAAAAACATTTATTCAACTAGTACATAGTATGATGTGCTCTTCACAGTGGAGGACATAAAAGTATGTGTAAGGTATAACCCGTATCCTCAAGAAGCTTAGTCCATATACCAACACTTCCCTGACTTCCCAGTTATTTGTCATTATCTCTAGAAACTGCTGATTGTGCACCTAAGCCCAGATCTAAAATCATATATCTTGTGAAATCAATAGGACTTAGTACTTACGTTTCTCCGATGGGACCAAACCCAAAAAAGAAAGAAATCCATTTCAATAAGATTTCAAATTGCTTTTCAACCACTCTTCCTTCATAAATTATTTCACTTTTTATTTAATTTCCTTATCTTTTCCCATGTGAAAGCTTAATATATCAAAAAACCATTATCTAGAATGTATACAAATACTTATTTGCATTAGTAATAATATTCATAAACAACCAAATACTAAAATAATGTCTAAAATGCACTCTGAAATATGTGACAATATTGTTCATATGATCAAATAGCTTTCAAGACCAAGTCTTTCCAATATTAAAACATCTACATTATATAAAATGAGACTATTCAAATGACTCTTTTTAGTCATTCTTCAATGATGAAAAGGAGTTATATCCTACATTATTAAGCTAGCGTATATGGTGAAACACACTGAGGGTGTTTTTTCAGGCTTGCTGAGGTATAACTGACAAATAAAAATTGTACACATTTAAAGTATATAACTTGATGATTTGATATTGTATACAATCAAGCTAATCAGCATGTCCATCATTTCACATAGTTACTACTTTGCTTTATTGTGTGTGTGGCAAGAACATGAGACTGGAGCTTTTAAAATTCTACTAGTACAGAAAAATATTTTACAAATGTCCACTTCTTACAACACATAAAGACTACTTTCTTTTACATCAATTTCCACGATAATCACCACTGGTTTTGTGACTTGTTATTCAGGTTTATTTGCTTTCGCACTGTATCTGTTATTCATAAAAGTACTGTATGATACATTTTAATTTTCCCCACTAAAACTTGATTTTGTTTGGGACATTTCAGAGCATCTCTCAAAATATGGTTTCTAACCCTACCAAAAAGAAAAAAAAAAAAATCCCTAAAGCCAAGATGATGGACAAGAAATAAAACCTCTTAAAAGAGTACTATACCTCCAATCATATTTTTTGAGAGTTGAGTAAGTTTGGAAAACTTTGAAGAATATTTATTTTAGCTCTGTATTTTATTTTTAAAGTTTGCATAACATTGAACTACTAGAATCATGTAACATCCTAGGTAAGTATCTGTAAATCTGTAAACTATCTTTTAATAAAATCAAAGCACTATCATGAACTGATTCTACTTGATCAAACTTAATCAAAACTATATTAAGACATCTGATGAGGAAATTTTTTGTTGAAGCAGAAAATATGTATTCATCCTTCTAATGTGAACATTATTTATACATAATTATTCTGCCAAACTTCATATTTTGTATATATTATCACCACACTGAGATGGTTACAATAACATTTTGTTCATCTGTTAAAGTGAATGTTATACTAATTTAAAATTTGAATTTGTTACCATAAACTGTTTTCACTAATATCACTTTCAGTCAGTCAGAAAATGTTGGCTATCATCAACTAACATAAGATTGCAATTCCTTTATTCATTTCACTTTCTTATAGGTCTTCTATTTTAGATATTTTCTGCCAAGAGTAACAACTAACTTCATTGATTTTTAACCCCCAAACTTGAGGAAAAGGACAGAAAAGAGAAATAGATATAAATTCGTTTACCTGTGGCAGAACCTATAGTGCCCTCTTGTGGTGAATCTTAACTACAGTACTCTGGAGAACAGTGCAACCTTTTCCTAGACTAAAGGCTGGAGAATGTGGAAGCATTGTTGTTCCTCCATGCTAGCAAGCAGCTGTTATTAACAATGAAAGCAAAAGATAAACATTGACTAAACTAAAAGACTCCTTTACAGAAATTTACTCAGTCACTGTCAAAACAATCATAGCTACTCCCTTCTCCTCTATAAAATACTGTGCTATAGGTTTCTTTTAGTAGGGCAGTTGACAAATGGCCAAGTGTGTGGATTTCTTATACACTCTACCTCTGCAGTTCATGGGGTCGCAAAGGGTTGGACACAACTGAGCGACTGAACTGAACTGAACTACTTCTGGAATCAAGCAAAAGGTAGACAAACAGAGCAATTTCTAGTGAATACAAGGATGTCCTGGGATAAGCAGCTCCCTAGTCAACAAAGTACTGCATCTGTTATATAAGGCAATGTGGACTCTGAAGAATGGGACAATCCTCTGGCTTACTTATAAATATAATTTAGGAAGTGGTCAGTGTAATTTCAACCTCTATGATATTTTAAAAGTAGAACTGATACATCATAAGACTTGGATAAACCAAAGCTTCAGAAATTCTAAGTGGTTTTATCAATATCCCCTGAAGAATGTTTTAGATCTTTCAAGAAAAAATATCAAGTACTCTATACCAAAAAAAAAAAGTTGTCCTTCATTTCTTTAAATTGGATGATAACTAGGAGTCATTATTTCTTTATTTTGTTTTTAAATCACTAGTTTTCTACTTCCTCTCCTATAGGATCTCATTTAAGATCTCAGTTTTTACAAATATTAACTATAGAACAAAAATTATTTTAGATTTTCCGATTGGCAAGAGCAAAGAAAGTACTTGGGGAGGTATTTCAAGTAAAATGGAAAACTGAGTATACTGAGTTGCTTCTCTTGAAGGTTAAGCAATTCATAAAATACTGCTTTTTCTGTTTTCTTCTTTCCTGAGCCCCTTTTTTTTTCCTCTAAAAAGAAAACACTTCTAGCTTTTCCTAATATCTAAAATATTAAAGAACAATAGCTGTATTCGAATTAAAAAGAAATTACTTTTATAGTTAAAAATTTCAAAATGGCAACTGGTTTAATAAACTAATAATGTCTGCCTATTTGCTAAGGAATCAAAGACAACATATACACAAAAATGTACTGCCCAAAGCAGTAATCACATTGAAGGCCTTGGAGATATTTTGTTTTGTTTAAATCTAAACTTCCACCTAAAAGTCTCAAAAAAAAACTGCTACTTTCTCTCAGGTACCTACCCTGTACCCATAAGTGTACTGCTCCCTACAGCCCAAAATATATGGATGAAGAGCTTACAAAAATACTGAAATTTAAATAAGTAAAGCTAACCTAACAATGTTTCAGTCACACATTCAGTCAGTAAGCACTTTGGATGGAAGCCTTCTATGAGACATCGCATGCCTATAATGAACTTACCACATAGTTCCTAAACTTTATCTTCCTAACTACATATTTTGATTTTCCTAGCCAAAAATGTATCTAAATCTTGCTATTGCATTTATGCTCCTGACCTTTACAACTTCTTGGAGTATATAATATGCACTCTCTGCCTATTAGAATCACATGTAATGACTGTAATTCCTTTTATTTGTCTGAAAAATTATCTTATCTTTTATCTTAAAACTAAAAATAGGAATTTCCTACTTCTACCATTTGGGTATTTGGCTATATAGTATGTTTGTATCCATCCTACTCAATGGCCCTCATTATTTTATTTTATAGACTTTGAATCACCAATAACAATTTGAAATGCTTTCCCATAACAGACTGAGTCAACTAAATAAGGAAAATAAAAATCCAATCTCGAGAAGCGTAAAATAACAGCAAATAGGCTATAGTGCCACTCTAGGGCAAAGAATACAGCACCGTTATTCTGGAAAACTGCAACTGAGGAGTTTGGAACATCTATTAGGAAATCCTCGTGTTTAAAAACTATACCCAAATATATCACACTTCTTGCTCTTTTGTTCTTCACCAAGAAGTATTCTGATGGGTTTCTAATTGACTGTGATTTCAGCTCATTAGTGATAGCCTAATAACTAAAAGCTCGTATCCCTCCTTTTCTCTCTCCCCTACTTCTCCTTCCCTCCCTCTCTGAATTCTGCTACTTTTTACATCTCTCTTTTGCCCACTGAGTGTGTGAAAGAATGTATTTCCTCTGCATCTATCTTTGTGTCTGAGTGGATACCTGTCTGTATTGTATCTGTGTGCATCTCTACATGTGTTTCTACTCCATCTGATTCTCACTAAAAGAGCTGATCTTTTCATGAGAAGAAAATGAGGTTGTGTCAGAAAGAGAAGAATTTCATGGAGTACAGGTAAATAGCCAATCCCAAACCAACTTTCTTCAATTCTTAAATATATTGGGAGTACCGCTTCCTTTTTTTTCCCACTAAAGCTCTGCCAATACATCACTTTCAATGTTGTTAAGTTATTGAATAATGAAATCTTTACTGTGACAAACTCAATTCATCTGTGAGAACCCTGACGGGTATTTTCTGTTAATCTCAATTAAACAATTTCTCACAATGAATTTTTTGATTTCTCTGCCAAATCATATAGAAGAGATAACAAATGTGGGATATTCCCGCAAAATTTAACACTGTAATTCTCACTTGTTGAGGTACATCCTGTGTAAGTGGCATTGAGACATTCCAGTACTGATTACATACACAGGACATATACTTACCTCAAATATCTAACACATTTCAAACAAAGCTGAGAGGTTTTGAGTAGCTGTATTGTAAGTCAACCACAAGCAATTAGAGGTGATATTTAAAATGCGAAAACACATGAATTTTCATTTGTACTTGGTGCTATCCATGGAAAGAAACATTAAACCAGTGAAGCAATTATAACATGAAGTGTAAAAAAGATAAAATGTTCATTAATTTGGATAGTGGATTTAAAATGGAGGCAATAGAAGCAGCTATTTCTAAGCCACATAAAATAAGTCATAATTTCATGATATATCAGAAATAAAAGATATTCTGCAAACTGGCTCATAGTTTCAGTATAAGAAGTTTCATCCAAAGATGCTATAAGAGTAAACTTCAGTCAATTCTCATCTACTTTCTAGTTACCATGTAGAGCAATAGAGAACCCTCCAGATTTTTTTAAGGCCTTCTCTTAAAAGTCCTCTTGCAGACCAAATTGCATGGAGTTGAAATAACCCAAGAGGATGAGAAAGCTGAAAAAAAGGGCTCTATCTTAAACAGCTAATTCCAATAAACTTGAAATTTTTCAAACTGGTTGTTTTAACAGTAATATCTCTTTGTACTCCAGGTTTCTATACAATATTAATATAAGAAATAATGTATAAACATATAAATTGTCTACCATAATGAGTTATTTTCTATTATCATTAAAAAATCAAACACACATTCAAAATCACACTGGAATGGCTAAAAATATTATAGTTATTTTTTAAAACTAGACCAGGCCTATTAGCCATTTTTTCCAACCCCAAAAAGTCAGTTCAAAACTTGAAACAGGCATTGATAAAATAGGAAGAAATAAAGTCAAAAGTCACAAATTAAAGCCTAATACCATGTCAGAGATTAACGAAAAGTACCTTGGGACACTTACATTACAGTCCCAAAATCAAGGGAAATATTTGCAAACCTAGTTTTAGAAGAGATTATATCCTAAGAATTAACACAACCTAATCTACCAATTCAGGAAAAGCACAACTGTGCCTCTCTCTGTCTTGCCCACTAAGCAGGGAGCTTTTTGAAAGCAGAAGTGTCTTAATCATTTTTTATCCAAAGGACCCCACAGAGTGTCTCTTGTATAAGGCATCCAAATAAATATTGTTTAATTGAATGAATGAATGAATGATTAAGCAATGATTATGGAACTGCATAGAGCATTTCCATTGCTTTAGTCCAAGCTCTACTGTAATTAATATGCAGAAATGTCTTTCTCATAATTCTCCAAGCAAAGGATCTCAAAATAAAATAACTGGCTTCTGAAGGAAAAAAGGAACAACTTTAAAGCATATTTTACATATCTTGCTTGTAAAATTAAAAATTATATAAAAGATTTGAAAACAAGTAGAAGATGTATATTTCAATAAAATGCAAAGTTTACAAGGTCCTAAAAGGTGAAATATATAACCATCCCCATTCAGATATCTTAGAGGAAATGAATGCACAAATCGACAGAAATTTAAAGTCACTTTAAGGCAAGAAAACCCTAGCCTCAGTTGCAAGGTAGGTCGGCATTTTTAAAATTGTTTCTTTAGTTACTTTAAAAGCACAGTAGCTATTGCTCCCCTTCTACATTTCTCCTGTTTAAGTCAAATCAAATATATAGATCAACATAGACCAATGCCTCAGAAAAAAGAAACTTCAAATTTGACCAAAATAATCGCCTTTCCCTTTTTCCAGAACCGGCTCTTTCTTAGGTTCAACTCCAAGCACCCTCCCAAACACTAGGCTGCTTTCAACGGTGCCCGTTGGGCCTGAAAGCCAGTCCAGAGACTTAAATCTTAAGGAGCCACTTTCACAGCCATTCCCAACTTAAGGGAAGCCCTTCCACCGAGATTAAAAATTCGATCAGTCTCTGCAGCCTATTAGATTAAAAAAAAAAAAAAAAATGTGGTGGAAAGATGAACCAGAAAGACATCCCTCAACAAACTCAACTCTGTTCTCCAGCTGTACCTCCCCCCTATTCGCTGCTCCCCTTCGACTTCCTCTGCTCCCGGCTCTGGACAGGTGGGAGGGGGGTGAGTACGTCTTGGGGAGGGGCTGCAACAAACTTTCCTTCTGCCACCACGTTCCCACCCCCACCTCACATCAGGTCCAGCCGGTAACTGAAGCCACTGGGAAGGGCCGTCCGTATCCCCCTCCCCCCTTGGGAGAGGGATGAGCTGAGGTGGATGGGGGGCGTGGGTGGGCAGGATGCAGGTGGAGGGGTGTTCCGACTGTAACTCTTCTTACCACTGGAGCGCCTGACGATGTTTTCCAGAAACGTGTTCTGCGGTGCCACCAGCCCTCTCTTGCCCCCCGGCATCCTGGGTCTAAAGAGCAGCGGCCAGGATCCGCGGCGGGGGAGGGGGGGTTGCAGGAAGAGAAGGTGGAGCAAGAAGAGGAAAAGGTGGAAGAGAAGATCAAGCCGAAAGAAGAGCGGGCGCGGCGGCGGCGGCGGGGTCCCCTGACTGTGTCTCCAGCCCGACCCGGATGAGCAGCTCTGGGGAGAAGGACCAGGCAGTTCATGGTAGTAGCACTCCCCCGGCCGCCGCTGCCCAGACTGTGGCGGTGCCGCGCACGGGGCTCGGGAACTGCAGGCTCCGCGGGGCACAGTGCGCCTGCGCCGCCCCCGCTGTCGCTGTCCCGCCGGTGCTGATGCTGAAGCTGCCGCTGAGGCTGTTGTCGCGGCGGCGGTCACCTAGGCGCGGGCTCAGCATTTCTCCCCCTGCCCAGACCACCGGGGCCGAGGGAGCAGGAAGAGCCCACTCAGAGCCCTGTCTCCCGAACCCTTTACTGCCCCTTCCTCTCACTTCCCTTATCCGCCCCTCTGGCGCGGCTGGTTCAGGGCTGCCCGGCCGAGCCCAACTTCTGCCCGGCTGTGCGCCCGGTGGCCGCTCTTCTCTCCCCGGAGATCGAGGCTAACGCTCGCTGTCCAACGGGGCCCTGGAGAGGGCGAGAAAGTGGGGAGAGGCAGGCAGGATGCCAAAGAGGGCAATGGGCAGTCAGAGGGGGTCACATCTCGGTTTCTCCTGCCAAGGTCCCGAGTCCCGACTGCGCCCGGGAACGCGGCTGCCGGGCCGGAGGTGTTGATCATCCCCGGCTCCAGCCCAGGCTGAGAGCGGAAAGGGGACTGACTGGGCGGCGCGCGGGGACGCAGAGCAGCCACCTGACGCTGCTGCTGCCCCCCTCTGGGCTTGGGCGCCCGGAGCTCAACAGAGGAGCTCTCCGCACCCGCCCTAGCCCACGCCTTGGATCCAGAGCCAGATGAGGTCCGAGCGCAGAGCTGCGGGGGTGGGAGAGGGGACGGACGTGGCCCCTGCACCCCAGGCTGGGTCTGGCGCGCGGTGGGGCGCTGCGACTGCACCGGGATGCTTCCCAGGGCTGCGGAGCGCGAGGCGAGCGGCCAGCCCCGCGGCCGCTAAGTTGCGGGAAAGGTTGCACTTAATGAAACGAGTAGGGGAAGAAGGTGACTAATTCACCCTCCGAGAGGAGAGTGCAGCGAGCAGCGTTCGCGGTGGAAAAACTGTGAAGGCGGTGGGCGCGAAGTTGCCCAGGACCGGCAACTGCGCGCGGGAATCGTTTCCAACAAAGCTCGGAACCGGCGATAGGAGGGGAACCGTTAAAAACGGAGCCCACAAGCCAGAAGTCTGTGACGGAGAAGGAAAAATAGCCTAAGTGCGAAGGGACTGGGGAAACAGAGGAAAAGAAATGAGGGAGCTCACGACGGCAAGGGTACCTCCTTTTATCTAAGGCCGTGGTTCTTAGTGGTGCCGGACTGGAAGCACCTCCTAAGAACTTGTTTAAAACGCCAATTATTCGGCTCTACCCCAGAGCTCGGAAACCAGGAACTCTGGGAGCTGGGGCTAACAATGCTTTAAGAAGCCCTCCGGATGAATATTCTTCTTGCTCAAGTTTAAGAAGAACTGATCTAAGGCTTTCGCTCCGGAGGCTTCGCCCGGGCCTGTCTAGAAAGTACGAGTGCATAAACAGGGTTGAGGAGTGAGGACAGAAAGTGCCCTCCGACCGGGTCAGAGGTTGGTGGCGAGGCAAAGCATAAAGTAGAAAGGCTAAAGGAGAGTTGGATGGGGGCGTCCCCTTTGCAGGGACCTGTGTTAGATAACCCTTGCTAGAAATGGTCAAACTGGGCTACTCAGAAGCAGTAGGATTCTCCCTGGAAGGGGTCAGAGGAAATAACCTCTGCTCCGCCCCTACCCTGGGCAGGGGGATAGGGAAGAGGGGGTGGTGTCTCAACTTCCTTTGGAGACCCCTAGATTACCAGTCACTTGTCCCAAATTACTGTCCCCCTCTCCAGAGCAGTCTGTGTCAGGGTCATAGCCTGTAGCCAAAGTGAGTGAAGTCTCTCAGTCGTGCCCGACTCTTTGCGACCCCATGGACTGTGGCCTACCAGGCTCCTCCATCTATCAGATTTTCCAGGCAAGAGTACCAGAGTGGGTTGCCGTTTCCTTTTCCAGGGGATCTTCCTGACCCAGGGATTGAACCCCAGTATCCCTCACTGCAGGCAGAGGCTTTACCCTCTGAGCCAGGAGGGAAGCTAGCCTGTAGCCAAGAGACACATAAATGCATAGCCAATATCCAGGCTTTAGTTTAGGGTCATTTTCTCCTTCTCCTCTGAAATTTCCACCGGTTCCTCCAGAGATTGGGCAACTGAGCAAACCCAGAAGGTTGATGCGCTCTAAGAAGCAGTTTGCTCTGCTAGGATTCTTTCCACACAAAATCATGAGACTTGGAATAACACTAGCCTAGCCTTGCTTTCGGAGAAGGCAATGGCACCCCACTCCTGTACTCTTGCCTGGAAAATCCCATGGATGGAGGAGCCTGGTAGGCTGCAATCCATGGGGTCACACAGAGTCGGACATGACTGTGGCGACTTAGCAGCAGCAGCAGCAACCTTGCTTTCCGGGCTTCCTCCAGTGGCTCAGCGGCAAAGAATCCGCCTGCAATGCAGGAACCACAGGAGACGCAGGTTCTATCCCTGTCAGGAAGATCCCCTAGAAGAAGGCATGGCAAACCACTCCAGCATTCTTGCCTCAAGAATCCCATGGACAGAGGAGCCTGGCAGGCTACAGTCCATAGGATCTCAAAGAGTCGGACATGACTGAAGCAACTTAGTACACTGGCAGGCAGCCTTGATTTCTATCCCAAGCACTCCTGGTGGTGCCAGTTCATTTCCCTACAACTAGAATGTCTTATAAACGCATAGGGGTGTTTTTTTAGTATAAATGCTTTGGGGTGTCTTTAGTTAAATAACAAGGAGCTCAGGTTCAGATTGGATCCTGGTGATTAGCCTGCCAGGACAGGAGTCAGAGATGTGACTGAGGTTACAGCTCTCTTTCTGAAGTTTACTGTGTGTGATTTAAGAGAAAAGTGAGAGTCAAAATCTCTCAGTTGTGTCCAACTCTTTGGGACCCCATAGACTGTAGCCCTCCAGGCTCCATGGAATTCTCCAGACAAGAATACTGAAGTCGGTAGCCATTACCTTCTCCAGGGGATCTTCCCAACCCCGGAGTCGAACCCAGGTCTCCTGCATTGCAGGCAGATTCTTTCCCATCTGAGCCATCAGGGAAGTCTGTATAAGCAGAAGAGTAACTGAAAACCTGAGCTTAGACACACAGTTGGATTTTGCCCCTCTTCTAGTGATTTTTCTCTGACCTCTGCTTATGGCTACTAGGCTACTGAACAGACCATGACTAATCAACCATTCACAGTCTGAGCTACTGAGGTAATGAACAAGCAGGCTACTTTCATATATATAATAGAAAATATATAAATATCTATAAAGTACATGCGTAATATCAATATATTTCATAGGTTGCGATCCTAGACTTCTAACATGATAAATCTATCATCACCGTTTACAGGAAATATCTCAAATCTATATGTTCTTTTGCACATCGTCAGCTGCCCACATCTCGCCTCTGGGTATTGATATAAAATCTCAGCTTGCCAGCATTTCCCATCTAGTATAAATATCCCTGTTCCTAATCACTCCTCTGTGGGTGTATTAGCTCACACTTCCCAAAGAGGAAACTCTTTTGGACTCCATTAAGACACAGTCACACAATTACTGGTAGAATTTCTCCATTTATTCCCAGCTGCAGATTTAATTAAAATGACATCCTTTTTTCTTTGTCCTTCGTAATATCATAGCATTATAACTTTGTAATTATTTTGATTATTGCAAAAAAAATTGATCATTAGAAAGTGTCAAATCCTGGTTTACACACTTTTCTTAATCCTCTAGTTTAAATTTTCAATTTACAGAAGAGGAAAACAAGGCCTGGAGAGAGAAGGTGCCTAATCCAAGATGCCACAGTGCTTTAGAGGCTACACTGTGACTAGAATTGAGCCTTCTAAACCTGTAGTGAGAGCTTCTTGTAAATAATAGAAAATAACCTGATGTTGGTATAGCATGGTCATGATCAGCAACATCTGATGATCTCTATTGCCATCGCTGGTTTTGCAGAACTACAGAGAAGAGAAACCCCTGATAATCACTTGCAACAGCTCCTAATCAACATAGAATTAAGGAAAACAGATCAGAACTGGCACCGTATGGACTGACTGGCTCTAAGGAATGTGCTGGCAGATTGCAGCAGGTGCCGATACAGCATTTTAAAAGTGGTTTTCAGAAAGAGTCCATATGTTGTAACCAAGCCACAGGATATACAGGTGAGACAGACAGGAATCAGCAAGCTTTCAATGTCACACAAAGGGCATTTCACAGCAAATATTACATTTTAAAGCAGAATCATTGTCCTTTCCTTCTGTCTTGGGGTATTGTAATTAGAGTGGTGTTGTCTGTGACAGCCAAGAGTTCCAATACCCAGAGGTGTTCACCAACTCCTAAGTCACAGCTATGAAATGAAGGGAAGGGTAGCTGAGCTGCAAGTGTGCTCCAGTTTAACAGCAACCAGTACAAGAGTGAAGAGTTAGAAAATGATATATTAGGAAGCGATGGTTTGTAATTACTATAGGTTTGCTGAAGGATTCTTTTATCCCTCCTTTGAGGATTTAAAATATAGTTTATTTGACAGTAGCTATAATTATGTGTAAACTCTCAGAAATGCATTAAAAATAGGTCCAGTCTAACACTGTTTGATCTTTTATTTGAAAATGGCCCACCCACCACTCTCTCTGGGGATGGTTTTTCTCTCCATCCCTGCTCTCTGTTTCTGGGCAGAGGTATAAGATGCAACCTGTAGATGCTAAATGGGTGGTTCTGATGGAGAAATGGGAGGAAAGAAGAAAATAAAAAGCCAGAAGTTGCTCTGCATCCTGGCCTCCAGGATTGGTGACATTAGCTGCAGTATCAGTTCAAACCATTTCCGGTTTCCCAATCCATTTTCCAAATCTCACTCTCCACCTCCCCCAGAGCCCCACCTCTGCTCTAGCAATAAAATATCCAAATTATTATTTGATTTCCTTGCTTGTACAAAGTCCCACACTTAAACTTATAACCTTCCTCCTTCTCCCCCCCACCCCAGAATCTAAGAGAAAGCAGAATATTTAGCCTCAATTTCCCCTGCTGTAAAAATGGAAATTTGAAATTCTACTTGAGATAGCTGTTACGAGGGTAAAATGGGATCCTATTTGATAGCTATTAAAATAATATCTGGCATGTAGCAGGGACTATATAACTGTTTGTCAATAAGCCTTTTCATCCCTTTCTATTTTCATCTACAATAATAGCTTTAGGTGGTGGTCACTACTTATGCTCACCAATAACCAAGCACCTTCTCCACTTCCTTGAAACTAATTATGGCCATAAACTATTAATAGTTCTGGTCGATGAACTGTGAATAGCGGGAGTGTTTATTACTTCCTGGGGAAAGCAGATAAGAGCCAGACCCCAGTGTTTGACGCCCCTCTTCCTCGGCTTCAGTGGCTGTGGAATGCCAAGCAAAACAAGAACAGCTACAGGAGGGATTACCTAGACCTGTGGTAGACATTATATAAGCAGGAAATAAGCCTCTGTTAAGACACTGAGATTCTGACACTGTTCCTTACTGTACCATACCCTAATCTACCCTGACCGATACAGATTGTGAACTTGCTTTAGCTCCAGCAAATTAGGGGAACAATAATTCCCTGACTGTACACTCGAATCACCTGGGGAGCTTATAAAAATCCCAATGTCCTGGCCACAGCCCCCAGACCAAGTACATCAGAATTTCTGAGTATGAGACTCATATATCAGTAGTTTTTTAAGTTCCCGAGGTGATTTCAATGTGCAGCAGCAAAGTTAAAAGCCATTGTCCTACATGGTAGCATCTTAAATGTCCATCAACAGAGGAATGAATAAAGAAGATGTGGTACATATACAATCGACTATGGTTTCAACCATAAAAAGGAACAAAATTGTGCAATTTGAAGAAATGTGGATGGACCTAGAGACTGTCATACAGGGTGAAATGTCAGAAAGAGATAAATACTGCATATGAACACATATGTGGAGTCTAGAAAATGGTATGATGAACCTATTTACAAAGTAGAAATAGAGATACAAACGTTGAGAAAAAAAGTATCGACACCAAAGGGGCAGGAGATAAATTGGGAGACTGGGACTGATATATATATATATACACTACTATGTGTAAAATAGACAACTACTGAGGATCTACCATGTAGCACGGGAACTCTATTCAATGCGCTGTGACCTAAGTGGGAAGGAAATCCAAAAAAGAGGGGATAACTGTGTGGCTGTAACTCATTCACTTTGCTGTACAGCAGAAACACATTGTAAAGCAACAACATGCAAATAATATTTTTAATAAAATAAAATGCATAGTATTTGCATATAAAACAGAACCATTGTCTTACAGCAATGCTGCACTCTATGGGACTCTCTGGGATTTAGATATTGTGCCAAGATCCTCCAGTGGCAACCCACTCCAGTACTCTCACCTGGAAAATCCCATGGATGGAGGAGCCTGGTGGGCTGCAGTCCATGGGGTCGGGAAGAGTTGGACACGACTGAGCGACTTCTTTCACTTTTCACTTTCATGCATGGAAAAGGAAATGGCAACCCACTCCAGTGTTCTTGCCTGGAGAATCCCAGGGATGGGGAAGCCTGGTTGGCTGCCATCTATGGGGTTGCACAGAGTCGGACACGTCTGAAGCAACTTAGTAGCAGCCTCAACTCTCAAGGATCAGACCTATGGTACAACCACCCAGCAAAGACTCCACTCTAATATATCCAATTATGAGTTGAGTTTCTCTATACTCGTAGCTGCTGAGCTTCTCAGGTGAGAATCACAAAAGCTCCAAGATTGATGCACCAGAAACTCAAGGTCTCCATAATCAATTTGCCTCTCCATTGAACATATTAGGCATCTAGGGATGCCTTCTACACATCCCTAGTCAGCTGACCCTTCCATTCTCTACAGTAGCTTTCCAAAGCTGCTTCTCTCTTTTCATACCTCAGATGTACCCTCTTACCTCTGCGTCTCAGAAGATGAGCCACAGAGAACAGGTTATGTTGTCAACCCTTAGACTTCCTGCTTTGGCTCTCTTTTCTTTATCATCTTTCTTTATAGTGAGCAGAAAGCAGTTCCTCTCACCATCCCTCCATTAGCACTCTGGATCCTAGTCACTCATGCCTCTGGAAGAACTTCAATTTACTAGCTGTCCCCTCATTCCTCTTAGAAGAAGGCAATGGCAACCCACTCCAGTACTCTTGCCTGGAAAATCCCATGGGCAGAGGAGCCTGGTGGGCTGCAGTCCATGGGGTCGCAAAGAGTCGGACACGACTGAGCGACTTCACTTTCACTTTTCACTTTCATGCATTGGAGCAGGAAATGGCAACGCACCCTAGCGTTCTTGCCTGGAGAATCCCAGGGACGTGGGAGCCTGGTGGGTTGCCGTCTATGGGGTCGCACAGTCAGACATGACTGAAGCAACTTGGCAGCAGCAGCCTCATTCCTCTCTCTTCAACATCTAATATGCTTTAAGAATGCTTCCTTTACTCACTGTTCTGTTCAGATTGTTTTAATTGTCAAATCCAGGGAGGCAATTTAATTCTTAATTTCACTTTACCTGGTTGACCCTGTTCTAACTCCTCTCTACTCAAAACGTACTCCTGCCTTAGATTGCCTGTTTTTGAATATTACTGTGTGACCTCAGGATTTTAATTAACCTATGTATGTTTGAGTTTCATTAGTATAAAGAGAATAATAATAGTCCCTATTTCATATTATTGTTTGAAGAATTAAATGAGATATAAAGTCAATACTCTGTAATTGCCTATATGAGAAAAGAATCTAAAAAAGAGTGGATATATGTATATGCATAACTGATTCACTTTGCTGCGCACCTGAAAACAACAAAACATTGTAAATCAACTATACTCCAATAAAAAAAATTTTTTTTAAGCAATAGACAGTCAACAAGGGCCTACTGTATAGCACAGGGAAATCTACTCACTATTTTGTAATATATCCTATATGGAAAGAGAATCTGGAAAAGAATGGATATATGTAGGTCACTATGATATACACCTGAAACTAACATAGTGTGGTAAATCAACTATAGTCCAATATAAAATAAAAATTAAATTTAAAAAATAATAAAAATATTGATTTCTCAGCCAAAAAAAAAAGGCTGAGAAAAATCATTAAACAACAAAAAAAAAAAACAGAATTAAATGAGATAATGCAGGTGGGCAGTCTTGTATCCCCATTTTTTAATGTAAAACTGAAATCCTAAATTTCTTTTTCATAAATTTGTTACAAACTCATTTGCCAGAAAAGTGTGACCTGGACTGTCACGAGGCTGTTTGTACTCTTTTGTTATCCCACTTGCTGTGAATATTTACATGTTTTGCTTCATAGATACTGATGTGGTTGATAACAGGAAATTTTGTCACTAATCTTTATAGAAGAGATAAAAATATATTGAAATATACAAATTTCTGAATTCCAAAATACAGATCTCTTCCTGTAACTCTACACATACCTACCTATGTGCTGACTGACCCTCTTTATGTGGCAATTCCATGGAGATCCCAAAATCAACATATCCAAAACAAATGTATCATCTTGCAGCCTGCCCAATCATTCTCTCCCTCCAGTGTATATCACCTCCATCCACCTAGGTGTCAAGCCAATAACTTTAATTCTTCTCTATCCCTAGCTCTGACAGCCAGTCTTATTTATTCTAACCATCCAGAGGTCTCTTAAAAGTTGCCACTTACTGTCACTGTTGGCACTGCTGGAGGTCAGACTTCCTTCGACGCAATCAGCATTGAGAATTCTTGTTACCCTAATTTCATGTACCTAGAGCATATCCAAGGGAACATTTCATGCAAAGATGGGCTCGATAAAGGACAGAAATGGTATGGACCTAACAGAAGCAGAAGATATTAAGAAGAGGTGGCAAGAATACACAGAAGAATTGTACAAAAAAGATCTTCACGACCAAGATAGTCATGATAACGTGATCACTGACCTAGAGCCAGACCTCTTGGAATGTGAAGTCAAGTGGGCCTTAGAAAGCATCACTACGAACAAAGCTAGTGGAGGTGATGGAATTCCGGTGGAGCTATTTCAAATCTTGAAAGATGATGCTGTGAAAGTGCTGCACTCAATATGCCAGCAGATTTGGAAAACTCAGCAGTGCCCACAGGACTGGAAGAGGTCAGTCTTCATTCCAGTCCCAAAGAAAGGCAATGCCAAAGATTGCTCAAACTACCGCACAATTGCACTCATCTCACACGCTATTAAAGTAATGCTCAAAGTTCTCCAAGCCAGGCTTCAGCAATATGTGAACCGTGAACTCCCAGATGTTCAAGCAGGTTTTAGAAAAGGCAGAGGCACCAGAGATCAAATTGCCAACATCCGCTGGATCATGGAGAAAGCAAGAGAGTTCCAGAAAAACATCTATTTCTGCTTCATTGACTATGCCAAAGCCTTTGACTGTGTGGATCACAATAAACTGTGGAAAATTCTGAGAGAGATGGGAATCCCAGACCACCTGACATGCCTCTTGAGAAACCTGTATGCAGGTCAGGAAGCAACAGTCAGAACTGGACATGGAACAACAGACAGGTTCCAAATAGGAAAAGGAGTACATCAAGGCTGTATATTGTCACCATGCTTATTTAACTTATATGCAGAGTACATCATGAGGAACGCTGGGCTGGAAGAAGCACAAGCTGGAATCAAGATTGCTGGGAGAAATATCAATAACCTCAGATATGCAGATGACACTAACTACCCTTATGGCAGAAAGTGAAGAGGAACTAAAAAGCCTCTTGATGAAAGTGAAAGAGGAGAGTGAAAAGGTTGGCTTGAAGCTCAACATTCAGAAAACAAAGATCATGGCAGCTGGTCTCATCACTTCATGGGAAATAGATGGAAAAACTGTGGAAACAGTGTCAGACTTTATTTTTTGGGGATCCAAAATCACTGCAGATGCTGATTGCAGCCATGAAATTAAAAGACGCTTACTCCTTGGAAGGAAAGTTATGACCAACCTTGATAGTAAATTAAAAAGCAGAGACATTACTTTGCCAACAAAGGCCCGTCTAGTCAAGGTTATGGTTTTTCCTGTGGTCATGTATGGATGTGAGAGTTGGACTGTGAGGAAAGCTGATCGCCGAAGAATTGATGCTTTTGAACTGTGGTGTTGGAGAAGACTCTTGAGAGTCCCTTGGACTGCAAGGAGATCCAACCAGTCCATTCTAAAGGAGATCAGTCCTGGGTGTTCATTGGAAGGACTGATGTTAAAGCTGAAACTGCATTTGGCCACCTCATGCGACGAGTTGACTCACTGAAAAAGACTCTGATGCTGGGAAAGGTTGGGGGCGGGAGGAGAAGGGGATGACAGAGAATGAGATGGCTGGATGGCATCACCAACTCTGTGGACATGAGTTTGAGTGAACTCCGGGAGTTGGTGATGGACAGGGAGGCCTGGCGTGCTGTGATTCATGGGGTCGCGGAGAGTCGGACACAACTGAGCGACTGAACTGAACTGAACTGAACTGAGAGCATATTCATAATCTGTATCCATCAGGATAAATACTTCAGGGTCTCATCATCCACTTGGATTACCGCAACAGTCATGTAAATTTATCTCCCTGCCATACTGCTCTCCGCCTCCATCCCCAAGCTCCCCCCAATTCATTCTTTACCCTACACTGTAGCTAAAGCTCTTAAAGCATAAATCTATTTACATCACACTCCTTAGTTGTTCTTTGTCCTCAGCGAAAAGTCCAATTTCCTAAGTTAGCCTTTTTTTAATCCTTCCCTATCAAACTCTTGCTTACTTACCCCAGTGTCAGTGCTCACCATTCCCCTTTGCAATCCACTTCCTCATACTTCCTTGCTCCCCACACTCCTTTTTGTTCCTTGTATTTACCATGCTCTCTCTTTCTTCCTTTGTTATTGTTTAGTTGCTAAGTCGTGTCTGGCACTTTTGCAAACCCACGAACTGTAGCCCACCAGCCTCCCCGTCCATGGGATTTCCCAACCAAAAATACTGGAGTGGATTGTCATTTCCTTCTCCAGGGGATCATCCCAACCCAGGGATCAAACTCGTGTCTCCTGCATTGGCGCATTGGCAAGCAGATTCTTTCCCACTGAGCTACCAAGGAAGGCCCTTTCTTCCTTTACGCATGTCCTATGTCACCAGGCATATTCCTTCGGAACCTAGAGAACTTTTCCTCCAAAAGCCTTCTCTGACTGTCCAAGACTTAGTGAAGAGCCCTGCCTATGATTTCTTCCAATGCCACCATATGCTTTTTCTACTGTAGCATTTGCCTCACTGTTATAAAAAAGGGTTATAACTACAGTTGAGATCCTAATTATCTTCTCACTAGAACTGCCACTAACCACTTTGGCATCTTCATGAGAATTAAGAAATCTTCTTTGGACAGTCATAGGCCCAAGGCAAGGACATCAATTGGTGAAATTATTGTGATCTGGATTTCAATTTCTATTTATCCCTCTGATGGGTGCCCTCAGTGGAAAGGAGGAGGAAATCTTTCTACATGAGAGAACTAGGAAAGGGAAATTTACAGTAATAGGAAAGTTTATGATATGTGACCAAAAGTGAATAATTCAGATTTAACAAACAGGAGACAGAACTGGAGACACAGATAGGGACTCATTATTAGGGACTTTGGCTTATTCTGTAGGCAACGAAAGATATGTTTGGGAAAAAAAGTAACATGGTTTTTTTAGGAGAAGGAATCTATATGTAATGGGTATACAAGGTGCTTTGGGGACTCATCCCAAAATTTTTTTGTAACTATGTATTTTGACAGATGTTAACTAGACTTATTATGGTGACTATTTTACAGTTTATGCAAATATCTAAACATTATATTGTATACCAAAATTAATATAATATTGTATGTGAGTTATACCTTTTTTTTAATGCTTTGGGGAAAGAGAAGATCAGGTTTAGAGAAATAAAATAAGAGACTCCTGCATATGAAGAGATCTTACTTTGAAACAGTAAATGTTTTCCTTCAACTTCTATATTTACTATTATTCTCTTGTTATCACCCATATATATTTATTTAGCTCTTATTAAGTGCCTATAACATGCAGAACACAAAATAAATTGATTTGTTAATTATTCAATGCTATTGAGAAAAAATTTTAGTATAGAATTAAAGATTTTAATTTCCACCCACAATTCACACCACATACCACTATAAATTCCAAATATACTACTGAGTTAAATACTTTAAAACTGTTAAAAGTAGGTTTCTAAGTTATTTCTGGAACATAGGAAATTATAAAAAGGTAAGCAGGTTTGATTACATCAAACCATATCACCTGCACACACACAAAAAGCATAATGGAGATGAAGAGGAATTTGAAAGAATGAAAAATCATTCATGATTAATTTGACAAGGAAACTTTTTCTTCAAAATCTGCTTGGAATGAATACAAATCTATATATAAAAGATTCCAATGAACAAATAGCCCAATGAATTAATGGATAATAACCATAATTGTAAATTTTTGCATGATCCTCAACCACATCTTGTGAGATTAATAGAACAAGTATAATTATTTCTATTGCTCACATTTGCTAAATGCTCCAAATATATTAAGTAACTTTTAGAAGGTCCTCAGCCAGTATGTGGCAAGTCAAAGCTCAGCCCAATTCTTTGGATACTGTGTTCAATATCCTTTCCTCTATGTCACATTGAAATATCAATAATATAGGGCAAGAGTGTAACTCAAATGAGAAAATACATTTATGAAAATTGCTAAAACTAAACTATGCATTATTGGTAATAAACTTAAATGACCCAAATATTTAGATATGAATAAATCAATAAGCAAATCACAGTATGTGAATTTAATTGTAAGCAATATTCCATTAGAATTGACACATTCAAAGACTATGTAGAAATATGGAAAAGATCTTTAAAAATATAGGCCAATGGGAAAACATATGTAATGTGAAATATTACATATTCGTTGATTTCTGCAATGTACATTTTGACTTGTAATCAGGAACATAATAAAAGGCTATAGATTTTATGACTCAGTGGTGATTTACAAGATTGGGGTTTTGTTTTTCCTTTTCATATAATAATATTTATGACCAACCTAGACAGCATATTAAAAAGCAGAGACATTACTTTGCCAACAAAGGTCCATCTAGTCAAGGCTATTGTTTTTCCAGTGGTCATGTATGGATGTGAGAGATGGACTATAAAGAAAGCTGAGCACAGAAGAATTGATGCTTTTGAACTGTGGTGTTGGAGAAGACTCTTGAGAGTCCCTTGGACTACGAGGAAATCCAACCAGTCCATTCTAAAGGAGATCAGTCCTGGTTGTTCACTGGAAGGACTAATGTTAAAAATGAAACTCCAGTACTTTGGCCACCTGATGTGAAGAGCTGACTCATTTGAAAAGACCCTGATGCTGGGAAAGATTGAGGGCAGGCGGAGAAGGGGACGACAGAGGATAAGATGGTTGACGGCATCACCAACTCGATGGACATGGGTTTGGGTGGACTCTGGGAGTTGTTGATGGACAGGGAGGCCTGGCATGCCGCAGTTCATGGGGTCACAGAGTCGGACATGACCGAGCAACTGAACTGACTTTGATGTTTCTATTCAATGTTCACTGTCAGTTGTTCAGTTCAGTTCAGTCGCTCAGTCGTGTCTGACTCTTTGCGACACTATGAATCACAGCACACCAGGCCTCCCTGTCCATCACCGACTCCCGGATTTTACGCAAACTCATGTCCATCGAGTCGGTGATGCCATCCAGCCATCTCATTCTCTGTTGTCCCCTTCTCCTGCCCCCAATCCCTCCCAGCATCAGGGTCTTTTCCAATGAGTCAACAACTCCTCACATGAGGTGGCCAAAGTATTGCAGTTTCAGCTTTAGCATCAGCCCTTCCAATGAATGCCCAGGATTGATCTCCTTTAGAATGGACTGGTTGGATCTCCTTGCAGTCCAAGGGACTCTCAAGAGTCTTCTCCAACACCACAGTTCAAAAGCATCAATTCTTCGGCGATCAGCTTTCTTCACAGTCCAACTCACATCCATACATGACCACTGGAAAAACCATAACCTTGACTAGACGGACCTTTGTTGGCAAAGTAATGTCTCTGCTTTTTAATATGCTATCTAGGTTGGTCATAACTTTCCTTCCAAGGAGTAAGCGTCTTTTAATTTCATGGCTGCAATCAGCATCTGCAGTGATTTTGGATCCCCAAAAAATAAAGTCTGACACTGTTTCCACTGTTTCCCCATCTACTTCCCATGAAGTGATGGGACCCAATGCCATGATCTTAGTTTTCTGAATGTTATAGATCACTTAAAACCAAAGCAATAACCTGCCTGAAAGAAATGATACACACACACATAAAATGTCTAGGAAATAAGTATAAAGCAACTTATTTCCAAAAACAAAAAGCTATATTGAGGTATAATTGACATATAGTAAACTACACATATTTAAAAAGTTAAATTTATTGGCTTCTGACATTTTGTTGTTCACTTACTCAGTCATGTCTGACTATTTGCAACCCCATAAATGCAGCACACCAGGCTTCCCTGTCCATCACCAAGTCCTGGAACTTGCCCAAACTCATGTCCATTGAGTCGGTGTTGCCATCTAACTATCTCATCCTCTGTCATCCCCTTCTCCTCCTGCTTTCAATCTTTCTCAGCATCAGGGTCTTTTTAATGAGTGTGTTCTTAGCATCAGGTGGCCAAAGCATTGGAACTTCAATTTTAGTATTTGTCCTTCCAATGAATATTCAGGGTTGATTTCCTTTAGGATTGACTGGTTTGATCTCCTTGCTCTCCAAGGGACTCTCAAGAGTCTTCTCCAGCACCACATTTTGAACACATCAGTTCTTCAGTGCTCAGTCTTCTTTATGGTCCAACTCTCACATCTGTACATGACTACTGGAAAAAATTCTATGGACAGGACTCTGTGGATCTTTTTCAGCAAAGTGATGTCTCTGCTTTTTAATACACTGTCTAGGTTTGTCATTACTTTTCTTCCAAAGAGCAAAGTGAAAGTTGCTTAGTCATGTCCAACTCTTTGCGACCCTATGGACTATATAGTACATGAAATTCCTCAGGCCAGAATAACCTTTCCTTTCTCCAGGGGATCTTCCCAACCCAGGGATTGAACCCAGGTCACCCTCATTGCAGGCAGATTCTTTACCAGCTGAGCCACAAGGGAAGCCCTCCAAGGAGCAAGTGTCTTTTAATTTCACGGCTGCAGTCACTGTTCACAGTGATTTTGGAGCCCAAGAAAAAATCCATCACTGTTTCCATTGTTTCCCCATCTATTTGCCATGAAGTGACGAGACTGGATGCCATGATCTTAGTTTTTGAAAGTTGAGCTTTAAGCCAGCTTTTGTTAAACCATCACCACAACCCTGAAAAGTTTCCTGATGCCCCTTGGCAATCCATGCCTCCTTCGTGGTCCATAGGCAACCACTGATCTGCTTTCTTTCACTATGTTTTCCATTTTCTAGAATGGTATGTAAACGAAATGATGCCACAGGTACTCTTTTTTTTGTCTGTCTTCTTTCACTCAGGATAATTACTTTGAAATTCAGGTACATTTTTGTGGATGTGACTAGAAAGATAATTTCCATGTACACCAAAGTTTGATAACTATCATCAAAGGGCATTAATAATGACGAAAACATAATTCCCTTCTGGCATTTGCAGAATTTGTTGACGGAGGCACAGTGGTATTTTTCAATTCTTCTCTTACCAACAGTCAGCCAGAGGGAATGTACCCCAGTTGGAAAGTGGTGTGGGGACTCTGGCTCCGACGCTGCCTGCAGTTTTTTGGGTTCAACTCAAGTTTTGGTAATGCTGTTTTCTTATCTGTGAAATAAAGTTAGACTGACTCCTTTTGGTGAATAGGAACCACTTTTTTCCCCCTAAGCTGTTAACATCTCTAGACTTGAGAGAACAAGAGGATTAAATGGGAAAATATACGGGAAATGCCAAAAAGCCAGACTGGGGAGGGGGCTGAGCGGTGAAAGAAGCCAGTGAACAGATGTTTTCTTTTCTTTAGGTCAGAAGCTTAGTAATCTTATAGACACTGATCTATTTGCTGTTTAGTAACCCTACATTTGCTGAGAAGGCAGGCTGAGGAAGTTGTTTTGCAGTCAGACAGAACTGGACTTGAATCTCACCCAAGCCCATATCACTTCCCTTCTCATGGAGTATCGGAAAAATGAGAACAAAGAAAAACAGGCATTCAGACATCTGATAGATTGTTCTGAAGATTAAATGAGACAGCATTTAATAACCAAAAAATTCACATGTAAAATGAAGACCATTTTAAATGAAGTTCAGAGCTCTCTACATTTCAGGAATATTTGGTAGCAACAAAAATCCAGGTCCATCTAGCTAGAAAACAAAAGGAAATGGAGAGAATCCCTGGGCAGAATCCCTTCTGTAGGTCTCTCCACAGTGCTTCCCTTGAGGAACCTGTAATCTGCAGACAGACCTTCTCTATCTAGTGAAGGAATTGTCCACACCGCAAAAGCCTTTTGTTCAGTGATATGTTGAAACTAGCTTCTACTGGCTTGTGAGAGCCCACTTTTAAATGATCAGGGGTCTAGTGAGTCGGTGGTTAATCACTAACAAAAAGTAAATTATAGTGATTTGCAATTAAATGACATATTAAAAAGGAAGGCAATCAATACTCAAAACTCCTTGCGTTCTAATTGTGTAACTACATTTTACTATTATCTCTGCTGTTAAAGCTATTGATTTCTGATAAATCTGTATAGTGGAAATCCACTATACTGGCATGCTACAGCACATTAATTTCCAACCCCCATATTCAGTGATGTCATATTGGAACCTTGAAGTCAGCCATGGATCTCAGTTAATGCTACAAATCAGGGTTTGATTTACTGTTTGTTGATTATCTAGACTTCAGAAAATGATGGGGAAAATGCAGATTATTAATAACAAGGATTAAATTTAAGTGTTTGTGTCTATCACCGCTACATTGTAAATACTAATAAGCAAATATTCTTCCAATATTCAAAAACTATTACCCAGTTCAATAAAGAAGTCACACACATCATTAACATGAATATAAATTCTAGCACATAACTTCATTGTTTCATTTCTATGACTAAGATAAATGAAAATACCAACTAATGATTATGTTGGAACTACATTATCCTCAATGACAACCATAAGTTGACAACAGACTTAAGAGTCAAGCAAAACTCAGTGAAAGTATCCTGTAAGAATCAATGGGCTATGTGAAATTCACAATAAACAGAACTGAATATTTTACTATTGCTTAAAATTTATGCTATGCACATCTTGTATCAGTGAACTTTATAATAAATTTAAATATATGCATATATATGCATTTCCTGGAAGTCAGCCAGAGATAGCCATTAAATGTTTATCTGCTTGCTAATGTCCAGACTCAACCAATTCTGAGTTCAGTAGTCCCAGTTTAAATAGAAACCTCTCTTTTCACTATCTAAGCATCTGTCCAACTGTGTCACACATCTACATGTCTATGCTTGCACCAAGAATGATTGCATAGTGTACATAATACAAAAGTGACTTAGCATGGGGCAAGTGCCAGGCAATACCATATTTGATAATCTCACTGACTACAGAAACACGTACAGTTCCCCAAAAGGAACAGAGATACTGGACAAACAAAACCAGCAAATGCCCATTACAGTAGGTCTTCCTTAAATAGTAACTCACTATCACATAAAGCAACTCTGACCTTTTAATCTCAGGAAAGAAAATTAGTGACTGTTTATTCATGCAGTAGTACATCTGACATTCTAACATTAAATAATCTGCAACATATTTAAATATTTCCCTTTCTCTAAGTCATCAATAGGTTTCCAGCCATCAGTAGTTTATGATTCATTCTTTCTTCTAACCAGCATTTCTTGAGCTTATGCTTTTTAAGGAACTGGGTTAGGTACTCTGGAACTACTTAGGTTTACTCTAAATTTGATAAATGGCAGTTTAGCTTGATCACAAGCCCATCTGTTGTGTCTCAAACATCCTATTCTGAATATGGTACCACTTCTTTAAAAAACAGTTTATGCCACCTCAGCTTCAGTAGACTAATTGAACCAAACATGTTCAAAGAGGCAAACTCTAAGAATAAATCCCCAAATGTCAGCGCTGTCTAGGAGGAATGAAGAAACATATGGGATCCCAGCTATTCTTCAAATTATTCCTGCTAAGGTGTCTGAGGGGGCCGGGCTCTAGAGAGAGGCTTTATGCCTTCCAGAAAAGTCATATGGTCATGTAATTCTAATTGTAACCTTGAAAAAAATAATAAATTGTGCACTTGGAAATCATTGCAAAAATACTCTTATCACAAAGGGCCATCGCATTACATCCTATTTGCAGTTCAAAGCACTGTTACAGCCTTAAAAATGTGCAAGAAATGTCCCCCTATTATAAGAACATCCTTTGCATGTGAACATAATGAATGCCATCCACCCTATACCTCATCTTTGGGGAGATCAGGCCAATGTCTTCTCTAGAGATGACTATAGTGTTCTTCGAAAATGCATCTTACTTCCAAAAGAGAACAAGTGACTCTTATGCTAGAAAGAAATAGATCAAAGTGGCTCAGATGTGTAAACTAGAGGCAGTTAAAAAAGAGTTTTTGTTTAAAGGACATGGGCCTAAAAGAAAACGTAAGCTCGGGAAGTTAAAGCAGTCAACTCAGCTCAAATCAACAGAGAAAAAACAGCCTGAAACAGTTGACGCAACTCTGCAGACATAGGACAGAATCTGTGTCATGGGCTAGTGGAATGGGAGAAAGGAGCTGGAACGGAGGAGCTAGAGCAGGCAGGGTGAGGAGGCTTGAGTGCCAGCTATCTGCGAGGCTCTGCTTTAGCTACTTGTCAAAGGAAATCAGTAATCCTCTCTTCAAGATAGGTATTCAGTTCAGTTAAGTTCAGTTCAGTCGCTCAGTCGTGTCCGACTCTCCGCCACCCCATGAATCACAGCACGCCAGGCCTCCCTGTCCATCACCAACTCCCGGAGTACACTCAGACTCATGTCCACAGAGTCGGTGATGCCATCCAGCCATCTCATTCTCCATCGTCCCCTTGTCCTCCTGCCCCCAACCTTTCCAAGCATCAGAGTCTTTTCCAGTGAGTCAACTCGTCGCATGAGATGGCCAAAGTATTGCAGTGTTAGCTTTAGCATCAGTCCCTCCAATGAACATCCAGGATTGATCTCCTTTAGAATGGACTGGTTGGATCTCCTTGCAGTATAAGGGACTCTCAAGAGTCTTCTCCAATACCACAGTTCAAAAGCATCGATTCTTCGGCGATCAGCCTTCTTCACAGTCCAACTCTCACATCCATACATGACCACGGGAAAAACCATTGCCTTGACTAGACGGACCTTTGTTGGCAAAGTAATGTCTCTGCTTTTTAATATACTATCAAGGTTGATCATAACTTTCCTTCCAAGGAGCAAGCGTCTTTTAACTTCATGGCTGCAATCAGCATCTGCAGTGATTTTGGAACCCAAATAAACAAAGTCTGACACTGTTTCCACTGTTTTTCCATCTATTTGCCATGAAGTGATGGGACCAGATGCCATGATCTTTGTTTTCTGAATGTTGAGCTTCAAGCCAACCTTTTCACTCTCCTCTTTCACTTTCATCAAGAGGCTTTTGAGTTCCTCCTCACTTTCTGCCATAAGGGTAGTGTCATCTGCATATCTGAGGTTATTGATATTTCTCCCAGCAATCTTGATTCCAGCTTGTGCTTCTTCCAGCCCAGCGTTCCTCATGATGTACTCTGCATATAAGTTAAATAAGCAAGGTGACAATATACAACCTTGACGTTCACCTTTTCCTATTTGGAACCAGTCTGTTGTTCCATGTCCAGTTCTAACAGTTGCTTCCTGACCTGCATACAGGTTTCTCAAGAGGCAGGTCAGGTGGTCTGGGATTCCCATCTCTTTCAGAATGTTCCACAGTTTATTGTGATCGACAAGGTCAAAGGCTTTGGCATAGTCAATGAAGCAGAAATAGATGTTTTTCTGAAACCCTCTTGCTTTCTCCATGATCCAGCAGATGTTGGCAATTTGATCTCTGGTGGCTCTGCCTTTTCTAAAACCTGCTTGAACATCTGGGAGTTCACGGTTTACATACTGCTGAAGCCTGGCTTGGAGAATTTTGAGCATGACTTTACTAGCGTGTGAGATGAGTGCAATTGTGCAGTAGTTTGAGCATTCTTTGGCATTGCCTTTCTTTGGGATTGGAATGAAGACTGACCTCTTCCAGTCCTGTGGCCACTGCTGAGTTTTCCAAATCTGCTGGCATATTGAGTGCAGCACTTTCACAGCATCATCTTTCAAGACTTGAAATAGCTCAACTGGAATTCCATCACCTCCACTAGCTTTGTTCGTAGTGATGCTTTCTAAGGCCCACTTGACTTCACATTCCAAGATGTCTGGCTCTAGGTCAGTGATCACATTATCGTGACTATCTTGGTCTTGAAGATCTTTTTTGTACAGTTCTTCTGTGTATTCCTGCCACCTCTTCTTAATATCTTCTGCTTCTGTTAGGTCCATACCATTTCTGTCCTTTATCGAGCCCATCTTTGCATGAAATGTTCCCTTGGAATCTCTAATTTTCTTGAAGAGGTCTCTTGTTTTTCCTATTCTGTTGTTTTCCTCTATTTCTTTGCATTGATCACTGAGGAAGGCTTTCTTATCTCTCCTTGCTATTCTTTGGAACTCTGCATTCAGATGCTTATATCTTTCCTTTTCTCCTTTGCTTTTCGCCTCTCTTCTTTTCACAGCTATTTGTAAGGCCTCCTCAGACAGCCATTTCGCTCTTTTACATTTCTTTTCCATGGGGATGGTCTTGGTCCCTGTCTCCTGTACAATGTCATGAACCTCCGTCCAGAGTTCATCAGGCACTCTATCAATCAGATCTAGTCCCTTAAATCTGTTTCTCACTTCCACTGTATAATCATAAGGGATGTGATTGAGGTCATATCTGAATGGTCTAGTGGTTTTCCCTACTTTCTTCAATTTAAGTCTGAACTTCGCAATAAGGAGTTCATGATCTGAGCCACAGTCAGCTCCTGGTCTTGTTTTCGCTAACTGTATACAGCTTCTCCATCTTTGATTGCAAAGAATATAATCAATCTGATTTCGGTGTTGACCATCTGGTGATGTCCATGTGTAGAGTCTTCTCTTGTGTTGTTGGAAGAGGGTGTTTGCTATGACCCCCAAATGACAGATGGTGAAACTAAGGCTCAAAGAAGTCAATAACTTGTCTCAGATCACACAGCTTAAAAGTGTCAGAACAAGAATTCCAATTTAGAACTCTTTGGTTCCAAACTGCTCTTCCTACAGTTTGGCTCCAACGACATTGGACAGCAAGCAAATGCAAATCCTAATATCCAAAGGGACAGTGATGAGCTTGATTCCAGTGTAGGCTGTCATCTATACCTGGGAGTGGAGCACAGCAGAAAGCTCTAGACAGTGGCAATATTTTCAGTCAGGTCATGAAGCAGGCAGGAAGAGTAGAAGGACAAGTAGAAGAGAATATTCTCTCTGATTCAGAATCTTAGACACAGGATCTTAGCCAATGGCTAGGGATGGACCTAGGAACAAGTCCAGGTCCAGGCAGAGAGTCTGGTATGGCTATACAGGCTTACTTTATTGTGCTCCACAGATATTGGGTTTTTTTAAACAAATTGAAGGTTTGTAGCAACCCTGCATTGAGCAAGTCTACTAGCATCGTTTTTCTAACAACATTTGCTCACATCATGTCTGTGTGCCACATTCTGGTAATTTGCGCAATATTTCAGACTTTTTCATTATTATTGTATTTGTTGTGGTGATCTATGATCAGTGATCTTTGATGTTACTGTTGTAATTGTTTTGGGAAGCCACAAACTATGCCCACGTTAGACAGTGAACTTAATTGATAAATGTGTGTGTTCTGATTGCTCCACTGACAGACAAAACCCTATCTCTTTCCCTCTCCTTGAGCCTCTCTATCCCCTCTTTAAATAACAATATTTAAATAAGACCAACTAATAACCCTACAATGGCCTCTAAGGGTTCAAATGAAGAGTTGCACTTCTCTCACTTTAAATCAAAAGCTAGACATGATTAAGTTTAGTGAGGAAGGCATGTCAAAAGCTAAAACAGGTAAAAAACTAGGCCTCTTGCCCCAGTTAGTCAAGAAGTGAATACAAAAGGAAAGTTCTTGAAAGAAATGAGAAGCGCTACTCTACTAGACACAAATGATAACAGTGAAATAGCCTTATTGCTAATATGGAGAAGGTGCTTGTGATCTGAACAGAGTCTCAAACCAGCCACAACATTTCCTTAAGTCAAAGCCTAACCCAGAGCAAGGCCCCAACTCTCTTCAATTCTGTGAAAGCTGAGACTGGTGAGGAAGCTGTAGCAGAAAAGTTTGAAGCTAGAAGAGGTTGATTCACTAAGGTTTAAGGAGAGCAGTCATCTCCATAACGTAAAAGTACATAGTAGAGTACCTGATGTAGAAACCACAGAAAATTATCCAGAAGATCTTGCTAAGATAATTAATGAAGGTCACTACACTAAATGATAGATTTCCAATGTAGATGAAACAGCATTCTACTGGAAGAAGATGCCATCAAGGACTTTCACGGATAGAGAGGAGAACTAAATGCCTGGCTTAAAATCTTCAAAAGACAGCTGACTGTCTTGTTAGGGGCTAATACAGCTGGGGATTTGAAGTAGAAACCAGTGTCCATTTGCTATTCTGAAAATCCTAGCACCCCTAAGAATTCTAGGAAATCGACTCTGCCTGTGCCTGTAAAATGGAACAACAAAGTCTAGATAACAGAACATACACTGTTTATAACATGGTTTACTGAATATATGAAGCCCAATTTTAAGACCTACTGCTCAGGAAAAAAGTATTCCTTTCAAAATATTGATAATACACTTGATCACCCAAGAACTCTGATGGAGGTGTACAATAAAACTAATGCTATTTTCATGCCTGCTAACACAAATCCATCCTGCAGTTTATGGTCTTGGAGTAATTTTGACCTTCAAGCCTTCTCATTTAAGAAGAACAGTCTGTAAGGCTTTAACTGCTAAACTCTCCAAGCCAGGCTTCAACAATTCGTGAACCATGAACTTCCAGATGTTCAAGCTGGTTTTAGAAAAGGCAGAGGAACCAGAGATCAAATTGCCAACATCTGCCGGATCATCAAAAAAGCAAGAGAGTTCCAAAAAGACATCTATTTCTGCTTTATTGACTATGCCAAAGCCTTTGACTGTGTGGATCACAATAAACTGTGGAAAATTCTGAAAGAGATGGGAATACCAGACCACCTGACCTGCCCCTTGAGAAATCTGTATGCAGGTCAGGAAGCAACAGTTCGAACTGCACATGGAACGACAGACTGGTTCCAAATAGGAAAAGGAGTACGTCAAGGCTGTATATTGTCACCGTGCTTATTTAACTTATCATGAGAAACACTGGGCTGGAACAAGCACAAGCTGGAATCAGGATTGCTGGGAGAAATATCAATAACCTCAGATATGCAGATGACACCACCCTTATGGCAGAAAGTGAAGAAGAACTAAAGAGCCTCTTGATGAAAGTGAAAGAGGAGAGTGAAAAAGTTAGCTTAAAGCTCAACATTCAGAAAACTAAGAAAATGGCATCTGGTCCCATCACTTCATGGCAAATAGATGGGGAAACAGTGGAAACAGTGGCAGACTTTATTTTGGGAGGCTCCAAAATCACTGCAGATGCGGATTGCAGCCATGAAATTAAAAGATGCTTACTCCTTAGAAGAAAAGTTATGACCAACCTAGACGGCATACTAAAAAGCAGAGACATTACTTTGCCAACCAAGGTCCGTCTAGTCAAGGCTATGGTTTTTCCAGTAGTCATGTATGGATGTGAGAGTTGGACTATAAAGAAAGCTGAGCACAGAAGAATTGATGCTTTTGAACTGTGGTGTCGGAGAAGACTCTTGAGAGTCCCTTGGACTGCAAGGAGATCCAACCAGTCCATCCTAAAGGAAATCAGTCCTGAATGTTCATTGGAAGGACTGATGTTGAAGCTGAAACTTCAATACTTTGGCCACCTGATGCAAAGAGCTGACTCATTTGAAAAGACCCTGATGCTGGGAAAGATTGAAGACGAGAGAAGAAGGGGACGACAGAGGATGAGATGGTTGGATGGCATCACCTACTCAATGGACATCAGTTTGAGTCAACTCCAGGAGTTGTTGATGGACAGGGAGGCCTGGCATGCTGCAGTCCATGGGGTCACAAAGAGTCGGACACAACTGAGTGACTGAACTGAAATGAACTGAATTGCCATATATGGTGATTTCTCTGATGGATCTGGGCAAAGTACATTGCAAACCTTCTGGAAATCTTTCACCATTCTAGATGGAATTGGGAATATTTGTGATTCATGGGAAGAGGTCAAAATATCAACATTAATAGGAGTCTGGAAGAAGTTAATTCTAACCCTCACAGGTGACTTTGAAGGGTTCAACACTTCAACAGTAAAAAAAAAAAAAAACTGAAGATGTGGTAGATATATCAAGAGAACTAGAATTAGAAATGAAGCCTGAAGATATGACCGACTTCCTGCAATCTTACTATAAAACTTTAATAGATGAAGAGTTACTTCTTATGGATGAGCAAAGGAAATGATTTATTGAAATGGAATCTACTCTTCGTTAAGATGCTATGAAGAGTTTTTAAATGAACACAAAGGATTTAGAATACTATATAAAGTTTGTCAATAAAGCAGTGTCAGGGTTTGAGAGGACAGACTCTAATTTTGAGAGAAGTTCTGCTGTGAATGAAGTGCTATCAAATAGTACTGCATGCTATAGAGAAACCATTCATGAAAGGAAAAACCAGTCAATGCAGCAAGTTTTCTTACTGTCATGGGTCAAGAAATTGCCATCGCAACCCCAACCTTAAGCAATCTGATCAGTCAGCAGCCATCAACACTGAGACGAAACCCTCTACCAGCAAAAAGATTACAATCTGCTGAAGGTTTAGATGATTATTCACATTTTAAGAAATGAAGCATTTTTAACTAAGGTAATGGCAACCCACTCCAGTGTTCTTGCCTGGAGAATCCCAGGGACGGGGGAGCCTGGTGGGCTGCCGTCTATGGGGTCACACAGAGTCGGACACGACTGAAGTGACTTAGCAGCAGTAGCAGCATATACTTCTTATACATAATTCTTTTTCATACTTAATAGACTACGGTATAGTGTAAACGCAACTTTTATATATTCTGGGAGTTCAAAAATTCCTGTCACTGGCTTTATTGTGAGATTCACTTTATTGTCATGGTCTGAAACCAAACCTGCAGTATCTCCAAAGAATACTTGTCCTCAAGGAACTGTCAATCCTAGTTGGCAACTGAAATTCAAACTCAAACTGGAGGTAGAAGCCCCATCATATGGAACAGCTGCCTGGGGGAAGAGGATGGGATGAAAGTTGCAACTATACACCATAAGCTCCTAGCACCCCAGTCACTGTACCTTGGACTTTGGCAGCAAAATCACATCTGATGGGGACATACCTCCTTAGGTCCTGGGATGGCCTCAGCCTCTGAATGGAGTCAAGCCTGCAGGCTGAAGGTCTTCAGCACTGGTATCCAAGTATGGCTTCTAGTAGAGGAGAGACAGATTGAGTAAGAAGACCAAAAAAGAAGTGAAATATTTGTAAACACCAAAAAAGTTCTAAGAAAGGAAAAAACAAAAGATGGAGATCAAAGAGAAACGTAAAGGGAAAAGGGACATTCTTTAGATTAAATGTTTATAGGAAATCTCTCTATGAAGGTCATATTTAAGCTGCAAACTAAGGGGAAGGAGAGAACATAGCCCAAATGGAGTAGAAGGAACAGCAGACCAGGCAGAGGGGAAAGTGCTCGTAACAGGCTGCAAGTGCAGCTAAGTGTGGGATGTTAAAGAAACCATAAGAAAGTGAGGCTTCTGTGGGGTAATGCAGGGGAGATGAATGAAAAGTGATGCTGCACGTAACAAATGCAATATCATTCCATTTATAGACAAAAGTAAGGAGTTAGAACTTTTCCTTGCAAAACACAAAGAGAAGCCATCAAGGCACTTATAGGTGGGGTGTAGCATGATCACTCTGCCGGAGAAGGCAATGGCAAGCCACCCCAGTACTCTTGCCTAGAAAATCCCGTGGACGGAGGAGCCTGGTAGGCTGCAGTCCATGGGGTCAAAATGAGTCAGACATGACTGAGCGACTTCACTTTCACTTTTCACTTTCACACACTGGAGAAGGAAATGGCAACCCACTCCAGTGTTCTTGCCTGGAGAATCCCAGGGACGGGGGAGCCTGGTGGGCTTCCGTCTATGGGGTCACACAGAGTCGGACACGACTGAAGCAACTTAGCAGCAGCAGCAGCAGCATGATCACTCTGCAGCAGGAAGAAACAGGAGAGGAGAGTGTGGGACCAACGAGATGGCTGTTACCACCATCTAGGCAAGAGGTGAGTGTCCTGCCACAAAATGAACAGTGAAGACCGGAAGAAGAGGACAGGGTGCAGATAAAACTAGGAGATAAAATCAACAAGGACTCGTTGATGAAATGGGTGTAGGAAGAAAGGACAAGGGAAAAGTCAGGGATAAATGTGTTCCTGCCATCAGCAGCTGGGTGAACAATGGCGCTGTCGGCTGAGATGGGAAATCTCTGTTAGTGAAAGACATGTTTCAGAAGAGAAATCAGAAGATGCATTTTGGACACCTTGAATCTGATATATCCAAAACAGAAATGTCAAGGAAGGCACTTGATAGTTGAGTGTGGAACTCACAGGAAAGGTTTTGACTCCTGGGAGCAGATGATGTTGTTTAATCGCTAAGTCACGTCTGATTCTTTTGTGGCCCCATGGACTGTAGCCCACCAGGCTCCTCTGTCCATGGGATTACCCAGCCAAGAATACTGAAGTGGGTTGCCGTTTCCTTCTCCAGGGTAGCTTCCTGACCTGCGATCAAACCCATGTCTCCTTCACTGTCAAGTGGATTCATTACCGCTGAGCCACCAGAGAAGTTCTGGTAACAGATGGAACTATCCCAGGAGGGCATTCTACAAGGATTTCCTCTTAAGGTATCTACATTACCTCTGTGTCTACACTACCAGTTCCACAATTGCACACATATGTTACAGAGTATGTTGTTTTATACCTTTCATGTCTTAGTAAATAAAGAAATTGGAAATAGAAAGAAGTATAAGACAAGAACCACAATAAAAAGACTAAATCCTCACAGCACTAGTCATATTAGGAAAACACTAGAAAAACCTAATTACCATCAGTAAGCGCTAGGCTAAACAAATTATTGCACATTCCTTAGATGAAATATAATTCAGCCACTTGAAATTACTACCATAAATCTATATTTATTTTCTAATATGAAAGATATACAAATTGCGTTATATGGAAAAGGAATATTATAAAAACAAGAGTATATAAGTCATGTCATATATTTGTTAGAAATCAATTAATAACCATATGGATATAACTCCCCCAATGCCTTGAGAAATATATGTTCCAAAATTTAAATAGTTACTTTGGGTGTTGAAATGCTGGGTGAGTTCTACTTTCTTCTTCATACTTTGATACATTACCAGGTTATACTTTACAATGAATACACATTTCTATACATGTATGCTTTACATCTTTATAGTCAAAAAACAAAAACAGTCATTTTTATTTAGGGAAGACAAAACAAACAACAGTCTGGAAACTTCAGGTGGAAACCGGAAAGAGCCAGGCTGGCAGCCAGCTGCTCTGCCACTGCCGTGATCAAAACATCGTTTGTGTTTATTCAACAGACACTTCCCATGCACCTATTCTGAGCCAGACTCTGGTTAGATGTTGAGTAAGCATAGATCAATCCACAATATTTTGTGACCTCAATAAACTCACAAGGAAACAATCTGGCTTTAGATACACAGTTATATAAGATTGTATTATTTTGCTAGGGTAACAAAATGCCACAGACAATATGGCTTAAACAACAGGAATTTGCTTGCTCTTAGTTCCGGAGACTGGAAGTCCAAGAGTGAGGTATCAGTTGGCAGCTTGGGTTTCTACTGAGGCCTCTCTCCTTGGCTTGCAGACAGCCACTTTCTCTCTCTGCCCTCACATAGTTTTTCCTTTATGCTGGTGCATCCCTTGTATCTCAAACAAACTTCAAACTTCCTCTGTGTGTTAAACTTCCTCTTCTTATAAGTCAGATTGTATTAGGGCCCATGTTTAGGACCTCATTTTAACTTAATCACCTTCTAAAGACCCTATCTCTAAATGCAGTCATATTTTGAGGTATTGGATGTTATGACTTTAACATATGAGTTGGTAAAGAATCTACCCGCAATGCAGGAGACCAATTCCTGGGTTGGGAAGATCCCCTGGAGAAGGGAACAGCTACCCACTCCAGTATTCTGGCCTGGAGAATTCCATGGACTGGCTAGTCAATGAAGTTGCAAAGAGTCGGACACAACTGAGCGACTTTCACTTGGGGAAATGCAATTCAGCCCATAACAAGGATACACAAAATTAAAACTTCAACTGAAGTTTGTAAGAATGCTATTTGTTTTGTGATTCACTCTGATGTCTTTTAAATTTTCTTTGTGAAATCTGGACCAGACACTCAGAAATATCTTACAAAAAAATAATAATCAGATAAAGAAAATTATTCTGTCTTCTTATAAAATGATTGAGAGTGTGTAAGTCACTTAGTCGTGCCTGACTCTCTGTGACCCATTGGAGTATAGCCCTCCAGGCTCCTCTGTCCATGGAATTCGGGCAAGAACACTGGAGTGGGTTGCCATTCCCTTCTCCAGGGGATCTTCCCAACCCAGGGATCAAACCCAGGTCTCCTGCATTGCAGGCAGATTCTTTACCATCTGAGTCACCAGGGAAGCCCTATAAAATGATTAGATACTATTAATATATGACACATTCACCTTTATGTTTTAGGTTTAAGATGTAGAAAAATTTACCAAAATGTAGTGAGACAAAGAAATTTGACAAAAGTGGGAGTTGCCTGGGAAAGGGCAAGATACGGTGATAATTTTCTATATCTTGATAGGTATTTGCATCACACAGAGGTTTTCATTTGTCAAGACAATAAACACACATTAAGATTTGTGCATTTCTTTGTAATATGTATATTTTACTGTAAAAGAAAATGACTGTAAATAAATACTACAGACTATATACTGATGTCTACAGTTGATTTTGAGAAAAAAAAAGAAATTTGACAAAGAAACTTTCATTCTGGAACCTATGAAACCTAGAATATGAGTATTCAGAATAAAATTTCCAGTGAGTGAGATTATGCCTATTAATGCAATAGATTTTTATAAACTGTTCAGTTCAGTTCAGTTCAGTCGCTCAGTCGTGTCCGACTCTCCGCGACCCCATGAATCACAGCACGCCAGGCCTCCCTGTTAAAAACTCTTCAATTCACTTTGTTTTACATGCAGTGAGGAGAATCAGACTGAAATAAAATCAGGAATTTAAAAGCTAGAGCCACCTCTAAGATTTAAAAAAATATTTTTCTATATGTCATGTTCATCAAACCTGTCAGTCCTAAAGGAAACCAACCCTGAATATCGGTTGGAAGGACTGATGCTGAAGCTGAAGAGCCAATACTTTGGTCACTTGATTCAAAGAACCAACTCATTGGAAAAGATCCTGATGCTGGGAAAGATGGAGTGCAGGAGGAGAAAGGGGTGACAAAGGATGAGATAGTTGGATGGTGTCACCGACTCAATGGACATGAGTTTAAGCAAAGTTCAGGAGATAGTAAAGGGCAGGAATGCCTAGTCTGCTGCATTTCCTGGGGTCACAAAGAGTCAGACGCGACTTAGCGACTGAACAATAGCAATGCCATGTTCAAAAACTCAACTCACTTTGTTCAGGAATCCTCAAAATACATTTTGCCTTAAATAATTTCAAATGAAAGGAAGAGAAAGCACCTCTTCATTGGAGAAAAGAGGGCTTCCCAAGAGATTTAACTGAGCAAACACCGAACATACTATAGCTGCCCATAGTAACAAAAATCAAATGAAAGACAACTAAATTTCAAGCAAGGTCACACCTTCTCAGCAATATCCAGGTTAATGCTATCAACATATGCAACTGAGAACACTTGAGAGTAAGACTATTCCATTCCTACCTCCTCTGCATTCTCTTTTGTGCAAGATTCTACCAGTGAAATAGGAAGGGATCAGGGATGCCAAAAAAAATAGCAGCATTTACCAGCACAGTGCCGGGAATAGAGTAGATTATCAGCACATGTGTAGGGGATGTTTGTTTGCTCCTTTTGTGAAATGTATTCCCCTACTGCCCCCTCTTCCTTCTCAACTGTACCCAAGGTACCTTTGGTCGCATCCATCTCCCAATTTCAGTTTTATGGTGTAGACTGCACGACCAACTCTGGGAAAGAAGTCTATATTGCTTAAGTCAGTCAGCATTTCCTATCCACCATTACTGTTTTTAAAATGAGCACATTACTTAGTCAGAACCAAAGAGATGTGAAAAGACTTCATTGAACACTCCTGGGAAGAAGAAGCTTTCTCTCTCTCTCCTAGTCAGTGGATTATGAAGCCCAGAATTAAAGCAGTGATTTTTGGTCCTTAAAAGGAAGAGCCTGGGGCTATAACGCGTCAACAAATGGAGCTGCCAACTGACACCTGCACATGCAACCTTGGCATCTAGATCTGATTATTACGTCAGGGTGACATATAATTCCCTTAATTGTTTAAGCTCCTTTGAATTATGATTTTTGTCACTTGTAACCAAAAGATCTCTAATTTCAGTGGGAAAAAAATGAATGAAAGAAATGATAAGCCAGGCATCCAGCCCTAGCAGGTATGTGGGGAAAGACTGCCGTAGGCATATTCTATACGCATGCACTATGAACAAGATTGTAATCTGTCATACAAAGGGAAAAATTGCTCCCAATTTCCCCCACAAGATAAAATTAAGATAAATCTACCCAGTAGTCCTAATTTCCACCTCTACCCTTAGATGGTCAATTTTCAACAACATGTAGACGACTCAGGCTTATGACCAACCTAGACAGCATATTAAAAAGCAGAGACATTACTTTGCCAACATGGGTCCATCTAGTCAAGGCTATGGTTTTTCCAGTAGTCACGTATGGATGTGAGAGTTGGACTATAAAGAAAGCTGAATGCTGAAGAATTGATGCTTTTGAACTGTTGTGTTGGAGAAGACTCTTTAAGAGTCCCTTGGACTGCAAGGGGATCCATCCAGTCCATCCTAAAGGAAATGGGTCCTGACTATTCATTGGAAGGACTGATATTGAAGCTGAAACTCCAATAGTTTGGCCACCTGATGCAAAGAACTGACTCACTGGAAAAGACCCAGATGCTGGAAAAGATTGAAGGTGGGAGGAGAAGGGGACAACAGAGGATGGGATGGTTAGATGGCATGACTGATTTGATGAACATGAGTCTGAGTAAACTCCAGGAGTTGGAGATGAACAGGGAGGCTTGGCGTGCTGCAGTCCATGGGGTCGCAAAGAGTCAGACATGACTGAACGACTGAACTGAACTGAAACAATTCAATTTATAAATTCCCAGTAGCAAATATCCAATTCCAACATAACTTTGTTCTTCACATTTAATCATCAGTTGCTATATTTGATCCTTTTGACATAATTGAGCACATATTTTGGAAATGTTGGGGATGAAACTAGTTTATCTATCTATTAGAGGAAAAATACATGCTAAATTCTGTTAGGAACTTTATGTACATAATCTCATTAAATTTCACAATAACCCTGTGGGAAAGATTGTAATGGCCTCATTTTAATTAATAAAAAGGAGGTTCAGAGAGGATATGGAGCATGCATAAGTTTACACACAAGTAAATCATAGAGCTGAGATTCCAGCCCAGGTCTAATGATGAAAAATGTACTTTTCAGTTATACATTAAACAAAAATAATTTTTGCATGTCACTGTGACATGCAGTGATGGGAATGCAAAGGAGAATTTTTACAAGGTTCTCCTTTCAAGCGATACACAGTCTCACTGAGGAAAATACATATATGCAGTTGAATTACCACAATACACAAAAACTGCTTTTACAGGGACTTCTCTGGTGGTCCAGTGGTTAAGAATCTGCTTTCCAATGCAGAGAATGTGGATTTGATCCCTGATCAAGGAACTAAGATCCCACATGGCACAGGGCAGCTAAACCAGTGCCTTCTAGAGCCTGCCTGCCACAACAAAATATCCTTCAAGCTGCAATAAGACCTGATGCAGCCAAATAAATATTAAAAAAAAAAAACCTGCTTTTACAGAGCAATGAACAAAGTAGGACAGGAATAAAGAAGTTAGAGTGTACAAGATAAAGAAAAGTTTCATAAAGTACGTTGATCCCGGGACTCAAAGAATGAATAAGTAAAGAAGAGAAAAAAGAAATGTCAAAGCAAAAGCCACAGCACTGAAAAGAAAAAGAGAGAGAGAGAAAGGTGGGGTTGGGGGAGGGAGGAAGGAAGGAAGTAGAGAAGAAGAAAAGGAGAGAAGGAAAGAGGAAAGGAGCAAAATAGAGCCTGGAGTGTTTGAGACAGCCAAGACTGGCTATAGCAGAAGACTCAGGGGCAGGGTGTGGTCAGAGAAATAGAGGAATGCGACATGAAACTGGAGAGGTCTGCTGCGTAATGGAGAGAAGTGGGGAAAATAGTGATATTAATATACATCTTGCCTCTTTTTAAAGAGATCTGGGGCCTGGGGTGAGCCAAAATTTGACTTTTAACAGTGTTACCATTTTTGCTTTTGTTACTTAAGAGAAATCAGTCTGACAGTGAGATAGGAGCAAGAAACCATGATTTAAGTAGAAACCAAGGTGCAATAGAAACCAGTAGGCTCTCTACCCTATGGTCTCTACCCTCTAGTCTATCTATCTAGCATACTGCCAGTGAGGAGAGAAGGTACTTGTGTTTGCAAAGGAGAAGACATGGTAGACGATCACATTGTATGTGTTCTCTGCTTTAAAACCTGGAAAGCCAATGGCACACTTTTGTGAAATATTGTTGAAGCTGGAAGTTTCAAAGAATATTCAACAATTACTGGAAACTTTCGAATGCAAGGATTTCTGTCAACCATAAAAGTGTCTACCTTCTGATGCATGAGGGAGAAAGATAATGACTCATTTTATTTAATTGAAGTAGAAAGCGTCAGGTGTTAATCCACGCATGTAGCCTAAGCTTTAAAAAATTATAACAGTGTAACAGCTGCTGACTAGAAAGAACCTTCTTGTGTTCTGCACTTTTTATATTAAATTCCTTTTTCTTGAGAATGATTAAGTCTGTGCTTCAGTTTCCTAATACAGCTAGTGACAATGCTGGGTTTACAGAAAATAAAATTATTCTGCTGCTCTGATTGCTGCCTCCACTGTTGAAAGATAACACGGTAATTTCTGTCACCGACATTTAACAGTGTTTACTTCAGTGGGATGTTAAATCTCAGAGATAGTGAAATTAAGTTACTTGACTAATAAATGTCACCGATGCATGTTTTTAAACTGAGACAATGTATTCCTGGAGAGTAGTTAGATAAGAAAATTATAGCTTAGGAAATAAGTCAAAACTAACGTTTAATATTTCAGAAAGGTAAGGCAGGCTTTTAAAAGTCACTGACAGCATGATAGCCTTGCAGTCAGAATAGGAAGTCTCTGAGGCAGGTAAGAGAACCTTGGAGCCAGATCATGAGGCTTGAGTCCCAATTCTGTTACTTACCGGCTAAGTGGCCACGGATTTAGCCTTTATCTGTAAAGTGAAAATGGTAATAGTGCTTACTACAAAGGGTTTTTTGAGGATTAAATAACATTTTTATAAGTAACCACTGTTGCATGAATATACCATTCAAAATATGTATGTTAATCCCTTACTCCATGTATTAGTTGGGATTCTTCAAAGAAACCAGCACCAATAGGAGATTATTTATACCTATATGTATCAAGATTGCCAGAAGAAATATCAGTAACCTCAGATATGTAGATGACACCATCCTTATGGCAGAAAGCAAAGAGGAACTAAAGAGCCTCTTGATGAAAGTGAAAGAGGAGAGTGAAAAAACTGGCTTAACACTCAACATTAAAAAAACTAAGATCATGGCATCCAATCCCATCACTTCATGGCAAACAGATGCAGAAACAATGGAAACAGTGACAGACTTTATTTTCTTGGGCTCCAAAATCACTGCAGATAGTGACTGCACCCGTGAAATAAAAAGATGCTTGTTCCTCAGAAGAAAAGTTCTGACCAACCTAGACATCATATTAAAAAGCAGAGACATTATTTTGCTGACAAAGGTCCATCTAGTCAAAGCTATGGTTTTTCCAGTAGTTATGTATGGATGCTGAAGGTGAAACTCCAATACTTTAGCCACCTGATGTGAAGAGCCGACTCACTGGAAAAGATGCTGATGCTGGGAAAGATTGAGGGCAGAAGGAGAAGGGGGTATAGAGGACAAAATTGTTGAACAGTATCACAGACTCAATGCACATGAGTTTGAGCAAACTCAGGAAGATAGTGAAGGACAGGGAAGCTTGGCATGCCCCAGTACATGGGGTCGCAAAGAGTTGGACATGACTGAGCGGCTGAATAATCTATATCTGTATCTGTTTGTTGTTGCTGTTTAGTCATTCAGTCATATCCAACTCTTTCACGACCCCATGGACTGTAGCACACTAGGTTCTTCTGTCCATGTGATTCCCAGGCAAGAATACTATAGTGGGTTGTCATTTCTTTCTCGAGGGGATCTTCCTGACCAAGAGATCAAAGCCAGTCTCCTGCATTGGCAGGTGGATTCTTTGCCACTGAGCCACCAGGGAAGCTTATAGATATAGATATAGATATAGATATAGATATAGATATAGATATAGATATAGATATAAAGAGATGTACTATAGAAATTGCTTCACGTGATTATGGAATACTCTGTATAATCTGCCATCTGTAAGCTGAAGAACCATGAAGCCAATGATACAATTCAGTCCAAGGCTGACGCCTGAGAACTAGGGTCCACTGATATAAGCCCTGGAGTCCAGAGGCTCAAGAGCCAGGACCTCTGATGTCCAAAGGCAAGAAAAAATGGACATCCCAACTCAAGAAGAATTTGCCCTTCCGTATATTTTTGTTGTTCTTCTTCTAGTCAGATCCTCCACAGACTGGATGTGGTCTGCCCACACTGGTGAGGGGGCTGCTCTTCATCAGGCTACTGAATCAAATACGAATCTCTTCTGGAAACACCCTTTTAGTCACATCTAGAAATGATGTTTTTCTGGTTATCCCAGAATTCCTTGGGCTAGTCAAGCTGACACATAAAAATAATTATCACATTTCATGGAAGGCCTTAAACTCTGTGGAAAACAAGTAAATGAACACAGTTCAGTTCAGTTCAGTCACTCAGTCGTGTCCGACTCTCCACAACCCCGTGAATCACAGCACGCCAGGCCTCCCTGTCCATCACTAACTCCCGGAATTCACTCAAACTCATGTCCACAGAGTCGGTGATGCCATCCAGCCATCTCATTCTCGGTCGTCCCCTTCTCCTCCCGCCCCCAATCTTTCCCAGCATCAGAGTCTTTTCCAGTGAGTCAATTCATTGCATGAGGTGGCCAAAGTATTGCAATTTCAGCTTTAGCATTAGTCCTTCCAATGAATACCCAGGATTGATCTCCTTTAGGATGGACTGGTTGGATCTCCTTGCAGTATAAGGGACTCTCAAGAGTCTTCTCCAACACCACAGTTCAAAAGCATCAATTCTTTGGCGATCAGCTTTCTTCACAGTCCAACTCTCATTCCATACATGACCACGGGAAAAACCATAGCCTTGACTAGACAGACCTTTGTTGGCAAAGTAATGTCTCTGCTTTTTAATATACTATCAAGGTTGATCATAACTTTCCTTCCAAGGAGTAAGCGTCTTTTAATTTCATGGCTGCAATCAGCATCCGCAGTGATTTTGGAGCCCAAAAAAATAAAGTCTGACACTGTTTCCACTGTTTTTCCATCTATTTCCCATGAAGTGATGGGACCAGATGCCATGATCTTTGTTTTCTGAATGTTGAGCTTCAAGCCAACCTTTTCACTCTCCTCTTTCACTTTCATCAAGAGGCTTTTGAGTTCCTCTTCACTTTCTGCCATAAGGGTAGTGTCATCTGCATATCTGAGGTTATTGATATTTCTCCCAGCAATCTTGATTCCAGCTTGTGCTTCTTCCAGCCCAGCGTTCCTCATGATGTACTCTGCATATAAGTTAAATAAGCAAGGTGACAATATACAGCCTTGACGTACTCCTTTTCCTATTTGGAACCAGTCTGTTGTTCCATGTACAGTTCTGACTGTTGCTTCCTGACTTGCATACAGGTTTCTCAAGAGGCAGGTCAGGTGGTCTGGGATTCCCATCTCTTTCAGAATGTTCCACAGTTTATTGTGATCCACACAGTCAAAGGCTTTGGCATAGTCAATGAAGCAGAAATAGATGTTTTTCTGGAACTCTCTTGCTTTCTCCATGATCCAGCGGATGTTGGCAATTTGATCTCTGGTGCCTCTGCCTTTTCTAAAACCTGCTTGAACATCTGGGAGTTCACGGTTCACATATTGCTGAAGCCTGACTTGGAGAATTTTGAGCATGACTTTACTAGCGTGTGAGATGAGTGCAATTGTGCGGTAGTTTGAGCATTCTTTGGCATTCCCTTTCTTTGGGATTGGGATGAAGACTGACCTTTTCCAGTCCTGTGGCCACTGCTGAGTTTTCCAAATTTGCTGGCATATTGAGTGCAGCACTTTCACAGCATCATCTTTCAAGATTTTAAATAGCTCAACTGGACACAAGGTGGCCCCTAATTATCAGGCATTCACCAGGTAGTAGGAACACCAAAGCATGAAGAGATAACAGTAATTCTTTTCAGTAAACATGTAGCTCCTATCTATTATCTGCAATCTTTTGTCCCAGGTGTTGGGAAGAAACACTGTGCACTACCTTAACTTATAACTGTCTATCACATTACTATGTGTTATAATAAGACAAGTTCAATGAAAAGTGTTGTTGAAACATATAAGGCTGGTAGAAGTTGTTGCCAGTCAGTGGAGGAGACAGGATCAGGAAGAGCTTCATGGATAGGTACAAACTAATCTGGATCTCAAAGAGTAAGCAGGATTTCAGCATGTCAGATATGGGACATGTGTGATAAAGGATTAACTCAGCAGGCCTGGGTGGTTCAAATCTGCACCTTAGAAAGAAATGACGACCCTGACCAGCTCCTGGGAGATAACTTGAATATCATACTTGATGAGATCGTCTTTGTATACCTGGGCCTTGGGCCAGTGACAGGTAGTTTATGCCAACAATCTGAATTATCGGGGGTGGGGGATGGAGAGGTGCCATGGGCTTCACTGGATCAGTCTAACCTCTGATGAGCTGGAGACTAACTAAGGTCAGCTACAAAGGATGATCCATACCTACCTCACTCACCTACAATTAGATCTCTGCAGACCTAGGCTCAGGGAAGCTTTCGTGGTTGACAGTACTCTGTACACATTGTCATATATCATTGCTGGAAGAAATAAGCACTGTCCAGACAGCTCCATTGGAAGAGGAAAACTGGAAGTTTGTACCTAGTCACACCTGGATTCTGCCCTAGGCAACTGGTTACCTTGTTGATTTCAATCTGTATCCTTTCATATAACAAATTGCAACCGTGAATATAACAACTTTTCTGAATTCTGTGAGTCCTTCTAATGAACCACGAAATCATAGTGTGGTCCTGGGGACCCCTGACACTGGATGCAAATTAACCAGGACCTTAAAGGATGGGCAGGATTTTAGCAGTTCAAATAGGGGGCAAAAGTCAATTCAGGAAACTTGAGAATTACACTACAGAGAGAAACTGTAAATATTTCCATGTCAACACAGTCTCAAGATTGGAAATTATTTGTAAACATTGAGACATATAGAGCTACAAGTAGTATAATTACTATAATTGATTTGATTAACAAATCAGTTTCTAGCAGCAACAAATATATTGTATACAAAATGTGTACATGAGTCATTTACAATTTTGTCATTGTTTATGATTCATCCTATGATATTTTTCTATGAGTTTTACAAATAAAGACATTCATTCTTTTTGTCATTAAATATAAATGATAGCATACTTGTTCTATATGTAGCTCTCATTTTAAAGCTTATAATTTTCTCCATTATATATAGGATTAGATGTTTATTTTAAATCACCAGATGGCTTTTTTTTTAAATTTTGATACATTTGTATTTGGGTAATTTAAAAATAGACTGATGTGCAATAAAGATTTTTATATGTATTAAAATACATTTTGCCCAAACTAGGTCATTTACATTGCAAAGGTATATTAAACAGCTATTAAAAGGAATGAAATCTTGCCATTTGCAGTGACACAGAAGGACCTACAGGAATATTATGCTAAGTGAAATAAGTCATACAGAGAAAGGCAAATACTGTATGTTTTTACTATATGTGGAATCCAAAAATAACAAAACAAAAACAAATGAGCAAATATAAGAAGAGAGAAACAAACCTACAGATAGAGAGAACAAACTAGCATTTGCAAGAAAGGAGGAGCACAAACAAAACAGGGGAAGGGGATTAAGAAGTACAAACTCCAGTTATAAAATTAATGTCACACAATGTATAGCATAGGAAAAATAGTCAATAAGATTAAAATAACTTTATAGGGTGTACAATCTATAAAATATTGAATCACTGTGTTATACACCTGAAACCAAAATAATATTGTAAATCAACCATCCTTAAATTTTTAAAAAATATTGATATCTGTTTTTATTTATCAGATTGACTAAGATATTTCTAGATTATAAAATAAATCTTTATTCCAATATGTAGAAATGATCCTTCACCTGTTTCTGGTAGTAGTTACCCTGAGCAATAATTTTCCAGTACATCAAAATCACTTTTGTAGACATCTGCTTCAAGCAACAAAGATTATTATTAAAGCTTGAAGCATACCCATATATCCCATAATCTACTTCAATCCTCCTTAGATAACCAATTGGCCTTTCCTTTTCTTTGGGTATGAGTTGCTCAGCTTTGCAGTATTTGAAGAATTAGTCACATATCTCATAATTGTCGAGGATAAAGCATTTGGGACTACTGTGACTAAAGAACAGGGCTACCTACTAATACTTTTAAATAAAGGTGTAACAATAACAAAGGGCATAAGAAAACTAAAAAGTCTGTCAGGAAGCTCATGGCAATGAGTGGCTCTTGGAATCTGGGAGTCTGGTGCCATGATCTGAGAAGGAAACAACCTGCTTTACATTGTTTCCTGCTTCTGAACCCAAATAGTTATGGAAATCCTGAGTCAGTCACCTGTTGGTGGTGGTGAGGGCAATGATAACTACAAATATTTTCATTTATACGATCTGTTCCACTTACTGCATTTCAGAACAAAAATCAATTCCAGTTACTATAACTGCATAACAAATTATTACAAAATTTAGAGGCTCAGAACAACATTTAATTTGCTCATGGATCCGTAATCTGAGCAGAGCTTGGTTAAGACAGCTCATCCCTGCTTTACTGGGCACCAGCTGGGATGACTTGAAGTATAGAATTGGAATCACCTGAAAGCTTGCTCATTTACTTGACTGATGTCTAATGCTGGCTGTGGGCTGAGACCTTAGCTGGCAGTGTTGGCCAGAACACTTCCGTATGGCCTGGTTTCCTGGCAATATAGTGACAATTTTCCACGAGTGAGCATCCCAAGAGGAGGGGACGGAGGGATGGAAAGAGAGAGAGAGACTGTTGCAGTCCTTTCCTCAGATCCTTTTAGTGCTGCTTTCAGAAGACACATTCCAGATACTAACCTTACAATCAGAGGACTTTAGGGGAAGGAAAAAAGGAAGCCAAAACCCCTGTGAATGATAAAACTAAATGCTCTGTTTAATCTATTGCAACAGCTAGTAATATCAGAATGAAGGAGAAGGAAACTTTCTACTGAGCTATAACACATAATCAATTTTATAAAAATTTAGTCACTGATTATTCCAGGAGAAAATTACATTATGAAAAGTGAGAGAACTGACATACCTCTAGGCCTTTAACTTATCCCATAAACTGTATTATAATTGTCCCTGATCGACAAGACTGTTAAAACCAAGAAACAAAACCTTCCTGGAGATATCCTCAGCCTTTGTACATGAACATGATAATGCTTATTTTCATATAAAAGATACAATTGAGATCTATTCATATTAACACATTTTATTTATACATCAATACCCTAAGAAGACCAAAATTCTCTTTTGATTTGCTGATTTCATGTATTGTTCTTTTATCTTGTGTTTGGTAAACAAAAGAACCCTCACAATAGTTGTGAATTAATTAAAACGGAGACAGTGCCCAGCAAGCATAATTATTCCTATGCACTTTCTTTTATAAGGATGAAGGAGGAAGAAATCTTTGAGTTTCCTGGTGGCTATTCCAGGAAACCCAAATATAATTTAGACATAAAGGTCATGTTCATAATTTTATTGTTATGAGTTTGGGGTTTGAGTTTGGGAAAGGCAAAATCCAGGTGACTTGTCAGACCAAAACAGAAGATAAGTCATAAATACCCAAAAACAAACAGTTACATGCAACATTTTAAAATATGTAACCATAACTATTAATAATTTTAAGGAAATAATCCTTTTGCAAAGTAATTTAAGAGTATTCAAAAAGCACAAGTTAGAACAATTTGTTAATAAAGAAATCTCTTTATCTGGACACAGATTATTACTATTATTTGCTACACAGAAGCTAAAAAGCCCCAAATTCTAGTTTTATTCTTAGTGAACTTAATCTATTTAACAATTTGTGATAGAGGATTTGTATATGTATAAATTCACACAAATTGTCAAAATTTTCAACACTGGTTTTAAAGTCATTACTTATAGGCATTATAACTAAAAATACGGCCTCAACTTTGTCTCTTTTAGCTTTATCAAGGCTGACATCTTTCAGAAACAAAGTTGCAAAATTCCTTAAGAAAATTCTAGGAAATGAAATCCAGTAAAATAAAAAGGAAAATACCACACAGCCAAGTGGAGTTTACCCTAGAAATGTAAGTTTAGTTTAACATTCCAAAACAAGTTGGTATAATTCATCATGTTAAAGAAAAATAAAGGAAGAAAACTACATGATCATTTAAATAGATGCAAAATATGCATTTAACAAAACTCGATAGTCATGTATAATAAATCTTAGCAAGTTAAAAACAAAAGGAAACTATTTTTAACCTAATAAGGGACAGGCATCCAAAAACTCTTAACACAATACGTAATCGTGAACTTTGAATGCTTTCTCTCCAAGATTAAGAACAAGACAAGGGCAATTGATGAAATTTTAATATGAACATGGATGAATCTTGAAAACATTATGCTAAATGAAAGAAGCCAGCCACAAAAGACACAAATCATATTATTCCATTTATATGACATATCCAAATTAGGCAAATCTGCAGAAACTGAAAGTAGATTAGTGCTTGCTTAGAGTTGGGGAGGATGGCTGGGGAGAGGGTTGATGGCTAAACTGTTTCTTTTTGAGATGATGAAATGTTCTAAAACTGTGGTGATGGCCACACCTATCCAAGAATATTCTAGAACCTTGATCTGATTTCTTTAAAAGGGCCAATAAAATGAATTTTATTCTCAGTAAAGATATAATTTAAAAATTCAATGGTCCTATATGCATGCTCTGTTTCTCAAAATTCATATTATCTTAGATCATCTTCCCTAGCAGCAGAGCAAGTCTGGGATTCTAAGGCATACAGTGTATTGAGGGACTGCTCTCGAGGAAAACCTTCAAGAGAATGAGGACTGCAGTTCTAGAAGAGGAAAGAGTCAGGCACGGATCAAGTTTAGTTCTGGAGCCTAAGCTGCCCCTGTAGTCCCATTTGAATCAAGAGGGTTGGTCTTACTTATCCTTATATTAGTCAGGCTTTGGCTTGCAGTCACCACCAGCAGTTGAGGTTGTAACCTTTTAGCAGCAGGTTCCCATTAGCTGACAGCTGCCATCTTTCTGGTGAAAGCCAGTAGCTGTGAGTCATTAGCAGTCAAAACACAGACCCTAAGAGATGGAGGCACTGGTCCAGTACAGGGCATCTGGACACAGCATCATCCATTCGACTAGTCACCCCAAAGGAGTTTTCATGGAAGTTGGAAAATATTTAAGGAAAATAATTCATTCTATTATTGTTTGTAATAACAAGAACTACATTTAATTTCCTAACAATTTAGGAGGTATATGTTTTGTTCATACTGCAGGATGCCGTTAGCCATTAACGATATACTAAAAGACCATTTACAGAAGTGGAAATAAATTCCAGAAATATCGTGAGGTGGACAGACCAAAAAAATATAAACAGTATAATCCCATTTTTATAAATGTAGCAGTATGTTTATCTTGTACACGTTTTTTCCCCTTTTGGGGAAGGATGTATTGACATAAAAATATAAATAGCGGTTACTGTTAGGTAGCAGGATTAAAGCTATTTTTATTATCTGTTTATTCTGTTTCCCTTATATAAAGAGGTAATTTCAAATATTATACACAAACAAATTAATTCTCAAATTTGAAATTAACGACTGTGGTCATGCTCAAATGCTGTGAGATTAAAGACACCAAAACCATATCTGATTCTTGAAGAGGTCCCCATCCTAATGTGTAGTTCTCTACTTTGCACGTTCAGTTTTGTTATTACACCTAATGCTGGTCAGATGGATGGTCGCTGCACAACCAGAGATCTACAGACCAAATATCCATGTACTAATTTTTAATTGCATGACCATGACATTTCTGCCACCATTGCATTCATAACTTATTCACAGCCCCATGTTCCCAAGGTCAGGTACCTGAGAAGAAACGTGAGTTAACAGAAGGTGTTTTGGTGAGTATATGAAACCAATGGCCTGAGGATATATTCACCCAGGTTTTATGTAGATTTCTGATGACCCACACTAAACAACCCAGGACCTCCCTACTCACCCCTTCTCCTGTGGGTTATCTATCAACCCTGGCCACAACTGACAGGATAATCAGTGTGGATCTGAATCAGAAGCAGCATTCTGCTCTGGTCAGGGACTTGGTGTAACTTGGAGAAAAAAAGGTGATATGATCCAAGTTGCCTCCCTTAGAAATTTTAATTAGACATTATTAGGATAATGAGGCTGCCAGAGAGCAGAAACTGGCACAGTCATGAAATCTTGTCAGAGTCATGGTAGATCACAGAAAAGCAAAGTTAAGAGGCAGAAAAGAAAACACAGAGAGAAACAAGACACCATGAGCAGAGACTATGGCAGAGCATGAAGAGACAGAATCTCCCCTGGTCTGTAAAATGATCTCAGTTCTTGGCTGCTTTCCTTTATCAGCTCACAGACACCCTCATGATAAACAGGGATGAGCAAGACTGTGAGTTTCTTGTATCAAAAGCACTTCACCAAGAACAACACTCTGACACAAACCACAGCAAGATCTTTTTCGACCCACCTCCCAGAATAACAAAAATAAACAATTGTCACCTAATTAAGCTTAAAAGCTTTTGCACAGCAAAGGGAACTATAAACAAGATGAAAAGACAGCCCTCAGAATGAGAGAGAACATTTGTGAATGAAGCGACAGACAAAAGGTTAATCTCCAAGACATATATACAGCACAAGGAGCTCAATATTAAAAACACAAACAATACAATCAAAAAATGGACAGAAGACCTAAAGAGATATCTCTCCAAAGAAGGCATACAGATGACCAAAAGGCATGTGAAAGGACACTCAGCATCACTAATTATTAGATAAATGCAATCAAAACCACAATGAGGTGCACCTCACACTGGCCAAAATGGCCATCATCAAAAAATCTACAAATAATAAATGCTGTAGAGGGTGCACAGAAAAGGGAGCCCTCTTATACTGTTTGCAGGAATGTAAATTGATACAGACATTGTGGAGAACAGTACAGAAGTTCCTTTAAAAATAAAACTAAACCTAAAACTATCATTTGACCCAGCAATCCCACTACTGGGCACATACCCAGGCAAAAGGCGTAATTCAAAAGGACACATGTACCCCAGTGTTCATTGCAGCACTATTTACAACAGTCAGGACATGGAAGCAACCTAGATGTCCATCAACAGACGAGTGGATAAAGAAGATGTGGTATATATAGAAATATAATGGAATATTACTCAGCCACGAAAAGGAACAAAATTGAGTCAGTGTCATGATGAACCTAGAGCCTGTCATAAAAAGTGAAGTCAGAAAAAGAAAAGCAAATACTGTATATTAACTCATATATATGGAATCTAGAAAAATGGTACTGATGAGACTATTTGCAGGGCAGGAACAGAAATGGAGACATAAATAACAGACTTATGGACGCAGTAGGGGAAGGAGTGGGTGGAATGAATTGAGAGAGTAGCACTGACATGTATACACTAACATGTGTAAAATAGATAGCTACTGGGAAGCCACTGCATAGCAGAGGGAGCTCAGCTGGGTGCTCTGTGATGACCTAGACGGGCAGAATCAGGGGGTAGGAGGGAAAGGATATATGTATACATAAGGCTGATTCACATTTCGCAGCAGAAACTAACACAACATTGTGAAGCAATTTTATTTCAATTAAAAAAAAAAAAAACTTTACCTGCACTATTTCTGACTTGCCGCCAAGTAACAATAAGCCTACCATAATCAGTATCTCTTTGGAACCCAGGTAGGTTTATTCTCTAAAGAGTCTACAGAGTGGTTCTTCAGTGTGCTTCTTTGAATAATGATAGTCTCCACACTCTAGACTCTCAGCTTCCCGAGAGCAGCAACCGCATCTGCTTCTGCACACCGGTGTATACCCAGCACAGCGCCAGCACACAGACTCTTTCAGTAAACATATTTTGAATGAAAGAAACCACAAGTCATTTTAAAATGTTCAATTTACTTAATTTCCACAACAGCCCTGTGAGATATTTCTCTTAACCACAGCTTATCGCAATGCAGTTGTTGTCTATTGGCCCATGTAATATTATACTTTTTACCAGTTTCATCTGAACCATTAAAATAAAGAGCCAGAATAATAGCTAAATTTTAGTATTTCGATTAGTCTCTATAGTCAAAAGAAAGAGAACAAATAATCCCTTGCTTATTGAAACTGCAACAAACCATTTTTGTTATTCTAATTTAATATTCTCATCAACCATATGAAATAATATTACATTCTCACTTTACAGACAAAATTCAAGGCAGAGAGGAGTTATATAACTAGAAAGGAATGAAGCCAGAATTCAAACGTAAGTCAGACTTAAAAATTAGTCCTTTCCCTTTATCCTAAGCTGCTCATAGCAATCTTAGAGATCATCCACTTGACCCTTTTGTTTTACATGTGGGAAAACGTAAAGGTCTTAAAGTAGAACTTCTGATTCCTGACTCTGAGAGTTGAAAAGACATAGACATCATTGTTCAGCTGATGAAAAGATACCGGTACAAAGCCAGTATAATTCTTGACTGGAGTCACTGAACATATTGAGGATTTTTTTATCCAGATATTAGTATTGTTGATTGCATTTTACTACTGAAGTTGTTCCATTGGCCATAAAAGAAAACTTAAATCTCATAATCTACTGTGAGTTTTTCTTATGGTATGCATGCATGCATGCATGAATACATCAATGGATATATCCCTCTATCTATATATATGCATAGATAATTTCCCCTGTATAGGAAGTTGTTATACTTTACATGATCACTTCCTCCATATTCAAGCAAATGTAGATTTTTTAATAATTTTATAGAGCCACATATGGTCCAGGTAATTTTATCTATATGCCACTTTACTAATGTAGAGTCATTAGAGAAGCCTACATTTTCCCAAATCTTCATTCATCTGGGGAATTAAAATCTTCTATATAAAATCTGAGTCATCATGAAAAGATCTAATCTTCCAATTGTTCAGCATTCATGATTCCTATTTCCTATTCCTTCCAAGAGAGATGGAAGTGTGAATCACTGCCAGTACTATGTCCTGAGTGCTAATTTCTAAAACTGTCTATTACCAGACCTCTGGCTTCATCTCATGCTCATTAAATTAACTTTAGGTCTCATAGTGATTCAAAGTCCCATCAGCAGGTTGCACTGAATTTTATAATTTAGAGTTTTCTAAGTTTCAGTTTTCTAAATTCATTGCAATTTATTAGCAGTGATACCCTTGTACTAGATGTCATCAGGGAAAAACACCCAAAGGCAAGATCTCTGCTTCCCAAAGTGATGTGTGTGTGTGTGTATGTGTCATGTCCATGCTGACTAAGCAATTCAGGCAAATGCTAGACCAGGTCCATGTTTAGGCTCTGCAACTGTGGTCTCGAGATCCACTGGGATTCCAATCTACTTCAAATCTTGATTTGCAAGTTGGTAGACATGGCACCCCACTCCAGTACTCTTGCCTGGAAACTCCCATGGACGGAGGAGCCTCGTAGGCTGCAGTCCATGGGGTTTGCTAAAAGTCGGACAGGACTGAGCGACTTCACTTTCACTTTTCACTTTCATGCATTGGAGAAGGAAATGGCAACTCACTCCAGTACTCTTGCCTGGAGAATCCCAGGGATGGGGGAGCCTGGTGGGCTGCGTCTCTGGGGTCACACAGAGTCGGACACAACTGAAGCAACTTAGCAGCAGCAGCAGCAGCAGACTATCACTAAATATGTGCGCTCGTGCACACAAACACACACATACACATCTATCTATTAAATCTGTGCACACTGTGATAATTTACTATACTTGGATGCTTTCTTTAAAACATTCTTACCACTACCTGGTACAGTATAAAGATCATAAACTTCAGAGTCTGACATCTAATCTAAGTTCTGTCATATACTAGTTTGTTTGTTATTATGCTGGAACAAGTTACTAAACCTCTTTTTTTCCTCTTTTTTTTATTTCAGTTTGCATAAGGACAGTCCTGAATGTTCATTGGAAGGACTGATGTTGAAGCTGAAACTCCAATACTTTGGCCACCTGATGGGAAGAGCTGATTCATTGGAAAAGACCCTGATGCTGGGAAAGATTGACAATGGGAGAAGGGGATGACACAGGATGAGATGGTTATGGCATCACCAACTCAGTGGACATGAGTTTGCGTAAACTCCAGGAGTTGGTGATAGACAGGGAAGTCTGGCATGCTGCAGTCCATGGGGTCTCAAAGAGTCGGACAAGACTGAACTGAACTGATAAGGACAATAATACATTTCCTCATAATAACACTCTATGGGACAAATAAAATAATGCAGGTAATTAACCCAGCATAGCACCCAGGAACTAATACTCAATGAAAGTCTCTGTCTAAGAAGAACATAAGGCACCATTAGGTCACAAAGGTAGGCCACCAAGTCATATTTCAAAAATTACTAACGATTATATGGAGGGCAAAACATACAAGTGCTTGGAAAACAATATGGAATATTTAGAAATTCAGAATAAAATGATCTAAAATCAATATACCCCTAGCTGTCTTCTTATGAAAATGATTTATAACTTTCAGTTTGAAGTGTATTTTTCTTAGGAATTTATCTCTGAGACATTTTGCTTTACAGTGATCACAAATAAGGGCAAATATGCTACCTGGGGAACCACTTGAATCATACAAACCATGAATGCAGAGTCCAGAAGATAATGGTAAAATGTTGGTTTGTAAATCTATCAGTGGACATAATGACTTAAGCCCAGCAGGAGTTTTAATGATAAATCAAGTCAAATAAATTGGATAATTTTCATAAAAGGCAACAAATTGTTAGCATAAAGATCATTTATTTTTTAAAAAAGATGTTTTCACAGATAATGTACACACTGAAGAATGGAAACACCAGAGAGATGGCATAGGGTATATGGGGCAGTGTCAAAGTTTCTCTTCCCTGAGACCATTCATTGGTGGTATATACTCCTGAGAGATAAAACGGAAGTTAACTATAGAAGTTCAAGCTAGTGGGACTTCCCTGGTGGTTCAGTGGTTAAGAACGCACTTTCCAATGCAGAGCACACAGCTTCCATCCCCGGTCGGGGAACTAACATTCCACATGCTGCAGGGCAACTAAGCCTGTGCACCGCAACTACTGAGCCCACGTGCCACAACTACTAGGAAGTCCACACAACACAACAGAAGATCCCACATGCTGCAACTCAGCCCTGACACAGTCAGATAAGAATAAATAAATGAAGCTCAAACTAAAAATAAGGACTTTTATCACTGTGTATTTTGATCCAAAGATTTCATCAAACTGAGGCAGAAATGCTCAGTACATGAAAGGAACCTGTTTCTCACATGTTTTCAATAATTATTCATTGTTATTATAATTAACATTGTTACAATTATAAATAATTAAAGCAACTAATAACAGTATTTTGCTTCCCAGGGGGTGCTAGTGGTAAGGAACCTGCCTGCCATTGCAGGAGACATAAGAGACACTGGTTCAATTCCTGGGTCAGGAAGATCCCCTGGAGAAGGAAATGGCAACCCACTCCAGTATTCTTGCCTGGAGAATCCCATGGACAGAGGAGCCTAGAGGGCTATGGTCCGTGGGGTCACAGAGTCGGACATGACTGAAGCGACTTTAGCACCTACAGAGTTGCTTACTGTGTTTAACAACTACATTCAGATTCATAGTCTCTTTTAAGTCTTCAAAAAATACCATATGTTGTGTCATATCATACAGATGAAAAAAATGGAAGTAAAAGAGATTAATTAACCTGACCAAGACAATACAGCTAGTAAACGGTCCAGGTAACATTTAATGTTGTTTCCTCTAGTCTCACAAATTCACTTGAATGGTACAGATACAGCATTTGTAATGATCTCATTTTAAAATATCCTAGGATAAAAATAAACTCACAAACACAAACACAAAAGTATAACAGAAGTACAAAGATCATCAATTCTTTGGAGAAACGTGGCCTTGGGTAAGCCAGCACAGAACAATTATTATTACTCATTAAGAGAAAATAATCACTTTCTGAGAATATTCAATTTACTGTAATATTAATAAAGCTTTAGAAAGCCCAAAGGATGGTTTATTGTGTGGAAGCAGTGGGGAGTGTGATTTTTCTTGATTGTATGGTCTTTTTTTTTTTAATTCATTGTCTTTGCTTGGTCCAGTAATTACATTTTGAAGTTCCATAGCACAAAGAAGCTGATGTAGCAAGTAAGCCAATTTGAATAGGTTTTTCACTGTTTCTCATAAAGACCTGATTTGCAGTTACAATATTTTTCTTCACCCAATGCCTTCAGATGATCAAATCCTCCCTCAGGAAAGGAAACAAAACCAGCCAAATTGCCAGCATTCTTCACATCTTGAGACAGCTTATTTGCATGTTGCAATGAAGGCTCTTATTATCTCTTATTCCATCTTGAATCTAGAATACTTTATTGTGATCTTAAAACAAAAAGACATCTCTACTTTGATGAGTCTGATGATGTCCCTCCTGCAGAATTCAGTGGTAAGCTTGACCCTCTGCCATTTTCTCAAATTATATTTTGGGTCAATTTGCAAGTACTTTTTAAAACATGCATTTAACAACTTTTCCAAAACACAGAATTAGCACCTAATAGAATTCGTCCTTATCTGAAATCAATGGCACCCTCCCTTCCTACTTAACCTGTGTAATCAAGGTTCCACAATACTGAGTCAACTCATTCAGATTCAAAAGACCTATTATAAAATTAAAGTTTCTAATACACTGAGTAACATCTGAGCAGAATCAGAGATGCAAAAAAGAAAACATTTCCAAAGGGAGTTGTGGGAAGAGATGACACACATAGAACTGAGCCTTCTCATCCTTGAACTGAGCTTTGGAGATGCTCAGACACCATGAAGAAGTTAACAGAACTCAGAAGACCTAAAACCGTCTCTGTGAAGACAGAATTTAGGACCCAGAGGTGCAGGAGATGGCTGATCAGAACAGAAGATGGCCAGGAACCACGGACAGAACACAGGCTATGGGAAGCTGTTTCACCTCCCGACATGCTCTGTATAACAAATGAGTAGCACCAACCTGTAATCAGCCAGCTGCAGTAGGGATCCAATAACCATAGGACAGGATAGTCCTTCCTAGAGCCCAGTAGTGACAACTGTGAGAAGCACCCATGAAAAGTAAAGTGCCCAAGACAAAGTTACAAAGGGAAGTGGACGGACTGAGATAGGGTCTGGCAGAGGCAAGCATCCCTCTCGGTCAGCCAGGTGAGCCCAGGAAGTGCTGCCTTGACTAGAAGACCAAGGAAATTCTTTTCTGCTAAACACTCATCTTTGTATTTCCTTTCTGCTTTGCTCTCTGCTAGCAATTTCTTCCTCACCTGGAACTACCTCCTGACTTCAATTCTTACATCATTTCACCACCAGTTCAGAGTGGAGAGAACAGATGATAATGAAGATTAAAAAGGAGAGAAGAGAAGAGAAATTGGTGAGTCACCTCCTTGAATCCTCCTGCCTCAGCTCTGGTGCATCCTTAAGTTTCACTATAAAAACCTAATCTGCTGACGTTAATATAAGATGCTGCGTAGTGCATCCCTATCACATACCAAGCTCAGGGCCACTTGCTTGACAAATATTATATAATTCAGTACAACATCTTGGGGCAAGGATCATTGCCCCTAATTCAGAGGTGATGAAAGTCTTAAAATTTAAGTCTTAAAATCTATTCATAGTCATACAGATTTTATATATGTTCAAATCCAAGATTCAAATCCAGATCAGGGTGGCTCCAAAGACCATATTTCAGTATGCCCTTCAGTACCATTTCTAGAATTCCCTTTGAAAATACCAAACAAGCTGGCATCTACAGCCAGGTGTAACTCAGATGCCCTTATAGGTTAGGAAGGTGATTCTCGATACCCAGGCAGTGGAAACAGGCTACCTTGCCCATCCTCCTCACCAGGGATCTCTCTAAGTGAGGCAGGATGGAAAGAAAAATGGTTTTTTTATTAAAAAAAAAAGGGGGGGGGATGCTTTTGTCTTTTCTAGTCATACTTTTGGAGAAGGAAATGGCAAACCACTCTAGTATCTCGCCTGGAAAACCCCATTGACAGAGGAGCCTGGTAGGCTACAGTCACAAAGAATCACAAAGGGTCACAAAGAATCGGACAGGACTGAAGCAATTTAGCACACACAGAGACAGTCATACTTTCTCTGTCCTCTGAGTTCCGTGTCAGAGAAAGAACACAACCCCTATTTGATTCCTACCCAAAACACAAGGCATGAAGGTTGAGCACCGTGTATGGCAAGGCTAATGAAATTTGAACACTAGATATTCCCCGAAGACTCCATGCTTCTCTGCTCTTCAAGCTCTCCTCTCTCGGGAATCCTCTTTGCAGAACACTTCGGTGCTCTGCCCACTGTGGCTTGGCTTGGGCATCACTGCTTTTCTAAGATTCATTCATGTGCTTTGCTCAATAATAGACCAGCTTCTCCGAGTTCCCTTGTATGTGTCCAGAAGAACAGGACAAAAGCCCATTTTCCTCTCTTTTCTCTCCCCCTCGCCCATCAGCTCTCAGATAGGGGTTCATTTTTCTCACCCATGTAAATTATTCTACCTACTTTGAAAGCCAGATGCTTTTCATTGTAGTCAGGGTTGTTTTTTTAAGTGCTCTTACTAACATTAATTAAGAAGTTACTTATAACTTACTAATAATTTAGTTACACAGAAAACATCTGTCTCTTCAAATGCAGTAGCAAGAGGTGCTCTTACTAATTCTCTAAGGTCACTGGCAGACCAGTACAGTGCTTAGACTATAACACTTTAGAGAAAAAGTATTTGATTAATCCCAGACCATGCTATTAAAATGCTCTTTAGGTAATATTTTCCCACAAAATCTTTAGCAATACCAATTTAGTAACAAAGGGACTGGTCTATGTTTTAGCCACATGGAAGGAGAGGTGTTCCAGAACTTCCAAGTCAGTGGGATGACTCCAGATGTGAGGAGAGTTCAGAAATGCAGCTGGAAACTGCTTAGACCCTCACTGGTAGGTTACAAGGGAAACCAGGAAAGAGCAACAAGCTCCCTTGACAGAGAGTGGGGAGAGCAGAGCACAGGGCAGAGCTTTGGAGTGCCCCATCTCCTCAGTGCAGAAAGAGCTAAGAATATTTCTACTCTTTTTTAAAAGGATTTAAGTGGTTCCTGAAAACCAAGATCGATGTTTTGCATAAGTTTAGCCTTCATGGCTGCTGAAATTTTTTATCTAATTTCTCTTTTCCTCCAAACGATGTTCTTGGAACATGTTCTGAAATCTCAGAGGAAAAAAATAAAGGCAAGCCAGGACCTCCAGCATTTGTTAAAATGTTTTGTGTAATCCATCCCGGTTTATTTGACTCCAGGACAGGCTGATTTTAATCCTCATATGCAGTCCTTTCTGACCCTTTGACCACAATGATAAGAGGAGTAAAGCTTTTACAATAATGCAATATTATATCTGGAAAGGATTCCACAAATCCTCCTGTAAGATCGGTATGAAAAAAAATCCAATTTAGCAAAAGCTTTAAATACATGCACAGGCATGCAACTGAACAATACAGTGTACCTCCAACCTGGGAAGCTCACAGTGAACAGGGACCAAAGGGAAACATAGCTCTGTATTCTGAAAAAGCACACCCCTTCAGCATGCAAGTCTTAATTCAGCAATTTTTTAAATAGATACTGAACTAGTTATTAAATAAATATTAATATTACTCGACTTTCTTTTTATCTTCCTGTTTGCTCTGGATCTCAGACTATAAAAATAAAACTTTTGTTTTACCTTATGGATCTCCCAATTTTTTCTAGCAAAATGTCTAGCTTTGACAGTTTTGCTTTCCCTTCTCCTTTACCATGTATTACCATGATTTCAGAGTAAAATCCTTTTTTTTTTCCCTAATTTTAAGCTTGCTGCTTTATACTTATAGTATTATCCAGATTTAATGGAGAATTAATAAACAAACAAACACTAAAATCAGCCTAATGGTTTCCCAACCAGCAGTAGTGCAGATAAAAGTAGTTTGCTTCCCCTTGGCAGATTTTGACCAACATTACACAATGACCTTATCTTGTAAAGCAAAGTGATCAGCCTCCCCCAGAACAGCGACCCAAACTACTTGCTCAGGCTATTAGTCTATTTTCATTACCCACATTTTTATTCTACTTTATGTGTGCCCCTAATTGTTTTGGGGTTGATACAGTTTAGCCTGGTGGGGTCACATAGAGTCAGACATGACTGAAACAACTCAGCATGCACACACGCACATTACAGGTTCAGGCAATGAGATGTAGCAGTAGAGTCACACGCACTAAAAGAAAAAATGCTAGAGGCCTGTTTGTGAAATTGATAGACCTTGCATTGACTTAGAGCTCAAAAGTTGTATAAAGAAAAAATTTTTAATAAAATTCTCTCTTGTCTTTCCGGAGAACACTGCTGATTTATTCTACAGTGAATTCTTTCATAAAACCAAATATCACTCGGTGACACAGTTAAACTTCCTCTTATTTATCTGTTTTAAATCTGGATCTTTATTTGTCGGGTTTCACTGAATGAATTTCATTTACTCACAAATTCTGTCTTCATCCCTTTCTGATGGCACCACATGCTCTATGACAATCCCAGTCCTTTTTTCATTTGCACAGACAACAAGTGCACTTGCAAATGCATGGAAGCTTTGTCTCTGCCCATCATTCTTCACCCACCTTCCCTGGAACATCTTTATTTCCCTTATTTCCTGACTTTAAAGTCCTCAGTCCCCACATTCCACCTCTTGTAGTTATTAGTTTGCATGTCTCATTTCCCTACCAGATGATCATTTCAAAGGTCAGAACCACGTCAGGCCTTGTTTTATATCACCCAAAGCTTACAAAATAAATTCTCAATAATTATTTGTTGAATTTGAACCAATGTTTTTCTTTCATCTTCACCCAAGCCTCCTCTGACACCAGTTCAAGCAAACTGAGTTACGACACAAAATCTAAATACCTTGCATAGCATACAAGACTGGCCATATACTTGTCCCTTTTTCAGCCCTATCTCTTCCATCAACCCAGAACTATGTGCCAACTCATATATATATTTAAGCTGTATTGATTAAATAACAAAGTTGTTGTTTAGCCCCTAAGTCATGTCCTACTCTTTTAGAGATCTCATGGACTGTAGCTCACCAAGCTCTTCTGTCTATGGGATTTCCAGGCAAGAATTTGGAGTGGGTTGCCATTTCCTTCTCTAGGATCTTCCCAACCCAGGGATTAAACCTGAAAGTCCTGCAATAGCAGGCAAATTCTTTACCACTGAGCCAACAGGAATCCTCAAATAAAAATGTACCATCTTATTTTAGGGCTTCCCTGGTGGTTCAGATGGTAAAGAATCTGCCTGTGATGTGGGAGATGTGGGTTCAATCCCTGGGTTGGGAAGATCCCCTGGAGGCATGGCAACCCACTCGAGTACTCTTGCCTGGAGAATCCCCACAGACAGAGGAGCCTGGCAGGTTACAGTCCATGGAGTCTCAAACAGTCCGACACGACTGAGTGACTAAGCACATATTATTTTAAAAGAACAAATTGTGTAAGTCTTAAGCATATTACTTATCTTCCCTATAAGTGTTTTAATGACTAATTGGTTTTCTTTGTTAATTTTCATTTTTAAATTTTAGTTCCCCCAGCTAATATTACCTTATGCTTCTGTACTTTTGCACATTATCCTCCTTCTTAGAACACTCCCTACCCTGACACCTTGCCTACTAACTCCTCCCGCCAATGACTCTGAATTCAAACCTCTACTCCCAGATTCTCTCCTGATTCCTAAAACCATACATGTAATTGGCTTGTTCATCTCCACCAAGAGATATTAGGAATCTGTGGCACTGATCCAGTTGAAATACTATACTGATAGCTGTGAAGATGGGTGAAAGAAGTAGTTTGGGATATATTTTGAGAGCTGTGTCCTTGGGAATGTCTATGACATATAGATGCCGATTACTTCACGTTACTAGAAGTTTACCACAATGAGGCTGAGAGCATAAGCTCAATTTCCTGTTAACTTTGCTCCTCTTCATTGTTAAGGACCTCCTGGCTAAACACCCTGTAAGCAGATGTCTTTCAATCACATGAGTTTAGTTGTCAGACTCCTTTTTGGAGATCCATACTTACATTTCCACCTTCCTTCTCAAAATTTCTACTAAATGTCTCACAGTTATCTCATAGTTAACATATCCCAAACTGAACTCTTGTATTTTATGCTTCCTCAAACTGCTCTTTCTCTTGTGTGCCTTACCTAAAAAGTTGGGCATTTCTTCACCTAGTGTCAGAAACTTGGGAGTCAACTTTAATGATGATCTCTGTTACTGCTTAGATCTAAATGATCATCATGTCCTAATGATTCTACCGCTAAATTATTACTTGAAGTCATATATTTATGTCCATTTCTATGGCAACCACCCTGGTTCAATCCAATTTCATCTCTCACTGGACTAGCCTGAATAGTTATCCTTTCTGCCTCTACTCTAGACTTTCCTCAGTGCTTCTACACAAGCCAGCGTGTTGTTTTAAAACTTCAAATCTAATCATCTCTCTCCCATTTTGCGTTCTTCAATGCCTTCTAATCCTTTTAGAATAAAGTTTTTTAAAATCCTCACCCTAGTTTATAGTATCGTGCATAATTTGGTTCCTACCCACCTTTCTAACTGCATCCCACAACATTCTTTCCACTTACTTGACTCCAGACACACTAAGTTTCTCTCTGTCTTGACAAGTTCATCAGCTCCATACCTGTGATCTCCTCTACTACATACTCAGCACCTAGGCCATGCTTGGCACATACAAGTTAAATTCATCCAATTAATGTTTATTAAATGTATAAAATAATTAATGAGTTCTGAGGACCATCACCTTTAAGCCAGAAGAATAGTTCAATCTATTATGATCGTTTTAGCTATAAGTAATGGAGGAGCCAATGAACGAACAGAGGTCTCAATATTATGAATTTTATTATGTCACCCAACTAGAAAAACAAGGAAAGGGCAGTTTTGACTCAGTTTTGACCAATTATTTTAGCTTCAGAATAACATCCTAAAGCCTCCAGGTTCTTTTCTTCTCTCTGCTCTGCATGCTCAGCATGCAGGAGCAGGCCTATCCCCTAATGGTCACAAGAAAACTGGAGAATTTCAAATATCACAGGAAGATGACAACATCCAGCTAACCATGAGAGTGTTTTTCCTCCATTCACTTCCTTTTATTAATGAAAAAACATCAGATCTCTCTTAAACCAACTCCTTTATACCCTACTCCCTGCCCTCTACCCTCATCATTTCTTGGCCAGGTTTTTTGTAATAAATCCCATGGTAGTACATCTTCCCCTGATAGCCCAATCCTCCCTCCTTCAACCATAATGATATTTCTAAAATAAACATCCAAAGTTATTTTCTTTCTTACAATTTTTTCCCACAGCTATGGAAAGTTCAACACCTCAGCGGGCCCTGAAAGTCCCACCATGATTTAGTCCTCACTGTGTCTCTAACCTGGACTTCCCTGGTGGCTCAGATGGTAAAGAATTTCCCTGCAGTGCAGGAGACACAGGTTCGATCCCTGGGCTGGGAAGATCCCCTGGAGAAGGTAATGGCTACCCACCCCAGTATTCTTGCCTAGAGAATCCGATGGACAGAGGCTACAGTCCATGGGATAGCAAAGAGCTGGACAGGACAAAGTGACTAACAGTCTCACTTTCACTTGTCTCTAGCTTAATTTCTAAGACTTTCCTACTCATGAGGAGAGGGAGTCTTACTGATAGAGTCCAGACTCTGAAGTTCGACTCCCTGAGTTTGAATCTTGGCTCAGTCAATTCCTTAATTACTTGAACAAGCAATTTAACCTCTATATGTCTCTCTGCTTTCCCATCTATAAAATAATATTCCCTGAAAAGTAAGTGAGGTAATATACGCAAAGTATGTGAAACAGTGCCTAGCCCAACACTAGTTACCATCTCATGGACAAACCATTCCAAGTTTCTTTGAACCTGATTTTTTTGTTCTGTCTCTGTGTATCTTCCTCAAATCCCCTTCCTCGTTTTATTTGCGAAGCAAAGTCCTCACTGTTCAAAAGTCACTCAAGAGTCCTAGCGTGTGAGGACTTTAAGCTTTCAGATGCATTATCAACTACTTCTTAACATTTGCTCTGGGTTAGAGAAAGTTTTGCTTTTCTATTAGTACCAGTCTTCCCTATCAAGCAATCTCCTACTCATTCTTTGTGACTTCTACTGAACTCTTAATACTCCAGAAACAAACTCTTGATCTTTCAGTCCAATTTAAAAAAGGAAAAGGTTAAACATTTGTAGAAAACTAATCTTAGACTTCAGAAGTGACATAAAAGAATTCTTCATCGTTCGTTTTATTCAACAAGCACTTATTGAGCATTGATTACAGGCACCATACAAAGAGCAGGGATCACAAAGATTAGTAATATAAGAGTTTATAGTCTAAAGTACAGGCCGACACAGTCAGTGGAACTTTCTGTGATTATGTAAATGTTCTATAGTTTCTTTTGCCAAAATAGTGACAATTAGCCAGATGTGGCTATGGAACACTTGGAATATAACTCATGCAACTGATGAATATTTAATGTTATTGACTTCTAAGTAATTTAAATAGCCACATGTGACTAGTGACTACCATATTGGACAACATAATATAAGCCATTATATAAATGAATAATTACCAGGCAACCAAGACTGTTGATGAGATACATATAAAGCAGCATAGGAGCAAAGAGAAGTGAGTGACCAGTTGCTTATGGTGGCGAGAAAAGCTTATGCCAGGGAAGAATGGTGCAAATGGAGGAACAAACTCTCTCCAGCTCAGGCAGAATCTAAAGAAATAGCTGACAGCTCATCTGAGAGCTTGATGAAGATCTCACAAGCTGAGGCTTTTATTACTAAATGCTTTCTTTAAGATGTATATACCCCACCACTTGTTGGTTTTTAATCTTCAGTGAAACTGAAAGAGCACAATAAAGAAGGAACAGAGAGAAATGAATGAAGATGAGTGAACTGTGCTGTACCTAAAAGTGTGAAATATTATATTTTGAGATAAGTGACCTCACAGATTATAATGCAATAGAGAATATTTCTTCATCTGTGAGTTTATACTATATTAAACAATTTCTGAGAATTTATGTGTCCTTAGGGAGTATGTGTGTGTTGTAAAGTGATACGTGTGTATTTGAGAGGGAACCATTTATCACTCAACAAGGAGTATAAAGAAATACAAAATCTGTACTCATCTTAATAGAGAGATTTAGGGGAAAGGACTAGGCTCCAGACTGAAGGCTCCATTCCAAAGCCATCCTACACTGCCTTCCTAGAGCCCCTAAGGCATATCTCTACACTGCATTACTCCGACTTTGACAAATATACTATTGGGTTAAAAGGAGAGATCCTGAAGTCATACTTGACCCTATGGAAAAGGTTTCCAAAAGATGAGCAGAGATTCACCCTGAGGAAGTTAGGAGAGAAGGTAAACTTGAGGACACAAAAATAAATTTAGAAGAGGGTAGGACATATTGAGAGAGTAGCACAGAAACATATATATTACCATATGTAAATTTAGATTGCAGGAAGAATGAGATACAGGTAAACTCCAAACCAGCCCTTTGTTCAAATACGCATAACTTAATTTTAAAAAACCACACACAAAATAAAGAATATTATCAAAGTAAGTCAGCAAACCTGGTATAAGGCAGGTTTTATTTCAGCATAAGCGGCAGGCAGAAGCTAGAGTCAGAATCTAGTCAAGCTGTGTTGACACCTGCAAGTGAAGCAAGTTCTCTGATGTTTTTTCCAACAAAAACTAATTCTAGTCTAGAAGTCAAGTAAAGCAAGTCCTCTGTTACTTTCCAACATAAAATAACTGTAGAAGTCAGAAACATAACTTCTTTCCCCTTTAGGCTCCAGGCATGGTATGCTAGTTAACTGCTTAACAACCAGCTCTCTAAGTTTAATTCTCACTTGAATTTTGGTTGATGTTTTGGTTTTTGTTAGTGAGAAAGATGAATTTAATATATTTAAGTTGAAACTTTACCAGTTTGCCGATTATGTGAACACATTCTTTGCTGAACCAGATGATAATTTTCTAACACTGGAAGACTACTTTTTTTCTTTTGTGCTACTCACAATGAAACAGCTAAAAACATCACATATTTAAATTTAATCTTCCTTATTAGCTTTTCCTCCGTTACTTTCTCAGGTCTAGATAGACAATTAACAAAATAATAGCTCAAGCCTTAGTTTTTAGTGTTTGCTGATTTCCATTGTGTAAGTTTTCTCACCATGGACCCCTCCAGCTACCAACAGGATGCCAATGAATGCAGACTTGGGAAGAAATACACACTAACCTAATATTAACTAATTTTCATCACACAGATAAATACAAATAACCTCAAGAGCATAGGGATAATTACAGTGTGAAATAATTAAGAAATAACAAGTTTTTCCTTTGTTTTTAATATAACTCATTTCATTGTAAGTTTACATAATTTAATTGTAAGTTTACATAATTTAATGTTGACAGTGCTTAACATCCAGCTTGCAAAATTCCCAAAAATTTAACAATCAGCTCTCAGGGGACAGTAGAGCAGGCTCCAGCACTCAACTGGTCCAGCCACAGCCTATATATGTAAAATACAATTCTGAACAGAGTAACATGCAACCTACTAGTATCCTCCAACATGTGAGTTTGTGTGAGCTTCAGAGACTTCAGAGAACAGAGCACTGTAGCAAAGAGATACAAGGCTAAAAAATAATTACAGAGAATATTTGTAACAACCAAATAAATATAGGAGTAGATATAATACAAAGCACTGAGTATGTTAGAAAGGGTTGTTACATTAAAAGTATCACAGATTAGGCTTTTACCTACCCATGCAATACCTATTTTCCCTATAGATTAGTCTGTCAGCTGCCTGTCAAATATCCATTCTCCCTTCCCTTTTTGCTAAAAGGACACTGCTAATCTTGGGAGCACCCTGAGCCCAATTAATAAATTATACTTTCCAGCCTCCTTTGCAGCCATGTGGCAGTTTGAGTCAATGAAAGTAAATATAAGTCATGGCTTCCAAGAAGACTTTATTAAAGAATTCACTCTGTCACAAGATGTTTGTTCCTCAGTCTTTTTCTCTCCCATCTGGAATTCTGTGTCAAGGCCCAGAGACCTGAAGGCTGAGAAAACATGCTTGAGATATTTGGCAGAAAGATAAAAGTCAGGTCCCTGATGACATCCTTGATCACATTGCCATCCCTACCCTGCCTGCCTCCAGCTTTTCATTATGTGACGAAAACAGAAAACATAGCTAGATTATATCCAAGCTACTCTCACTTTGATTTTTCTGCTAAGGGATCAACATGAGAAGACCAGGAAAGATTGTCAAACAAGAATATGATAAAGTTTAGCCATCTGCATCACCATTCCAGCTTAAAATGCATCTGAAAGAGTCCTTCATTAATTCTCACTCAACCTCCCACTAGGCATGCACAAGGACCATAAAGGAAAACTAGGGCTGACTGTTAATGTATCCTAAGAATTTGAAAGGAATTTCAACTAACTGTGAGACCATTAAAGTTGGAATGAAAAATAATTGGTGACCTATGGGTCATCCTTTGCTACCAGAAGCATAGGTAACAAGAAGGTAGACAGACACTCTGTCCCTCTGCCACTATATCAGCCAGTGCTTGCTTTCAAACAATAGAAATTCAACACAAATTAGCATAAAAATTCAGGCAGAGATCAATCTAGGGGCTTGAACTACATTATTAAGAGTCAGCTCTTCTCCATGTTTTGACTCTGTGCTTTCTCACATTGACTGTATTGAATGGATTTCAGGTTCCATGAGGTGGCCTGCACCAGCTCCAAGATCATATTCTCCTGGGCTCAAATGCAAAGAAAAAGAATGTTTATCTCTTTCTCAGTCTTGGAAAATTATGTCTCATTGGCTCTGCCTGGGTCATAGCCTATCTTTGAAAGAATCACTGTGACCAAGGAAGCATGCAACGCTCTGATTTCCCCATTCCAGAGCCACCTGCCTCCTCCCTAGAACTAGAAAAGGAGTCCCTTTGAGATACCTTGAGAAATGGAGTGTATCCTGTCATATCAGTAAACAAAAGTGTAACAGTTATCAGCTATTACAGCTCTCTGATGTGAGCCCTAAGGGCACTCAGGAAGGAGAACAATACCTGAGCTGCCAGCCATCAGGCTATAGCCACTCCCTACTGTGAGCCCCAAGGAAGCTCAGTTCAGTTCAGTTGCTCAGTCGTGTCTGACTCTTTGAGACCCGATGGACTGCAGCACTCCAGGCTTCCCTGTCCATCACCAACTCCCAGAGCTTGCTCAAACTCATGTCCATAGAATCGGTGATGCAATCCAACCATCTCATCCTCTGTCATCCCCTTCTCCTCCTGCCTTCAATCTTTCCCAGCATCAGGGTCTTTTCCAATGAGTCAGTTCTTCACAGCAGGTGAAGTATTGGAGTTTCAGCATCAGTCCTTCCAGGGAAGCTCAGGATATGAAAAGCGCAGGACACTGGCCCCAGGATAGCTGAGATGCATATGAAAGGAATGATTTCAGTGAGCCCAGGCTCTTGAATCTTCCCATACATGTACTAAGTCGCTTCAGACCCTTCTGACTCTTTGGGACACTATGCACTAAATTCCTTAACTTGAGATATCTGGTTTTCTTTAATTAACAGTAACCTTTTGATGTTTTCACTAACTACCCTTTGTTGCTAAACTTCTATAAAACCTGGCTTCTCCCCTCACCTCTCAGAGCAGTTCTCTCAGGGTTACTTGAGAGGCTGTCCCCCGGGGCTTGAAATCCTAAAACTTCCCACCGAATAAAACAACTCTCAGCTTTCCGGTTGTGACAATTTTTTAAGTCGACAAGAACTGAGTGGAATTACATCAGCTATTGTCAGTTTCTACCTACAGGGCCAGTGAGGACATACAAAGCTACACACTGGCCACTTTCTCAAATGATTCAGTTTTCTGAGACAGAATCACTTTGAAAAAAATGTGCTCGAGTGGAACACTTGCTTCCTTATTCCCATCTCATGTCAGATCCGGAGAGTAGAAAAAGAGCAATCTCTCAAAAAAAAATTGAATTTGATACCAAAAGAAGGACGAATACATAAAAGAGGGCAAAAACAATGTCCATTATACTCTTTGTTTCCCTCAGGATAGAAATTCTGAGTTTGCACTAATGAAAAACTGAGTGAGTCCCTCTCCGGTGGTGGGAGTTTATTCAGAACTACCACTCCCCAGATTGCTCAGACAGTACTACACCTGTTTTGACTTCACACACCGAGAGGCTACAACTTCAAGGAACCAGCTAAGTAGGCAGGGGCGGGAAGGAGCATGAGGCAGAAGAACCTCAGTGTAGAACCTTGGAGAAAGGTAGAGAAAGGAAGAGTCCGGGATGAAGTCAACACCAGGGATTACGATTTTTCATAAATCATATAAAAACACATATGATTCACAGTGATTCATAGAGTCAGAAGCAGTGGAAACACAATAAGATCCTACCTCAACCAGGCAGTTACCACACCACATGAATGCCTTCCAGACATTAGGAGGCAAATTGAAAGCCCTTCGTAACAAAAATAAGATGGAGATATATTTATCAGGTGGAAAAGAAACAAAAAAGAGACACATACCAATTACAAAGATTTGAGCAGCAGAGGCATTTACACTGACAAAAAGAACAAACCGCCATAAATTTTTACATCAACTATGCAGAACAAAAACTATTATAAATTTTAAAAATTGATCAAAACTATCATTTCAGATTGACAAAAATAAAATCACTACCTGTCAAAACTTATCAGTAATATAATATAAATATTTATCCTGGAGAATTGTTCTAGTTATTTATTCAGTGGAGGAAAAAAAAACCACCCCAGGGCAAAGATTTTAAAATTAGTTCTCTCTCCTACCTTTTATTATCCTAATCAGCAACCTACTTGAAACTGAATAACCTTGAACGGTTCTGTCTTTTCACAATGGTCTTTTTTCTACTTACTGTATTCTCTGTTTTTCTTCTTCACTACACCCAGGCTATACTCTTTAACTGTGCGTGCTTGCTAAGTCACTTCAGTCGTGTCTGGCTCTTTGCCACCCCGTGGACTGTAACCCACCAGGCTCCTCTGTCCATGGGACTCTCCAGGCAAGAATACCGGAGTGGGTTACCATGCCCTCCTACATTCTATCACCTATCCAATTACTTACTTAATATTACATCTTATTGAACTATTGTTTTGACTCAAATAATTTTTTAAAGGGGAACTGGTTAATAAGAAAATATAAGCTAAGGAGCAAAGGTAGAACGGACCATCCATGCCCTTGTGATTAGAGTGCAGAATGAGAAATACCATATAGAACGTACTCTAGTTTGTTAGGACTCCTGCAAGAAAGTGCCTTAGGCTGGGTTGCTTAAACAACAGACAACACTATGAGACAACATTTCTATGTTATCTCACAGCTGTGGAAGCCAGAAGTCTGAGATCAAGGGGTCAGCAGGGTTGGTTCCTTCCAAGGGCCGTAAGGGAAGGATCTGTTCCAGGCCTCTCTTGTTGGCTTGTAGATGGCCATCTTCTCCCCACGTGTTTTCACATCTTTTTCCTTCTGTGCATTCCTGACTCTGTATCCAAATTTCCGCTTCTTATAAGGATACCAGTCATACTGGATTAAGGCCCATCCGAACGCTGGGCTGGAAGAAGCACAAGCTGGAATCAAGATTGCTGGGAGAAATATCAATAACCTCAGATATGCAGATGACACCACCCTTATGGCAGAAAGTGAAGAGGAACTAAAAAGACTCTTGATGAAAGTGAAAGAAGAGAGTGAAAAAGTTGGCTTGAAGCTCAACATTCAGAAAACTAAGATCATGGCATCTGGTCCCATCACTTCATGGGAAATAGATGGGGAAACAGTGGAAACAGTGGCTGACTTGATTTTTTTGGGCTCCAAATTCACTGCATATGGTGATTGCAGCCATGAAATTAAAAGATGCTTACTCCTTGGAAGGAAAGTTATGATCAACCTAGAGAGCATATTAAAAAGCAGAGACATTACTTTGTTAACAAAGGTCCGTCTAGTCAAGGCTATGGTTTTTCCAGTGGTCATGTGTGGATGTGAGAGTTGGACTGTGAAAAAAGCTGAGCACCGAAGAATTGATGCTTTTGAACTATGATATTGGAGAAGACTCTTGAGAGTCCCTTGGACTGCAAAGAGATCCAACCAGTCCATTCTAAAGGAGATCAGTCCTGGGTGTTCATTGGAAGGACTGATGCTAAAGCTGAAACTCCAATACTTTGGCCACCTCATGCGACGAGTTGACTCACTGGAAAAGACTCTGATGCTGGGAGGGATTGGGGGCAGGAGGAGAAAGGGACGACAGAGGATGAGATGGCTGGATGGCATCACCAACTCGATGGACATGAGTTTGAGTGAACTCCGGGAGTTGGTGATGGACAGGGAGGCCTGGCGTGCTGTTATTCATGGAGTCGCAAAGAGTCAGACACGACTGAGTGACTGAACTGAACTGAATGACTTCATTCTAACTTGATTACCTTTTTAAAGACTCTATTTCCCAAAAGTTCACATTCTGAGATACTAAGGTTCCACATATCTTTTTTTTTCTTTTTTTGGGGTTTGGGGAGAGACACAACTGAACCCATAACAAGAGGGATGGCTCTTCCAGAGAATGGACCAGAATAGAATTGGTGCCACCGGCTATCCAATGAGTAAAGCTTATATCTCTTTAATAAGTGACTTAAAACTGTCACATGAAGAAATTCTTTCCTTCATATTTTTTTCCTTATCACCACTTATTTCACATTATGCAACTCCTCTCCTCCCATAAATCAACTGGATCTATATTTTCCTATCTCATTGAATTTTTTGTCACTTAGTAAATAAAGCACATTCCTTCTTAATAAAGCTAAACCAAAGTTACCATACACAGGCACAAGAGTGGTATAAAGCCCTTCATAACTGGTCCCTGAATATCTCTAATCTACAAATGGACCCAGTGAGTCCCTCTTAGGCTCTGAACCCAATCTTACTAATACACAGTGACTGTAAGAGTCTGGTCTCAAGCTATACTTCTGGTTCCAGGATAATAGAAAACTTCAGTTTGTCAGTAATTGATTTCCTGATTTGTGATCCAGGCTCTCTGTGACTGAATCCTTACCTTTTCTTCTTATTATTCATTATCTAAGTTCCTAATTTCTGGCCCAATATCTCATGGTTAGAGTCTCACTTTCCTCTTTAAGAGTAGGATTTACAATTTCTAAATTCTCTGCCTGCTATCTCAATATGACCAAGAAATATATTCTTGTCCTGGACTTCACTCTCTCCTTAGAACTGGGCCATTGATACTGGGTTGCAAAGTTTTATAATGCTAAACACATACCCCCTTGAAAAATTGTTTGTCCTGTCTCCACTTGGATATTATGGTATCTGCATACAGTAAGTTTGTAGCAAATGTTTGTGTTTTTTGAATAGATATCAATTGGTGTTGGATAGTGAACATTTATTAATGTCACTCCTTCCTTACCAGGCCAAGGACCAATACCCTAAAAGTATATCTTCTTTCAAGCTCACATGATTGCCCTTCCATCCTTAAAAACTCTTACTTTGCTCCCATGTATAAATCCTGATCTTTATGGCAGTAAATGAGTCTCTGCAGATTCAAATTCAGGACTTGCTCAAACTAGGACTCAAATCAAGTCATGTCAGCTCTGATCAGACACTGACACTACCACATGTAGTATGGCTCCACATTATAAGTAAAAATTGCTCAGTCCTAAAATAAAGAAATGATCAAACATCCTCCAATTAACCCTAATATATCCTTCTTGCTAACAGATCAAGACCTATTTTGACAGAATCATTCCAAGAAATTTCAAACAGCCTTTTCAGAAAGGGGTTAACTCAGGCTGGTTGTTCCAGCCCCAGCACGTTCTAAAGAAAAGTCTGATCTGAGAGGACCTGGCTCTTGGTCAGCTTCTGGAAGACAATCTCCGAGCCTTCACCAATTCATCTTTAGCCCTTGCTGGTTTTAATCTGTATCCATTCACCATAATAAACAATAACTGTGAATGTAACAGCTTTTCTGAATCTTTGCAGGTCCTTCTAGCAAATCATCAAGTCTGAGTATGATCTTGAGGAACCCTGATTCAGAGCCACTTTGAGTGAATACCAAGGACAAGAAGCCAAGTATTTTAGCTTTTTTTAATCCCTGTTGATTTTTGGTATTAAGAACATTTAGAAACTTTACATAATCTATTTATTTTTCTTGGTTTTAACTTACATATCAAATTCTCAAATGAACTGACAATATCTAGAAACTTTTTTAATACCTAAATGTATTGACCGAGAAAATCAGCCTCCACAGATTTAGCAAAAGGAAATGCTCACACATGTCACATCAGTTCAGTTCAGTTCAGTCGCTCAGTCGTGTCCGACTCTCCGCGACCCCATGAATCACAGCACGCCAGGCCTCCCTGTCCATCACCAACTCCCGGAGTACACTCAAACTAATGTCCACAGAGTCAGTGATGCCATCCAGCCATCTCATTCTCCGTCGTCCCCTTCTCCTCCTGCCCCCAACCTTTCCCAGCATCAGAGTCTTTTCCAGTGAGTCAACTTGTCGCATGAGGTGGCCAAAGTATTGCAGTTTCAGCTTTAGCATCAGTCCCTCCAATGAACATCCAGGATTGATCTCCCTTAGAATGGACTGGTTGGATCTCCTTGCAGTATAAGGGACTCTCAAGAGTCTTCTCCAACACCACAGTTCAAAAGCATCGATTCTTCGGCGATCAGCCTTCTTCACAGTCCAACTCTCACATCCATACATGACCACGGGAAAAACCATTGCCTTGACTAGACGGACCTTTGCTGGCAAAGTAATGTCTCTGCTTTTTAATATACTATCAAGGTTGGTCATAACTTTCCTTCCAAGGAGCAAGCGTCTTTTAATTTCATGGCTGCAATCAGCATCTGCAGTGATTTTGGAGCCCAAAAAAATAAAGTCTGACACTGTTTCCACTGTTTTTCCATCTATTTCCCATGAAGTCACATAGATGGGCATAAAAGATTCATTCCAGTATGATTTGTAACAAAAAAAATCAGAAGTGACTTATATGTCCTTCAGCACGGGAATATTATAATGCATACTGTGGAATATTATGTAACTGGCCACTGCTATGAAATGCAATCCAAAAAAGATTCTGGGGGGTAAAAATCTAGTGTGCAGAACACAGTTTCATTTTTGTAAAACCAAGATGAAATCGTAGTTCTTTTTTGTTTGTATAATGGTAGAAAATGAAATGGACTCTCACCCAGTGGGGACCATGGAGCAAAGAAGGGAGGATGGAATAAGTGGAAATTTCTTTGGTATTATTTAAAATTTTTCAATCATTTTTTGGCTTGGTTTAGTATCACTTTTGCAATTTTCCCAGATTGCCAACATACCAGACATTCCAACTTTTAACCATTTTGTCTTTATCTGCAATGCCAAAACACCTGGCACTAATCACAAAAGTCAGCAACGTCAGAGTTGCTGTAGCATTTACCTCTACTTCTCCCTCTGGACAAATCTCACCTGAACTGTGGTTCTGGTTTAGCAGATGTGATTTGGCCCACCAGGTGTGAGAATAGGTAGCTGGAGGGGAGCTGGCAGATACCCTGAATGAGAATGAGCCTCCTTTAAAGGTGCTTATTTGACCTTACCTTAAAGATCTTTGAAGTATGAATGCCCTATTTTCTCTGGGTCACAAAGCACCCCAAGCAGGATTTCCTCCCATGAACCTTTGGAGCTGGGGGAGCTCTCCACAATGAAGAGCAGTGTGAGTACTGAGCGACTACTGTATGATATGATAAAGAGCATTTTTCCTAGCTATATTCCTGCTTAGCCAACTGGTGATGTTACCTCATGCAAATCCACTTCTACTCCAGATATCAGTTTTCATCATCTGTAAGAATTATGAATAGATCATCTCTAATGTCTTTTACAGCACTACAATTCTAACTGTATATCACAATAAATTAGCTCCATTTTCCTTCATCTGGACAGTTTTTCCCCCTCTACACAGCTACTGCTTCCAATCAAATACCCGTGTCATTTCCATCAAGAGAAGAAAAGGTTCGGCTGCTGTAGGAAAAAAAAAAAAACAGGGTGATTCTTGTTGGGAAAGAATCACCCACCACACAACTCACCTAAAATGAGGATAAATAAATATATTAAATACTTCTCATGTTTAAAATAAAGCTACATATTTTATATTAGTTTTATTATATAATTCTAACACAGCATTTATGTCTTTTGATGTTTATCAAGAAGATGAATTAAAACTTTGATTAATGAAAAGAACATGTTTCATATTTATATATATTCTCTTTAATCTTTTGTGTGAATAAGGAAGGAACATTAATCTCTGACAAAACAAAAGGAAGCCTTAGTGTATGGAGAATAAAGAATAGACCACAATGTTAAGAGAAATGTAAGAACTCATGATCAGTTTCTAGGACCAACTTCTAGCTATTCTGAACATTTATTTTTGTCTTTCAATTTGAAGTCCTATCAGGAAATTCATTTATGGTCTTCATTTCCAGAATAAATTGAGCCTCATTATAAAATATCCACACTCTTCTACTGCAATTAATCTGTTCACAAGAAGACCAAATTCAGAAGATTAATGGATCACTAATGAGGACTGCTGTACATGACAGAACGACTACCATCATCACCTCAGTCATGGCACTATATGACCTGTGTTCAGTTCTTCTATAACAAATTGCAACACATAACTGTGGCACTAATTCTGTTTCCAAAACAGCTTGGCATTATGTGTTCCTGAAATTTTATTTATATTCTTTTTCACTTTTGCAATTATAAATCCCTACAGTTAAGGGTCATGGAAAAATGTTGGTAAAATATGTCCTATAGCCCTAAATGGGCAGTGGATATCAACAGTATTTGTGGTGTTCTTGGGACAGCTTTTGTGCTTTAAATTGTTTACTAAAGGAGCTAATTTTAGGTTGAATACCAATAACACCTGAAAAAAATAACCTTGAAAAACTACACAAATAGCAACTAAAAGGCAATGTGATATGATGCTGTAATTTAGCTAGGGAGCACATTTAGAGAACAGCTGTAAATCAACAGATTTTATTAAGATCTGAGGTAGGCACAAAATACATAGATGACAAAGTCCTTTTCTTCAAAAAACTAACACTGTACATAGGGCCCAGAGCACAGATGAGAACCCTGTAATTTGGTAAGGAAAGGTAAAACTCATCTGAAATCAAACTGAAAATGTACATTCTAACAGTCAATCAGAGGAAGCTGTGACACAAACCAGAAAGGATTAAACGTGTATGGCACATACTCAGGGGAGCTTGTTTTGAAGGAAGATGTAACAAATGAAAATATTTTATGGAATAGTAGAAATGGCCTCAAGTTTGGATATAAACATTGGAAAGGGCAATAGAAATATCAGATGGAGATAGGAATCAGTAACATTTTGGCAGACTCTTTCTGATTAATACTTCTTGAGTACTGCTTGGGGAAAGAAAAGTATAGGGATACTCAAAGTACCCAGACTGGACTCTCAGAGGAAAGATAAGGGTAGCGACACTAGGCACTCAGGTTATCAAGAGATTCTGGGAAAACCTAGGATGCTTGGAGTATCATGCGTGCATATTCATACTTTGGGGTTCCATTTTAGAAATTCTAACTATTGCACAATGGTGAGTATGTGTGTTAGTCACTCAGTCACATCCAACTCGTTGCAACCCCATGGATGGTAGCCTACCAGGCTCCTCTGTCCAAGGAATTCTGTAGGCAAGAATACTGGAGTGAGTTGCCATTCCCTTCTTCAGGGGATCTTCCTGACCCAGGGATCGAATCTGGGTCTCTCACCTTGCGAGCAGATTCTTTACCATCTGAGCCACCACTTTAGAAATTCCAACCATTGTACGACGGTAGCAAACAATATCAATGCTGCATACCTTCTGTGATTAATCTCAAGGCAATTCCTCCTCATTCTGGTTGGTGTTGCATAGCACTTTTAAATACCTACACATGAGCCTGACTCATATTTTAAAACTCTGAAAATTACTTGTACAACCAAATCCTTGATATCAGCTTCTTTTTTTGTTGTTGTTTCTTTCACTTAAAGGTATTTTTAAAACCTTTCAATAGCAACCATAATAGGATAGCTGGTAATCAAACTAATCACCCCACTGAATAAATTACAATATTTTTAAATAACTATGGGTATTGGAGGGAATGGAGCTTTGGCACATGTGAGAAGAAAGGAACAGGTAGTGAGATTTATTATATTCATCTGTCTCTTTCCTTGAGGTTGCTTTCTGGTTTCCTATAAACAGAGGTAAACACCTAGTAGAAATATGGTGGTCTAAATAGGCTATGAACAAAGAGTTTGGGGTTTAGGTGGCCAATGCAGCTGGCACTTGAAGATTAAAATCACAGAAGATAAGGAGCTTCAGGAAAGCAACCCCATGATCTGTATAGAAATCCCCCTCAAGTCACTGACTAACACCTAAACTTCACATTGAAGAGTCTGAGAATAAAAGAGCTAATTTCTAGCACATTCAGTAAGGCAAGAAAGAAAGAAAAGCCATTGAGTTTGTCATCCAATCTCAGACAATGTGATCATCTATTAGAACATTCCACTAAATCTATTTTAAAAAAAAAAAGCCCTTAGAACCAATACGTGGGCTTAGCAAGACCATAAGATACAAAAATCAATTGTATTTGAACATACTCAAACAATTAACAATTAGAAACTGAAATTAAAGAAACATACTATTTACAATAGCACCTCAGGAGCAAATCTAACAAAGTAAGTATAGTTATTTTATATTGAAAAATATATAACAGTGATCAAAGGAATCACACTTAGGATAAAGCAGAGCTAAACAAACGGAGACACACACTTTTCATTGATCAGAAGACTGTCATCAGTTTTTCCCAAATTAATCTTTAGACTCAACATCATCTCAGTAAAGGGCTCAGTGGTAAACAATTCACCTGCCAATGCAGGAGACACAGATTCTATCCCTGAGTTGAGAAGATCCCGAGAAGAAGAAAATGGCAACCCACTCCAGTAGTCTTGCCTGGGAAATCCCTTGGATAGAGGAGACTGGCGGGTTACAGTCCATGGGGTCACAAAAGGTTTGGACATGATTCAGCTACTAAAAACAAAACAAAATCTCAGTGAAAATCCTAGTATTTTTAGTAGAGAACAACAAACTATTTCTAACATTTATGTCAAAGGCAAAGGGCTAAAGCAGTCAAAACAATTTTTTTAAAGAAGAGCAAAGCTGGAGAATTCCTGTTACCTAATTTCAAGAAAATATGAAACTCTAGTATCCAAGACAATGAAGTACTAGTGAAGGAACTGACACAGATGAACATAGCAGAGTAAAGGCTCCAGAAATGGGCTCATGGAAACAAGACCATTGGACTTTTGACAAAGATGTTAAGGAAATTCAGTGCAGAAGACATAGTCATTGAAACAGTTAGACATGTGTATGAAAATGAAATAAGAAATAACCAAGCATCCATCAGAGGAGGAATGGATAAATTGTGGTATACTCATTCAATTGAATATTACACAGTGCTGCTGCTGCTGCTGCTGCTGCTAAGTCGCGTTAGTCGTGTCCGTCTGTGTGACACCAGAGACAGTGCTAGAAAAGAACATATTCCTAAATACTCAAGAAAATGGATAAATTTCACAGACATTATGTTAGAAGCCAGACATGAAAGACTATATACCCGTGTGATGCCATTTATATGAATGTCTACAATAGGTAAAACTAGCTCATGAAAACAGACATCAAAATAATGATTTTGTTTGGGGAATACCAATGGAAGAGAAAAAGAAAGCCTTTTTGAGTGGTGATAAATGTCTTTATCTTGATCTGATATCAGTTACACAGGCATATACATGTGAAAAAATTCAATGAAATGAACCCTTAGGATTTGTGCAATTTACTGTATTTATGTTGTGTGTCTCAATTTTAAAAGTAGGAAGGTCGCACTCCTGGGCATACACACCAAGGAAACCAGAATTGAAAGACACATGTACCCCAATGTTTATCGCAGCACTGTTTATAATAGCCAGGACATGGAAGCAACCTAGATGTCCATCTGCGGATGAATGGATAAGAAAGCTATGGTACATTTACACAATGGAGTACTACTCAGCAATTAAAAAGAATACATTTGAATCAGTTCTAATGAGATGGATGAAACTGAAGCCTATTATACAGAGTGAAGTAAGCCAGAAAGAAAAACACCAATACAGTATGCTAATGCATATATATAGAATTTAGAAAGATGATAACGATACCCCCGTATACGAGACAGCAAAAGAGACACAGATGTATAGAACAGTCTTTTGGACTCTGTGGGAGAGGGCGAGGGTGGGATGATTTGGGAGAATGGCATTGAAACATGTATATTATCATATGTGAAACGAATTGCCAGTCCAGGTTTGATGCATGATATAGGATGCTTGGGGCTGGTGTACTGGGATGAACCAGAGAGATGGGATGGGGAGGGAGGTGGGAGGGGGGTTCAAGATGGGGAACACATGTACATCCAGGGCAGATTCATGTCAATGTATGGCAAAACCAATGCAATAATGTAAAGTAAAATAAATAAATAAAATAAAAGTAGGAAGGAAGGGAAAAGAAGAGCAAGGGAGAAATGAAGAGAAGGGGAGAGGTGGGAAGGGAGGGAGAACTTTATACATTGCTGTGGCATGATGATGTGATCTCCAGGATATGTTGTCAAGTAAAAAATTGAAACTCAAAATGATATTTATGACATGACACTTTTATCTAAGAATGGAGACAGGGAGATACCAATATGTATATTTATCAAAAAGTAACAACTGAGGAATAAACCAAAAATGAATAAACTGCTCCATATAGGGCAGGAAGAGAATAGCATGCAGGCAACAAGGATGAAAGCTACATCTCTGAATGTAACTTCATTTTATTGTTTATATGTAAGAGCCATGTAAATGCTCTTACATAACTTTTAAAATAGATTTTTTAAAGTGCTCTGTAAAATAAAATTGATAGTATGAATATATAGAGACGAATTATTTCAAGTGACTCTAAAACATAACATTTGAGTGTATCTCCCCCTGGGAATGTATACAAGACAAAAGAACTGCCAAGAAATCACAAACTGTCTTCATGCTTTAAGTCTTTTGCTAGGATAGCAGGAGAGGGTGCTCTTGAGAGCTGTGAAGCCTAGAAATCTACCCTAGACTTACACCTCCACAGGAACTTCCTGCTAACCATAAAAAATCTCATCTCATTAAAATATGAGTAACAGCAACAAGGAAATATAAAAAGATGAAAAAGAGCATGATAACTTTCTTACAGATAGTGAAAACACCAGAAAAATATTGACACAAAACAGGTTAAAAAGCGCAACTTAATATTTCAGCTGAGAATTTTAAACCTTTATGTACCAACAGAAACTGTAAAGGAGAAATACCAAAATTCAAAGAAGAGATGATCAGACAAGAGGAAGTAATAGTTGATAACAGGAGGAAAGGCAAGATGAACTGACAGAGCTCAGAAAAGAAAAAAAAAAAAATGACAAAGTCATTTCAGAAATAAAGACTAAATTTAAAAAAAAAATACAAGGAAGAACAGACACCATCAGTAAGGATAGAGAAGATAGAAAAAGAAAATCAAACAAAATACAAAGTAAAATAGAAAGAGGCAAAAAGGACTACATTTAAAAAGTCAGGCCTAAAAGATTATCAGTTCAGTTCAGTCGCTCAGTCGTGTCCGACTCTCCGCGACCCCGTGAATCACAGCACGCCAGGCCTCCCTGTCCATCACCAACTCCCGGAGTTCACTCAAACTCATGTCCACAGAGTCGGTGATGCCATCCAGCCATCTCATTCTCGGTCGTCCCCTTCTCCTCCCGCCCACAATCTTTCCCAGCATCAGAGTCTTTTCCAGTGAGTCAACTCGTCGCATGAGGTGGCCAAAGTATTGCAGTTTCAGCTTTAGCATCAGTCCTTCCAATGAACACCCAGGATTGATCTCCTTTAGAATGGACTGGTTGGATCTCCTTGCAGTCCAAGGGACTCTCAAGAGTCTTCTCCAACACCACAGTTCAAAAGCATCAATTCTTCAGCGATCAGCTTTCTTCACAGTCCAACTCTCACATCCATACATGACCACGGGAAAAACCATAGCCTTGACTAGACGGAATCAAAATTGCTGGGAGAAATATCAATAATCTCAGATATGCAGATGACACTACCCTTATGGCAGAAAGTGAAGAGAAACTCAAAAGCCTCTTGATGAAAGTGAAAGAGGAGAGTGAAAAGGTTGGCTTGAAGCTCAACATTCAGAAAACAAAGATCATGGCATCTGGTCCCATCACTTCATGGCAAATAGATGGAAAAACAGTGGAAACAGTGTCAGACTTTATTTTTGGGGGCTCCAAAATCACTGCAGGTGCTGATTGCAGCCATGAAATGAAAACACTCTTACTACTTGGAAGGAAACTTATGACCAACCTTGATAATACATTAAAAAGCAGAGACATTACTTTGCCAACAAAGGTCTGTCTAGTCAAGGCAATGGTTTTTCCCGTGGTCATGTATGGATGTGAGAGTTGGACTGTGAAGAAAGCTGATTGCCGAAGAATTGATGCTTTTGAACTGTGGTGTTGGAGAAGACTCTTGAGAGTCCCTTGGACTGCAAGGAGAATCAACCAGTCCATTCTAAGGGAGATCGATCCTGGGTGTTCATTGGAAGGACTGATGCTAAAGCTGAAACTGCAATACTTTGGCCACCTCATGCGACGAGTTGACTCACTGGGAAAGACTCTGATGCTGGGAAAGGTTGGGGGCGGGAGGAGAAGGGAAGACAGAGAATGAGATGGCTGGATGGCAACACCGACTCTGTGGACATGAGTTTGAGTGAACTCTGGGAGTTGGTGATGGACAGGGAGGCCTGGCGTGCTGTGACTCATGGGGTGGCAGAGAGTCAGATACGACTGAGCGACTGAACTGAACTGAACTGACTAGATGGACCTTTGTTGGCAAAGTAATGTCTCTGCTTTTTAATATACTATCAAGGTTTGTCATAACTTTCCTTCCAAGGAGTAAGCGTCTTTTAAATTTCATGGCTGCAATCAGCACCTGCAGTGATTTTGGAGCCCAAAAAAATAAACTCTAACACTGTTTCCACTGTTTTTCCATCTATTTGCCATGAAGTGATGGGACCAGATGCCATGATCTTTGTTTTCTGAATGTTGAGCTTCAAGCCAACCTTTTCACTCTCCTCTTTCACTTTCATCAAGAGGCTTTTGAGTTCCTCTTCACTTTCTGCCATAAGGGTAGTGTCATCTGCATATCTGAGGTTATTGATATTTCTCCCAGCAATCTTGATTCCAGCTTGTGCTTCTTCCAGCCCAGCGTTCCTCATGATGTACTCTGCATATATAAGTTAAATAAGCAAGGTGACAACATACAGCCTTGACGTACTCCTTTTCCTATTTGGAACCAGTCTGTTGTTCCATGTACAGTTCTGACTGTTGCTTCCTGACCTGCATACAGGTTTCTCAAGAGGCAGGTCAGGTGGTCTGGGATTCCCATCTCTTTCAGAATTTTCCGCAGTTTATTGTGATCCACACAGTCAAAGGCTTTGGCATAGTCAATGAAGCAGAAATAGATATTTTTCTGAAACTCTCTTGCTTTCTCCATGATCCAGTGGATGTTGGCAATTTGATCTCTGGTGCCTCTGCCTTTTCTAAAACCTGCTTGAACATCTGGGAATTCACGGTTCACATATTGCTGAAGCCTGGCTTGGAGAATTTTGAGCATGACTTTACTAGCGTGTGAGATGAGTGCCATTGTGTGGTAGTTTGAGCATTCTTTGGCATTGCCTTTCTTTGGGATTGGAATGAAGACTGACCTTTTCCAGTCCTGTGGCCACTGCTGAGTTTCCCAAATCTGCTGGCATATTAAGTGCAGCACGTTCACAGCATCATCTTTCAAGATTTGAAATAGCTCAACTGGAATTCCATCACCTCCACTAGCTTTGTTCGTAGTGATGCTTTCTAAGGCCCACTTGACTTCACATTCCAAGATGTCTGGCTCTAGGTCAGTGATCACATTATCGTGACTATCCTGGTCGTGAAGATCTTTTTTGTACAGTTCTTCTGTGTATTCTTGCCACCTCTTCTTAATGTCTTCTGCTTCTGTTAGGTCCATACCATTTCTGTCCTTTATCGAGCCCATCTTTGCATGAAATATTCCCTTGGAATCTCTAATTTTCCTGAAGAGATCTCTTGTTTTTCCTATTCTGTTGTTTTCCTCTATTTCTTTGCATTGATCACTGAGGAAGGCTTTCTTATCTCTCCTTGCTATTCTTTGGAACTCTGCATTCAGATGCTTATATCTTTCCTTTTCTCCTTTGCTTTTCGCTTCTCTTCTTTTCCCAGCTATTTGTAAGGCCTCCTCAGACAGCCATTTTGCTTTTTTGCATTTCTTTTCCATGGGGATGGTCTTGGTCCCTATCTCCTGTACAATGTCACGAACCTCCGTCCAGAGTTTATCAGGCACTCTATCAATCAGATATAGTCCCTTAAATCTATTTCTCACTTCCACTGTATAATCATAAGGGATTTGATTTAGGTCATATCTGAATGGTCTAGTGGTTTTCCCTACTTTCTTCAATTTAAGTCTGAATTTGGCAATAAGGAGTTCATGATCTGAGCCACAGTCAGCTCCTGGTCTTGTTTTTGCTAACTGTATAGAGCTTCTCCATCTTTGGCTGCAAAGAATATAATCAATCTGATTTCAGTGTTGACCATCTGGTGATGCCCATGTGTAGAGTCTTCTCTTGTGTTGTTGGAAGAGGGTGTTTGCTACGACCAGTGCGTTCTCTTGACAAAACTCTATTAGCCTTTGCCCTGCTTCATTCCGTGCTCCAAGGCCAAATTTGCCTGTTACTCCAGGTGTTTCTTGACTTCCTACTTTTGCATTCCAGTCCCCTATAATGAAAAGGACATCTTTTTTGGGCGGCACAGACGCGAGAGACGCCGCCCCTGGCGGCGCAACCAACCACGCAAAGAGGCGTGGCCGTGAGGAGCTACCCCACGCCTGAGGCCAGGGCCAGCAGCCGAGAGGAGCTACCCAATGTCCAATAGGCGGTGGCTGCGAGGGCGCAGGAGGGCCGAGAGGAGCTACTCCACATTCAAGGTCAGGAGGGGCGGCCTTGAGGAGATACCCCTCATCCAAGGTAAGGTGCAGCAACTGCGCTTTCTTGGAGCAGCTGTGAAGAGATATCCCACGATCAAGGTAAGAGAAACCCAAATAAGACGGCAGGTATTGCAAGGGGGCACCAGAGAGCAGACATACTGAAATCATAATCACAGAAAACTAGTCGATCTGATCACATGAACCACAGCCAAATGTGGTCCACTGGAGAAGGGAATGGCAAACCACTTCAGTATTCTTGCCTTGAGAACCCCATGAACAGTATCAAAGGGCAAAATGATAGGATACTGAATGAGGAATTCCCCAGGTCGGTAGGTGCCCAGTATGCTACTGGAGATCAGTGGAGAAATAACTCTAGAAGGAATGAAGGGATGGAGCAAAAGCAAAACCTATACCCAGTTGTGGATGTGACTGGTGATAGAAGCAAGGTCCAATGCTGTAAAGAGCAATATTGAATAGGAACCTGGAATGTTAGGTCCATGAATCAAGGCAAATTGGAAGTGGTCAAACAGGAGATGGCAAGAGTGAACATAGACATTCTAGGAATCAGTGAATTAAAATGGACTGGAATGGGTGAATTTAACTCAGATGACCATTATATCTACTACTGTGGGCAGGAATCCCTTAGAAGAAATGGAGTGGCCATCATGGTCAACAAAAGAGTCCAAAATGCAGTACTTGGATGCAATCTTAAAAATGACAGAATGATTTCTGTTCGTTTCCAAGGCAAACCATTCAATATTACAGTAATCCAGGCCTATGCCCCAACCAGTAACGCTGAAGAAGCCGAAGTTGAACGGTTCTATTAAGACCTACAAGACCTTTTAGAATTAACACCCAAAAAAGATGTTCTTTTCATTATAGGGGACTGGAATGCAAAAGATTATAGATAGATCTATATATCTCTGGTCTTCCAAGGTGGCGTTAGGGGTAAAGAACCTGCATGTCAATGCAGAATATATAAGAGATCCAGCTTTGATCCCTGGGTCAGGAAGATCCCCTGAAGAAGGGAATGGCTACCCACTCAAGCATTCTTGCCTGGAGAATCCCATGACAGAGGAACCTGGTGGGCTACAATACATGGGGTCACAAAGAGTTGGACGTGACTGAGCACGCACGCATTTACTTTTGCCTTTGCTCACACATGATTACAGTGTGTTCTTTTTGTTTTACACTATCTTGTGACCTTGTCTGATTTTGGCATCTGTGATGTGTGAGTTCAACAGCAGAATATCATGGGCCAGTTCCTATCACTGAATAACACAGGCAAAAGCAGAAGTGAATGAGTTAAAAGAGAAACTCAATACAACAAATATCTGAAACAACCGCAGGAGAGGATGAGATGGTTGGATGGCATCACCAACTCAATGGACATGAGCTTGAGCAAACTCCAGGAGACAGTGAAGAGCAGGGAACCCTGGCACGCTGCAGTCCATGGAGCCAGACTCAGACACGACTTAGCGACTAAACAATATACACAGTCATTTTACTATGTCATGGGGGTGGCAGCCAAAGGTGCAAAGCAGAATAAATAGATGAGAAGAGAAGCAAGTCCTTACTTGAGGGAGTTTTGCTAATTCCTCTTCAAAGACACATTTTATGAATATCTAATATTGATCATTAATAACTGAACATTTTAATAGTCACAGAAGGAATCTCTTTGTTTTTGATTGTCACTGTAGAAAACTACATGAAATAATTTAACTTTTTATTTTATATTGGAGCGTATCTGATTAACAGTGTTGTGATACTTTCAGGTATACAGCAGAGCAATTCAGCCAAGCATCCACTGGCTGAATACATGCATCCATTCTTCCCCAAACTCCCCTTCCATCCAGACTGCCACATGACACTGAGCAGTTTCCTGTGCTATATAGAGTAGGACCCTGTTGGTTAGTCACTTTGAACATAGCAGCGTGTACCTGTTCAGCCCAAACTCCCTATCCCTTCCCTGCCTCCCCTTCCCCCCTAGTAACCATAAGTTCATTCTCTACATCTGTGGGTCTGTTTCTGTTTTGTAAATAAGTTCATCTGTATCATATCTTTTTAGATTCTTCATGTAAGGGACATCATATGATATTTTTCTAACACTATTGAGATAATTTTTAAAACTTTAACACAAACCTTTCTAGGCTAACAGAATCACATGCTCTAAGTTTACAGGTTCTCTCTTCTCTTAGCATCAACAGTTAAAATTTGCAGAACAAAAACATTTTCCTAAAAACAAGATGTCAGCTACTACTTATGGGAAAAGTGCTGCTTGTTTTCAATAACATAACATAAGATCGATAAATGAGAGAAAGAGACAGAGATTGAGCAGAGAGTTTGAGGAAAGGCATAAATTTTCTGTGTATGCTTTTTTCCCCACTCATATGAGTCAACAATATAATTTTTTAAAGTAAGAGAAAAATACAAGGATTTTAGAAAGCTCTGGAAATGAATTCAATAATCATGAAGACAAAGCATCTCCTTCCTACAGGGTTTTTCCCATCAGTCTCTAAGCACACCTATTAATAGAAGTGACTTCAGTGACTCATCACTTTCTTTTGTGAGAAGAACCATGAGCCTCATCAGCAGTGCCATGGGGCCCTTTTGCAATGCAGGTAGTGCGGGGCTGTAGCCAGAAATACTGTATTCCATAGAGTTTCCAAGTTGGTTACACAGTATAAACAGTCTGAATGGAGCAGAATGAGAAAGGGAAGCCAAATGAAAAGGAAACCAAGGCAGGAACTGAAGTGAGGTGGATCTTCAGTAACAAAAGGAAGAAATAACTCTCTGAGCAAATTCTGGGGCTTTGTATAGCTTTCTAGGCACAATCTTCCCCCCCTCAAGCATGCCACACCTGAGGTGGGCAGGTTGAAAGCCATTAAAGCAGAAGAACTCCTCATTTCTGCCTGGTGCATCCAAAGACGACACTCTGATTCTTCCAGAAACTAATACACAGCAGGTATCAAAAGTAACCTACCTGCTGATCCAGAGCTTGTGGATCCATATCACCTTGGTGACCACAATAGATAGACAGATAGATGGATAGATATTTTTCCCTCTTTCTTTTTTAATTGCTAAAATGCTGATCATGTTTTGTTTTTCCCTATAGTACACCACATACTCAATCCAGATAAAAGACTTACCACAGATACAATAGAAAATTGTCAACAACACTTACATTGAGCACAACAGTCAGCCTTTGTAAATGGCTGCCTGGATAGAGTTATCCGAAATGAAAAGAAATGTTCACCCCAAAAAGTACCTCCCTGATTATCCTGGCACATTGCAGTCCAGTTCTGATTAGCTCTGAAAATTTGTGGCATAAATGCTATTCAATCAAGCAGGCCATAATAAAGCAGATTTAAACAAGAAGACTGAGGGCCTGGGGTTATTGATGCTTAAATTTTCACTAAATAACCAAAACTGTGATTAATAGAATGAACATTATTATAAGATTTCTTAACAAAGAGAACATATTTTAAAGTATTTTATACACTAACAATATACAAAAAACAAACACTGAATTTCCAACATCCAAATGAAACTTACCCCAAATGGTAACAATCTAGAATTGAAATGCATTTTTTAATTAGATCAGGGGTATAAATCTGCTCTGCTATATGATGGGTAGTTCCTCAGACCAGCCCAAAAGAGATATTTTTCCCTCCTGACCAAACTTGTTTCTGTAGTTCACGTCCATCAACTTATACCTTGGCTCTCTCCATAATATCTAGTCCCCATTCACTTTTCTTTTTTTTTTATATACTTATGATATTTTATTTTATTTTTTTGTAAAGATTTTTTTTAATTTATTTTTTATTGGAGGCTATTTATTTTACAATATTATATTGGTTGGTTTTGCCATACATTGACATGAATCCACGCTGGGTGTACATGAGTTCCCCCTCCTGAACCTCCCTCCCACCTCCCTCCTCCCTTTATCCTTCCTCTGGGTCATCTAGGATGTGCCACCCTCTAAACAACTCTTCTCAAATTGTTTCCAGTAGGGTCACTCTTCACTCCCTCCATACTCCCCTCCTTCATCTGCCCCAATTTGGTCCCCCTCCATACTAGCCCCCACTCCCAGAATCCAGTCCAGAAATGACACAAAGCAGAACTAATTACCAACCATGTCCAACAGCTCACCAGGAAAAGTCCTCCCTTTGGGGCAGGTACTGATAGAGAAAGAGGGCTTATCATCCCATTTACAACTTCTGATCTGTATATCTGGAAAAGTCATGGTAAAGGATTGAGGAAAAATCCAGAGGGGTTCCTGAATCTGACTAGGGGATCTTTCAGACCAATGACTCCACCTGGTTGACATCCAGAGTTTCCTCAAGTTATTCTTAACAGGGAGGAAAGGCCAGTCTTTTCAAAAGACCTAGATGAAGCAAACAAAGAGAACAGAAACAATGCAGGTCATGTTGTTATCAGAGGGAGGAAACAAGTTGTCCCAGATACCAAACCCAACTTGGACCACTGAGACCACGGAGAAGATGATGGAAGACAGAGGCTGACCCAGGATAAAAATATGTTCCTAAAGGGAGTCCAGGCAGCAGGAAAGAAATCTATTGGAAAGAGATAAAGTCAATCAGGAGCCAACAGAAAACAGTGCAGCATTTCTACAGCACTCAGGGGATGCCTCTGAATCTATACTACCACTGACCCTGGGTTGTTGAAGGGAATGCAATCCTGAGATCATATTTCATTTCCCGAAGTGTCCCCAACATTAAGTGTAAACTTCAGAACCCCTACCTTTCACCTGGTTGAGGTTATCTACCAGGTTTTTAATAACAGAGATATAGAGGAGGAAAAGTTAGAGCATTAAAAGGCCCAGAGGTAAGCCCACCTACTTGCTGTTGCCCTCCATCCTCAACTGGTTGGCACAGGGAATCTGGACTAACTGCCCACAGAAACCCTCAAGTCTGGTGAGCCACCCCTAGCCCCTACCAAAGTATAGCAAGCCAAGGAAACAAGGAACAGTCAGTGCATGCACATATGTAAACAAGAGGGACCACTGGAAGGGGGAATGCTCTCATCACCCCCAAAGGGGAATGGAAATGGCAGATCCCAGCTTCCACCCTCGAAGGCAGATGGTCCAAATACAGGAAGAAAGATGAGGCCAGGGCCTCCTAAGTCGGCACTCCAATTGACCCTCAAGGAGACCCAATTGACACTGGATTGGGTCAGTAGAGCGGAAAGCATATTGAATTCTTAGTTGACGCTAGTGCCATTTATTTGGTTCTGAATACCAGATCAGGTAAACTTAGTCACAGAGTTGTAAAATTATGGAGGTATCAGGGAAGGCCCAAGAATGGGCATTCACAGAGCCATCAGAATGTAAACTGGATTAATACATGTTTACCCATTCCTTCCTGTATGTCTCCGAATGCCCTATACGCCTTCTGGGAAGACCTACCTTACATACATTGAGGGCTACTGTTCACCTGCTGGGAGACAAATTGGAGATTGGTGTCCCCGTGACAAAGGGCACCAGATGATGTTTAATGGCTGAGGACAGACCTCTGCAGACAGAATGAGTCAACCTCCCTGGAGTCAGAAATGGATAGAACAAGCTATGGGAGCCAGTCCCATGTAGTCGATCTAAAATGTAATATACATGGCCCAAAAGGAACAGTGCCCTCCCCATCAGAACACCTTGTTGGCCTGCCTCTGTTATACAGGGCTTAAGTGACCATGGTCTTATTAGACCTTGGCAACCAGCCTGTGACATCACCATTCTTTCTGTTAAAAAGCCCAGTGGGGAATACTGGATGATACAGGACCTCAGGGCAGTCAGTGAAGCCCCTGAGGATATACATCCAGTAGTTTCTATTTCCTATACCATGTTGGTTGCTCTACTACCACCAGAATGTGGTATTCTGTGTTAGATTTAAAAGATGTCTTCTTCTGTATTCATTAGCCTCAGAGTCACAAGAAATGTTTGCTTCTGAGCTGCAGGACCCAAACATGCAACAAAAACAACAATCTTGCTGGACAGTCTTGTCCCAAATGTTCAAAATTCCCCCATTTTTGAGAAAACTTTAGCTAAAGACCTAAAAGATCTACATCTGGAGGAGGGAACCCTCTGCCAGTTTGTGGACAATACTCTGACCACCAGTTCCGCTAAGGGGGCCTCTGACAAAAATACTATAAACACTCTGAATCATCTAGCCAATAAAGGATATAAGGGGCCCAAGAAAGAGGCTCAAATATCACAAGTTAAGGTGACCTACCCAGGCTTCATTCTCACAGCAGGTCAGAGAACCCTAGCCCAGGAAAGGAAAGAAGCCATTTTTGCAACCTCATGTCTCCTAAAACTAGAAGGCTGCTTAGGAGTTTCTGGGATGATCAGATTTTGATGCATCTGATACCGAAATATGGTCTGTCTAATAGCTAGGCCTTTATATGAAAAATTGAAGGAAAAAAGATGATGATCCTTTTGGATGGAATTCAGAATGTAAAGGGACCTTTCAAGAATTGAAAAAGCAATTACTTCAGGCCCCTGCCTTGGCCCTCCCAGATTTAGCTAAACCCTGTGACCTTTACATGCATGAGAAAAGGGGACTCACCTTCAGGGTATTAGCTCAAAAACTGGGACTCCTTACTCTGTTGGTTGCTTGTTTCTCTAAACAATTAGATCAAACCACTACAGGATTGCCTCCTTGCCCACAGGAAGTAGCAGCTACTACAGTCCTAAAGGAAACTGAAAAGTAAGCGGTTTGGTCAGCTGGTCATTAAATGGACTTTACACCAGTTCAGGCTTCAGTGAGTTCTAAGGAAATGGAATGGCTAGCTCCTGGAAATTTGATTAAAGTTCAGGCTCTGCTTTTAGATAACCCAATGGTTACCATAAAAGCCTGTTGCACACTAAAACCTCCCACCCTGCGACCCACAGAAATGCAGCCCCTGGTACATGACTGTACAGAAACAATAGACACAATCTAGTCCAGTCACCTTGACTTGGGAAGTTGAGCTTCTCCCAAATGCTGAAGAGAAAGGGTTCACAGACTGCAGCAGTTTTATCAGAGTACACAGTAACCTCACAGACCTAAGTCATAGAAACAAGAAGTCTACCTCCAGGGACTCCTGCCCAAAAGGCCAAGCTGTTAGTACTTGCCAGAGTCTTAATACTCAGGACAGGGAAGATCTTAAATTTTTACACAGACATTCTGTAGGTGTATGCCACCCAACACACACACGGGGCTATTTGGAAGAAAAGAGACATGTTTACTGCAGAGAATAAACAGGTGAAACATGGCTTAAGGATATTCACGTTCTTAGAAGCAGTACAGCTTCAAAACCAGGTGGTGGTGATTCATTGTAGGGGTCACCAAATGGGGGGTGCAGAGGTAATAAAGGGAAACAAAAAGGCAGACCAAACTACCACCAGGGCAACCCTAGAACCACTTGGCTACTTCCCCTCACACCTTGAAAGCCAGATCCATCCAATTATTACCCAGTTCACACAAAAGATTAGAAAAAGCCCAAAGAGGGGGCTTCAGCAGAGACCTAGAAGGCCAGGTGTCGCTAGTTAATGAGCGTGACAATACTGCTCTCCTCAAATTGCAGCTTGTCAAGCCATCAGCAAGGCTCATCAAGGAACTCATTGAGGGAAGGAAGCCCTATGTTAGCTGGTTAGTTGAGGTCATGGTAACTCCTGGCATTAAAAGTACAGTCAGTCAGATAGTTGAGACATGTTCCACCTACACAATGAACAACCCCAACACTACTGGTGTGACCCTGTCTCTGACCTGAAGCTTCTCTTCTGAAAAACACTAAAAATGTGAACAGGGATACTCAGGCCAGGGCAGTGAGCCTCAACAGCAGGGCACGATTGTGCCTTCAGGCGAAAGACCTAGATGCCTTTGTTTTTAGGAAAAAATTGAATTGTGACTATTATTCTCTTGCTAATACATATACCAAGCATCTGAAATTGTCTTTTGTCCTTTGTCTCCCAAAGGTTAACCAATGGTGGTCCCTAGGGATAGAGTCTGGACTGAGGCCTGATGACTATAAGACACATCTAAAGGCATTTGGGGAGAAACTCTTTTCCTCCACCTGGGGTTCTGACAACACCCATACTCATCAGGAAGACAGACCCACGCCCCTTAGTGCCCTCAAAAACAAGGATCAGGACAAAAGACAGAGAAGAGATTTATCACCAGCAAAGCCCATTAATAATTCCCAGAAAGTAAAGATAGACTCTGGGAAAATAAAATAACATCTAACTTTTTTTTTTTAATTTCCCCTGGTGCCTTGTCTAGTTTCACTTGCTTGTAGGAGCCCACACTGAGGCCTTTCCTGGCCCTTCAGACCAGAGTTCCTGCTGCAAAACTGCCCTGCAGACACCTCAGCTGGGCACGCCATTCAAAATGGCGGTAGCGGGCCGTGGGCAGAGACGTTGCCTCCAACACCGCCAGCTGGAGCCTGAGCAGCACACCTGCGGCCGCCTCGTGAGAACTCTGCTCCCCTGCCCACTCTGACAAGAAGGAGGCAGCCCCACCCACAGCATGCCTGAGGGGCAGTGTGTGCTCTAGAGCGTGAGCTCTCACCTCTCCAGTCTTTGATCAAAAGAAACGAGTTTTCCTTCACTTCTGACCTGGACTTGGTCTATTCTGTGGGCTCTAGTGACGCCAAAGCAGGAGGATCCTTGCTGAGGATGGACTTGAAAGGGTCAGTAACAAGTTTTCCTCTCCATCCCGTTCTTGACTCCACAACAGAAACTGAAGTCCATTTTTCGTTCCTTGACCATTCCATGCTTCCTCCTACCTCAGAACCCTTATTCTCCCTGCTGGACTCCTCTGCCTGAAACTCTCTCCCTCTTTCATTACTTTCTACTTAGAACACCCAATTCCCATATAGGTCCAGCACATATGGTTGTACAGGCTGTGCACTGAACAACTCCAGGAGAACTCCATTCACATCTGAGTCTATGTGACCACCATCCTCTGGACCTTTGTAGTGTCTACATGATAGCTTCATACAGTCATACATGATAGCTCTGGTCCACCAGTGTTATCCACACAGTCCTTGCTCTTTCCTTAAGTCTCTGCTTGCTGCTGCTGCTAAGTCGCTTCAGTTGTGTCCGACTCTGTGTGACCCCATAGACAGCAGCCCACCAGGCTCCCCCATCCCTGGGATTCTCCAGGCAAGAACACTGGAGTGGGTTGCCATTTCCTTCAATGCGGGAAAGTGAAGTTGCACAGTCATGTCAGACTATTAGTGACTCCATGGATGGCAGCCTACCAGGCTCCTCCGTCCATGGGATTTTCCCAGCAAGAGTACTGGAGTGGGTTGCCATTGCTAGAAGTTCCCTTTCTTCAGGAAGTTCTTCTGGACTTCCCCTCTTGGTCAGAGTTATGACCTGTCTTCTGTCCTCCTTTGGCACATCATGTTATTGAAGACAACCCTATTCACAAAATGTTGCAACCATCTGTTTTCCTCTGCTAGCCCCTGCTAGACTGTTTATGGTTCAGCATGTCCAAGCCAAACTCAATAACTCCTCCTCACCCTCACCTCACTCACCCATTCACTTTCCATCACCCAAACTTTCCTTCTTCTATATTTTCTACTTTTCAGTTCAGTTCAGTTCAGTCACTCAGTCGTGTCCGACTCTCCACGACCCCATGAATCACAGCACGCCAGGCCTCCCTGTCCATCACCAACTCCCGGAGTACACTCAAACTCATGTCCACAGTCGGTGATGCCATCCAGCCATCTCATTCTCCGTCGTCCCCTTCTCCTCCCGCCCCCAACCTTTCCCAGCATCAGAGTCTTTTCCAGTGAGTCAACTCGTCGCATGAGGTGGTCAAAGTATTGCAGTTTCAGCTTTAGCATCAGTCCCTCCAATGAACACCCAGGATTGATCTCCTTTAGAATGGACTGGTTGGATCTCCTTGCAGTCTAAGGGACTCTCAAGATTCTTCTCCAGCACCACAGTTCAAAAGCATCAATTCTTCGGCGATCAGCCTTCTTCACAGTCCAACTCTCACATCCATACATGACCACGGGAAAAACCATTGCCTTGACTAGACGGACCTTGGTTGGCAAAGTAATGTCTCTGCTTTTTAATATACTATCAAGGTTGGTCATAACTTTCCTTCCAAGGAGCAAGCGTCTTTTAATTTCATGGCTGCAATCAGCATCTGCAGTGATTTTGGAGCCCAAAAAAACAAAGTCTGACACTGTTTCCACTGTTTTTCCATCTATTTCCCATGAAGTGATGGGACCAGATGCCATGATCTTTGTTTTCTGAATGTTGAGCTTCAAGCCAACCTTTTCACTCTCCTCTTTCACTTTCATCAAGAGGCTTTTGAGTTCCTCTTCGCTTTCTGCCATAAGGGTAGTGTCATCTGCATATCTGAGGTTATTGATATTTCTCCCAGCAATCTTGATTCCAGCTTGTGCTTCTTAACTATTTATTCACTCAATTCTTCAACCCATTCTTTGACAATATTCTCATTTTAGAATCAAAATTAATTAGTAACCACAGCACTTTTACAAAGATTTCCAAGATAGCATGTATCAACCTGAGTTATATTGTAATTTTTGCTTCACATGCTAATTTCTCCACAAACTATGACCTTATTAGAGACACAAGACTTCCTCCCTTTCACCAATACCTCACATAATGCTTGAAACTATTCTGTATTAATATCTTTGCTGCTGCTGCTGCTGCTGCTGCTAAGTCACTTCAGTCGTGTCCGACTCTGTGTGACCCCATAGACGGAAGCCCACCAGGCTCCCCCATCCCTGGGATTCTCCAGGCAAGAACACTGGAGTGGGTTGCCATTTCCTTCTCCAATGTGTGAAAGTAGTGAACTACAAATCCAAATAAACCATTTGTTAGAACCCTGTTCATTCATTCTTATGCCTTGGGACATTGATTCTTTTAATTATATCTTATTCATTTGAAATTTGGCTTTCATTCAGAGAAATACTAAAAAGGGAATTTTTCTATAATCAAATGAACATTTTCTCATGTAAATAAAAATAATTTTAGTGTACATTCACATTTATCACTACTTGTAAAATCTACCTCATTGCTGGAAATTTAACTGGCATAAAATGGATATTGGCAATTATGGTGACAAAAGGATGTTGTTTAGAAGAACACCATATATAGTAAAGCAGTCCAAAAATAAAATCAGAATTCTAAAAACTGTTCTTTTTAGTAAATTTCCATCACTTTGTCGCTAACCAAATATTCTTATTGGTTAGAGATATAAAAACATAAATGTTTCCTTTTAACAATAAAATCTCTCCCTACAAAAGAAAATTAAATAGCTATCGTTTGAATCTGGGCTCTGATGCTTACTGATTTGGGGATCTTGGACAAGTCAATTAATCCTACAAAGCCTCAGTATCCCTATCTGTAAACAAAAGAGAAGTAATCATAATATGATCTCAGAGATAAATAATATAACCACAGAGTTAAATATCAAGATTAAATGTGAATTGGTAAGTAAAGGTGATTTCTAAACTCTAAAATGTTAGGTCACCATTATAATCACTGTTATGATTCCTACAAGGTAAATGGCTTTCCAAAGAATGACCCAGTCCCCATATGGATTTAGTCCTCACTCCCTGTACTTATTATTGGAGCTGGCTATGAAAGACAAAGTTTCAGGTAGTGTTATCATGAAATTGGATAAGAAAATATAGTATGTTTAAAACAGAATGTACATATACACTAGTATTTTGGCATAGAGTATATTTGCATTGAATATTTTAATGATTTTTAGGAAATTAAGCCATAGGAAACCAATGCTCCAAGTCTTGCTTTCAGCAACCAAGTAGTGTAGAACAGAGTAAATATTTCAGACTTTGCAAACCATATGATCTCTGGTATCACAACTACTCAATTCAGATTGCAAAAACAGCTATAAACAATATGCATATGCATGAGAATGACTGTGTCCTGATAAAACTTTCCTTATGCACATGAAATTTTGAATTTTACATTATTTTTAAATGGCCATGAAGTATTATTCTTCTTTTGGTTTTTGAAACTATTTAACAATGTGAAAACAGTTAGCCCATCAGTTCAGTTCAGTTCAGTCACTCAGTCGTGTCCGACTCTCCGCGACCCCATGAATTACAGCACGCCAGGCCTCCCTGTCCATCACCAACTCCCGGAGTTCACTCAAACTCATGTCCACAGAGTCGGTGATGCCATCCAGCCATCTCATTCTCGGTCGTCCCCTTCTCCTCCCGCCCCCAACCTTTCCCAGGATCAGAGTCTTTTCCAGTGAGTCAACTCGTCGCATGAGGTGGCCAAAGTATTGCAGTTTCAGCTTTAGCATCAGTCCTTCCAATGAACACCCAGGATCGATCTCCCTTAGAATGGACTTGTTGGATCTCCTTGCAGTCCAAGGGACTCTCAAGAGTCTTCACCAACACCACAGTTCAAAAACATCGATTCTTCGGCGATCAGCCTTCTTCACAGTCCAACTCTCTCATGGAATGTACTAAAAACAGGTGTCAGGCCAGATTTGGTCAATGTGCCAACCCCTAGTATAAAAGATAATATCTCAAATCAAAGAATATACAAATAAATAGAAGGATATTCAGTGTCTGTAGATTGGAAGAATTAATATTGTTAAAATGGCCATAGTACCCAAAGCAATCTACAGATTTAATGCAATCCCTATCAAAATACCTGTGACATTTTCCACAGAACTAGAACAAATAATCCTAAAATTCATATGGGACCACAAAAGACTGCAAATTGTCAAAGTAATCTTGAGAAAAATGAACAAAGCAAGAGGAATCAGGCATCCTGACTTCAGGCTATCCTGCAAAGCTATAGTAATCAAAATAGTATGGTACTGGCAGCAAAACAAACACAGATCAATGGGACAGAACAGCCCAGAAATAAACCCACACACCTACAGTCAATTAATCCACAACAAAGGAGGCAAGAATCCATAATGGAAACAAAACAGAATTTTTAATAAGTAGTGCTAGGAAAACTGAACAGCTATATGCAAAAGAATGAGACTAGAATATTTCCTCACACCGTATACAAAACTCAAAATGGATTAAAGACCTCGAACCATAAAACTCCTAAAAGAGAATATAAGCAGAATACACTTTGACATAAGTCATAGCAATATTTTTTTGGATCTGTCTACTAAGACAAAAGAAAAAAGCAAAAATAAACAAATGGTACCTAATTAAGCTTAAAAGTTTTTGCACAGCAAGGGAAACCACTGACAATATGAAAAGCCAAGCTACAAATAGGAAAAAAAAATTTTAATTATATGACCAACAAGGGGTTAATATCCAAAATATATAAACAGCTCGTACAACTCAATTTATTAAAAAAAAATTTTAAGTGGGTGTGCATGCTAAGTCACTTCAGTCATGTCCGAGTCTTTGTGATCTTATGGACCATAGCTAAGCTTCTCTATCCAATGGATTCTCCAGGCAAGAATACTGGAGTGGATTGCTATGTCCTCCTTCAGGGGATCTTTCAGACCCAGGGATCAGACATGTATCTCTTACATCTCCTGCATTGACAGGCAGATTCTTTACCACTTGTGCCAAAGACTTCAGTAGACATTTTTCCAACGAAGACGTACAGATGCCAAAAAGGCACATGAAAAGATGCTCAACATCCCTAATTATTAGAGAAATGCAAAGCAAAGCAAGGAGATATCACCTCACACCTTCCCTAATGGCTATCTTTCATCAAAAAGCCCACAAATAACAAATGTTGGAGAGGATGTGAATATAAGGGGAAACTTGTACAGTGTTGGAGGGAATATAAATTAAGGCAGCCACTATGGAAAACAGTAGGGCGGTTCCTCAAAAAATTAAAAATAGGACTACCATATGATACAGCAATTCCATTCCTGGGTATGTATCCAGAAAAAAAAATGAAAACTAATTTGAAAAGATAGATGTATTTCCAATGCCCATAGCAGAATTATTTACAAAAGCCAAGATATGGAAGCAATCCATGATGCCATCAGCAGATGAATGGATAAAGACGTGGTACATATAGTCAGTAGAATATTACTCAGCCATAAAAAAGAATAAAATTTTGCAACAACATGGATAGACCTGGAGGGTATTATGCTTCGTGAAACTTCAGAAAAAGACAAGTACTGTACATTATTACTTACACATATAATCTAAAAAAATAAAAAATAAAACGAATATAACAAAACAGATCACAGATACAACAGAACAACCTAGTGGTTACCAGTGGGAAGAGAGATGAGGGAGAGGTAAAATAGGGGTAGGAAATTAAGAGGTACAAATGACTATGTATAAAATAAATGAGATACAGGGTATATTGTACAGCACAGGGAAAACAGTCAACATTTTATAACTTTAAATGAAGTGTAACCTATAAAAAATATTTAGTCACTATCCTATACAAGTGAAATGAATTCAACATTGTAAACCAAATATATTTTAATTAAAAAAATAAACATATAAGTAAATAAAAGATAACAGCTCACATTGGACAGTTTTCTCACAAAAGCAATGCAGGTTAACTCCTTTTGGTGTAGTAATTTAGCCAAGTTTGGCGGTTTTCTAAATTAGAATATTTTTGAGATTATATTATATATAAAATTCTTGATTGTTTCTATAAACATTGTCAGAGGAAATTGGAAGTAGCTATCCCACGGTAGGTCACTGTCTAAGGTATGACAAAATATACTTAATGCATATCCTGTAAACACATCATCTGTCTTCAGGTGGCATATCATGTAATCTGGAAAGACTTATATATAGTGATTTCTCATTATACATTTGCGTCTGCAAAATCATTGCATCTTGTTTATTTATTCTGCTCCCCAGGCAGTGTAATGAGAGTGTGGTTCAGAGAGCCACTCAAACCATGCTTAAATCCCGGCTTCCCACTTAATACCTGTGTAACTTTAAGAGAATTCATCAAATTCTTTACAATTAATTCCTCACTTACAAGACAAGAAAAATGACAAGAGTATTTGCAGAGTTGCTGTGAAGTGAAAGATCGTGTATCTAAAATGCCTGGGGCAAAGAATGGTTCCTTCTCCTCATTCTGCTTCCAATTTCAAAAAAGTTCCAAAATCCATCTCCTACTCTGAGTTAAGGTGAATTTCCCTCTTTGATTTCTCCTTTGTCTGATTCAGTATGATCATACAAGGAACTATTAATGTTTTTAAAATTTTTATCAGCATTTTATCTACATTTTAAAACACTTTTTTACGGAGAAGGCAATGGCAACCCACTCCAGTATTCTTGCCTGGAAAATCCCATGGATGGAGGAGCCTGGTAGACTGTAGTCCATGGGGTCGTGAAGAGTCGGACACGACTGAACAACTTCATTTTCACTTTCACTTTTTTTACAATGAAGCAGAGTACTCGTTTTATGGAAACATTTAGATGCCTGTTTTTAAAGCACAGAGATTCACAGGACCATCTAAGCATTAACCTCAAGGACATGTGTGTGTGCTAAGTCACTTCAGTCCTGTCCAACTCTTGGCCACCCCATCATGGACTGTAGTTCACCAGGCTCCTCTGTTCATGGGATTCTCCAGATAAGGATACTGGAACGGGTTACTATGCCCTCCTCCAGGGGATCTTCCTGACCCAAAGTGCCAAAAAGCTCCAGAAATCATTCATATTTTCCCTTACAAAACATTAATATCCTTTATGTTTGTAAAAAAAAGAAATACAAGTCTACTTTGTGTTTCTTTTAGATGTACAAACATTTAAAACTGTCAATCTTTCTTTTTTTCATCAAACCAAAAATCTACTGAGAATTTTCATCGAACTGGAAAAAGCTAAGAAAGAAAAAAAAATCTCTTGACAATGAAGAGCAAGTGATCAGAACCAATCAGTTATCTTTCCCAGCTATTTTCTCACTTGCCCCTCAGATCACTGATTTGGCAGAAGGTTCTGGAGTCTGCCTATGCTCAAATTTCAGTTCTTCAACTATAAGGTTGCATAATATTGGGCAAGTTTAGTAACCTTCTCTGTGCCTCAGTTTCCTCTTCTATCAAATGGAGCTAGAATTAGTATCAGTTCACAGGAAGGTCTATAGTGAGGATTAAATTGTGTGTCTCAAACTGGGTCCTCTCACAATTGAGAATGAAATGGGTTTGGGTTCAGGTAGCCTGTCTGGGAGATGCTCCCAGGGAGCAGGGATTGTAAGACAACAGAGGGAGAAACTCCAAGTCCATTCAGATGCATTCATTCTAGGACTGGTTACTGCTCCAAGTCACTTGGCTCAATCCTGCAGGGAGACTTCTGAAGAGCCTTTTATTAATAGAATGACCCTCAAAGTTATACCTTTAAAGGATAGAAAGCTGGAGGCATTAGTCCGCTAACTCCTACTCCTCATTTGTAGCGGTTCACTCCCAGTAGTTTAACTTTCCCCTCACAAGCTGGCTGGCTTGTTCTCTGAGCAGATTTCCTCAGCTTCAGAGGAAGCCCAGAGGCAGGACAGCTGAGGCATGTCCTTGAGGTGAGATGATATCAACAAGCACAGAAGTTTTCATCTTGGCTGCACTAAACACCGATGGCAATAGGTTCAGAAACTCTCTAGCACAATATATGAAACATCAAGCACAACATTTGGAAAATAGTAACTCCTGAATAAATCATAGTTCCTAATATTAATTTTGTTATCAGAATCAACTCTGTGCTATAGAAAGACAAACACTATTCAGCCTTTGGATCCTGAATACTGAATAATAATGACACAGACCCACATAGGAAATGCCAGCAACAGTGCAACTAGCAGAAGGGCACAAAAATAATGAGCTCAGTTAGGACTTCACAGGATTTTAGGTGCCTACAGGGTACTCTGGTGAAGATAACTAACAGACAGGAATTTAGGTCTGGAACTTAGGAGAGAACAGGTAAGAGTGGAAGATGGAAACTCTGGAACCACCAGTATCTACCTTAGAGTTCAAATATTAATATTTGATCATAGAGAAAGACAAGCTGAGTGGAGAAAATTAGAGGGCTAAGAATAGAAACTTAAGCCATAGTAGCATTTAAGAGACTATGAAAAGAGGGCAACACTGGAAATCAAACACAAAATAACTCTGCCAGGGAGGTAGGAGGAAAGCAGGAGAGGCTGGTGTCATGGAAACCAGAGCAGAGAAGAAGAGGAAAGTTTCCAAAAGGAGGGAGTATCCAACAGGGTCAAACACTGCAGAGATCAACATGGAAACAATCAAAAAATGCTCATTACATACATATTTTAAAGTATGTACTTGTTTCTAATGGAGTATGCATTTAGTTGGGAAAAATAGAAACAACAGGGCAATTTAAAGACTGAGACACAGCAGATCTATCAAATTCAATTCAATACAAAAGACTTACTGTGCACCTACAGTGTGCCCGGAGCATAACTGAAACTGAGCATCCAAAAATCACGTAAAACTAAAAACAAACAAAAAAAAATCACATAAAACTAATCATTTAAGTTTCTTTGAATCTCTTATCTTTTTCTGTCCTTGAAAAGTGAGCTTTATAATGTGAACATTTGATATGAAATTGGCCTCAAGCTTTAACTCTATTTGTGTGCATTGCTTATTAGCAAGCATTCCCGATTGCTCTTTCCACACTAGAATGCAAAGCATGTCAGTTGAACAATGGAAGTTATGCAAGCCAACCTCATTATTAATACGCCCACTGGCTTTTCCAAACCTATGTTTAAATATCTTCTTCATTCTAGGATTGGATAGCTTAGTATCTCAAAACAAGAAACCTTGCTGGTTTCGTTGCTGTAATAACCAATCGTCTTTTAGTTTTGTGGTTGGAAGCCATTGGCCACTAGGTGGAGAAAGATACCAAGTGACCCCCTAGCTAAAGGCTGCTGCTGCTGCTGCTGCTAAGTCACTTCAGTCGTGTCCGACTCTGTGTGACCCCACAGACGGAAGCCCACCAGGCATGAACTGAATTTTTAGTTCCCCAGATTCACTTAGTGACTTCTCTAAATAGTAGGTTGGATTCAGTTATGAACAAAGGAAATCTCTATGAATGGTGATGCCAAGTATTCCATTCACTTGGGGGTCATTCTTTTCCCTGGAATCTGTGCATTCACTTTGCAAGAATGAGTTCCCTGCCCTTCTCATCAAGATAACCCTCAGAATTTGAATTAATGAGTTATTGTTCTGCCTCTCAGCCTTGAGCCTTCCACACAGCACTGGTGACATAGTTCTTGCTCCATGAGTGAAATAAAGGGAGGACACCCCATGAGTCATCTTCCAGGCCCAGTACCACACTCAGATACCACCCTTCCCCTCAAAAACACAACCATACCCTTCAGAAATATTTGAATTTTTACTGGGGACCTCAGAAGGACAAAAGATCTTTAGAATCAAAAGTGAGAAAACTCTCAAGGGTGAAATTTGAGAACCATGACTGGCGCACCCATAACTCACCCAGAATCTGTCTTGACCTGAATCATAGTAAATTTACTGTTATCTTGAATAGCTTATGTGAACAGTATTTTGTAGAGAAATCTGTTCCTCTAGTCAAAAGACATTTTTATTCAAGTAAATTTTATTAAAAATTAACTCTATTAAATTCCTTTTTGCTATGTTCTTTGTCTTTCAAACTTTTAAAATCACAATATAATCTTCGTCCTTTTCCTTTCTAAAGTTTTTCTCTAAAACATCTCTCCTAATTTTAATGAATTAATCACTTTCACAAAAGACTTTAAATAAAGGTTTTTAACTTTCTCTTCAAGTAAAGTTATATGTTTATTTTCTCACCCCTCATCCACACATGTCCAAATATGTGAGTTATTTACTGGAAAATATTTCCCACTTTGCCATTAATCACTGTTTGCAGAGAGGAAAAATGAAAAATCATAGTTGTTTCATATATAGGATTTTCTTCTTGTCCAAGAATATTCTAGCATCTGCCAATTTAAATCTTACATAAATTTTAAAATGTAAGAAGTGGATCCTAAGAGTTATTATAAGAAAAAAAATTTTTATAACTATATGAGATGATGGATCTTAACTAAACTTATTAAGGTAATCATTTCAAAATAAGTATGTCCTTATGATTAACAGTTTAAACTTATTTTAAAAATGAAAAGATGAAAGTGAAATAGTGGATGGGCAAAATTAGTCAGAGAAGATTATAACGCTAAAAAGGAAACAGTGAGAAAATGAAAGAAGTAAAGACTGAATGGAAAAACATTTAACAGGGTCGTGGGGTTGTATCTAAAGACTTTGTTGCTGATTTTTATCCCAGGCTCATCCCTTTCTAACCGTCTTTTCAGAATTGATTTCTTACTCCATCTCCAGATTCACTGCTTTTCCTGACGTTTTAGATCTTGTAAAGACGGCAGTAGACTAAAGATAAGCAATAACTTTATTTCAAGGAAAAACCCCTATAAGTAACTTAGTGATTTATTAACTATCAGGTTATTACCTTCTATAACTAACTTAGTTGGCCTGAAAATTGTGAGATCAAATCTTTTATTCTGTTAGATATTTCAGCCTTTAAGAAAGCAAGCCCCATGCATACGTGCTTACTCCACACACAAACAGGATCACAGAACTCAGAGTGAAGACCTTGGGAAGACCTAATCTCAGCCCCATCATTCAAATGAAAGGGTATCGAATCCTGAGGGAGGAAAGCACCTCCCCTTGCATCTCCTAATACTGGTGGATGGATTCAAATCTCAAGGCAGTGCTCAGTGCTCATTCCACATGATAATTTTCCTGAAATAAAGCCGAGTTCAGCCTGCACTTTGTTTGGTGCTCTAAGACAACAGACACTGACTTCCACCAGCAGAAGCAAACAGCATCGTCTGTACAGCTCAGATGTCTCTAACTGCTGGAGTTTAGCACATGAAGGGCTCGGAGGGCCATGAGCCCAAGACTCAAATTTAGACTTCATTATTTCACTTTATCTTTGATTAAGATTAACATTCAGTTACAGAAAGACATAAACCAAACTGAAAGACATTTCCCACACAACTTCAAACTTGGATCCCTTGCAGACCACCCTGGAGGGCACCAGGATCCCATGAATAATGCAATCATGTTGCATGATACTTTCTGTGTGTACGTGCGTGTGCTACCAACACTGATTTGTTAGATACAGTTATGTAAACTACATATCTGCTTTTGCATTTCACTGCTTCATATACCGGAAGGTTCAAAAATGAAAATGCTCAGAACTCTTCGGCTATCTGAGAAGCTCTGCTGACAGGAATACCAGATTGTGTTGTAGGAAAATAGGGAATTCCTCCAACACGGAGGCACCATTCATTACGCACACTCATCCTCTGCTGGGTGTTCTATTTGGAGTTTTGTAATATTATACCATACAATAACATATGTCATCCTCATGACATAGGTACTGTTATAGCACCCAGTTTACAGATGAGGAAAGGAGGTTTAGGTTAAGGGCTCTAGCACAGATGACTAGTATGTAATTGAGGCAGAACTAGAGAGAACCCAGTCCTGGCTGACACCAAAGCCATACTCTCACCCCTCTGGATCACCACCTCTCATGGTGGGTTAATTTCCATGACAAAACCCTACTGGTTCAGAAAACTCCATGGAAAGTCTTCAACCCCCACCTAGTGACCTATTGAAACTAAAGTGTTAGTCCCTCAGTCGTGTTTGACTCATTGCCACCCCATGAAATGTAGCCCACCAGGCTCCTCTGTCCACAGAATTCTCCAGGCAAGAATACTGGAGTGGGTAACCATTCCCTTCTCCAGGGGATCTTCCTGACCCAGGGATCAAACCCAGGGATCAAATTCTCCTGTATTGCAGGCAGATTCTTTACCATCTGAGGTATTAACCACATAATAAGCTCTTCCCCTCAGCCCATAGTACTCTTATTAACAAGGAGGAAGTGAGACACTCCAGCCTATGCCAGAAACAGTCTGTGTGATAGTCTGAGTGTGTACATTACATTCAGAGCTTAATGTTGGAGACATGAGGGCTAACTGCTGGTTGACTTACCTGTAATCCTGTACCCTTTCCCTGACCTCTGTTTCTCATACTAACCATTTTTCAGTCCCAGTTTTACATGATAATCTATTGAATTAGTGCATTTATGGCTCATTCCTCAGCTTTTCTGCCTGCTTCCAAATAATAACCAAATCCTGTTTCTGTTTCTTTCTCTATTAACTCCAAAAGACAATGTTTTTGTCCAGTATGCTCTCAGCCTCCATGATACGCCAAACCACATCAAAGCCTAAAGTTATGTGAACTACTTACCTAAGACTCACCCTCACACGTGAGTTCAGTCGTGTCTGACTCTGTGACCCCATGGACTGTAGCCCACTATGCTCCTCTGTCTATGGGATTTTCCAGGCAAGAATACTGGAGTGGGTTGCCATGCCCTCCTCCAGGGGATCTTCCCGACCCAGAGATCAAACCCTTGTGTCTCCTGTATTGGCAGGCAGGTTCTTTACCACTAGCTCCACCTATGAAGAGCTCACCCAGAACTGGGACCAGGTAAAGACAGAAAAATGGTTAATTTGTCCCAGTGTCTCACTCTATTCACTCCGTGTATAAGTCTCTTCTGCTCTATTCTCCCCAGACCTCTTATGCCCACAAACTACTCTGAATTCCTATAGTTAGGAAAGATCATGATATTACTAACTATATGATTGACTGTTCCTTATCTTGCAGAGGACTCCTGGAGGGAACAATGCCCTTGGTAGAATTTCAGATACTGTGTACCTGGTAGAGAGATTATTTTGGTAGGCGTATTCATTATAATATTTAAGCGGTTATTTGGTTACACAAAGTTGACCCTTCTTGGAGTCAAGCACGACTCAGAGGATGGCCAGGTTTCTGCCCCCTTCCCTGAGGCAGGATGAGGCACCCTAGGGAAGAACAGAAAACCCAACCCACCCAGTGAGGAAAGCCAGGCTTCAAGGACAAGTGCAGGCCAAGAAACAGAACACACAGTTTCCAGAGGATTCACAGCAACAGAGAAAGGAAGTGGTCAGTCAAGCTTCATCTCCAGGAACATCCTAAAACTGGAAGGAGTGTCCCAACAGACAAGTGAAACAGTAAGGGGAGATTCACCCTGGAGCAGGTCACATTCTGAGATCCAAGCTAGAAAGAGCCATGGGGAAACTTAGCAGCCAGACTGAGGAGCAGAAGTGCTGCTTGAATTCCTGGCAGGAGGAATTACCAGACCAACAGAGGTCACTGACTCTAAAGGGACCAAGATACGAGGCATGTATCTGAGATATCAGTTCAATTCAGTTCAGGTTCTCAGCCATGTCTGACTCTTTGTGACCCCATGGACTGCAACATACCAGGCCTCCCTGTCCATCACCAACTCCCAAAGTTTACTCAAACTCATGTCTATTGAGTCGATGATGCCATCCAACTATCTCATCCTCTGTCGTCCCCTTCTCCTCCTGCCTTCAATCTTTCCCAGCATCAGGGTCTGTTCAAAAGAGTCAGTTCTTCATATCAGGTGGCCAAAATATTGGAGTTTCAGCTTCAGCATCAGTCCTTCCAATGAATATTCAGGACTGATTTCTTTTAAGATGGACTGGTTGGATCTCCTTGCAGTCCAAGGGACTCTCAAGAGTCTTCTCCAACACCACAGTTCAAAAGCATCAATTCTTCTGAGATATCAATTTGGCTCAAAAAATAAGACAGGAATCTGTCTCTTACATATAAATGGGAAGCCAGAGTCTCAGGACAAACTTCCCTAATCAGAATGGAGACACAGTTCGGAGCTGGACTCTGTGTTCTGACCCCTGAACAGAGTCCTACAGGTTCTCTGTGAGTTGTCAGAATGAAGACTTGGCTGCTGCTGGCCCAGCAACTGAAAGAATGGTGGTCCCAGTTTGGAGGTCTGAGGATTAGATTGGGCCATAAGCCTATATAACACATTGTGCTAAAGAGAAGGCTTCCTATGCACACAAAGGTAAATCTGTCAGCACAGCTCTCGGCAAGTGGATATCTTAATGTTCTTTATAAAAAGATGCCCATCCCAGTTGGGCACAGACTTGTGCAGGTCACAGCCTGGTATCTGGAACACAGGTAGATTCTAGCTGCTTTCTTATTCCTCAATCAGCCACCCTTAGGCAGTCAACAACCTGTCCAACCATACCCAGCTGACCTGGAAAGTATCATACAATGGCTTAATAATAGGAGAAAGCCTGTTCTGGAAAAGTGTAGAATCAGGGGCAAGGAAAGGACTTTCTTTCTCTCCTCTAAGGTATAACCAAGCCTCATCCACCTACCCCATCGAACATAAAAAGTAGAATCAAGAGGAACGTTCATCAGCAGCTGATCAAAAGACTTATTTCCTCTCAGAAAGGACATTTCAATATGAATTCAAGCTAAGTAATCTGAGAAACTCCAAAATAAATGCTTTGGCAAGAACATGCGTTTCATGACTTTCTTTTCATAGACCAGTTATGTTCTTTCTTTGTTTTTTTCCAGGCCTGCCTAACAAGAGCTTTTATTATCTATGACCAAGTGGAAGATAAGTTGGACAGATGCACCATTCCAAGGCCAAGATCCTCACAGCAGTTTTTTTTTTTTTTTTTTTTCTAGAAGCAACATCTGGCTGTATGGCTCTTTTCCCCTTGGAGATGCAGCGGCTGTGGACGTGGCTGGCTGCTCAGTTTGTTTGCAGCTGTAGAACTGCATCCCGAGTTGTTTCTGGCATAAGCTGCAGCTGGGCAACATCTGACTTTGTCCTTCTATAGCCTCCCCCATCCTTTTATATAAAGCAGACCCCAAAGGAGTTGGGGCAAGATTCCGCATGATGTCAGCCTTCTGGCCATATGCCCTCGGTAGACATTGAAATTGAGGCCCAGTGGTGTAGGGACCAGCATTCTGTACCATGTGAAGGTTTAGGAAAGAGCATAATCGCATCAGTCAGGCAGGAGCTGGGGGGAAAAACGAGTTCTGTTCACAGGGGAGATGAAATGAAAAATCTTTCTCGAGCATGGGTACTTTCCTGTCAGTGACGCCTGAAAATAAAGAATGAAGAGAGGAACCTATAAAGATGCTCATGAGAGAAAGGAGGCCAACAGTCCCCAAGGGTTCCAGGAATACCTTTGAATTGGAAGGATTCCAGTCTGATAACTTTTTGAAAACAATGTTTTCATTTTCCAAATGATACATAGTCACTGATGAAACTATAGAAAAAGAAAGTAAAAAATACACACCTAGAGAGAACCCTATTTCTATCATCCAAACTCAGCCCATTTGGGATATTTCCTTCCTTTTTTATTCTCCTAGTATATAGAATGAGGAGAGGATCTCCCTAGATTCACTCACATGTTATGTATGTTTTTATATTTTGTATATGAGATTAAATTATAAAAATTTTGCCACGTTAATATTCTCCTTAACCATTTTTAATGGCTACATAATTAGGCATTGATGTCAATTTTCTAAATTAACATTATTTAGGTTCAGAGGTCACTGAAGAAATATTTTCAAAAAGGAAACAGAATCAGTAATAAATAAGTAAATAAAAATAAAGATTGGATTTAGACAATGAGAAGGAATAAAAAGTTGACGGAAACTGAAAGATTTGTATAGACTGGGAAACTAGCAGGATGATAATACAAATACAAATAGTAGAAATTCTGAAGCTGGACCTTAGAGCTTGTCTAGCTCTTTGCTACTCAAAGTGTGGTCCTAAAACCACCAGCATCATCTGGGAGTGTATTAGGAGGATGAGCAGAATCTCATCCTCCACCCCAGACCTACTGAATCAGAACCTGCATTTTCCAAAGACCTTTGGGGAGCTCATTTGTGCGTTAAAGATCAAGGATCCTTGGTTTAGAACAATTTCCTCCCCTATCCAGAGAGGTAAAATCTGACCATAGTCACACACTTGTTAGCCACAACCCTGGTTTCTGTTGTCTCTCTACTAAACCAAGACCAAGATTGGTACTATTCAACTAGTAATAATAGCAGATAATATTTATCAGTAACTATGTGCCAGGAATTATTCAAATTGTTTTACATTTAATCCTTATAACAACCCTACTAGTGTCCCTATTTTATAAATAATTTTTAAATAACTTGCCCAAGGCCAGATCGTAATTGACAGAGCTGAGACAGAGCTCCATTACTTGAGCTCCTAACCACTGAACTAGATGGGTAGATGGACCATTTTGCTACACTTTAGCTTAGCTTATCTGACACATGTCACACTTGAGTATGTTAGAGACCTACCCAAGGGCCAGTGTGCAGAGCTATATGGATCTGAACCAAAAAGTCTAGTTCCAAAGCCCCCACTTGCTCTTAATGAATCACTAGGCCAGCAGAACTACAAAAGAGAACAGTACGTCTTGCTGTCTGAAAATCACTACAGCCAATGTAAGGAGTCTTAATCTGCAAGAAGTCACCTATATGTTAGGCTTCCTTTCTATTGAGTTTTCTATTATTTTCTATTTACCCATTATTGATTTCTTCTCCCAATTTATTCATTCACCTTAATCTTTTATCATGCCTGTTTTTTCTTTATTAGTTATTATAGCACTGCTCAGAAGACTATGTCAGAAGACAGTCTCTGCCCTCCTAGATTTTCCAATGCAAAAAGAAAGATAAAGATTAAATAAATAATTATATGAAATATGAATATACTGATAATATATTATTTATATGGATATGTTTAACTTCAAGTAGTGCTATGAAGGAAAATTACAAGTCCTGAGGAAAACCAGCATGGGCTGGTGGCCTCATCTTGGAGTCAACCTTAGTCAGGTTTACCCACTCCCTGCAATTTCACACACACATTACCTTCCTTCATCATTGCCTCTCCATCTAAACATCAAACTCATTTTACAAATAGTCACATTTTTTTTCAAATCAGAAAACTTTCTAACATCCCCATTAAATTCAGTACCTGAATTACTTTCCTACTGCTGTTATAACTAATTACCATAAAATTGTCAACATCTGCTGGATCATGGAGAAAGCAAGAGAGTTCCAGAAAAACATCTATTTCTGTTTCATTGACTATGCCAAAGCCTTTGACTGTGTGGATCACAATAAACTGTGGAAAGTTCTGAAAGGGATGGGAATACCAGACCACCTGACCTGCCTCTTGAGAAACCTATATGCATGTCAGGAAGCAACAGTTAGAACTGGACATGGAACAACAGACTGGTTCCAAATAGGAAAAGGAATATGTCAAGGTTGTATATTGTCACCCTGCTTATTTAACTTATATGCAGAGTACATCATGAGGAACGCTGGGCTGGAAGAAGCACAGGCTGGAATCAAGATTGCCGGGAGAAATATCAATAACCTCAGATACGCAGATGACACCACCCTTATGGCAGAAAGTGAAGAGGAACTCAAAGGCCTCTTGATGAAAGTGAAAGAGGAGAGTGAAAAGTTTGGCTTAAAGCTCAACATTCAGAAAACGAAGATCATGGCATCTGGTCCTATCACTTCATGGCAAATAGATGGGGAAACAGTGGAAACAGTGTCAGACCTTATTTTGGGGGGCTCCAAAATCACTGCAGATGCTGATTGCAGCCATGAAATTAAAAGACTCTTACTCCTTGGAAGGAAAGTTATGACCAACCTAGACAGCATATTAAAAAGCAGAGACGTTACTTTGCCAACCAAGGTCCATCTAGTCAAGGCTATGGTTTTTCCCGTGGTCATGTATGGATGTGAGAGTTGGACTGTGAAGAAAGCTGATCACCGAAGAATTGATGCTTTTGAACTGTGGTGCTGGAGAAGACTCTTGAGAGTCCCTTGGACTGCAAGGAGATCCAACCAGTCCATTCTAAAGGAGATCAATCCTGGGTGTGCATTGGAAGGACTGATGCTAAAGCTGAAACTCCAATACTTTGGCCACCTCATGCAACGGGTTGACTCAATGGAAAAGAGTCTGATGCTGGGAGGGACTGGGGGCGGGAGGAGACGGGGACCACAGAGAATAAGATGGCTGGATGGCATCACCGACTCAATGGACATGAGTTTGAGTGAACTCCGGGATTTGGTGATGGACAGGGAGGCCTGGCATGCTGTGATTCATGGGGTCGCAAAGAATCGGACACGACTGAGCGACTGAACTGAACTGAAAGTGGCCTAAAACAAATTTATTATTTTAAAGTTCTGGAGGTAAGTAGTCCAAAATGGATCTCCCTGGCCCCTAAATTGCTAAAATCAAGGTGTGGCAGGGCCTCGTTCCTTTTAGAGGCTCTCGAGGGGATTGATTTCCTGGCCTTTCCTGGATTTTAGAGGCTCTCCCCGTCTAGCCAGCAACTGCATAACCCTGACCTCTACTTCTGTTGTCACATCTCCTTCTCTATGACTCTTCTACCCACTCTTTCACTTATGGGGATGGCTTACATTGAGCCCATCTGGATAATTCAGGATGATCTCCCTAACTCAAGATTCATCACTTAATTCCATCTGCAAAGTTCCCTTTGCCATGTGTAATAACACAGGTTCAGGGGACTGGGAGGTGGATGTGTCTGGGGGTCGTTATCCTGCTACAACAGCAGGCTCATGCTGTCCCGCACCCTGTTCCTAGGCTGTGTCTGCACCTAGTAGCTTCATCCTATCGCCACTGTCTCCATCTCATTCTTTCCCCTCATAATACAACCACGTAATGATTCCAGGAACACACCAGCTAAACAGGAAGAAGGAAGCATAATGGGGCAAGCCCTGAACCACACTTTTCCACTGGAGCATAGCCTTTCTCATTTTTTTTTTCAAACAAAGCTTTTGTCTTGGACTTGATTTTCTAAAAAAAAGCCAAAACAGCACATTTCCTGATTGAGAATGTGCCTGCAAAACAACAGAAAGACTGTCATTTTTTCCAGGTAATTTTTATAAAGGAAAAAGTTACACTGAAGCAGTTCATTATATTGGTAACGACACTGGGAAGGTTGATTAGAATGGATCAAAAGGAACTTCGACTCCAAAAATCTATCCCCAAAACAATTAGAGATGAAGCACAATGATGTATAATCATTTAAAAATGAAGAGGTTAAAACAACCTAATTATTCAAGGTTATAGGATTGAAATAAAAGATTGCAGGATTGAATTATTATATGTTTGTGCAGTGGTTCACTCTGTAGCCTTTTAAATAATATTGTGATACATATTAAGTGACATGGAAATAGAGTAGTGACATCAATTTTCAGAACCATGCAGCATGGTTAATTAGTATACATGATTATGTTCAGAATTATATCACTAAGATAACCACAGAGTTTTTTTTTTTTAGTTCTTTTGACTTTATCTGTGATTTTCTAATTGTTCCACTATAACTTAGGTTACTAAGCAATAAAAAAGCAGAGCTTTTCAAGCAGAGTTTACTGACGAAAACATACAGATATTTAATCATTAAAATAATAACAATAATAACCAGAATGCATTTAGTTATTTTCATTTTGCAAAGCATACTCTTATGCAAATTTTATACCCTCTTAAATGATTTGGACACTAGCCAGGAATATTTACATCCTAAACAATCAATGAGAATCCACATAGCCAAAAATAGCAGACAGAAGATCACTTTTACCATCTAACCCTCTCCCCATGATCCCTTATGCTCTTGTCACACAGAACTTCCACCGTTCTTTCAAACATGCCACACTTACTGTCACCATAGGACCTATACACTGACTGTCCCCTCTGCTTGACACACTCTTCCCACAGATCTTCTCATGGCTGGCTCTTTCTTATCATTTAAGAATCAAATGTCACCTCCTCCTCCTCAAAGAAGTCTTTCCTCATTACCTCAACTAAAATACTGCCCCCACCCCTTCTCCCAGGCAGTTTTTCCATGGCACCTGTCGAAATTATTTTCCCCTTTAAGGTGTTGGTTTACAGTGTGCATCTTCTCCCCATTCCCATCCTTTTCTTACCCTAAAATGCAAAGTACATGAAAACAAGGCTATTTTTTGCTCTGTTCACTAATTCCTAGAACATGCCTCATACACAGGAGGGACTCAATACATTGCTTATTAAATAAAAGAATTACTTGAAAACTGTATCTATTGCCTTATAGAACATGAGCTACAGGAGAGTTTTATTTTTCTTTGCAGCATTCAGTTCCTTACCATGATTCTGGAAGGGTCTTTACTCTTTTTTTTTTTAAATAGAATCATCATGTATATAGAGTGAAATACACAGATCTTAGGTGTACAATTTGATGAATTTTGACAATTATATAAGCTCACTTAACCCCAACCAACATATATAGCTTTTAAATCACTCTAGCAAGTTTACTTTACAAACCTTTCTAGGTGTCTCCACAGAGGCAATAATTATTCTGATTTCTATCACTATAGATTGGAACTCCCTGTTTTGGAGATTCATATAAAAGAAACAATATAGTACTATGCTCTTTTTTTGACTGCATGCTGTCATTCATTATACTTCTAAGATTTACCCATATTGTTGCATTTAGCAATAATTTATTCATTCTCAATACTGTGCAGTATTACATTATGTGAATATTTTTCTATTCTTTTATTTGCAGACATGTGACTTAGTCCCAGTCTGGGGTATTATAAATAAAGCTGGTAGAAACATCCTTGTATAAGTATTTTTGTTAATATCCATTTTCATTTTTCTTGGCGAAATAACCAGGAATAGGATTACTGGGCTATACAGTATTTATATAGTTTAACTTTAGACAAAAAACCGTCAAACTGTTTCTCCAAAATAGCTGTGCTGCTTTACATTAACATCAGCAAAGCATGGAAGCTCTGTCATTTCACATTCTCACTGACGGTGTTGTCAATCTTTTTAACTTGGAACATTCTGGCAAGCATGACATGACATACCCCTGTGGTTCTAAATTGCACTCTCCTCATGACAAATGATGCTAAGTACCGTTCATGCATTTGTAGTTCATTTTTATATCTTCTGAATAAAATGCCTGCCTGTTCAGCTATTTTGTCCATTTTCTCATGTGGATGGTGTGGGTTTTGATGTCTTCGCTATAGCAGGTGTTTGTTATATTCTGGTTGTGAGTTCTTTGCCAGATGCATAGATTATAGCTACTGTCTCCTAGTCTGTGACTTACCTGTTCATTTCCTTAATGATGCCTATAGATAAACTGAGGTTTTCAACTGAAGTCCAGTTTATCTTTTTATTCTATAGCTAATGCTTTATGTGGAACATTCTGAAAGAGATGGGAATCCCAGACCACCTGACCTGCCTCTTGAGAAACCTGTATGCAGGTCAGGAAGCAACAGTTAGAACTGGACATGGAATAACAGACTGGTTCCAAATAGGAAAAGGTGTACGTCAAGGTTGTATATTGTCACCTTGCTTATTTAACTTATATGCAGAGTACATCATGAGGAATGCTGGGCTGGAAGAAGCACAAGCTGGAATCAAGATTGCTGGGAGAAATATCAATAACCTCAGATATGCAGATGACACCACCCTTATGGCAGAAAGTGAAGAGGAACTCAAAAGCCTCTTGATGAAAGTGAAAGAGGAGAGTGAAAAGGTTGGCTTGAAGCTCAACATTCAGAAAACAAAGATCATGGCATCTGGTCCCATCACTTCATGGGAAATAGATGGAAAAACAGTGGAAACAGTGTCAGACTTTGTTTTTTTGGGCTCCAAAATCACTGCAGATGCTGATTGCAGCCATGAAATTAAAAGACGAAGGAAAGTTATGACCAACCTTGATAGTATATTAAAAAGCAGAGACATTACTTTGCCAACCAAGGTCCGTCTAGTCAAGGCAATGGTTTTTCCCGTGGTCATGTATGGATGTGAGAGTTGGACTGTGAAGAAAGCTGATCACCGAAGAATCAATGCTTTTGAACTGTGGTGTTGGAGAAGACTCTTGAGAGTCCCTTGGACTGCAAGGAGATCCAACCAGTCCATTCTAAAGGAGATAGATCCTGGGTGTTCATTGGAAGGACTGATGCTGAAGCTGAAACTGCAATACTTTGGCCACCTCATGCGACAAGTTGACTCACTGGAAAAGACTCTGATGTTGGGAAAGGTTGGGGGCGGGAGGAGAAGGGGACGATGGAGAATGAGATGGCTGGATGGCATCACCGACTCTGTGGACATGAGTTTGAGTGTACTCCGGGAGTTGGTGATGGACAGGGAGGCCTGGCGTGCTGTAATTCATGGGGTCGAGGAGAGTCGGAACTGAACTGAACTGAACTGAATGCTTTATGTATCCTGATAAGAAATCTTTATATGCCCCAAAGTCAGAAAAATACTCTCCCATTTTGAATCAATATTATATATGGTATATAGTAGGAATTGGTACTCATCTTTCTCATACACTTATCTTGTTCTTTCAGTACCATCTGCTGGAACACCATCATTTTTACCTATTGAATTGCTATGGTGTCTTTGCTGAAAATTAGTTGACCATAAAAAAAGAGTGGATCTATTTCCAAACTACTGTATTCCATAGATCTATTTTTCTATCCTTAGTTTAATATCATGCTAGCTTGATTGCTGTATCTTCATAGTTAATCTTGGAATCAGGTAATGTAATTTCTCCAATTTTGTCCTTTTTTTAAAGATTATTAGTAATTTCTATTTCTTATACAAGTTTTATAAGTTGTATCTTTCAATTAAGTTATTGAATGTCTTGACAGAGTTATTCATTATATTCTTCTATACTTTCAGTGTCTGAGATTTGTAGTTATGTCTTAACTTTCACTCCTGCTAATAATAATTTGTAAGGTTTTTTTTTCCATCTTCATCAGTTTTGCTAGGAGTACATCAATCTTATTAAACCTTTAAGATTCAGTTTGGGCTTTGTTGTTTTTCTTTATTTGGCCATTGTGTCTGGTTACTTTAAAGATTTTCTCTTGTTTTAGAGAGACGGCAACAAGATGGCGGAGGAATAGGACGGCGAGACCACTCTCTCCTCCACAAATTCATCAAAAGAACATTTGAACACGAGTAAAGTCCACAAAACAACTTCTGAATGCTGGCAGAGGACGTCAGGCACCCAGAAAAGCAGCCCATTGTCTTCGAAAGGAGGTAGGAAAAAACATAAAAGATAAAAAGCGAGACAAAAGAAGTAAGGACGGAGCTCCGTCCCGGGAAGGGAGGCTTTAAAAAGAGAGAAGTTTCCAAACACCAGGAAACATTCTCACTGGTGAATCTGTGGCGAGCCTTGGAAGCTCAGAGGGCCACATAACCCTCTTTTTTTTTTAAGATTTTTTTAAAACCCACAGATTACCCGCCAAACGGTAACTCCCAGCGGAGAAGCAGCGCAGACGCCTGCATACGCCATTAGCAGCGGGGGCTGGGCAGGGAGGAGCCGGCTGAACTGCTTAGAGAGAGGACTGGGCTTGAATGCCGCGAGAACAATTTGAGAGAACTGGGGAGAGCAAAGCAGACTGTGGGATAGCTTCCCCACGAAAAGGCGGAAAGCTCTAACCTATGACTCGGCCAGCCCCGCTCACAGAATAAAGGACTGAGCAGAATGAGCCGGCTGCGGCTGGCCCATCCCCCATCCCCCGCCGAGACAGGCAGGGAGCGCAGCCAGAGCCGGAGCGGGCAACCGCGGCCCCAGAAAGGCATCTGATACAAACTGAAGACAGGCTTGTTGCTAATCAGGACTTCTTGGGCTCGGGCCAGTCGATATCCCCCTGAGAAGGTGCGCCGGTTGTACACCCAGAAAACTGAGTGGCGGGGACTGGGGAGGCGATAAGTCGCAGAGACCGCGCTCACCAAACACCTGGTCCCCTGAGCTGCTCGGACCGGGGAAGGCACAAAACGCAGGCCCAACCAAGTCTGCGCCTTTGTGGAGTACCTGAGAACCTGAACTTGAGCCGCTCAGACCTGGGAAGTGCATACAACCCGGTGCCGGCCTCAGACCATTCCCGGCAGAGCAACCTAGAGCCTGTGCAGTCTAGACCGGGACAGCATACGTGCTGTGAGCGGGGGCAAACCCAGTGTGGCCGAGACGCTGCGAGCACTCCCCACAGACGCCAGAGATAATTGACTGCAGCGTTCCTCCCTTCCCAGAACAGGACTGAACAACTGAGCCTTAAAAAGTGTCCACCCACCCCCTAGTATCAGGGCGGAAATTAGACACTGAAGAGACCAGCAGACAGAAGCTAAAACAGAGGGAACCACCTTGGAAATGACAGATAGAGACGTCTAGAGACTACTCCAAGAATAAGACCAAAAACCAGAGGCAAGAGGCTTAAGCCCGAATCCTGAGAACACCAGAGAAGTCCTGACTCTAGGGAACATTAATCGATAAGAGCTCATCAAACGTCTCCATACCTACGCTAAACCCAAGGGTCAACAAGTTCCAGAGCAAGACATACCACGCAAATTCTCCAGTAACACAGGAAACTAGCCCTGAGCTTCAATATACAGGCTGCCCAAAGTCACTCCAAACCCACTGACATCTCATAACTCATTACTGGACACTTCATTGCACTCCAGAGAGAAGAAATCCAGCTCCACCCACCAGAACACCGACACAGGCTTCCATAACCAGGGAACCTTGACAAGTCACCTGTCCAACCCCACACACAGCAAGGAAACTACATAATAAAGAGAACTCCACAAACGGCCAGAAGAGGAAAAGGCCACCCCAAGCAAAGCATTATAAGCAAGATGAAGAGGCAGAGAAATACCCAGCAAGTAAAGGAACAAGATAAATGCCCACCAACAAAAACAAAAGAGGAAAATATAGGGAATCTACATGAAAAAGAATTTCGAATTTTGGTGGTGAAAATGATTCAAAATCTTGAAAGCAAAATGGAGTTACAGATAAATAACCTGGAGAAAAGGATTGAGAAGATGGAAGAAAGGTTTAATAAGGACTTAGAGGAAATAAAAAAGAGTCAATATACAATGAATAATACAATTGATGAGATCAGAAACACTCTGGAGGGAACAAACAGTAGAATAACAGAGGCAGAAGACAGGATAAGCGAGCTAGAAGATAGAATTGTAGAAATAAATGAAACAGAGAGGAATAAAGAAAAACAAATTAAAAGAAATGAGAACAATATTAGAGACCTCTGGGACAATGTTAAACGCTCCAACATTCGAATCATAGGAATCCCAGAAGAAGAAGACAAAAAGAAAGACCATGAAAGAATACTTGAGGAGATAATAGTTGAAAACTTCCCTAAAATAGGGAAAGAAATAATCACCCAAGTCCAAGAAACCCAGAGAGTCCCCAACAGGATAAACCCAAGGTGAAATACTCCTAGACACATATTAATCAAATTAACAAAGATCAACACAAAGAACAAATATTAAAAGCAGCAAGGGAAAAACAGCAAATAACACACAAGGGGATTCCCATAAGGATAACAGCTGATCTTTCAACAGAAATTCTTCAGGCCAGGAGGGAATGGCAAGACATACTTAAAGTGATGAAAGAAAATAACCTACAGCCCAGACTACTCTACCCAGCAAGGATCTCATTCAAATATGAAGGAGAAATCAAAAGCTTTACAGACAAGCAAAAGCTGAGAGAATTCAGCATTAACAAACCAGCTCTCCAACAAATGCTAAAGGATCTTTTCTAGACAGGAAACACAGAAAGGGTGTATAAACTCGAACCCAAAGCAATAAAGAAAATGGCTACGGGATCGTACTTATCAATAATTACCTTAAACATAAATGGGTTGAATGCCCCAACCAAAAGACAAAGGCTGGCTGAATGGATACAAAAACAAGACCCCCATATATGTTGTCTGCAAGAGACCCACCTCAAAACGAGGGACACATACAGACTGAAAGTGAAGGACTGGAAAAAGATATTCCATGCAAATAGAGACCAAAAGAAAGCAGGAGTAGCAATACTCATATCAAATAAAATAGACTTTAAAACAAAGGCTGTGAAAAGAGACAAAGAAGGAAACTACATAATGATCAAAGGATCAATCCAAGAAGAAGATATAACAATTATAAATATTTATGCACCCAACATAGGAGCACCGCAATATGTAAGACAATTACTAACAAGTATGAAAGGGGAAATTAACAATAATGCAATAATAGTGGGAGATTTTAATACCCCACTTACATCTATGGATAGATCAACTAAACAGAAAATTAACAAGGAAACACAATCTTTAAATGATACAATAGACCAGTTAGACCTAATAGATATCTATAGGACATTTCACCCCAAAACAATGAATTTCACCTTTTTCTCAAGTGCACATGGAACCTTTTCCAGGATAGATCACATCCTGGGCCATAAATCTAGCCTTGGTAAATTCAAAAAAGTTGAAATCATTCCATGCATCTTTTCTGACCACAATGCAGTAAAATAAGATCTCAATTATGGGAGAAAAACTATTAAACATGCCAACATATGGAGGCTGAACAACACGCTGCTGAACAACGAACAAATCATAGAAGAAATCAAAAGAGAAATCAAAATATGCAGAGAAATGAATGAAAATGAAAACACAACAACCCAAAACCTCTGGGACACTGTAAAAGCAGTGCTAAGGGGGAAGTTCATAGCAATACAGGCACACCTCAAGAAACAAGAAAAAAGTCAACTAAATAACCTAACTCTACATCTAAAGCAATTAGAAAAGGAAGAAATGAAGAACCCCAGGGTCAGTAGAAGGAAAGAAATTGTAAAAATTAGGGCAGAGATAAATGCAAAAGAAACAAAAGAGACCATAGCAAAAATCAACAAAGCCAAAAGCTGGTTTTTTGAGAAGGTAAATAAAATTGACAAACCACTAGCCAGACTTATCAAGAAACAAAGGGAGAAGAACCAAATCAATAAAATTAGAAATGAAAATGGAGAGATCACAACTGACAACACAGAAATACAAAGGATTATTAGAGAATACTATCAGCAATTATATGGCAATAAAATGAATAACCTGGAAGAAATGGACAAATTCCTACAAAAATACAACTTTCCAAAACTGAACCAGGAAGAAATAGAAAATCTGAGCAGACCCATCACAAGCACGGAAATTGAAACTGTAATCAAAAATCTCCCAGCAAACAAAAGCCCAGGTCCAGACGGCTTCACAGCTGAATTCTACCAAAAATTTAGAGAAGAGCTAACACCGATTCTACTCAAACTCTTCCAGAAAATTGCTGAGGAAGGGAAACTTCCAAACTCATTCTATGAGGCCACCATCACCCTAATCCCCAAACCTGGTAAAGACCCCACAAAAAAAGAAAACTACAGGCCAATATCACTGATGAACATAGATGCAAAAATCCTTAACAAAATTCTAGCAATCAGAATCCAACAGCATATTAAGAAGATCATACATCATGACCAAGTGGGCTTTATCCCAGGAATGCAAGGATTCTTCAATATCCGCAAATCAGTCAACGTAATACACCACATTAACAAACTGAAAAATAAAAATCATATGATTATCTCAATAGATGCAGAGAAAGCCTTCGACAAAATTCAACATCCATTTATGATAAAAAACCCTCCAGAAAGTGGGAATAGAAGGGACATACCTCAACATAATAAAAGCTATATATGACAAACCCACAGCAAACATTATCCTCAATGGTGAAAAACTGAAAGCATTTCCCCTAAAGTCAGGAACAAGACAAGGGTGCCCACTCTCACCACTACTATTCAACATAGTTCTGGAAGTTTTGGCTACAGCAATCAGAGCAGAAAAAGACATAAAAGGAATACAAATTGGAAAAGAAGAAGTAAAACTTTCACTGTTCGCTGATGACATGATCCTCTACACAGAAAACCCTAGAGACTCTACCAGAAAACTACTAGAGCTAATCAATGATTACAGTAACGTTGCAGGATATAAAATCAACACACAGAAATCCCTTGCATTCCTATACACTAATAATGAGAAAATAGAAAGAGAAATTAAGGAAACTATTCCATTCACTGTTGCAACGAAAAGAATTAAATACTTAGGAATATATCTACCTAAAGAAACAAAAGACTTGTACATAGAAACCTATAAAACACTACTGAAAGCAATCAAAGAGGACACTAATAGATGGAGAAATATACCATGTTCATGGATTGGAAGAATAAATATTGTAAAAATGAGTATACTACCCAAAGTAATTTATACATTCAATGCAATCCCTATCAAGCTACCAAAGATATTTTTCACAGAACTAGAACAAATAATCTCACAATTTGTATGGAAATACAAAAAACCTCGAATTGCCAAAGCAATCTTGAGGAAGAAAAATGGAACTGGGGGAATTAACCTGCCGGACTTCAGGCTCTACTACAAAGCCACAGTCATCAAGACAGTATGGTACTGGCATAAAGACAGAAATATAGATCAATGGAACAAAATAGAAAGCCCAGAGATAAATCCACGCATCTATGGACACCTCATCTTTGACAAAGGAGGCAAGAATATAAAATGGAGAAAAGACAGTCTCTTTAACAAGTGGTGCTGGGAAAACTGGTCAGCCACTTGTGAAAGAATGAAACTAGAACACTTCCTAACACCATACACCAAAATAAACTCAAAATGGATTAGAGAGCTAAATGTAAGACCAGAAACTATAAAACTCCTAGAGGAGAACATAGGCAAAACACTCTCCGACATAAATCACAGCAGGATCCTCCATGACCCACCTCCCAGAATATTGGAAATAAAAGCAAAAATAAACAAATGGGACCTAATTAAAATCAAAAGCTTCTGCACAGCAAAGGAAACTATAAGTAAGGTGAAAAGACAGCCTTCAGAATGGGAGAAAATAATAGCAAATGAAGCAACTGATAAAGGATTAATCTCCAAATTATACAAGCAGCTCCTGCAGCTCAATTCCAGAAAAATAAATGACCCAATCAAAAAATGGGCCAAAGAACTAAACAGACATTTCTCCAAAGAAGACATAAAGATGGCTAACAAACACATGAAAAAATGCTCAACATCCCTCATAATCAGAGAGATGCAAATCAAAACCACAATGAGATACCATTTCACACCAGTCAGAATGGCTGCTCTCCAAAAGTCTACATGCAATAAATGCTGGAAAGGGTGTGGAGAGAAGGGAACCCTCTTACACTGTTGGTGGGAATGCAAACTAGTATAGCCACTATGGAGAACAGTATGGAGATTCCTCAAAAAATTGGAAATAGAACTGCCATATGATCCAGCAATCGCACTCCTGGGCATACACACTGAGGAAACCAGAATTGAAAGAGACACGTGTACTCCAATGTTCATTGCAGCACTGTTTATAATAGCCAGGACATGGAAGCAACCTAGATGTCCATCTGCAGACGAATGGATAAGAAAGCTTTGGTACATATACACAATGGAGTATTATTCAGCCATTAAAAAGAATACATTTGAATCAGTTCTAATGAGTTGGATGAAACTGGAGCCTATTATACAGAGTGAAGTAAGCCAGAAAGAAAAACACCAATACAGTATACTAACACATATATATGGAATTTAGAAAGATGCAAATGATAACCCTGTATACGAGACAGCAAAAGAGACACAGATGTATAGAACAGTCTTTGGGACTCTATGGGAGAGGGTGAGGGTGGGATGATTTGGGAGAATGGCATTGAAACACATATGTTGTCATATGTGAAACGAATCACTAGTTCAGGGTCAATGCATGTTATAGGATGCTCGGGGCTGGCATGCGGGGATGACCCAGAGGGAGGATAAAGGGAGGAGGGAGGTGGGAGGGGGATTCAGGAGGGGGAACTTCTGTAAACCCGGGGCAAATTCATATCAATGTATGGCAAAACCAACCAATATAATATTGTAAAATAATTTGCCTCCAATAAAAAATAAATTAATTACCTAAAAAAAAAAATAAAGATTTTCTCTTGTTTTAACTTATTTTTAGCAATTTGACTTGGATTGTCTAAGGATGGTTTTCTTTAGAGTTCGTCAAGCCTCATGTATCTATGAGTTAATGACTTTCATCATATTTGAAAAATTATTTGCCTCATTTTCTCTCTCTTCTCCTCTTGTATTCCGAATGTGTCATGATTGTGGACTGCTTGAAATTATTCTACAGGCTACTCTTCTGAAACTTTTTCTAATCTCTTCACTTTCATTTGGGTAATTTTTATTGGAATGGTTTTAAGTGTACTGATCAACAATCAATGTCCTGTCTAGTTTAAACCCATACACTGTTTTTTTTTTTTTTTTTAGGTCAGAAATTACCTTGCTCCAGTTACAAGTAAGAAACTACCCTTCATCTCTGACCCATGAGTTCTGCGACTTCTATCAACATCCATGAAATTGTGGCAGGCTCACTTTTTAGCTTGCAAGTACATGGGCATGAACCTGAGCAAACTCTGGGAGATGGTTAAGGACAAGGAAGTCAGGAATGCTGCAGTCCATGGGGTCAAAGATTCAGACATGACTTAGCAACTGAACAAAACAACAACAGTAAAATCTCAGACCCTCACAGTCTTTGATAACCAGTGTTTAAGCTAAAAAGTGTTTGGAAACTGAAATTAAAGATATTATTTTATTCATCTTTATATTTAACTGTGGTAGAACCATGGAATTCACTCCCACAGGAATATGTGAAGCAATATTTCTCTCTGTTTTTTAGCTCTTCATCCATTGCAGCTTACTCAACAATCTTCAAGAACACGGGATCAAGCAATTTGCTTTGGTCTCTAATCCTCTTCTAGATTCCAGTTCATTCCACCTGCCCATGTAATCATCTAAGGCTTGAGTGATTTCTCCTCATCCCTACAAGATTTCTCAATCTATGGCAGGTTTGCAACACCATCTGCCCAAACAGAGACTGACAACTTGATCCAAGGTATAAAAGCTGCCACATGTATCTGTTCATCCATAAAGAACTCCTTCCTCTCTTTTTCTCCTTTTCTTTATTTATTTCCCTCTTTCAACTAAGATGTAAGTTCTTCACAGGTTCCTGCATTCACCCTTCTCCACTAGACCCATATAAAAAAACAATTTTTATTTTTATCTGGCTTTTTAGTTGTTGTACTGTCAGTTCAGTTCAGTCACTCAGTTGTGTCCAACTCTGCAGCCCCATGAACTGTAGCTGAGCTGTAGCACATCAGGCCTCCCTGTCAATCACCAACGCCAGGAACTTGCTCAAACTCCTGTCCATCGAGTTGGTGATGCCATCCTACCATCTCATCCTCTGTTGTCCCCTTCTCCTGCCCTCAATCTTTCCCAACATCAGGGTCTTTTCCAGTGAGTCAGTTCTTCACATCAGGTGTCCAAAATATTGGAGCTTCAGCTTCAGCATAAGTCTTTCCAAAGAATATTCAGGACTGATTTCCTTTAGGATTGACTGGTTTGATCTCCTTGCAGCCCAAGAGACTCTCAAGAGTCTTCTCCAACACCACAGTTCAAAGGCATCAATTCTTCAGTGCTCAGCTTTCTTTATGGTCCAACTCTCATATCCATACATGATTACTGGAAAAACCATAGTTTTGACTATATGGACCTTTGTGGGTAAAGTAATATCTTTGCTTTTTAATGTGATGTCTAGGTTTGTCATAGATTTTCCTGCAAAGAGCAAGTGTCTTTTAATTTCATGGCTGCAGTCACCATCTGCAGTGATTTTGGAGCCCAAGAAAATAGTCTCTCACTATTTCTACTCTTTTTCCATCTATCCTCCTGGAAGTAATGGAACCGTTGTTGTACCATATCAGGGAGTAAATATCTTTCCTATTCTTCTATATCACAACCAGAAGTTTCAACCCTGATTCTGATATATACCTTTGCAATGTAATGTATAAGAACTCCAAAGGTATTTTATACAAAAACTCAGGAGCTGTATCATTGTTCTTGGGTATATGCGTTTAAGGGTTTCCCTGGTAGTTCAGCTAGTAAAGAATCCACCTGCTATGCAGGAGAATCCAGTTCGATTCCTGAGCTGGGAAGATCCCTTGGAGAAGAGATAGGTTACCCACTTGTTTTCTTGGGCTTCCCTGGTGGCTCAGATGGTAAAGAATCCACCTGCAATGTGGGAGACCTGAGTTCAAACCCTGGGTTGGGAAGATCCCCTGGAGGAGGGCATGGCAACTCACTCTAGTATTCTTGCCTGGAGAATCCCCATGGACAAAGGAACCTGGCAAGCTATAGTCCATGGGGTCTAAAGAGTTGGACACAACTGAGCAACTAAGCATAGCACAACACATATGTGTTTAAATTCAGCTCAACAACAACTTTTAGTTGTAATCAACAAACTTTAACCACTAGACTAGTGTAGTTAAGTGACAACTGACAGCTGCTGATGCTGGGAAAGATTGAAGGCAGGAGGAGAAGGGGAAAACAAAGGATAAGATGGTTGGATGGCATCACCACCTCAATGGACATGAGTTTGAACAAGCTCCAGGTGTTGGTGATGGACAGGCAAGCCTGGGGTGCTGCAGTCCATGAGGTCGCAAAGAGTCAGACACAACTGAGCGACTGAACTGAACTGAACTAACAGCTGCTATCAGTGCTGCTCACTAAAACTCACAGGGATTTTACTTTGCTTAGAATGATAATCCTCAGTGATGAAAAAAAATGAGAAATTTAAGAGTTAGATTTGATTGCATGTTTAAAACTAAGGACAGAAAGCAACTATAGAAATGAAGTTAAGAAAAGGTCTTTCTTTTTATATCATCATATTGAAAGAGACATAAAAATGTTGAACTGAAGTTATTGAAAATCAATAATTTAGCACAACAGGGATCATCTACCTTCAAAATTTGGGAATTTAGCTGTACACTGTAGTAAAACCTCCTTAAAATGCCCCCACTGTTTTATGAGTTTGGTCTTTACTGAGAGTCAAATTCATCCTACCACTACCCACGGGTAAGTAAATAGAGATTTTATTTCCCATCAGATCAGAGACCATAGCAGAGCAAGCCATGGCTTTTTTAAGCACCCCTTCCCACAAAACTTGTAGAGACAGATCATCCACTACCAACTAACCTCCTGGCTTTTTAGTTATAATAGCACCCACTACTTGGAGAAGGCAATGGCAAGCCACTCCAGTACTCTTGCCTAGAAAATCCCACGGATGGAGGAGCCTGGTAGGCTGCAGTCCGTGGGGTCGCTAAGGGTCGGACACGACTGAGAGACTTTACTTTCACACATTGGAGAAGGAAATGGCAACCCACTCCAGTGTTCTTGCCTGGAGAATCCCAGGGACAGGGGAGCCTGGTGGGCTGCCGTCAGTGGGGTCACACAGAGTTGGACACGACTGAAGTGACTTAGCAGCACCCACTACTACTCAACTTTATTGGTTAGGAATTTTCTCACTTCCTCTGTAGTATAAAAGTACTTTATCTAAATGAACATCTATGAGCATCTACTACATATCTAACATCAGTACAACGCTAAGGATGTGAGAGTAAATGGGATGCACTCACTGCCCTTGAAGATTTCAGGATGATCTTATCTCAGGTTACCACCTGAAATTTCAGCTTTTCTCAGTCCCCTCCCCTACCATGCTCCCAATCCCAATCTATCCCATTGCCTGTCATCCCCAGTGAAGTTTACTTCCCACTGCTGACTGCCTTCCACACCCCTGACTCCAATATGAAACAATACTGGCCCCTCTACCTTGCACTGGAAAGTTTGAACTCACTACTTCTCACAGACTCTCCCTCTGAATTCAGAGGCATCTTAACCCCAAGATCCAGATCTTTTTATTCAGGGAACATATCCTCTTGGTTATACTCCAGAGGAAGTCATTCCCAACCTCGAGTGCCCTCAAGTAAATACAACTAACATATGCTCACTCATTAAGCCTCCTAGTTCATTGAACACACCCCGAAATGTAACACATTATACCATAGGAAGCTAATGGTATGTATAACCCACTCAGAACCAGACATTATTCCTTAGTCTTTGTCTAATCCTGCACGCTCCCTGTCCTGATCTTCCCTTCAGTTCAGTTCAGTTCAGTTCAGTCGCTCAGTCGTGTCTGACCCTTTGCGACCCCACGAATTATAACACGCCAGGCCTCCCTGTCCATCACCAGCTCCCAAAGTTCACTCAAACTCATATTCCCTTAGGGTAGAATAAAAATAAGAAGACCACAGATCCCATGTAGTGCCTATGTGAATTTCAGACCTGGATCAGAGGATGTCTCTGACTTTAATTTCCCTAGGTGCTTTCCAATCCTAGATTTTGAGAAATAGAATTGCCTAGTATTTGTGGTAAACTGTTCAGAGAGATGGACATAACAGTAGCCCCCATCTCATCAGTTCACTCCAGTTCAGTTCAGTCACTTAGTCGTGTCCAACTCTTTGCGACCCTATGAACTGCAGCACACCAGGCCTCCCTGTCACACATCACCAACTCCCAGAATCTTCTCAAACACATGTCCCATCTCATACACCTTTTGCAATTAGAGTTTTCTACTACTCTCATGAAGCTATGGAGCCTCCCGTGAGATCTGCACTGGCCCTCTGACTTGATTTTACCTAAAGATTGCAGTAGAAGTGAAGTTGTGTGCCTTCTAATACCAGGCTTTCAGAGACCTTGTACCTTCTAATTCTATAATACAGGAACACTCCCTATTGGAATACTGTCTTACATGTCTTAAGGAAGCCTAAGCTAATCACATGGCGAAGCCATAAGATAAAGAATCATAGTGTCCCAGTTGCAACTTCAACTGAACCCGGACTTGAGCCAATCTGACATCTGAAGGTAGCTATATGACTGACTCTAGACGACAGAAGAACTGCTCAGCCAATCCACATAATCACAAAATATAGGTACATTTTGGGATGGTTGTTACACAGCAATGAAAACTGAAATAATATTTAAGGGCATTATTTAGGGAACAACAGTGTCTGGGTTTGTTTCCCACTTACTCTTTCACTTATTAACTTTGTAGCCTTAGGCAAGTTATCCAACCTCTCGATGGAATTAAATGTCGACTTCTTTTTACATAGTAATATAATTTTCACTTGGTACATAACAACTCAGGAAGACCTCATTTTCAAGCCTCCCTTACATTTAGCCACTATGTAGCTAAGGAATGGGAGCAGAATACACATTTACCATTTCTTGGCCTGGACCTTAAGACATTGGACATGCACTTTTTCATACTCTCTTCCCTTTCTGCAGGACTGGACAATGGATGTGCCCATAACCTGGCTTCAGCCATTCAGTGACAAAGACAACCTCCTAGAAGACAGTGCAGAAACAAGGTGAAAGGAAACTGGTTCCCTGAATGGCTACATGGAACAGAAATATCCACCTAGACTATAGCACAAGGGAAATAGACTTCTATACTCTTTAAACGACAATCACGACATCCGGTCCCATCACTTAATGCCAAATAAATGGGGATAAATGGAGATAGTGAGAGACTTTATTTTCTTGGGCTCCAAAATCACTGCAGACAGTGATTGCAGCCATGAAATTAAAAGATTCTTGTTCCTTGGAAGAAAAGCTATGACAAACCTAGACAGTGTATTGAAAAGCAGAGACATTACTTTGCTAACAAAGGTCCGTATAGTCAAATGTATGGTTTTGCCTTATGAGAGTTGGACCATAAAGAAGGCTGAACACTGAAGAACTGATGCAGTCAAACTGGTGTTGGAGAAGACTCCTGAGAGTCATTGGACTGCAAGGAGATGAAACCAGTCAATCCCAAAGGAAATCAACTTTGAATATTCATTGGAAGGACTGATGCTGAAACTGAAGCTCCAATACTTTGGCCACCTGATACAAAAAGCCGACTCATTGGAAAAGACCCTGATGCTGGGAAAGATTGAGGGTAGGAGGAGAAGGGGACAAAAGAGGATGAGATGGTTGGATGGCATCATTGACTCAATGAACATAACTTTGAGCAAACTGTGGGAGATGGTGAAGGACAGGGAAGCCTGGTGTGCTGTAGTCCATGGGGTCACAAAAAGTTGGACATGACTGAGCGACTGAACAGCAGTGACTCTTTAAACTGAAGTAGTATTCAGTTTCCTTGTTACAGTATCTTAGTCTTCACCTAATATAATCTCTGTGCCTTAGCTTTAAATAATGCTTGAGGGCAATTTGAAATTGGTTGGCATTCCTTCCATGAAAGGAAAATAACAGAACATTACAAAAATTATTAGTGTCTTTCAGTATTCCTCCACAGGAAAAGTGTCTTGCTGTAACTGACCACTAGAAGAGAGTTTAAGACCATGTTGTGCAAAAAAACATCTTATAATTTATTATAAAGTGCAATGTATTCAAGGCCACAAAATTTTTTTCTGTAGTTTTTAGTTGAAAGATATTCTAAGATGATTCAAAGTATTCAATCTATTATTGGGCAAGGATTAGTTGCTATTGTCAGCAATGTATATATTTGAAACGTCCAATCTCAGTACCTGACCAGATGAGATGAGGTGATGGATGGTGAACATTTTCTAATTTATTAGTAGTATATAAGGCAATTGATTACCAGATATGATACACTACTAAAGAGCATAAGATATACTTTTCTATCTTGTAATACATTTCATTGCCTTGTGGGTAACCCATGATTGTGGGTCAGTCATGAAGACGATATGATTGAATGGAAGACATTTTCTATAATTATTTTTAACCCAGTGGAACTCATTTGAGAATTAAGCAGATAGAAATACAGGACAAGGAGGCCAATTTTTATTGGAGGGGATTAAGTACAAGTACCTTATTTGAATATTCATGCTTAAAAGGAATTCTCTCTGAAATCTCTGTTATTTAGAGCAGTCCTTATACAGCAGGAATTTTGGGACACTTGTTATAAGCTTTGAGCAGGTATAGAACAAGACAAAATGTGGCCCAATGTTTATCAGAGTTTGAAAAAAATCACAGCACTGTACCACTTTATGTGAGTCTGCCAAAATTTGTACTGGATAACACATTAGAAGTTTATAAAATAAAAATACACAAAAGCCTTATATAAGTATGTTATTTTTCATGTTTATGGCTGTTACAGAATTTGTATTAAAATTGATGATAATAGGTCTAAGAGAATAACCATTTAATGCAAGAATAAAATGAAAACAAGCATTATTGTACATTTATTCATAGATAAATGAGTAGATTCTTGATGTTTTAAGGTCTGTTTGACATTCTAAGATTGATAAGTGTTGGAAATGTGACACAAGATATAAAAGCCAATAACCAATTCCAGGATATTCATGAAAGTGAAAGTCACTCAGTCATCTCTGTTTGTGACTCCATGGACTATACAGTCGATGGAATTCTGCAGGCCAGAACACTGGAGTGGGTAGCCTTTCCCTTCTCCAGGGGATCTTCCCAACTAGGAACTGAACCCAGGTCTCCTGCATTGAAGGCAGATTCTTTACCAGCTGAGCCAACAGGGAAGTTAGGAATGTTAAAATCCTTATGAAGGGGGAAAATAAGGCAATGATAATTTATATAAAATAGTGTGAATGTATATTGAATAATACTCAGACAGCCTTTCTTTGGACAGCCTCTATTTGGTTATTAGGGAAAGCAGGGGTGGTACAGAAACCAGATGTTATCTTCTGTCTTCCAGAATGGGCTGGAACCACATTAGGAATTTGATCTGGAGCCACCACTCTTCCAGCTTAACCCCATGGTGTGACTGAGAGATTTAGACAAATGCATCTTAGAGGCTGAACAAATTAATATGGTTCCATGCCAGGTTGAGTTAACTTGCTTCTAGATTCCTAGTTCATCTTCCTCCTAAGAATCTGGCAATTAAAAAATCAGGCTTTGAGTTGTATCTTTCAAGGGAAAAGTTTTACCTTAAAATTTAACTCTCTCAGATTTACTTTAACTCTTTACAATTACTTCATATTATAAAGGGACAAAGTGTAACTTTATTCTGAGGAGTCCAGCAAGTGTAGTTTAATGAAGTGACAAAAGTTAACATCACCAATAATCAAGTCAACTGGATCATTTGCCTCCTGACACGGTGCACTCGGAATAATACAATTCTAACTGCATTAATGAACTTATCCATAAAACAGAAATAGAGTTACAGGAGTAGAAAACAAACTTATAATTAACAGGGAGTAAGGAGGGGGGTAAATTGGAAGATTGGGATCAATACATACATACTACTTATAACAAATGCATAGCTAAAAGGACCTACTATATAGGGCAAGGAACTCTACTCAGTACTCTGTAATGGCCTACATAGCAAAAGAATTTTTAAAAGAGTTGATATATTTATATATAAAACTGATTTACTTTGCTCTACCCTGTACCCCTGAAATTAACACAACATTATAAATCAACTATACTCCAACAAAAATGTTTTTAAATGCAAACCCTAACTTATATAGTATTCCTACCAAAAATGCATAACCTGAGTCTGATCCTGAGAAGACATCAGCTGAAACTGAAGTGAGGAACATTTTATAAATATCAATCTGTATTCTTCTAAAATTACATCTTAAAATACAAATAAAGAATAAGGAACTGTCCTAAGTAGAAGATGTAAAGAGATATGATGACTAAATGAAATGCATGATCTTAGACTGAATTCTCGACTGAAGGATTGTGGGGAGGGGAGGGATTGCTATGAAGAAACTTAAATATAGACTGCAAATTATGAAATGGTATTATAAAGATGCTGTTATTTTCTGAATGTAACCACTGTACTATGGCCATGCATGGGAATGAGCTTATTCTTAGGAAATACAATACTTAAGTATTTAAGAGTAAAGGAATATAACATCTGCAACATATTCTCAAAAGGTGCAAGAAATACTATATAAACATAGAGGGAGAAGGCACAATAAAGCAAATGTCACAAAATGTTAATAATTGGTAAACCTGAATTACCAATGCATGGGAGTTCTTTCTAAAATTCTTTCAATTTTTCTTTAGTTATTCTAAATTGTAAAATGTCTAACCCTATTTTTAAAACACAAAGTTATTAAGACATGAAAGACATGAAAAGTTATTGTTTTTAATACCCACTCTCTGGGTTAATAATATTCAGTTCAGTTCAGTTCAGTCGCTCAGTCGTGTCCGACTCTCTGCAACCCCATGAATCACAGCACGCCAGGCCTCCCTGTCCATCACCAACTCCCGGAGGTCACTCAAACTCATGTCCACAGAGTCGGTGATGCCATCCAGCCATCTCATTCTCCGTCGTCCCCTTCTCCTCCCGCCCCCAACCTTTCCCAGCATCAGAGTCTTTTCCAGTGAGTCAACTTGTCGCATGAGGTGGTCAAAGTATTGCAGTTTCAGCTTTAGCATCAGTCCTTCCAATGAACACCCAGGATTGATCTCCTTTAGGATGGACTGGTTGGATCTCCTTGCAGTACAAGGGACTCTCAAGAGTCTTCTCCAACACCACAGTTCAAAAGCATCAATTCTTCTGCGATCAGCTCTCTTCACAGTCCAACTCTCACAACCATACATGACCACGGGAAAAACCATAGCCTTGACTAGACGGACCTTGGTTGGCAAAGTAATGTCTCTGCTTTTTAATATACTATCGAGGTTGGTCATAACTTTCCTTCCAAGGAGAAGGCGTCTTTTAATTTCCTGGCTGCAATCAGCATCCGCAGTGATTTTGGAGCCCAAAAAATAAAGTCTGACACTGTTTCCACTGTTTTTCCATCTATTTGCCATGAAGTGATGGGACCAGATGCCATGATCTTTGTTTTCTGAATGTTGAGCTTCAAGCCAACCTTTTCACTCTCCTCTTTCACTTTCATCAAGAGGCTTTTGAGTTCCTCTTCACTTTCTGCCATAAGGGTAGTGTCATCTGCGTATCTGAGGTTATTGATATTTCTCCCAGCAATCTTGATTCCAGCTTGTGCTTCTTCCAGCTCAGCGTTCCTCATGATGTACTCTGCATATAAGTTAAATAAGCAAGGTGACAATATACAGCCTTGACGTACTCCTTTTCCTATTTGGAACCAAAATCCCATGGATGGAGGAGCCTGGTAGGCTGCAGTCCATGGGGTCTTGAAGAGACAGACATGACTGAACAACTTCACTTTCACTTTTCACTTTCATGCATTAGAGAAGGAAATGGCAACCCACTCCAGTGTTCTTGCCTGGAGAATCCCAGGGACGGGGAAGCCTGGTGGGCTGCCATCTATGGGGTTGCACAGAGTCGAACACAACTGAAGCGACTTAGCAGCAGCAGCACTACAAGCGGTCGCAAGAGTCGGACATGACTGAGAACTGAACTGACTGAGAACAAAAAGTAAGATGTTTATCTCTTAGCAAACTAAGAACACAGATCATTAGAGCTACTCATTAACCATACAGTTTTAAGTGTTCATGGACATGTTCAAAATAGACACTTTTCCAGAGTGTTTTTCGGTTTGTTTTTATTTTTCATGGCATGTCACATGGCATGTGGGATCTTAATTCCCCAACCAAGGATTGAAACCAAGTACCCTGTAGTGGAAGGGCAGAGTCTTAATGACTGGGCCAGTTCTTTCATGGTAGTTTCACTGGAAATGTCTGGCGATTGAGATTGTTTCAAGTGGACATTGTTAACCACCTACTATCCAGAAAGATAAACTTTGAAAAGCAGGAGTCTGTACTATACAGGTTGTTGTTCAGTCACTAAGTCGTGTCTGACTCTTTGTGACCCCATGGACTGTACACGCTAGGCTTCCGTGTCCTTCACTATCTCCCAGAGTTTGTTCCAACTCATGAACATTGAGTTGGTGATGATACTAACCACCTCATCCTGTCACCCCCTTCTCCTCCTGTCCTCAATCTTTCCCACCATCAGGATCTTTTCCAGTAAGTCGGCTCTTCACTTCAGGTGTCCAAAGTATTGGAGCTTTAGTTTCAGCATCAGTCCTTCTAATAAATATTCAGAGTTTATTTCCTTTAGGATTGACTGGTTTGATCTTCTTGCAGTCTGAGGGACTCTCCAAAGTCTTCTCCAGCACCACAATTTGAAAGCATCAATTCTTTGGCACTCAATCTTCACATCTGTACATGACTACTAGAAAACCATACCTTTGACTATACCTTTGTTGGCAAAGTGATGTCTTTGCTTTTTAATATATTAAGTCTGTCATGGAGGAGAATGAAAAAGCTGGCTTAAAACTCAACATTAAAAAAAGTAATATCATGGTATCCGGTTCCATCGTTTCATGGAAAATAGAAGGGGAAAAGGTGGAAACAGTGACAGATTTTATTTTCTTGGGCTCCAAAATCACCGCAGATGGAGACTGCAGCCATGAAATTAAAAGTTTGATCCTTAGAAGGAAAGCTATGACAAATCTAGATAACGTACTATGCATGATGCACTCCAAATTCAAAGATCTACGGCTCCTCTACAAAGTCATTCAACATCATTGGGACCCTATTGCATGTCAGGTGCCACATTGTTTGCAGGCTGATTCACAACCCAACCATAGTTTCCAACAAGCTGGCAGTTCATAAATAGATCACTTCCAGCCCAGATCTCTCTCCTGAGCTGCAACTCCATGTGGGCCACAGCCTACTCTATCTCTTCACTGGATGCCTGACAGACACCTTTGCCTGAACCTGCCAAACTGCACTCTAAATCTGTGTATCCTCCAGTCATTCTCTTTCAATAAATATGGACTCCTTCTAGTTGATTCGGGGAGAAACATTGGAGTCATCTTTCACTGTATCACCACGACAGCCTGACCATTACCAAGTCCTCTTGAACCTACCTCTAAGTATATCTTCACCTACTTTTTTCATCTCCATCTAAGAAAGACAAATAATGTAGCGATTAAGATCTTGAAGTATGGAATCAGATTACTTGGATTGAAATCCAAGCTCCAGTCTCTCAGCTGTGTGTCCCTACACGTTACTTTGCTTCATTGTGCCTCAGTTTCTTTATCCGTAAAATTGGGATCAGTAATAGTATCTATTTCTTTTTAAATTTATTTTATTTTTGACTGCACTGGGTCCTTGTTGCCGCACAGACTTTCTCTAGTTGCAGTAAGCAGGGTCTACTCTCTAGTTGCTGTGTGTAGGCTTCTCATTGCAATGGCTTCTCCTGTTGCAAAGCCTCTAGGGCATGCAGGCTTCAGTAGTTGCAGCTCACAGGCAATAAAGTGTGGGCTCAGTAGCTGTGGTGCACAGGCTTAGTTGCTCCATGGCATGTGGAATCTTCCCAGACCAGGGGTCAAATCTTTGTTCCCTGCATTGGCAGTCAGATTCTTAGCCACTTAACCACAGGGCAGCCCTATTTCATAAGATTATTATAGTAACTACTCCATAAATGCTGAATACTACCGTCTCCTTTGCCACCACTCTGATCCAAATAATCATCAACTATCAGCCTCTTATTTACCTCTGTAATTCCACATTTGTACCTCACTGATCAATACCACTAGAGGATCTTTATTTGAAACACCGATAAAAGAATGTTATTTCCCTGTTTAACATGTTTCAGTGGCTTTCCACTGCCCTTGAATATAATCTGAACACATTTCCAAAGGCTACATGTCCCTGCATGACCGAGCCTAATGATTCTCCAAATTTTGACAGCTGAAGGCCGCATGATGGGCAGTCAGTTGACACAGTGCTACAAATTTCAGTTTAAAAAAAAAAAAAAGACAAAATTTATCCCAATATTAAAGAATAAAAATATAATTTTAAAATGATAACAATTACATGTAAGTGAGAAGCAGAATATTGTTTGCAGTTTTTTACCAAGTCATCCAGCTCCATGCCAACTTTCATCAGTTTCCATCCACATATAGGTAACTTATTTTCTTCTACTTTATCTCTAATAAGCTGTATAATCCTAAATCACAATTGAATCACAATTGTAGATATCAGGAATGGCAATCAAGTTTGGACCTATCAGAGCACTTAAAACTGAATTAAGCAGAGAATCCAAAAATTATATGATAATTTTTTGCTGAAGATCACTTTCAAAGCTCTGTCAGATGCTAAGTGAAGGAGTGCATCAGACATAAGAGCAGAAAGGTTAGCAATTTGAACCAATTTCAAATCTGACAGCATCCAATTCTAACAGCATCTATTCACGTTCTAGTATAGCATTTAGATACGGTTTGCAAATAATACATAATCATTTTTATCTGTGCCCAGTGAAGAACATCATCATGTACTGGGGAAAAAAAAAAAAAAAACAGATTCTCAGCAGTGGAGACTTCTTCACTATAGGTCAATCTTTGTAATGAAACCTGCCATTTTACATTTAAAATCTTGAAATGTTGGCTTTCAAATAATGGATCAGGCTGTTTGAGATTCTGATATCACTGAGATACACCACTTGAAAATAGATTTCAGTGATAAAGCTGTCATTATCAGATCATCAAGAAGAAATACTTTTATCTCTTTCCTCATTGCAAAAGCTTGTGAACACCTTTCTTCTCACCAACAATTCTCCCTCTGTCTTCTGAATCTTTATTTATTATTTATTAGGTCATTATCATTGGCATAAAAAACTATGCTGTTATTCCTTTATCTAAAACAGTAAGAACTGGGACCTCCCTAGTAGTTCAGTGGTTAAGACTCCATACTTCCCCTGCAGGGGACACTGGTTCAGTCCCTGGTTACGGAAACTTAGATACAGCATGCTTCACAGAGTGGCCAAATAAAAACATAAAATAAAATATCTTTTAAAAAAAGAATAAGAAAACTTTCTGATCTATCTTTTAAACTTCTCTAGTCAGTTTACATTCCCATAAACTTCACCAAAATCACTCTTATCAAGATTACCAGGGACACTGATACTGCAAAATCCCACAGTCAGTTGTCAGTCCTCCTCTTACTTGAATATTAGCAGCATTTGGCACTGTTGATTACTACATCCTCGGGAAACACCTTCTTCACTTGGTCTCCTGAACACCATGTGTTCTTAGGTTCCTCCTTGAGGGGCTCTCCTTGATCCCCTCAATCTCCTTTGTGCTTCTAACCTCAAGAGGGTTCTCCTTTCTCCAGGGAGGCAAATCTACACCCTATGCCTCAGTTCTCCCTTAAAATCCAGGACCATATATGTCTCTGTCCAATAGAGACACCATTTCCAAAACTGAAATCTTGACCTTCAGTTCAGTTCAGTTCAGTTCAGTTCAGTCGCTCAGTCGTGTCTGACTCTCTGCAACCCCATGAAATCTTGACCTTAGTTACTCTTAAATCTCCACTCACAGTCCCAGTTAATGGAAGTGTTATCTTTCTGGTTTCTCAGGCCAGAATCATCAGGATTCATCCTTGATTCACCTTGTTCTCTCACAGCCTGCATACCACCCTTCAGACCACTGTTGTACCCAGAAAACAACCTCTTCTCTCATTTTCTCTCTGGTTCAAGCCACCAACATATTTCAACTGGATTATTGCTATCGATCTCCTTGCTTTCATCCTCCACTAACTTCCAGTTTACGTTCCTCACAGAAGCTAGGGTGATCCTTTTAAAATATGCCCAGTTAGAAGCCACAGAAAGGTATAAAAGCAAATGCAGAGTTCCAGAGAATAGCAAGGAGAGATAAGAAAGACTTCTTAAGTGAACAATGCAAAGAAATAGAGGAAAACAGTAGAGTGGGAAAGACTGGACATTTATTCAAGTAAATTGGAGATACCGAGAGAATATTAAATGCTAAAATGGGCACAATAAAGGACAGAAACTGTAAGGACCTAACGGAAGCAGAAGAGATTAAGAAGAGGTGGCAAGAATATACAGAAGAGCAAAAAAGATCTTAATGACCCGGATAACTTACAATGGTGTGATCACTCACTTAGAGCCAGATCCTGGAGTGTGAAGTTAAGTGGGCCTTAGGAAATATCACTACGAACAAAACTAGTGGAGGTGATGGAATTCCAACTGAGCTATTTCAAATCCTAAAAGATGTTGCTGTGAAAGTGCTACAGTAAATATGCCAGCAAATTTGGAAAACTCAGCAGTGAACACAGGACTGGAAAAGGTCAGTTTTCATCCCAATCCCAAAGAAGGGCAATGCCAAAGAATGTTCAAACTACCGCACAATTGCACTCATTTCATATGCTAGCAAGGTAATGCTCAAAATACTTCAAGTTAAGCTTCAATAGTACATGAACCCAGAACTTCCAGATGTACAAATTGGATTTAGAAAAGGCAGAGGGACCAGAAACCAAAAGCCAACATCCATTGGATCACAGATAAAGCAAGAAAGTTCCAGAAAAACACCTGCTTCATTGACTACACTAAAGCCTTTGATGGTGTGGATCACAACAAACTGTGGGAAATTCTGAAAGAGATGGTAATACCAGACCACCTTACCTGTTTCCTGATAAACCTGTATGCAGGTCAAGAGGCAACGGTTAGAACCATACGTGGAACAATGGACTGGTACAAAATTGGGAAGGGAGTACATCAAGGCTGTATATTGTCTTGTTGCTTACTTAAGTTATATGCAGCGTACATCATATGAAAGGCCAGGCTGGATGAAGCACAAGCTGGAATCACGATTTCTGGGAGAAATATCAATAACCTCAGATATGCAGATGACACGACCGTTATGGCAGAAAGTGAAGCGGAACTAAAGAGCCTCTTGATGAAGGTGAAAGAGGAGAGTGAAAAAGCTGACTTAAAACTCAACACTCAAAAGACAAAGATCATGGCATCTGGTCCCATCACTTCATGGCAAAAGGATGGGGAAACAATGGAAACAGTGATAGAGTTTATAGTATTGGACTCCAAAATCACTGTGAATGTTGACTGCAGCCATGAAATTAAAAGACGCCCGCTCCTTGGAAGCAAAGCTATGACCAACCTAGACAGCATATTAAAAAGCAGAGACACTGCTTTGCTGACAATGGTCCATATAGTCAAAGTTATGGTTTTTCCAGTAGTCATGTATAGCTGTGAGAGTTGGACCATAAAAAAGGTTGAGCCCTGAAGAATTGATGTTTTCTAATTGTAGTGCTGGAGAAGACTCTGGAGCATCCCTTGGACAGCAAGGAGATCCAAAGAGTCAATCCTAAAGGATATCAGTCCTGAATATTCATTGGAAGGACTGATGCTAAAGCTGAAACTCCAATACTTTGGCCACCTGATGCAAAGAGCTGACTCACTGGAAAAGACTCTGATGCTGGGTAAGATTGAAGGCAGGAGGAGAAGGGGACAACAGAGGATGAGATGGTTGGATGGCATCACTGACTTGATGGATATGCTGTTGCTGCTGCTACTGCTAAGTCGCTTCAGTCATGTCCAACTCTGTGCGACCCCATAGACGGCAGCCCACCAGGCTTCGCTGTCCCTGGGATTCTCCAGGCAAGAATGGAGTGGGTTGCCATTTCCTTCTCCAATGCATGAAAGTGAAAAGTGAAAGTGAAGCTGCTCATTGGTGTCTGACTCTTAGCGACCCATGGACTGCATCCCACCAGGCTCCTCCATCCATGGGATTCTCCAGGCAAGAGTGGGTTGCCATTGCCTTCTCTGATGGACATGAGTTTGAGCAAACTCTGGGAGGTGGTAAAGGACAGGAAAGCCTGGTAGGCTGCAGTCCATGATGTCGCAAAGAGTCGGACACAACTGAGCAACTGAACAAGAACAAGTGCCCCATAGAAAAGTCCTCTTCTTCTCCAATTCCTTATTTGATTTTTCTAGCATAACTATGAGAGAAGCCATGTCATACCAGTGTCAATTGTAGAATTATGTCTGAGGTTAAGAGAAGGCTTAAGGAAAGACAGTGGGAAGTCTAAATTTCTGTAAAGTTATATCAAATCAATTGAATTGTCACTTCATTTTATGGAATCTGCTTCTTTCAGTATACTCAGGCCTGCATCTAAAATCACAGAAAGTTTACCTAATCAGGCTTCACAAATCCCATCCCCTCAACCAGATTTTGAAAGCTCACATTTACTCTAAGGGAGCTTTTCCTAACAACATAAAGGGAATCTCAACATTTTTTAAAAAGATCTTCAGTCCAGAATAATTTAAGATTTAAGCATTGTACTGATTCCAGTGGTTTAAGAAATACTAGGAAAAACTGTATGAGACAGATGTTAACTGGAGGTAAAAGAACTTTAGAAATGGATTTAGTTATTCTCCTGCAATGTTGTTGTTCATCCAATTGATTTGGTCTGGTAACAGTATCTCTCATGTTTTCACAGCATAGAGAATGTGATGGCTTAATTTTCTGAACATATATTGTGTCCAAAATATATTTTGAAGAAAGGAATAGAGTGGGAAAAGTTGTATTTAGTTTTTATTTTTTTTTTAAAGTGGTTTCAAAGGTAGTCAATACACCTGACAATAAGTTTTGGTACCCAAAGTAGGAGGAAATAGACACTCCCTATTATGTGCCCAATTTACCTACTGAAAAAAAACAAAACAAAAATTAAGTCAAACAAAAGGTTCAATGACTTCTATATCAAATCAAGAAATTGTGGCTATAGTCACACATCTAAGCAATAATGTTGCAGATTACCATTCCAATCCTCTTTTGATTATGCAATAGATAGCCATGAAAACAAACAAGAGGGAAGAATGGTTAATATTCATCCTTGGAATCAGCTGCAGAGATCATATACTAAGAAATATAGTGCTTTATTAACACCTTCAGTAAGAATAAAAATAAACATATAGAAAATGGTCTGAAGTACCAGAGTTCAGTAACTGATAGGTTATCCCATGTGGTTGATATAATCCCTGCAAACAGAGCAAATGAGGCATGGATTGTAGGGCACAGCACTAAATGTTACTGCATGTTATGGGCTCTTAAAAGGCCAAAGATTATAATTGGTGGGTAGAACTGAATGTAGGACACTCACTATGTCTCAATTATTCATTCTTAACCCAGGCAAGAGCATCCTGTAGCCAAAGCGCTTGTGGGAATCCTGGCTCTGCTACTTCCTAGGAATGTGAACTTAATCTCTGTGTTTTAGCAATCCTATCTGTAAGGTGAGAAGTTTTGGTACCCTTAGCATAGAGTTGTGGTAAGGATTAGATATGTTAATATATGCTAACACACAGTCATATTATTATCATCATCATTATTACTACTACCACAAGTTGTACTCATTATTATTATTTTTTTCTACTTTCCCTAACATCAATATCCAGAGTTTCCTCTTTCATTCCCCTTTTCCATTTTCAGACCTGTGATTCTATGGGCAGCTTGATTGGCTTAAATCTGTCAGCATATCTTACGTAACCCAAGTCAGAGAGGAACTTGTGAGGAAACACCAAGATATGCAGTCTCCTCCCTAACAGGCTGGGTGACTGAGGAACTGAAACTTGCCTCTGTCATGTCTGTGGGGTGCCAGAGAGATGCCGGGGGCCATTTTGTAGAGCCTGTTGCTGTTCAGTCGCTCAGTCGTGTCTGACTCTTTGCGTCCCCATGGACTACAGCACACCAGGCTTCCCTGTCCTTCAGCTTCTCCGGGACCTTGCTTAAACTCATGTCCATCAAGTCAGTGATGCCATCCCAGCATCTCATCCTCTGTTGTCCCCTTCTCCTCCTGCCTTCAATCTTTCCCAGCATCAGTTTTTTCTAATGAGTCAGCTCTTCGCATCAGATAGCCAAAGTATTGGAGTTTCAGCATCAGTCCTTCCAGTGAATATTCAGGGTTGATGTCCTTTAGGATTGACTGGTTGGATCTCCTTGCAGTCCAAGGGACTCTCAAGAGTCTTCTCTAACACCACAGTTCAAAAGCATCAATTCTTCAGCACTCAGCTTTCTTTATGGTCCAGCTCTCACATCCGTACGTGACTACTTGGAAAAACCATAGCTTTGACTAGACGGACCTTTGTTGGCAAAGTAATGTCTCTGCTTTTGAATATGCTGTCTAGGTTTGTCATAACTTCACTTCCAAGGAGCAAGTGTCTTTTAATTTCGTGGCTGCAGTCACCATCTGCAGTGATTTTGGAGCCCAAGAAACTAAAGTCTCTCACTGTTTCCACTGTCTCCATCTATTTTCCATGAAGTGATGGGCCCAGATGCCATGATCTTCTTTTTTTGAGTGTTGAGTTTTAAGTCAGATTTTTCACTCTCCTCTTTCATGTTCATCAACAGCATGAGGATGGAAATAACCCAGAAGGAGGAGGCCAAGAATGGATCCTACTGACAACATTAATCCTGGATTAGTCAAACACAGTAATAGTAAATCTCAGTTGCTGCTGCTGCTAAGTCACTTCAGTCGTGTCCAACTCTGTGCGACCCCATAGACAGCAGCCCACTAGGCTCCCCTGTCCTTGGGATTCTCCAGGCAAGAACACTGGAGTGGGTTGCCATTTCCTTCTCCAATGCATCAAAGTGAAAAGTGAAAGTGAAGTCACGCAGTCATGTCTGACTCTTAGCAACCCCATTGACTGCAGCCTACCAGGCTCCTCCATCCATGGGATTTTCCAGGCAAGAGTACTGGAGTGGGGTGCCATTGCCTTCTCTGAGTAAATCTCAGTTACATAACTATAAACGGCTTTTAGCTTAAGTTAGTTGGAGTCCAACTGTGTTCCCTAGATCTTTTATATATTTATAACTATGTTCCTGAGATGTGATTAGTTTATTTTTATTTAAAAGGCAAAAATTAATTATTTATTGAGGATTTTTTTATAGTCTACCCAAATAGGGGCTTAAGTGACTTATATCTAGTTCTTAACCATGTGTTTTAGTCTGTTTGGGCTGCTATCATAATAGTAGACTGTTGTAAACAACAGAAATTTATTTCTCATAGTTCTGAAGGCCAGGCAGTCCAAGATCAAAGTTCCAAAAGATTTGGTATCTAGTGGGAGCCCACTTCCTGGTCCACAGACAGCTGTCTCCTTGCTGTGTCCTCACGTGGTAGGAGAGGCAAGGGAGCCCTCTTATAAAAGAGTATTAATAAGGGCACTAACCCCATTCATGAGGGCTTCATCCTCATGATCTAACCATCTGGCAAGACCCTACTTTTAAACCTCATCACATTGGGAATAAGATTTCCACATATAAATCTTGAGGGGACACAAACATTTAGTCTACAGTACCATGTAAAAACAAAAGCATAAGTTTGAACAGAAAACCAACTCATTATAATCATGTGTCTGGAATGCTCCTCCAACATTTCATACCTTTGTTAAGCAGGCATAGACTTATTAAGCAAGTCTTCTCTTTATGCATTGTCTTAAATACCACATGGCAAAGGATAGTTTACCTAAGACTTCCCCATCCATCTTTCAGGCACTAACCAGGGCTCCTTCATGTGCAAATAATAGAAATACATCCCAAGTTATCTTCAATCAAAATGGGAATGCACTGGCATATTCAAAAGGGAAATCCAGAGCTGTGTTAAGAATAGCTGGATCCAAGGGCTCAAATTGTGTAACCTGGAATCTGTTTTTCTCTCTATGTTTCAGCTGTGTTTCTCTGTAGTACCAGTATAATGGTTTAAAGTCTTAGCTCTAGAAGAAAGCTGCCAGATTTAGAATCCTGGATCCACTACTTCTTAGCTGTCTGAAATTAACAAATCACCTGATTTCACTTAGCCTCAGTTCTTTAATCATAGAAATGGAGGTAATAATAATGTTCACCTCATAAGTTTTAGGGGAGGATTAAACAGTTATAAAATAAAAACTACTTTATTGCCCTTATTATTATCAGCATCAGGCAGGATCTTTACAGTTGGTGGCAAATAATGGCCCCAACAATAAATTTATGTGATCCTTAGAGAAGTTTTAGGGAAAAGAGCACCTCTTTCCAGAGAGAATCAGCTGAAGTTCTAAAGATAATTCTCATCCACCATTCTTGGATCACATGCCCACTCCTGCAGTAGAACATGGGGTTAGCCCCAGATGAGCAACTTGGACTGAGGATAAAAAAGAGCAGAAGGAAAATTGCTATCATCAAACGAGGAAAGATATCTTGGGAAAAAACAACAAATGTCTACTACAGAGCCAACTGCACCTTAATTATTAAAATAGTAAATAATAGCTGTAGCTGTTTTATAGAGTGAACAATAATAGTCACAAAAAGGATGCAGCCTGTGAGCCATGATGTAAAGAAAATTCCTTTATTGTTTAGAAAGTTGGATTTAATAAATACAAAAATTTCCTTCCAGATTCAATGAGATTGAGATTTGGAAAGATTTTGAAACACAATAAAAATGAAAGTCCAACAGAAATAAATCTTTTGGTACTTGGAGTTTGCTATGTGTTGGAATCAGACAAGAACGTTTCATCAGTGTGGGCATTTTTAAAGGATTATCTTTCTTTGATATGGAAAAGTGAAATAAAGATAGATTAAAAAGTACACCTGAAATTTACAAAAACAAAACCACTTTAAGTATTGAATATATTGTCTATTTTCCCATTATTATCAGTAAAAATGATATGATTTTATCATACAAAATTAAAGTGAAAAGAAGTTACTTTTAAACTTCCAGAGCAGACAAAGGAGATATGCATCTCACAAAATTAATTATAATTTTTTTAGTTTTCCAAAAAGTGAGGTAAAGTACAAAATAATTACCAAGTATAATATAGTCAAAAACAATAAATGCACACTAGAAACCACTATTTAACAATTTTTAAATACCCACAGTGCTTTTAATAAATCAGCACAATAAAGAGTGAATAGAAGAACAACAAAAAAAGAAAATTGCATAAAATTGTCTGGAATTCTCACTTCACAAGAATTCTCCATCTTAACAACTCTTACTGTCAAGGGACTGATTTTCTAGGGCACTCAACCTGAAAACCATGTGTCCTTCTACATAATGACTCCATCCACACTGTGCCCAGGGTTGCTAGCATTATAATCATAGAAGACTTTCTCCTCTTTCCTCTCTCCTGGGAATTTTTATAGACTTGTTTGAAGGCGTTTTCTTTCCCCTAACTCTCTTTCCACTTATCCCATTGGGAGCTGGTTTTCAGATCTTGCCTCTCAGTCCCTGTCATGCACAAGCTCTGAATCTGAGACTTAAGCTGTGATCACATCTCATGCTTAGTAGTCTTCTTGTCTCTTTTTTTCTGACACATAATTTTTGCACACAAATCAATTAGTACGTGGGTGTTCAAGAAAGACAAACAGATATATTAAGTCTACAGAGTAGAATTGCATTTCCTCTGCATTTAGTGTTTCACCTCAAGGGGTTGGCTGGTAACCTGCAGGCTCTCAGGAGGACTCATTTTTGTGTTGAATCCAGTCATAACCAAAATGCCTCCTCGTCCATAATATATCTTGTATATATTATGTCTTGTATATAACAGTAATACATCCTTGTACCTCAAGGAGATCCAACCAGTCCATTCTAAGGGAGATCGATCCTGGGTGTTCATTGGAAGGACTGATGCTAAAGCTGAAACTGCAGTACTTTGGCCACCTCATGCGACAAGTTGACTCACTGGAAAAGACTCTGATGCTGGGAAAGGTTGGGGGCGGGAGGAGAAGGGGACAACCGAGGATGAGATGGTTGGATGGCATCACTGACTCTGTGGACATGAGTTTGAGTGAACTCCAGGAGTTGGTGATGGATAGGGAGGCCTGGTGTGCTGTGATTCATGGGGTCGTGGAGAGTCGGACACGACTGAGCGACTGAACTGAACTGAACTGAATACATCCTAAGCAGAGGTCAAATTTCAAGTTTTCTAACAGAGACAAAAAATGTACACCAACCTTTCTCATTCTCCCAACAGAATTCTTTGCCACATGCAAAGCAGGCAACAGAAGGGACAAGGCCCAGAGCCCACAGAAATTAAATTTATGGCAGTGACGCTGATGCTAGTTCACTCAAACAATGACCAATCCAATGACCTTAGGCTTCTTGGGTCCATATCACTTACCTGTTGAAATAAGCATCAAGGATCTTTGTTGGACTCTAAGATGGCTATTTCTAGCAACTATTCCCTGCTCCGTGACCTTGATGGATGAACAACCTAATACCACTTCAATCTCAAATTTCTCCACCTTCCAAAATATATCTTTCCAGTCTGTAAGATCAGGAATCAATGTAAAATTTCTTTCTAAACTGTTCTCTTTCTCCAGATTTTCTGGATAGGGAGAACTTCAAAATTCCCTAACCTCTTAGTTTCTATGGAGGGAGACCAAAACTTTGGATCATCTAGTGGACACTTCCTGGAACAAGGCATTGTATTCAGAATTAAGGTTTGCAATAGTGAAACACAGAAGATGCACACACATGCACCTCAACCATTATTGGTCAAATTGGCCTCTTCTTTCCTAAGACAGAAAGAAGTTTCCATCTGTCTTAGATCTGCAAGTAATCTATTTCTATCAGAATTAAGAGATTTTGGAAAGAAAGAAAATTCCTTCAAGCAAGAAAAATGAAAGCCATTTCTGGAACTATAGAAAGATCATATCCAAGAAGACATGGCTAATATGATATGATATGACATGGCCACTGGCCAGAGGCCAAGTACAGGTAGCCTGAAAGATTGAAAAACACAAATTCAGAAGGGTCCCTGGTGGCACTGGACTTGGGGAGGAGCAGTTCCAGTCCATACTTATCTCAGGACGGCCTGTTAACTTTTAGCAGTTCTCCAATTCATCATGAGGTTTGGTCCCAGTCGGGGATTTCGGTCAAATCCCCTAAAACTATGCAGCCTTCCTACCTTACACCATACCCTCCACCTCTGGAGGCCTAACTTCCATATTAGCCCCACAGAAGGCTTTCTCTGGGGCTTCTGAGGTGATGCTAGTGGTAAAGAATCCTCCTGCCAATGCAGGAGACATAAGAGATGCGAGTTCAATCCCTTGATGGGGAAGATCCCCTGAAGAAGGATATGGCAACCCACTATAGTATTCTTGCCTGGAGAATCCCCATGGACAGAGAAGCCTGACAAACTACAGTCCACAGGGTCACTATAGTCCATGGGGTCACAAAGAGTTGGACGTGACTGAAGTGACATAGCACGCAGGCACATACAGGCTTTCTCTGGAATGGGAGTGACTTGTGGCTGGGTTGGGCTTGCCAGAATCATGGGAACCACAACACATCCCACGTTCCTAGGCCTGGAGTCTAAACAGTCCCCTATGTAGAGGCTAGTCCAGAACCAGAGTATCTGACCCAATTGCATTGTTTCCCTGTATAATTTCTAGTTTCAAGAACAAAAAGGAAAAAAAAGGCAAGGGAGAAAGTCTAGGCTCTTTTATTAAAGTCAGACTAAAACTAGAATCAATCAGAGAAATCAGAATTTTATGCAAAAATACTCTGTCGGCATTTGGGAAAGCTAATTTGAAGCCAAAGCTCACAGGACAAGAGGAAGTCAGGGAATTAAGGTCTCTTGGAAAAAGCAGGAAATATCACCCAGCAAGATTTCACCATGTACTGTTAAGTTTGTGTAACTTGGTGCTTGAGGTAAACCAGAAAATTAATGGCTACAAAACCACCACTCAGTTGTTGACATGGCCCAAGATCCTAAAGTACAGGCATCTGGTAAAGAATATTTTAGCAAATGGTCTTCAAACTTCTTCTAAACTCATACCTACAAACTTTTGAAATTAAAGTATATTCTTGACCTCTCTATCTAGACAAGTAGTCACACTTGTATTGACTCATGGACCTATAAGAAATACACTGAAGTTACCTTTTTTATTTACTTTTATTACTTTTTTATTTACTTAAAAATTATTTTTTTAAGATTCTAAAATTCTGATTCAGGTCAGTTTTTAATGTTTAAAAAGATTTATTCTCAAGTGGACAACATGATTCATATAATCAGCAGGTTAATAAAATTCTAACTTTTTTGACCATTTTTACTAGGATGTCATAAACATTTTCCCCTATAAATATTCACTTTGGCCAGGGAGGGGATGTGGTCGAGAAACAGTCAATAGCAATGAAACAAATTTAATTGAGAAATATAGCATTGGCATGATCCATCTTTGCATGTAATCCAATCCGTCAGGTTGGATTTTGAGTTAAAGGTAAAAGACCCGTAACTGGTTGCTTCAGCTCTCTTAAATGTCTGTTAAAATGCAGTCCACATGGAAATCAGCTTGGACTTAAATATCTGTGTCTGCTGGCACACCATTTAGGTTTATACACAGATATAGAAAAATTTCACCCAATTTGATTTCCCATTCTTTTCCAGGGTTTATTTGTAATGAAGGAACACAGACTGGGCAGCCACGTTTGAGAACTCCATGTCTGAATTGAGCATTTACTCCGTGCCACATTTTACTGCTGATCTCAGGTTCAAGGTCAAAGGCAGAAACTCCTCAAAGTTCTGCCAGACATATCATCACATGGTGCTCAAAGTGACCTTACTCATCTTCAGGATGGAGTTCTTGACACTATCAATCACTCCTTTACCTGCACAGATTTGTTTGGCTGCCGTCTTCACACTTGAGCCAATTGTAGTTTTATTATTACAATTGTATTTTGTAATGTATTATTTTGTAAATGTATTATTACAATTGTAATTTATGTTATTACATATTCCAGATGTTTCACATAAACTAAATGAAAATAAAATTATAAGTCACATACAGTTGTAGGTGCCTTCAAATGTTTCAGATTGGCACTAAACATGATATGCAGATGACACTACCCTTATGGCAGAAAGTGAAGAGGAACTCAAAAGCCTCTTGATGAAAGTGAAAGAGGAGAGTGAAAAGGTTGGCTTGAAGCTCAACATTCAGAAAACAAAGATCATGGCATCTGGTCCCATCACTTCATGGGAAATAGATGGAAAAACAGTGGAAACAGTGTCAGACTTTGTTTTTTTGGGCTCCAAAATCACTGCAGATGCTGATTGCAGCCATGAAATTAAAAGACGAAGGAAAGTTATGACCAACCTTGATAGTATATTAAAAAGCAGAGACATTACTTTGCCAACCAAGGTCCGTCTAGTCAAGGCAATGGTTTTTCCCGTGGTCATGTATGGTTGTGAGAGTTGGACTGTGAAGAAGGCTGATCGCCGAAGAATCGATGCTTTTGAACTGTGGTGTTGGAGAAGACTCTTGAGAGTCCCTTATACTGCAAGGAGATCCAACCAGTCCATTCTAAAGGAGATCAATCCTGGATGTTCATTGGAGGGACTGATGCTAAAGCTGAAACTGCAATACTTTGGCCACCTCATGCGACGAGTTGACTCACTGGAAAAGACTCTGATGCTGGGAAAGGTTGGGGGCGGGAGGAGAAGGGGACGACGGAGAATGAGATGGCTGGATGGCATCACCGACTCTGTGGACATGAGTTTGAGTGTACTCCGGGAGTTGGTGATGGACAGGGAGGCCTGGCGTGCTGTGATTCATGGGGTCGCGGAGAGTCGGACACGACTGAGCGACTGAACTGAACTGAACTGAACTGAAACATGAAACAATTCAACTTTCACACTTCTTAATTAGTTAGTTAGTTCAGTCGCTCAGTCGTGTCTGACTCTTTGAGCCCCCATGAATCACAGCATGCCAGGCCTCCCTGTCCATCACCAACTCCCAGAGTTCACTCAAACTCATGTCCATAGAGTCAGTGATGCCATCCAGTCATCTCATTCTCTGTTGTCCCCTTCTCCTCCCACCCCCAATCCCTCCCAGCATCAGAGTCTTTTCCAGTGAGTCAACTCGTCGCATGAGGTGGCCAAAGTTTTGGAGTTTCAGCTTTAGCATCAGGCCTTCCAGTGAACACCCAGGATTGATCTCCTTTAGAATGGACTGGTTGGATCTCCTTACAGTCCAAGGGACTCTCACTTAACCTCAACTAACCTATCTCTGGTTGTTTAAACTATCTCAACTTTTCAGGCTGTTCATCAATATTTAGTTCTTACCTCTTGGCACATGGTAGGATCATATTTCTGACCCTCATGTTGGGTAGCATGGGAATGTGACTTGCTTTGACCAATGAATAAACAGAAGTGTCACTTTCAGAGTGAAGCTTTAAGAGTCAACGTATAATAGACTATTATTCAGCCATAAAAAGAATGAGATAATACCATTTGTAGCAAGGTGGGTGGACCTAGAGATTATCATACTAGGTGAAGTAAGTCACACAAATATCATATGATATTGCTTACACATGGAATTGGAAACAAAGATACAAAACAGAAAACAAACTTAAGGTTTCTGTTCTACACGTGCATTCATTTGATCTTTTGAAGATTCCACCTATATGTGAACACACAATATTTGTCTTTCTTTGACTTATTTCACTCAGCATAATATTCTCTAGGTCAATCCACGTTGCTGCAAATGGCTGAATTTCATTTTTTATGGTTGAATAATATTCCATGATTTATATATATTATATATATAAAACACATCTTCTTAATCCAATCACCTGGTTATGGACACTTGGTTTGCTTCTACATGTTGACTATTATGAACAATGGGGTACATGTACCTTTTCCAATTAGTGTTTTAATTTTTTTCCAGATATATACCAAAGAATAGAATTGATAGATCATATGGTAACTCTGTTGAACAAGTCTATTGATGCCATTTTTACAACAGCATTACTTTTTAAATAAGGTATATACATATTTCTTTGGCTTTTTTGGGCTTCCCTTGTAGCTCAGTCAATAAAGAAACTGCTGCAGTGCAGGAGACCCAGGTTCAATCCCTGAGTGAGGAAGATCCCCTGGAGAAGGAAATGGCAACCCACTCCAGTATGCTTGCCCGGAAAATCCTATAGACACAGGAGCCTGGTGGGCTACAGTCTATGGGGTTGCAAGAGTTGGACATGACTTAGCAACAAAACCACCACTGCCATGGTAACTCTACTTTTATATTTTTGAGGAAACTCTATACTGTTTTCATAGTGGCAGCACCAATTTACATTTCCACCAACATTGTACAAAAGTTCCTTTTTCTCCACTTTCTTACCAACATTTGTTGCTTGTAAACTTTTTATGATAGCCATTTTAACAGGTGTGAAGTGATACCTCGTTGAAATACATGTTATTTTAAATTATTGAGCATTGGGAGTTGCTATAGCAACATAATTTGGTAGAAACACAACAACCTAACCAAAACATCATCTCCTTATAGAAAAGAAATACTGGGACACTAAACACTATGGGAAATGTTACTACAATCCAACACAGAAGAAATATGAGAATATATTGATTATACAATAGCATATGTATGTAGATATATATATTATTGATGCATGAGTAAGTGCACATGTGCTCAGTTGTGTTTGACTGTTTGCAACCCCATGGGCTATAGTATATCAGGCTCCCCTGTCCAGGGAATTTTCCAGGCAAGAATACTGGAGTGGTTTGCCATTTCCTACTCCAGGGGATCTTCCTGACCCAAGAATCAAACCACATCTCTTGTATCTCCTGCATTGGCAGGAGAATTCCTTATAGCCACTTATTAAAACAGACTTCTCACCCTACCCCTGGGGGGAAAAAAAAACAACCTCCTCAAATCAACTGGATAATCTGAGTTCTTAAAATCAATTCTCAAAAATCTCAAAGAAACACACAGTTCCTGCATCAAAAACGTGCTTGGCCCATTTGTCAGAAACACTTGCAGAGTTCCACTTCTTTTCTAAAACTGAGTACATTAATCACACTCAGTGCTTCAAAGGGGCTTCATTTTGAGTGACCCAACAGACAAATAAATTAGGTGCCAATGGCTCCTTTGTAATTGAAGAGGACCAGTCTGACCAAGGGGAGAAGACTAAATCAAAAATGGAACTGTTCAAGAAAAAGCAGCGTTTGGAGACCTGAAACAAACCAATAAAGCTGTCCCACACACTCTCATTTCCAAAAGTAAGGGTGAGCCAAGACATGTGTGTTTATTCGCTAATAAGAAGATGCAAACATCCCACATCTGATTGATTTCTTATGTGCTACAACCATAAAAATGTTTGTGTCTGGAATACACGTATGAGTGTTGAGCTCAAATGTGGCAGCTTATAAACCTGATCACACATCTTAAACCTACAATCTACAAGAACATTTCCCTTTGAAACAATGAAACTCTGGAAGGTTTTTTTCTTTACTGCCAGGACAAATTTCTTACGGTTTCTCATTTAAGTATGTGAAGAACTGTCCAGTTTTAATTTGCAGAGCTTTTAACTGGTGACTCAGTGAGGATGATGTCATATATTATCCTACAACGGCTGGTGTGGTTCCCTGTGTTTCTGTGGCAGACAGTACTCTGGGGTTTTCGTCCTTTCGTCAGCCTCTTCCCAGCCAGGCACAGGCAAACAGGCTCCCCAGCCCTGGATGAAACAGGAAGTCTGACAGCTTGAGTCTGCAGTGGGACCCCTAGTGTTTTCCCACTCCATGTCCTGGCAGCGTTCCCCAGAAGTACAAACACACACACACAGAGCTCCCATTGTTGCAGCCTTCTCCAGCCCACTGATCCTAATATGGAATGCAGCAGGAAACCCATGATTTCCTGACACTCGGCAAGCTGGAGGAAGCAAGGAAAAACTCCATTAAAAAAGCCCAGCTTTCCTCCATGTTAGATGTGAAGTGGAAAATGGGTAAGATTTAGTAAAATTCCACAGTGTCTTCCATCAGGCTTGGAGAACAGGGGGCCAGAGTGAAAACCTCGAGCTGTTGAAATTTCTAGACTCCCTGGAATCCCCTAGAATTCGGTGAAGATGAGGATTTCTTAACTTGAACTGATCGGGGAAAGGGACAGATGCTTTTAATCACTCTCCCCAGTGTATTACCTGTCCCGATCAGTATGGTAAGTGAGAGGGCATGTGCCAGCCACCTCGGACGAGTCTGCAGGAGCCCAGTTACCCCGAGTAAGGCAGAGTGATCTCAAGCCTGCCACGGGCTTCATGGGCTTTGGAAGAAGCGGGAGAAGCAACAACCACAGCACAGTCACAGCAGCTGGAGCCGCGAGCATGAACTGCCAGGAGGGAAATGACAGCAGCTGCGGCTGCGGTGGCCACGAGGAGAAAAAGATGCTCAAGTGTGTGGTGGTGGGGGACGGCGCCGTGGGCAAGACCTGCCTGCTGATGAGCTACGCCAACGATGCCTTCCCTGAGGAATACGTGCCCACTGTGTTCGATCACTATGCAGGTAAGAAAAGTGGGAAACCCACCCCTGCGTACGGGACACACGGTGTGGGAGGTGACATCCCTGCTTCAGAGGGGCCTGCCTTATCTCCATTGTGAATACTGGGTTCAGGCCTGGCGGAAGCCAGGTAGCTGAGCGTCACAGCAACCAAGGTCTTTGCTGTTGTTAGAACAACTTGTATATCACTTTTATTGTAACCCTTTTCTCTACTTAAACCAAATGAATAATGCTAGGGAAATACCCTGAATTGCCCTCTAGACTTTGGGGCTAGAGATGTTACTTAATATTTGCCTGCAGATTCATCAACTTTCTTTAATGTGAACATTATAAAATGTAGTGTAATTGCATCACAGTTCTTTTTACCTTTTCATTTTGTATTGGGGTATAGCTGATTAACAATGTGATGTGTCACAATTCTCTTCTACGAAAAAAAAAACCCACTAGTTGCACAACTGGTGAAAGAAGTGTTCTTGCCGCTTCTCGTATATTTACCCCATGCCATTTATAAATGAAATGCTGAAATTAGTAACATTAGAACATTCCTTTTTCCATAACAATTGCTATCCTGATGTACTTTCATTTTCCTGTGGAAGTAGACCGAAGAAAAAGTATTCAAAGATTTTAAGTAACTGTTAGGCAATCTGTATTTTTAATTAAAAGAGAAGTTTTTAATCAATATGTTTTAAAAGTAAAAATAAAGATTAATATGAAATTTCTTAATTATTTCGACATATGTCCCGAAAGCACAAAATATGGCATAAGATATGTTAAGGTCTGACAGTTAAGATACTGTAGTTACAACTTAATTCTTTTGGCTATATTGAGTGCTCCAAAGTTTGTCCTGTGATCGCTTATCTAATTTTTTCCACTTTGACTCTTATTTTTCTCTTAATCTCTAAAGTAAATCCTATTAAACTTCTTAAAAGCAAATTCGTAAAATGCTTCAATTTACAATAGCCTAGATTTTACAACTTTTTGGAATATGATGAACTGCTTGATCACTATAAGATCAGCTTGAGTTGCCAGATTTTGAGATTTTGTGATAGGGAAATTTCTCTTCTTCACTTTGGCTTTGGGTTCAGAGCAGCAGAGGGGAAATAGCCCACAGGAAACCTGTTTGACTGCTGGCTTTACTGTGGGGCTATTTGAAATCCTTTCTGTAGAAAGTAGCTTCTTTTCCAGAACTAAACATTCACCTACATCTCCTCCTGCTGCTAGATGTAGTTGGTTTATGACAGTATTACATAGCAGACAGGGAGAAAACCACAGTGAAAATAGTATCCACTCTCTAGCAGGTTTTTCTATATTTGTAGAAATTAAGAGCAAATTTGAATGCTAATTCCCTTAAGATTATCTGAAATTATATTGGCTGTGCCCAGAGAAGGGTTTCCCTGATGGCTCAGACGGTAAAGAATCTGCTTGCATGTGGGAGACCTGAGTTTGATCCCTGGATTGGGAAAATCCCCTGGAGAAGCGAATGGCAACCCACTCCAGTATTCTTGCCTGGGAAATCCCATGGACGGACAAGCCTGGTGGGCTACAGTCCATAGGGTCCCAAAGAGTCAGACATGACTGAGCAACCAAGCACACACACACATACACGCCCAGAGAAGAACCTTTTAATGAGAACAGAAAGAAGAGAAGTGCAGATAGACTTTCACCCTGAGGAGAAAAAAAAAAATCTAATTGTAAGATTAGGTCTCCAACTTAAGAAAATTATTAGGATCTTGACCTTAAACATCTTAGCAAAGATTATTTATTCTACATTCTCTTTCTTCCAGGCTAGGGGACTGGCAGATTGTTGTTGTCATTCAGTCACTAAGTCTTGGCCAACTCTTTGTGACCTCTTGGACTGCAGCACGCCAGGCTTCCCTGACCTTCACTATTTCCTGGAGTTTGCTCAGATTCATGTCCATTGAGTCAGTGATGCCATCCAACCATCTCATCCTCTGTCATCCCCTTCCCCTGCTCTCAATCTTTCCCAACACCAGGGTCTTTTCCAATGAGTTGGTTCTTGGCATCAGGTGGCCAGCGTGTCAGAGCTTCACCTTCAGCATCAGTCCTTCCAATGAATAGTCAGGGTTCTTTTCCTTTAGGATTGACTGGTTTGATCTCCTTGCAGTCCAAAGGACTACCTAATTTCAAAAACTGCTAATAAAAAAAAAAGATGGAACCCACAAGGTTTCAAGTGCTTTTAAAAACTGCACATCCATGGGACTTCCCTAGTGATCCAGTGGTTAAGAATCTGCCTTGCAATGAAGGGGACTCATTGGCTGGGGAGCTAAGATCCCGCATGCCATGGCCAACTAAGCCCATATGCCACAACTAGAGGGCCCGCAAGCAGCACTGAAAGATCCTACATGCTGCAACTAAGAACCAATGCAGCCAAAATTAAAATAAGTAAATAAATAATTTTTTAAATTACATATCCCATCTCCAACTCTTGGGTGAACCAATTACAGCACAGTGTCAGAAAGAAAAAGGATAAAACTATCTTTAGAGGTAAAATCAGACCATAAAAAACATCAGAGAGGAAACAAAGGCTGGACCTCCACTAGATTTCACCGGGAACAAATTATTTTGTTTCAGTTGTATACATACCTGCTGTTATTTGAGCATTAAAGCACCTGCTGCTGCTAAGTCACTTCAGTCGTGTCTGACTCTGTGCGACCCCATGGACGGCAGCCCACTAGGCTCCGCCATCCCTGGGATTCTCCAGGCAAGAACACTGGAGTGGGTTGCCATTTCCTTCTCCAACGTGTGAAAGTGAAAAGTGAAAGTGAAGTTGCTCAGTCTTGTCCGACTAGTAGCGACCCCATGGACTGTAGCCCACCAGGCTCCTCTGTCCATGGGATTTTCTAGGCAAGAGTACTGGAGTGGCTTGCCATTGCCTTCTCCGATTAAAGCACCTAGATTTTGGCTATTCCTTGTTTTAGCTCTCAAGATAGCACAGCCACTATTACCAAAGCAATACTTTGCTCATAGTTCAGTTCAGTTCAGTTGCTCAATGTGTCAGACTCTTTGCAACCCCATGAACCACAGCACGCCAGGCCTCCCTGTCTAACATCAACTCCCAGAGTTTATTCAAACTCATGTCCATTGAGTCAGTGATGCCATCCAACCATCTCATCCTCTGTCATCCCCTTCTCCCCCTGCCCTCAATCTTTCCCAGCATCAGGGTCTTTTCAAATGAGTCAGCTCTTCACATCAGATGGCCAAAATTTTGGACTTTCAGCTTCAACATCAGTCCTTCCAATGAACACCCAGGACTGATCTCCTCTTTAGGATGGACTGGTTGGATCTCCTTGCAGTCCAAGGGACTCGCAAGAGTCTTCTCCAACACCACAGTTCAAAAGCATCATTTCTTCAGTGTTCGGCTTTCTTTATAGTCCAATTCTCACATCTATACATGACTACTGGAAAAACCATAGCCTTGACTAGACAGACCTTTGTTGACAAAGTAATGTCTCTGCTTTTTAATATGCTATCAAGGTTGGTCATAACTTTCCTTCCAAGGAGTAAGCGTCTTTTAATTTCATGACTGCAATCACCATCTGCAGGGATTTTGGAGCCCTAAAAAATAAAGTCAGCCACTGTTTCCTCATCTATTTGCCATGAAGTGATGGGACCGGATGCCATGATCTTAGTTTTCTGAATGTTGAGCTTTAAGCCAACTTTTTCACTCTCCTCTTTCACTTTCATCAAAGGGTCTTTAGTTCTTCTTCGCTTTCTGCCATAAGGGTGGTGGCTTCTGCATATCTGATGTTATTGATATTTCTCCCAGCAATCTTGATTCCAGCTTGTGCTTCTTCCAGCCCAGCATTCCTCATGATGTACTCTGCATATAAGTTAAATAAGCAGGGTGACAATATACAAACTTGACGCACTCCTTTTCCTATTTGGAACCAGTCTGTTGTTCCATGTCCAGTTCTAACTGTTGCTTCCTGACCTGCATACAGGTTTCTCAAGAGGCAGGTCAGGTGGTCTGGGATTTCCATCTCTTTCAGAATGTTCCACAGTTTATTGTGATCCACACAGTCAAAGGCTTTGGCATAGTCAGTGAAGCAGAAATAGATGTTTTTCTGGAACTCTCTTGCTTTCTCCATGATCCAGCAGATGTTGGCAATTTGATCTCTGGTTCCTCTGCCTTTTCTAAAACCAGCTTGAACATCTGGAAGTTCATGGTTCATGTATAGTGCTGAAGGCTGGCTTAGAGAATATTGAGCATTATTTTACTAGCATGTGAGATGAGTGTGATTGTGCATTAGTTTGAGCTTTTTTTGGCATTGCCTTTCTTTGGGATTGGAATGAAAACTGACCTTTTCCAGTCCTGTGACCACTGCTGAGTTTTCCAAATTTACTGACATATTGAGTGCAGCATCATCTTTTAGGATTTGAAATAGCTCAACTGGAATTCCATCACTTCCACTAACTTTGTTCATAGTGATGCTTTCTAAGGCCCACTTGACTTCACATTCCAGGTTGTCTGGCTCTAAGTCTTGACTTCACATTCCAGGATGTCTGGCTCTAAGTGAGTGATCCCACCATCGTGATTATGTTGGTTGTGAAGATCTTTTTTGTACAGTTCTGTACGGTTCTTTTGCTCATAGTTGCTGCTACCGCTAAGTCACTTCAGTCGTGTCCGACTCTGTGTGACCCCATAGACAGCAGCCAACCAGGCTCCCCCATCCCTGGGATTCTCCAGGCAGGAACACTGGAGTGGGTTGCCATTTCCTTCTCCAATGCATGAAACTGAAAAGTGAAAGTGAAGTCTCTCAGTCGTGTCCGACCCTTAGTGCTCATAGTAGGCACTCCCAAACATCGTTGCTTTTACACTTGGTACATTTTTTAAGTACACAGCATCTCACAAGCTTCCACTTTGTACCTTTTTAAAGTAAACAGTATCTCACATCTTTAAGGGAAATAAAGATGTGAGCCATATACATCTAGAAGCCCAATGAAGTGAACGTTTTCATCAGTAGAGGGATCTTCTCCACCATAAAGACCCTAACTCTCTTTACTACCATCTTCTTCACGTATGAACTGATTGAATTTAAACCCTGACACAGTCACATGAAAAATCCACAGTCAGCTGTAGAAGAACTCATGATCTCTTCTCCATTTGGAGAAGTATTCAATATCTAGTCCCTGGGTCCTACTGGCTCATTCTGCAGTGACAATTTGCAACTAGTTTACTGAGTCTTTGGAAAACTGAAGTCAAGGAATTCAGAAAAATTCAAGCCAAAGAGAGCCTATCCCTTAAAGAAGTGAAAGGGCTTCCCTTCTGGTTCCGCTGGTAAAGAATCCACCTGCAATTGGGAGACTGGGTTCGATCCCTGGGTTGGGAAGATCCCCTGGAGAAGGGGAAGGCTACCCACTCCAGTATTCTGGCCTGGAGAATTTCATAAGCTGCACAGATTTTTCCCTAATAACTACCTATCTTAGAAAGGTAAAGGTATAATAGTATGGTCACATCAGCATACTGCTCAAAGTAGGGAGCTCTGAAGCCAGACAGCCCAATTCTAATATTGACTCTGCCACTACTGTGTGGCCTTAAGTAAGTTGCTCAACTTCTCTGTGCCTCAGTTGTCATGAATCTTTTAAAGGGACAGTAGAGATATTAAGGTCATGAGAACAAAATAAATTAATACATGTAGTTCTTAGAACAGTGTCTTACATATGGTAAGTGTTAGGTACATAGCAGCTACTATGATTAAGCATAGGGATGAGACGGTTAGATAGCATCACCAATTCAATGGACATGAACTTGAGCACTATCCGGGAGATAGTGAAGGATGGGGAAGCCTGGCGTGCACAGGGTCAGTCCATGGGGTCACAAAGAATCAGACACAACTTAGCAACTGAACAACAAAATCTTATATGCACAATGAATAAACAAGGTCTTACTGCATGGCACAGGGAATTACATTCAATATCCTGTGAAAAAACATAATGGAAAAGAATATAAAAATTATATATATATATATATATATATATACTGCTGCTGCTGCTGCTGCTGCTAAGTCACTTCAGTCATGTCCGACTCTGTGTGACCCCATAGATGGCAGCCCACCAGGCTCCCCCATCCCTGGGATTCTCCAGGCAAGAACACTGGAGTGGGTTGCCATTTCCTTCTCCAATGTGTGAAAGTGAAAAATGAAAGTGAAGTCGCTCAGTCGTGTCCAACCCTTAGCGACCCCGTGAACTGCAGCCTACCAGGCTCCTCCATCCATGGGATTTTCCAGGCAAGAGTACTGGAGTGGCTTGCCATTACCTTCTCTGATATATATATATACGCATATAACTAAATCACTTTGCTGTATAGCAGAAATTAACACAATGTTTTAAATCAACTGTACTTCAATAAGAAAAAAGTATCGGGTCTCTACACTTGAACAGAGCTATGAAAAATTATTAAAGTATAATTAAAAGATAAAGGCTACAACCAGAAAGAATATCATTACAAGAGTGTCCTCCAAATGGAACAGGGTATGATTGAATGTGTATATTGTCCTTATAATATAGTCATCATGTTTACTGATAATTGATAAATATGTCTACATGGAGTAATTGTAGTAGGATATTCACTTGAGAGGAGATATTAGTTTTGCATGAGTGATTGTAAAAAAATCAACAACCAACTAGAAAATAACTGTTTTTAAGTTTTATGAATCTTGGTTGTTTTCCCTCCATCCTACCTACCAGAATCCAAAAGTACATCTGCCAAAAAAAAATGTACATCTGCTCAATGTAGCTTTCCTTGACTCCCCAAGGAAAATTCCCTGCTCCTTCTTCAACCCATGTCCAGAAATGTGTCAACATTGCTAGAACGCAACTTCCACAATTGAGAGCAATTTTCTTGTTTCCTTACTTCCCCATTGCCACTATACTATAACTCCTGAAATAAAGGGTCATGTCTTGTCAAAACCAGGGTTCTATTCTATGTTATTGGGACTTTTTTGATGGTCCAGGAGTTATGACTCCAAGCTCTCCCTGCCAAGGACCCAGGTTCAAATCCTGGTCAGGGAACTAAGATCCCAAAAGCTGTAGTGTGGCCAAAAAGGAAAAAAAAAAAAAAACCTCTCAGTCTTCATCTTACTTAGTCTCTTGGAGGCTTTTCTTATGGCTTATACTCTCCTTCTTGAAACACTTCCTTGGTTCCTGAGATATAACATTCTCCTAGTTTTTATTCCCTTCAGTGGCAATGCTCTATCTCCGCTGCTGCCTTCTCCATCTCTTCCTTACCACTACACATCAGCATACTTTAGTATTCAGTCTCTCCATCTTCTTCTCTGTGCCCAAGTTGATTGTATCTAGTCTCATGGACTTAAATACTGTTTATACACTGATAACTCCACACACAAAAAAAAAAAATACCCAACTCAGATTTATATATCCAACTGTTAATTTGGATATCTAATAGACATCTCAAACTTAACCTGTCCAAAGCAGAATTTTTTTAATTCTCCCAATCTATCCTCCCCTAGTGTTCCCAATAGAAGTATATGACTATTTTCCAACCAGTTGCTCAGAACAAAAACTTTGGTATTATCCTTAATTCCTTTCTCCCTTTGACAGTATCTCCACATCGCTCCATCCGAATCACTAGTTATTACCCCCTTCCTACTACAAATCAGGTCAATATTCAAAATACACCTCAAGCCCAATCACTTCTTACCACTTCTCTGCTTTCATTCTTGTCCATGCCACCATCATTTCTCATCCAAACTGCTATAATCACTTCCCAGTTCCGTGCTTCCAATCTGGCCCCCTCCAGTCAGGTTTTCACAGAGGGACTGCCCACAGCCCCAAATCCACCAATCACCTCCCTTCACCCTAAGACTCCATCATTTATCACAGTCTCCAAGACACTCCATGACTTGGGCCCTATTATCTCTCCAACCTCCAGTTCTAACACTCTGCTCTGCAGTATTTTTGCTCGAGCCACACCAGCCATCTTGATGTTCTTCAGCCACACCAAACTCCATCTTTCCTTGAAGGTTATGTTCTTGCTCTTCCCCCAACCTGACCTTATTCCCTCCAGATCCCCCTCAGTCTCAACTGATCGCATTGTTTAATGTGTTCACACACACAAACACAAACACACATGCCTACAGAGTCACTCTTTAACTTTCTATCCTGCTTCATCTTTCTTCATAAGATTTAACACTATTTGATATTATACTTATATTTGTTTACTTACTATTTTTATCCTACATTGGAATGTAAACTCCATGAGGGGTTTTTGTCTGTTTTTGAATGTAAACTTCACGAGGGCAAGGGCTTTGTCTTGTTCACTGCTCTATCTCCATCTTCTAAAATAGAACTCAAAATCCAGTGTACTCTCAATAGACAGTTACTGAATTAATGAATTAGCATGTCTTAATTATCTCATTCCTCCTGTGCTTAGATAAATTCCTGGTCTATTAAAACTTTGATGAATAAATTAACAAATTGTCATTCCAATAGATGTCTCTTTAGGAAGGAACATATAAAATATTTATTAAATATATTTTTGAACTATTTTGTTCATATTTTAAATAATCATTTTATCTCTACTGGAATTATAATGCAGCATTGAATTTTCTTGACCTAATGGGCCTATGTCATGTCTATTTGCTCAGTCATGTCCAACTCTTTGCAACTGCATGAACTGTAGCCTGTCAGGCTTCTCTATCCATGGAATTCTCCAGGAAAGAATACTGGAGTGGGTTTTCATTTCCTTCTCCAGGGGGTCTTCCCAACCTAAAGATCAAAACTGGGTCTACCACATTGCAGGCAGATTCTTTACCAACCAAGCCACCAGGGAAGCCCAATGAATTCATTGTATAAATTTCATTTGGAAACAGGATGTACTCAAATTCTTCCATTTACATTATATTTAAAAGTTTACATAAATTTTGAGTGGCCCACTCATTTATAGTTCTTTATAACAGAGCCTGTTCCAGAGTAACTCCAAGTTCAACTAAGAGCTAGGTCTAAAAACTGGGGGCAGTTAAAGGAAGATGAAAAATCCACAGATGTGCCTAAGAAACATCTCTGGGCACTATTTCCTATTCCCAGTGATGACTCAAGATGTCCTAACAACCTTGAGAGATTTCACAGCTTACCACAGAATAACCATATTTCTTCTCCCATCCTGGCTTCATCTTATCTTCAGCTCTGAGTTTTGTGGCAGACATCTCACTGATAAAGTAGTATCAATTAAAGTTTCACACCACATATGTCATATGGATAACACTTCCATTTCTAGTTTAGTTAGATTGTATGTTCAGTTGGATCATGCTTGTGGTTTGTCTGTTGGTGTGTGTGGCTGCATAAAAGAATTCCATTCAAGCTAAAGCCTCTGCCTGATGTGCCTCATTCACCATTTCATTTATCCTCTGTATGAGAATCAGTCATGTCTGTGGCTCTTTTGTCTATCACCCATCTCTCTAGGAAAACCACCTGTGTTTAAAAAATTTATGTTGTCACTATTTGCAAACCCAGGCTGCCTATGCAGGAAATTAACACAATTTGTGGAAAAGGGAAAAACAGGTAGTTGCTCTATCAGTTGAGTGAGATGTAAAATGATGTTGTTTTCACAGAGAGCTGAAAGTCAATTCTAAATTTTTTCCACCTAATTAAATGATGATTGGTCCAAGGTAGACTCCATCATAACCCTAATAGCCAGAGCTTTGGGAGGAAACTATGTCCAATCCAGAAGGAAAAAAATAATACAGAGTAAATAAAACAAAGCCCCAGGCCAATACAGTGTTATGACACAGTTCTGCCCTTTTGGGAATATTTATTCAGGAGTTTCTCTTTTGTTCTTTCTAAAGATACCTGAGAGTCTCTGGAGAATGGATGAGATTCATTTTTGTAAGCCAAAAGAAAACCTAAAACACCTCTCATGGGACTATGAAATAAATCACCAGGCTTTTAACCTTAGGCAAAAATATAAAAGAAGTATGTGAAAGAGGAGACAAGAATGGACCAGTCAAATCTCTCTGTTCGAAAATCCAACATGGTGCTCAAAAGCCCAATATCTTATAGGTATTCTGATGTTTTTCTGGACTCTTGGAGGTCACATCAAAGATACAGTAACAGGAATTGTATAGATAGTTCCTTCCACAGTCTACGCTGTGATGCCTATGAGCACGAGCACATTCAGAGGCTCAGGGGTGGAAATTACACTTGGAAAGCCAAAGCATAACTACAGAGGAGTAAACTGTGAACTTCATCTCTTAGGACTAAGAAAGAATAGAAGAGAAAAAAAGAGAATTAAGTATCTGTGACCATAGCGATCCAAGAAAAGTCATGCTCCTGGGATTAGAAACTACATCTGCAGTTCATAACCCTCCTGCATTCCAGATTTAGCTGGCAACAAACCAAGGCCTGTGGCCAATCAGGCTTCAGTGGACAGACTCCCTGTGACCAAGACTTTTAGTTCCACACAGCCTGGCTCCTTTCACTGCCCAAGCTAGGAAACCCTGCATAAAGTTTACTACTGATTGCCCAGCAAGGTTGGGCTTCAGGTAATCAGTACTTCATTTCCAGGATGGCATTCTCAGAGTCTGCCATCACTCCCTCTTGTTGTGGGCCAAAGAGAAAACTTGGCTCAGCAATGGCCCAGTACATTGGATATCTTTGTTTTGGAATGTAGTTGGCCTATTCCACAAAGGCAACAGAAAGGTAGGCAACTCACGTAAGGCCTCTGAGGAAAGGACAGGTATGAAAGCTCAACAGAAATCATCTCGCTCACCAGTTCTGAGCACAAGATCACAAGGATCTACAGAGGTCCTACCCTCTGTGTATAGACACAGGTTCTAATAAGGCTGAAAATTTACTTTGCCGCAAACAAAAATCAATGCAATCCCTTGGTTAGTTAGCAGAATCCAAACAGTTAATTTTCCGGGTATAACTCAAGTCAAGATAAATTCCACCGTGAACTCAATAGGGACCCACTGTGAATCACTGAGTGGCCTGGCATCATTCCTGAATACTCTGAAGTCCACCAACTTTTCGGATGTGCCTAATTCTCACCAGACAAAAGGCCCTATTCATGTGTATTCATTCAGCATTTTGTATTGGTTCACAATACAGCTTTTATTTATGATGTTCCTCATTTGCAGTCTCAGTTTGAATTTCATTATGGCCACATGTAATCCTACAAGCAGTGTGGTACTATTTAATTACAAAACCCAAACGCTACTAGAATATGTACTAACAACAATAACAATAACTACACACTTACAAAGTCCTTGCTATGAGCATATTTTGAGATGTTTTCATACATCAATTCATTGTATCCTCATAATGATCCTATGAGGTATTCAGTTCAGTTCAGTTCAGTTCAGTCGCTCAGTCATGTCCGACTCTCCGCGACCCCATGAATCACAGCACGCCAGGCCTCCCTGTCCATTACCAACTCCCAGAGTTCACTCAAACTCATATCCACAGAGTTAGTGATGCCATCCAGCCATCTCATTCTCGGTCGTCCCCTTCTCCTCCCGCCCCCAACCTTTCCCAGTTTGACTGATGAGGAAACCAAGTCTCAAAGTTATTAACCAATTTGCTAAGGTTAAATAACTTGTAATGAAGTAAGCGGAGGCCATGAAACAGTAAATAAACAACATAAGTAGTGTGTAGGTTTAGAGATAATCACATTAATCAAATAGTCACTGTTAGTTAGGATATGCTAACCTGTTCTAACGAATAGACCCAAACATGTAAGGGATTAACACCTTGCTAATTTATGGTACTGAATAGGTATTCATGTCAGCTGGGCTACTTTCCTTCCTTTAGTCATTTAGGGACCCAGGTTCATTGCATCTTGTGATCCCACCATCCCTTAAGATCTCCCATTCAACCAGACTACTGAGAAAGAGCAAGGTGGAGAGGCTTACATGGAAAGTTTTATGTGCCAGGCCTGGAAGTGACAGACATCATTTCCAGTCAAACTCCAGAGCAGATAACTTAGTCATGAGGCCACACCTATGTCTAAGGGAAGCTGGGAAATAAAAACAAACCCACCTATGTACCCAGAAGGGGGAAGAATGAATTTTAATGGAATCCAGCCATCTCTGTTTGCATCAAACTCTCTAGCCATCAAATATGACTGCACATTTTTTCCTACACATAAAACAAAATTTTTCTCAAGAGGATCACAGAGTCCAATATTTCAGTGAAGCTGGTTGAAATCTAGCATCTGCAAGTGATGCCTGGTCCTTTCCATTAGATGGAGACACAGTTCCTGTGGTCAGTAGAAGACTCATTATCTCCCCCATATATACAGTCACCTCTTAGCCAATGATAGAAGAGATGGGATAACCAAAATACCCAAACCCCCTTTCAGAAAAGATAAGAATAGGAGAGACATAGCAATAACAGAATCCAGATAGCAAATGTTGGGAAGACTCCCTGACCTAACAGTGGGAGACATTTCTTGAATTGACCCTTATGTTGTTCTCCAGGAAGAATTTCTTTGTCCATTATTCTGAACTTCCCCTAGCTTGGGTCTCTGGGGAGTTCTTCTTCCTCCTTCATTATCCTTCATGACACACATCTGAATTGGGCCTCGGGGACTCAGTCAAGACTTAAGAGTCACACAACTTTCACAGCCCGCCTCTTGCTTGTGCAATTTCATGGCTCAAGTATTATTTTTATAGTCATAAGAGCATTTAGTCCAAGTTTGGAGTTTCTTTGGAAATGCAGTTCTCTCAAGAACTTATTAGGTTTCTGGTTAGTTCCCAGTTCCCAGTAACCACATCCAAGACCGAAGTGAGTCTTTCCTAGACATACTTCTTAAAAATACTTTGTCTGCCTCATCTAGCCAATACCTGTTGCTCTCAAATTAACAATAGCTATGCAGAGGGAATATGAAGCAAAAGACTTTATGTGACTTCATACAACTTCATGTGACTTCATTTGACTTCATGTGATTCTGTGTTGGGTAAGACTTTGTGTTGCTCTATATCTAGACAGAATATGAGAGGATATGGAGGGCAAGGAGTAGTTCTCTGGGCCAGGTCTGCAAGTGGCAGGCATGAGATCTCTTTATATTTCTTTGGAGAGAAGTTAAAGCCTAGGCCACACTTAGAGGAGTTAGCTATATGCCCAAAGAAAGAGTGAACAGATTTTAATGAACACTTAGTAATCATCACCACACTTGCTAAGCTGAAATTTCTTACATCAAATACAATAAACTCATAAACAATATAAATTTCCCTAAGGATCATATTTAGATGTTCATTTAACTACAGATGAAATGCCTGTATTTCCCAAATTTTCCCAGTACCTGCTTGTCCAAAATGCAGATTGTGCAAATTGGTGCAGCCACTATGGAAAACAATATGAAGGTTCCTTAAAAAACTAAATATAGAGCTACCATGTTGTTGTTCAGTTGCCCAGTTTGTCCATCTCTTTGCAACCCCATGGACTGCAGCACACCAGGCCTCTCTATCCCTCACCATCTCCCGAAGTTTGCCCAAGTTCATGTCCATTGCATGGCCATTCTCTCCAGCCATCTCATCCTCTGACATCCGCTTCTTCTTCTGCCCTCAATCTTTCCCAGCATCAGGGACTTTTCCAATGAGTCAGCTGTTTGCATCAGATGACCAAAATACTGGAGTTTCAGCTTCAGCAACTGAGCTTCAGCTTCAGTTTCAGCTTCAGTCCTTCCAGTGAGTATTCAGGGTTAACTTCCCTTAAAATTGACTGGTTTGATCCCCTTGCTGTCCAAGGTACTCTCAGGGGTCTTCTCCAGCACCACAGTTCAAAGGAATCAACTCTGGTGCTCCACCTTCTTTACAGTCCAGCTCTCACAACCATACGTGACCACTGGGAAGATCAGTGGTCTTCATATGGTAGCTGGATCATATGGTAGCTCTTTTTGTTTTTTTGTTTGTTTGTTTGTTTTTAATAAAAGGACAAAAAGAGCTACCATGTGATCCATCAATCCCACTCGTTGGCATGTATCCAGAAAAGATGAAGTCCAATTCAAAAAGATACATGCTTCTCAATGTTTGTAGCAACACTATTTACAATAGCCAAAACATGGAAACAACCCAAATGCCCATCAACAGATAATCAGTCTAAGAAGATGTACTATGTAATTATAATATGTATGTATACACACACACAGTGGAATATTACTCAGTCATTAAAAAAGAATGAAATATTGCCATTTGCAGCAAACATGGGTGGAGCTGGAGAATAACATACTAAGTGAAGTAAGTCAGACAGAGAAAGACAAATATTATGTGATATCAATTATACAAGGAATCTAAAAAATAATACAAATGAATCTGTATACAAAACAGAAGCATACTCCAGACATAAAAAACAAACTTATGGTTACCAAAGGGGAAAGGCAGTGGGGGGAGGGATAAATTATAAGTATAGGATTAATGGATATATACTGCTATATATAAAATAGAAAAGCAACAAGAATTACCTGTATAACACAGGGAATAATATTCAAGATCTTGTGGTACATATATATAGATTATTTTCTATTACATTTCAGTTTTAAAAAAAGGAGAACTATACTTCAACTTAAAAAGGAAAAAATGCAGATTTCTTTGGTCCATGCCAGAACTTCTATACCAGAGAAAGAGCTGTAAATATAAATTTCAACAAGCATCCTAAGAATTTCTTATTAGGTGAACATATGAAATGATCATTTTATAGTTCAAAACCATTTGGGTATCATAAGTTCATATAGTTCAATCTAATATAATTTAGAACGTTCAGAAAATCCTTTATGCTATAAAGATGCCTAAAAATCAAATTATGAGAAAAATTCTATAACCAACCATCAATCATTAAAAGGGCTTCCCTGGTGGCTCAGACAGTAAGCAATTTGCCTGCAATGCAGGAGACCAGGTTTTGATCCCTGGGTCAGGAAGATTCCCTGAAGAAGGAAATGGCAACCCACTCCAGTATTCCTGCCTGGAGAATTCCATGGACAGAGAAACCTGGTGGGCTACAGTCCATGGGGTTGCAAAGAGTTGGACAAGGCTGAGAGACTAACACTTTCATTTTCACACTTTCAATCAGTAAAAAGCTAGTTGAGAATAAGTACATGTATATATCATTTCTTGACTTAGTTTCTAACAGGAGAAATTGTATGAGACAGAATAGGTCTTTAGAGCCTTTCAGAAACAGCTAGCAAATTCCTAAATGAGGAAACAAAGTCCTTTATAAAAAGATCTGTGCCCATGGCTGGGACATAGAGAGACCTTGGAAGAAAGAATTCACAAGGATGAAAATCAGAAAGGGGGGGAGGGTCGGAGGGAGGTGCCTGGGAGGAAAGGGAAAAGCCTTAGAGACTCCCAACAGAGAAGAGTGGGAGTTGTAAAACGGAGCGGAAAAAAGACTCATTAGGGAAACTTGGGTGCACCAAGCACCAGCTGCTGAAAGCAAAGCCTCAGGCGCGATTGGCAAAGCTGCAAGGCATGAATCTCTGTTCAGTGAGCCTGCTGTATGCAAAACAATAGTCAGCACGACTGTGAGACCTTCGGAGTGGGCACTGAGGAAAGCTTAGAGAACACCTACTGTCATGGGAAGAAGCAAAGAAGTTTTAAAACACAGGAAAGAGCCTGGGATCCTTGGGGAGGTTTGGGTGCAGCTCTGTCCTGGACCCAGTTCTTGCTTTTCCATATCTATCCAGCCCTGTGATTGTGAAATGAACATAAACATCTGTTTCCCCTCTGCAGATCTTTCTGTTCTTCTTTGTGCTTTGACCTAATATTTGGAGAAAACGAGGGGGGGAAAAAAAACAAAAATGGAAAGTTGCCTAAAATTCAATTTCTTGGAGTCTAAAAAAGCTTTTACTTGGGCTAGAATCTGGTTTCTGAAAAAGATAGGATATAAAGTCAGGGAGAGACAAAAATTTGGTAACTGGGACTTGGGCACCCTTATCTGGACAATGACCAGCACTCCTGCCAGTGGGGACCTCTTTCAAGTCTCTCTCTCACTGTTTTAATATAAATCAGTCAGCCAGGCTTCAGAATACGATTCAATTTGCCAACAAGAGAGAAACAATTCTCTGTGTAGCCTGAGCAGAATGTATCATAATGGAAAAAAAAATTGCTTCATAATCCTTTTGGAATAATATTTATGGCTTATTAATAAAATAGTAATTGTGTCTGTGGGTGTTCAGTTACTCAGTTTTGTCTGACTCTTTAAGACCCCATGCACTGTAGCCCACCAGGTTTCTCTGTTAATGGAGTTTTCCAGGCAAGGATACTGGAGTGGGTTGCCATTTCCTCCTCCAGGGGATCTTCCCAACCTAGGGATTGAACCCACCTCTCTTGTGTCTCTTGCATCGGCAGGCAGATTTTTACCACTGTGCCACCTGTGAAGCCCAAAATAGTAATTAATTAATGTTAGTTAGCTATTATTTAATATGCACCAAGCCCTTTACTTTGCTGTCTTCTTTAAGCCTCATATTTTCTCTGGTAGTGATATTTTCATTTCATAGAGAAGAAAATTGGAAATCAGAGAAGTAATCAGTCCAATGTCACAGTACCAGGAAGGGGCAGAATTGGGGTTAAAATCTGTCAGCTCACATATTAACTCCTCAGGAGGCCAAACCAAAGCACCCTGATTTAATTGACCACCATTTCAACACCTATTTATTTTCTCTATAGTAATTATCTTACTTGTTTATTCATTTATCCATTGCTTGTCTCACTGTAGAATGTATACTTCATGAAGGCAAGGTTCTTTCTGCCTCATTTATTCTTATGTTCCCCAGTGCCTGGAATTAGCCTACAATACACCGGATACCAGAAATGCCTACTGAATGACTGATTGAATGAATGACATCCAAAAATCCCACAGTTTTAACCAGTGCATTATACTGAAGTCAGAACCCCATGTGAACTATCAGGATAATTTTCTATGTTAAAATTTGGCCCTCCCTCATCCTATATATCCTAAACATCATGATCATTCATTCAGAAATAGTGTCTTGGGGGGACTCCTCCTGTAGTCCAGTGGTTGAGACTCTGCTTCCAATGCTGGTGGCACGGGTTCAATATCTAAGATCCCACATGTTGCATGGCATGGCCAAAAAAAAAAAAGTTAATTTATTGGGTTTGCTTAAAACTTTCTAAAACAATTTTATTCTTCTAGGGGAAAAAAATCCAAAAGTTTTTGCTTTAAGCCAAATTTCAAATTTGTGAGTTGAGTGATTTCACTAGGCAAAAATTGTTTTTCCTAATTATATTAAGGATTTCTGTTCTATCTCTTGTTTATTTGGATGCTATATCCTAGAGGCAAAAAGAAAACTTTAATTCCCTAAAATAAGTACTGTAAAACTTTTTTCAAGTAATTAGATTAATAAAGAGAAAAGCAATAAGTCAATAATCTCCTTAATGCATACCAGGTGTAAATTCCTAAAAATTGTGAATGATGTTTATAAAATGTCACCATTGAGTAGAAAGTATACTAATTTTCAGCTGATAAGAAAAGTCATGAACATACATATCAATAATGGGGCACATACTTGTTATAAGAAAAGTTATTTGGAAAAAAATAGTTATGCTCTTTCTCAAGTCTCCTCTCTACTCTTATTGGATAAACCTGCACTCTGAGCCTTAAGTGCTTCTTTCTTCAACTAAAATGAATTTCATATGAAATTTACAATAGTTCAAGCTAGTAAATACTAGCATTAAGAATTTTCATGTTTGGTTAAACATGTTTTTAACCAAACTTTTCACAGGAAACAGAGTTGATGTTGTTGTCTAGTCACTGAACTATTTCCACCTCTTTTGCGACCCCATGGACTGTAACCCACCAGGCTCCTCTGTCCATGGATTTTCCAGGCAAGAAAACTAGAGTAAGTTTTCATTTCCTTTCCCAGGGGATCTTCCTGACCCAGGGATCAAACCCACATCTCCTGCATTGGCGGGCAGAATCTTTACCACTCAGCCACTAGGGAAGCCCACAAGAGACAGAGTGAATGTTAAATCTTAAGTGTCAATATCAGGTATAAACTTTGTCGTAGAGGTTGTTCCCTTCATTTCGTTTACTTACCCTCCTAATAATTCTCCCTACCAAGTCCTCCCCTTAGATAAACTGAATCTTTTAGGCTGCAGATGAAAGCCATTTCCTCTCAAGTTATAAAAGATGGATCAACCTTCATCTTCATCCTCAGAATAATGGCTTTTGACATATTTGAAAACCAAGGAAATTTTCATCCCTTTTGTCCTCAGACAATATTCCCAGATCTTTTCAACTCCTTTCACAGACATTTGACTATTCTTTCCCCATTTTTAATAGGCCACTTCTCATGAGTTCACTTCAAGGAAATCACAAACAACTTTCATTTCAAATCTTTAGCCAGCACCCAGTAAGTAGCTTTTGTAAATTTTTTAGTAGTAAAGTGTATCTCATCAACATGGTTAGGTGCAGCCAACCCTAACAGGATGCAGAAATCTAGACTAAATAATGTTTTTGATCACCTCTATCTTTGAGGTTTTTTTTCTTTGTTATTAGGGAAATTAATGTGTCCTTAGATTGACACATTCTTTGGTATTACAGGAGATATATTGGTCCCAGAGGTTACCATAGATCACTGTATTTTATAGCACTGAACACTCTATCATTGTAAAAGATTGCTAGTCTTACTAGGATTTAGAATATAGTAGATTACAAATCATCCTGAAGCATTTTTTCAGCTGCACTCGCTTCCTACCAGTGAGTACATTAAAAGTTTCTCTAGAAGAGGGTACATCAGACCAACATCCTATTTAATGACCTCACCAATTACCACAGATTGAACCCCAGTGTCACAAAAGACATTCTGTTCCAGAATAATCTAGATTTTTCTGGACACAGGGAGAAATTTTAAGCTCCAAGCTTTGAACAAAGCCTGAAGTGTACCTTCAAGAGATCATGGGTTATTGTGAACCCTACCACATCACCAATTAATCTTAAGTCTCATAATTTACACAGTAAAAGAAATTACTTCACTTTGTGTTTATTTATATATGTGGGTGCTCAAGAGATTTCCAAAATTTCAACTGATGTGCAAGTATGGGAGGTTGTGGTGGGGAAGGAGTGAAAGGGGGTTAGGAATATAGATTAATAGATGCATAGCATTCAAAACATCCACACAACATTTGGGGGCTTCCCTGGTGGCTTAGATGGTAAAGAATCTGCCTGAAATGTGGGAGACCCAGGTTTGATCCCTGAGTTGGGAAGATTCCCTGGACAAGGAAATGGCAACCCACTCCAGTATTCATTCTTGCAGAATTCCATGGACAGAGGAGCCTGGTGGGCTACAATCCACGGGGTCACAAAGAGTTGGACACAACAGAGCAACTAACCCAAAACACTAACTTTTGCACACATTTGGAAAAATACATTTTATTTGCATTCGTTGTCACAAGAAGCCAGTAAACCTACATTGGTTTGATATCTAAAATCACTACTTAAGCTTCCCTGTCTTTTGCCATGTCACCAACATTTTAGAGGCCTATTACCATGAAATGAGGATGAGAATTGCTATTCCACTGACAGAGACATTTATCTCTACTTTCACAGCCAACATCTGGTTACTCCCACAGACCCTGAAAATCACTCAAAGTCCACAGAAAAAGAGCACCAGGTAAAGCATTTTGCAAAAGAGAAGAATCAACCCACAGAATGATCCATTTGTCTATTAAAAATTGTTAGCACTGTTCTATGTATTTGTAAATGGGCACCAATCACCTCTAAATAAGCTAACTGAAAATGGTGACTTCAGATAATTTAATGCACATTTTTATTTTCATGATTCTTAAAATCAGTAATCAGCTATTGAAAAAATATATGACATACTCAAGAAAGAGCCTCATAGAGATTGTTTTATTCTTGTTTAGTCTTTCCATATTATCCTACTTTTTTTTAAAGGACTCTAATGCTAAAGCTGAAACTCCAATACTTTGGCCACCACATGTGACGAGTTGACTCACTGGAAAAGAGTCTGATGCTAGGAAGGATTGGGGGTGGGAGGAGACGGGGATGACAGAGAATGAGATGGCTGGATGGCATCACCGACTCGATGGACCTGAGTTTGAGTGAACTCCGGGAGTTGGTGTTGGACAGGGAGGCCTGGCGTGCTGTGATTCATGGGGTCGCAAAGAGTTGGACACGATTGAGCGACTGAACTGAACTGAACTGAAACTTTCTTTGGCATGTGCCAAGAGTTTCCCCCAACCCCAAAGTACCTCTATCTGGTGAATTCTGCAGGAAAGGGAATGCATATCTTCTAAGAGACTGGCAGTGGCATATTAATTTGACAAGCAGCTTTAATTTGATAAGCAAAACTTGTGGCTAATATTATTTAAATTTCTTATTAAGGAAAAAATACTTTAGCGATATTTAAATGGTATATGTGAGAATCATAGAAATTCAGCTATGGAAATTACACCATAATGCAAAAGGAACAAGGAAGAGCTGCCTATTTCTTCCTTGGTGAATTAATCAGTGATTCAGGAGGAATAATGCAAGTCTACCCCTGAGCAGTGTCTTTCAAATCTATGGAAATGGAAAAATAAGTGAGATTTTTCTCTGTGATTCTTCAAGGACAAGGTTCTTCTAGCCCCAAATCCTTGGTAATTTTCCCACTGGATCCATTAGGATCCTTTCTTGGGTACATAAAGCAATCCTCTTCTATTAATTTCTGAATTTCTCCTTTTTTTCTCATTTTAACATCAAGTCACAGAGACAAGAAGATTCTTAGTTCTAGGGATGAAGACTAGCACAGGAAATTCCTATTCTCTCCAACCCCTGACTAGGTAACTTGATCTTACTCCTCAAGAGAGGTCCTGTTTGAAAACAGAACCTGCCTGGAGTCTGGCCTGGTCCATTAGATCAGAGTAGGCACATAACACAAGAGAGAGAAAAGATCTTAGCAAAAATCCAAATGTTCCTGAATTATAAAAGACTGTGGTTTTAACTTGACTTCACAAATGCCTTCCTTCTTTATACATATACTCAATGGGTAAAACTATAGACATTCAAACAACAGAACTAAATGTTTTTACTACAGAATCTGGCATTATGTCCTATCTCTAAATGACTATACGGTTACACTTGTCTTGAGGCAATAAGATCCTTAAAGCTTTCCTGTTCCTCCTCATCTGTTATCTCTCAACTGTGTGACTGCCTCCTATAAAACAGCTACTTCTCGCTGTTTCTCATAACCAAGACGTGGAAGCAACCTAAATGTCCACTGATAGATGAATGGACAAAGAAGATGCGGTATATATATCCGATGGAATGTTACTCAGCCATAAAAAAGAATGAAATAATGCAGCAATATGGAGGAAACTAGAGATCATCATACTAAGATGGAAAGAGAAATAAAAATATCATATAATATCACTTATATGTGGAATCTAAAAAAATAATTATACAAATGAATTTACTTGCAAAGCAAAATTAGACTCACAAATACAGAAAACAAATTAATGGTTACCAAAAAAGAAAGAGGTAAAGCAAGGATAAATTAGGAAATTGGAATTAACATATACACACTACTATATATAAGATAAATAAGAATCTACTGTATATCACAGGGAACTGTACTCCATATCTTGCAATAATCTATAAGGGAAAGGAATCTGAAAGGAACTGAATCATTTTGCTATATAGGAAATTAACACAACATTGTAAATCAACTGTACTTCAATTAAGTTTAATTTTTGAAATAGCTGCTTTTATCCCCTTCTGCCAGGCTACTCCTCCTAGTGAGGCAAGGCTCTATCCCCCATCACAACTGGGCTTATAGTAAGCACTAGATTGTCAGTGCTGATTATATTTCCAACACCAGAGAATGGTGATAAAGGATGTAGCACCTATTCCAGTGTCAAGAACATAAATGGATGTCTCAGGGATAAAAATTGCATTATACATGCCTGGTGGGTATGCCTAAATAGATCATCTTAAGCTACAAAGTGAGGGATTTAGACTAGATTGGTTCGAATGTGACATTGCTGTACAACTTCCAAAGCAATTTTGACATCTTCCCCTTCAAAGAATCTGAGATTACTTCATTATGAATGAACCCACTTCATAAGGGGAGCAGCCTGAAGTTGTGTTAGGTCTGAAGGTCAAGAGAACAGAGACAAAGGAATGCAACTTCTTTACAAGGTGTCTTGTTATTTCTTGCTCACTTCACCTCTGTGTATCTGGAGAACACAAAGGAAGTAAGAAGAGAAGAAAGGGCATAGACTAGCTCCTCCTGCTTTGAGCTCATCTATCATTGTTGCATGACGAGTGAAAAGATTGAAGAAAAGAATTGAAGGCTTGTAGGTTGATGAGTAGAGGTTAGTTCTGATTCTCAAGGAGAAAGTGTGTTAGTCACTCAGTTGTGTCTGACTCTTTGCAAACCCCGTGGACTGTAGCCTGCCCGGCTCCTCTGTCCATGGGATTCTCCAGGACAGAATGCTGGAGTGGGTAGCCATTGCCTTCTCCAGGGAATCTTCCCAACCTAGGGATCAAAGCTGGGTCTCCTCCACTGCAGTTGGATTCTTTACCATCTGAGCCACCAGAGAAGCTCTTCACAGCTAAAAGCCATTTGTGAAGATGTTCCATCTTGGAGGTACTTCCTCCAAGTCTTGTCAGTGCTGTTGGGTGTAGTGAAAAATAGGAAATGTTGGTCAGCCACCTAGACTATTGCTACAGCAGGACCTATTAGTGTAAGAAAGAGATGCTGTGGTCCTGCTGTCCCTAAGGTCCCACTGCATCTTGCCTGCATAGAACTCCCAGCATTGACAGATATTCTTCCTCAGTGTTACAGATCATCTCCATCCAAGTTCTGCATTTACACATAAGTTTTAACACTTGCCCTATTCTGCCATCATCCTAGGTGAGCCACAGAAGTGCATAGAAAAGGGAGGAGGGCATATTCAGTGAGTTGCTTATTGCCCAAAAACCCCATACTATCACCCCCAGATCAGTGTTTTCCTCATAAGGTTACTGCCTGCCGAGTTTCATAGGAAAGTTGTGAAATACTCACAGAAGCTAATTTCTGTACCTATTTTATCAGCTCAGTCCTGGAAGCAGTGTTTACAATATGGTATTCCAACCTTTAATTTCATGGATTCCTCTGAAAGACTAAAATAAGTGCAATCCAGTTCATTATTGATCTTGACTGGGGTGTGTGTGTGTGTGTAAAAGAATTAGAGAGACACGGAAACAGAAAAACTCCAACTCTACTGTAGGAGAAAAAAAAAGGAAGGATCTGTATTGACATACTCCTCAGGTATTGCTCTTACACAACTCTGCTTTTCCAGGTTAATATTCAGTCTCATTCCTACAAGATGACTTCAACATGTTTTATTTGTTTTTAAGAAGAGATAGTCTCATCCATAAAGCCTTTTAAATGTTTCTACAGTCTCATTTCATAGTCCAATTTTACTCTACCCTGAGAGTCTCTAAAAATACTTGTTAAGCAAATTATGACTACCACATGTAATTTTACCTTGAAACCAGGTATCTAGGAAGTAATTTGTCTTCTTGATAGCATTAATATTATAGAGATCCCCAGGCAACTAATCTGTATTAGCCAAACATCCTTAAGAAATTATAAATTATATAATGTACATGAAAGCATTTTGTGTGCTGGAAAAGCACTATCAAAAGTTACTGCTTCTTATTAGCATAAATCACTTTATTTATTAAATGCTCCTTAAGTGTAGAATGACGTAAAATGTAACGGGACAAAAAGCACAATGACAGCACACAAAACTAACACATCCTCTTTCCCCCGGACTGCATCTCTAAGAAGGCAGTTAATCCTTGTTTGTTCCTTCACATATGCAGAAGCAATATGGATGTGTGAGTGCCAGAAATAGGGCTCAGAACCAGAGGTCTCTGCTCTGTGTCCTGTAGCTTGTGTACCCGGCCTGCTCGCTCCTTTTACGGGTGGAAATGCCTCAGAACTGTTGGCGTTATTTCAGCAGCAGGTGTGGGGAGTGGGGGGTGCTCTCCAGAGTCCAGATCACCCAGCTGCAGCACCAGAAGAATTGTTTCTAACCAAGCATGTAAATCCATTTTTACGACCTTAAAAAGACTCACCATAAAAACATTTGGATATTAAAACACTCTATTCTAAAGACATAATTGTAATTGTACTGTTTACTGTTGATAATATACCTCAAACAATTCACTGCCTAGTGAAAATTCAGGGCCTACTCCATACCAAATTCAAAGAACAGTTAATAAGCGCAGTTAGTCCCTACTGGGATAGATCCAAAAGTTTGCTGTTTAGAAGATTTTGTTTGTATTTTTCCTGATTTCCCTAGAATTCTCTGAGTTCTGAAGTTAGCTTATCCTTATCCCATACCTCCCCCTGGGACCTCTCACTAACTCCCAGGCTTGTTCCTCAGCCCCTCAACCCCATCACAATTTTGAAAGTGATTGGGATCAGTCTCCAAGGAAAAGCATTTTTTCCCAATTGCATCCAGCTATCACTAACCTCTTTCAGTTATACAACTATCATTGGTATGTTTTAAACTATAGTTGGAGGTTGATGGAAGAGAAAAGTTTTCCCTTGAAACAATACAAATTACCTCTAGCTTTCCAGGAGAGGGTTGTATTTGCTACCAAAAAAAGATAAATAATTAACTTGTGATAATCTTATCCCTGTCACCCAAAATATTGAGATCTTTTAATCCTCAAGCAATTTCAACTCTAAAATGCCTATTGAGTCTGTGAAAATCAATTTAATATCTTGATAGTTACCCCATAAAAATAATAGTATTTCATTGGGACTTCTGATATGATTGTTATTGCATAAATTCAATTTTATCCTCTTTCTGAAAACCATCCAACAGAAAAAAATGGAAAACAAAAATACAAACTGTATTTTCAGTAAAACAAGAGCATAGATTTCAAAATATTTTGAAAAGGATGCCAAAAAAGAGCAGAATTCACAGAAGAAACAAAGGAAGGAAATATTTAGAAGCTAAGAAGATTGAGCCCAGTTATGACGGGTCTCAAAAACTGCCAACAAAAATATAATTTTTGAAGATGAGGGATACATCTAAAAAGGAAAAGAACTTTATCCCATGAATATAAAACAGTGCAGAAAAGAATAATCTGAAGGCTTTAGAAGACTCCATACATCTGATTCAGATCACAGAAACTAAGGACCTCACAAAGAGTCATACAGATAAAGCCATGTACAGAGAGGTTTATTCCAAGTATTTAAGAATAGTTCAGGATTAGAAAATGTATTAATAAAAGTTATCATATTAATATGTCTAAGGAGGAAAACAATATGGTCGCCTTCATGGAGACTGAAAAACATTATAAAATTTAATAATTAAAATTTGATTTAAATAATAACAACAATAAAATAGGGAATTGATGATACGATAGCTTCCAAAAATGGCCACGGTCAATCCCTCCCTTCCTGGATAAATATGTCACTCCACCTTCAAGAGGTAGAGTTATTCCTCAACCCTAGAATCTGAACCGGTCCTATGACTGTCTTGACCAAGAGAGTAAAGTGATGGTTTTCTGGTGCATCAGAGCCCTGGATTTTCTTCCTCTTAGAACCTCTCTGTCAATGCTGTGAAGCTCAAGCTATACAGAAATACCAAAATGAGAGCTAAGATATTCTGGTCTACAACCCCAGCTGAGCTCCCGGACATATCAACACCAAATGGCACACATATGGGTGAGCCATCTTGGAAGTTCCAACCTAGTCAAGCCCCAAGGCAACTGTAGCCCCAAATGACATATTATGAAGCAGAAAAATGTTGAGTCAAGTCCAGTCAACAGAAACATGAGATAATAAAATAATTAATGTTTTAAGTCACTGAATATTTTATAGCTGCTTATATAGCAATAGACAATTTAACACATGGGTAGTTTGTTTATACATCTATCTGAATCCAAAAGCCAGGATAATGAATGATGAGGAAAGATTAGAAATATTTCCAACAAAGTCAGGACTAAGGCAAACTTTCCCTTACTAACATTATTATCTAACATTTCATAGAAAGTACAGGATGATGCACTTGGATAAGAGAAAATTTGGGGGGTATTTTTTCATAATTTACTCTCTCCCCTCCATTCATTCTACTCTCTATGCTCTTCCTTGAAAGCAAGGTTCCCCTTTAGAGATTTTGCTTTTGCTGTTCCCATTACTGGCCCTTATGTTCCCTGAAGTCATATGACTGGCTTGCTCCTTTTCCTCAGGGATCCATTCAAGTGTTACTTTATCAGCAAGGTCTTTCCCAGTCACACTATATAGTAATGAACCACTCACCACTTATCGTGCTTTATTTTTCTGTAGAACTTATTACCACCTAATATATTGCATGCATATATACACCCATACACTGCATTTCTTTATCATCTCTCTATTAAGGTGATAGGCCATATCTCTGATATTTAGAAGTATGCTTAGCACTCAATAAATATCTTTTGAGTGAACAAATGTAAGTTTACAAGAACTCAATGTCTTCACTTTGTAGGGCTATTTTTGTTGTTTTGGGGATTTTTGTTTGTTTTTGGCTTCGCTGTGAGGCAAACAGGATCTTCGTTCCCCAGCTAGGGGAACCTGCACCTCCTGCAGCAGAAGCAAAGAATCTTAACCACTGGACCACTAGGGAAGTCCCTCTAGTTTTTTTATATGTTGATTCTTCCATAATTCCAACAAGTATTTGTATCCATCTTTACTTTTTCCCTCTGATCTTATGAGTCCACTATAGAGGATATTAGATCATACCTATGCATAAGCAGAGAAAAATGAACCAGTTCTAGATTTTCCCTGGTGGCTCAGCAATAAAGAATCCACCTGCCAATGCAGAGACGCAGGTTTAATCCTGAGGTTGGGAAGATCCCCTGAAGAGGCAAATGACAACCCATTCCAGTATTCTTGCCTGGAAAACCCCATGGACATAGTGGGCTACAGTCCATAGGGTCACAAAAGAGTCGGACATGACTTAGCGAATAGGACCCTAACTATCATGTTGGGTAATATAACAAGTAATTTACTAGTCAAGTAAATCAAAATTTGTAGCAGCTGTGCTTGAACTATTATTTTTCCTGGATATGTGATGCTTTATGTGAAAGAACTAGTGATGCTTTTGCAAAATTCCATCCTACAATTATGTCACACAGTCATGTTAGGAATAGACATACACATGTAGAGTAGTCAAGAAGATGTACTTTGGATCAAGTAGCCCTACATTAGACTCTCAGCTGTGTCACTCAGTAGTAGTTTGATCTTGATCAAGTCACTTAAACTCCCTAAGGCAGTTTCTTCATTTGTAAAACGAGAATATAATAAGACATTTCATCTAGGACATTTGAGGATTAAGTGAGCTAATGCATCAATATATGTATCAATATTGAAAAAATGTGGGTGACTTTTCTGTTGTTTCTGTTCATGTGAGAGAGCTACCTAATCCAACTTATTTGTCCTTACATCACATCTGACTTCATTCAGAGAATCTGTTTTCCCTGTCCACTGTCAGTTTCCAACATCCACGGATGAGTAAACACAAAAGCCCATAGACTAATCCAACAAAGAATAATGTTAGTTGGTTTGGTTCCTAAGATACTGAAATGAGCAAGTGAGTTATGGAGTATACATATATGAAGATCTCTTCATAAAGAGAGCAGACAGTCATGGTACTGATGTGGTTAAGACACTAATATACCACAGACAGTTGTGAAATGACTTTCTGGGGTCCCTTCTAGGTTTACTTCTAGGTTTATTTTTCTTAGTGAAGCCTCCCCACACTATGGGTTTCATCAAATAATTTTCAACTAGAGAATCATAGCTTCATTCTTAGACAGGCATACTTTCTTCCTTTCTGACTCTTGAAGAGATTAATTTTCATAGGTCCTATTGAATTTAAATTGAGGGTCAGAAAAGCCGTCTTCCTTCCCCAAAACTCGGAGAAGGCAATGGCAAGCCACTCCAGTACTCTTGCCTGGAAAATCCCATGGATGGAGAAGCCTGGTAGGCTGCAGTCCGTGGGGTCGCTAAGGGTTGGACACGACTGAGCGACTTCACTTTCACTTTTCGCTTTCACACATTGGAGAAGGAAATGGCAACCCACTCCAGTGTTCTTGCCTGGAGAGTCCCAGGGACAGGGGAGCCTGGTGGGCTTCCGTCTATGGGGTCACACAGAGTCGGACACGACTGAAGTAACTAAGCAGCAGTTCCCCAAAACTATACTTTGATTTTGATTTGATTTGATTTTTCCTGCTCAGTCGTGTCCGACTCTTTGCGACCCCGTGGACTGTAGCCCGCCAGGCTCCTCTGTCCATGGGATTCTCCAGGCAAGAATACTGGAGTGGGTTGCCGTTTCCTTCTCCAGGGGATCTTCCCAACCCAGGGGTCGAACCCCGGTCTCCTGCATTGCAGGCAGACGCTTTACTTTGCTGATACAATAATCTCAAATAGGGTTTGGACAACAGCACTAAGAAGAAAGGTATGTTAGGGTGCCTGGAAAGTTCAGTTCAGTTCAGTTCAGTCGCTCAGTCGTGTCCGACTCTGCGACCCCATGAATCACAGCACGCCAGGCCTCCCTGTCCATCACCAACTCCTGGAGTTCACTCAAACTCATGTCCATCAAGTCGGTGATGCCATCCAGCCATCTCATTCTCTGTCGTCCCCTTCTCCTCCTGCCCCCAGTCCCTCCCAGCATCAGAGTCTTTTCCAGTGAGTCAACTTGTCTCATGAGGTGGCCAAAGTATTGGAGTTTCAGCTTTCGCATCAGTCCTTCCAATGAACACCCAGGCCTGATCTCCTTTAGAATGGACTGGTTGGATCTCCTTGCAGTCCAAGGGACTCTCAAGAGTCTTCTCTAGCACCACAGTTCAAAAGCATCAATTCTTCGGGGAACAGCTTTCTTCACAGTCCAACTGTCACATCCATACATGACCACGGGAAAAACCATAGCCTTGACTAGACGGACCTTTGTTGGCAAAGTAAAGTCTCTGCTTTTTAGTATACTATCTAGGTTGGCCATAACTTTCCTTCCAAGGAGTAAGCATCTTTTAATTTCCTGGCTGCAATCAGCATCTGCAGTGATTTTGGAGCCCAAAAAATAAAGTCTGACACTGCTTCCACTGTTTCCCCATCTATTTCCCATGAAGTGATGGGACCAGATGCCATGATCTTTGTTTTCTGAATGTTGAGCTTCAAGCCAAACTTTTCACTCTCCTCTTTCACTTTCATCAAGAGGCCTTTGAGTTCCTCTTCACTTTCTGCCATAAGGGCGGTGTCATCTGCATATCTGAGGTTATTGATATTTCTCCCGGCAATCTTGATTCCAGCTTGTGCTTCCTCCAGCCCAGCGTTCCTCACAGTCTATTTCTTAGAGGCACTTCACTTAAGGAAGCTTGCCAGAATATGGGGACTAAAGCTAGTGCAGAGTTGGCCCCCTGAGGGAAGCTCTTCACTGCGCAGTCTGTATTCAAACACACTAAACCATAGTTGGATTAACATAAAATCAGATCATGTTTCTCATACAACATAGAGAAGAAATAATAGACAAACATGATTCCTATAAATACAGCAATTATATAAATACTTATATGTTTCAGTAAGTGAATCTTTACCGTTTATTTAAGTAATAAAACAGTTACCATCTTGACCCATTTTCTCAACAAAGTTTACTCCCAACCTCAGCTGAAGAATGAGGAACCAATGAAATTCCTGGACCTGCCATTTCTAATAAATACATATTTTCATGAATTTTCTTAACATTTCAAAAGATGAACCCAGTAACCAAAGAATATGTGAGCTATTTAAAGTTGAGGAAAATGTGAAGATCATGAAAAGTGGTATGTAAAAGAGAAATGGGAAAGTTACCAGGGAATTTTTAAAGACTACAGTGCTTTGTACTGTCAAACCGTAGTCAAGAGCATGACTTCTGAGCTTGTACAAAGTGAAATATAAAATAAGTAACATCTTGCCTAATCCTTAATTTTCTCACTTGTAAAGGAGTTAAGTACCCACCTCATGGATATATTGTAAGGAATAAATAAACTGAAGTACTTAAAGCATCTAACAAGTGCTCAATGCACAAAAATATTATTACATATTGCTGTGATAATTTAAAAATAGTATCATTACTGGAAAAGTATTTATCTGTGTCTTATGTCTTATACAGATTTAAACAATTTTTCCTTCTTTAGAACTCTATAGACTGGGGATCGAGACATTCTCAAAGGATTTCTTTTTCTTGCTTCATTGTTCCGGCTAGGACTACCAATGCTATGTTGAATAAAAGTTCTGAGAGTGTCTTATTCCTGATCTTAGGGGAAAGACTTCCAGCTCTTCATCACTGAGTATTATGTTAGACGGGGGCTTGTCATACATGACCTTTAGTATATTGAGTTACATTCCCTCTATGGGTTTCTCTGGTGGCTCAGTGGTAAAGAATCCACCTGCCAATGCAAGAGATGCAGGTTCCATCCCTGGGTCAGGAAGTTCCCCTGGAGAAGGAAATGGCAACCCACTCCAATACTCTTATCTGGGAAATCCCGTGGACAGAGGAACCTGGTGGTCTACCGCTACATGGTGTCACAAGAGTCAGATACAACTTGGCAACTAAGCAACAACACTCCCTCTATACCCACTTTGTTGAGCACTTTTATCATAAATGAATGTTGAATTTTGTCAAATGCTTTTTCTGCATCTATTGAGATAATCTTATGATTTTTATACTTTATTTTGTTAATGTGGTATCTCAGGTTTATTGATTTGTAGATATTGAACCATCCTTGCATCCCTGGGATAAATTCCACCTGATCATGGTGTATAATCCTTTTTATGTATTGTTCAATTAAGTTTGTTAATATTTTGGTGAGGATTTTTTTTCATCTATGTTCTTCAGGGACATTGGCCTGTAATTTTCTTTTCTTATGTTGTCCTTGTCTGGTTTTGGTATCAGGATAATGGTACTAAAATCAAATGAGTTTTGGAAGAGTTGTCTCCTCATATTTTTTGAAAAAGATAGTTTGTCTTTCTTTAACCATACTTTCTCTTATAAGCCCCAAACCAGTATTCCCAGCCATTTGCTAAACATATCCATGGTAGAATGATGACATGTTAAAGAAATCTGTTCCCTTTCTTTTAATTTTAGAAAATCTAAAAACCAGTAAACTCAGACACACTCTGCTCCCAAAATACTATTATGTTTCCTGCCAGATTCATTCTATCTGATCTAAATCTCTTGGGGTTCCTATATTAATATGAAAGTATTCACCACTTTAGTAACTCTTTACTAATATACTAAACTAAGTTCTTAGGCTGCTTCTTTTGTGATTCTAAATTATCAAAAAGCATATCAAAACTATTCCAGAATGTAATCTATTCCATAAGAAAACTGGCCTAGACTTTTAAAAGCATCAATAACATAGCACAGGGCCAAGAGTGGGGGAAGGATGAACAGACCTTTCTAGACTAAATGCAAATTGGATCATGATTTCAGAAAAAAAAAAGCTATTGAAGATATTGTGGACAACTATATGGAATTTAGATTACATTAGGAAATTAATGTCAATATTCTTGAGTATAATAACAGTATTATGGCTCTGTAAAAGAATGTCCTTTTTAAAGAAATGCTGCTAAAGTAGTTACAGATAAAATATCATGTCTGTAATTCATTTTTAAATGGTTCCGGGGGAAAAAATTATATGTGGAGAGAGAGAAAGAAAGCACAGTGGCAAAATGTTAACACTATTAAATCTAGGTAGAGGATAGAAGATGCTCACATTGTTCTTTCAACTTTTTAGTATGTTTTAAGTTCTTTTGAAGTAAAAATTGAAATAAAATTCTCTTTATAGAAAAAAAATTTTTTAATGATAATTGTGCCCCGTGCTATAACATACACTTTTTCAAACTGAGATGGTCATTTGGTTTTAGAGATAAGTAAGTCTTTTGTTAGACTTCGTGCTACAGAGATGGCAGTGCTTTTTCTGATTATTAACTTCTGAATTGTGTTTAAATAAGAAGGTTAAATTCTCTAATCCTACTTTAGAACCTACCAAAAAACTTGAGGTTAGAATTATTTTCTCCCAGAGAGGAAATAACAAAATGCAAATAGATGACTTTCTTTAATAATTACTTTTTCACTTGGAGAAATATTTCCCCAAGAGAAAAGTGTGTATATGGGACACATGGAAGAAATTCTTCTTCATAAATTCATTTTCTCAGGATTCTAAAAGCTAAATACAGCACTCACAAGGAATTTAAATTGCTTTTTCATTTTTCTACAAATCTATGGATCAAATCTCCCTTTCTGCATCCTTTCTTCTTACTCTGATTCCAGAAAGCCATACATGCACACCCATACACACACACACACACACACAAACACACACATGCACACACTCACACAGTGGGAAACTGTTTCAACAGATTTTGAGTAGACAAAAGATGTTTTGTGAGATATACTTTGCCAATAACAGTAAGAGAAAATATGAGCAGGAGAAAAAAAAATCAGTTTCTCTATTATTAAATAGCTTGGCCCTAGCAGGAAACAAAATGACATAACCTAGAAAGCATGATCTGACAAAACATTGACCAGCTCAGTTTAATCTCTTTTAAAACTTCAAAAGAATAATTTTCTTTTGTTTCCCGTTGAAACAGTTTGAATGTCAGATCAGTATCAGTCTCTGGAAATTTTTAATTTTAAGCATTAAAATACATCTTCTCTTGAGAGTCATTGTTATTTCTTAAATCCTCCTCCTTTCTCTCTTAAGCCAATAGCAGGAGAGTGGTATGTAACGTGGTAGTCTGTTAGCTATTCATCAAAAACTCCAATCAAACACTTGTTAAGTTGCAGTTTAATTATGGCTTCAAGGGGTAATTCCTGTTCCATTTTCCAAAGCATATCTAAATATGGTAGAAACAAGAAATATAACTGAGAAATGCTGATGAACATGTATACATTTTGTAAGTTCAGTTTTACTGCAAACTTCTACCATTTTTGAAAGTTGCTGCTGCTGCTGCTGCTAAGTCACTTCAGTCGTGTCCGACTCTGTGTGACCCCATAGACGGAAGCCCACCAGGCTCCCCCGTCCCTGGGATTCTCCAGGCAAGAACACTGGAGTGGGTTGCCATTTCCTTCTCCAATGTGTGAAAGTGAAAAGTGAAAGTGAAGTCGCTCAGTCGAGTCCGACCCTTAGCGACCCTATGGACTGCAGCCTAGCAGGCTCCTCCATCCATGGGATTTTCTAGGCAAGAGTACTGGAGTGGCTAGACTGAATTAATTAATGTGTATCATCAGACTATCTCCATCACACCTGTCCTTGTTATCACAGCTCAGTGAAATCAAGGGATTTTTCACATGCTTCTCATTCTTTAGCAAGTACAACTTAGGTGTGAAAGGAATATTCCCTGCCACTTCAGCCTGGCTGTTCCCCAACCCTGCTTTGTCCCGCTGGTCCTGCAGCTGCCAAGAATCAGCAAGCTTCAGACCACATTCAACTCACTTAAGATTTACTCTGATGCGTTCACCTCTTGGCCTTGCTTTCTACCACCAGTGGATCACGGCCTAACATGGCAAATTTTTCTTGTAGAGAAAAAATTTTCCTTGATAACTCTGAAGTGAACGATGGATGGAGGAATTGTAGATTTCTAGTATACTTAAAAAGCTAAGGTCAAATCCATCTTACAAGTGTTATTAAAGGTAACTCCAATTTGTTGCTTGCTTGCTTATTTCATTGTTTCCCTCAGGCATAGCAAAAATAATATAGTTCAGACCAGAACACTTTTAGGAAGCTGTGGAAATTGTTAAAGCAAAAGTCATCCACAGCATAGTATAAAACTAACTTTTCAAAAATCAGAGTCAGGGAGTCTTAAGCTGTGTACTTTTCGTTATGCTTAGCATATTATAGTCAGCATAGAGTTCATGGAACACTGCTCATGATTCAGGGAATGTGATGAGGACTTTCCCATATGTGATCTGTGTGTGCGTGTGTGTGTGCTGATGTATCTATCACTACAGGTCTTCCCTGGTGGCTCAGATGGTAAAGAATCCGCCTGCAATGCGGGAGACCTGGGTTTGATCCCTGGGTTGGGAAGATCTCCTGGAGAAGGGCATGGCCACCCACTCCAGTAGAATCGCAATGGACAGAGGAGCCTGACAGTCTACAGTTCATAGGGTCATAAAGAATCAGACATTACTGAGCAACTAAGCATATCACAGCAGCATATATCACTACATTTTCAGTATGTATAAATGTCTGTGTGTATGTGTGTATATATATATATATATATATGTCAGTTGTATATGAACTGATATCTATATCAGTACATTTTCATGGTGATCCTGTGAGGTAACTGTGATTTCTCCATTTCTGGAGATGAGGACAGTGTAACACAATTAAGAAATGTGCCCATAGTCATATCACACATAAGCAACAGACTTGATATTGCTTCCCATACTCATAACCATAAATCCACACCACCTGGTCACACCCTAAGTTGGGTACTGGGGAAATCAGGGACCTAAATTCAGTCCATGATCTTTCTGGGTCTTTACCTACTGCTGAGCATAATTTTTTCAAATGAATAATAAATCATTTTAAAGTGGAAATAAAAACAACAACTTCTTCAACAAATCTGACTCTGTTACCAGAAAAATTGGGCGCTAGCCTCATAGACTTTCCAGGGTTTCCATGTCATCCCAAGAACATTAGAAGTCAGCCAGTCCAAGTAGTTTCTCTTTGGGGAAATTTAAATGGCTTCAAGTTGTTCCTGAAAGTTGCTTTGAACAGAACTGCAAATTTAGTTGTCAGAATCTGACCTGACTAACCTACTGTGGTTGTCAGGTGATTCTCCTCTATTTTGGGGTTAAGAGATATAGGTTAGAGTGCCTTGGCTGTAATTTTGTGATGGTCGCTGCTGTCTACTTGCAAGATAGCAAAATAGACCTCTCTCAAGATGAGTAGAGGAAAAGAAAGAGGAGATTCTTTAACAATGTGTGTGTGATATTTTCTGGAATTAAGGACAGTCAAAAGAGGAGGTTATCAAGTGGGTCAACTCTGTGCTAAAAGACCAGAGATGAAATTCTAAGATAGATACCTTTGTGACTATCTTAATTGCCCTATTTCTAATCTTTGGGGGCAATGGTTCTGACTTATATTTCCTTTATAAAGTGTCACAGAATTTTATGTATGGTAAATACTCTGTAAATATGGCAGAATGACAAAAATGAATAATCTATGATATTGAAAATAGAGCCTTTGAGGAAACCCTAAAGGAGTTGGGTTTGCTTCATAGAAAGAAGCAAAGAAAGGCTGGGAGGGAATTCATGGTTAGACAAAAATGAAAGTTTTAATAAAAAAGCATGTGAATGGAATCTTGTCATTTGTGACAACATGGTGAGACCTTGAAGGCATTACGCTAAGTGAAAGAAGTCATACAGAGAAAGACAAATATCATATGATATCACTTATATGTGGAATCTAAAAATAACCAAAATCATGGACACAGAAAACAGATTAGTGGTTGCTGTGGGGGAGGGAGAAGAGTGGGAGTCAAAAGGTACATACTTAGAGTTGTGAAAAAAGTCCTGGGGATGCTATGTACAGCATGGTGAGTATAGTTAACAATAATGTTTTGCATATTTTAAAGTTGCTAAGAGACTAGATCTTAAAAGACCTCATCATAAGAAAAAAAGTTTTCTGTAGCCGTGTATGGTGACAGATGTTAACTAGATATTGTGATGATCACTTCAGCATATATATAAACATCTAATCATATTGCACACTTTAAAATAATGTAATGTTGAATGTCAATTATGCATAAATAAATATTTAAATAAATAAAAACCAATAGAGTCCCTTTTTTCAAAAAGGAAAAGAGTATATGAACACTCTTTCTGGAAAAAGTCTAAGCAGAGTTGTGTTTAGAAGAAATGAACTAAAGATCCCATTCTTTTCTGAGGTATATATTTATTATCGTCATCCAAACCATTAAGTACTTTTTTGGCATGAAATATTACTATATTGGTGGTTATGTGGAGCAATTTGGACAGAAATCTTCCTCTAGTCTTTAGGAATTATAGCTTAATTCCTGCAAAGCCTGTTACAACAGCAATATAAAAAAAAATACTTGCTGGTTGATTGATCTCAGAGAGAAAAAAAAAAATGATAGGCATGAAGATGCAGAGGACTCCAGGCCGCAGAAGAGAAATAGTGAGCAAATAGAAAGATACTGGAATATTTACACTGAGTATGTAGTAGAACCAGTGAGAGAGAAAAGAGATGATCCATGCTCAGCACAAGCTGTCAAGAAAAACAATCAAGCCCACAAACTATAGGACCACCTTATAATCACCTTGTTATAATGTTTCACAGTGGATACTCCACAAATACCTCCTGGCTTTGCAGAACAAGTAAAAACATAATGAAATCAAGTTATGTCAGGATTTTCCACCTTGTAATAAATTTGTCAAGGAAAATTATTCAACTCATTTAAGACATTTATAACCAGAATCCACTTTTTCATTTTCTCATCTGTGATACTGGTTCCATGAGATGAAAAGTATATTTTGTTAAGAATACATTCAACAGCAGACTAAGCATCTCAAACTTCTGATTTCAGATTCAATGATTTCAAGTTCAAATTCACAGCCAGTCCTCTCCCAGTATTTCACATGCTTTCTTCCCAGAGCCCTCAGGAGAAATCATGACTAATGTAAATTCCAGATACCAAAGACATTGCCCAAGAAAGTTCCTTTGAAACTATTATCAGGTCTAGAGGGTCTCACAAAAGTCTGCCCAGGGACAGGTTGAGCACAGGAGCTGGGAGTGGGGGGTGGAACAGCATAAACGTGTTTGTTGCATGGTCATCGGAGATCTACAATTTTTTAATATGGATTGGAAGCACTGAGTCAAAAGTGCATCCTTGTAGTATTAATCATCTATCTTCTGAGCTTTCTGGGAAAGCCAGGACCAAAAATTTTGCATCCTCCCTAGTCCTTGATACAGCTATAAATACACAAGAGAAAAGGCGAAAGAAGAGATTTCTAATCCCATCAACGACTTGCCAGCTTTCTTTTCTTTTTCCTTTTTTTCTTGCCTCCCCTCACCCTGTGCATGTGTCGCATTTGTCTGTTTCTTTGCATGTCTCATAATATTTGGTTGAAAAATGGACATTTTATATTCTTCTCCATACGATTAATCACAGGATACTGAATATAGTTCCCTGTGCTATGCATGTGGACCTTGTTGTTTATTCATCCTAAATCTAACAGTTTGCATCTACCAAGCCCAAACTCCAAGTCCATGCCTCCCCCTCCTTCCCCCTTAAAAAAAAATGAACATTTTAGATGATACAGCAACTGTAAGTACTGATTCCCCTCCCCCACTTCAGGGCTTGATATTTTTGTTGTCCATTTTGTAACATGGTGGATTGTTTCAGGGAAGTTTATTTCCCCCTCTGTGAGCAGCCTCTGCTGTCACTCTGCTGAGGGCAAGGCATTGGGCTAGTATGATCACCCTTGGATGAGAATGGATTTTGAAGGGCTTTCTTATCCTGATTTCTGTTACCTGACTGCTCCTGTTGATACCACAAGATGCTGCTAGCCTCCACTCACTGATGACTGGTGGTATCATTGGGTTTGTTGTTGTTGTTTGTATTTGACTGGAGTATAATTGCTTTACAGTGTTGTATTCGTGTCTACGGTACAACAAAATGAATCAGCTATAAACATATATATATCCCCTCCCTCTTGAACCACCCCCCAGCACCCACCCCCATCCCACTCCTCCAGGTCATCACGGAGCACAGAGCTGAGCTTCTTCTGCTGCACAGCACGCTCCTACTAGCCACCTATTTCACAGGCGTCCTAGTCTCACAGTTCGTCCCGTGCCACCCTCCCTAGTCCAGGTTCCCGTGTCGACTCTCTATGTCTGCGTCTCTATTCCTGCCCCGCAAACAGGGTCAGCAGTACCATTTTTTCTAGATTGTTTTTGACGACGCCTTGGTACCCAAATTTCTCAACAGCCTGATCCAATAAATGTCCTGGTCCTCTTTTCAGGGACTGTCTTTCGGGAGACTCTGAGGTTTGTTTCAACCCTCTGGTTCTCAACTGTCTCTTTTTCTGGTCTCCCTGTTAAACTTCTCAGTCATCTACTATATAACTTGTTTCCCTTATGGAGCTACTGCCTTCTCTAAATTACTCACTGCCAAGATCCTGTTTCCCACCACACCCTTAGGCATGAATATCCCCATACTCTATTCCCAGATCAAGTCAATTACCTTACACAGAGCAGTGCTGTTTGTTCAATATTTCCCTCCTTCCAAGCAAAGCTTCTGTGCTTCTGCACTGAAATTGCAGCCAAGCTGATGGCCCACTTCTCCCAGATAACCCTGGTCTCTGAGTGGGAACAGTACCCCTCATCTTCTTGATTTGCTCCTCCTGGCATGGAACCTTTGCCCTATAGGTGAGCTTGGGCAGAAATATTTAAGACTCAGTATGCTCATCCTATTGTCCCTGGATGAGAGCTTCTTTTCTGACTGGGAGATGTGTCAGAAGAGGAGACAGGTTCTCTTGGCCATGTCTGTCTGGAACAGTGCTTCTGCAATACGGAACTGGGAGCTGGGGATGAGAGGCGCTGGTGGCCTGCCCTTCCTAGAGTGAAACCACATCCCTAGATGGGGAACAAGAAGGAAAGAGAGCCCTGCCAGCTTGGCTGCACATGCCTGGTTAGTTTTATATTTTAAACAAATGCTTGTCCCTCCTGTCTCTGGGCACACATTCAGAAGAATGACTTGCCAGTAGACTTTGGTGACTTCAAGGGAGGATTTAGGATTTATTGACATGACGGAAAGCAAGTACAAGCCAAAGACACTCACATTAACTACCTTTATGTGCTTTCTTCAGCTTTGCAGATGACAGGAACATCAATATCCAGTTAACTTTGCAGAGCAGTTATGCTGTTGAGAGCAGAAGAAGCAAAGCACAGGCTGGAAACATTGGGGGAGGGGGAGGCAGAGGAATATACTCAACAAAGGCAAGAGGAAATTTTCTTTAAAGTTCTATGTTTTATCTTTAATCTCCTTATGAATTTGGCATTTATAATATATCTTTCTTTGTTTTAATATGAAAATGAAGTGTTGTTATTTGATTGTGGGCAGTTGATGTTGCAGGAAAAAGCTTCCTTTTTCCCTCTGTGTTTTGTTACTCAAATCCAGTTTGAGAAGCCTGGTTCTTATGGGAAGGCACACATTAGCAATCACCATGAGTTTTTTGCCATAATTCGGGGCATCCCATGTCGCATTAGTGGTAAAGAACACGCCTACCAATGCAGGAGACATCATTCTCTTTAAATAAGCCAGTCCTCACTCCTATTTTCTGGGAAAAATCCATAAGCTCTTATCCAAACTAAACACAGCTATCAACAGACCTATATAAGTAGTTTTGTCATACAGTTATACAAAGGAGATAACTCAGAGATATAAAATGAAATGACCACAATTATTTACTACATGCAGTATTTTTATATAACACTCTAACAGACAATTCAAAACTAAATAAATAAAATACTCATTTTTCTATTGAGTATTACAGTTCAAATCATAGTGGGTATAAGCTGTATTGACCTCGTCACCAAATATAAGGAACTCACCAGATTCCAGGGGACATGGGAATGTATATTGTGGACATCGATATACTCAAAATGGTAGGGTGGCCAAATGGAGAACTATAGTACTTGTACCTCCTTCTTTTTTCATAATATATGTAAACAAAAAACAAAGAAAAACTCTTAAGGGAAAAAAGTGATAAAATACACCTTCAGGCTCTCTCAATTTCCAATCTGAACAAGCCTCCCTAAAAGCAAAGAAAGAAAAGTACTTGTACCCTGTACGTCTCAAGGTTACCCACATGGTTTAACTAACTGGTCTCGCAATGGGACTGATCCACCCATAAGCACCAAGGCTAGCTCCTCCTATTCCCCTGCCCTGTGCAGGGACACACTGGCATGAAACGTGGCATTTCTGAAGCACCAGCAAAGGATTTGACCCAATGACCCACATTATATTTTGCCTAAAAGGTAAAGATAGCCTGAGAGTATTGCCATGAAACAGTGCCCCCAGCAATTTAAGGAAGGCTTAACTCATGGCTCCTTTAAACATGACGTGGGGAACGCAACAGTAAGCACTCTGGAAAGCTGATCTTCTTTTACATTAGGCTACGAGAGCCAGAAATTCTTCCCCAAGACAAATTGCAGTCATTTCCACAGCTGTGCAAAGGGCACCATTTCTGATGTGATGCTGAAAGTGTAGCATCACAACCAGCACATTTTACAGACAAACTCCTACGACTGACTAATATCAATTGAGTAACAGCACCTATTCCTACTCAGAACATGTACAACATCCTTTCCCAAAACAGATGCATCTATGAATTTCTCATCCTCAGTGTCATCATCCCTATGATAGAGATGGTAGAACTCTGACTTCACAGGCTCTGAGGGAGGAATATGTGAGATAGACAGGCTCATAAAAAGTACTCGGCAGTTCGTATATTGCAAGAAGGCAATAAATCTAAGCAATGATTGCTGTTATTATTGTTGCTTGTGAAACCATTAGGGATGTTATCAAACCAAGGTAATGCCTGATTGAAAATGAGCAGCTTTGAAAATTGATAATGGCTTCTTTTTTGGAAGAGTTGTCAAATCTCAAGTAATTTATTAGTGAGATAGGTAGATGCACATTATCTTTAATCCTTACAACAATACCACAAAGATTCCAATTTCAAAAGCAAGGAAACTAAAACTCAAATACAGCCAATTTTACAACTAGTAATAGTATCATTAAGCTAATATGTTATTGTTAGTATTAGTTTGTTACAGCTAGTATAAGTCAATTTGTAGAGCGAACTATTTAACAACTAAACTGCAGTAGTTCTCAGGGACTTCACTGGTGGTCCATTGCTTCAGACTCCAAGCTTCCACTGCCGGTGGCACGGGTTTGATCTCTGGTTGAGAAACTAAGATCCCACTGGTTGTGTGGAGCAGTCAAAAAGAGAAAAAGAAAAACTTCAATAGTCGCTTGTAATTACTGTAAGAAACTGCAACACTTTATTGGCTATTCACAAAAGCTTATTTCTAGCTCACTAAAATCCAAACTCAGTGTTTCTAATCTGCAGGCATTTCTCTTTCCTGTGGAGATTCAGAGATCCAGATTCTTTCCCTTCTGAGCAGCACTGCTCATCTTTTATGGGCTAGATCATTCAGTCAGTCCTACAGCAAAGGAAGCTGGGAAATGTAGTCTACTATGTGTCTGAAAAAAAACAAAAACAGATTTGGTGAACAGTTAGGAAGTCTCTGCTACAAGCTTTGAAGTCAAACAAACTTTGGTTTGAATCCTGGCTCCACAATTGACTAACAATGTGATCAGCAACAAGTTTACTTCAACTCTGAGTTTCTTGATTTGTGAAAAGAGGATTACAAAATCTCCATATGGCTGGCTGTGAGGATAAGTGATACAATAATTATCACTTCTAACATTCCTTAAGTGCCAGGTAACATCCATATTATCTCATATAATTTTCACAGTCTACCTATGAAGTAGAAAGTATTATTGCTATCTCTATTTCACAGACTGAAGTTGTAGTAGATGAGGTACAAAAATCACAACAATTGCTCATGTCCTCCTGTATCCACACCCTGCACAATGTGATTTTGCAGTAACTGCTCTCAAGAGGTAGAATCCTTCCCCATGAATCTGGTCCAGCCTTGTGACTTGCTTCAGCAGATAAAATGTGGCCATAGTGACACTGTCAATTGTCAGCCTAGACTACTAGCTGTTCTGCATCCTCCACGACAATAATAAAGTTTGTCCAAGATCACAAAACTGTGCAAAAATTAATTTTCAACAAATAAAGAAGTTTTCAGGTAAGCAAAGCCTTTACTTTGATGTCCTTACTCTTGTCTCTGATTGAGTTCACTCACACCTGGGCATTCGTGTGTACACAAAAGCAACAGAGCTCATTGAGAGTGGTGTGAGCCTTGGAGTCAGACAGTCATGAATTTAAATACAGTGTCCAGGGTTTACTAGTTGTGTGACCTTTTCTGTCCGTCAGTATTCTTAACGGTAAAATGGAGGTTTCTGCTTCATGGACACTGTGACTCATCCTTCAACCCTCTTCACAGTGACTGCAGAAACCGCAGGACCAAATTTGGGTTTTCTTTCTCACGGGTCAGTATACAGGAGCCTACACTGTGCATTTTGTATAATAACATCTTTGCCTTCATTTAATTTTTCCTTCATTAATTTTCTTTTCACTTTACAAAAATCTTATATTTTTTGGCAAACCTTTAAACCCTTTTGGTAAAAACATAAAATTGACACATAAAGAACAAAATCAAATACTTTACCAATTATTGATAAATAATAATGGATCCAGTACAACATAATATCAAGTTACTGAATAACTAAACAATCAAACATTTCCTTATCACCTCAGTCACATGTATGGAAATAGTAAACCTGAAGTGTTCCCATCCAGTTCCATAGAACACTGTGCATGAAGGAACTAAACCAAACTCAACTCTTACAGTGCTGGTGCTTCTGACCATGACTTTGCCTTACCTCCAAGTCATCATAGTGCAAACGTGTTCAAGATTATCTTGCTCATTGAAAAGAAAAGCAAAAGACACAGCTGGCTACACTAGTAAACAGTGTACATTATTTAGAAAACTATGTATTTTTTAAACTATACGAATCTGACCTAACTGTAAACCAAAATCTAGGACTATGATCTCTTTGTAAGCAAACGCTTACAAACTGAAGGGTCTAGAAAACTTCTAAAATCCATACCTACCGATGGCAAGGACCTCATAGGAGACATTCACAATCACACACAGTAGTTCAAATCATCAGAAACATAAAAGAACAGGGCGGCTAGAGCCCTGGCTTTGTTCCAAGAGACAGGATTCTAATCCTGGTTTTGCCACCTGTTACCTGTGTAGCTAATGCTACTATGAGATGGTGTATGACCTTTCTACAAATCCGAAGGAGACTGCATAGTGCAGGGATTCCTGCCATTTCGAAGACCCAGTTTAGGAGTGTCTCACGCTTCCTTCCCCGACCCCTAGTTCTCTCCTGGCAACCACCCAGGGGACTGGGCCAGAATCCAGGCAAGGCCCAACCCCAAGTCTGTTTCCCATCACCTTCTCAAGTACTCATGTGCCCCTCCTCCCTTCTCCTCTCGCTCTTACTTCTCACCACTCATCTCTAGTCCCTGCCTCTCGTCTCTGTCTTCAAAATATTTCTCTTTCAGTGTCTCCTTTCCCATTTCATATGTAAGCTAAAAGCACAACATGAAATGAAAAATCAAAGGAAGTCTTGAGTGCTTAAGAAAATTGGCCTTAAGGATAAGCCAGTGACATCAAGAGCCTCGTAAGTTTCCAGAAGTTGTCTTCAGGATCTCTACAGAAATCACATAGTGGGTAAATCCTGGGCTTTGAAATCAGACAAATTTACATTCTACTCCCAACTCTGAGTCTTACTACTCAGCTGCTCTTGGAAAAATAGCAGCTCCTTATGCCTTATGCTTTAACTGTTAAAGAGAAGTTAAATAAGATAATGCACATAAAGCACTTAGCACAGTGTCTACATGGCAAGTATGCAGGGAATCTTAACTATCATTAATCCTGTTATCACTCTCCAGCTATTTCTTAAACTAAGCTTTTCTTTGATGACTAGGATTAAAGATAAAATTTTAACAATTATTTTCTGTAATGGTGTATAGAATAATAAAATTTTCTACTGTTCTATATATATATATATTTATAAGAATTCAGCTTTATTATATGCTATCATGGGCTAGCCTGAAACCTAAACATTGAGGGGAGGTAGGGAAAGAGAAAACTAAAGATCCTTTTGATGAAAGTGAAAGAGGAGAGTGAAAAAGTTTGCTTGAAACTCAACAGTCAGAAAACTAGGATCATGGCATCCCATCACTTCATGGCAAATAGATGGGGAAACAATGGAAACAGTGCTCCAAAATCACCGCAGATGGTGACTGCAGCCATGAAATTAAAAGATGCTTTCTCCTTGGAAAAAAAGTTATGAACAACCTAGACAGCATATTAAAAAGCAAAGACATTACTTTGCCAACAAAGGTCCATCTAGTCAAAGCTATGGTTTTTCCAGTGGTCATGTATGGATTTAAGAGTTGGACTATAAAGAAAGCTGAGCACTGAAGAATTGATGCTTTTGAACTGTGGTGTTGGAAAAGACTCTTGAGAGTCCCTTGGACTTCAAGGAGATCCAACCAATCCATCCTAAAGGAAATCAGTCCTGAATATTCATTGGAAGGACTGATGTTGAAGCTGAAACTCCAATACTTTGGCCACCTGATGCGAAGAACTGACTCATTGGAAAAGACCCTGATGTGAGGAAAGATTGAAGTCAGGAGGTGAAGGGGACAACAGAGGATGAGATGGTTGGATGGCATCACCAACTCAATAGACTTGAGTTTGAGTAAGCTCTGGGAGTTGGTGATGAACAGGGAAACCTGGCTTGCTGCAGCCCATGGGGTCGCAAAGAGTCAGACACGACTGAGCGACTGAACTGAACTGAGGGAGAGAGAGTAGATTGTGAATTTAACTTGACAAACTTCAGATCACAGTCTGTTTGCAAGTTACAAAAGACGTTAGAGTCAGCCCTTGGTGAAAGTGAACTCATTAATTCCTTTTAACTATTCCCTGGGTTCCTACCCAAGTCACAAGTCTGGAGATAAAATTGGAAAAGGATGCAGAACAAGGCTGGAATCAGAAGTACTCATCAGGGAGGCTCCTCAGAGGCCTAAGGATCTTGTTATTGTTAGATGTAGTGAAGAATGTAGTAACCAAATCAAAGACTAAGCAAACTTAATCTGTATTGTATTGAAATAATACACTGAGGCTCTCTCAGTGGACACACTCAGTATGTATTGGCTCTGCAGACCCTTAACAGATCTCGAGCAGTGGACTTGAAAGGGTACATCCTATAGCTAGTCCACAGTTCTAGCTAATGTATCTGAATTTTCCAAAGCATGAAGTTTGATATGAAAATCTCTCCTCTATGCTCACTCTACCCTCTTTTCATCACTCTTCTACTTCCCTCTTGCCTGTAGGGCTAGAATCTAGTATATTCTAGTAAATTGGTAAACAAAAAAAATAAATGGAGAAAAAAATCAAGAAGGAAAGACATGATTGAAAATTCCATTGTTTTTTGTCTGGGAGGAAACTATATAAGCTTCTATAATAAATGCAAACTATCTTTTTTCCATTTACAAAAGTGAATTGTCTCCTCATATTTGAATATGTCCTTGAGTAAAATCATCACAGAGGTCACTGCTAAATCTTTCTTTTGCCTCTTCTCACCTATGTGTTATATCTGAAATAAGATAGATTTCCTATATAACAAGGGACTACAACTCCAGGATCTAATACCTGATGACCTAAAGTGGAACTGATGTAATAATAATAAATAATAATAGAAATAAAGTGTACAGTAAGTGTACTGTTCTTGACTCATCCCAAAACTATCCCCTTTGAATCCCCGAAACTGGTTCTTGGTGCTAAAAAGGTTGGGGACTGCTACTATATAAAATATGCATGTAGCCCCCAGGAAAGTATCACGTAAAAATTATGATTTAGATCATTAACTAGATATGTTTCTCTTTTGATTGATATATTGAAACATGTGAATGTGTTTTCTTTCATGATACAGTAATTCTACAAATTCAAATATGGGCAAAATTTTAATAATCTATGTCAAGGTAAGTGTGATTAAATTAAGCGACCCATTTGTAAAGCTAAAGAAATAACAAAATACTTGAGTTTGGGAAATCATTGACATACATGCCTTAAATCTGAGTCAGATTTCCCCTGATACCAGTGTTATGGAAAAATAATTTTCTCCCTCCCATCCAGCTCAATTTATTTTTTATTACTACTTTTTTCCACTTAAGCTTCCTCTGTCATTCATTGTAAGGTGATCAGAAAGGAAATTCCATATTTTTCTATTTCAAGGTGATGTCAGAATCAGAAAAATGATGGGAGTTTGGCCTCCCAGATAATGGTCTTTTCTTCTGTAATTACATAAACTCAATATTGATTTCTATTTCCTAACACTGCTGTCTTTCCTCTTTTTACCATTCATTCATTCGACAAATGTTTACTGTCATGCTAGAGCCACAATGAACAAGGCAGGCACAGTCCTTATATCATTGCAAGTTACAGGGGGTCATCCTGGCTTCGGATGAAGCTTTATCCATGACTTACACAACATCTGTCAGCCCTGCTTTCTTAGGACTGGCTCGATTCTCAGAGATTTCTTTTCACGGTTCCAAAAGCGGCTACAGCAGCTACCTCCATATCCTTTCACTTTCAATCAGAAAGAGGGTCCATTCCCTTATACCTCAAATAAAGAACCTGGAAGTGAATCTCATTGGTCCCAATTGGTCTGACCTGGGTCATGTGCCAACTCCCAACCAAACAAGGTACTCTGTTAGATGGGATATATGACAGGCTTATGGTAATCACAACTCACTCTTAGAACCAGTCAGAGCTCATTGTGTGATGCTGAGAAACTCAGAGCACTTTCAGAAGACAGAGGAAGGTATGAAATGGTTGGAAGGAACTAGATACATTCACTGCATTCTCAGTCCTTACAGAGCCGATGGCCTCTGCAGAAGCAGCAGGATGATGGGACCTCACCAACTCAGTGTGTGCATGAATCATTTCTCATACCCGAGGACTAACAAGTATGTAGCCTGGGATTTTTCCCATAGCAACAGGATGCAGGCCGTTGTTCTGTTAAAAAACCCCACAAAGCAGCCACCATATGCTCAGAACTGCTGGCCTCTGACACTGATTTAGAGGTGAAACATTTCATGTCCAATTAGCCTATACTTTGGTTCATGCTGTACCTAAGAATTTATCTTTATTTATAAAGTTCAAGGTTTCAGATGAATTTGACAAGAGCTGCTATAATTTAAACTATTAACGAGGATTTTTTTCCTCAGTTCATCATGATTTAATATTCTACATGTAGAGCTGGTTAAAGAAAACCACATAGTTGGCTCCATTCAAATCTCATGTTAGCAAAAAATTCCTTCTCTACCTTGTTTACAACCTTAAGTATTGGACTTAATTCTAATCTCACATGTTACATCTCATCATTAATCTTATGTTCTATAATAGTGGTTCTTAATCTTAGCCACACAATGGAAGCAGTTGGAGGACTTTAGAATATGTCTGTGCCTAAATCTCAGCCCCAGAAATTCTTTGATCATTGGTCCAGGGTGTGGCCAAGATTAAGAACCTTGGCTCTAAGTAGAATCTTGTTAGGGATGATAATATGTCTCCTAAGAAATGTGCCCAATTTCCATATGCAATGAATTTAGATGCTAGAGCCAGTCAGTTAAGAAAGAGTTGAAGTTGATTTAGGATTAAATCAAATCAGAAATAGGGAGAAGCGTTCCCTTGATCAACAGCAAAGCACCTATCTGCGCCTGCTTTTGCCCCATCACCATAGACACATCTCCACCTCTATACCGCCACCCCCTGGTCTCAGCCACCAACATCTCCGGGGCCACTGCAGAAGGCTCCCCGTTCTTTCTTGCCTGCTGTCACACGGCAGCCAGAGTGAGCTTCTTAAAATATAAACTAGAACATGTCACTTCCTTCCTCAAAAACCTTCAAAGGATTCCCACTGCTTAAGCTAAAAAATACACAAGTTCTCCAGCCCATTGTCTGCTCACCCTCCTCATTCATTATACAACAGCCACATTAACCTTCCATTTCTTCCTTATCTTTTCCATCTTGGGGTCTCTGTGTTATTGTTCTGCCTAGAATGCTCTACACACACACACACACACACACACACATACCTGATCTCTTCCCACTACGCCCACATTCTTTGTTTAGCTCACTTAAAGTCTCAGCTTATGTGTCACTTCCTCAAAGAGGTTGTCCCTGATCCCTAATATAAAGTGACTCCTCTGTTTTATACTCTCTTAGTTCCCAATTTTCTATCTTCCTAGAATGGAGTTGCTTGTATAATATCTGGCTCTCCTTCTAGACTGTAAGCTGCCTGAACAAGGGTGGTTCTGTTTTGCTCTCCCATGTGTGTCCTAGTACCAAGCATCACCCCCAACTCATTGAGTAGATGCCCAATAAATATTCAATGTAAAAGAAAGAAATGTTTTATTATACCATTTACTTCCACCGAAGGATACTGTAAAAACAATAGCTTCTAAAGGAAGTATAGCCATATTAGACCTAAATACACTGTACAACACCTTCTAGCTGCTGCTGCTGCTGCTGCTAAGTCACTTCAGTCGTGTCCGACTCTGTGTGACCCCATAGACGGAAGCCCACCAGGCTCCCCTGTCCCTGGGATTCTCCAGGCAAGAACACTGGAGTGGGTTGCCATTTCCTTCTCCAATGTGTGAAAGTGAAAAGTGAAAGTGAAGTCGCTCAGTCATGTCCAACCCTTAGCAACCCCACGGACTGCAGCCTACCAGGCTCCTCCATCCATGGGATTTTCTAGGCAATAGTACTGGAGTGGCTTGCCATTGCCTTCTCCTCACCTTCTAGAACTAATACCAAAAAAAGATCTTCTTTTCCTCATAGGGGATTGGAATGCAAAAGTAGGAAGTCAAGAGATAACCAGAATAATAAACAAGGTTGCCTTGAAGTAGAAAATAAAGCAGGGCAAAGACGAACAGAGTTTTGTCAAGAGAACATGCTGGTCAAAGCAAACACCCTTTTCCAACAACAGAAGATATAACTCTACACATAGATATCACCAGATGGTCAATACCAAAATCAGATTGATTACGTTTTTTGCAGCCAAAGATGAAGAAACTCTATACAGTCAGCAAAAACAAGACCTGGAGCTGACTGTGGCTCAGACCATCAGCTCCTTATTGCAAAAATTCAGGCTTAAGTTAAAGAAAGTAGGGAAAACCACTAGGTCATTCAGGTATGATCTAAATCAAATCCCTTAATGATTGTATTGTGGAGGTGATGAATAATTTTAAGGGGTTAGATCTGGTAGACAGAATGCCTGAAAAACTATAGATGGAAGTACATAAGATATTACAGGATGAAGTGAAAAAAAATCATCCCAAAGGAAAAGAAATACCAGAAGGCAAAGTTATTGTCTGAGGTTTTACAAATATCTGAGGAAAGAAGAGAAGTGAAAGGCAGGGGAGAAAAGAAAAGACATACCCAGGTGAATGCAGAGTTCCAGAGAATAGCAAGGAGAGATAAGAAGGCCTTCCTTTTTTTTTAAATTTATTTATTTTTAATTAGAGGCTAATTACTCTACATTATTGTATTGGTTTTGCCATACACTGACATGAATCCGCCCCGGATGTACATATGTTCCCCAACTTGAACCCCCTTCCCATCTCCTTCCCCATCCCATCCCTCTGGTTCATCCCAGTACACCAGCCCTGAGCATCCTGTATTATGCATCGGACTTGGACTGGCAATTCGTTTCACATATGATCAGTTCAGTTCAGTCACTCAGTCGTGTCCGACTCTTTGTGACCCCATGATTCACACATGTTTCAATGCCATTCTCCCAAATCATTCCACCCTCGCCCTCTCCCACAGAGTCCAAAAGACTGTTCTATACATCTGTGTTTCTTTTGCTGTCTCGTACACAGGGTTATCATTATCATCTTGCTAAATTCCATATATATGCGTTAGTATACTGTATTTTGCCTGGAGAATCCCAGGGACGGGGGAGCCTGGTGGGCTGCCACCTATGGGGTCACAGAGAGTCGGACATGACTGAAGCGACTTAGCAGCCTACTGTATTAGTGTTTTTCTTTCTGGCTTACTACACTCTGTATAATAGGCTCCAGTTTCATCCACCTCATTAGACTGATTCAAATGTATTTTTTTAATTGCTGAGTAGTACTCCACTGTATAAATGTACCACAGCTTTCTTATCCATTTGTCTGTAGATGGACATCTAGGTTGCTTCCACATCCTGGCTATTATAAACAGTGCTGCGATGAACATTGAAGTACACGTGTCTCTTTCAATTCTGGTTTCCTCAGTGTGTATGCCAGGAGTGCAATTGCTGGGTCATATGGCAGTTCTATTTCCAGTTTTTTAAGGAATCTCCACACTGTTCTCCATAGTGGTTGTACTAGTCTGCATTCCCACCAACAGTAAGAGGGTTCCCTTTTCTCCACATCCTCTCCAGCATTTATTGCTTGTAGACTTTTGGATAGCAGTCATTCTGACTGGTGTGAAATGGTACCTCATTGTCGTTTTGATTTGTAATTCTCTGATTATGAGTGATGTTCAGCATCTTTTCACGTGTTTGTTAGCCATCTGTATGTCTTCTTTGGAGAAATGTCTGTTTAGTTCTTTGGCCCAATTTTTGATTGGGTCGTTTATTTTTATGGAATTGAGCTGCAGGAGTTGCTTGTATATTTTTGAGATTAATCCTTTGTCAGTTGCTTCTCTCCCATTCTGAAGGCTGTCATTTCACCTTGCTTATAGTTTCCTTTGCTGTGCAGAAGCTTTTAATTTTAATTAGTTCCCATCTGTTTATTTTTGCTTTTATTTCCAATATTCTGGGAGGTGGGTCATGGAGGATCCTGCTGTGCTTTATGTCGGAGAGTGTTTTGCCTATGTTCTCCTCTAGGAGTTTTATAGTTTCTGGTCTAACATTTAGATCTTTAATCCATTTTGAGTTTATTTTTGTGTATGGTGTTGGGGAGTGTTCTAGTTTCATTCTTTTACAAGTGGTTGACCGGTTTTCCCAGCACCACTTGTTAAAGAGATTGTCTTTTCTCCATTGAATATTCTTGCCTCCCTTATCAAAGATAAGGTGTCCATAGGTGCATGGATTTATCTCTGGGCTTTCTATTTTGTTCCATTGATCTATATTTCTGTCTTTATGCCAGTACCATACTGTCGTGATGACTGTGGCTTTGTAGTAGAGCCTGAAGTCTGGCAGGTTGATTCCCCCAGTTCCATTCTTCTTTCTCAAGATTGCTTTGGCTATTCGAGGTTTTTTGTATTTCCATACAAATTGTGAAATTATTTGTTCTAGTTCTGTGAAAAACACCGTTGGTAGCTTGATAGTGATTGCATTGAACTTATAAATTACTTTGGGTAATATATTCATTTTCACAATATTTATTCTTCCAATCCATGAACACGGTATATTTCTCCATCTATTAGTGTCCTCTCTGATTTCTTTCACCAGTGTTTTATAGTTTTCTATATATCGGTCTTTTGTTTCTTTAGGTAGATATATTCCTAAGTATTTTATTCTTTTCATTGCAATGGTGAATGGAATTGTTTCCTTAATTTATCTTTCTATTTTCTCATTATTAGTGTATAGGAATTCAAGGGATTTCTGTGTGTTTATTTTATATCCTGCAACTTTACTTTATTCATTGATTAGCTCTAGTAATTTTCTGGTAGAGTCTTTAGGGTTTTCTGTGTAGAGGATCATGTCATCTGCAAACAGTGAGAGTTTCACTTCTTTCCAATTTGGATTTCTTTTATGTCTTTTTCTGCTCTGATTGCTGTGGCCAAAACTTCCAAAACTATGTTGAATAGTAGTGGTGAGAGTGGGCACCCTTGTCGTGTTCCTGACTTTAGGGGAAACACTTTCAGTTTTTCACCATTGAGGGTAATGTTTGCTGTGGGTTTGTCATATATAGCTTTTATTATGTTGAGGAATGTTCCTTCTATTCCCCCCTTCTGGAGGGTTTTGGTCATAAATGAATGTTGAATTTTGTCAAAGGCTTTCTCTGCATCTATTGAGATAATCATATGTTTTTTATTTTTCATTTTGTTAATGTGGTGTATTACACTGATTGATTTGCGGATATTGAAGAATCGTTGCATCCCTGGGAAAAAGCCCACTTGGTCATGATGTGTGCTTTTTAATGTGTTGTTGGATTCTGATTGCTAGAATTTTGTTAAGGATTTTTGCATCTATGTTCATCAGTGATATTGGCCTGTAGTACTCTTTCTTTGTGGCATCTTTGTCAGGTTTTGGTATTAAAGAGATGGTGGCCTCATAGAATGAGTTTGGAAGTTTACCTTCCTCTGCAATTTTCTGGAAGAGTTTGAGTAGGATAGATGTTAGCTCTTCTCTAAATTTTTGGTAGAATTCAGTTGTGAAGCCGTCTGGACCTGGGCTTTTGTTTGCTGGAAGATTTCTGATTACAGTTTCAATTTCCGTGCTTGTGATGGGTCTGTTAAGATTTTCTATTGCTTCCTGGTTCAGTTTTGGAAAGTTTTACTTTTCTAAGAATTTGTCCATTTCTTCCAAGTTGTCCATTTTATTGGCTTATAATTGCTGATAGTAGTCTCTTATGATCCTTTGTATTTCTGTGTTGTCCGTTGTGATCTCTCCCTTTTCATTTTTAATTTTATTGATTTGGTTTTTCTCCCTTTGTTTCTTGATGAGTCTGGCTAGTGGTTTGTCAATTTTATTTACCCTATCAAAGAACCAGCTTTTGGCTTTGTTGATTTTTGCTATGGCCTCTTTTGTTTCTTTTGCATTTATTTCTGCCCTAATTTTTTAAGATTTCTTTCCTTCTACTAACCCTGGGGTTCTTCATTTCTTCCTTTTCTAGTTGCTTTAGGTGTAGAGTTAGGTTACTTAGTTGGTTTTTTTCTTGTTTCTTGAGGTATGCCTGTATTGCTATGAACCTTCCCCTTAGCACTGCTTTTACAGTCCCACAGGTTTTGGGTTGTTGTGTTTTCATTTTCATTCATTTCTATGCATATTTTGATTTCTTTTTTGATTTCTTCTATGATTTGTTCGTTATTCAGCAGCGTGTTGTTCAGCCTCCATATGTTGGCATTTTTAATAGATTTTCTCCTGTAATTGAGATCTAGTCTTACTGCATTGTGGTCAGAAAAGATGCTTGGAATGATTTCAATTTTTTTGAATTTACCAAGGCTAGATTTATGGCCCAGGATGTGATCTATCCTGGAGAAGGTTCCGTGTGCACTTGAGAAGGTGAAATTCATTGTTTTGGAGTGAAATGTCCTATAGATATCTATTAAGTCTAACTGGTCTATTGTATCATTTAACATTTGTGTTCCTTGTTAATTTTCTGTTTAGTTGACCTATCCATAGGTGTAAGTGGGGTATTAAAGTCTCCCACTATTATTGTGTTATTGTTGATTTCCCCTTTCATACTTGTTAGCATTTGTCTTACATATTGCAGTGCTCCTATGTTGGGTGCATATATATTTATAATTGTTGTATCTTCTTCTTGGATTGATCCTTTGATCATTATGTAGTGTCCTTTGACACTCTTCACAGCCTTTGTTTTAAAGTCTATTTTATCTGATATGAGTACTGCTACTACTGCTTTCTTTTGGTCTCTATTTGCATGTAATATCTTTTTCCAGCCTTTCACTTTCAGTCTGTATGTGTCCCTCATTTTGAGGAGGGTCTCTTGTAGACAACATATATAGGGGTCTTGTTTTTGTATCCATTCAGCCAGTCTTTGTCTTTTGGTTGGGGCGTTCAACCCATTTATGTTTAAGGTAATTATTGATAAGTATGATCCTGTTGCCATTTTCTTTATTGCTTTGGGTTTGAGTTTATACACCCTTTCTGTGTTTCCTGTCTAGAGAAGATCCTTTAGCATTTGTTGGAGAGCTGGTTTGGTGATGCTGAATTCGCTCAGCTTTTGCCTCTCTGTAAAGCTTTTGATTTCTCCTTCATATATGAATGAGATCCTTGCTGGGTACAGTAATCTGGGCTGTAGGTTATTTTCTTTCATCACTTTAAGTATGCCCTGCCATTCCCTCCTGGCCTGAAGAGTTTCTATTGAAAGATCAGCTGTTATCCTTATGGGATCCCCTTGTGTGTTTTTTGTTGCTTTTCCCTTGCTGCTTTTAATATTTGTTCTTTGTGTTTGATCTTTGTTAATTTGATTAATATGTGTCTTGGGGTATTTCGCCTTGGGTTTATCCTATTTGGGACTCTCTGGGATTCTTGGACTTGGGTGATTATTTCCTTCCCCATTTTAGAGAAATTTTCAACTATTATCTCTTCAAGTATTTTCTCATGGTCTTTCTTTTTGTCTTCTTCTTCTGGGACTCCTATGATTTGGATGTTGGGGCATTTAAAATTGTCCCAGAGATCTCTGAGATTGTCCTCATTTCTTTTAATTCATTTTTCTTTTCTCCTCTCTTCATTTATTTCTACCATTATATCTTCTAACTCACTTATTCTATCTTCTGCCTCCGTTATTCTACTGTTGGTTCCCTCCAGAGTGTTTTCGATATCATCTATTGCATTATTCATTGCATATTGACTCTTTTTTATTTCTTCTTGATCCTTGTTAAACCTTTCTTGCATCTTCTCAATCCTCATCTCCAGGTTATTTATCTGTTATTCCCATTTGTTTTCAAGATTTTGGATCAATTTCACTATCATTATTCGGAATTCTTTATCAGGTAGATTCCCTATCTCTTCCTCTTTTGTTTGGGTTGGTAGGCATTTATCCTGTTCCTTTATTTGCTGGGTATTTCTCTGCCTCTTCATCTTACTTATATTGCTGTGTTTGGGTGGCCTTTCCATCTTCTGGCAGTTTGTGGTGTTCTCTTTATTGTGGAGTTTCCTCGCTATGGCTGAGGTTGGACAGGTGACTTGTCAAGGTTCCCTGGTTAGGGAAGCTTGGGTCAGTGTTCTGTTGGGTGGAGCTGGATTTCTTCTCTCTGGAGTGTGATGAAGTGTCCAGTAATGAGTTATGAGATGTCAATGGGTTTGGAGTGACTTTGGGCAGCCTGTATATTGAAGCTCAGGGCTATGTTCCTGTGTTGCTGGAGAATTTGCATGGTATGTCTTGCTCTGGAATTTGTTGACCCTTGGGTGGTGCTTGGTTTCAGTGTGGGTATGGAGGCGTTTGATGAGCTCCTATTGATTAATGTTCCCTGGAGTTAGGAGTTCTCTGGTGTTCTCAGGATTCGGACTTAAGCCTCCTGCCTCTGGTTTTCAGTCTTATTCTTGCAGTAGCCTCTAGACTTCTCTATCTGTCACTTCCAAGGTGGTTCCCTCTGTTTGCTGGTCTCTTCAGTGTCTAATTTCTGCCCTGACACTAGTGGGTGGTGGTGGACACTTTTTAAGGCTCACTAGTTCAGTCCTGTTCTGGGAAGGGAGGAACGCTGCAAACAAATATCTCTGGCATCTGTGGGGAGTGCTCACAGTGTCCCAGCCACACTGGGTTTGCCTCCGCTCACAGCGTGTGTGTTGTCCCAGTCTACACTGCACAGGCTCTAGGTTGCTCTGCCAATAACTGTCTGAGGCTGGCACTGGGTTGCATGCACATCCCAGGTCTAAGCCACTCAGGTTCAGGTACTCGGGTACTCCACAAAGGCGCAGACTTGGTTGGGCCTGAGTTTTGTGCCCTTCCCCGGACTGAGCAGCTCAGGTAACCAGGTGTTTGGCGAGTGCGGTCGCTGTGACTTATCACCTCCCCAGTCCCTCCTGCTTGGTTTTCTGGGTGTACAACAGGCGCACCTTCTCAGGTAGATGTTGACCTGCCAGAAACCCAAAAAGTCTTGGTTAGCAACAAAGCCTGTCTGCTGTTTGGTACTGGATGCCTTTCTGGGGCTGCGATTGCCCCCTTCCGGCTCTGGCTGCCCTCCCATGCCTGTCTTGGCAGGGGATGGTGGATGGGCCGACCGCAGCCAGCTAGCTCTGTTCAGTCCTTTGTTCTGTGAGCAGGACTGGTGGAGTCTTAGGTTAGGGCTTTTCGCCTTTTCGCAGGGTAGCTATCCCACAGTCTGCTTTGCTATCTCCAGTCAGCTGTCTCAGATTGCCCTTGCAGCATTCAGGCCCGGTCCTCTCTCTAAGCAGTTCAGCTGGCTCCTCCCTGCCCAGGCCCCACTTGCTAATGGCAGATGTGGGCATCCTGGGAGTTACCATTGGGTGCATAAGCTTTGAGTTTTAATTATTTATTTTTCTCCCGGTTATGTTGCCCTCTGAGGTTCCAAGGCAAACCATAGACTCACCTGTGAGAGTGTTTCCTAGTGTTCAGAAACTTCTCTCTTTTTTATGCCTCCCTTCCCAGGACAGAGCTCTGTCCCTAGTTCTTTTGTCTCTCTTTTTATCTTTTATGTTTTTTCCTACCTCCTTTCAAAGACAATGGGCTGCTTTTCTGGGTGCCTGATGTCCTCTGCCAGCATTCAGAAGTTGTTTTGTGGACTTTACTCAGCGTTCAAATGTTCTTTTGATGAATTTGTGGGGGAGAAAGTGGTCTCGCTGTCCTATTCCTCCACCATCTTGTTCCCCTCCTCAAGAAGGCCTTCTTAAATGAATAGTGCAAAGACATAGAGAAAAACAATAGAATGGGAAAGAGTAGAGATCTCTTCAAGAAATTTGCACTATCAAGGGAACATTTCATGCAAGGTAGGTCACGAAAAAGGACTGAAACAGCAAGGACTTGACAGAAGCAGAAGAGATTAAGAAGAGACAGCAAGAACACACAGAACTGTACAAAAAGGTCTTAATTATCCAGATAACCATGATGACATGGTCACTGACCTAGAACCAGACATACTGGAGACTGAAGTCAAGTGTGCCTTAGGAAGCATTAACATGAACTTTCCAGGCTTTCCAGGTGGCCCAGTGGTAAAGAATCCACTTGCCAATGTAGGAGATGCGAGAGATATGCATTCAGTCCCAGGGTGGGGAAGATCCCCTGGAGCAGTTGCTCAGTCATTAAGTCTTGTCTGGCTCTTTGCAACCCCATGGATTTCAGCATGCCAGGCTTCACTATCCTTCACTATCTCCCAGAGTTTGATCAAACTGATGTCCATTGAGTCGGTGATGCCATCCAACCATCTCATCCTCGGTTGCCCTCTTCTCCCCCTGTCCTCAATCTTTCCCAGCATCAGGGTCTTTTCAAATGAGTCAGCTCTTCACATCAGGTGCCCAAGGTATTGGAGCTTCAGCTTCAGCATCAGCCCTTCCAATGAATATTCAGGATTGATTTCCTTTAGGATTGACTGGTTTGATCTCTTTGCTGTCCAAGGGACTCTCAAGAGTCTTCTCCAGCACCACAGTTTGAAATCATCAATTTTTCAGTGCTCAGCCTTCTTTATGGTACAACTTGAAACCCACTCTAGTATTCTTGTTTGGAGAATTCCAAGAACAGAGAAGCTGGTGGACTACCACCCATGGAGTCACAAAGAGTCGGATGCAACTGAGCACACACATATGAATGAAACTAGTGGAGGTGACGGAATTCTACCTGAGCTATTTTAAATCCTAAAAGATGATACTGTTAAAGTGCTGCACTCAATACGTCAGCAAATTTGGAAAACTCAGCAGTTGCCACAGGATTGGAGAAGGTCAATTTTTATTCCAATCACAAACAAGAGCAATGCCAAAGAATGTTCAAACTAGCACACAATTGTGCTCATTTCACATGCTAGCAAGATTATGCTCAGAATCCTTTAAGCTAGGTGTCAACAGTATGTGAACTGAGAATCCAGATGTCCAAGATAGATTTAGAAAAGGCAGAAGAACCAGAGATCAAATTGCCAACTTTCACTGGATCATGGAGAAAGCAAGGGAATTCCAGAAAAAACATTTACTTCTGCTGTATTAACTATGCTAAAGCCTTTGACTGTGTGGACCACAACAAACTGTGGAAAATTCTTTACGAGATGGGAATACCAGACCACCTCACCTGCCTCCTAAGAAACCTGTCTGTGGGTCAAGAAGCAACAGTTAGAACTGGACATGGAACAGCTGACTGGTTCCAAATTGGGAAGGAAGTACATCAAGGCTGTATATTGTCACCCTGCTTATTTAACTTACATGCAGAGTACATCATGCAAAATGCCAGGCTGGATGAATCACAAGCTGGAATCAAGATAGCAAGGAGAAATATCAACAACCTCAGATATGTAGATGACATCACTCTAATGATAGAAAGTGAAAAGGAACTAAAGAACCTCTTGATGACAATGAAAACAGAGAGTGAAAAACTGGCTTGAAACTCAACATGAAGAAAACTAAGATCATGACATCTGGTCCTATCACTTCATGGCAAATAGAAGGGGAAACAGTGGAAGCAGTGACAGATTTTATTTTCTTGGGCTCTGAAATCATGTAACTACAGCCATGAAATTAAATGGCATTTGCTCCTTGAAAGGAAAGCTATGGCAAACCTAGACAGTATATTAAAGAGCAGAGGCATCACTTTGCTGACAAAGATCCTTATAGTCAAAGTCATGGTTTTTCCAGTAGTCATATAATGATGTGAGAGTTGGATCATAAAAAGCTGAGCACTGAAGACTTAATGCTTTCAAATTGTGTTGCTGGAGAAGATTCTTGAGAGTCCCTTGAACTGAAAGGAGATCCAACCAGTCAATCCTAAAGGAAATCAACACTGAATATTCAATGGAAGGACTGGTGCTGAAGCTCCAATACTTTGGCCACCTGATGCAAAGAGCTGACTCATTGGAGAAGACCCTGATGCTGCGAAAGAGCGAAGATAAAAGGAGAAGGTGCAGCAGAGAATGACAGTTAGATACCATCCCCACCTCAATGGTCATGAATTTGAGCAAACTCTGGGAGATAGTGGAGGACAGAAGAGCCTGACATGCTGCAGTCCATGATGTCACAAAGAGTTGGACACAACTTAGTGACCAAACAACAATTTGCCTTGTTTACTCAAGATGCTGTATAGAATCCCAGTCACCACATTATATCAATATAAGTGTTCTGTTTAGGAAGCCATAAGAGAGAGCTTTTAGTTTCGGTTCTAGGAGTAATTATGTTTCTCTTGAGTAACCAGTTGGTGTTTTGCTATCATGTTCCATAAATCATTCTATTTTGATTCTATAATAATTCTATCAATCATTAACCAATTAGGCTTCCCTCTTTGCTTTTACTGATAAGCTCAGAGCCAAATGTGTAACCCTCCCCAACCAAACCCCCACCCAGCACCAGAGGAGACTTTCCTAATACAGGCTTTGCATTCTCACCTTGCTACAGCTTAATCTAATCAGTCCTTCATTTTTTCCTCAGCTCCTCATTTTTCATTGTAATTTATTTGTAAATCATGGTAAAAACTCTTTGGAACTAAGCAAGACATAGTAAATAAATTAAATAACAAAGAATAACTTATTCGGTTATGTGATGAGTTGTGTTTCACGGGTTCAGATAAATGACACCTCTTTCCCCTGCTTTAGAGAGAGAAAAAAAGAGTCAAACAGAAAAAGAACAGAATGGCTTTAAGCATATAACCCATCACAAACAGTACTGGAAAATAAAGGCTTATGAAGGGAATGGGGGGGAGGGGAGGAAGAGAGAGGGAAAAGAAACAGAACTTTTACGTCTGTGGCAGACAGATCTCAGAGAGACAGAAGGGCTGAGCAGTGCATGCCCAGTTACTGTTCTCAGATTTGCCAGTCAAACCATTGTCTCCACTCCCATGGGCGCCGTCAAGCCAAAAATGTTAATACTGAGTGATGCCTTCACGTGAAAGCACCAAGCCAATGGAAAGGGTGCTCTCTCTCCACAAACATTATTGACTTTATAACATTTATTTTGGCTAGTAGAAATTTTATAACATAAAGTTACTGTATTAGATTCCTATTGTTGCTGTAATAAATTATCAAAAGCTTATCATGTTCTTTCTGACCTCCCGAAATGTGTTACAATCGGGGCTTCCCAGGGGGAGCTAGTGGTAAAGAACCCACCTCCCAATGCAGGAGACATAATAGACGTGGGTTCCATCCCCTGGAGGAGGACATGGCAACCCATTCCAGTATTCTTGACTGGAGAATCCCATGGACAGAGGAGCCTGGAGGGCTACAGTCCAGTGGGTTGCAAAGAGTCAAACACAACTGAAGCAACTTAGCAAGCACACACAAGCTACTATCAAGGTCTCAGCGGAACTGCATTTCTGCAGGCTACATGGGACAATCCGTTCCTTGCCTTTTCTGGCCTCTAGAGGTCGCCCTCTGGAGAAGGAAAAGGCAACCCACTCCAGTGTTCTTGCCTGGAGGATCCCAGGGACGGCGGAGCCTGGTCGGCTGCCGTCTATGGGGTCGCACAGAGTCAGACACGACTGAAGCGACTTAGCAGCAGCAGCAGCAGCAGAGGTCGCCCTCATTTCTTGACTAGGGTTCCAACTTCTGCTTCCAGCCTGTTATCTCTGACTGACTCTCCTGCGGCCTCGCTCTCTCTTCCTCCTAAGGATCCTCGTGATTACATGGAATCCACCAGGTAATCCAGAATAATCTCCCCAACTCAAAATCCTGAACTTAATCACATCAGCAAAGTCCCTTTTGCATTCATCATAAGGTAACATATTCACAGATCTTGGGAGTGTGGAGGTAGGCATCTTTGCTGCTGCTGCTATGTCGCTTCAGTCGTGTCCGACTCTGTGCGACGCCATAGACAGCAGCCGACCAGGCTCCGCCGTCCCTGGGATTCTCCAGGCAAGAACACTGGAGTGGGTTGCCATTTCCTTCTCCAATGTGTGAAAGTGAAAGTGAAGTCGCTCAGCTGTGTCCGACTAGTAGCAACCTCATGGACTGCAGCCCACCAAGCTCCTCAGTCCATGCTATTTTCTAGGCAAGAGTACTGGAGTGGCTTGCCATTGCCTTCTCCGACCATTATTCTGCCTACAATTGCTATACTAAATAGTTAGATATCTCTGGGTGCCCCAAGGTATGAATCTGGAGAATGCTTAAAACCGTATCAATGGACTGTCTCCAATATCTGGTACCATCCATTCAAATCAGTTCATTTTAGTCCAACAGTTCATAAAATGTTTTTTCACTATGGAAAAGTAGTTCAAGGATATTCCTAAACTATTTTTAACCCTAAGAAAAGCATCACTCCTTCCCAATTAATAGCGCTCTAGTATGCAACTGTGATGAAAGAAGCTGTTTTGTTAGTCCTCCTCCCTGGAATTCACCATTCCCAAACCCTCCCTGCCCCCTCCACCCCCTGGAATCACCCAACCTCCCTTCACTCTCAGAAATGCAACAGTGTCATAAAGACGGGAAGAGAAGCATCTCTTAAGAACAGTAATGTGAAGATGAGATGATATTTAACAGAGAAATTAGGAAATTCTCCATAATTGTTCAAGAAGAATTTGCCTGTATGTTTAGACAATTTTTCTAGCCCAACTGCTAAGTCTAGGTTATATACATACATACATATTTTTATTCCTCTTTCCTTACCTTACTGTCTTACACTTATACATACTTATAAGCCCCAAAAGATCAATAGCTCTGTAATTCTCAAGGTGAAATCCCTTTAGAAGCCAAGGTAGTGCCACGCTAAGGGACATTCAACAGATACATATTTGTTAATAGATGCCTATGAGTGCCAATTTCTAATTCCCTCAAAAGTACATAGGTTTCCGATAATACTTCTAATCATTTTCTTTCATAGGTCTAAGCTACTGCTGCCCTCTTGCCTATCTTTGTTTTCCTCCAGACATTTCTAGTTTTAGGCAAGTCAGCATTTATTGATCCATAAGGCTGTTCCCTTCTCAACCTTCTTGAGATTGTATGTAAAATCAATTAGTTACAAATGCTATACCTCACAGAGAGCCAGAAGAACTGATCCTTAGACAAAATCTAAAAGAGAAAACATTTTGCAGACAGTTGAAGGATCAGCCATTGTGATGAATTTTTTTTTAACCATTTGAATTTGTTTCAGGAGGTATAATTAATGAAAGTTAATGTTCATTTACTGTCATTAATTCTATGTTTTTTAAAAATCTGTAATGTATTTAGCAGGTGTGCTTGGCCATTTTTCTCTCCACCTCCTAACTGGAAGTCAGATTTGGGAGCAGAGTCTGCCATTCTAGCACCATCCCCCACAGTGCCCCTGGGAAGCATGGTGCTTGGAGTGATAGTAGAACCAGTCCCAGCAGAGATCAGGGTCAAGGGTTTGGGCTGCTCCCCCAAGACTATGAAATTGACAACCTCAAAGGCTGCCTTATGTCACACAAGCCTGGATAGGGGTTGTTTCAACAGTCAGTGCTGGGAACTAGCCAAATACTTGATCACTGTCTACCTTGGAGTGTGTCCAAGCCATGGGTTCAGTAGGTTCCTTGTTTCCTAGAATTGATCAGTTTCAATTCAACAACTTGTCTCTGTCACCCACACAAGAAAGTATTCCCAGGACCTCCTGTTGTGATTCCCCTAGTGCTAGGAAAGCTACAAGTCTCATGCAAACTCCCCTGCCCTCCACACCAGATGCTTCTGACATCCCTATTAGAGATGGATCAGTCTGACGTGATCCCCTTTAAAACGTATACACTCTTTTTGGGGAGGGGGCAGACATGAAGCTATCCATTTATTCAACAAATGCATTTATTTAACACCCATTACTTTGAAGACACTATGTAAGGAGTTCACAGCCTATTCAGTTATTAATCATTTGTAGAACCTCAGTGTATTGGGGGGAGGGGAGAAAAGAGGATAGATTTTTATAAGAGGAGGAAAGACAGATACCAATTACTAGGCCTGGGAAGAGGAAGTGGTGTGAAGGGAGCTCACCCAGGGAAGATAAATTGTCTGACTTCACCAACTGTCCCCAAATGGGGCTTTAGCCTTGTCCACAAAGACCCTTACAGTGGACAGATAGCAATAGTAAGTACTTCCACACACAGGTCCAGAAACACACTTTAGTAAATTAGGTCACAGAACTTCAAAAAGACATTCAGAACTCCCCCACATAGAAGCAAGCACATTGGTTTTTATTATACTCCAAGCTGCTGGAGTATAATCTACTGAAATATTGAAATAAATGACTGAGAAAATTGAAACCTTTTCATGGTCTCAATTTGCCCAAATCGCTTGCCTCTCACATTTTGAGGTCAATTTCCCCTCAGTAATGACCCAGGGGAGTGAGACAAAATTTTCCAAGACTCAAGATTACTTGTTTATAATTCCATTTTTTACAGTCCTCTTTTTTGGCTGCAGTCCCTTCCGTGCCTCAAATCCCCACCACAGAAACTGGCAGCCCCATCAGGAGGCTTCCCTCATGGCAGGAGTTTTGGCTTTTTGTAGGACCGATAAGGTGATAGTCCTGGGGTCACAAACAGTCGGACATGACTGAGAGACCTTCACTTTTGGGCTTTCCTCGTAGCTCAGTTTGTAAAGAATCTGCCCATAATGCAGGAGACCTGGGTTTAATCCCTGGGTCGGGAAGATCCCCTGGAAAAGGAAATGACAACCCACTCCAGTATGCTTGCCTGGAAAATCCCATGGACAGAAGACCCTGGCAGGCTACAGTCCATGGGGTCGCAAGAATCGGACACGACTTAGTAACTAAACCACCAAGGTGACCATGCTCCACCTTTTTAATTTCTGAAGCCCAGTGAGGGAGTAGGTAAGTGTGTGTATACCAGTTGTGGACCAGATCCAGTTTCCTTTCTATGTGCCCTTGTGGTATGTCTACATATATATTTTTAGATATATATAGGCTTTCCTGGTGGCTCAATAGGTAAAGAATCCGCCTACAATGCACATATGCTATATTTAAGAGGAAAATAAGAAACTTGTCACTTGAAGTGTGGCCTGCAGAGCAGTACCAATGGCACCAGCAGAAGCTTATTAAAAATGTAAATTCTCAAGCCTCACCCAGAACAACTGATTCAGAATCTGCACATTAATAACAACCATTACCACACAACCCTACCTCCCCATCCTTCCCTCAGCATCCTCAGAATTCAGGTGTGCCTCTTGATAATAGCAGGGGATAAGAACAGCTCCCACTTTGGTCTCTCCCCATCTCACGCTCAGATGCGGGCCACCTGCTACGTGCACTGTCTTTTCTATCTCCATTTTGGAGCCACATTTCTTGGAGCCTGAAGAAGGAGCTCTCACCTTGACTTTACTAAGATGCCTCCTGCACCATTCAGACAAGGATGCTCTTAGTCATTGGTGACCAAGCCATTTGCAAATCAGCACCTTTATTTACCAACCTCATGCCCTGGATCCCTTACTTGCCATACTGTACGCCAACTGGCATTGGTATCGGTCCTCACCTAACCAACTCTGTCATGAAAAATATCCTTTTATTTATAATCCACTTGTTGAATCTCTGTGTTAGTCCAAACATTATACTATATACTTGTTCTCTAGCTGAGAGCTTGTAGATCAGACTGTGCAGTCCCACAAGAGCCCTTGTATTAGTCAGGGTTCTCCAGAGAAACAGAAACAATAAGATGTGGATATATAGACAAAGATACTTATTATTAGGGATTAGCTCATGTGATTATAGTCTATAGTGTGGACAAGTAGGTTTAAGTCCCAGGAGAGCCAGTGGTACAGATGGAGTCCAAAGGCAGTCTATTGGAGAAGTCATTATGACTCAAGGAGGGTTGGTGTTTTCTATTCAGGCTTTCAAGTGATTAGATGAGGCCCACCCACATAATGGAGGACAACCTGTTTTACTGATTAAAACATTAAACTTATTCAAAAATATCCCCACAGAAACACACAATAATATTTGACCAACTCTCTAGACATTCTATGGCCCAGCCAAGTTGTGTGCATGCTCAGTCGTTCAGTCATGTCCAACTCTTTGAACTCTGCAACCCCATGGACTACAACCCACCAAGCTCCTCTGTCCATGGGGTTTTCCAGAAAAGAATACTAGAATGGGTTGCCATTTCCTTCTCCAAGGGATCTTCCCAACCCAGGGATTGAATCTGTTTCCTGTGTCTTCTGCATCAGCAGGCAGAGTCTTTACCACTGAGCCATCTGGGAAAGCCCCAGCCAAGTTGACACATAAAATTAATCATCGCAGCCCTTATTAGGAATTCATAATGAGAGGAGAGGGAGAAGCTCAAGCATCACAAGATGGGACAGCAAAACTGCAGCAAGGGTCATGACACGAGTGGGTATGTCTTTCCTGACCACACCAACACTCTAGTCTTCTACAACACCCTTCGTCTGCCTTTGTCCATTTATCAGTGCCTTTGTGAAGTCAGGACTCAGTAGGGTGTGATTCCATCGAGAAGAGAACAGGCCAGGCAGAAGGGTTTCTTTATCTGCCCTCTCTCCCCCAGTCATAGGCATCCTGACAGCTAGCGACTCAAGAACTGAGCCCAAATCCATATGCCCCTCCTGACACAGCCAGCTCAAACCAGGAGTTTACTAATCCTTCAGAATAGGTTTGGGTTTTCCCAGTTGGAGAGTCACAGGTCAAGACCATCGGCAGGACAGAGAAGCCACAAGTCAGAGAGCTCCCTGGGTGACCAGATCAGTTTAGAGCAACCTTGGAGGATCTGAACTACACCTAAACTGCTTAAGTATCTCGACTGAACCAGCTCTTGGAACTGTCCTGGGGTGGCTGGGATGGGGCCAATACTGGACTTCTGAAGATTGATGCCAACTAGAATAATCCACCCCCTTCCCTACGGGTGGCTGAAATAGTTCAGAGAATGTAGACTGAAGAGCTTAAGGTCCCTGGTTCAATCCTGGGTTTCAGCCACTATTTATGATCTTTTTGTTATGTGAACTATGAGATACTGATGCCAAACTAAATGTCCAGTCTTCAAATACTCCATATATTGGGCTTCCCTGCTGGCTTAGACAGTAAAGAATCTGCCCACAACTCAGGAGACCTGAGTTTGTTCCCTGAGTCAGGAAGATCCCCTAGAGAAGGGAAAGGCTAACCACTCCAGTATTCTTGACTGGAAAAAATCCCATGGACACAGATCTGGTGGGCTATAGTCCATGGGGTTGTAAAGAGTCAGACATGACTGAGCAACTAATAGTTTCACTTTCACCCCCTTCCCAAGTCTTCTTTCTACCCGTTCCATCTTATTTCTCACTCCCACCTCCAATTTTTGTCCCCAGCAAATATGACTTCTTTTTTCCTTCTTTGATATTATTTCTCTGTAGTTAATGGCAAAGCCTCCCCAGCTCCACTGTTTTACCAGGTCCTGAATGCCTAACTTCACATTCTCTAGGACACAGTACTACAGCATTCAAACCCTTTCACGCATACAGCCCTGATCCCATGTCCATGCAGCTGCCACTGGCACAACCTCCTTGCTTCCAACAAATTAGTGATGATTCAAGAGGACCATCATCTAATCTGTATCCCCTTTCTACCCTTCAGCCTTTCACCTTCTGTCTAGCAGAGTCTGCAATTCCATCTTCCTATGGTGTTTATGACCATGTGGTTGTTTAAACTGCTGATTGTCTGTGGGTTCCAGCAGAAAGACATGGTGTTATTATCCTAAGAGTTTGGCAAATAACCCCTTAACTTATAAAACAAATACCTGCATTATATATGTGTCAGGATGCAACAGTTAAATTATAAATGTTTATTATCCTTCCCTTTCCCCAAGTCCTCACTCCCTACCCACTTCTCCTGAGGAGGGAAAGTGCCTTTGGCTGTTGATTTCCTCTCCTCCAAAGCCCAAAGGAGAACACCAGTCAAGCCTTGGATTTCCTGTGCTTCCAGAAAGGAGCCATATATTTAGGAAGGTGTGCTGGTGATGAATGAAGGGGAGAGGCAAAACTTCATGGCTGTGGTAGACTAGGAAAAAATACTGAGAAAACAATGATTTTTAAGAGGCAGTGCTGTGGTTTATGGGCTTCCCAGATGGCTCAGTGGTAAAGGATCTGCCTGCCAATGCAGGAAACGCAAATTGGATCCCTGGGTGGCAAAGATCCCCTGGAGGAAGAAATGGCAACCTACTCCAGTATCCTTGCCTGGAAAACTCCACGGACAGAGGAGCCTGGCGGGCTACAGTCCATGGGGTTGCAAAAGAGTTGGACATGACTGAGTATACACACACACTGTGGTTTATGGTTTGAATCCCCCTTTGGTCCCTTTATCCTTTACTTGAGGTGAGAGTGGTTTATGAGGACTTTGGGTGGTTAGTGTTGTATGTTCTTGAATATGAAACCACACTGACACCATATCACATGGTTCTGCACTTTTGTTACATTTTTTAAATACTTGAGTATGTACAGAAACTCTACTAAATTAATGGTATCTCATCTAAAACCTGACAGAAAAGTATCAGCAAAACCAAGAACACGAATCAAAGCCTCATATTGTTAATCCTCTGACCTAGTTGAACTCAGATGCCAAGCATTTCATGAAACCTTTCTCCAGCTTTGGGTGACAATGCATACCACAGCCTCTGAGAGTAGCTGTCATTCAGGGCATTCCTTTACTGGCTATGAACCTCTCCTTAATAGGACTGACTAGCAATGAAATTTACATTGATGATAAGCATCCCCAAAATTACACTTTTCTTTTTAAATGGTTTGAAGAAAAACAACTGGGGAAAATCAGGTGAACAAGGACACAGAAATGGTAGATGTTACCTTATGGAAATTCTGAGAAAATACTCAATAAAGTTATACAAGATGGTCTCTTAGATATTCATTGCAGAAAAGATCCAAGGACTGTTTTATCTCAAATTGTCACACATCCTCCTTTGATCATAATTAACCAGCAACTATTAATACTTCTTGACAGTTCTTAAGAACTAGAAAATAAAGTTGCTACCTGAAAAGAACCCCGTATTAGACCAAAGTAAATGAAATTAATAAAGGGAGAAAACTACAAATACATAACAAAGATCCTGAATAACAAAGAGGCAGATGAGTAAATATAATGCAGAACAACAACCAAGCACAAAAGTAGACAACAGAAAAATCACTTCATTTTCTCCAAATAATCTTGTAACACTTAGGAAAAGAAATTATTGAGAGCAGAAATGCACACTGTAAATATTTACTTGGCTAATTTATTTCACTCTGCCTAGACATTGTTCTATATTTAAAACCAATTTACTGCTGTTGTCTTTACAGTTCATAAACTCCTTTTGGTTTACAACTAATACATTTAGCACATTCCACCATCCTCAAATGCACAATATTTTCTTGGTACCTTTGAAATGCAAATATAGGTAGAGCATTAGTGGTTCATCATAATTCTCTGAAAAAGATGAGTTGCTCTGCAATACACAGTTCATAAACCTTCACTGCGGTAGACCGATTCATCACATGGTCCTCCTTGTAAAAATATAAACTTGGTCCTACAGCCTGAAATAAATCTGGGTAAGCCTAAAACAGAATTACAGGGGGAACCAAGAAGAAATGGTAGAACTGATGTGACCCCACTCCAGTACTCTTGCCTGGAAAATCCCATGGATGGAGGAGCCTGGTAGGCTGCAGTCCGTGGGGTCGCTAAGGGTCGGACACAACTGAGCGACTTCACTTTCACTTTTCACTTTCACACATTGGAGAAGGAAATTGCAACCCACTCCAGTGTTCCTGCCTGGAGAATCCCAGGGACGGGGGAGCCTGGTGGGCTGCCATCTGTGGGGTCGCACAGAGTCAGACACGACTGAAGTGACTTAGCAGCAGCAGAATCCAATCTACATATAACAGCAATAATAACAACAAAGTAACTAAAACTGTTGAGCACCCAAATTATCTTTTTTTCTGACTTACATGTTCATGGTAGTAACCAAGTATGGAAAAAATAAAAAGTGTTTTCTATAAGTATTTTTGCATGTGCAATATAGAATTTTATCTTCTACTCCCTAGACTTTATATCCTAGCTATTTTACCTCAATGTTCTTTGAAGTTTCCATTTTATGGTTGTTCCATAACTGTTGAGGGCCAACCCCCAATTATTGAACATGCATGTTGTTTCTAACTCTTACTCTTATAAACTCTTTGGTGATATATAGTCTTATACATATATATTCTTGTGCACCTGTACGATTATTCCTGGGGGTACATTGCAGAAATAGGAGTCAAAGGCAGACCCTTGGTTAGACAGTTTTAGATCTATGTTGCCAAATGACTGGACAGAAAACATGAACCAATTTATAATTCACACACCAACAGCATGTAGGTGCCACATCCTCACCAATCCTGGGTGTCATTCTCCTCATCTTTGCCAATTTGACAAGCCAAAGGTTGCACCTTGTTTGATTCTTTTTTATTCCAGTATTCATTGGCGCTTTATTTATTTGTGAATTTTCTATATTCTTTATGTATTTTATTTTGGATTATTATTTTTATTAATCAGAGAGCACCCTTATGCATTAAAGATAATAAACTTCTTGACCCTCATACACTGTGACCATTTTTCACAATATATGTCAACATATGTGACTCTTTAAATTAATATTTAATTAATATAATCGCTTTACAACGTTGCGTTAGTTTCTACAATACAACAAAATGAATCAGTCACACATACACATAGATCCCCTCCCTTTTGGACTTCCTTCCCACCAGGTCCCCACATTGAGTCCAGCATTGAGAGTTCCCAGTGCTATATATACGTGACTTTTTTTAGGTCAACACATCAATCATTTTCTTTATGGTTTTCTTCATTTGTTTTTATATTTTCAGAGTCCTTTTTTATTTCCAAATAGTAACCAATTATCTAAATGCCATATATTGACTACTTCATCTTTCCCCATTGCCACTTATCATATACTAAATCCTCACGTATGTAGCATAGGTTCAGTGGCTGAGGTTCTTGTTCTGGTTCACTGATTCTTATGCTGATACTATTCTGCTTTAATAACTTTATATTACATGTTAACATATTAGCACAATTAACCTGTCATTCTTTTTAAGTTATTAGGTATTCTCCCCAACTAAATTTTGAATATAACTGCTATAATTACTCTGTCATGTGCCCAATTCAAAAATTCTATTGGAATTACTATAAACATATTAAACTGAGGAGATCTAACATCTTTACAATACAGTGCTTCCCACCCTAGACCACGAGCTGTTCCCCCATTTTTATTCTTTTACGTATCTCAGCAAAGTGCTTTTTATGCTTTTTTCATAAAGGTCTTCCCATTACGAGACATTTTATAGTTTTTGTTGTTATTGTGAGAAGGATATTTTCCATCATATTTTCTAAGTAGTTATAGCTGGCACCTGATAGAATTTTTATGAACCTAATAATTCTTTGAACACTCCACACAGGAACACATTATTCTATTTTATCATCACCTAGGTGTTTGAATTTCCTTAGTGACCACTTCTAGACAAGTAGGGGAGAGGACTGCTACAGACATACTGCCTTGTGCCTGCACTGTGTGTCAGATAGGATCAAAAAAGATAATATCCGTGTAGCATTTTATAAACTGCAACTTGTTTCCTTTTCATAGCTCATCTGATATTCACAAAACTGTCTAAAGTGGACTGGATGCTCTAGGGTAAGAGTTATTATTATTCTCATCTTAAAGATGAGAAAACTGAGGTTCAGATATTAGTCACTAAGAGAGTTTGATAAAAATGCAGACTTCTGGGCCGCATCCCAGACCTACTTTCTGGAATCTTAGGTATGGGGTGTGAAACCAGAGAATTTGTGTTTTTAAACCAGCTCCCCTTGGTGGCTGCCATGAAACATTGATTTCAACCAAGTCAAGACGAAGGCTGAAAGGTTCTGCCTCTAAGTTAGGTATTTATTCTACCATAACTCGATGTCAGCTTAATTATTATGTTTCTTGTGATGTATGAATGTGACTGAAAGAGCTGGCTTTCTTCTTTTAAGTATCTCTTTAAACAGGGGGTTCTGCATAAAGCACAGCCTGATTTGCAGACCACACATCTCCATATGCAGGCTTCATTTATAATTCAGTCACTTCTCACCAAAGCCTTAATCAAAAGACAGCGCCCCTGTACTCTGTCGCTAATGCCAGGGAGACTAGCTACGGTGGTTTATATGGCCACAGTGTTATGTTGGCAGTGGTCCTGCCCCACAGGTGGAGTCCGGCAGCCCTGTAGATGGTGAAAGTTGCCTGGAAAAGTGACAGAGAGCCCCCAGCACTGATCCCACCCTGCAGAACCACATTTCCATGGCATCCCCTCCTAACAGGTATGCCAACCTTAGGACAGAACACCACTGCTGTTGACCCCATCCTGCCACTTCATGTCTAGGAAAGCTTATGATGACCCTTTGGGAAAGGTCAAGGACTCATCCAGAGAAAATAAATGCCTCAGAGATAATGCCCATTTTGGTTGGAGTTTCACTCACAGTTACTCAACCAACATTTATGGCGTCATATGCCAGGCCCTTGCTAGATGTTGGTGCACAAGGATAAATAGCACAGAGCACTTTTAAGGCCAATGGGCAAGTAAATGTGGAAAGATGCCTAAGGTACTTGTGGGGAGGAGGGGCATCAAAGAGGAGTTATAGAAGTGAGTTTTCCAGGTTAGGGAAACTTTCCAGGTTGACGGGTGTGGAGAAAGCATTCCAAAATTTCTTTTCCAGATCTCCAGGGGGAACAACTTAAGCAAAGGCAGTGTGAGTATAACAGATTGTAGGATGTTTGGGTTGTAGGAGGATAAAAAATAAAAGATCTGGAAAGGTAAACCACAAGCCAGATTACAAGGAGGTTGCACACTCATGGAAAGTATTTGAATTTTATCTGAAATGACTGGGAGCCATAGCTGCACTTACTCTTGTGGCAGTGAGGAAAAGAACAGGAGATGGAGCCTGAAGAAATGAATGTAGATTAGGAGCCTTTTGCAACTGACAAGGTTGGGGGTAAGGGGCTGCATGGGGACAGCTACATGGATGGTAAAGAAGAGTTCGAGTCTAGAGATACTTAGCAGGTAGGACCGGCAGGATGGAGGCACCAAATGAACATTGAGGAGGGAAGGGTGAGGCCAAGTACTAAGACTCTAAAATCCCAGGATGTGGATGTCATGGAATCATAGCTCTGTCTTTGGTTTGGCCTCATCCCCAGTCAGTTTCAAGAGCCCTGGAACTGCACAAGCTCCTCCCCTTCCTCTTGCCTTTCATCCGCCTCCTCCTCCATCATCAAGCAAGGACTGAGAAGGGCAGACCTTTCCTGAACACCCAGCCCACACCCAACCTCAATTCCAGCAAGTTCTGTTCCCAAAAATATTGTTAAGAAGCCATCTGCTTAGTGATGCCACCTTATATTTGTAGTAGCTGTCTTGTACACCGTGTTTATGCTCATGATCTCCTTTTCTCCTCAAACTTCCAGCAAGAAAATTGAGACTTATGGAAGTGGAAACTTGCTCAAGGTCCCAGTTTGTTCACAGTGAGTTCAGGCCTCCAATCCGTTCTTCTGCCTTAAACTCTGGGGTGATTACAATCCCAAATGACTACAAACCAAATCTCCTGTCCCACAGGTGTACCTAAAGGAAAAAAGAAACATGACCAGGGATGGAAGATGCATGGCAGATGTATGTTACCCTTTTCAAATGGAACTTCCGTTACTGTAGGACAAATATAAAGACCTAACCAAAGAAAATCCTCAGCTCAGAATCCTACCGGATTCTCAGGGAACCTGTTTGGTTTTCTCCTCAGTCTGCTTCAGAAACAGGAACTCATGCCAACACACCAAATAAGAGACTTGCCTGAACAACTTTATTTCTCACATATACACATACACACACATGATGTGCGCTCACACACAGGCTGCTCCTCAGGAAACAAGAGGCGTTCTCTGCAAAGAAGGGAAACAAGCTGGCTGAGGGGGGTCACTGTAGGCAGATGAGAAGGTTTTCAAGCCACCTTAAGAGGAACACGTAAGTTGGAAAGATAAAGCCCCACTAGGGAGAAATTCACCACCATTCATATTCATAAAAACGTAGTGTCTGTTTCTAGTTTCATTCTATTTTCTAACTTATTTTGAGGGGAATGTCATCCCAGATGCCTCTGAGTTTCTTCCTTATAGGATGAACATGTTCATTTGTGAGGCGACACCACATAACACATACAGACAAGCAACTCCTCAGAGCAGACTCTGGTGTTAGGTGAGTCACTGTCCCAGATGGGATCTTCTAGAAAGGAGGAAGCACAAGAGGTGACAGTCAGTTCAGAGAGGGAAAAGCTCAGTGAAAACATCCTGTCAGCAAGCATGACAAGGGTCAGAATTGAGATTTTTCATTTAAACTCTGTTTTTTGCAGCCGCCAGAGGTAGACAAATTATAGTGATGATTACCCTTGACTTTGGAACAGCTTATAAAGAATTTCTACACACCGTTAGCTTCCCAGGTGACACTAGTGGTAAAGAACCTACCTGCCAATGTAGGTAGACATAAGAGATGCAGGTTCACTCCCTGGGTCGGGAAGATCCCCTGGAGGAGGGCACAGCAACCCACTCCAGTATTCTTGCCTGGAGAATGCCATGGACAGAGGAGCCTGGCAGGCTGCAGACAATAGAGTCAGACATTACCTAAGTGACTTAGCACACACAGACCCTTTTAGGGTAAAGGCAATGTGTTTATTTTCCAGGTGAGAGAGAAACCTACTGATCTTCCTGGCAATCTCACCAAATGAGTGGAAGGCTAAGTATGGACTTGAATTCAGACATAAAGAAAAATTATCAGAAACTTGGACATAAAGCCAAGAGCCTGCACCTCTCCTCTCAACATCATGCTGGGGCACTGTTCAACACCCTTCCCTCAAGGCTTAGCAATCTAGGGGAATTCACCTTTGTCTGATGCTGCTACCAACTAAAAGTTTAGATTTTCTAAAGTTGCATGTTACCTTGTAAATCTTGTTGGGTCAAGATGGAAATAATTAATTTAGTGAAAGAGCAGAACACCAAAGATTATCTTTCCATAGGATAACAACCAGTTTTCCATTGAACCTAGCCATTTTATTCTGACGTTTTGCTTTTTAGTACCTATTCAAAATGCTCTTCAAACAAGATTTCTTATCTTACTAATTCTCTCATATGAAGAAGGCAATGGCACCCCACTCCAGTACTCTTGCCTGGAAAATCCCATGGATGGAGGAGCCTGGTGGGCTGCAGTCCATGGGGTCGCTAAGAGTCAGACAAGACTGAGCAACTTCACTTTCACTTTTCACTGTCATGCATTGGAGAAGGAAATGGCAACCCACTCCAGTGTTCTTGCCTGGAGAATCCCAAGGACGGGGGAGCCTGGTGGGCTGCCATCTATGGGGTCGCACAGAGTCGGACACAACTGAAGCGACTTAGCAGCAGCAGCAGCAATTCTGTCATAAAGAGTTAATAAATCTTTGATATAATATCAGTCTATATTTGCATGAGAGCATATTTCAAGCTTTCTTAAAATTCTGCTTATTGGTATGTTTATAGATTTAGGGTTTCTTCCTCCAAAATAGTGAAAATGAAAGGGAAAATGTTAGTCACTTCAGTCACGTCCGACACTTTGTGACCCTATGAACTGTAGCCCTTTAGGCTCCTCTGTCCATAGAATTCTCCAGGCAAGAATACTGGAGTGGGTTGCCATGCCCTCCTCCAGGGTATCTTCCTGACCCAGGGATCAAACCCAGATCTCCTGAATTGCAAGCAGATTATTTACCATCTGAACTACCAAGGAAGCCCTAGGACCTCTATGGAATTATATCCACACACCTAGTAAGGTTTGCCATATCTTCCTGCCAAATAGAGTACATTCGACCTGATTGAGACAGACAGCTGGCCTTGTGCTGGGAATGGAGGGGCACTGGGAGGTTTTCTCATGACTGATCTGGCATTTCCACCGTGCCAGTTCTCAGATTCATCATATAGTCATCACATTGACCCCGAAAGATTTCTCTGGCAGATGAGATGACCAGTCCACCACCCAACAGGGCAGGGGCTATGAACCAGGTTCCTAGCACTGCTGATGAGCTGACTGATGGTCAAAGCTGGCTTGCAGGGAATGACCAACCCTTCCTCATCCAGGTTTGCAAATGACATGCCGTTTCATGAGGTGACAGAAATACTAGGGCTGAGGGGCAGGGGTGGGTTTCCATCCTGCCAGGACATTTTCTCTCTGGGTGAAACCAACTAACCCTCAGGAGAGCAAACATGACTTCAACTTCATTAGCACTTCACTCACTCCAACTTACAAATTTAACCATCCAAGCTGCACCAAGAGCAAACACAAGGAAGCAAAGAACTTAATGGATTTGGAGAGGAAGGCCTTCATTTTACATACTTAACAGGTCACTGACAACTTTTCACACATTATTGAGAGAATCATCTGAGCCATTAGCAGGTCACTTGACCCACTCTCTTTAAAACCTCTCTAAGCTCAAAAAAAAAAAAGCAATTATAAAAGCTCTGAGAATAGAAGGTGGTCTGGGATTTTAGCCTGACAACTGCCTGCCAGGCAGGTTTACTGACTGCAGGCAATTCCCAGCAGTTGGTGTCTTGCCAGGGAGCTTGAGGCTGCAAAGCTGCAGCTCTGCTGGTTTTGAAGGACCTCCTTCTGCCTGAGTTGCCCCTGAGGCTTCACTTCCATTCTGTGGATGCAGCATCTACTAAAAATGTCAGGAACTGTGCTCTGTACTGTGCAGGGCATGGGTTATGGAGACTGTCTCCTCAAGGGTCTTCCTGTCCAATCAGAGACACAAGGCATTGATCTAAATAGTAATCATTTAGGGTAGAAAGTGACTGGCAGTTCATAAATATTATAAAGTTATTGTGCCATGTCATGTACATTGAGTACACATCCACAGGGGGAAAAAAGTCAGAGACAAGTCTGGCCCTGGACTTAGAAGAGATTCAATAGCATTTGTTGAAGGAATGTTAGTCATTCAGTCATGTCCGATTCTTTATAACCCATGAACTGTAAGTCACCAGCCTCCTCTGTCCATGGGATGTCCCAGGCAAGAATACTGGAATGGGTTGTCACTCCCTTCTCCATTGTTGAAGGCGAGAAAGCAACAGTTGTTCAGCACCTACGATGGGCCAGGCTATGTGCCAGGCATCTTCTCCTTTAACTTCTTCCTCACAAGTGTTATCTTCGATGGGTGATGCTCTCTTTTAACAAATAGGGAAAGAGGGGCTCAGAGATGTTAAGTCGCTTTCCCAGAGTCACTTAGATGGTGAAGAGAAAGATAGGATTTGAAAGCAGAACCATCTGACTTACAAGATACTGCTGTCTCAACTTCTCTGCATTTCCTCTCATCATTTTGGAGCACACCTTCCTTCTGTGCTGATCTAATTCATTTCCAAGTTGAGGAGCCTCACAGAGCCAGGTTGATAAGTGATAAGGCAGCCATTGCTAATCCAAGATAAGGACTCACAAAGCCATCTGCATATCCCACAATGTGTGAGTACTACTTGGCTCTGTCTCTGGTTGTCTGTCCCGTGATGTTTTCCATCATCAACCCTGTGATCCCCTCATCTCCCTTCTGAAAAAATGGAAGAATCAAAGGGCAAAGAAGAGAGAATAAACATGGTTTCCAGAGATGGGGGCACAAGCACCGCCCCGTCCCCTCAGGATTCCTCCAGCAGGGCTGACCCAACAGAGCAGGCAGCCACTGCCCAGCAAGCTCAGAACCAACCTGGTCCTCATCTTCCCTCCTCTTGCCTTTTTGCCTAAACCCAAGAAAACTATTTTAATTCCTTCTCTTTCACTGCCTTTGGGGAAGAGAAGAATTCAGGACTTTCCCAGCTTAACAAAGCCTTCAGCATAAAGCCTGTATTAGTGACTTAGGAGGGCCTGAGCCTGCATGGTCACCTCCTCAGCCCCATCTCCTCCAGTGCATGCTGGGTAGCTCCTGAACCACTCCCAGGGCACCATGGGTAACTCTCGACAATCTTGGGACTCAGCTCAGACCATGTCCTCCAGAAAACTTTCTTGAACCACACTTCAGCTGCGTGTGCGTGCGCATGTGGTAGCGCTTCTGCCTGCTTCCACACTCATCTTCACTGTCCCTGTAGAGTGTCCACCACACAGTCTTGTACCCTCCTCTCCATGTCTGTGACAGCAGGAGATGTATCTCCTGGGAGCATAAACACTGCCCACTCTTGAGCACAGTCCTGGAACCCAATAAACCCTAGAGGAAGGGAAAGAGAGAGGAAAGGAAAGACTGCGCTCAGACTCTCAGCCCAAAGGCTTCCTTCCCAGGCTGGCCCTCGCCTCAGGCCTGGTACAGTTCCCTGCCGTCAGAGCTGCCAAGGGAGAAGAGGGTGAGGTCTGAGGAAAAGCAGGCTGGAAGGAATGTTTGTTCCCTGAGAAAACTCAAGCATGATCTTCAGGGCTCCAGTGATGAAGGTCGGAGCCATAACTTTGGAACATCTGCAGTGCCCAGGGGGGCCAGGAGGATGAGGCAACTTCTAGGGCTCACTCCACAGATGGCCCTGGGTCTGTAGGTCGGGGGGCTCTCCCAGGGGGTCTCCGAGCAGCTGCCCTACCCTGTGTGTACTGGGCTCACTAGAGGCAGGAAATTCCATTGTTGTAATGGCTGGCTTTCTTCCTTTCATTCCTGATCCATGACTAGGTGGTGGATGGACCATTAAAGAAATCATTTAGGCAGATTTTAGGAACATCTGACTAGGCTCCAAGTCTGCAGGAAGAAGAAAATATAACAGGACAAAGAGCCGGGGGTTGCACCATCTCGCCTTCATTTCCATCGCAAGCCTGGCTTATGAAAGGAAAATGTTTAAACTCCTGTCTTCTGTGTTGTCACTAGCATTGGATGGAGCTGAGTTCACCACTTAAAAACACACATTTAAAAGCTCATCTAAGTGGCTGCCGCCATGTTATCAAGCTGAACACATGTTGATCTGAGAAGATTAGAAAAATTGTTCCTAGTGTCTGGGGAGGCAGTGCTTTTAAACAAGTGCTTTTCAAAGAATAAGCCATTAAGAAGCACTTTGCACACATGTAGCCCCTGAACCTGAAAACAAATAAAACTCAAATCAGTACCAAATCAGTAACTCTGAGCAGTAGACTAGAGAATCTGGCTGGCATATTTTAGAGATGCAGTTATAAAAGGTTGCTATTCCATTTATTTTTCATTTCCTGAACAGCTGACAGGAGGAATCAAAAATCATTTTTATGTTGGACCTGCACATTTTTTATTAAAATATAGTTGATTTACAGTATTATGTTAGTTTTAGGTGTACCACAGAGCAATTTATTCAATTTTTTTCTGATTATATTCCACTATAGATTATTACAGTATATTGAATATAAATCCCTGCATTTGTAGCATTTGTACATTCTTCTTAGTCAACTAGGAAAAAATCACATTCTCCTTCATATTTTACTTTCTTTTTCCAAAAAGGAATTAAATTTTTGTGGAAATTTAAATTTGCTCCTTCCATTTACCAAGAAAATGGTATTACTCTTGTTTTCAATCTGTTCTCAGTTTAGTTTCAAGGCGAGACTTTATTTCATTTCCAGCCATGTAAAGAGTGGCTGGTATTCCTCTATTACCTCTTACTTTTGGACATAATTGCTTGGTGAGGCAATAAGCCTACTGGGTAAATCAAACTCCCTACTTTTCACTCTATACATATGCTTCAGGTATGTCAGAAGAAACCCATATACAACACTCCCTTCTGCAACTAAGTTTAAAACTGTCATGAATCAGTTGAGCTAAAGCAGAGAGATATTGAATAAAAACACTTTTTGCAATAAATGTTAAGCCCTTCTCATTTCACTATTAGCTTTGGCTTCCTGCTGATCCTGCTGTGATTAGTCATGTCCGACTCTGCAATTCCCATGGATAGTAGCCCACCAGGCTCCTCTGTCCATGGAATTTTCCAGGCAAGAATACCGGAGTGGGTTGCCATTTCCTATTCCAGGGGCTCTTCCCAACCCCGGGGATAGAAACTGTGACTCTTATATCTCCTGCACTGGCAGGCGGATTCTTAACCACTGCGCCACCTGGGAAGCCCCAGCTTTGCTATAAATTATAAAATAGGCAGGTGGGTTAACAACCTTTGTTTTCAGGGCTTCTTAGCATTTTGACAACAAAAAAAAGCCGAGATTTCTGGTTATATGAGTCTATATCCTGAAAGGTGGCTCAAAGCAAATGAAAGAAGAAAATAACCTAAGTGAGAACAAGTCCAGCATCCTTTTCCTTCAGGAGCTCGATATTATAGGGCCTAATCAGGATTAATGAACAGCCTGCAGAGTGCCCTAGTGGCACCAACAGTATTTGCCTTGGTTGAGAAATCTGGACTTGACTCAGCCCATCTGCTCTCACTGCAGCCCAAGGTTGGCTTTCATTCGGCGATCATGCTGTCAACTCGGTTTAGAATATACATGGGTGAGGCATATGCTTGGCCATGCTGCCCAGGGAGATGCTGCCACAGAGAAATGTGAAGGATCCTGATTGAAATTCACATTTACAGACTCTTCTTTTCTCTTCTCCCCTAGTTACTGTGACAGTGGGAGGCAAGCAACACTTGCTCGGACTGTATGACACCGCAGGACAGGTACGTTTTTCTTATCTTGATTCATGAAGGGTTTGGGAGGGGGGAGAATGATCCATTTGACTAAGTTTATGGGGACTGATGGTATAGACGTTACCTCCTCTGATGACCTGGGGCAAACTTATCATATACCTAAATGGCAACCAAAATATTTTTAATATCTTAAAAACATCTGTAATAACAGAAAACTAAATCATTATGAGATTCAAGGTATTGATAAGCAAATAACCATTCATTTATTGATTGATGACTATCACGAACCAAAATCACATACTTGGTGAAGAGCTCCAGTTTCTTCTAACCCATGCCGATTCCAGATCCAGGGTTACTGAGTCAATTTCATAAATTTTAGTTTCATCCACTATCTTTTTTCCATGTTGTATTCTTTACCCACTCTTTATTTTAAAAGCTGAATGAGCTGTGGAAAGGTACAAAAAGAGATAGGGAATGGGGGTCAGGGAATAGAAAAAAGATGGATTTAGTATCAGAAGAAGAAAAACCCAGGATCCTGGATGGTTTCCCAAAGTGAGGGTCAACCCCTGAACAACTGGAGTTGAATCTAAATTCTCTATTCTTGAAATATGAGGCAGAGAAGATGATCACACCAACATTTATTAAGTGCTGCCTTTTAGGTAATAATAGTTATTATTGTGATAATAATAATAATAGCTAACATTTATTGGTCTCTTACTATATACTAGGCACTGTATGAAACATGTTATATATATTTAGTTAATAAAAAAAAAAGAAATATGCTCATTCTGTCAAAAATGTTTCTTCAAGTTAGAAATCTTGGCCAACCAATATGTAAAGCAATAGAACCCTCAATTCTTAAACCAGCTAACACATTCTCTGCTAGGGTGAAAATGTCAGCTTATCTTTTTTTCCCTTGTATCTCACATGTCATTACAAAAAGTTTCTAATTATAAGTTCATGGGCTAGAGGGGCAGTGGTTAAGTAACTGATGGCTATGACCCAACTTCTTTGACGAGCTTTTGTTACCATACATCCTGGGTCATTTATTTAAGTCAAAAACAGTGGGTTGTTCAGTCTGTCCAAATTCATACATCTTAAGTCCTTTGGAGTAAACATTTGACCCTGCTTATTCCCACTGTGAGTCTCCTGGTAATTATTATATGCAGTTATGCATTTGTCTAGATTTTTTTCACAATTATCTGGAGATACATCTTTTTGCTCAACTTGAAAAAAAAAAGCCATAATAAATAAAATTCTCCTTGGGATTTCTGTATGCATTGGCAAGAACCACTGTATAAATGTCTTGCTGTTGTTGTTCAGTCACTCAGTCATGTCTGACTCTGTGACCCCATGGACTGCAGCACACCAGGCCTCTCTGTCCCTCACCATCTCCCAAAGTTTGCCCAAGTCCATGTCCATTGCATCAGTGATGCCATCTAGCCATCTCATCCTCTGATGCCCTCTTCTCCTTCTGCCCTCAATCTTTCCCAGCATCAGGAACTTTTCCAATGAGTTGGCTGTTCACATCTGATGATGGTGGCTCAGACAATATAAATGTCTATGGAACATCAAAAGCAGGTGTTCCACAGACAGGCAGAACCAGGCAGTGGAAAACTTGAAAAATCTAGCAGCAGACTCAAGCTTCTAAAAGCATCTAGTTTCCCCTCACTGGCAGATGGGTGCTTTAGCCAGCTACCCTTAGGAGCCAGAAAGTGAAGGAGACCTCTCACATCAATACCAAGACACACAACTAGGAAAGGATGCCCACAGACACGCAGATTGGCAAAGTGAGTGGCTCCTCTGTGCTAAGGTACCACGCTTCAGTGCAGCTCCTGCTTGACTCTCCTCCACCAGAAAGCATTCCAGCAATGGAAGGAGGCTGCTCTTTAGGCTGGAGTTGTCTATTCTCATTCAATCACACAGTCATTGGGGTGTCCCCATTCATCAGGACTCACAGCCTGAAAAAGAAAGTGTACACCCTTCTCAGTTCAGTTCAGTTCAGTTCAGTCGCTCAGTCATGTCCAACTCTCCGCGACCCCATGAATCACAGCACGCCAGGCCTCCCTGTCCATCACCAACTCCCGGAGCTCACTCAAACCCATGTCCACAGAGTCGGTGATGCCATCCAGCCATCTCATTCTCGGTCGTCCCCTTCTCATACATTATCATATCTTATGAATATAATTCAGTTTGAAAAGTTCAACACAGCAAGGATTATTGCCTGACTCTGAAACCTGTTTCCCTTGCCTTCTAAAAAAGTTCCCTATGCCCCCTGCCCTGTGCCCAGCCAGTTCTCCCTAACTCTATAGCAATCCACTACAATTGTTAACTTCTGTGCATTAATTGTCCCCAGAACAGCTTCCCCCTGGCCTCTATTTAATTTTAAAACCAACAAAACTGCATAAAACCAGTTTAGTTATTCTTTCCCACTGCTCCATCTTTTTAGAAATTTTTAAAAATAATACTAGTATGGGAGTAGAGACTCTAAGGCAGTGGAAAAAACATGTTTAGACTCCAAATTGACCCAAAATTCTGACAGAGGAGAAAGTGATAACTGCTGATAGAATATAACAACAAATGGGTTACAGATAATATTTCAACTTAACTTTCACTTTAATGATTTCCATCAGCTACTTTGAAAGCCCAGAGGTAGACAAGGTTCAGAGGGGAACATAAAATGTGGGGAGAAATCAGAACATATCTTAAAGTCGGTTATAGAACTGAAATTCTAAGATTAGGACCTTTGAAAATGATTTAAATAGTGCCTTAAAGAACCGGAGTAATTAAGCAAAACAATTGGAGGCTAGACCTAAGGGAGACCTTTTAGCAGTAAAGGGCTATGAAGTGTTGGAATGCATTCCACTGAAGGATCCACGTAATTCATTACATGGAACAGTGGTTCTCCGACTTGAGCAGAGATGAGAATCACATGTAGGACTGGTTAAAACCCAGGCCCTGAGCCCCACCCTCAGAGCTGCTAACTCTATAGTTCCGGGATGGTACCCACACACTTAAATTTCTGAAAGGTAACTTTGAGAACCACTGTTCTAGAACCTTGGGACTCAAGAGTCTGGACAACAAACCAGCAGCATCACCAGGGACCTTACTAGAAAGGCAGAATCTCAGGCCCCATCCCCCACCTACTGAATCTGAAAATACATTTTAAGATCTCCTGGTGATTCATAGGCACATTAAAACTGGAGTCTTTGTTGGTTGAAACATTGTTCCAAATGTTAGGAGGATGAAGTGGAAAATAACCATTACCCAAGTTGATTCCCATGGCTCCACAACTCTGCCAGTAAGGCTTTGTGACAAATTTAATTTAGAAGCATTGTCCCAAAATTTCCATTCCCAGCTTCAGGGAAGATAACCTCCTCAGTTATAGTCTCACAAATGTTGCTGAGGTCACATGACTAAGGAAGATCTAGAACTAATTCAAAATCACTCATTTGATCAGAGTTACTAACAAGAAAGAGAGGTAATCTCAGAACCCATTGATTGATCCCTGAGCCGCACAAAAAGAAACAAGCCTCTGAACCTGGCTATAGGGTTCCATCTGGCTGTGAATAATTAGATTTTCGTACAGGAACAAACTTAGGAACAGTGCCCCATCATCTTTGTCTTGAGTTAAGGGCTCAGGGTTAAAAACAACCTCAAGAAGCACACGTGTTCAGAAAGATAAAGTGGCAAGAAAATATTACCTCTGCCCTCAAAGTCAGCCCTGGAGAAAATCATCTGACCTGGTTCCCTCCACTTTGCCACACCTTGTCACCTCGGGCGCCACCGCAGTCCCACTAGACTTGCCTGAGACACCTTCCGGCAGCCCAGCATCCGCTCAAGACAGTTTGTAATGAAGTCACGGGCATACACTGCCAGCATGAGGCAGCTGCTAGCAAACATTAGCTGTCTCCCCAAACTCCTGAAACAAACGGATACTTGGGCTGTGAGTAGAGCTCTTTGAAGACAAAGAGTCTTCAGAACTCCGGTTCATCTGTTCGACAGAATTCCAAACATTCAGTTAGGCAGTGAAGTGAGGGGCTTTTTCACAGGGTCACTCTGCATGTTATGCCCCAGCTCACACCAGGGAGGTGATAAGGCCCAGATCTGTAAGCCGAATCTATTTAGGTCCTGCCTACCCAGCCTGCACGACACATGCCCCAGTAGCATGTGGCTGAGAGGCTTTCTGAGAGGGATTTCTAGAACCCAGGTCTTTGGCTTGACTCCAGAGTCTGGAGCTGACTTTTTCACAACATGCTTACAGGCCAATTTTAAAGCATGTTCATGAGAGACTTGGGTTTCCTCAGTGGCTCAGCAGTAAAGAATCCACCTGCAATGCAGGAGATGTGGGTTCGATCCCTGGATCAGGGAGATCCCCTGGAGAAGGGAATGGCAACCCTCTCCAGTGTTCTTGCTTGGGAAATTCCATGGATGGAGGAGCCTGGCAGGCTACAGTCCAGAGGGTCGCAAAAAAGTCCAACATGACTTGGTAACTAAACAACCGCAGACAGACTAGGGGAGAGCAGGAAGCAGAGGGGGTGCTGCTGCAAGCCTGGACATTTGCTGGCTGAGAAATGCCAAAATGGGAAAGGGGTCTCTCCCAGGTCACGGCCCAGAACCAGGCAACTCCCACCTGGCCCCCTAGAGTGGGACCAGTCCCGGTACTAAGACACCTCACCTCTTCCTCTCGCGGGCCCTGGCCTGCAGGAGCAACGTGAGTAACACTCTGCTGCAACTGCAGCCTCTCAGGGCAAACTCCAGGACAGAGGTATCTCAAAGACAGCATTTGCAAAAGTGGCAGTTAGCTGTGCTGCAGGGAGAAATGAGACTCTCCTGGTGTCGGGAGCCTGGCTTCTCAGCAGGATAAACCCCTGAGTTCTCGGCACATGAGTACCACTGGATTAGGGCTGTCTGCTTATGGGCAAGTACAGAATGGTGTCTGTCACGGAGAAACCACAGCAGCTCAGCTGTCCCCATTGACCGTGAGTGTATGAGAGCAGGAAAGCCATCAGTCATACCGCTCACTCAGAGCAGCGCACCACACATCTTCAATGCCCTAAATCCTGAAACCCTTCTCCTCCCCTCTCCCTGAAACCCCACACCCCCCACACCTCCACGGGGGCTGGAAAGAGAGACACAAACAACCAGGTAGGGAGGCAAATACGTCAGGGCTTCATTAACAGCGGCAACCCAGGGCCCACTTGTAAGAACAGGAGCCTTCCTGTTTCTTATCAGCTGACCCAAGGGCCCTCTGGAGCTCAGAATCCAACATTAACAGGGGGTGAGGAAGTTGACCCATGTGACAAGTTATTACTTAAGAATAATCTCAGGACACAATCATACTTTTCTTCTCATGAAAAATGGAGCTGTAGGGAGGATGAACTCTCAACTACTAAAGAACCTGCTATGTTCAAGACACAGGTCTGTGGTCTACAAACACTAACACATTTTATTCTCAGAGCAACCCTCTGAGGCCAATACTATTATCAACCTATTTTACAGATAAGAAAACTGAGGCAGAGAGAACTTATTCAAGGTCCCACAGTAGCCACAGGCAGGGCTGGAATTTGACCCCTGTGAACAGGTCTGTCTAACCCACGTTCTTAAACACTAAACTGCACTCCTGCCCTCTATGTGCTGCCCACATTTTCCAAACCAAGCCTGACCGATCCAAGTGTGCTTATGGAAGAATATAAGAGTGAGACCATGCTGAAAATCTGGGGTAAATATCATTAAACCAAGAGGACTTGGAAGCAAATTTCTATTTCCAATGTGATGTGGGTATGGGGGTGAGGAGGGGTGAAGGGACTGTTCAGTGCAACTCTCCTCTCCTCCCGACTCAAAGTGTGGTCCCAGGACCAGCACCACCTGGAAACCCACTAGAAATGCAACTTTTCAGACTTCATCCCAGACCTGCTGCTGAATAAGAATCTGCATCCTGACAAGATCCCCAGGTAATTTAAACACGCGTAAAGTCTGAGGAGAGCTGGCCTAATGGTTTAACTTACTCACCATCTGTGCCATCACGGTGTGGATATTCCAGGCATATTTCAAACACAAGTGTTTAGCCCTTCTGAGGCTGAGGCTGTCCCTGAGCTTTTCTTGTTTAATAATCACCCATAGTTACCCCCAGAACACGAGATTTGCCTTCAAACCAAACACTCTCCTGCCCTCAGAATGAAGTTGGTTGAAAAGCGCTCAAAAGCGCTCAAAAATGCAGTACTTGGATGCAATCTTAAAAACGACAGAATGATTTCTGTTCGTTTCCAAGGCAAACCATTCAATATTACAGTAATCCAGGCCTATGTCCCAGTCAGTAACGCTGAAGAAGCCGAAGTTGAACGGTTCTATGAAGACCTACAAAGCCTTTTAGACCTAACACCAAAAAAAGATGTCCTTTTCATTATAGGGGACTGGAATGCAAAAATAGGAAGTCAAGAAACACCTGGAGTAACAGGCAAATTTGGCCTTGGAGCACGGAATGAAGCAGGGCAAAGGCTAATAGAGTTTTGTCAAGAGAACGCACTGGTCATAGCAAACAGCATCTTCCAACAACATAAGAGAAGACTCTACACATTGACATCACCAGATGGTCAACACCGAAATCAGATTGATTATATTCTTTGCAGCCAAAGATGGAGAAGCTGTATACAGTTAGCAAAAATAAGACCAGGAGCTGACTGTGGCTCAGATCATGAACTCCTTATTGCCAAATTCAGACTTAAATTGAAGAAAGTAGGGAAAACCACTAGACCATTCAGATATGACCTAAATCAAATCCCTTATGATTATACAGGGGAAGTGAGAAATAGATTTAACAGACTAGATCTGATAGAGTGCCTGATGAACTCTGGACGGAGGTTCGTTACATTGTACAGGAGACAGGGACCAAGACCATCCCCATGGAAAAGAAATGCAAAAAAGCAAAATGGCTGCCTGAGGAGGCCTTACAAATAGCTGTGAAAAGAAGAGAAATGAAAAGCAAAGGAGAAAAGGAAAGATATAAGCATCTGAATGCAGAGTTCCAAAGAATAGCAAGGAGAGATAAGAAAGCCTTCCTCAGTGATCAATGCAAAAAATAGAGGAAAACAACAGAATAGGAAAAACAAGAGATCTCTTCAAGAAAATTAGAGATTCCAAGGGAACATTTCATGCAAAGATGGGCTCAATAAAGGACAGAAATGGTATGGACCTAACAGAAGCAGAAGATATTAAGAAGAGGTGGCAAGAATACACAGAAGAACTGTACAAAAAAGATCTTCACGACCAAGATAATCATGATAACGTGATCACTGACCTAGAGCCAGACATCTTGGAATATGAAGTCAAGTGGGCCTTAGAAAGCATCACTACGAACAAAGCTAGTGGAGGTGATGGAATTCCAGTTGAGCTATTTCAAATCTTGAACGATGATGCTGTGAAAGTGCTGCACTCAATATGCCAGCAAATTTGGAAAACTGAGCAGTGGCCACAGGACTAGGAAAAGGTCAGTCTTCATTCCAATCCCAAAGAAAGGCAATGCCAAAGAATGCTCAAACTACCACACAACTGCACTCATCTCACACGCTAGTAAAGTCATGCTCAAAATTCTCCAAGCCAGGCTTCAGCAATATGTGAACCATGAACTCCCAGATGTTCAAGCAGGTTTTAGAAAAGGCAGAGGCACCAGAGATCAAATTGCCAACATCCGCTGGATCATGGAGAAAGCAAGAGAGTTCCAGAAAACCATCTATTTCTGCCTCATTGACTATGCCAAAGCCTCTGACTGTGTGGATCACAATAAACCGTGGAAAATTCTGAAAGAGAAGGGAATACCAGACCATCTGACTTGCCTCTTGAGAAACCTGTATGCAGGTCAGGAAGCAACAGTCAGAACTGTACATGGAACAATAGACTGGTTCCAAATAGGAAAAGGAGTACGTCAAGGTTGTATATTGTCACCCTGCTTATTTAACTTATATGTAGAGTACATTATGAGGAACGCTGGGCTGGAAGAAGCACAAGCTGGAATCAAGATTGCTGGGAGAAATATCAATAATCTCAGATATGCAGATGACACCACCCTTATGGCAGAAAGTGAAGAGGAACTCAAAAGCCTCTTGATGAAAGTGAAAAAGGAGAGTGAAAAGGTTGGCTTGAAGCTCAACATTCAGAAAACAAAGATCATGGCATCTGGTCCCATCACTTCATGGGAAATAGATGGGAAAACGGTGGAAACAGTGTCAGACTTTATTTTTGGGGGCTCCAAAATCACTGCAGATGCTGATTGCAGCCATGAAATTAAAAGACGCTTGCTCCTTGGAAGGAAAGTTATGACCAACCTTGATAGTATATTAAAAAGCAGAGACATTACTTTGCCAACCAAGGTCTGTCTAGTCAAGGCTATGGTTTTTCCTGTGGTCATGTATGGATGTGAGAGCTGGACTGTGAAGAAAGCTGATTGCCAAAGAATTGATGTTTTTGAACTGTGGTGCTGGAGAAGACTCTTGAGAGTCCCTTAGACTGCAAGGAGATCCAACCAGTCCATTCTAAAGGAGATCAGTTCTGGGTGTTCATTGGAAGGACTGATGCTAAAGCTGAAACTCCAATACTTTGGCCACCTCATGTGAAGAGTTGACTCACTGGAAAGACTCTGATTTTGGGAAGGATTGGGGGCGGGAGGAGACGGGGACGACAGAGAATGAGATGGCTGGATGGCATCACTGACTCGATGGACATGAGTTTGAATGAACTCCGGGAGTTGGTGATGGACAGGGAGGCCTGGCGTGCTGTGATTCATGGGGTCCCAAAGAGTCAGACACGACTGAGCGACTGAACTGAACTGAACAACATCCCACCCTTCTCTCCACCCCCACCCCAGCCTCTTTGTCTACTTAGCCCTTGAAGGCCCATTCAAGTCACTGTTGCAGTCTTCCATTCTCAGTTTCAACTTTGGAAGGGGACTCAAATACCAGATAGAACACTGACCCTTTACATCATCTCAACATGTGTGCCTCCAACCAAGACTCAAAACGTGGTCTTGGTGGTTTGGTCGCTCAATCATGCCTAACACTGTGACCCCACGGACTATAGCCCACCAGGTTCCTATGTCCATGGGATTCTCCAGGCAATAATATTGGAGTGGGCTGCTATTCTCTTCTGCAGGGAATCTTCCCAACTCAGAGATCAAACCAGCATCTCCTGCACCAGTAGGCTGATTCTTCACCACTGAGCCACCAAGGATTCCCACTCAAATCGTGCTCCATTGCAAAAAAAAAAAAAAAGAATCAAATTATCAGCTGGTACAAATTCAAGTCCCCCAACCTCCCAGTCCCCAGCCCTCAGTCTGGTGAACATTTACTTGTATTAAGCCTGAATCCCCAGCCGTGCTTCATAGTTACAGTCCGTGGGGATGAGGAGCTGAAATAAGTCAGGCTAGCCCAGGTGTGAGCCTTCTTTAATGATACACTTGCTCTGTGGCCCCGATTCAATCATTCAGTATCTACAATGGAGTCACCTGGAGGACCAGTTAAGTCACAGAGCGGACAGCCCTGCTCCCAGAACCTCAGCTTCAGAAGGCTGGCCAGCACCTGGAAATGTGCATCCCTCACCAGCTCCTAGGTGATATCTGCATCCCTCACAAGCTCCCAGGTGATGCCCAGGCTCCTTTGGGAGCCACTGCACTAATGATCTCTAAGACCTCTTCCAGCCTTGGAATTGTATTTTCCCAATTCAGTCAAAAACGATTCTATAGTATTCTATTATCAGAGAGTTAACTAAAAGCAAGGCTTCCCTGGTGGCTCAGTGGTAAAGATTCTGCCTGCAATGCAGGATACCTGGGTTCGATCCCTGGGTTGGGAAGACCCCCTGGAGAAGGGAATAGCTGCATTCTTGCCTGGAGGATCCCATGGACAGAGGAGCCTGGTGGGCTACAGTCCATGGGGTCACAAGTGTTGGACACAACTGAGAAACTAACACAAGAGAAATTTCACCTCTCACTTTCACATAAATAGAATTGTTTCCATGTTTTCATGTTTTTCCCCACCAGATTTCCAATTCTTATTTACCTTATATAGTTCTTATAGCATCCTTAATGCTATATGCTAGGCATTCCGTAGGAAATTAATATTTTTAATTGGAATCATACAGCAGGACTGAGCTTCACTGGTGGCTCAGGTGGTAAAGAGTTCGCCTGCAATGCGGGACACCTGGGTTCACTGCCTGGGTGGGGAAGATCCCCTGGAGGAGGACATGGCAACGCACGCCAGTATTCTTGCCTGGAGAATCCCCATGGACGGAGGAGCCTGGTGGGCTATAGGACATGGGGTCGCAAAGAGTCGGGCTTCACCAAGCAACTAAGCACAGCGCAGTACCTGCAGCAGCACTAAAATTTCCACAGAAGAGAGATTCAGAATACAGATCAGGATAAGCCCAGTGAAGGACACAGTCAGAAGTCACCCCGCTGGACCTACTGGGAGAGAAAATTATCAAAAACCAAACAGTTAATCCAGCAACCCAGGGTCTTCCTACCTTTCCCATAAGGCAAATAAAATTCCTTTGAGAGTTTCTGGGTAAATAATCAAGTAAACATGATCCTTTCAGACTACCAGTTATTTGCTTATCTAGTTGTGACCCGATTTGTCTAGTTGTGACATTTCTCCCAATTGTGTTCTTTTTTTAGGCTTTGAGGTTTTAAATATACAGTGTCTGCTGCCATCTGGTGGTACTTTCTGGTAGATACAGACCTAGAGATAGGCCTTTCTTTAGATCTATAGAAATAGGTAACTACACCCACCCCATGGTCTGACATTTCTTTTCCTAGATCCTTGGGTAAAGCATCAATCCATATTAAAATTCCTAGAGAACTGAATTTTCAAGAAAATGTTTAATCTGTCACTTAAAATTCTGGGCTGAAACAAATTACATGTTCAGAATTAAGAGCTAGAACTGGATTCAGTCCAAATACACTATCCTGGTGTTTAAGCTCTGTAATTTTGGTCCAGTGCTGAATTTCTCTAACCCTTAATTTCCTCTTCTATGAAATTCGGATGTTGATGTACCATCTTTTCAGGGCTAGTGAGAGGATTCAACTAGATCATGCATGAAAGCTTGAAACAGCGCCTGGCTCTTAGTAATAAGCCCTTGATATGTCTTCAGTTGGTAGTCAAGGTGATATAACTCCATGCCAACCTCAGGCCAGTAAAATCAGAATACCCAGATACCCAAACCCACTCTCAAGAGATTCTGATTTCACTGATCCCAGAGGAGGGAAGGAAGAGGCAGGTAGTTGGCTAGCAGGGCATCGGGAGGTTTTTAAATCTCCCCAGGTGATTCTTATGAAAACTACAATAAATGATCCATAGAAAAGCCACGTATTCATTTTCAGGTCACAGCAGACCCCGTGTCATCCAGTCAGTCAGTAGCACTTACGGAATATTTGCTATGGACGGAGTGTAAGTGCGGCACGAGAAAAAAACAACACAGCCCCTACTTCATTTATGGCAATGCAGATGAGAGGATGAAGTGACAGGGAGCAGGTGGTGTCATGAACAGCTATAGATTACGGGCTGGGAAGGAGAGTTCTTAGCTTGTGGACTTCACAGCTACTGTGAGAGAGAAGAGAGACCCTGGGAGAGGTTTGGCTTTAGGGCTAGTTGTGTACAGAGGACTGATAAAAGACGTTGTCCGCTCCCACCACGACCACCCTCAACATGCCGACGCACACACACAGACATGGGTACCACTTGACTGAGATGCAGTCGGCGGCCTGGCCCAGTCAGTTTTTAAGCAGCATATTCAACTCACAATTAATTGCTTTAATAGAAATGTGGTAAGTGAGCCACAATCACTGACTTTTTGTGTTTCTAGTTCACTTTTTTAGGATTTTAGGATTATTCAGCATCCTTGCCAGCCTGCACTGCATTTCACTTAGGCTGTAATAGAATCAGAAGCAGTAATCGTGTACTGAGCCCCTGTGTGCTGGGCACTAAATGACAGATAAATGTGTGCTGACTAACCAGAGATCCAGGCACGTGTGTACATAGCCATGTGCACCCCCTTTTAAGAAAGATGCTATTAGAGTCAGTAGAAAGATAACGAGGTCGATATTTTTAAATATCCATACATACTAAGTTTAAAATAGCAAGTATCAGGACTTCCCTGGCAATCCAGTGGTTAAGAATCTATCAGAGGGATGGGATGGGGAGGGAGCTGGGAGGGGGGTTCAAGATGGGGAACACATGTACACCCGGGGCAGATTCATGTCAATGTATGGCAAAACCAATACAATAATGTAAAGTAATTAGCCTCCAATTAAAATTAAAAAAAAAAAAAAAGAATCTATCCTGCAAAGCAGGAGATGTAGGTTCAATCCCTGGTCAGGGAACTAAGATCCCACATGCTGTGGAGCAAGTAACTGGGCCACAACTAGAGAGTCCACACACTGCAATGAAAGATTTCACATGATGCAATAAAGATGCATGCCTCCCTAAGACCTGATACAGCCAAATAAATAATTTTTTTAAAAAAAAGCAAGAATCATACAATTTAAGCTATAAAATCAATTAATTTTCAAATAAACATGTATATGTTATATATGTAAATAAATGTTAAAAGTTTGGAAGGATACTGTTACATAATGGCTCCATCTGGGAAAAGAGGACAAACTATTAGAGATAAAGCGCTGGATAAAAACAAACTTTTACTTCTAATTCTATGTCCTTACATAATGTTTGAATATTTACAATGAGCATATATGTTTTATAATTTTTTTAATGTTAGAAAGAGTGGTAAGGACAGACCCTAATAAATGAATTGATATACTGTCCATTTCTATGTACATATGTGTAAGTGTGAACATACAGATTTGGTTTCACCTATGTACATATAATGTGTGCTTGTATGTAGTATGTATATGTATATGAAGTATACTGTAGTGTGTATGAACATTTGTGTCATATTGTGGTATGTGAGAACATGTATTATTAATCTGTGTATATCGTATATACAAATAAAATATACACACACACATAAAGTTACTGTGCACTTGTTACCAAATTCTATGAAAATAGATAAAACCTAATAAAATAGCATATTTTACCTTGGAACCTCCTAAAATATTTTACATACAATAAAAGGTACTTGCTGACTTTTCCCAAACTTGAGATGATCCAACGTTTTTCTCTGTCTCTATCATCCTCCACTAAAATAGCATGTACATAAACATCTTATGCAACCACAAGCTCTTCAACCAAAGCATATTCTGGTCTGAAAAGTCTTAGGGAAAAATCATTAATCTGGTGTCTTATTTATTAGGTCACAATGTGGCTTTTAGGTAGATTTAGAAACAAATCCCAAATTCTTAGCTCTAACCCCTCACACTATATATTTCTTCAAATATTGTGGTGTATGCTTTGGCAACAACTCATTGCTTTGCATTTTAGTTAGCTTATTCTAAATTGAATTTCAATGCAATTTTTTTAAAATTCCATAAGGAGAGAATTTCTGTGCCTTGGCCAATGGCCTACTAATTTAAATCCATATTCAATACAACACAATTCCCATAGACACAAGAATCGCAATAATTCTTCTTGAGTTATAGACATTAAAAGGATGAACTTTATAGTAGGTAAATTATCCCACTAAAGCTATTTTAAAATGTTTTTAAGGGTTTTGTTTTGTTTTGTTTTTAGTTCATCTTAAAAGAGGGCAATTCATAATTGCTCTGTACACAACAAAGTGTTTTCCTGGCCAATGTCTCCTTTACTTCTGTTAATACAGGGAACCACCAGATTCCGGGGTCGGGGAAGGAATAGCGTCAGAGGGCGCTGCGGTGGAACCTAAAGACTGCGTCACTCCTGGAACCACACAGGCCACACCTCACCCTGTTGCATCAATACAAACACACAGACTCTTTGCTCTTCCCACAGGAGGATTACAACCAGCTGAGGCCGCTCTCCTACCCCAACACTGATGTGTTTTTGATCTGCTTCTCTGTCGTAAACCCTGCCTCTTATCACAACGTCCAGGAGGAGTGGGTCCCGGAGCTGAAGGACTGCATGCCTCACGTGCCTTACGTCCTCATAGGGACCCAGGTTAGAAGACGGCGTGGCCGGGTAGGGTGGCAGTGGAGGGTTTACCAAAATGGAAAGACCCTGTAGGCATCCCCTGAACATCCTATTCTACCAAACACTGTTGAATAGAGGGTCTCAGGTACAACAGTCCGATGAACAGCCTTTATGATGAACCACGTGGTTATTTAGCCCACCGTTGAAAAGACGATAGACCTATTGCAGATGTAACAGGAAGTTTCCATGGGGCCTTGAAAAATTCTTCTCTCCACTTTTTGTCTTTAAAAAACAGTCATTTTTTAAACAGACACCCTTCTCCAGTTCTGAGTCAGAGGAATGAGCTGTAGATGTCAATTACACTTATTACCTAATTTTTTTAATATCAAAAATCCATGATTGTTTGAAAGTCACAAAATAGGTGTGAATGTCAAAATGACCGCAGCAATCAGAATAGGCTCATTATGACAGAAGCTCCTCAATAACAGTCCTTGAAAAGGAAGACAGAAAGTCACTGTTCCCTATTCCCTTGAAAGCTCCCAGTCTTTCAGATCTTAGAAATGATATTAAAACAGATATCTATCAGACAAAGCTGCAATTGTAAAAGACTTTAAAGTGTTTTGAAAGCTAATAAATTTCCATAGTTTGAATTTCCAACAGCAAGCCAGTTCCCAAACACATTAGAGATTGTTCTAGCTTTTTAAAGTTTTAAATAGAACATAGTTCTTTGCTATGTTAAAATCCAAATTACTATCCCAAAGACATAGAAATGTAATGATACTGAAGAGCTTTATCGTTGTCTGTTTCATATGCAGCTGTTCTCTATTTCTCATTTTACATTCTGCTTGACCAAGAGAAATTTTCAAGTGAGTAAAAGAAAGGAAAATATTTCCAAGAGAATATGTGGACAGAGGACTGACAGATCCATAAATACAATGAACACTTCTGCTCTGAAAGATAATTGTTTGTTTAAATAAAATCTTTTGCCTTAACTCTAGATGATAATGTTTGACGATTTGGTAAGAAAATATATCATGGGGCATGCCAACATCTTTGTATGATCCAAATCCTTTTTATAACTGGTGGGCACTAAGTTAAAAAATTAAGGCAAAAAAATAAAACCCACCCACAAAGTAGTAAAGCTGAGAAATGGGCTTCCCAAGGGGACCCTAATGTCATTTTTTCTTTAAAACACAAGCTTTGATGTGCCCGTATTGACACACATGCATGTATGCATGGGTTCACACACACAGTGAGATTAAAGCAACTTAAATATTTAAATTTTCAACCCTCATCCACACATGAACGCTATTTTTGAGGTAGTTCTATGTTTGAAAAGATTAATGTTTATTCCTTGAGCAAACCCCTTGGAAATTCCTCTTTAGAACTTGCCTTCAGAGCCTACAGCACATTCTTTAGAATATCCTCACAAGTGACACATCTTCATCCCTTTGAGTATGAAGATTCGGTTTGGAAAAGTCTATGTATATAATATACATATAATCAGAGCAAGGAAATAAACTATCAGAGAATTGGTAATATAACTAGAGATCAAATGAGGCGTCACTGCAAAGTAATAAGACTGATTATTTTGTATATCCTATAAGTTGGGTCTAGAAATAAACAGGAAATTTCAAAAGCATTTGAAACAGCTGCAGAATCATTTGAATAAGTCCTCAGCTCCCAGGGTAATAGTGAAAGTTCCCTGATAGCTCAGTTGGTAAAGAATCCTCCTGCAGTGCAGGAGACCCTGGTTCGATTCCTGGGTCGGGAAGATCCCCTGGAGAAGGGATAGGCTACCCACTCCAGTATTCTTGGGTTTCCCTTGTGGCTCAGCTGGTAAAGAATCCGCCTGCAGTGTGGGAGACCTGGGTTCCATCTCTGGGTTGGGAAGATCCACTGGAGAAGGAAAGGCTACCCACTCCAGTATTCTGGCATAGAGAATTCCATGGACTGATAGTCCATGGGGTCACATAGAGTTGGACAGGACTGAACAACTTTCACTTTCCCAGGATAATAGTTTTGAAGGCAAGACTATAAGGAAAGCCTGGGGTATACATATACAAAGAATTCACTTTAACTTCTAGACATAATATGGCCATGTGTATGTGCTTCCTTAATGAAAATTCAGCAATTTCATGGGTGTCAAGTGGGAAAATATCTCTATTATATCACAGTTTGAAGTATCTGGTAAGGCCTGAAAAAATGAATAAATGTATCACATGTGTGTTTTTTGCCAGATTGATCTCCGAGATGACCCCAAAACTTTGGCCCGTTTGCTGTATATGAAGGAGAAACCTCTCACTTACGAGCATGGTGTGAAGCTTGCAAAAGCGGTACCAATTTTGAATTTCATTTTTAATGGTTTCTGAGAGACGAGTTTGCCGTATGCTTTAGAATGGAAGAACTACATAGGCTTTTGCTTTAAAATGCAATGTGTTCAAAATCATCTCTCTGCTTTATACACTTCCCTCTGTTCAAGTCAGGCTAGAAGGGACCATTTGGTTAGCATTCTTGTCAGCCAGCACTGTCTGGTTTTCATTAAGAAAGAAACTTGATGAATTTAAACAGCTGAAGCACTTATTTGATTTAGCAACCTCTAGAATATCCATTTGCCATATTGAGTATGAATAAAGGGAGTCATTAGATAGATATTTGTAAATCTCACTGCTTATTATCCATGTAACTCATTTAAATGACTCCAAAAAAGGCATTTGTGATTTTCCTGAGAGAAACTTAGATTTGCATCTGACAGGGTTATATTTGTTTAGTCTTTCTCACCCTATAATGAGTAGCCACTTAGAGGAGCTGGGTTATGTCACCAACAGCATCTTAAAAGAGTAAGATGGACCAAAAGGTAACTAGCCAAAGAATCCAAGGGGCTATTCACAGATAATAGCTATTTGCTCACAGCTGGAAGAGTTTCCATGATCCTTTCCATGGTCCTTTCTTCATTCGTAAGGGCTAAAGAATGATTTTGTTGTGAAAACAATTTAGACCAAATCTGTCACCCATTTACTGCCAAGATGTTCACAAAAGCAGACACTAACATGTACATGAGAGGATGAGGTACCAGTGCAAAAGGAGGTTTATAAATCATATTTCCATAACCTCCTCACTGATTTAGTCACAAACCCATCAAGCCAAGCCAAAGGTCTCAGAAATTTCTCTTTTACTTTATTTAACTAACTCTGCAAATGCATGCCTTAGGGCAGAGTTAGAGGTCCCCTGCTTTTAAATAGGTCAAGAGTCACATTAATTACCAATTTTTTGTGAATAAAAATGCATGTATTTCTCTTATTAAACCTTTCTTATAGGCAACAAAATTAAGTGATGCATTTGAATAGAAATTAATTAAATAAAATTCTGTTTCTATGGATGTAATACATGAGACCATCTCACAAATATTTGAGAAACTGAATGCTTCTAGGGGGTCTTCCCAGGTGGCGCTAGTGGTAAAGAACCTGCCTGCCAATGTAGAAGATGCAGGTTCGATCCCTGGGTTGGGACCATCCTCTGGAGAAGGAAATGGCAACCCACTCCAGTATTCTTGCCCTGTAAATCCCATGGACGAGGAGCCTGGAGGGCTACAGTCCATGGGGTCACAAAGAGTTGGATAAGACTGAAGCGACTTAGCACTATGCTTCTAGGGATGGTAATGTTAGAACCAGCAGTGGGAGCCACCCATCCTGTTCTCACTAAGCACTTTACAAGCTCCATCTCATTTCAGCCTCTTGCTCCCCTCTTAGGTAGAGAGCAGTGGTCTTGTCTTACAGTTGAGGACCCAGAGTCTTAGGGAGATGAATAGGTGTGATTCACACAGCTGATAATAGGGGTGTGTGTGTGTGTGTGTGTGTGTGTGTGTGTGTGTGTTCAATCGCTCAGTTATGTCTGACTCTTTGCAACCCTTTGGGCTGTAAACTGCCAGGCTCCTCTGTCCATGGAATTTTCCGGGCAAGAATACTGGAGTGGGCTGCCATTTCCTACTCCAGGGGATCTTCCTGACCTCCCCACCCCCATGCACCTGACCTTTTATAAACCATCTCCTCAAACCATTTCTTTTCCCACCTATAAAATGGGCACATGTCAGACTTCCCTGGTGGTCCAAAGGTTAAGACTCTGCACTTCCACACAGAGGACACAGGTTCAATTTCTTGTTGGGGAACTAAGATTTCATATACCATGTGACACAGCCAAAAAAATTTTTTTAAGAAATGGGCAAATTTCTACAGGTTCTTCTTCCTTTTCCTCAAACATCCAGATTCCATTTTCTCCCTAACGTACTTAAACATACAGTTCCACAAAGGATTGTATGTGATTTCCAGCTAGATATCTTTCACAGCAAGGAGGCTGCAAAGACTCAGCACCAGCTTTGTGCAGAAACTTGTTTCCTGTGTCTCTTGCTTCTGGAGTCTCTCCCACCACCATCCTATCAACGTCCTAGACTGACTTCTCATTTGGGAAGTTGTTTTTTCCCTCTGAGAAGAAGTCGTTCCAAAGCCTCCCATCTCATTTCATACTTATTTTAGGAACAATGGCTGAGTTCACCACTTCATTGCCTTTTGCCAGTTTCTCCTAGCAACTGCTCTCAGATACAGCAAAAATCATGTTTAGCTTACAAAATCCAATTTAGAAGAAAACCAAGCAAGAGTTTAACTTGTTTCATCACAATTCGTGTAATTATAGAGATGCTTTAGGTTTCTCTGCTCCCTGACTTTCCTGTCAAGTAGTTTATAATAATAGCTAACATTTATGGAGTGTTTGCAGTGCGCTGGGCTTCATGCCAAGTGCTCTACATGCCTTGTCTTAATTAATCCTCACAGCAACCCCCCAAGGTGTACATATTATTACCTCCACTCTCCTAGAGGAAACTGAGGCTCAGAGAAGCAAAGATCGCCCCCCCAGAAAGTGGCAGGGCCAAGATATGAAACTGTGTTTAACCACCATGCTCTTCTACTTACCCCCTCTAATCTGAAAAGAAACCCTTAGGTTTAGGGCTTCTTTGTTTATAGACTGAAGGCCCCGTATCTTATTTTAAAGACTTCTTTTGGTGTGGACCATTTTTAAAGTCTTTATTGAATTTGTTACAATATTGTTTCTGTTTAATGTTTTGGGTTTTTGGCCGTGAGACATGTTGGATGTCAGCTCCCCAACCAGAGATCGAACCTGCACCTCCTGCACGGGAAGGTGAGGTCTCAACCACTGGACCACCAGGGAAGTCCCTGAAGGCCCCTATTTTAAAGTGTGTATTCTCCCCATAACTTAGATGCTTTGCAAGTTCAGATTTTTTATATACTTTTGTTCAGTACTTTTCAGTTTCCAAAATGTTTTTCATCTGAGAGGACATTTTATTTATGAGACATTTTCCTGTCATACATATGTCCTGCTATTTACACTCTAGAGTCAACTACATTTATGTAAATGTTTTATATCAATTTATAATAGTCATTGTTATCCCTTTACTTGCTTTATCCTTCCTCTTCTTTTCATTATTGTTTTTAACCTTCAGCCTACTCTTCCCATGCTTTTGTCATTTGTGTATGTCTGTACTGCTACTGGACTTACTTGGCAATAATTAATACCTAATCTGTGCCACTTTAGCTCTTAAGATGATGCTTCTTTGTACATTCTCTTCCCCAGTTCCACTGAATACAATCTAAACATGGTTTTCTAAGCTCGGTCTTCCTAAGGTATTTGTGAATAAAACTCCAGACCATTTTCCTTTTTTCAGTTTTTGGCCTCTCCTGTCATCTTCTTCACCCTGTGCCTTTTTTATTGCTATTCTCACTCTCTGTCTTAGCACCCATTTCTTGGGTTTTTGACTTGCACCAGTGGGGTTTAAAGCAGAAAAACTGCAACAAAAATCCTATCATCAGTGCTCATGGAGTCTTTAATACCCTTCCGCTGACTGTGAGGGTCACCATTACCCTCCGTTTTTTGTGTGCCGGCCATTTCCTCTTTGTCCTGTGGTCATGGGAAATCATTCACTTCACCTCTGGGATCTGGGCTACAGAGATCAGAGGGAGACAACCCTGCCCTCAGGAGACCCACAGCCCAGAAGACAAGAGAGACAGGCAAGCTAAAGCACACCAACTGAAAAACAGAATAGACACATGCACAGCGGCGAACTGGGCAGCAGAGAGGAGAGAGTGATGGACGCGTTTGGGAAGGAGGACTCAGAGTCAGTTTCTTGGAGCAGCCGACAACTGAGTCAGGATAATAAGTTTGTCAGGTGGACAAAACTAGGGGACTGGGGAGATCAAATTCCAAATAGGGAGACCAATACATGCAAGTAATGACCCAAATTTCACCCACAAATGTTTTAATCAACAAACGTGGGTATTTTTTATGTGATTTAGTGGCCAACATTGAGCACTTTGGAAATTTCATGTAAATATACACATTTCTGACTTCTTAAAAAAATCAGTACATCTGGCAGCACAATCCAGCATTTCCTCATCAATTGCAACTTGTAAACAGTTTTTTAATCAAGGCATTGGGTTGGCCTGAAAGTTCATTCAGGTTTTTCCATAAGATGGTACAGAAAAACCCAAACCAATCTATACTGTTCAGTAAGCCACAATCCCTACCACCTCATAATAACCTATGCTCAAGCAGTACACTCACATTATCCACCCTTGAGTTGGCAATTTCTACCAATTCTTGGGGAAAAAAAAAATCAGCAGCCAATGCATCCAGCCTAGAAACACTTTTCCTCTTTCAACAATTTGGTCATCATGCTAGTTTATTGAGATGGAATCTCTCTCACAAGTCCTTTGGTTCTCTTTCTGTCATGTGGCTTTCAAGTTGAACTTTCTCTCTCCATAACTTTCCTAAATTTTAAATAAGAAATAAGGAATTTCTCTGCTACTAGCCATTTCTTTAGATACCAGCTTACTCTGTTTATTATACTAACATCTCTTCTCCCTATTTACATAGAGTACCAGCCTTCCTTTTCCTTCTCTTCTTCTCTCATCGTCACTCAGTCATAACAAAATCTCCATCTGTTTCTTTTTCTCTTTCATCACATTTCTTTACATTTGCTAGAGAGACCTCAACAGAATGATTAAGACTCAGGCTCGGGAGACAGACATATTCAAATCTCTGCCATTTTCTTAGTTGTATGGCCATCGGGAGGTAACCTTACCTCTCTGGAAATCAGTTTTCTGAGCTGCAAAGGAGAATGGTGAGAGACTTAACCTCTCGACTAAGTGAGCCAGAATACCTGCCACAAGGTCTAGCTCACCTAGCTAGCACTGCTGTGGACACTGTCCTCTCAGATATGTCTGCAGCTGGGCAGACCCTTCTATGCCTTATCTTATTCTAGAACATGTCCCACCTCCACAAGGACCACCTGGAAGAAACACTAGGTTTTCTTTCACTTGATTGGTCACTGTGAGTTTGTTTGCCTGTTTTTTTCTTCTTGGCAGACTCTTTTATGTTCTGTATACCTCTGATAAATTTCCCAGCTTCTGAAACAAAGTTACAGCTATTATAAAGTTATCAGGGAAATGTTCTCTCGTTTACATTCCTCAGTCTCCGTTTTGTTCCTGGAAACACATCATTTTGGTAAAGCATGTCCCAGATTGCTAACATGTGTATCTAAACAAAGATCTGTGAATCCTGAGTGCTTGCAGATGGATTTTGAATATATGACAGTGTAGGTCACTTTGCTCTGAGAGGCACATGAAATTGCTGCTGTAAAAGAGGCTGTATTTCCTTAGGATGGTTTTGCATTTTGCATCTTGGAGGGCACATGTTTGTTTTTTCCAGCAGTCCCTATAACATGGCTGTGTTATAGGGAATAAGTCTTACCTACATCAGGATGACTTCTTTCCTCTGACCATTAGAGCACCTGATCCTTGGTTAGCAATACTGACCTCACAACTGGGTTCTTGTTCTCACACATATTTCCCAAATCATACCCAAAATCTGTTTGCTACTTTTCCTGTAACTGTCAGTACAAAATAATGCTATATTAACCCAGCTACACAATAATGCCTTGATCGACTGTTTGATTATCTTCAGAAATGTCTGAATTGGTAACGACAAGTTTGGACTCCTCTTGCACCATCAAAAGGCAAACTCTGATAGGTTGTCAGCAGCACTATGGTGGGGGCAGGGGAGAGACAAGAGAAGGAGAAAATGTGCACTCTCCCATCTTGCAGGACCAGATGGTCCAGAATTCCATGTGCGAATCCAGCTCAGTCCAGCTGTCCTGTAATTTCCAGAGTCAGTCAAGGCTAGTGATCTTAGCGGGGAGGTATTCTAGATACAACAGCCCCACAGTGTGTTCTGGGTATTTTTTCAGACAAGAACCATTCAATAGACACATTCATTAAAAATTAGTGTGCTTTTCACATGTGTTAGTATTGAGTCCTGAATACAATCCCAAACTGTAAGAGATGACATTTCAGGAAATTATTAGGAAAAATTTTTCTGATCCTTATCCCTCACTTCCCCTGTGGCTCAGCTAGTAAAGAATCCGCCTGCAATGTGGGAGACCTGGGTTCAATCTCCGGGTTGGGAAGATCCCCCAGAGAAGGGAAAGGCTACCCACTCCAGTATTCTGGCCTGGAGAATTCCATGGACTGTATAGTCCATAGGGTCGCAAAGAGTCAGACACGACTGAGTGACTTTCACTTCACTATCCCTCTCTTATATTCAATTGTTTTTAATGATATAAAAAAGCTATTTTCTAATCCAGACCATGGTCAAAGCGAAACCATAAAATAAATTTTTAATATGTAACATCCTTCTTTTGGGAAATTTTTTTGGCTCATACAGTAACCATATAGGAAAAAAGTGCATATCTGGCCCCACCAGAACAATTTTACCTCATGCTTAGTTTTCTTATTTGTGGGCTTTCAAACAAGTGGGCAGCTTCACTTCATTGTCAGCTTGACCAGAGTTGAGTGATGAGGGTCAGAGTTGCCATGATGAAACCAGGGAAAGAACACTCATCAAGTGACCCAGATTCTAGGTCTAGCTTGTTCACGTTCTAGTTGGATTTCCTTCAGTTCAGTTCAGTTCAGTTCAGTCGCTCAGTCGTGTCCGACTCTCCACGACCCCATGAATCACAGCACGCCAGGCCTCCCTGTCCATCACCAACTCCCGGAGCACACTCAAACTCATGTCCACAGAGTCGGTGATGCCATCCAACCATCTCATTCTCCGTCGTCCCCTTCTCCTCCCGCCCCCAACCCTTCCCAGCATCAGAGTCTTTTCCAGTGAATCAACTCGTCGCATGAGGTGGCCAAAGTATTGCAGTTTCAGCTTTAGCATCAGTCCCTCCAATGAACATCCAGGATTGATCTCCTTTAGAATGGACTGGTTGGATCTCCTTGCAGTATAAGGGACTCTCAAGAGTCTTCTCCAACACCACAGTTCAAAAGCATTGATTCTTCGGCAATCAGCCTTCGTCACAGTCCAACTCTCACATCCATACATGACCACAGGAAAAACCATAGCCTTGACTAGACGGACCTTGGTTGGCAAAGTAATGTCTCTGCTTTTTAATATACTATCAAGGTTGGTCATAACTTTCCTTCCAAGGAGCAAGCGTCTTTTAATTTCATGGCTGCAATCAGCATCTGCAGTGATTTTGGAGCCCAAAAAAATAAAGTCTGACAGTTTCCACTGTTTTCCCATCTATTTCCCATGAAGTGATGGGACCAGATGCCATGATCTTTGTTTTCTGAATGTTTAGCTTCAAGCCAACCTTTTCACTCTCCTCTTTTACTTTCATCAAGAGGCTTTTGAGTTCCTCTTCACTTTCTGCCATAAGGGTGGTGTCATCTGCATATCTGAGGTTATTGATATTTCTCCCGGCAATCTTGATTCCAGCTGGTGCTTCTTCCAGCCCAGCGTTCCTCATGATGTACTCTGCATATAAGTTAAATAAGCAGGGTGACAATATACAACCTTGACGTACACCTTTTCCTATTTGGAACCAGTCTGTTGTTCCATGTCCAGTTCTAACTGTTGCTTCCTGATGTGCATACAGGTTTCTCAAGAGGCAGGTCAGGTGGTCTGGGATTCCCATCTCTTTCAGAATGTTCCACAGTTTATTGTGATCCACACAGTCAAAGGCTTTGGCGTAGTCAATGAAGCAGAAATAGATGTTTTTATGGAACTCTATTGCTTTCTCCATGATCCAGCGGATGTTGGCAATTTGATCTCTGGTGCCTCTGCCTTTTCTAAAACCTGCTTGAACATCTGGGAGTTCATGGTTCACATACTGCTGAAGCCTGGCTTGGAGAATTTTGAGCATGACTTTACTAGCGTGTGAGATGAGTGCAATTGTGCGGTAGTTTGAGCATTCTTTGGCATTGCCTTTCTTTGGGATTGGAATGAAGACTGACCTCTTCCAGTCCTGTGGCCACTGCTGAGTTTTCTAAATCTGCTGGCATATTGAGTGTAGCACTTTCACAGCATCATCTTTCAAGACTTGAAATAGCTCAACTGGAATTCCATCACCTCCACTAGCTTTGTTAGTAGTGATGCTTTCTGAGGCCCACTTGACTTCACATTCCAAGATGTCTGGCTCTAGGTCAATGATCACGTTATCGTGACTATCTTGGTCGTGAAGATCTTTTTTGTACAGTTCTTCTGTGTATTCCTTAAGCAATACAAATTGGCTGGTTGCTGCCCAAGATACCCCACATTAGTGTCTTGCTTGGCCAATAGAGTGTTTTTTAATTGGTAAATATTAATTAAAATCAAAATGCCCACGTCCTCTTCAGAAACACAAAGATGGTAACAATGAACCAACATTCCTGCATGACAACAACTCTTCAAAGCCCAGGTAAACTGACAGCTTTAGAGGACGCTGCAGTCTCCACCTCTCCCTGTTGTCTGGCACCAGCCCTACTTTACTTAGTTACCTAAGCTACTGGCTCTAATCAGCATATGATTTTGCTACCCTGGTTTAGTCATTTATCTGCTGGTTTCTGGGAGCTCTCCATCCATCCATCCTCTCCTGGATACACTTTTTCAGTTATCCTTATAATGTGAAGCATATAATAAAAGCATGTCTCCAGACATCCTTAATATTAAAAAGTCCACATCAAATCATTAGCTCATACTGAGCTTGGGAGCAGTTAAAACCCCAGGTCTTGCTCACATGAATTATCTCATGAAGTTGACTGCTAAACATGGTGTGCTCTACCTGCAATTTTTTAAAAATGAGAATCTGTAGCTCTGGCCTGAATTTTTATATTTTTCATAGGGATCTGTGATTATCAAATATGTCATAATATGAAATCATCAAAAGTTTTGAAATAAAGCCCTAGCAAGCACAAGATATTTTGTCATTTAAATACACGAAGACTGTATATTGACAAAGAGGGTATCTGTGTCAGTAGATATATTTTATGACCTTTACTTTTATGTGTTTTGGGAGTTTTTTAACTGCTCAAAATATGCCTTTTAATGTATCTTAAAACTGAATAATATAACCAATCAGATATTACTTTGCTGAGAGATACATTGTCAGAAGTGCATTTTAATCAAAAATGACCTATAAAACCATATCACTTTCTATAAAACCACTCTCTTTCTATGAGCTTTATTAAGCAAGTTGACACCCTGCCCTACTATGCACAGAAGGGAATTTATTTCACTTGTACCACATTCACATGTTCTGCAAACAAATGAGAAGTCAGTAAAAACAACATCACATACCCTGTAGTTCACAAAAAAATACTTAAACCATATCACTGGTTTTGAATCCTATCTTAATTTTTATGTTTTATATTCTTATACTTATGAATAAATTTGTTGTTTATCAGAAGCAATCCACAGTCATTTAATGTTAATATCAGAAAGCAAAATATGTAAAAATACCAAAAAGAAAAGCCGACGCAAGTTGAAACGCAGAAGGAAAAGACGTGATCCAAACCATCCCTGGACTGTTTGTGAGACAAGCAGCGGTAGCTCTTGGCTGGGCAGAGGGCTGACACCACTGTGCTTTTCTGTCTCTCCTCCTCTCACGCCTCTCTTTTGTGTTTTAGATTGGAGCACAGTGCTACCTGGAATGCTCGGCCCTGACCCAGAAAGGTCTCAAAGCAGTTTTTGATGAAGCAATCCTCACCATTTTCCATCCCAAGAAAAAGAAGAAACACTGCTCCCAGTGTCACAGTTGCTGTTCAATTATCTGAGGTGGCTTGTCACCCACCTCCACCCCACAAAGGGTAAGAATGGCAGCCAATCTCTGTGACCCAGCTCAAGCCAAAAGGAGGGCATGACCAGAGAGGAAGTCCCTGACCCAGAGGCTTGCCCCTCCGCCCTGTGAGCCCTCCCAAGCACAGCACACTATCAGCCAACTGCCACATCCTCCATACCAGCCAGAAGCATCCACGTTGCACACTCCACGAGAATGCTGAGCCCAGATCCCAGCCAGTGCCACCGCTGACCATGTGGGAAGCAAAGTCAAGGCCATCTTGAGTTTTCCATCATCCCCTCCAAGAACAAGAATCTGATAGGAAATCATCACAGGAAAACCAAAAAAAAAAAAAGAACTTGGTTCTTGTATTGGTGGCCTTATGTGATGTCTTTTACAAAAATGAGAATATGATACTAACCTTTTTTTTTCTTGAATCTGCTGTTCTACTTTGTGTCTTACATTGATTTGTATTATTTTAAGAAATTACTAATTTACCAGTTTACTCAGGCCTTATAAAACCACACCAAACTCTCTGAAAGAAAAAGGTTTTTATGTTCATTCCTATTTTCAGCCTGTTTCTACCAAAGCTATTAAAACCAACATGTACCTCTGAATGCCTGACTGTAAGAAGATACAAGGAAATGTTGAAACTTTTGGAAATATACTTAGCCATAATTTCTGAACCTGATTGAAAGAAACACCATCTGGATTGTTGCAGGTCCACATTTGTTTCCTAAGATTCACCCCCAGAAATGCTTACGTTGATTGGTCACTTTATTTTTCCACATTATATTGTCATTGTTGTTGTTTAGTCGCTAAGTCAGGTCTGACTCTTTGCAACCCTTTGGACTGCAGCACACCAGACTTCCTTCTCCTTCACTATCTCCCAGAGTTTCTTCAAACTCACCTCCATTGAGTCAATGATGCCATTCAACTATTGCATCCTCTGTCTCCCCCTTCTCCTCTTGCCTTCAATCTTTCCCAGCATCAGGGTCTTTTCCAATGAGTTGGCTCTTCAAAATTACAAATGAACTGTGCTTTTAAGAAAGTAGGATTTCTGCTTTTCAATCAAACTGATTAGGAAGAAAATATGGCAGAACTATCTTTTAAAAAAATTGTTATTCATTAAAGTGAAATTTCCTGCTCCCTCCCTTCCCCACTGTATACCTCTTTCCTCTCTTGATTTCACACTGTCTCCCATGCCCAATAACAACTTGATTCCAAAGAAGGATCTGATCATGGGATGTAAAAAAGTTGCATTTAAAAGTCCCCAAAGGTTAAGCTAAAGTGCCTCAATTTTCCCTCTCACTTCAACTGAAAGTGTTTCTCAGCTTGTCCCATGGGAGCTCTCATTCTCTTTAAAAGATATTTTCCAAGTATAACTGGTACTAAAATATTTCCCCTCCCTATTACCTGTACTCATTTTCCCAAATGTGTATTTTGGTCTATATCCATGCGTACCAAGCTCTGGTTCCATCTATGCCCTACTTCCAAAATGATGTGCTCTATGGAACACGGACTTTGGCCTTGGGGAAGAGACTCTTCCAAACATCCAGGGATTCTTGTATCTCAGAGTGATTTATTTCCCAGCTTTTAATTAGACACTGTGAAGGCTTCTAATTAGTCTTATTTGCTTACAGTTATCCTGGAAACACCCAGGTAGGCACTTTATTTTTATTTCAACTGCATAAGCAAAGTGCCTCTTTGCAGCATGAAATTACACATATTTTAGTTTAAGAATTTCTAGATTCACACTCCTGTTGGAAAAAAATGCAGTCTTTCTAGTTCCTTCTGCTCCTGGAGGAAGCACATTTAAAAAGAAGCATACAGAATCGGTCTTTTCTGTGAAGACCTTCCATGACAGCCCCTCAGTTTTTTGGGTTTGGTTTGTTTGGAAGTTTTGAAATGTGTTTTCCCTTCTTCTACATTTCAAGTTTTATTTCTCTTCTCCCCCATCTACTTGCTGAACATTTTCTTCTTTTTTTTTTTTTTTTTTTGGAAAATTTTCTTGAATATACACACACAACCCACCTAAAAGAAAACGGGAGTTTTGTAAGTCAAAGCTTGACATTTAGAGAAAACAAGGACATTCTCTCTTTGTAAATGGAAATCAACCATGTGTAAACTGTAACTCTGCAGACGTTGAGTTCATCCTTTACAAACAATAATGAGCATTTAGTCCTATAATAAATGAAGTGTCGTTAGCTAGTTTTGTTACATTATTGTGTGGTTATGTCTTGCTAAAGAGTCACTCCCCACTGATGTGGATGAAAAATTGAGAACAGTGTGTTTGCTCTGCCAAGGAGAATTTTCCAGATGTGTGCACTCAACAGGCAAATGGTTCCCCAGGTCATCATCTTCCTAATGGGTCACAGAGATTAACTTGTTCATAGTGGGAGATCTCTCTCTCGCCTAGAACCAGAACCTGGAGAGACAGTGTCTGTGAAGAACCCAGGCTCTTAGAGGTTTTAGGAGCTACTTGTTGAATAAAATAATGAAGAACAAAGCAACCTAAAAGAGTTCATGTCATTCCACCAAATTAATCATGTATTTCCCGTTTCATGGCAATAGGTAGCTCATGTCTCTAAAAAAAAAAAAAAAAAGTTTTCTGCCATAAAATTGAATAAAACCATATTCTGAAACCAAAGATTAAAAGACATAGAAATCTCAACAAGGACCCTTTTAAAGGTCTACACTATCTTCAAAGTCAAGAAGGGGCAACAGATTGCTACTGAAGGTGTAGTCTTGACTTTTCTGAGACAGAAGAAGTTATAATCCAATCTCCTCATTGTACAGATGAGAAAATACAAGCCCAGATGAGTTAAAAGAGATATAACTGTGACAAAGCTGGACAGATCTCAGCTTTTCTGCTTCCCATCCAATGCCTTTCATCTCCATACTGTAATCTATACTGGTGGCTCAGACAGTAAAGAATCTGCCTGCAATGCAGGAGATCTGGGTTCAATCCCTGGGTCAGAAAGATCCCCTAGAAGAAGGAATGGCAACCCACTTCAGTGTTCTTGCCTGGAGAATTCCATGGACAGATGAGCCTGGTGGGCTATAGTCCCTGGGGTTGCATAGTCAGACACCACTAAGCGACTAACACTTCACTTTTCATACTAGAATCTACTCATTATCAACATATTAAGTTGGAGTTTTGTAGGTATATTACCTGAGTTGCATCTGTTTATCCTATAGATCCTAACCACATTTCAAATATATGATGTGGGCCATGATAATAAGATACAAATGTAGAGTGTAATATAATCTCAATTTCATAACTTGATCAAGTAGCTAGTTTGACAGATTTTTTTTTTCAGTCAGACGGTTGGTTGTTTGGTAGAATTAATGGACTTATTTGGAAGACCCAAGTAAGAACCATGTTAATGGTAGAACTCTGGGCTGTTTTCTGCCAAGAAAATTTATACCCAAAGAGTAATTGCTGAGTTCAGTAACTGCAGCACTCTCAACAAGAAAGCACTAAACTGTGAAATCAAAAATTGTCACACACATATGACAGGAAGAGAGATTTGGTATTGAGATTTCAATGTGTCTGATCATGACATTCAAAGAACCATTTGGAAGATTTCTGGTCTATAAGAGGAGTACCAGATGAAGTGCCTGTAACCATACACACAGCTTTCATAAAACTCAGAATGTGAAGCTTACATAAATATCATCATTAGGAGTGTTAGTTCCTCTAACCTCACAAAGTAGAGGGTCTTCAAGAAGAAACATATAACTTGAGTGAAGTCACTCAGTCGTGTCTGACTCTTTGTGACCCTATGGATTGTAGCCTGCCAGGCTCTTCCATCCATGGGGTTTTCCAGGCAAGAATACTGGAATGGGTTGCCATTTCCTTCTCCAATATAACTTGAGGTCAGTCTTTAAAGAGGCAGTATTGCTTTCATAAACGTAGATTCATCCATAAGACCAAAGTGATGGAAGATTAAAAATCAAGGTTTAGCGTTAAAGGAATATTTGACACCATGCTGAAGATGATCTTATGTCTTCATTTTTAAATCTACCCTTGTGTTTAGAGGCCAGAATACAAAATGTGCATTCTTTTCTGCAGAGAGAACCACAGGTCACCAACTATTCTCTTAAGAGTCATTGAGTTGGCTCCCCAAGTACAAAGGAAAACTCAAGAAAACCTTTCACTTCAAGGACCATTAGAAACAGAAAAAGAGTGAGAGAGGTCAGGTGAAGAAAGTTTCTTCTTGTGAAGAAAGTTAGGTACTCTTAAAAAGGAAACATTTAGAGAAGGGAGAAAAAACTAAAACCAAACACAAGGCAAAATCACATATCTGACAGTCCTCCTGGAGAATCACTAACTTCTGCCTGGTCTCTAGAGCCATGGGGAAGAAAGCAGGACCATTCTCATGAAGCGCATTCTATGGATCTGGGTCACTAACCAGAATCAGCCAACAGAATTAATTGTGTAATACTCCTCGATAATGCCACCTCGTGATTCATTAAAAATGGATGAAATGCTGGACAGCACTCTCTGGGTCTTTAATAGCCAGGCAGGTCATCTCTCTCAAACCTCCCCTGAGGTCATCCCCCTTTAAACCTTCTTCATCCTCCTCAAACCTTCTAACATGGAGTGGGCAGGCAAAGGAAACTTACCAAGAAATATGAGTGAATAAATCAGTTTGAAAGTTTTATTGAGAGTGAACATGACTTAAAACATGAAAAGGATGACTGTGGGATATCTGGTAGGATATCATATTTATCATAAATAAATATGAAGAATATTTATCTTGGTGGAATAACTCTAAATAGAAAGATTGCATTTAAAATGGACAATGGTGTTACCTTTCTAAAATAAAACATTTCTAAACTCCAAAATGAAAAAATAAAATGCACAACAGCAATGACAAGAGTACAAAAATATGAGATAAGGCAACAATTCATGGTGCTTCCATGGTCAACAAAGAGCAAAAAGGAGATTAAAGCACCAAGCTCTACATACAAGCTCATCAAGCATTAGAGGCTCAGCGCTGCTCTTGGGAAATCTCTTGGAGTTAGGACAGGAATGAGTCAAGGAGGTTTTTGGCTCATCTGTGAATTTGTGGGATGCAAGTTCAGTAACAGTTCTTGGCTTTTAACTTCCACTACAAGAAATTAGAGGAAAAGCTGCATGATTAATCTTGGTCACAATCTATGGGTTTTTTTCCCCCTTAGGGAATATTCTGTTAAAATCTAGAGTCATTTTGTGCATGTTTTAAACATGTTATACCATGGAAATTTCATTTTGTTCTGAGTTCTGCAGTGACTCAAAAACTTTATGGTATGTAGCTGGTATAATTTTGTTGTATTTTCAGTCATGTCCTCCAAGCCTCTCGGTATATGCAGTTATCATGGATGAACAGGGTCTGATCAGTGTTTTAGGGATGTGATGTCTGGAGTAAGTCGAGGAGAGGGTCCCTAACACCCAGAGCTGAGTCTCACCTGGAAGCACATTTCGCCTCCCAGAGACCCTGAACAAGTCAGTCTTTTTGAGTTTATGTTAATTCTTTAAAGGAAAAAACAGAAACTCTTTCAGAGCAGGGTGGTATGTTTGGGACAGCTTTGTAAATACACACCTGAAAGTGCCACCACCTGCTATTTTTTTTTAATCAATTTTTGTAAGCAATCGGATTTTTTCTCGCAGAGGGGCTGTGGGCAGAAGGTTAATGAATTCTACATTCTTCTCATCACCTGGCTTAAATTGTTTTGTTTGCTCTGAGTACACAGTAATTGCTGTTTAAGTACATCTCAGGAGAATCTTATCCCAATGGAAACAGTCCACATTTCTCCTCAGGTAATCTCAACAGAGAAAATGATAGACACGGGAAGTGTGGCTGAGCTGCTTGCAGATTGGCTTTCTTACCATCTGCTGCTTTGTAATGGCTATTCTGTGTACACTTTCTGTAATTAACAAAATGTCATTTCCTGTACTATAACCTTGAAGTTTATCTTGTGCTGTATTCTGACTTTAATTCATTATACAGTCATTTTTCCTACTCCCATTTCTGGGTTATCTGAGGGTGTCCCCACCCGCCACTCAAGAAAACTGCCTGCTCTAGCCTTTGTTAGAATGGGAAATTTGCTACTCAAAGTGTGGTCCAGGGACTAACAGAATGGGCACAACCTGTGAGCTAGTTAGGACTACAGAAGCTCAGTCCTGGGCCAGACCTACTGAATCTGAAGCTGTATTTTAATAAGACCCCAGGTGAGTTATGTGCCCTTTAAAATCTGAGAATACTGGCCTATGAGACAGCCAAGTTTATCTTTAGTCTTTACACCCAAACATATAGCTGCCAGATGATGAAACTATCAGCTTCACCTGTCTCTCTGATGCTATCTTATCTTAGGCTAATATTTGAGTTGTCCACATTTACTTGATGAAAAAAAAAAAACTTTCAGAAGTCCTTTCTTTTGCTTTTCATGTGCTTCCCAGCTGCAGTAAAAGAAACAGCATGTTTTGGAATCCAGAGCAGAAAAGCAGCATCTGGTTAGAAAGAGCTGATAAATTTCAAGAACTTCTTTTCCAAAAGTCTTTCTGGCATTTATAAGGGAGAGAAAAAAACCTCCAAAATGATTTTCCATCAAGAAATAAGAAAGATTTATATCATGTAACATTATAAACTTATAAAATGAAGATAAAACAAGTTTCTGAGGCATAAAACTTCATTCTTCACTGTTTAAGATAATATTCTAGGCAGTTCTCTAGAGGCCAGAATAAGTATTGTCTACAACTTGACCTCTCCGAAGGGCATTCCCCTGATTTAAATGTTTATTGCTCTAAGCACAGGCCAGAATTGTCATCATTATTCAACACATTTTTACTAAACATCACAGGGGACCATGCTTTGTTAACTTCACCATATCCCACCTCATGTACAAGAGCCCTTTAAAAATTGAAAACTATACACACACATGCTTAAGCCTCTTATCTTATTCACATGCCATTTTTGCTCCAGAAGACCTGAAGGCAAATCATCAGTTCAGTTCAGTTCAGTTCAGTTGCTCAGTCGTGTCCAACTCTTTGCGACCCCATGAATCACAGCACGCCAGGCCTCCCTGTTCATAACCAACTCCCGGAGTTCACTCAAACTCATGTCCGTCGAATCGGTGATGCCATCCAACCATCTCATTCTCTGTCGTCCCCATCTCCTCCCGCCCCCAATCCTTCCCAGCATCAGAGTCTTTTCCAGTGAGTCAACTCTTCGCATGAGGTGAACAAAGTATTGGAGTTTCAGTTTTAGCATCAGTCCTTCTAATGAACACCCAGGATTGATCTCCTTTAGAATGGACTGGTTGGGTCTCCTTGCAGTCCAAGGGACTCTCAAGAGTCTTCTCCAGCACCACAGTTCAAAAGCATCCATTCTTCGGCGATCAGCTTTCTTCACAGTCCAACTCTCACATCCATACCTGACCACAGGAAAAACCATAGCCTTGACTAGACGGACCTTGGTTGGCAAAGTAATGTCTCTGCTTTTTAATATGCTATCTAGGTTGGTCATAACTTTCCTTCCAAGGAGTAAGCGTCTTTTAATTTCATGGCTGCAATCAGCATCTGCAGTGATTTTGGAACCCAAAAAAATAAAGTCTGACACTGTTTCCACTGTTTCCCATCTATTTCCTATGAAGTGATGGAACCAGATGCCATGATCTCTGTTTTCTGAATGTTGAGCCTCAAGCCAGCCTTTTCACTCTCCTCTTTCACTTTCATCAAGAGGCTTTTGAGTTCCTCTTCACTTTCTGCCATAATGGTGGTGTCATTTGCATATCTGAGGTTATTGATATTTCTCCCGGCAATCTTATTTCCAGCTTGTGCTCCTTCCAGCCCAGCGTTCCTCATGATGTACTCTGCATATAAGTTAAATAAGCAGAGTGACAATATACAACCTTCGCAGACTCGAGAGACGCCGGCCCCAGCGGCACCGACCACGTGCAGAAGCATGGCCGTGGCCCTAGAGGAGCTGCCCCACGTTCAAGGTAAGGTATAGCAGCAGCGCTTTGCTGGAGCAGCTGTGAAGAGATATTCCACGACCAAGGTAAGAGAAACCCAAAGAAGACGGTAGGTATTGCGAGGGGCATCAGAGGGCAGACACACTGAAATCATAATCACAGAAAACTAGTTGATCTGATCACATGGACCACAGCCCTGTCTAACTCAATGAAACTAAGACATGCAGTGTGGGGTCACCCAAGACGGACGGGTCATGGTGGAGAGGTCTGACAGAATGTGGTCCACTGGAGAAGGGAATGGCAAAACACTTCAGTATACTTGCCCTGAGAACCCCATGAACAGTATCAAAAGGAAAAATGATAGGATACTGAATAAGGACTTCCCCAGGTCGGTAGATGCCCAGTATGCTACTGGAGATCAGTGGAGAAATAACTCCAGAAAGAATGAAGGGATGGAGCCAAAGCAAAATCAATACCCAGTTGTGGATGTGACTGGTGATAGAAGCAAGGTCCAATGCCGTAAAGAGCAATATTGCATAGGAACCTGGAATGTTAGGTCCATGAATCAAGGCAAATTGGAAGTGGTCAAACAGGAGATGACAAGAGTGAACAAAGACATTCTAGGAATCAGTGAACTAAAATGGACTGGAATGGGTGAATTTAACTCAGATGACCATTATATCTACTACTGTGGGCATGAATCCCTTAGAAGAAATGGAGTAGCCATCATGGTCAACAAAAGAGTCTGAAATGCAGTACTTGGAAGCAATCTTAAAAACAACAGAATGATTTCTGTTCATTTCCAAGGCAAACCATTCAATATTACAGTAATCCAAGCCTATGCCCCAACCAGTAACGCTGAAGAAGCCGAAGTTGAACGGTTCTATGAAGACCTACAAGACCTTTTAGAACTAACACCCAAAAAAGATGTCCTTTTCATTATAGGGGACTGGAATGCAAAAGTAGGAAGTCAAGAAACACCTGGAGTAACAGGCAAATTTGGCCTTGGAGCACGGAATGAAGCAGGGCAAAGGCTAATAGAGTTTTGCCAAGAGAATGTACTGGTCATAGCAAACACCCTCTTCCAACAACAAGAGAAGACTCTACACATGGACATCACCAGATGGTCAACACCGAAATCAGATTGATTATATTCTTTGCAGCCAAAGATGGAGAAGCTCTATACAGATAGCAAAAACAGGACCAGGAGCTGACTGTGGCTCAGATCATGAACTCCTTATTGCCAAATTCAGACTTAAATTGAAGAAAGTAGGGAAAACTACTAGACCATTCAGATGTGACCTAAATCAAATCCCTTATGATTATACAGGGGAAGTGAGAAATAGATTCAAGGGACTAGATCTGATAGATAGGGTGCCTGATGAACTATGGACGGAGGTTCATGACATTGTACAGGAGACAGGGACCAAGACCATCCCCATGGAAAAGAAATGCCAAAAAGCAAAATGGCTGTTTGAGGAGGCCTTACAAATAGCTGTGAAAAGAAGGGAAGCGAAAAGAAAAGGAGAAAAGGAAAGATATAAGCATCTGAATGCAGAGTTCCAAAGAATAGCAAGGAGAGATAAGAAAGCCTTCCTCAGCAATCAATGCAAAGAAATAGAGGAAAACAACAGAATAGGAAAAACAAGAGATCTCTTCAAGAAAATTAGAGATACCAAGGGAACATTTCATGCAAAGATGGGCTCGATAAAGGACAGAAATGGTTTGGACTTAACAGAAGCAGAAGATATTAAGAAGAGGTGGCAAGAATACACAGAAGAACTGTACAAAAAAGATCTTCACAACCAAGATAATCACAATGGCGTGATCATTCACCTGGAGCCAGACATCTTGGAATGTGAAGTCAAGTGGGCCTTAGAGAGCATCACTACGAACAAAGCTAGTGGTGGTGATGGAATTCCAATTGAGCTATTTCAAATCCTGAAAGATGATGCTGTGAAAGTGTTGCACTCAATATGCCAGCAAATTGGGAAAACTCAGCAGTGGCCACAGGACTAGGAAAAGGTCAGTCTTCATTCCAGTCCCGAAGAAAAGTGATGCCAAAGAATGCTCAAACTACCACACAGTTGCACTCATCTCACATGCTAGTAAAGTCATGCTCAAAATTCTCCAAGCCAGGTTTCAGCAATATGTGAACCGAGAACTTCCAGATGTTCAAGCAGGTTTTAGAAAAGGCAGAGGCACCAGAGATCAAATTGGCAACATCCGCTGGATCATGGAAAAAACAAGAGAGTTCCAGAAAAACATCTATTTCTGCTTCATTGACTATGCCAAAGCCTTTGACTGTGTGGATCACAATAAACTGTGGAAAATTCTGAAAGAGATGGGAATCCCAGACCACCTGACCTGCCTCTTGAGAAACCTGTATGCAGGTCAGGAAGGAACAGTTAGAACTGGACATGGAACAAGAAGGCAAATCATACCTACTTTCAAACAAAGAAAGTGCACAAGGATCACCACTTCTTTTGTACCTACAAATAGCCTACTAATTTTCCAGGTACAATATCAGTGATTCCATCCCAGATTAAGAAACTGATGCTATTATGCAGATACCATCACTAGGGGACCACCTCTCTGGAAAGGACCACCTTCTGCCCTCTGTGGCTCTGATTCTGGTCCTGTCAGTCAGCTATTCCTTCACGTTTAAGGCTGCAGGAACCACCTGTGTCCCACGATATCCTTAAATTGGATACAGCTTTAAATTGGGACAGTTTTTACATCTGGGAGCAGCTTGGCTACCCAAAGCAGCTAGCATTCTTGGACGAGTTTAGCCAAATCCAAAAACAGAATCTTACTAAAGATGATTTTCATTATTTCAGCCTCTTACTCATAACCACTGGTGCAAGCTGCCAAAAAGCACTTCTTACACCAGGGGCTGTGTATCCTCCTAGGGCCCTGCACCCCCACCCATTCACTCCCTTCTCCAGGCCACAAAATAGAGCCTGTTTTATCTTCCTCATAAGAAACTAATAGGGCAAGAACACTGGCAACAATAATCAATCTCTCTTTAAGACTCCATTTACTTATCATTTTTAAATGTCTGATTCTCACTCCCTTTATTGCGACAGCAAAACAAAATCCCAGTCCAAGAAATTGAAAGTCCTCTACTGAATTAAACACATTGAAATAATCAAGTGCAGAAGGAGAGAAGCCTCTGGTCACAACCCACTTGCTTCTACTCCACTGGCCAGCAGCCTGCAGCGTAGAGAGAGGCTTGAGTGAAATTACGGTACATTAGTTCCTTTTGGTTCATCTTGAAGGTGGCTCAGATTTTGTTCATGATGAAATTTGCCACCAATTTCAGCTGGACTTTCTCATTAACTAATGTTTATGTTTCAGTGGGGAGATATTTTAGCATTAGCATCCTCAGCTTGCTCAAACACGAGCTAAAAGCTGAGCAAAATCTTCCTTTTAAAGCCATTTCCAACATATTTGAAAATGCTGGATGTCGTCATTCCACTCAGTAAAATCGGTCCCTCCAAACATTTTAGTTTTGATATGCAGATGCCAAGAGGGTAATGGAAGATGGGGGTTCAGAACCACCTAGAAGCTTAGAGCACCTTCCTTCAAGGGTGCACCTCTCCATGTATTGATAACCTCTGCATGAGCAACAGTGTGAGCCCAAGGAAGTGTGATCTGTTCATGCATTTCCTATGCAAAGAACTGGGAACCTCACAGGATTAAATTTCCATTTCAATTGTATAATTCTGTATGTATACTTCATGGAGATAATGACTATTAATAATTCATCAGTATCCTTTATTGTATATATATAGAGTTTATTGTAGGCTTCCCAGGTAAGCTCTGTGGTGAAGAATCCACCTCCCAAGCAGGAGATGCAGATTTGATCCCTGGGTCAGGAAGATCCCCTGAAGGAGACAATAATAACCAATGCCAGTATTCTTGCCTGGAAAATCTGTGGACAGAGGAGCCTGGCAAGCTACAGTCCTTGGAATTAGAAAAGAGTTGGACACAATAACTAAACAACAAGAGTTCTTTCAAGTTAAGTCATTTATTATTTATGACTTAGGGATAGTTATATTTATTCCTTGCTGGTAATCATACCTTGAGCATCACCAAAAAAAATTACAATTATCATCTTGGTAATATATTGATGCGTAAGTGCATGCTAAGTCGCTTCAGTGGTATCCGACTCTTTGTGACCCTATGGACTGTAGCCCACAAGGCTCCTCTGACCATGGGATTCTCCAGGCAAGAATACTGAAGTGGGTTGCCATGCCCTCCTCCAGGGGATCTTCCGACCCAGAGATCAAGCCCACATTGATATTCTTTGTTAAAGCAAAATGTTTTTTCTCTTTTGAAGAAGGGTGTGTGTGTGTTTGGGGGTTTGAATGACTTTCCAGAAGCCCTGATGGCCCACAGTCAAGGTCAAAGCATATAACTGATCTTGTGTATCAGGAAGCCTTTTTTTTTTTTAACTTAAGAGTGCTAAAGAACTACAGTCAGAGGAACTTAGAGTCAAAAATAAAGCCAAAGAGCTTAGGAAGTGTTTACTTTTCTCCTGCTAATGAGGACCTGGAACAGAGACTCGAATAATCCCTCTGAATTCCTTAACACTGGAACAAGTCTCTACTTACCCTACCGGTTACAGTGCTGTGCACCTGCTCCTCTTTTCTCATCCTTTTCCCATTTCTTTCCTCTGTTGTTAGACATCACCTACCTCCTCAGAGCTCTTTAGCATCCCCTTCAGATACTCCAGGACCACAACTAGCCACTGAGCCTTTTAGATCTCCCTGTACACAATTCCAAACAACCCTGTTCATTAAGACAAAGGGAGATCATTGTAAAAGAAAATGCCAGAAGATTCATTTCACCAATAAGGAGTAAATTGTTTCTCTGGTAGACATTTTCAGCAGCAAATAAACTTTTTAGAATTTTCCAAAGAATCCTTTTAAAGTTACTTCTTCACAAGTTGCTTTAACATGTTGAATAAAAACCAACAAGGTACATATTATTTTTAAGAAAATGTCTCCTGAGTGAAAAAGATAATCAGTCCTCTTGGAAAACTTGATGAAATACAATATATTTTTTATCAATGCCACATTATTTTTGATTAGATATACAGTTTACTATCTCAGAAATGTTTTTATTATATTAAAAACCTAATTAAAAGAGTTGAGTCACTGCAGCAGAATTTGGTGCTTTTGTGATGGCTCATTCATTTCTTGATCTGGGGAAGAAGGAAAACATGAATTCAATCAGCACAACTAATAAGCCCAGAAGTAGAATGTGTTGTGAGCATTTACATTTTCCATTGAAAAACACTCTTAGGGGGGAAGAAATCTAGAAAATTCCCCTTCTCCTTACCTTTTGTTAGTTGCAAAATAAACATGTCTCCAAGAGTAAAGAGTTGCTGGGATTCAGTTTTGTCTAGAGCCCCTCCCCCACCAATAGGCATGGACCACCATTTCTGCCAGCATTCACACTGCCTGGGAGATGAGCCGAGGGCATACAACCTTCATCTTTACAGCCGTCTCTTTGAATTTCCCTCCCTTTGAGGCTCTGCTCCTTTTCTCTCTCAGTGTCTCCTGTTATAAACTTTGGTTTGAGTTATAGCAAAGCACTATCTTGCTAGAGGTGATAAAGGAAACTAGAGAAAAACTACAGCCTCCATAAAACAACCCAAGCTTTCACTGAACTACCTCCAGGAGAGACAGCAGACATGCTAATCAATAGTGAGAGAGAGTCTGACATCAATAAACTCAAAGACTTCTCCAGGCGAGAACAACTCCAAAAAGCCATCGTGCTCCAATGGAAAGAATTTGGTTCTGGGTCAGAGAAACATGGCATGTGCTGCCAATCAGCTGTCTGATCTTGGGGAGGTTACTTGACCTCTCTGAGCCTTGGTTTCATCATCTGTAAAATGGTGATGGCATTAACAATGCTTCGGCAATAACAATGCCTATGAGCACAGTTGACACAAGATTACAAGGAATTAATATAAAGGGTCCTGCCCTACTGTATAGCGTGTGGAACTCTGCTCAATGTTATGTGGAAGGCTAAATGGAAGAGGAGTTTGGAGGAGAATAGATACATATGTATGTATGGCTAAGTTCCTTCACTGTTCATCTGAAACTATTATATTGTTTCTTTATCAGCTACACCCCAATAAAAATTAAAAGTTTATATATAAAGGGTCCTGTTTATAATAATAAATCCATAAATGGTAGCAATATTTATATCTGTACTTCCAAACATAATGCTTTGCACAAAATTAGAATTCATATATACTTGTGGAAGCGAAGGAACAAGAAAAAGAGAATGACCAAAAGGGACACAGGAAAAGGAAAGAGGAGATCTGAAAAAAAAATCAAGTTTATCACTGAGAGACATTTTCCTCCTTTTCATTAATAACATTTCTGATTATAATAAATACTGTAGAAGCTGTTGGAAGACCACGGACTAGGAACACAATGGACTCCTCTCCAGCACCGCAGATCCTGCGGATCAGAACCCTCCTCCTGTTATGGCAACTACATCCACTTCGCCTCTGGCAGCTACATGTCACCACCAGGTCTCTGCTATTCCAGACCCCTCTCAACTCTGTTGAAACCAGGAAGACCAGTTTCTCCTGCCCATCAACTGTGGTCTACAAAGACAGCCACTATTGAGCTTTTCTGTGTTGCAGAAGCCCCTCACTACTGCCTTCCTCATTGCTTTAATGAAGGGAGCATCCTCTGAACTCTCCAGGTGAACATATCAGGGCCCCTCTCTGAGGCTTTAGTCCTCAAATACTCTGCCAGGACAGTCTGGCATCTTCTCTTCATTCATGTAAGCCACCATTTCCCCCAAGATTTAGGGAGCCAGCCCAAACACACACTGGAATGAAATCCAGGTGCCCTTGTGAGGATGCTAGTCCTGAGTCATGGGAGAATGCCCAAGAAGCTCTTCTTGAAGTGAGAAAGTGTTAGTCACTCTGCTGCTGCTGCTGCTGCTAAGTCGCTTCAGTCGTGTCCGACTCTGTGCGACCCCATAGATGGCAGCCCACCAGGCTCCCCCGTCCCTGGGATTCTCCAGGCAAGAACACTGGGGTAGGTTGCCATTTCCTTCTCCAATGCATGACAGTGAAAAGTGAAAGTGAAGTCACTCAGTCTTGTCCGACTCTTAGCGACCCCATGGACTGCAGCATACCAGGCTCCTCCGTCCATGGGATTTTCCAGGCAAGAGTACTGGAGTGGGATGCCATTGCCTTCTCCGACTAGTCGCTCGGTTGTGTCCAAATCTTTGTGACCCCGTGGACTTTAGCCCACCAGGCTCTTCTGTCCATGGAATTCTCCAGGCAGGAGCACTGGAGTGGGCAGTCATTCCCTTCTCCAGGGAATCTTCCTGACCCAAGGATCAAACCCAGGTCTCCTGCATTGCAGGTGTACTCTTTACCACTGAGGCACCAGGGATATACAAGCTTATATTCTGCCATCCTCTCCTTCATTCCACCTGACACCCTTAAGATCCATTCCCAAGCACATTTCCCTGATCCCTGTCTGCTTTAGTAAAGTCCTGAGATTCCTTCAGTGGAAAATCTCATTTCTCCCACCAGAGGGAATGTCCTTCCCCAGCTGGGTCACCCCGAGTCTTCACCCTAATTATCCATGTACAATAAATGAGGGGTTGCGGGTGGTATGTAAAGCAGCCTCCTTGGGTGGGGCCTCAGCCTGGTCTCCAAGCACCAGGAGGTTGGCCTTCTCTAGGAAGAAGAGCAGCCTTTTCGGTTAGGGAGCCTCAAGCTCATCCAGGGGTTGTCCCCACTGCAGTCTCTGTGACCCACTGCTTCCCTGTGAGGAACTTAAGGACAGGAGATTGCAAGGGTGAGAGACTTAGCCCTTCTGATGATTCACCTGATCAGTTCAACTTATCCAACTAGGCCTGAGGCCTGGTTTTCAGCACCTTCTGCCCTCCATCTTCAGAAGAGAATCTCTTCAAATGTGTCTCCCATGCCAAGCCCCAAGTACTTTGATTGCACTTAACGACCAATCAGTCCCTGCAGTCCTGATCATTACCACGCTTCCCACATCTCTCAGATGTTGTCGATGTTGTGTTAACCAGTACATACCTTTCCACATGCTGCTGCTGCTGCTAAGTCACTTCAGTCGTGTCCGACTCTGTGTGACCCCATACACGGCAGCCCACCAGGCTCCCCCGTCCCTGGGATTCTCCAGGCAAGAACAATGGAGTGGGTTGCCATTTCCTTCTCCAATGCATGAAAGTGAAAAGTGAAAGTGAAGTCGCTCAGTCGCGTCCAACTCTTCGCAGGCCCATGGACTGCAGCCTACCAGGCTCCTCCGTCCATGGGATTTTCTAGGCAAGAGTACTGGAGTGGCTTGACATTGCCTTCTCCGTTTCCACATGCACCCCATCCCAATTCATCACAGCAGAGTCTTAGTAATTGTGTTGCTATAGCACCTTCTATGACTCTCGAGGCCAGCATTACTACCTGTGGCATTCTGACTAAGTTTCCCAAAGATACCTCTGGGGATTTTATCCATTGGCCCCCTTCGGTTCACTCCCCACCTTTCTCCAACCTGCTTCTTCAGTTCAGTTCAGTCGCTCAGTCGTGTCCGACTCTTTGTGACCCCATGAACCACAGCACGCCAGGCCTCCCTGTCCATCACCAACTCCCAGAGTTCACTCAAACTCGTGTCCATCGAGTCGGTGATGCCATCCAGCCATCTCATTCTCTGTCGTCCCCATCTCCTCCCGCCCCCAATCCCTCCCAGCATCAGAGTCTTTTCCAGTGAGTCAACTCGTTGCATGGGTGGCCAACATTTATGAGCTGAACCAATTGGCTCCCCAATTCTCTGCCTTCCCATTTGCAGAGCAGGGCACAGGAGCAGGGTGAGGTTGATGTATTTGCTAACCACCTTCCTCCCTCCCAGGCCTCATATTGGTAGCGGCCACATCCTCCTATGAAAAACCACAACCCCTGTCAAAGAATTCCTCTCCTATAGTTCTCCTTGAGATCTGAAAATCACTCTTTCTCCTGGCCCTTCAGCCTAGGTTGCCCACAGCTTCACACAAGTGTTTGAGAGTATCTCACCACCCCCTAATTGGTTTCCTTAATTCTGTCTTCATGTTTGTAAACAGCTTCTTTGTTTAATCCTCCTCAATATCCCACAGCAATATTTGTTCCCACCAGGACCCTTACAGATGCTGCATGCTCAGTCATGTCCAACTCTGCCACCCCATGGACTATAGTCCACCAGGCTCCTCCGTCCATGGGATTTTCCAGGCAAGAAAGGGTTGCCATTTCCTTCTCCAGGGGATCTTCCCGACGCAGGGATTGAACCCAAGTATCTTGCATCTCCTGCACTGGCAGATGGATTCTTTACCACTGTGCCACCTGCTACAGTCACTTTTTCTCAAATTCTGTCAAGCCCTTACTGCTTCTGCTTTTTTCCCCTAAGTTTCTTTTAGAAGCAGCTCTTTCTCCCAGAAACTCCTGATGAAGTTCTGGGGGATGAGTTGAAAACACCTGAGTGGTGCCATCCAGTCTTATCCCTAATCCCTTTCCTCCACCCCAGTGGAGACAGCAGGCACTCACATACTTTTCACTTTAGAGTGGCCCTCTTGTCTACCAACAGATCTGAAGGTTGGGTGCATTTTGCTCATGCCCGTTGTTCTGGGTTGTCCACCGCAGCATTCCAGTCCTAGACCATCAGTCCTAGCATTTGCTTCACTGTTTTCATGGAGACTCATTGATTCCTCATTCAAGGAGGACCCCTGGTTCCTAGTGATGAAAGGCCAGGGATGAGAATGCAGATTGAGCCACCTCTGGGACTCATAGTACCCTGTCATCTGTCTGTATTCCTTGCTGAATATGACATCCTAAATGTGCAAGTAAAACTAACCTTGCAATTCATTTTAAGTGTAATTGTTGTTATAATTCCAAGTGTATTAAAGACAAAAGAGACTTTTTTGAAAGTTTTCATGAATTCATAAGACAGAGGAAATGCTTTATTGTCATTAATATAGATTTTCCTGGTGCAATGTGAAAAAGGAATGAGGTTCATTTCAACCCCCAAAATGTCAGAACTAAAGACACCTGCATAACATTAGAGTGTTTTGTTTTGGTTTTTTTTTTAAGTCACAGAGAATCAGCTGCTGTAAGATTTTAGAGAGGGCAAGAGCTAGACGATCACAGACTTTTCCCTCTGAGTCAGCGGTACAGTTTTACCCCTATAAACACAGAACACTTCTGAGTTTAAAAAACTACAATTTAAAATATGCTCAGTGGTAAAGAATATTTGTGACTCTGATCATCTGGGACATAGCTTTAGGAGAGTATCACTTGAGTCTAAATGCATAAATTTAGTTTCATAAGTTTTTAAGATCAAGTGATAGCTCTGATTACATATTTTTTCTGAGTTTTTTGTTTGTTTGTTTTTAATCATAGTCTCTTTATCAAGGATCTTAAAGGGACTTCGGGAATTTTTCTTGGGAAAAGAATCCCCTAAATCCAGACACCTTTCAATTTGAGCTACTGTTGCCCTCCCTTTTTTAATCTGAGCAGTCTCTATATCTTGTGTTGGTAATCCCTCAGTTAAAAGGAAAAGAAAGTTCTAAGGGAGCTTGCAATTGGATTTTCTTGGAGGGCATGAGGACTAAAGCGTTGGTTTTTATTAATTCTTGGCACTTTGATCATAAATCTAGTTGGAGACCAGTCATTAAATAAGACATGAGAATTTAAAGGCTTTTCTAGCCCCATTTCCTAATTACGCTCAAAGCATTTAAAATATTGGCTTACTATAAATCCATGTTAGAGGCAGGTTATGATATACGAGTTATGTTCTGAGACTCAAGGTAAATAAAATTTAATTTGTAGTGGGTGAACCAGAGAAATTATGTCAGGGAAGGCACAAATACTGTTTTGCATTTTTAGCATAAGTATGCTGCCTCAGCCTTGTGCCTGAGCTGGGCATAAGGGAGAGGTATAGCCTCCTGCATAGATGGGGTCAAAATTAAACCAGCCTTGAATTCAGGGGGTAAAGCTGCTCATGCTGCCCGTGCAGGTGTGTCCGTGAGCCTGGAGCCCTCCAGCTGCGTCTGCAGGTCACAGATGGTCTCAGATGGTCTCACACTCCGTGGTGGCAGTGGAGCAGGCCCCGCAGTCACAGCGGACCGCCACAGGGTAGGTGTAGAAGGGGTCGACTCCAGGGGAACAGTTGGGCAGCTTGACCGTCACCTGTTTGGTCTCATTGTAGGTACAGACTCGATGATGGGCTTCGATGTAGGGGGGTTCCAAAATGGGCTTCTGTCCCCACAGGTAGAAAACAGAAAACCCGTTAGAACATACCATCCTGTTTCATTTTCTTGGTACCACTTATCACTATAAGAGATTAGCTTGTTGTTCATTTCTTTACTTGTTAATTTACTTGTTTCCCTTCCAGCAGAAAGCAAATTCAACAACCACCTGTTGAATCAATAAAAGAAAACAGAGCAAGGCAGACTCCTTAGTGCCCTATGTGCATCTCAAACCCTGCAGTCAGACCTAAGCTTGAGTCCCTGATCCGCCACTTGTTGGAGACCTTGGAAAATCAGTTTCCTCATCTGTAAAACAAAATACCTACCTCCCAGCATTGTTGTGGAGATAAGTTAAGATGGTAGATGACTAGCACCAAGTAAGCGTTCAGTAAGTGTAGTCTATTGTTCTTATCAGAGCAATTATAAGAGTAAGAAAGTAATATAAAAATAATAACTAGCAAGCTTTCAGAGGACAGAAGCTTCATTTGCCCCAGGCAAATGAAATATGTTTAATGGAGGTCCAGGATGCAGATCTTACATGCATGTCACGGGAATATGGCTTTGCCTTCAATGAGGACCATGTAGAAGAGTTAAATTCAATATCAACTTCTTCCTACTATTTCTCAGATAATGTTTTATCTTTTCTCAGTTTACTTCATGTCCCCTTATCTTCAGTAATCTGGAACCCCAGGCAGCATTGCCAAATAAATACAGGATACCCAGTAAAATCTGAATTTCAAATAAAAAACAATTTTTAGTATAAGTATGTCCCAAATATTGCATGGGATAGACTTATACCAAAATGCAAAAAAAAAAAGGTTGTTTATGTGACATTCAAATGTAACTGGCATCTGGCTTGATTGGTTTGGTTATTTGCTAACTTTAGTTAGGCCAGGAACAAAGGCTATTTTCAGCAATAGTTCCACCTTCAAACACAGAGCCACTGTGTCATCATGAATATCCTTATTTTCAGACATGCTCCCCAGTTCAGTTACCAAAAATAAGAGCTTTATCGATCAGAAACTTTCAGATTGTGGGGAAAATAAACCTCATTCTTTTATTTACTTTCTAGACATAGCCTCCATTTTCATACCACAACAAAGGCATACATAAAAACTGACTGACACTAAGGTGACTCCTGCTCTTTAAGAGTCTCAGTGCTTCCATTTCTCCAGTGAGAGCACAGTCCCTGACCTCCTGTGGGTGACCGCTACCCAGTTAAAGCCATTCATTGATTTATAAAGGGAGAAGAAGATGGATTGAATTAAAGGAAATTGTAGTTTAAGATTTTAGCCCAGAAAGAGCTCCAAATAGCCCAGACACAGCTGTGAGCAGGGGAAGGCACTGCCAGGCCACTCCCTGAACACAAGAAAGTTTCTCATGTAAGTCTGATGTCATGTGACAGCCACAGTATCTGCAACAACTGAATTTTCATTAGTTGTTATGTCTCAAGCCCCCAAATGATGGGAAAATGAAGCAAACTTGGTGGAGTTGTTTCATTTAAGTTACAGCTTTCATTACCATAATCCAATTCCAATCATAGGGCCATAATTTTATCCAAATGATAACAGGTTGCTCTCTGAGTCCCTGAATAGAAGGATATTTTTCCTAATAGTAGTGTCCTTTCATAGTACTCATGGGCTTCTAGTTTAGTGTTAGTCACTCAGTTGTGTCCAATTCTTTGTGACCCCATGGACTGTAGCCCACCAGACTCCTTTGTCCATGGAATTCTCCAAGCGAGAATATTGGATCCCCTTCTCCAGGGGATCTTTCCAACCCAGGGCTCAAACCCAGGTCTCCTGCATTACAGGTAGATTCTTCCACCTGAGCCACCGGGCTTCTAAATGGGCTCAATTTGATGAGAAGATGTCTAACTCCAGGAAGGGATTCATCCCTTTTAATTCAACAGTTATTGAATGCCTTGCTGATACATGTCTTTTGACAAGAGCCGTGAAAGGCACAAGAACGAACCTCTCCAATCAAAAAACTTAAAACCTAATGTGTGGTGGAGAAGGAAGACAAAAAAGGTAGATGATGGTCATGGGCTGACCAGAGAGTCAGAAAAGGCTTAGAGGAGTTGGTTCTGGAGACAGGCACCAAGGAATAAATGTGAGCAGGAATATGAGAAAAGGACCACAAGTAAGATTTCATGAGGAATACTGAATAAAACCTTTAAAACCTAGTCTCTTAGGCAGAGCCAATAATATGCGCAGTGCCTGGGAAAATAGGCAGATGGAATATTGCTGAGGACCTTAAAAGTTAGTTACTGAATTTGCAACAGTGGGTGGTCATTAAAGGTTTTTGGAGCCAGGGTGACAAAATCAGAGCTAGTACTTCCTTAGGAACCAGTTCGGGCCCTAGTGGGCAGAGGCAGCAGTCACTATATGGTGTGCTCCTACAGGGTGCTGAAAGGTGCTCCATCTCCTCACCCCTCAAACATTTCCTCCTCTCAGCCTAACAGCATTCTAACCTTGATTGAGATTTTTATCCCATTTCAAATGTACAGTCTCTAAAAAAGCTGGATATAATTGTATATGAAGAGCCTTAATAGATCTGTCAGTGATGATCCCTGAGGGACCCAGGAATTACTCTAGGGGAACAGAAGAGAGCAGGGCTGAGGGTAAGGCACTGAAGGAGGGGCTGAGAACACACCCTCACCTGCTGTTTAGCTTAGGGGCTTACTTGGTAACTGGCTGGCATTTTAAAGGTGGGGAACACAGGGAAGAGTTTGGGTTATAAGCTTGAACCAAGAGTTTATTCCGAACTTTTCATTGACTCCCTGTATGACTCTGCAGTCAGCTACCAACTGAATTATTGCATGTCATCTGTAAAATGGGCAGAAAAACAGCACATCTTGGCCTCCCAGAGATGTCAATCAAATTATTAATTTTATCAATGCTTCGTTAGAAGGGCGATATCATATTTCTTTCAGATTATTTTTGGAAGATTCCAAGTAGTTGTTTTTTGTTTGTTTGTTTAACCCATAACAAAGTATAGATACCCCAACTCTATCTCATTTCATTAAGAACTTTAAAACTTCGGCTTTCCTGGTGGTGCAGTTGTTAAGAATCTGCCTTGCAATGCATGGGACACAGGTTTTATCTCAGGTCTAGATAGAGCCCACATGCTTCAGGGCAACTGAACCCGAGTGCCACAACTACTAAGCATGCACCGTAGGGCCCCTACTGCTCAACAAGAGAAGCCACCACAATGAGAAGCCCCCGTACCGCAACTAGAGTGGTCCCCTCTCTCCACAAGTAGGGAAAGCCCGCACACAGCAGTGAATACTCAGCACAACCAAAAATAAAAATAAAGAGATAATTTTTTTTTTTAAGTGAGTACTTTAGAATCAGTCCAAGCGACATGAAGGCATTGCCACCAGGGCCTCTTTTGGGACTCACCTCCCAGGTTTCACAGCGGCCCCAGCAGGCATCCGTGGTGATCCGAAGGCCCCTGCAGCCCGGCTTCTTGGCCAGGAAAGTAAACTCTCTCACTGCACAGCCCACAAATGTGCGCAGGTTCCCACTGGAGGTGCTGATGACAGAGCCATAGCCAGCCAGGAGCAGGAGGGCCATGGGGCCAAGGAAAAGGTACACCAGCCTCATGCTTTTCCTCCGAGAGGGAAAGGAAGGAGACTTTATTAATAGATCTAGCTACCTCCATTGATGCAATGGGCATGAACTTGGGCCAACTTCAGGAGGCAGTGAGCGACAGGGAGGCCTGGTGTGCTGCAGCCCATGGGGTCGTGAATAGTCGGACACGACCAGGCAACTGAACAACCATAACAACAACCTCCATGGATAATGTGTTGGTCACTATCAAAGGGACATCGCCCTTAGAATTTCAGGTCACTGGACACTCAACCCTCCAAGGGTATCCTAAGGCTTTTCCTTATGGTATCCCAACTGCTGGACTTGTGCATTAAAGAAGTTTGTTCCAATAATCTCTTCAGAATGAATACAGAATACAACTAACACCAAAAGTAATGCATATCCTAACATAATAAATGAACACACACGAATTATTTTTATTCAGGTCCAAGGTATTTGGTATCATGCTACATGCTTCACTCGAAATTATATTTCCAGTGTCATAGATGATAAATGGAGAGTGGTAGATAAATAATAATTGCATGCCCCATGTGTACTGTTACTAACCCAACCCAGCACAAAACCGTAAAACTTGGATATGCAGAACAGCCCTCACATCTGACTTGGTGTCCATTGATAACAATGTGTCCTAGTTGCTACAAATTCCCTTTGATCTAAGCCTCCACTATAATAGGCATCTTGTGTGACTAAATTTAAATCTGAATGATGGAAATCATCAGGGGTATTTAAAACACAACCCCACTCAAATACCAATCTACTGTCTATCTTCTCTGTTGTTCAGTGGCTCAATTGTGCGACCCCATTGACAGTAGCACTCCAGGCTTCCCTGTCCTTCACTATCCACCTGAGTTTGCTCAAACTCATGTCCACTGAGTTGGTGATGCCATCCAACCATCTCATCCTCTGTTGCCCCCTTCTCCTCCTGCCCTCCACCTTTCCCAGCATCAGGGTGTTTCCTGGGTCTTGATCATTTCCTGTGCTTTTTCAGGAGCCAGAATCACTTCTTTCACGGTTGGCCCACCAGACAGACATATCCGAATGTTGAAATGAGGGTGGACTCTCCACTTACAGAACAGCCCCAATTCATTATGATTTAAGACTGCAGAGTTATTTATTCCCAAACTTATCTCCCAGTTTCTACTTCTGACCTGTCACCTTAGCAAGGCTCTCTGGACTTACCCTCAGGCAGAATGAAGTTCCTCTATGGAGAAGCACTTACCTGATCTTACTGGAGCTGACTCGCCTGTAAAGCTGAAACTTGTACTCAAGATTTTGGAAAGGTGCAGTGAGTGGTACAAGTTTGCTCTGGGTAAATGCCTCTACCCTCTGTGACTGGGCTGCTTGATTGCTCAAATATATAGGAAAGGTCTTGTCAATCAAAATGAAAAGGGAGGCAGAGCCTTACAGGAACCAGTAAACACATCAAAGCCTTGGAATATAAAGCCGTTCTCTATTTTCCAAAAGTGATTACCTTAAAGGGTGTTGTTTTGTTTCTTAACATCGCCTACTGAAAAAGAAAGTTACCTTGGTGGGTGACATAATCCTGGGGAAACAGTCAAAGGTAGTTCACCTGGCTCTGGAAGACCAAGTGCACTGGGGCAAGATGGATTAGATTTTCCTTTGCAGTAACCACAACTTTCCTTCTCAACAGGAGGCAGTCACCAGCTGCTCACAGCACTTTCCTTTAACTCACAACACATTTCAATGCAATGAAAGATAACAAAACAATAGTTCTTCCAGGGAAGAACATGGGATCACTAACTGAAAGGATGGAAATCATGGTAAGAAACATTTGAATGTCTTAAAATGCATTAAGTATTAGAGCATATTAATAACACCTTAAAATGAATCACACAGGAAACAAATATTAAGGTATTCAACACGATTATCTTCCAGCATGGGACTTAAAATGCCTTTTTATTTTTTCCGTGTAGTTTTCAGCATCTTTCACATTTTCTACTTGGGCAGGCTTCTCTCATAGAAAGTCGGTTAATATTGATACTTTAAAAATTAAAATAAACCAATAATTATCCATTTGTGCTGCATGTAAGGATATTCAATGCTATTGTAATAGAACTGTTTCATTCGATTTTTGGTTCTTAAAGTTTAAACTAAGAATGAAATAGTATTCTTTATGAGTATGAGACACAGTTTATATTCCAGTCTGCAATTGTAGTGTGTAAATGGATTAAAAATCTCATTGTTCATGGTATTATTGTGGGTGCGCTAAAAAAATTAATGAAGCAGACGACTTTCTAGCCTTTAGGAGTTTACATATCATAGCTAATAATGCGGAGAAGGCAATGGCAAGCCACTCCAGTACTCTTGCCTAGAAAATCCCATGTATGGAGGAGCCTGGTAGGCTGTAGTCCATGGGGTCGCTAAGGGTCAGACACGACTGAGCGACTTCACTTTCACTTTTCACTTCCACACGTTGGTGAAGGAAATGGCAACCCATTCCTGTGTTCTTGCCTGGAGAATCCCAGGGATGGGGGAGCCTGGTGGGCTTCCGTCTATGGGGTCACACAAAGTCGGACACGACTGAAGTGACTTAGCAGCAGCAGCAGCAGCAGCTAATAATGACATATTTCAAGACATTTAAGATGCACATTAAATAAATATGACTCCAAATAAAGTTGAAACATTTCTATTTTCTACAAAGAAAGGTGTTCTTTAAATAGACTTGCTACTCATTAAGGGTTTGATTTTTTTTTCAAAATATGTAATGACTTAGTGAATCCATCACTATATCATCAATATACCTATCTCTAGAGTTAGATTATCACATACATTTTAAAGGAATTGAACTAGTCTTGGAATAAAGGACTTTCTTCAGCCCTTCAGACTGTGAGTAGCATAACCAGACCTGGGGTACTATAGGGACAGGCTGCTTACCTGACATGATTGTCCTAACTTGCTGAGCCAATTGGTGGTGAGCTGCCATCCTGACTTGAGACTGTTCAACCGTTTTGGAGGAGACCTGAAACATACATACCTGTGTCTGCAATGTCACAAGATAAAGAAAGACAACAAAGTGAGGCCAGGAAGTGCCTTTCTTCTCCAGCTGGGCTGTGGCATTCTCCTTGCTCCCCTTCAGCACTGACCTTATAAGAATGACCACTGATAGTCACTGAGCACCTGCTATGTACCAGACTCCATGGTACCTGATGTGCTCTTGCATATGTTACCTCTAAATCTTATATCAGTTATGTAAATCAAACTATATTGTCTTCTTTTTTCATTGGGAGAAATGGAAGCTCGTTATTTTGTAATCTCTCAGTCTCCAAAGCCTTTGGAAACACTGAGATGGCAAATCAATCCCTGTAATCAACTGCAGTCAATTGAAGGTACCACCTGAAACACTCTGTTAAGAAAGGCCTCAGGCTTCCCTGGCAGTCCAGTGGATAAGAATTTGCCTTGCAATGCAAGGGACACCAGTTTGATCCTTGCCCTGGGAGGATCCCACATGCCACTGAACAACTAAGCCCATGTGCCACAACTACTGAGCTTGCACTCTAGGGCCCACGAGCTGCAACTTCTGAGCCCACACGCTGCAATTACTGAAGCTTGCTGTGCTCCACAACAAGAGAAGCCACAGCAATGAGAAGCCTACACACTGCAACTAGAGAAGTCCCACATGCAGCTATGAAGACCCACCACAACCAAAAAATAAACTAAATATATAAGAAAAGAACGGCCTCTGAATCCATTCCTAGTACAGAAAGCTTTGGACCACCAACTTCATCATGAGTGTAGGAAAAGGGGATGGTATATGGCTGCCACTTTTTTGCAATCCATGCACTGTGCCATACCACTTGCCTCTCTAGAGGCAGTGAGAGGTTGCTGTGTGATTTCAAGGGTTACTTAAGGCCCTGATACCCACAAAACACCTCAGAATCTATATCTGCAGGCTTCCGTTTTCATTGACATTCCCATCATTAAAGTCATTCTCTTGATACAGCAAAGATGCGGGCAATGTCTCCAAGCACAGGTCCAAGAGAATCTTCTCTTGTCACATTATCTTCACTGGATTCATTGTTACCTTGGAGGACGAGTCACAAGATATAGGTTTCCTAGGGTTAAGTAGAAGGGAGCAGGGGCATAGGAGAGCAATTATCTTGAGGTCTAGGGGAGCATGACAACAGAGGAGGGAGGAGCTGAGTGTCAGCACCTTGAAGGGTTGAGGCCTGGTCCAGAGTGGGCAGTCCCAGACAAGGGAGGGCCAGCAGTGTACAATCTGTGAAGGAGATGGAAACAGTGCAAGAGCCTGGTGACTCTCTTCCCTGGTTCAGCCACGCTGATTCTCAGTGGCACAACTTCTTTTGTGACTGCCTTGGGCAAGTCACTTCTCTCAGCCTCAGTTTCCTCATCTGCAACATGATGGGTCAGACCTTATGACTCATGATGCGCTTTCTAGCACCAGAACTTAAAGATTTGCAAATTATTTATGAATATAACAAGCTGAGGGCAAGTCAGGTAGAGAATCTGAAGGTTCATATTAAAGTCATCTAGATTTGTGTTCGTCTGACTCTGATACTTGCCAGCTTGTGATCTTGGAAAAGTCTCATAACCCACTGAATCTCAGTTTTCAACAAAATTGAAAATGCCTTTTTCAAAGGATTTATGTAAGCATTCTACAAAATAATGTCCAGAAATTGTTTATCTCCGTGCTTGATACTTCATAAGCAGGCAATAAATGTTTTACCCTTTTTTCCCATTGTCATTGTGTGTAGCCCTAAGAAAAAAGAAGCCGCCAATAAAAAATTATGTCTGTTCATTATTAGGCATATCCTGATTTCAAAGGTTTATTAAATGTGGAAAAAATACAAGTCTGAAAATAGAGAAAACAAAGTCTTTGGGGGCTAGAAGACCTTCTCAGCATCCTGAAACTGGGAGACATAGGTGGATACCAACTGTGCTTTCCCACAGCCTACAGTGTTGTGATCTAACTTTAAAGTTAACGCTTTTTAAGTAGGAAAAGGGCTTCCCAGTTGGCAGTCCTGGTAAAGTATCCCCCTGCCAATGCAGGAGACGCAAGAGATGTGGATTTGATCCCTGGGTCGGGAAGATCCCCTGGAGTAGGAAATGGCACCCCACTCCAGTATTCTTGCCAGGAAAATTCCATGGGCAGAGGAGCCTGGCGGGCTATAGTCCATGGGTTCGCAAAGAATTGGTCACGACTGCATGACTGAGCAAGCAGGAAAAAAGTCTGACATATTAGATTTAATTTATAAGATTCAAATCTCATACTTCATGTGTACCACAGTAACAAGTTTTAATGTATTACAAAATCCTCATGAATACTCAAACAATTCCAGTTCTGACCAACAATAGAGCCAAAGTAACTAAGTCAACCAGTGCACACGGCATACCCACCAGTAACTCAGTGAGAGCCCCCAGGAACTCAGCTGTCTGCTTCATCGATAACAATGATCTGTTAAGAGGAGAAAAGATATGCAAGCTCTGGTATGTTTCTCCTCATTGTCCTCTCAGAATACACAATGCTGTGTCCAAGGGCCATATTAATGAGCATGATGCCTCCTGAGGATGGGTAAAAAAGCCACAAATGAAGCTATGTGTTTCAAGGAAGTGATAGAATTCACAATTTTCTGTAAACAGATACAAACAAGGTCAGCCTTGGACTTTTCAAAGTTTGATGTTGCTTTTAATATCCCTTATTTAGATGGAGAAGAAGATCTTGGATTACAAATGTAGATGAATGGCAAAGTCTTGAAGGAATGAATATTATTGAAAAGTCATTTCTTCCTTTCAAAGCACTGGGTATTTGTGGGACTCTTCATTTTATTGATTTAGAGAGATAACATTTGTCCTAGATGATGGCACAGTTGCCATGGTAACTATTTTTTTTAATGAGACTAAAAATAATGAAGCCTGTGTGTGATTTACTAGGACAAGTCAAGCCTTTCTCTACAACTGTCTGAAAGAAGTGTCTGTCAGTTGTCATAGATTTATTTCAGATTAAGGGGCACATGGTTTAGGTGCCGAAGCGGAATGTTTTTATTTCCGCCTGACTCTTCCACTTTTGAATGTCATAGCTTTGCAGGGCATGGCAGACACATGCCTAATAGAGAGGAACAGAGAGGAGCTTAATAAGTCACAAAGAAGCATTCTTTATTTCAAGTGTATCCTGTATTCTCATTGGAATGAGTCCACAAAGCAGCTGGGTCCCCAAATCCTTCATTTGTGATTTTCTAGGCAGTCGCACAGGGCCAAGGTTGTTGTTAGTTAAGTTTCGAAGCAACAGCACCTCATTTGTTAGCTATTTGACTTTGTTCCAGAAAAAGATTCCTAGGATCACAGCCCCAGAATGCGGGCATATGTCTGTGTGCACCCATGCTCGTGCTTGAGTGATGGAGCAGGGTAATGGGAAAGTGAAGACGTGAAGAGCTGTCCTACTCTCCAGAGTTCTCGTCTTATCAAGCAACTACTATGTGCCAGGCACTGTCCAGCACTGGAGTCACTAGATTCATTTAAAAATAAAAAGATGATGTTGGGAAAGTGGACTAGCTAACAGCTGAGAGTAATAATAGATTTCCTTCCTCCTTCCCTTTCTTTACTTTGTCCCTTCTTTCCTTCTTTCTGTCCTTCCATATTTTATTGACTGTTACCATGTGTCAGACACATGCTAAGTATATGTGATGCAAATATGAACAGAGCTAAGAACATGCCCCAAAGCGTCAAAATCTAGCAAGGGTGATAAACCAACAGATATATGATCCAGACGTTGTACTCTAGGGCATTTATTGCAGAGTCATGGAAATTTATATTCACAAAATAACCTTTCATACATGTTCATGGCAGCTTAATCCATAATAGCCCCAAACTGGAAACAGCTCGGGTTTCCTTCACTAGGTGAATGGTTAAACAAATTGTGGTCTATCCATGCCATGGAATCCTATACCGCAACAAAAGGGAACAAACACACAACAACTCATGAATCTCTGGAGAATCATGCTGAGTGAAAAAAGTCAGTCCTAGAGATATTTATCATACGGTTCCATTTATATACCTTTCCTGAAATGATAAGATTCTAGAGACAGAGAACAGACTGGGTTGCCAGTGGTCAAGGCTTCCCTGGTAGCTCAGATGGTAGAGAATCTGCTGGCAGTGTGGGAGACCGAGGTTCAATTCCTGGGTTGGGAAGATCCCCTGGAGAAGGGAATGAAAACCCTCTCTAGTATTCTTGCCTGGAGAATCCCATGGACAAAGAAGTTTGGCAGGCTACAGTCTATGGGGTTGCAAAGAGTCAGACATTACTGAGCAACTGACACTTTCACTTTTCACTAAGGAGACTCAGAGATAGGAAGGAGGTGGATGTGATTACAAAGGGCAAACGTAGGATTTTTGTGATGGTGGAAATGTTCTTCTCTTCACTGTGGTGGTAAATAAATGAACAAAACATATAATAAAATTGCACAAAACTAAATATCAATATACCCATATACACAAATATAAGTTGAGGCATGTGCTCAGTCATGTCCAACTCTTTGCAACTCCATGGACTATATCCCACTAGGCTCCTCTGCCTGTGGAGTTTTCCAGGCAATAATACTGGAGTGGGTTGTCATTTCCTATGCCAGGGGATCTTCCCAACCCAGAGATCAAACCCTTGTCTCTTGCACCTCCTGCATTGGCAGGCGGATTCTTTACCACTGCCACCACCTGGGATATCTAAGTAAAACTTGGTAAATGTAAGCAAGGTGGGTGATTATATCAATGTTAATACCCTGACAATATACTATTGTACTACAGTTTTAAGTATAAAAAATACTGAGGGAAACTGGATGAATGGAACACAGAATATCTCTGTATCATTTCTTACAATTGCAAATGAATCTACAAATATATAAAAATTAAAAGTTTGATTAAAAAATAAATCAACATTTTATTTACGGGATAGGCAAATGGATGTAGGTAGTCAAAAGTTACAAACTTCCAGTTATAAGATGAATAAATGAATCCTCTGGCTATAATGCTCATAATGATGACCTATAGTTAACAACACTATTGTACATTTGGAAGTTGGTATGAGAGTAGAACTGTGAAGTTCTAATCACAAGAAAAAAAATTTGTAACTATGTGTAATGATGGATGCTAACCTAATGTGGTCGGAGAAGGCAATGGCAAGCCACTCCAGTACTATTGCCTAGAAAATCCCATGGATGGAGGAGCCTGGTAGGCTGCAGTCCGTGGGGTCGCTAAGGGTCGGACACGACTGAGCGACTTCACTTTCACTTTTCACTTTCCACTTTCACACATTGGAGAAGGAAATGGCAACCCACTCCAGTGTTCTTGCCTGGAGAATCCCAGGGACGGGGGAGCCTGGTGGGCTTCCGTCTATGGGGTCACACAGAGTCGGACACGACTGAAGTGACGCAGCAGCAGCAGCAGCAACCTAATGTGGTAATCATTTCACAATACCCATATATATCAGGCCATCATGTCATACCACTAAAACAAATATGAGGTATATGTCAATTATATGTTAATTTTTTAATGAAAAAGTACTCTGCATTAAGAACAAAATAAAGAAGTTAATTTTAAGTATTACTGCTAGGAAATCAAAAGAGCCAGAGGCTTAAAAAATAAATCAACATACCATTAAGTGGGGTAAGTGCAGTGATAAAAATGGAGAAAGGATCCTATGTGACCTTAGACTCCCTATTGAGGTGACTCCAGTGAGTTGGGAGAGAATTCATTTCAGGCAGAGGAAATCACACATTGACTCCACCATTGGAGTTAACAGCAGTCTCTTTTGGCATGAAATTATATAGAGAAAAACCTAGAGATTTCACACAAAAACTTCTAGAACTGATAATCAAATTCAGCAAGGTAGCAGGCAGGATACAAGATGAACATACAGAAGTCCATTTCATTTTCTTTACACTAACAATGAAATATCAAAAAGAGAATATTTTTTTTAAGTACCTTTTAAAAACACATCAGAAAAAAAGTAGAATACTCTGAAGAGTTTGCTGAGAACTATGTAAGATTAATAAGGGAAACTGAAGATGAATCAAAAAAACTGAAAGATATCCCATGCTCTTGGATTGAAAGAATTAATTTTGTTAAAGTGACCATACTACCCAAAGCAATCTAAAGATTTAATGAAATCCCTATCAAATTACTCACGGCATTTTTCACAGAACTAGAAAAAATAATTCTAATATTTTACAGAACCAAAATGCCCCAGAACTGCCAAAGCAATCCTGAGGAAAAAGAACAAAGCAGGAGACATAACTCTCCCAGACTTCAGACAATACTACAAAGCTACAGTAATCAAAACAGCACAGTATTGGTATAAAAACTGACATATGGATCAATAGAACAGAATAGAATCCAGAAATAAACCCACACACCTTCAGTCAATTAATCTGACAAAGGAGGCAAGAATATGCAATAGGAAAACGTCTCTTCAGCAAGTGATGTTGGGAAAGTTGGACAGCCACATATAAATCAATGAAGTTAGAATACTCCCTTACACCACACACAAAAATAAACTCAAAATGGCTTAAAGGCTTATATATAAGACATAACACCATAAAACTCCTAGAAGAGAATATAGCCAAAACATTCTCTAACATAAATCATTATCAATGTTTTCTTAGATCAGTCTCCCAAGGCAATCAAAATAAAAGCAAAAATAAACAAATGGGACCTAATCAAACTTATAACCTTTTCCACAGCAAAATAAACTATAGACAAAATGAAAAAGCCTACAGAATAGGAGAAAATATTTGCAAACAATGTGACCAACAATTTCAAAAATAATAATTTCTAAAATATAAAAACAGCTCATACAACTCAACAACAATAACTCAATCCAAAAAATGGACAAAAGACCTATATAGACATTTCTCCAAAGAACACATACAGATAGCCAAGGGCACATGAAAAGATTCTCAACGTCACTAATAATTAGAAAAATGCAAATCAAAGCTACAATAAGATATCACCTTACACTGATCAGAATGGCCATCATTTAAGTCTACAAATAACAACTACTAGGTAGTATATTAAAAAACAGAGACACATTACTTTGCCAACCAAGCTCCATCTAGTCAAGGCTATGGTTTTTCCAGTGGTCATGTATGGATGTGAGAGTTGGACTGTGAAGAAAGCTGATCGCCGAAGAATTGATGCTTTTGAACTGTGGTGCTGGAGAAGACTCTGGAGAGTCCCTTGGACTGCAAGGAGATCCAACCAGTCCATTCTAAAGGAGATCAATCCTGGGTGTTCATTGGAAGGACTGATGCTAAAGCTGAAACTGCAATACTTTGGCCACCTCATGCGACGAGTTGACTCACTGGAAAAGACTCTGATGCTGGGAAGGATTGGGGGCGGGAGGAGAAGGGGATGACAGAGCATGAGATGGCTGGATGACATCACCAACTCGATGGACATAAGTCTGAGTGAACTCCGGGAGTTGGTGATGGAAAGGGAGGCCTGGCGTGCTGTGATTCATGGGGTCGCAAAGAGTCAGACACGACTGAGCGACTGAACTGAACTGAACTGAGAGAGGGTGTAAAGAAAAGGAAACCTCTACACCGTTGGTAGGAATGTAAGCTGGTACAGCCACTATGGAAAACAACATAGAGCTTCCTCAAAAAACTAAAACTAGAGTTGCCATATGACCCAGAATCCCACTCCCGGGCAGATATTGGAACAAAACTATAATTCACAGAGATATATGGACCCCTATGTTCATAGCTGCACTATTCATAATAGGCAAGAAACAGAAACAACCAAAGTGTCCATTAACAGATAAATGAATAAAGAAAATGTTGTACATATATATAGTGGAATATTACTCAGCCATAAAAAAGAATGAAATATTGCCATTTGCAGCAACATGGATTCAACTAGAGATTATCATACAAAGTCAAAAAGAGAAAGACAAATACCATATATCACTTGTATGTAGAACCTAAAATATGACACAAATGAAATTATCTATGAAACAGAAACAGACTCACAGATATAGAGAACAGATGTATGACTCCCAAGGGGGTGGGGGAAGAGATGGAGTGGGAATTTGGGGTCAGAAGATGCGAATTAGTAAACATAGAATTGATAAACAACAAGGTCCTACTGTATAGCACAGGGAACTATATTCAATATCCTGTGAAAAATCATAATAGAAAAGGATATTAAAAAGAATTCATGTGTATGAATAACTGAATCACTTTGCTGTACATCAAAACTCAACACATTGTGAATCAACTATACTTCAATAAAAACTTTTAAGAGCAGACTCTTCATCTGTCTTGTTCACTGCAATTTATCCAAGGCCTAAAACACTACCTGGTTCACAGCTAATTATTGAAAACTATTCATTGAATGAATCATAAAGATGTGGAAGAGGATGCGGTGAGTTCAAGAAGCTACAAGGAGTCATCATGGTTGAGCAGAGTGCTCAGGAGGATAGACAGGAATGAGGATGCTAGCAGAAGATGGGCTACAGATTAGGCACTCTGAAAGGCTCAATCATTCTTCCAACATAAAGGAGGAGTTTCAGAAAGACACATTCTGTGCTTCAGAAAGATCCTGTGGGCATACTGAGGAGATAGACTGGAAGAGAGACACCAGCTGGTGAAGTCCTTTAAGGATAAGTCCTATGTCCAAAACAGAGGTGTCTAGTAGCAGTAGAACTCAAGCCACATATGCAATTTTAAATTTCTAGTAGCCATATTAAGAGAACAAAAGGAAAACGTGAAATTAATTGTAATAATTAACTCCAGTGTGTTAAGTGCTAGAAATAAAGTTGTACCAAATATAATCAACATGTAAACACTATAAAGAGCTTCTCTGGTGGCTCAGCTTGTAAAGAATCCTCCTGCAATGTGGGAGAGCTGGGTTCAATCCTTAGGCTGAGAAGATCCCCTGGAGAAGGGAAACGCTACCCACTCCAGCATTCTGGCCTGAAGAATTCCATGGATTGTATAGTCCATGGGGTCGCAGAGTCGGACACGACTGAGCGACTTTCACTTCACTTCAAACACTATAAAACATTATTCATGAAATACTCCATACTCTTTTTACATGCTTTTCTTATGCTAAGTCTTTGGTCTAATCTGTATTGATATGTATAATTGGCAGAACATTCAATTCGAAGTAGCCACATTTCAAATGCTGAAGAATTACTTACAACACCATAATGAACAGCACAGGTCTAACGCATAGATGGTGATACCCAGTGGGAAGGAATAGTTATTTGAACTCCTTCTAGACCCTTTTCATGTGGCATGACTATTAATTCTCACAACAGCAACTACAATCCTGTGAAGTATTATTATCTACCTTTATGATGAGGAAACTGAGGCCCAAAGAAGTTAAACAAATTGACCACGGCCTTCCAGCTAGTCAGTAATGGAGCTGGGAATAAAATTCAGCTCTGACCGCCTTTTCCTATGTCAGCCTGCTTTAGCCACTTTTTTAGGCTGTTCCAGTGAGAAACCTGGGCCTCCAGTGAGGGATCATTAGATCAATTTTATGGCAACATCTGAGGCCTTGCCAGCTGAGCCCGTGCAGCTGATGCATGTGAAATTTCAAAGCTGAAAGCAGCAAGACGTCCATTAAAGAGATGATTTTTTTTTTCAGAATTTATCAAAATGCTTATTTATCTAGAACCTGATGTCTGATCTGCTGAGCCTAATTACTTGATTTGCGAGTCTCAGTCTTTAGAAATGCACTGATCTGCCTGACTGAATCACTGCTTCTTACCTTAACCTCACTGAAGAGCTCACATCAAAATAAATTATGGGGAGAAATTTTTTCTAAGTAGAGATGGCCCTGACATTTAGTGAACAATCAAGTCCAGAGATGGGAAGCTAAAATTATCAAGGGAATAGAAGAATTTAATAATAAAGAATGGGCTTTGAAAAAACAAAATCACCAGTCTAAAAGATAAGCTGGACAGACAAAAACTGAGGAGAAGTAAAGCACGATACAAGATCTTGAGGCCATGGTGGCTATGCGTAGAGTGAATAGCAGTATATCAAAGGCAGACTTGAGACCCAATTCTCTCTGTAGCCATGGGCCTGGGTCCTAGGTTTCTCTTGGAACCAGGGACCCACCTTTGCAAAATGCTGACCAAGGATTAGAGAAGCAGTTTGAGATTTGTAAGAGCCGAATAAAGAGTCTCAAACCCACGATTCTGAGTTAACAAGCCATGGATAGAAAGCAAACTAACGCCCCAAATATGACGCGGAAACAGCCTGAATATTAAGGGTATTCCCTTCTCCAGGGAATCTTCCCGATCCAGCCAGAATCTTGGTCTCCTGCATTGCAGGTGGATTCTTTACTGTCTGAACCATCAGTTCAGTTCAGTTCAGTTGCTCAGTCGTGTCCGACTCTTTGCGACCCCATGAATCACAGCACGCCAGGCCTCCCTGTCCATCACCAACTCCCGGAGTTCACTCAAACTCATGTCCATTGAGTCGGTGATGCCATCCAGCCATCTCATTCTCTGTCGTCCCCTTCTCCTCCTGCCCCCAGTCCCTCCCAGCATCAGAGTCTTTTCCAGTGAGTCAACTCTTCTCATGAGGTGGCCAAAGTATTGGAGCTTCAGCTTTAGCATCAGACCTTCCAATGAACACCCAGGATTGATCTCCTTTAGAATGAACTGGTTGGATCTCCTTGCAGTCCAAGGGACTCTCAAGAGTCTTCTCTAGCACCACAGTTCAAAAGCATCAATTCTTCAGCACTCAGCTTTCTTCACAGTCCAACTCTTACATCCATACATGACCTCTGGAAAAACCATAGCCTTGACTAGACGGACCTTAGTTGGCAAAGTAATGTCTCTGCTTTTTAATATGCTATCTAGGTTGGTCATAACTTTCCTTCCAAGGAGTCTTTTAATTTCATGGCTGCAATCAGCATCCGCAGTGATTTTGGAGCCCAGAAAAATAAAGGCTGATGCTGTTTCCACTGTTTCCCCATCTATTTCCCATGAAGTGATGGGACCAGATGCCATGATCTTTGTATTCTGAATGTTGAGCTTTAAGCCAACTTTTTCACTCTCCTCTTTCACTTTCATCAAGAGGCTTTTGAGTTCCTCTTTACTTTCTGCCATAAGGGTGGTGTCATCTGCATATCTGAGGTTATTGATATTTCTCCCAGCAATCTTGATTCCAGCTTGTGCTTCTTCCAGTCTAGCGTTTCTCATGATGTACTCTGCATATAAGTTAAATAAGCAGGGTGACAATATACAGCCTTGACGTACTCCTTTTCCTATTTGGAACCAGTCTGAGCCATCAGGGAAGCTCAAATATTAAGTACATTAACATATAATACCATTTGTTGATTTCCTTACTATCTACATGATCTCTCTATTTGATGTCACGTGCATGAGTGCTTTCTAAGTCACTTTAGTTATGTCCAACTCTTTGTGACCCTATGAACCAGAGCCCTCCAGGTTCCTCTGTCCATGGGATTCTCCAGGCAAGAATACTGGAGTGGGTTGCCATGACCTCCTCCAAGGGATCTTCACAACCCAGGGATGGAACCCGTATCTCTTACGTCTCCTGCATTGGCAGGTGTATTCTTTACCACTGGCACCACCTGGGAAGCCCTTTTGATGTCACAGAAACATCCTAACTTCATTACGTCTCAAAGTTCTTTATCTTTCTCCCTAGGGTCTTTCCCACCCACTTTGTCTGTCATTTCCCATCTCTGAAATGAAACTTTTAAGATTCATTCTAAGTACCTCCCAATCCCACCCCCTGCACCCCTACCCCCCAACATGTGCAATTCTATCAGTCTTATCTCCTAAATACCTTGTGAATCAGTTTCCTAATTCAAAACCCTTGAAGACCCTTCTTACTAATGCCTCTGACTCTCTGTTCAGTGTACCTGGGAAGATCTTTTCTAAATGTCAGTCTAAACATGACTTGTTCATTCTGGTTTAAATTCATCACTGCTTCTCATGCCACTCAAGACAAAATACAAGCTCTTTAACAAAGCTCTCTCCTTAGCCCCTCCCCATTCTCATTTCAAGTTCAGGTCTCTCTGCACGAGCCAAGGACCACCCTCTCTCCCACCTGGCCATCACACTTGCCCTTTCCTCTTCCCAACCCCTACCTCTGCCTCACCCCCTGTTCATCCTTTAGGACTTGACTTCACTGCTAGATTCTTTCAGGAAGCCTTCCCTGATCCTGAGAAAGTCTGAGATGGGCACCCAAGACATATGCTTTCATCATTCCTCATGCCTCCCCTATGGCAGCTCCTTTCATGAACAGTTCACTTGTCTCCAACCCCTACAAGTAACTCCCCACCACTCTCCTGTTCAATCTTCCAACCCCAGTGCTTTACAGAGTAAGCAATAAATGCTGAACTAAATGAGGAGAACTGAATGTTTGTGGAGAACACCAAATATCACTTATTCCCACTTTTCCCCAACTCAAAACTTAGCTTCCATTAAAGTTTGGCAAGGATCTCTGGAAAAGCAAACAGTCAATCCAATAAGATCTGCCTTCAATTTCTAAATGAGAGCTCAGTGGGTGAGTGCAGGTGGCACCATGAAATGCCACGAGCTTTGAGTTAGTGCAGAGTGGGGTCCACATGAGGGGCTGTGAACTTACACAGGCAACAAAAAGTTCTAGAAGGATTAGGCCCTGGGAGCAGGGCCCTTCCCATTATCTTTTTTCCCATAACAGGACAGTAACCTGATGGCTTCCAGCCCCCACCAGTCAGAACAGAGTCCTCCATGTAAGTGGTCAGCGAGGGCACACATATCTGCTTCTTGGAACTCCTTGGCACTGTGGTCTGTTTGGCTGAGTTTTATGACTAACTTCAATTACTTGGAAAGGAAAAAATATTTTCCTTCTTTGCAGCTTGAAATATGTCATCAAAGAAATGTGGAGACTATGGAAACCAGATTTGATTGGCAGCCAGCTCTTTGCTTCACTCACTTCTGCTGTTCTGCAGCTCTCTTTGGACAAAGGAGTTTGGGCTTTTCTGACAGCCTGATGGGTAATGACATAATTTTAATAATCCTCTCCCCTCAAGGGCAAAAGTAAAGAAGGAAACTTCATAATGAAATTACTGTGCCTCAAAGATGTGGTCGCTAGGTTCATCCTTTCTGCATTGTTCATGTCCAAGGCTCTGGAAACAAGATGCGTATTTCAGGCATGCCTAACACTGCTGTTGGTGCTCTGTTTTCTGCACTGCCTTGAAGACCAGTGAGGCCTGCCTGCAGAAGACTGAGCCGAATGTGTGAAGCTTTAGAACTGCTATCAGAATACACTCACTCTCAATTCAACTCTGCTCATCATGTAAAATCATGGATCTAACTCTTCAAAAATTAGAAGACCCTTGTATTTTAGACTCTAATTTCCAATGTTAAGATCAGGGTGGGGAGAGATGCTTATCTCCCATTCTCACTTGTCTGCAGTGGGCAAGAGGGAAAAGGATGGGCAGAACATTTCATGCCTCTGTCTCTCCACTCTACACCCCACCTGTGTTTCTTTTCTGATCGACTGATGAGATTGGAAAATAAATATGGTGACTCAACATCTTGGAGGTTTAGAGTTCAGGTAGATTTATCAACTGGGATGGTTTTGGCTGCAAATAACAAGATGTCATAAGCATACTTGAGCTTAAGTAACAAGAAGCCCAGAGTCGGGGTGATCCAGCATTGGTGTGGCTGCTTAACATTGTCATCAAGGTCCTGGGTGCTGCCCATCTGCTGGTCTGCCATCCCCAGCATGCTGACCTGCCTGCCTTCATGACCTGCCCCAGCACCAAACTTAGTGTCCTTAGGCAGCAGTGTCCAAAAACAAAAAAATCAGGCTGGGGGCGGGGGAAGAAGAAGAAAGTACCTTGTCACAGCATTTCTCTTTTAAGAGAGGAAAGGTCTTACCAAAACTCCTGCTGGTTTCCTCTTTAATCACATCGGCCAGAATCAGGCCACACGATCATGTCCTCACTGTAAGGAAGGCTGGGAATGGGAGTACCTGGCATTTCCAGCCTCTACAGTGGAAGACCAGCTCTGCTGACAAGAGAGAAAGGTACCTACTGGTGTCGGGTAGACAACCATCAGTGCCTGTTCCATGTGCTGGTTGGAGTCAGAGAAAAGACAAGGTCAAGGCCTGCTCTCTAATTTAACCCCTTTCAGTAGGAAAGTCAGTATCTGTACCTTCTCCTGTCAGATTCCTGTGTCTTATCTTTCTGTTACTCCCAAGCTCAGAGCAAGGAGAAAGTCATGATTGCTTATCACCCTCAAACATTAACAGTTACTGCCAGGAACACTGTTGACAGTAGGAAAATAAACCAGTACCCTCAGTTTCTTTATCTGCAAAGTATGGGATTTGCATGAGCGTCTCTGAAGCCCTTTCTATTCCTGACGTTCTGTGGTTCTATGACTGTGCATTCAAATGTCTCCAAGCAGTGAATCAAATCACAAGTAGCCTAAGAAATGTTATGAAAGGAAACAATTTGACTCACATTGACTTACTCTGGCCTTAAGGAATCACAACTAGTAAATAAGGATGAACTTTGATGCCAGTGTCAGTTTAATAAAAATAGGAACTTGTGAATATGCCCCAAGCCTATTGTTCAGTGTAGCCATGTAATGGGCTGACAAGAGTTTAGGAAAATTGTTATTCGCTTGAAACTGAGTTTTGTAAGACAAGGAGAATGACAAGGCACTAAAAATGAGTCTCTCTTTCATCTCTGCTTTGAAATAATCTCTAAGTCTACAGGATACAGCCTGTATCCTGACAGGCTTGACATAGCTTATAAAAGTTCCTAGCATCAGCCTCTATTCACACATAATAATAACAGCTAATGTTTTTAGTCTTACTCCCTGTGCAATACATTTTAAACACTTTCGTGTCATTGTCTCCTTTAACCTCACAACAAGAATATTGCTATAATGTTAATATCTCCATTTTACATGTGAAAAAACTGGAGTTAAGTAACTTGCCCAAGGTCACACAGAGAAATGTAATGGAGTTAGGATTTGAATTTAGGCAGCCTGTGTCCAGAGCCCATGCCCTCAACCACTATATTTCTCTGACAGTATCTAAATATTTTTTAAATTTTTCTTTACATTTCTACTTCTACCACTAATCCATCAGGGTCATTGTTTTTCTCCCCACTAGTATTGTATCTGGGGCTTCCTTGGTGGTGCTAGTGGTAAAGAATCTGCCTGCGATGCAGGAGATACGGGTTCAATCCCTGCATTGGGACAATATCCTGGAGGAGGGCATGGCAGCCCACTCTAGCATTCTTGCCCAGAAAATCCCATAGACAGAGGAGCCTGGCAGGCTACAGTTCGTGGAGTCACAAAGAGTCGGACTGAAGCAACTGAGCACATACACATGCAGTATTATATCTGACAGCAAATAGACACTCAATAAATACTTAAAGAATGGATGAATGAATGAGCAAATGACTTCCTGTGCAGACTTTTCAATGTTCTTCAAACAGACTCTATTACACCACCACGCTGCTGTCCCCACCTTATACAGCTCCCTCTGCCCAGCAGACTCCTGCTATTCCTTTAGGCGTGTGCTCAGATGTTGTATCCATGCTGTGTTCTTTCCATCCATCTTCCAAAGAGAAAAATAGGTCACATGGAAAACAAGTCACATAAGGAACAAGAATCAGAATGACACAGGATTTGCATATTAATCAGATTAGCTAACAACAGTCCCCGGGTCTCAATGGCTCAACACAATAAAATCACTCACCATCAGCAGAAGCTGAGGGCAGGGCTCTGCTATCATTAAGGGACAGAGGATCCATCTTGTGACAACACCATCTTTGAGGTGTGGCCTGGAAGACCACCATAGGTGGGAAAGAGACAGCCTGGAAGACAGTGTGAGCCTAAAGTAGGCACATCACTCCCACCCACACACCACCATAACTCAACCTCATGACTCTGACCTAACTGCAAGGCTGAGAAATGAGGCAGTCTTGCCCACGAAGAAGATGAAATAAATTTGATGAATACATAATATTCTTTACACCAGAGCTCCTTCACAGTAATATCGAAAAATGCCTTCAAAATTCTATTGAATAGTATCTTCATCTTAGCAAATTCTACACCTAGACACATTTTCAGTCAAGCATAAAAGTAGGATAAAGAAATGTTCAGGCATGCAACATCTCAAATGTGCCTGTTCTCAGGAAGCAACCAAGAAAAATAAACAAGGAAGTCAATAAAGGAAGAAGAAAATATCAAATTCAGGAATGAGCAATCCAAGGTGGGAGAGAGTTGAAGAGAATCCAGAATAACAGTCAAAAAAGGCCCAGAGAGCAGCAAACCCAAACTGGAGCAGAAGGGTATAAGGGGACCACATTTGAAGATGTGGGAAAGGGAAGGGGGCTGGTGATATAAATGGATGACACACCACCCTGATCCCTCATCTTCATTATAGAAAATCAATAAACAACATCACAAATTTATAAATCTAGAAATTTCAATATAGGCATATTACTTAGAAACAGAGAAGTAAATGACAAATGGAATAGTTGAAAAGTGCTGCTCTAGGATAGTTGAACTTGGAAGTAGGGTGAGCTGAACTTGGAAATAGGGTGAGATATAGCCAGAGGATAACATTTGTCATTCTAGCTCTTGGTAGAGTATTTGAGTTTTTAAGGAGAGTGAAAAAGTTGGCTTGAAGCTCAACATTCAGAAAACGAAGATCATGGCATCTGGTCCCATCACTTCATGGGAAATAGATGGGGAAACAGTGGAAACAGTGTCAGACTTTATTTTTTGGGACTTCAAAATCACTGCAGATGGTGATTGCAACCATGAAATTAAAAGACGCTTACTCCTTGGAAGGAAAGTTATGATGAACCTAGATAGCATATTAAAAAGCAGAGACATTACTTTACCAACCAAGGTCCGTCTAGTAAAGGCTATGGTTTTTCCCGTGGTCATGTATGGATGTGAGAGTTGGACTGTGAAGAAAGCTGATCACCGAAGAATTGATGCTTTTGAACTGTGGTGCTAGAGAAGACTCTTGAGAGTCCCTTGGACTGCAAGGAGATCCAATCAGTCCATTCTAAAGGAGATCAGTCCTGGGTGTTCATTGGAAGGACTGACGCGAAAGCTGAAGCTCCAATACTTTGGCCACCTCATGAGAAGAGTTGACTCACTGGAAAAGACTCTGATGCTGGGAGGGATTGGGGGCAGGAGGAGAAGGGGACGACAGAGAATGAGATGGCTGAATGGCATCACCGACTCAATGGACGTGAGTTTGAGTGAACTCCAGGAGTTGGTGATGGACAGGGAGGCATGGGGTCGCAGAGTCGGACATGACTGAGTGACTGAGCTGAACTGAACTGAATGTATTTCTTGGCTAAAAGTTTGCATATTTTTTAAATAAAGAGGAAAAAGAGATAAAGAAATTTTCATAATTTTTTCCTTCATCCTACCCAATGCTGCTCCCCCCACCACCAAGGACCTTATTATGGCCTCAAAATGTCAAAGAGGGAAGAATGAGACAGGGTAAATGTTCATTAATATGACACCTTCTTTGAACCCCAAACAGAGTATTTTCACTTTCATCCAGTTCTTTCAATTCTTCAAAAAAAACACCAGCCAATGGTCCCATCTTCCTAGTAGGTTCAAGGGAAGAGGGGAAAACAGATGGGGCCATGAACACAGCCCCTAGAATATCGTTAGTGACCACCACCCATGTCTGCCTCTCCATCTTGCCAAAACAAATTAAAAATAAGACATTTTAGGCATTTTTCTGAAATCAGTGTGCTGTATGTGTTCTTTATCTAGTTTGACATGACTGTTTTGATAATCACCCATAAGCATTGCCTTCCAAAGTGCTGGTACAGCTATCAGTCTTACCTGTCTAATTTCAATAATTCACCTTTAGTTTTTGTTGGCAACATTTGTCCATTTCTTGGCTCTCTTGCTACTCTTCATGCTTCTAAAATTTACCAGCAATAGTTCAGCTGTTAGTTTTGTAAGATCTATTAGAATACCATTTACTTGGTCCTAAATACTTGACAACCTAGACAGCATATTAAAAAGCAGAGACATTACTTTGCCAACAAAGGTCCATCTAGTCAAAGCTATGGTTTTTCCAGTAGCCAGGTGTGGATGTGAGAGTGAGTGCCCAAGAATTGATGCCTTTGAACTGTGGTGTTGGAGAAGACTCTTGAGAGTCCCTTGGACTGCAAGATCAAACCAGTCAATCCTAAAGGAAGTCAGTCCTGAATATGCACTGGAAAGACTGAGGCTGAAGCTGAAACGCCAATACTTTGGCCACCTGATGCAAAGAGCTGACTCATTGGAAAAAACCCTGATGTTGGGAAAGATTGAAGGTGGAAGGAGAGAGGAGAAGGGGTTGACAGAGGATGAGATGGTTGGATGGCATCACCGACTCAATGGACGTGAATTTGAGTAAGCTCTGGGAGTTGGTGATGGACAGGGAAGTCTGGCATGCTGCAGTCCATGGGGTCGCAAAGAGTCGGACACAACCGAGTGACTGAACTGAACTGAAGGGGCAAGAAGTCATATAAAGAGCCTCAGAGCTTAGTACTTAGTTCATTTGAACCAAAGTATTTATCTCCTTAGGGTTCCCACAGCACATTGACCTAACATCCATCATTGTTATGTCTGTGTACAGTTTTTTCCTGCCTGAGACACAGTGAGCTTGACGGTAAGGACAAAATCTTAGTTTATTCATGTCTGTAGGATTAAATACACAATTCAGAATATCCTACAATATTCTACATGTTCAACACACGTTTATTAAATAATGATTGTAAACTCATAGTCCATGGGAGAGACAAAAACAGCCAGTCTGATGTGTTTCAAATTCAGGGAGGTACAAGTCTTTAGCATGTCACGCAAGATAAATTTTGACCTAGGAACACACCTCTTCCCTGTGCCCCCCATTCTATTTACTCATTTAAGAACAGAAATCTGGTTTCTAGATTCTGCTGCTTGTTTTTCTCCCAGGAAAACAAGGGTATTCTCTTTCTTTGAACTGCGTGTATGCACTTTAAAAAAAAGTTTTTTTTTCTTGGAATATAGTAGGCTTCCCAAGTGACACCGTGGTAAAGAATCCACCTGCCAGTAGACGAGGTTTAAGAAATGTGGGTTCAATCCCTGGGTGGGGAAGATCCCCGAGAGTAGGAAATGGCAACCCACTCCAGTATTCTCGCCTTGAAAATTCCATGGATAGAAGAGCCTGGCGGGCTACAGTTCATGAGGTTGCAAAGAGTCAGACATGACTGAGCACACACATACAAACACACACACACAACTGCTTTACAATGTTGTATTAGTTTCTACTGTATAGCAAAGTGAATCAGCTACACATATAGCGACACACATAGCTGAGCCACCAGGGAAGCCCATATAAACATATACATATAACCCTTCTTCTGTGGATCTCCTTCCCATTTAGGTCACCGAAGAGCACTGAGTAAGTAGAGTTCCCTGAACTATGCAGTCGTTTCTCATTGTGCTCACTTTTACAACTAAATTTAAATACCATAGAAAGGGTCCTGATTGGTTTCTGCTCTTCAGTTAATCCTTGTCTGAGGCCCCAGCTTGTAGAGGGAGATCAGACCCCCTCCTGGGGCGGGCACCTGTGTGACAATTCCAGCAGCATGGTTATTCTATGAGGCTTTTGTAATCAGAACCTCTCTCTGGGGATAGTTTACTGACATTGGAAGTTCGTCATGGTTACAGAGCACTTTGATTTCACAAAAATAAGAGGTCTTCTCTGCTGAGGTGGCAAGTGCTGTTTTGTTTAATACAGATTAACTGGGGAAGAACCATAAGTTCAGTGTTAAAGAGCCAAGATTTCTCTCCCCTCCCTGAGCCAGCCTGCTCAGAAGATAGTGATACGTGTTTATAGTCACTAAATCGAATTGAAGAGAAAGTCAAACTGGAAGGCATTTGTCTTTGAAAAGAGGCTACCAGAGCCAGGCTCCTGCCCTATCTGCCCATAGAAGTCCTCATATTCCCCAGCCATGGGTCCTCTTGGTAATAAGCAAACGCAGCTAAGACTTTGTATTTGGCATATTTATAAGAGCCCGATCAATGTTAACTAAAAAGAAAAAAACAAAAAGATGACCAAGTCTGAGTACTGGGCTTTGGCTTCAGTCAATACAATGCAGGCAAGAGCTGGGGTCCCAGTCTTAGACTAACTTAGTACATCCAAGAAACAACAGCGATTATATCAACCCTGGAACCTCAGTGGGAGGGTCAGCGTTTAATGGAAAAGCGCTCTCCTCACTGTTCTGCCCCTGAGCCTGGAGATTAGATGTCTGTGTTGCTATTCCATACCTGACAACAGAAAAAAAATATTTATATATAAATGACATCCAGTGCTGACAAGAATGTTGTACAGATAATACATCAAAATTATGGAGATGCTATAAATCGGTACAAATCTTTGGGAAAATAATTTGCTCATAGATCTTAAAAGTCATAGAAAGTTTTCTACCCTCTCATCCCTGAAAATTTATCCTAGTGGGGAAAAAAAATCTAAAATTAGGATACAACTTTTCAAAGTGCACTTATTGTAGCATTATTTTATAAACTATTACAGCAACAGGAAATATCCTAACCATGCAAGGATAAGAAAGTGTTAGACCATGGTCCAACCATTCAGTAGAAAAGTATTTATCAATTAAAGTTATTATAAAGACAGCAGCATGTAGGAAAGCACTTGAGAAGAAAAACAAAGTGCCCTTCAGTTCAGTTCAGTCGCTCAGTCGTGTCCGACTCTTTGCAACCCCATGAATCACAGCACACCAAGCCTCCCTGTCCATCACCAACTCCCGGAGTTCACTCAAAGTCATGTCCATCGAGTCGGTGATGCCATCCAGCCATTACAAAGGCCCTAATACAAAACCAGGACAAGAGAGCACCAGAAAATAAAGCTATAATCTTATTTTTCTTATGAATACTGATATAAAAATAATAAATAAACTGAGCAAACTGAATCCAGCAACATACTAAACAAATAATATACCATGGCCAAGTTGGGTTTATTCTAGAAATACAAGGATGATTCAGTAACAGGAAATAATTTGTTCATATAATTCTTCATGTTAATAGATCAAAGGAGGAAAAACTCATGATGTCATCTCAACATAGGCTGCAAAAGCAAGTAATAAAATAAATACAACAGTTATTCCCAATTGAAAATATTTAAATTCTTAGTAAAATAGGTATTTTCTCAATTATCTGTATATCTACACATATGTATATAGCTATATTGAGCTTTGGTTATTTGGAACTATAAGAATGCAGCAACAGATGAACTGATGAGTTCCTTAAAGACAAACTGAGTGCAATGACTATTCAAAGGTTCCAAGGCAAATCCTGTCCTGATCTTTGCAGATTGTACCTTTAGGTCCAAGTTCAGTTCAGTTCAGTTCAGTCACTCAGTCGTGTCCGACTCTCTGCGCGCCCATGAATCACAGCACACCAGGCCTCCCTGTCCATCACCAACTCCCGGAGTTCTCTCAAACTCATGTCCACAGAGTCGGTGATGCCATCCAGCCATCTCATTCTCGGTCGTCCCCTTCTCCTCCCGCCCCCAAACTTTCCCAGCATCAGAGTCTTTTCCAGTGAGTCAACTCGTCACATGAGGTGGCCAAAGTATTGGAGTTTCAGCTTTAGCATCAGTCCTTCCAATGAACACCCAGGATTGATCTCCTTTAGAATGGACTGGTTGGATCTCCTTGCAGTCCAAGGGACTCTCAACAGTCTTCTCCAGCACCACAGTTCAAAAGCATCAATTCTTCGGCGATCAGCTTTCTTCACAGTCCAACTCTCACATCCATACATGACCACAGGAAAAACCATAGCCTTGACTAGACGGACCTTAGTTGGCAAAGTAATGTCTCTGCTTTTTAATATACTATCTAGGTTGGTCATAACTTTCCTTCCAAGGAGTAAGTGTCTTTTAATTTCATGGCTGCAATCAGCATCCGCAGTGATTTTGGAGCCCAAAAAAATAAAGTCTGACACTGTTTCCACTGTTTTTCCATCTATTTCCCATGAAGTGATGGGACCAGATGCCATGATCTTTGTTTTCTGAATGTTGAGCTTCAAGCCAACCTTTTCACTCTCCTCTTTCACTTTCATCAAGAGGCCTTTGAGTTCCTCTTCACTTTCTGCCATAAGGGTGGTGTCATCTGCATATCTGAGGTTATTGATATTTCTCCCAGCAATCTTGATTCTAGCTTGTGCTTCTTCCAGCCCAGCGTTCCTCATGATGTACTCTGCATATAAGTTAAATAAGCAAGGTTACCTCTATACTCATTAGAATGCTTTGAGCTGCAAATTACTCCCATTCTCAATATTTTCCAATAGCTTTGCTTTATGCAGATAAGTAATTCCAAGTCTATCAGCCCACATGTTCTCACCATTGCCTCCTTCTTACCACCAATCTCCATCTCATTCACCTGTACCAGTAATTTGGGTTTTTCCTAGACATACCAAGCACATTCCCGCCTTGGGACCTTTGAACTTGCTGTTTCCCCTGTCTAGAAAGTTCTTTCCTCAAATGTTTTAATGGCCCACTCCCTCACTTTATTCACTTGCCTGACAAAGTAGCAAGCCTCTCACTTATATAACCCCCAATCAACACTTCCTGTCTTCTTACCCTGCTGGCTTACCTGACATCATTCTATGTATTCATGTGTGTACTGTTTTTTCTGTTAACAGAAATAATGTTTCATGAGGATAGGCACTTGTGACCATATTGTTTGGGATAGCGCCTGGTACATAATAGCAGCTAAGCAGGCAATAGGTTAAGCAAATTGTTGAAATAATGAGGAAAATATGACTCACACATATTTAAACATTTAAGGAACTTATTATCTCACAAAGCTAAATCCCCAAGGTAGGACTAGCTCCAGGAAATAGTAAAGCTTTTGTTCTCTTTCTCTGAAATTCTCTATGGTCTTCCCCCTTTAGCATACCTGCTTTATCCTTAGAAAGAGGCTGTCCTCATGGTCATAAGATGGCTGCAGCAGCACCTGGAGCAACATGCTTTCTCTTTCATGTCCATTTGAGAGACAGCAAGACTCTCTCTATATACCAGTCAGAGTTCTCTCATGTTGACACAAAAAATTAACCATCATTCCTCACCCACTGTGAAATAAAAGTCCTTGCCTTCCATCTGATTGAGCTCCCTTCATTCACATGCCCACCCCTGACCAACCACTGAAAAAGAGGATTGAATTCCAATTTTGGCTCACATGAATGAGGACCCATCCCTGGAGAAGGGCTAGAGTCAGCCTCTACTGTCTCACAATGGAGAAGTGGTCAGGAGGAAGAAGTAGGTGAATCCTTGTCCTAAACAGACAACCAACCATGAACTATAATCTCTACTTCAGAGAACTCTCAAGCTGTGGAAACCCTTTCTGACAGAGTAACTAGCGTCTTGGGATCTTGAAACACAGTTAGAATTGTACATGGAACAACAGACTGGTTCCAAATGGGGAAAGGAGTATACCAAGTCTGTATATTGTCACTCTGCTTATTTAACTTATCTGCGGAGTACATCATGTGAAATGCTGGGCTGGATGAAGCACAAGCGGGAATCCAGATTGCTGGGAGAAATATCAATAACCTTAGATATGCAGATAACACCACCCTTATGGCAGAAAGTGAAGAAGAACTAAAGGCTCTTGATGAAAGTGAAAGAAGAGAGTGAAAAAGTTGGCTTAAAACTGAACATTTAGAAAATGAAAATCATGACATCCAGTCCCATCAATCCATGGCAAATAGATGGGGAAACGATGGAAACAGTGACCAACTTTACTTTCTTGGGTTCCAAAATCACTGCAGATGGTGACTGTAGCCATAAAATTAAAAGATGCTTGCTCCTTGGAAGTAAAGCTATGACCAACCTAGACAGCATATTAAAAAGCAGAGACATTACTTTGCCAACAAAGGTCCATCTAGTCAAAGCTATCGTTTTTCCAGTAGCCAGGTATGGATGTGAGAGTTGGACCATAAAGAAAGCTGAGTGCCAAAGAATTGATGCTTTGAACTGTGGTGCTGGAGAAGACTCTTGAGAGTCCCTTGGACTGCAAGGAGATCCAACCAGTCCATCCTAAAGGAGATCTGTCCTGACTATCCATTGGAAGGACTGATGCTGAAGCTGAAACTCCAATACTTTGGCCACCTGATGTGAAGAACTGACTCACTGGAAAAGACCCTGATGCTGGGAAAGACTGAAGGCGGGAGGAGAAGGGGATGACAGAGGATGAGATGGTTGGATGGTATCACTGACTCGATGGACATGAGTTTGAGTAAGCTCCGGGAGTTGGTGATGCTGCAGACCTGGCGTGCTGCAGTCCATGGGGTCACAAAGAGTCAGACATGTCTGAGTGACTGAACTGAACTGAACGTTGCCAGAAAATTTACTTGCCAGAAAATTTGATACAAGTTGCCCCAGAACACAGCCAGTAAGGGACAGAGCTGGAGAATCCAGCCCAGGTCTTCATCCTCTGTAACAGGGCTTCCACCACAGGAAGGCTCGCCCCTCAGCCAGACAGCCTCGTCCCTTTCTGGTGTACCCTTCAGTACACATGGTGGGCTTTTGCTCATGTGCTACAGCAAGGCATACATTCAGCTCTAAGTTTTCTTTCATCCAAAAGTCCCAGTGAAGATTTAAACATCCATAAGGAGATATACATATACATCCATGAGGATATATATAGATATATCCAACCTAAAGTTGTTCAAAAGAATCACAGCTTTTCCTAGTTCAGATAGGACTGAAACTACACATTAGTAGAGAAACTAATCCCTAGGTCTACTTGATTTTATTCAGCAGATATCAGGGACCAAGGTCAGCCAAACTGCAGAAAGCAGAGAGTCATATTGAGGCAAGATTAGGAGGTTTCCAAGACTGCTCTGGGCTTCCCTTGTGGCTCAGTTGGTAAAGAATCTACCTGCAATGCGGGAGACCTAGATTTGATCCCTGGCTTGGGAAGGTCCTCTGGAGAAGGAAAGGCTACCCACTCCAGTATTCTGGCCTGGTGAATTCCATGGATGGTATAGTCCATGGGTTTGTAAAGAGTCAGACATGGCTGAGGGACTTTCACTTTCACTTTCAGAACTGCTCTAAGGCAAGGGGCTTGAGAGGCTGTAGACAAAGTGAGTTGGGAAATGAAGCAGGAATCTGAATTGGATGAGGGAATGCAGACAAGGGAGAGCTAACAGGCCATGGAGTCCTTGCAGCAAGGGCCAGGTCCCATTTGTCCTGAATCCCAGCTTCCAGCATAGTCAATGCTCATCAGTTCACTTTAGTTCAGTTCAGTCGCTCAGTCGTGTCTGACTCTTTACAACCCCATGAACCACAGCATGCCAGGCCTCCCTGTCCATCACCAACTCCTGGAGTTCACTCAAACTCACATCCATCGAGTCGGTGATGCCATCCAGCCATCTCATTCTCTGTCATCCCCGTCTCCTCCCACCCCCAATCCCTCCTAGCATCAGACTCTTTTCCACTGAGTCAACTCTTCGCATGAAGTGGCCAAAGTATTGGAGTTTCAGCTTTAGCATCAGTCCTTCCAATGAACACCCAGGATTGATCTCCTTTAGAATGGACTGGGTTGGATCTCCTTGCAGTCCAAGGGACTCTCAAGAGTCTTCTCCAGCACCACAGTTCAAAAGCATCAATTCTTCAGTGATCAGCTTTCTTTACAGTCCAACCCTCACATCCATACATGACCACGGGAAAAACCATAGCCTTGACTAGACGGACCTTTGTTGGCAAAGTAATGTCTCTGCTTTTCAATATGTCATCCAGGTTGGTCATAACTTTCCTTCCAAGGAGTAAGCGTCTTTTAACTTCATGGCTGCAATCAGCATCTGCAGTGATTTTGGAGCCCCCAAAAATAAAGTCTGACACTGTTTCCACTGTTTTTCCATCTATTTCCCATGAAGTGATGGGACCAGATGCCATGATCTTCGTTTTCTGAATGTTGAGCTTCAAGCCAACCTTTTCACTCTCCTCTTTCACTTTCATCAAGAGGCCTTTGAGTTCCTCTTCACTTTCTGCCATAAGGGTAGTGTCATCTGCATATCTGAGGTTATTAATATTTCTCCCAGCAATCTTGATTCCAGCTTGTGCTTCTTCCAGCCCAGCGTTCCTCATGATGTACTCTGCATATAAGTTAAATAAGCAGGTTGACAATATACAACCTTGATTTATGATGTATGAAAGAAATGGATGAATGAATTCATATACACCATGAGTTTACACACACACATGTGCACACACACACAGAGAATGGTGCGGGGGCTTATACACTAGAACACTAGGGTCATCGTTAGACAAAATTCACCATTATTATTCATCCTTGTTAATTCTTGTTGTCTCAGATGGATACTTCTTTGCCTCCTTTGCTCTGAACCAAGACTTTGACGCTCAAACTCTGCTTTCTGGGGAACTCAAGCAAGGGCAGGTAAGTCTCCTGGGAGGCTTCTAGAGAAGAATTTCCCCTCTAATGGAAAGAGACTTATAAAGAGAAATTGTTCTTTCTTCTTCTGGATGCAGTAACATGAGGACATGACTTCTGGAACTGAAGCAGCCATCTAGTAAGCAAGAGAAAAGTTTGTGAAGGAAAACCAGCGTGTTAAGGACAGTGGTGTGATAAGATCAAAGTCATTGCATCCAACCTTCAGACTTCTTATTATGTGAATTTATAAATATTTTCAGTATTTAAGCCATTGTTAGTCCAATTTTCTGTTAGTTCCTGCCCTATTCCACCTGTTACAATGAGACCAACAGAGTGGGATCCCTTACCTGCCAGCTGTAACTCACACGATGTTGTTGCAACAAGGAGGTAGCACTGAATTCACTTTAATTGAAATAGTCATGTATTTAGGTCAGGAAATTCAGAAGCACAATAACTTAGGTGGGTTCATAAGTATATTGTTGACAATATTTCTGACCAGCTAATTTATGCCAGCAAATTTGGGAAACTCAGCAGTGGCCACAGGACTGGAAAAGGTCAATTTTCATTCCAATACCAAAGAAAGGCAATGTCAAAGAATGCTCAAACTACCGCACCATTGCACTCATCTCACACGCTAGTAAAGTAATGCTTAAAATTCTCCAAGCCAGGCTTCAGCAATACGTGAACTGTGAACTTCCAGATGTTCAAGCTGGTTTTAGAAAAGGCAGAGGAACCAGAGATCAAATTGCCAACATGAGCTGGATCATCGAAAAAGCAAGAGTTCCAGAAAAACATCTACTTCTGCTTTATTGACTATGCCAAAGCCTTTGACTGTGTGGATCACAATAAACTTGGAAAATTCTGAAAGAGATGGGAATACCAGACCACCTGACCTGCCTCTTGAGAAACCTATATGCAGGTCAGGAAGCAACAGTTAGAACTGGACATGGAACAACAGACTGGTTCCAAATAGGAAAAGGAGTACGTCAAGGCTGTATATTGTCACCCTGCTTAATTAACTTATACACAGAGTACATCATGAGAAATCCTGGGCTGGAAGAAGCACAAGCTGGAATGAAGACTGCCAGGAGAAATATCAATAATCTCAGATATGCAGATGACACCACCTTTATGGCAGAAGTGAAGAGGAACTAAAAAGCCTCTTGATGAAAGTGAAAAAGGAGAGTGAAAAAGTTGGCTTAAAGCTCAACATTCAGAAAATTAAGATCATGGCATCTGGTCCCATCACTTCATGGGAAATAGATGGGGAAACAGTGGAAACAGTGTCAGACTTTATATTTCTGGGCTCCAAAATCCCTGCAGATGGTGATTGCAACCATGAAATTAAAAGACGCTTACTCCTTGGAAGGAAAGTTATGATGAACCTAGATAGCATATTAAAAAGCAGAGACATTACTTTGCCAACAAAGGTCCGTCTAGTCAAGGCTATGGTTTTTCCAGTGGTCATGTATGGATGTGAGAATTGGACTATAAAGAAAGCTGAGCGCCGAAGAATTGATGCTTTTGAACTGTGGTGTTGGAGAAGATTCTTGAGAGTCCCTTGGACTGCAAGGAGATCCAATCAGTCCATCCTAAAGGAGATCAGTCCTTTGTGTTCATTGGGAGGACTGATGCTGAAGCTGAAACTCCAATACTTTGGCTACCTCATGCAAAGAGTTGACTCACTGGAAAAGACCCTTATGCTGGGAGGGATTACGGGCAGGAGGAGAAGGGGACAACAGAGGATGAGATGGCCAAATGGCATCACCGACCAGTTGCACATGAGTTTGGGTGAACTCCGGGAGTTGGTGATGGACAGGGAGGCCTGGCATGCTGCTATTCATGGGGTCCCAACGAGTCGGACCCGACTGAGCAACTGAACTGAACTGATGTAAATAGAGATAAAATCTAAGCCTCATTTCATCCAATAATCTGACCCCTTCTTTTTTATTGAGGAATCAATAAAACTAATTCATGTAGAGTGAAAATGGAAAGTGTTAGTCACTCAGTCATATCCAACTCTTTGGGACCCCATGGACTATAGCCCACCATGCTCTTCTATCCATGGAACTCTCTAGGCAAGAATACTGAAGTGGGTTGCCATTTCTTTCTCTAGGGGATCTTCCCGACCCACGGAATGAGCCTGGGTCTCCTGCATTGCAAGCAGACTCTTTACTGTCTGAGCCACCAGGGAAGCACACATAAAATGGTTTGCAATTTGTATTTGTTGATCTTACCTTGTACCAGCCACTATGTTAAGCACTCTACATATATTATCTCTTTGATCCTCAGAACAACCCTATAAAGTAGGGAATATTATCATTTTCATTTTATAAATGAGGAAAGGCAAGCTGAAAGGAACCATCGGACTTCCATCTTGCCATAAATTTCTTCTCTGTTATAATCTCATCCTTTGATATAAATGTTAATGAGTAATGAAATACACAAATATCAGAACGCAAGAGAAAGAAGACAGAAAAGCAAGAGACTTCAATAACCCAATCTTAGAATAAGTTAGTCAATGCTTTGACAAACAAAGTCAACATGTTCAGAACTTAGAATAAGCTAATATGGAAAAATCCACTTTACATAAGTTTCTTCCAACTCCATTATTCAGTTTCTCTCCAGCAGGCTCTGAGTTGGTTTCTACCTCACCTCTTCCATGACTAGATACTGGGACAGTTTCCTTAGAAAGGATAGTTAGGACTATTAACAAAAAAAACTTTCCAGTCATTTCTAAAGTTTCCCCTAAAGAATTAATCTTCTTCTAATTCATGTTCATAAGCTGCCAATCAAATGTCATCAATAGTAATGAAATCCATACCATTAAAATATAAAACTTTTAAAAGCCCATCTATAAAAAGATAACAAAAGACATATTTGTTTACTTTAGAAAAACATAGTAACCCTGTGTTAATTAGTCAACTTCCCAACTAAATCAGAATTCCTATTATTCATGACTATGACATTTGATCAAAGGAAAATACTAGGACTACATGTGGCTTATTTCTCCACAATCTTTTCCCTGGTAGTTAAGCCAAACAGAAATTTCATTACCTGGTTTCTAGTTCCACAATATTGAGCCTGACTGCTCTGAAATCTCAGACATCACAGCCAAGGATTTTTGAGAGGGGTTATAGGTGAGTCAGGAAAATCAGAAAATAATAGTAATGGGCAATTGTTTTTAGGAATAATTTGTCAAGTGGAGGGGGAACAAAAAGGTTGTAAGTAGGGATTTTTCAGTGCAGTAATAGAATTGCATAATCTCTCCTCCTAGGAACTCGTCACTCAAATTCACTAAGGTTCCAAGATGGCTTTAGGATAATGTGGTATCCTAGTAAGTTTTCCAGTTCCCTGGAAGGAATATTCTATAGAATTCTTCATTACTTAGTCTGTTTAGAAAAGCAGTGATTGTTGCTTAGAGGTTGCCTCTTGGACTCATTCTCCTTATGGGACATGAAGAAATATATACAGAAAACTCCTTATATGGAAGTTTCATTTGACAACGTGAGGAAGAGCTGCAGGACTACAGATGCCACACAGAAACGTGCCAACAAAGACATCAGAGAGGAATTTAAGACCCAGATAAACTCATTTACGCATATCTATGTATCTAGATGGTAAAGAATCTGCCTGCAATGTGGGAGACTGGGGTTCGATCCCTGGGTTGGGAAGATACCTTGGAGAAGGGAACAGCAACCCACTCGAGCATTCTTGCTTGGAGAATTTCATGGACAGAAGAGCCTGGCAGGCTACAGTCTATGAGGTCCTTCCAATGAACACCCAGGATTGATCTCTAGAATGGACTGGTTGGATCTCCTTGCAGTCCAAGGGACTCTCAAGAGTCTTCTCCAACACCACAGTTCAAAAGCATCCATTCTTCGGCGATCAGCTTTCTTCACAGTCCAACTCTCACATCCATACATGACCACGGGAAAAATCATAGCCCTGACTAGACGGAGCTTGGTTGGCAAAGTAATGTCTCTGCTTTTTAATATGCTATCTAGGTTGGTCATAACTTTCCTTCCAAGGAGTAAGCGTCTTTTAATTTTAATTTAATAAATGGTACAAAGCACAATGCCAAAAACATTAACAGTTAAAATTTCACCAATGAAAAAATACTATAGAATACACAGTTGTAAAAAGCTACATTAAGTTATTTTACAACTGCCTCAGTCTGCAAAAAGAAAAAAAACCCAATGCCATACCTAAGTTATCCCTCTCTCAAAATAATGCCATTTATGTTATAAACCATGAGCACCCCATCAAAAGACAGGAACTGCTTTTGTTAATTCATATATATATATATATATGACTGCATCACTTTGATATACACCTGAAACAAACACAACACTATAAATGAAATATAGTACAATATTAAATAAAGATAAGTAACAGACCTTTGGGGCTTTACACTGAGTTAGAGTTCCTATCAGATGGATAACAGCACCACAGCCGCACTGAATCCTCATGAAGGAGGCACACGAATGACTGAATTACTCTTGTAACTCTTACTGAGGATTTTAGTAAAATTTACCATTTTTACTGTTTTATTAATGACATTCTTAATGGAAACTAGCATTATTTTTTAAACTGAGTGAAAATTTCAATTACTACTATTATGGTTTGATGTACACTGCCTTAATTCAGCAGTTTTATCTGCCAGCACTTTTATCTTCCATTGATTTTACACTACCAGTGGAAATGTCAACACAGTGAAAAGAGTGAATAACATCTGAATATCGTTCTGAAAATAGTTTTTACCTTGCAGATTCCTAAAAGGGTCTCAGTGTCCAAGAGACACTGTCCTACAGTCTTTGAGAAGCACTGCCCTACAAAAACAATAGACTAAAGCTGGACTAGAAAGATGAGTATGAGGGAGAAAGAAAGAGAGAAATTTGATTTTTGGTTAATTACTAGAAATCACTATCATTTTTCACCTAAACTTGTTAATAGTAGAACTATTAATGAAGCACATCTCGATATCTTTTTAATGGGTAAGTACCACCTTGCATTCATGTTTATGAAGTCAGTAACATATTGACTGGCATCAATTACCAATATCTTTCCCTGAATCTCAAAATCAAATTCTTAAAGCTATCATGCAAAGCTGTTTTAATTGAATCAATTGTCTATATGATTATTAATCTGTTAATGGTTTTGGTGATAGACAGGGAGATCTGGCGTGCTGTGGTTCGTGGGGTTGCAAAGAGTCAGACACAACTGAGCGACTGAACTGAACTGAACTGAACTGAATGGTGTTGACTTTTATTTAAGTTTCAGAAATGTTTTGCCCTGCAATATGGTCAGTTCATAATGATTTGTGATATGGTATTGGAAGTTGCAAAGAACTTCAGTTTACTCTATCAGTGAGATGACCAGAAAAATGAGCCATCAACGTGATATATATAAATTATATTCAGTCCTTCCTCTTCTTAAATTCATTCAGTAACTTTGGATAGTTTGGGGGATAAAATCCAAATGCTGTATTGCAACTTGAAAAGCTGTGTGTGATCTAGCCCATAACTCCCTCACCAGCCTCACGCCCTGCTCTCTTTTCTCTCTAGACATCCATATTCTCAAGGGTTTACTCTAAAACCTAGATTGTCAGGCTGAATTTTAAAATTCTAGATGCATAAATGATAGACTATATATACACAGGTAGATATAGCTTTATATATATTAAAACAACATTCAAAAGACTAAGATCATGGCATCCAATCCAATCACTTCATGGTAAATAGATGGGGAAACAATGAAAACAGTGACTGACTTTATTTTCTTGGGCTCCAAAATCACTGCAGATGGTGACTGCAGCCATAAAATTTGCTTGTTCCTAGGAAGAAAAGGTATGACCAACCTAGACAGCATATTAAAAAGCAGAGACATTACTTTGCCAACAAAGATCCATATAGTAAAAGCTATGGTTTTTCCAGTAGTCGTGTATAGACGTGAGAGTTGGACCATAAAGAAGGCTGAGTGCCAAAGAATTGATGCTTTTGAACTGTGGTGTTGGAGAAGACTCTTGAGAGTCCCTTGAACTTCAAGAAGATCAAACCAGTCATTACTAAAGGAAATCAACCTTGAATGTTGATTGGGAGGATTAATGCTGCAGCTGAAACTCCAATACGTTGGCCACCTAATATGAAGAGCCAATTCATTAGAAAAGACCCTGATACTGGGAAAGATTGAAGGCAGGAAGAGAAGGGGATGACAGAGGATGAGATGGTTGGATGGCATCACTGACTCAGTGGACGAGTTTGAGCAAGCTCTGGGAGACGGTGAAGGACAGGGAAACCTGGCATGCTGCAGTCCATGGGGTCGCAAAGAGGTGGACACGACTGAGCAACTGAACAACAACAACACTATATTATTATATATCATAGATTTTATATGTTATATTTGAAAAATAAGAGAACCTAAATCTTATTGGACTTCCCTGGTGGCTCAGAGGGTAATGAATCTGTCTGTAATGCAGTGTTTGATCACTGGGTCAGGAAGATCCCCTGGAGAAGGGACTGGCTATTCACTCCAGTATTTTTGCTTAGAGAATACCATGGACAGAGAAGCCTGGCAGGCTCAGTCTTATTAATTTTTTCCTTTTCTTGAAAAAATAACATATTTACATTATTTTAAAAGCAAATCAACATTAGAAGTCTAACTCCCACCCTGTCCCCTACCCACACAGTTCTGCCCTCACCCACTACAAGGAACCATTCATAATAATGTCTTACTTATCCTTACCGTATTTCATTAGGCAAATACAGAGAAATACCACCCAAAATCTTATTTTTTCCTGTTTTTTTTTTAAAGTAAGCCTACTGTATAAACTCTTTCCAGTATTGCTTTTCCCATCCAATATGCCCTAGAGATCTCACCTTATCATTTCATAGAGATCCCCCTCACCCTTTACTACCAGCTGCATGTCATGCCATAGTATTGTCCTTTATTTCCCTACTGCTTCAATGTCTCCAATCTTCTGCCGCCACAAACTACGCTTTCACGAATAACAACACGTGCATGAATGTTTCTTTTTTTAAGGTTTTCACATGTGGCTTATTTCACTTGTATTTCAACTGTGTAGTTAGCATTTAAGTTTTGCTTTTAGTACTTATTTACATTCATGTGCAGAGTTTAAAAATAGCATCTTTTGGGTGTGTGATTTTTTTTACCAACTTTTATTTGAGTATAGTTGCTTTACAATATTGTGTTAGTGTCTGCTGTAGAGCAAGGTGAATCAGTTATATATATATACATATATCCTCTCTTTTTTATATTTCCTTTCCAATTAGGTCACCACAGATCATTGAGTAGAGTTCCCTGTGCATCCTTTAAAGTTATGATTTTCTCCAGACATATGCCTAGGAGTGGGATATATGAAAGCTCTATTTTTACTTGTTTAAGGAACCTTAATACTGTTCTTCATAGTGGCTGCTTCTTAAACCTAGACTTTTACCTCCTGATCAGGAGGAAAGTATAAGCATACTTGTATTCTGATCCCATAGCCAACAACTTGATCCCTTTAGCTTCCAATGTTTCATCCTAGAACTCTGAGGAGACCACCTTGTGTCTCTATCTCCCATTGTCTTTCTCTTCTAAGGGCACCTGACATCGGTTTTAGGGTCCAACCTAAATCCAGGGTGATCTCACTCAAGATCCTCAACTTAATTCCCTCTGCAAAGATCCATTCCATGTAGGGTCACATTCACAAGTTCTGGCGGGATATATCCTTTGCCTCTGGACAAGTGACACTGAAGGCTTGATGATCAAAAATAATGTGATATAACTTGACCTGAATAGGAACCTACTCCAATGGAGCTAATAAAATAAAAATTACCTTTGTCTTTTTTTTTCTTAAGAATTGGCAGTTTCTACTCAGCAAGAGACTCTAAGACTGCCTCTTTCCCATATCAGCTGAAATTACTGTTAATCATACAATCCTGTCCCTGGAAGCCCTGCCTCCTATCCACCCAAAAAAATTAAAACACAGTTTTAACTGAAGGTGATCAGAAAGTTGGACAAAGGCTCTTAGGAATAACTACAAGGTAAGGCCACTCACGATTGAGGGCACTTTCCTAATAAAAAGGTAAAAAGTAAATCTTTCAAAAGACAAAGAATATATTTACATGACAGTGGAGAATAGGAGCCTGGCTGAAACTGAGGAATATATTGACCTAGATGAAATGGAAACATGTGTAAGGATGGATGCTGCAGATGCAGTAGCAATTTCCCAAGCAGAAGAATGATTCATTCAGTCAACTGAGATGTTAGGACACTAAGATATAAGGACATGCCCGTGGCATTCAGGAAATCATACTGAATTAAACTCATGAGATACATACCAAAGGAGACAGGCATGATCCTTAGGTTCAGTTCAGTTCAGTTCAGTCGCTCAGTCGTGTCCGACTCTCCGCGACCCCATGAATCACAGCACGCCAGGCCTCCCTTTCCATCACCAACTCCCGGAGTTCACTCAAACTCATGTCCACAGAGTCGGTGATGCCATCCAGCCATCTCATTCTCGTTCGTCCCCTTCATCTCCCACCCCCAACCCTTCCCAGCATCAGAGTCTTTTCCAGTGAGTCAACTCGTCGCATGACGTGGCCAAAGTATTGGAGTTTCAGCTTTAGCATCAGTCCTTCCAATGAACACCCAGGATCGATCTCCCTTAGAATGGACTGGTTGGATCTCCTTGCAGTACAAGGGACTCTCAAGAGTCTTCTCCAACACCACAGTTCAAAAGCATCCATTCTTCGGCGATCAGCTTTCTTCACAGTCCAACTCTCACATCCATACATGACCACGGGAAAAACCATAGCCTTGACTAGACAGACCTTGGTTGGCAAAGTAATGTCTCTGCTTTTTAATATGCTATCTAGATTGGTCATAACTTTCCTTCCAAGGAGTAAGCATCTTTTAATTTCATGGCTGCAATCAGCATCTGCAGTGATTTTGGAGCCCAAAAAAAATAAAGTCTGACACTGTTTCCACTCTTTATCCATCTATTTCCCATGAAGTGATGGGACCAGATGCCATGATCTTTGTTTTCTGAATGTTGAGCTTCAAGCCAGCCTTTTCACTCTCCTCTTTCACTTTCATCAAGAGGCTTTTGAGTTCCTCTTCACTTTCTGCCATAAGGGTAGTGTCATCTGCATATCTGAGATTATTGATATTTCTCCCAGCAATCTTGATTCCAGCTTGTGCTTCTTCCAGCCCAGCGTTCCTCATGATGTACTCTGCATATAAGTTAAATAAGCAAGGTGACAATATACAGCCTTGACGCACTCCCTTTCCTATTTGGAACCAGTCTGTTGTTCCATGTAAAGTTCTGACTGTTGCTTCCTGACGTGCATACAGGTTTCTCAAGAGGCAGGTCAGGTGGTCTGGGATTCCCATCTCTTTCAGAATGTTCCACAGTTTATTGTGATCCACACAGTCAAAGGCTTTGGCGTAGTCAATGAAGCAGAAATAGATGTTTTTCTGGAACTCTCTTGCTTTCTCCATGATCCAGCGGATGTTGGCAATTTGATCTCTGGTGCCTCTGCCTTTTCTAAAACCTGCTTGAACATCTGGAAGTTCATGGTTCACATATTACTGAAGCCTGGCTTGGAGAATTTTGAGCATGACTTTACTAGCGTGTGAGATGAGTGCAATTGTGCGGTAGTTTGAGCATTCTTTGGCATTCCCTTTCTTTGGGATTGGAATGAAGACTAACCTTTTCCAGTCCTGTGGCCATTGCTGAGTTTTCCAAATTTGCTGGCATATTGAGTGCAGCACTTTCACAGCATCATCTTTCAAGACTTGAAATAGCTCAACTGGAATTCCATCACCACCACTAGCTTTGTTGCTAGTGATGCTTTCTAAGGCCCACTTGACTTCACATTCCAAGATGTCTGGCTCTAGGTCAGTGATCACGTTATCGTGACTATCTTGGTCGTGAAGATCTTTTTTGTACAGTTCTTCTGTGTATTCTTGCCACCTCTTCTTAATATCTTCTGCTTCTGTTAGGTCCATACCATTCCTGTCCTTTATCGAGCCCATCTTTGCATGAAATGTTCCCTTGGAATCTCTAATTTTCTTGAAGAGATCTCTTATTTTTCCTATTCTGTTGTTTTCCTCTATTTCTTTGCATTGATCACTGAAGAAGGCTTTCTTATCTCTCCTTACTATTCTTTGGAACTCTGCATTCAGATGCTTATATCTTTCCTTTTCTCCTTTGCTTTTCACTTCTCTTCTTTTCACAGCTATTTGTAAGGCCTCCTTAGACAGCCATTTTGCTTTTTTGCATTTCTTTTCCACGGGGATGGTCTTGGTCCCTGTCTCCTTTACAATGTCATGAACCTCCGTCCAGAGTTCATCAGGCAGTCTATCTATCTGATCTAGTCCCTTAAATCTATTCCTCACTTCCACTGTATAATAATAAGGGATTTGATTTAGGTCATATCTGAATGGTCTAGTGGTTTTCCCTACTTTCTTCAATTTAAGTCTGAACTTCGCAATAAGGAGTTCATGATCTGAGCCACAGTCAGCTCCTGGTCTTGTTTTTGCTAACTGTAGACAGCTTCTCCATCTTTGGCTGCAAAGAATATAATCAATCTGATTTCAGTGTTGACCATCTGGTGATGTCCATGTGTAGAGTCTTCTCTTGTGTTGTTGGAAGAGGGTGTTTGTTATGACCAGTGCGTTCTCTTGACAAAACTCTATTAGCCTTTGCCCTGCTTCATTCCGTGCTCCAAGGCCAAATTTGCCTGTTACTCCAGGTGTTTCTTGACTTCCTACTTTTGCATTCCAGTCCCCTATAATGAAAAGGACATCTTTTTTGGGTGTTAGTTCTAAAAGGTCTTGTAGGTCTTCATAGAACTGTTCAACTTCGGCTTCTTCAGTGTTACTGGTTGGGGCATAGGCCTGGATTACTGTAATATTGAATGGTTTGCCTTAGAAACAAACAGAAATCATTCTGTCGTTTTTAAGATTGCATCCAAGTACTGCATTTCGTACTCTTTTGTTGACCATGATGGCTACTCCATTTCTTCTAAGGGATTCCTGCCCACACGCGAGAGACGCCGGCCCCGGCGGCGCAGATGCGAGAGACGCCGGCCGGGCAGCGCAGCCGCCCCGGCGCAACCGATCAGGCAAAGAGGCGCGGCCGAGAGGAGCTACCCCACGCCTGAGGCCAGGGCCAGGGGCCGAGAGGAGCTGCCCCACGTCCAACAGGCAGTGGCTGAGCGGGCACAGGAGGGCCGAGAGGAGCTACTCCACGTTCAAGGTCAGGAGGGGAGGCCTTGAGGAGATACCCCTCATCCAAGGTAAGGTACAGCGGCTGCATTTTGCTGGAGCTGCTGTGAAGAGATTTTCCACGCCCAAGGTAAGAGAAACCCAAATAAGACGGTAGGTATTGGGAGGGGGCATCAGAGGGCAGACACACTGAAATCATAATCACAGAAAACTAATTGATCTGATCACATGGACCACAGCCGAATGTGGTCCACTGGAGAAGGGAATGGCAAACCACTTCAGTATACTTGCCTTGAGAACCCCATGAACAGTATCAAAAGGCAAAATGATAGGATACTAAATGAGGAATTCCCCAGGTCGGTAGATGCCCAGTATGCTACTGGAGATCAGTGGAGAAGTGACTCTAGAAGGAATAAAGGGATGGAGCAAAAGCAAAACCAATACCCAGTTGTGTATGTGACTGATGATAGAAGCAAGGTCCGGTGCTGTAAAGAGCAATATTTCATAGGAACCTGGAATGTTAGGTCCATGAATCAAGGCAAATTGGAAGTGGTCAAACAGGAGATGGCAAGATCCTTAGGTAGGGCACTCAAATGTCTACAGATTTTTCATCCTGGTATTTGCCATAGAGAAACATTCCAGATTAGTAGAGACCAAACATGAATGCCAAGCAGCACTCTTGAGCCTTGGGAGGACCCCAACCTGGGAACCCAAGGTTCACCTTCAGGGTGTGTCCCCAGAAGTGGACAAAGTCGTGGAATCCCATGGCCAGCTTGACTTGTTGGCAGCAGAACAGGGTTGCCATGAGGATCTTCTAGCCTGAAGCATCTTTATCATGTGTCAGGATGCTTGGAAAGCCTGGCTGCCACCCTAGGGGACAACCATCATCATCATCATCATCCTCTCAAAGGTCAGACTGCTGGAGGGAACACACAGGCAGTGGCCCAACGGCCTGCTGGAGAAAACATGCTTTCAAATGGGTTGAAAGACAATCACAAAGACAAACCCAACACCAAATGATCCACCCCTAATACCCCTCTAGGCCACTCACACCGAGTTATGTCCTCCTTGATGCTAATACTTTCCAGAAACCCCAAGCCCAAATCTCCACCCAGTGGCTTGGCTTCAATTTGCTCTATTCGCTCAGCAGAGGGACGGAACCCCACAGGCATATAAATATGAAGAGAAAAGAAACCTATCCATGACGATGGAACAACAGAGTCAGAACAACAGCAACAAACTTGTCCTAAAAGGTAACTGTCACCAAATAGTTTTCTGTGCCCCTAACATACTGTTGGGAGTATGAGAGGTTTTACTCAGCACTTAGGGAATCAAAGTGAGTCAACTGCTAACTTCCCTTAATTCAGCTTGGTGGAAGGCATACAGAAAATCTATTAAGATGGATTTGGGTATGTAGAAGTGGGGTCCTGCCATCACAAACATGAGCGTGGTCTTGGAGCCTGGAAGAATTTTGAGGCACATGAGAGAGTAAACCTAAATTGACTCTAACAGACTGTTAGTAGAAGAGACTTGAAGATACTGTTTGTTAAGGCTCAGAAGGAAGTGAGGGACAAGTTACTGGAAACTGGAGAAAGGGAGATGCTTGCAGTGCAGTGGCAGAAAGCGTCACAAAGCCGTCTCCTGCAGTTACATGAAAAAAAAAATGTAAGGATTGACCTTGGTTATTTAGCCAAAGAGATTTCCAAGCAAAATAAAGAAAGTACCACCTGGCTTCTTCTTGCCATTTAAACAATAGTAAAATGCACTGGGAGACCAGTGAATTGGAGGGGGGGAGGACTGTTAAATCAAGAACCAGGACTTAATGACTTTTTAAAATTATTAGACTTTTTGTATATTGAAAGATGCTAAAATTAAGAAATAGCTTCCTTGCACTGTCAGGAAAATGTGGCACGGAAAAAAAAAAAGCCAAGGACGTGACTATACACCTTTTGTTAACATCTCAAGACAGATCAGAGTTGCAGAATAGTATTCAGTCACACAAAATGTCCTCTCAAGACACCAAGGCTGTGTCTCCCAGATTCTCTTAATCACACCAAATAGTCATTGAACGAAACCAAGAATCCAACCCAGGGATTGAACCCAGGTCTCCACGTTGTAGGCAGATTCTTTATCAGCTGAGCCACCAAGGAAGATCAGTGGGGATCTTAGGAGCCTCCTATCTCAGCCATTGCATCAGGGGCACAGGTAGAGAAGGGCTACCTCACAAAGATCTGTGAGTGTGGATTCGTTCAATGAAATGAACCCCAGTTCTAGTGGAATCCAAGGAAGACCCATTACGTTTTCAAAAAAAGTTATTTTAGCAAAAGTACTGCCAGATTGGACTGAAGGAGCTAGAGATAAATCCCTAGTGGCTCGGTCAGTAAAGAATCTGCCTGCAATGCGGAGACCGCCTTCGGTGTAGAAGACCTGGGTTCGATTCCTGGATTGGGAAGATCCCCTGGAGGAGGAAATGGCAACCCACACCAGTATTCTTGCCTGGAGACTCCCCATGGAAAGAGGACGCTGGCAGGCTACAGTCCATGGGGTCACAAAGAGTGGGACACAACTTAGTGACTAAATCACCACCACTCAGTGAAAAGAGGCATTTGAACTCACAAAATCCTACTCACAAGAAGTAGGCTAATAGGACTATTAAGCTACAAAGAGTACTGTCTTTCACTTAAAAAAAAAAAAAAAGGATCATTCAGGGGGTGAAACCAAGAGCTCAAAGGACAGGACCAATGAGAATGATTCCTAACACCCCTTTGCACTTCCCATTTTGCCCTTTTTTAACAGAACTATCTATAGCCTTCATCCTGTGCCTATATTCCACAGTTGTAGGTTGCAGGGACAAGGGGTGAATAAGTTGTCTCTCTAGTTTTAAAAATCCATCAATGTAGAGGAATTTTACCCAAAGTGTGCTTTCTGATTTGGATAACGAGATGCTGGACTCTGAACAGATGCTGTAATGAGAAATGGGATGAGACTCGTGGCTCCTCTTGGAAGGAGGTGGATGTATTTTGGGGGCTGGGGAGGACACGCAAGAGGATGTAAACCATTGGGAGCTAGATTATGGACAGTGACAAGCAAATTCTAAGATGATCCAGGGAGCCCTGCTTCCTGGCATTCATGTTCCACATTATCGCCTCCGCTAGAGTACAGCCTGGACCTGTGACTTGCTTTAGGCTAGAATATGGCAACAGAAATGAGATGTCGCTTCTGTGACCACATGACATAAGATCAGAACATCCATCTTGTAGCAGACTCTCTCCCTGCTGTCTTCACTGGAGTGAGCAGCCAGATTGGGGAGATCCTCATAACAAGGAGTTGAGGATAGTCTCTGGTCAACAATCAACTAGAAACTGAGGACAGCACCCAGCCAATGGCCAGCCAGACACTGAGGCCTTTAGCCTTAAAATTGTAAAGCACAGGATTCTGCCAACAGCCACGTGAGCTTGGAAGCAGTTCCTTCCCCCATCAGTCCTTGAGAATAAACAGACCACAACCCTAGCCTACACCCTGATGGCAGCCTGATGCGAAATCCCAAGCAAAATCCTAGCTAAGCCATGCCCAGACTCCTAATCCAGAAAAACGAGGAGCTAATAAACGTGATTTAAGTCTCTAAAGTTTCTAAGTTTATGGTAAATTGTCACACAGCAACAAATAACTAATACAGAGCTCAGTAAGCTAGCCTGGGCTTTCCAGAAGTCTACATGTAGAGCACAGTGCTCAGATCTCTATACTCAAGACCCCAGGGGGCTTCCAAAGAAGAGCATAGGCCCATTCCTCACAGAAACCTTAGCGTGATGGATATGTTTTTTATGCATATTGTTCACTATTCATTTACTCATTCATTCAACACAGACTTACTGAGCACCAACTACCTGCCAGGCACTGTTATTCTCAGGGCTAGTTTATAGTTATCAGTGAGGCAGATAAAGTCTGCCCTATTGAACTGACCTTCTAGAAAGGGGAGGTAAAAATAAGTTTAAAAATGTTAACAAATAAAAGGTAGTTTCAGGCTGCTGCTGCTAAGTTGCTTCAGTCGTGTCTGACTCTGTGTGACCCCATAGATGGCAGCCCACCAGGCTCCCCCGTCCCTGGGATTCTCCATGAGAAGCGAAATTCAGTAAATAAAGAGGACTATGAGATAGGAGTGATTCAGAAGAAGGGACTTGTTTATTTAGGTAGACCAGTCATGGGAATCCACTGATGAGATGACATCTAAGCAGAGAACTAAAACGTGAGAAGCAGCCAACAACACAAAGTACCGAGGGCAGAGGAAACAGCAAATGCAAAGGTCCTGAGGCAGAGCCAAGGAAGAAGATGGCAGCCAATGGAGCGAGGATCAATGAGTAAGGGAAGGGAGTAGCAGGCAAGAAGATCAGAGAGCCAGGTGGTGCCAGATAACTTGGCACCTTGCACACCACGCTTGGGAGTCTAGTCTTATTCCTAGTATATCAAGTAATCATGGAAAAGGTTTTGGGAAGAATATTGACATGATCTGATACTCAGAGCAATCCACTGCCTTTTCTTCAGGCTTTCTTTCACTTATCTGAATCAGTGATGTGTCATGGGATGGAAACAAACCATGAAGCTCATGGAGAAACCATACAAGAGACTTTGTAATGAATCCTTTAATCTCTCATAGTCCTATTTCTTTTATAGCCTGTACCTGAAGACTTACTGTCTTCCCAGGTGTTGCTGGGTGCAGCGCCAAACTTGGCAGGACTTCCATCGCTATGGGGATCCTCAAAGGAGGTCAGCCTGAGGTGATCCTGGTTGGTCCTCAGCGGCATGGAGACAATTTCAAGGAGATGCAGCCAGACGTGGTTATCAGGTGTACATCAAAGCATCGAGCCTTTCGTCCCCAGATGGTAACAGCAGAATGCAGTCTCTCCCAACCTATCTTTTGTGTCTCACCTTGGTTTCTTGTTTTTATCTCTCTAAAGAAAACAGTAAAAAATGCAGTGAGTTGTTCATGTAGGATATGTACACTTTTCTGCAAGGATGTGCATATGTGCTAAGTTGCTTCAGTTATGTCAGACTCTTTGCAACCCAGTGGACTTCAGCCCACCAGGCTCCCTGTCCATGGGATTCTCCAGGCAAGAATACCAGAGTAGGTTGCCATGCCCTCCTCCAGGCGATCTTCCCGACCCAGGATCAAACCCATGCCTCTTGTCTCCTGAATTGGCAGGTGGGTTCTTTAAAACTAGCACCACCTGGGAAACCCCATATTATACCTCAAGAAGCAGTAAAAATGAAAGGGTACATATAATTTCATAGTGAAAATAAAGCCTGCAAAATTGATATACTTTTTATTCATGAGATTTTAAAATGATTCTCCCCAGTGCTTCCCTTCCCTCTCCCACGGCTGTAATTTAGATGAACCGTTCATGCGGTGTTTTATGGATCTTCAGAGGTTTCTCCCTGTGATGATTCCTCATCAAATTAGCCATAAGAAGAGTACAGGACTCTACCCCCACAAGGATGCCTCCTGACCTTTGGATTTTCAGAGTCTGCAGAAGAAATAATGAAAGTTCTCCTCTCTCTCCTGACTGGCCCCTCTTGGGCTTCTCCAGGTGGTCCTTCCTGGATTGCTGAAGCTCCTGGAACAAGCAGCAGGCTTTCCAAAGAGACATGGCTACTCCAGAGTTGTAAGGAGGAAGTGAGTCCGTCTCTGAGATTCCACAAGCTCAATTTGTTCAGTCATAATCACTTGCCATTTCACATTGCTCATTATGTGAATTCGCTTTTGTCTGAGACACTCCAGGAGCTGAAGTGCAAGGGGGAACAGCGATAATATCCTTTTTGTGTCAGTGAAATAGCCTGTAAACGCCTCATTAACACCATCTGATGTTCAAATTTCCTCATTCAAGCAAACTAGAAGGCTTTCTGTGCCAGATTTCTTTCTAATCAGTGGCAGAGGTCAACTCCTGACCCCTGCATTCTCAGAATCTCAGAAAAACAATTATACACCTTGAGGGATATCAGCTCAACCCGTTACATCCTAATTCTTGACCGGGATGTGCTCTATCCATACATACGTAATCACTTTGGTCTGAAGAAAGCCCCGTTTATACCAACAGGCATGTCTCAACTTGCATTGGAGCTTGTTGTAGGTCTGCTCCACTGAGTTTTTGAAAAAAGAATGCACACTATTTTTTTGACCTATTTCTCAGACATTGAAACTTTGATTAAAGACAATTAAGCCTTTTTTTCATGATCTCTCTCCCCTTGAATACCTTTAGCTAATATTACCTATATTATGTCTGCAAGCTATCAGTAGTTGCTTCCACATGTCCAATTGCTTATGCCGTTATTTCTTGATTTGGAAATTCTACAAACATTGTCAAAGATTAAGCTTAATTTTGTACAACCTGTGTCTCCCCTCTCCCATCCTCCCAATATATCATTCTTTTAATTAAGTCAGTAATCAGGGATTGCATTAATATGAGTATGTAAATATTCTCTCTAGCCTAATAATAAACAGTGACACCATGTACTCCCTGATATGCACTGAAGGAGGAGCTTCATCTCTGAAGCAACCTGTCAATATCCTGAAATAATACCTCTGACTTCAACCTTATCATACGGAACCATCTGAAACCCCAAACTGAGGGACATTCTAAAACATAGCTTGCCAGTGTTGTTCATAAGCGTCAGTAATGAAAGATCAGGAAAGACTGGGGAAGTGTCACCAAGTTGAAGAGACTAAGGAGACGTGACAGCTACTTATAACGTGGAGAAATGAACTGGATGCTAGAAGAGGAAAGGGACATTAATGGGAAAACTGGTAAAATCTGAATAAATGCTGGATTTTAGTTGACAGCATCATATCTAGGATACTTGTGCCAAAGATAAATCTTCTTTGGTTATAGAAGATGGTAACATAAGGGGAAGATGGAAGAAGGGTATCCAGGAATTCACGGTCATATTTTTCAACTCTCATATAAGTCTAAATTTGACTCAAAATAAAAAGTTTTAAAAGTGAGTAAATAAAATTGAATGAAACTATGATTCATTTGAAAATAAGCTAACACATTACAAGTGTAATATTAAAGTGGCAAAATTAATGGCAGTGATATATAAATTACTGATGTGTGGGAAATACTTACCTGGCTTAGTACCATGCCTGATACATAGAATGTTTTGGGGTGGGGGAGGGAGAGAGTCATGTGTCTCCAAATTACAGCCCTTGAGGGAAAATCTGCTTTAAGAATATATGATCAGAATTCTGCTAGACCTCTTCATGCAGATAAAAATGGGAAACGTAGCAAAACTACAGAGACACACACACAGAGGAGAAAGGAAAACAGTTGGAAAGCACTGAAAGGCATATTCTGCAGGAAAGTCAACACTTGGGAAAAAAGGACGACACTGGGTAACTCTTCTGTTTTTATAAGTTTAGCCTGAGGGTCAATACTAGGTGAAGCAGGAGAACACAAATAGAACACAACAGAAAAACTGTTTTTCTGCCCTAAAGAACCACAGAGTGCAGGGCAGCCACAGCCATTGGAAAGTGAGGGTAATATCACAGAAAGGACAGCACTAGAGAGCAGAAACCAAAATTTTGTGTGTATGACCTAACTCAAATCTGACTAACACCTGACCCTCACATGCGTGGAACAAACTCCAGAGAAGGATAAAACAACTGAACGATGATATGAGCTACTTACCAAGAGATGGAATTTGTAGAGTCCCACCAAATTAGTTTTTGCTGCAACTAGTTAATACTCTTCAGAGAAATATTACACAATCCAGAGTTCCTATAACATAAAATTTAAAGTATACAAGAAAAAATTCAAATTTACTCAACATACAAAGAACCAGAAAAATAGGTGACAAATTCTCAAGAAAAAGACCATTAAGAGAGACAGGTCCCAGACATCGGAATTTGCAAAAAGAATCTTATGATAGCTATGATAATTATATACAATGATATTAAGAAAAACATACAATGAATGAAAAGATAGAAATCTCAACAAAGGAATAGACTCCAGAAAAGGAACCATGAGAAAATTCTAAAACTAAAAAATATAGTATCTAAAATAAAAATATTTGTTATATGAGCATAACAGTTAATAGAGATGACAGAGGAAAAAGAACTTGAGGAAGATCAATATATTATCAATTTAAAAAGCATTGAAAAAAGACATTTTTTTAAAAAATGAACAGAACATCCACTATGATGACTATAGATAACAAACAACAACAGAAAACAACTAGCATTAGCAATGAGGTAAAGAAATCAGAACCCCCATGCATTGCTCAAGGAGTGTAAATTAGTGCAGCTACTGTAGAAAAAAGTCTGAAAGTTCCTCAGAAAATTAATCATAGCATTGCCATATGACCCAGAAATTTCACTCCAACCTTATTTACTGAAAGAACTGAAAACATGTATTTAAACAAAAACTCATAATGATCACTCATCATAGCACTATTTACAATAGCCATAAGGTGAAAACAACCTAAATATCAATAAACTGATAATAGATAAATAAAATGTGGTATATCATACAATGAAACATGCAGCAATAAGAAGTACTGATGCATACAATATGAACTTCAAAAGGAAGATGCCAAGTGAGAGAAGCCAGACAAAAAGGTTACACATTATATGACTCCATTTATGTGAAATATCCAGAATAGGTAAATGCATAAAGACTGAAGGCTAATTTGTGGTTGACAGGTATTGGGAGGGAGGAATGGGAAGCGGTTACCTTAAGATTATGGGGTTTTCTTTTGGGATGGTGAAAATATTTGGAATGATATAGAAAAGAAAGCTGTACAATATCTTTAATGTACAAAATGTCAGTGAATAGTATATTTTTAAATGGCTAATTTTTAAAAGTAAATAAAATGATTAATTTTATGTGAATTCTATTTCAATAAAAAGATAATTTATAATAAAAAATGAACAGTACTTGTGATGTATGATACTATATCAAAGATTTAAGTACATGTGATTAGTGATGGACAGGGAGGCCTGGCGTGCTGTGATTCATGGGGTCGCAGAGAGTCAAACACGACTGAGCGACTGAACTGAACTGAACTGAATTAGTGTTCCAGAAGAAAGAGAATGGGATAGAAAAAAATATCTGAAAAATAACGATCAAAATATTTACCAAATCTGGTAATAGGTAAATATGTAGAGATTTAAGCAGCTCAGTGATCTCCAAGCATGATAAGTATGAAGCAAAACATGAGGCATATCAGAAGCAAACAGAAAACAAAAGATAAAGAAAAATTTTGAAAATAGCCAGAGATGTGCACAAAAAAAATAATCCAAGATGAATCATGAGCCTAAACATAAAAGCAAAAATTATAAAGCTTTCAAAGGGGATATATAAAAGAGTATAATTTGTACTGGCAGGGAGGGAGGAAAGGAAGCAGGAAGAGAGATTTCATAGGACACAAGAAACAATAATCATAAAAGAAAAAAGTTAAATTATATCTCATCAAAATTTAAACCTTTTGCTCATTAGGTATGGAGAAAATATTCACAAAACAGATATCTGACAAGGAATTATTATCCAAGAAACATAAAGATACCCTACAATTCAATAACAAAAAGGTCAACAACACAGTAAAGCAAAATGGGCAAAAACTTGAACAGACACTTCACAAAAGAAGATATACAAATTGCCAAAAACACATGAAAAAGGTGTTTAATATAATTAGTCATCAGGAGAATATAAACGAGAACTTCAGTAAAATATCTTTATATGCATTCACCAGAATGGCTAAAACTACTAAAAGTGACACCACTAAATGTTGGCAAAAATGTGGTGCAACCTTGTTGTTAAGTATGTGAAATGTCATATCCACTGTGGAAAATGGTTTAGTAGCATTTTTTATTATTGAGGTAAAATACACATAAAATTATTTACCATTTTGATCATTTTTACATATACAGGTCATTTGTACCCTTTACTGTGCAACCATCCACCAGCCATCCTCTTAACTCTTTTCATCTTTTAATGCTGGAACTCTGTACTTATTAGAAGATAAGCCCCATTCTTTACTCCTCTCGGCCCCAGCAACAACCATTACACTTTCCGTCTTTCTGGCTTTGATTCTTCTAAGTACATCGTTTAAGTGGAATCAAACACTATTTGCCTTTGTGTGACCGGCTTATTTTCATTTACTATAATGTTCTCAAGGTTCATCTGTGATGTATCATCTTTCAGAATTTCCTTCCTTTTTGAGGCTGAATAATATTCCATGTATACGCCACATTTTGCTCATCCAGCCATCTGCTAGTGGACACTTGGGTTGCTTCCACATTTCATCTATTGTGACTAATGATGGGTGTAAAAATAACTCTTTGAAGCCCTGCTTTTATTTCTTCTGGGTATATACTCAGAAGAGCAATTGGCAGATTATATGATATTTTTCGGAGAAGGCAATGGCACCCCACTCCAGTACTCTTGCCTGGAAAATCCCATGGATGGAGGAGCCTGGTAGGCTGCAGTCCATGGGGTCGCTAAGAGTCAGACACGACTGAGCGACTTCACTTTCACTTTTCACTTTCACACATTGGAGAAGGAAATGGCAACCCACTCCAGTGTTCTTGCCTGGAGAATCCCAGGGATGGGGGAGCCTGGTGGGCTGCCGTCTATGGGGTCGCACAGAGTCAGACATGACTGAAGTGACTTAGCAGCAGCAGCATGATATTTTAAATATTTTGAGGAACTTCCATACTGTTTTCCACAGCAGCTGTATCATTTTACATTCCCATCAATAGTGCACAAATGTTCCAGTTTCTCCACACCCTTGCCAGCTCTTCTTGTTTTCTGGTTTTTCGATAGTAGCCATCCTTATGGATATGAGGAGGTATACCTCATTGAAGTTTTAATTTGCAGTTTCCTAATGATTATGGCAGAAAGTGAAGAGGAACTAAAAAGCCTCTTGATGAAAGTGAAAGAGGAGAGTGAAAAGGTTGGCTTGAAGCTCAACATTCAGAAAACAAAGATCATGGCATCTGGTCCCATCACTTCATGGGAAATAGATGGGGAAACAGTGGAAGCAGTGTCAGACTATTTTGGGGGGCTCCAAAATCACTGCGGATGCTGATTGCAGCCAGGAAATTAAAAGACGCTTACTCCTTAGAAGGAAAGTTATGATGAACCTAGATAGCATATTAAAAAGCAGAGACATTACTTTGCCAACCAAAGTCCATCTAGTCAAGGCTATGGTTTTTCCCGTGGTCATGTATGGATGTGAGAGTTGGACTGTGAAGAAAGCTGATAGCCAAAGAATTCATGCTTTTGAACTGTGGTGCTGGAGAAAACTCTTGAGAGTCCCGTGGACTGCAAGGAGATCCAACCAGTCCATTCTAGAGGAGATCAATCCTGGGTGTTCATTGGAAGGACTGATGCTGGGACTGAAACTCCAATACTTTGGCCACCTCATGCGACGAGTTGACTCACTGGAAAAGACTCTGATGCTGGGAAGGATTGGGGGCGGGAGGAGACGGGGACGACAGAAAATGAGATGGATGGATGGCATCACCGACTCAATAGACATGAGTTTGAGTGAACTCCGGGAGTTGGTGATGGACAGGGAGGCCTGGCGTGCTGTGATTCATGGGGTTGCAAAGAGTCGGACACGACTGAGTGACTGAACTGAACTGAACTGAATGATTAGCGATGTTGAGTATCTTTTTATATGCTTGTTGGCCAGTTATTATCTTCCTTGGAGAAATATCTATTTAAATCCTTGCCCGTTTTTGAATTGGGATGTTTAGGTTTTTTGTCATCGAGTTTTTTTAAAGTTCTCTATATATTCTTGGTATTAACCCTTTTACAGATATATGATGTGCAAACATTTTCTCCCATTCACAAGTTGCCTTTTTACTCCGTGGATAGTATCTTCAGTTCAGTTCAGCCTCTTAGTCGTGTCCGACTCTTTGTGACCCCATGAATCACAGCACGCCAGGCCTCCCTGTCCATCACCAACTCCCAGAGTTCTCTCAAACTCATGTCCACAGAGTCGGTGATGCCATCCAGCCATCTCATTCTCGGTCGTCCCCTTCTCCTCCCGCCCCCAACCTTTCCCAGCATCAGAGTCTTTTCCAGTGAGTCAACTCGTCGCATGAGGTGGCCAAAGTATTGCAGTTTCAGCTTTAGCATCAGTCCTTCCAATGAACACACAGGATTGATCTCCTTTAGAATGGACTGGTTGGATCTCCTTGCAGTCCAAGGGACTCTCAAGAGTCTTCTCCAGCATCACAGTTCAAAAACATCAATTCTTCGGCAATCAGCTTTCTTCACAGTCCAGCTCTCACATCCATACATGACCATGGGAAAAACCATAGCCTTGACTAAACGGACCTTGGTTGGCAAAGTAATGTCTCTGCTTTTTAATATGCTATCTAGGCTGGTCATAACTTTCCTTCCAAGGAGTGTCTTTTTTAACTTCATGGCTGCAATCAGCAGTGATTTTGGAGCCCCAAAAAATAAAGTCTGACACTGTTTCCACTGTTTCCCTATCTATTTCCCATGAAGTGATGGGACCAGATGCCATGATCTTCGTTTTCTGAATGGTGAGCTTCAAGCCAACCTTTTCACTCTCCTCTTTCACTTTCATCAAGAGGCCTTTGAGTTCCTCTTCACCTTCTGCCATAAGGGTGGTGTCATCTGCATATCTGAGGTTATTGAGATTTCTCCTGGCAATCTTGATTCCAGCTTGTGCTTCTTCCAGCCCAGCGTTCCTCATGATGTACTCTGCATATAAGTTAAATAAACAGGGTGACAATATACAACCTTGACGTACTCCTTTTCCTATTTGGAACCAGTCTGTTGTTCCATGTCCAGTTCTAACTGTTGCTTCCTGACCTTAAGATGCACAATTTTTTTAATTTCATGAAGTCTAATTCGTCTATTTTTTGTTACCTGTGTCTTTGATGTTATGTCCAAGAAGTTGTGTCAAAGATTGTACAATATATACAATGAAACTTTTGTCCTACGTTTCTTTCCAAGAGTTTTCATTATTTTGCATCTTACATTTAGGTCTTTGATTCATTTTGAGGTTATTTTTGTATATAGTGTTAGATAAGGATCCAACTTCATTCTTTGAAGTGTGGGTATCCAGTTTTCCCAGCACTGTTCTTTGAAAACACTTTCCTTTCCTCATCAAATGGTCTTGGCAACCTTGTCAAAAATCTTTTTACCATATATGAGTTTCTTCTGGGTTCTCTATTTTATCCCATTGCTCTATATAGCTTTATGCCAAAACCACCAGTTTTTATTAATCTAGCTTTATAGTAAGTTTTAAAATCAGAGTGTGTCCTCCAGTTTTGTTCTTTTTCAAAATCGTTTTGACAATTCATGCTCCTTTGAGATTCCATATAAATTTTAGAATGGATTTTAATTTCTGCAAAAAATCCTTTTATCAATCAATCATTATCATATGGGATTTTGATAATGATTACATTCTATCTGTAGATCACTTCAGCAGTATGGACATTTTGCCAATAATAAGTAATCCAATCAGTAAACGTGGAATACGTTCCCATTTATGTCTCAATTTCTTTCAGCAATGTTTTGTAGTTTTCACTATACAAGTCTTTCACCAAGGATTTTATTCTTTTTGATGCTAATAGTATATGGAATTGTTTTGTAATTTCCTTTACAGTTTGTTCATTGTATATAGAGATGAAAGTGATTTTGGTGTGTTGACTTTGTATTCTGCTACTTTATTAGTTGCAACAACTTTTTGTGGAATCTTTAGTTTTCTACATGTAACATCATACTGCAAACATTTCCAATTTGGATGGTTTTTCTTTTCCTTGCCTAATTGCTCTGAATAGAACTTCCAGCACTATGTTGAATATAAGTAGTGAAAAAGTGGGTATCCTCACCTTCCTCCTTATCTTAGATGAAAAGCTTTCAGTCTTTCACCATTGAATACAATTTTTGTTATGGAGTTTTCACATGTGGCTTTTACAATGTTGAGGTAATTTCCTTCTATTCCTATTTTGTTGAGTGTTTATCATGAAAGGGTGTTGAATTTTCTCAAACACTTTTTCTGCATAAGTTGAGATGACTATGTTGGGGTTTTTTCCCTTCATTTTGATGATGTGGTACATTATATTGACTGATTTTTTTATGTTGAACCATCCTTGCATTCCAGGAATAAATCCCATCTAGTTATGGAGGATAATGCTTTTAATATGCTGCTGAATCTGTTTTCTAGCAATTTGCTGGACATTTTTGTATCAATGTCTATAAGGGATATTTGTTTTTGGTATCAGGGCTATACTGACCTGATAGGAATGAGTTAGGAAGTGTTCCCTCCTCTTTGATTTCTTGAAAACATTTGAGAGGCATTGGTATTGCTGCTGCTACTGCTGCTAAGTCACTTCAGTCGTGTCCGACTCTGTGTGACCCCATAGACGGCAGCCCACCAGGCTCCCCCGTCCCTGGGATTCTCCAGGCAAGAACACTGGAGCAGGTTGCCATTTCCTTCTCCAATGTGTGAAAGTGAAAAGTGAAAGTGAAGTCGCTCAGTCATGTCTGACTCGTAGCGACCCCATGGACTGCAGCCTACCAGGCTCCTCCATCCATGGAATTTTCTAGGCAAGAGTACTGGAGTGGCTTGAAATTGCCTTCTCCGGGCATTGGTATTAACTCTCCTTTAAATGTTTGGTAGAATTCATTAGTGAAGCCACCTGGGCCAAGATTTTTGTTGGGAGGTTTTTGATTACCAATGCAATCCTCTCACTAATTCTAAGTCTATTCAGATTTTCTATTTCATGGTGATTCAATCATTTCATCTAGACTACCCAACTTTTTTTTTTTTTTTTTTGGCAAACAAATGTTCACAGTGCTCTTAGAATCAGCAAAGATATCTCCACTTTCATTTCTGATTTTTAGTAATTTGAGTCTTCTTTTACTTAGTCCCTCTGGTTAAAGGTTTGTTAATTTTCCTGGTTTTTTCAAAGCACCAACTTTTGGTTTCATTTTTCTCTGTTTTTCTATTCTCTATTTCTGCTTAATAATCTTTATTACTTCCATTCTTCTGCTGTGGGTTTAACTTTTGGGTTTAATATTCATCAAACATAATTTTTTCAGGTTACCATGTGTCAGTCACACTTTATGCTATTTTACATATACTGCCTAATAGAATATAACAATACTGAAAAATAAGTACCACTTTACAAATGAATTTGAGGCTTAGCTCAGTTTTCCCAAAGTCACACTGTTGATAAATGTCAGAAGTCAAATGATCCCAGGGGTCTCTGTCTTCCAAGTCCATGGTCATCATCTTGGGTGACACTGGCTGAAGACACCTTGCCTGAAGAGCTTTAGGGAGGACAAAGTGGGCTGTGACTGATATCCATCCTGGTTCTGAGGCCCCGTATCATATGGTAGCAGCAAAATTTGACTCAAATCATATAATTAATTCAGCCTGTGAACTAAATGAGACAATAAAGATGTAGAAAATGGGAACAACAGAGGATGGGCAAAACTCTGGACAGAGGTAATCAGTTAACATTGGTCCAGTCAATCAATGAATGTACATGACTTTTAATGGTCTTTTTGGTACGGGGAGTAGCATATAGGTATTCGTTTCTTAAAGTCTTCCTTGTCAAGAATATACAATGAACATGTATCATAATCAGAAAAATAAAATCAAATTTTAATTCCCCTAATCCCATAGTCTTGGTCAACTATTCCATACTTAGTCTCGGCTTAAACAAACAAACAAAATCTGGATTATACATTTGTTTTGCTTCATTATAAGACAGGAAGCAATGTTATAGAAAAAATTAGATCTTCCATGGAAATCAACTCATATTTCTATGAACCCTAAAATTCTTTGTTACAAGTTTCTTCTTGGTAAGTAACTTACCAAGGTGATCTTCAGATGTAAAATTGGCATGCTTTGAAATACAAAACTACTGAATGTACAAGGATTTTTTTTTCCCCTCCCAACTTAGTTTAACTGAACATGAAACATTAACTAGTTAACTCTATATGGTTCCAAATCTAATTAGCCAAGAGGGTTCAGTTCAGTCGCTCAGTCGTGTCCGACTCTTTGCAACCCCATGAATCACAGCAGGCCAGGCCTCCCTGTCCATCACTAACTCCCGGAGTTCACTCAAACTCATGTCCATTGAGTCGGTAATGCCATCCAGCCATCTCATTCTCTGTCATCCCCTTCTCCTCCTGCCCCCAATCCCTCCCAGCATCAGAGTCTTTTCCAGTGAGTCAACTCATCCCATGAGGTGGCCAAGCCAAGAGGGTAAACCACACCTAAATCAAATGGTTTACAAAGTATCCCATGGTTAGGTACAGATGACATTCCTCTCATCACATAGAGATGAGGCCCACATCCCCTGCACTTGTATCTGAGCAGACTTTGTCACTGTTTGAGCAACAAAATATGACAGAAATCATGCTGTGACAGTTCCTGGGCCCAGGTTTTAAAGAATTGGCAGTGTCCACCTCCTGTGGATTAAAACACTCATTCCTAGTTGTCATACTTTGAGGAAGTAAAGGAAGGCACCCCCAAAAGGAGGTCTGTGTCAAGAACTGAGGTCTCTGGCTGAACCCCAAGTCAATAGCCAGCACCGACTGGCCAGCCATGCAAGTAAGCCATGTTGGAAGGGAGTTCTCCTGTCCCCCTTGATAAACTCAAGCTGACACTTGAATAGCAAAGACAAGAATTCTCGCCAAGTCCTGCCTACATTGTACATTTGTGAACAAAATAAATAACTTCGATTGTGCCACCAAATTTTGGGGTATTTGCATATCCAGCAATAGACCCTGGAGCCCACCCTAATTACAAACTGATTTTCTCAAGTTGAAAGCCTGAACATACCAACCTGTCTCACATTTAAACTGATCAAATCTACTATTTGTATGGTTCAAAAAGGTCATGGAGGTCAGAAACAGATGAACAAACACACATAGCCAGGCACCTGAAAACTCTTCACTGCTTCTTTATTAGGATGCACCCACAGTACAGAACCTCTCACACATCTGTGAAAGGGGAAGGTTACATTTTGCTTTGGGAGCACCTTCATTTTTGTTTCTGTTACCACTTTGAAGAAAGTAAATCATTTCCAAAGAAAGACATTTTAAACTCCAAGTGTTTTAAGACTCAGCTTGCATTTTGTTGTGTTTGAAAAGGAAGTAGCATATTTTAGCCAGTGCAAGAGGATTGTTTTGTGGCCTTTTAACTTTCATGTGGATCAGAAGTCTTCACTGTCTGGTTGAACCAGTCTATATATGCAAATTTTCATATCAAAAATGTCTCATATTTTTTACCTCTACCCACAAACAGATGCTGTTTAAACACACACACACACAAAACTAAATTTAAAACCAGTCATGAACCACAGCATTTCTAACAGGGAAAATGAACTTTTGCTGCCCTCTCCTGCTAAAACAATGAAATACTAAAATACCAAAAGATGTATGAAGCTAAAGCGAAATCCTCAAACCAAAAGCAATGGACATGTCATTCTCATTATACCTCAATCAAAAATCAGACAACAACCAGAAAATGTATTGGTAATACTTATATTTGAAAGTTCCCCATTGATACATGAGGTCTGGATTACAACTTATATACAATAAGTGATTTCCAAAAAAGTAAAGAAAAGAGAAGGGAAAGAAGGAAAGATGGGGAGGGAAGGGAAGGAGTGGGGTAGAAAAGGAAACCTATATTCATAGACGTCATAATCTGGGATGTTTATTTCCAAGAGAGATGCTACTGCTGCAGTCGTGCACAAGAAGCAGCACAGATTAACACTCCACTAGATTAAAATCTGCTCCGCTTTCTCTCAAGATGCACCATCCTTTTAGAGTTTCAAAATTAAATACTGAGAAATATAAAATGCGTTCCCAATATAGCTACTACAAAAATTCTTTGTGGCTCATTCCTTAACTCCACTCAGAGAAGCAGCTGAGCCAGAATATAAAAATAAAAATATCGATGTGCAAATAAAGTATCACTGATCATGTCCAGTGCCACCTTTTTTGTTCTAGGTGACTGTCACTTTGTCATAACATTGGTAACAGCATCAAAAGAGAGAATCTCTTTATTTCTTGGGCCAGGTCAGTGCATCCAAATTGAAGGGGAAAAAAACAAAACAGAAGGGGAAAAAAAACACCTCTGAACACTTAAAAATGCCAATAACATCCATACATCTTCCCTTTCCCACCCACCCGCCCCGGCCCCCACAAAAAAATAAAAAAGCTTTTAAAGCTCTAAATATACTTTTTTCTTTCCATAGTGTGATTGAGCCTAGGGCTATACATTTAAGTATAGCAGGTGCATTTATAAGCAATTCCTGGCTCTGCACCCTGGACTGTCCCACGCATAGAAGGAGGTACAAAATAAATTAAACCCTTCCATTTAGGCAAGTGAGCCCAAGATGAAGGAGTATAACCCTGCTTGTGAGTATCCAGAGGCATTGAGGGTATTACTTATATCTCAGTTTTTTTTTTATTTTATTTTATAAAAAACAGATGTTAGGGAGAGCAAAATATAATAAAATTTCAAAGGACGAAAAGTAAACACTGAGGAAAAACAACTGGGGACACTTGCACAATGAGAAAAGGAATGCATGCTTGATTCAAAGTATGAGATGGGTCAATTCACTCACATGGTTGTTCTAGGCCCACAGCCTAAGGCCTCAGCATCCTTCTAAACCACAGGGTTTTGTTTTCGTTTTTTGTTTTTCTTCCAGAGACACTCTTAATCCTACCCCTGAAACCAATATGGTAGGGATAAGGTTGGAGTGATCATCACTCACTAACTACAATATTTGCTATTTAAAAAATATATTTATATATAGTTCTGGAAATTAGGAAGCAAACAAAATATAACACAAAGATGCATTTGTCACAATTAACTCGAGTTGCAGCAACAGCAGAAATGTGGGAAAGGACAGAGAGGGCTGCTGCAAATGCAGCAAGTACGTCCTTAAATATGTCACATAGTGCAACAGTCAGGTTACCTCAGTTACTCTGCGTCACTGGATACAACATGACAAATGTCACATTGTCACTTTCGGTTAAAATAGAAAAGACAGTGTTTCTTCTCAGAAGTTGCCCTATGAATTTTAGACATATATCTATAATAGCTTCTTTAAATATGTCTAAAATTTGGCTTTATTCTTCTCAGTTTGGAATGCTCAACATACGAAATTGACATCAAGGATATCGGTACAGCTTTCACCTTAACTCTGAGGACAGGGCAAGGTGCAATAAAGAATCCTGGTCTTTCTCATTTCAAATGACTGCACTTCACTCTAACAGGCAGAGATACAGTTCATGAACCTGTGACCTTGACAGCAAACAAAAGTTCACATTGTCAAAATTAAATATAAAACAAAGTCAAAACTCATGGGCTAAAATCAAAAGGGCTGAAGGAGATGGTTTGTTACAAATTTATTTTTATCTTTAGCATTTGAACTTGCACCTTTGCTCCAGCACTTTTAAAGTAAGTTCTTTCATCTTTGGCAGCCTCTGCCAGCTTTACATTGAATCCCCATTAAAGTTCTTTAAAAAAAAAAAACAACTATTAATTCCACTAAACCATGTTGTGTTTGATATTCCATATGACTCTTTTACTGCTGTTTCTTTTTCAGAATTAACAATGCCAAGTTTTGTTTTTGTTTTACAAAGTTATTGAGATGACAATGTCCATAATTGGCTGGCTTTTTATGCACAAACTGTGACCTGATAATCCTGAAACACTTGATAGGGGAGAAAGGTCAGCGGTTCCTTTTTTTTTTTCCTTTTTTCTTATAAAGAATAAAACTGCATATTCTATCTTATATTTTAAATGGAAGGAAGAAAATATACAAGCCCATATTGAGACCATATTTCTAATAAGAGCAACAACAGTTCATATGTTCCTGTTTGCCACTATCACAATTCAACACATGAACGCAGAACCAGCTCCATATCACAAATACTGCTGGAAGGGATGCTTTAGGATTATCAACTCACTGCTGCCATGTCCGCAACAAGCAAAAGCATCCTGGAAATAAATCCCAAAACACACATCTTTCAGTACATGACAATGCAAATGCATTAGGTTAAGTACACAACGTACACAAGTTTTATCAGCATTTTACCTCCCCAAGATGTAAGATTCCTCTTTCAAATACAAAGCAGAGAGCCAGTAAGATATATCTATAATACAGCCCTAGATTTTCTAGTTTTTTTTTTTGTTGTTTTGTTTTCTTAAACAATTTGGTCACAATGCACCTTTGATATAAAAGCATTTTTAAATTTTATTATTAACACTCAGGACATTAGGAATTTCCAGATTTTTTTCAGTAGCATTTGTAGAACCACTTTTGGTAACAAATACAGTAGTTAGGAATACGCATCCAATTCAGAATGCATAATAATGTTTATCCTGAATCCTTTCTGGCTAAAAACAGGGCTGGCGCTGTGATGGGATATAGAACGAGAATCTACAAAAAACACTGTAATATGTTTGTTTGTTTGTTTTCCCCAGAGGCTACATCCTCTTTTTGCTGGAATACTTTATAAATACATATTAAAAAGTAAGGCAACAACTCCAAACAGTCCAAGCTGTTTGCTCAACTCTGTTTCCAATTAGATTCACAATCCTGGCAATCAATTTCATGGTTGTACTGTTCAGTGTTTGTCTTTCTTATTTCCAAATGGTCCGAAAGGATGTCTCCTGACATTTCTAAAACATCTCTGGTATGTGTGTTCGATGATGTACATAACTAATACTGGTCAGGTACTGAACCCTATCTTGTCCCAGTGCCTGTTTTCAAAGGATTCAAGACATTGATCTGGATTCACCATAAACTCATGCGTGAATCCAAAATTCCCTTCCCTACTATGTTTATCACCTGTTCTCTTTTACTCCTAATTTTAAAACTAAAGGAGTACCAGGACTACCTGGTTACTGGAAAGATGTTCATTCCAGTAAACAAAACTTTTAACACGGGACCTTTATACTCATAGCCCCATTCCACATTCAACTCATGAAGATGTGCAAAAGGAAAAGATGTCAGATTACAGTCAAGTTATCCAGAGGAGGATGTTATACAAACTTATAAGGAAATGACAGTCTTTTTTTTTTCCTTCCTTTACTATAAATACATTTAACAGCTTAGCAGAAAGACAAGCTAAATTTAAGATTGTTCACATTTGAAAATTGTTTCATACTCTCTGCTAATGATAAATAAGGAGCTCCCAATAATGGAATTTTAATATAGCAATTTTATCAACAGATCTCTGAAGACTGCTTTTTTTTTTTAAAAGAGGGTTAGAACAATAATTACGTTTGCCAAGTTCTGAGAAGTCCATCTACTGTCCAAACTTTGGATTGAAGTCCTTATTTTTTTTTTCCTTTACTTAGAGACAGGTATATACAGTGCTGTTGTAATAATGAAACAAATGTGAAATCTACTGTAAAGTTGCACAATACAGAAAACTGTTGCTCCATCTTCTACTACATAAATGTGTGACTCCACAGGTTAGTAATGTTGTTGTCGTTATTTTTGTTAAGTTGGAATTATCCCATCACGTCTAAGACCTCTCTTTAACTCCAGATCCTCCAGTTTTTTCCACAGTTCTTCACGTTCCTTTTCTTTCTTTTTCTCACTGGGGAAAAAAAAATTGAATATAAGGTAAACAACTGAGAAAGTTTAAAAATATTATCCAACAATAACTGCCCCTTTGACATACTTTAACCCAGTTTTTAAAGATCTCTGAAAACTCTGGCATTAAACTTTAGGTGTTTCATCTTTTTGGTTTTCTACTCTTTTTTTTTTTTCCTTGACACATATCTAGAAACAACATAGAGTAGGACATGACAAGAATATTTTTAGATTTCATTTCACATTAATATTCCTTTCAGTACACTTAGCTTAATAAGGAAGATTAACTTCAAAATACCAAGAAAAAAAATGATCAACATTTATAAGTATGTTACCCTAAATCCAATGGCATATTAGTCATTTTTACTTTGGGTCTAGTTCAAATCTGATTTTCTTTTTCTCTCTGAATAGTTTCTCAAAAGGGTTGCTAGAGATGACACTGATACAGAGAACGTAGTAGGTCAAGAAAACATACCTCCTCTTTATTACGGTCCATTTTTTCTACATTTATGTATGTAAAGTCTTTAGCAGAATCTTATTCTTAAAAATATCAAGCCACAGAAACCAAATTATGAATTTATTCTATATCTATATATAAAATTAAACATCCTTTCTTCTATAATTTCAGTTTTAATTCTCAACAGAACTTTGTTAATATTATCAGTTATTAAATTTTTAATCTTCCAAGCCTTCGAATTTGGCTCAATATCAATTTGTGACTTACAGACTTCGGATTTCACTGTTTGGTTAAAATTTTCCCAAAAACTAGATGTTCAAAATAGGGTAAACAAATTTTATTTTGCCAAGGACATTTTTAGATTACCATACTTTTATAAAAGAAGTTAACTTTAATATCAATGAAGTAGTAAGTATGCAATCCAGGAATACATGGCTACACTATAAATTCATATTTATTAAAAATAACTCACTACACTGTTCCTAGTTTCTTCACGTTGTGATGAACCAGGAAACAGCACACCTGATAATATTTGTGAATCCATAATTCAGATAATTCCTAAAAACAGGAGCTCTACTTTACTCGGGAAGAATTTGACTTCACTTAGTAAGACTTTTGTACTTCACTGTAGTACAGTATATTTATTCAGGGAAGGAAATTCACATAAGTGAAATGTATATATAATTCCACTGCCTTATATTTTTTTAGTCATTACCAGTTTTTTAAGTTGTACTGATTATCTACAGCAACAGAAATTAATCTTCATCCCCCTCCGCCAAAATACCTCCAGAAATATCTAAAGATTTTTACATCCCCATTCCATCATTTTATAATTAGTATTTTGGCAATTTAAGCCTTGTTTACTGCAACTAGTTTTAACTGGCTCAAATACACTTGATACAATATGAATTTTAGTAGTCATAATTGTTTCTCAAACAATTACCTACTTGGTAACTTTGACCTTGAAAAATTTTATTTATAGGGCAATAATTCTCTAACCATTAAGGATCCTAGATACATAACTGCAAAGCAAAACTGTTTGGTAAATTATCACTTTTGGTTTCTCAGTACAATTTGGGGATTAACACTCAGTTCAGTTCAATTCAGTCGCTCAGTCATGTCCGACTCTTTGCAACCCCATGAATCACAGCACACCAGTCTAAAGACTGATTGCGTTATTTATTTATTTATTATTGGCTGTGCTGGGTCTGCACTGCTGTGCAGGCTTTCCTCTAGTTGTGGTGAGTAGGGGCGACTCTTTGTTTTGGTGGAACAGGCTTCTCAGTGCAGTGGCTTCTCCTGTTGCAGAGCACAGGCTCCAGGCACTCGGGCTTCAGCAGATTCAGTGTGTGGGCTCAGTCACTGTGATTCGGGCTCTGGAGGACTGGCTCAGCAGTTATGGCACACGGGCTTAGTTGCTCAGTGGGACGTGGGCTCTTCCCCGACCAGGGATCAAACAGGTTTCCCTTGCACTGCAAGGCAGATTCTTAAACAATGGACTCCCAGGGAAGTCCAACATTAGATCTAAATAAATATTATCATAGAATATTCATTTGCCGGCTGAGTTTCAATGCATATTGATCTTTTTACTTGGAAGAGGAGGAAGATGAGGAAGATAGTAAGCAAGGGCTCTAGAGACTTTATTCAACTAAAAAACAGCTTCAATGTTAGGTTCTTATTGCCCTAATTTGCAGTTTAAATGAAGAGCTGACATGATTAAACATTCATAATCTTGTTACTGAGGCATTTTACCAGTCTTTGATCAAGAGTTGTACAGCGATCAATGCAGTCTACCCTATGTGGCTTTTCTTCTAGGTAAACTTTTTGCTGAGTTATCATACATCTTTTATACTGACAGCTTTATCTTCAAAAACCCTAAATATTTCTGATATAGCTTCTGTCACTCCTATTCTTTCCCACTTTTCTCTCTCCCTGTAGGTGGCAGTTTAAAACTTCACTATGCTGTCATACTAGGGATAATGTCAAACTCCCTGTTACAATTTCACAGAGCACTAATGTTGACATATGTATCCATCAGCGTTAGTTACTTATTCTACCCACCATTTTCAGACTTGTAATACTTAAAATAATGTTGATCTGAACTGCAACAGTTACTAAGTTCTTGCCTTCTAGAAATAAATCCTCTTTTCATTTCTTGTCGGGATTCTTTGTGACCCATCCACTGTAGCCCACCAGGCTCCTCTGTCCATGGCGATTCTCCAGCTAGGAATACTGGAGTGGGTTGCCATTCCCTCCACCAGGGGACTCTTCCCAACCCAGGGATCGAACCCAGGTCTCCCACACTGCAGGTGGATTCTTTACCCTCTGAGCCACCAGAGAAGCTCTTGTCAACAATACCAAATAAATCTCTTTAGTCTCTTTTTCTCTTCCTAGATCCATGGAAAAACTAGTATTTCCATCTACTAAGTATACCTTTGTATTGCTCATTAGACAAAATACTAGTTTTTATTTTATTTATTTTTTTACTGGAGGCTAATTACTTTACAATAATATATTGGTTGGTTTTGCCATACATTGACATGAATCCACCCTGGGTGTACATGTGTTCCCCTTCTTGAACCCCCCTCCCTAGACAAAATACTAGTTTTTAAATAATCCTTCTGTCATTAAGAAAGTCCACTCACTATAAATCACTTTTAAAACACCAGACTGTCATAGTCAGCTTCATAGTGTCTGTTTTCTGTTAATTATCTTTTTCAAGAGTCTGGCCTATTTAGTTTAAATGATAAATGATCATAAAACAGTTTTGAAATTCAATAAAAATGAACGAAATTAATTCAAATGATTTGAATATTTTAGAAATAGGTCTTCAGTAGTCTTAATGGATTTCTACAGATTTAATTCTTATTCACGGAGAAGGCAATGGCAAGCCACTCCAGTACTATTGCCTAGAAAATCCCATGGATGGAGGAACCTGGTAGGGTGCAGTCCGTGGGGTCGCTAAGGGTCGGACACAACTGAGCGACTTCACTTTCACTTTTCACTTTCACACACTGGAGAAGGAAATGGCAACCCACTCCAGTGTTCTTGCCTGGAGAATCCCAGGGATGGGGGAGCCTGGTGGGCTTCCATCTATGGGATCACACAGAGTTGGACACGACTGAAGTGACTTAGCAGCAGCAGTAGCAGTAGCAATTCTTATTCAACTAGGAAAATAAAAATGGGTTTTTAATTACTATAAAAAGAAGGATATTATGTACAATGCACTCTTTAATGGTATATCACAGTATGAAAATTTGCCCTGTATTTCCTTCACTTAAATAACATTTTTTAAAACTCCAGGAGTTGGTGATGGACAGGGAGGCCTGGCGTGCTGTGATTCATGGGGTTGCGGAGAGTCAGACACAACTGAGCGACTGAACTGAACTGACTGAAAGATTTTAAGTTTGAAACATGGAGGGTTATTATAAATTTAATGATTTGAAACTACAAATATAGTAAATTTTAAAAGTTCTTTAAGTCTGGTACAACATTTCCAATAACTGATTTTTACCTCAAAGTGGTATTAAAAAAACTCAAGTCTCTTCTCTCTACTATTAAACACTTTTTCTAGTCCATAAATTTGCTCTTATATACCACATCCTGGTAATTTTTTTAAAAATCACTATAACGATCCTCTATCCCCTGCCACCAAACCTTTCCCTTCACTTCTCCTTTTATCTAAAATCCAAGTAACACAAAAAATCAGGATAAGGTGCAAGGGAACCACAGACAGTTTTTCTCAGGAGGTTTAGCCAGGTCCTGAGTATGAACAACAGACTGAGTATGAACAACGGACTGGTTCCAAACAGGAAAAGGAGTGCGTCAGGCTGTATACTGTCACCCTGCTTGTTTAACTTCTATGCAGAGTACATCATGAGGAACGCTGGGCTGGAAGAAGCACAAGCTGGAATCAAGATTGCTGGGAGAAATATCAATAACCTCAGGTATGCAGATGACACCACCCTTATGGCAGAAGGTGAAGAGGAACTCAAAAGCCTCTTGATGAAAGTGAAAGAGGAGAGTGAAAAGGTTGGCTTGAGGCTCAACATTCAGAAAACAAAGATCATGCCATCCAGTCCCATCACTTCATGGGAAATAGATGGGGAAACAGTGGAAACAGTGTCAGACTTTATTTTTTTGGACTCCAAAATCACTGCAGATGCTGATTGCAGCCATGAAATTAAAAGACGCTTACTCCTTGGAAGGAAAGTTATGACCAATCTTGATAGTATACTAAAAAGCAGAGACGTTACTTTGCCAACCAAGGTCCATCTAGTCAAGGCTATGGTTTTTCCCGTGGTCATGTATGGATGTGAGAGTTGGACTGTGAAGAAGGCTGATCGCCGAAGAATCGATGCTTTTGAACTGTGGTGCTGGAGAAGAATCTTGAGAGTCCCTTGGACTGCAAGGAGATCCAACCAGTCCATTCTAAAGGAGATCAATCCTGGGTGTTCATTGGAAGGACTAATGCTAAAGCTGAAACTGCAATACTTTGGCCACCTCATGCGACTAGTTGACTCACTGGAAAAGACTGATGCTGGGAAAGGTTGGGGGCAGGAGGAGAAGGGGACGACCGAGAATGAGATGGCTGGATGGCATCACCGACTCTGTGGACATGAGTTTGAGTGAACTCCGGGAGTTGGTGATGGACAGGGAGGCCTGGTGTGCTGTGATTCATGGGGTCGCGGAGAGTCGGACACAACTGAGCAACTGAACTGAACTGAACTGAGTATGAACACTGGGATCCTTGAAGGTCTATGGTTTTATAATATACACAAAGCTGACATTTTCTTCTGGATGAGAAAAGTCAACCCAGCGGTTCAACTACTAACTAGCTCTCCAGACTTTCCTCAACCTCTCCAAGTACATCAAGTCAGGGTCTGAATATTTGTGTGCCCCCAAAATTCACATGTTGACATCCTAAACCCCAGAGTTTATGGTATTAGTAGGTGGGGCCTTTGGGGTGATTAGGTCATTAGGGTGGAGCCCTCATGAATGGGATTAGAGCTTTTATAAAAAAGACCCCACAGAGATCCCCTGCCCCTTCCACCTTGTGAAGACATAGTGAGAAGGTACCAGCTCTGAACCAGAAAGAGGGCCCTCATCCAACTCTGGTGGCGCCATGCTCTTGGGTTTCTGGACTCCAGAACATTGTTGTTGTTTGGAAGCTACCCACAAGATACTTATAATGTGGTATAGCAGCCCACACAGACCACATCTTTTGGAAAGTTGAATATACCGAATGAGAAATAACAAAATTGAAACATCACGTAAATGAAATCAAGAAAGACCCATGAAACCAGAAGCATTTATTATAATGAGTTCAGCTGTTTTCTGCTCCCAATACTCTTTACCACCTTGTTCTTTTCACTGCCCTCTAAATCACAGGAATGTGCTGGGTTCTAGTATAGAAAGTTAAGTTCTGGGTCAAAGAGCTAAACAAAAACCATGCCCCGTCTCTCTTGCTGCTGGAGTGAAGGACAAATCAGCCCCATTCTAGTTCAGAATGGGAGTGAATCCAGATGGCTATCGACCTGATGGTCCCCTTATGTGGGCCTAAAACACCAGTTATGCTCCAGGCTTCTAACCTGGATGCAGAAGAGAAACATTAGGGAAGGGGGAAGGAGGAAAGCAGCCTTTACCAAAATGACACTTCGTTACCCAGTGGCACACTAATAAAGACACAGCTAATGCACACGCAAAAATGAATATGGAAATAAATAAAATCGTGCTGCTTAGGACTTCAGGTACACCGAGGCAAATTCAGCAAAGAGCAAGGAAAGAACTCAATAGTTTTATGCACAGCTGACAAAAAAGCTTTAAAAAGTTACCGCTGACGATCTGACTTGTATGTGGCTGTCAGCTCATCAAACATGGTGCTGTTCATTTCCATAAACGCCTTCAACACATTGTACACTAACGCCACAATAGCCCTGGAAGCACAGAGAGAAAGGAACGTGTTGGTTAGTCCTATGTAATGGGTTGCTGCCCGAAGAAAATGGATGTACAACCTTCACCTGAATGAGCTCCTCACACTGCACAGTCTCCGTCCCTTTTTGAGTTGGAACAACTAGAGATGACCCACAGTTCATTTCCACATGAAGAGAGCTAATTCTTTAGACAAGAGATCTTCTGAGGGGTTGGCAGGATGAGAAAAAGGAAATAGAATTCTGCCCTTCTAATCACTGGTACCCAGAACAGACTTGCCTATGGGCGTTTGTTAATTTCAATTAATAAAAAGGCAAGTATAAAAATAAAGCAACTTCACCCTAAAAATGAACACTTGTGGCAAGACCAACCTTTGAGACCTGAATTTGCATAGAATTTTATTTTTAACGTGATAAAATACATAATTCATCAAAATCAAAGGCTGTTTCCATGGTAACAAATTTTATATATCTATAATTCATATTCAAAGATGATACCAAGCCCCCCTGTACATTGGGCAGCTTAATATGAGTTACATTTCTGGTGGTGATTTGCATCGGTCCTCTTGCTGACTCAATGCATAGGCTGAAGGTAACTGGCTAGCTGGTGATGGCTGCTATCAGCAATGGAACACTAAACAGCTCAAAAGCCAAATGGCTGCCCATGCTTATCAAGTCTAAGAATAAGCTCTTGGCAATGTGAGGACTCTGCCATGACAAGCTTAGTATCTTCAAACTAGAATCTAAATAACACTTCCCTGTGCAAAACTATATACAACATTTCTTCCATTTTGTGTGTTTTCCAACACCACTGAAAAAGGCATTCCTTGGGTTTCAAGTTTCTAAAACATTTATAAGTGGATTTAGTGTGCTGCTTCTGCCCTGTGTTCATTAAAAGAGAAACTTTAGCTGTCTTTTGTTGAAAAGAAAGACCTTCTCAGATACGACAGTGATGGAGCCGTGATGGAGAAAAGGCAAACACAGTCTGCTGAGCGGTTAAGGACACATGCCAGAACCACTCTCTAGGTTCTCAAGAGGCTGTCTACATACTGAGATCTAACTGTTTGCCAACTCTTCTATTTTTATAAGCTTTAGTCACAAATTTGACAATGAGAAATTTATTTTACAGTTGTATGCAAAACTTGTAGACAAACATACTATAGAAATACTGAATTATATTTGATTTTTAATGCCACATTCAATTTTCTTTCTATGTCATAGAGAAATATGTAAAGTCATTCAAATACAGAATGCTTTAACTTTCATTAAGAGGAGATGACAAAAAACATTCAAAAATGTTTTTTCCCTCTACAGAACAGGTATAATGACTGAATTGGTTTTTTAAAAATGGACCTTGCTAAAAAGGAAATCAATGCAGACCACTTCCCTTCCTACAGCTCTCTAGTGTTTCCTTATTATTTACTTGGTGAAGACTCACGTAGGCACTACTCTATTTTCTGACCCAATCTTCCAGCAAACTTCTCAAATGACCATGTGCTTCAGCCCTCCCAAATTCACAGGTCTCAGAACATCACAGGTGCTTCTTACCTTTTGTGCCTTTTAAGGTGACGGGTAAACCCACTATCTGAATAGGCTACCCCCATCCCATCCACTTGCCCAGTTCTTTTAAGATTCAGTATGAGCATCATCACCCATATCAATATACAAATTTCTCCACTTGATCCAGAGAATCCCCAAAAGATCTTAGCAATATTCAAAGACAGGTTAAGATGCTCTCAAGTAAACAGATACGTGAACACAACAACACTTAAAACACTGTTTCATAAAAAATCTGTTTACTTGTGGGTCTCCCCAACCAGTCGGTGAATTTCTAAAATGTAGACATTTTACCTTTTCACACGTGTATCTTCAGCATCACGCACAACACCTGACACACAGCATGCATACAAGGTATTTTATCAAGCAAAAGAGAAGGAAGGGGGAAGAGAGGCCAGAGGAGAGGGAAAGATGGAAGGAGAGAGGGAGGTATGGAGAGAGCGGGGAGGAAAGAAGGAAGGAAGAGGAGGAGAGGAGCAGGGAGGGAGGAAGAAAGGGAAGGAGAGGGAAAACTGTAAAAACCTACGGATTCCAATGTTCTTTTGAAATCCTATAAAGACTGGAAAACATGATGGGAAGGATGACGTTAGAGTTTTCTTCTATCAAACTCATGATGTATTCATTATTCCAATAATAGAGTGCCCTTTCTGCCACCTTTGAGAAAAGAAAAAGAAAATGTTAACAGAGAGAAAAAGACAAAGATAAAACAAAATTACAACCTCTTCAAAAAAAGTATTTTAAGACTATTTTAGCATCATTCAAACAAGTATAAAATTAAGTATTAATCACACTTTACATTTCTGTGGGTTTAAAATCTTTCACAAAGTTCCAAACTGGTTATCAATTTGAGGAAGAAAAAGATCTGCTACCTGCTTATTTTTATTCTCCTTTTAACACATTTATTCTCCTGATTCCACATTTCCCCTACACAGCTCGCAAGCATCAGACACCTTCAACCTGCTTCTAAATGCCATGCTGTTTCCCCATCACTTTAATTCCCTTCCTGGCTCACCTCTTTCATCCCACACACTTCAGATCAATCACAGGGCCTAGCATGTAGCTGGCCTTCAGTCAATAGCTGCTGTAGAAAACGCAGCTGCCCATCCCTGCAGAGCAGGCACATTTGCTAAACACCTCCTTTGGCCAGAGACTGTGCCCAGCCTGCAGGCAGAATGCGTCATCCTTACCACCATCCGAGGAGTGGGTACCACTGTACAAACAAGGGCACTGAGGTTCAGAGGGATGGGGAACCTGGCTACAGTCACACTGCTTGTCAGTGATAAACTGAGACATGAGTCTAGTGCCTAGACTCCTTCCAGAGTTCCTTCTGGTCCCCTCCTTTGAAGTGGGTAAGCCAGGAGGAAGTCACTCAGTTTTGGACTTAGGGATACTGGCTGTATATACACGCACTTGCTATCTCAGACCTCTCTTTTCTGACTGCCACATTTAGCAACTGACTCTCTGAATTCAAAGGAATGCTTCAAAGAAATCCTAAAAAATCTAAAAAGCAATCTAAGATAACAATAATAATTCAAGTAAACCAAAGTCTCAAAAGAAAAAAAAAACCCCAAAAAACACTAAAAACTCTAAGAGTAGTTATATGGGGAAAGGAAAAGAGTTGCTTCTTTCATTTGCACAGATTAAGAAATTATGCTTCATTTAAATACATTTAATAAATCTGTCCCCACCCCCTGCACAAAACTCATTTGCTGAAGCCCTAACGTCTAGTGTGAGTGTATCTGGAGATAGGAGGTAATTAAGGTTAAATGAGGTCATAAGGGTGAGGTCCTAATCAGATAGGCTTGGTGACCTTCTATGAAGAGGAAGCGAGAGATTTGCTTCTTTCCTCAAGCATGCAGCAAGGAAAGGCCATGTGAAGACACAGTGAGAAGATGTACAAGCCAGAAAGAACCCTCCCAGCAGCACACCATGCTGGCACTCTGATCTCAGACTTCCAGCCTACAGAACTATGAGAAATCAATTCCTATCATTTAAGCCACACAGACATATATGTGCTCAAGTCATGTCCAACTCTTTGTAACCCCATGGACTGTAGCCTACCAGGCTCCTCTGTCCACAGGGTTCTCTAGGCAAAAATACCGGAGTGGGTTGCCATGCCCATCTCCAGAGGGATCTTCCCAACCCAGGGATCGAAACCTTGTCTCTTGCATCTCCTGCATTGACAGGTGGATTCTTTACCACTAGCGCCACCTGGGAAGCGCTATGGAAGTCTGCTGTGGCCTAAATGTTTGTGTCCTCCAAAACTCCTACATTGAGATCCTAACCTCCAAAGATGATGAATTAGTCTTCCTGCTAATGCTCATCTGGAAAGAGATTCGTGCTCTTTGCCCTCCACTACCCCCAAACACATAATAAAAACTGAAAAATAAGGTAAACAATCCAAGTATTTGAGCACCATCGACCATATGTAATATGTAAAACATCTACAAAGGGTCGTGCATTTTCAAAGAAATCTAGACATGTGTCATATCATCTGAATGTGATGGTTCATGGAATGTTTTCTTCCCCCGCCTTGGCTCTGTGGTACAACTGCAAGGTTGTCATTAGATTACTGACTTGACATACTAAAGATGTCTTTAGGTCAAAAATTAGAACAACAACAGCCAGTGTCTCTAACTATGCAAGATAATAACAGCTCAGAGGGAAGTCTACCATCAAGTCCATCATGCTAGCAGTGGGCCTCTGTGCTGCCAACTGCAATCTGAACAATCTCTTCCAATCAAGAGGCAGTATATAAACAGTCAATTCTCTAGGTCTGTGATTTGGACCTTTGATGAAACAGCCAAATTAGAAAACCTAATGTGTTTCACCCCGGATCACCTTCTCTCCAGTGTGGGTCCCACAGCACAACTAAAATGTCCCCAGTGGAGAAAAGGGTTGCCCAGGCTCACCTTCCCTGTAATCTCTCAGAGTGGCCACAAGGAGGCAGACTGGTGCCACAGGAAGGTCACAGGCTTTCACAAGAAGCTATGACATGTGACTCCTCACTCCCTCTTAACTTGGGAACTTCAAGAAATCATTTTCTGAACCTCCTTTTTCTCATCTAGAAAGTGGAGGAGGGGAGTCTCATAGGATAATCTGAAGTTCAGGAGTAATGTATGTGAAACATCTAACACAGTAAAGATCAGCATTCTTTCTTTCTCTTAAGCTTTATTCACCATTCTCTCTTACACACCATAGGAGCCCTACCTGACTACCTCTCATTCAGCCCTTTTATTTGAGACAAGTCCTTGTACCACTCTGCTGGTCAGTGTTTACATCTGTAAAAATCATAATGCCCTGCCTGCAGAGTGGTCATGAGAATTCAAGTTATTGGGCAGAAAGCACCATCACAGTGGATGTCACGTAGCAAGAGTTCAAGATGAGGGTGGTGATTACCAAATAAAGTATGTATTATCGTGTGAAAAAATAGCCAATAAAAACAATAGGTAGCTAGTGTCCATTACATTTCTTTCAATAGAAATAAAACTTGACCAAAATAATACATGTTGTACAAGCCACTCTGGCTCATGCCTTCTTTTTAACTAACCTGAAAATGGGGGCTAGACACACACTTGGCGATTTGTTTAAACAAAGGTTCTTGGATTTTAACAAACTGCGAAGGTTCAATCACGTCCAGTATTTCTTCCAGCTCCCCAAGGAACATGACCTAGAAGTACATGCAAAACACCAAGTGTCAGGTGCTTGATTAAAAAATCCATATGGACAATGAGGAAAACGAGAGTTTTGCACGGTTTTAATATGATGAAAATTTATGCATAAAATCGAACATGAACAAACCAGAATTTAACTTATGTTAGATGTTTATTTCATAAGAAATTCACTGGAGGGTACTTGTTAAGAACAAATTTCCTAAAGCATTGAAGATGTGACTCTATTTACTTTGTAAAAAATAGTCTATGTGCTATATCTATTACATAGGGCAGGGGGTACTTACACACTGCAGCAGGGCCTGGGAAATGGGACTATCCCTGTGGGGCTTGCCTCCCCTCCTCCATATTTTTAAAACGGTGGGCGAGTGGCCCTCCTGAATGATGGACAAAGTCCACTGTGGGACATGCAGATATTTGCCAAACATTTACAGCCCTGTGCTATGAGCTAGGTGCTCCTCTAGGAGACACCGGTTCACAGAAAATACAAAGTCAGAGACACACCAATGAGCATATTTAGTCACAGACAGATGCCACTTTAAACTTCTAAGCACACACTGACCTATTCTCCACGCTTACATGTACATATGTACACACTTGCTTGTTACTGAGCACAATGAATCTTGTTGCCTCAGTACCCTGTGCTTCCAAAACCAGAGCTTTTAGATCACAAAATGGAGCCAAATCAATAGTACAGTACTTGTTTTAAATATAATGGAAAACTGACAAGAGAAATAAAAAACATTTTCCTATTCAGGTATGAAGAAATGGCTGCCTAGAAAAAAATTAAGTATGCAATTAAAATATGAAAAATGATCTTGTCATATCTTAAGATGCATCTGGGTAGCAATGACTAGTTTAATTTTACCTAACAGGTATTAAGAAATTAGAAGAGTTTCTGAAAATGTGTAAAGGAGGGCTTTGGCAAATTGAAGCTGATTTGAGAAGGAGGGTGTTTCCATCAAAAGTGAAATATAGTCGAGCCTTACCATTTGTTAAGAAACATTCTGAATTTCTTCTAAAATACTCTCCAAATATAAAACCAACTGCTGATCTTTGTTTCTGGGCCATTTTCCACATGGTTTCTAAACTTTCAGAAAAGGTGGTACAGACCTGGTGCTCAGCTAGGCTCACTTCGCAAAGAGACTCGCTTCCGCCACAACCTCACACTGCACATGCCCAGTGAGGTCTTGGCAAAAGTACAAATGATTATAAATCAGAGATTTCCAGGGCCACTTGTGAACAGCTGAAACTAAAGGTCTGCAATATATTTAAGATTGTACATTCCCTGGTGGCTCAGAGGTTAAAGCGTTTGCCTCCAATGCGGGAGACCTGGGTTCGAACCCTGGGTCGGGAAGATCCCCTGGAGAAGGAAATGGTAACCCACTCCAGTATTCTTGCCTGGAGAATCCCATGGATGGAGAAGCCTGGTAGGCTACAGTCCACGGGGTCGCAAACAGTCGGACACGACTGAGCGACTGAACGGAATGAACTGAACGAAGATCTCACCCACATGATGCTTTAAAGTGGGTATCTGGGCAGGTTGCTACAGCATCTATCAACAGTGACAGCAAAACCTCCATACTCTGTAGGTGGTCACTAGGAAGCGGACATCAGTGAGCAGACCAAGATAAAAGCCCAGGGTGCAGGAATCAGCGGGGGGCGGGCTCTGGCCTAATCACCTAAACTTAGTGTACCCAGAAAGGCTACTTAACCCCTACATATCAACTAGTAAAATGAGAATATTTACAGTCCTGCCTTATTCGGAGGCTCCATGAGGATTAGCTAAGATAATGCATCTTTACAGACGCCTATTATCTCAGTGCTCTCGTAAGCTATTCACTCACTGACACTGAACACTTACCTCTTTTTGACTACATGTTTTGGGCCAAAATTTCATTAATCCCCTAATAACCTAAAATGAAAAGGAGAAAAACAAATTGCACTTAATTTTTCTTATATACTCCATGAAAAGTGATTTTTCTAAAGTTTTTTAAAATTATAGAAAAAATACTTACTGGCTCTGTGAGTGAAGGATCTTTCTCCAGAAACTGTACTATGCAATATGCCAGCTGGAAAAACAAGCAAACACGAGACAAAATTAGAAATTCTATATACTCAGGGCTCAAAGATGTATTATTAAAAAGCCCTAAAAAGCTTCCAGAGTCTGGTTTTAATAACTTCACATTCAATTTATTTAAAAAATAAAATACATATAAAGGCAAATAAGAAGCTACTTTTTCAAGCCAAAGATTGACACTAATAAGGCAGCAGTGAAATTTTTTTAAAAAGAATTTTGGGACATGAAGTAGTCAGTTAATGAGAAGCAGAGGTGAAATACCACATCCAGTATATTCTGAAAGTATCTCATCTACATAGAGTTTGAGCTACATCTCATGGGTTTCTTTTCTCTTTGCTGGAACATTAACAATATGGGGTTTTACTGTGGTTCCAGAAGAGTCTTATCTGAGAAGCAGGCACTTAACTGAAAACATTGCTGACTACCTAAAATGGCACATGTAAGCTGAAATAGTTTCATGGAAAGATTTAAAAGGTTATACCTGCCATGGATAGAACCCTGAATAAACACGAAGAGTTCTACTGCTGCTGCTAACTCATCAAGGTAAGAACTTTTTTTAAATGATCATGAAGTGTGATACCTATTTCAAAAATTCAAGGCAAGATCAGCAAAGGGGCTCGGAAAGATTCCTGGACGAGAAATTCACTCTTGTGAAACAACATTTTGATGGTGTTCTAAATTAGAAGCATATGGACTAATTTTTCCTCGAAACACACTATTTCACATTTAAAGAGAAACACTACTCTGAAAGATGTGTTACATGTTTATGAAAACTCAAAACATTCCCATTACAGGGAAGGGGCACATCAGAGGTTTGAATGCTAAAACTAAAATGCCATGACATCACGCATGCACCTCCTCATGACACGCTTACCATGCGAGGCAGTGTTAGCAGGGAAATTAGAATGGGGGGACTAGACAGGGTATGCTTTTTAAAGTAATGGAGGCTAAAGTGAAAATACTGATTGATTTGTCTTCTTGTGAGAGTGTTATTTGTATGGAGAAGGTGAGAAAGAAACGGTGAGTGAACTAGAAGAGGGGGTAAAAAGGGTGAGGACAGACTAACGCAAGATAAGGATGGGCTGAAAGATCTGAGAACATTCTAAAATGATTACACACGTCCAAAGGTCTAAATCGAAAAGCCCATATACATGTTTATCACATGCAACTCGCTAAATATATGATTGTGAACTTGGGCAACTAAGTTCTCTCTGTAAGATGAGATGATTAAGCAACCGCTGTTTCCACTTAAGAAATAAATCCCATGATTCTCCTATACACAGGCAAATATATACACATTTTATTTGCTTTGGGGAATATTTTTAACTTTCACAAGCCTTTTGTCTGTTTAAGTTAATAACAAGAACAACAAAACACTGGGTTTACAAACTTTATTTTGCTTCCAAAAGTAGTTGTACAAAATTCTACCTGGGCATGGAAGAGTGATAAGCTCCTGACAGTGTGTAAAGGGATCAACACTTTCACCAGGAACTGTTTGTGTTCTGCCTTAAGAGGTAAAGCAAAGCCATTGATAATACTAGGAAAAGAAAAGAGACATGAATTAGTGATGTTATTACCACAACAAGGTAAATTGAGAAGCTGTTCTAGTGAAATCAGGCTATATCTTAATCAGTTTATGTTTGATCCAGAACAAACCAAAACCCACCCCAATGGCATTCAAATCCTCTCAGTTGCTTTAAGTAGAAAGAGAATTTAAAAGAAGGAAATTTGCTTCTGATCTCCCAGCAAAGGCTCTTGAGCTCTTACACCAAAAGCTTTTGTATCAACAACTCTTTATTTTTCCTTCCCTCTTCAGTTCAGTTCAGTTGCTCAGTCGTGTCCGACTCTTTGTGACGCCATGAATCACAGCACGCCAGGCCTCCCTGTCCATCACCAACTTCCGGAGTTCACCCAAACTCATGTCCACAGAGTCGGTGATGCCATCCAGCCATCTCATTCTCTGTCGTCCCCTTCTCCTCCTGCCCCCAATCCCTCCCAGCATCAGAGTCTTTTCTAGTGAGTCAATTCTTCGCATGAGATGGCCAAAGTATTGGAGTTTCAGCTTTAGCATCAGTCCTTCTGCTGGCCAGTTCACTGATGACCCTTTCCATTTCCAGACAGTGTTCCTTTCCATCCCTGAAATCTGCTCATGCCAAGAATACCCCAGGGTATAAAGCCCACCCATGGGAAGTCCTAAAGGGAACCAAGTGACTCCACCTTCTCTCTCTCCTCATATTAGGAGGAGAGACTACGTAATCACATTGTCCCGCTACATTAGACTCCCTTGTGTGTGGAAACCCAACAACAGCCGTCTCTCCCCAATTCATTTCACTACTCCAGGCAGCAGCTGTTCAAGAACTACACCTGGTACATGGACCCTTTGAAAATGGAAATCTTTCTAATTTTTTTTTAATAATGTATGTATTTATCTTTGGCTATGCTGGGTCTTGCGTGCTGTGTGGGGATTTCCCTATTGCAGTGAGCGGAGGCTACTCTTGGTGGCAGCGCATAGGCTTCTCTCTGGGGCAGCTTCTCTCGTTGCGGAACGCAGGCTCTAGGGTGTGCAGGCTTCAGCACTTGTGGCACGGGTGCTCTATGGCGTGGGCTCAGCAGTCGTGGTGCACAGGCTTTAGCTGCCCACACGTGAAATCTTCCCAGGCCAGATCAAACCCATGTCCCCTGCACTAGCAGGCAGATTCTTATCCACTGTGCCACCAGGGATGTCCCTCTAGTTTATTATAAACCAGCTTTCAAAATTTATGGCAGAGAAACGAAACTGACAAGAAGATGTTTGAGTAACCGATCTGACAGTGATTAGATGAATAACGAATAAACTGTTGTCTCTTTCTGTCATTCCAAAATAATTCAGTTCAGTTCAGTTCAGTCCAGTCGCTCAGTCTGGTCCGACTCTTTGCGACCCCATGAATTGCAGCACGCCAGGCCTCCATGTCCATCACCAACTCCCGGAGTTTACCCAAACTCATATCCATCGAGTCGGTAATGCCATCCAGCCCAAAATAATTAGCAATGCATAATTATGAAAGAAGGGGAACACAAAACAATGTTTTGTAGAGTCAGTTGGGAAACATGCTATAAGCACAAATGAGACCTGATGTACATATAATAGGATCTGGGGCAGCATCTCCCCGTGCCACCTGACCCTAGCCATCACAACAATATTCACCTGAGATTAGCAATGAGCTAAAAATGTGCTTACCTCCCTAATATTTCCAGCAGTTCAGCTACACCATTGAAGTGTTCTGTTTCATAAACAAACCTAAAAAGAGAAAGGAAAGAAAAGGGGAGGGAAGGGAAGAGGAAAGAGAAAGAAAACGTCAGTACACTATGTTCAAATATTTGAGGTTTACTTAATACTTCTATAAAACCGTCAGCTTTGCTTCTCCTCCCTCCACTTCAGTTCAGTTCAGTCTCTCAGTCGTGTCCGACTCTCCGCGACCCCATGAATTACAGCACGCCAGGCCTCCCTGTCCATCACCAACTCCCGGAGTACACTCAAACTCATGTTCACAGAGTCGGTGATGCCATCCAGCCATCTCATTCTCCGTCGTCCCCTTCTCCTCCCGCCCCCAACCTTTCCCAGCATCAGAGTCTTTTCCAGTGAGTCAACTCGTCGCCCTCCACTTACCTTAGAAAAATATTGTTAATCTGTTTTCGGATAAATGCTCTAAGACCAAGAAACTTGCCATAAATTCTGTGTAATACTGTTTTTAAGTAGTCCCGTTCCCGAGGGTCTTCGCTGTCAAACAGCTCCAAAAGCTGTTGTAAATAAAAAATAGTGTAGCTGTCAAAAGCGGTTTCTGCAAAGGATTTAGAAATTCTGCCACTTTTTATTTAAAATATCTTCCTTCCTTCTTCAAAACATTATTAAAAATCTATTATGTGACAAGCATAGCACTAGTCTCTGGGAATGCAGGGATAAGTAAGTCAGACAAGGGGCTCATACTCTATAGAGAAGAGATGCACAAAAAGAACAATAATCAGAACAGTAATTATAATATTAGGTAACACACATATAGCACTTCGTATGATCAGCCGGCAATTTTCTAAACAACCTATTTACATTAATACTCCTTATAAGGTAGTCTTATTCCCATTTTAAAGAAGAGGAAATTGGAGCACAAAGATAAGAAGCAGTAGAACTAGAATTTGAATCCAAGTTGTCGGGACCCTAGAGTCCATTATTTCAATCACCACACTTTGGTGGCATAAGCCATCTACTGCGCTTACGTTTCAAAGATACAGCTAGGCTTTCAGCTCTCCCAGAGCATACAAGTAAACTGAGATAACCTAAACCAAAGCAAGCATCAAAAAGTTCCCAAGAACACTGGCAACATTCTTTTCTGAGATCCTGGATCTTATTACATGGGTATGTTCACTTTATAAATACTCAATGGTGTGAACATTTATGATTTCTGTACACATGTTATACATGAATAACATTTTTCAAGCTTCCAATAATTTCTAATCTAAAGACAATAACTGAATCCTGAGAAGATCACATCTTATCAGAATTGAAAACATGCCAACACAAAAACTTGCACATGAATGTCCACTGTAGCATGATTCATGACAGCCAAAAAGTAAAATAACCCAAATACCCATCAATTGCTACAAAGTGTGCTACAGTGGAATATTGTGCAGGCATGAAAAGGAATGACGTACCGAAATATGTTACCACATGGATACGCCTCTCAAACATCAGGCCAAGCAAAAAAAGCCAGACACAAAAAGGCCACATAGTGCATGATTTCACTGAAATATCCAGAATAGGCAAATCCATACAGACAGAAAGTAGAATGAGGAGTGACCACTAATGAGTATGGCATTTGTTTTAGAAATGATAGAAAGTTAGAAAGTGTCCTGCAATTATATGAGAGTGATGATTAAACTCTGTAGAATATATTAAACATTAAATTATAAACTTTAAAAGGCTGAATTCTATAGTATATGAATTATATCTCAGTAAGGCTGCTTTTTTTTTTAAATGATAATAGGAAGGTTACTCTACCTGAAAAACAAACTTGGGAGACTGGTTTGAATTTTACTGAATTCTTCATATCTTCATTATCATTGCAAGAAAACAGAACTCATAGTTCTAATGTTAACTTTACAGCAAAACATTTCATGAGCATATAGATACCATATAAATGAATGCAGACTACTCTAATTACCAAAAAAAAAAAGCTTTCAAGACACACTGAAACATGATTTCAGGTGATTAAAGACTGAAGCTGGGACTGACAGCAGAAGAACTTGGTGGGCAGTAATCAAATAAATTATCTACTTTTGTCTGAACAAAAGACAGAGTTACAGGGCAAAAAAACACAAACTGAAGAACAGTCTTCAAAACTGGGCAGTGAGACAGACAAAATTTCTGACTGTACAATGTCATCTCTCCATCCATTCAAAAACTGAATATTTCTAACGAGCCTGTCGCCAGCCACCAGGCACAGTGTCAGGGACAAAACGATGAGCAATACAGACGCTGCTTTTACAGAACCTAGTGTAATGAGGAACACATGGAAATGAACACCACGGCAAGTGACTCAGGATACTAGATAAATACACAGCAGCAACATCTACTCTAGTTGAGAGAAGTGGAGTGATCAGGTAAGACTTCTACACGAAGTGACATCCATGAAGAAACGAGGAGCCAGAGGTTAAGAAAGTGTTCGTGGCAGATCCAATAGTACATACCTTCGCAGACGTGGTTAAAATACCTGCCATCTCTCTGCCTACTTAGTCATACAATCAACCAGCCAGTCAATTAATCAATCTCTGCATGTACCAGGGACCGTGACCATCTCCTTTGCTGGATGCATGCACACACACGCACACGCACACATGCACACACACACACACAAACAAACCTGGAGCCCACAGGAAAGCAATAACAAAGTCAACTACACATTTCCACAGGAAACAGTGAAAGAAAGATGTGACCCCTATGGGCAAAAAAGGCCCCATACGTTCGTTATTTCTTACCTCTACCTGCAGAAAATGACAGATTTCTAACTGACCCATTCCATTCCATGTTAACAGAAATAATTAACCTTTGGGTTCTATTTTTTAATTTGGTTTCTATTTTTAGGTGCTGTAAAAAGGCTTAATGAGTAATTTGTAACTAACACAGGTTTTAGGGAGTGTAACGCTAGCAAAACTTGAATCAACCATGCTTATGTACTGTTAATCTTAAGAGTTTGATGAACACATAATAATTAAACAAAAATTATTTAACTAATGTGTTTTCATTAGGCCCTCAAAGAAAACGTATTACCAGGCACCTAACCTGAGCCAGTCTTAAAGGCACAAATAATATATATATATATACTATGTTCTTTGAGAAAGATGAACTGTAGTATACAAACTACTTTTCTGCGGCACTACAGAACATACTCAATGACTTCATGATATATGAGGCAAAAGAAAAGGTAGAATTGTGTGTAGGCCCAAAAAGAAGGGAGTGGGATGAGTTTTAATTTCCAAAACCAAGTAATATTTGTGTGCATAGTCATATATAAATTCCAAATACTCCCCACAAAAAAAGCTATGAAAAATATAATCCAATATCTGTAAATGCCTAGGTAGACTATGCTCTCTACAATGTAACAGGCAACTTGTTGTCAAAGAAATGAAGCTGGAGAGTTTCCAAGGTGATTACAGAGCAAAGACAGACCTGTCAACACGCTGTTTCCCACTTCACAAAACCAGCCATCCTGAAGTTGACAGAGATGACTGCCCAGTGACTTAGCCCAACAACCTCCTTTGAACCTCATCATAAATCTACAGTGAAATGTAAAGGACAAATTGAAAAAGGTAGTCAGGGTCTGTCTGTTAGACCAGAGGGGTTGAACCTCTCTCTTCTTAAACACTCCCTGAAATGAGAGTAAAGGAATAAAAATGCAAGAAATCCATGAGGCAGAGAGGACTGGGAAGCAGATCAGACAAATCTGCACATCTCTCAAAGACGGAAAGTGGATGGCAAGAGGTAACTATCTTAGGTTTCCTCCTTCTCCACTCTGCTAAGTGTTTTTCCATTCTGCCAGCAGGGAGGGAAGCCAATAAGAAGCAAGCCAATTCACACCAGAGAACCCTTAAAAGGCATAAGAACTGAAGGCACCAGATATATTTGATGGCAAGGTTGTGAGGAGCTCGAAACAGGAGAACTGACTGACAGTTTGGAGGAAGAGTAACAAGATCTCCCAGATCCTCTGTCCCATGCAGTTTACTGAAGATTTACACTCAGGGCCTGGAGAGAATAAATGAGCAAGTCTCTAGTCTTGAGGACATCAGATACTGGCTGAAGTAAAACACTTATTGAAAACAATGGGATTTAATAAAAGTCTGCATGCTGAAGAGCGTTATCTTTGCCAGGCCCTTCCCTGACTAAGCTCTCCATTCTGACTGAGGCGGGAGGGTAGAAAGTTCCTTATGGGGGAAATGGACAGTCCCAAGAGGAAACAGCTACAGATATACTAATATCTGAAGGTTTCTCAATTAAATGGCAAGGCCTCTGCCCAAGGTGCCAAGTGTTTCCCACACACACACACACAGATACAGATTCTAAGAGGTCTTTTTTTTTTTAATTAACATGTTAACTATGAATGTAGGGCTTCCCTGGTGGCTCAGTCATAAAGAACCTGCCTGCCAACGCAGGAGACGCAAGTTTGATCTCTGGGTTGGGAAAATCCACTGCAGAAGGAAATGACAACCCAGTCCAGTATTCTTTCCTGGGAAATCCCATGGACAGAGGAGCCTGGTGGGCCACAGTCCACAAGGTCACAAAAGAGTTGGACACGACTTAACAGCTAAACAACAACTATGAATATAGTCTAAGATCACCAAAGACTCTAATATAAAAGATACAGAACCCCCTCAAAAAAATCATAAAGAATCCTGAGGAAACAGCGCATGAGTATAAAAAACTGAAAATAAAAGAATCTATAACATCCTCAAAATAAACAAGTCCACTAGATCTTTGAAACAAAAAGAAAATGCTATTACAGATGAATATTCAGGAAATAAAATAGCACACTTAGAAATTCAAGATGCAACAGAAATAAAAATTTCAGAAGGTCTGATACATTAAAGTGAGCAAATCTAGCTTGAAAGTATAACCAAATGATAGGGTATACAGAAGAAAGAAGATAAGAAAACTAGCAGATCAAAATGTCAATCAAGTTATGTGGGCAGAATAAAGACATTTTCAGGGAAGCAGGTGTCAAAAAATCTACATCCCATCCATGCTTTCCTCGGAAGCATCAAGAGTATGTAGACCACCAAAATGAAAGGAAATGAAGCAAGTAAAGACACAGAAAAGGGGCAAAGCGAAGTCCCAGGATGGCCACGGTGACACAACCTAAAGTGCCAACTAGAGCAGGATGACTTGGGCTCCAGGAAGAAGGCCTCCAAGGCAAATACAAAAGCAAAAGACTAGTTATCAGTGTAGGCCAGACTAAGAGCTGTGTGACACTCTCACAGAACTAACGAATGAACTAATGACCACTACATAAAGAAGTAAGCAAGTAAAAAATCAGGTAACTACTAATTCTAGGGAAAACAACCCTACAAGAAAACAAATGTCATTGTGGCATAATGTGTGCCTTTGCTCTGAACAACATGTACACAGTCATGTTGTCTGACTGTAAAATACAATTTAATTACAATTTCTGACTGTACTGGAAAGATGGAGAGGAGGGAGATATAGAGGCAGACATGTAATAGCTTATAGTAGAACAGATTTGAAACAATCAAGAAACAGCATTAAGAATGCTATTTAGAAGTACTGAGATACATATGAGGAAACAGCTACTTGAATGTGATTACTTCCAGGAAATGAGACTCTGGGTTGTGGAATAATCAGGCAGGAGTTGCTATTTTTCTTCATAAAATGTGTAAGCAAAAGACTTGAAACAAAAAGCCCATTATCCTCTTCTGCAATAAAGAAGCAACTGCCCAGCTCTATTTCATGTAAAGAAAGAGAAAATAATCAATGAAATTAGTATTCTAAATGTTTCAAACCTAACTAAAATCAGATCTCTTCATGTCAGGCTTTACTTAAGCTATTCTGCTACGCTGCTATTTGGAAGAAAAGCTATGACAAACCTAAACAGCATATTAAAAAGCAGAGACATTACTCTGCCAACAAATGTCTGTACAGTCAAAGCTATGGTTTTTCCAGTAGTCATGTATGGATGTGAGAGCTGGACCATAAAGAAGGCTAAACGCAGAAGAACTGATGCTTCTGAGCTGTGGTGTTAGACTACAAGGAGAGTCCTTTGGACTACAAGGAGATCAAGCCAATCAATCCTAAAGAAAATCAACCCTGAATATTCATTAGAAGGACGGATGTTGAAGCTAAAACTCCCAATACTTTGGCCACCTGATGCAAAGAGCCGATTCATTAGAAAAGACCCTGATGCTGGGAAAGACTGAAGGCAGGAGGAGAAGGGGAAGACAGAGGATGAGATGGTTGGATGGCATCTCTGACTCGATGGACATGAGTTTGAGCAAGCTTCAGGAGATGGGGAAGGACAGGGAAGCCTGGTGTGCTGGAGTCCATGGGGTCGCAAGGAGTCTGACACAACTGAGTGACAGAACAACAAATTCTGCTACATAAAAAAATACTATCTTCCTAATAACTTCACCTCGATCAAGTAAAAATGCACCTGGAGAAAAGAGCAAAGAACCAAGAAACAAGAACCAGCGGCAGCCTGACTCCCATGTTTCATAACTCAAGTTCAGTTCAGTCACTCAGTCGTGTCCGACTCTTCGTAACCCCATGAATCACAGCACGCCAGGCCTCCCTGTCCATCACCAACTCCCGGAGTACACTCAAACTCATGTCCACAGAGTCGGTGATGCCATCCATTCATCTCATTCTCTGTGGTCCCCTTCTCCTCCCGCCCCCAATCCTTCCCAGCATCAGAGACTTTTCCAGTGAGTCAACTCGCCACATGAGGTGGCCAAAGTACTGGAGTTTCAGTTTTAGCATCAGTCCTTCCAATAAACACCCAGGACTGATCTCCTCTAGAATGGACTGGTTGGATCTCCTTGCAGTCCAAGGGACTCTCAAGAGTCTTCTCTAGCACCACAGTTCAAAAGCATCCATTCTTTGGCGATCAGCTTTCTTCACAGTTCAACTCTCACATCCACACATGACCACGGGAAAAACCATAGCCTTGACTACACGGACCTTTGTTGGCAAAGTAATGTCTCTGCTTTTTAATATGCTATCTAGGTTGGTCATAACTTTCCTTCCAAGGAGTAAGCGTCTTTTAATTTCATGGCTGCAATCAGCATCCGCAGTGCTTTTGGAGCCCAAAAAAATAAAGTCTGACACTGCTTCCACTGTTTCCCCATCTATTTCCCATGAAGTGATGGGACCAGATGCCATGATCTTTGTTTTCTGAATGTTGAGCTTCAAGCCAACCTTTTCACTCTCCTCTCTCATTTTCATCAAGAGGCTCTTGAGTTCCTCTTCACTTTCTGCCATAAGGGTGGTGTCATCTGCATATCTGAGGTTATTGATATTTCTCCCAGCAATCTTGATTCCAGCTTGTGCTTCTTCCAGCCCAGCATTCCTCATGATGTATTCTGCATATAAGTTAAATAAGCAGGGTGATAATATACAACCTTGACGCACTCCTTTTCCTATTTGGAACCAGTCTGTTGTTCCATGTCCAGTTCTAACTGTAGCTTCCTGACCTGCATATTGGTTTCTCAAGAGGCAGGTCAGGTGGTCTGGTATTCCCATCTCTTTGAGAATTTTCCACAGTTTATTGTGATCCACACAGTCAAAAGCTTTGGCAGAGTCAATGAAGCAGAAATATATGTTTTTTTGGAACTCTCTTGCTTTCTCCATGATCCAGCAGATGTTGGCAATTTGATCTCTGGTGCCTCTGCCTTTTCATAACTCAAGAGGATCAACATATGAAATGAACTGACTATGGGACAGCCAATGTGCAAGTACAGTGTGCACAAGCTTACATTATAAGCTTATAGCAATTCTGACTTCAGGAACTTTGTAACTCAGTATAAAAATTTCAAAGGTATAAGTCATACAAACATGAACAACTCCACCAAGTCACATGCTTTTATTTTCCTCCTAATTTCAGTGTTTTTCCTACAAAGTAGAGAAGTCCATTCTTTCTCCCTTAAGCATTTATCCTGACTCAAGAAAACCCTGCGATTTAAAATTTTAAGACAATCCATTTGGTGGGCACCTCAAGAAGTAGTGGTTATGCTACATAATGATGCACTTAGTGGGATACAGCTACATAATTTGTGGCCCCAGTGCAAAATGAAAATGCCTTACTCCTTGTTCAAAAAGTGTTAAGAATTTCAAGACAAGAACAGCAAAGCATTAAATCATGAACAAGTGCCTTCTAAGCACAGGGCCCTCTGCCCCAGCATGAGTTGCATCCCCACCAAGCTGGCTTTGGATCCAGGAGTCAGAGCAGTAAAGCCCTTTTTTTAAGGTTTCTGAGTTACAGGTTGGACAGACGAGATGACGGTAATTTACTGTTCATTGGTAATGGCTATCTGATAAAATTCCTGGTAGAAATAAACTCTCAAGTTTTATTTGCTAAAGACTCTAAGAGAGAAATGTAAACATTTTGACACACTCAAGGAACTTGTTTGGAAAATAGTTCTTTGTATTAGAGCTGAGACTCAAGGTTTGTGAATTTTATTTCATGTTAGAACCTAAAATTTTTCTACAAGTTGGTTTTATGTCGTGTCCAATTTGTCTTCAGCTTTTAAAACACAATAACAAAAGGTCACTATCAAGGACAGTCTGGAAGATTTGCATAATTTGCATGAAAATTACAGCACTTTTCAGCTAAATATAACTGCACATGAGAGGAACAAGTTATTAGCCAGTCATCTCCAACAGTACATATGTTTATGGAGATACTTGAATAGTATGTCTCTTAGCAACCACTGACTACTTTTCAGACTTGCAGAGTGGTTGAAAGCAGTCTTCAGAAATTCACTACTCAATTCCTGCCACAATAATCCACCCAGTGAAATAATTCAAGGTTTGGCAATTCATTTTTGATCTTGGGGGTGCGAACTGTCATAAACGAACCATTTGCCCAATTAACACAGATGAAATTTATCTTTATTGGGAACAGACAAGGTTGTTTCATAAGTCTAGACAAGCCTACACACTTACAGCTTAACTTACCTAAGTCTAAAATCAACATTATCCTGGAAACAAGTGCACTATGTAATCAATCGACTATCTCTGAAGCCTCTGACAGCTTATGTAAAGATTTAGATTAAGTACATAACAAATGCTAAAGGTTATGTAAACCTAGATTTAACAAAAATTAGTATGAAATTTAAGCTAGTTAATACGTCATTCTGAGTATGTCAAGGCTATATATTGTCACTGTTTATTTAACCTCTATACAGAGTACATCATGCGAAATGTAAGGCTGGATGAATCACAAGCTGGACTCAAGACTGCCAGGACAGATATCAGCAACCTCAGATATGCAGATGATACCATTCTAATGGCAGAAAGCAAAGAGGAACTAAAGAGCCTCTGAAGGAAGGGGAAAGAAGAGAGTGAAAAAGCTGGTTTAAAACTCAACATGAAAAAAAACTAAGATCATGGCATATGGTCCTATCACTTCATGGCAAATAGATGGGGGAAAAAATGGAAATAGTAGCAGATTTTATTTTCTTGACTGCAAAATAACTGTGGACGGTCATTGCAGTCATGAAATTAAGATACTTGCTCCTTGTAAGAAAACCTGTGACAAGCCTCAACAGCGTATTTAAAAACAGAGACATCACTTTACCGACAAAGATGCGCATAGTCAGAGCTGTGGTTTTTCTAGTAGTCATTTACAGACATGAGAGTTGAACCGCAAAGCAGACTGAGGGCCAAAGAATGGATGCTTTCGAATTATGGTACTGGAGAATACTCTCAAGAGTCCCTTGAACAGCATGAAGATCAAACCAGTCAATCTTAAAGGAAATCAACCCTGAGTATTCATTGGAAGGACTGGTGCTGAAGCTGAAGCTCCAACACTTTGGCTACCAGATTTGAAGAGCCGACTCATTAGAAAAGACCCTGATGCTGGGAAAGACTGAGGGTATGAGGAGAAGGGGGCAACAGAGGATGAGATGGTTGGATGGCATCACTGATGCAATGGACATCAGTCAAAGCAAACTCCGGGAAACAGTGAAAGGGAAGCCTGGCATGCAGCAGTCCACAGGGTCACAAAGAGTTGGACACAACTTAGTGATTGAACAACATAAGTCCATTCTGAAATAAAAAACAGCAAACCCTTCAAAAGTACAAGTCACAGATAGTTCTGACTGGCCCATACAAAAATCTAGACTTCCAGGATTTCCTAAAAAAATCAAAAGAATCTAGCAATACTTGGCCCACTTAGCAATTAGCCAACAGTTGACCGGAGTGAACTGGCAGCAGGGTCCAAGCTCTCTGGGTCACCACTGTTTCCATCAACTCCTCTCTGTCAAATCCAGACTGCTACATTACATATCACTTGTCTGGCCTCTATGAAGATTTGAATGTGTTTTCCCTGGCTCTCACATACTAAAAAGTACACGTTCCTGGCACTAAACATTTACTTCTAACATTGATCGGAAGAAAGCAGCTGGTGAAGTGGAAATGATAAGAATTCAAGGACAAGAGACCATATTAAACATCTTAAAAAAAAAAAAAAAACCAACAGCCAGAGAAGAACCATATAAGTAGAGTCCAAAGGGCTTTTTGATTTTTGAGATTGGTAAAAGTTAAATCTCAAAACATTGGTAACATGCTAGGTAAGACATGACAGACTAATATATAACTTTGGGGACTGAGGCTGTTCTAGAAAATAATGGCAAAGAAACTTCTCAAAACAAGAGGTGATCCTAACAAAAACAGTAGTGACAGCAGCAGTGTAACATTTACTGTACAGTTACAATGATCAGAAATTGTTCTCCATACTTACACATGAATATACACTTATTAAGTCTACACAACAACCTTGTAATTACTATCATATTATGGATATTTTGGATCTACTTTCCAGGGGAGGAAATTGAGGCACAGAGCGGTTATATAATTCGCCCAAGGTCAGGCCCTAAAAAATGGCAGAGTCTGCATCCGAACCTCTCCATACAGTTAATCCCTAATCTATTTTGCTTCCTGCTGAGGAATTATCAATTAAAAAAGAGTTATTGAAAGAGGCTTTTGAGGAAACACAGGAAGCTTTCCATTGAAATTCAGACTTTAAAAGTACATAAACAAAAGATAAAAGTATGGACACATAAAAAAATGTTAAGTGTAAAAAAATGGCCCAGTCTTATAAAAGTAGTCTTAGGAAAATTAATGCACAGAATGAGCTGACATTTATTAAAAATGCAAGGCAACAAAATGAGAGTGTAGTTGCAATGAAAATATTTTGACTATTCTTATTAATTACAACATACATGTTCATACTTTAAAATGAAAAAATAGAGAAATACAAAAATTAAAAAGTAAAGATCATCATACATAATCTGACAACCCACGAAATAATTAACAAAAATGTACTGTATCTCCTTTCACACTTTTTATTGCATAGACAATCTTTTTCTCTAAAATAACAGACTCGGGTTCAAAATATTTTACTGTTCCACAATGTGCATGTTCCACTTAAAAACAGATCCTGTGTAACTCTATCTCATTCTTTTCACTGGATGATCTATATTTTGTTAAATGAATGTCCACAGTTTATTCAACTAACCCCCTACTGAGGAACTTTCAAATTGTTACCAATTTTCTAATAATCATTATCAATGATGCATTCACTATCCCTGTATATTTTGCTTTGTGTACATGAAATTGCTCAGTCACAATCTGCATCAATAGAATACCATCAGATCTCCTCTTCAGAGCATTATACCAATTTCATATATAGGTATGTAGGTACCTATTTATTCACTTGTGCATTTTTATGAGTTTTATGGCATACAGGCGATCTTTCCAACTCAGGGATCGAACCCAAGTCTCCCACATTGCAGGTGGATTCTTTACCATCTGAGCCACCAGGGAAGCCCTAACAAGAAAAAGTCTTTTCTACCCAAATCTCTATTATATTCTAGTCTCCTGTACCCATGCCATACTTTTATAATTAATATACCTTTATAGTATATTTTAATGTCTAATAAAGTATCATTAATTTCCTTTTTCAAAAATGTTTTATTTCATGAACTCTGAAATTTTCAAGTAAAGAAACTACTGAAATTTTGGGCTTCCCAGGTGGTACTAGTGGTAAAGAACCCACCTGCCAATGCAGAATACATAAGAGATGTGGGTTTGAACTCTGGGGGTCAGGAAGATCCCTTGGAGGAGGGCATGGCAACCCACTACAGTACTCTTGCCTGGAGAATCCCATGGACAGACAAGCCTGGTAGGCTACAGTCTATAGAGTCAAACACTATGCAGTGTGTGTGTACACACACACATACACAAACACACTGAAATTTTAATTAGAAGTCAGACACTACTGAAGCGTGTGTGTACACACACACACAAACACACACACTGAAATTTTAATTAGAAGTGCACTAAATATACAGATTAATCTGGAGATTCTATGGACATTTTTTTGATGGCAAGTCTTCCCAGCTTGAAATGTTACATTTCTGCACTTATACAAGCCTTCTTTGCAAATTTTCATTATAAGTTTCTCATAAATTTTAAAATTATTTCGAAAGGTGGAAATTATAAAACTAATATTGGAATCAAGAAAAATAAGATATTCTGCCAATGTGGACAGGTAATATAATAAGGATGTGAAAAGAGGTACTCATATTTAATGAGCAAATATTAGGCCTCATATATGATACTAGTAGGCATTTATATGTCATATTATTTTATCATCATAACAGCCTACTACTTTGTTTTAACTTGCTATAAGAGAGACGACTGTTATTGTCACTTTACTGAAGAAAACACAGGCTCAGAATAGTCAATAATCTGCCCAAGTTTTCGGTACCTATTTAAGATTGAAGGTAGGGAGCCTGTGTTCGTATCTGTAGTGCCAATTCAATTAAGAAAATTTAACAGCTGTCAATTTGGGGTATATTCTATTTTACTGAACAGTATCTCACTCATTCCATTATCCCTATGTCATGAATAAGGAAATCCATGCTTGGTAGCAAGTATATTAACTTGCTGAAAGTTACAGTGCAAGTAGGCAGAAAAGCCAGGGTTTGAATACAGTTTCTTCTTATGCCACAGTCATACTCTCAGCTCCTAAAATATAAGTAGATGCACAGGAGAGTCAGGGTTTAAATCCAGAGCTTTCTAGCTTTTTTCCATTATATCATGCTAAAATAGCCCAATTCTTATTTTGCTTTAGGGGATGGAGGAATCAGACTGTAAAGAATCTAGTTAGCTACTACCAAAAGTGTAAATCTTGTAACTAGAATAAATTATGTCTAACTGAATAAAAAAAGTTCTGCATTAAGATCACCAAAACTCTCTGAGATCTATGAGAATTCACAGAGAATAAGATATCTGCTCAAAGAAAAGGAATAAGATAAGTGTCATTCTGATTTGCAAAAGGGAAAATTCTGAGGGTTCCCATGTCACAAGAGAAACAGACTAGAACCAGGCTGCACCATGCAAGTCCGCAGGGTAGAGAAAAGTGAGGGTGTGCAAAACGAATGAGCTGACAATAGAGCACAGACGTACAAAGGACCTGCCAGTTCAGGAACGGTTAAGGCATGGTGGTCAGAGGAAGAGGGAGGTAGGGTGGGACAGGGGATAACAGAACAGAATCTCAGCAATAATGTCTCAAGCTCCAAAAGGCTCACCATTGCCAGAAGGTCCCAGGTTGGGGCCAAAGGTCCAAGGAAGGAATCTCAGGAGAAGCAGGTAGATGGTTGAGTCCCTTCTCCGAGAAGGTGCTGGGCAAACTTAGGGAAGGAAAAGGAACGGGAGGCCAGTTGTACAGGTTACCAAAATGAATGAACAGGGTAATATGGAAGATGGAAGCTGACAGAATGACAGCTCATCACTAACATGATGCAATGGTTTGAGTCACATGACTACAATGAAGTACCACTCAGTGGTGACGTTTGATCAGGGATCGAACCCGGACCCTCGGCAGTGAGAGTTCAGGAATCCTAATCACTGGACCACCAGAGAATTCCGGCATTCCTTTTTATGATAAAGTTTCAAGGTCCATAGAGGAAAGGAATCCTGTAAACATGAAGTCCTGGCTTTTACCACTGCAACAGACAAAATCTCTCTCTGACTCTCTTTATAAACAAAAATTTGGAATCAGAGGAGGATGAAATTCTACAGTCTATTTCTAACTGGATCAAGGATGGAATTCAAAGACTGCTGATTAATGAATCTGTGCTAAAATAAAGGGAAGTTGCTAAAGGCACGCCACAGGCTTCTATCTTCCACCCTGGCTAGTTTAACAATTTTAATCAGTGGCTTTAATGAAGCCAATAGCTAGCATATTTGGAAAGTCACAAATGTAATACAGATGGAAGGCAGAGTGAAAAAGGTTGATGACAGAATCAAGACCCAGAAAGACTTCAGAAGGCTGGGGAGATAAGATATTCCATAGGAATATATGTCAGATACTATATCAAGATAAAAAAGCAAACTGCAAAATGAACAAAAACAAGGGAAAATGAAAATGGGTTTATGACAAAACGCATGAAACTAAATTGGAAGTCGGTCAATTTTGGCTGCCAATGGGGGTGGCGGGGGGAATGATAGGGAAAAGGGATAGTTAGGGAGTTTGGGATGGACATTTGCACACTGCTATATTTAAAGTGGATAATCAACAAGGACCTACTGTATAACACATGGAACTCTCTACTCAATGCTATGTGGCTGACTGGATGGGAGGGGAGTTGGGGAGAATGGATACATGTATATGTATGACTGAGTCCCTTCACTGTCCACCCGAACTGTCACAGCATTGTTAACTGGCTATATCCCAATAAAGTTAAAAAAAAAAAAAGTCAGTTAAGACCATAAGCTTATTAACCTAAATTAACAGTGCCATAGAACAGTAAGAAGAGCTAATGAGATGACTCCTTTAAGAACCCTAGCATCCAGACAAGGAATGCAGACCCCGACTCTAAGTTCCAGTGGACTGACTGAGCTCAGAGCTCTGTGTTCAGATATAGATGTCATCCTTAAAGACAAACGGGCACATGTCGAAGACTTCAAAAACTAACAAATGAGATGGATACTAAGGACTCAGTCTAGAGGAGAGAACGCACACTGACAGCTGGAAGGCTAGATCCGTGAGGCAGATGGGTTTAATTCACCAAATAGGATTTTAAAATTATCAGAAAATTTCACCAAAAAAACAAATTTGGGAGAAAAAAATTTCTCTTGGAAAAAAACATTATTTAGCAAGAGCTGATGAAAGAGGTATAGTCAAAGCTCCCTTCAGTAGCAGCTTGTCTGACTTCTATTGTCTGAATCTAGCCCCCAGACTATTTTAAATGAGCCTACAAGCATCTGAGTTGTAACTGCTGCTTTAGAGAAAAAGTGGTGAGAGGTAAATACAAAAGCTGTGTTCCAGGACCTGAAAGGTTATGCCTGGGCTAGTGATACACTAAGGGACTCTACTGAAGAAATAAGGCCAAAGGCATATGAGGTATAGGGAGATTCAACATAAAAAACAACTTTCTAACAAAAAGGGAAGAACCTGCCTAACCATGTGGCCCCTCCTCACTGAAAAAGAGCAAGCAGAGGTTACCCCTCATCAGGGTCTCGAAGGAAACTGATTCAATGGGTAAAGAACTAGAAGAGAGAAACCAAAATGTCCCTACCAAGTCTGGGTTTCTCTGATGTTCTAATTTTAGGAGCTTTTTCATCATCAGTATCATTGACCACAGAGAGCACACTGACGGGGCCCTGCATGTTTTTCATGTAAGAAAAGCACTGGCTTTCATAGTAAGATTGCAGGATTTACTGTTTCCATGTCAACTAAACACAGTGTCTACTGCTGAATAATTATCTGATCCTCTTGGGCACTTTAATTTACCATAAATGTAAGAGAACCTTATTTCGTTCGTGTTGAGAGATGGGGGCTACTCCTGCCTTGAAGTCATTCCAAGTTATAGTGAAGGGAATCACAAGGAGGCATCATGGTATAGGAGACAGAAACCTGAACAGGACATGTGTGTGGGAAATCTGGTTAACTTTTTTGACCTCAAATTTATTCATCTACAAAATGGGCATAAAACTTAGCCATATCTGTTTTGAAAGTGAAAGTGAAGTTGCTCAGTCGTGTCCGACTCTTTGCAACCCTGTGGACTGTAGCCTACCAGGCTCCTCCATCCATGGGATTCTCCAGGCAAGAATACTGGAATGGGTTGCCATTTCCTTCTCCAGGGGATCTTCCCAACCCTGGGACTGAACCCGGGTCTTTCGCATTGCAGGCAGATGCTTTAACCTCTGAGCCACCATTGTATATATCAAATTAAATACTGCATATAAAAGTGCTCTGACAACTATACAGTGCTGTAGAAATACAAGGACTTTCCAATACAAACACAGATCTGTTATGTTTTGGTTTTTGTTCTGCCTGAAATGCATTTTACCTCTTCGGGATAAGGATCTGGACCAATCTACCTATTGTTCAGTGAACCATCAATCTACTTAGTTATCTACATCTCTAAATATCAAATGCTGGGAAAGACTGAAGGCAGGAGGAGAAGGGGGCAACAGAGGACAAAATGCTTGGATGGCATCACCAACTTAATGGACATGAGTTTGAGCGGGCTCTGGGAGATGGTGAAGGACAGGGAAGCCTGGCATGCTACAGTTCATGGGGTGACGGAGTCGGACACGACTGAGCAACTAAACAAAAACAAATATCAAATCTCACTTTTCCAAAATTTCTCAGCCTCGTATGTCCAGATTTCTAAAGGTATTAATTTAAGAAAGGGGCATGAGGTCATCACTTGAATCATCAACCTTTATCCAGTAAGACACAGAAGATCAACTTCCTGCCAAAGCAATGTTTTAAATTTGAGTTCTGCATATTGACTCACTAGGAGATACTTATTGTTTTTCTACATCTCATTAATCACTTAGAAAGAAGCTACAGCGATCCATACACCAGTTGGCTCAAGCATGCATTTTTACAGATGACTGTCAACAAGAGCACCATGAACGTACTCCAGGTCTGGAGTAAACAGATACGATCCATAATTATAAAATGTAAAATGACATTCAAGAAAAATATGTAGGTACACTGAGAAGTTCCAAACAGAGAGGTGAGAGTTAACCTCGTCAAGGGAATCTTAAGTGTTAACCTGCGCTACTTCCTAGCTATGAAAGCTTACTAGTACCCTGACTTTGATTACTTATTAAAGCGTACTTATGCTCTAGACCATGCCTACTCAGTGTTAGCAGATGTATGAAATAGTTTAAAATCCTTATGCAAATAGAAGTTTTCAAATTATATAAAGAGTCACAAACTAGAGCTATATAAATGAAATTCCTTTATAATTACATTTTAAGAAAGAAAATTGCAGGGATTTAGGCATTAGCATTCCTTGTTGTTTAAAATGTAATTAATTTCCAGCACAATAAATTAAAGAGGTACCTATTACTTTTAATGGGCAATAATAAATTTATGTATATATATTTGCTTACGGGGTGATGTAACTGTCACTGTAAGATTTTTTAACAAACATCTATAGCAAATGAGATAAGTGTTATCAACTGAAAAACAAATACATACAATGATAAGAATATACTTACCTGTAATACAAATTTCTGATCTATGTATTTTTTGGCAATGCTGGGTTGGAATTCTTGGCTTTCCAAAAACCGTATGAAAAACTCATATACAAGCTGCAAGAAATGGAATATTGTTCATTTCAAACTATAATTCACTGAGAACAGTATTAAAAGCTATAAAAAGCTCAAATACTAAAACTGATGAGGGGTTTAGTATGTTTTAATATCAATCAACTAGCAGTGCTAGCCTTTCTTGCAGCTCACAGATGCTGTTATGACTTTCAGCTTTTTAAATTTATAATCTGAAAACACAGCCTAAGAAAGCAAATAAAAACCTCCCCAAATCTCATCATTCAGAGTTAACCACTGTTAACATTTTAATGTATAAAACTACCGATTTTTTCTATACCTCTACAATATACCAATGTACTATAAATATATGCATGGCATGTATGTATACACACACACACATATATAAAATATAGTTTTCAAACTATTTTTACGATCTAAACAATATATTGTGGTCAGTTTGTGCCAACAATATCTACGCCACCATTTTTAGTAGTCAGAAGTATAGTCCACTATAGATAATTTATAATGAATAATTCCATTATTCATAATTACTTTAACCAATATCCTCTGCTTAGACATGTAAATAGTTCTTAAGTTACTACTCTATTAAATTACACCACAATGTACCTTATATAACATATGTCAGTGTGCACTTGTTCAATTATTTCATGAGAAAATATTTCTAAAGGGGAATTGTTAGATCAAAAGATATTCAAACATGTCAGGATTATCAACATTCATTACCAATTTCCTTTCAGAAAGTTTATGGAAATTTACGCTCCTCTAGCAACAACAACAAAAACAATATACAAGGGTGTGTCAGGATGTTCTCATCTGCAAAGAGTAAGAATATTCTCATCCACAGAGTCAACCTCAAATAACTTCTGATAAACAGCGGGGGATCACTGTTTACATGCTTTGCAAAATAAACCTATGTTAAAGCGTATATTAAATCCTGGTGTAGCACATATACCACAGTATGTTAAAACCAGAACTTTCAAGAGACAGATACTGGGCTGAAAACCTAGCTCTACCCCTTACTGTGTAACCCTAGTCTGTTGTTTCAAGTGTATAATGCAAATGATAATCCCTAAGATTAAATGTGACAATATATACATAAAGCCCCTGCACAGTGGCTAATACATACCACTACTGTCATTACTGCTTAAAACAGGATTCTCAAACTTTTTAGTCTCACCCCTTTGTAATGAAAAATTACTGAAGACTCCAAAATGCTTTTGCTTACATGAGATATAGAAGTAGAAATAAACACAAAAATTTTAATTTATTTTATAAATACAGTATAATTATAAAATTAATTTATTTTAATATATTTATTATTCAGAACAATAAAACATCACATGTTAACATAACTAATATATTTTTGTGAAAAACAACTTTATTTTTCAAAAAAATTACTATGAAAAGAAATATTGTTTTTTGTTTTTATAAATCTCTTTAATGGCATATTAGAAGACAGATCAGCCTCTATCTTCAAGCTGTTAGAATACGTTGCTTTGGTTAAAGTATATCAAGAAAACTGAGCTATACACAAACCTGCTGCTGCTGCTGCTAAGTCACTTCAGTCGTATCCGACTCTGTGTGACCCCATAGACGGAAGCCCACCAGGCTCCCCCGTCCCTGGGATTCTCCAGGCAAGAACACTGGAGTGGGTTGCCATTTCCTTCTCCAATGTGTGAAAGTGAAAAGTGAAAGTGAAGTCGCTCAGTCGTGTCCGACCCTTAGCGACCCCACGGACTGCAGCCTACCAGGCTCCTCCATCCATGGGATTCTCTAGGCAACAGTACTGGAGTGGCTTGCCATTGCCTCCTCCGATACACAAACCTACTGTTGTAAAAAAGAGAGTACTTTCACGGTTTTTTTTTTTTTTTTAACATAATTGTGGATACTCTTTGTACTACACCAGAACGACAGTCATTTCTGAAAGCTGCAGTTAACAATCCCACTGTTGGGCATACACACTGAGGAAACCAGAACCGAAAGAGAGACGTGTACCCCAGTGTTCACTGCAGCACTGTTTACAATAGCCAGGCCATCAACCTAGATGTCCATAAGCAGATGAATGGCTAAGAAAGCTGTGGTACATATACACAATGGAATATTACTCAGCCATTAAAAAGAATACATTTGAATCAGTTCTAATGAGGTGGATGAAACTGGAGCCTATTATACAGAGTGAAGTAAGCCAGAAAGAAAAACACCAATACAGCATACTAACACATATATATGGAATTTAGAAAGATGGTAACAATAATCCTATATATGAGACAGCAAAAGAGACAAAGATGTATAGAACAGTCTTTTGCACTCTGTGAGAGAGGGCGAGGGTGGGATGATTTGGGAGAATGGCATTGAAACATGTATATTATCATATGTGAAACGAATCGCCAGTCCAGGCTCAATGCATGATACAGGATGCTCGGGGCTGGTGCACTGGGATGAACCAGAGGGATGGGATGGAGAGGGAGGTGGGAGGGGGGTTCAGGATGGGGAACACATGTACACCCGGGGCAGATTCATGTTGATGTATGCAAAACCAATACAATATTGTAATTAGCCTCCAATTAAAATAAATTTTTTTTTTTAAAAAAAAGAATCTGAAACCATATCAACGAATTTTTCACACTGTAACACTAAATTCCAATCATCTATCTTGCACTTTGGATGATATTTACCCATGCATGGTTACTTAACATCATTCATTGGTCAACTGGAAAACACTGGTTCACTGAGTTACTGCAAATGTTGACACATTTTATTACACAGTATCAATAGAAGTCCTTAATATCCCCATTAATATCTCCAAGGAATTAACATTCCTTAATATCTTCAATTTTTTTAAAAAAGTCTTTAAGCTTTGGGGAGCTATAAAGCTCAAGGTAACAAACAAAGGAGAGATACAAATTTTCCAAAGGACAGACACAAGTTTTCCAAAATTCTAATTCTAAATTTTGCTTGAATGCTCTAATTTTATCAGTGGGAAAACAACAGTTTTCTTTTGTTTGTTTCACAGAAAACATTTACTAAACAACCAAGTGGGAACAACCATAGTTTGTGAGATATTCTTTCAGGTAAAAATGATACTTTATGAACAGTTACTTTAACTTGCAGCTCAGACAATCACACAAATGCTTTATTTGGCACAAGACAAAGATTCAGCAGGCTTTATGCATACTTTCCATTTCACCATGAAGAATGTTATTTTTAATGTGTACTCAAAGGTCCAGATTTAATCAAATTAATAATTTTTGCTGCTCTTCAAGGACATTCTTAACTTAAATTGGATTTTTTTTAACTTGTAAGTGCATGGCAGTAAAGAAGGCAACTACTAAGTCAGTTTGACATTTGATTTGTGCTAATAAGGAAACCACCGTCACTTTTACAAATATTAGGGCAAATGCCAACATAGTAAATAGAGAGAATAAAGCAGTATTGTTATAAAACTAATTTTGACTTTGCAGGGCGCTGAAAATTTGACCTCAGGATCCCCCTAATGGTCTGCAGATACCACTAAACTAAACGTGTCACATAGGGATCTTGTGACTTGAGACTCGAATGTAACATTTACATCAGGTGTTCACATTAGCATTTTAATTTTCTATAAAATTCTGTTTTGCTCTCTGAAACTCTAGATTCAGAAAAACTTCTTCCCTGTGATCTGAACACTGCCAAATTGTACTTCTAGTCATAATAATGCCCGAGTTCAAACATGCCCTAGAAGAACTGTTCTTTTCTTCAATATACTAATCTTTCAACTTATAGTTTTACCAATAGGTTTACATTAGCATTATTCAAATAACTCATGAAAGAGGGTTTCATCTCTCTTTTGACTCCCACAAAATGGAGAGATTTCCATCTTCCAGGTCTGACTTGTGGGCTGGCAGGGCTTTCTGGTGGGATTGGCAAAGTGTCCTCTCCCTTCTTAAAAGCAGCTATGGTTTAAAAAAGTTTGGTGGAAATACTTCAGACACATTTATTAATAAGCATAAATGCTCTTTTTTACCAATTTTACCTCAGAATCAAAAATCTCCCTTGAGTTTTTAAAGAAAAAGACTAGGGACTGGGGAGAATAAATTACTTCTCAAGGTCACATAAGTGAATTCTCCAAGGAACATAAATAAGACTTAAGCATTCCAGATTTTCAGTCTCAAGTGTAAAACATTACAAATAACCCCTTAATTGTAAATTGAAGTCCTACAAAATCATATTCTACTAGAAATATAGGCCAAATTTCAAAAAATACGTAAAGAATAACCATGGTAACCATGGGATGGCAGTTTAAAAGATAACAATAACAAAAAAGATCAAACAAAACACACAGGGTAGATTTAACATTTTTTCTTATTTTGAAATATCCTCAAAGATTCATAATTTGTTATAAGTAATACTGTATGTGTCAAAATTAAAATCAAAGTGTGCTGGAGCAGGCAATTAGTGAAAGCAATAGCCAACCACCCAACAACCACAATGTGATTTTATTGTTCTCTACTATTGTCAGAGATTTGGTAATAAACACTGTGTTTCCAGTGTTTTGCTTCCCTGGTGGCTCAAACAGTAAAGCGTCTGCCTGCAATGTGTGAGACCTGGGTTCGATCCACGGGTCGGGAAGATCCTCTGGAGAAGGAAATGGCAGTACTCTTGCCTGGAAAATTCCATGGACGGAGGAGCCTGGTAGGCTACAGTCCACGGGATCGCAAAGAGTTGGACACAACTGAGCAACTTCACTGTGTTTCCTTGTAAAATGTGGTCCAGAAGCAGCAGCACAGTGCAAATGCTGGAGTTACGAAAAAGTGAAAAGGTTGAAGAACATGCAGTTTGGGTTAGGAAAAATCAACTGTCTGATCAATCATAAAGTAAAATGTTGAACAGTAGTGATGGATCACTGCAATAAGAGAAACCCATCATGGACAGAAAGGGAGATTTCTGAAACATTCATCTTGGTCTTTCAGTGTTAAAACCACCCATTAGTGAAAATGGAAGTGTGACTGATTAGTGTAGTCAGAATGCACAAAGAAAACAGAATTCATGAGACAAGTCAGGAACCAGTATAAACGCATCCAGAAAGCCAAAGAGAGTGAAAACAAGAGTGCCTACTGACTTGACCTTTGCTATGAATGAAGGTTGGGAGAAGGCAATGGCACCCCACTCCAGTACTTTTGCCTGGAAAATCCCATGGATGGAGGAGCGTGGTAGGCTGCAGTCCATGGGGTTGCGAAGAGTCGGACACGACTGAGCAACTTCACTTCACTTTATGAATGAAGTTGCTCTGTGAATTTTAAGAGGTTTCTTTTTTCTTTTAATTGGGGTATAATTTATTTACAATGTTGTGTTAGTTTGAGGTGTATAGCAAAATGATAGAGATATACATATACATATACTCACTTTTTTTTAGAATCTTTTCTCATGTAGATTTCTTTTGTGTGTTTGTGTGTGCTCAGTTGTGTCTGGCCCCCTGCGGATTATAGCCCATCAGGCTCCTCTGTCCCTGGGATTTCCCAGGCAAGAATACTGGAGTGGGTTGCCATTTCCTTCTCCAGGGGATCTTCCCAATCCAGGGATTGAACCCAAGTCTCCAGCACTAGCAGGCAGAATTCTTTACAACTGAGCCTTCAGGGAACCTGATCCAGTCCAAGTCGTGTTTTCCCCTAAGCTAAAGAAGGGTCGAGAGGACTACAGGCCGAAACACATTTCAACAGAGATGAAACCAGACTGTTCTGGAACACAGTTTGTTACTTTAGCTCTCCAAGGGCACAGATCTCAGCATCACTCTTCCCTGTTGCTTTGGTTTTAAGAGTTTCAGATGAACTAATGGTTAATGTTTCTGTACTAATGACACGGTGTAAGCTTGACATTTGTGGTGGTGGAATTCGGCTTAATAGCTTTAGAAATTAATTTAGTCCCGTGTTTTATAGAGTCATTAAGCTTAGGAAGGATTAAGTGAAATACTGAATTAAACTTTATCATACTTTAGGGGAAATTTATATCTATGGCGATCATAATTTAGAGTATTCAAAAGCTCTTGCAAATGCTAAGAATGGTCTACTGTCTTTTCTTCAGAATGTAGACTAGACAAAAGTTGAAGTTCTGAAGGCATTTCCCTCCTCATCTACTACATGATGTGGGACTTTTCTGGGAAAATTATCTTTTTGTTTGCTTTGTTTTTTAAATTTCTTCCAGACAATATTGCACTTCTGTGACCTAATGCCAAGCATGAAGAATAAGACATGACAAAAAACCTGTCCATTCAAAAGAGTTATTGCTTTTGGTTTTTTGGGGTTTTTTTGGTCACAATCTGCGATCCACCATGAAAAGCACAAATAGTCTCCCCAATTTCTTAGACTGAAGAAGGTATGTCTGATACCTTAAGGGGAAAAAAAAAAAAATCAAGCATCTAAGATAGTAAATCAACTATAGGGTTTTAACTAATTTACTTCACTTGGCAATCATAGCAGGAATATATATGTATGACATGCCTAGGTGAGAGCTGAGAAAACATAGCCCTGAAAGCTCTCCACATAACTAGGCAAAAGAGCATTACATATATATCTGCAGCAACCTTGAGCTGCCAAAGCAGGACAGGCAAAGTTGCAAATGTATGTCAAAAATTCCGAAACAGGGAAAAAAATAAACCCTTAGAATATCTCTAGGCCTTCTCTCCCTGCTACAGTTTTCCCCTCTTCAGAAAGTCAACTAGTAACCATAAGCACACTGCTACAAAGATGCAGTGGCTTCTACCTCCAGTTAAAATGTACAAGGTCATATTCCTTCTCCATCATTCCCTCCTTCCTTACTAGCTGTTACCCAGCCTTGGAGAACAACCTAACTGAATGGAAAAACTGGCCGTAAGGTTCACTGTACTCACATTTCCTCGTTATATTCATTTGAGAAAGTCTGGTCTTGAAAGAAGGCAGCCAGGAAAGGAGGATGGTAAAGGGCTGGTGTGGATAACTCAACACAGTACAAAGGGGCCTAATGGTGGGAAAGAAGATGCAGGGATGGTCCTAATCTGTCCTGGCACATGAGGGTAATTGGAAAATGCCCTTCTCAGTGCAACAGAGCAAAACTGGCCTTCACACAAGCTTTTTCTCAGCTATTGCTCCTCCTTACGACAGTGTGAAACAGCTATTGCAATTCGTTTTTGTCCTTCCAGGCTAAAGAAACGCATTTGTGGTTATCATGAAGACAGGCATTCAAAGTCCCCAGGGTACCTAACTGCTGAAAATGAGGTATGTACTCTGTGACCTAATCACATCTAACTAATATTAACGTGAAATAGTTCTTTTCTTGTTTGAGGCTCCAGCGGGAAGATCACAGAAACGTTAATAAAAACTGCTGGCCGAATGTGCAACCCGGGAGGGTCCACCCTAAAGCATTATAATACTCATTATTTTATTCTTTTGGCATCCAATTATCAAAAGTAAGAAACATAAAAAGCATTCTCCAGCTTTCCAGTAATGTACTCTTAATCTGATTTCTTGGTGAATAAAGGCCTTCAAGAAATTCCCATGCTAATCAGCTCATGGATTAATGGATCTTTCTTTTACAACAAATGTTATCTCAAAGTACCTGTAAGTGTGGCCACGATGCCTCAAGGGTAGGTTCATCTTCTTCTGGATCAAATTCATTGCTGTCACTAGGAGGAAGAGTTCTGAATATATTGCAAGATACCTAAAAATAAACAAGTAGCAGAGTTAGCTGGAATGGAATCACCTCCTTGGCAGCCTTACACAAGGTCTTTGCGGCCAGCCAAAGGGAACCCAGATGACAAGAACACCACCAAACTGGAAGGAGACCTGGCTTTGAGGCCAGGACCAGCTCCAAGAAAAACTGGGAAATAGAGCAGTACCTTCCACCCTCTTGAACAGTATTCCTAGTGCTTACAATGCCATCTCCACCCCAGGCCCCTGTGATTTTATGCCTTCCATCAAAGCTTATGCTTCATTACTCACCAGTCAAGCAAGCTTCTCATTAATCGATTTACACTAAAATACAAATAACTGCTAATGGGCTTCATGTATTTCCCTTCTCAGGCTTATTCACAATTTGTGGGTTTCCAGTCATACTAATGGTAAATTTCAGGCATTTACAGAAAGCAAATGGGAAAAAATATTTCAGAACCTAGAGTCCTTACAATCATATCTAATCTGCTCTCAGCTGGTTTGTAAAACAGTAACAATGACCAGGGTAAGGTATCTATGATACAAACTTCTATTAACCAGGTACTCCTTTACCATAGGAAATTTCCAAATTAAATCTTGGAGGCTCAAAGAATGGTCATGAGTTGACAACTGTTGAAACTGGGTCACAAAGAGACAGGAGTTAATTATACTATTCTACTATTTCTGCACACAGTCCAAGATTTCTATAGTAAAATGCTTATTTTTTTAAATGCTGCTGCTACTATTTTGCAGTGACCTTCCCAGGGTTCCTTCCAATTTCTATTGTTTCTTGTTCTATTACTTATCTATCCTCTTCTAATGACTCAAATGCATCCTCAGACTTAAAAAATAAAACAGGGATGGGGAGGGAATTCACTGGTGGTCCAACAGTTTGGACTCTGAGCTTTCACTACAGAGCACAAGGGTACAATAGCTGTTTGGGGAACTAAGATCTTGGAGCCTTAGGGCCAACAAACAAACACACACACACAAAAGAAACAAAGCAGGGATGGGTAGATATTGTACCAGAAGCCTTTGCTTAACTTTCTCTGTAATATGGAAAATACTAGGCTATAACATGTTGTTCTGAAAGAGGGGGGATAAAAAGGCTCATATAATCTGAATATGTTTACCCATTCAACAAATAATTGTTAAGTGCTCATTACAAACACACACTGTTCTGGGCACTGGGACAATAGAAGTGAATCAAGTAGATAAAAATCTGTGCCCTCCAGGAGTTTATATTCTAGTTTAAAGTCACAATTATCCCTATTTTCTAGATATGGTCACTGAACTCAGATGTGTAAAATATGGAAAGACTTGATTTTACTCTAAGTGCAGTGGGAAGCCATTAGTGGATCTTAAACAGAAAAAGGATACCGTTCATTTTTTACTTTTAAAACAATTACTCTGGCAGCTATGTATAGAACAGACAGGAAGGGGACAAGGTAGCAGCCTATGAAAGTGGCAAGACATGATGATGGCTAGCAGAGAAGACAGAAATAGACTGATTCAAATATATTCTGGAGGGTATTTGCTGCTGGCTTGGAAGTATGGGGTGAACGAAAGGGAAGACTCGAGAATGAGTCATAGCTGTAAGGTCATTAACTCAGATGAAAATGACTGGGAAAGGGAAACATTTCCTTTGTTTGCTGGCTTTAGTGGGGACATCCAGAGATCCAGTAAGAAATATGTTAAAAGAGCAATATCCAGGAGCCAACCAGACACATGAACCTGTAACCTCAGAGGTAGACAGGTCAGGACTGGAGATCTCTACAGACTCATCAGTGTGTAAAGATATTTAAAACCACGGAATCTTCTTGCAAGGAATAAATAGAAAGAAGGGAAAGGACCCTCAGATATCCAACATTTAGAAACCAAACATGGGTGTGGGGGGAGACAAGAAAGACAAACGGAAAGAGTAGGAAGTAGGAGAAAGAAAAGATTTGAGTCTGAGGATCTTAAGAGCAAGGAGAAAAGAGTGTCTTAAGGAAAAAAAGATATCCTCCTCCAGAGCAGAATCTACTGGATTCAGAAGCCCTATGAAGCCAGTACTATCATTACCCTCAATTTGCTATTGAGGAAATAGAAGCACAGGTGTTGAGAACTGAGGTTATAACCAGCAGTTATGACTGAACTCAAGCTGTCAGGCTCCACCCCAGTGTTCTAAACAAGTGGGTAGACTAACTCTTTTGTTCTTGTTTAGCTTAAATGACTGAAAAATAAAATTATCATTCTAGAATATTTTCTAGAATGTAGTGACTAACTACAGCATGTACAGCACACACAGTTACTTTACTTTTGTCCCTTCTAATGATTATTAGAAATTATGTTTACAAAGAAACCAGTGACTTTTCAGATAATCATCAATCAATGATTTCTCTTCAACCAGCCATATTGTGTAATCAAAAGTGCAAAAATCTTTTAATTACTTTCTTTCAAATATTCAATCAACTTTGCATTTATTGAAAAAACTGAGTTTTCATCTCAACTACATCATTTATATTTATTGTACTCTAACAAGTTTTATTTTCCTTCCCACAAGATGCAAAAGTAAAACACAGAAGGAAGGACAATTACATTCCAATAAAAATTAATTTTTAAAAAGAGAAAAGAAACACACTTTCTGTAGTAAAAAAAACTTCTTTTCCTCTGTATTCTTTGACATTCAAACTCTTTTATGGTGAGGAAATATTGGGCTGCAGCAAATATTTGTTTACATATTTGTCTCTTCCCACTAATTAGGAATAAGCAATGTCATATTCACACTTGTTTTCTTGGCATGTATGAGTCTTCCAATAAATGTTCACAAAATAAAGTTTTGGATGTATAATACAACTGTATGTTTTTGCTTTAACCAAATTTAAATTTAAATTTTTGAGTGATTTAAATAAGCCTAGGTTATTTAACCTAAGATGTTTATCTTTGCACAGTGTTCTAAGCCTCTCTTTTGGTTAAAGCTTCATCTCTCAATTATTGTCACATCAAAAGAATGCTGAACTGTGTAAGCAATCCAAGAGCAAAGAGTTCTAAAGGCATGTACATGTCACTCAGCCACATAATGCCACTTCTTCAGATCTGCCTTCCTTACAATGCTTTATTCAGTACTCCTAAACATTCACCATGAGTAATGAGGAAGCAAGGATCTATTGGGCTGCACAATTAATAGCCAACTCAACTAATTAAGTAGTTGTCTAGAACAAATGGAAAGAATGTCAAAGCAAATCAAGTCAGCCTTTCACTCTACCAGGCACATCATAGTTGCTTAATAAAAATGTCATGACTGAATGAACCATTGTTCCCATCCTTGAGAATCTATCCTAAGAAACTAAGACAAGACTGAAAAAACTATTTAAAGTAGTCATTTGCAACATTCTCCAAAAAGTGCAAAATTGGAAATAACCTTTAAGTCCAACATTAGAGAAGCATATCAATTCAGTAGAACACTGTACAGGATTAAAGATAATCACTATACTAAAGGACAAAGAAATGTCAGAAATAAAGATTTAGGGGGAAAGATGATATGACTATAATGAAAGTGAAAGTCTCTCAGTCATGTCCACCTCTTTGCAACCCCATGGACTATACAGACCATGGAATTCTCCAGGCCAGAATACTGGAGTGGGTAGCCTTTCTCTTCTCCAGAGGATCTTCCCAACCCAGGGATGGAACCCAAGTCTCCTGCACTGCAGGAGAACTCTTTACCTGCTGAGCCACAAGGGAAGCCCAAAAATAATGGAGTGGGTAGCCTATCTCTTCTCCAGCAGATCTTCTCGACCTAGGAATCGAACCAGGGTCTTCTGCATTGCAGGTGGATCCTTTACCAACTGAGCTATAATGGTGTCAACTGTAACTATACAGATAAGAGCAAATACGGATAACTCAGGTGTCGCTAATGGTAAAGAATCTGTCTGCCAATGCAGGAGGTACAAGAGACACAGGTTCCATCCATGGACCAGGGATGATTGCCTGGAGGAGGAAATGGCAACCCACTCCAGTTTTCTTGCCTGGAGAATTTCGTGGACAAAGGAGCCTGGCAGGCTATAGTCCATGGGGTCAAAAAGACTCGGAAACAACTGATCACACAGCACAACAACTAAAAGGAAATTAAGAAAAGCCGTATTAAAGCAAGAGAAATATGGATGAAACTCAGTAGCTGCTGTTCATCCTCTTGAGATACAACAAGTAAGTTCTAAATCCATAAAAAGCCTAAGTTAGAGACATGTGGTACGTGCATTATGCCTTCAAGATAAAAACAACCTCTTGAATTTGTTTGAAAAAGATTATGCTTGTCAGGAGAGTTAAAAATCAGAGCCTCTCACAATGTCTAGCGACTACCTCATGAATGAATGGTTGAAGGACTGAATGAATGGACCAGCTGAACTATACAGCTGAGCTGCAAAATCATGAGTTTAAAATTGGGTGATCCTTGGATGAAAGGGGTGAGGAGGACAGTTCTCTAAATTCCTTAAGTCTTAGCCAGCACTGTGTATGTCTGAGTCCAACATGGGAAAAGACCCAGTTGCCTTCATCAGATTTCCAAAAGACTTCCAGACTCTAAAATGCTTAAAAACCACTGTCCTAAATAAATGTGCTTCCATTAAATCTTCCTTTATCATGGCAGTCACTTCTGATTTACAGCCCAGGTTTTAAAAGGATTATTAAGGAGGTAACAATTAAATAGGTACCTAACAGAAGCTTTGCCAACAAAGGTCTGTCTAGGCAAGGCTATGAGTTTTCCAGTAGGCACGTATGGATATGAGAGTTGGACAATAAAGAAAGCTGAGCGCCGAAGAATTGATGCTTTTGAACTATGGTGTTGGAGAAGACTCTTGAGAGTCCCTGGGATTGCAAGGAGATCCAACCAGTCCATCCCAGAGGAGATTAGTCCTGGGTGTTCATTGGAAGGACTGATGTTGAAGCTGAAACTCCAATACTCTGGCCACCTGACGCGGAGAGCTGTCTCATTTGAAAAGACCCTGATGCTGGGAAAGATTGAGGGCAGGAGGAGAAGGGGACGACAGAGGATGAGATGGTTGGATGGCATCACCGACTCAATGGACATGAGTTTGGATGAACTCTGGGAGTTGGTGATGGACAGGGAGGCCTGGTGTGCTGTGGTTCATGGGGTTGCAAAAAGTCAGACATGACTGAGCAACTGAACTGAACAGAAGCAGAAGATATTAAGAAGAGGTGGCAAGAATACACAGAAGAACTAAACAAAAAAGATCTTCATGACAAAGATAATCATGATGGTGTGATCACTCACCTACGGCCAGACATCCTGGAATGTGAAGTCAAGTGGGCCTTAGGAAGCATCACTATGAACAAAGCTAGTGGAGATGATGGAATTCCAGTTGAGCTATTTCAAATCGTAAAAAATGAGGCTGTGAAAGTGCTGCACTCAATATGCCAGCAAGTTTGGAAAACTCGGCAGTGGCCACAGGACTGGAAAAGGTCAGTTTTCATTCCAATCCCAAAGAAAGGCAATGCAAAAGAATGCTCAAACTACCACAAAATTGCACTCACCTCACACGCTAGTAAAGTCATGCTCAAAATCCTCCAAGCCAGGCTTCAACGGTACGTGAACCTTGAACTTCCAGATGTTTGAACTAGTTTTAAAAAGGCAGAGGAACCAGCGATCAAATTGCCAACACCCACTGGATCATCGAAAAAGCAAGAGAGTTCCAAAAAAACACCTACCTCTGCTTTACTGACTATGCCAAAGCCTTTGACTGTGTGGATCACAACAAACTGTGGAAAATTCTGAAACAGATGGGAATACCAGACCACCTGACCTGCCTCTTGAGAAATATGTATGCAGGTCCGGAAGCAACAATTAAAACTGGACACAGAACAACAGACGGGTTCCAAATCGAGAAAGCAGTACGTCAAGGCTGTATACTGTCACCCTGCTTATTTAACTTACATGCAGATTACATCATGAGAAACACTGGCTGGATGAAGCAAAAACTGGAATTAAGATCGCCAGGAGAAATATTAATAACCTCAGATATGCAGATGACACCACCCTTATGGCAGAAAGCAAAGAACTAAAGAGCCTCTTGATGAAAGTGAAAGAGGAGAGTAAAAAAGTTGGCTTGAAACTCAACATTCAGAAAACTAAGATGATGGCATCCAGTCTCATCACTTCATGGCAAATAGATGGGGAAACAATGGAAACAGTGACAGACTTTATTTGCGGGGTGGGGGGCCTCCACTGCAGATGGTGACTGCAGCCTTGAAATTAAAAGACACCTGCTCCTTGGAAGAAAAGTTATGACCAACCTATACAGCATATTAAAAAGGAGAGACATTACTTGGCCAACAAAGGTCTGTCTAGTCAAAACTATGGTTTTTCCAGTAGTCATGTATGGATGTGAGAGTTGGACCATAAAGAAAGCTGAGCTCTGAAGAACTGATGCTTTTGAACTGTGGTGTTGGAGAAGACTCTTGAGAGTCCCTTGGACTGCAAGGAGACAAAACCAGTCCATCCTAAAGAAAATCAGTCCTGAATATTCATTGGAAGGACTGATGTTGAAGCTGAAACTCCAGTACTTTGCCACCTGAAGCAAAGAGCTGACTCATTTGAAAAGACCCTTATGCTGGGAAAGATTAAAGCGGGGAGGAGAAGGGGACAACAGAGGATGAGATGGTTGGATGGCATCACCGACTCGATGGACAGGAGTTTGAGTAAACTCCAAGAGCTGGTGATGGACAGGGAGGCCTGGCGTGCTGCAGTCCATGGGGTCACAAAGAGTCGGACACTACTGAGCGACTGAACTGAACTGGCAGTTGCATGCTTATGCAAATGTATCATGACCACAAGTAGCCACCAGCATCACTCCTCACTGCAGAGAAATTTTTAAAGCATCTATGTAGCTAGATTAAAATGCATCCAAGTATTTATAAAGTCACAAACTGTCACTATTAATACATTTAAATGTATGAGGTTCTAGCCCTAAGCCGTCTGTTTTATTTCTTTAAAAATGAATTACCAGAAATGAACAAAAGTTTTTAAAGGATACTATCTCTATTTTATTTTAATCTATAATGGGGTCAATGCAACGAAAAAATTAAGAAACAAGTGTCTTTGAGGTAAGTCTAATTCATTTTCATTTCAACAATATTAAAATAAACACTGAAAGTTGGACCAAACGAAAGGCTTGAAGGCACTGGCCTGGTCTCTAGAAAGCAGTGATAAGAACAGAAAGCAAAGCTGGGGGAATGGGAGGAACAGGTATTAAATCTGGATGTTAAAACTTCTCCTCAAAAACAGAAAACCTAGGGTAGGTGATTCCACTGAGATGCTTCTAGAATCAGATCTTGTTAGAGACTAGTAAGGTGATGGAATTCCAGCTGAGCTATTTAAAGTCCTAAAAGATAATGCTGTTAAAGTACTGCACTCAACATGCAACCAATTTGGAAACTCACCAGTGGCCACAGGACTGGAAAAGGTCAGTTTTCACTCCAATTCCAAAGAAGGGTAGTGCCAAAGAATGTTCTAACTACCAGACAACTGCACTCATTTCTCATGCTAGCAAAGTTAGATTCAAAATTCTTCAAGCTAGGCTTCAGCAGTACATGAACCAAGAACTTCCAGACGTACAAGCTGGGTTTAGAAAAGGGAGAGGAACTAGAGATCAAATTGCCAACATTTGCTGGTTCATATAGAAAGCAAGGGAATTCCAGAAAAACATCTACTTCTGTTTCATTGACTACGCTAAAGCCTTTGACTGTGTGGATCACAACAAACTGTGGAAAATTCTTAAAGAGATGGGAATACAAGACCATCTTACCTGTCTCTTGAGAAATCTGTATGCAGGTCAACACTGTATGCAACACTTAGAAACTCACATGGAACAGATAACTGGTTCAAAATGGGGAAAGGAATACAACAAGGCTGTGAATTGTCACTTTGTTTATTTAACTTAACATGCAGAGTACATCATGTGAAATGCCAGGAGAAATATCAATAACCTCAGATATGCAGATGATACTACTCAAAGAGCAAAAAGTGAAGAGGAATTAAGGAGCCTCTTGATGAAGGTGAAAAGAGGAGAGTGAAAAAGCTGGCTCAAAACTCAACATTCAAAAAACTAAGATCATGGCAACCAGTCTCATTACTTCATGGCAAACAGATGGGGGAAAAGTACAAGCAGTGACAGATTTCATTTTCTTGGGTTCCAAAATCACTGCGGACAGTAATTACAACCATGAAATTAAAAGATGATTGCTCCTTGGAAGGAAAGCAATGGCAAATCTAGACAGTGTATCAAAAAAGCAGAGACATCACTTTGCCAGCAAAGGTCTGTATAGTAAAAGAAGCTACAGTTTTTCTAGTAGTCATAAACAGATGTGAGAGCTGGACCATCAAGAAGGCTGAGCTTAGAAGAATTGATGCCTTCAAACCATGGTGTTGGAAAAGGCTTCTGAGAGTCTCATGAACTACAAGAAGATCAAACCAGTCAGTACTAAAGGAAATCAACCCTGAATATTCATTGGAAAGACTAAAGCTGAAGCTGAAGCTCCAAAACTTTGGCTATCTGATACAAAGAGCCGACTCACTGGAAAAGACCCTGATGCTGGGAATGATTGAAAGCAAAAGGAGAAGAGGGCAGCAGAAGATGAAAGATTGGATAGCATCCCTGACTCAATGGACATGAATTTGAGAAAACTCCAGGAGACAGTGAAGGACAGGGAAGCCAGGCATGCTGCAGCCCATCAGTTCGCAAATAGTTGGACATGACTGAGCAACATAACAGCAACAAAAAAATCCAGTTCCACTGTAACAAATCAGAAAAGTGAGGTCCTAAGAGTTTGTGAGTTTTTCAAGGTAAAAGTGCCATGATCTGTCAGAGGGTTCTTGGGGTTGTTTGACACCTCACCTCTACCACCACCCCTGAGGACCATGTATGGACCTGTCTTCTTTATATCTCTTTCTTCCCTGATTGCCCTCACCAGTTTTTGTCTGTTTACCATTTTTATTACTCTGTTTTCCCATCACCCCCTTCTTAGGTTTCTGGTCTGCCAGTGGCCCTCAATGATAGGCACGGACACTTTTTCTGAGAGCGTTCAGACTCAAGCTGATGCCCTTACCCAGCACTAATGCAGAAATAAAGCAAGCTCTGCATCCCTGCTGTCTGGTTCACAGCCCCATCATCAAACATCTGGATGCCTGCAAGTTTCCTCTCTGGCATTCCTGCTCCTCACATCCCTTTTCACCTTGCCCAGTTAGCTTCTGAGTCCCTCTAGGGCTCTTTACTAATTTCTGAAAGCATGGGCATGTGCGTGGTCAGTCGCTCAGTGGTGTCCAACTCATTATGATCCTATGGACTACAGCCCGCCAGGCTCCTCTGTCCATGGAATTCTCCAGGCAAGAATGCTGGAGTGGGTTGCCATTCCCTTCACCAGAGCATCTTCCAGGCCAGGGATCGAACCGGGGTCTCCTGCTTTGCAGGCAGATTCTTTACCACTGAGTCACCTAGGAATCCCTAATTTCTGAATGCCTAGAGCCTAATATAGAAAAAATGGAAATAAATAGGGTTTCCAGATAAAATACAGGTTACCAGCTAAGTCTGAGTTTCACATAACGGTGTTTTGGTCAAATACATCCCACACACTACATGGGGACTAAAAAAGGTTATTCACTGTTTATCTGAAATTCAAATTGAAGTAGGTGTCCTGTATTTTTATTTCCTAAATCCAACAACCCTAAAATAATACTAATGTTAATTAAGAATCTCTACCAGTTACAACTCAGTTGCGACTCAAAACTGGCACTGTGACACACTGGGGAAGAGGATGAAAGCGGGAGACGCTAGGCAAGGCCTTGTACCCGACAGCAGCTAAATCTGAGGGACTGGCTGCTCTCTTATTTTTCAGTTCTTTGGTTTCTTGCTGATTGCTATTAACTACAGTGTAAAGAAATAAATTTTGAAGTCTTGACCAAATGTGAAAGAGAAGACTAAAAGGTTTCTAAGTACATAGCCCATCTAGCAAAAGAAGAAGTGTTTAGGCATATTTTCATCAGTTTTTGATTAAACAACTTATTTCATTTTAACCTGCAATATTAAAATACAACTACTAACATTTTAAGTAATTATTAATTTACTGCAGGAAAAAAGGAAAACTCAATATCCTCAATCTCTTTCTCTCCACAGAAACTACTAACTTTACACCATGATTTTGGTTGACATCTTGCTACGTTATTGCTTAAGGAAAATAACGAGCCTAGCATAAAAGAACAGAATGTGGAAGCACCTCGTAACTATTCACTAAATATCTGCCAGGATTAATAATGAACAAAACAGGTCAGTGTAATACAGTTGAGTACTGCTTTAAAAAAGAAAAAACTATTTAACTTAAAGGAATTTAAAAGTACTTCTTAAAGGTATTAAAGGAATAGTTTTTATTTCCTTTGGTTATATATTTGTTAGCACTATTAATATTTAAGGCTTGGGAAAACCAGGCATGTAATGTGATCAGGGACACTTCTACCACAGTATAACATTTTATCATAAAACCATCTTTGTGGACAAAGCTCTCCACCTTTCAGAAAACATTCACCAAACCAGAACCAAGACAGAGAGCATTGTTTCCATGTGACTAAGAAATATGCCCGTGAGACAGTTGTGCAGTTTGTTTTACAAGATCCAGAAATCTAAGAGGATTTAAAAGATTTCTAAATTACAAGCTAATTATTGCTACCTATTCACCATCATATTTTAAATCTGTATTAATAGGGCTTTCTAGGACATAGCAGCTATTCTATTAAAACTGATTTCTGAAATGAGGCAGAAAGAACATTTTAAAATGATAAAAAAATTTTAAAGAAGCTTAGCAATCAGTTGAAGAAAGAGAGTAACAAATAACAAAACAAACAACAAAAGGAAGCTTAAAAACTTATGTTGCCCAATTAGAGTTTTTAAACAGATAGCCAAATTCAAAAGATTAGCATAATAGAAATCTTAGGCATTTTCCTAACTCACAAGGATATCAACATTTTTACTTATATCAATATTTCCTTAATCAAGTTTTCCTTTCAAAATCTACTAGGTACACACACACTATTCAGATTACACAGACTGGGGAAAAAAAACAAAAACCTGTTTTCACTGATGTCATTACTGCTGCTGTTGGTGGTGGCAGTAGTTGATAACTCTTATGATCAACAGATATTACTGGATTTTTCTGCAAATAATTTGATCCCTTTAGACGATCGGTTTCTAGAAAGATCAGAGTACTGACAGCTATATAGGAAGAAAGGAATCTGTCCGTGAGAGATCAAGGACAGACAATCAACAGAACTTGAATGCAGATCAAATACAAGTACCAGGTGCAGTTTCGAGGAATAACATCAACACTTAGCTACAAGGAGACAAAAGGGAGAAAGTGTGTGAAGGACAGGCCGTAGTTTTTTGCTCCACTCTCTCTGACCTACGCCCATTAGAAGACAGCAAAGACCAGTAGCAGGAAAAGAGATTGGGAGGGTAGGGGGATGCAAGGGACAGAGGAAGACATCTGAGCTGAACCCCTCCATGTACACTTACATAAAGTTCAAAATCTTGGAAAACTAACTGGAAGAGAGGATTTAAACCCACAAAATTGGTGCTCTTACTCAGTGTCACACCCAGTCATATTAAAACGAGAGACCGATACGAGAAGATGGCACTGAGCAGTGGGCTTTCCCCACAGTGAGGCTGGCTGGGTTATTTCCTTACCACAGCCACCCTTTCATCCTTCCAGGAACGCTCCTTTTATTGGTGCCTTTGGATCTTTTCTCCTGGGCTTATCCAATTCTCCAGAGAAGCATCCAGAATAGTGGCATAAAAGATCTGGGAGCTGAGTGCGGAAGAGGGTTAAGGATCTTTTCACTCAGTACACTTCCCTGCTTTCTGAAAGGCACTGCTGCTCTGAACCAATGTGCCTGAGTTCGGATTTCCTCCAGTTTAGCCTCTTCAGAGAGTAACCCTTAAGCCTTCTGTTGCGGGTTGGGAGGAGCAGTCATCTGGCTGGCTGGTTTGGGAGAAGCAGTTCCAGCTGTATCTTACACAGACTGTCCACCAAGTCTGTTTTCATCCCAAGCACCCTTACTTTGAAAAGTACCTTTCTGCACCTTCTGGAGTTAATGCAGTGCGAGCTGGCAATTTCCAAACTGTCCTTGCTACGGACCAGAAGTCAGCTTTCTCTAATCAGCCTTGGTAGTGATCACCAGGTCTTGCTTTATGGTTTCCAAAATGTTGATTCTGAGATCTCTCCGTTTCTCTTTTTTCCTGTGGGTTTTATTTCCTTTCAGTAATTTCTGTGTGGTTTCAGAGATAAAGGAAGCAGACATATGTGTGTTCAATTCCTGCTATTTACTCAAGTTAGCCATCATTTCCTACAAAATTATTTCTTCCATTCTTCAATAACTTCTGCAAATTCAAGCAATTTAATTTTCTTATGCAAATACATGAATCCTCCATTAGTGGGAAAGACCAATAGAAGGTCAAGAAAATTAAATGGCACCTGCTCTGACCTCAGCCAAAGAAAAGTGAGAGACCCCCACATCAAGTTTTCTTTCTCAGAATTAGCACCAATCGCAGTAAAAGGTCTTAGTGCGAGGCAGAACAGAAAGCAAAGCACATTCTGAGTCTTGGAATATTAAATACAGAAGTCAATGAATGCCTCAAAGTCATCAATTTCACCCAAAGAACAAGTACACACATCTCAAAAGAGAGATCATCACTAAAACTCAAGGTGGAGCAAAGCTGAATCCTCAGCAGGAAGTTCCCGTCTCAGTTTTCTGTCACCTTTTCTACTATGATTTCTGTTTCCAAGGCACTAGGATGTCCTTAACTCCATTATTTCCAATTGTGTACAAAGCAATTCTCAGTAGATCGCAAATTCACTCTAGTCAAAACCAATCGCATCCTCCACTTCCCCATAAAAGAGAATTCTCCTTTCACCTTCCTCATTCTAACTCTTGAGAATTTTCTTTAACTCTTCCTCTTCGTTATCTGCTTTATGCAACTTATCGAGAAGTCATTTTAGTTACTCCTTCATAACGTCTCTTGGGGTTAATGGTGGTGTTACTTCTAATAGTGGAAATTTGCAAGCAGTTTAAATGTCTTTCAAATGGGAAAACAGTGAAGTAAATAATGGTATATCTACAAGATGGAGTATGAGGCAGACATTAGAATGATGTTTTTAAAAGATACTTAACTACATGAAAGCATGTTTACATCATAATTCTAAAGAACAATTTTAATAGAAATTATATATATATAGTAAGATTAGAAAAAAATTTAACAAGGGAAAACATGAAAGGAAACAGGAAATTTTCTTAAGTGACAGCAATGTTCTAGATTTGGGGTTATGGTTATATGAGTATATAGAATTGTTAAATTCACTAAACATTCACTGCCTAAGCTCTATTCTTAAAATTATATTCCATATATCTTAAATTTTTTTTACCTAAAGGAAAAATCTCATTTTAAAAGACTCTGATGCTGGGAAGGATTGGGGGTGGGAGGAGACGGGGACGACAGAGAATGAGATGGCTGGATGGCATCACCGACTCTGTGGACTTGAGTGAACTCCGGGAGTTGGTGATGGACAGGGAGGCCTGGTGTGCTGTGATTCATGGGGTCGCAAAGAATCGGACATGACTGAGCTACTGAACTGAACTGAAGGGGAAAATCTCATTTTAAAAAAACTGATAGGAGGAAACTGGCCAAAATGTGAGCAATGATTGAATTTAAATAATGAAACTATAGATTATTTTTCCCTCTGGTTTCTGAACCTTCTTTGATGAGCACAGAAAAAAAATAGAGAAGATGGGTAGTTTCTTTACATATTCTTCTCTAATTCCTCTTCCTTTGCCACCATCGGACAGGACTGGGACAACAGTCCTCTGCCACTGGCCATCGTGGGTTGAATCGGCCCACTGAAAAGCTATACCAAGGAGCTGGCAGGAAGCTCTCTTTGTAGGGCAGGAGAAAGAAAAGAATATCATTTACATTTCACCTTCTATCCAAAAACCTTAGCAACTTCCTGCTTGCTATCCATGAGATTAAGCCTACTCTCCTCTACTTAGCCCGCCAAGACCTCTGTAATCTAGACCCATCCCTGCGGCTCCATCTCATTTCCCACAAATTCCAACCATGAACCCTCCACTCCCATTAGGCTTCTATTTCAAGACTAGACTTTGCTCAAAGAGGCAACTTTTTACCTGTTGACATGCTGACAGTGATGTCAAATTTATTCTCTCTGGAGTCTATTATCCCCACACGAACCATCACAGGGAAATATTTCCCACAGAGAGACAACTATATTGCACCGTCTCCAAAGTTGGAAATGTAGCAGTGAATCCAAAAGTGAAGATTGTTGATATTAAATCTTGGAATCCAAAAATAGAGGTGTAAACACTGCAACAGTCATGGTGCTTGCTGTGTATAAATACAGAGCAGCCTGCCTTGCTGTTGGCAGTCAAGCACTCACACCCCACACTCAGGCTAGCCCTGTGATACCAGGTTTTCACTACGTTTCATTATGCACGGACTGCAGGTCCTAACATCCCAGAAAGGTACTAAAACTGCTAAATTAAGTGATTTCAGTAAGAACCACACTGCCCAAGTTGATAAAAAAGTAACAACAAGGGGCTTTTTTGAGAACACATATAGTCTTTTAACATCTGCTTTCAACGCTTTACTTTCAAAATCAGCCAGTGCTAAGGGAATAATTAAACCTCTTGAATTTTGAATTAAAAAAACACATAAAACACTGGAGGCTCCTAATGGGGCATTTCTGGCTACTGAGTATGTGTTCTTACAAAAAATTACTGCAAATAAACAGGAAATTGCCCAAACTGTCACTGCCCCTTACTCTGTGTCTGTCTGTGTATAATTCTCTTGTCTCTGTGACCCTTCATTATAAAGCCCTGAGCTTGAGGCTGAGCAGTGAAAACAAAAACACACCTGACCTACCTCTGACCAGAGATAAATATCATTCTTTACCAGATACTACTCTTCACAATAAACTGAGTAAGATACGCCACTCCAGTCAGCCAGCCCTCCCTCACCAGCTTCTCAGAGGCACGCCAGCCTCGCCTCGGAGGGGGAGGCAAAAGAGTGGGTATAAGTTCCTCAGACAAAAAACAAGAGAAGGTTCTAGGGGCACTGTCTACCAACCCTTTCAGCTTCCATTTTAAATGTGCTCTTAAAGACCACTGCCTTCCAATTATTTTACCCTTCAAATGACTACACTTCCTTTCCAGAACGGGGCATAAGAGATACCCCGCTTTGTTCCTGATGATACAAAACTCCATTTTCTAGCACCTGACCTACTGTCTAAATTTTTCTAACTTCTAAGAGAAAAATCCAAAAGTCCCACAAAAGAAAGAGGCTGGGGTTATTCCAGAATGTTCTACCCTATTCTCATAAAAGGCTTAACTTCTTCAGGAAGGGAAAATCCACGGTATGCCCGTGTAAGCACCTGCCCAGCCCCCACTCTGTTTGTAACCTACATTTCTGGAGGGCCAGGAAATATCATACTCTCCAAAATACCATGCTCGCCCATTTTATGAAAAAATAAACTTGCTCTCCAACTTGCCAGACAGTTATGCCCTGTCCTATTTCTACTCAGAAGCACCCTCTCTTCTCTGTCACCCCTGCCCTCCTCTCTTGGCATTGCTCGTCCCTGAATTCTGCCTCAGGCTCTGGTCTTTCCTGTTGCTCCCCCTCCGTGGACAGGCTAACCCCCACCACTTTATTCATCACTGTAACTGCATAGAATAACGGCCCTTATCTTCCCCTCACTTTTCAGAGGCAACTTTCTCTGCAGAAGTCACTAGATAGCATATTTCTTGTTTTCATCTACAGATCAAGTTGGGCTTTTACTATTGGTCAGAGGCCAGCTACCTCCTGGAAAGGACCTGCTCATTGTTTTCTTGCCAAATTCTTGCCTCAAGCATCACTGTCTCTCAGAATTCCACATGGAAGACACTCATTTTCTCCACTTTTTCCTGCTAATAATGCACCGTTACGGTGTAACCAGCTTTTCCCTTAGAGAAACAACCAATAAATCCCTCTCTCTCTCATTTTCTGTCCTTCTTCAGTAAAGCGAAGACCAAGCCACAGAAGCTAACATCAACTGCTATGCTAGAGCTGTAAGACCCACTTAAATATACGACCGGCAATATTTTCCAATCATTTTGTCATCCATTTTACTGGCAGGTTTTTCCAGAAGTATTGCTTACACAACTAACCATATTTTCAGTTTCTAGGTTAAATTACAAGGTGGGATAAAAGAGAAATCAAAACTTGAATGCAGTACTGTAACTTATCCTGCAAACTCTGCTGTCAGCCTGGAGGAGGCAGCAGGAGAGGAGGGAGGAGAAAGAAGAGGCATATTCTCATCTCAGTGAAATCATAGTATTGGATAGTTCAGCGCTAGACAAGTCACAGCTGTCAAACCATTTTAAGTATATTGAAAACTCTCAACAATCTGTGAAGCAGTTAAGCCAGAGGGAATACAGCTTGTAAATGAAGCAAATAGCAATCATGAGTAGCTCACTGCTTCCTGAGTAGAAACCTGCTCCTTAGAATGTTTAAATTAAACTAAACCCATTAAAATCCCTATCAGATATTTTAAGAGACAATGTTTGCAGAAGAGAAGTGGTAAATTATTTGTGGATATTACTATGCAAGTAATATGAGAAAAAAAAATGTTATATAGGTGAACTAAGGACAGTACATATATATGTATATATTGTGTTGGCCAAAAAGTTTGTTCAGGTTTTTCCTATGATGTTATGGAAAAATTCGAGCAAACTTTTTGGACAACCTAATATAATGATATACATACCCCATCCCCAAAAACAGACTTTAAAATAAGATTTCCCAGAGAGAATTAAAGTTTAAAATCAATAGTCAAACATGTGAAAAGTCACCTTAATGACACAAAAGAGTTTTCATGCTAGCAAGACTTCACTGTAACCAAAAAACAATTAATCTATTCAAAGAAAAAAGTAAGTCTGATAGAGGTGGCAAAGGCATACCATAAGTGATAACAATAAGCACATCACAATAACTTTATAAAGTTACAGTGCATAACGATCTTAGGATGAAGACTCATCTAAGATCACACAGCTAAGTAAGTGGCCCAGGTTATTCCGTCTATATCACTGACCCAGTAAGGACCACAAATAGGCAGGCTGTACAATCATAACTAATCATAATACTTGCAAGGATTAGGGGCCAACATGGAGATGAAAGGACATTTAAATATCTAACTTCCTAGCTCTAAATCCAGGCTAACCAAGCAATTTCAGGATCCCTTGGTTGCTGATATGGCTCTCTTGTTTCTAATGAGGCGAGAGGGGGGAGAAGTGTCATGCAGGGAGCACATGAACTTAGGAGATACGACCATCACAAGGACTGTGGTTTGGGTGGAACAGTGGAGAGTTCTAACTACAAAGCTTTTCTCCTGAGCCCCTCCTCACTCCCAATGACCATGTACCCTTGCCTACTGGGAGACAGTGGTCAGGTAGGGAAAAAAAAATAATTTGAGAATAACAAAGGCAACGTAGTTATTATATAGGATAGTGAGGTTTGGGGTGGGGGATAGAGAGGGAGTGAAAAGGAAGCTGTTCCTTAAGCAAAAATGAACATTTAACCCCAGAGCTTATTATTCGGTAAAATAACAAGCAAGGGAAAGGTTCCAGGGAAAGCATCAAAGCCTTATTACTTATGTAGAGGGATTCAAGGAAAACCACACAGTACTGAGGCAAGAGTCCAAGTTTAGAGATTTCAGTCTCCACTGCTATTAGAAAGACTGATCCCAGGAGAGGATTACAGCACAGCAGTCAGGAGGATGAGCTCTGTAGCCAGACTGGGTTCAGTCCTCAGTCCTGACAGTTACCCAGATGCGTGGCTTCAGGAACGTTTCTTAACCTCTCTCTACTTCCTTTACAGGATCTATAAATAATATATAATAATAATATAAAGTATAATACAACAGAGTTGTTGTGAAGACTTAATTTGCTCACACAGTATCTGCAGCAGATAATTGTGCTGCTAACACTGGAAGTTGTACAGGTGCTGGTCATCTGTCATTAGTACACACCTGTATGAAGAACCACTAAGGATTCAGTTATTCAAACACAATTCTTAATTGTGAAACCATGATAAAAACTGACACAAGAGAAAACAAAAAACCTGAATAGGTCACATATGTATTTTAAAAATTGAGGGGGTGGGGAAAGGACGGATTAGCAGTTTGGGACTGGCAGATGTAACCTTATATAGAACGGATAAGCAACAAGGTCCTACTGCATATAGCACAGGGAACTATACTTAATATCCTATGATAAACCATCATGGAAAAGAATATAAAAATAATGTGTGTATATATGTATTCATAATTGATGTATATATAGAGAGATACATATAATTGCTACACAGTAGAAATTAACAGAATATTATAAATCAACTATACTTCAGTACCATAAATTTTTTTTAAACAATGAATTCACTGCCAGAAACCTTCCCATGGAGAAAACTCCAGGCTCAGATGGTTTCATTGGTGAAATCATTCTAACAATTTCACCTTCATTTGTAGTTACTGCCATAAATAGGAAGACCCTGCTCCCCTCTAATCTTATCCTATATTTTAGGGAGCAGCACCTAGCAGAGCACTGCACACGTAAAAACTGAGCTTAAACCATTCTGGAGTCAGACTATGTCTCAAAATTTAATCAAAAACTACAGATCTTCTCCCATAAAAACAGGCAAAGCACACAAAATTCTGTGCTCAACATCAAGAGGTCCACTGACCCCCAGGAAAACATTCGATGGACACCCAAACATGCTACACAATACTATTAAATGAGCATTAACAGATGCAGCACAGAGAGCTTAATAACAGGACAGGGTGCCTGCCAGTCTCTCTACCCTCTGATACATTACAAACCGTAATCATCTACTCCCAACCTTGAGCAGTGATTTCTTCCTGATCTCATTCTAAAAATATCTTGTCAATCTTCATCATCATACCCTTACAGTCTTTACAAAATACCAAGAAATTTTTTAAAAATGTTTAATTGTGGTAAAAGTCCACAATGTATATTATATTCAGTTCAGTTCAGTCAGTCGCTCAGTCGTGTCCGACTCTCCACGACCCCATGAATCACAGCACGCCAGGCCTCCCTGTCCATCACCAACTCCCGGAGTTCACTCAAACTCATGTCCATCGAGTCGGTGATGCCATCCAGCCATCTCATTCTCTGTCGTCCCCGTCTCCTCCCGCCCCCAATCCCTCCCAGCATCAGACTCTTTTCCAGTGAGTCAACTCGTCGCATGAGGTGGCCAAAGTACTGGAGTTTCAGCTTTAGCATCAGTCCTTCCAATGAACACCCAGGACTGATCTCCTTTAGAATGGACTGGTTGGATCTCCTTGTATATTATATTACACATAATATAAAACATACTATTTTAACCATATTTAACACTTCAGTTTCACTTTTCACTTTCACACATTGGAGAAGGAAATGGCAACCCACTCCAGTGTTCTTGCCTGGAGAATCCCAGGGATGGCAGAGCCTGGTCGGCCTTCGTCTATGGGGTCGCACAGAGTCGGACACGACTGAAGCGACTCAGCAGCAGCAGCAGCAGCACTTCAGTGGCACTGAGTACATTCACAATGTTGCACAACTCTCACCATCATCCATCTCCGGAGTTTTTCACATTCCTCAACTGAAACTCTGACCCCATTAAACACTAACTCCCCATCCCCCTTCCCCACTCCCACCCCACCCCCAGGCTCCTGGGCTTCTACTTTCTGACTCTATGAATTTGACTATTCTAGGTACCTCGTATAAGTGGTGTCAACGGTTATTTGTCTGCACCTACTATATATTCATGGAGAAGGAAACGGCAACCCACTCAGTATTCCTGTCTAGGGAATTCCATGCACAGAGCAGCCTGGAGGGCTACAGTCCATGGGGGTGCAAAGAGTCGGACACGACTTAGTGACTAAACCACCACCACTGTATATTCAAAGTACCAATGAATTATTTACCTTCTATTTTATTAGGTCCTATCTTTTAGTCTTATCCTATCCTTACAATTTTCCCAGTAAGTTCATCACTTCCTAAATGCCTTTCCCAGATGTCACTCAGTTCTCCTCCATTATTTATATCTCTAATGGCAAGCCACTCCAGTACTCTTGCCTAGAAAATCCCATGGATGGAGGAACCTGGTAGGCTGCAGTCGCTGGAGTCGCTAAGGGTCGGACACGACTGAGCGACTTCACTTTCACTTTTCACTTTCACACATTGGAGAAGGAAATGGCAACCCACTCCAGTGTTCTTGCCTGGAGAATCCCAGGGACGGGGGAGCCTGGTGGGCTTCCGTCTGTGGGGTCACACAGAGTCGGACACGACTGAAGTGACTTAGCAGCAGCAATCTTGTAAGCAACCCCACCTCCCCTATCCCACCACACCCAATGGCTCACACCTACAGATCTTATCTCCTTTGGGTCTAAAGAGTCACCTCCAAGACAAATCCAGCCAGATTTGCAGAGCTAAAGTCCTTATCAGATTCAGGAAGATGAAAAATGGAAATTTCATGCTCCCTCTGGTAGTTATCATTCCCAAAGCTACTTTTAGATGGCTGTTATTTTATGAAAAGAAATCTTCCATCCTTCAGCCTAGAGAGGATGCAGTGAAGTTAACAAAGCACCCAAAGGAGTCTGTGTAGGGAGACTCTGAGATCTTTAAATTGCGGACTTCATATTTTTCCACAAAACTGTTTTAGTCTATTAAGAGGCTAACCAGAGTGGTGATTTCCAGTTAAATCATAGAACATATAAAAGATAAAAACAGGGACTTCTCTGGTGGTCCAGTAGTTAAGAATCCACCTGCCAGGGCAGGGGACACGGTTCAATTCCTGGTCGAAGGAGATACCACATGCTGCAACTAAGCCCATGAGCCACAACAATGGAGCCTGTGCTCTAAAGCCCAAGAGTCACAACTCTGAGCCCATGTGTGCCCGTGCAACCTAGAGTCCATGCTCTCCAACAAGAGAAGCTTCCACAATGAGATGCCCAGGCACCACAAGAGTAGTCCCTGCTGGTCACAACTAGAGAAAGCCCACCCGCAGCAACAAAGACCCAGCAGAGCCAAAGAAAAAATAAAACACTTAGATAACTAAGTGACAGGACATAATTTGAGAGTGGGAAAAAACAAACCGAATGTGTGGACAAGAAACAATATAAAGGACTCAAGGCAAGATTACAGTAAAAAAGAAAATGTTGTATTTTATCTTAAAATTACATTCACTTTGGCAAACCATATATTCTATAATTTGAGATACATATTTAACCAAAATGAGGCAGAAGTGGAGCAGAATCTAAAATCAAGAAAAGCCAAGATATATAGAGAAAATATGAAAATAACAACAATAAACGACCAATGCGATGAAACATCCTTCATTCAACAAAGAAGCGATAGGATTTTTACTCTAATGAGGATAGTACACCCAAGATTCCACTACTGTGTGTGCAATCATTATCCACAGCCATCACTTGAATTTCCTGACACTTCACATACAACCCACTAGCTCCCCCTGAACTACTGCACCAAAGCACAATGATTCTCTGCTATCACTTGGGGTCCCAGCATTGTTCTTTTTTTCCCCTGCTCTACGCTCATGCTGATAATTACGAATAACCATCTCTAACTTTCCTATCAAGGACTCCTATAACCTCAAAGGTAAGACATCAAAACTCAACTCAGCTTCCATCCAAAACCTGCTGCTAATCCTGCTGTACCTTTCTCAACAGCAGCTCCATAGACTACCTGTTTTTCAAAGCTATCCGAGACTCCCTTCTCTCGCCCTCTAAACATCACTGTAAACGCTAAGTGGCTTCGGTTTTGCCTCCTAATGAGGGTGCTGTGCACCTGCACTGGGTCTTCACTGCAGCACATGGACTTCTTTCTACTGTGGAGAACAGGTTCTACAGCACACGGGCTCAGTAGCTGCAGCGGTAGGTGGGTTTCTATAGTTGCAGCACACAGGCTCTCTAGTTGCAGTGCATGGGCTTAGCTGCCCTGCAGCATGCAAGATCTTAGTTCCCCAACCATGGATCAAACCCGTGTCTTCAGCATTGGAAGGCAGATTATTAACCACCAAACCGTTATGAGTTTTAAACGCCATCCTTTCCTCCCCTTCTTGATGAAAGTGAAAGAGGAGTGAAAAGTTGGCTTAAAGCTCAACATTCAGAAAACTAAGATCATGGCATCTGGTCCCATCACTTCATGGCAAATAGATGGGGAAACAGTGGAAACACTGACAGACTTTTCTGGGGCTCCAAAACCACAGCAGATGGTGACTACAATCTTGAAATTAAAAGACGCTTGCTCCTTGGAAGAAAAGTATGACCAACCTATACAGCATATTAAAAAGCATTACTTTGTCAACAAAGGTCCATCTAGTTAAGGCTATGATTTTTCCAGTAGTTATGTATGGATGTGAGAGTTGGACTATAAAGAAAGCTGAGTGCCAAAGAATAGATGCTTTTGAACTGCGGTGTTGCAAAAGACTCTTGAGAGTCCCTTGGACTGCAAGGAGATCCAACCAGTCCATCCTAAAGGAAATCAGTCCTGAATATTCATTGGAAGGACTGATGTTGAAGCTGAAACTCCAATACTATGGCCACCTGATGCAAAGAACTGACTCATTTGAAAAGACCACGGTGCTGGGAAAGACTGAAGATGGGAGGAGAAGGGGACAACAGAGGATGAGATGGTTGGATGACATCACCAACTTGATGGACAGGAGTTTGAGTAAACTCCGGGAACTGGTGATGGACAGGGAAGCCTGGCATGCTGCAAGTCTATGGGGTTGCAAAGAGTTGGACACGACTGAGCAACTGAACTGAACTTTCCTCCCCTTCTCTACTTCCACCCTGTCCTTGCTTCAGGACCTCTAAAACTTCTCTAATACAACAAGCCCCTAGTCAATTCTTCTTGGCCTTCTCTCCAATCTACCTGGCCCACTGCCACTACAATACAAAATTGACCGTCTCACTCCCCTGTCCGTCACTTTTCAATGGTTACCTACCGTCTGAAGATAAACCAGAGGTTCTTTCAGGTTCTTCTGGTCCACACCTACATTTTCAACTGCCACCATTCATCTCTTCTCACTCCCCACCCCTCGACACACACAATGCTAAAACAACACAGCACTGCTTGTGTTCCTCTGAATATATCATGTGGTTTGGGAATGTCTTTGCATCATGTAATTCTCTTTTTCAACATTATTTCAACCACTGGAAAACATGTGTTTCACTGTTTTTAATAGTCAGGCTTTCCTCACTTTGTAAAGCCATCCCTGACCTTCCTACCTTTCCCCTTTCTCTCTGCTTCTTTGTTGCCTTCTACAAACTTCTATTAATACATGGATGACATATTATTTGTTCATATGGGTGCCCTTTCTACCAGACTTTGACAGAGCAGAAAAGTGAAAGTGAGAAAAAGTGAAATCACTCAGTCATGTCCGACTCTCTGCGACCCCATGGACTGTAGCCTACCAGGTTCCACCATCCACAGGATTTTCCACGAAACAATACTGGAGTGGGTTGCCATTTCCTTCTCCAGGAGATCTTCCCGACCCAGGGATTGAACCCAGGTCTCCCACATGATAGGCATTGTAGGCAGACGTTTTACTGTCTGAGCCACCAGGGAAGATCTTAACAGAGCAGAGTCCTGTCTTTTTTTAATCATCAAAATGTAAAGGTGTGGCTCTAAACCACTCAACAAATATTACCTGGGGCTAATTAAAACAATGCCTTCACCCATAAGATTTCCTCTCATATTTGAACTATTTCCCAGAGATGGTTTGGAAAAGGAAGATGTATGAATATAAAGAGTATAAAAGACAAAGTTTAAGTCTGGATAAAAAAATTAACCCAAGATTACTTGTTGTTCAGTGGGCAAGTCATGTCCGACCCTTTGAGAAAGCCAGAAATGCTAAGAAATTTCTCAAATGGATGTATGGCAACAGAACCAGAAAGAAAACATGAGCGTGAATGTGGTAAAAACACTGCCTCAAGGACAGAAGCCTGACACTTGAAATGATACAAGGCAATATGTGCCAAAGCCGAAGGAACTAACAGTCCTGGTTCTCGTTTTTCCATCAGATATGACCCCATGAGACAGAAACACATGGAAGAAACCACTGACAGAGCAGAAGCAACTATTCTGGACAACATTCGGTAAACTTTAAGGATGGCAGGATCCATTCTAATTTCTTAAAATGTGTTGGTAGTTTTTGGAGCTGGACGGACATCAGAGACCACCACCAACTCCCTTCATTTACAAGGGGAGAAAAGGGGCTTAAAGAGGAACTTACCCAAGTCTCACAGTAGTTAAGTGGAAGATAAGAAATGAGGACAGAGGCTTCTACTTTCTCTGGAGCTATTCCATTACCCACACCACCCAAAGGTGAGTTACATGCTACATTGTTTTATTTTGTTTACACATAAAGAGTCATTTTTCTTTCTTAATTCTAACAGTCTGTAGGTGGTATCTAGACTTTATTTAAATGTAGGAAAAGGGGTTCCCCAACTCCTAGATTACTTGCATCTGCCACTCTTTTCTTACCCTAACAGGAATAGCAGCTCTCAGAACAGTCCCATCAGGTTTTGGTAATAATGCTGACAACAGAACATGCTATCTTAAGTCATCAGTCATACTCATTTGTAAAACCCAGCTATCAACTTCACTGATATTTCACTAAAAGTACCACCATTTCTCTTATTAATCCTACTGAAGCAATTTCATTTTACCGTAATAAGGAAGAGGAACAGGTAGGGACAGTTGACTATTCAACAGACAGGATTGGAATTAGAGAATCTGAGGACCAAAGGGAGTAGGATATAACACTTCTAGCCAATAGAGCATCTTAAGTCCGCAAACAGGAACTCTGGGCTCCTCGAATGATTATAAAGTCAAGTACCTAATAATGAAATCATCCATACAGTAATAGTATTACTGACTAAACGCTTGCCATGTGTTAGGGACTACTGTTGTTCAGTCAGTAAGTCATGTTTGACTCTTTGCAACCCCATGGACTACAACCCACCAGGCTCCTCTGTCCATGGGATTTCCCAGGCAAGAATACTGGAGTGGGTTGCCACGTCCTTCTCCAGGGATCTTTCCAATCCAGGGATGAAACCCTGTCCCCTACAGTGGATGCGGATTCTTTACCACTGAGCCACTGGGGAAGCCCTTTAGGGATGATACCAAAAGCTTCACATATGTCATCTCCAATCCTCACAAAATAACCAAAAGGTAGGTATAATACAGATGACAAAAATAAGCAGTAACAGAACCAGGATTTCTACATACAAGGGGCTCACAGGTGGCAAAATGGAAGGGAATAGAGGATAAGGAGGGACTTAGTTCCAACCCTTCTTATAGAGGTAAATCCCTGTTTACTAGATTGTGTGTGTCTCTGAGGTGGTGAGAACCTTGATGTGCAAACAAAGCATAACAATTTTCCTCAGTGGACTATCTATGGAGCAGGGTGCGAGGGACTGTAGCCACTCTTCCCTCCATCCTACCCACCTCTTGGCACCTCATGTAAACCGAGGACGTTAGAGATGGAGGGCTCAGTCCAAGGTGATGGAGCAAGTAAGTGTGCCAAGAGCTGGCATTTGAACCCAAGTTTGTGTGGTTTCAAAGCCCTTTCTCTTTCTACTCTACCATACTACTCCCTTCTCTGTAAAACCCAGACTGTCTAAGAATCATGTAAAATTAGTAGCAATTTCACAAATCACAAGATGTAAAAAATAAATTACACCTCTGAGAACCCTAAACTATCATCTAGAAAGTCAATTATCTAATGCCCTAGAATAGCAGGCATGCTACAGATTCAATACTTCCTAAAACAGGACTTAAGTACATTTTAAGGTATACATTCAGAAGCAAATGACAGGAGTCATTTTTTTGTTTTTTTTTTTTTACATTTTTTTGTTGAGGTTTGAGAGTTGTGGTGGCGGGACGGGGTCGGGGCGGTGCAGATGGATGGTAAAAGAGAAGAGAAAATGGTCTCTCCTTTGAGACTCAACCTGCTTTAGGACCAAGATGATTCATAGGAATGAATGAATTTTTGAATTATGCCACATACTGGGTTTAAAACTGGATATAACCCTATAAATCCAATATCTTCATCATAATTTGAGAGCATGAAATGCCCCTCTTTTAAGAGGGAACACGCTTTCATTCACTCATTCAACAATCTCCAGGTAGGCCTGGACTAGGATATTACAGAGGTCACAGGGATGTTCCTGACATAGTTCCTGCTTAGGAGTATTCAGCAGTCCCCAATCTTTGTGGCCAGGGACCATTTTCATGGAAAACTATTTTTCCATGGACTAGAGGGCGGTGGGGGGAAGTGTTTCAAGATCATTCAATTACATTACATTTATTGTGCACTTTATTTCTAACCTAATGCTACCACTGATCTGACAGGAGGTCCCAGTCTGTGGCCCAGAGGCCAGGGACCCCTAGAAGTACTTATAATCTAAACAGAAAAATCAAATAAGTGTTTAAAAGGATTAAAGAGCAGCCAATGAACAAATTCTAAAGGCTGAGTTGTCAAGAAGTGGTAGAACTGAAGGAAGGAGAAAACACTGGAGTTTTCAGGAACCAGAAGTACCACTTTAAGCCAGCTCTTGAAAGCATGAGGGGGGAACAGAATTAGAGGCAGGGGGCCAGGGAATTCACAAAGGTCCAGGAAGAGGGGAAAAGACAGGCTATTAGAGAACAAATCCACAAATACATAGATGTTCTCACACAAGGGCAAACTGATATACATACAAAGATATTCATGCGGTTATGGTTAAATACATTATGGCACATCCACACAATGAAATGCAGCTATAAAAATGAATGAGGCAGCTTTCTATGTACTGATGTACTTACGTAAGCGAAGAAAGCAAGATACAGAGAGTGTGTACAGTATGCTACCATTTGCGTGTTTACAAAGATAATATTTACACATATAGGCTTGGATATGCTTCAGTATTCACAGACTATCCATGGAAAGATGCAGAAGAACGTTATAAACAGTGGATAACTCTGCTGGCTGAGAACACAGGTAGGTTAAAACCAAGGGACTATGCTCTGAAGAAGCAGGTGGACTAAAGAAGATCCTAGGTATCAGGGTAAGAGGGCTGGAGAACAGGGAAACTCTAGAGCCAAGGTTTCTCACCAGTGGCATTACTGACATTTGAGGCCAGATAATTGTTTGTTACAGGGGCTGTCCTGAGCATTTCAGGAGGTTTAACAGCATTCTTGGCCTCTACCCCTGAGATGTTGGTAGCACACCCCTCCCAACCCTGATTGCAGCTCCCAAAAATGTCTCCACTGTCAAGGTGTCCTGGCAGGGAAAATCACCCCTGGCTGAGAACCACTGCTCAAGAGCCACAATGTAAACATTTAAACAGTTAATGTACAAAACACTGTTTTACATTCCTGTAAATTCATAAATGCAATATACACTCCAATATGAATCTGAGGACTATACTGAACACTGTTTTGAAATGACCTTAATATATGTGTCATAGTTTCTCGAGTTGTGCTAATTCAGGTCCCTTCCCAAATCTGAAAACTATTCATTTTTAACTAAAACTACTCCCATCACAGATATCTCTTTTCTGCATTGGTTGAATACGAGTGATACAAGTTACACAAAAAGACTAAGTACATTTTCAGCAGTACACAGAGAGTGAGCCAGATCCCTTCCCAATGGGCTTCCCAATGATGCATCTACCCCCTCAGATCTCTTCAGCATAATTTCAGGAGTTAGTAGACCAGCGCCACCACCTCCAAATAGCTTGTGCTCTCTAGACCCAACATCTTTTAGGAGGCCAAGAAAGGCAACCCTCTCACAAAAATCTAACAGCAGACTGTATTTTGGCTCAGCTTTTGAAAAACTAATATAATTATTCATACAGTAAGAACATAATTTCTTATATTATACTAATAATGTTTCTTCTCATAACTCTTAACAACCACACAAAGTACAAGAAGCTGTTCAAAAATAATGAAAGACATCACTCCTGACTGTAAGATTATAAAGTGAATGATTAGTTTATAAAGCCAAGAGAGGCTTTATCTAGGTTCTACATGTCACAATTTCATTAAGTTTAAAGCCATTTCTAATATACCACAATGAATGGGCCGGGGGGAGGGGGGGAATCAAGGCATCCAACAGGCTTGTATATTTTTCAAACACAGATCTAAAACTTTTGTTGATTCTCCTGTGTCTTTTCTTTTCCCAATGCCAGAAATCCAGTAACACTCTGGCAATCTTGGTTTCGTATTTTGAAGTCAATGATTCCTCCAATACTGTTGTAGGTGAAAAGTTCTGGATTTCATTCTCATGAAATCATGCTCTTCAAATTCTAGCATTGTGCCGACTACTTGCGCTTAGCTCTCAGAAGGTTGGCTCTCATTTGTGGAGGTGACCTCCTGTGACCTGACTCTGCAGTAAATACACCTGTGCGTCCTTATGGAAGGTGCTTACATGTGTCCGCGGCGAAAAAAAGAAACTCACCATTCTAACTACTTCAGGGTAAGTCTGCTCTGTCAAACAGCCTCTGCTTATTGTAATGTAGTCCACCAGTTCATTAAGAGTGGAGCGCTTGTATTCTTTCATTTTAAGATCAGATAGCGTGTCCATGAAGTCAAAAATGACACAGCACTGCTGAAGTTTCTTTAGGAACAGTTCAGGCTGCTCTGAGGATGGAACGTCTAAGAAAAAAAAAGGAAATGGTGTAAGTCTGTCATCAATTTCTAGGTAACAGGAATTCTCTGTGAAAGTTAACTTCAAAAGCAAACTCAAAAAAATAAGAATTCACATGACAACAGTGTTCTTTTAAAACAGTTACACATAGACAGGAGGAGATACCATATCCACTACTTCAGAGACCTTGTCTTCAGAAACGACATGGTACCAACACAATCGACAGCATTTGCTATTCCACCACTTGCTATTCCACCACCAGAGATTGACCAAGAACCCAAGAGCCCTTAGAGAGTTGAAGCAAATTTTAACCAAAAACATCCCAATGTCTACACTCTTAAGCCAAAAACACTGAAAAAGGTCAAATGTTCCATTATAAGGTAGACACAGAAGTTTTCACTGTTGGTTTAAATTAATTTTACTAAAAAAAATTTCAAAGCAGAAATGTCAGTTGATTCATTTTAATTTCACGCTGACATCCTTGGTATTTAAGGCAACTGTTTTGAGTGTTTATATTTTTTGTTTTGTTTTGGCTTGGTATCTGTGCAGCTTTCTTGTCAAAGACACTCAAAAGATCAACAGAGTGAAGCAATACAGACGCCCTCAAAAAGGGCACGTCCATAACAGAGGACAGTGCAAGCAAACTCTGCTTAAACCTAGGCTCTCCCTCTTGACTCATCTTCTTCTCCTACAGGGGCGAAAACCACTAACATGTTCATTAATGTGTTCTCAGAATAAACATCTGCTCTTTTCCTACAAACAGCAGGTCAGACATTTGGTTCGGTGTCGCTAAAAAATACGTAGAAATTTTACGCCAGATTCCCCAGCTAGAATGGAAACCTGACCCAGAGTTGGACTTGAAAGACACCAACTAGTGGTAAATAGTTCATTCCACTTCTATCTTCTTTCCACTACTTTATTCCACCAAACTGGAGCTTCTCTGGAAAGGCAATGATATTCAGACAAGAGAACTTCTACTGCCTTCATCCAAGGCAATTAACTCATAATCCTCAGAATACTCTCTGAGGTAAGCAGATGGCATCATTATTATTATTCTCCATTTTTCACAAAGAAAATTAGAGACAATCATGGAGGTTCCACAATGAATGAGTTGTGAAACGAGGCACAGTACCCGAGTCTCTAGCCACACTCCCATCTTCCTTCTGTACGATTCAAGAGGGACTCGAACAATGTTTGTCCAGTCACTTGCAACTATCCTCAGTTGCCAATCTCCCAGGAAATGCACTACAATGGCCTCGTAGCACGGGCCACTTGATTCCTGGAGGTAAATGCAAAGACTAACGGCACCCATCTTACACAGTCAGCAGCAGCCCCAGCAGAGGGTAGACAGGGCTAGACTGCTAGTCACAGGATCCACTTGGTTCCTCCTCTCCATGCCCCCTCTCCTCCTCACAACCCACAACCCAAGTGCCAGACCATGTACCCGGGACCTCATGGATCATTTCCCCCAAAACTGATGTCAACTTTAGGTGAAGCACAACGGTATCTGAAAGTATCACATTTCTCTACCAGATATAAGGAACAACACAGCACCACTGCTCTTCTCAGCAAACAAGTTACATATTTAGAAAGTATTCTCAACCAGCTGTTCCTCTTACCACCACCCCCCAAAATCCCCCCAAATTCTAACGTATTGACTTAGTAACGTCAAAGAATTTGAAGTAAGCCATGAGATGTCTTATTCTATTCCCCTAAACTTAATCACGTTCAAAACATCTAAGCTTTATAATGACTAAATTAGACAAACCAAGCATTCTCTTTAATTGCTATCTCCTTCAGGTGTTTATATAAACAAACAAAAACTAAATAAGGCTGCCTATCAACATGACTATATATCCTTAACCAATAGCTAATTACATGAACATAACCATCATGGTTAATTACTGAAGTCTTCTAAGTTCTAAATCAGATCCCATACCTCAAAGCGGAAGAGGAGTGTTGACACTGCACAGAGAACAAGAAAAGGTTTATTAATGTATTAAAGTCTTCAGGACAAATTTTAATGAATCCTATTTTTGATACAGTAATTTTGATAAAGCTTAAAAACCAGGCCATGTACAAGGAGAATTCCTTAACTCAGCGCATATGAATTATAAAAGCATGTATAAATGACAGTTTTTCCTCCAAAAAGCAAATCATCATTTAACAATGATTATTCTTTGTGGTCAGAGCAATGATACTCAATTCATATTTGGCTATTTTAAAAAATGCGGGCAGTTAACATTTAGTCCTCTTTCTTAATTTTAAACAACTGAAATTCTCTTTTAATCCAAATTGCTATAATGTCAAAGACAAATGTGAAGCAGGCTATTCAACTGCCCAATAATGATAATAGCTCACATTTATTGGCCACTATGGGATACAAGTACTGGGTAATATTCTAAGCATTTTACATATTTTATATCTCACTTAGTCCCAACAACAACCCTATGCAATAGGTACTATTTCCTACTTAACAGATGAGAAAACCAAGACACAGAAAGATTCAGTGACCTCTGCAGAGTCTTAGAGCTAATAAGCAGTGGAGAAAGGATTCACACTCAAGCTAACTGACTCCAGAGCCTGAACTCTTCACTCTGTGCAACAATCAAACTCAATGAAATGCGGGAGTAATACCATATTCCATAGAGAGGGTATGCACAAAGAGAAAAAGGAAGAACACAGAAAGAAAACGACCAATTAATTTCCAACACGCCCTCAATATAAAGTATGATGCTGAACCCCTCCACCCCATTTCCCAGAGATTAACACAGACAGCAACAAGCTATGTTTTATCCTTTATCACAGACGAAATTCCTCCAAAATAACCTCCTTTCCCTAAATTTAAGAACTTAAATAATCAAGACTGAAGATAAAAAGGAGAGTCAAGACAAAGAAAAAAGGGGAATGGTGTCCTCAAAGAACCAATCCCATTATAACAACATTTAAAAATTGTATTTTCATTTGTGCTGAAGGATGCCCTAACTCACAACGGTCCCAGCATAGGGCTCTTCGTTTGGCCCTCAGACTGCCCCACATGGCTGTCCTGCTCCTACCCCCCTTGCCCTCATCTTCCCTAGTTCCAGCGGGATATAAGAGTAGAATGTGAAAAGGCAGGACCAGCCAGGATCAGAGATGGAACGCTGAGCAGTACAGATGGTTTCAGTGATGTAAGTTTAATGTCTACAGAACCAGTCCCAGAAGCAGACACAAATACTCTTTTTTAAAGAAACGTGTGTAAAAAAAGGATCCGGTACTAGGCCATAAAGAAAATCTCATAAATGACAAAAAGAAGAAATCAGACAAGCAGTACATTTTGGACACATGCAGTAACAGTAGATTTTAACAACTCAAAACTACCCACCTCCCAAATCCAAGCCACCTGAGAATTGAAACATTCAGTAACTTAGATGAAGAAAAAAAAATTATAGACATTTCAAAATAAATGTAAACTAGAAAAACTAAGAGTCATTGCAGAGTCCCAAAGCACACCAGGCAGTGGATGCTTGTGTCATCTCTCTTCCAGTGGAAACCTCTGTCCTGCACAGACCGTCCCTACCCCCAGGAGAGGGATTCCATAAAATCATAACCATAAATAATGAAGAATCAGTAAGCAGTTATATAATACCATGAAGGTCATTAGCACAACAACCCATCCATCCAATGTTACTCTTTGTTTGAAGGGAAGAGTTAACTGATCTAATGATCTTAGCTTGATAAGATTTCATAAGGTCAGATTCCACCTTCTGGAACAACTCAGAATTTAAGCTGATTTCCAGAATATGTTCCTCACACAAGATAATGTAATGACCAGTTGAACGGTCGATCTTCTTGACACTTGCATTTCTAACTGTAGTGACCTTGTCTTTCCTTTTCAGCATCAGTCATTTTCTCACACATGCTTTTTTCTGTCACCATCTCTCAGCATCCTCCTATCAATTTTCATTAGTAAGCTGAAATGACTACTCTCACCTCCAAGATGTTCATACCCAAAGAATTTTAAAATTTACAAGCCCCAAAGTATTGGGGAAACAGGCACAGAACTCAACAGTAGAGAAAGGATGCAGGTTCAGATTAAGAGCCAAAGATTCTCCTTATATCTAAAGAATAGTCAACGGGTGTCACACACAGTTATATATGTAATACACGCACGCAGACACACACACACACCACTCACCCTCATTATGATTTCAAGGGATGGAGGTTTATTATTTGTTTATAACTGGAAGAACACTCTTTCCTCCCTAATCAAGAGCTTCCATTATTCCACCCCTTCTAAAGTCTGGGACACAGAATCATGGACCCAATATCAGCCCATCTTCTCTGAGGGCCTGACTCAATTTTGGACTTTGCAAAGAAGAAAGCAGCAAAGGCAGAAGAAATGAAACATGAGCTCAATGTCCTTTGGGTTTGGTACTCTGGGATGCCAGTTAAACGAAATTGTTGAAAATCATTGCAACTTGCAAATAAATATGCCAACCAAGTAAATAGAGAAAGCTCACATCATTAAATTCATTAGCCACCATATCACAGGAAGAAAGCAGATTGGTTTTTAGAAAAAATAAAATAAGAGATGTGGGCTGATAATGCATTTACACATTAGCTGTTTAAATGTATGTAGATAAATATTTCCATAAAATGGTCATGTTTGTATTGGAAGTTAAGCAGTAACATTGTTTGAGCTCCTAATGAATAATATTTATAATCAGTTATGTCCATTCAAAAGATCTGGGGAAAAAATTCTAAATTAACAATGCTTTTCACCTGAAAACACCCTAAACTAGTACTCCCTTTAGCCCTTTTACATCCATTTCCCCAACTCAAACAACAACAAAAAAAATCAAAAGTACTCAGCATGTCAATGTGGTCTCTGATCCCTCCACCTCCTCCTTTAGAACTTTCCCTAAGGCAAACACATCCCCATTCAAGTATGCTATCAGTCCCTTACAGGTGACTCTTCAAAACTTCAACAAAGTCACAGAATTGCATCTGTATGGGTATATGAAAATATATTTACAGAAAACTAGTCTCACAGCACTGACAAGAGCTTGCCGGAGCGTTGAAGACTGAAGTGTGGTATGTTAGCAGATGTGGTAAAATACCTAAAGTAACTGTTAGTCTCTCAGTCATGTCCGACTCTTTGCGAATGCATGAACTGTAGCCTGCCGGGTTCCTCTGTCCGTGGGATTTTCCAGACAAGAATACTGGAGTGGGTAGCCATTTCCTTCTCTAGGTTTCTTCCCAACCCAGGGATCAAACCCAGGTCTCCTGCACTGCAGGCAGATTCTTTACTACTGAGCTACCAGGGAAGCCCCCACTTTTGTCGTACCTACTTCAAAAACAAACCTAAAAAGAATCCTATTTATTCATGGAACTATGCTTCTATTAGGAAATGCTTTTGATACTTGAAAAAAAAATCAGATACAGCCAACAATATTTCATCAAAATAAGACCACTATAAATCCTTATAATGAACCAAATAATAAAATTAGGCTTCATGTCCTATAAACTGAACCCAAGCATACCATGTTGGTGACACAAGACAGTCCCATATAAATAAGCAAATAAGAAACTGACGTGAGCTAAAATAAGTATTAAGTATCTGACCATTAAAATTGCTTTATTACTGTGTTTCAAGTAGGGGCTCCAGAAAACGTTTACTGTTGATGATGCTTCCACTGCAAGGTATGTATAGTTCATAAAAGTGTCTCATGTGATTTCAATGTGTGACCACAGCTGAAGACCACTGTTTTTAAAGTAATCACTTTAAAATCCTTCTTTCATCTCCTTCACCTTTGAAATTTGCCCTCAGTTTATTTAAAGCTAACAGTGAAAACTTGGTTTTCAAGCAGAGGAAGGTCCCTGGCAACACCTACAACAGTGAAAGTGTTCCTTCTTGGCCCTGGCTATAAATATGTGAATGTAGACTGGCTGCTTTCAGAACTCTTCACAATCTATTAGGAAGGTCAAAAAACACTTTGCTAATTATTAGCACACACTTTTTTTAGATTCAAAAACGTGTCACATAGAACTACTACACCAATAAAAAAATAGTATCAAAAGAAGACCAAGGTGTTAAGTATTAACAAACTGAAAGGCAGTTAAGACCAGTACTGATATTTTAAGGTTAAAAGAATGATGACAATGATAAGGAACATTTACGACTGCAATGCACTGTACTAAGCTCTTGATACACATTATCCTATTTAATCCCTAGAATATCTTATGAGTGGCCACTATTAATATCCCAGTTTTTCAGATGAAAAACAACAAAAAATAGAGCCTAGACAGCTAAGTCACCTGCCCGATATCACCCACTACTAAGGGCTGTAGCTAGTGTTCAAACCCAGATAGTCTTAATCCAGTGCACACACCAATAGCAATGACGAGGACGATGACTGGGATAAAGAAAAGCAACTCACCACCACCACCACCAGAGCAACGGGTAAACTATCATGACCGGTTATTTGTTTAAGAAAAGTATCTAAAAGTAAAGGAAAATCTGGTAAGACTGTTTACACTATTTACACATTTTAAAACTTTAACATACGTGAACGATGGTAGGTGGATAAAGTTTTAAATAATAATATATTAATTATTCTTCCTAATTTGGAAAATCAACGTGTTATTACTCTTTCATGGATCTCTCCAGTTATCCTTTCCCCAAAGCTGACAAATACGTACATGCCAGTTTATAAGCAATACCCAGTTCAGTTCAGTTCATTTCAGTCACTCAGTCGTGTCCGACTCTCCGCGACCCCATGAATCACAGCACGCCAGGCCTCCCTGTCCATCACCAACTCCCGGAGTTCACTCAAACTCATGTCCACAGAGTCGGTGGTGTCATCCAGCCACGAGGTCTCCACTAATGCAGAAAAGTGGCCTCAGCACCAAAACCACAGGATTCAGAGCTATCATATTGTTTCAACACTGTGCTTTAATCAGAATAAATGGGAAACACACACGTGAACCCACACATACAAAACTTCTAATAAATATGTTTCCAATTTTTCACAATTCTCCCTCATGCTTGACCTTCTAATGCACTGTAACTTGTCAGGACAAGAAAAATAAAACATTTAAAAATTCCTAGTTACAGATGTAGATTACATTTCTGCCACCAAACTTACTCACAGGTAGAAGCCACCACAGCCTCTGACTAGCACAGTCTCTCTATTCTTAGTCCATTACCATTTGCAGAGATGAGACTAGGAAAATAGGAACCAAGGCCTCTTAAATAAAAGGAATTCCTGAAGCATGTTGGGCTATGTCAAAAAAATAAAGAGCTGCAAGAATTATCGAATGTTCTAAAGTATCCCTGACAGCAGCTCCCTCTGAAGATTTTACCAGTAAAATTATTAAAAAGAAGAGGTTGACTTTCTTTTATTTCAGGAAAAGACATTAAAATAATAACTAGATATCACTTATTTCTACTATAATTTCCTAAAATGAAAGGACCTTTAAGGATAGAAAAAGAGAAAACTCAAACTTTGAATAAAAACAATCCTTCCTTAAAAAGGAGGGTGGCAAGTCTCCACACATACGTACACATGTGCATACACATCTGCACACGTGTGAGCACACACACACACAGTCATGTATTCTCTCTCAATCTGCTTTCCCCTCTACTTATTCTTCATTTTGCCCAGGACCAGCAACAACTCTTCCACTGGTCTTCTGCATTTGGGAACCTCTGGGCCACATCACTTCTTTGTTTCAACATTTCTCTAGTAGTGTGGATAACAGTCTCAGCTCTAATGACAGTACTAATTTCAATTGTATTTAGATGGTTGCAAACGCTAAGAAGATAATCATATACCCTGCATGAGTATAGGAGTATCTCACTTTATAGCAGCCATGAAGTCCCGAAATCCCGTAACATAAAAATCCCCCGTAAAACTTTATATATAACTCCATTCAAGGACTTGCCACATTACATTAGGACCACTATTTTTTTTCAAGCCAATGAATCATGTGTCTTGTTCCTCTTTTAATGCCCCCAAAAGAAGTTTCTGGAACATGGTATGTACATAATAAATGCAGGTTGACTTTAAAAACTGAATCTTATTTTCCTCTACTTTCAAATGGTAAATTATAGCTTTATTCCTCTAGAAAAAAATTATACTGAAGAGAAGAGTAAAAAGTTTAATATATTTAACAGAATAAATTATTTCCTAATATGTTAATAGTACCAAGTCACAAAAGGCAAATTTTAAAACTCAGATGGAATAAGTATAATAAGTCAGACAGAAAAAGACATATTGGAGGTTACCACTTATATGTGAAATCTAAAAAAGTCAAACTCAAAGAAACAGAAACTAGAATGGTGGTTACCAGAGGTGGAGGGGTGGAGGAAATGGAGGGATGATGGTCAAAGAGTATTAGCTTCTAGTTATAAGACAAACAGGTTTTGGGAATCTGATGTACAGCATGGTGTAACACTAAATAAGGCTATATTATATACTTGAAAGTTGCTAAAAGAACAGATCTTACATATTCTCACCACAAAAAAGAAATGGTAATTATGTGACCAGATGAGGTGTTAGCTCACACCAAAGTGGTAATCACTTTGCAAAATATAAGTGTAGAAAATCAACATACCGTACACCTTAAACTTACGCAATGTTATACATCAATTATATCTCAAGAAAACCAGAAATAAAGTCTTAAAACTAGGTTGGTTTTTAACGACACAATATTTATGAATGTTAGAGAAAAAAGTGCAGCTTACTTGACAAAGACCTAAGTTCTTTGAACCATCTGCCCCTATTACTATCCAAAAAGATTATGTCTCACTTTCTAACGCTTTCTTCAAAAAAAAAAAAAAAAAAATCCGGTTGACTTTTAAAATCAAACAGAATGGTTCATCTTCACAGATGAGAGGGAAATACAACAGAAAAAAATAATCGAAATGAAGATGAATGCATGAAACTAACAAAGCAGTATTATTTGGAATGTCCTTCATAGCAAACATATATCTAGTAATTTTGTCAAGTATATCGTTAATAAATGAAAAGTGGGAGATCTGGTGCAAAGGGCATAGGCTTTGCATTCATTCACCAAATATTCACTGAACACTCATTGAGGTCCAAACACTGCAGGGATATCACAAGGAGGAAAAGTGACAAAAATCCCTTCTCTCACAGAGCTTTATATACTAGCAGGAGGAGACAAAATAACTGCAACTAAAAATAATAAACACATTGTATGGTATATGCTGGAGGCAGGCAGAATATGTAGGACACGGGGGATGAGGCCTGTTGGGTTGGAGGGTATGATTTTAAGTGGAATGTTTATCTGGAAGATGGTGTCTGCTGTGCTCAGTCACTCAGTCTCAGTCTTGTCCAACTCTTTGCGACACCATGGATTGTAGCCCACCAGGCGTGGTTTTTTCCAGTAGTCATGTACGGATGTGAGAGCTGGACCATAAAGAAACCTGAGCACTGAAGAATTGATGCTTTTGAACTGTGGTGTTGGAGAATACTTGAGAGTCCCTTGGATGGCAAGGAGATCAAACCATTCAATCCTAAAGGAAATCAGTCCTGAATATTCCCTGGAAGGACTGATGCTGAAGCTGAAGCTCCAATACTTTGGCCACCTGATGTGAAGAACTGACTCATTGGAAAAGACCCTGATGCTGGGAAAGATTGAAGGCAGGAGAAGGGGACACAAAGGATGAGATAGTTGGATAGCATCACTGACTCGATGGACATGAGTTTGAGCAAGCTCTGGGAGTTTGGACTCTCCAAAGGACAGGGAGATTTTTCCAGTGGACAGGGAAGCCCGACATGCTGCAGTCCATGGGGTCACAAAGAGCTGGACACTACTGAGCAACTGAACTGAACTGAGACTCCTCTGTCCATGGGATTCTCCAGGCAAAAATACTGGAGTGGGCTGCCATGCCCTTCTCCAGATCTTTCCAACCCATGTATTGAACCCCAGGTCCTGCACGTTGCAGGCAGATTCTTTACCATCTGAGCCACCTGGAAGATGGATTTTGAGCAAATACTTGAAGATGAGGTAATCAGAGAGTATCTGAGGGGCAAGTGCCTAAGCAGTGGGATAATAAATCCAGGGGACCATGGCAGCAGAGTGGGCAGGTGAATCTGAGTATCAGCAAAGAGGCAAACAAGGCTGGAGTGGCAAGTGGGGTGATGGGTCAGAAGAGTAAGGGATGAGGGGCTCCACGAGATCATGACGGGCCTTGAAAAACACAGTAAGGACTTTGGCCTTGACTCCAGTTCCTGGAGTAGGAAATGGCAATCCACTCCAGTATCCTAGGCTAGAGAATCCCATGGACAGAGGAGCCTGGCGGGCCACAGTCCATGGGGTCACAAAGAGTCAGACACAGTTGAGCATGCACACAAAGCTTCCAGTTCTGAAGTGGAATCACACTTTTACAGTTTAATAAGAGACACTGGGCAAGCCACTTACTTTCTGAGCATTAGTCTCCCTATCTGTAAAATGTATTGCACAGGGTGGAGAGAGGAGTAAATTTCTCTGTAGGCTGTTCAGCCCTTTCCAAGAGCACTTTCAAAAAATTACCAATTATTTCACAAACATCGTATCTACAGCATATGGTATCGAATAAACTCGCTATTTAAAATCCTATTAAAACTCTTTTCTGTATAGAAAGGCTTACATTTGCTTTTTTGGCACATCTTCATTACTATTTTAAAAACATACACAAAATACATTCTCAAGTGTTTTCAGAAACATTAATTTTTGAAATTTTATTCTAATAATATCAAACTTCAATTAAACAAAGGCCAACTCTTTAAAACCCTAAGATAATGATAATTTGTCTTCTCTTCTACATTTGGATTTTAAGACAAGGAGTAAATCATGAAAACCATACTCTGATAAAAAGTAACTAATAGAACATACTTCTGGGATATGTCCAAGAGTCAGCACTGTTGATGCCCAAATTTCAGCCAGGTTCAAATATATGAGTAACAAAAATCTTCTAAAAGACTATTTTTACTTATTCCATGATTATAAAGTAAGAAATAAATTAATGGGATTACAGCTTTTTTCAACAAGCACTTACCCTTCAGCTGACCCTCCCCCACCAAAAAGAAAAAAAAAATGCATTACTTCAAATATTCAGTTAATTGAGCACCACCACCCCCCACCTCTTCCCCAGGGATTACTTCTACAAGGGATAAAAAATGACCTATCTACTTTCCATTTGTTTTGAGGATTAACATCAGTGGGAATCAGTTCAGAAGGAGATGAACCTCAGCTATTTTAATGGTATGATATGAAGTTAAAAACAAATTAAATAGATAGACATCACATTAATATCAATTAAGCCCATGTCTGCTATTTAACCACCACTACCTCTATTTCACAACTTACAGCTGACACCAAAGACATCATTAAACTTTAAAAAAAAAAAAAAGATTTAAAATACAAAAAAAGAGTCAATCCAATGTTGCAATGCCAGCTTAGAGATGCTATTTCTGAACCTCAGCTGGGAGTTTTAAATATGAGACCTTAAGCTTCTGAGTGACACAGGACTGAGTACAGTGAAATGACCTCTAATCCCAAGAGTAATAAAGAGTGTATATGTATAATTAAAGTCATAATCTGGACAATAAAATCCAGCAATGGCATGCAGTACACCCCACTGACTGTGGAATGTGCCTATACTTCATACAAAGGATGTTACTTAATGAATAGAAATTAAAGATAAACGTAAAGCCCATATAAGGTTTGAGGAAATCCAAAATTCAAACTTGAAACACCATCCTGAGAAAAATGAAGTCAATTCTGAAACCTTATTTCCTATTATGTATAAAAACAGTAGTCAAGTATAAAACAATAGACAGATAGGAATTTACATGTATGTATTCATGTATCATGTACATATGTATGTATAAATACAACTGTGAGTGCATGATTCCAAAATGGAAACTTAGAAAACAGTAACACAAAGATTTTGTAAAGACACAGAATGAATCTGGGAAGCTTAACAGCTTCAGAGCAGAGAAACATTTTAAAACACTGAACAGTAAGATGTATCAACTAGAAGGAGGATATTTACAACGAAAACTCCCTTCTTTGCTACTGACTTCCTGGCCACAAAAATCAGTCACCAAAGGTAGGAAGAGTCACTGAAACCTCAAGATAAGCATGTTAATGATGCAACTCTGAGCACAAGTGTTTTTACTGAATCTAAATATAATTCACATTAAGAAATGAGAAACCAGAACTATAAAGGTGGAATAGAAATACAAGAATCTATTAAGTAATCTTTTAAAACTTTGAACAGAGTTACAGATTTTACCATTTGTTATAAACTGGTATATATAATTTAACCAGAACCAAAAGAAAACTAGTATTGTGTGAATTCTGAAGCACTTTCAACATGTTGTAGGAATAATGTGGACTTTCTTGAGTTTTACACATTCATAAGTAAATGGTCTGTATCTCGTGCCTTTGTTGGTTTTCTGTGAGCTGTAGTTTCTGGGAAGCGAGCAGCTCTCATTCCTGTAACTCTTGTAATCCAGTCATTCGTGTGCCTCCTTCATGAGAATTCAGTACGGTTGTGGTGCTGTTATCCCTCTGATAGGAACTCTAACTCGGTGTAAAGCCCCAAAGGTCTGTTACTTAATTTTATATTGTACTATATTTTATTTACAGTGTTGTGTTTGTTTCAGGTGTATAGCAAAGTGATACAGTCATATATATATATATATATATATATATATATATATATATTAACAAAAGCAGTTCCCGTCTTTTAATGGGGGGGCTCATGGTTTATAACATAAATGGCATTATTTTGAGAGAGGGATAACTTAGGTATAGCATTGGGTTTTTTTTCTTTTTGCAGCCTGAGGCAGTTGTAAAATAACTTAATGTAGCTTTTTACAACTGTGTATTCTATAGTATTTTTTCATTTGGTGAAATTTTAACTGTTAATGTTTTTGGCATTGTGCTTTGTACCATTTATTAAATAAAAATTTAAAAAAAGAAAAAGTAAATAAATAAATAAATATAATTCAGCATTCTACAACCAATGCAGTACTCTAGGGTTTAGCTAATGTCACTGAGCAGTACAAATATTTTCTCTTCATTTACACTAAAAACAACTTTTAGGAAACATATTCTATAATTGTATCTCCCACTTAGGGAGGCAGACCAAAGGTGAGAAATAAGATTGAGCATTAATAAGAGTGATAAACACTAAATTGGACACTTAAGTCTACTATCTCAAAAGTCTGTCAGTTATAATTCTGAAGGAACATTACATAGATGTTTACAATTTCAAATTAAGCCGATTTCCTTCAGCACAAGTGGAAACTTTCTACATTCAATATACCAGATGGCTGAGATTATGCTGCAGGTTCCACGCTCTGAAGTCAGTGGTCTGGGCTCTAAGCAGACTCCACTGTTTGCCGCTTGTCAGTTTGGAGCAGTTTGTCAGTTTGGGTGACAGTTAAGGCAAGGGACTACAAAATCAGACTGGATTCCAAGCCTATCCTTGCCACTTCCTAGCCAGAGAAACAGAGGTGAGACTCTATTGATTCCCTCAGTAATGAGGGCATAATAGTTGTTGTTTAGTCACTAAGTCATGTCCAACTCTTTTGCAAACCCAGAGCATGTAGCCCACCAGACTCCTGTGTCCATGGGATTCCCCAGGCAAAAATACTGGAGCAAGTAATTCCTTCTCCAGATCTTTCCCACCCAGGGATCAAATCCACATCTCCTGTATCTCCTGCTTTGGCAGGTGGATTCTTTACCACTGAGCCACTAGGGAAATCCCTTAAGAGTAGTTATTATTGTTCAGGTGCTAAGCTGTGTCTGACTCTGCAACCCCATGGACTGCAGCACACCAGGCTTCCCTGTCCTTCACCACCTCCAGGAGGTTGCTCAAACTCATGTCCATCAAGTTGATGATGCCATTCAACCATCTTATCCTCTGCTGTCCACTTCTCCTCCTGCCATCAATCTTTCCCAGCATCAGGTGTTTTCAAATGAGTCAGTTCTTCATACCAGATGGCCAAAGTACTGGTGCTTCAGCTTCAGCATCAGTCCTTCCAATGAATATTCAGGGTTGATTTCCTTAGGATTGAGTAGTTTGATCTCCTTGTTGTCCAAGGGACTCTCAAGAAGTCTTCTCCAGCACCACAACTCGAAAGCATCAATTCCTCAGGGCTCAGCCCTCCTCATGGCCCCACTCTCATATTCATACATGACTACTGGAAAAAAACCCGTAACATTTCTAGAAAGACCTTTCTTGGCAAAATGATGTCTCTGTTTTTTAATACACTGTCAAGGTTTGTCATAGTTTTTATTCCAAGAAGCAAGCGTCTTTTAATTTCATGGCTGCAGTCACCAATCGCAGTGATTTTGGAGCCCAAGAAAATAAAGTCCGTCACTGTTTCCACTGTTTACCCCTCTATTTGCCATGAAGTGATGGTACCAGATGCCATGATCTTTTGTTTTCTGAATGCTGAATTTCAAGCCAGCTTTTTCACTCTCCTCTTTCACCTTCATCAAGAGGCTCTTTAGTTCCTCTTTGCTTTCTGTCACTAGGGTAGTATCACCTGTATATCTGAAGTTGTTGATATTTCTCCTGGCAATTTTGATGCTAGATTGTGATTCATCCAGCCCAGGATTTCACAGTGATGTACTCGGCACAGAAGTTAAATAAGCAGGCTGACAATATACAGCCTTGATGTACTCCTTTCCCAATTTTAAACCAGTCCATTGTTCCATGTTCAGTTCTGTTATTTCTTGACCTGCACACAGCTTTCTCAGGAGGCAGGTACAGTGTTTCCATCTGGTATTCCCATCTCCTTAAGAATTTTCCAGTCTGTTGTGATCCACACAGTCAAAGGCTTTATCATAGTCAATGAAGCACAAGTAGATGCTTTTTTTTGAAATTCTGTTGCTTTTTCTATGATCCAACAGATGTTGGCAATTTGATCTCTGGTTCCTCTGCCTTTTCTAAATCCAGCTTGAACATCTGGAATTTCTCAGTTCACATACTATTGAAGCCTAGGTTAGAGAATTTTGAGCATAATCTTGTCAGCATATGAAATGAGTGAAATTGTGCCAAACATTCTTTGGCATTGCCCATCTTTGAGACTGGAATGAAAACTGACCTTTTCCAGTCCTGTGGCCACTGCTGAGTTTTCCAAATTTGCTGGCATATTGAGTACAACACTTTAAGGGCATCATCTTTGATGATTAGAAATAGCTCAGCTGGAATTCCATCACCTCCACTAGCTTAAGAGTAGTAACTACCTATGATTGACTTAAGCATTAAATGAGTGAATAAAAATAAAAACACATAGAACAATGCCTGGAACACTTTCAGTTCAGTTCAGTCACTCAGTCGTGTCCAATTCTTTGCGACCCCATGAATCGCAGCATGCCAGGCCTCCTTGTCCATCACCAGCTCCTGGAGTTCACTCAAACTCATGTCCATAGAGTCGGTGATGCCATCCAGCCATTTCATCCTCTGTCGTCCCGTTCTCCTCCTGCCCCCAATCCCTCCCAGCATCAGGATCTTTTCCAATGAGTCAACTCTTTGCATGAGGTGACCAAAGTATTGGAGTTTCAGCTTTAGCATCAGTCCTTCCACTGAACACCCAGGACTGATCTCCTTTAGAATGGACTGGTTGGATCTCCTTGCAGTCCAAGGGACTCTCAAGAGTCTTCTCCAACACCACAGTTCAAAAGCATCAGTTCTTCGGCACTCAGCTTTCTTCACAGTCCAACTCTCACATCCATACATGACCACGGGAAAAACCATAGCCTTGACTAGACGGACCTTTGTTGGCCAAGTAATGTTTCTGCTTTTTAATATACTATCAAGGTTGGTCATAACTTTCCTTCCAAGGAGTAAGCGTCTTTTAATTTCATGGCTGCAATCACCATCTGCAGTGATTTTGAAGTCCCAAAAAATAAAGTCTGACACTGTTTCCCCATCTATTTCCCATGAAGTGATGGGACCAGATGCCATGATCTTTGTCTTCTGAATGTTGAGCTTCAAGCCAACCTTTTCACTCTCCTCTTTCACTTTCATCAAGAGATTCTTTAGTTCTTCACTTTCTGCCGTAAGGGTGGTATCATCTGCATATCTGAGGTTATTGATATTTCTCCCAGCAATCTTGATTCCGGCTTGTGCTTCTTCCAGCCCAGCATTTCTCATGATGTACTCTGCATATAAGTTAAATAAGCAGGGTGACAATATACAGCCCTGACGTACTCATTTTCTTATTTGGAACCAGTCTGTTGTTCCATGTCCAGTTCTAACTGTTGCTTCCTGACCTGCATACAGGTTTCTCAAGAGGCAGGTCAGATGGTCTGGGATTCCCATCTCTTTCAGAATGTTCCACAGTTTATTGTGATCCACATAGTCAAAGGCTTTGGCATAGTCAATAAAGCAGAAATAGATGTTTTTCTGGAACTCTCTTGCTTTTTTGATGATCCAGCGGATGTTGGCAATTTGATCTCTGGTTCCTCTGCCATTTCTAAAACCAGCTTGAACACTTTAGGTGCTCAATAAAGTTTAGCTGCTACACTGCTGTTGCTAAAAAGCATTGCTGAACCTTAAAACCCTTTGCAAAATGAATCTAAGAATAGTAGCTCTGTCACAGTGAGAGCTCAAGCATTTCATGAGATAATACGTAAAATGTTTCACACAATGCCTGACACATGGAAAATGTTCCAAAATATCAGCTTTTTAAAAATACCTAACAAATGAAAAACAGAAATTGATGATACATGGAAGACTTCTTCCCTCCCCTTCTGCATGTGTGTGTGTGTGTCTGATTATGAAAGTCATATTTATAGAATATAATATTCAGCTTTTGATCTACTAATATCCAGTGAGATTACTTCAAAATAAAATTGTAATTCGATTAGAAGAAAGGTGAAGACGCTGACTCAGTTCAATACATGAAATGCTTCAGCTGTCAGGACATGTTTCGAGCAGGGTGTCACAATCCTGGAGGGTGAAGACAGTCAGCATTTAATTGAATGTATGAGAACCTAACAGAGCAACAGGGACAGAAAATCAAGAAACTACGAGAAATACAACCATCTGGAGGAGCATTGCCCAGACCCAGACACACCCAGATCTCACACATTCCCCAACAATCAGGTTCGCAAAGGAAAGAAAAATAAACAATGTTGCACAGTGTTGTCCTTCAAGCCTGAATTTTAAAATAACATTAGTACTCACAGATGTCAATACTTATAAATATTACTAGAAGCAATAACAGTAATTTATACTTTAAGAGTTCTTTACAATAACATATTTATAACAAACATTACTGACCTCCCACAAAAATAACATTAAGTACTGAACCACTTCAAAGTACCTCATAAACCTTTTTTCTTTTCCACATACTCCGTTATTTAAAGATCTAAGGTGTTAGTTAAAATTCTGCAAACTTTTTATAGCCTCCTACAAGGCTTCACGCTAAGTCTGGAAGGAATATGATAGGTAGTTTCAGCCTTCCCAGAACAGAACTGGCTTAGAATCTAGTATGCTTAATTTAATAATCAATTATTCATTCATTCATTCCACAAATATTTACAGAACACTTTTTACATGCCAGGCACTAGTTCAGGCCTTAAGTACACATTTCTGAGAACGATCAAACAAGATTCTACCCTTCAAGAAGCTTACAGGCCAAAAAGGAAGAAAATCTAACTAAACAGTCATGTAAATAAATATAAAACAGGCTGCACAATGAAGAAAAGGTACAAGATACTATAGGAACATAAACTACAGAGAATAAAAAATAAATGATGCTTGTCCTCAAAGAAATTCATCCTGGTGGGAAGCAAAATTAACATATGTAAATAAGACCAAAAAATATAAGAACAATGCAATTAAGTACCTAACTTTCATGGATATGAGACAGAAAAGTAAAAAGCATTCAGCGAGGACCAAAAATATTCCAGCCAGGGTCCTTCCATGAGTTCTCTCATTGAAATCTTGCAAAAATCCTGAAAGGCAGGCATTAATAGTCCCATTTTACAGAAAAGAAAACTGAGGCTGCAAGCTATTCAGTTTTATTAATATAGGCCAATAACCATGATGTAAAAGCAGTTTCATTGTACAGAACCAAAAGGTATGAAAATTTTACATTAAAATGGAATCCTTCTTTGACACTAATTTGAACAGATACATGTGGCAGCAGGAACGTGGAGAACAGAGCAATGAATCTGTTCTCCACAGCCTCTACTTCCTCTTTTATAGTCCATCTCCAACCTCCGAGGCAGACAGTAATTTTGCATAATCACACTGTGCACTCATGACCTTTCCACACCCACAAATATCTGCCTTATCCTCTGAAAAATAAGGTGGATTACCCTGAATGCTAAAGGACTAACAGGTTTATACCCATAAACATATTTATACTATTGCAAAGATTTCATAAATAATAACAAAATGGCCTCACTCAATGGTCTAATGTTAACAATGGACATTTCAAACAAAATGGGCAAGATACTTGGAGCCCCCTCCTCCCCAGTTATATCTACACCACTCACATCATCATAAGGCAAGTCTTATCAATAGATCTTAGGCAGGAAAAAAACAAAAAAAGCACATCTTGATAAAAAGAGAAAATATGTTTGTTTTCTTCCAGTTTTACTTAGATATAATTGGACATGTCTAAGGTATATGGTCATTGAGTGTCATCACTGACTTGATGGACATGAGTCTGAGCAAGCTCCGGGAAGTGGTGATGGACAGGGAAGCCTGGCACGCTGCAGTCCATGGGGACACAAAACGTTGGACACAACTGAGTAACTGAACTGAACTGAACTGAAGGTATACAGCATAATGATTTGATTTATATACATCATGAAGTGATTATCACAATAAGTTTAGTGAACATCTATCATCTCACACAGGTACAAAATTAATAAAAGAAAAATATTTTCCCACCTTGTAACAAGAACTCTTTGGATTGACTCTCCTGACACTTTTAACACGTAACGTGTGTGTGTTAGTCACTCAGTCACATCCAACCCTTTGCAACCCTATGGACTGCTGCCCACCAGGCTCCTTTGTCCATGGAATTCTCCAGGCAAGAATACTTGAGTGGGTAACCAATCCCTTCTTCCCAACCCAGGGATTAAAACCAGGTCTCCTATATTGCAGGCAGATTCTTTACTGTCTGAGCCACCAGGGAAGCCCATAACATATATAGTGTTCATTATATTTATCATGTGTATATTATATTCCTAGTACTTTCTTATCTTGTAAGTGTGTATCTTTTGACTGCCTTCACCCAATTCCCCCTTCTCTCACCTGTGCCCCAGTCTTAAAAAGATGAAATATCTATTCTGAAGTTCAAACAAATCACATTGTTTGTTTATATTATTCAGTTCAGTTCAGTCACTCAGTCGTGTCCGACTCTTTGCAACCCCATGTAACGCAGCACGCCAGGCCTCCCTGTCCATCACCAACTCCCGGAGTCCACCCAAATCCATGTCCATTGTGTTGTTGATGCCATCCAACCATCTCATCCTCTGTCGTCCCCTTCTCCTCCTGCCCTCAATCTTTCCCAGCATCAGGGTCTTTTCAAATGAGTCAGCTCTCTGCATTAGGTGGCCAAAGTATTGGAGTTTCAGCTTCAACATCAGTCCCTCCAATGAACAACCAGGACTGATCTCCCTTAGGATGGAAAGTTAATCAGGCAACAGCGTGAGACACTGCTCCTGAGCCATTGCTCCTCCTGAAGTCCAAAGTCTTAAAGAGTTACAAGCACTGCAAGCAAAGGATAATGTCTCTTTGAAAGGGTTTAACATGCAGCTAGCTCAGCAGAGTTTTGAATGACATTCATCCAGAGTTCAGCAACTCTCATATTACGTAAACTGGGAAAAATATGCACCAGATTCTCTGTGGGAATAGAAAGCACATGCTAAAATGTGTATGTTTCCAGCTTCTGATAAAACCAGATGCTTTATCTGTATAGCTGGTTCACAGATCCAGATGGGCCAGAAGAACCTCATTCACACCCCTCATTAGAGTATTTTTCAGAATCCATCTTCTATTGAAAATACCATAATCTCCTGGAGACAATCTGCCCTTTTAGAATCTGTAACACTATAAACAATGTCAAAAAATACTTGTTCATGAATGAATAAATCAAAATAAGCAAGAGTCATCAAGGACAGGTCAGGTATGAAAAAAAAAAAAAAGAAACTCTGAAGAGCCATTTCCTGTTTCACAATAAATAGTTCTTTCTGAAAATCTTCAATGAGTCACCATTTCCCAGCCATATCATGTATACATAATATAGTAAAAACTTAGTAAGCACTTACTCTGAGACAGTCACTACTCTAAGCAGTTTACATGTACTAACTCATTTAATCCTTTCTATAATATTGTGCAGGAGGCATTATTATCCTCATTTAACATACAGGAAATTCAGTCTCAGAGAGATTTAGTAATTTTCTCTTGGTCACACAGCTGGAAAGGAGCCCTGCTGAGCCTTAGACTCAAACAATCTGGCACCTGTACACTCTTATCACCTCTGCCAGAGAGTAATGTGAGTTGGCTTATCAATAACCACTTTTGTTTTTTCATCTCATACCTACAACATAAACTAAAGCAAGGGTCCCCAACCTCCAGGATCTAATGCCTGAGGATCTAAGGTGGAGCTGATAAAATAATAATAGAAATAAAGTGCACAATAGGAACGTCCCTGGTGGTCTAGTGGCTAAGACTTCACACTTCCAATCCAGGGACCTCGGGTTCAATCCCCAGTCTGGAAACTTGATCTCACATGCCACAACTAAAGATGTGGCACGTCACAATGCAGAATGATAATCCTGAATGCTGCAACTAAGACCCAGGACAGTCAAATAAATAAATATTTTTTAAAGTGCACAAAAATGTACACTTGAATCATACTGAAATCATCCCCCCGACCCTGCCAACTCCTCTATTCCATCGAAAAATAGTTTTCCACAAAACTGATCCCTGGTGCCAAAATGGTTGGTGACCACGGCACTAGAGGGACAAACTGAAAAGGTTAATCTTCTTAATAGATTCTTTAATATAGTGTCTACTAAAGGCACTAGTTCAGTGATCTACCTCCACTTGGAACAAACAAAATGCAAGTACCAGGAGTTATACAGATTCTCTAGCTGGACTGTTATTTCTATTAACATTTAAAGGACCCCTTTATGTTGGTGTTAAATTTCTCAAATGATTACTACAAGTCTTCTCTGGCCTTCCAACATCCTCCTTTGCACCTGAGCTGCTTTACCTTTAAGATTTCAACATTCTTTCTGTTTGGATTTAATTTACTTTTCAAGGAAATGTAAGGACACAGAAGTCTAGCTGCTGCATTCTGTTCTGGAACACCTGACATTTGTTGATCCTTCATATGTTTTGATAAGATGAATCAAATTGAGTGTTCAATCCTTTGTTATCACTGGCAGGGCCTAAGGTCAAGAAGACATCCGGCAGACTGATGGCAATGGAACTTAAGGGAACCATGAATGGGACAAGGAAAAAACAAAGGAAGGGGAAGAAGACATTTTAGCAAGAAGAATGTGGTGGTTAAGATCGAGCACATTACATGGGAAATATAAGATGTTCATGACTGTGGAAAATTCTTAAAGAGATGGGAATACCAGACTACCCTACCTCCCACCTTGCTTATTTAACTTATATGCAGAGTACATCATGCAAAATGCGGGGCTGGATGAAGCTCAAGCTGAAATCAAGAATACCAGAAGTATGAATAACCTTAGCTATGCAGATGATACTACCTTAAAGGCAGAAAGTAAAGAGGAACTAAAGGGCCTCTTGATGAAGGTGAAGGAAGAGAGTGAAAAAGCTGACTTAAAACTCAACATTCAAATATGAAGAACAGCGCATCCGGTCCCAACACTTCATGGCAAATAAATGGGGAAAAAATGGAAAGAGTGACAGACTTTATTTTCTTTGGCTCCAAAACAACTGTGGACAGTGACTGAAGTCATGAAATTAAAAGATGCTTGCTCCTTGGAAGAAAAGCTATGGCAAACCTCGACAGCATATTAAAAAGCAAAGATATTACTTTGCTGACAAAGGTCCATATAGCCAAAGCAATGGCTTTTCCAGTAGTCATGTACAGATGTGAGAGTTGGACCATAAAGAAGGTTGAGCACTGAAGAATTTATGTTTTTGAACTGTGGTGCTGGAAAAGACTCTTGAGAGACCCTTAGACAGCAAGGAGATCAAACCAGTCAATCCTAAAGGAAATCAACCCTGAATATTCACTGGAAGGACTGATGCTGAAGCTGAAGCACCAATACTCTGACCAACAATACTTAGGCAAAGAGCCTACTCATTGGAAAAGACTCTAACTCTGGGAAAGATTGAAGGCAAAAGGAGAAGGAGGAGACAGAGGATGAGATGGTTGAATGGCATGCATCACCAACTCAATGGACATGAGTTTGAGCAAACTCAGTCGATAAAGGTCAGGGAAGCCTGACATGCTGCAATCCATGGGGTTGTGGGGTCAGACAGGACAGAGCGACCGAACAACAACAATGTACAACTGACTGGATAGTGGACATGGTTGACTGGGAAGAGCAGGAACCCAGAGTGAAGAATCAGAACAGACCAGGCCTCAAATGGCCTTGAAAAATGCACAGTAATCTGAGTTTCATGCAGGTGACAACAGAGATCTGTTGAGCAGGAGCAAACACAATAAGTGTTTCAGAGAGGTGTGAAGGAAGGTTAGCAAAACACTATCACCAAAACCAAGTATGAAGAGTTATGACAGCCAATACTATGCTGATGGCAACCAAGGAATGGAGGAAAGTCTGAGATACTTTAAAAGACAGGAACAAAGGGGTCCAAAGGATTTTTTTGTCATACTATGTGTAACGCAAAGGAAAGATAGTCAAAGATTACTAATGTCTCCAGGTTGAGAGAATGATGATACTGGTGGTAAAAATGGAATCATTAGAGAGGTTAAAATTTATAAAGGAAGCTCATGTATGTCATTGCTGGGGACAATGGAGTATGAGATTAACTCCAGGGCAGGCAAGGGAGGAGAAATTCATGATGGTACTGGAAACATGAGGCTGAACTAGAGAACAGAGATTCCAGAGTTTTCCCATAAAAGTGAAAGTCAGAGAAATAAATAAGCTCAATGACACTGTAAGTGACGAACTAAACACAGAAGGTTAAAAACAGAACCATAAAGTGGCTAGAAACAAGATAAAGAAAACTCAATGACAAGGCAGAAAGCTCAGTATGGGAGCTGAGAAGCAAGAAGATGAAGTGTCACCAATAACAATAAGCAGAACTTCTAAGCCATATCCAGTGCCAACAATTTATGACAGACATACAAGTGGAAAAAACTTCTCCTGTAGCCTTAAAGAAATTCTCCTGATGCTAATGAAACAAAACAAGTTCCCAAAGAGGTCTGAGAGATACCCAATGAACTCAAAAACTTGGGAACTGAGACAGGGCCAGTTGTAATTTGGTTGTGATTTGGTTTTTATCAAATTAAAAGAAGAAACAAGAGGAAAAAGAGACAATATGAAAGAGGAAAAAAAATCAAGTCCATTCAAGTTCTTAGGAACTCAGCAGTTTTAACCCACATGCTGTTGATTTCCGGAGAAGGCAATGGCAAGCCACTCCAGTACTATTGCCTAGAAAATCCCATGGATGGAGGAGCCTGGTAGGCTGCAGTCCGTGGGGTCGCTAAGGGTCGGACACGACTGAGCGACTTCACTTTCACTTTTCACTTTCATGCATTGGAGAAGGAAATGGCAACCCACTCCAGTTTTCTTGCCTGGAGAATCCCAGGGACGGGGGAGCCTGGTGGGCTTCCATCTATGGGGTCACACAGAGTCGGACACGACTGAAGTGACTTAGCAGCAGCAGTAGCAGCAGCTGTTGATTTCAACATTAAATTTTAATTAGTAATGTCAGGAAAACTGCATGAAAAAAGCCAAGGTGAAGAGAGAAGAGCAAAAGGTGAAGGTTAGGGCTTTGGTTTTAATTCCAAATGCAGTGAAAACCCATGGCAATGTTAAAGCCTGAGGGAGAGACATAGCATACAATTTCTATTTTTAAAAAGACTTCTCTGGGCACTATGAGCTGAATGAATGGAAAGGGGGCAAGAGAAGAAGTTGGAAAACCAGTCAGACCACTGGTGTATAAAAGGCCTTGGAGTCACCATAATGACTGGAGACAAAGCGGACTTAGAGATATATACTGTACTTTTGGATGCGGCATCAAAAGCGCTTACTGATAGCAACCGTTCTTTGGGGAGGGTATGAAGGTGACTTGAAAGTGAGAAATGGGAATCAATGGTGAGTATTGGTTGTCTACTTTGAACAACTGGGCGAATGGAGGAGTCGTCAAGTGAAATGAGAAGAAATAAGTTTGGTGGGAGAAATGGAGTATTCCACTGAGAATGTGTTAAGTTAGAGGTGTTTAGGAGACATATAACCTGAAGATGTCCAGTCAGTAACTGCATACAAGACCAAAATGTGAAGTAAGGTCAGAGCTGGAGATAGAAATGTGGAAGCAAACAGCACATACATGGTCTTAAAGCCAGTCGAATAGATGAGACCACCTAGTACAGAAAGTGAAGTACAGAAGCCTGAAAAATCTAACACATGTAAGTGTAGGAGAGAAGGAAGCAGCAGCCAGTTAGGAAGAAAACATCCAGAGTGTCGCAAAAGCCAAAGGAAAGTATGTTTCCCCAAGGAGAATGGGGACAAGCAGCAGATGCTGCTGACAGACATATGTCCATCAAGATTTGGAGGTGGCCTTTTTGAGTAATTTCAATAAAGCAACAATACAGGCAGGACCACACGACGGCAAGAATTTATGGAATCCTACCCTGTGGCCCCACCATTAACATCACTTTTTTTCAATTTATTTATGTTTAATTGAGGGATAACTGCTTTACGATATTGTGTTGGTTTCTGTCATGCAACAACATGAATCAGCGATAGATATGTTTTCAGCCTCTATTCCTGCCTTCAGTTGCTCTGTGCCAAGTTCAAACTTAGGGATTCTGATTTTGGTATAACACGTCACTCTCATCTGTTGGGTAGAGCCTCTGGGTTGGATTCCTTCCTGCCTGGATGAATTGCATGGTCTTGAGACCAGACCACGAGGTTCTACATGACATCCATTAGGAGAGAGTCTGTGAATAAAATGGGTATTCTAAGTCTTGGCCTGTCCCTAATACACTGCACTCTACTTAAATTTGAAACAAAGATCATGACTTTCCCTGGAGGTTCAGTGGTTACAACTCTGCACTACCAATACAGAGGGCCCAGGTTTGATCCCTGGTCAGGGAACTAGATCCCACAAGCCGTAACTAAACCAGAGCACAGCCAAATAAATAAAATTTTTTAAAACAACAAAAATCAAAGAACACTTTTATTGACAAAGGTCAAAGGAAATTTTAAAATTGTAAGTAGTTTAGTTTTTCTTAATTTGGAGTAAGTATCCAGGTGTTCAAGACATCATTCTTAGACCTTATCATTAATTTATAATAACAATTTACATCCTTTTAACTGGTATAATACAGCGAAGACAATGATCATTTTAAGTGACAAAACTATAACAACAAAGAAAAACTACTTATGAATATAGAGGGAAGTATCTAATACATTTTTAATTATTATAGAAAGAAAAATACATACATGTATTTTAAAACCTTTGCAATAAAACAAAGTACAGGAAAAGTTTCTAATAGCATGCATTCACTCCCTATTTTAAAGAGAAAAAAAGTTTCCAACCAAAACACTCAGGCCTCTATAATTTCACCCCACAAAAAAGCCAAGCTAAAATGAAAAAAAAAAAAATCTAATGGAAAGTTTACAGTGGAAACTCTGACAAACGCTTAACTATAGTGTCATAAACAGCACTACTATCATTACTTATGCCTACAGAGACACAAATGCATACAGCTTTCATTTCAATTAGTGGTCAAAAAATCAGAAGATCATGATACTTAGAGCTTATACTTGTCACTGATGAAGCTAAACAAAAAATTAAAACCATAAACACAAGCTGGAGTCAGAATACTCTCAAAAATGCCTTTGAATTTGAAAGGAGGACTGACATTATATTTGTATAGTACTCAGAAGAATTTTAAGGCATCCCTAAAATACAATACTTCATTTAGTGATCCTAACAAAACTATGAGTTAGGCTAAGTTTGATACTAATTTTGCAAGTGAGGAACCTGAGTTGCACCAAAGAGGCACAATTTGCTCAAAATTAGAGGAAACAAGGACCACATTCAAATCCATGTCTCACAGGTTTCAAGAGGTCCACTTCTCCCTCCAAAGTTTACAGTAAAATAGTCTTTAATTAGAGTTTCAAATCCCTGCCAAAATTGGTTCAAATATCATATAAAATACTGTGACTTCTCAACAAACTCAGCTCTTTGCCCAAGTAATAACTAAGTTTTGATGATTAGTTCTGAGGCATTAGAGGCCCAACTACACTGATGTACTACCAGAAAGCCAATTCTGACAGTTCATTCATTATGCTATTATTTTTTCTAATGAGCACACAGAAATCATTGCAAGACTGTTGGTGGTCACTGTGTTTCCATCCTTTCTTAGAAGTTCCACTGATTTCAAACCCATTAATAATTAGCAGTCATAAAGTAATCTATAAATTACTCATTCATGACATTCATGAATAAGATCATATATTTAACACAAACAAAATCACTGCGGATGCTGATTGTAGCCATGAAATTAAAAGACGCTTACTCCTTGGAAGGAAAGTTATGACCAACCTTGATAGTATATTAAAAAGCAGAGACATTCCTTTGCCAACCAAGGTCTGTCTAGTCAAGGCTATGGTTTTTCCCGTGGTCATGTATGGATGTGAGAGTTGGACTGCGAAGAAAGCTGATTGCCGAAGAACTGATGCTTTTAAACTGTGGTGTTGGAGAAGACTCTTGAGAGTCCCTTGGACTGGAAGGAGATCCAACCAGTCCATTCTAAAGGAGATCAGTCCTGGGTGTTCACTGCAAGGACTGATGCTAAAGCTGAAACTGCAATACTTTGGCCACCTCATGCGACAAGTTGACTCACTGGAAAAGACTCTGATGCTAGGAAAGGTTGGGGGCAGGAGGAGAAGGGGACGACCGAGAATGAGATGGCTGGATGGCATCACCGACTCTGTGGACATGAGTTTGAGTGAACTCCGGGAGTTGGTGATGGACAGGGAGGCCTGGCGCGCTGTGATTCATGGGGTCGCGGAGAGTCGGACACGACTGAGCGACTGAACTGAAGTGAACTGAATATTCTCTGTGATTTACAGAAATGACCTCCCTAGTATTCTTGGGCTTCCCTGGTGGCTCATCTGGCAAAGAATCCCCCTCAATGCTGGAGACCTGGGTTTGATCCCTGGGTTGGAAAGATCCCCTGGAAAAGGGAACGGCTACCCACTCCAGTATTCTAGCCTGGAGAATTCCACGGACTGTATAGTCCATGGGGTCACAAAGAGTCGGACATGACTGAGCAACTTTCACTCATACTCATACATACACCCCTCTTTACAAATGGAGAAACTAAGATCCTTAGAGACTATGCATTTTGCCCAAGGTCACACTGGCAGTTAGGAAGAACCAAGCACCACAGCCTCTGCTCTCTCTTCATCATGTGTGAGTAAAATGGGCTAATTTAAGTAAAGCGCTCAGAACAATGCCTGACACATGATGAATACTCCATAGATGCCAGTAATTGTTACCAGTATTACTCAATCTTCCTAACAATCAAATAAACTCCTAAAATAAAAACAAAAGAAAAGAATATGGAAAACAAGAGGAAACTGAGAAGAGAGAAGGTAACAGATCCATGAGCGAAACCTCAGGAAGAAACAAGTCAAAGCTTTCAGAAAGATAGGCCAAGTTCAGTGATGACTGTCCAGAGTTTTATCTCTTGTAACAAAATGTCATCTTCTATTATTTTACTGATTCATTGATCTAAAAAAAATGCAATAATACTAAAAGGAAATGGGAAGGGGAGAAGAAGGAATTAGGAAAATGAGGCAAAGAGAAGTTAGATACATTATCTGTAAAAACTAACTGCCAAATAAATCCTCATTTTAAGGCAGGCTCTTTCAAAGAAAATGTAAGTGTAGGTTAGTTTAAGGCTAAGTCACTATCCACTGCTGACTCCTACAGAAAAAAAAAAAAGCACTTAATTAACATGCATACTAGAGTTAAAAATGCAAAAATCTACATGACAGAAACAATGAATCCCAAGTGATACTGCTCTTATGCAAAACACGGGTAAATGAATCAATGATTTGGCTTTGAGATCCTTCAAACATTCTCAAGGGTGTTTTCCCATCTCAAAGGCAGAAATAATAACAACAAAAAAAGACAGAGCTCAATTTCATTTAATATCTGGCTTATTACTTGATCATCTGTCGATACTACTAATAAAACAAAAGAAGGAAAAATCGAATAAAGATTTGGATACCACAGATGTGGACACCTACCCTGTAGAACTCAACACTGAGACCATTGTTTTCAACTTGCAAAACAAATAAATGGCAACTTCTGGTCTTCAGCAACCTAATATCCAACATCCAACCTTTTTTTAAGGATAAGGAAATTGAAACCTAGGGGTTAGGTCTAAAATAGCCAGATTGTCAGTGGAAAGCAGGAACACGAAGAAATGTCATACTTAAGAGTAGAATCCCAGTTCCCTCACTGCTAAGTGTTGCCTCACTTTCCCCATCCAGTGGGAGATTATACCACTCTCCTAGCAAGCTGGTAAGAAACAGAGAAAACAGAACGTGCAACATTAGCAAGTAACAGGCGCTTGGTAAGCGGGAGACAGTGGTTTTAGTGTTCGGCCAGTCTCCTTGCAAGTGGCGCAGCAGGTGACAGTTATCACAGTTACTATTATGAATACAAGCTTCTAGGGGACAAGGACCGCGTCTGCCGTAGACAGTGGGTACAGAGCCTGGCATAGAGGAGCCATTAAACACTGGAGGCCAGGGAGGAAAGAAAGAAAGATTACACAAAGAATCAACAGAGGAACTGATACTCAACACAGTTCTTCAAAATTTCATCTAGAAGGCACTTAATACCACACGAACAATAACATTTCATTGTTTTTTCAATCTCAACTTAGGGAACTGCAATAGCATATATTTGTAAATGAAGCAGAATAGAAACAGCAATATAAACAAGTGCATCTAACATATGAAATGTAAGTTCTACTTCATTTAACTTTTATATTGGTTACATGTACCCTGTTGCATTTATGGAGAGGCCCATATATTGCAATCAGAATGCAAAATGAACCTTTTACTGGAGGCGGCAAAAAAACATCAGAAAACCACTACCTTAGATTTTCTAGGATAGTTTCACTCTTATGTGAATTGTATTTTTCAATAAAAGTAAAAGGAAGTATATTAACTAAATACTATCTTGAGTTTTACACACATGTGTGTCAAATACCATGAAGAAAAATTAAATATTTGCCAGACCCTAACTTCCAACTACTGCTTTGGAAAACACAAACATGGTACCTATATGAAACCTAGAACTTGAAACATACATTCAAAAGTGCACCAAGGAACACACCTTACAAAACTCAAGCGACTGTAAAATCATATGGTCTAGCAGTTCTAAACCCTAGTAACTTTTTTCCCAATCAAACCACAAAAATTTACTATAGTGAATAGTAAATTCACTACTTTACTGTAAACTCAAGATAAATTCCAAGCATTATTATTCTTTTGTGAGATACCACAAAATAATCGTATGTCTAAGATTCTCTACAGTGAAGCTGAAGTAGCAAAGCAAATTGTACCATGGGCAAAGCCCTCTACTGAGCTCTCTAAAAAGAAAATTCAGAGGCTAGATCGATATATCACAAAAGCCAAAGTTTTGTTGTAATTTATGCCATATGATACCTAACTAGGCAAAAAAAAAAATTGCATTAAATGCTTAATATTTACCCTACGTTAAGTTAAAAAGTATGTAAGTAACACATTTAACTAGAGGGCCAGGAATCTCTTGGGTGACAACAGCCAAGCTGGCTAAGGTAGCAAGCACACTCTGAGTACAACCAGTCTAGGGTATGAGGATCCATGAGAACTTGACTCTATCCCTGATTTAGTTTAAGAGCAGCCTAAATCACTTATCTTCTTCTCTAGATCCTAATCTCCTTCTGGCTAAAGAAAACATTAAGAACAATATCTGTCTCCAGTCTGTTATTCCCATACTTCACAACAAAGACAAAAACACACAGAGACACACACACACTCTGAGCTCTTTAGAAAATTAATTTCCGTCTAAAGTCTACTTGTCAAGTACTATTCAGGTGACAGCTCCAGCTGTCTGGCCCCAAACGTTCTCTTCTCTTCACTCAACACCTCGCTAAATGAGCTGACCCGTTTGTTTGCCTACACTTAGGAATCAAGAGCTGAACAAAACGTAGTCTTTGATACAACAGAGTAAGACACGGCTACATGTCAATCTAAATAGCACCTAGCACCACACTGACATCAAATTAAAAACCCTCACTAAAAATACTATCTAGAAGGATTAAAGAGCCCGAAAAAAATTCTCCCTGAGCCATCAGGCTAGTAAAATGAAATTTTCCAACTAGTAAAATGAAACATGTGAAGAGAAAACCAATACATATGATCAAATATTGTTAGTCTGAATTAAATAAAACAGTAAATTTTTTTATATGTCAAAACTGATCCTAAGCCTATTGAAATATAGGCAATTTCACTTGGTTCAACCTAAGAGACTGCCTTACTTTGTTAATAGCACTAAGTAATAATATTAGTAGCATCAAAGGACAGTGGTCTCAAACCAGAATACACATGTGAGAAAACTTTCCACAGAGAATTTTTGGTTTGTCTTGTTTGACTTTGTGTTTTGTATTAAAATATACTTAAAAGGAAAACAGTATAATAAATTCCCATAAACCAACTTCTCTTTCTGACATTCTCTAAATGTCAATATTTACAACATCCTGGAAATTACACACTATGCAATTGTCTAAACATACAAGATAAACTTGTCAGAATCAATTCAAAAGTTCAATGTTCTACAAAATTCTGTCAGGTTTATAGACCGAAAATACTTGAAAACTGCTGCCATCAGGCATGTGGGATCCTGGACGCCATACAGATGGTATTCTCAAAGTATGAGTTTTGGTGAAATATTTTCTTAGTTGTTTAGTTGTTGAGTTTTGGCTTATATAAGGAAGTGGGGTAAATATTTGCTGGCACAAAATATCTCTCATTGGCAGGGACAAACTAACAGAGAGTAAGTCAGCCATTTACAAAATAAAACAATTATTTGAACACATAAAAATCCTGAAAAGTATCTAATTATATTTACTCCTATGTACCACACAAAGGCACAGGCATGTACCTTCTGGCAAGTCTAACAGAATACACTACTCATCAACAGTTTAACTTCATCTAATGCCCACTGTGAGCTGGACCTTGGCATATTTCCTTCAACACATATTTCCTGAGTACTTTCTGTGGATCGGACAGTGCTCCAGGCAGTGATGATACAGGAGTGAACAAACAAGATGAAGATTCCTGCCCTGATGGGGTTTATGTTCTAGCACAGATACTATTATAAATATGAAGATTAGCTAGTATTTTAAAGGGGGATAAGTGCAACAGGAAAAAGAAAAAGAAAGCAAGGAAAGAGCAACGGGAAAGGCAGCAGGGTTACAATTTTAAGTAGTATGAGCTCACAGACTTGTGGCCTAGACAGACATTTACCTAATTATGACATCAATGTGATAATACATACTACGTGAGATCTGATCAAGGCTCAGTGGGAAGGAGGAGGAGGCCCTTAATTCTGCCTCCCAGAGGAAGGAACATCTGAACCAATTTTTGAGAGATCAAGAGAAGTTGGCCAGAGGCATGAGATGACAATGGGCTCTCAATGCCCAGAGAACAGCATGTGCCGTGGCCTGGAGAGGAGAGCTAGGAGCGGGCAGCCTCCCAGGATGAAGCCATGGCTGACGTGATGGGGGAGGAGGCAGCTATAAGAAAGGCAGGCAGGGGTCAGAACAAGGGGATTCCTTCTTCGAGGGGGTGCTTTCTACCATGGAGCTGTGCTACAGAAAGCTCACACAGGCAGCTCTGAAAGGCAGCTTCCTGTGGGGCCAGGAAAGAAATGAAAAAGCAGAGGCAGTGATGGGGAAAGGAAAGAACAGGACAGACTCAAAACATCTACTGAGCAGCTAGAAGCAGAAAGACACAGAGTCCAAACAGATGCAGTGAAGGCCACATTGGAGATGAAGGTACCACTCCCTAAAATGGGGACATTCAGAAGAGATCCTAGAGAGATTTGGGGCATGCTCAATGTAAGGGACCTGTGAAAGGGACCATGGAGTAGTGAGAAATGCAGATCTGGATTAGAAAAAATTCTAGCCTGGAAATAGTGAAAAGTATGGGAGGTGCAGCTGAAGGCATCAGAATGGATACTATCAATCTTTTTCTCTCTCCTCCCCTCCCCTCCCTCGCTCTCTTCCACTTGCTCTCTCACATACATAGTATATACATACACAAGTATATCAGTTATAAAGAGAGCACCAAGATCGTCTAATCATTCCCTTTTTCAGAAAGAAGCAGCCTGCAACAACACAACTATTAATATTTTTTTTATCTGTCCAAAGTGCACAGAGTCAAACACAATTACTCAAAAGCAAAAAAGGAACTTCTTAAGAATGAGGCAACTACAAGAATGAGGTTATTACAGATAGTTTCCAGAACCACAAGAAACAATGTTATAATTCAAACCAAAGAAAAGTATTCAGAATCTACTCAAAAGATCAGGAAAGTCAGACACAACAAGGTTCTAACTAGGCCAAGTATATTCGCTGGGTCCTTCACAGTGTTTTCAAGCTAGTCAAAGACACAGGAAGTTTAAAAATACTACCAGGGTACCAGCAAGTTCAATTTTTATAGCCTAAAATTTCAATAATTCACAAAAAAAATAGATAAGCCAACAAACTATTTTAAATTTGCAGGAGACCAAGGCAGCAAAGAGCTGCCTCATCTTTCTCAGTGGGAGCATCCCTGAAAACACTCCTATAGGAGGGGACAGTGTAACCACATTTCTTATTTTAAAAATAAAAACTTTTCAGCACTTTAAAAGAAAGGAAAAAATAATTTTTCTCCTAAGGCCATTCATGGGGTCACAAAGAGTCGGACACAACTGAGCGACTGAACTGAACTGAACTTGAACAGCCTTTTCACCTGCTTTGCTTTCATAAAAGTAAATGTTCTGTCCAAAGGAAGCATCAACTCCTTTTGTAAGATTTTGGCTTAAATCTTTAGTTCAACAAGATGACTATGAAACGCGAGTGCTCTTTTCCATGTTTTTCTTATTTTTTTAAAAAGCAGCGGGAAAAATCTACAGCTGTTTCTATTATTAGTGATATATAACTTGTGATGCATATATGCAGATGATACCACCCTTATGGCATAAAGTAAAGAGGAACTAAAGAGCTTCTTGATGAGGGTGAAAGAGGAGAATGAAAAAAGCTGACTTGAAACTCAACACGAAAAATACTAAGAGCATGGCATCCTGTACCATCACTTCATGGCAATTAGAAGGGGAAAAAGTAGGAAAGTAACAGATTTTATTTTCCTGGGTTCCAAAATTACTGTAGACAGTGACTGAAACCAAGAAATTAAAATAGACGCTTACTCCCTGGAAGGAAAGTTAAGACAAACCTAGATAGTGTATTAAAAAGCAGACATCAGTTTGCTGACAAGTTCCAAATAGTCAAAGCTATGGTTTTTCCAGTATTCATGTACATGTGGAAGTTGGACCATAAAGGAGGCTGAGCTCTGAAGAACTGACACTTTGAGTCGTGGCGTAGGAGAAGACTCTGGAGAATCCCTCAGACTGCAAGGAGATCAAACTAGTCAATCCTAAAGGAAATCAACTCTGAAATTCAATAGAAGGACTGATGCTGAAGTTGAAGCTCCAATACTTTAGCCGCCTGACGCGAAAAGCTGACTTACATCAGGAAAATACCCTGATGCTAGGAAAGACTGAAGGCTTACATCAGGAAAAAACCCTGTTGTAAGGAAAGATTGAAGGCAAAAAGGAAAATGCGGTGGCAGAGGATGAGAGATGGTTAGATAGCATCACTGACTCAATGGACTTGAATTTGAGCAAACTCCAGGAAACAGTGTAAAGGACAGGGAAGCCTGGCATGCTGCAGTCCATGGGGCTGCAACAAGTCAAAATGACAGCAATTGAACAACAACAACAACTTGTGATGAATCTATGGTTGTGTAAATACTGACAAACATTTGTGGTAGGTAGAGAAGCCGCTCAAAGGCATTTCCTCTAAAAAATATGTCCTCGTTACACTTTGGTATTACCTATTCTCTCCAACTCCCCTTTTCACTTTTCTCCTCTCCTCCTCACCTTTCTCCCCCTTGCTCTCTCCTGACTTCTGGCTGTTCCACTCTCTCTTTCATAAACACACACACACACTTTAAACATTTTCACCAGGAAGCAATTTTTTTTCCATGATGCTGTACAAACAATAGGTTCTCTGCTGCTGCTAAGTCACTTCAGCCATGTCCGACTCTGTGTGACCCCATAGATGGCAGCCCACCAGGCTCCACCATCCCTGGGATTCTCCAGGCAAGAACACTGGAGTGGGTTGCCATTTCCTTCTCCAATGTGTGAAAGTGAAAAGTGAAAGTGAAGTCGCTCAGTCATGTCTGACTCGTAGCGACCCCATTGACTGCAGCCCACCAGGCTCCTCCGTCCACGGGATTTTCTAGGCAAGAGTACTGGAATGGGTTGCCATTGCCTTCTCCGAATAGGTTCTCTAACAAATACCAAAAGACACTCTCTTCTCGGTAATAAGTCTCTCTCTCTCTTCTACCTCTCTCTCATACAAAAAGAACTATTATCTATATATGGCAACATTCTTATCTTGACATTTATGCATATGTGCATGTTAAGTCGCTTCAGTCGTGTTCGACTCTTCGTGACCCTGTGGACTGCAGCCTGCCAGGGTCCTCTGTTCATGGGATTCTCCAGGCAATAATACTGGAGTTGGTTGCCACACCCTACTCCAGGGGATCTTCCCAACCCAGGGATAGAACCCACATATCTTAAGTCTCCCACATTGGCAGGCAGGTTCTTTATCACTAGCGCCACCTGGGAAACCCGTTGAGATGTATACTAAATTACATATTTAGTTCATTTGTGCAAATATACTAAATTCTCATCACAAACTGCTTACCAACACCATCATTTGGGATGTATCAGAATATGAAACTAGAAATCATGAGATCCGCTATGCTCTACCATTTCCTTCCCCTCTCATTTTCTTTCCTACTCTGCTTTCCTGCCTTCCTCTCTCCTGTATAAACTCTAAGCCCCAAACTGTTACCTGTGTCTCAGCTAAAAGACCCCAAGCAAGTCTTCACTCTCCTTGTTTTGGCCCCGTACCTCTCCAGGCTCTATCCCCATCCATCCTTAGATGTCCCTCTCAAATGTCATTTTCAAAGGTCATGAACCTTTCCTGGTAGTTTGCTCAACCTGATGTCATCTTTCCCTGCCTTTGAAGTGCAGCGATCCCTTGCTTGTAACTCTCTTACTGCACTTAAGTAATTACAGGATGTGATAATATCTGCCCTCTTGGAATTATATTTAATTGTATTTGTGCCATGTAGCCCCTATGAGACCAACACACAACATGAATAGAGCTGAGTTGTCTCAAAACCACTTTTTTCTGTAACAATTTATTTTATCTAAGTATTCTCATCTCTCTCTCACACACACACACACATCAGTAACTATGTGTGGTGATGGATATGTTAACTGCCTGACTGGTAATTTCACAATGCTTAAGTATTAGAATGGCACATTGTACACTTTAATTATACATATGGTTTCTATTCGTCAATCATACTTCAGTAAAAAGAAAACAAAAAACAACTGTGCAGTCCAATACAGTAGCCCACATGTAGCTATCAAGCACCTGAAATATCAGGTGTTCTAAGTGAGGTGCGCTATAAATGTGCAAAAAAACACAGGAGATTTCAAAGACTGAGTATGAAAAACAAAAATAATTCATTTTATATCATATATGTATTAAAATGAATTTTAGATACCTTGAGTTAAAGAAATCAAAATTAATTTTGTTTCTTTTTCCTTTTTTAAAAATCTAGTTACTAGAAAATTTTACATTATGTATGTGATTCACGTTGAGGTTTGCATCCTATTTTTACTGGAAAGCACTAAACTAACACAGGAAGCAAAGGAGACAAATTGCCACAACAAAAAACAAAGGATAACTTGCCATTCCCTTGGACCTGGAATAGCCCACAACCATTCTACTCTGTGATCATAAAAGAAACCCAGTCATTCTCTGTTCTTCAATAACCTGACTTACAGCTCACTACCTCTGAACAAGAAGTGCTGCTGCTGCTGCTAAGTCACTTCAGTCGTGTCTGACTCTGTGTGACCCCATAGACGGAAGCCCACCAGGCTCCCCCTTCCCTGGGATTCTCCAGACAAGAACACTGGAGTGGGTTGCCATTTCCTTCTCCAATGTGTGAAAATGAAAAGTGAAAGTAAAGTCACTCAGTCGTGTCCGACCCATAGCGACCCCACGGACTGCAGCCTACCAGGCTCCTCCATCAATGGGATTTTCTAGGCAAGAGTACTGGAGTGGCTTGCCATTGCCTTCTCCGGAACAAGAAGTGCAGGCAACCTAAAATAAAGAGCACGCTGAATTGTTACACCTTCACAGACACTCCTTATACTTGGTTTAAACCTAAACTGTCACGGAAAAAGAGGAAAGAAGAAAATACCTTGTTTTTCAATCAGAGAGCTTCCTTTTTATTCAAAAGAAAACGTTGCCATGAGAAACTCTACCCTAAGCAACTGTTCTTTCCTGTTAAGGACCCCAAAATTCCTATCTGTTCTTCTCTTACATGATGGTTAATCATGTAAAAAATGTAGCCAAATATAAAGGTGCCCTTTAGAAACTTCTACTAAACAAGCAGTATTCCACGTTATTATGACTCTGAGGCCTCTTGTGAAAATTTTTAAAGGGTCACAACAGGTTTAAATTAACCCCACAGAAAGAATCTGGCATTTTAAAAGGATCTGATGACTCAAAACATTCTTTTGGACTCTCCCAGCCTCTTCACTGGAAATGCACATCGGACAGTCATTCAAGTTAGTTTTCTTTTACGCTAACCCAAGTCAAGTACAAACTTGAAATGTGAACTAAAGATAATTACTTTAGGCTCTCTCCTTCTCAAGTGTTTTGTTTTTGTTTATGGGGGGATTTTCGTTTGATTGGGTTTTGCATTTTTGTTTGTTGCAGGGGGAGTGGGGGGGTATGTTTTATGTCTCCATTTGAGTGGAAAATAACAGCAAAATAAAAGTAGCCAATTCCAAAACAGAAACTACCAGAGTCTCCTCACTGGAACTTAGAAGTTGACTCTTTATACCAGACTTTACTTGGCCAAGTTGTGCCTAATTCTGCCTGTCTCTACCTCTAAGGAAAACATGAAGAAGCTAGACATTCTAACAACAAAGTCCCCAAAGGTGGCTAAGGGCTAACCAGACGGTCATCCGCCCATCAGCTACTCGAAGTTAAAAAATTCTGATACATTAAAGACAGACTTGGCATGAAGCAGCAAGAAATGGGGGTACAGTTTAAGAAATCAAATAGCTGTTAAGGCTAAACACCCTAACTTCTTTGTATAGAGCTGGGTTTCTCAATTTAGCACTACTGGTGTTTAGGGCCAAAAAATTCCTTATTATGGGCAATGTTCTGTGAATTGTGGGATACTTAGCAGCATCTATGGACTCTCCACCCACTGGATGCCAGCAGTGACCTCCTTCCCACGTACCCACACCACGAGCTGTGACAATCAAAAAGGTCTCCAGACATTGTCAAAGGTCCCTTGGGAGACAAAAAAAGCCCCCAGTCAAGAATTATTGGTAGAGAGCAAAGGCACCTGAAAAGTTACACCAAATCAGAGGCAACTTTCTCTGTGTGTAGGTAGGGTGGCAAGTTGTACTCAAACAGCTGGTCTTGCACATCTGGTAACAAGTACTTCTGACAAAGTCTCTGATATGACCAAACACGGAGGGTCACAATTTAATGAAGTACTCTAGGGATCGGAACCAGCCAAGCTTCAGACATAAGATTCTTCAACTACAGTGGAAGTCAAGATTTCTGCCTTAGTAATTAATTTCAATTGGAAAACATTTTTATTAGATTAACCAACAATGATTATTCAGAAGACATGGTATTCTAACTCCTAAACTCAGATGGTTACTATCTTAACATGGTCTTAAATAAAAATAAGATACCACTTTGTGACCCATATGGTTCAGGCTTCCCCAGTGGCTCAATGGTAAAGAATCCACCTGCAATGCAGAACACGCAGGAAACGCAATTTGATAAGTAGATTGGGAAGACTGTCTGACAGAAGGCATGGCAACCCAGCCCTGTATTCTTGACTGGAGAATCCCATGGACAGAGGAGCCTGGCAGGCTACAGTCCATAGGGTCGTAAAGGGGCACTTCACAACTGAGGCAACTTAGCACGCACACACACACAACCCATATAGTTAGCAAAAAATTAAGAACATCCAGGGACTGTGGGAAAACAGGTATTCTCCAATAACCTTCTAGGAATGTAGACTCCAACTTATAAAGCAATTTGGCAGCATCTATTTTGAACTGTGGTGTTGGAGAAGACTCTTGAGAGTCCCTTGGACTGGAAGGAGATCCAACCAGTCCATTCTAAAGGAGATCAGTCCTGGGTGTTCATTGGAAGGACTGATGCTAAAGCTGAAGTTGCAATACTTTGGCCACCTCATGCGACGAGTTGACTCACTGGAAAAGACTCTGATGCTGGGAAAGGTTGGGGGCGGGAGGAGAAGGGGACGACGGAGAATGAGATGGCTGGATGGCATCACCGACTCTGTGGACATGAGTTTGAGTGTACTCCGGGAGTTGGTGATGGACAGGGAGGCCTGGTGTGCTGTGATTCATGGGGTCGCGGAGAGTCGGACAAGACTGAGCAACTGAACTGAACTGAACCAAACTTTATTTTTTATTCAAAATTCCACTTCTAGGAATCTACCCTACAGATATACTCACCTCTACACAAGGAAAGGGACGCAGAAAGCAGTTCCCACAGCACTGCTTACATCAACAACAAATTGGAAATACTTCAAATGTCAATAAGGAAATAGTTTAAAATAAATTAGTGTATATTCGCACCTTGGAAGACTGTACAGCCATTTTTCTTTAAAAAAGCAATAATAAGACAAACTTCTAAGTGGGAAATAAATGGACAAACAAATATATATAGTGAGAGAGAAAGTATGGCTTCATGTATGTGTGTGTGTGTGTCTGTGTGTGTGTGTAGATACAGACAGAAAAAAGTCTAAAAGAATATACACCAATTTGTTTTGAGTTTTTCCACAAGTATGTGTTCTTTTAAGCCGCTAATAATTTTCAAGACACAGACTTAAAGTTAGACTCAGACTATCTTCATTTTTCAAATTTAAGGCTTATTAAAAACTTGTTTTTTCTGTATGTCACTTTTTCAATAAATCAAGCTTTATGGATAATTCTGTGTCACATACTGAGATGTATCAGAGTCCGCCGTTTTTCGACCACGTAATGTTGACATTGCTGAGCCTTAAAAGCAGTCATGTTAAGGCTTAATTCACTTTGCCAAGTCAACTTCAAAGAGATAAGAAATCTCACCAAGATGCCCTCTTGAATCATAGTCAGTTGATAACTAAGACCATAGAGAGTAGTATTTTAATTTAGCACAATATTTTAATTTTTATGAAATGTTAATAAATGTTCTATTGTTTAATTTAGCAGACTCTGATCTTATACAAATTTGATTCTAATTTTACTTTTCAATTTATTGATCTAAATGATCCATACTTATTGATGTGGCTTTTCCTCTTCTACTTAAATCTTCAATGAATAATCAAACATCTGAAGGACTCACAGACCTGATAATAAAAATTAAAACCTCAATTCTAGATTTAGAGTAACAAACTATTTTATCTGGGTGCACAGTAGGAAAGGTACTTTTCCAAAAACAATTTTTTTGGTTCTAAAATAAACGAGCAGACACTTTTCAAAACAAAATGTCAAGCATGAACCATAATAGCTATGGCCTTTAAACCATCTTAGCACACCACCCTCTACCCTCAGCTCTAACCACTTTAACTGCTTTTAAATGGAACATTCTAAGTTGTAAAAATAAACTGTATTCCCTCCTGTTTAAGTTTTCCCATTTTTCCAAGATAGTTTAACCTTTATTAGGGCATTTATCTCAAATACACTATACCCATAGCTCAGGCAGTAAAGAACCTGCCTGCAATGCAGGAGACCCAGATTCAATTCCTTAGTCAGGAAGATCCCCCTGGAGAAGGAAATGGCAACCCATTCCAGTACTCTTGCCTGGAGAATCCCATGCACAGAGGAGCCATTGGTCTCAAGAGTTCGACACGTCTTATTGACTATAACGATGATGATATGATATCACTTCTAAATTATTTTATACAGAGATGCATAAATATGAGCATGATACTATTTCCTTTCCACTGAAAGAACAATATAACAAAGAACCTTGAAGGTCTTTATTCAATTAGAATGCTGGATCCACAGGATTTCATAAAACCTGGGTCTACATCAAAAGGCTGCATACAATCCTCTTCTTTCTCAACACCACCAAGAAAAAGCACCATCTGTAGATAAACCACACTCCTTCAATCTCCAAAAGTAACAGTGTACAGGGTAAGGAACTGGGTGGGTATAAACACAGAAAACTGCTCAAAGTTTACCCAGAAATTGGAAAGGTAACTCAATCACTGCAACCTGTCACAAAACGTTGCTTCTTTTATGGCCAAACCACATTCGGTTTTACGGTACCACCTGGTATTGTTCAATATTTCCTTCATCACAAATATCAATAAATCTCATTTCCTTACTCACTTAGAAGACAATACATATGGTGAACTTTTGGCAATAACTGAATTCAGTTTCTATGGCTTATGTCTTATTTTAAGTACAATATCATTCGGTCAACAAAATAATCATCTTAGAAAAGAAGTTAGTATTTTTTCCTTATGAGTTAGACGGCTTTTTTAGTTAGTATCAACCAAGTCTTGAGAGCTTTTTTGAATGTTTGTCATTTTGTCTTGAGACTCAAGGCCCTAAATCCTATTAGAGACACAAATACTGTGGGTTTTATTAAGTGAAAAGGCAAAGCTTGCTTAAATTGTTTTACTTAAGACAGAAACTGTTTAATACACATATTTATAAACAAATATGTATTATCAGATGGTTCATCTAAGCATTTACCTACCTTCTTGACATGATTTTTCCAGGCTTCACATATATATATGAATTTTTACAAGGCTTTACAGCGTTGGGGGATCTTTCAGTTCAGTTCAGTCGCTCAGTCGTGTCCGACTCTTTGTGACTCCATGAATCACAGCACGCCAGGCCTCCCTGTCCATCACCAACTCCCGGAGTTCACTCAAACTCATGTCCATCGAGTTGGTGATGCCATCCAGCCATCTCATTCTCTGTCATCCCCATCTCCTCCCGCCCCCAATCCCTCCCAGCATCAGAGTCTTTTCCAGTGAGTCAACTCGTCGCATGAGGTGGCCAAAGTATTGCAGTTTCAGCTTTAGCATCAGTCCTTCCAATGAACACCCAGGACTGATCTCCTTTAGAATGGACTGGTGGGATCTCCTTCCAGTCCAAGGGACTCTCAAGAGTCTTCTCCAGCACCACAGTTCAAAAGCATCAATTCTTCGGTGATCAGCTTTCTTCACAGTCCAACTCGCACATCCATACATGACCACGGGAAAAACCATAGCCTTGACTAAATGGACCTTTGTTGGCAAAGTAATGTCTCTGCTTTTTAATATACTATCTAGGTTGGTCATAACTTTCCTTCCAAGGAGCAAGAGTCTTTTAATTTCCTGGCTGCAATCAGCATCTGGAGTGATTTTGGAGCCCAAAAAAATAAAGTCTGATACCGCTTCCACTGTTTCCCCATCTATTTCCCATGAAGTGATGGGACCAGATGCCATGATCTTTGTTTTCTGAATGTTGAGCTTCAAGCCAACCTTTTCACTCTCTTCTTTCACTTTCACCAAGAGGCTTTTGAGTTCCTCTTCACTTTCTGCCATAAGGGTGGTGTCATCTGCATATCTGAGGTTATTGATATTTCTCCCAGCAATCTTGATTCCAGCTGGTGCTTCTTTCAGCCCAGCGTTCCTCATGATGTACTCTGCATATAAGTTAAATAAGCAGGGTGACAATATACAACCTTGACGTACTCCTTTTCCTATTTGGAACCAGTCTGTTGTTCCATGTCCAGTTCTAACTGTTGCTTCCTGACCTGCATACAGGTTTCTCAAGAGGCAGGTCAGGTGGTCTGGTATTCCCACCTCTTTCAGAATGTTCCACAGTTTATTGTGATCCACACAGTCAAAGGCTCTGGCATAGTCAATGAAGCAGAAATAGATGTTTTTCTGGAACTCTCTTGCTTTCTCCATGATCCAGCGGATGTTGGCAATTTGATCTCTGGTGCCTCTGCCTTTTCTAAAGCCTGCTTGAACATCTGGAAGTTCACGGTTCACATTGCTGAAGCCTGGCTTGGAGAATTTTGAGCATGACTTTACTAGTGTGTGAGATTGGGGATCGTTACATGCTAGTAATTTTACCATTCAAGAAAATACAAGGACAAAGTTTTTCTGAATTCAATATGTATTTTTAAGTAAATCTATGCTTTATTAATCACAAGCACCTATAAACATCGAAAAATACTAGTACAATACATTTACACCCAAGGCCTATTTATTTAGTCTGTAGCCTAGGGGTTAGCATAGATGACTGAACCCCTTACAATTACTACATATCCCTCATCTTTTGAAGGTCACATTTGGTGAACCATTGGCAGAGAATAGGAAACACAAAACTGCCTCGGTACAAACAGTATATATAGTCTTTAAGTACTTGGAATCTGAATCCCAGGGACCGGGGAGCCTGGCGGGCTGCCGTCTATGGGGTCGCACAGAGTCGGACACGACTGAAGTGACTTAGCAGCAGCAGCAGGCATGAATACACTATTTCCCTCTAAAATTACAATTCCGAATTTAAATTAAAAATTAGTCACAAAAATCATTTACATACAAGCATTTACTTCATAGGCAATTTTTAAGAAATACAATTACTCATAAAAAGGCCTCAGGATACTCTAGAACATGGGACATGCCAGCTTCCATTTCCACCACTGAGAGAAGGCTGACTTTAGTCCTGAGCTACACTGCCCAGCCAGACCATCTGCAACTAACATCTTAACAAGACTTTGAAGGTATTCCAAGTCAGAGCTGCTAGTGAGAGACAAACACACTGCAGAAATGCATAAATACAAATCATAAAACAGCCACCTCACCATGACACTAGAAGAAAGGTGGCAGCAATTACAAGAATGGGGAAAGAGCAGTAACACACATTTAGTCATTTCCCTGCCCTATCCTTCCCACATAGTGCACAAGGAAATGATCAGTGTTTGCTAACATCTTGTCTGTTACTAATGAGAAACCAACCAAAGAATTTTCCCTCTGGATAAGCCCCAAGAGACCATCTATTCGGGACCCACTGTCTCATTTTACAAATGAGAAAACCCAAACTGGCATGTTCCAGGTCATTCCGTGGACTAGTATAGCAAGTTGTAGCCCCAGAACTTCTGGTTCCTAGCCCAGCATCTCTAGTGTCTTATCTGGCATTTCACAATCCCTCTTGAATGTCCTAATCTAGATGTGATTTGCATTTATGTTGACAATTATTTTGACAAAGATAACTACTTTAAACAGACATTTCTCACGCTTCATTTTACTATCCTACAGATCATTTCAACTGAGCCTCAGAGTTTACCCATCTAAGGAAGTGGTGATAGTGGTAGATATGCTTTTTGGGCACTATGAATTTTTCTTATAGGAACATATCTCCTCTTGGATTTTGGAAGTCTATGAAAAATAACTGTGTCCAAAAAATCAATTTCAAACACAACTTTCCAAGAAACAAACTTCCTTTAATGAAGTCCAACTTGGTTTTCAGAGACCAAGGCCCAAGATTTACTTTACTTTAAAATCAGATGGGTGCATCATCTCCCATTCAAATAAACACATCAAGGTGCCAAATGAAGATGCATAATTACACTGCAAAATGTTGCAGGTTTTTATGTTTGGGGGGGTTGCTCGGTATTATTTTTTAACCAACTCTTTGTGACAGGAAGTAGTTTACAACTAAATTCTAAACTCTGGAGTTAAAACTGACCTGAATGACTTTTATACACTTTAAGGTAAGTTGTTAACAACACATAAACAATAAATACTAATACAGAAGACTGCAAATTGAATTAATTAGAAATATGACAGATCATACCACAATAACAACAGATGGAATTTATAGAGTATTTACTGGGGACAGGTACAATTTTAAGTACCTTCCACGCATTAACTCATTTAATTCTTAAAACCACATATGGATGTACTATAATTATCTTTTATTTCACAAACTAAAAAATCAAGGCAGAGACAAATTAAATGACAAGTTCACGGTTAGGTTCTAGTAAGGGACTTAAATTCAGGAAGTGAAGCTCTGGAATCTGTATAGAAAATGCTAACAAGATACAAAGATGGTAGAAAATGTACATGAAATGTCCAGAATATCTAGACAAATCTAGAAGAGACAGAAAATAGATTACTGGCTGCCTGGGGCTTGCAGAAAAGGGTAGAAAGAATGGAAAGTGACTGCTAATGGGTATAGGGTTATTTTTGAGGTGATAAAAATGTTCTAAAATTAGACTGTTGGTGATAGTTACACAAATCTGTGACTACACTAAATACCAGTGAATTCTATGGGTCAACTATATGGTATGCATATACCCATGGTATCCTCAGGGAACTGGTTTTTGGACACAAACCCCACCACCCACCAAAATCCATGTTTGCTCAAATCCCTTATACAAAACGGCATAGCTTTTGCATATAACCTATGCACATCCTCCCTTATACTTTACATCATCTCTAGATCACTTATAATAAAATGTAAATGGCTATATGAATAGTTGTAAATACAATGTGCTGCCAAGTCACTTCAGTCGTGTCCGACTCTGTGTGACCCCATAGACGGAAGCCCACCAGGCTCCCCCATCCCTGGGATTCTCCAGGCAAGAACACTGGAGTGGGTTGCCATTTCCTTCTCCAATGTGTGAAAGTGAAAAGTGAAAGTGAAGTCGCTCAGTCATGTCCGACCCATAGCGACCCCATGGACTGCAGCCTACCAGGCTCCTCCATCCATGGGATTTTCTAGGCAAGAGTACTGGAGTGGCTTGCCATTGCCTTCTCCGAAATACAATGTAAATACTACGTAAACAGTTGCCAGCATGAAATAAATTCAAGTTTTGCTTTTTGGAGCTTTCTGGAATTTTTTCTTTTTCCTGGATATTTTCAATCCACAGTTGATTGAATCTGCAGTTTATCTCAGTAAACTGTGTATCTCAATAAACTGTTTATCTCAATAAAGCTGTTTTAAAAAAAGAAAAAGATGAGACTTCCCTGGTGGAGCAAATGATAGGAATCCACCTGCCAATGCAGGGAACACAGGTTCGATTCCTGGTCCAGAAAGATTACACATGCCGTGGGGCAACTAAGCCCTGCTCCACAACTACTGAACCTGAGCTCCAGGGCCCAAAAGCCACAGCTACTAAGCCCAATCACCCTAGAGCCTTTGTTCCACAACAAGAGAACCTATCACAGTAAGAACCCCATGTACCACAAGGAAGAGTAGTTCACACTCACCACAACTAAAGAAAGCCCATGCACAGCAACAAAGACCCAGCAAAGCCAAAATAAATAAAATGAAAAGATGGTGGTGAAATACATTCACAACTGAACCATATTCAGTAGAAAAAAATGGCGATGATGGTTATATAAATTGCTAGTATTAGCGAAAGCAATTTGAATTCTCTACTTTTGCAACTTAAAATCAAAAATTATTTTAAGTTCTGTTTTGTTTTTTGTTCTTTTTGCTTTTAATGGAAATATGAACACATCATAAAGTAGAGGGTAGCACAGCTAGAGGCAAGAGGACCTGCCTCCTAACACCTATAACTTCCCTTACCTAAATAATAATGATGATAATCCTCATCTTCCTCACTCTCTCACATGCCATGAAGACCAAATGAAATGTGATGTAAGGAAAGAGAGCCAGAACAACAGCAGAGATGACCACTGGAGCAGACTTCAATAGATGAGTTAACTGTGACTCAAAAGGGTTATGCTCTTGCTAAGGGTCATGCACAGGGCAAAAATAGCAAACCTCCAAAGCCTGTTCTATTTCACTACCCCGGACTCCTTCTATGAACACAAGAAATCTTTGTACTGGCATTAGTCAGCAGTTAACCTGGATTCCTTCTGCCAGGAAGACGGGAGGGTAAGAAGGTCACTGGAGAAATGTACACATTAAGTCATAAACCACTATCCTCCAAAATGCAGAGAAGCTGAGCACGAGCGCTCTTTTTCCTCAAACTACAAGCAAAATGTTCTGGCTCAGCTTCCAATATTTAAAAAAAAAAAAAGTCACTGGTTCCCAAAGTGGGTAGTCTATTGAAGCAGAAGACAATGACCTAATATTCCAGTAGCACTGCTTTATATTCTTTGTATTCCAGTCTTGTTGCTCAATAAGCACTGAACTAACCAAGAGACATACTACTAATTGGCTAAGTCAATTTCTTGATGTAACTTGAAAAAAAGGCAAATTAACATAAATTACTCATAGTTGTGGATAGGATAGAACTAGCCCTTACCCCCAAAAATGGGGGATCAATTTAAAAATAAATTCAGAATGATTGTAAGATCATGAGCCCATATAAATAGTCACCCACCCCACCCCAACCAAAAGCTTGAAGAACATAACAACAAAATGTTTGATATTGTAACCATCTCTAGAGCTGAGAGTAACAGTGATTATTTTTATGTCCTTCTATAATATTCATCTGTATTTTCTATATGATATATATATGACTTATGTAACTGAAAAAGTTGCCATTTTTTTTCTTCTTTTTTCTTTTTCAGAAGAAGACCAAAAAACACATTCAACTATTCACATAGGAATAATCTGTATATTTGGAAGGTGGTGGAGGGATAGATCTGGAAAAATTTAGCTCAAGGCTTCTAACTGGAATCATTATGTAAAAATAATCTTTAGCAACTGTATATTTAATAAGACAATATTCAATCAATAGTACTTTAATTTTAATGGCTATTAAAACATTACTCATCACATATTAAATTATAATGAAAATGAAGCAATGGTGGCAAAAGAACTCTAAAAACTAAAAAAGAACATTCATCAAATTTAAGACTGTGACTAATCCTAAATCATTTGTTAGTACAATTATTTCCTAAATAAAAGATAAAACAGTACCACCGTATTTTTGCTGTATGAAATTGATAAAAATATTAGAAGAAATAGGTTGAACACAAACAGCTAGGTTCTATGGAGAACTTAAAAAATCTAAGATTATTCCTACTTTCAAGGAACTGAAAATATTAATAAGAGAAATGGGCTATTTTTTGCATTAAAACACTGTACATTATGCAGTGAGTGAAAAATCTGCAAAGCTCTATGTTGGAGCCCTGAAAAGTATGTTAGTAAGGCAGTCCAGTATATAGGAATGGTCCAATGAGCAATACATACCATATATCAAGAATTACATACTCAAGGAGCTTGGGCAAGAAAGCAGAGTAGGAAGATCCTGATTTCACCTCCTCTCACAGGCACACCAAAATTACAGCTATTTACAGAGCAACTACTGATAAGAAAGACCAGAATCTAGCAGAAAAGATCATCTACAACTGCAATGCAAATAAGAAGGCGGGGCAGAGTTGCAGTATAGTCAAAACCCATATAGTCAGAACCCATACCCCTGAGTGAGCAACCCAGAAGCGGGAGGATAATTACAATTGCAGAGGTTCTCCACATGAAGCAATAGCTCTGAGTTCCCACATCAGGCTCCCCAGCCTCAGGGATCCTGCACCAGGAAGACAAGCCTCCAGAATGGCTTTGAATACCAGCAGGGCTTACTTTCCTGAGACCCAGAGGCCACAGGGACTCCACTCTTAAAGATCACATACAAAAACCTCACACACTCTGAACCCAAGGCAGAGGCAGTAATTTGAAAGCAGCCTGGGTGAAACCCACCTGTTGATCTTGGAGAACCTCCCAGAGACACAGGAGGCAACTGGAGTCCCCCTGGGGACATAAGACACTGGCGGCAGTCATCACTTAGCTCATTCTACTGTGTGGACACTGGTGCTAGCAAGCAACATTTTGGAATCCTCCCTCTAGCTTAGTAGCACTGGGGACCTAGCCCCGCCTATCAGACTGTCAGCACCAGTACTGAGCCAAGCAATTGGATGGGCAGGGATGCAGCCCCACCCACCAGTAGGGGGGCTGCCTTAAATCCCCCTGAAACCATAGCCCTGAACATGGGCCCTATTCACCAGAGAGCCCATGACCCAGCTCACGCACCAGTGGACCAGGCATCAGCCTCAAATCCCACTGGGCCTCAGCCCTGCCCATCAGTAACACAGCAATTCTGCAACCGCCAGGTCTTATACTCAGAGACTCCGGGACCTGGCTCTGCCTACCAGAAGGCCAGCATTAGACCAGGGACCAACCTCACGTATCAATGGGCAGGCACAAGCCCAAGACCACCACAGCCCCACAGCCTGCATTACCAGGACCCATCCAACATGCCAGCAGACTGGCAAAAGCCCTAGGACCCCCAGAGCCCTGATCTTGCTCACCATTAGGCCAACACCAGCTCTGGGAAAACCTTGGGTCCATCAGCCAGCGGCCACAGCCACTAGTGGGTTAACACCAGCTAACGTCAGCTTTAGGACCCTTAAGGCCCTGCAGCCAGGGACCTTGGAAACTGGACCCACCTACCAGCGGGCAAACACCAGCTCTGAAATATCTTAAACTCCTCAGCCAGTCACCCCAGGATCCTGCATACTCACCAAAAGGCCAGCACTAGCTTTGGAACACACAGAAACCTGCAGTCAGCCATGATAGGAGCTGGCCCACCCAATAGCAGGCCAACACTGGATTCAGGAACCCTGGTCCTATAACCCCTCATCCCAGAACCCAGTTCTGTCTTCCAGTGAGCCAGCACTAGTTGTAGGAACCCCTGGCGTTCCATAGCCAGCTACCTTGTGACCTGGTCCCACCCGCCAACCAATGGCCATCAAGGCTCCACATAAGGTAAGGCCTGGCAACCAACCAGGCTGGGGAGCCAGTCATGCCTACCAGATTGCCCATAACAGTCAGCCCACCACAACAGAAGGACCCATGCAGCCTATACAGGGGATACTTCTAAAGCATACAGCCCTGGTAACCAGAGGGAAGTGAGTTGCTGACATGCACAGGACATCTCTTACAAAAGACCACTTCTCCAAGGTCAGGAAACATAATTAACCCAACAGATACATAGAAATAAAAACAGCAAATCAGACAAAATGATACGACAGGAACATGTTGCACATGAAGAAACAAGATAAAACCCCCAAAGAACTAATTAAAAAGTGGAGACAGGCAATGTACGCAGTAGAGAGTTCAAGGCAATGATGGTAAAGATAATCAAAGAATCCTGCAGAAGAATGGATGAACAGAGTGAGAGGTTAGAAGTTTTTAACAAATAGTTAGAAAATATAAAGAAAAACCAAAAAGAGATGAAGAATACAATAAATGAATTTTTCTTTAAAAAAAAAAAGAAAAAGAAAGAAACTAGAAAGAATCAACAGTAGATTAAATGATACAGAGAAATGAACCAGCAAGCTGGAAGCTAAGAGTAGTGGGACTCAAGGAAGCTGAACAACAATAACAAAAGGGAATAAAAAGAAATGTGAACAGTTTAAGAGACCTCTGAGACAACATCAAGGGTACTAACACTGGCATTACAGGGGTCCCAGGAGAAGAGAGGAAGGGACAGAAAATATATCCCTATTTGAAGACACAATAGCTGAAAACTTCCCTAACCTGGAAAGAAAACAGACAGAATGCCCCAAAATGGATCGATCCAAAGAAGACCACACCAAGATACACTGTAATTAAAAAGGCAAAAATTAAAGATAAAGAGAATAATAAAAAGAAGCAAGGGAAAAGCAACAAGTTACGTATACAAGGGAACTCCCAAAGGCTATCAGCTGACTTCTCAGCAGAAATTCTGCAGGTCAGAGGGAGTGGCATGATATATGCAAAATGCTGAAAGGGGAAAATTTACAACCAAGAAATTTCATTCAGATTTGATGGAGAGATCAAAAGTTTTACAGATAAGCAAAAGCTGAAAGAGTTCAGCACCACCAAACCAGCTTTACAAGAAATGTTCAAAAGGGAGGTCTCTAAGCAAAAATGAAAAGGCCACAACTAGAAACATGAAAAGTACAAAAGGAAAAAGCTCACTGGTAATGGCGAAAACACAGTAACTGTAGTAAATCAACCACATACAAAGTTAGTAGGAAGATTAAAATACAAAAGTAGTGTGAAAGCACAAAAAACCCTGAATAGGCAAGCAATCCTGAGAAAAAAGAACAGAGCTGAAGGTATCACATTACTTGACTTCAGACTATACTATACAAAGTTACAGTAATCAAAACAGTATGGTACTGGCACAAAAACACACACATAGATCAAGGGAACAGAATAGAGAGCCCAAATATAAACCCACTCATTTATGGTCAATCTATGACAAAGAAGGCAAGAATATGCAACAGGGAAAACTCTTTAATAAGTAGTGCTGGGAAAACTGAACAGTTACATGTAAAATAATGAAATTAGAATATTTTCTCACACCAGATACAAAAATAAGCTCAGAACAGATTAAACAACTAAAATCTAAGACTAGAATTCATAAAACTCCTAGAAGAAAACATAGGAAGAATACTCTTTGACATAAAACATAATATCTTTTTGGATCTGTCTCCTAAGGCAAAGGAAACAAAAGCCAAAATAAACAAATGAGACCTCATTAAACTTAAAAAAGGTTTTGCAAAGCAAAGGAAACCATCAACAAATCAAAAAGATGACCTACGGAATGGAGAAAGTATTTGCAAATGATACGACAATCATAGTCTCTCTCCTCTTAGGTATTAAATAATGAACCAGTGAGAACTGCATGAGGCTCTGAATGTCTTTATTAAAAGCAGAATGCAAGGGAAAAATATTGGGAAAACCCCAATACAACTCAAACAAGCAAACAAAAAGATTCTACTTTACTAAGAAGGGCACTGCCCTATTTTTAAAAGCAAAACAAAGCAGAAAAACTCTTTGAAGTTCTGATTTAGCATGCAATACCAAAGTCACATGCCAGAATCCTGAGTCCAAACTTTGAATACAAGTTCATTACTAGGAAATGAAATCTGGGTAAAAAGCCCAGGAGTTTAAGTTATTTCCAATCTTCTCTTCCAAATAAAACTCAACTACAGGTATAGATTATTCCTTTCACATTACCTACCTTACTACTTGTAAGATCTGGACACATTGGATAGATCATAAACTTCAAAGTTCTGATTTATCCAAACAGCTCATGTGTTTTCTTGGCAAGTAGAATTTTTCTTGGCAATTAATCAAAAGAACCCTATCCAAGAAGTCAATCAGGTAATTCTTGTAAACCATTTATTGAGCGTATTAAGATGACTGGGGGAATGAAATACAAAACACACAACTTACCGTCTAATTAGGGAGAGCAAACCAACACCCTTGAAAAGCAACAACTGGTGCAAAGTAAGAGCTTTGCCTGTATTATTCACACGTTATCCCCAGGACATAGTATAAAATATACGCTCAATAAATGCAGTTAAACAGATGCTGTTTTAGTCATCTTGATCACCCAGCATCTAGCACGTTCCCAGGAGAAGGTCAAATGAATGAATGAATGACAGGGTGCTGCTGCTGCTGCTGCTGCTAAGTCGCTTCAGTCGTGTCCGACTCTGTGCGACCCCATAGACAGCAGCCCACCAGGCTCCCCGTCCCTGGGATTCTCCAGGCAAGAACACTGGAGTGGGTTGCCATTTCCTTCTCCATGACAGGGTGCAGTACACATAAATATGTTTTGCATGACTTAGGATAAGAAGACAGAGATCACTGAGGACTAATCAAGAAATATTTCACGGGCAAGACAAAGTCTTGAATCATGAAATCTCACAACTGGGAGACATCTTATTATAGCATTAGCAGGATCACATAATCTGGTTACTCCCAAGGAAGTTTCTAAAGTAGCCAAAAGCAGCTTTACACCCCCCTAAGGTTAAAAAGATAATTAAACTCGGTAGTAACTACTTTAGAATTGAGGAAATCCACATAAACGGTGGGGATTACAGAACCCTAATAATAACCACCTATCTGCTCAAGTACTCTTCCCACTCACTCCCCCAACTCCTTTCCCACACTCAAAAGACTAGGCAAGGGAGGCTGGGTCCATGGAGCTGGCGTGTCTCCAAACAGTCTCTGAAAAAGTCTGGAGGAGTATCTTTGGCTGAGAATTTAACTCCTCACATCCTTTTACACCAGCTTTACAAACCTGGTTCATAAAAGCTGAGAATCAAGAGTCTATATCCCCTCTTACATTTTACAAAGTTCCCCAGAGAAACTCATCCCTTCACAGGCAACATTTACTGACCACCTTAAGATATCCTGCTGCACTTGGCAGAAACTCAGCTGGAAGCATAGAGGACATAGCCCCTGCTTCCCAAGGGATCACTGGGTGGGAGAGAAAAGTATCACAAAGTACAAAACTGTGTGGAAATATCATGACAGACATAAAAAAGTACATGCTCTAGAAATCTGAAAGAGAAATTACAATTTTGAAAAGTCTGGTAAGGCTTTCAAGAAAAGGTAATGTTTCATTCATTTATTTATTCAACAATTATTTATTAAGTATCTACTGTGTACCAGGCACTGCCTGGGCACAACAATGAATGTTTGCCGTAGATCTTGAAAGACTAAAGTAGGGAGTTAACTAAAGAAAGAGGAATATGGGATGGAGAAAGATTTCTCAGTCAAGAAGAAAGTACACAGAGTCATGAAGTAGGAAAAGGGTATGACAGATTGAGACGCAGGTGAGAATATTCAGCACAGATTTAAACAATGATGAGGTATTCAGCATATCCAGAAAGGCTGTGTGCTAAAGAACAGAGGACCAGCTTTAAATAAATGTCTTAAATATTTAGATTTCATCCTTTATGGACAATAATAAACAGACATTTGTGAAGAGGGAAGTTACATGATCACCGTGGAGTTTTCAGAAAAAGATCTCTTTTGTGGAGGACAGACTGGTGTAAGCAGAGCAAACAGACAGCGACTTGCCCACTGTCAACCAGTTCATTACTCGTAAAATAGACTAAAACTCAGGTTCTCTTGTTCCTATCCCAACAAGCTTGGGATTATAAAGCAGGAAGAAAAGCACGAGCAGTGAAAGAGAAAAATAAGTGGGACATCATCAAGATAAAAAACTTTTCTGCTTCAAAGGATACCATCAAAAAAGTGAAAGACAACCCACAGTACAGGAAACAATATTTACAAATCATACGTCTGATAAGAAACTTGTGCTCAAAATATTACAGCAAGTCTCACAACCCAATAACCAAAGAAACAAAAACAGGCAAATGATTTGAACAAAAATGTCTCCAAAGAAGATATACTAGTGACCAATAAGCACATGAAAAGACGCTCAACATCACAAGCCATCAGAAAAATGCCTATCACACCCAATAGGATGGCCCTAATCAAAAAGACAAAGAATAACAAGTGTTGACAAGGATACAGAAAAATCAGACCCCTTATACATTACCAACAGAAATGCAAAATGGCACACCCCTGTGAAGAAGTTTGGCGACTCCTCAAAAGTTAAACACAGAATTACTACGCCGAAGTATTTACCCAAGAAAACTTGAGAACATGTCCTCACGAAAACATAACATTATCCATAAAAGCCAAAAAATGGGAACAACTCAAATGTTCATCAAGTGACAAATGGATAAGTAAAATGTGTTACAATGGAATATGACCAACCATAGAAAGGAATGAAGCACTATACATGTCACAACATGATGAACTCTGGAAACCTGCTAAGTGAAAGCAGTCAGTCACAAAGGACCACATAATGTATGATTCCACTTACATGAATAGAAAAGGCAAATCTATGCACAGAAAATAGATTACGGTTGCCAAGGATCAGGGGTGGCAGGGGTGGGGGCAAGGAGGATGAGCAACGGATAACAGGCACAGATTCTTTTAGGAGGAACAAAAATTTCCAAAATTAGAGTGGCAAAGGTTGCACAACTCTGTGAATATACTAAACACTGAACTGACACTGTAAAATGGGAGAATTGTACAATATATAAATTATATCTCCAAAAAGGTGCTTGAAAAAAGCAGTAAGAGATATTTTAAGCCATGGGAAGAAGAAAAAACGATGGGAAGCAGTGAGCACTAAAACATGGTCAATGAACTTTCAAAGACCCCAAGAAAAGAATTGGGGCCCTACAAGGTCTGGAAGAAGAGTAACGAAGGCCTGCCTGCTGAGGGTGAAATCCTCCTAAAGCCCCTTGGTCCTCACATTCCAAATACCCTATTTGTTAATTACCGTGCTCCTGGATAGATCCAAGGAGGGCAGTGTGAGTGTCTCCCAAAGCCATAGGATAAACATGGCACATCTCCCTGGAACCATAAACTTTACTAAAAACACCAATTTTGAGAATTAAAAGAAGTGAAGATCCTATGCAATGCAAAAATCTCCGAATTTTTAAAGTAAAAAAGCAAACTTCAAAGAAATTGCAGGACTGTGGCAAAGGTAATTCTCTTATGCCTAGGTACCTGAGTGGACATACTCGAGCATTATCCTACACCATTAGTCTCACACCAATAGGAGAGCCTTAGTTTGTATCAATCCTCCTAGTAGAGGCCTTGCTTGAGTAGCTCCTAAATGTCTTTGCTATCCAACGCAACTGCCAGATTGAAGCCTGCAAGTCTCCTTACTCCACCTCCTGCCCTCCCACCCTGTCCCCTACACACCCCTCACACACCAGTGTTCTCCTCCAGCCCTGTAGCTCTCTGTCCCCACTATCATGCGTGTGTTCTCTCTTCACACAACCTCACACTCCTCTCTTCAGAGCCACTTTGCACACATCAAAGGCCCTGCCCATTCTTTGCTAAACCACTGGCTACCCACCCCAGCCACAGGCCTTGTGAATGCTATGTCACCCCCTGCCCTCTTCCTGTCGCTCCTCACCCTGTCCCTCTCACAGACTAACTGCACATATTCAATATTTTCATAGGGTCCTGAACGTCACAAAAGACTATACCCTGCTGCCCATTTCTAAACCCTTCTGATACCATCACTTGTCTAGATACTTGGAAAAGTATGCCTTCTCTATAAATTAGCTAGTACTTCATGAGTATATATTATGTGCCTTTTCTAGTATTAAGTCTTTCGCATATATTAATTTCATTTATTCCTTACAACAAGTCTAAAATACAAGTTCTATGTGCACCCTCCTTTTTATTGCAAAGGAAACTGAGATGCAGATTATTAAGATTAGTGATCTTAAGTTATTAAGATGACTCCAATGTGTGTGTGTGTGCTAAGTCGCTTCAGTTCTGTCCGACTCTGTGCAACCCTAGGGACTGTAGCCCATCAGGCTCCTCTGTCCATGGGGATTTTCCAGGCAAGAGTACTGAAGTGGGTTGCCATGCCCTCCTCCAGGAAATCTTTCCAACCCAGGAACTGAACCCATGTCTCTTAGGTCTCCTGCATTGGCAGGTGGGTTCTTTACCACTAGTGCCACCTGGGAAGCCCAAGATCACTTCAACAGTAAATGGCAAAAACTAGACTAAACTGTAGCCTGTCTCCAAAGTGCATGTTCTTAATCCTGGCCATTCCATCATAAGAAGCCAGAGTGAGAAAAGACCCCACAGTCCCTGCTGCCATTATAAGCACTCTCTTTCCACTAAATTATTTAAAACCCCATCTTGTTTTGCTTGCCAGCTTCCTAACTCAATCAGTTTTGGGGCAACAGAAATTAGTATGTACCCACCCACCTGGACATGAGTTTGAGTGAACTCCGGGAGTTGGTGATGGACAGGGAGGCCTGGCGTGCTGTGATTCATGGGGTCGCGGAGAGTCGGACACGACTGAGCGACTGAACTGAACTGAACCCACCTTCTAGGATGGGAGAAGATGTTTCCACAGAGGATTACCTGAATGGCCAGAAGGAAGGAAGGGGAAGCAGTGAAACCTCCTGTCTCAACTTTTCCTCTTCCACATTTCCATTTTAAACTTGAAGACTGTGATTACAATCAAATACAAGTCAATCCATACCTGCACATTTTCAGGTCTTCATAAATTAAGAACACTCTATATAAAAATCAATGATATTTTCAAATCAAAGCTTTCAGGAAATTTATGAGTCATCGGGTTCTTTAGGTCAGCCTTCAAATTCTGAGCCAAATAACTCTCACAAAGACTTTGCTGCTTACCATTCTTAGCTTATTCTGTAGCCCTGTTGTGAATGGTAAATATTTCCATTACTGCTGCTCGCACAGCTCATTATGTTTCAGTTATATATTAGTGTATCATATGCACTATAATTTAAGAATCATATAATTGTCTTTATTTTTAAGTATTCTGTGATTCAGAGGTTTCACTAAGCCAGATGCCCTTCCTCCTACTCAACCCCATCCCATCTCATTATTCCAAATTAGAGGTTTAACTCTATGTTACAAACAAATACCTGCAGATGGTAAACTCCTGTGGACTAACAGAACTCAGATTCAAAGCCTAGAGATGGCTATAGTAAAACCATTTGAGAGACAAATTACACTTGAAGGATAGCAACCCTATGCCTGGGTCAGTTCCAGTGCAGGGGAAGTGTGGCTCAGTAGGACCTGAATTTGGTACACAGGCCTAACAAAAGGGGGCTTGGGGACTGAAGGAATTTCCAGCGTACAAGAAGAAGGGATTACCTGGACAAGGAAATGGCAACCCGCTCCAATATTCTTGCCTGGGAAATCCCATGGACTGGGGAGGCCGGGCCATGGGGTCACAAAGAGTTGGACACAACTGAGCACACACACACAGCTCTCGATACACTTCTACTGGACTTTACAGGTTCCTCAAACTCCTTAGGTCCAAAACAGAATACAACTCTCCCCAAACCTCTTGTTTTGTATCCCTCCTAGCTTGGGACTTTGGAATTACCCTCGACTTTTTTCTCATTCTCTGCGTCCTGGCAGTCTTCAAGATCTGTTTATGTCTCTTGCAAAGAATTTATGGGCCCCGTTTCATTCTCCTGCTTGATTTTCTTAATAAAAATATCATATTGGTGATTTTTTGCCATTTTATTTTCCGGGTTTAAATGTACTGTTTGCAGAGGTAGTACTCTCTTTAGACAATATGAACATATAAAGAAGGTAGTCATTCATCCCATCAGCAAATGATAGTTTGTATTACTTGTATTTGAAAAAACAACAACTTATATATTCTTGGGAACAAAAGTATGGAACTGCTATTTCTTGCTTTGTTTTGTCACTTAAGTAGGAGCATTTTTCTTGTCATTAACAATTCTCAGGAAGTACTGTCATTTTCTGTGAGGCGCTCTTAAGTTTCTGACAAATAACTCTGACAATTCTCTTTGAAAAAAAAAAAAAAGGCATTAACACCACAACAGCTGAACCTCCCCATTTAGCCTAGAGAGTTTGCTATTTGCCACCTTCTGCAAAAAAAAAAAAAAAGAATGAATGAATATTTATTCATTTACATAAGCCATCAGGATAAACGAGAATGATTATCTTCCTGAGTCCTTACAGGTATTTATAAAGAAAAAAGATCCAAAAATCATTATATTTAGATTGTTTAAAAAATTTCTAAGGGAAACTGAATGACTACTTCATTAAATATCATTACACTGGTCCAGCTGAGCATCAGGCAAGGGGAGGAGAGAGGCTGCTTCCAGCCCAGAAACAACGGGACACAGGAGACACTAGCTCTAGTGAACAGCCATGAACAAGGGCCAGTGATGAATATCAGTTAATGGTCATTCCACTGAGGCTCAGGGAGCATATACCCTGCTCCAGGCACTGTTCCAGTCATTGGGAATAAACACCCATTTACATTCTACCTGGAGGAGAGAAGAAATAAACACATGTCAGGTGATGATAAGAACTAGGGAGTAAAAGAATGCCAGCTAGAGATTGGTAGGAAAGAATGCTAGTTTATGTGGGGATATCGGTGAAGGCCTCTCTGCAAAGAGGGTAAACAGAGATGTAACAGAAGTGAAGAGACGAGCCGTGCAGAATATCTGGCAAAGAAAGAGCAAAGATAAAGCCCTGGGGCAGGAACAAGTTTAGTGTATCTGAGAAAGAGACAGACGGGCAGTGGAGCTGGAGAGGGTGAGTGAGAAGAGTGAGGTAAGAAGAGGTCAGAGAAAGGGCTAGACCGTGCAGTCTTACAGCCACAGCAGGGAGTCTAAATTTTATTCTGAAAGAGATGAGAAGTGAATAGAAGGTTTTAAACATGATTTGACTCTTATTTCGAAAAGTCTGTTCTGTCTGTTGTGTAGAATACAGGGGCAAGGGTGGAAGCAGGGGACCTGTTAAGAAACAGAAGGTGACTGTGGTCTGGACTCAGAAGTGGTGATAGATTCCACATGTATTTCAAAAGAGAGACAATATCCACTGAACCAAGACCTGAAGTCCTCAGAATATCTTTCGCAGACTCCAAAAATGGCCACAAATTCTTTTCCTCCTTGTATTCATGACACTGCAATACAATTTTAGAGGTCCTCCCTCAAAGGGGTGGAGTCTTTCTCCACACTTAGGATTTCAGCTTGCCTGTAACTTGCTTTGACCAATAAGATAACAGCAAAAATAATGCAAGAGATTTGAAAAGTACTGAAGCAATAACGATTGCCCTCTCTCACTGCTTCACAGAACCCCCCAATCCACCATATAAAGAAAACCAGGCTAACCTGCCACATGGTGAGACAGTCAACACAGCCCAGACACCCCTGCAGCCACAGCCAGTCAACGGTCAGCCAGCGATCACATATGTGAATGACACTATTATGCACCAGCTGACTGCAGGTGCAAGAGTGAGCCCAGCAGAGGCCAGGACCATCATGCAGCTGAACCCAACCCCAGCCGCCAAACCACAGAATGGTGAGCTAACTAAATGGCTGTTTTAAGCCACCACGTTTTGGAATCATTTGTTAAACAGCAAAAGCTAACTGAATACCTTTTGATCCCCCAAATCGAAAGCAAACCACTAAGCTCTCCTGGTTTCTTTAATGGCATTACACAAAAAGAAAGTTTCAATTGTAAATTGATACAAAATGGGTATGATGTTGATGAATGATAAGCTGATTACAAAGGAGAGAGCACAAGTCACAAATTACTGTGTAGCTCATTAAAGTGTGGTGTATGAGACTCAGGGAGCTGAGTTCTTTGTGAAATAAAAGCACGAAGATAAGCATCTCAGAAAACCCTGAGAATAAAAAATTTCACACCAACAGACTTTTTCTTTGCAATGTCCTACACACCCTTTCTGAAAATTACAAAGTACTTTACCTCCCTTCTAAACATTAAAAATGATACTTTTTCAAGGTTGTCTAGACAAATGAGTAATTAAAACTCTTTCCTTATAGAAAAGAAACCAATTATATTAAAGAAATCACAACTTGAGATCACTCTTCCTTGGCTGATACAGACAGATGGGTAGATAGAAGGTGGAAGGATAGAAGGACAGACATCAGTTCAGTTCAGTTCAGTTCAGTCGCTCAGTCGTATCCGACTCTTTGCGACCCCATGAATCACATACATACATACAAATAATACTTCGACTATTAACTGCTTTCAGTATAAGCATTTACGCTATATGGATAAACTATACATGTTTTCTCACATTACAACTAACTATATAAAGGTTTAATCTGATGATCACCAATGTTAAACGGATCGTTTTATTACCACTTGCTTACTTTCACTAGTTTGAAAATGTCAAGGTAGAAAGTGAAATCCTCTTATTTCCCCAAAGATAATCACGGTTAACAATCCACTCTGCCTCACAAAAAAAAATTTTTTTTTAATCTGAAAACCTAAGGATTTAATGGGAGGGGGAAAATTACCTTTTTTGGAAGGGAACAGAAACTATTTGGATGGTTAAAGGAAAGCATTTGCCAGAGTTTATGGGCTTAGTTTATATTTGACGTTTGGAAATGTGTCTCCAGGAAGAAAGGAAATTCCTGGGGACAGATTCTGATTACCTCTGTTACCTCTGTTTCTGACGCTACGCTCACCAAAGGCAGGCCTCCCAGGGTCACAGGCTGGTCTATTCAGAATATACATTGCATCTCTTTTCAAGTATAAAGAACAAGGACAGACAGACTGAGTCTTATCAAGGTATGCACAGAAACAGAAGAACCCAGAAAATAAAGTTTCTAGTAAAAGAAAATGTTCCCAAATACTGCACAGATCTTCAAAACTATGAACCACACTCAGTGTGCTTCTCATGTTACTCAAAAATGTAGCAAGCCACATCAACTCCTTTCACCTCTTAATTATACTCCCTAAGGAAGGGATAGAAACATGGAAAACCTAAAATGCACTTCTTCCTGAGTTATTAAAAAATATACTGATGGTAGGGCGTGGGAGGCAGGAGTGGAAGTGGGGAGGGCCTCCTGCAATAACCAACAGAAACTTTTCCTTTTTAATTATGTTAGCTTAAGGCTAGAATTAAAATAAGCTTTTTAGATTTCCTGAACACACACCAAACAAACGACAGACTGGGTGAAGAAAAAAAGTCCATTAAAGAGAAACTACGCCAAGGACCAGAGCAGTAACTTTTATAGAACTTCTTCTCATTAATCACAAATAAGCCAGACCAGCATCTGAGATGCCATAAACACCTGCAAGAAAAGTGGGGCCAAAGCAGAGAAAAGACGAGAACACACACACTCTCTCCTGCAGCTCACTCTTTCACTCATACATCCCCCACATATCCACCAAAAGGAGACTATACAAATGTGACGCTTTTCAGGCCCTAGGTGCTAACCCAGTGGAAACTTCTCTATGGTGTATTTTAAGGAGAGCAGTAAGGTGCCAGGTTAGTGTCAGCAGCAATTACTGTGAACCAGAAAGTCTGTTTGGTCTACACTTAAGATGTGACAGGAAACTGAGGTGGTTTTATTGTCAAGAAGGTACTAAAATTCATTTAATGTTTGCATACTCTCTCTGCTTTGCAAAGATGATTAAATAAATAGTACCCAATGAAGATCCCACAAAATTTTGATATCTGAACCATCAACACATTCATTCACTCCATAAGCACTCACGCTATGTCTCCAACACACCAGACACAGACAGCTCTAAATCACAGCTGAAGAGACTGAAGATAAAACCAGAAGAGGACGCCTTTCAAAGCACTTGGCAACTTTTGATAATCCTTTCAGAGACTGCGCTCTATCCAAAGCAGCACCTTTTCACCTAACCAGGGCAAGCATAGTCATAAACATCTGTCTTTAAAGGCATGTTCAGTTTATTAAACAACTATGTTACATATAAAAGTCTCTTCATTTAAAACATATATGTACATTTGTTTAAAAGAATATTTAAGATACAAATCAGAAAAGAAAAAGGAATAAGTCACCACTGCTTTACGTACATAAAGAATCCCTTTCCTATCTGAAGAATGGCTTCAACTCAACAGGCACTCAATCAACAGGGACAATGTGAAGGGACACCAGCCTAGACAGTGTGAATATAACCATAAACGGACACGGTCTCCGACCCCAAGACGGAAATACCATGACGAGGGTCGATCAGCAGGTGTCTGCCCTGCGTGAGGTACTGATAGAGACATATCATAGACACGGCCGCTCAAGCTAATCCTGCAAGGCAGATGTTATCAACATTTTACAAATGAGTACACAGAGGTTAAAACATCTGCCTCCAATGCGGGAGACCCGGGTTTGATCCCTGGGTCGGGAAGATCCCCTGGAGAAGGAAACGGTAACCCACTCCAGTATTCTTGCCTGGAGAATCCCATGGATGGAGAAGCCTGGTAGGCTAGAGTCCACGGGGTTGCATAGAGTCGGACACGACTGAGCGACGGAACGGAAGGCTCTAAGAAGATCATATGTCCAAAGTCACCCAGTTTGCAAGGAAAACTGGCTTGAATTCCAAGACGCTGGGCTAGCTGGCTCACAAACCTAGCCTCTTCCCATAACCCTACCTTGCTGGCCATGCAACATCTTCGTATCTTAATCATCAGTCTCCCTAGCTTCCCATGCTACCTCTGTATTTATGACCCAGGCACAGCTAGTTCTATATGGCCTGAAGTAAACTCACCTGAAAGACATAAAAAAAAAAAAAACTAAGCAAGAGAAACAGAGTTGGAAAAATAAATGTCAAAAGTCTGTCTTAAATTTTTTTTTCTAAACAGATGGCGGGGAAAAAGTCTAGGAACTGTCTCTTGCTTCAACAAAGCTTGTCAAACAGTATAGTATACACCTAAACTGCCTTGCCTTGACTCAAGCTTTCATTTCTCCGAGTCTGAGTCTTTACTTTAAATCTTTAAGATAAAAAGTAAAAATTCAAGGTAGAACACAATCATCAACATCTATTAGTTCAAGGAGATAGGTCACTCGGAAGAGAGAGTTCTTTTCTGAATGCATTCCAATTAGACTCCACTTACTGAACTTTGAACTGCCAGTAATTTCTTGGAACCTTGGTTTCCCTCATTATATACCTACTTCAATGTATGTACATGCTGTTTTCATGAATGCTTTCAATTCAGTCACTTCAGTTCAGTTCAGTGGCTCAGTCGTGTCCGACTCTTTGCGACCCCATGAATCACAGCACGCCAGGCCTCCCTGTCCATCACCAACTCCCGGAGTTCACCCAAACTCATGTCCATCAAGTCGGTGATGCCATCCAACCATCTCATTCTTCTTCTCATCCAACCTTCTCCTCCTGCCCCCAATCCCTCCCAGCATCAGAGTCTTTTCCAGTGACTCAACTCTTTGCATGAGGTGGCCAAACTACTGGAGTTTCAGCTTCAGCATCAGTCCTTCCAATGAACACCCAGGACTGATCTCCTTTACAATGGACTGGTTGGATCTCCTCACAGTCACTTATTTGAATTCATTATTTCTCAACAGAAACTGAAGACATATCAATGGGAAAACTCATTATCGTGAGACAAGTATGAGAAACGAGTGGCCAGGACACTGTAACAACCATAACTTCCCATGGGAAAGAAAAAGGGAAAAAAACCTAGGTTTCTGTCAGTCGCTCAGTGAGGTCTAACTGTGACCCCATTGTAGCCCGTCAGGCTCCTCTGTCCATGGGATTCTCCAGCCAAGAATCCTGAAGTAGGTAGTCATTTCCTCCTCCAGGGGATCTTCCCCACTCAGGGATCGAACCCACAACTTCTGCACAGCAGGCAGATTCTTTACCATCTGATGAGAAAAGAGTGGTCTAAACATTGTAATAACCATAACTTCCCATGGGAAAGAAAAAGGGGAAAAAAACTTTCTAGGTCTAGGCCTGAAGAAAGACTAAATACAGGTTCACTGCTAATCAAAATTATACACACATAACAAATCCATAATCACAGTTCATAAAAACAGCTTTAGGTAAAAACTCACAGATGAAGGAAAATTTCTAACACACCTGAAATTCATACTCTAAACCACCTGCTCCAAAGATACTTTTGCAAAACACCTAGCAAATTCTTTAGATTTCGGGGGTTGCTTTGGTTTTTTACGATTTTCCAATGTTCCCACGAAATTAAAGATGTTAGGTTGATAACTATTTCCTATCTGTCCAGGTAGCATCCACCAACGTCTTAACTCCATTTAGCAACCACCCACGGTCCCTCCTGATGTCTCACATGACAATGTTCAGTGTCATCACACACATACAACTCCCCAAGCCTCCCTCCCCTCAGAGCACCAAACACGCCAGCTGGGGAAGACAGGTGAGCACAATGCTTCAGCATCCATCATAACTCAAATGCAGCTCACTCTTGGCTAGACTAGTCCTTGGGTTTAGTAATCTTTTCTTTTTTACAGCTTCCAAATATTTCTTCACTCAAAAACTCATTTTAAATGTTCTTTAAAGTTCATTAGTAAATGTAATATACTGTTTTCCTTAAACAATTTTGTCTATGTATAGACTAAAGAGATTTCAAAAAACAAAACACTCACTTCCTAAACATGGTATACAAAAATAGATCATCTTCACAGGATTCACTTGAAACCCAAGACTTAAAATACAATTCAGTACTAATAAATGATAATAACAGTAACAAAAATGACAAAAATAGCTAACATTTATATAATACTTGGCATGAGCTGGGCCCTGCTCTGAGCATTAGCTACATTAACTCATTCAACACTCAAAACCATCCTGTGGAGAAGTTCTTGATCTCTCATCTTTTCCACGTGAGTCAAGCAAAACATTACAACTATCTCACCAAGCAGGGCAAATAACTACACAATTATCCTTGTATTTATGGAGAAATGAGTATCAATTATTAACTATGATGCTCTGATGTGAAGAAATTATTCCCTTAAGAGATAGTACAGAATAAAAAGGGGGTATCTTTCTAGCCAGGAAATATATGAAGGTAAAGTGTTACTTTAACAACTAAAAGAAAATATTCCAGTAAGTAAAACTGCAAAGAAATAAAATTTCACCAAGAGCATGCTAATATTAAATATAGATTTGCACTTAGAGAAGTGTACATTGATTCTAAAATCATTTTGAAATTCATTAACCACTGATGTACAAGAGTGGGTCCTTCAAGCTCTGACTGTCAAAAACTCCAAATTCTACAGTTCTTTTATTTATTCTGTTGTACACTCCCACAAGTCTGAGACATCACAAACTATCACAAATCCAGTTTTGCTTCAAGCACTGGAACTAAAAGCACTCACTCCACTCAACTTTCACCACCCACAGAAACCAGCACAGATAACACCCAATAATTTAAATCATAATAGCTCGGGAAAATTTAAAATTAGCAAGTGATAAAGAGGTGGATTCAATTTTTAACTTCATTCAATTTGTCAAATTTAAAATACTTTCCATTATTTGTTCTTCCCAATCTTCACAGTAACCATAATGCTTACCAGTGTTAATTGCTTTGCCTAACTGTGGTTTACTGTTGCTTACATTCTCATTCAATGAGCTTCAAGTGGTGCTGACAGTACATCTAACTCTAATCTTTCTAAACCTTTCTTCTATTAATGAATTAAATCTACTGTATTATGTCCCCCACTACTCCAAGCAGCAGTTCATAAAAGAGTGAATTAAAACATGAAAACTTAAGACCATGCACTTTAATAACACAGTGCCATCTATAGAGCATGTAGTTGGACCTACAAGTGGACTTTATTTAGTTTTAAAAGGACTTTTTTCCATTTTTTCCATTTCATGTTTATAGTCTGAAAGTAAACTGGTAAAAAATTTTAAAAAGCAAGTAATGATCAGGTGATTTGTTTTCAAAGAAACCTCAGTGTCAGAAAATGACAAACATGATGTTACCATGACAAGAAAAAAAAATTTTTTTAATTCCAACTCCAATAATAAGACTACCTCAAAATAATTACAATGCTATTAATCATCACATATAACAAAAAAATTTTTTAAAGCATAACACAAGAATATTTAAACATGACTTCCCTGGTGGTCCAGTGGTTAAGCATCTGCCTGCCAGTTCAGGGGACACGGGTTCGAACCCTGGCCCAGGAAGATCCCCACATGCTGCAAGGCAACTAAGCCCACAAGCCGCAACTACTGAATCTGTGCACTCCAGAGCTTGAGCACCATAGCTAGAGAGTCCGTGGGCTGCAACAAAAGACCCCATATGACACAACCAAGACCCGATACAGCCAAAAAAACGACTTTTCTTTTAAGGGAATATATAAACGTGAGGGGAAAATACTCCTCGTGACTGACTGAGTAGGAGGTTTATTTATGGGTGATGTATATATTCTATCACTGTATATTTACAGCTATGTACAAATACCCCTGGGCTTCCCCGGGGGCTCAATAGTAAAGAACCTGCCTGCCATTGCAGGAAACACCCTGGGTTGGGAAGATCCCCTGGAGAAGAAAATGTCCTGGGAAATCCCATGGACAGAGGAGCCTGGCAGGCTATTGTCCATGAGGTCACAGAACTAAACAACAACAGACAACAAGTACCCTCAGGATCAAGGACAAACTTTAACCTAGCCTGAATTATTTGGCCCAACAACCTGAAGAGCTCCAGCAGTCTCTAACCTCCAGCTACAATGGCCTTTTGAGAAGAAGCACCTCATCAGTCTTCTTGTTTTGCTCATCACCATGTTCCCAAGACAGTGCCTGGTACATCACACCACAAAGTAGAAATCTGATCAATGAATGAAGGAACAAATGAACGAAATGAATTAAAGAGCCCACAAAACAACTTCAAAAATGAGAATTTAAGTCCCCTGGATGTGACTAATTTAGCCAGGTCAAATGAAGGCTCTTTTCATACATATTTGCTTCATATACACATTGAAAAATACCTGCACACAATTTATTTCATTCAGATCTCACCGAAATTCAAGAGCATGAGTACAGGACCTACCATTCATAAGCCAAGGGTATTTAAAGTATATACCATTTCTAGAAAGTGAGTGAAGTGAAAGTGAAGTCGCTCAGTCGTGTCCGACCCTTAGCGACCTCACGGACTGCAGCCTACCAGGCTCCTCCATCCATGGGATTCTCCAGGCAAGAGTACTGGAGTGGGGTCCCATTGCCTTCTCCAACCATTTCTAGAACATACCACTAAACCAGAAATGCCTAAATAAATTCCACCGTTAGCTGAAATGCCTTTTACAATGTTAAGTTATAAGTCTAAACACAATAAAATATAGCTCTATTCAAAATATTTAAGAAATAACTAAGTTTAGGTAGTAAAGCACAAGTTTTTCTCAACAGCCAAAGGTTACACCAAGATTCCTCATACTTGAAAAGTTATAGACAGATCTCCTCCAAGATCCAGTCACATCCCAGACTTAAGTGACAGAGTTTTAGAACTTCATCTTAACTGTTACTGATTAAAACATCTTTAAGCTCTCTTAAAGAAAAGGAAAGAGAAGTCGCTCAGTCATATCCGACTCTTTGTGACCCCATGGACTGCAGCCTGCCAGGCTCCTTCATCCACCGGATTTTCCAGGCAAGAGTACTGGAGTAGGTTGTCATTTCCTTCTCCAGTGGATCATCCTGACCCAGGGGTCAAACCCAGGTCTCCCACACTGAAGGCAGACTCTTGACCATCTGAGCCACCAGCAAATCCTTTCTTAAAGTGAGATGTATTTTATTTCTAAATCACTGTTGTTGCTGTTGTTGTTTTGAGTCCCTAAGTCATATTTGACTCTTTAGGACCCCAGGGACCGTGGCCCACCAGGCTCCTCTGTCCATGGAATTCCCCAGGCAAGAACACTAGTGAAGTGAAAGTCACTCAGTCATGTCCCACTCTTTGCAACCCCATGGACTATACAGTCCATGGAATTCTCTAGGCCAGACTACTGGAGTGAGTAGCCTTTCCCTTCTCCAGGGATCTTCTCAACCCAGGGATGGAACCCAGGTCTCCTATACTGCAAGCAGATTCTTTACCCGCTGAGCCGCAAGGGAAGTCCAAGAATACTGGAGTGGGTAGCCTATCCTTTCTCCAGGGGATCTTCCCGACCCAGGAATCGAACCAGCGTCTCCTGCGTTGCCGGTGGATTCTTTAGCAACTGAGCTATCAGGGAAGCCCTAGAGTAAGTTGCCATTTCCTTTTCCAGGGATCTTTCCCACCCAGGGATCGAACCCGTGTTTCCTGCATTGCAGGCAGAGTCTTTACCTCTGAGTCACCAGGAAAGCTCTTCTAAATCACTGCTGCTGCTGCTAAATCACTTCAGTCGTGTCCGACTCTGTGACCCCATCTAAATCACTAGGAACCATTAAAAATACCAGTTGGTTCTATCACATGTAGATAAAGCTGAAGAGGCAAACATAAATGGATTCATGGAAGACAAGGTGGAACTGAAACTTCCTTTTACTTTTAGAAAGGCGCTTGTATCAATGTGCTTTCAAGTCATTTTGACTTTTGCTCACAAATTAAGGAAAAACACCAGTCCTTCTGATTCATCACTATAACTTTCTGAAAACTTAACTTGATTAGTTGAAACAGCCTTCTTACCCTTAAAAGAAGCATCATTTTTGCTACAAATGTCCTTGAATTTCAAAATACTCATTCAAAAAAAGTGCTTCAATTTTACAATGTGGAAGGTATAGTCTGGCTGTGATTTCCAAACTGCTAATGTACATACACAGAGAGCTCCCTGGGAGCCTGAAACCACTCTGAACTCTCACTGTATACCCTTATAAGGTATGGCTAAGGTGCAACCTCCCAATGGAGGGGGTCTTCTGGGCATGTTTCAGTGAAGAGCTATATATTCCAGAGCCTATATCTTTCCTGTCAGAAGATAGCACTTCTCCTGAAATGGTAGCAAGTCCCAATTTTCTCCAAGTTCTTTTTCACGCTTTAATGTTTTACTTTGAACCATGTTCCAGACATTGGCAACTACAAATTAATTACATTAAGATGTAACTTCACTTTAAGATGAACGTCTTTTGACTTGTGGACACAGCTGGGGGGGTGGGGCGGGGGGGGGCGGGTGCAGGGGGAACCAATTGAAAGAGCAGCATTGAAACATATATATTACCATATGTAAAATAGACAGCCATTGGGAATTTGCTGTATGGTGCAGGGAGCTCAACTCAGTGGTCTGTGACCACCTAGAGAAGTGGGATGGGGTGGGAGGGAGGTTCAAAAGGGAGAGGACACGTGTGTCTGTGGCCGATTCACATTGAGCATGGCAGAAACCAATACAACATTGTTCAGTTATTATCCTCCAATTAAAAATAAATTTTTTAAAAAAGACAAAAATTCTTTCATGGTACCTACATAAATGGATGTAATTGTGCCAGATCTCTTCCTTCACAACACTGTGTAACCCGAAACATGATTCAGGCCCACAGGAGTGACTCAAAGAAAGATCAACAGCAAACAGAAAGCAAGCAAAGGACTATTTATTAAGCCACCAACTACACATTAGCAGTTTACCCACACGATCTCATTCCTCACAAACACCTTGGGATGTATGAGTCCCCTTTTACGAAAGTGGAAACCGAAGCTCCAAAGAGGTTAAATACCTGATCTCAATTCACAAAGCTAGAATTATCACCCGGGCTTGAACCCAGACCCTTCCCTACAATATGCTAGTTCCCAAAGATGGGAAGATGAATGGTAAAAAAAAAAAAAAAACACTTCCAGGGACTCCCCTGGTGGTCCAGAGGTTAAGACTCCACCCTTTCACTCCAGCGGGTGCAGGTTCAATCCCTGGTCAGGAAACTAAGATCCCACATGCCACTGTGCAGACAGAAAAAGAAAAAAAAAAAACAAAACACCATGGCAAGAGTGCCACCTGTTTATCACCACCTGTTAGAGTTTATCAAACTCTAACTATCTGGACTTCATGGTGACAGTGACAACAGGGGTCCGGGGAGGCATCTTCCCTCTCCCTGCCACTGTGAGGTGCCAACTACCCTTTCTGTCTGCCTCTCGGTGGCACTGCCTTGGCCCTTCCAAGGAGCTGATTCTGGGAGCCCTGCTACTCTTCCTCGACTCCTCCCCATCACCACAGTGCTACTGCCAGCCTGGCGGCCCCCTGCTCTTCTATTCTCTGCTTCTCTTTCTCATCACCTCATCTCCTCACAATTTTCAGGGTTCTTACAAGAGGTAGTAAAATGATTCACTTAGGAAGTCATCTTCACACGGCAAGAGCAAGAAAGTTGTTAGGTCCAGTGCCCACCTGTGTTCATCCACCACCAATGCGTATAATGGAGAAGGCCTTGGCTTTGAAACCAGATGGGCCTGGGGTCCCAACTCAGGCTCTCTCTACCCTCTGTCAACAGCAAACATCCCATGCTCTTCATGTTGTTGCAAAGTGTCAATGCAACACCATGTGGTACATCGCCTGGCATAGGGCAGAACCAAGAGATAGTGCTTCTCTTCTGCTTCATTGGTTACTAAATTATTTCTTCACCAGCAAAGACAACCTGAGCTTCTCCACCCAACTTCTTCCTGGTCTACAGCTGTTCCAGAGAAAACGCAAAAGACACTGATCAAAAATGTTCCAACCAACCACAGTAGAGTCACGTAGCAACTTCTACCTTCAAACATCTTTTAAAATTCTGTTTGATACCAAAAAGAATTAAAAATCATAAGACACATGCAGGAGAAATCTCTTGACGTGAGATCTCCCTTCTATAGAAAGGGGTCATATGACAAATTCTCTCTCTGCTCTGAGCAAATGGACACCCACCACCCAAGGCAATGGTTGCTAGCCTTTGAGAGAAACTCCTTTGAGAATCTGATGAACACTCTAAACCCTATCCCCAGAAAAATGTCAATCTGCACAGAGACACAAAATACTGCCTGGAATTTCACGAGGGTTAAAAGCCCTCCGAAATCTACCCATCAACACCAAAGAGGAAGGAACAAGGAACCATCTACGATATTCAAACTGGCAAAATCGTCCATTTAGATTTTGTTTAAGGTGCAGTAAACTCAAAAGCCTAGACAAAAACCTCAAGAAGATAAAGAAAGAAGTTTTCACATTCAACTCTCCATATGTGGGTTCAGTGTCAACTCTTTCTGGCTCAAAACAAAATGCTATAAATTTAACAAGGCTCAAAACCTAAAAAGAAGGTTCTCTCTTTGAAGCAAAACATCAAAATAAAGAGATGCCCAAGGCTAGTGAATGTGCTGGGAAGGTGAGCAAGGGAAAAGGAGGTTAAAAAACGAAGCATTAAGAACATCTACACATTGTTTCAGTATCATCCTTTTTAATTTTCTATGTCTGTGTATGTTCTTAACGTGCATTACATATTTACATAATAGCACATATATATAACATATAAACAGAAATACATGTTATTTTTACTCACAGGAGTAAGCAATCACAAAAAAAGTTTAAGTTTATAAATCCTGTCCTACTAGACAGCTTCCAAAATTAGTTTACCTAACAATAATTTCTCCTGGGTAACTCTCCACAAATGGAATTTCCCTTGAAAATAATCACATTAGCCATCTTTCTTACTTCTGAAATGAGAAGTTGATTTCAAACTGACTCAACAATAATGCTGAGATTGTTCCACAAGAACCAATTCCCTCCTCTGCTTTTAAAGTCTAATTCTCATAGCTCCACTCACTCCATATTTTTCTACCAAAGTGGAAATAATCCATGTAATGAATTAAAGAAATTAAAAATCAGCTGAAAACACTGGTAAGCATTTTCCACTACGCAGTTCTTACCATAATTGTGATAGTTAATACTCTTCAACTCCTACAAGGTCCCCAGTACTGAGCTAAATGTTTTACCTGCCTGATGGTAATCTGACTTAATCTGACTCTTAGGTAGATTTTAATACACTCCCAATTTTGAAGATATAAAGCCAATGCTCAGAAGTCACATGGCTGTGAAGGACCTGGAATTCAAACCTACATGTGTGTGACCCAGAGACCATTCTTACCTCAGGGAGGGTAACTGCCTCCCTCAAGTAATATATGATACATATATTAGGTATATACTGTTATATATTAGCTAACAACAATAATTTACAGTTAACATATACGTAAGTTTTTATGCATAATTGTACTGTAATATAAAAATAAGATCCCTGGTTTTTTAAATAAAATCTTACAATACCAAAGGTAGAAAAGTATTTCCAAGTGGTAAAAGAGAATGGCATTGGCAAACAAATCAAAGAATTACTTTAGTTAGCTTTTATGGAATATCGAGAAACTCTACTGTTCTTTTTCAAGTGCTACAAAATCTAATTAATATTAAGAGTTAACATTATTATAAAAGTTTTAAAGACAAGAAAATTTGACCATAAAACACTGCTCTGAAAGTCCATAATAAATCAGATATTCTCTCAAACTATATTAAGAAAGAACATCTGATGATCTGATCAGCCCATAATTCAGTCCCCAAACACCAGCAGAAAAAAGAAATTTCATTGTACTTAACATCTTAACTTGTGCAAAATCAAAGTGATGAATCCCCTAAGTACAAGGAATGACTCTTAGTCTACCATACATATAATCCACTCTATTCTCTCTCCACAAGATACCACTTCTGTTTTTAACCTGAAACATGCAGAATTACACAGAACATAAACCCATTCTCAGCATTTTAAGTGAACACTTAGCAATTTGATCCTTTAAAACTGAAAAATCTTCATTAAACAAGTTTACCACTTTGTGTAAATTACTAGTTAAAATCTGCATGGCTGGATTAAGGGGAAGAATTTTAATATTTAGAAAGGAAAAACAAATGTCCATACTGCTATTACTAATAACCTCAATGTTATGATCTAACAAAATGTTCATTCATTTGCTAACAAATATTTATTGAATACCAACAATGTATGAGGCACTGGTCTAGACCCTAGAGATAAGTGAAACAAGGTATTCACCCCAAAGATTACATTCTCATGGGGGATGAGAAACAGATAACACACAGTGAACAAAGATAAAATAATTCCAGATTATAAACATGATGCTAAAAAACAATAAAATGATAGAAATGTCAAAGAAGATTATTTTTTAAAGTGATGCAGGATGGTCCGTAAGAAGGTTCCATTTGAGCTGAAATTTGAAGAATGATACAAAGAAAAGAAAGTTCTAAGGAGAAAAGGACTACCTCACCTTATGAGAGGTTTTATTTCGTAATTTAATTAATTTTTATGTCTTGGATGGGTTATATCCTGGAGAGACCCACTTTATGATGAATTCTGTTTAAAGCTTACAATATTTACTGATAACTATCCAATGCATCTGTGCACACACAAAGCTAACCTGATACACAGGAAAAAGAGTAATAATAATAACAATTTCCCAATCTTTTAGTCTAAGCCAGAAGCTCTTAACTCTGGGGAAAGAGCAGTAATGATTACGCTAAATCTTTGAGAATCTGATGAAAGCAATGAACTCTGTCCTCCCATCAAAAACAATGCACATACACAGAAACTTTACATAAAATTTTAGGAGGTTCTTAGAACCTTGAAGCCCATCTGTAACACATATACCCTATCCCCAACCAGAAATCCATGAATCCTAGGTTAAGAATTAAGCAGTAATTATCATACTCAGATGGGATGGATATGAATGCAAGCTGCCACTCTACTTTTAAGTAATTCACAAATCGGGAACGCTCACTCTCAATTTATATTGGCCCACATAAGACTCTGTATAGGAATTTTCTCTATTCTACAGAAACAGCCTATTAGGACAGATATAGATATAGTTAAGATACATATAAATATACAGATATATATATACAGAGAGAGAAATTTATACATATATGTATGAAGAAAGAGATAAATTCCCACCTAAAAGTGAATGAAATACCTCTTCACTACAACTACTGTAATCTTTCACACATAATAGTATAATCAGAGATTTGGTTTTGTGCAAAATCTTATAATTTCTTCTCCCAAAGAAAAATATTACCACACTGCTTCAAAGGCTGCAAAGCTGAACATTAACACCTATTAACTTACAGATGTTCTTCTGGTTCAAAAGCAAAGCTTATGATTATTTTTTTAAAACCATTCACACGGAACACACACACACACACTACAATTTAGTTGCCTAAGGAATATACATCAATTACAAATTATAAAACAGAAACAGGCTCCCAGACATAGAAGGAAAACTCATGGTTACCAAAGAGGGAAAGGGGAGGTGGGTAATAAATTAGAGGAACTTGGAGTTAGCAGATTCAAACTACTATAAAACCGGGAAATAACAAGGCCCTACAGGGAATTATATTTAATATCTTATAATAAACCATAATGGAAAAGAAAATAAAGAATATACATCACTAATCTAAGGTACAAACTAGATCACTAGATCAATGGTTCTTAACCTTTTTTGATTCCAATACCCCATTAAGAATTTCAAAAATGTTATACAATTCTCCCATTTAAAAAAAAAAGGACATATGAATATAAAATATGCATATAATTTCAGTCTGCTCAGTGCATTTCAAATTAAATTAAGGGTTTAAAAATGCCTATACCTACAATACAAGTATATTATGGCTGCCTGTTTCTAGGAAGGGGAACTAATTAGGAAAACCAACTTGGAAGCAAGATTTTTCATTACATATCCTTTTGTATTTTTCAAAATTTGAACTATATAACTCTATTATCTATTCAAAACACTAGTAAGTTAAAAATAAAAAAGCATTATGTGGCAGGATACCAATGCAGAAGGTAAAAAAATCTTCAAATAAAGACATTTAAAGTAACTAGTCTACTAAATTCAATACATTTGCACACTGTTTCTTCGTATTTGGGGGTTGAAAGAGGTTCGTGACCACAAAGCTATGCTCTTGTTTCTTAATTTTCAGATAAATTTCCAGTTTCAACTTTTTGCTATGAAAATATAAAAGGTCAAATAATAATTTCACATTATTCATATTCTAACTTCTGAAATCTCAGCTAGTAATGTATTGGATGTGGTACTGCCATATTTCTTGATTTTTATCATCATTTCCATTTGATAGATATGGAAACCAGCTTTCTGAAGTTAACTCACTTGCCCTGGGCAACAAAGCTAGAAGTTAGCTAGAATTCTTGCAGGAAACAAAGCCTATGTACCTCCTCCCATGCTACACTGCAGCATAACCTCCACGGAGGAAGGTGGACACTAAAATCAAGGACACTATTTCTTAGGCGATCATTCTCATTATAAATACAGCTTAGAGCCCTAATCCATTATAAAAACTGGGAATTCTATCTGCATTTTCCTATACACTACACAAACCAGATACAAATGAAAGAGAGGAATTATCCCATCTAACAATCTCAAAAGCACAAAAACTAGTTTTAACTTGAAATTATTTAAGTCCTTACAAACTGTCACCCTGTCAAATAAAAATGTATGCTGAATCACAAGCCTAAAGTCAAAAAAAAAATCAGAGAATTAATGTCACAGAAATGTTACCCATCTAAAGGTTTCAATATCAAGAGGCAAAGAGTTTCTTTCTGCTGAACAGCACCTCCAGGCATCAAGTTTTGGGAATGTTTGACACCCACTGTTCAAACTATAAGCAAAATGCCTCAGAAACATATGATGAATTGTAAGCCTAGTAACAATGATGCCACTTTATTATTATTTTCAAAGAGGTGGTAGTTTTGAACATAAACCACCTAATCAGATAATAACTCCTAGTAGTTATTATTATTGCAATTATTATTCATGGGTGTGTGTGTGTATCTGCCTAAGTGTTAATCTCGTCCTAGGTACCTGTCAAAGTCTGCTTCATGTCCTGTTGTGCTGGTACCCAGAAAGCGTCGAAGTCTTTACTTTCTTTATGACGCTCATAAGGCACTCAACCTCTACTGAATTTCCCTTATCAGGAAAATGAGGAAAAGTCCTTCAAGCTTAAAAACTTTAGGACCTTCTGAAAATACTTTCAGAAGTACTTCACGGAGAAAATTCAGATGTCTATATGTCAAGGTCTATCCTGCAATTGTAAAATTGCAGGAAAAGCCAGGTGACTCTAATATATTAACACAGACAGAACTACGTGCTGGTGCTGCTTTCTGTAGAAAATAAAATCACTGATACAAATTTCAAAACCCCACCTATCAGAAAAAGAGCAAAAGAGATGAAACTTTCCTTTCACTTTTTTACAGTTCTGCAAGTAAAGAGAGTTTTGAGAGTTTTAAAACGCTAAGCAATAATGGTAGTATTACTTATAAGTCAGTCAAATACTATGATGTCTATAATAAACATTTTTATAGGGCAAGCACACAAAATAAGTGACCATTAATGAATACCTAATTTTTGAGCTTTCAAAAATTATATGTCAAAAATGTTACATAATTACTATGTTTATACAATTTCCATTTTCAAACTCCCCTAAAATTAAAGACCTTAAGGACATGTTTTTACTTTATTCTTTAAATCAACCCCCAAAATTCACCTGCACTTTATATTGCACCCCCAAATAAAATTAACTGAAACCTTCCAAGTTAGTCAAAATAATTCTATAGACAATTAAATCAGTAACTAGCCTTTGGCATGCATATATAATTTATTCTAGCTTTTCCTAAGGAAATGGCAAAAAAGAAAAGAAATTCACCTTACATTTTCATTATGTTCATAAACCACTTCCTAAAGTTGTAAGAAGTCACACAAACAAAAGTCAATCCATTGTAAGGACAACAAATGTCATTCAACAAACTCTCTAAATTCACTATAATCATTAAGAACATACACACATTTCTAAAGTCTGTACATGACTGTACTTGTTATTCTACAGATATGGAAATCTAAATTATGGAATGCTTCCTAAATATTTTCCCAAAATGTGCTTATTACACAAGAATCACTTTTAGTCTGTCTGGAATTAAGCTTGCAGATGTATCTAGTATTAAATGAACTTGCTCTCCAATGCTCCTATGCTGGCAAAATATACAAGTTCACAAAAATCACATTTTTGGAGAGCAGAAATCTTGGAAATTTTTCAGTACTACCGGACTACGTTTAAAATATAAGAAAAAGAAATACAAATAGCCAATAAACACATGAAAAGATGCTCAGTGTCACTAATCATTAGGGAAATAAAAACCACAATGAACTACCACTTTATGCACATTATGATTGCTATTATCAAAAAAAGAAAAGAACAAGTGTCAGTGAGAATGTGTAGAAATTGGAAGAAGCCTTGGGCACTGCTGGTAGGAATGTAAAATGGTGCAGCTGCTGTGGAAAACAGCATGGCAATTACTCAAAAAATTAAACATATGACCTAGTAATTCCATTTCTGGGTATATACCCAAAAGAAGTGAAAGCAGGGACTCAAACAGATAGTTACATACCCATGTTCATAGCAGCATTATTTTCAATAACCAAAAGGTGGAAAACAGTAAGTTGTGTGTGTGTGTGTGTGTGATGGAATATTAATCAACCTTAAAAATGAAAGAAATTCTGACACATGCTACAGCATGGATGAATCTTCAGGACATGACACTGAGATAAGCCAATCACAAGAGAGACAAATATTGTAGGATTCCACTTATACAAAAGACCTTCAGTTCAGTTCAGTCGCTCAGTCGTGTCCAACTCTTTGCGACCCCATGAATCTCAGCACGCCAGGCCTCCCTGTCCATCACCAACTTCCGGAGTTCACTCAAACTCATGTCCATCGAGTCAGTGATGCCATCCAGCCATCTCATTCTCTGTCGTCCCCATCTCCTCCCACCCCCAATCCTTCCTAGCATCAGACTCTTTTCCAGTGAGTCAACTCGATGCATGAGGTGGCCAAAGTATTGCAGTTTCAGCTTAAGCATCAGTCCTTCCAATGAACACCCAGGATTGAGCTCCTTTAGAATGGACGGGTTGGATCTCCTTGCAGTCCAAGGGACTCTCAAGAGTCTTCTCCAGCACCACAGTTCAAAAGCATCAATTCTTCGGCGATCAGCTTTCTTCACAGTCCAACTCTCACATCCATACATGACCACTGGAAAAACCATAGCCTTGACTAGATGGACCTTAGTTGGCAAAGTAATGTCTCTGCTTTTTAATATGCTATCTAGGTTGGTCATAACTTTCCTTTCAAGGAGTAAGCGTCTTTTAATTTCATGGCTGCAATCAGCATCTGCAGTGATTTGGGAGCCCAAAAAAATAAAGTCTGACACTGTTTCCACTGTTTCCCCATCTATTTCCCATGAAGTGATGGGACCAGATGTCGTGATCTTCGTTTTCTGAATGTTGAGCTTCAAGCCAACCTTTTCACTCTCCTCTTTCACTTTCATCAAGAGGCTTTTGAGTTCCTCCTCACTTTCTGCCATAAGGGTGGTGTCATCTGCATATCTGAGGTTATTGATATTTCTCCCAGCAATCTTGATTCCAGCTTGTGCTTCTTCCAGCCCAGCGTTCCTCATGATGTACTCTGCATATAAGTTAAATAAGCAAGGTGACAATATACAACCTTGACATACTCCTTTTCCTATTTGGAACCAGTCTGTTGTTCCATGTCCAGTTCTAACTGTTGCTTCCTGACCTGCATACAGGTTTCTCAAGAGGCAGGTCAGGTGGTCTGGGATTCCCATCTCTTTCAGAATGTTCCACCGTTTATTGTTATCCATACAGTCAAAGGCTTTGGCATAGTCAATGAAGCAGAAATAGATGTTTTTCTGGAACTCTCTTGCTTTCTCCATGAGCCAGCGGATGTTGGCAATTTGATCTCTGGTGCCTCTGCCTTTTCTAAAACCTGCTTGAACATCTGGAAGTTCACGGTTCACATACTGCTGAAGCCTGGCTTGGAGAATTTTGAGCATGACTTTACTAGCGTGACAAGAGACCTAGAGTATTCAAATTCATAGAAAGTAGAATGATGGCTGCAAAGAGGTTTGGGGCAGAGGTAATGGGGAGGCAGTATTTATTTAATGGATACAGGATTTCAGTTGGGGAAAGATGAAAAAGTCCTGGAGATGAGAGATAGTGATGGATGCCTTACAATGCAAAGGTAAATGCCATGCTAATGCATACTTAAAAATAGGAAAAATGATCAATATTATATGTATTTTACCACATTTTTTTAAATAAGGTAAGAAACAATAAAATGTTGAAACATGCACCAAATTTGCCTCATGCATGCCTCTCTCACTACTCACAAAACCAACATCATGGGTCTGAGTGGTCAGATAAAATTCAATTTAAATGTTTACCATGGACCCCAAGAAATTAATATAACAAAGTTTAAATCTGTTCTAAGAAAGTTTAAACTGCTTCCTCAGAATAAAGTCCTTTGCCAGACAGAGATGATAGTAGTTATCACCTGTCCATTTCAGAGTAAATAAATTAGTAAATAACCCAATATACCTCCCAACTTTGTAGTTCAAGCATGGCTACTTTTCTCCCTAGCAAGTTTTTCTTTCATTTTTCTTTCAAAATCTCAAAAAGACTATTTTCACTTTTACCAGCAAAATCTTTAGTCAAAAATTTTCTCCACCAAACTCATATGAGCTCATCTTCATTAATTGTAGATATATCATCTCTACAGTAATCAATATTCATTTCATGTCCACCAACTTCAAGTTTAAACTGAGAAAAACATAAACATAAATTCATATGGGAAAAACAGAAGCTTGAAATATCCTCCGCTACATTTTCTAGTCGCACTCCAGCTTTTCTTATAATACCTTTGTACAATTTCACAAATCATTATAGAAATAAAAGTTCATTAACTAGCAACCAAGTTTTGGATTTCCTTTGAGCTTAAAGGAAACCAAGTTTTTTAATTTCCTTTGAGAATAAGGTCTAATTTAGAAAAAAACAATTCTCATAAGAATTTATCCATAATTAATTCCACAAACAAGAATGATCATCAAATCCATTTCCTGTTTATACTATCTGAAAATAAGAATGTGTGTAATCAATTACTGACCATTTTTTCTCAATTTTAAAAAATGAATTATTTCAAGTATCATTTTCTATTATGTAAGTTAATGGTACCATATCCTCTACTACTTCCTATGATTAAGATTGTACAATTTATAGGTATCATTGCATACAATGTATACATCTAAATCTCAACCGAAGAAAGAAAGAAAAACACAGACCCAGACATCTTAAAGTTTCTGTGGCGTTCAGTTTTTCTACTTATCAGTGTGAGAGATACTCCTGATAATAAGTTTTTTTCATCTGTCCATGGCTATTTAGGTTCAACTGAGCTGTCTAAAAGGGGGAGTGGGTATACCTAGTCACAGACCAGTAAGTTGTCTAACACATGTCTGAAAAGTCTCCCATTCCTTCAACTTGCAACAAAGAATTTTAACAAATATGGAACTTACAAAAAGAAAATTATATACAGATATAAAAAGATCAACTGAAAAGGAATCCATCACCTGGTCATGAGCCTTACCTTTTAGCAGCGGCAGAGGTGTTAACTCAATAGGCTTGCCTTGAGACCTAAACTGTGAGGAGCTTTGCGACCTCTTCTGTCTGGCTTTTCTGACGGACTTCCGAGAAAATCCGTCTACTTTATCCACTGATGGAGGAGTAGTTGGTGCTGAGGACATATCCCTACTGAAGAGAAAGAAGTATCATCCACACACCCCCAAGGAGGAAGCAAACAAGTGAGTTACACAAATTCTAAAATTCCCACACACTTTTTGAAAATGGGAATATGGCGGGGGGGAAGGCAAATAAAATCAGTTAACAGTTCTATATTCAATGGGAAAACCGAAAAACTTGGTGGAAAATAGAATATAAGTACTAGAAACATTGTAATGCTAATGCCTTGTGCTGCTTCTACAATATGCAGTAAAGATGTTCCTCTATACCTGCAAAAACTCTTCTAAGCCATGTACTCATTTTTTAACTGCACAGCTCTTCTCATCTTGAGATCCTAAATTAATTTTGGAGCTATTCTGCAACTGGAAAACTTCCATCGATACATTTTCCCAGGTATTTAATATTATGAATGGGCTCTGGAGTTGAAATCCTTATGGTACTTCAAGAATCTACACCGATGGATCACAGCAAGGTGAAATTTATAATTTCTGAACTACCAAGGCATGACTTTTTAATGCAGTGTGCTAACTAAGATAAACGACACCATACCACCAATGAAGACAAGCTAGATTACTTTAAACAGAACACATAAAGGGCATAATTAAAATCATTTCAAAGAAGTATTCTTTTTGAAAGAAGCCATCTGATGTTACTAAAGCTTAAAAACTATGATGAAATCGTGCACCAAAATTGACGTAAAAACCTAAATTCACAGCCTACTTAGACAACAAAGTTGAGTTCCCTTGAAGTTCATCATCAAATATTAATTTTCATTCCATCAAACTAATGGAACAGAACAGTTCCTTGAGATTGTTTTAACCTCCTCAAATTATTAAAATAAAGGTTATTTCCTAAAAGTAACAAGCATTAAGCTCAGTTTCATTCACCAATCTAAACAGATGCCCTCATTTCCATGGCACCGAGGCTCCACCATGCCCCATGTAAAATGAATGGCAGTCTTGAATAGAAATAAGGCACATAGTGGAAATGCTGAAATGCAATCACTCACCTGTCATCCCTACATAACACCAGTGGTTTTTAACCTCTAAATAAAAGAGTAAGGGAGTTTCTTCCTGAACATGTGAGAATAAAAAGTTACCTGGATTAGCTGGAGTCTGACAGAGCAAAAATAACAAAAACAGAAACCAAGAACAACCTTATACTGCTGAGGTTTGGGATGCTGAAGTCCCGTTTGGCTCTCTTTAAAAAAAAAAAGTTTTTTAGCAATCTGCCTAATTTAGCCTCAAATACAATGTGTGATAGGTAATTGCAAAGCATGAATGACCATAGAAGTAAGATCACTTAAAAATTCATAATGACTGCATCTACAAGAAGCTTCACATCACATTTGTATGTTGTAAATTTAGGGACAGCTTTCTTTTCCAATCTGGTATGTGAGTTATTTAGATTACACGTAACCCTCACAACACAAAATTTCCGTAAATCCTGTGCCTCCATCACTCGTTTTGTCTCCCCTTTATTCTTCACGTCTCATCTTAAGAGATAAGTTACTGGTAGCAAAAACAAAAAAAAAATTTTTTTTAAATCACTTGACCCTTATGCCCGCGGCCCAGGATAAACGTCAAGGATCTCAACCCTAAAGCGCTGCAGAACTGAACGTGCAGTAGCAGCGGGTCGGTGCAAAGCCCGGGGAAACAGGTTTCGCCCCGAACTAGAGCGCCCAAGCTTTATCATCCTCTGAGCAGCAAGCACGGGGCATTTCCAAGGCTCAGGATAATCCAAAGGGGGTGCTGGGGTGGAGGAGAAAGACAGACAAGGGGTTGGTCTGTAGGGATGCTCACATACTCCCTTTGCTCCCACCCACCCCATCCCCCCACTACCCGAAGCCCGGGAGAAGCTAAGCTGCTACAGAATCCTTCTCACTACACCAATCCCCCTTTCCTCCCCCCTTCGCCTCCGTCAGTGGATAAAGGGGGACAAGAATACGCCTCCAGTGCCTGAAGGTGGAGAAAAAGGGGGGGAGGGGGCAAACAGAACGAGAGACAACATCAGAAGCAACTGCAGGTAAATCAGACAAGTGGGACCGGCGCTCCCTCTCCCGCACCTCATCCCACCGCACCCCTCGCCAGCTCGGGCCAGGCCTTTCCCGAGGCCGGTGCCCTGCGGGTTCTCCAGGACGACGGGGAAGAGGCAAGCAAGGAGGAAAGGAAGCAGACAAGCCGCGGGGCTGGAGGGACCAAGTTACCTTGAAGCTTCTGGGGAAGAATCCAAAGATGATCTGTGGTCTCGGAGGGGCGGGAGACGGGAGAGAGGGCCGCAGCGGGGGCGGGTGGCGGGACAGGGACGTGCAGGGGGAGGTCCGGACAGCGGCAGAGAGCCCGGGGCGACGGCTGTCCGGCGCGGCGTCCCTCCGGTTCCGCGGCGGCGGCGCCTCTAGGCCTCACAGCCGGACCTGAACCTCAGCGCTCCGGCGGCGGCGGCGGCCTCACGATCCTCCCCCGCGGGCCCGTCCCATCAAATCGGCACCGACCCCGTTGCGGCTCCGCCGGCGGCTCCTCGCTCACATTCCCGGCGGGCGGCGCCTCTGCTCGTTGCCTCGGACCCGGCGGCAGGAGCGACGACGAGGGGAGGGGGGAAGGGAGGGAGGAAGACTGAAGCCGCAGCGGCAGCAGGAGAAGGAAGGAGAAAGAGGAGGAGTCGCTGGGGCTGGAGCCGCCGCTGCCAGAGCCGCCGTTCGGTACCCGCGGTGGGTCCCCGTCAATGCCCCTTTCTCTCTCCTATTGTCAATATCACCGGGCGGCTGAGTCCATGGCACACGCGCAACCGAACCCTCTCGCCAACAGCGCCCGCCCCCGGCGCCCACTCACTGGAGACTTCAAACGGGAAGCAAGGCCTCATTGGTCGGCGTCCGCCTTCACTCCCCTGTCAGCACGTTCGGCTGAGAGCCGATCGCGGATTGGCGGCGGGGGGGCGGAGAAACAGGAGGGTGGGAAGAGAGGAGACCGAGGATTGGACTAAGGCGAGAGGAACCCGGATGCAGCCGCGGTCTCGGGCCGCGCTGCCGCCGCTTCCGCCAAGCAGTAGGGTAGGCTGAGGAAGAGAGCTGCTGCAGGGACTAGGCCTAACTGGAGCTGCTAAAGCTCGGGAAGTGTGCAGCGGCGGACATAAATACGAAGGGCTTCTGTGCAGTGCGGAACCTCTGGGCCTCGGTCGTCTGCAACTTGAGGATTCCGAGGGCAAGGGTCGGGTAATCCCCGGCCCTCAATTCCGCTCCTTTCAGCCGCGAGACGGGCCCTTCTGGGCTCGAGTAGTCCACTCGCTCCGGGAACCAGCGCCGCTGCTCGTGTAAATGGGCCCTTCGCGGCTCGCGGCCGTAAACCCCCAGCAGTCGCTCTCCGCTCCACCTTGTGGGAGGCCTGGCACCGAAATCCGAACCCCTGGGGCCCGGCCAAGGGTTGGATATCGCTTCGAATTCTCGCTCGTCCTCGTCTCCTTTTTCCTGAACCTCTGTTTTGAATGTCAGCTCCCTGGAGCAAGCCTGGTTGGGGCCAGGTCGGTGTGGCGGGGGCAGGTGGGAATGCTCTCTCGAAGCCCCGAGATCATTTACTGAGAACAGCCGCTTGGGCTCACCCGCTGCACAGAGCTCAGGGAAACCCAGCTCCAAACTGTGGGAGTTTGGGAGTTTTAATTGGCAAGTTGGATCCGAAAGAGTTTGTGGCGAAGGCTTCACTTAACCCTAGCTAGAACAAGTGATTAAATATTTATAGAGATATGGTTGCATTCTTAGTGAGCCCTAGGCCAAGTGGTGAAGTCCATGGGGTCGCAAAGAGTCGGACACACAGGCGAAGTAGTGCATTACCAGAGAATATTCTTGAACCGTTTTTTCGAGTGCATGCTACATTTGTATTTTGAGAGGGTGAAAAAAAAAAATTCTTAAGTACAAATGCCAAGATACCAAATGTTCAAAACTTGGAAAATGAAAAAAAAATGGCATTTATAATCATTCAATCCAGGGACAACCACTGTTAGCATTTGGTGTACTTCTCTCCAGCGTTTTCTTCCTTAAAATTGTGTATTCCGTTCTGTAGATTTCAATTTTTCCACTTGGAATTATATCATGTTTTCTATGTAAGTAGAACTGTACCATGCATACAACTAACAGCAGGAAAAAGAAATGCTTTTATTTCTCTTGTTTGTATTGTTTAACACTCAAGTGTTGCAAATTCCTATGCACATCCCCAGAAGTGAGTCTTGAATGAAAAAAAAATTGTCATTAAAAAAAATTTTAAGTGATATAGGAAGCCGAAAAAGTTGGTGCTCTTAGATGGAAGCTGGCTTCCCCTACTGGCTCCAGATAATTGGCCACTATAGATAGTGTCTGTGTTTGCTCTGAAAAGTTCCATCTCCCCTAAGCATTATAAAACTGGCTAGAATACCAGTGTCCCTCCCACCTTCAAGAAACTTGCATTTCCACATCTCAATTTCCCATACCAGTCTTCATGAAAAATTCAGTGTCCCAGCCATGCAGTACTTCTTTGCTCAATTTCTGATTAAGGGTAAATGCAGAATTTAAACCAGGGAAGATTTTAAAACCAACTCAGTTTCCCTTGGCAACAATTGAACTGTTAAAAAGTAGTGCTTGTTTGAAATGCTCACAGCTGTTGCTTAGAATATTTCACATTTTGTAGAGTGGGGATTTTGCTTGCAAATTATGGATCTCTATAAAGACAATTCATTTCAAAACTCTTTCACTTTCTATAAAATGGCTGAGTAACTGAAATGAGTAGGTCTTTTTAAATGGAAAAATCCTTGCCTATGTGCGAGACTGTTCCTTGAACTGATAGTTTCTAAAGGAGGTCCAAGGATCCGAGGGGTATGTATTCCAGGAAGGTACAAAGCAGTTGAGAAATGGAGTATTTCCTGCCATATCAATAAACAAGGAGTCACAACCATCAGCTATTTTGGCCCTCCAAATGTGAATTTCTGAGCTGGGAAGGCCCCCAGGAAGCCCTCAGGCTGCAGTCATTCCCTAGATGAGCACTGAGGAGCTGGGGGCTGGAGATGCGAAAAATGCAGGATACTGGCCCCAGATAGCTGAGATGTAAATGAAAGAAGTGATTTCAGTGAACCCAGACTCTTGCATCTTCCCATATATAGAAAAGCACTAAATTCCTTAACTTGAGATATCCTCAGTTCAGTTTAGTTGCTCAGTCCTATCCAACTCTTTGCCACCGCATAGAATGCAGCACGCCAGGCCTCACTGTCCATCATCAACTCCCGGGGTTTACTCAAACTCATGAGATATCTAGTTTTCCTTAATTAACAATAATCTTTTGATGTTTAAACCACCTGCTCATTTTTGGAAACTTCTATATAACCTGACTCCTCCCCCGTACCCTTGGAGCAGTTCACTCAGGGTTACTTGAGATGCTGTTTCCCCAGGCTTAAAGTCCTAAAAATTCCCACCAAATAAAATATAACCCTCAACTTTTAGGTTGTGACTACTTTTAAAGTCAACCCAGTCCATTTGGGTTGCAGGAGAAAAAAGTATGGGGACATCTCTTTATGCCTCAGTTCGGTTCAGTTCATTTGCTCAGTCATGTCCAACTCTTTGCAACCCTATAAATCACAGCACGCCAGGCCTCCCTGTCTATCACCAACTCCCGGAGTTCACTCAAACTCATGTCCATCGAGTCGGTGATGCCATCCAGCCATCTCATTCTCTGTCGTCCCCGTCTCCTCCCACCCTCAGTCCCTCCCTGCATCAGAGTCTTTTCCAGTGAGTCAACTCGTCACATGAGGTGGCCAAAGTATTGGAGTTTCAGCTTTAGCATCCGTCCTTCCAATGAACACCCAGGGCTGATCTCCTTTAGAATGGACTGGTTGAAGCTCCTTGCAGTTCAAGGGACTCTCAAGAGTCTTCTCCAGCACCGCCAGTTCAAAAGCATCAATTCTTCAGCGATCAGCTTTCTTCACAGTCCAACTCTCACATCCGTACATGACCACGGGAAAAACAATAGCCTTGACTAGATGGACCTTGGTTGGTAAAGTAATGTCTCTGCTTTTTAATATGCTATCTAGGTTGGTCATAACTTTCCTTCCAAGGAGTAAGCGTCTTTTAATTTCATGGCTACAGTCAGCATCCGCAGTGATTTTGGAGCCCAAAAAAATAAAGTCTGACACTGTTTCCCCATCTATTTCCCATGAAGTGATGGGACCAGATGCCATGATCTTAGTTTTCTGAATTTTGAGCTTCAAGCCAACTTTTTCACTCTCTTTCATCAAGAGGCTTTTTAGTTCCTCTTCACTTTCTGCCATAAGGGTGGTGTCATCTGCATATCTGAGGTTTTTTTCACTCTCTTTCATCAAGAGGCTTTTTAGTTCCTCTTCACTTTCTGCCATAAGGGTGGTGTCATCTGCATATCTGAGGTTATTGATATTTCTCCCAGCAATCTTGATTCCAGCTTGTGCTTCCTCCAGCCCAGCATTTCTCATAATATACTCTGCATATAAGTTAAATAAGCAGGGTGACGATATACAGCCTTGACGTACTCCCTTTCCTATTTGGAACCAGTCTGTTGTTCCATGTCCAGTTCTAACTGTTGCTTCCTGACCTGCATACAGGTTTCTCAAGAGGCAGGTCAGGTGGTCTGGGATTCCCATCTCTTTCAGAATGTTCCACAGTTTATTGTGATCCACACAGTCAAAGGCTTTGGCATAGTCAATGAAGCAGAAATAGATGTTTTTCTGGAACTCTCTTGCTTTTTCCATGAGCCAGCGGATGTTGGCAATTTGATCTCTGGTGCCTCTGCCTTTTCTAAAACCAGCGGGAACATCTGGAAGTTCACGGTTCACGTATTTGCTGAAGCCTGGCTTGGAGAATTTTGAGCATGACTTTACTAGCGTGTGAGATGAGTGCAATTGTGTGGTAGTTTGAGCATTCTTTGGCATTGCCTTCTCTAATCAAGAAAACTAATATTCTACATCATATTTTATATATATAATGAGTGATCCTACACCTAGTCCATGGAATGATCTCTTGGCCTAGAACAGCACGGGAGATGTCCTCAAGGAAAAGTGGGAGTTACCCATTTTCAGGGGTTGGCAGTGGTAGTCCCACTCAGTCAATCTCTGTCAACATGTAATGACTTATTGCAGTTTTCTCGGTTCAGTTAAGAGAAGTTACTGAATATATTACCTAGGTTTAATGAAACTCATGATTGAACTCAACCACTCAGTCATGTCTGACTCATTGTGACCCCAAGGACTGTAACCTGCCTCTGTCCGTGGGACTTCCCAGGTAAGAATACTGGAGTGGGTTGTCATTTCCTAACATCCATAGAAGATATCCAAGTTGCTTTACAGGGTTCTTTGCAATGAAACCACAGGAAAACAAGCAAATGGCAGAACTGACACATCTTCTAGTATCAGGTTTTTGGCTGCTACCTTTCAAAATTAATAAATTCAACCAAATTTTGGCTTGAAAAAATACCAAACTCATCAAGAAGATTCTGAATGTGGATTTATATCCAGTGTCATTAACAGTGAACTTCATCCTGAACATATAATTGAGTTATTAGCTAATGCTGGTAGCATATGTATATACTTTATAAATAAATATACATATATGTGGTTAATAATTGCTCCCCCAAAATATGCTGATGGGAATGAATGATCAAAAAAGTTGAAGACGTCTACTCTACACAAAAATATAAAAACAAACAACAATGAAGAAATACATTATAGTTGTCTGGGAAGACATCATCCAGTGACAAAACACTGTTCATTGTATCAGATGAAAGCATTCAGTTCCCAGACCAAGGCTGAGCTTATCATGAATCTACTAGTGAGCTGACCATGTGATGAGACTGGAAGATGGAAACTATCATCTTCTGGTGAACTAAGGAAGGGTTAAGATAATAAGCAGAAGTATCATCAAAACAATTATCAACAAGTATAGGAGGAAAGGGCTTCCGTGGTGGCTCAGCTGTAAACAGGAGACACGTGTCCTTGGGTTCGATCCCTGGGTCAGGAAGACCTCCTGGAGAAGGAAATGGCAACCCACTCCAATATTCTTGGCGGGAGAATCCCATGGACAGAGGAACCTGGAAGGCTACAGTCTATGGGTCCCAAAGAATCAGACACGACTGAGTGACTAGACTACCACCACAGAAGAAAAAAACATATGCTGATAAGATGTGACACCATCAGAGGTACATGAGCCCAATTTGTGAGAGGGGTAGAGGGTACATGAAGCTGGTTATGAGCTAAGAGGGAAGAATAGTGAAAAAGCCTGAGACAAGAGCTGCTGTCTTAGGAAAGCAATAAAAGGATTATATACACAGCTACATAGACAAGAAAATTTGGTGCTATATTTCTTTCAACATTTACCTACACAGGAAACACCCTCAGCAGTGACATTTTCTTGGGTCACAATTTAAACAGTGCAGTTGCATTTTCATCTATACTTCAAAAGTCATAGGTTATGCATGGCTTTTCATGTGATTAATGTGTATAATTATAGCTTGAGATTTAAAACATTTAGCTGTTCCAGTTCCATTCCTAGCAGTGAGAGTTCCTTGGTCACTAATGCATCAAACGGGACGAGGGACCCTATGTTGCTGATGGGGAAGGAAATTTAACAAAAAAAGGGGGAAAAACAGGGAATGAGAAAGCCTATGCTTCAAGTGCACTTTCTTTCACATAGGCTAAAAGACTAATGTACTAAAAGCAATAATTTTGCTGGTGAAATAGTCAACTTATATACAATTAAATGGACTACTGTGTGCCTGCTCAGTTGCCTCCAATTCTTTGCAACCCCATATAGCCTGTATGGACTGTATAGCCTATAGACTACAGGCTATAGACTGTATAGCCTGCCAGGCTCCTCTGTCCATGGAATTCTCCAGGCAGAATACTGGAGTGGGTTGCCATTCCCTTTCCCAGGGGATCTTCCCCACCCAGGCATCAATCCCAGGTCTCCTGCATGGCAGGCAGTTTCTTTACCATCTGAGCCACCAAGGAAGCCACAAAAAAAAAGGACTAAAGTTGTAACTAATTATAATGATGAGAACACAGGCTCTGGAATCAGATACTATACTCAAGGTAGAATTCCAGTGCCAAGAGCCCACAATGGGGCCAGATTTCTCACTATTCACAGCCTGGGTTTCCTGGCCTATAAATGAACAGAAGAATACTTCCTAACTCAGGATAGTCATCAGATTTAAATAAGGTTATACAAAAGAGATCTCAACAACCTGGACAACGATGATGGTCTGATCACTCACCTAGAGCCAGACATCCTGGAATGCAAAGTTAAGTGGGCCTTAGGAAGCATCACTAGGAACAAAGCTAGTGGAGGTGATGGAATTCCAGCCAAGCTATTTCAAATCCTAAAAGATGATGCTGGTTAAAGTGCTGCATTCAATATGCCAGCAAATTTGGAAAACTCAGCAGTGGCCACAGGACTGGAAAAGGTCAGTTTTCATTCCAACCCCAAAGAAAGGTAATGCCAAAGAATGTTCAAACTACCACACAATTGCACTCATTTCACATGCTGGCAAGATCATGCTCAAAATCCTCCAATCTAGGCTTCAACAGTACATGAGCCGAGAACTTCCAGATGTTCAAGCTGGATTTAGAAAAGGCAAAGGAACCAGAGATGAAATTGCCAACATCCACTGGATCATAGAGAAAGCAAGAAAATTCCAGAAAACCATCTACTTCTGCTTCATTGACTATGCTAAAGCACTTGACTGTGTGGATCACAGCAAACTGGAAAATTCTTTAAGAGAAGGGAATACCAGACCACCTTACCTGCCTACTGAGAAACCTGTATGCAAGTCAAAAAGCAGCAGTTAGAACCAGACATGGAACAACAGACTGGTTCAAAATTGGGAAAGGAGTACATCAGGCTGTATATTGTCACCCTGCTCTTTTAACTTATATGCAAAGTACATCATGAAAAATGCTGGGCAGGATGAAGCACAAGCTGGAATCAAGATTGCCAGGAGAAATATCAATAACCTCAGATATGCAAATGACACTACCCTAATGTCAGAAAGCAAAGAGAAACTAAGGAGCCTCTTGATGAAGGTGAAAGAGGAGAGTGAAAAAGCTGGCTTAAAGCTCAACATGGGTTTCCCTGTGGCTCAGCTGGTAAAGAATCCGCCTGCAATGAAGGAGACTTGGGTTCCATTCCTAGGTTGGGAAGATCCCCTGCCTGGAGAATTCCATGGACTGTATAGTCCATGGGGTTGCAAAGAGCCACACACGACTGAGTGACTTCCATGTTCACTTTTCAAAAAACAAAGATCATGGCATCCGGTCCCATCACTTCATGGCAAATAGATGGAGAAACAATGGAAACAGTGACAGACTTTATTTTCTTGGGCTCCAAAATCATTGTGGATGGTGACTATAGCCTTGAAATTAAAAGACGCTTGCTCCTTGGAAGAAAATCTATGACAAACCTAGACAGCATATTAAAAAACAGAGACATCACTTTGCCAACAAAGGTCCATATAGTCAAAGCTATGATTTTTCCAGTAGTCATTCATGTATGGATGTGAGAGTTGGACCATAAAGAAGGTTGAGTGCCAAAGAATTGATGCTTTCAAACTGTGGTGTTGGAGAAGACTCGAGAGCCCCTTTGCAAGGAGATCAGACCAGTCAGTCCTAAAGGAAATCAACCCTGACTATTCATTGGAAGGTCTGATGCTGAAGCTGAAACTCCAATACTTTGGCCACCAGGTGCAAAGAGCTGACTCATTGGAAAAGACCCTGATGCTGGGAAAGATTGAAAGGAGAAGGGGGCAGCAGAGGATGAGATGGTTGGATGGCCTTACTGACTCAGTGGACGAGTTTGCACAAACTCAGCGAGATGGTAAAGGACAGGGAAGCCTGGTGTGCTACAGTCTACAGGGTCTTAAAGAGTCAGACATGATTGAAAGACAGAACAACAACGTTGCACTTACTATGGGCTTCCCAGGTGTCACTATTGTAAAGAACCCGGCTGCCAATGCAGGACACTTTGGAGTCATGGATTCAATCCCTCGGTTGGCAAGATCCTCTGGAGGAGGGCATGGCAACCCACTACAGTATTCTTGCCTGGAGAATTCCAGAGACAGAGAAGCCTGTCAGGCTATAGTCCATAGGATGGCAAAGAGACTACAACTAAAGTGACTTAGCATGCATTCATGTGTGTACTTACTGTAATGCCTGACACATGTTAACTCTTCAATAAATACTAGGTATTACCATAATCATCCACTTTCTTCACATTTCAATACTTTTTATCCATTTAGAAATTTTTCTTTAAGAGGTCTTGTCTTTTTTCCCCCTAAAATTATATTCTGAAATACCCTTCTGTGATAAAAAGAAAACAAGAAGCAAGGAAATGAGCCACATGCTTTTCAATCCATTTCCACACTAAATTATCATGTGTGTTTGGCAGCATTCATTAGCAATAACAGGGATTTGCATTGTACAATATCTGCATACTTTTGAAAGTAATGAAAAATGATCATTTGCTTTAACATCATTTCAGAGCTTTATGTTCATTTCTAATTTATATACCTTTAAAAGAGGTGTAAACTATTTTGCTCTAAGCTTACCTATTTCTCTTTCTCCTTGTAATCTTCAGAACAGCTCCAAGACTGAGGTCCATACCCACTTTTCCTTTGAGGACCACACGCCTCACTTCATGTGGTCTTGGTAGAACTGTTAACCATGAGAGATGGGTACACAACCCAAGGGGATCACCTGGATCTTCCGCAAGATTTGCTCTGTGAAAACTGAGAGCAATGTCTCTCTTTCTTTTGGATCATAAACCATAGAAATTATGTAAGTTGGAGCTACTTCTGACCATCTCCCTTCCTCTCCTCCAGCCTGGAGGGAGCCAATACTGTAGGGAAAACTTTGGCAAATGCTGAGTTTTAACCACCTGATTGGAGCTGCTGAATTCAGCTATGTCAGAAACTAATTTCTGTTGTGTGATTCAGTGAAGTCTATCTTTTGTTTAAGCTACTTTGATATTGAATTTCTATAACTTTCACCCAAAAGAATCCTGACTAATAATGCAAGGCCAAATTATTTAACCTCTCCAAGCCTCAATTTACTCTTTAGGCCCTGAATCTGGGGTTTTCTACGGGTGAAATCTTTAGGTGAACTCTGATCCGATGCATGGTTTTTCCCGTGGTCATGTATGGATATGAGAGTTGTACTGTGAAGAAAGCTGATCGCCGAAGAATTGATGCTTTTGAACTGTGGTGCTGGAGAAGACTCTTGAGAGTCCCTTGGACTGCAAGGAGATCCAACCAGCCCATTCTAAAGGAGATCAATCCTGGGTGTTCATTGGAAGGACTGATGCTGAAGCTGAAACTCCAATATTTTGGCCACCTCATGTGACGAGTTGACACACTGGAAAAGACTCTGATGCTGGGAGGGATTAGGGGCAGGAGGAGAAGGGGACAACATAGAATTAGATGGCTGGATGGCATCACCGACTCGATGGACATGAGTTTGAGTGAACTCCAGGAGTTGGTGATGGACAGGGAGGCCTGGCGTGCTGTGATTCATGGGGTCGCAAAGAGTCGGACACGACTGAGCGACTGAACTGAACTGAACTGATCTGATCCATGAGAGAAAATTATTTAAAGTGAACTTGCCAGAAATTCTTTCATAATGTAATTTACCAAGTCAAATTTATTTGTTGGGTTTTATTTTTAAAATTCAAAGCAGATATCTTTAAGAATTACACCTATAGAGTTAAGTTTCCTTAGAATAAACTACATGAGGAGAAGAAAGTGCAGTGACCTACCAAACACAAAAATAAGCTTTATTCTTAGCAAACTGCAGCTTTTCAGTAGGTTATTTTTACTGTATCACTTAAGACACCAGGCCATATTTTAGAAAGTGTAGCCTATGGTTGAATATTGCATCCAGGATTCTTACCTATCGTAGAGAGCAAGCATTGCTTCTGAGATATTAAAAATAGGTAAAACCTATGAACAGGAGATAAATCACTGCTAAAATGTTATCAATGGGCAAGACAACGAAGAGCTTGAGAACTTAAATCTGAATACACTGTTATCAAAACAAACAACAATAAGGACAATATACTCAATCTTGTATGGTACTGGTAATAATAACTGCAAACACATATATAGCAATTTAGCTCACTTTCCTGTGCACTACTTAATTTGAATCCTATCTCTGTAGATGTATATTATTTCCATTTTATAAATAAGAAAGATGAGATGGGGAAGTTGTCCAGTTCCACATAGCTAGTAACTAGTAGAACCACAATTTGTATCCAGTTCTTCCAGGGGCCAGGCCTTTTCACACTGTACCAAGTTACCTCTATTTTTAAATCCTTGTTTGCTAATGATATGGCCAAGTAATTGAATACAAGGCTACTATTTTCTCCATCTTACAGAAGGAAAGACTGATAAGACACAGAGACTAAATATCCTATACAATGTCATATGGGAAAAAAATGGTATAAACAATGGATCAAGTCTTCCTTCATCATCAATGTGAACTCCCACTCTATAAGCGAGGAATTACAGCAGATGTTTTACATGTATTTTCTTAATTCTTAAAATAACCTGTTAATGCAAGTACTTCTATTCTACAGATACAGAAATTAAGGCACACAGATACAGAAATTAAGGCACAGAAACATTTAGTTTCTTTTCAAAAATCATGCAACTAGTAAGTGGCAGAATTTGGCCAGGAGTTAAGACTGGAAGACAGGCACTGAAATTCACTGTTTTACTGCCTGTCTCCCCTGGGAAATGGTCTATACAATCTGGTTTGTATATAGTGATTTATAGAATATATAGAAAACATGAAAACTTTCTCACTCATTTCCCTTGATAGTCAAGCCTTTTTCCAAAACAACAAAGAAGCCCCATTCTGTCTTTGGTGAGAAGCACACTTTGCTGGTGGAGTTAGGTTGCAGTGTGGCTCCAAATCAACCTTCTTATTGAAGAGATCTGCTTTGGAGACCTTAGTCTTAAAGAGCTTTGAAACAGGGACAATGGCAGCAGCCACCTCTAATATTTGAAAACGTTCTGTTTGATGTGTTTCAAAGTCAGTAAAGCTTATATTCTCAGATTTGGATGGTTAGTGACCCGCTTAACAAATCAGTTGGCAACTGGAACAAACTATTTATGAAAAAGTATTTTTGAAGAACAAGCATTGGAAGAGACTCATTCAAAATATAAAATTCCAGCTGTGTTGACCTTTAGAGAGGAAAAGTTAAAATTAACTAGAAGTCACTGACTTTAGAGGCAGATGGGAGCAAATGCTTAGCTTCAAGAGAAATCATTATCATCATCAAAGTCAGTACATTTCAATACACCTTTCAAACACTTAATATAAGAGAACGTTCCTAACCAAATTTCTATCATTTTACTTAATCATTCCTTTGTGCATTCATTCCAAATATTTAAGTAACTACTCTGTGCTCAAAGGAAATTCAAATATGAATAAGATATAGTAAGCAATATTACTCTACTGTATTATAGGAAGTTATGCTGCTACTGCTAAGTCACTTCAGTCGTGTCCGACTCTGTGCGACCCCATAGAGGGCAGCCCACCAGGCTCCCCCATCCCTGGGATTCTCCAGGCAAGAACACTGGCGTGGGCTGCCATTTCCTTCTCCAATGCATGAAAGTGAAAAGTGAAAATGAAGTCGCTCAGTCGTGTCCGACTCTTAGCAACCCCATGGACTGCAGCCTACCAGGCTCCTCCGTCCATGGGATTTTCCAGGCAAGAGTACTGGAGTGGGGTGCCATTGCCTATATCAAGAGTTAATTATTATGGGAGCCCAGTGAAGTGAAAAGCAAAGTTTCAGTCACTCAATCTTGTTGGATTGTCTGCAACCCCATGGACTGTAGTCCACCAGGCTCCACTGTGTGTGGGATTTCCCAGGCAAGAATACTGGAGTGGTTGCCATTTCCTTCTTCAGGGGGTCTTCCCGACCCAGAGACCAAACCCAGGTCTCCTTCATTGCAGGCAGATTCTTTGCCATCTGAGTCCAGTGTAAAACCTTGTGACCAGGAGAGGCAAATGGAAAAAAAAAATAAAAAGAGGGCGTGGTATATAAGCTAAACATTGTGACACTCAGAGCTCTCATTCATTCCTGGCTCGGCATCTTATTTGTTTCCTTGTTTGTTTAAAATATTCTTTGCTATAGCCAGGAAATATCCAAATGAGTCACATAAATTATTTTCATTTTATAAATAAGTGCTCAACTGATGTTGAATTCTTCCTTCCATTCCTTCTCCTCTTCCCCAGTCCACCTTCAGAGTTAGGAATTATGATATTTATTTCCCTTCACACTCTGTGTGCTGGGATATTGCAGAACGAGGTAGAATCTAGGTTCTCTCTCTTGAATCAGAGCAGCAGGGTCCTGGAGAGTGGGATGAATTGGGAGATTAGGATTGACGTATCCACACTACTATGTATATGCAGAGGACATCATGAGGAATGCTGGACTGGAAGAAGCACAAGCTGGAATCAAGATTGCTGGGAGAAATATCAATAATCTCAGATATGCAGATGACACCACCCTTTTGGCAGAAAGGGAAGAGGAACTCAAAAGCCTCTTGATGAAAGTAAAAGAGGAGAGTGAAAAGGTTGGCTTGAAGCTCAACATTCAGAAAACAAAGATCATGGCATCTGGTCCTATCACTTCATGGGAAATAGAGGGGGAAACAGTGGAAACAGTGTCAGACTTTATTTTTGGGGGCTCCAAAATCACTGCAGATGCTGATTGCAGCCATGAAATTAAAAGACACTTACTCCTTGGAAGGAAAGTTATGACCAACCTAGATAGAATATTAAAAAGCAGAGACATTCCTTTGCCAACCAAGGTCCGTCTAGTCAAGGCTATGGTTTTTCCCGTGGTCATGTATGGATGTGAGAGTTGGACTGTGAAGAAAGCTGATCGCCAAAGAATTGATGCTTTTGAACTGTGGTGCTGGAGAAGACTCTTGAGAGTCCCTTGGACTGCAAGGAGATCCAACCAGTCCATTCTAGAGGAGATCGATCCTGGGTGTTCATTGGAAGGACTGATGCTGAAGCTGAAACTGCAGTACTTTGGCCACCTCATGCGACGAGTTGACTCACTGGAAAAGACTCTGATGCTGGGAGGGATTGGGGCAGGAGGAGAAGATGACAACAGAGAATGAGATGGCTGGATGGCATCACCGACTCGATGGACATGAGTTTGAGTGAACTCCGGGAGTTGGTGATGGACAGGGAGGCCTGGAGTGCTGTGATTCATGGGGTCGAGGTCACAAAGAGTCGGACATGACTGAGCGACTGAACTGAACTGAATTGAACTGATATGGAAAATAGATAAATGAGAACTTACTATATAACATAGGGAACTCTGTTCAATGCTCTGTGGTGACCTAAACGGGAGGGAAATCTAAAGAAGAGTGGATATGGGCTTCCATGGTGGTCCACTGGTTAAGAATTCACCTTGCAATGCAAGGGACACCAATTCAATCTCTGGTCTGGGAGGATCACACATGCAGCGGAGCAACTAAGCCCATGCACCACAACTACTGAGCCAGCTCTCTAGGGCCCATGCTCCACAATAAGAGAAGCCACTGCAATAAGAAGCTCATGCACTGCAATAGTGAGTAGCCTCTGCTTGCCTGCCGCAGTTAGAGAAAGCCCGCATGAAGCAGCGAAGACCCACCAGTCAAAAAATAAAAGCAATAAATAAATCATTTTAAAATACAAGAGTGGATATATGTATACATATAACTGATTCACTTTACTGTACAGCAAAGTGTATCAGTCAGTTCAGTCACTCAGTCGTGTCCAACTCTTTGCGACCCCATGAATCACAGCACGCCAGGCCTCCCTGTCCATCACCAACTCCCGGAGTTCACTCAAACTCATGTCCATTGAGTCGGTGATGGCATCCAGCCATTCTCTGTCGTCCCCTTCTCCTCCTGCCCCCAATCCCTCCAAGCATCAGGGTTTTTTCCACTGAGTCAACTCTTCACATGAGGTGGCCAAAATATTGGGGTTTCAGCTTTAGCATCAGTCCTTCCAATGAACACCCAGGATTGATCTCCTTTAGAATGGACTGGTTGGATCTCCTTGCAGTCCAAGGGACTCTCAAGAGTCTTCTCCAACACCACAGTTCAAAAGCATCAATTCTTTGGCGATCAGCTTTCTTCACAGTCCAAATCTCACATCCATACATGACTACTGGAAAAACCATAGCCTTGACTAGACGGACCTTGGTTGGCAAAGGAATGTCTCTGCTTTTTAATATGCCATCTAGGTTGGTCATAACTTTCCTTCCAAGGAGTAAGTGTCTTTTAATTTCATGGCTGCAATCAGCATCCACAGTGATTTTGGAGCCCCCCAAAATAAAGTCTGACACTGTTTCCACTGTTTTCCCGTCTATTTCCCATGAAGTAATGGGACCAGATGCCATGATCTTAGTTTTTTGAATGTTGAGCTTCAAGCCAACCTTTTCACTCTCCTCTTTCACTTTCATCAAGAGGCTTTTTAGTTCCTCTTCACTTCCTGCCATAAGGGTGGTGTCATCTGCATATCTGAGATTATTGATATTTCTCCCAGCAATCTTGATTCCAGCTTGCGCTTCTTCCAGCCCAGCTTTCCTCATGATGTACTCTGCATATAAGTAAAAAGCAAGGTGACAGTATACAGCCTTGACGTACTCCTTTTCCTATTTGGAACCAGTCTGTTGTTCTATGTCCAGTTCTAACTGTTGCTTCCTGACCTGCATACAGGTTTCTCAAGTGGCCGGTCAGATGGTCTGGGATTCCCATCTCTTTCAGAATTTTCCACAGTTTATTGTGATCCACACAGTCAAAGGCTTTGGCATAGTCAATGAAGCAGAAATAGATGTCTTTTTGGAACTCTCTTGCTTTCTCCATGATCCAGTGGATGTTGGCAATTTGATCTCTGCTGCTTCTGCCTTTTCTAAAACCAACTTGAACATCTGGAAGTTCATGGTTCACGTATTGCTGAAGCCTGGCTTGGAGAATTTTGAGCATGACTTCACTAGCGTGTGAGATGAGTACAATTGTGTGATAGTATGAACATTCTTTGGCATTGCCTTTCTTTGGGATTAGGATGAAGACTGACCTTTTCCAGTCCTGTGGCCACTGCTGAGTTTTCCCAATTTGCTGGCATATTGAGTGCAGCACTTTCACAGCATCATCTCTCAGGATTTGAAATAGCTCAACTGGAATTCCATCACTTCCACTAGCCTTGTTCATAGTGATGCTTTCTAAGGCCCATTTGACTTCACATTCCAAGATGTCTGGCTCCAGGTGAGTGATCACACCATCGTGATTATCTTGGTCATGAAGATCTTTTTTGTACAGTTCTTCTGTGTATTCTTGCCACCTCTTCTTAATATCTTTGCTTCTGTTAGGTCCATACCATTTCTGTCCTTTATCGAGCCCATCTTTGCATGAAATGTTCCCTTGGTATCTCTAATTTTCTTGAAGAGATGTCTTGCCTTCCTATTCTGTTGTTTTCCTCTATTTCTTTGCATTGATCGCTGAGGAAGGCTTTCTTATCTCTCCTTGCTATTCTTTAGAACTCTGCATTCAGATGCTTATATCTTTCCTTTTCTCCTTTGCTTTTCGCTTCTCTTCTTTTCACAGCTATTTGTAAGGCCTCCTCAGACAACCAATTTGCTTTTTTGCATTTCTTTTCCATGGGGATGGTCTTGGTCCCTGCCTCCTGTACAATGTCATGAAGCTCCATCCATAGTTCATCATTCCTTAGAAGAAATGGAGTAGCCAACATGGTCAACAAAAGAGTCCGAAATGCAGTACTTGGATGCAATCTCAAAAATGACAGAATGATCTCTGTTCGTTTTCAAGGCAAAGCATTCACTATTACAGTAATCCAAGCTTATGCCCCAACCAGTAATGCTGAAGAAACTGAAGTTGAACGGTTCTATGAAGACCTACAAGAACTTTTAGAACCAACACCCATAAAAGATGTACTTTTCATTATAGGGGACTGGAATGCAAAAGTAGGAAGTCAAGAAACACCTGGAGTAACAGGCAAATTTGGCCTTGGAGCACGGAATGAAGCAGGGCAAAGGTTAATAGAGTTTTGCCAGGAGAATGCACTGGTCATAGCAAACACCCTCTTTCAACAACACAAGAAAAGACTCTACACATGGACATCACCAGATGGTCAACACCGAAATCAGATTGATTATATTCTTTGCAGCCAAAGATGGAGACGTTCTATACAGTTAGCAAAAACAAGACCAGGAGCTGACTGTGGCTCAGATCATGAACTCCTTATTGCCGAATTCAGATTTAAATTGAAGAAAGTAGGGAAAACCACTAGACCATTTAGATATGACCTAAAGCAAATCCCTTATGATTATACAGTGGAAGTGAGAAATAGATTTAAGGGACTAGATCTGATAGACAGAGTGCCTGATGAGCAAAGTGTATACTTCAATAAAAGTAAATAATAATAAAAGAGCAGCAGGGGCCTTATCAGGGATTTAGCCAGTGTAAAAAAGGGATGAATTGTTATTAAAATTCTGGGCAGGGACATACAGCCTCAGCACACAGGGACTAGCTGCAGGACAGGAAAGCCCTGAGGTCTTTTTTTGTCTCTGTCCCTTGCTGTGATTGTACTCTATTTTTTTCTCTCATTAAACAGGCACTTTCTTTGAAGACCAGGCTATGGTGCAAAATGGCAGATCAAGCTCTCACGCTTTCATTGTCTCCATTTAAGACAGTATCCAGAAGTTAGGCTAGACTCCCTGAGGAGGGGACTCTGGTCCAACCTAGGTCCTCCCCACATCTGGCCCTGTCACCTGTGGTCAGGACATCAGAGGATTGTTGCATAAAATGATCAATGAGGCTTTCTGTTGTTTCCATGTGTGTTGAGAAAGAAAAAAAAGAAAAGGAGCCATTACCCCAAGACACATGCAATGACTGTCTGCTTATGACATCTTTGATTTTTTTTCCTCAAATTAAATTTATAATAGTGGAATTAATGATCTGGGGAGAAGAGTATTCGTTAAGTCCTTGATTAAGTTCTGCCACATTGCCAAAACTATTACTCCCTTTCTCATCTTGTCTAAGTTGATAGGTCCCAAATTTGAAACTAATTTTAACTTTCATCTCTTTAATTATAGAGCTAGAATAGTTAAAATATTTTCCATATTTAGTAGTCATTTATATTTATTTTCCTGCAAATTGTTTGTTAGTGTTCATTGCTTGTTTTTCTATTATAGCTTTTATGATCTACTTTATGAATTTTTTACATATTGATTTACATACAGGAATATACTAGGTTTCCTTTGGGATTTCTTTCATTGCTAAGCATAAATTCTTAGAAATTCTTTGCCTTAAAAATTCCTCCCTCTGGAAATAATTCAAACAAAAACACTCCTAAGGTTTACCAGGGATATTCATTGCAGAATTTTAATAACAAAAAAATATAAACAACTTAAATATGTATCAGTTGAAGGATAGTAAAATGAATTATGGTACATTCATACTATGGAATACTATGTAGCTATTAAATATAAGGGAGATGTATATGCATTCATATGGTAAGGTGTCTACAGCAGTAAGTGAAAAAAGCAAGAATCATAAAATTTTAGATAAGGTAGTCCCCCGTTTGTATTAGGAGAAACCTGATGTATAAATAGATATATAGATATATAGAAAACATCTGGAAGAATATATCTGGAACTATTAACAGTGAATTTTGATGGCATGGCTCAGAGGAAGATGGTAAAGGTTAAATTATATACTGAGATATTGTTTTAATTTTTATAAAGAATATGCATTATCTTACATTTTATTTAACAAAACATTTTAGGGAATTCCCTTAAACAGTGGTCCAGTTGTTAGGACTCCAGGCTTTCACTGCTGAGGGTCCAGGTTCAATTCCTGGTCAGGGAACTGAAATCCTACGTGCCTCATGACTTGGTCAAAAGAAAAATTATGGTGGAAGTCTCTTATGTAATGGTCTCTCATCATGCCCTTTCTTTTCAGAGGTTACCATGACCCCGAATCTGGGGGGCTTTTATTCTCATGACGTCATATTTAAGTACATGTTCCTAAACATCATGTAGTACTTTTTTCATGTTTTCGGTTCAGTTCAGTCACTCAGATGTGTCCAACTCTTTGCGACCCCATGGACTGCAGCACACCAGGCTTCTCTGTCCATCACCAACTCCCAGAGTTCACTCAAACTCATGTCCATCGAGTCGGTGATGCCATCCAACCATCTCATCCTCTGTCGTCCCCTTCTCCTCCTGCCTTCAATCTTTCCCAGCATCAGAGTCTTTTCCAATGAGTCCATTCTTCACATCAGGTGGCCAAAGTATTGGAGCTTCAGCTTCAGCATCAGTCCTTCCAGTGAATATTCAAGACTGATTTCCTTTAGGATTGACTTAGGATTAATCTCCTTGCAGTCCAAGAGACTCTCAAGAGTCTTATCCAACACCAAGTTCAAAAGCATCAATTCTTTAGCACTCAGCTTTTTTATGGTCCAACTCTCACATTCATACATGACTACTGGAAAAACCACAGCTTTGACTAGACAGACCTTTGTTGGCAAAGTAACGTCTCTGCTTTTTAATATGCTGTCTATGTTGGTCATAGCTTTTCTTCCAAGGAGCAACCATCCTTTAATTTCATGGCTGTAGTCACTATCTGTAGCAATTTTGGAGCCCAAGAAAATATAGTCTGTCACTGTTTCCATTGTTTCCCCATCTATTTTCCATGAAGTGATGGGACCAGATGCCATGATCTTCGTTTTTTGAATGTTGAGTTTTATTTATTTATTTATTTAATTAATTTTGAGTTTTAAACCAGCTTTTTCACTCTCCTCTTTCACTTTCATCAAGAGGCTCTTTAGTTTTTATATTTTCATTTCAGTTCAGTTCAGTTGCTCAGTTGTGTCCGACTCTTTACGACCCCATGAATCACAGCACACCATGCCTCCCTGTCCATTATCAGCTCCCAGAGTTCACCCAAACTCATGTCCATTGAGTCGGTGATGCCATCTAGCCATCTCATTCTCTGTCGTCCACGTCTCCTCCCACCCCCAGTCCCTCCCAGCATCAGAGTCTTTTCTAGTGAGTCAACTCGTCGCATGAGGTGGCCAAAGTATTGCAGTTTCAGCTTTAGCATCAGTCCCTCCAATGAACACCCAGGATTGATCTCCTTTAGAATGGACTGGTTGGATCTCCTTGCAGTCCAAGGGACTCTCAAGAGTCTTCTCCAGCACCACAGTTCAAAAGCATCAATTCTTCGGCGATCAGCTTTCTTCACAGTCCAACTCTCACATCCATACATGACCACGGGAAAAACCATAGCCTTGACTAGACGGACCTTGGTTGGCAAAGTAATGTCTCTGCCTTTTAATATGCTATCTAGGTTGGTCACAACTTTTAGGATTGCATATAATTGGTATTATATTGTACATTATCTTCTGTAACATAATTATCCACTCAACTTGATATTAACCATGATGATAGAGATGCGTTGGATCCTTCACCTTCCCTGCTATATAGCATTCTACTTACAAATGCTCTGCCATTTATTCGTCCTCTTATTTTGTGATGTTTGGATTGCTTCCCAGCATTTTGTATCTTGAACAGCGGTGCTGTGAACATTCCTCGTGTACTGTGGATTCTCCAGTGTGCATGTCTAGAAGAGGCATCAGGTCAAAGGGTATGTCCTCTCAACTTCAACAAGATTGGGGCATACTGCTTTCCTAAATGTGTGCACCAATCTACAGTCTCATCAGCAGCATACAGGAGATTTTGATGTCCAAAAATATCCCTTCTCATTCAGAAAGTAGACATTCATCAACATTATCTTCTAATTTTTATTTCTCTCTTATACTACATCCTTTAATTGACCTTGAATTAATTTTGGCATATGGTATAAAATAAGAACCTAATTTGATTTTTTATAAATAACCAATTTTTCCACCATCATTTATTGTCATGACAAGTCCATTTTCATTAAACTTTTAAGCCTTTTTCTTCCTTATTCTCACCTGATGACTTGCATAGTAGACTATCGGAATCATGTTGTAACTCTCCTAAATAGCTTATCGAGATTTTATTGTAATTGCATTAGGTCCAAGAATAATTTTAGTCTAAAACCCACACTAAACAGATCAAACTTCCACCCTCAAACTGAAATGACTAAACTCTTCACTGCACAAAATCCAGTACCCTCAGCTTCTACTGAAGTCCCTTCTATTATCTATACCTCTTTCTCATCATTCAAGCTCATTATTTCAAGCAGACTTGTATCCTCTTTGCCCCTTAAACTTTTCTCTTCTATTTTTGTCTCCAAACTTTGCTCATGAGGTTTCCACCCACCAGAAATGCCAACCCTTCCTTCCATTCCCCAAAGAAGGGGTCCTAGCTACTCTAAGAGTCTTAGTAGTTATCCCACTATCTTGCATTGCAATTCTATTTCCTCATGCTTATATTTAATCTCTCCAACTCGATGACTGGATTAACTAAAATAAGAAAAGGGAGGCAAGAAGAACTTGCCTGGAGAGAAGTCAGTAAGAACAGTTGTTGAGTGACTTCCCTGGTGTTCCAGTGGTTAAGACTGTGTTTCCTCTGCAGAGAGCGCAGGTTCAACCCCTGATTGGGGAACAAAGACTTTTCCTGGTGGAGCCAGGAAAAAAAAAAAAAGGTTGCTGGTAACAGGATCAGCAACCAGGTTAGGCGCTCTACTTTTAAAATCTGTAACCTGGAATTGAAGCAAACAGCAGGACAAATGGAAGAGAGATGCTCGGTTATCTCATACAGTGCCTCAACATCCTTCCAAGTCCAGGTATGGCCAGATGCCTCAGTGGGGAAGCCAGATAATAGAGAAACCCATCATCATATCAACTAGCAGTGTTTTAGGTCTGCCAACTTGCGCAGACATCATCTCACTATCTCACTTAACCCTGCAGAACTTCTTTTTCTTTGAGTTTTTTGGGAAAAACTCATATTTTTATAAACACTGAAAATTAAATAGTGTAATTTTAAAAATTGTAAGATGATTACCTGCAAAACTCTTTGAAGTAGTGACATGACCTCCGTTTTATCAGGGAGGACACTGTAACTGAGAGGTTAAATGCAAGTCCAAGGTCACAGTCACACAGCTAGGAACTGGCAGGGCTAGGTCTATAACTTCAGTCTTCTAACTGACCCCAACTCACCACTCCTTCTATCATACCCACAGTTGTTTCCATGGTAACCATGTTAACTTTTTAAAATTACTTCTTTAAATTTTTAATTGTGGCAAAAAACTGACATAATATAAAACTTTCCCTTAACTATTTTTAAGTGTATGGGTCAATATGTTAACCATGATCACATTATTCTATAATGGATCTCTAAAATTTTTTTATCTTGTGAAACCGAAATTCTTTAGCCATCAAACAACTCATTTGTCCTTCCCCTCAGTCCCTGGCAACCATCATTTTACTTTCTGTTTCCATGACTTTGACTGTTCTAGATGTCTCATATAAGAGAAATCATACAGTATTTGTCCTTTTGTGACTGGCTTATTTCACTCAATATAATATCCTCAAAGTTTGTCCATGTTGCAGCATATGATGGGATTTCCTTCTTTCTTAAGGCTGAATAATATCCCATCGTACAGTATTTTCTTTAATGTATTTGGGAGGATAGAAGCAAGATCTTTTTAAATTATTTATTTATTTATTCATTTACTTAATTTTGGCTGTGCTGGGTCTTCATTGCTATGCGAGGGCTTTCTCCAGTTCCAGAAAGCAGGGCTACTCTTCATGGCGGTGCATGGGCTTCTTATTTCAGTGACTTCTCTTGTTGTAGAGCACAGGTTCGAGGGTGCACTGACTCAGTAGTTGTGGCACCTCAGGCTTAGTTGTCCCAAAGTATGTGGAATCTTCCCAGACCAAGGATCGAACCTGTGGTCTCCGCATCAGCAGGTGGATTCTCAGCCACTGGACCACCAGGGAAGTCCCACTGTATGTTTATATCACATTTTCTTTATTCATTCATCTGTCTACAGATGAATGGTGGACTGCTTCCACCGCTTGGCAATCGTATAATGCTGTGACAAACAGAGGTGCTGATATCTCTTCAAGATCCTGCTTCTGATTCTTCTGGAATATATCCCCTTCATGGATCACTGCCTTCTCATGGAGCAGGGACTTGCATAACTTGATGAAGCTATAAGCCATGTCGTGTAGGACCACCCAAGATGGATGGGTCATAGCAGAGATTTCTGACAAAATGTGATCCACTGAAGGAGGGAATGGCAAAACCCCAGTATACTTGCCGTGAGAATTTCATGAACTGCATAAAATGACAAAAAGATATGACACTGAAAAATGAGTTCCCAGGTCTGAAGGTGTCCAATATGGTACTTGGGAAGAGCAGAGGAAATTCATAACAGCCCCAGAAAGAAAGAAGCCGCTGGGCCAAAGCAGAAATGATGCTCAGTTGTGAATGTGCCTGGTGATGAAAGTAAAGTCCGATGCTGCAAAGAACAGTATTGCATAGGAACCTGGAATGTTAGGTCCATGAATCAAGGTAAACTGGACGTGATCAAGCAGGAGATGGTAAGAATAAACTTCGACATCTTAGGAATCAGTGAACTAAAATGGACAGAAATGGGCAAATTTAATTTAGATGACTATTTTATCTACTACTGTGGGCAAGAATCCCATGGAAGAAATGGAGTAACCATCATAATCAACAAAAGAGTCTGAAATGAAGTACTTGGATGCAACCTCAAAAATGACAGAATGATCTTGGTTCATTTCCAAGGCAAACTGTCCAACATCACAGTAATTCAAGTCTATGCCCCTACCACTGATGCTGAAGAAGCTGAAGTTGATCAGTTCTATGAAGACCTAGAAGACCTCCTAGAACTAACACCAAAAAAAAAATGTTCTATTCATTATTGAGGATTGGAATGCAAAAGTAGGAAGTCAAGAGACACCTGGAGTAACAGGCAAGTTTGGCCTCAGAGAACAAAATGAATCAGGACAAAGGCTAACTGAATTCTGCCAAGAGAATGTACTGGTCATAGCAAATACCCTTTTTCAACAACACCAGAGACGAATTCACACATGAGCATCACCAAATGGTCAGTACCGAAAGACAATTGATTACATTCTTGTAGCTGAAGATGGAAAAGCTTTATACAGTTAGCAAAAACAAGACCTGCCTCTTGAGAAACCTGTATGCAGGTCAGGAAGCAACAGTCAGAACTGTACATGGAACAACAGACTGGTCCAAATAGGAAAAGGAGTACGTCAAGGCTGTATATTGTCACCTTGCTTATTTAACTTATATGCAGAGTACATCATGAGGAACGCTGGGCTGAAAGAAGCACAAGCTGTAATCAAGATTGCCGGGAGAAATATCAATAACCTCAGATATGCAGATGACACTACCCTTATGGCAGAAAGTGAAGAGGAACTCAAAAGCCTCTTGATGAAAGTGAAAGAGGAGAGTGAAAAGGTTGGCTTGAAGCTCAACATTCAGAAAACAAAGATCATGGCATCTGGTCCCATCACTTCATGGGAAATAGATGGAAAAACAGTGGAAACAGTGTCAGACTTTATTTTTTTGGGCTCCAAAATCACTGCGGATGCTGATTGCAGCCATGAAATTAAAAGATGCTTACTCCTTGGAAGGAAAGTTGTGACCAACCTTGATAGTACATTAAAAAGCAGAGACATTACTTTGCCAACCAAGGTCCGTCTAGTCAAGGCTATGATTTTTCCTGTGGTCATGTATGGATGTGAGAGTTGGACTGTGAAGAAAGCTGATCGCCAAAGAATTGATGCATTTGAACTGTGGTGTTGGAGAAAACTCTTGAGAGTCCCTTGGACTGCAAGGAGATCCAACCAGTCCATTCTAAAGGAGATCAATCCTGGGTGCTCATTGGAAGGACTGATGCTAAAGCTGAAACTGCAATACTTTGGCCACCTCATGCAACGAGTTGACTCACTGGAAAAGACTCTGATGCTAGGAAAGGTTGGGGGCGGGAGGAGACGGGGACGACAGAGAATGAGATGGCTGGATGGCATCACCGACTCGGTGGACATGAGTTTGAGTGAACTCCGGGAGTTGGTGATGGACAGGAAGGCCTGGCGTGCTGTGGTTCATGGGGTCGCGGAGAGTCGGACACGACTGAGCGACTGAACTGAACTGAACTGAAAGCTGACTGTGGCTCTGATCATTAGTATCTCATAGCAAAATACAGGTTTAAACTAAAGAAAGCAGGGAAAACCACTAGGCCAGCCAGGTATGACATAAATCAAATTCCTTATGAATTTGCAGTAGAGGTAATGAATAGATTCAAGGGGTTAGAACTTGTAAGAAGTGTGCCTGAAGAACTATGGATGGAAGTTTGTAACATTGTACAGGAGGCAGCAAATAAAACCATCCCAAAGAAAAAGAAAAGTAAGAAGGCAAAGTGGTTATCTGAAAGTGAAAGTCGCTCAATCATGTCCGACTCTTTGCAACCTCATGGACTATACAGTCCATGGAATTCTCCAGGCCAGAATACTGGAGTAGGTAGCCTTTCCCTTCTCCAGGGGATCTTCCCAACCCAAGGTTGGAACCCTGGTCTCCTGCATTGAAGGTGGATTCTTTACCAGGTGAGCCACAAGAGAAACCCAAGAAATACTGAAGTGGGTAGCCTATCCCTTCTCCAGTGGATCTTCCCAACACAGGAATCAAACCAGTGTCTCCTGCCTTACAGGTAGATTCTTTACTGAGTTTCGTGGAAGCCCTTCCCTCTGAGGAGGCTTGCTGCTGCTAAGTCACTTCAGTCGTGTCCGACTCTGTGTGACCCCATAGACGGAAGCCCACCAGGCTCCCCCATCCCTGGGATTCTCCAGGCAAGAACACTGGAGTGGGTTGCCATTTCCTTCTCCTGAGGAGGCTTACATATAGCTAAAGAAAGAAGAGAAGTGAAAAGCAAGGGAGAAAGAGAAAGGTATATCCAACCAAATTCAGATTTCCAAAGAACAGCACGAGACACAAGAAGGCCTTCTTCAATGAACAGTGTATAAAACTAGAAGAAAACAACAGAAGGGGAAAGACTAGAGATCTCTCCAGGAAAATGGGAGATATCAAGGGAACATTTTACCCAAAGATGCACGCAACAAAGGACATAAACAGTAGATACTGAATAGATGCTGAAGAGATCAAGAAGAGATGGAAAGAATGCATGGAAGAATTGTACAAAAGAACTGTACAAAAAAGATCTTAATTAACCGGATTACTATGATGGTATGGTCAGCCACCCAGAGGCAGACATTCTGGAGAGTGAAATCAAGTGGGCCTCAGGAAGCACTGCTGTTAATAAAGCTAGTGGATGTGATGGAATTCCAGAACTATTCAAAACCCTAAAGGATGATGCCAGCAAGATGTTGCATTCATTATGTCAGCAAATCTGGAAGATCCAGCAGTGGCCACAGGACTTGGGAGCTTAGTGCTACCAATTCCCAAGAAGGTAGTACATCAGACAACTGCACTCATCTCCCATGCTACTAAGGCAATGCTTAAAATCTTGCATGCTAGGCTTCAGCATTATGAGAACCAAGAATGTCCAGATGTCCAAGCTGGGTTTAGAGAGGAAGAGCAACCAGAGATCAAGCTGCAAACATTCACTGGATCATAGAGAAAGCTAGGAAATTCCAAAGAATATCTACCTTGGCTTCATTGACTACAGTAAGCCTTTGTGTGGATCACAACAAACTGGAAAATTTTTAAAGAGATGGGAATACCAGACCATCTTACCTGTCTCCTGAGAAACCTGTATGTGGGTAAAGAAGCAATAGTTAGAATCCTCTTTGGAACAACTGATTGGTTCAAGATTGAGAAAGGTATACAACAGGGCTGTCTACTGTCACCCTGTTTGTTTATTTTAGATGCTGAGCACATTGCGAGAAATGCCAGTCTGAATGAGTTACAAGCTGGAATCGAGATAAGGTGGGAGAAACATAAACAACCTCAGATATGCGGATGATACCACTTTAATGGCAGAAAGCAAGGAACTTAACAGCCTCTTGATGACAGTGAAGGAGGAGAATGTAAGAGCTGGCTTAAAACTAAATATTAAAAAAACTAAGATCATGGCATCCGGCCCCATTACTTCGTGGCAAATAGAAGGGGAAAAGGTGGAAGTAGTGACAGATTTCCTCTTCTCAGGCTCTAAAATCACTGTGGATGGTGACTGCAGCCATGAAATCAGAAGATGTTTGCTTCTTGGCAGGAAAGCTATGACAAACCTGACAGTGTGTTGAAAAGCAGAGACGTAACTCTGCTGACAAAGGTCCATATAGTCAAGAAGACTATGGTCTTCCCAGTGGTCATGTGCAGTTGTCAGAGCTGGACTGTGAAGAAGGCGAAGCACTGAAGTACTGATGCCTTTGAACTGTGGTGCTGGAGAAGACGCCTGAGAGTTTCTTGGACAAGAAGGAGATCACACCAGTCAATCTTAAGGGAAATCAACCCTGAATACTTGTTGGAAGGACTGACACTGAAGCTGAAACATCAGTATTTTGGTCAGCTGACTGTTCGCATTAGATGAAAAGTCTCTGATGCTGGGAAAGACTGAAGACAGCAGGAGGAGAGGGCATCAGAGGATGAGATGTCTGGATGGCATCTTCAATGCACTGGACATGAACTTGGGCACACTTTGGTAGATGGCAAGGGACAGGGAGGCCTGGCATGCTACAGTCCATGGGGTCGCAAAGAGTCAGACACAACTGGGCAACTGAACAACAGCATATACCCAGAAGTGGGATTGCTGGATCATATGGACCACATTTAGTTTTTTAAGGAACAAGTTATCTTTTAAACAAATAGCCCCATTCTCATGGACTCTCCTGCAATATGTTAAGAGACAGTACATTGCCTTCCCTGTAATAAAATTGAAAATAGCAATCCATACTCATCTATAACAATTAAAATATGTTTAAACTTTTTACTTAAAATGCATCAGTTACAATGATGCCAAATGTAAATGCTTCCATTTCCTCCCATTCTCAATTATAATCTGTTCTTCACTTTTAATACCACCCCCCATCAGGGTCACTAGGTCAGAAGATTCATAATGGAAGGATCTTTCTGTTTTGTCCAGCACTGTGCCTCAAGTAGTTACTTAAGGCTGCCAGTGGCTGGCATTGAATAAGCAGTCAAAAATGGATAAATGAATGGGTATATGAGTAAAAGACCATGCTTCTGGTTATAGTTTAAAAGATTAAACTTAACCCCAGAAATGGGTGTTGTCACTGATGAGAGAGAATAGTTTAGCACTTCTTGTTCCAACAAGCAGGAAGTATAACACAGATGGCAAAGAAACACTCAATGACATGAATTTTGCCAGAATGATGATAATATCCCTAGGATGAATTCAGACTAGATCTCTGCTAGTAACATGCTGCTGCTGCTAAGTCACTTCAGTCGTGTCCGACTCTGTGTGACCCCATAGGCGGAAGCCCACCAGGCTCCCCCGTCCCTGGGATTCTCCAGGCAAGAACACTGGAGTGGGTTGCCATTTCCTTCTCCAATGTGTGAAAGTGAAAAGTGAAAGTGAAGTCACTCAGTCATGTCCAACCCTTAGTGACCCCCACGGACTGCAGCCTACCAGGCTCCTCCATCCATGGGATTTTCCAGGCAAGAGTACTGGAGTGGCTTGCCATTGCCTTCATACTAATCATGAGGTTTTGGGGAGCTCAGAAAACCCTTGGTATTCTAATAAAATCAGTGAAAGTGTTAGCCACTAAGTCATGTCCTACTCTTTGCAACCCTATGGACTATAGCCCACCAGGTTCCTCTGTCCATGGAATTCTCCAGGCAAGAATACTGGAGTGGGTAGCCATTCCCTTCTCCAGGGGATCTTTCCAACCCAGGGATCAAACCCAGATCTCCTACATTGTAGGGAGATTCTTTACCATCTGAGCCAACGGGGAAGCCCTTGGAATACTAATAAAGTCCTGCCAAATTGACAGGATAGTGCTTTATGTAGAAAAAGCCAAGAGAGGGTGCTAGTAGTGTAGGACTGTATTTTCCCTTCTATTCTGCCAGACAGCAGGAGCCCTGGATAGAGAGCATCAGAAGTAAAAGCATTGTCACCCCAAATGGAGGAATCCGTGATGACCAGTTTGCTGTGCATTAGGCTGACTGATGCCCTCTGTTGGGGACAGGGGTGTAGAAGCAAAGAGTGTTAAACACAATGAGGGTAGTTATTGTCACATGGAGAAAGCAAGTTTTTCCTGTGAAAGGCTGCTGTCCATACATCTTTGGACTTTATGTATCTTATGAAAGGAGAAGTAGGATTACACTATCAAAGAAAATTAAATTTAGACTTTAAAAAGGATACATGCACTGGAACAAATTGCTTGGTAGAATCTATGCTCTGCGCATATCCGAAGAATGAATGAATTGTAGCTTTTTTCCTGTCAAATGAAGAGATGGAATTCAAGAGAAAATTATCTTCTAATAGGCACGTCTCCCTCCCTCAAAGAGGGGAAAGACAGGGTTAAGTTGTTTAGTGATTATATGAAATCTTTTCCCATTCTCTTAGTTCAGAATTTAAATTCACACTAGCAAATCATTAAAGAGTGGGACCTTTGATAAACTGCTCTGTAGAAGGGTCAGCATGGTTTAATGGAAACCATGCTAAACTTGGGTCAAAAGACTTGAGTTCTGATATTGGTATTGATTTGACAATTTTAGCCTTTTAGAATATAATCTCCCCCTTGTCTACTCTGTCAACTGTTGCTGCTGCTGCTATTTAGTCACTAAGTTGTGTCTGACTCTTTGTGACCCCATGGACTGTAGCCCACCAGGCTTCTCTGTCCATGGGATTTCCTAGGCAAGAATACTAGAATGAGTTGCTATTTCCTCCTTCAGGGGACCTTCCCAACACAGGGATCCAACCTGCGTCTCCTGCTTGGCAGGCAGATTCTTTACCACTGAGCAACCTGGGAAGCCCCACACTGCCAACAATTCTCATCCTGCTACTCTCCAACACAAAATCCATCACCTACAGGGCAAATTCTGAACACCTCTGTCCTAGTACATTCCTTCATTATCTGACTCCTCCTGCTTGTGTAATTAGCATTAATTTCTATCATTTGCTGCTCACTTTGTGTCAAGCAACACTGAATGGTTCATAATTTCCTCAAGCTATAGCACAGTCATTCATGCTTCCTCTGCTTGAATACCTTCCTCTCTTCATTTATTGCAAACTTCCTAAAGTTCCTGTCCCTGGTTAAATGCCACACCTCTGACTCTCCTCCTGAAAGTCCTACATGTGCATTGACCCTTATCTGCACCTCCGCTGTGACAAATGTATTCAGTTAGTTCAGTTCAGTCGATCAGTTGTGTCCGACTCTTTGCGACCCCATGAATCACAGCACACCAGGTCTTCCTGTCCATCACCAACTCCCGGAGTTCACCCAAACTCATGTCCATCGAGCTGGTGATGCCATCCAGCCATCTCATTCTCTGTCGTCCCCTTCTCCTCCCGCCCCCAATCCCCCTCAGCATCAGAGACTTTTCCAGTGAGTCAACTCGTCGCATGAGGTGGCCAAAGTATTGGAGTTTCGGCTTCAGCATCAGTCCTTCCAATGAACACCCAGGATCGATCTCCTCTAGAATGGACTGGTTGGATCTCCTTGCAGTCCAAGGGACTCTCAAGAGTCTTCTCCAGCACCACAGTTCAAAAGCATCAATTCTTCGGCGCTCAGCTTTCTTCACAGTACAACCCTCATATCCATACATGACCACGGGAAAAATCATAGCCTTGACTAGACGGACCTTTGTTGGCAAAGTAATGTCTCTGCTTTTTAATATGCTATCTAGGTTGGTCATAACTTTCCTTCCAAGGAGTAAGCGTCTTTTAATTTCATGGCTGCAATCAGCATCAGAAATGATTTTGGAGCCCAAAAAAATAAAGTGTGACACTGCTTCCACTATTTCCTCGTCTATTTTCCATGAAGTGATGGGACCAGATGCCACGATCTTTGTTTTCTGAATGTTGAGCTTCAAGCCAACCTTTTCACTCTCCTCTTTCCTTTCATCAAGAGGCTTTTCAGTTCCTCTTCACTTTCTGCCATAAGGGTAGTGTCATCTGCATATCTGAGGTTATTGATATTTCTCCCGGCAATCTTGATTCCAGCTTGTGCTTCTTGCAGCCCAGCGTTCCTCATGATGTACTCTGCATAGAAGTTAAATAAGCAGGGTGACGATATACAACCTTGACGCACTCCTTTTCCTATTTCTGCATGGAAGTTAAATAAGCAGGGTGACGATATACAACCTTGACGCACTCCTTTTCCTATTTCTGCATGGAAGTTAAATAAGCAGGGTGACGATATACAACCTTGATGCAATCCTTTTCCTATTTGGAACCAGCCTGTTGTTCCATGTCCAGTTCTAACTGTTGCTTCCTGACCTGCATACAGGTTTCTCAAGAGGCCGGTCAGGTGGTCTGGTATTCCCATCTCTTTCAGAATTTTCCACAGTTTATTGTGATCCCCACAGTCAAAAGCTTTGGCATAGTCAATGAAGCAGAAATAGATGTTTTTCTTGAACTCTCTTGCTTTCTCCATGATCCAGCCAATGTTGGCAATTTGGTCTCTGGTGCCTCTGCCTTTTCTAAAACCTGCTTGAACATCTGGAAGTTCACGGTTCACATATTGCTGAAGACTGGCTTGAAGAATTTTGAGCATGACTTTTCTAGCGTGTGAGATGAGTGCAAGTGTGCGGTACTTTGAGCATTCTTTGGCATTGCCTTTCTTTGGGATTGGAATGAAGACTGACCTCTTCCAGTCCTGTGGCCACTGCAGAGTTTTCCCAATTTGCTGGCATATTGATTGCAGCACTTTCACAGCATCATCTTTCAGGATTTGAAATAGCTCAATTGGAATTCCATCACCTCCACTAGCTTTGTTCATCGTGATGCTCTCTAAGGCCCACTTGACTTCACATTCCAAGATGTCTGGCTCCAGGTGAGTGATCACGCCATCGTGATTATCTTGGTCGTGAAGATCTTTTTTATACAGTTCTTCTGTGTATTCTTGCCACCTCTTCTTAATATCTTCTGCTTCTGTTAGGTCCATACCATTTCTGTCCTTTATCGAGCCCATCTTTGCATGAAATGTTCCTTTGGTATCTCTAATTTTCTTGAAGAGATCTCTTGTTTTTCCTATTCTGTTGTTTTCCTCTATTTCTTTGCATTGATCGCTGAGGAAGGCTTTCTTATCTCTCCTTGCTATTCTTTGGAATTCTGCATTCAGATGCTTATATCTTTCCTTTTCTCCTTTGCTTTTCGCTTCTCTTCTTTTCACAGCTATTTGTAAGGCCTCCTCAGACAACCATTTTGCTTTTTTGCATTTCTTTTCCATGAGGATGGTCTTGGTTCCTGTCTCCTGTACAATGTCACGAACCTCCGTCCATAGTTCATCAGGCACTCTATTTTGAAATTGAAGAAAGTAGGGAAAACCACTAGACCATTCAGATATGACAAATGTATTATAATTAGTAATTTGCATCCCTGTCTCACCATTAGACACATCCCCTATGCCACACCTTTTACTTTTCTGACCACAAAATTAATATATTTTTATCATATAAATTTAAACAAAGTGTAGAAAAAGAAAAGGCCTCTCAAAACCCACTCCGAAAGATAGCTCTTACTGACCTAGAGCAGGAAACATGCTATCTTTCTATCTTTGAGTTTACAGACCATAACAGTGCCTGGCACATGAATGCCTGGCACATAACTCTCACTAAGTAGAGTTGAATATCTCCATAAAATGAAGATGGCATAACTGACTACACCAGCCAATAGAGTGATGGAATCACACGGGATAATAAATGTGAAAGTTCTCTGAACACTGAAAAACACTGTGGAAGCAACAGATTCGTGTGATCAGTGTTGAACAGCCATGGGCCTCATTTTATCTGAATTCTACCACCTGACAAACTCAGTTCCACCGATGACCATGATGATGATAATAACCAACATTTATCAAGGACGTTTCATGTCCCAAGCACTCTGCTACATGCTTCAGTTGTATCAACTCATTAAAATTTTAGAACAACCGAAAAGGTAAAGGCTATTAATTGCTCCATTTTTTTTTTTTCAGATGAGGAAGCCAAGGCACAGAGAGATTACGTGACTTGCCCCTCAAGCCACAGAAGCAACAATACAGCCAGGACTTAAACCCAGGCAATCTGACCTCTGAGTCCACACTGTTAACCGCATAGATCACATTACAGCCTCCTACCTACAATCCTGAGAATGTCACCAGCTCAGAAGAGAAGCCAGCTACTTCCCATTCTTATCTTGGAACCGTAAGTAACTTTACCTCTGCAAATCTCTGTTTCTCCCCTGTCCTGCGTTTCCTCTTGGGATTAATGGTTGGTGTTGCACAAAGTTGCCTGGAGGATTCTTTCTAAAACTGCTTCAGAGAGCAAAGCCAGGTCGGGGATCAGACTAGATTCTAGAGCAAGTGGCTGACTACATCAAAACAGGTGTGGCAGGAAAGAGAATCAAAGGGACCACACTGCTGCAGGGAATAAGTACTCCAAATCTAGGAGGAGCTAAAGATCTATTGATGGCTACATTGCGTGGTTCTTGATGCCACGAACACAGCATTCAAAGTTGGACCTTATCAAAGACTCCACGCCAAGTGAGCAGGCTTGGGGAAGAGAAGAGAGTATTCACTAAACTCACCTCTTTTTTTCTTTTTCTTTTATTTGGCTACTCTGCTCAGCGGGTGGGATCTTAGTTCGCGATCAGGGATCAAACTCCTACCCCCTGCAGTGGAAGCTCGGAGTCTTAACCACCAGACTGCCAGGGAAGTCCCAAGATTCACTTCTTAATAATTCAGTTCTTTGGCTTTGGCCAATACAAATGGTGGCGGCAGTTAATAGTACAGTTAGAAATGTAAACTATCATCTATATGTAACAGCTGAGGTGTGTGAGCAAACTACAAAGGAAGCAGAGAGAACCCCGGACTGGCAGGTGCTTACAGTTGGTATCTGGATCCAAAATAGCCTTCAGGGCTCACAAAACTCAATCCAAATTTAAAAGGAGTTGCCAGGTGGAGTGTGGCAGCTCTATCCAGTCAGGTGACAGTAAAATCATGCCAGGTCCAGTGCATTATGAGACTCATAGCCACTGAAGGTCTCCAAGGAAAGAGTTCATTCAACACCTGAGCCAAGATACATTATTTGCAAAGCCCTTAAGGAAATATGTAGCCTTTGTTCCTTCCAAGAGAAGAGAAATCAAAGCACAGAGAGCAACTTTATAAATACAGTCTAGTTTAATCAATGAGGAGGCTATTGGAATCAAAAAAACAAACACAGAAGGACTAAGGCTAAATGAGCACAGCATTGTCCCTAGGCTAGGGACTAAAGACAGAGGGTAGAAAACTAACCAACCTGCTGTTAACTAGAAAAGGAAAGCTAAGCACTAACCACTAAGTTTCTACAAAGTAATCTTGCAAATGCTCTGAATGTCAAAGAAGAGCATGAGCCTTAGAAGGAAGAGCTTCTGAATATTCACAATTGCAGGATGAATCAACAGTGAGGCCCTGAACTGGCACCATGGGATATTTCTCCAGAAGAGAAATTAACAATTTCAGCTATTATATCGTGTTATTGAGTCCAGAAAAGAGGCTCAGGGAAACACAGCCCTCAGACTAAAGCAGTGAAAAATCAAGACAGAAGAGATGAGATGAACCATCTGCAGAGGTAGCTCACCCCTCGAAATATTTTGTGAATGCGTTTGCATAGAATCTCAGAAAGACCTGAGTACAATGCTCATGACTAAAATTAACCACGAATTTTATGCCTCTGCGCCTGTACACATGTTGTTCCTTCTGCCCAATTTATCTTCCTTGCTCTTTTCTCCCCGTTCTCCAGTCTATCGGGTAAACTGTTTTTCTTTCCAAACACAGTCCAGGCATCATCTTTTCTTAACCTGTGCCTGAGAACAGAATGAATCACACTCTTCTGCCGCCTACTTGTTCACTCTGTACATTGTGTTATTTTTATTAGAGACCCTGTCTCATCTAGCACAGTGCAAGCCCTACGAGGACGAGACCAAATCTCTTCCTCCAGCATCATCTGCCACAGTGTCCAGATCAATAGGCATTCATCCTCACTCATCAGTTGAGTCAGCCAGGAGAGGGGAGGAGGGGTATGTCTCCTCTAAGAGAGGTGCATCAGTGTCTTTAGGCAGCAGTGGCAGGGAGTGGGGAGGGAGTTGCAGGATTAGCATAGTAATACAGTAATAGATTTGAAAGTGCAATTGAAAGTCTCTCAGTCGTGTCTGACTCTTTTCGACCACATGGTCTGGGGTCTGCCAGGCTCCTCTGTCCATGGAATTCTCCAGGCAAGAATACTGGAGTGGGTAGCCGTTCCCTTCTCCAGGGGATCTTCCCAACCCAGGGATCAAACCTAGGTCTGCTGAATTGCAGGCAAATTCTTTACTGTCTGAGCCACCAGGAAAGCTTTAGGGGCAGTAATAGGTTTAGGGGCAGTATTGGAATCCACATGAGCCATGAGATTTTTATGTTTATTGAGAGAGGATTCCAATTGTTTTGTTTTGTTTTGAATAAGAAAAAGTGATTTAGTAGGGAGACAAATTTGTAAACTGAAATGTCAAGCTGCTATAAAAGTATACACAAGATGGAGAGAAAAAAGGTTAAGAACCGGTATAAAGCAGAGGAATGATTACCTCCCCAGGTGGGGATCAGAAAAAGTTTCAGAGAGGAGAAGTGATTAATCTGGGGCTTAAGAACAAATACAAGTTTGCCAAATAAACCCCCAGGCAGATAGAACAACCTTACCAAATCACAGAAATAGTTTCATTGTTGTTCAGTCACTCAGTCGCATCAGACTCTTTGTGACCCCATGGACTGCAGCACACCAAGCTCCTCTGTCCTCCACTATTTCTGGGAGTTTGCTCAGATTTGTGTCCATTGAGCTGGTGATGCTATCTAATCATCTCATCCTCTGTTGCCCACATCTTCTCTTGCCCTCAATCTTTCCCAGCATCAGGGTGTTTTCCAGTGAGTCAGCTCTTCACATCAGGTGGCCAAAGTATTGGAGCTTCAGGTTCAGTATCAGTCCTTACAGTGAATATTCAGGGTTGTTAGAAACAAAGGGAGAAGAACCAAATCAATAAAATTAGAAATGAAAATGGAGAGATCACAACTGACAACACAAATACAAAGGATTATTAGAGAATACTATCAGCAATTATATGGCAATAAAATGAATAACTTGGAAGAAATGGACAAATTCCTAGAAAAGTACAACGTTCCAAAACTGAACCAGGAAGAAATAGAAAATCTGAACAGTCCCATCACAAGCATGGAACTAGAGGCTGTAATCAGAAATCTTCCAGCAAACAAAAGCCCAGGTCCAGACGGCTTCACAGCTGAATTCTACCAAAAATTTAGAGAAGAGCTAACACCTATTCTACTCAAACTCTTCCAGAAAATTGCTGAGGAAGGGAAACTTCCAAACTCATTCTATGAGGCCACCATCACACTAATCCCAAAACCTGGTAAAGATTCCACCAAAAAAAAGAAAACTACAGGCCAATATCCCAAAGAAAGGCAATGCCAAAGAATGCTCAAACTACCGCACAATTGCACTCATCTCACATGCTAGTAGTCATGCTCAAAATTCTCCAAGCCAGGCTTCAGCAATATGTGAACCGTGAACTCCCAGATGTTCAAGCAGGTTTTAGAAAAGGCAGAGGCACCAGAGATCAAATTGCCAACATACGCTGGATCATGGAGAAAGCAAGAGAGTTCCAGAAAACCCTGCTTCATTGATTATGCCAAAGCCTTTCACTGTGTGGATCACAATAAACTGTGGAAAATTCTGAAAGAGATGGGAATCCCAGACCACCTGACCTGCCTCTTGAGAAACCCGTATGCAAGTCAGGAAGCAACAGTCAGAACTGTACATGGAACAACAACTGGTTCCAAATAGGAAATGGAGTACGTCAAGGCTGTATATTGTCACCTTGCTTATTTAACTTCTATGTAGAGTACATCATGAGGAACGCTGGGCTGGAAGAAGCACAAGCTGGAATCAAGATTGCCGGGAGAAATATCAATAACCACAGATATGCAGATGACACTACCCTTATGGCAGAAAGTGAAGAGGAACTAAAAAGCTTCTTGATGAAAGTGAAAGAGGAGAGTGAAAAGGTTGGCTTGAAGCTCAACATTCAGAAAACAAAGATCATGGCATCTGGTCCCATCACTTCATGGAAAATAGATGGAAAAACAGTGGAAACAGTGTCAGACTTTATTTTTTGGGCTCCAAAATCACTGCAGACGCTGATTGCAGCCATGAAATTAAAAGACGCTTACTCCTTGGAAGGAAAGTTATGACCAACCTTGATAGTATATTAAAAAGCAGAGACATTCCTTTGCCAACCAAGGTCCGTCTAGTCAAGGCTATGGTTTTTCCCGTGGTCATGTATGGATGTGAGAGTTGGACTGTGAAGAAAGCTGATCGCCAAAGAATTGATGCTTTTGAACTGTGGTGTTGGAGAAGACTCTTGAGAGTCCCTTGTACTGCAAGGAGATCCAACCAGTCCATTCTAAAGGAGATCAGTCCTGAGTGTTCATTGGAAGGACTGATGCTAAAGCTGAAACTGCAATACTTTGGCCACCTCATGCGACGAGTTGACTCAATGGAAAAGACTCTGATGCTGGGAAAGGTTGGGGGCGGCAGGAGAAGGTGACAACAGAGAATGAGATGGCTGGATGGCATCACCGATTCTGTGGACATGAGTTTGACTGTACTCCGGGAGTTGGTGATGGACAGGTAGGCCTGGAGTGCTGTGATTCATGGGATCACGGAGAGTCGGACACGACTGAGCGACTGAACTGAACTGAACAGGCCAATATCACTGATGATCATAGATGCAAAAATCCTTAACAAAATTCTAGCAATCAGAATCCAACAACACATTAAGAAGATCGTACATCATGACCAAGTGGGCTTTATCCCAGGAATGCAAGGATTCTTCAATATCCGCAAAATCAATCAATGTAATACACCACATTAACAAACTGAAACATAAAAATCATATGATTATCTCAATAGATGCAGAGAAAGCCTTTGACAAAATTCAACATCCATTTATGATAAAAAAAACCCTCCAGAAAGTGGGAATAGAAGGGACATACCTCAACATAATAAAAGCTATATAAGACAAACCCACAGCAAACATTATCCTCAATGGTGAAAAACTGAAAGCATTTCCCCTAAAGTCAGGAACAAGACAAGGGTGCCCACTCTCACCACTACTGTTCAACATAGTTCTGGAAGTTTTGGCTACAGCAATCAGAGCAGAAAAAGACATAAAAGGAATACAAACTGGAAAAGAAGAAGTAAAACTTTCACTGTTCGCCGATGACATGATCCTCTACACAGAAAACCCTAAAGACTCTACCAGAAAACTATTAGAGCTAATCAATGAATACAGTAAAGTTGCAGGATATAAAATCAACACACAGAAATCCCTTGCATTCCTATACACTAATAATGAGAAAATAGAGAAATTAAGGAAACTATTCCATTCACTGTTGCAACGAAAAGAATTAAATACTTAGGAATATATCTACCTAAGGAAACAAAAGACATGTACATAGAAAACTATAAAACACTAGTGAAAGTAATCAAAGAGGACACTAATAGATGGAGAAATATACCGTGTTCGTGGATTGGAAGAATAAATATTGTAAAAATGAGTATACTACCCAAAGTAATTTATACATTCAATGCAATCCCTATCAAGCTACCAATGATATTTTTCACAGAACTAGAACAAATAATCTCACAATTTGTATGGAAATACAAAAAACCTCGAATAGCCAAAGCAATCTTGAGGAAGAAGAATGGAACTGGGGGAATTAACCTGCCGGACTTCAGGCTCTACTACAAAGCCACAGTCATCAAGATAGTATGGTACTGGCATAAAGACAGAAATATAGATCAATGGAACAAAATAGAAAGCCCAGAGATAAATCCACACGCCTATGGACACCTTATCTTTGACAAAGGAGGCAAGAATATAAAATGGAGAAAAGACAGTCTCTTTAACAAGTGGTGCTGGGAAAACTGGTCAACCACTTGTAAAAGAATGAAACTAGAACACTTCTTAACATCATACACCAAAATAAACTCAAAATGGATTAGAGAGCTAAATGTAAGACCAAATTCTATAAAACTCCTAGAAGAGAACATAGGCAAAACACTCTCTAACATAAATCACAGCAGGATCCTCCAAGACCCACCTCCCAGAATATTGGAAATAAAAGCAAAAATAAACAAATGGGACCTAATTAAAATCAAAAGTTTCTGCATAGCAAAGGAAACTATAAGCAAGGTGAAAAGACAGCCTTCAGAATGGGAGAAAATAATAGCAAATGAAGCAACTGATAAAGGATTAATCTCCAAAATATACAAGCAGCTCCTGCAGCTCAATTCCAGAAAAATAAATGACCCAATCAAAAAATGGGCCAAAGAACTAAACAGACATTTCTCCAAAGAAGACATAAAGATGGCTAACAAACATATGAAAAAATGCTCAACATCCCTCATAATCAGAGAAATACAAATCAAAACCACAATGAGATACCATTTCACACCAGTCAGAATGGCTGCTATCCAAAAGTCTACATGCAATAAATGCTGGAGAGGGTGTGGAGAAAAGGGAACCCTCTTACACTGTTGGTGGGAATGCAAACTAGTACAGCCACTATGGAGAACATTGTGGAGATTCCTTAAAAAACTGGAAATAGAACTGCCATATGATCCAGCAATTGCACTCCTGGGCATACACACCGAGGAAATCAGAATTGAAAGAGATACATGTACTCCAATGTTCATCGCAACACTGTTTATAATAGCCAGGACATGGAAGCAACCTAGATGTCCATCTGCAGATGAATGGATAAGAAAGCTTTGGTACATATACACAATGGAGTATTACTCAGCCATTAAAAAGAATGCATTTGAATCAGTTTTAATGAGGTGGATGAAACTGGAGCCTATTACACAGAGTGAAGTAAGCCAGAAAGAAAAACACCAATACAGTATACTAATGCATATATATGGAATATAGAAAGATGCAAATGATAACCCTGTATACGAGACAGCAAAAGAGACACAGATGTATAGAACAGTCTTTGGGATTCTGTGGGAGAGGGTGAGGGTGGGATGATTTGGGAGAATGGCATTGAAACATGTATATTATCATATGTGAAACGAATCACCAGTTCAGGGTTGATGCATGTTACAGGATGCTCGGGGTGGTATGCGGGGATGACCCAGAGGGAGGATAAGGGGAGAAGGGAGGTGGGAGGGGGGTTCAGGAAGGGGAACTCATGTACACCCGGGCGGATTTATGTCAATGTATGGCAAAACCAACCAATATAATATTGTAAAATAATTAGCCTCCAATAAAAAATAAATAATATTCCAAAAATAAAAAAAATAAAAGATATAAGGTGATTAAGTCTTCATTTTTCTGATTGCTAAGAAGTTTGACAGTTTTTGTGGGTTTCATCTGAAATTTGCCTTTATATATTTATTGCTAATTTTTCCATTGGTATTTTCCCTTATTGATTTGCAGAGTTCCTTCTATAGTCTACATTTAACCACTCATTGATTCCAAGTATCTTTTCTTCCATCTGTCATTTATCTATAGATCTTTTGTGACCAGAAATGCTTAATTTTGCCATTTACCACCTCTAAATTAGAGCTAACCTCATTTAAGATCATGGCATCTGGTCCTATCACTTCATGCAAATAGATGGGGAAAATGTAGCAACAGTGTCAGATTTCCTTTTCTTGGGCTTCAAAATCAAGGCAGGCAGTCCCAGCAGCCATGAAATTAAAAGACGCTTGCTCCTTGAAAGAATAGCTATGACAAACCTAGACAGCGTATTAAAAAGCAGACACATCACTTTGCCGACAAAGGTCCATATAGTCAAAGCTATGGTTTTTCCAGTAGTCATGTACAGATGTGAGAGTTGGACTGTAAAGGCTGAGTACCAAAGAATTGATGCTTTCAAACTGTGGTGTAGGAGAAGACTCTTGAAAGTCCCTTGGAGAGCAAGATCAAACCTGTCAATCCTAAAGGAAATCGACCCTGAATATTCATTTGAAGGACTGATGCTAAATCTGAAGTTCCAATACTTTGGGCACCTGATGTGAAGAGCTGACTCATTGGAAAAGACCCCGATGCTGGGAACAATTGAGGGCAAGTAGAGAAGGGGACAATAGAGGATGAGATGGTTGGATGGCATCACTGACTCAATGGACATGAGTCTGAGCAAACTCAGAGAGATGGTGAAGGACAGGGAAGCCTGCTGCTGCTGCTGCTAAGTCACTTCAGTCGTGTCCGACTCTGTGCGACCCCATAGACGGCAGCCCACCAGGCTCCCCCGTCCCTGGGATTCTCCAGGCAAGAACACTGGAGTGGGTTGCCATTTCCTTCTCCAATGTATGAAAGTAAAAAGTGAAAGTGAAGTCACAGTCGTGTCCGACTAGTAGTGACCCCATGGACTGCAGCCCACCAGGCTCCTCTGTCCATGTGATTTTCTAGGCAAGAGTACTGGAGTGGCTTGCCATTGCCTTCTCCGCAGGGAAGCCTGGCATGCTGCAATTCATGGAGTCACAAGAGTTGCACACGGCTTTATCAACTGAACGACATTTATCATTTAAGGAATCTAGTTTTGTTTTTCTCTATATAGTAAGCTGCTGCTGTGTTGCTTCAGTCATGTCTGACTCTGTGCGACCCCACAGACAGCAGCCCATCAGGCTCCTCTGTCCCTGGGATTCTCCAGGCAAGAACACTGGAGTGGGTTGCCATTTCCTTCTCCAATGCATGAAAGCGAAAAGTGAAAGTGAAGTCGCTCAGTCGTTTCTGACTCTTAGTGACCCCATGAACTGCAGCCTACCAGGCTCCTCCATCCATGGAATTTTCCAGGCAAGAGTACTGGAGTGGGGACAGTAAGCTGCTGCTGCTGCTGCTAAGTTGCTTCAGTCGTGTCCGACTCTGTGTGACCCCATCGACGGCAGCCCACCAGGTTCCACCATGTAAGCTGCTGCTGCTGTTGCTAAGTCACTTCAGTCGTGTCACTCTGATAGATTTTCTGATGTTGAGTCACCCTAGTATTCCTGAGATAAACCCTATTTGTCATGTTTTTAAAAAATACACCATTGGATTTGGTAGCTAATATTTTAAACTGTGAATATATAATTCATAACAAACAAAATAAGCTTTTTTCATCATTTTCATCTGATTTTAGAATCAATGCTACATTTGTCAATAATTACATTTATAAATTCCATTTGTCAGTCATTAAGATTACCACCTAGCTTTTTGGTTCATATCTGTTTGGTGTTATCTTTTTTTTTTGGCAACAGTTTATTCAGATGTACTTCACATACAATTCATATATTTGAAGTGTACAGTTTAATAGTTTTTAATATGCCCAGAGTTATGCAACCATAACCACAATCAATTTTTGAATATTTTCATCATCCCCAAAAGAAATCCTATCAGCAATCAGCCATCAACCCTCCCATTTTCCCCCCACCTCCCAGCCCCAGGCAAATACTGTATATATATGTTCTCTTTATAGATTTGACTATTCTGAAATTTTGATGTAAATGGAATCATACATATTTAGTCTTTTGTGGCTATCTTTACTTAGTGTGTTTTCAAGATTCACCAGAGTTGTAGCGTACATTAGTACATGGATGAATATTTCTTTCCTTTTCATGGATGAATAATATTTCATCATATGTGTACTTTTATCCATTCATCAACTGATGGACATTTGAATTTCCCTCTTTTGGTTATTGTGAATACTGTTATGAATATTCATACACAAGTTTTTGTGTGGATTTGTTTTCAATTCTCTTCAGCATATACCTAGGAGTGAAACTGTTGTATCAAATAGCAACTGTTTGGAGAGCTGCCAGACTGCAACTATACCATTTTATATTTCTAACAGCAGTGTGTGAAGCTTTCTCTACACTCTCACCAATACTTTTTTTTTTAAATTATAGCCATCCTAGTGGGTATGAAATGGTATCTCATTGTGGTTTCAATTTGCATTTCCTTACTGAATAATGATATTAAGCATCTTTTTTTGTGTATTTATTGTCCACTTGTATATTTCTTTGGAGAAATGTCTATTCAGATCATTTGACCACTGAAAAAATTGGGCAGACTTATTATTGTCATTATACTTGACACTCTTGTTGGGCCTTTCAACCTGAAGACAAGTTCTGGGATAGCCTCTTAAGTTATTTCAATAACTGAATTTTTTCCCACTTACAACAGAGTCAGCATTAGCTCACATCCTAAATATGTTAAAAACATGGCTTTTCATTTTTACATAGTCCTCTATCAAAAGATCAAAAGTATCAAAGATTTTAAGCAGCATGAGGCATTATAAAACCTGTTTTTGATGTTCAGTCAAGAAGAGTAGAGAAAATGAACTGGAGTAGATAAGAGTCTATAATCTTGGAGAGAAATGATGGAAGTCTTATCTAAGGCAGTAGTGGTAGGGAATAAAGCAAAAAAAAAAAAAAAGGATGACAAGTTTCTATTTCTATTAGGAAGCAAAATGGCACAGGACTTGGTGAGTGATTGAGAAAAAGTAAAAGTACTAAGTTACTCTCAGGTGTATGATTTGGATAATACCAAGCATAGTTGAATTTCTTTAAATAAGAATCATGTATTTTTATTATGTTTAATAGTTACTTACCTATTGTTTGGGCTTCCTTTGTGGCTCAGCTGTTAAAGAATCTGTCTGCAATTCAGGAGACCCAGGTATGATGCTTGGGTTTGGAAGATTCCCTGGAGAAGGGAAAGGCTACCCACTCCAGTATTCTGACCCGGAGAATTCCATGGACTATATAGTCCATGGGGTTGCAAAGAGTCGGACATGACTGAGAGACTTTCACTTTCACCTATTGTTCAGTCTTACTTAAGTTAGATCATATCTAAATGTAAGTTACAAATGTTCTACAGAAAAAAAATTTCCCCCAGTGCTACAGTCTCATAGACAAGGTACCAAACCTTTAGAAGGATCAACTTTTTAACTAAGATTCTTTGGAGAAACAGTTAAAAGGAAGTATGGAAAAATTAGCAGTAAACAAAAATTCAACTTTAAAATTATGGATGGAGGAAACACTTTGGAAGAAAATTTTATCACAAAATATTGGAATCTTTTGAAAATAAAAAGTCATTCCACTCTTATAAATACTTTCATTTTTGTATATTCACTTTGAGTTTCAAAATGAATTTTGCAAGATATTTTCCTTTTCATCAGTGAAACACCTGTTTAACCAATAATATTAAAAGTATTGATGTAAATTTACTCAATATATTTTTCTCAAAAATGCAAGTAGTATTAAAAGTATAAATGCAAATTTACTCAATATATTTTTCTCAAAAATGAAAATCACTATTTCTGAAAAAGTTTAATTCTATTTAGAGTATTTATATTTAAATATGTCAGTGTATTTAAATATAAATAGGACAGAAAGAGTAAGGACCTAACAGAAGCAGAAGAGATTAAGAAGAGGTGGAAAGAATAGACAGAACTATACAAAAAAAAGTCTTAATGACACGGATAACTACAATGGTGTGGTCACTCATCTAGAGCAAGACATCCTGGAGTGTGAAGTCAAGTGGGCCTTAGGAAGCATTACTACAAACAAAGCTAGTGGAGGTGACAGAATTCCAGCTGAGCTATTTAAAAACCTAAAAGATGATGCTGTTGAAGTGCTGCACTCAATATGTCAGCAAATTTGGAAAACTCAGCAGTGGCCACCAGACTGGAAAAGGTCAGTTTTCATTCCAATCCCAAAGGTAATGCCAAAGAATCTTCAAACTACTGTACAGCTGTATTCATTTCCCATGCTAGTAAGGTTATGCTCAAATCCTTCAAGCTAGGCCTCAGCAATACATGAACCAAAAACTTCCAGATGTACAAGCTGGGTTTAGAAAAGGCAGAAGAACCAGAGACAGAATTGCCAACATTCACTGGATCATAGAAAAAGCAACAGAATTCCAGAAAAGCATAAACTTCTGCTTCATTGACTACACTAGCCTTGACTTTGGTGCTAAGTCACTTCAGTCGTGTCTGACTCTTTGTGACCCCATGAACTGTAGCCTGCCAGGCTCCTCTGTCCATGGGATTTTCCTGGAAAAGATATCGGAGTGGGTTACCATTTCTTCCTCCAGGGGATCTTCCCAACTCACAGATCGAACCCACATCTCTTATGTCTCCTGCATTGGCAGGTGGGTTCTTTACTACTAGTGCCACCAGTCTGCTTTTTTTTGACTGTGGGGATCACAACAAATTGTGGAAAATATTTCCCTGGTGGCTCAGACAGTAAAGAATCTGCCCACAATGCAGGAGACCCAGGTTCAATCCCTGGGTCGGGAAGATCCCCTGGAGAAGGGAATGGTGCCCACTCCAGTATTCTTGCCTAGAGAATTCCATGGACAGAGGAGCCTGGTGAGCTATGGTCCATGGGGTCTCAAAGAGTCGGCCACAACTGAGTGACTCACGCACACTTAAGGAGATGGGAATACCAGACCACCTTACTTGTTTCCTGAGAAATCTGTATGCAGGTCAAGAAGCAACAGTTAGAACCCTACATGGAACAAATGACTGGTTCAAAATTGGGAAAGGAGTAAGACAAGGATGTATATCATCACCCTGCTTATTTAACTTATAAATAGAGTGTTAGTCCCTCAGTTGTGTCCGACTCTTTGCAACCCCATGGACTTCAGCCCACCAGGCTCCTGTGTCCATGAGATTTCCAGGCAAGGATACTGAAGTGGGTTGCCATTTCTTTCTCCAGGGTATCTTCCCAACCCAGAAATTGAACCTGAGTCTCCTGCACTGCAGGCAGGTTCTTTACAGACTGAACTACAAGGGAAGCCCATATATAGAGTACATCATGTGAAATGCCAGGCTGGAGGAAGGAGAGTGAAAAAGCTGGCTTAAAAGTCAACATTCAAAAAACTAAGATCATGCCATCTAGTCCCATCACTTCATGGCAAATAGAAGGGGCAAAAGTGGAAACAGGGACAGACTTTATTTTCTTGGGCTCCAAAATCACTGCAGATGGTGACTGCAGCCATGAAATTAGAAGACACTTGCTTCTTGGAAGAAAAGCTATGACAAATCTAGACAGCATGTTAAAAAGCAGAGATATCACTTTGCCAACAAACGTCTGTATAGTCAAAGCTATGGTTTTTCCAGAAGTCATGTATGAATGTGACAGTTGGACCATAAAGGAGGCTGAGTGCCAAAGAACTGACGCTTTTGAACTGTGGTGTTGGAGAAGACTCTTAAGAGTCCCTTGGACTACAGGGAGATCAAACCAGTCCCCTAAGGAAAATCAACCTAAATAGCCACTGGAAGGACTGATGCTGAAGCTGAAGTTCCAATATTTTGGCTACCTGATGTAAAGAGCCGACTCACTGGAACAGACCCTGATGATGGAAAGACTGAAGGCAAAAGGAGAAGAGGATGACAAAGGATGAGATGGTTGGATGGCATCACTGACTCAATGAACATGAATTTGAGCAAACCCTGGGAGACAGTGAAGGACAGGGAAGGCTGGCGTGCTGCAGTCCATGGGGTCACAAAGAGTTGAACATGATTTTGTGACTCAACTATAATGCTAGTGTAATCTACATGTATTAAGCAAGTAGGGGCTTCTCGAATAAAGAAAAAACAATCTTATTTGGTTTTATAAATAATAAAGATGATTTAAAAAGTAAAACATTGAGCTTAAAAAACACAACCGAAACCACCTGTTTTTAAAAGTCACACCAGTCATCTACTTCTAAAAAACCCTTATCAAAGCTATTTCTTCAAACCCAACATTTACTAATTCAACAGATGGGTTTTTAAAAGGAATGTAATTTTACTTTCAACTCACTGATTATATACTCAACTGGCAGCTTTAAAAAAATAATTTTAGAATACATGAAGACTTGAATTAAACCATTCTCAGCATTTTCCCAGGATTATTTGCTAACTGGCTTGTTTTTATTTATATATGAGCTTTTAACATGTCTACCACAGGAAGTACACAGAAATAATCATTTGCAACTATATAACCTATCAAGTAAATGCCCAATGTAACATCATTGCTTTCTCCTTCTCTTATAAGAATCATTACTGTGAATGCGAACGCGCTGGTATACAGAGGATGCTATTTTCATGCTGTCTTTCTTTGTAAATGTCTTCTCTACTGCTCCAGGTTTCCAAAGTAACAACTGTGCGTCTTCTCCTCCAGTTAGCAAAGAATCATCCTGCATATTCCAACAGAAGGACCGGACTGTAGCAGCATGCCCTCCTTGAAGGCTGGTCACATGGACCAATCCTGATGTCATACAGCTCATTATGTGAATAATTCCTGTGTTTGTCCCTCCAACAACAAACAATTTGTCCGTCTTTTCATGATATAGACCACCAATCAAATAGTCCAAAATCCCTTCTTTTATGTTAATTACTTCTCTGACATCTGGAATGTTTAAACATGTAATTGGTTCATCTGTATCCAGATGATTAAGATCCCACCAACAAAATCCCTCATCATGTGTCATGCAGTAAATCTGTTTATAATCTTTCCCAGACCAACCAATAAAGCTTACTGATGAAACTGAGTTACAGGTTGTGACCAGCGCATCGTCTTCATTATCCGCGCTAATATCAAATACATTCACCAGGCCATCAGTTGAACCTGAGACTACCATGTTTGGATTACTGGGATGGAAACGTACTTGAGTGATATCATCACTATGCGTCTCTGAATACGCACCAAGTGGCTCTTTGGTAGTAGACAAGTCCTGGGAATTAATTCTTGCATCCCAAAATACCAACAATGCATCATCGTCAACTTTTTCTGTACCAGCACAAATGACATGATCATTAGAGCTGATATCAAAACTGATAAAAATATTGGAAGGGTAACCCTTGAACAGCTGGACAGGTTTTCCACTGGCCAGTCGAGCGTCCCAACACTTTACAGTGCCATCAGTGCATGAGGAATACACACGGTCATGGGAATTCGCAAACTTGACTCCATTAAGTCCAGGATATCCTCTAAATTCTCGTAGTACATTTAATCTTTCTTTATCATATATTCTGATTGATCCATTAGAACATAAAACAGCAACCAAGCTTCCTTTTTCTGTTTGTACAGTCTTTGATGTGTCTATGCCAAGCAGGTAAGTAGGCTCTTTAGTTTCTGAGGAACGTTTAACAATGTTCAAGTTGGCAAATTGTTCTTCAATCTTCTCCATATTAGAATTGCATCCAAAGGTAGTAAAAAATCTGTAATAAAAACAAAAATTGAAATTAAACCCAAAGCATCTCTACGTTGTAATTAAATCAAGAACATCTCCCTCTGAGAGCTGGCATAAGAAAACAGAAATAAAATCTAATATTTTAATCATTCCCCTACCATGATGTAACTAAAACTCAGCTTCTTCCTTCTAATTCAACCATTTTTATATACTGACTCTACTGCCAGTAAGAGATTATAAAAATGTATGTACATGTACATACATTGCTTAGTAATTACTTTCAGCTCAAACTTAATTATTGGTCCTACTCATGGTCCTCAGCATTAGCCAGGATCTCTACTTTGGGATCATCTTCTCCTGGCCCAGCTACCTTATACAGTTATAGAATCTAACACAGATGTGTTGGCAGAAAAATAGTCCCTTAAAGATGTTCATGCCTTCATCCCAGGAACCTATGAATATGTTAGGTTACATGGCAAAGACAAATTGAGGTAAATGGAATTAAGGTTGCTAATCAGTTGACATTAAAACAGATTATTGAGGATTATCTAGGTGGACCCAAAGTAATCACCAGTGCCCTTAAAAGTAGAAGCAGGCAGAATATGAGAATCAATGGGAGATATTCCTGTGGAAGAAAGGTTCAGAGAGATACATGACTGGTTTGGGCGAGGGAAGCCAATAATTGGGTGGCCTCTAGACAGTGGAAGAGGCAAGGAAATAGTTTCCTTTAGAGCCTCCACAAGAAAGTACAGCTCTGCTAATCCTTAATTTTAGCCCAGTGAGACCCACTTGGAACTTCTGACCTCCAGAGCTATAAAATATGTATGTCATTTCAAGCCACCAATTTTGCAGTAATTTGTTACAGCAGCGATAAAAAAAACTAACAGAGGTACCCAGTAGGAATTGCGGAGATGTGCTTTCTCAGGCAGGAGCAGCTTGCAAATGGTGGAGTTAGAATTTGAACCCAGGCATTCTGGCTTCAGGAACGGTGATCTTCACCACCACACTAGATTGCTTCTCAATGGTAGGTTGCATATAGAACAAGTTACAGGCCAGAAAACTATGCATAAAGTCTAGTGACTTTATCACAAGTTTTTCTATCTTGGTTTCACCAAATGAATATTCTTGCCAGCCTCACAAATTCACATTTTCATTCTTAAGATGAAATGCTTTTTTTTTTCCTGTTGCTGTAGTGATAGCTTTTTAGCTGTCTGTCTTTTCATCTTTACAAGGAGAAATGAATATGAACTCAAGAGTGGTTAGACAGATTAACTGAAATAATGTGTCTGGCATATCATGGTACACATTTAACAAATGTTACATAACAATGACCAGGATTACCATTACCAATAACACTAACACCACACGGTGGAGAATTCAAATCTATCAGAGTGGCTCCAAACAGCACATTTAGACCAATAGGCAAAAAATATTAAAAGCTGGATTGAGGTTCAAAAGAAGAATAAGAATCGTCTCCAACTTTAAATTTTGAATATTTTAAAACTTACAAAAGTTGAAAGAATAGTACAGTGAACACCCACACATATACACACAGGATTTCACCTCCAAGGATCACCAACTTGCTTTCTTCTATCTCTATAAACACAGACACACACATTTTTGATGAGCTATTTGAAAGTGAACTGCAGACAAAATATCATTTCACTTCTAAATACTTTGATACAGAGAACCTCCCCAATCTTCTGTTTTCTTAACACTGAATTTTTTGAAAAGTCCAGCCAGTTGTCTCTTAAAATGTCCTATATTCTAGATTTTTCTAATTGTCTCCTCTTCGAGATTAGATTCCAGTTCAACACGAAGCGAGAGACGCCGGCCCCGGCGGCGCAGACGCGACGCGAGAGACGCCGGCCCCGGCGGCGCAGACGCGACGCGAGAGACGCCGGCCCCGGCGGCGCAGACGCGACGCGAGAGACGCCGGCCCCGGCGGCGCAGACGCGACGCGAGAGACGCCGGCCCCGGCGGCGCAGACGCGACGCGAGAGACGCCGGCCCCGGCGGCGCAGACGCGACGCGAGAGACGCCGGCCCCGGCGGCGCAGACGCGACGCGAGAGACGCCGGCCCCGGCGGCGCAGACGCGACGCGAGAGACGCCGGCCCCGGCGGCGCAGACGCGACGCGAGAGACGCCGGCCCCGGCGGCGCAGACGCGACGCGAGAGACGCCGGCCCCGGCGGCGCAGACGCGACGCGAGAGACGCCGGCCCCGGCGGCGCAGACGCGACGCGAGAGACGCCGGCCCCGGCGGCGCAGACGCGACGCGAGAGACGCCGGCCCCGGCGGCGCAGACGCGACGCGAGAGACGCCGGCCCCGGCGCAACGAACCACGCAAAGAGGTGCGGCCGTGAGGAGCTACCCCACGCCTGAGGCCAGGGCCGGCGGCTGAGAGGAGCTACCCCACGTCCAACAGGCAGTGGCTACGTGGGCGCAGGAGGGCCGAGAGGAGCTACTCCGTGTTCAAGGTCAGGAGGGGCGGCCTTGAGGAGATACCCCTCGTCCAAGGTAAGGTACAGCGGCTGCACTTTGCTGGAGCGGCTGTGAAGAGATTTTCTACGACCAAGGTAAGAGAAACCCAAATAAGATGGTAGGTATTGCTAGGGGGCATCAGAGGGCAGACAAACTGAAATCATAATCACAGGAAACTAGCCGATCTGATCACATGGACCACAGCCCAATGTGGTCCACTGGAGAAGGGAATGGCAAACCACTTCAGTATACTTGCCTTGAGAACCCCATGAACAGTAACAAAGGGCAAAATGATAAGATACTGAATGAGGAATTCCCCAGGTCGGTAGGCCCAGTATGCTACTGGAGCTCAGTGGAGAAATAACTATAGAAGGAATAAAGGGATGGAGCAAAAGCAAAACCAATACCCAGTTGTGGATGTGACCAGTGATAGAAGCAAGGTCCGGTGCTGTAAAGAGCAATATTGCATAGGAACCTGGAATGTTAGGTCCATGAATCAAGGCAAATTGGAAGTGGTCAAACAGGCAACGGCAAGAGTGAATGTCGACATTCTAGGAATCAGTGAATTAAAATGGACTGGAATGGGTGAATTTAACTCGGATGACCATTATATCTACTACTGTGGGCAGGAATCCCTTACAAGAAATGGAGTAGCCATCATGGTCAACAAAAGAGTCCGAAATGCAGTACTTGGAGGAAATCTTAAAAACGACAGAATGATTTCTGTTTGTTTCCAAGGCAAACCATTCAATATTACAGTAATCCAGGCCTATGCCCCAACCAGTAATGCTGAAGAAACTGAAGTTAACCGGTACTATGGAGACCTACAAGACCTTTTAGAACTAACACCCAAAACAGATGTCCTTTTCATTATAGGGGACTGGAATGCAAAAGTAGGAAGTCAAGAAACACCTGGAGTAACAGGCAAATTTGGCCTTGGAGCACTGAATGAAGCAGGGCAAAGGCTAATAGAGTTTTGTCAAGAGAATGCACTGGTCATAGCAAACACCCTCTTCCAACAACACAAGAGAAGACTCTACACATGGACATCACCAGATGGTCAACACCGAAATCAGATTGATTATATTCTTTGCAACCAAAGATGGAGAAGCTGTATACAGTTAGCGAAAACAAGTCCAGGAGCTGACTGTGGCTCAGATCATGAACTCCTTATTGCCAAATTCAGACTTAAATTGAAGAAAGTAGACCATTCAGATATGACCTCAATCAAATCCCTTATGATTATACAGTGGAAGTGAGAAATAGATTTAAGGGACTAGATCTGATTGATAGAGTGTCTGATGAACTCTGGACGGAGGTTCGTGACATTGTACAGGAGACAGGGACCAAGACCATCCCCATGGAAAAGAAATGCAAAAGAGCGAAATGGCTGTCTGAGGAGGCCTTACAAATAGCTGTGAAAAGAAGAGAGGAGAAAAGCAAAGGAGAAAAGGAAAGATATAAGCATCTGAATGCAGAGTTCCAAAGAATAGCAAGGAGAGATAAGAAAGCCTTCCTCAGTGATCAATGCAAAGAAATAGAGGAAAACAACAGAATAGGAAAAACAAGAGATCTCTTCAAGAAAATTAGAGATTCCAAGGGAACATTTCATGCAAAGATGGGCTCGATAAAGGACAGAAATGGTATGGACCTAACAGAAGCAGAAGATATTAAGAGGTGTCAGGAATACACAGAAGAACTGTACAAAAAAGATCTTCACGACCAAGATAGTCACAATAACGTGATCACTGACCTAGAGCCAGACATCTTGGAATGTGAAGTCAAATGGGCCTTAGAAAGCATCACTACGAACAAAGCTAGTGGAGGTGATGGAATTCCAGTTGAGCTGTTTCAAGTCTTGAAAGATGATGCTGTGAAAGTGCTGCACTCAATATGCCAGCAAATATGGAAAACTCAGCAGTGGCCACAGGACTGGAAAAGATCAGTCTTTATTCCAATCCCAAAGAAAGGCAATGCCAAAGAATGCTCAAACTTCTGCACAATTGCACTCATCTCACACGCTAGTAAAGTCGTGCTCAAAATTCTCCAAGCCAGACTTCAGCAGTATGTAAACCGTGAACTCCCAGATGTTCAAGCAGGTTTTAGAAAAGGCAGAGGCACCAGAGATCAAATTGCCAACATCCGCTGGATCACGGAGAAAGCAAGAGAGTTTCAGAAAAACATCTATTTCTGCTTCATTGACTATGCCAAAGCCTTTGACTGTGTCGATCACAATAAACTGTGGAAAATTCTGAAAGAGATGGGAATCCAAGACTACCTGACTTGCCTCTTGAGAAACCTGTATGCAGGTCAGGAAGCAACAGTTAGAACTGGACATGGAACAACAGACTGGTTCCAAATAGGAAAAGGTGTACGTCAAGGTTGTATATTGTCACCTTGCTTATTTAATTTATATGCAGAGTACATCATGAGGAACGCTGGGCTGGAAGAAGCACAAGCTGGAATCAAGATTGGTGGGAGAAATATCAATAACCTCAGATATGCAGATGACACTACCCTTATGGCAGAAAGTGAAGAGGAACTCAAAAGCCTCTTGATGAAAGTGAAAGAGGAGAGTGAAAAGGTTGGCCTGAAGCTCAACATTCAGAAAACAAAGATCATGGCATCTGGTCCCATCACTTCATGGGAAATAGATGGAAAAACAGTGGAAACAGTGTCAGACTTTATTTTTTTGGGCTCCAAAATCACTGCAGATGCTGATTGCAGCCATGAAATTAAAAGACGCTTACTCCTTGGAAGGAAAGTTATGACCAACCTTGATAGTTTATTAAAAAGCAGAGATATTAGTTTGCCAACCAAGGTCCGTCTAGTCAAGGCAATGGTTTTTCCCGTGGTCATGTATGGATGTGAGAGTTGGACTGTGAAGAAAGCTGATCGCCAAAGAATGGATGCTTTTGAACTGTGGTGTTGGAGAAGACTCTTGAGAGTCCCTTATACTGCAAGGAGATCCAACCAGTCCATTCTAAAGGAGATCAATCCTGGATGTTCATTGGAGGGACTGATGCTGAGGCTGAAACTGCAATAGTTTGGCCACCTCATGCGGCGAGTTGACTCACTGGAAAAGACTCTGATGCTGGGAAAGGTTGGGGGCGGGAGGAGAAGGGGACGACAGAGAATGAGATGGCTGGATGGCATCACCGACTCTGTGGACATGAGTTTGAGTGTACTCCGGGAGTTGGTGATGGACAGGGAGGCCTGGCGTGCTGTGATTCATGGGGTCGCGGAGAGTCGGACACGACTGAGCGACTGAACTGAACTGAACTGAACTGATCAGGGATACAATTTATGTGATGCTGTGGACTTCTTATTGCATCACATCATAGAGGCTCATAATAACAACTTTGATCACTTTCTTAAGTTCTTGGTGCTCAGACTGTCTCTGACTGGACCACTGAGAAACTGCGTAGGCCAGCTTCTGTGCGCTTTTGATATGTCATTATCACAATTAGTCTGTAAGTCCCTACACGGAACAACTCTGTATAAGAATAAGCGAAGTTTGAAAATAGTGAGCTTCCTTTAAGTATTCAGAGACTAAACAGCGTAACTGTTTACCTTCACAGCATAACTGTTGGTTCTATAACCAGATAGGTTAAATGGCCTTCTCTCCTTGAACACGTCATGCTTCTGTCTCAGGACTGTGGCAGTAGCTGCTTCTCTGTTTGGAATACTATCTGTACATTTTTGGTGTGAGTAACTCCTGCCTGTTATTCAGGTCTCAATACGTTACCTCCCCAGAAAGAACTTCCCTGATCAACCAACCTAAAGCGGCCGGTCACTCCCTATCATATTGCCCATTTTGTTAAATAAAAAATTAAAAATGCTTTAATTATGAACTATTTCAAATGTACAAAGAAGTGTAGAAAACAGGAAACATACTCAAATACTGTATGTATACTACCTAGATTTAACAGATGTTAACATTTTGCCATATTTGCCTCAGTATTCTATTTAAAGAAATGAAACGATAGATACAACTTCTATGATTAAGAAATTCTAAAAATGGCATCACATTTATATGTATCTTTGCTACAATTTGCTCTTTTCACTCAATATTTTTGAAAAACTTGATTTTACCTGACTTTCTTTCTTTTTTGTTATCAATATGGTTGTTGAATAAATGAATGAATAATTGATTCAGCTTTCATGCATAAAGAGCTGAAGAGCTCCAGGAGAAGCAGAATAAACCTAAAATGATATGTCATATGTCTGTATGTTTGCAGGAAGAGCTCTGCTTATGGAAATTAGTAACATAATGGCATTCTTTAGCAGTACTTTAAATAAAGCACAAAAAGGAAATATAAAGACTTTATATTTGTGAAAGAAACATTCTTTAACATAAATTTTTTTTTTTTTTACTACAAGCTATTCAAATATGTCCTAAAATGTGTGTTCACTTAAGAGTATACTGCCTACACACTTTAAGGAAAAAATCCTTTTTAATTCCAGATAAAAAACAACTACCCATTCTTGAAATAATCAAAGTGTTAATAAGAGTACAAAAGAAACAATTCTTTGCTACTGTTTCATATTGATCTCTGTCTATGAAATATCAGATTGATGAGAATTTTAAACAATAAGAAAGTTTAATGTGACTTTTACGTTAAGAGTAAGTTACAGGACTATGGCTGTGCACTGCTACCCCCAAGCAATATAGCAGTGCTGTACTTCTCCCCCAACAGTGCTGCCCAGAGTCTGCTCCACATTGGAACAGTCCCCTGCAAGGCTTTAATCCAAAGGATTCTGGGATCGATGATGCAGGCAGAGTGGGCCCCAGATGGAATGCTACAGCAAACCAACATTTTAAGATAGCAGTAATGGTAACAATCTCACTAGTGTTCCACCTGACACACTGTTTAAATGCAGTACAGTGCTTCAAAAAAAGAAAGATATTAGAAGACAGGTAGATCCCACAACACTCTCAATATTACAGAGTTTATATTCATTCATCCACAGATACAAATAGTAAAATACTACTTTAATATCCTTGGGAAAAGAGGAAAACCTCTGACTTATGCTTTAACACATTAATATGCATATGCAAATGAGCCATATTGGAAATATAACTTACAAGGTTACACAGTTAATCTTAATTTTACATACTAATGAATCATTGTAAAATGATAAATAAACCTTTTTACTTCTATGTATGCCCTTATCTGAGGTTTTATTTTTTTTTTGGCATGATCCTCTTCCCCATTCCTCAAGATAAGCCATAGTCTCTCTTTTCTTCTCACTCAGTAACCTCATTGAAATTCAAGTTTTCAAGTGCCACCTACATGCCAATGAGCTCATCTATTTACAAGTCCATATTTCCAAGTGTCAACTAGCCATCTCTCCTTGAATCCCACTACAACTCCAAATTAAACTGATTATTTATGCTTCCCCTCCATGAAACAGTCTCCTTAAAAATAAAACCAAATTATGCTTTTCGATGTTCTCCATGTTGGTCGATGGTATTGGCACCATGACAACACTCTCATCTACTCAGTTACCTAAGCCAGAATCTCTGGGGAATATCCAATTCTCCTACTCAGGCTCTCATCCAATCCCTTGTCAAATCTTTTGCTGCAGGCTACTAACTGAAGTATAATGTTCAATCTATTTCTGGAGATCAAAACAATATTGACAACTTCATATGGTTCAACCTAACAAAAATGTATATAAAGAGAACAAATAAGATTAACCATAATTTTAATATTTTCTCTATTTGTTTCTGTTAGACACATTAAAGAAGGTAAGTTAGCATTTTAGATCTCAACAGGCTAGTGAGAGCTGAGGACATCCTTCTTATACTAAGGCACACCCACAAATGGAAAAGAAGAGAAAAGAACACTGAAGCAAAGAATAGGGAGGAGAAAAGAAGAGAATGAAGATAAGCCCAAAGAGAACAGAACAGAAAAGAGAAGGGAATGCAGTTACTGCCACTACCTCTTAAATCACACTGCACTTTGTACTTTCCCAATACTGAGATGAGACAAGGAGGAAAAGTCCAGATAAAGGAAGTTCAGTAGACTCAAGCTATGTTGGCTAAAAAGTTTTCATTAGGCCATCTTGAAACACATCAGATGGAAAATGCTCATTAATCTCTAATCTGAGGAACAGTCCTTAGATAATTGAGAGCTGATTTACTTGATAACAACATCCCTAAACATTAAGTATTTCTTCTGGGGCTTTTGCCTTAGTAAGATTTAAGTTATCTTTATCAATCAAAATGTTCTTTTACTTCCTATTAAAATAAACCCAATAAAGTGCTATTTCTATATATAAAGTACATTCTAAATACATCTAACTGCAACTAGGCATTCCTCTTATTCTTGAATTGACCAAATTTGAATATGAAATCTGAAGGACAGCCTAGCTAGCTTAAATAATTCCATAATGGAAGTGAAAGTCGCTCAGTTGTGTCCAACTCTGTGCAATCCCATGGACTATACAGTCCATGGAATTCTACAGGCCAGAATACTGGAGTTGATAGCCTTTCTCTTCTCCAGGAGATCTTCCCAACCCAGGGATCAAACCCAGGTCTCCTGCATCGCAGGCGTATTCTTTACCAGCTGAGCCACAAGGGAAGCCGATAATAGAAGAGGAAGTAGCTTTCTTTCCCTTTTAAACAAGATGAAAAAAAGTATTAAAAGAAAACACACATTTTATACCTATTTAGAAACTTTTGATTACAAAAGGCACTCTACTAAAAGTCTTTGGCCGTGTATTATTGTGTAGGAAGTCAGAAATGAGCAGTATGTTTAGAAATAGATGCATTTCTATCTTTCCGGTATGAATGTTCATCATACTTGAAAGATTTGACAACATAAGCAACAAATACTATTACATTTTCCTACTAAAGAATAATAGTTGTATTTAAACTATATGTTGGATAAAGGACTAGTTTTCTTTTGAAACAATTTATCAGACTTGGGTCAGAAAATGGAATTCCCCACAGCTGATACTTAATATTGCCCATTGACCACAAGGAACTCTGATGATGGTAAAATGCAGAGATTCAGCTAATGTCCTAAATGTAGGGAGAAGCTAAATGAGAAAAGTCATTCAGGGATGGTCTTTAACAACAAATAATCCACATTAATAATGTAACTACAATAACACTAAAACAACTAGCAAGGTGGGCTAGGACGATAGAGGCTTGCAGAGAAGAAAACAATCATAATTGGAGTTCAACAAATGCTAGACTGTGTGCTGGAAACTTACATCTAGTATTTTTTTTTTAAATCTTAATCATTTAACCCTATGAGACAGGCATTATTATCAACATTTTACAGAAGAAACTGAAGCTCAGAAAAACTGAGTAACTTGCCAATGCTCTTACAGGTAGTAAGGGGAAAATACAGGGGGAGTTTGATCTGAAACCAAAACTGTAACTTCAGAACCTGTGAACCTGCGTTCATTTCAATTCTATGCTATTCTTCTTCTGTGTAAGTACTAAAATATTAGTGTTGACTTTAATTAAAGAATATGCCTATTAGGCTTTGAGAGGAGGAATTACACATCAGTTTTACATATAAGCAGAGGAGAAGAAAAGGGAGCAGGATTATTGCAAAAACACACACCAATATGGAAAAAAGCTATAGTAAGTAACCATCACTTTTTATTTTTTGGGGTCCCATTTTTTAATCACGAAGTTTGTATGGACTAGAGAATAGTAAAAGAACCCTTATGCAACCTGTTATCCACCACAAACAATCACACTCCTCAAAAATTATTAAGGGCAGAGGGGCCATTTATATATCATATTTTATTTGAAGGGCAATTAGGAAAGTCTAGAGGCCATCACTTCATGGGAAATAGATGGGGTAACAGTGGAAACAGTGTGAGACTTTATTTTTTTGGGCTCCAAAATCACTGCGGATGCTGATTGCAGCCATGAAATTAAAAGACTCCTTGGAAGGAAAGTTATGACCAACCTTGATAGTATATTAAAAAGCAGAGACATTACTTTGCCAACAAAGGTCCGTCTAGCCAAGGCTATGGTTTTTCCCGTGGTCATGTATGGATGTGAGAGTTGGACTGTGAAGAAAGCTGAGCGTCGAAGAATTGATGCTTTTGAACTGTGGTGCTGGAGAAGACTCTTGAGAGTCCCTTGGACTGCAAGGAGATCCAACCAGTCCATTCTGAAGGAGATCGATCCTGGGTGTTCATTGGAAGGACTGATGCTAAAGCTGAAACTGCAATACTTTGGCCACCTCATGCGACGAGTTGACTCACTGGAAAAGACTCTGATGCTGGGAAGGATTGGGGGCAGGAGGAGAAGGGGACAACAGAGAATGAGATGGCTGGATGGCATCACCGACTCAATGGACATGAGTTTGAGTGAACTCCGGGATTTGGTGATGGACAGGGAGGCCTGGGGTGCTGTGATTCATGGGGTCGCAGAGTCGGACACGACTGAGCGACTGAACTGAACTGAACTGAGAGGCCATCTAGTATGAGGGAAACCCTCCAACCACCCCTCTTCCCTCTCCATGTGGCATCAACACGGTTTCGGGGTTGACCATAGGCCCAGAATTGAATTCTGATTAACCTAATCATAGCAATGCCATTCCTTTTAACCTGTAACTGGTAAAGAAATCCTATATTTTTGCCAATTCACACATGTATCCCCCTCTCAACTAAAATCTGTTCACATGTGAAAGACAAATTCTAAAGTGCACCCAATCCAACCAATGGAAAGAACTTTTATTTTATGTTTATGAGATTCAGTATTTCCTGACTATTTAAGTCAATTTGCAGTAGAGTTTTTGTTAATGCAGTCAGAACCACCCAAACTAATTAGAGATAAAGTCTTGGGTTTTATTACCAAGTTCTGACTTAATGTAAAAGGCTTCCAAAAGAAAGATTTAGGAAACATATTTTAAAAAGTCAAATTTCATTCATTTTAAAGACAGGGATTTTGATCATTTGTTCCCTTTAGAACATTCTATCCTCTCCCTTTCCTACCTTTTCACCTGTTTTTTTTTTTCCCCAAAAAAATAAAAGGGAAAAAATAGGATACAAAAAGGAATTGTCAGAAGACTATAAAAATCTATGCCAAGTAATACTGGTAGGATTCTTGATTCTAAAGACATCAACAACAACAAAAAATGAACCACTGAAATGATACAATATTTTAAAACTTAATATAAAACTCTATCTGCTAAGTTTCTGTGTATTTTTAATCTATTTTTGAATATTTAAAATAGCCCCATAGTTCAAATTTCAAAAAGTTCCAAAACTAACGTCTTTCCAGAACATTTCTGTCCTTAAGCCCCTTTCCTCTCGCAGGAGGTCTCAAATATTATGTTTCTTATGAATACTTTCAGAGATTATCAATTTCGAAATAATGCAGTGAATTATTCCCAGTGTGTCAATAGTCTGTCAATGTGGTACAATAAAAAAGCAATATGTTTAAGAATAAAACATCCTAAGTCTTTGTTTACCATAAACTAGCAAAGTCATCATTGTACAAATTAACCTAACCTCTGCAAGCCTCAGTTTCTTCATCTTTAAAATGTGGATAGAAATGGATATACTTGATATTGAGTGCCTTTTATAGCCAAGTAAAATGCTAAATGATGGAGATTCAGATGAGAAACACACTTGCTGTCTTCAAAAGTTTGGGAGAAAGACCAGGAAACAATTACAATATACGGTGATGATACAAGGACATGAGAAATCACAGAACACAGAAGGAACACATAATTCTTGGTATAAAAAAAAAAAAGCAAATATTGATTTCCTTTCTAATAAATTTTCATTTGATTTTCCTTATTTCATTTCACATTCACGTTTTTAAAACTATCATTGTACAGCTTTAAAAAAAATAAAGCAGTCTGTTACTTTTATATTAAAACTATTCTTTAAAAAATGAATCAATACGCAAAATTTCATGAACACAAATATCAAACCAATAATTCTCAATTCTGAACAAACCACTGACATATCAAATTGAGTGAATGCTTTTTAAGATTTTTTCATTTCATAATGAAAAATACATTTCTAAACAGCAAATGGACTTCATTATGTTTTAGAAGAAAATATACTTTCACTGAAGTGAAACTCAAGTTCTCAGTCAACTTCTCCAAGATTCTTTAAGTTAGGTACCAGTTCAGTTCAGTTCAGTTGAGAGGCTTATTATCTATCCCATTAAAAATACCCTTTGATCTCCTTGGAAAAATGGCCTGAATCTAGGTCTCAGACAGGGAAACTAGAAGATGAACCTAAAGCAACAAATAGTGCCCAAAAGCAAAGAAGTGATTAAAAAAAAAAAAAAGACACAAGAGCTATGATCTCCCACTGGTCACTCTAGACCAATTTGAGCAACAAAATAACACTGGGTTATAACCTAAAGAATAAGATCAAAAAGAATAAATAGCCATGAATCCATATTGATAAAAATAAATGACTCTCCTCTCCTGGAGTACAGGCTGGACTTAATTACTTGCTTCCAAAGAACAGAGTAAGGAAAGAGTAAAAAGAGACTTTATCTAGAGAAAACCAGAAGATAACACCTTGAAAAACCAATCAAGGTTAACATCACTGGCAGTAAATTATGTTGATGTCACTTGCCCCCTGATGTGATGTGATGAGAAAGATTTTACTTCTGTGACATTCTTCTCAAAACTTCACATGTGTCTGAGTGCTAAGTCACTTCAGTTATGTCCGACTCTTTGCAACCCTATGGACTGTAGCCCACCAGTTTTCTCTGTCCATGGGATTCTCCAGGCAAGAATACTGGGGTAGGTTGCCATGACCTCCTTCAGGAGATCTTCCCAACCCTGGGGTCAAACCTGTGTCTCCTGCAGCTCCTGCACCGCAGGCAGATTCTTCTTCTTTTTTAAAAAATTGATTTATTTTAATTGGAGGCTAATTGCTTCACAATACTGTAGTGGTTTTGCCATACACTGACATGCAGGCAGATTCTCTACCCCAAAATTCATAACCCCAGCCTATTCTTGAGAAAACATCAAACTCAACTGAGGGACAACCTACAAATATGTGGCTAGTACTCTTCAAGTTTCCAAAGTCATGAAAAAGAAGGAAGGTCTGAGAGATTGGTGGTATTCTTGATTAGATTCTTAACCAAAAAAAGAATATCAGTGGGAAAACCGGTTAAATCCAGATAAACTCTGTACTTTAGTCAATAGTATTATACCAGTGTTAATTCTGGTTTTGACAAATGTATCATGGCTATGTGAAGGGTACAGAAGGGTGAAGGAGGGCTGCCTACTATATTTCTAAGGTCTCCACACTGAGTTTGGGACATGAGAAACAGCCCACAGGAATAGATATACCTGGGATTTGGTATAGGACACTCATGGGATCCCAGAAGGGAAAAGAGTCCAGGTCCCCCAGCAAAGATTGCCTCAGCCCTAGCCTATGATGACTTTTTGCCAGTAGTAGTGAAGCAATGGAGAAGGCGGTAGCACCCCACTCCAGTACTCTTGCCTGGGAAATCTCATGGATGGAGGAGTCTGGGGCTGCAGTCCATGGGGTCACTAGGAGTTGGACATGACTGAGCGACTTCACTTTCACTTTCCACTTTCATGCATTGGAGAAGGAAATGGCAACCCACTCCAGTGTTCTTGCCTGGAGAATCCCAGGGATGGGGGAGCCTGGTGGGCTGCCGTCTATGGGGTTGCACAGAGTCAGACACGACTGACGTGACTGAGCAGCAGCAGCAGCAGTAGTGAAGCAATGGTTGTATTTGGGTCAGGTGATCAAAAGGTGATGCCTTCTTCACCTTCTCTTCACCCACCTGCTGGCTGGATGCAGAGGATGCCAAGGCCCTAAAGAATGGTTGAGTCAAGCTTCCCTGGTGGTGCAGTGGATAGGAATTCACTTACCCGTGCAGGAATCACAGGTTCGATCCCTGGTCCAGGAAGATCCCACAAGCCACAGAGCAACTAAGCCTGAGTGCCACAACTACTGAAGCCGAACACTGAGAGTCTGTGCTCTGCAACAAGAGATGCCACTGCAATGAGAAACCCGAGCACTGCAAGGAAGACTCAGTGGGACCAAAAAAAAAATGGCTGAGTCATAAAATGAAAGGAGTCTGATTCTGCCGATCACCACATGAAAGGCTAACTGCAGAACAGAAAAACCTACATCTGACTGCGTCAGTTTATCAGCAAGGGAGATGCCACCTGAAAGATGCAGTTTAAAAAACTCCACAGCATAATGACTCCAACTTTTTAGTATCACTCATCTTTTCTTCGGGTTAACTCAAAGGGAATTTGCAAAGGAATTCATAGTAAAGAAACACCTAAATTCTAGCTATTTCTTTCATTTTATGTTTTTGTTAATTAAACCCAAGTTAAATGCAATACTATTCAGAGAAAATATATACCAATAAATATTATATAAAATAATTTCTATTCATGCATGCTTCTGTTCAATTTACCTGTATATATACAAGAAAGGTCTTGGAATAATGTTCATAAAATGTATGTCAAGTATCTGGAGTGTGTGTGTGTTTGTATGTATCTGTGTACAGAGGGAATATGTTGCCTTCTTTTCAGTACGTTTTCTATATTGCTTAAATTTTTAACAATGATGATATAATCCAATAAGTACTATTATGTTCATTAAACTGATAAGAAAAGCACAGCTAACATGCAGCTAACCTAGAGGGTGGGATGGGGTGGGAGGTGGGAGGGAGGTTCTGAAAAAGCTGGCTTCTGAACTCAAGTATTCTTGTTCCAGAGCCCATACATAAAATTAACTCCTATACTATACTGTGTCTATCATAAGCACTTAGCATATTTTTTAGAAATAGGTGTAGGCTATGTTGCTACTGGTGCTGCTAAGTCGCTTCAGTTGTGACCAACTCTGTGCAACCCCACAGACGGCAGCCCACCAGGCTCCTTGGTTCACAGGATTCCCTAGGCAAGAATATTGGACTGGGTTGCCATTTCCTTCTCCGTAGGCTATGTTATCTGTATAATAAGCATCAGTTCAGTTCAGTTCAGTTCAGTCGTTTAGTCGTGTCCGACTCTTTGCGACCCCATGAATCACAGCACGCCAGGCCTCCCTGTCCATCACCAACTCCCAGAGTTCACTCAAACTCATGTTCATCGAGTCGGTGATGCCATCCAGCCATCTCATTCTCTGTCGTCCCCTTCTCCTCTTGCCCCCAATCCTTCCCAGCATCAGAGTCTTTTCCAGTGAGTCAACTCTTCGCATGAGGTGGCCAAAGTATTGGAGTTTCAGCTTTAGCATTACCACCCTTATGGCAGAGAGTGAAGAGGAACTAAAAAGCCTCTTGATGAAAGTGAAAGAGGAGAGTGAAAAGGTTGGCTTGAAGCTCAACATTCTGAAAACAAAGCTCATGGCATCTGGTCCCATCACTTCATGGGAAATAGATGGGGAAACAGTGGAAACAGTGTCAGACTTTATTTTTGGGGGCTCCAAAATCACTGCGGATGCTGATTGCAGCCATGAAATTAAAAGACACTTACTCCTTGGAAGGAAAGTTATGACCAACCTAGATAGCATATTAAAAAGCAGAGACGTTACTTTGCCAACAAAGGTCCGTCTAGTCAAGGCTATGGTTTTTCCCGTGGTCATGTATGGATGTGAGAGTTGGACTGTGAAGAAAGCTGAGTGCTGAAGAATTGATGCTTTTGAACTGTGGTGCTGGAGAAGACTCTTGAGAGTCCCTTGGACTGCAAGGAGATCCAACCAGTCCATTCTAAAGGAGATCGATCCTGGGTAGACTTATTTTTTAAGGGAAGGGGTGTTAGCAGAGACTTTGGAAGAAGTGCTGATATCTCATGACATGTGCTACTGGCAAGGTCGATGGCAAACGGGAAAAATCTAATGGTAGTTACAAAAGTTCTATACTGAGCGTTAAAGAACAGCCACTCATATGCATTACCACTATGTCCTAGAGAACATCTTGGGATAAAAAGCAAGAACTGGTTTAATGTCAGCTGAACGTTTCTCAGAAAACTTTTATATAACAAATATAGAGAAATTTGTATGTATGTTTTAAACTAACAGAGAACTGGCTTTAAAACAATTTATCAAGAAACCACTTGTTTTATTTTTTAAATTTTTTAAAATTTATTTTCAATTGAAAGCTAATTGCTTTACAATACTGGCTTCTGCCACATGTCAACATGAATCAGCCATAGATATACATAAGTCCCCTCCCTCTTGAACCCCCCTCCTACCTCCCACCCCATCCAACCCTCTAGGCTGTCAAAGAACCATTTGTTTTAAATTGGGCAGAAGTGCTACATATTTAATGGAAGGTATGCTAAACTGACATCTGCTACAATTTCAGTGTAATTTCAAATATCATACTCATTAATGACTGAGACTTAATGTCTTTGTAAATTAATGCTGCTTAGTGAGACTGAATATGCTATTCTTACTCACATGAATGTTCAAGATACTGGTTGCAGCAACATATGGTACTTCATGCATTAAATACACTAAAATTCTTAGGGAGAGCACAGTTTTTAAAGTGCAGGAATTTGTTACCAAGGGAAAGGGGGTAGTGGGTAGGGAGGAATGACACACATACACTCTCTCAAGCACTATGAGATTATCCTTCAGCTTCCAGATATAACATTCAGAGTATCTTTTAAAAACCAGACACTTTCCTCAGTAACATCTTGAGGTGTCCAGCTTCTCAAGTAAATCCTCCACCCCAAATCCATCCTTTATAGTAAGTCTATGAACACCCAGCTTCTTTCAACAAGAACAATAAATTGCCTTTGCCTTTCCAGAACAACCAGCTGGAGAACCAGAGAGGAACCAAACTTCCGCAATCACTTGGAACAGACAGTAGCAATGTGGAAGAGATCACATCTTGAATTGGTACTCTTATGTTTACTACTTCTTTTCATAATTTTAAAAATTAATTAAACGTTCTCTTTAATAACTGCGAAAAGACAAAGGAAGATAGGAGGGAGAACAAAAAGAATCATGGCTTATAATGGAATGATGTTAACATCAAAGAACCAGTCATTTGAATACTGTTACAGTTAGAAACTGATAAGCAATATCATTAAATCCTTATTCAGTAATTCAGAAATAATTCTTGAATGGCTGACATGACAGGCCTAAAACACAATGGATTTAGCAAAGAACACAGGCAAAGTCCCTGCTTTCAAAAGAGGGTGGTGAGGAGACAGACAGATATATAGATGGTTATAATGGAAACCGTGCGTGCGACTCTGTGAGACCCTGGGGACTATAGCCTGCCAGGCTCTCCTGTCCATGGGATTTTCCAGGCAAGAATATTGGAGTGGGTTGCCATTTCCTTCTCCAGGGGATCTTCCCAACCCAGGTATGGAACCCATGTCTCTTATGTCTCCTGCATTGGCAGGTAGGTTCTTTACCACTAGTGCCATCTGAAAAGTCCTAATGGAAACAGTGATAAGTATTATAAAAAATAATGTGTAAGTCAAGACATGAGACAGGAAGAGCCTTTTACTTATTTTATTTTAGATTTTTTTTTTTTTTGATGTGGATGATTTTTTAAGTCTTTATTGAACTTGTTACAGTATTGCTTCTGTTTTACATTTTGTTTTTTTGGCCACATGGCATGTGGGATCTTAGCTTCCTGCCCAGGGATGGAACCTGAACCCCTTGCCTTAGAAGGTGAAGTCCTAACTCCTGGACTGTCAGGGGAGTCCCAGGGATAGCTTTTTAGATTTGGTCATTAGAGGCAAGCTTCTCTCATGAAGTGACATTTGAGCCAAGATCAGAATAAAATTCGGAAGCAAAGTATTGGACCATGTGAGGCAAGAGCCTCCTGGGCAAAGAAAAACAGCAGGTGGGCCGGAGCAGCTAAAGCTGCGTCAGGGAAAGAAAGCGGCACAGGAATTACGGTTGAAGAGGTAGCTGGAGTCAGAGAAGAGCTCTGCAGGCCACGGTAAGGACTTCAGCTTTTACTCTCAGGTAAGGACGCAAGCCACTGCAGGTTGACAGCAGGTGAGAAACGTTTGTGACCGATTCCTTGGCTGGCTCAGCCTGGAGAGCACACCTTTGGGTAAGAATGAGGCAGTGAAAAGCCTTGTTGCACAACTGTGGACAAGAGATATGAAAACAGGGAGAAGTGGCTGGATTGTGGCTGTAATTACGAAAGAGGAATAAACAGAATTTTCTCATCAGACTTCAAGAAGAGTATGAGAAGTGTCAAAGATGACTCTTAGGTTTCTGGCCTCAGGGACAAGGAGAATAGACCGTTAGCATGTTACTTTCAGGATAATTATAAGCATTTAGGACAATTACAAGATGATTAATTAGATAATTAATCATACAATTGTTTAAATAGTCTTTATAAACTGTGGAGCCTATGTGCATGCTAAGTTGCTTCAGTAGTGTCCGACTCTTTGTGACCCTAGGGACTGTAGCCCGCCAGGCTCCTCTGTCCATGGGATTCTCCAGGCAAGAATACTGGAGTACGTTGCCATGCCCTCCACCAGGGGATCTTCCTGACCCAGGGAAATCTGCATCTCTTATGTTTCCTACATTCGCAGGCAGGTCCTTTACCACTGCTCCACCTGGGAAGCTCATAAACTGTGGTATTGATATATTAATATAACAGAATTATACACAGCAAAGAAACCAGAAAGCCACAAACCACCAGTACATGCAACAAGGTGGATAGACCTCAGAACTGTTTAGTGATAGAAGCCTGGCACAACAGGGTGCTACAGGATTTCCCTGATACAAAGTTTAAGAACAGAAAAAACGAATCTGTAACGGTAGCAGCTGGAATGCTGCTTATCTTTTGGTGGGATCCAAACTGAGAAAGAGCAAGACGGCTTTTGAGAGGTGATTATACACAGATGTGTACAAATTTGAAAAAACAAGCCATCCTGGAGCAGAATGACCTTCGGCCTCCATCAAGATTCTCATTCTGAGTAAAAAGGAACAAGTCTACTGCTGGAGGAGGAAGGCTGAGGTGAGAAATCCCCTATCTGGCTCAGCATAGCAGTGCCTGCCTAAAGTTAAGAGTGGAGGAGGAACAATGAGGAAAGCCCTCCAGCATCCCAACACTGCAGGCTCAGTCCCTAAGTCGTGTTTGACTCTTTGCAACCCCATGGACTGTAGCCTACCAGGCTCCTATGTCCATAGCATTTTTCAGGCAAGAATACTGGAGTGGATTGTCATACCCTCCTTCAGGGGATCTTTCCACCCTAGGGATTGAACCTGCATCTCCTGCCTTGGCAGGCAGATTCTTTACCACTGAACCACCTGCGAAATCCCATGGACAGAGAAGCCTAGTGAGCTACAGTTAATGGGGTTGCAAAAGAGTTGGATAAGACTGAGCGACTAAACAACAACAACATACTAACTTACAAACCAACACTGCAGTGGCTTATTAATATCAGATAAAGGAGAGGTCTGAACAAGGACTATTAATTCACTTAAAATTGTCATAAACCTAAATGTGAGGGCAAGGACTACAAAACTTCTAGGAAAGAAGTAGGGAAGTTATGACCCTGGGTTAGGTGAAGATTTCTTAGTATACAAAAGCACAAACCAGCAAAGAAAAGCTTGACTTAATTAAAATTTAAAACTTTTGCTTTCTGAAAATTCGTTAAGAAAATAAAATGTCAATCTAAAAGAAGTGAAGCTCAAGTTACCAGCAATCAAGTTTACTTGGGAACAGTAGAGGAACTGCAATTCGGGACACCAAGCTGTAACAAATTACAGACAAGCCTGTTAAGATTTAGGGTGGGTTGCTTTTATGAACAAAGTGTGCAAATGGGGATAGTCCAGCTGGGAGACATGCAGAGAGTTCACTGGCTCGAAGATGGAAAGAAAGTTTTGGAGGATGCTCATTGGTCACAGGTTAAGCTTCAATACATCTGTAAATCAGATAATCCTTTATACAGCTCTATACAGTCAGCAAAAACAAGACCAGGAGCTGACTGTTGCTCAGATCGTGAACTCCTTATTGCAAAATTCAGACTTATATTGAAGAAAGTAGGGAAAACCACTAGATCATTCAGGTATGACCTAAATCAAATCCCTTACGACTATATAGTGGAAGTGACAAACAGATTCAAGGGATTAGATCTGATAGACAGAGTGCCTGAAGATCTATGGACAGAGGTTCGTGACCCTACAGGAGGCAGTGATCAAGGCCATTCCCAAGAAAAAGAAATGCAAAAAAGGCAAAATGGTTGTCTGAGGAGACCTTACAAATAGCTGAGAAAAGAAGAGAAGCTAAAGGCAAAGGAGAAAAGGAAAGACATACCCATTTGAATGCAGAGTTCCAAAGAATGGAAAGGAGATATAAGAAAGCCTTCCTTAGTGATCAATGCAAAGAAACAGAGGAAAACAATAGAATGGGGAAGTCTAGAGATCTCTTCAAGAAAATTAGAGATACCAAGGGAAAATTTCATGCAAAGACGGGCACAATAAAGGGCAGAAATAGTATGCATCTAACAGATGCAGAACGTACCAAGAAGAGGCGACAATAATACGCAGAAGTATAGAAAAACGATCTTCATGACCCAGATAACCACGATGGTGTGATCACTCACTTAGAGCCAGACATCCTGGAATGTGAAGTCAAGTGGGCCTTAGGAAGCATCACTATGAACAAAGCTAGTGGAGGTGATGGAATTCCAGGTGAGCTATTTCAAATCCTAGAAGATGATGCTGTCAAAGTGCTGCACTCAGTATGCCAGCAAATTGGGAAAACTCAGTAGTGGCCACAGGACTGGAAAAGGTCAGTTTTCATTCCAATCCCAAAGAAAGGCAATGTCAAAAAATGCTCAAACTAACCACACAATTGCACTGCTCTCACACGCTAGCAAAGGAATGCTCAAAATTCTCCATGCCAGGCTTTAACAGAAAGTGAACCGTGAACTTCCAAGCCAAAAGCCAAAGCCTTTGACTGTGTGGATCACAACAAACTGTGGAAAATTCTTAAAGAGATGAGAATACTAGACCACCTGACCTGCCTCCTGAGAAATCTGTATGCAGATCAAAAGCAGCAGTTAAAACTGGATATGGAACAGACTGGTTCCAAATAGGAAAAGAAGTATGTCAAGGCTGTATACTGTCACTCTGCTTATTTAACTTATATGCAGAGTAGTACATCATGCGAAATGCTGGGCTGGATTAAGCACAAGCTGGAATCAAGATTGCCGGAGGAAACATCAATAACCTCAGATATGCAGATGACACCATCTTAATGGCAGAAAGCAAAGAAGAACTAAAGAGCCTCTTGATGAAGGTGAAAGAGGAGTGAAAAAACTGGCTTAAAACTCAACAGTAAGAAAACTAAGATCATGACATCCGGTCCCATCACTTCATGGCAAATAGGGAAACAATGGAAACAGTGACAGACTTTATATTTGGGGCTCTAAGATCACCGCAGATGGTGACTGAAGCCATGAAATTAAAAGACACTTGCTCCTTAGAAGAAAAGCTAGCTAGACAGTATATTAAAAAGCAGAAACATTACTTTGCCAACAAAGGTCCGTCTAGTCAAAGCTATAGTTTTTCAAGTAGTCATGTATGGTTTTAAGAGTTGGACTATAAAGAAAGCTGAGCTCCGAAGAATTGATGCTTTTGAACTGTGGTGTTAGAGAAGACTCTTGAGAGTCCCTTGGACTGCAAGAGATCCAACCAGTCAATCCTAAAGGAAATCAGTCCTGAATATTCACTGGAAGAACTGACGCTGAAGCTGAAGCTCCAATACTCTGGCCTCCTGATGTGAAGAACTGACTCATTGGAAAAGACCCTGATACTGCGAAAGATTGAAGGCAGGAGAAGGGGACGACAGAGGATGAAATGGTTGGATGGCATCACCGACTCGATGGACATGGGTTTGAGCAAGCTCCGGGAGTTGGTGATGGACAGGGAGGCCTGGCGTGCTGCAGTCTTTGGGGTTGCAAAGAGTCAGGACACGACTAAGTGAATGAACTGAACTGATAATTCTCTAAGTCAGGTATTTATGGGAAATTAGTCTCTCAGTCTTTAAGTTTTGCTTTTCTGAGGGCACATGAATGCTAGATGTTGGGCTGTGTATACCTTGAAATTGCAGAGGACCAACCTAGGATGCTCTGTCCCAAAGAAGAGGGCATGACAAGTTGATTTTTTGCCTCATTTAAACATGGAGAATCTCAGTCACACTCCTCTAAGGGAGTCAATTTGGTTTCATGGTCAATTAAGCCTCAGGATAAACCTTAGGAACTTTATTCTGTACATATATCTGAGAGAAAGGCATTTGCCTACTGAAACAAGACAGTAGAAATTTCATTAGAAGGATTATACCCAGGGTCAGAAGTCCAATTATAGCTACTGACTGGAACAAACTTCTCAACCAGTTTCCCCAGCTACCTATACTTAATAGCTTGAAAATGTCTTAAGTCCTAGGGCTTGGCCTATTTCAGTTAAGAAATTGATACTGTCCATCATTTTTAGTTTGTGCACTGTGTTTCCTTATTTGTTAACATAAAAAGAGCATTCTTCCCAGAGCAAGGCACAGGTTATTCCCTACTGTGCAGTAAGGAGGTTTAGGGCTCTGTGGTTTTGTAAGACTACTTTTGCTAGCCTTTCTATCTGGGTTTGCTGCTATTCAAAAGCTCTAAGAGAAGCACTTAAGGTAGTTCCCATGACTATGGAGAGGTTTTGACTTGCTTTTTCACAGTCTATTACTCTAACCCAAGGGGAAAAAGATAGCCAAAGACACACTCAAATCCCTTTCTAACTACTACAGGGTCATTAGAGGGCATCCATCCAAAATTATATCCATCCTAGTTTGTTTTTTTTTAGTTTTCACACTGATATTTTTAGTTTTCACATTAAAATTAAACCCCTATGATAAAGACAATACGGTGTGTTAATTTTTCTGCATTGTGAATTATTCAAAACTTTGCAGATTAAAGCAATAAGCATTCATTATTTCACACAGTTTCCGAGAGTAAGAGAGGGGCTTAGACGAGTGTTTCTGACCCAAGGTCTCACATGAAGCTACAGTCAAGATGGTGGCGAAGACCATGGTCAGCGGAAGGCTTCACTGATGCTGGAGGACTTTCTTCCCCAGAATGCTTGCTCACTGTGGATGAGGCCTCACCTCTTACTGGTTATTGGCAGGATGCCTAAATTCCAGATCAGATGGACCTCTTCATAGAACGGCTTGAGTGTCCTCAAGATGTGGCAACTGACTTTCCCCAGAAGATGTGATCCAAGAGAGAGACAGAGAGAAAGCACACACACACACACACAAAGCCACGATGCCTTTCATGATCTGTTTCTGAAAACCACATTGTCACTTTTGACACATTTTACTTGATAGACGAGAGTCACTAACTACAGCCCACTTAAGGTAGGACAATTAGGTTCCACCTATTGAAAGGAAGAATATCTAAGAATTTATGGATATATTTTAAACCCACAACAACTGCTTTACAACTTTAACTGAACAAAAGGTTCACATGCTCCTTTAAGTTGTGAGGATTAAGAACCTGAGTGGGTTCTTCCAGTGGAAGGGAGGGTTTCCCTGACTCTGGCATCAGGAGTGAGGGAGACAACTCTGCAGTGTCCTTTCCATTGAAGGGGAAATGTGGAATGCGTATTTCTTCTGCCCAGAAAGAAATAACCAGTGTTTTCTGAAGAAAGGGCATAAGTGGGCCCTTTAGCCCGGGTATTTTTTTTCCTCTGATAAAAGAAGAGCTCTCATGACCAAAAACAGTCATTAACATATAGCGCATGATAGTCGGCATGGTGGAAATGGCTATAAGAACATCTTAAATTTCTATATATTTGGAATAATGGGAGAGTTGGATTGTTGTGGATGAGGTTCTGATGGAGGTCTAGGGAATCTCCAGGGAGAAGGTACGTTTCCCCCACTTACTAGATTTCTTATCAACCAAATTACCATTGAATGGAAGGACATCCACTGTCCATCCCCCAGTACCATTATAATTTTTGCTACCCCACCACAAAGTTTTTACCTGTCCCATTAACGTTTTTGAAACACAAAGGAAGATTATGGGTAAGAGTCCAGACTTGAGTGAGGGGTATACTTTTGTGGGTGGGGGGCACCCAATGGAATGTTGTAATGTCTGGTACCAATTTGCCAGAAGGAAGAATGTGTAACAGTTCAAAGGGACCAAAGGAAAATACTACATCTCTGCCAGAGAGACCTTGCCATCCTTCTAAGGATAATAGCCAGGCTACCAGTTCAGGTTCATCACGAGTGTCATTAGCTCTGGCACAAATGAAACTATCAGTAAGGTTGGTAGAATCTGGGAGTTTTTCTAAGCAGGGAACCAAGGGATGTGCTAAAGCTAAATGAGGGGGCAGCAAGAAATCCAAAGAAAGGACCAATAGAACTTTAAGCAGCATGACACAGGCCTGGTCTGGTTATCTCCGGAAAGCTGTCTATTTCTGATGTCATCGGCTTCAGTCACTAGAAAATTTTACCTTTGAATCACCAGTTAGGTTGCAGATCCACTTTTTATAGAAGAGACGCACAAATTCAGGAGTCCACCCCTCGGAGCTTAGTGACACAGGTGTCAGTCAGCAACACCTGCAAAGGGCCCTTCCAACAAGGTTGGAAGGAAACTTTATGGAGATGCCTTTTCCAATAGACCAGGCTGCAAATGTGGTATTTGACATCTTTGTCCCCTGGAGGCATGCCATGGAAAGATTATTTTTCCAAAGCATTATTATTCTCAGTGGATTTAATTACACCTTTGAAAAACTGAAGTATATCCCCTTTTCATTATTTGTAGGTCAAAGGAAGCAGGGACTGTCCTGTAATTAGTTCAAAGGGTAAGAGCTCATGAATCCTAAATGGAATGGGTCTAAGATTTAGAAGAACCAGCAGAAAAAATTTTGGGTGAGGTATTTGGAGGTTTTTGACTAATTTAGCCAATGGATCTTGATAATTCCATTTGAATGTTCAACTAGTCCTGAAGAGTGAGGATGATAAGCAGAATGAAAATGCCGCAGAACTGGCCAGATGGCACAGATCTTTCAATGTACTTGTTCTGTAAAGTGGGTTCACTTTACAGAACAAGGAGTTCCAGGGAGGGTCCTCAAATGGAAATAATCTTTTTTAAAAGCACGTTAGCTATAGAAGAAGAAGTTGCCTCTCTACATGGAAATGCTTCAGTTCCAGTGAAAACCTTCAAACCTGCAAGACTAATATATTTGTATCCATGAGACAGGCACTACTGTATGAAATCCATCTGTCAGACCTCAGACGGTCTTTTAGGTACGTCAGTGTGTCCCCAGCAGTATACATAGTCTTCTTTGATTGAACTTAGGGCAGGTAGAACAAACAAGACATGCGCCTTACGTGGCCTTGCCAATGTTTCTCCACCGATATTCATTCATAAGTGTTACTGTTTTCTCATTGGACCAATGGTTTAATTCATGTATGGTGGCCAATGAGGGAAATCTTAGACTTTCTTGGCAGGATCAACTTATTACTGGGTCCAAACCAAAGTCCCTTTAATTGATGAGACCAACAGCCTTTAGATTTCCTATTCTGTTTTTCTTTCAGAGGCCAACTGTTGTACTTTCCTGACTAGTGCCCTTAGGTCTTCACAGGGGGAACAGCCTTCTGGACCATGATAGAGGTTTGGTTTATAGATCTCCAGAAGGGTGGCATTTCTTTTGTAGGAATATTGGTGAGGTTGTTTCCTTTGGTTTCCAGAAATCAGACTTGGAATGCTCAGGGACTTTAATGATAGCTGGCAGCAGTATAGCAGCCGACAAATTCTAGACATAAGGGCCATTCTTAATTTTATCTCCACTAGAAGAAAGGAAACCCCACTGTTTCATAATATTACAAAGTCAGGGGCTATCCCAAAGGCCTGTCAACTATCTGTATAGATGCTGGCCATCTTGCCTGTGACTAAAACACACTGAGCAACAGCATATAATTCATTCTGCTTGTTGGACTGAAGTGGCTGAAGGAAAGAGTGCAGCCCCAATGACCTGGAAAATGGCTAACACTGCATACCTGCAATAGCCATCAATAAACCAGATTACCATTCACCAAGGAGGTTTCTTGTAAGTCATCATGAGGGGTCAAGTGGTGATCCATCAAAGTCAAAGGCACATGGGGAATTTCATCAGTGCAAGAAGGAAGAAAGAGAGCAGGGTTGAGACTATTAGAGTGAATAAGAGTGATACGAGGATTTCATACGTGGTAAGATGGTTCGCTGAAAGATGTTGAGTGTGGCATGAAATTTAAGAGAGGCTCAACAGGCTAAGGTACAAAGGTGATTAAAGAGGATCTATAACGATTTCTTCAGTAGCCTTTGCTAAAAGAGTGGAAGCAGGCATAGCTCTCAGGCACAGGAGGGAGGAAGGTATCCTCAGGTCACTGCATCTAACTGTTGGCTGTGCAACCTAGAGGTTGGTGAGAGCCCCATGGTTTTGGGTAAGTAATCTGAGGGTATTCCCTTCTTTCTCATATACAAAAAGGGAAAAGGGTAGCTGACAATTTAGGTGTCCAAGGGCAGGTAGACTTATTAAGCTTTCCTTCAAGATCTTAAAGGCCAAGCTATCTTGATCATCCCAAACTATGGGGTCAGGCTGGTGTTCTTTAGCAGAGTATACAGGGGCTGAAACAACAAAAAGAAATTTGGGATCCAATTATGACAATGGCCAGCTAGCCCAAGAAAACCTCACAATTAACATTTGCTTTTGGGAGTTCCCTGGTGGCCTCGTAGTTAGGATTCTGGGCTTTCCCTGCCAAGGTCCAGGTTCAGCCCCTGGTTGGGGAACTGATATCCCACAAACTGCATGGCATGGCCAAAAACCAAAACCAAGAAACATTTGCTTTTATGGTTTGAAAAGTTTAAAATGCCTTGAAGCCTATCAGCATCTAGGTGTAGCACCTGTTTTGAGATTAAATGTCCTCAAGATTGAACCTGAGTTTGGACAAATTGTAATTTCTCCTTCAAGACTGTGTGTCCCTTAAGTGCTGAGATTTTCAGCAAATACTTCTTTTTGCAAGAAGTATTTAGAAGGGCAAACAAAAAAGAAGCTCATCCAAATGTAGTAGTAAGGTGGAGCCCCTAGAGAATTTTGTCATTTAAATCAGCCTGTCAAAATTGTGAGAAGTAAAAAAGGAGTACGTCAAGGCTGTATATTGTCACCTTGCTTATTTAACTTATATGCAGAGTACATCATGAGGAACGCTGGGCTGGAAGAAGCACAAGCTGGAATCAAGATTTCGGGGAGAAATATCAATAACCTCAGATATGCAAATGACACTACCCTTATGGCAGAAAGTGAAGAGGAACTAAAAAAGCCTCTTGATCAAAGTGAAGGAGGAGAGTGAAAAAGTTGGCTTGAAGCTCAACATTCAGAAAACAAAGATCATGGCATCTGGTCCCATCACTTCATGGGAAATTGATGGAAAAACAGTGGAAACAGTGTCAGACTTTATTTTTTTGGGCTCCAAAATCACTGCAGATGCTGATTGCAGCCATGAAATTAAAAGATGCTTACTCCTTGGAAGGAAAGTTATGACCAACCTTGATAGTATATTAAAAAGCAGAGACATTACTTTGCCAACAAAGGTCCGTCTAGTCAAGGCTACGGTTTTTCCCGTGGTCATGTATGGATGTGAGAGTTGGACTGTGAAGAAGGCTGATCGCTGAAGAATCGATGCTTTTGAACTGTGGTGTTGGAGAAGACTCTTGAAAGTCCCTTGGACTGCAAGGAGATCCAACCAGTCCATTCTAAAGGAGATCAGTTCTGGGTGTTCATTGGAAGGACTGATGCTAAAGCCGAAACTTCAATACTTTGGCCACCTCATGCAACGAGTTGACTCACTGGAAAAGACTCTGATGCTGGGAAAGGTTGGGGGCGGGAGGAGAAGGGGACGACAGAGAATGAGATGGCTGGATGGCATCACCGACTCTGTGAATATGAGTTTGAGTGAACTCCGGGAGTTGGTGATGGACAGGGAGGCCTGGCATGCTGTGATTCATGGGGTCGCGGAGAGTCGGACACGACTGAGTGACTGAACTGAACTGAAGAAGGCCTCAGTAGAGCCTTGAGGCATGACTGTCCAGATATACTGTTGTCCTTCTCAGGTAAAGCCAAAGAGACAGTGACTATCCCTTTCAACAGGGATACTAAAAACTCACTGCCTAAACTGATTAAAATGTAAAAGGTGCTCCAGCATGGATGGATACTAATAGCATGCAGGGATTAGAAAAGACAGGATGGCAGAGAATTACAATGCTATTTATTGCTCTGTGGTCTTCGACAAATCTCCATTCTCAGCCACTGGTGTGTTTTTTTTTTTTTTTTTCCACAGGCAAAATAAGGGTATTATTAACACAAAGACAGAACAAAGGATAGTAAGTGCCTGGGCCTTATAGTCCTCTATAATTTGCCTTATGCCCTGTAAGCTTCTTTATTCATAGGGTATTTGTTTATCCTTAGGAGAGGTTTTGTGGGGTCCACCTGGATCATAATGGGAGGGGCAATATGAGTTGTGTCTTGAATGTTAAGGATTTTACCCAAAGATCCGGGAATTCCAGGTTTAATAGAGCAGATGAGTGCGAAGTTTGGACTGCCTTGGTTTGTAGAGTGCAAATAATGGCAATGGGGATTGAATTTTCCTGAGTGTTGAACTTAAACTCAAGAGATACTTCCACTTTTTTTTTTTTTTTTTAAACTTCCATCTTTTGAGAGAAAAAAAATGGCAGCATTGTGTTTCTCCAGAAAATCTCATCCCAATAATTGTTTGGGACCCAAATCACTGAGAAGAAGCAGACATTTGCCGTACAAAAGGTCCAGACCGAAAAATATGGGCTGAGAAATAGGGACACACTGCAGTTTACATAAGACTCCCACTATTTGAACGTATATACTACTTCAGGGAAGGGACTGTTTAATTGCAGTGGGATGGAGCACTGACAGGAGCAGCCCCTGTGTCAGTTAACACTGTAAGGAATTTGATCCTGATCTGGAGAGTAGTTTTTCTCAGTCTATTTAATGGCAGAACAGGAACAGTCCCTGTCTGTCCTTGAAGCCCCATCATTGGCATGGATTTGGCCACAGTTCTGAGAAGGTTGTAACTATTTGGAGTTCAATTTATAGCAATCCTTTCCCCTGGTCAGGTTTTCTACAATAATGATACATTCTTGTAGGATGGATTTGCTTTGGAGTTTCCATCTATTGGCGCTGTAGATTCAAAATTTTAGTTATCATTTTTTTTTCTTTCTGGAGTCATCCTATGTGTTTGAGCTAAATTATTAGCCAGATTGACAAGGTCAGGGTTGAACACTCTCTCCCCTTTGATACAGGTTCTTTCGACCAACAAGGATATGTCCTTATATAGGCCATTTATACATATGGAATTAAAAGCCACCTGAGGACATGAGTTTGAGTGAACTCTGGGAGTTGGTGATGGACAGGGAGGCCTGGAGTGCTGTGATTCATGGGGTCGCAAAGAGTCAGACATGACTGAGCGACTGAACTGAACTGAGAGGACTCAACATCTATAGGGAGTCTAGAGTTTCCTTTGGAAACGGTTTGGAGTTTGTTGTAATAGTCATGGAAGGATTCAACAGGTTTTTGGATGCATGCTGCTGCTGCTGCTGCTAAGTCGCTTCAGTCGTGTCTGACTCTGTGCGACCCCACAGACGGCAGCCCACCAGGCTCCCCCGTCCCTGGGATTCTCCAGGCAAGAACAATGGAGTGGGTTGGCATTTCCTTCTCCAATGCATGAGAGCGAAAAGTGAAAGTGAAGTCGCTCAGTCCTGTCCGACTCTTCGCGACCCCATGGACTGCAGCCTACCAGGCTCCTCTGCCCATAGGATTTTCCAGGCAAGAATACTGGAGTGGGGTGCCACTTCCTACTCCATACCTGACTTTAATTCCAGTCTACAGGTTTTGGGAAGGCTCCAGGGATGGCTCTGCATAGCCATTTGGCTCTGCCATGAGGTTAACTGTATAAAAGGACTAATGGTTGGTTTAACTTAAACCCTAGAAATCGTTCCAGAGAAGACAGTGGCAACCCACTCCAGTACTCTTGCCTGGAAAATCCCATGGACGGAGGAGCCTGGTAGGCTACAGTCCATGTGGTCGTGAAAGTCAGACACGACTGAGCGAGTTCACTTTCACGCATTGGAGAAGGAAATGGCAACCCAATCCTGTGTTCTTGCCTAGAGAATCCCAGAGATGGGAGCCTGGTGGGCTGCCGTCTATGGGGTTGCACAGAGTCGGACACGACTGACGTGACTTAGCAGCAGCAGCAGCAGAAATTGTTCAGGGTTTCCCCAAGCTGCAGTTTTAATCCACTGTGGGGCTTGACTTTCTCCAACAAGCAAGCAGACTAACAGAGATTAGAGAGATGAGGTTGGTGGGTTTGGGTTACAGCATTGAATTCTTCAGCAAATATATTGGGATCCTCAGTTATCAAGGGGAAATCCTTTATTATAGCCCTTATGTTGCCCTTTGTCCATGGGGTATAGGAAATCTAGGGCAGTTTTCAGCAGGATCCTCAGCAGGTCTCAGTTTGAAAAAGAAGGTCTTAATGGGTTCTGTTTGGTAAGGAAAGTAGATTCAGAGAAGAGACTCAAGAAGGGTAAAGGGAGATATGGAGGAGGTGGAACAGTGGGGTTAGAAAGGACCTTAGTTAGCACTGAAGAAGAGACCTGAGATTTTTTTAACCCATCTTTGATTGTTTATTTGCTTCAGTTAATTTAGAAACAATAAGGAGGCAATTTTAGAATGCTGTAGCCTCTAGCGACTTCACTTTCACTTTTCACTTTCACACATTGGAGAAGGAAATGGCAACCCACTCCAGTGTTCTTGCCTGGAGAATCCCAGGGACAGGGGAGCCTGGTGGGCTTCCGACTGTGGGGTCACACAGAGTCGGACATGACTGAAGTGACTTAGCAGTAGCAGCAGCAGCAACAGCAGATACCAATTAAAATAACTATTCTACTCAGATTGCTCAATATTGTAGCCATGGTCTTCTAACTTAGTTCAAAGAAAACAAGTGTACAGAGATCAAAGTTTCCACATAATGGCCATTGGAGTTCTGTGTTATCCTTAGTAAGACTGGTCTATTTAGTCAAACATGCACATGAGAAAAGACCATACATTGTTTTAACATAAAACCAGCTAGATCCCTCAAGGTGGCGGTTGTGGGGGGGTACTTTAGTACATTCAGATGACTAGATACAATTATCAGAAACAAGAGTATGTACCAGAAGGGCAATCTGTCTCTATCTAGAGCCTGAATAAAGTAGGAGAGCTCAAACAAAAGAAGGCAGCTTGAGCTCTGAGAAGACTTACCAAAGTTAGAATGGCTCACAGAAGCTAACAGTGCAAAGGACTCAAGTACAGGAAATTCACTTGATTCCAGAGGTTCAAGTGGTTGGTGTCTTCAGATCCCACTTATGACACCATGTAAGGTCAACCTAAAAGAAAAGAGGTAAGCTGAGGCAAACTCAAGATACCAATGTGTGTGCATGTTAGTCACTCAGTCATGTCTGATTCTTTGCGATCCCATGGATTTTAGCCTGCCAGGCTCCCCCGTCCATGGAATTCTCCAGACAAGAACACTGGAGTGGATTGCCATTCCCTTCTTCACGAGATACCAAAAATCGAGTTTATTCTGGAGTAGCAGAGATATTGTAATTCAGGACATGCAGCTGCAGTAAGCTATAGGTGAATCCACTGAAGGTTAAGAATGGGTTGCATTCATGAGCAAGGAGTGTGAAAGGGGAGAGCCCAATTAGGGGCCATGCAGAGTTAACTGGCTCACAGATGGGGAGGAACTCATTGGTCAGGGGTTAAGTTTCAATCTTTTATAAATCAGGCATTTATGGAAAATCAGTCTCTTAGTCTTCAAGTTTCGCTGTTCTGAGAACTCAAGTGTGAGATTATCCATTTCATATCCTTTAGTTTCATTTTACATTAAAACCTTTTATAGTTTTATCCACAATAAGCTGGAGGGACATGCGGGGGTAGGCAAAGGAGGATGTACAACAGACATTTGGATACATCAGCTTACAACTCAGGAGGAAAGTATAGAATTGGATCACTGACCTATAGGAAGTAGGCAGCAGTTTAAAACTAGGGAAGTGGATGAACCTCCTGAAGGGGAATTATACAGAATGATATACAACAACAGGTCAAGAATGGAACCCTGAAACACCAGTTAAAAGAAATGGGCAGAGGAAAAATAAAAACTATAAAGGAGACAAAGAAAAAAGAAACAGAAGAACCCAAAAAAAGTAGCCAAATAAGTATTAACTGATCATTAATATCTAGGATCCTGAATCAGTCTCTTAACAAGCATTGCTTTATTAAGTCCTACCAATCAGTAACCCTAAAAAGTAAACTTTTTAATACTGCCCTTTAGGTGAGGAAACTGAGATTTAGACATATAGATACTGTACAATAGTTAAGAGGATGAGTATACTGCCAGACTGTCAAGGTTCAAATTCTAGCTTCACTAGCTATGTGTTTCAGTTTCTATTCTTTAAACATGGGTTAACAGTTCCAACCTAATAGGGCTGTTATAAGGCAAGCTATTAGGGTTGTTATAAGAGACAAATTAACTACTACATATTAAGCGATCAAAATGATGGCTGGCCCATAAGACTAGTGTCAGCATAGAAAATTTCAAAGAAATGCAAGTGTCAAATGATAAACTTGCAGAATAACTTATTAGATTTTACATACACACACACATCTATGCTGTTAACAATGTGTTCATGCTAAGTCACTTCAGTCGTGTCTGACTCTTTGTGACCCAATGGACCACAGCCTACCAGGCACCTTTGTCTATGGGATTCTACAGCAAGAATACTGGAGTGGGTTGCCATGCCCTCCTCCAGGGGATCTTCCAGAACCAGGGATCAAACCTGTGTCTCTTGTCTCCTGCACTGGCAGGTGGATTCTTTACCACTAGTAGCACCTGGGAAGCCCATGATTAATCATGACAACTGACATCAAATTAAATATACATACTGGGGAAAGAACACCTTAACATTCTTTTAATTTCCACTGTTAATCAGTACTTAAGATTAAGCCAGAATGAGGCTTCCTGATACTGCAGAGCTTATAATCGTGTCACCATATCTCTCACACAAAAGGCTATATTTTATAAATATTTATAAACTGATAGTTAAAGGCATCTTTTACATTTCAAAGTCTAGGTTCACTATTTATTACTCTAAATTAGGTGAATAGCCAAATGGGATCTGTTGAAATAGAAATCAAAAGAGTGGTAAAAACCCTTAAACATAAATATTTATAGTTTTATGTCTGTGTAAATATTCAATAGGACAGACCAGTGCTCTTAATCATTCTGTGCCATATCACAGGAAGATAAGAATGTAGTTAAGTTCTAAACTTATTTCCTTTTCTCTGAACACAGTGAAAGATCCTGATATCAGAGAAATAACCAACAAAAGGCATAATTCTTGAACCATTCTGCAAAAGCCGGATATTAACAGAAAAAAAAATTCCACTTACTATATAGATTTGATGTGAAGGAAAAAAAGGACTGAAAATAATGTAAAATGTACTGTCAATTTTAACTTTACTAAACACGAAAACATTTAGCTTGGACTTAAACTATCAAATTCGTTTTAAATACTCGCCTACTTTGCTCTTGGCACCAATGATTAGCGCTATTAAGCAACAGGTGCACAAAAAAAGCAGAATTAAAAGAGACACATGTACCCCAACGTTCACTGTAGCACTGTTTACAATAGCTAGGACATAGAAGCAACCTAGATACCCATCAGTACATGAATGGATAAGGAAGTTGTGATACATATTCACAATGGAATATTACTCAGCTATAAAAAAAAAGAATGCATTTGAGTTAGTTCTAAAGAGGTAGATGAAACTGGAGCCTATTATACAGAGTGAAGTAAGTCAGAAAGGGAAATACCAATACAGTATATTAATGCATATATACGGAACTTGGAAAGACAATAACAATGACCCTATATGCAAGACAGCAAAAGAAACGCAAATGTAAAGAACAGACTTTTGGACTATGTGGGAGAAGAGGAGAGTGGGATGATTTGAGAGAATAGCATTGAAACATGTATATTACCATATTTAAAACAGATGACCAGTGCAGGTTCAACGCGTGAAGCAGGGTACTCAAAGTCGGTGTTCCGGGAGAACCCAGAGGGGTGGGGTGGGGAGGGAGGTGGGAGGGGGGTTCAGGATGGGGGAACACATGTGCACCTGTGGCTAATTCATGTTGATGTATGGCAAAACCCATCACAATATTGTAAAGTAATTACCCTCCAATTAAAATAAATTAATTTTAAAAAAAGCAACAGGTGCAAAAATCAGAGAATGACAAAAAACATCACTCAGGACTTAACTACAAAGTCTCTAAACAGAATAAATTTAAACTGTTCCCAGGACAACTAAGCCTTTCTTAGTTGTTCTTTTCCTCTCTTCCACTGCCAATATAAATTACTACCTCTATATGAACTCCTAGTTTTTATCCTCAACACTGATCTCTCTTCAAAATTCTAATCCTGTTTTTCTAATGTCTGCCTAGACCTCTACCCCTGAACATGCTGCTAAAACTTGAAATCAAATATAATGAAAATGTAACTCAAACATATATTCTTCATCTCTGTTAACTGCACAGTCTTCTCAGTCACCAAGACTCAAAATCTCAGAATTACCTTTGATTAAAGGGAGGCCAAGGACAAGACTCCACTAGCTAATAAAGCCCACCTTGAAAATCGCCCTTCACACCCACCTCCTCACTGTTTGTCCTGCCACTGTCTTCCTGGTTTCCATTACCTCTAGTCTGCAACTGTAATAACTTCCTCTGTGCCTGATACGGAGCATGACAGGAAACACTTGATTCAACAGCTGACTGACTCCTGAACAAAGATGGCAAGAATGGGAAAGTTTCTTACTTCTCACAGGAGAAACAGCATGTAAGAGTTTTATTCTTAGATGCCAACTTCATCTTGTAAAAAATATTGACATTCAGTATATTAGAAATAAAAGCAAATATATGATTTCATGAACATTTAAGTTCATAAAACTAAATAATTTTCATAAAGTACGACACACGCTCTAGTGTTGCTTCACACGTTTCACATGCAGACATTTGAACATGTGAATTACACAATGTATTTTATAGCAACCCTAGACTCAACAATATTTTAATAGGCAAAATATTTTCTCCACAACACAGCTGCTAAAAGATTTGCTACTCTTCCCAAGAATCCTACCTCATTTTCTTGAGTTATCTAGATAATACCCATGCTTTCAGTTCCGTTCAGTTCAGTCGCTCAGTCGTGTCCGACTCTTTGCGACCCCATGAATCACAGCACGCCAGGCCTCCCTGTCCATCACCAACTCCCGCAGTTCACTCAAACTCATGTCCATCGAGTCAGTGATGCCATCCAGCCATCTCATTCTCCGTCGTTCCCTTCTCCTCCTGCCCCCAATCCTTCCCAGCATCAGGGTCTTTTCCAGTGAGTCAACTCTTCGCATGAGGTGCCCAAAGTATTGGAGTTTCAGTTTTAGCATCAGTCCTTCCAATGAACACCCAGAACTGATCTCCTTTAGAATGGACTGGTTGGATCTCCTTGCAGTCCAAGGGACTCTCAAGAGTCTTCTCCAACACCATAGTTCAAAAGCATCAATTCTTCAGCGCTCAGCTTTCTTCCCAGTCCAACTCTCACATCCACACATGACCACTGGAAAAACCACAGCCTTGACTAGACGGACCTTTGTTGGCAAAGCAATGTCTCTGCTTTTTAATATGCTATCTAGCTTGGTCATAACTTTCCTTCCAAGGAGAAAGGGTCTTTTAACTTCATGGCTGCAATCTAGCTAAAGGTTCACCAGTACGACAAAATCCTTCTTAACTCAACCTAAAGTGTTTCTACTTACTCTGAATGCCAAAATACCAACTGTTACTCATTTGCAATCACATACTAAATATACTAAAATGTTATTTATCCCTAGTTGTATGTGTTATATATTTATATTTGCTTCTCTCCCCAGTATAAAGTATAAATTTCTTAAGGACAGGACTATATTTTTCAGTTCTCTAATATCAATCTTCTATGAGCTGGAGACTAACTCCACAGCATGCTTCAGGAAATCCTACTTCCCATGAGAGGAGTGTAGAAATACAAACACATACGAAACACACTCAAGAGAGGCAGACAAGGGGGCAAAGATAAGGAACTACCCACAGATGTAAAACAATGACAGCCAAAGACAGGAAACACACACACAGACCAACCTTTAGAAGCAGCTATCCCCTTTCTAGAGAAATTAGAGAGTAATAATCTTATCAATACTGATTAAAAAAACAACAACCCATAACCACAGTTTTGAGGTCAATTCACTCGACCTCCTAGAAAACACCATGAAAGCACAATTGAAGAATGGGCTAGGATTTAGGAACGTCACCCTATATGCAGAAAGTATTAAACACCTGATTTGATTGTAATTTAATAACTAGTCCTACACACGCAAATTTGGAGCAAATATGTTCAAAATGCAACTCTTCCTTCACAAAACATGTTACAGAATAAAAAAAAAAATACAAAATTCCAGTATAAAGCCCTAAATACTACTTGCTTTGCTCATATAAACATGTTTTTGATGCCAAAAAAATATATCCAAATTATAATCTTTCAAAATTTTTAAAACTAAACTGATGATTCACAAATTGTATCCTTCCTATTTTTAGAATGGCTCAGGGTATTTGTGTGATTTTCAAGCTCCTTTCTTAGTTCCTAAGAAATAACTTCAGTTCAACTTTACAATTGCAGGGCAGGGTGGGGGAGGGTAAGTTTAGAAAGAATAAAATAGCTCTGTAAAAATAATTCAGTGCTACATGAAACACAAATTAACAATAAGCTAATGAAGTCAAATGCTTTAAAATAAACTAACCACTATGAAAAATTTAGCTTCAATATCTATTCTTCTTTCTTGAAAATAGATGCCTGTCATGCATGCTGCAGGACTGAAGGATTCATGAAGAAAGAGAAGCAGTCTGACAGAATTAGAACCAAGATAAAAATACTCTAACAAGCAGCCAAGAGTTGGAAACACAATGGAAAATGAAGGAACACGTCTCTGGGATGTACCCAGTCATTATGAGTGAGCTGAAAGGTGTTGATGGTAGAAAAGGAGACACTCTTTTCATGGGAAAACATATGCACTAGAAGTGAGGGGCCTTGCTTTTTTCTTTTTTGCATATGACCCTCAGTAAATCACAGATTCCGTCTGAATCTTAGTTTCCTCACATTTCAACTTACTGTGTTTGCCGATTCTTCTGTATACATCAGTGACATTAACACTAACTAAGGATAGACTGAACTTGTGCTATAATCCAGGCACTGTTCTAAATGTCTTATATGAATATTTCATTTATCCTCCCAGACAACCCTACATGTAGATACACTTACTTTCCCTATTTTATAATTAGGAATTAAAGCTTGAAAGGGTAGGTGACATGCCAAAGGTCACTCAGCTCACAAATGCAGAACAGGGACTGGAACTCAAATCTGGCTTCAGAGTCCACAGTCTTAAATACTTCCTTATACTACCTCTCAAATGATATAAAGAACGTATTTCACAAAGCATATTAAAATGGCCATTCAGGATTTCCCTGGTAGTCCAGTGGCTAAGACTCTGTGCTCCCAATGCAGGGGGTCCGGATTGGATCCCTTGTCAGGGAACTGGATCCCACATGCTGCAACTAAAAGATCTTGCATGCTGCAATGAAGACCCAGCGTAGCCAAACTAAAAATAAACAGTCTAATATAAAGTGGTGCTATTATAATTCTTATTGGCACTAACAAAAATGAATTCATACAACCAAGTGACATATAGTTAAATATTTAAAGCATATATATGTGGAAAGTCTTCATACTAAGGAAGGTTTTAAAAAGACAGTGGCAATATCAATGATGTGAAATCCAGTGCCAATTTTAGATGCCTAGATGTGCAAATTTCCAAGTATTTATAGGCTTAAAAAAAGATTTAAAATAATGTCAGGTACAAGATATAATTTAAAATATAAGCGATCATCTAGAGTTTCTTCTCTTCTCGCTATTATTTCACATTCATACTTGATGAATGATATATGAATAAAATCATCAAGGAAGGAATTTACTTAATAGTGTGTGTCAGCCAATATAGTATACTAATGCATATATATGGAATTTAGAAAGATGGTAACGATAACCCTATATGTGAGACAGCAAAAGAGACACAGATGTATAAAATAGTCTTTTGGACTCTATGGGAGAAGGCGAGAGTGGGATGATTTGAGAGAATAGCACTGAAACATGTATATTATCATACGTGAAACAGACCAGGTTTGATGCATGAGACAGGGTGCTCAGGGCTGGTGCACTGGGATGACCAGGGGGATGGGGTGGGGGGGTTGGGGTGGGGAGGGAGGTGGGAGGGGGGTTCAGGATGGGAAACACATGTACACCCATGGCTGATTCATGTCAATGTATGGCAAAACCACTACAATATTGAAAAGTAATTAGCCTTGAATTAAAATAAATAAATTAAAAAAAAATAGTGTGTGTCAGGCACTGTTTCAAGCACTTCACAAATATTTACTCATTTAACTCTCCTAACTGCCGACAAAGTACTTATAATTGGAGCCAGTATTCAACTCAGGTAGTTTGGTTCAAGAATCTTTGCTCTTAACCTCACTAGCTCTGTTGAAATTTAAGAAATGGTGATATTTGCAGATGACATAATACTATATGTAAAAAACCCTAAAGATATCACCAGAAAATTACTAGAGCTAATCAATGAATACAGTAAAGTCACAGGATATAAAATTAATACACAGAAATCCCTTGCATTCCTATACACTAACAATGAAAAATCAGAAAGAGAAATTAAGGAAACAATCCCATTCACCAGTGCTACAAAAAGAATATTTAGGAATAAACCTACCTAAAGAGTCCCTTGGACTGCAAGGAGATCCAACCAGTCCATTCTAAAGGAGATAAATCCTGGGTGTTCACTGGAAGGACTGATGCTAAAGCTGAAACTCCAATACTTTGGCCACCTCATGCGACGAGTTGACTCACTGGAAAAGACCCTGATGCTGGGAAGTACTGGGGGTGGGAGGAGACGGGGACAACAGAGAATGAGATGGCTGGATGGCATCACCAGCTCTATGGACATGAGTTTGAGTGAACTCCGGGAGTTGGTGATGGACAGGGAGGCCTGGTGTGCTGTGATTCATGGGGTCGCGGAGAGTCAGACACGACTGAGTGACTGAACTGAACTGAAAGAGACAAAAGACCTATATGCAGAAAACTATAAGACAGTGTTGAAAGAAATAAAAGATGAAACCAACAGATGGACAGATATACCATGTTCTTGGATTGGAAGAATCAATATTGTCAAAATGACTATACTACTCAAAGCAACCTACAGATTCAATGAAATCCCTGTCAAACTACCAACAGAATTTTTCACAGAACTAGAAAAAACAATTTCACAATTTGTACAGAAACACAAAACACCCCAAATAGCCAAAGCAATCTTGAGAAAGAAAAATGGAGCTGGGGGAATCAAACTTCCTGACTTCAGACTATATTACAAAGCTATAGCCATCAAGACAGTATGGTACTGGGACAAAAACAGAAATATAGACCCAAATATAGACCAATGGAACAGGATAGAAAGCCCAGAGATAAACCCACACACCTATGGGCACCTTGTCTTTGACAAAGGAGGCAAGAATACATAATGGAGAAAAGATAGCCTATTCAGTAAGTGGTCCTAGGAAAACAGGACAACTACATGTAAAAGAATGAAACTAGAACACTTCCGAACACCATACACAAAAATAAACTCAAAATGGATTAGACTTAAATGTAAAACCAGAAACAATAAAGCTCTTAGAGAAAAACATAGGCAGTATACTCTGACATAAATCACAGCAAGATCCTCTTTGACCCACCTTCTACAATAATGGTAATAAAAATAAACGAAACCTAGTTAAACTTGAAAGCTTTTGCACAGCAAAGGAAACAATAATCAAGATTAAAAGACAACCCTCAGAACAGAAGAAAATAATTGCAAGTGAAACAACTGACAAAGGATTAATCTCCAAAATACTTAAGCAGCTCATACAGCTCAATATCAGAAAAACAAACAGCCCAATCGAAAAATGAGCAGAAGACCTAAACAGACATTTCTCCAAAGATACATACAGATGGCCAATAAAACATGAAAAGATGCTCAACATCACTATTGAAGTGAAGTTGCTCAGTCGTGTCCAACTCTTTGCGACCCTGTGGACTGTAGCCCACCAGGCTCCTCCGTCCATGGGATTCTCCAGGCAAGAATACTGGAATGGGTTGCCGTTTCCTTCTCCAGGGGAACTTCCTGACCCAGGGATCGAACTCAGGTCTCCCGCATTGCAGGCAGACGTTTTAATCTCTGAGCCACCAGGGAACATCACTATTAGAGAAATGCAAATCAAAACTACAATGAGGTATCACCTAACACCAGTCAGAATGACCATCATTAAAAAATCTACAAACAATAAATGCTGGAGAAGATGTGGAGAAAAGGAAACTCTCTTGCACTGTTGGTAGGAATGTAAATCGATACAGTTACTATGCAGAACAGTATGGCGATTCCTTGAAAAACTAGGACTAGAACTACACTGTGCATACATGCTCAGTCGTGTCCAATGCTATGAGACCCCACCAACTGCAGCCCGCCAGCCTCCTCTGTCCATGGAATTTTCCAGGCAAGAATACTGGAGTAGGTTCTCCCTTCTTTCTCTAGGGGATCGTTCCTGCCCAGAAAAGAGTCTCTTGAGTCTCCTGCATTGAAGGTGGATTCTTTAACAACTGCATCACCTGAGAAGCCCCAAACTACCATATGACCCACTGATCCCACTACTGGGCATATAGCCTGAGAAAATCATAATTGAAAAAAACACATGTACCCCAATGAGGACATGGAAGCAAACTAGATGTTCATCAAAGGGTGAATGGATAAAGAAGTTGTGGTACATATATACAATGGAATATTATTCAGTCATAAAAAGGAACACATTTGAGTCAGTTCTAGTGAGGTGGATGAACCTGGAGCTTGTTATAGAGAGTAAATTAAGTCAGAAAGAGAAAAACAAATATCGAATATTAACTCATACATAAAATCGAGAAAAATGGTAATGATGAATCTATTTGCAGTGAAGGAATGGTGATGCAGATATAGAGAATGGACTTGTGGACATAGTGTGGGAAGGAGAGGGTGAGATGAATGGAGAATGTAACATCAATATATATAGACGACCATATGTAAAACAGATAGCTGGTGAGAAGTTGCTATGGAATACAGGGAGTCCAGCCTGCTGCTCTGTGATGACCTACAGAGGTGGGATGGGGCTGGGCTGGAGGGAGACTCAAGAAGGAGGTGATATATATATAAAATTATGGCTAAATTGCATTGTTGTACGGCAGAAAGCAACACAACATTGTAAAGCAATTTTCCTCCAATTAAACAATAATAATAATAATAAAGAAATAATGAGACTCTTTTTTTAAAAAGCTAATAAAAAGTAATAATGATCAGAATGAATGTCCACAGAGATAACGGCACCATCACTTACCTCAGTATATATACCAATACAAAGGACCATGTAAAAGAAATATATTAACTGATATGAGAAACTAATCTACACTACCAGGGAAACAATTTTAACTATAATGGCATAGAAGTTTCTTTGAATTTTCCTACGAAATTCTACTGTTAGCAAAGCAATGAAATTTGGAGACAAATATTAACTAACACTAATATTAACTTAAAAGACTTGACAGACAGCATTTTTATTGTAATTTGGTCCAGTCAACTTATGAAACAGCAAAATTTCAAAAATCACATGAACTAGTGGAGTTCACAATAGAATTAGTGACATATTTGAACTCTTTTAAGGCACTACCAATACTTAATATAACCTATTTTACAAAAGAACCACGTTTTTCTAAGGACTACAGTATTTGTCATTTCATCTATTTCTTACAACCCTGAAATAGGACAAATACTATTATTCTTATTTTGATAAGTAAACTGAAGCTCAGAGAAGTTAAAGAGTTAACACGGTCTAGATAGATCTGACTCCAAGTGCTTCTTTTATCACATTATGCTGCCAAAATTTTAAGCTTTATACTTTTCAAGTTGCTTTACAGCCAAGAAAAGTTGGAAAATGTACAGTAGAAAACATAATGAAGTTTTATGGTCTATTTGCTAAAAATCTCATTATTGTATGATGTACAAGTTATCTAACTGAAACGATGAACTAGTTAATTCAGCTAAAATAAACTTGGAACCCAAGAAAAATCTGCATTTAAAGCTAAGTGAGGACTTCCCTGGTGACCTAGTGGTTAAGACTCTATGCTTCTAATGCAGGGGAACTAAGATCTCATATACTGCGTGGGATGGCACAAAATAAAAAATAAAATAAAGCTAAATAAATCCAATTTTAAATGCATAAATGTGAAATAATATAACTACAATACTATTTTCTAGGATTCAAAAAAAATAACACTTCTATCATTCACCTCAATCACTTAAATGTTAGCTTCCTAGAGACTATCAGTTTCAAAGATAGTTTCAAAAATATTCACTCCTCTATATTTATTTCATATGAATTACTACAGGGCAAAGAAACAGATAAGACTAGTGAACCAAAGAGAAACATTTAGTAAGTGAAATACCCTGCACGCATGCTAAGTTGCGTCAGTCATGTCTGACTCTGTGCAACCCTATGGGACAGCAGCCCACCAGGCTCCTCTGTCCACAGGATTCTCTAGGCAAGATACTGGAGTGGGTTGCCATTTCCTTCTCCCAAGTGAAATACCTTAGGTTTGGATTTTTTTTTAAATTCAAACTACTGGGAGATTTTTTTTAAATATCAGTTAAAATTACCAAGAAAATACCCAATAAACTGTACCTTAAATGCACAAAAATATATTACAGTCTAAGACTGTGTATTATACCCTCACAGTCCTAAGTTAGGAAGCAGACCACTCACACTGGACTTGTGAAGAAGGTAGCCTAAAACTGATTTTGTAATCAGCAGCATGACATCCATTTTAAGGAATAAAAGCACGAAACAAGCTGAAAAATAATTTTTTGGAATAAGTTATTTGTGGAAAAATACTGTGGAATTTTTTCTTCATGCCCACTTTTATGAGAGTAGCTCAGACCTTGATCTGGTACCCTGTTAACTATTGATACAAGAGCCATGCCTGGAAAGGTCCAAGAGACTGTGGCTGGATACCTGCTCAAACAGGAAAAGGATAAATGGATGTACTGCAATGCATTGTTATTTTCAGGGCAAAGGATGTGAGATTTTTTTCCTACGGATCTGTTGATGGCACAGGAAGGGAGCCAGCTTAAAAAGGACTTGGGCTTCCCTGGTGGCTCAGACGGTAACGAATCTGCCTGCAATGCAGGAGACCGAGTTTCGATCCCTGGGTCAGGAAGATCCCTTCCCTTGAAGAAGGGAATGGGTGTTGGTGATGGACAGGGAAGCCTGGTATGATACAGTCCCTGGGGTCCACGACTGAGGCACTAAACTGAACTGAACTGACTTCTTGAATACCAAATGACTACTTGGAGTTGAGTTCTTTCATATATTATCTTATTCCAATATATCTATACTTGGATGGTTAACACACTCATCAGATTCTGTCTCTTGATAATTATTAATTCCAACCCAGACATGAGAACAACGGAGTATTACCTTCTGAAGATACAAGTAAAAACTGAAGTCATCAGAGCTACTGTTTCCTTGCTGGGGGGACTGCAGGGTATTAATGATGAGGGACTATCAGTCCAGTTCTCCATGAAGACTCACACATATTCCAGCCTTAGGAGGAATGAGACTGAGTCTTTACTGACTTCCTTATAATACATCTCCATCTTCTGAGGTCATGCTTCTTAAACTAGGGACACACCTATGACTACAGTAAACTGGCTATAATAAGAAGCTACAAAATAAACTCTATTCTCCCTAGAACAGCAATGTTATGATATGGCAACAGTTCAAAACAGTATCAAACACAAATATTATGAAACTGAAGGCAAAACTCACGTGAACTTTTACGGCTGATTAGAATTCAAAGAAATTTCACTTTTCTAAGGGATTAATTCAGGCTTTGTATCCACATTATCACAGGAATACTCATTTACCTCTTCTATTCCCAAGTAGAAAAGCTGAAGCACCAACCTATGGTAACTAAGAAGGGTCTTTTTGCAGCAATCCGGAAGTCACTTAATATTTTTTCTTTCAGTATATCCTACTACTCTTTACGCTGCACTAGTATAGAACCTATTTAACCCTTCTTTATACCCTTTGTGGCAAGCTAAATAATGCACCCCCAGAACATCCTTTCTCTAATTCCTGGAACCTATGAGTGTTTCCTTACAAGTTAAAGGGATTTTGTAATTAAGCTAAGGATCTTGAGATTGACAGATTACTCTGGATTCTATAGGTGGATTATCTGCCTACAAGACCTTCTAGAATTAACACCCAAAAAAGATGTCCTTTACATCATCACTTCAGTTCAGTCGCTCAGCCGTGTCCGACTCTTTGCGACCACATGAATCGCAGCACGCCAGGCCTCCCTGTCCATCACCAACTCCTGGAGCTTACCCAATTCATGTCCATCAAGTCGTGATGCCATCCAGCCATCTCATCCTCTGTTGAACCCTTCTCCTCCTACCCCCAATCCCTCCCAGCATCAGGGTCTTTTCCAATGAGTCAACTCTTCGCTTGAGGTGCCCAAAGTATTGGCATTTCACCTTCAGCATCAGTCCTTCCAATGAACACCCAGGACTGGTCTCCTTTAGAATGGACTGGTTGGATTTCCTTGCAGTCCAAGGGACCTTCAAGAGTCTTCTCCAATACCACAGTTCAGAAGCATCAATTCTTTGGCGCTCAGCTTTCTTCACAGTCCAATTTTCACATCCATACCTGACCAATGGAAAAACCATAGCCTTGACTAGATGGACCTTTGGAAAAAGAGGCAAATTTGGCCTTGGAGTACAAAATGAAGCAGGGCAAAGGCTAACAGAATTTTGCCAAGAGAATGCACTGGTCATAGCAAAAAATTAGAGATATCAAAGGAACATTTCATGCAAAGATGGGCACAATAAAGGACAAAAATGCTATGGACCTAACAGAAGCAGAAGATACTAAGAAGAGGTGGCAAGAAGATACTAAGAATACACAGAACTACACAAACATGATCTTCATGACCCAGATAACCACGATGTTATGATCACTCACCTAGAGCCAGACATGAGGAACACAAAGTCAAGTGGGCCTTAGGAAGCATCACTACGAACAAAGCTAGTGGAGGTGATGGAATTCCACTTGAGCTATTTCAAATCCTGAAAGATGATGTTGTGAAAGTGCTGCACTCAATATGCCAGCAATTAGGAAAACTCAGCAGTGGCCACAGGACTAGAAAAGGTTAGCTTTCATTCCAATCCCAAAGAAAGGCAATGCCAAAGAATGTTCAAGCTACCACACAATTACACTCATCTCACACACTAGTGAAGGAATGCTCAAAATTCTCCAACTTAGGCTTCAACAGTACATGAACCGTGAACTTCCTCTATTTCTGCTTTATTGACTATGCCAAAGTCTTTGACGGTGTAGATCACAACAAACTGTGGAAAATTCTGAAAGAGATGGGAATACCAGACAACCTGACCTGCCTCCTGAAAAATCGATATGCAGGTCAAGAAGCAACAGTTAGAACTGGACATGGAACAACAGACTGGTTCCAAACTGGGAAAGAAGTACATCAAGGCTGCATATTGTCACTCTGCTTATTTAACTTACACGCAGAGTACATCATGAGGAACGCTGGGCTGGAAGAAGCACAAGCTGGAATCAAGATTGCTGGGGGAAACATCAATAACCTCAGATATACAGATTATACCACCCTTACGGCAGAAAGCAAAGAACTAAAGAGCCTCAATGAAAGTGAAAGAGGAGAGTGAAAAAGTTGGCTTAAAACTCAACATTCAAAAAACTAAGATCATGGCATCCAGTCCCATCACTTCATGGCAAATAGATGAGGAAACAATGCAAACAGTGACAGACTTTATTTTTTGGGTCTCCAAAATCACTGCAGATGGTGACTGCAGCCATGAAATTAAAAGACGCTTGCTCCTTGTAAGAAAAGCTATGACCAACCTAGACAGTCTATTAAAAAGCAGAGACATTACTTTGCCAACAAAGGTCCATCTAGTCAAGACTATGGTTTTTCCAGTAGTCATGTATGGGTGTGAGAGTTGGACTATAAAGAAAGCTGAGCGCCAAAGAATTGATCTTTTGAAATGTGTTGTTGGAAAGACTCTTGAGAGTCCCTTAGACTGCAAGGAGATCCAACCAGTCCATCCTAAAGGAAATCAGTCCTGAATATTCATTGGAAGGACTGATGCTGAAATTCCAATACTTTGGCTACTTGATGTGAAGAACTTTCTCCTTGGAAAATACCCTGGTGCTGGGCAACAATGAAGACGGGAGGAGAAGGGGACGAGAGAGGATGAGATGGTTGGATGGCATCACTGATTCGATGGACATGAGTTTGAGCAAGTTCTGGGAGTTGGTAATGGACAGGGAAGCCTGGAGTGCTGCAGTCCATGGGGTTGCAAAGAGCTGGACATGATTGAGTAAACTGAACTGACTGATCTAGGTGGGACCTATTTGTAAACACAAATGCCCCATTAAGAGGAAGGCAGAGGGTGATAAGATCATGGAAACACAGATTTCAGAGATGTGCTTTTGAAATATAGGAGGCACAAGTCAAGGAATATAAAGGGCTACTAGAAGCTGAAAAAAAGCAAAGAAATGGGACTTCCTCTTAAGAGTCTCCAGAAGTAATCAGAACTCAGAAAAGCAGTTAAATGAGCTGAACTATTTTTGCTTTATGCTGTCTACAGCAGTGTAAGATAAGAATACAAACCAGAAAAGTACCATTTCTGCATTCATAGGGAATAAGATCCTGAACCCTGGATAAGCAGCTAAGTGGGCCACATAGGCTTAAGAGGTATTTCAACTCCAGTGGTAATAGGATGCATGTTATCCACTGTGTGTGTTTGTGTATAATATTTTAAGTATATTATATATTGCATATTAAAGGTAGTCTAGCTTCCACGGCTGGAAAAGGAAATGGCAATCCAATATTCTTGCCTGGAGAATCCCAGGGACGGGGGAGCCTGGTGGTCTGCCGTCTATGGGGTCGCACAGAGTCAGACACGCTGAAGCGACTTAGAAGCAGCAGCAGCTTCCACGGCAAAGAAATTGAAAAGCAGAAAGAGTCCTATGTAGTTAACATCAGTAATTTATATTCATTATCTCATTTGATCCTCACAACTCTAGGAACCGTTAAGTCTGGTACTGAATTCAATTCTGCAGTGGAAAAAGCAGCGGCTGAGAGGGTGACTTGCCCAGTTAAAGGTTAGTAAATGGCTCCTATTCCGATGTCTTTCAACTAGATTATTTTACCTCGACAACAGCAATCGATCTACATCTAGGTATGTTGTATTAACTTCTAAAATAACTTCAAGTTAGAAAAGAAAACAAGACCAACATTTTACAAGCAAAACCATATTTTAATTTTACGTGCATAGAAACCGAATGTCACACGCAAGTGGTTAGAAAGAAGCTGAAGAGAACACGTAGACGAGTAATGCGTTTCTCTGCATGAAAATGAGTATCTACCCTTCTAGGTGTTGCTGTGTGGATTAAATGACATAATACAAGTAAAGTGCTTATCAGAGCAGCCAGTCTCACAGTTCGTACTACATTCTCCAGGACGTTTCTTCCTAGAGGAGAATCTGCTCTTCTGATCCCGAAAATTAACCAGCCCAGGAGGTGGGTAGGAAAGAATGCGAGGGGAGGGAGTGCGGGTAGGGGAAAAACAGGTCCCAGCTACCCCTCCTTGAACACTTGACAAACAGGCGCTTAGTTTTTACCCAAACAGGACGGCTTCGGCGACACCAACCTAACCCTCAGAAGGTCGGCGGAGCAGTGACAGCACAGGTATGACCCAGGGTCTCGGATTACTGCACCAGACGTCCCAACACGTGGCTCCCTCCTCTCACCGCCTCCCCCGATTTCCCTCTGACCCTAGCGCTACAGACTCAGCGACTTCGGTTTTCTAAAGTCAACTGGCACTGTCGCCGACCATCAAGATAGCTGCCCACCCCAAGAACTCTACCCACCCCAGGCCTGGAAAATATACCTGACCAGGAAGCCCACGACTGTGCAGGAACGAACTCGAGCAGAGACTCGGAGCCGAGCGGACGACCGGAACTCCACCCTCCAGCTCTCTGATTGGATAAACGCGCAAAGGAGCCCGCAGAGGATTGGTCAACAGCAGAGAGGCGGGCCATTGCCCAGGGGAGGGGAAAGAGGTGGGGCGGAGAGGTAAGAAGAAACGTCGGGAGTTGGCCTCTTTCCGGATTGGACGAAAGCTGGACATCTGCGCAGACGTAGACCCAGCTTCCGGATAGGGACGCGCAACAACGCCCTTTACGTTACGGAAGTACGTTACGTTAGCGGAAGTTTTAATGACTCATTGGCTGTAACGAAGGCATCTGTCTCCTGGCGGCGTGTCCGAGAAAGGGCGGGAAGAAAGCGAGTTCCGCCTCTTCCTTGGGCGACTGGGTCCTTCCGTTGACAGAAGGCAACGTGAGTTCCTTTCAGCGTTTAGACGCTAGACCTGCCACCGAGCCAGACTCGGGTAGACAGTTGGTACGTTGACCAGTAAGTTTCTGCGGGTGAGAAATACTTAGTACTTCGAATCGGGCCCAGAAACACCCATGTACACTCAGAACTTTTCAATAATGACTTCAGTGTTGGAACGCAGAGGAGTCTGGCCTTTTCGCGGTCTTTGACTTGGCTGTGTCATTGGCTGAAAAAGTTATCAATTTGAACGTAGCTCCGCGTCCACCCCAGGCTATCCTGGGACTTGTGGTCCTGGGTGCAAGTGTCCCATAGCTTTGAATGTGATTGTTGTTGCTACTTCTCCGCTGTTAACAACCACTGATAGTTACTGTGGTTTTCTTTTTTTCCGTTGTGCTTTCTTATCCTTTGGCTTATCCGCAGTATTAAAACCAAAGGACACTTAGGAAAACTAGAAGGTCTTCATGTATGTAAAGATAAATACTAGTATTTAAAACATTTCACTACTGTGCTTCTGCTGATGCTGCTTAGTTGCTTCAGTCGTGTCTGACTCTTTGCGACCCTATGGACTGTAACCTGCCAGGCTCCTCTATCCATGGGATTCTCCAGGCAAGAATACTGGAGTGGGTTGCCATGCCCTGCGCCAGGGGATCTTTCCAACCCAGGGATTGAACCCGGATCTCCTGCATTGCAGGCTGATTCTTTACCACTGAGCCACCAGGGAAGCCCTCTGCTAGAAGTTCGTGATTAACATACAAAGTGGATAGTAAAAGTATTGGTTTTTTTTTTTTTTTTGCTTTTATAGCCAAATGGTATTTGATTTTCATGATCGTGTTCACTCAACAATATTTGAAAAGTGCTTTAAACTTGACAGTTATGTGTACTATTTTGTCTGTTTACGTAAATCAAGTGTTGATATGATATGGCTACTGTGTTGATAGGAAAATAATGCGGTAGTTAAAATGTCAACATGACCAATTTCAGGAGGCACACACACTGTGTATTATTCAAGATTGTGTTATGAAGTCCGTTTTCAGTCTTATTGGAAACATGCTGGTTTAAGGCAGAGTTTCCTTGGTTTTAGGACTTCCCTGGTGGCTCAGATGGTAGAGTATCGGCCGACAATGTGGGAGACCCGGGTTGGTTTCCTGGGTCGGGAAGATCCTCCGGCAAAGAAAATGGCCACCCAGTCCAGTACTCTTGCCTGGAAAATCCCATGGATGGAGGAGCCTGGTAGGCTACAGTCCATGGGGTCACAAAGAGTCGAACACAACTGAGTGACTTCACTTCACTTCTTTGGTTTTATTGAATCATGAACTCCTTCACGTCTGTGAGCACATTTAGTAATATTTCATTGCTTTGTGTTTAGCAAAAGTGAAAATCTGTAAATACCAAAAGTTTTTCTGAGTGGCCCTTTACAACATTTTTTTTTCTATTTAATATGTAATACAAACATTCATATGTGTAAGAAAAAACAGGGCTTGTTTCTGGACAAAAAATTAAGTACAATTTAGAGGAGTTAAGCCAAGTAGAAACTACTTTTATGACTGATGCTTGGAATAATTGCTTTTACAATTTTTTGTGTCTTGTAAATGATGACAGAAGGTCTCAGGTTTTCTTTGTAAATGAAACATGAGAAACAGAAGTGGTTTTTTTTTTCTATAATTCTCAGTACATAAAGAGCCAAATGGAGTGTTCAGTTCAGTTCAGTTCAGTCGCTCAGTCGTGTCCGACTCTCCGCGACCCCATGAATCACAGCACGCCAGGCCTCCCTGTCCATCACCAACTCCCGGAGTACACTCAAACCCATGTCCACAGAGTCGGTGATGCCATCCAGCCATTTCATTCTCCGTCATCCCCTTCTCCTCCCGCCCCCAACCTTTCCCAGCATCAGAGTCTTTTCCAGTGAGTCAACTCGTCACATGAGGTGGCCAAAGTATTGCAGTTTCAGCTTTAGCATAACCACCACTATATTTCTCCTTTAACTATTTGATATGATGTACTCGGTGAAATATATTGGTGTGAAAATCACTATCAGACAAAAATGTAAATTTGTTAGTTTTAATGCCTTCCATTAACATTTTGAAAATATTTTTCCTTTTGCCCCCTACTTTAAATCAGTGATCCATTTTGGATGTTAATTAAATTTGTATTCAGTTCAGTTTAGTTCAGTCGCTCAGTCGTGTCCGACTCTCCGCGACCCCATGAATCACAGCATGCCAGGCCTCCCTGTCCATCACCAACTCCCGGAGTTCACTCAAACTCATGTCCACAGAGTCGGTGATGCCATCCAGCCATCTCATTCTCGGTCGTCCCCTTCTCCTCCCGCCCCCAACCTTTCCCAGCATCAGAGTCTTTTCCAGTGAGTCAACTCGTCACATGAGGTGGCCAAAGTATTGCAGTTTCAGCTTTAGCATCAGTCCCTCCAATGAACATCCAGGATTGATCTCCTTTAGAATGGACTGGTTGGATCTCCTTGCAGTCCAAGGGACTCTCAAGAGTCTTCTCCAACACCACAGTTCAAAAGCATCAATTCTTCGGCGATCAGCTTTCTTCACAGTCCAAATCTCACGTCCATACATTACCACGGGAAAAACCATTGCCTTGACTAGACGGACCTTGGTTGGCAAAGTAATGTCTCTGCTTTTTAATGTACTATCAAGGTTGGTCATAACTTTCCTTCCAAGGAGTAAGCGTCTTTTAATTTCATGGCTGCAATCAGCATCCGCAGTGATTTTGGAGCCCAAAAAAGTAAAGTCTGACACTGTTTCCACTGTTTTTCCATCTATTTCCCATGAAGTGATGGGACCAGATGCCATGATCTTTGTTTTCTGAATGTTGAGCTTCAAGCCAACCTTTTCACTCTCCTCTTTCACTTTCATCAAGAGGCTTTTGAGTTCCTCTTCACTTTCTGCCATAAGGGTAGTGTCATCTGCATATCTGAGGTTATTGATATTTCTCCCAGCAATCTTGATTCTATGGTTAGCATGGTTCAGCAGAGTGACAAATCAACTGAATAACTGAATCCTGGGCACATTTGGCTAATCTGTATTAACTGTCCTAAGTGTTCATTCTTTTGGAGTATTTCAGAAGCACTCAAAGTGTTCCATTTAAAGAGAAACATCTTGAATAGTTTTTTTTTTTAACTGAGAATTAAAAAATATAAATTGCAGCAGTCACCACTACTTTCCTTTTACCCAGGAATCATCTTTGTACACCATCTGTTGGGAAATAAAGTTTTAAGAAATGACCTCAAAGTGAGAGAAATGCAAGATGACTTTTGCGATACAGGAAACTAATATTACAATCCCTGGTTGTGTTTACTTTTTGAAGCTATTTACTTGTTTATTTATTTGGCTGCCCAGGTCTTAGTCATGACAGGAGGGACCTTTTATTTGCAGTGCACAGGATCTATTGCCCTGACCAGGTCAGACTGGGTCCCCTGCATTAGGAGTGTGGAGTCCCAGCCACTGGACAACCAGGGAAAGTTCCTATGTTTACTTTTTATATCAACACTTTTTAAAAAAATCTTTTTGTTTTTTGTTTTTTTCCTTTTTTCAAACCCTTGCGTTCAGGACTGACTTTCAATAGATCATAGCAAGGGAGCTGCTCTGCTGCATATGAAACCCCAACCCAGAAGCAGGTCATCTACCAATGGTTTAGCACCAGGCTCCCCACAAACTCGCAGTGGTGACGGGCAAGGGGGCAGCCGCCTTCCTGGCCGTGACCCATGTCTCAGGACGAAAGACTTTCTGCACCAGACCCGGTCCTAATGCATGACCTGGTCTCAACACGCAGCAGGGTACGCCATGCTGTGCACAGAGCGACGTGGGCGGCAGCAGGGATGGTGGGGGACTGGCTGTCCAAGGCCAACTGAGGATTCCCAGCTCTGCCATTTCTTTCTGCCTGGGTGGGATTCCAATGTGGAGGCATTCATTCATAATCCCACAGATGGTAGCTTTGACCCATTGACTCCTCAGCCAAGCACATACACCAAATGTCTAAACCCGCAGTTCCTCTCCTACTGAGCAGGATTACCATGGCAACAACACATCATCAGTAGGGTAAAACTAATCTGTCTCATGACAGTCTAGTCCCAGCTCACATTCCCCATTAGTGGGTGAACACCCCAACGCTTGGTGAATTCTGCTTCAAAATGATAGAAAAAGCCAACATCAAAGGATCAAAAAGCAATGTGAACACTTGGCCACCACAAGCCAATTATCCCTGTGGTAACTTTTCTGACACCTCCTGCTTAAAACCCCAAAGGTCAGAAGGATCGTGAGGACCCGCTTTCACGGTCTATATTCATACTGAAAATCAAGATCAAGCGAGCTTTTGCCCTTCTGCCCCATGGGAGGTTTCTGTTCTCCCTGAGCTCTCCTTAGGACACCATTTGCAGGTGTACAGCCCCAGCCAAACTCCCCACTTGGCACTGGCCCCGGCAGGGCACTTGGTGCCAAAAACGAGAGCCCCTTAGGGCTTACCACTGCCATACACACCCCCATCCTCCCCCACCCCACCATGCCTCACTCGGTCAGTGAAAAAATGATCAGAATATTTCACTGGTGGCCTGCAAGGGTGGTGCACCCCACCCCACTCCCTCGCAGGGATAGGGGTGGTGGGGCGCCGGGGTCCTCCCACTTATTCTGCACTTCTCATTTCTCTTCACCATGCCAGACTAGAATCAGTCTTAACAGGGTTTTCTCTCCCTGCTGATTTGGCCAAGCCCATTCCCTTGGCTGCGGTTTCACTGGATAGTAGGTAGGGACAGTGGGAATCTCATAACACTTTTCTGTATGTGTGTGTGTGTGTGTATATATATATATATGTATTTTTAAAAATTGTGAACATGATATAGCAGGATAAACTTTGAAACCCAACCACATATATGTATATGTTTACATATGTGTGAGTGGTAAAAAAAATTATTGAGAAATACATGATCGCCGAAGAATTGATGCTTTTGAACTGTGGTGTTGGAGAAGACTCTTGAGAGTCCCTTGTACTGCAAGGAGATCCAACCAGTCCATTCTAAAGGAGATCAATCCTGGGTGTTCATTGGAAGGACTGATGCTAAAGTTGAAACTGCAATACTTTGGCCACCTCATGTGACGAGTTGACTCACTGGAAAAGACTCTGATGCTAGGAAAGGTTGGGGGCGGGAGGAGAAGGGGACGACCGAGAATGAGATGGCTGGATGGCATCACCGACTCTGTGGACATGAGTTTGAGTGAACTCCGGGAGTTGGTGATGGACAGGGAGGCCTGGTGTGCTGTGATTCATGGGGTCGCGGAGAGTCGGACACGACTGAGCGACTGAACTGAACTGAACTGAACATGATCAAAAAAGCCTGAAGTGTTAAAGAAAAAAGTTATTAATGATACTTTTTAAGAAGGTCTGAAGAATTGATGCTTTTGAACTGTGGTGTTGGAGAAGACTCTTGAGAGTCCCTTGGACTGCAAGGAGATCCAACCAGTCCATCTTAAAAGGAGATCAATCCTGGGTGTTCATTGGAAGGACTGATGCTGAAGCTGAAACTCCAATACTTTGGCCACCTCATGCGAAGAGTTGACTCACTGGGAAAGACTCTGATGCTGGGAGGGATTGGGGGCAGGAGGAGAAGGGGATGACAGAGGATGAGATGGCTGGATGGCATCACTGACTGGATGGATATGAGTTTGAGTGAACTCCGGGAGTTGGTGATGGACAGGGAGGCCTGGCGTGCTGTGATTCATGGGGTTGCAAAGAGTCGGACACGACTGAGTGACTGCACTGAACTGAACTGAAGGCAGACTTTCTTCGAGGTAGGTACTGTGGTAGGGTTCTGTAAAAAGGGAGAGAGATTAGAGTCAATTCTGAGTGCAACAGGGAAAGCAGGGATTTATAGCCAGGGGATAGGGGGTCAGTGGGTGGAAGTTTACTGTGAGGAAATATCAGGGTTGGGGGGATTATTGCCACATTACTCAACAGTTCTTACTAAAAGTTAGTAGATATAATCGGACATCACCCGGGGGATAATGAAGGATGAGACACTCAATCAGATATTGAGAGAGGGTGATTCTGGTTTAACTGCCTTAGCAGGATTCTTGCTATAGGATTCTTGAACACTGCAGGAGGGACATGGGGCTGAAGGTCAAGCCTAGTCAAAAGAGCACACATATACATACACTCCACACATACTCTCACTCCTGTGTCCAGCTCTTTGTGGCTCCATGGATTGTGGCATGCCAGGCTCCTCTGTCCTCCATTATCTCCTGGAGTTTGCTCAGATTCATGTCCGCTGAGTTGGTGATGCTATCTAACCATCTCATGCTCTGCTGCCCCCTTCTTCTTTTGCCTTCAATCTTTCCCAGCATCAGGATCTTTTCCAATGAGTTGGCTCTTTGCATTAGGTGGTCAAAGTATAAGAGCTTTAGCTACAGCATCAGTCCTTCAAATGAATATTCAAGGTTGATTTCCTTTAAGATTGACTAGTTTGATCTCCTTGTAGTCTAAGTGACTGTCAAGAGTATTCTCTAGCACCACAGTTCGAAAGCATCAATTCTTGGGCTCAGCCTTCTTTATGGTCCAACTCGCACATCTATGTTGCTGCTGCTGCTAAGTCACTTCAGTCGTGTCCGACTCTGTGTGACCCCATAGACGGCAGCCCACCAGGCTCCCCCGTCCCTGGGATTCTCCAGGCAAGAACACTGGAGTGGGTTGCCATTTCCTTCTCCAATGTGTGAAAGTGAAAAGTGAAAGTGAAGTCGCTTAGTCATGTCCGACCCTTAGGACTACTGGAAAAACCATAGCTTTGACTAGATGGACCTTTATTGGCAAAGTGGTGTCTCTGCTTTTTAACACACTTTCTAGGTTTGTTATAGCTTTCCTTCCAAGGAGCAAGCATCTTTTAATTTCATGGCTTCAGTCACCATCAGCAGTGACTTTGGAATCCAAGAAAATAAGATCTGTCACTGCTATATATACACAAAAATATTTTTATTTGCTATTGTTAAAGTGTGAAGTCTGAATCACACATAATACTATTTGGAAATATTCAGGCTCAATCACTGTACCAAGGCTCAATGAGAGAAATAGAACCAGTCAGAGATATATATTAAGGATTTTTTTTTTTTTTTTTGCAAGGAATTGACTTAGTTGTGGGGGCTGGCTCGAAGACGAGTCTGAAATCTGTAGAGCAGTGTGTCAGGAGGAGTCTGGAACTCTCAGGCATGAGCTGAAGTTGCAATCCACAGGCAGAATTTCTTTCTAGTAACCTCGGTTCTGCTCTGAAAGCCCTTCAGCTAATTGAATTGGGCCTGGCCAGATTATCTAGGATAACCTTTACTTAAAGCATAATGAACAGTAATTACATCTACAAAATACCTTCATGGCAGCACACAGATAAAGAATTTAAGATCTTTGAGAGTTGGAGTTCAGGCTTGGAACTCATTCCCGGAAACTGTGTTTGATGTTGTGTCTTGTATTTTGGGAAGAGTGTTAGTATAAGCACACAGGATGTACAAACCAATTCCATTTCCACTCTCTGGTAAAGTGCATCTAAAAGGAATGGCTCTATCTTCAAACTCCATTCCAGCCTGTTTCTTTAACTTTCTGCCTCTTTGGCTATTCCTTAAGATATTGGCCTGACAGCCTACATTTGGGTGATTCCCTAGCACCAGGAATATGTTGCCCAACTCTTGAATCACAGAGGTTTCCCAATAGAAGGCCCACCTGTAGCCATGTCTGCCTCTGTATAAGAAGGACTTCCTGGCAAGCTACCAGCTCTGGAGCTTTTGAAAATGTCAACAACATTGCCCTTGAAGCCACAGGGTGGAGTGGTGGCTAGAACATCCTGTAACAGGTGCCAGTTGGTTTACTCCAGTCACCATGCCAATTTTTCAAGATAGTGGAAGTGTTTTAATTCCTTCAGTTTTAAGATGGACTTTCCTATAACCCCTTTAGACAGCTGAGAGTTGAAGAGGCAGAGCTGGTACTGCAACTGATAATTATATTGACCAAAAACACCACCTGCCTCCAGAAAACGTCTCTACAGAGCTGCTCAAAGGTGGTGAATTGACTGGTTTAAGCTGTTTGTTCTCTTCATGCTATTTTGAAGTTAAAAAGAATGAACAAATAGTAAAATAGTACACTCGATGGAGTCGAGGAGAAGAAAGAAAGACTAGAGTATTTGACAAACCGGTCCTTGGGTCTTCTATTTAACTAAGAATTAGGACCATAGTTTATTATAGAGGTGTGGTTTGGATCAACAGGAGCAGCTTAGGATCTTAATAATTACTTTAACAATTTTTTTTTTCTTTTTTGACTGTGTTGCCAGGCTTGCAGGATCTTAGTTTCCCAACCAGAGATCGAACTGGACCAGCAGTGAAAGTGCCAAGTACTAACCACTGGACTGCCAGGGAATTCTCATCACTTCTTTATTAAATAAGTTGTGGAAGTACCCATTTACCCACGCGCGTTTAAGTTGATCCAGGCTCTTCCTCCAGATCAGCTCTAAAAGGATGCAGCTGAAAGAGCTCTTGAATTGCTAAGGTGAACACTACTACAGATTTGTTGTTGTTCAGCCGCTAAGTTGTGTCTGTCAACTCTTTTGCGACCCCATGCACTGCAGCACCCTTCACTGTCTCCCGGAGTTTGCTCAAAGTAATGTCCATTGAGTCAGTGATGCCATCCAACCATCTTATCCTCTGTCGCCCCTGTCTCCTCCTGTCCTCCATCTTTCCCAGCATCAGGGTCTTTTCCAGTGAGTTGGCTCTTCACGTTAGTTGGGCCAAATACTAGAGTTTCAGCTTCAGCATCAGTTTTTCCAACGAATATTCAAGGTTGATTTCTTTTAGAATTGAGTGGTTTGATTTCCTTGCAGTCCAAGGGACTCTCAAGAATCTCCTCCAGCACCACAATTTAAAAGCATCAATTCTTCTGTGCTCAGCCTTCTTTGTGGTCCAACTTTCTTTTTTTATTGTAATTCTACATTCTAGGCTACTTACTTTTAAAAACTTCAGTGTGGGAAAGTTCCATCTTATACAAAAGTAGAAAAAAATGGTATCATGAACCATTATATATATGACCCTATCACCCAACTTAACTGATGGCTAAACTTATATCTATGCTCGCACCCACTTTCCCACCACATCTCCTATCAGATTATTTATAAGCAAGTTATTTCATTTGTAAATAGGACTCTTTGTATCTCTAAATGATGACTCCCCCACCAAATATAACTAAAATAAGCAAATATTTTAGTAAGGACTATCACTGAAAACTATGATTTTGAAGAAGTTATTTAATCTCTCTAAACTTCAAATTATTCATCAGGTGACAATATATTCCTTTCAATGAGATTATGAAAAGTAACACAATGTAAATAAAATACTCCCCACAGTGCTCGCCACAGTATAGGCATTCAGGAGCTACTGGTTCAAATTCCAGCACTTGGTCCATTTATACCACTTGCTCTGAGTGATTCTAGGAAGGATGATAAAGATGTTTGCTGAGACCTTTAGTTGTTAAAAATTATCCTTGAAAAAAAAAATTTAGTGATAACACTAGGAGTATACAACAGCCAAGAAGTGAAATCAAAGTTTAAATGATGAAGTAGATCAAAGTTATAGGCAGAGTAGAGTGCAGTAATAAAGAGACAATATGAATTTATGTGAAATACAAACTCATAGGCTCATATCATGTCCTTAGGATTTTTCTTTTTTTCATGTGATTTCCAATTGGTTTATATGATGGTATAATACAAAATTATTTGAGCTGTAAAAGAAATATGAACACCATCTGTTTTCTTTTGAAAGATGTCTGGAACTTTTGGTTCTCAGACTCAAATACCACTGGTAACCCCACTCATTGTCTACCCATTTTTGGATTTACATATAGTTTGATTCTCTCTCATCACTATCCTAGAAAAATATTTAATAGGAAGTTGGATTTAGTTTTCTAAGTATTGTATTACAATAAATAAATTTCCATACCAGATGACACAAAATCCTAAGTTGTGCAAAGAATTGTAAAGATGGATCTCATCATGATTGCCAACATCTTAATATCTGAGAAATAATATCACATTGCAGCAAAGTCAAGTTTTCTTTCCTTTAAAGAAATACGTTGTGATGATGGTGATAAAATACAGAGTCACAGTGAGAGTCAGAAGCTTGACTTGAGAGTCATCAGTTTGTAATCAGATGATTATAAATGATTACAGATGATTGCTCTCAGGCTAATGAAGTGAAAGGTTAAAAGAGGGAAGGAACATTAAATAAAGTCTTAGTCATGAATATATTAACCTAATTAATTAACATTTTCTCACCCTTAAATTCCCAAATTGAAAATCTATTCAGGATAATTGTGATCCACACAGTCAAAGGTTTTAGTGTAGTCAGTGAAGCAGAAGTAGATGTTTCTCTGGATGTCCCTTGCTTTCTACATGATCCAATGAATGTTAGCAATTTAATCTCTGGTTTTTCTGCCTTTTCTAAACGCAGCTTGTACATCTGGAAGTTCTTGGTTCACATACTATGAAAGCTTAGTGTGAAGGATTTTAATCATAACCTTCTTAGCATATGAAATGAACACAGTTGCACGGTACTTGGAAAATTCTTTGGCAGTGCCTTTCTTTGGGAAACTGGAAAATTCTTAAAGAGATGGGAGTACCAAACTACCTTACCTGTCTCCTGAGAAACCTTGTATGAGGCAAGAAGCAACAGTTAGAACCAGACATGGAACAACTGACTAGTTCAAGATTGGGAAAAATATACGACAAGGCTGTATATTGTCACTCTGCTTATTTAACTTATATGCGGAGTATATTTTGCAAAATGCCAGGCTGTTGGAATCAAGATTACTGGGAGATATATCAACAACCTCCGATATGCAGACAATACCACTCTAATGGCAGAAGGTGAAGGGGAACTAATGAGCCTCTTGATGAAAGTGAAAGAGGAGAGTAAAAAAGCTGGCTTAAAATTCAACATAAAAAAACAAAAGACCATGGCATCCGGTCCCATCACTTCATGGCAACCTCAGAGGGGAAAAGTGGAAACTGACAAATTTTACTTACTTGGGCTCCGAAATCACTGCAGATGGTGATTGCAACCATGCAATTAAAAGATGCTTATTCCTTGGAGGGAAAGCTATGCATGGCAAATCTAGACAGTTATGACAAACCTCTGTATTAAAAAACAGAGACATCAGTTTGCAACAAAGGTCCATATAGTCAGTTCAGTTCAGTCACTCAGTCGTGTCCAACTCTTTGCGACCCCATGGGCTGCAGCATGCCAGGCCTCCCTGTCCATCACCAACTCCTGGAGTTTACTCAAACTCATGTCCATTGAGTCGGTGATGCCATCCAACCATCTCATCCTCTGTCATCCCCTTCTCCTGCCCTCAGTCTTTCCCAGCATCAGGGTCTTTTCCAATAAGTCAGTTCTTCACATCAGGAGGCCAGAGTATTGGGGTTTCAGCTTTAGCATCCATCCTTCCAATGAACACCCAGGACTGATTTCCTTTAGGATGGACTGGTTGGATCTCCTTGCAGTCCAAAAGACTTTCAAGAGTCTTCTTCAACACCACAGTTCAAAAGCATCAATTCTTTGGTGCTCAGCCTTCTTTATAGTCCAACTTTCACATCCATACATGATTACTGGAAAAACCATAGCCTTGACTAGATGGACTTTTGTTGGCAAAGTAATGTCTCTGCTTATTAATATGTTCTCTAAGTTGGTCATAAGTTTTCTTCCAAGGAGTAAGCGTCTTTTAATTTCATGGCTGTAGTCACCATCTGCAGTGATTTTGGAGCCTAAAAAAATAAAGTCTGCCACTGTTTCCAGTGTTTCCCCATCTATTTCCCATGAAGTGATGGGACCACATGTCATGATCTTAGTTTTCTGAATGTTGAGCTTTAAGCCAACTTTTTCACTTTACTCTTTCACTTTCATCGAGAGGCTTTTTACTTCCTCTTCACTTTCTGCCATAAGGGTGGTGTCATCTGCATATCTGAGGTTATTGATATTTCTCCCAGCAGTCTTGATTCCAGCTTGTGCTTCCTCCAGCCCAGTGTTCCTCATGATGTACTCTGCATATGAGTTAAATAAGCAGGGTGACAGTATACAGCCTTGATGTACTGCTTTCCTGATTTGGAGCCAGTCTGTTGTTCCATGTCCAGTTCAAACTTGCTTCCTGACCTGCATACAGATTTCTCAAGAGGCAGGTCAGGTGGTCTGGTATTCCCATCTCTTTCAGAATTTTCCACAGTTTATTGTGATCCACACAGTCAAAGGCTTTGGTATAGTCAATGAAGCAGAAATAGATGTTTTTCTGGAACTCTCTTGCTTTTTCGATGATCCAGCGGATGTTGGCAATTTGATCTCTGGTTCCTCTGCCCTTTCTAAAACCACCTTGAGCATCTGGAATTTCATGGTTCACGTATTGCTGAAACCTGACTTGGAGAATTTTGAGCATTATGTTACTAGCGTGTGAGATGATTGCAATTGTGTGGTAGTTTGAACATTCTTTGGCATTGCCTTTCTTTGGGATTGGAATGAAAACTGACCTTTTCCAGTCCTGTGGCCACTGCTGAGTTTTCCTAATTTGCTGGCATATTGAGTGCAGCGCTTTCACAACATCATCTTTCAGGATTTGAAATAGCTCAACTGGAATTCCATCACTTCCACTAGCTTTGTTCGTAGTGATGCTTCCTAAGGCCCACTTGACTTCACATTCTAGGATGTCTGGCTCTAGGTGAGTGATCACACCATTGTGATTATCTGGGTCGTGAAGATCTTTTTTGTACAGTTCTGTGTATTCTTGCCACCTCTTCTTAATATCTTCTGCTTCTGTTAGGTCCATACCATTTCTGTCCTTTATCGAGCCCATCTTTGCATGAAATGTTCCCTTGGTATCTCTAATTTTCTTGAGGAGATCTCTAATCTTTCCCATTCTATTATTTTCCTCTATTTCTTTGCGCTGATCCCTGAGGAAAGTTTTCTTATCTCTCCTTGCTATTCTTTGGAACTCTGCATTCAAATGGGTATGTCTTTCCTTTTCCATATAGTTAAACCTATGGTTTTTCCAGTAGTCGTGCACATGTGAGAGTTGGACCATAGAGAAAGCTGAGCACCAAAGAAGTGATGCCTTCAAACTGTTATGCTGGAGAAGATTCTTTAAGAGTCCTTTAGACAGTAAGGTGATCAAAGCAGTCAATCCTAAAGGAAATCAGTCCTGAAGATTCATTGGAAGGACTTACATTGAACCTCCAATACTTCGGCCACCTGATTCAAAGAGCTTCTTCATTGGAAAAGACCCTGATGCTGAGAAAGATTGAAGGCAAAAGAGAAGGGGGCTGCAGAGGATGAGACGGTTAGATAGCATTACCAACTCAGTGTACATGAATTTGAGCAAACTCCCATAGTGGAGAACAGAGGAGCCTGGCATGCTGCAGTCCATGGGGTTGCAAAGAGTTGGACATAACTTAGCAGCTGAACAGTAGCATGGTAGTTGTTGGTTGTACTACAAAACTGATGACTTTGGTAATTATTTCCCACTTAAACTTGTAGCAAGTATTCATTTTTCATATAAATCTTCCATAGTAAAATACATATTTCAAAACATATATTTGACTATACTTAGAGCAACATGAACTGTGAAGGGAAGCAAATGGTTTCTTTCAAAGAGCAAGGTTATAAATGCCAAGACTAAGTGACCTAAATTATTTCCTTTGTCCCCCCGCTCTGAGAGGGTGCTCTGTGCAGGAGAAAACAAATCTCCCTCTTTGTAAATGCCTTGACTGTCTATTTGATCAGCTAAGATAAGGAAGAGTGGGCTTCCCTGATGCCTCATGGTGAAGAATCCACCTGCCAATGTAGGAGACACAGGTTTAACCCCTGATCCAGAAAGATCCCACATGCCATGTAGCAAGTAAGCCTGGAGCACAGCTAATGAGTCTGTGCTCTAGAGCCTGGGAGCCACAGCTACTGAGCCCTGTGCCTCAGCTACCAAAGCCTGAGTGCCCTAGAGCCCACGCTCTGCAACAAGAGAAGCCACAACAACGAGAAGCCCGTGAACTATAGCTGGAGACTAGCCCCACTTGCTGGAACTAGAGAAAAGCTCATGCAGCAAAGAAGACCAAGCACAGCCATCTCCCCCAACACACACACTCACTCACACACACTCACACACACACACACTCACTCACACACACACAAACAGATAAAAGAGATAAGGAAAAGCAAGGACCTCAAAGTTCTGTCTGATCTTTAAGTGGATAGATGGTGAAATAGAGGTAAATGACTAAAACATGAAATGTTTGCCATTATGATCCTTTCTGTACAAAGAGGCCTCTGGGCATGATTAGGAAACTGGAGAATAAAAAGTGAGAAATGGAAACCACTCTGCAAAAGTACTACACCCATTATGGCCAGGAATTTACATAAAAGTGCTTTATTTAGAAAATGTTTCTCCTTAATATGAATTGATTCATTCATTTAATAAATATTATAGATCACCTGTTATGTACTCAGTATATTTTACCTCCTGGAGTTGTAGTGTTAAAATAAGGTGCCTATCTTCACACAGTTTACTTTCTGGTTGGGAAGACACTAGAAGTATAATTTATATTTTAAAAGTATATAGTGTAATTTCAGCTAATGACAAGTACTATGAGACTCCAATACTTTGGCCACCTGATGCGAAGAGCTGACTCATTTGAAAAGACCCTGATGCTGGGAAGGATTGAGGGCAGGAGGAAAAGGGGATGACAGAAGATGCAATGGTTGGATGGCATCACCGACTCAATGGACATGAGTTTGGGTGAACTCTGGGAGTTGGTGATGGACAGGGTGGCCTGGTGTGCTGCAGTTCATGGGGTTGCAAAGAGTCGGATACAGCTGAGCAACTGAACTGAACTGATGCAGGGTGAACATGCATTCACAATAATGAGGGAGTGGACCATGGCAGAAAGAGTCCTTATCCACCATGCTGGGAAGTCAGTGTCTAAAATTAATTTTAAAAATAGCCATTTAAGAACATTGATTAGAAATATGGCTGTAAATTCAAGTAAACAAGAATTGAAGACATTTGCCTAGTGAATAGGACTGGGAGCAGAGCAGGGAACTACTCTTTTAATTGTAAAATAGTTTTAGTACTATTTCTTGTTTTAGTACTATTCTTTTTTTTTTTTAATTGTAGTTGATTTGCAGTGTTCTAGATGTACAATCGGAGAAGGCAGTGGCAAGCCACTCCAGTACTGTTGCCTAGAAAATCCCATGGATGGAGGAGCCTGGTGGGCTGCAGTCCGTGGGGTCGCTAGGGGTCGGGCACGACTGAGCGACTTCACTTTCACTTTTCACTTTCACACATTGGAGAAGGAAATGGCAACCCACTCCAGTGTTCTTGCCTGGAGAATCCCAGGGACGGGGGAGCCTGGTGGGCCTCCGTCTATGGGGTCACACAGAGTCGGGCACGACTGAAGTGACTTAGCAGTAGCAGGTGTACAATAAAGTGATTCAATTATATATATACAATATATACATATTAGATATAGCACGTATTCTTTTTCAGATTCTTTTCCATATAGGTTATTACAAGATATTGAATATAGTTCTCTGTGCTATACAGTGGGTCCTTCCTGTTTATAGATGAATTTTACATATAATCATGTATATCTGTTAATCCCTCCCCTCTTTTTCCCTTTGGTAAACATAAGTTTGCTTTCAATGTCTGTGCGTATATTTCTGTTTTGTAAATAAGTTCATCAGTATCATATTTTTAGACTCTACATAGAAGTAATATGTATTTATCTTTCTCTGACTTACTTCATTTGGTAATATAATCTCTAGGTCCACTCACATTGCTGCAAATGGCATTATTTCATTCTTTTTTATGGCAGTACTGTGTCTTTTTAAAACTATAGATTTGTATTACTTTGGGAAAGTGTATGTGCTGTTAACAAAAAACCTTTGCTTCCTTTTACCTACAAATAAGCCTTAAATCCCAGAGCATGCTTTTTAAAATCAAGCTCCACCTACCTTCTGATTTCATTTACCACCCCTTTCTCCCCAGCCTTACACATCCTGCACTCCAGTCACTCACTCCTTTAAGAGCATGTGTTGAGCACCTACTGTGAACAAGTAGGTATAAAAAGATGAATATGATACCTTTCTCATCCTCACTGCACTGTCTAATGGTAGAAACAGATGCATAAAAAATAAACTCACTTCAGTGAGTTTGATGTGTGAATGAAAGTATAGACAGTGACCTATTCTATGAGAATCTAAGAGAAGTAGCAACAACTTACCCAAGTTTGTGCCTCATTCATAGCTTCACGCCCTCAGTAATGCTTGTTTGTGTGTTTGGGCTCTTTGTGACCATATGGAAGGACACCATGTAACTCTCTTACAGTTCCTACCCAACCGTTCCTCCCAGAAAAAAAAAGGCTTTTTCTTTTTTACTCCCCAACCACTTTGCCCTTAACACTCTGATTCTGTTTCACTCAGGAAGTATCATAAGATAATAACTAAAAACTCCAATGCTGGGAGTCGAAGACTCTAGCACTTGCTGGATACGTGACAGAACAGGTGACACATCCACATAGCATTCACTTGCTTCATTTCTTAGACAAGAAAGTGAGAAGTAAGGCAACTGACATAATAGGGTTGTGTTGAGCATCACATGAGATGACATTTTATAACACACACACACATGCTTAGAACATAGTATTTATTATGGTCATGTCAGTCTTCCCTATTGGATACAGGGATTGTGTTTAATTTGACTTTTGTCACCAGTGTCTAGTCCAGAGCTTGACACTTGGCCAGTTACATGTTTGCTATGATGATATAGGAAGAAAAGAAGGTATTTGCAGATTCGATGGAGACTATGGAAACTAAACTGGGGTTAAAATATGAGTAATATCCAGCTAGGCAGTGAGATTAGCCAGTACAAAAAATCTGTCATTGGGAGAGAGCATGTGGAAGCCTGTCTGAAAAGAGAGGGTACGTTCTGAATTTATGGGAGGTTGGTAAGTGGGATAAAGTTGTGAGCATAAACACAAACAAAGGTACTTACACCTGAGCTGGTAAATAGAGATTCTGCAGGCTCTTGAGCAGGAATAATATACTACTACCAATACCCGAGGAAGCTTGGTATATAATTCAGCAAGAGGCAAGACTGAGTTCCTGGCCTATTTTCTTTTCATACTCTCACCCATAGAAGTCACCACACTTGGCATGGAGCTTGCTGAAATGAAAAGAGAAGTGAAAAGCTTGCTGAGAAGCTCTTAATCTGAGAAGGTAATGAAAGGAAAAAGAGAGATAAGTAAATGGCTACCTATAATGAAAAACAGAGTCAAAGATAAATTTGAAAAGGAAAGCAGATTTAGAAGAAATGTGGGAGACCAACATTCGTTTTTTAATTCAGCAAATACTTATTGGAAAAATACTCATTGAACTTCTGTTACATGCAAAGCACTGCTGAGTACTGTAGTGAATACAAAGAGTTCCATCTCTTCAAGTAGAGGGAATAACACAAATCTCTGTGTACTAGGAGGAATATGATAATGCTGAAGGAGAGAGGAGAGAGAAAAGGTGGGTGAAGAAGACAGCATTCTCTAGACAGTTCTAGACCTTCTAGACAGTTCTCAAACATTTTGGTCTCAGGACCTCCCTATGCTCTTAACAATTATCTAGGACCCCCAAAAGTTTTTGTGTGTGTGCATTATTCATTGACATCTATACTATATTTGAAATTAAAATTTTTAAATATTTACTTATTTTAAGTAACAGTGACATTAAACACATTACATGGTAATATAAATAATATTTTATGAAAATATATTTTCAAAAACGAAATAGTAAGGAGTTGCTCTGCTTTATATATTTGCAAATCCACATATGCATATATCCTTGTTCATACCTCTCTATGCACATGCACAAGTATATCTTTTGCATAAATCAGAAACAGAATTGTTGGGTCAAAGGATATGCATTTTACATTTTGATTGGTATTGCCAAACTTGATCTCCATGAAATATCTATAAGTGTGTTTACATTTCAATGAACTATTTCATGCTCATTTCCTTGTTGGATCATTGTTTTTTTTTTTTATTTATAGAAACTTTTTATTTAGAAAGGCTGTGCTAAAATAAAAAGAAAGGCTGTGCTGAAAATGAGAGTTTCTAGCAAGCAAGATATACAGTATGAAAGCAGCAGGCAAACGTAGGACAGGGCATATACATAAGAAAAAAGACACTGGAAGGGGAGGTAAAAGGATGTAGAATACCAGCTTTTTCTATCACGTGCTTCATAGGTCTCATGTCCTTGTTTTATCAGCCTGGGCATTAGAGTCTGGTACAGTGATCTCCAAGGTAGAGTTTGCAAGGTGACTTACTGAGGTTCAGAAAAAAAATATTAGAACTTGTATTCGTCTCTTTTTTGTCTGAAAATAGGCCAATTTTTACTCATCTACAGAATGTCACTTTCATCATTACTCAGTCTGAAGGTCAGATGGTCACATAAGGTAGTGCGTATCCACCAACACAAGCAGGAATTCTGCAACTGTCATCCTCTTGTGTTTATTATTCCTTTTCAGGACATTGTGACACATTGTACAGAGGTAGAGTAAAAGATTTACCAATTATGACACCTAGTTTTAGCTAAACTAGCCTCACAAATGGCAACCCACTCCAGTGTTCTTGCCTGGAGAATCCCAGGGACGGGGGAGCCTGGTGGGCTTCCATCTGTGGGGTCGCACAGAGTCGGACATGACTGAAGTGACTTAGCAGCAGCAGCAACCTCACAAAATGGATATTGGTACCCTGCCAAGATCCTCCTTACTGGTCATTGCATTCCTCATATGTTGTGACTCTTGGCTGCTAACAGCTCATAGCTGTACCATTCTGCTTGACAGGCTTGTTCTTAAATGATGGGAGTTACCTAATCAGGGAGATTAGAAATTACCTCCAACCCCCAACCCCAGGTGACCTATAGCCAATGACTCAATGATAAGGGAATATAAAAGTCTCTCCTTTCTTGGAAGTGACACACACAACTCCATGGTGCCATCCATGCACTGGAGCTTTTTGTAGGATCAGACTGAGGGTAAACTTCAGGTAAACCCACATCTTTGCCAAGCCCTTTTCTCCGTGCTGTTCTGTTTCCTGCACTGCCTTGGAGGTTTCATCTGACATCCCTGTTTCTCCAAAATTCACTGGCATGAGAATCCTTATCTCAGACTCTTCTTCTTGAGAACCTGACATGAGATAATAAAACATTTGATGTTAAAACAGTTATGCAAAGAAGACGAGACAAAAAGATCAATAATAAAAGCAAAAGCAATAACCAAATGGAAGGACTAGATTTTTCCTCCTTTCTGGACAATCTCTTCTTATCCAAAAACGTGATAGAAGTGACAGTTTTGTAAATGAGATCTAACAAGTCAGCCAAAAGAATTAGAAACTCAAAGGAAGACTATTTGGGATTTCCCTGGTGGTACAACTTCCAGTGCAGGGGATATGTGTCTAATCCCTGGTCCAGGAAGATTACACGTGCTGTGGAGCAGGTTAGCCTGTACACCACAACTACTGAGCCGGTGCTGCAGAGCCTACGAGTCTCAGCTACTGAGCCTATGCTCCAGAGCTACTAAAGCCCGTGCACCCAGAGCCTGTGCTCAACAAGAGAAGCCACTGAATGAGAAGCCCATGCACGGCAGTGAAGAATAGCCCCTGCTTGCCACATCTAGAGAGAGCCCGCACTCAGCAGTGAACACCCAGTGCAACCAAAGATAAATAAGTAGCTAATTAATTTGACATACAGATTTCTATCCACTTTTCTAGCAAATGAATCTTCCCTTAGTGGCTATAATGGATTGAGGTATTAGCTGGTGGTAATATAAAAACACTATTCGCAAAGTATTTAAAATCGATACATCCAGAATATGAAGCTAAATCTCAACAATCTTTTGAATGGTATTTAAAATTATGTGACATGTGACACTTTATACAGTTGCACTAAACTAAGTGGTAAATGTTTAGATTTCTAAGTTTTCTTACTTCCGAGGTTTCTTACTTAAAAGTGGAAGACAAGACAAAAATAGCAGTAACTAAAAAGAATTCATACACCACTGGAGAAATATATCTTTCCTACAACAGTTAAAATAACTAAAAAATTTTTTAAAAAGACAAACTAAAGTACATTATTCAGGTAACATATACTAAAGTGTATATGTATAGAAGATATTGTGAAAAGTTGAAGATTCAAGTATTAAATTATGCAGTGTCGGGGGCTCCTGTTCATTTGGATGAAAGTGTTTTCATCTGTTTCAGCTTATGGTGTTTGTTAAATTCTGAGTTAAGGATGAAATATAGGAATAACTAGAGTCCCTTGGACTGCAAGGAGATCCAACCAGTCCATTCTAAAGGAGATCAGTCCTGGGTGGTCATTGGAAGGACTGATGCTGAAGCTGAAACCCCAATACTTTGGCCACCTCATGCGAAGAGTTGACTCGCTGGAAAAGACTGATGCTGTGAGGGATTGGGGGCAGGAGGAGAAGGGGATGACAGAGAATGAGATGGCTGGATGGCATCACCGACTCGATGGACATGAGTTTGAGTGAACTCTGGGAGTTGGTGTTGGACAGGGGGTCGCAAAGGGTCGGACACGACTGAGCGACTGAACTGAACTGATTTGAGCCATTAAAAAAAAGATATTATGTTTTCAATAATAAATGACTTTGCTAATAAAAACAATTTTACATGGGAAAAAAAAACTGATTTTCTTAGTGGAGCAACTGATTTCACCAGGATAAATTAATTCTCTGGAACCTGGTTACAGTGCTAATGACACATGTGAAATAAAATCATTGGATTCTTCTTTGGTAAGTTACAATGACAGGGAAGTTGGCGCCAGACTGTATGAACTTCTGTAGGATATCATCTATTTTAATAAAAAATTAGACATAAAAATTTCAGTGTTAAGGTCTTTACAGTATTTTTCAATTCTCTCTAGAGTGAGCATAAAAAAATTGAATACAACAGAGGTTTACTGATATTTGTGGCAGAATCCTTAAAAGAGTGGCCAAAGTGAAGATGAGTTTCACATTTTCCTTTTACTAAAAGGAAAGTTTCAAATTTCCTGTCTGTTCCTATGCTGACAACTGACTCTGTGTAAAATGCAATGTTGGCAGATATTTTGGGGAACAGAGAAAAGGAACACTTTATCTGTTCTTTCAAGGTAACAGTGACCTTTTAACAATGAATGGGAAAGTGACTGCTTATCAAAAACAAGCACAATTTGAAAACATATTTGGCAATGTTTCTATCATTCTCTGACTTCATTGCTGAAAATGATTTGTTTGTCATCTATAAAAATTCAAGTATGCAGATATTGGGAAACAGAACTGTGAAACTTGTTTGAAAATTTTCCAAATGAAGAGTGACAGTAGATACTTAATCCAGATGTCAGATACAAATATATAACATCTGACTGATATTAGGGAAGATAGATATTTCTAGTGGAATTTCAATAAAGACCTGTCCATAATTAGGATACATGTAAGAAAAAATGAGAATCCTGATTTTGTACCACTTCCTTTTAAATCTTAGTACCTTTTTGAGGTATGTTTTTTATACATTCAGTTCAGTTCAGTTGCTCAGTCATGTCCAACTCCTTGCGACCCCATGTACTGCAGGACATCAGGCCTCCCTGTCCATCACCAACTCCCAGAATTTACCCAAACTCATGTTTGAACTTCCCTGGTGGCTCAGACGGTAAAGCGTCTGCCTGCAATGTGGGAGACCTGGGTTCAGTCCCTGGGTCAGGAAGATCTCCTGGAGAAGGAAATGGCAACCCACTCCAGTACTCTTGCCTGGAAAATCCCATGGACAGAGGAGCCTGGTAGGCTACAGAGCATGGGGTCGCAAAGAGTTGGACACGACTGAGCGACTTCACTTTCTTTCTTTCATGTCCGTTGAGTCGGTGATGCCATGCAACCATCTCATCCTTCTCCTTGTCCCTGCTTGTTCCCCTCCTTGTTGTCCCCTTCTCATCCTGCCCTCAATCTTTTCCAGCATCAGGGTCTTTTCAAATGAGTTTTTATACATTCAGTTCAGTTCAGTCGCTCAGTCATGTCCGACTCTTTGTGACCCCATGAATCACAGCACGCCAGGCCTCCCTATCCATTACCAACTCCCAGAGTCCACCCAAACCCATGTCCATTGAGTCGGTGATTCCATCCAACCATCTCATCCTCTGTCGTCCCCTTCTCCTCCTGCCCTCAATCTTTCCCAGCATCAGGGTCTTTTCCGAAGAGTCAGCTCTTCGCATCAGGTGGCCAAAGAATTGGAATTTCAGCTTTAGCATCAGTCCTTCCAATGAATACCCAAGACTGATCTCCTTAGAATGGACTGGTTGGATCTCCTTGCAGTCCAAGGGACTCTCAAGAGTCTTCTCCAACACCACAGTTCAAAATGAGCATCAATTCTTTGACAATCAGCTTTCTTCACAGTCCAACTCTCACATCCATACACAACTACTGGAAAAACCATAGCCTTGACTAAACGGACCTTGGTTGTCAAAGTAATGTCTCTGCTTTTTCATATGCTATCTAGGTTGGTCATAACTTTCCTTCCAAGGAGTAAGTGTCTTTTAAGTTCATGGCTGCAGTCACCATCTGCAGTGATTTTGGAGCCCCGAAAAATAAAGTCTGACACTGTTTCCACTGTTTCTGCATCTATTTCCCATGAAGTGATGGGACCAGATGCCATGATCTTAGTTTTCTGAATGTTGAGCTTTGAGCCAACTTTTTCACTCTCCTCTTTACTCTCATCAAGAGGCTCTTTAGTTCTCACTTTCTGCCATAAGGGTGGTGTCACCTGCATATCTGAGGTTATTGATATTTCTCCCAGTAGCCTTGATTCCAGCTTGTGCTTCTTCCAGCCCAGCGTTTCTCATGATGTACACTGCATATAAGTTACATTATAGACATTAAAACCAAGAAGTGAAATAAATTGAAAGTAGAACAAAACTTTCAAGATGTTTTATATTCAAAGTGTTAAACTAATATTTTTAAAAAATGGAATTATAATAATTATTGCTGACAGCAAAATATTTGCGAATCATTACTAAGTAAAGTAAAAATTATTTTAGAAATCTCATCGTTTAGCAATTTCAATTCCATGTATATATTTTTAATACAAAGGACATTATAATAGTACATGTGGATAATTTATTAAGTAAAGTTTAGCAATAGATACTTAAAATTTTTTCATGGTGAATGTGCAATCAATAAAGTTTGGTGACTGTTGAATCTGGTGATTAATAAGTACTTCATGGGCAGAATGTTTTTTAATCAAACTCTACAGGCTGACACTATTAAGTATTTTATTTTCCATTAAGTATTTAATTGCATTTTAAAATAGGTGAAAATACAAGATATAAGAATGAAAAAATAAGTTCCAATTTTTTTCTTGGCCTAACAGTTTTGCACAGTGAAGTTACACAGTGTATGGAACTCAAGCATCCTGTTTATAGCAGAAGAGCTATATCAACAAAGCAAACATGTGAACCAGCCTGCTGCAGAGTGGACTGGGATCTGCCTTTCTCATTGACTATCAAGAGCCAAGAGAGATGGGTCACCTTTCACCTTTCAGTTATTAATTCTATTCAATGCAGGTGTCATAGTCTCACCGTCTCACCATATTCTCACTCTTGCATTCACAGAGGTGAAGAGAAGACAGCAGCATCTCCCTAAAACTTCCCAGAGAATGGAAGTTTTGGCAGACATTCCTATCTTACTGTCTGAGGCAAAATGTACAAGAAAAAGAGAATGAGTTCCCTCAAAAACAGTTAAAAATCCCAAAGGCAACTATATATAAATTTAATATACAAGTTCAATAGCTTTCCCATAAATAGAAAAGACCCAGTTAGAAAGTAACTTCGTTATACAGCAGAAACCTACACAACATTGTAAAGCAATTATACTCCAATTAAAAAAAAGAAAAGAAAATGAAAAGAAGATACCATATAATAATATTTAAGAGATTTTATCTTGATGAAAGTGAAAGAGGAGAGTGAAAAGGTTGGCTTGAAGCTCAACATTCAGAAAACAAAGATCATGGCATCTTGTCCCATCACTTCATGGGAAATAGATGGGGTAACAGTGGAAACAGTGTCAGACTTTATTTTTGGGGGCTCCAAAATCACTGCGGATGCTGATTGCAGCCATGAAATTAAAAGACACTTACTCCTTGGAAGGAAAGTTATGACCAACCTAGACAGTATATTAAAAAGCAGAGACGTTACTTTGCCAATAAAGGTCCGTCTAGTCAAGGCTATGGTTTTTCCAGTGGTCATGTATGGATGTGAGAGTTGGACTGTGAAGAAAGCTGAGTGCTGAAGAATTGATGCTTTTGAACTGTGGTGCTGGAGAAGACTCTTGAGAGTCCCTTGGACTGCAAGGAGATCCAACCAGTCCATTCTAAAGGAGATCAGTCCTGGGTGTTCATTGGAAGGACTGATGCTAAAGCTGAAACTCCAATACTTTGGCCACCTCATGCGACGAGCTGACTCACTGGAAAAGAGTCTGATGCTGGGAAGGATTGGGGGCAGGAGGAGAAGGGGACGACAGAGAATGAGATGGCTGGATGGCATCACCGACTCAATGGACGTGAGTTTGAGTGAACTGCGGGAGTTGGTAATGGACAGGGAGGCCTGGCGTGCTGTGATTCATGGGGTTGCAAACAGTCGGACACAACTGAGCGACTGAACTGAACTGAACTGAACTGAACTGATACTCAGGGGAAGACCTAAGAAATGTGCTGGGCTTGTTTGAAGCCAGTTGGAGGATAGTGAAGATGATTTGAGTATGATCTGAGTGAGCTTGCTTGATTGTCACGTCTTCAAGGAAGACAGCCCAGACCCCCAAGTTTAGATCAAATCACTTAATATAGGCCCACTATGTATCTCTTCCTTAAAGCTTAAAATTGCACAATTTCACATGTGCAGTTGTTTACTTAGTCTCTCTTTCTCCTACTGGATTTAACCCCCTTGACAGAGGAGCCCGAAGAACTACAGTCCATGGGGTTGAAAGAGTCAGACACGACTTAGTCAACCAACCAACCAACATTATAAGAGATACAGTATTGTAGTTATATTTGTATCTCTAGTGCCTAGTAGCATTCCTGGTGTAATAGGCACTCCATAGATGTTTAAGGTAGTGTTGAATGAGTGAATGAGATGGAAAAACATTGTGCTTGGTTAAAAAGACTTAATGTTGTAAAAATGGTGTTTCTATGTAAATAAATCTACACACTGAGTATAATAACAACCCAGAATATCAACAGCATTATGTTTTGGAACTCGAACAAGTATTATTAGAATGTGCCTAGATTCTGAGGATGAATGGTGTTGATGGTTGCACAACAATGTGAATATACAGAACAAAACCATACACTTAAAAACAGTTAAAATGGTAAAATCTATGTACAGCTTACCACAATAAAAAGATCTGACTGCCCCCCAAAATTCTTCTAGAAATATGAGAGTAGATGGAAAAAATTTTTTTAAAGAACTAATAAAGGAATAGTTTTACAAGAATTTTAAACTGTTATAGCCACAGTACTTGAAACTCTTAGCAATCAGATAAATCAATGAAGCTGAGTAAAGAATGCAAAGAGAGACAAATATTTATAAGGGGATCTAGTATATGACAAAGATGACATTTCAGAATAATGAATAAAAGATGGTGGATTCAGCAATAGTTTTAGAAAAACAGTATAGCCATAAAAGAAAAGGACTGAATTTAAATTATCTCACTTCTTTAGAAAAATTATGAACTTTGAAAAGGTGATTCACATTCGTGATAAAAAAATATTGAAACAGAACAAAAGTATATACATTATAAAGTGAATATGTAGCAGGTACTTGCATATACTATTAGTGTGCTATAAATTTATATAACCTACCTGAAGGGCAGTTTGACATCAACAAAAAAAATTCACGGAAACTTTGACTTGTCAGTTATACTTTGCATAAAAGCATTAAAATGTGTATACAAGGATAGTCACTGTATCTGTGTAATTTTTTAAAATCTAACAATATCTTATATTTGTAAATAGAACACTGGTCAAGCTATGCTACAAGAGTACAATAATATGGAACTTTTCCCTGGTAGTCCAGTGGTTAAGAATTCTTCCAGTGCTGGGGACATGAGTTCCATCCTGGTCTGGGAACTATGACCACACATGCCACCGAGAAACTCAGCCTGCACACCACAACTAGGCAGCATGTGTATTGCAGTGGAAGATCCTGCCTGCCGCAACTAATTAATTGTAGCCAAATAAATAAATACTTTTTTAAAGACAAGTACTATAATATGTAGTTATGAAAATTAGGTAGATCCTTCATAGACATTTTTAAATAAAGAAACTGTACAGAATCATAGAGCTCTTTTTTATTTAATTGTCAAAGGAATTTTTATGCTACTGTATACATTTTTAAAAATGTCTCCAGGGTCAACAGTGGTTATTTCAGAGGAGTGAAATTATTTGACCCGGATGAAGACTTCTTTTCTTCCCTTTGTATCTGTTATATTTTAATTTTTTATGAAGCTATGAGTAAGTTTTATTAAGTTGGGATAAACTTTAAAAAATCAATGTACCAAAATGGCTACATTAAAGTGTCTTGTACCCATTTAGAAATCTTTGCTGCAATCCCTGTTTTAGAAAAAAGCAGCCTCTAAACTCCAAGAACAGAGTGACTGTACTGACAGCGATAGCATGTGAAAACTTGCTCTTCCAGATACAGACTGTAGGAGGAAGTAACGCCTCCTGCAGCATTGTTAAAGGAAAATGGAAATGTAGTTACAGAGTCACAGAAGTAATTTATGTGTAAAATTTAAAACTTGCATCAAAAAGGGCTTTTAAACATCCAACTAATTTTTTTAAAAATAAGTTCATCTGAAAACATTAGGGTGAATTTTGTTTAATTGACATTTAGGTGTAAAATAATACATCTTACAGATAGTATTAAAATTTACAACTTTCTGCTGGTTAGTTTTAGGACTTTATCAAAGACAGCGAAAGTAAGTCGTTAATGTTAACTTCCTGATTATGCAAAACTCTAACACATTGTTTTGAATAGCAGCAAGAAATAGGGAACTTATTTCTCTTGAAACAACTAGTGTTCCTCTCTTCCGTGGTCATACATATTACTGAATTTTGAAATATAAATGTAATTTTAATTCTAATGGGAGCACTCTCTATAACAAAAATACTGTGAATACTGTTCTTGAAATACCACAAACAGAATCTTTTTTAAGAAATGCCAATCTATATCATCAGAATTTATATTGAATACTTACTTGAAACATTTATATATTGAGAACCTTGAAAAATGTAGCATATGTAGGTTAATAATATTCCTGACAATATTATTAATGATACATTAATAGGTATATAATATTGAAAGTCACTATCTTACTCTCCTTTGAATATGCACAGGAAGATCTGTGTAAGTCTGGCAATAAAGATTTCCATGCTGGTAATAATACATGGGAAATAGATGGAAAAACAGTGGAAACAGTGTCAGACTTTGTTTTTTTGGGCTCCAAAATCACTGCAGATGCTGATTGCAGCCATGAAATTAAAAGACGCTTGCTCCTTGGAAGGAAAGTTATGACCAACCTTGATAGTATATTAAAAAGCAGAGACATTACTTTGCCGACCAAGGTCCGTCTAGTCAAGGCAATGGTTTTTCCCATGGTCATGTATGGATGTGAGAGTTGGACTGTGAAGAAAGCTGATCGCCGAAGAATCGATGCTTTTGAACTGTGGTGTTGGAGAAGACTCTTGAGAGTCCCTTATACTGCAAGGAGATCCAACCAGTCCATTCTAAAGGAGATCAATCCTGGATGTTCATTGGAGGGACTGATGCTAAAGCTGAAACTCCAATACTTTGGCCACCTCATGCGACGAGTTGACTCACTGGAAAAGACTCTGATGCTGGGAAAGGTTGGGGGCGGGAGGAGAAGGGGACGACGGAGAATGAGATGGCTGGATGGCATCACCGACTCTGTGGACATGAGTTTGAGTGTACTCCGGGAGTTGGTGATGGACAGGGAGGCCTGGCGTGCTGTGATTCATGGGGTCGCGGAGAGTCGGACACGACTGAGCGACTGAACTGAACTGAACTGAATAATACATATTAGTCTTTTATAGTTTGAATTGGTAATTATTACCAACTGGGAACTTTTCACCTTCTTGTTGATTTGCTTTAGACCTGGAAAAACATTCCTTACTTCTACTCCAGTAGCAAAAGAGGTATGGATTTCTTTCCAGCTGTTGTACACTTTTATAATTATTATGGTACTAATTTATGGGTTTTCTCCCCTGCAATAGAAATGTCTTTAAGTATTTCAAATTTAGGATTTTATGGAACTTTTGCATAACAGAAAATAAAATGTTAATTTCAAAATCTGGATAAACTTAAGATAGTAGTCAGAAATTTCAGTTCAACTTGCTCTTGAAGAAACTGAGTTTATTAAATACACCTTACAGAATGTACTAGATGTATCCTTATATGAACGTTCATAAATGTTCTTCCTTTTTCCTTTCAAACCAAAGCATGATTTATAAGGAATATTATTTTTGAAGCAGCAGAAATTATTTTCATTTCAACAGTTTTTCAATAAAACATTTGCTGACAAATGTTTCAAAGGTATTTGAAACATGGTCGTTAATACTATTGCATGATTATTAATAAACATTAGTGATATGAGATTTTTCATTGTACTAATTGAAATATGGATTAATAGAGGATAATAATGCACCTGCATTTGTTTTGTAGCAATGAATTCAAAATTTGGAAAACTTTTCAATGAATTACAAAGATGCTGAATATGTGAATTTGAAACAATCATAAACATGATCAGTCATTTCAAGGTAACGTGATAATTCTGAAGCACAGATTGTTTAGAGATTTGTATAGTTATGAGATAAACTAAGGACAAAGTTCAGAAGGAGAAACAAAGATGTCACTCTTAAGGTTATTGGTAAAAAATGTTTTGAGGGCTTCCCTGATGGCTCAGAGGTTAAGGATCCGCCTTCCAATGCAAGAGAAACGAGTTCGATCCCTGGTCTGAGAAGATCCCACATGCTGCAGAGCAACTAAGCCTGTGGGCCACAACTGTTGAGTCTGTGCTCTAAAGCCTGGGAGCTGCAACTATTGAACCTAAACACTGCAATTACTGAAGCCCGTGCACCCTGGAGCCCATGTCTGCAACAAGAGTTATCACAATGAGAGGCCTCTGCACCACAACTAGAGAGTAGCTTGCCACGACGAGAGAAAAGCTCAAGCAGCAACAGAGACCCAGCACAGTCAAAAATAAATACATAAAATTATTTTTAAAATGCTTTGAAACTGATGATGCAGATATCCATTAATACTGTAAGTTTTGCTATAAATAAAATTAGTAAAGGGCATTTACAATTTTTTATTTAAAAACACTGAAAATAAATGTTCTTGTCCAGTTTTTACAAAAATGAATCATACAATTATTGATCTAAATGGTGGGGTTTGGCATACACAGGACTGGCAGACGTGAGGCTGCCACTTCAAGCCTCATGCCCATAGTACAGATTGACCAGTGGAGGTAATCAGGACCAAACAACAGTGAGAAAGTAAGAGAGGGCCTTGAGTAGTGAGCACAAGTTCAGCGGAGTCAAGACTGCCTATAAATACTGGCTAAATAATCGATTTTCTGACACTGGGTTGATATTATACAAAGAAGCCAGGTTTTAATTACCTTAGGAAAGACCTTCTTCAATAATTACAAGGCTAAAAAGGCAGAACTCAGAAGGAGAAGCACACTTTCTAGAAGAAGGGATCTTTTTAAAGGATCTAATTATTTTGAAATGCGGTATAAAATTATTATGTAATATTATATGTAACACAGCAATGTAATATATATACAAATAAACTGTTGTAAAAAAAAAGGGTAGGGGAGGGACTTCCCTGGTGGCCCAGTGGTTAAGAATCTGCTAAGGATCCTCCTCCAACCCCTTTGGCAGGGAACTGTGATCTCACTTGCTGCAGGGTAACTAAGCCCAGGCGCCACAGCTATTGAGCCCACACACTACAAGTAGGGATTCGTGTGCTACAACAAAAGATCCCACGTACCACAAGTAAGACTCAGTGTAGATAAACAAAAACAACACGCAACAAAAAACCTGCCACATACTCTTCCACACAGAATATATCAAACTTTAAAAAAAAGGCGGGGGAGGTGAGAATTTTTGCAGGGCACATGTTATAAATGGGTAGTGAGGCAAAAATTCAATAAAGAGCACGTTCTTCATAGACAAATAGGTCAAACATGACTATGTAGTTTTGAGGTGTTAGCAATTGGCTCTGGGTACCTGAGACTTCTTAACCAGAGAGTTTAAGGAGAGGCACTTCTCCCACTTGTGGGATCACTGGTGCCCAATGTGAGTGAGCACCTTTCCTTCAGTTGTGAGCTTACTTAATATATCATGGCTGGCCAATAGACCACAATATCCTTAAAAGACTTTGAGTTGACTCTGACCCTTAGAAAGGGCTTGGCAGTACAGAATCTAGGTCAAGCTGACCAAGTAGATCAGTAACTTAAGAACTATGTGTCTATTTAAGAAGAAAGTGCCATTATAATACAATAACTGAAGTGTGCAACCAAGTTACCTGTTGAGCCTGTTAAATGGCTGGGTTCAGGCTCCCAAGCCTTTTTGATTTGGTAAGTCTGAGATGGGGCCTGGGACTTCCCATATCTAACAAGTTGCCAGGTGATGTCAAAACTCCTGGTCCAGGTATTGCACACTGAGAAATCACTGTTCCAGGTGGTTTAGCTAATCCCCTTGACATAGTTCCCTAATGTCTCTTTGTTTGTCAAATGTGAGATAAAAGCTAGATTAATGGTACTAAAACTTATTGCTTAAGATCAGGTGCTACAAAGTCATTTAATGGATATCCTTAGCTTTAGGTATTATATTGGTTCAGATGCAGTCTAATCTTAGATTTAATGTAGATTTAAAAACTATATATCATAAAATCAGTTCTAGCATGTTCAGTTCAGTTGCTCAGTCGTGACCGACTCCTTGTGACCACATGAATCACAGCACGCCAGGCCTCCCTATCCATCACCAACTCCCGGAGTTCACTCAAACTCATGTCCATCGAGTCGCTGATGCCATCCAGCCATCTCATTCTCTGTCGTCCCCTTCTCCTCCTGCCCCCAATCACTCCCAGCATCAGAGTCTTTTCCAGTGAGTCAGCTCGTCGCATGAGGTGGACAAAGTATTGGAGTTTCAGCTTTAGCATCAGTCCTTCCAATGAACACCCAGGATTGATCTCCTTTAGAATGGACTGGTTGGATCTCCTTGCAGTCCAAGGGACTCTCAAGAGTCTTCTCCAGTAGTACCTGCCAATTTCACAAATCAAAAAACCTCAGAAATATACTTACTGCCTCATTCCTTAATCCCCCCCAATTCACTATAATTTGACCACTAACCTTATCACATATGTTATTTAATTTGCTTTCTTAAATGTTAAACAAGAAACCCATGGGTTTTCTTTACCCTCATCCTGAATCCTTCCACTAGCATTTAACACTGTGGATCTGTTTTTCTGGGAACACTCTCCCTTTTTAGTGTCCTTTTCATTGACTTCTTATCTTCCACCCCTTCTCTCCTTTGCTGTTTGCAGACATCACTAATTGATTGTAGCACTCCTATCAAGGACTTTTCTCATAGCTCAGTTCAGTTCAGTCGCTCAGTTGTGTCCAATTCTTTGCGACCCCATGAATCACAGCACGCCAGGCCTCCCAGAGTTCACTCAAACTCATGTCCATCGAGTCAGTGATGCCATCCAGCCATCTCATTCTCTGTCGTCCCCTTCTTCTCCTGCCCCCAATCCCTCCCAGCATCAGACTCTTTTCCAGTGAGTCAACTCTTCGCATGAGGTGGCCAAAGTATTGCAGTTTCAGCTTTAGCATCAGTCCTTCCAATGAACACCCAGGGTTGATCTCCTTTAGAATGGACTGGTTGGATCTCCTTGCAGTCCAAGGGACTCTCAAGAGTCTTCTCCAACACCACAGTTCAAAAGCATCAATTCTTCAGAGATCAGGTAAAGAATCTGCCTGCAATGCAGGAGACCCAGGTTCGGTTCCTGGGTTGGGAAGATGCCTTGGAGAAGAGAATGGCTACCCACTCCAGTATTCTTGCCTGGAGAATCCCATAGGCAGAGGAGCCTGGCGGGACGCAGAGTCGGACATGACTTAGCGACTAAACCAGCCAACTCTTATCAAAAGAATTTGAATAATTCTTCACAACACAGCCTATAAACACTTAGTTGATTGATTTTTGTCCTTGAGGTGAAACGTGTTGTGAAGACTCCTTCCAGAAACATATTTTAACCTCTAATTTTCTTAAATTATACATATTTGTTTACTTCAATATGACAAGTTATTAAATATAAAATGAATACAAATACCAATAAATATCTTCAGTATTGGACTTTTTTTTAACATTTTAGTAAATACAAATACCAATAAATATCTTTAGTATTGGACTTTTTAACATTTTAGTATAAGTTGTTGAAGACCTGTACAGGCAGGGAGCCAAGAGAGATAAATAAGGTGATAAGATGACAAAAGATCAAACTAAAAATTATTTGCAGAGGTAATCGTAAGGGTCTCGTTCTTTTAATCCCATGCTGATTTCCGAGATAAAAGAGAATTTTAAATCTAACTAGAATGGGACAGAGAATACAATCTTGATGATAAAGCAGAAACTTTCTCTTTGAGCTACTAAAAGAAACAAGCTTTATGTTTGAAAATTACTTTGTGTACAAGGGCACTTTAAATCTCAATGGGAAAAGGAAATAGAAATGCTGTCAGGAAAAAGGACAGGATATAGTCTTATTTATTCATTTCTTGTTGGCTCCCTGCCTATTCACAGTCACATGCAATGACAAACTATATAGACACATGCAGGAATCTTTAGAATATCATTGTTATAGCAAAAAACAATCTGAAAATCCATTGAAAGGGTAATAAGTAAATTGTGATAGATTTATCTGTTATACCATGCAGCAGTATAATTTGAAAAGGCAGATGCATTCAGTCATTCATAGGACCCATATTAAGTCTCTACTAATCCTAGGTGCTGAGAATAATGGGGAGAATATGATAGAGAGTCTCTGCCCTCATGGAGCTTCCAGGCTAGTGAATTTTTTTTTTTTTTTGCAAATTATATACCATATAGGTTATTACAAGATATTTAATATAATTTCCTGTGCTATACAGTAAATCCTTGTTGCTTCTTTATTTTATGTATAATAGTTTATATCTGTTAACATCATACTCCTGATTTGTCCCTCTCTTCCTCCCTATCCCATTTTGTAACGTAAGTTTGCTTTCTGTACAGAAATAAACTCTCAGACAGTGGACATATGTTTTTAATTCTCTCGGATAAATACCCAAGAGTGAAGCTGCGGGACCTTAGAATAACTCTGCTTATATTTTGAAGAAGTGCCAAACTGTTTTCCAAAGTCACTGCACCATTTTACATTCCTATCAGCAATGTTTGAGAACTACAATTTCTCCATATCCTTGCCAATACTTGCTACTGTCCATCTCTTTTTATTATAGTCATCCTAGTGTGTGAAATGATATCTCATTGTGGTTTTGATTTGCTGTTCTCTAATCACTTCATGCAATACTTTGGCCACCTCATGCGACGAGTTGACTCACTGGAAAAGGCTCTGATGCTAGGAAAGGTTGGGGGCAGGAGGAGACGGGGACGACAGAGAATGAGATGGCTGGATGGCGTCACCGACTCAATGGACGTGAGTTTGAGTGAACTCCGGGAGTTGGTGATGGACAGGGAGGCCTGGCGTGCTGTGATTCATGGGGTCGCGGAGAGTTGGACATGACTGAGGGACTGAACTGAACTTAATGACTGATGTTGAGCATCTTTTCATGTGCTTCTAGGTCACTTGCATATCTTCTTTGGAGAAATATCATTCAAATCCTTTGCCTATTTAAAAAATTGGGCTCTTAATCATTTGTTATTAAGTTACAAGTTTGCTACATAATCTAGATACTTGATCCTTATCAGATATATGACACAAATATTTTCATTCCATTCTGCAGATTGTCTTTTTTCCTTTTTTAATGGTATATCCTTTGAGGCATAAAAGTTTTTTATTTTTATGAAGTCCATTTTATCTATTTTTTTTTTATTGTTTGTGCTTTTGGTGTCATATATAAGAAATTATTGCCTAATTCTTTAGGCATATACCCTGAGGAAACCATAATTGAAAAAGACATGTCCCCCAATGTTCATTGCAGCACTGTTTACAATAACTAGAACATGGAAGCAACCGAGATGTCCATTGACAGATGAATGGATAAAGAAGCTGTGGAATACAATGGAATATTACTCAGCCATAAAAAGAAATGCATTTGAGTCAGTTCTAATGAGGTGGATGAACCTAGAACCAATTATACAGAGTGAAGTAAGTTAGGAAGAGAAAAATATCATATACTAACACACACATAGGGAATCTAGAAAGATGGTGCTGATGAAATTATTTTGCAGGGCAGCAATGGAGACACTTAGAGAACAGACTTACTGACAGGGTAGGGGGAGGAAGGAGAGGGTGGGATGTATGGAGAGAGTACCATAGAAACTTATATTACCATATGTAAAATAGAGAGCCAATGGGAATTTGCTGTATGACTCAGGGAACTCAAACCAGGGCTCTGTAACAACCTAGAGGGGTGGGATGGAGAGGGAGATAGGAGGGAGGTTCAAGAGGGAGGAGACATATGTGTACCTATGGCTGATTCATGTTGTTTGCCTGAAACCAGTGCAATTCTGTAAAGCAATTATCTTTCAATTAAAAAATAAACAAATTATTGCCTAATCCAAAGTCACGAATATTTATTTTTTATTTCTGTTTCCTTCTAAGAATTTTATAGTTTTTACTCTTAATTTGATCAATTTTAATATTTATAAGCCTATTTTTTTAACTTGAGTTTTTTTGGAGCAGTTTGAATTTACAGAAAAACTGGAGGAAAAATACCCATATGCACACCCTAGTCCCCTCAGTTCAGTCCAGTCCAGTTCAGTCACTCAGTTGTGTCCGACTCTTTGTGACCCCATGAATCACAGCACGCCAGCCCTCCCTGTCCATCACCAACTCCCGGAGTTCACTCAAACCCACCTCCATCGAGTCGGTGATGCCATCCAGCCATCTCATTCTCTGTCATCCCCTTCTCCTCCCGCCCCCAATCCTTCCCAGCATCAGAGTCTTTTCCAGTGAGTCAACTCTTCGCATGAGGTGGCCAAAGTATTGGATTTCAGCTTTAGCATCAGTCCTTCCAATGAACACCCAGGACTGATCTCCTTTAGAATGGACTGGTTGGATCTCCTTGCGGTCCAAGGGACTCTCAAGAGTCTTCTCCAGCACCACAGTTCTACCCAACTCCTATTAATTTTTGCATCAGTGTGATCTATTTGTTACAGTTGACAAGCCAACACTGATACATTATTATGAGCAAAAACTCCATAGTTTACATTAGGGCCCACACTTTGTGTTGTACATCAAAGTACATTATTTTAACATAAAATTGCATATTAATACCTGAAAAAAGCTAATCTGTAAAGTCTGTTATGTATGATTCCAACTATATGACATTCTGGAAAAGACAAAACTGTGGGGACAGTGAAAAGATTGGTGGTTGCCAAAGCTTAGGGGGAGGTATAGGTGGAGCAAGGGGATTTTTAGGGCAATGAAATTATTTTGTATGATGCTCTAATTGTGGATATACATCAAGTCTATAGAGTACACAACACAAAGAGTGAACCCTAATGTAAAATATGGGCTTTGGTTAATAATGATGTATCAGTGTTGGTTCCTCTATTGTAACAAATGTACTGCACGGGTGTAGGTTGTTGACGGTGGTGGAGGCTGTGAGGTGCAGGTGGTAGAATGTCAGAACTCTCTATACTTTTCACTCAATTTTACTATGCAATTAAAACTGCCCTTAAGAAGTCTATTATATTTTTAATAAAACATTGATAATTTAACTATCCATTCTAGAGGAATAAATACATCAACTGTGGTATAATTAAGAATACTGGAGTGGGTAGCCAGTCCCTTCTCCAGCGCATCTTCTCAACCAGGAATCAAACCAGGGTCTCCCAGGTGGATTCTTTACCAACTGAGCTAGCAAGGAAGCCCTTAAATACTATATAGTAGGTTCAGTTCAGTCACTCAGTCTTGTCCAACTCTTTGCGGCCCCATGAATCACAGCATGCCAGGCCCCCCTGTCCATCACCAAATCCCGGAGTCCACCCAAACCCATGTCCATTGAGTCAGTGATGCCATCCAACCATCTCATCCTATGTTGTCCCCTTCCCCTCCTGCCCTCAATCTTTCCCAGCATCAGGGTCTTTTCCAATGAGTCAGCATTTCACATCAGGTGGCCGAAGTATTGGAGTTTCAGCTTCAACATCAGTCCTTCCAATGAACACCCAGGACTGATCTCCTTTAGGATGGACTGGTTGGATCTCCTTGCAGTCCAAGTGACTCTCAAGAGTCTTCTCCAACACCACAGTTCAAAAGCATTCATTCTTCGGCGCTCAGCCTTCTTCACAGTCCAAATCTCACATCCATACATGACCACTGGAAAAACCATAGCCTTGACTAGATGGACTTTTGTTGGCAAAGTAATGTCTCTGCTTTTTAATATGCTGTCTAGGTTGGTCATAACTTTCCTTCCAAGGAGTAAGCGTCTTTTAATTTCATGGCTGCTATCACCATCTGCAGTGATTTTGGAGCCCCCCAAAATAAAGTCTGACACTGTTTCCACTGTTTCCCCATCTATTTCCCATGAAGTGATGGGACCAGATGCCATGATCTTAGTTTTCTGAATATTGAACTTTAAGCCAGCTTTTTCACTCTCCTCTTTCACTTTCATCAAGAGGCTGTTTAGTTCCTCTTCACTTTTTGTCCTAAGGGTTGTGTGACCTGAATATCTGAGGTTACTGATATTTCTCCCGGCAATCTTGATTCAAGCTTGTGCTTTTTCGAGCCCAGTATTTCTAACGATGTACTAAGCATATAAGTTAAATAAGCTGGGTGACAATATACAGCCTTGACGTACTCCTTTCCCTATTTGGAACCAGTCTGTTGTTCCATGTCCAGTTCTAACTGTTGCTTCCTGACCTGCATATAGGTTTCTCAAGAGGCAGGTCAGGTGGGCTGGTATTCCCATCTTTTTCAGAATTTTCCACAGTTTATTGTGATCCACACAGTCAAAGGCTTTGGCATAGTCAATGAAGCAGAAATAGATGGTTTTCTGGAACTCTTTTGCTTTTTCCATGATTCAGCGGATGTTGGCAATTTGATGTCTGGTTCCTCTGCCTTTTCTAAAACCAGCTTGAACATCTGGAAGTTCACAGCTCATGTATTGCTGAAGCCAGGCTTGGAGAATTTTGAGCATTAATTTACTAGCGTGTAAGATGAGTGCAGTTTTGTGGTAGTTTGAGCATTCTTTGGCATTGCCTTTCTTTGGGATTGAAATGAAAACTGACCTTTTCTAGTCCTGTGGCCACTGCTGAGTTTTCCCAATTTGCTGGGTATATTGAGTACAGCACTTTCACAGCATCATCTTTCAGGATTTGAAACAGCTCAACTGGAATTCCATCACCTCCACTAGCTTTGTTCGTAGTGATGCTTCCTAAGGCCCACTTGACTTCACATTTCAGGATGTCTGGCTCTAGGTGAGTGATCACACCATCATAATTATCTGGGTCATGAAGATCGTTTTTGTACAGTTCTTCTGTGTATTCTTGCCACCTCTTTTTAATAGCTTCTGCTTCTGTTAGGTCCACACCATTTCTGTCCTTTATTGAGCCCATCTTTGTATGAAATATTCCGTTGGTATCTCTGATTTTCTTGACGAGATCTCTAGTCTTTCCCATTGTATTGTTTTCCTCTATTTCTTTGCATTGATCGCTGAGGAAGGCTTTCTTATCTCTCCTTGCTATTCTTTGGAACTCTGCATTCAAATGCTTATATCTTTCCTTTTCTCCTTTGCTTTTGGCTTCTCTTCTTTTCACAAGCTATTTGTAAGGCCTCCTCAGACAGCCATGTTGCTTTTTTGCACTTCTTTTTCTTGGGGATGGATGGTCTTGATCCCTGTCTCCTGTACAACGTCACGAACCTCCATCCATAGTTCATCAGGCACTCTATCATATCTAGTCCCTTAAATCTATTTCTTACTTCCACTGTATAATCGTAAGGGATTTGATTTAGGTCATACCTGAATAGTCTAGTGGTTTTCCCCACTTCCTTCAATTTCAGTCTGAATTTGGCAATAAGGAGTTCATGATATGAGCCACAGTCAGCTCCCGGTCTTGTTTTTGCTGACTGTATAGAGCTTTTCCATCTTTGGCTGCAAAGAATATAATCAATCTGATTTCGGTGTTGACCATCTGGTGATGTATATGTGTCAAGTCATCTCTTGTGTTGTTGTTACAGTAGGTAACAAATGAATTAAATCTATAAATTATAAACATGGATATATTTCAAAAATGTAATGCTGAATCAAAGAAAAGCAATTGTTGAATGATACTATTGATGTACATTTAAAATAACACATAAAATATTGTACCTTTGGTTACAGATGTACAAGTAAGTGCATAAAAGTAAAAAAATGAACTGGAAGGACTCATTACAATAATTGCCTCTGCAAATCATGAGATGGGAATATGGCAATAATTAAAAGTTGTTTTTGCTTCATCTGTAACATTTTACTTCTTTAAAAATAGTCTGAATTACTAATCATCAGTTCAGTTCAGTCAGTGAAATGCAAATCAAAATTACAATGAAATATCATCTCACAAATAGTGACTCAAAAGTCTTCCCTAGTGGCTCAGATGGTAGAGTCTGCCTGCCATTCAGGAGACCCAGGTTTGATTCCTTCATCGGGGAGATCTCCTGGAGAAGGAAATGGCAACACAGTCCAGTATTCTTGCCTGGAAAATTCCATGGACAGAAGAACCTGGTGCGCCCCAATCCATGGAGTAGCAGAGTTGGACACGACTGAGTGACTAATACATCACCTCACACCTGTTAGAATCGTTATTATCAAAAAGACAAAGATGTGCAGAAAAGGGGATCTTTGTACAATGTTGGTGGGCATGCAAACTGGGTAAATTTACACTGTAGTAATTTGTAAATCATAGTAGCTACTACAGAAAAAAGTATGTTAGTTGTACAAAGGGCTTCCCTGGTGGCTCAGATGGTAAAGAATCTGCCTGCACAGTGGGAGACCCAGGTTCAATCCCTGGGTCAGAAATATCCCCTGGAGAAGGAACTCGCAACCCACTTCAGTTGTTCAAAAGTTTTAAAAAGGACTACTATATGATCTAGCAGTTCTGTGTCTGGATATTTATCTGAAGAAAACAAAAACATTTACTTGAAAAGGTGTCTGCACTTCCATGTTCACTGTAGCATTATTTGTAAGTCAAGACATGAAGCAACCTGAGTCCATCAATGGATGAATGGATAAAGAAAATGTGGTGTGTGTATATACATATATATATATATACACACACAATGAAATATTATTAATATTACCCATATGAAAGAATGAAATGTTGCCAGTTATAACAACATGGTTGGAGCTAAAAGGCATTATGCTAAGTGAAATAAGTCAGACAGAGAAGGGTGAATACCATATGATCTCACTTATATGTGGAATCTAAGAAACAAACAAAAAAGAACCCTCTTAAATACAGAGAACAGATTGGTGGTTGCCAGAGGTGGAGAGTGAAGAGTGAGCAAAATGGGTGAAGGGGACAAAAGATACAAACTTCCAGTTATAAATTAAATAGGTCATGGGTGTAATGTGCAGTGACAATGGTTAATAATACTGTATTATATACTTGAAAGTTGCTGAGAGTAAATCTTAAAAGATACTATCATAAGAAAGCAATTGTGACTGCTTAGTGATGGATGTTAACTAGGCATTTTGGGGTGATCCTTCCATAATATATAAATATATCAAATCAAGTATGCACACAAAACTAATATAATGGGAATACAGATATTATATTCTTTTAACTTTTCTGTAACTCTTAAATTCTAAAGTAAAACGGAATAGGTGGTGAGAAAGTAGAGACAGGATATACAGTCCATTCTTAAGAAGTAGAGAACAGAGACATGGGACAGCATGTTTATGTATGCTCTTGGAGAGATTCAGTAGTAGTCAGGAAAAAGTTCATGTTTCAGGATAAAAAAGAATACTCTAGGAGAGAAATTCTATATGAACTCCAATATATATCATTAATTGGAAGGAAAAGAGGGGAGCAATTTGCAGAACAACATGTACAATATCCTGTTTTTCATAGAAAATCCAACCTTTATAAAATGCTATTATGAAAAAAAAAAACCACACAATTTTATACTTCAACATATGTGAATATATACATACAAAGGAAAAAAATCCTCCAAATGGCAACAGTGATTATTTCTGGGAGGAGAATGCAGTTGTTATGGTGACGCTAATGGTAAGGAATCCACCTATAATGCATGAGATGCTAGTTTGATCCCTGGATTGGGAAGATCCCCTTAAGAAGGAAATGGCAACCCACTCCAGTATTCTTGCTGGAAAATCCCATGGACAGAGGAGCCTTGTGGGCTAGTACCTAAGGTCACAGAGAATTGGACATGACTGAGCACATTACACTGTATCACATTATAATGATCAAAATAGGACTTCTGCTTTTCTTGTATTTGAGGTTTTTTTACAACACGAATGTATCCATATATATCTCGTTATTTTTTGTGGCAAGTAACTTCTCATTTCTGTGAAATTTCACTGTAAGAGAACAGCTGACGGATGTTTGTTAATCTTGTTTTCTAACAGAACTTTTGAAATATTTTTTAAAATGCCTTACTGCAATGAGCACTGTTAAATTTTAGAAATGTTCTAATGAACAGTGCTTTATGTTCTGCTTACTCTTTTTTTTTTAATTTAAATTGTTAATGTACTCTGCAATTTTTAAATGGCTTGAATTTATTACAAGGGTCTTATTTTCTAAAACACAACATGAATCTTCAAGGTTCATATGAGGTCTATGCTTGTAATGAGGTAGTTTTACATTTTTTTTTAAGTATTCTCGTTTTTTGTTTCGGATCTGATTGAGCATCCCAGAGGGAAGTTTTTTTTTATTTACATGTTCATCTTGATAGCTAGCAAAATATGTTGAATGAATTATGGAACTACATAGGTAATTTGGTGTCTACCCTGTCCCTGCCTCCAACCAACCCCGCTTTATTTTTTAAACAAAGAACTACCTCTTTCAGGTGATTTCAGTTTAGAACTATTTGGATAGTAGGTTGAATTGGGTAACAGTTAGCAGTCACTTTAAACCTTGTGGTTGAAACAGAAATTATGACTGAGACTCACAACCTCCTATTATGGCACTTAACCCATTGTTTCTCTCTGGAGAAACTTGAAACTTTCTTAGAGTGGTGTCTACAAACCATTTACAGACAGGACAAGATAGGCTCCTTCAACTCTATTTCCTTAGTCAAAAGGGGTTAATTTTTCTTCTGTTACATTTCAGTACCCTAATAAAAACAATAGAACTATTCCCTTTGTTTTTGCATGCTTGGTCTAGTACAGTTTAATAAATTTTAGTGTTGAAAGGGATCCTAGAAAACATCAAGTCCAACCTCTTCGTTTTACGTGAGGACATAGTGTCTCATGGAAGATGGAGCTAGTGCCTGAATGTATATAGCAAATTATAGTCAAAGACAAAGCCAAAACAAAATTTCTGCTCTTCTGGCATCATCCATAAGATACTGGCTTGAGTCTGTCTCTTTTATTCAACACACTTGTTTTATCACTATATTTATTGGAGAAAACATAGAACAGAAACACAAAAGTCAATTCCAGTTTGACTAGCATCTTCATACAGAATGGAATTCATACAAAAAAATTTCACAAGACTGAACAAGAGTTCTGCAAAAAATGAGGAGCTCTGTATCAGGTTCAGGATTTGAGAGAAATCACTGCTTGCAACCTGGGAATCTGAAACCAACTTCATGACAGACTTGCAAGGGCATGCTGGCATAAATCTTTTTGAAGGAGGTTGCCACAGGCCAAAACAGGAGCCTATACAGCCCCGCCCTTCACCAGAATATTGGATTAAAGATTTACTGAGCATGGCCCCAGCATGAACCTTGTGCACCGGGACACAGGAGAAAGGAACAGTGACCCCACCGGAGACTTGCCTGTGGGTGTCCAGGAGTCTCTGGCGAAGGCGTGGGTTGGTGGTGGCCTGCTGCAGGGTTGGAGGCACAGACTGTAGCAGTACATGCCTGGGATCTTTTGAAGGAGGTCACCATTATCTTCATTACTTCCACCATAGTTTGGCCCCAGGTAAACAGCAGGGAGGGAACACAGCTCCACCCATCAACAGAAAATTGGATTAAAGATTTACATGGCCCCGCCCATCGGAACAAGACAAAGTATCCCCCTCAGTCAGTCTATCCCATCAGGAAGCTTTCATAAGCCTTTTATCCTTCTCCAAGTCCTCTTGTGGCTCAGGGTAAAGAGTCTGCCTGCAATGCAGGATACCCAGGTTCGATGTGTCGGACACGACTGAGAGACTTCACTTTATCTTTCTCCATCAGAGGGCAGAAAGACTGAAAACCACTGTCACAGAAAACTAACCAATCTAATCACGTGGACCACAGCCTTGTCTAACTCAATGAAACTATGAGCCATGCCATGTAGGGCCACCCAAGACAGACAGGTCATGGTGGAGAGTTCTGACAAAATGTGGTCCACTGGAGAAGGGAATGGCAAACCACTTCAGTATTCCTGCCTTTAGAACCCCGTGAACAGTATGAAAAGGCAAAAATATAGGACACTGAAAGACAAACTCCCCAGGTCTGTAGGTGCCCAATATACTACTTGAGAACAGTGGAGAAATAACTCCAGAAAGAATGAAGACATGGGGCCAAAGCAAAAAAAGCACCCAGTTTTGGATGTGACTGGTGATGGAAGCAAGGTCCGATGCTGTAAAAAGCAATATTGCATAGGAACCTGGAATGTTAGGTCCATGAATCAAGGCAAATTGGAAGTGATCACACAGGAGATGGCAAGAGTGAACGTTAACATTTTAGGAATCAGCGAACTAAAATGGACTGAAATGGGTGAATTTAACTCAGATGACCATTATATCTACTACTGTGGGCAAGAATACCTTAGAAGAAAGGGAGTAGCCACCATAATCAACAAAAGAGTCCGAAATGCAGTACTTGGATGCAATCTCAAAAACCACAGAATGATCTCTGTTCGTCTCTAAGGCAAACCATTCAGTATCACAGTGATCCAAGCCTATGCCCCAACCAGTAACGCTGAAGAAACTGAAGTTGAACAGTTCTATGAAGACCTCCAAGACCTTCTAGAATTAACACTCAAAAAAGATGTCCTTTTCATGATAGGGGACTGGAATGCAAAAGTATGAAGTCAAGAAACACCTGGAGTAACAGGCAAATTTGGCCTTGGAGTACAGAATGAAGCAGGGAAAAAGCTAATAGAGTTCTGCCAAGAGAATGCACTGGTCATAGCAAACACCTTCTTTGAAGAACACAAGAGAAGACTCTACACATGGACATCACCAGATGGTCAATACTGAAAATCAGATTGATTATATTCTTTGCAGCCAAAGATGGAGAAGCTCTATACATTCAGCAAAAAACAAGACTGGGAGCTGACTGTGGCTCAGATCATGAACTCCTTATTGCCAAATTCAGACTGAAATTGAAGAAAGTAGGGAAAACCACTAGACCATTCAGGTATGACCTAAATCAAATCCTTAATGATTATACAGTGGAAGTGAGAAATAGATTTAAGGGACTAGATTTGATAGAGTTCCTGATGAACTATGGACAGAGATTCATGACATTGTACAGGAAACAGGGATCAAGACCATCCCCAAGAAAAAGAAATGCATAAAAGCAACATGGCTGTCTGAGGAGGCCTTACAAATAGCTTGTGAAAAGAAGAGAAGACAAAAGCAAAGGAGAAAAGGAAGACATACCCATTTGAATGCAGAGTTCCAAAGAATTGCAAGGAGAGATAAGAAAGCCTTCCTCAGTGATCAATACAAAGAGATAGAGGAAAACAATAGAATGGGAAAGACTAGAGATCTCTTCAAGAAAATCAGAGATACCAAGGGAATATTTCATACAAAGATGGGCTTGATAAAGGACAGAAATGGTATGGACCCAACAGAAGCAGAAGCTATTAAAAAGAGGTGGCAAGAATACACAGAAGAACTGTACAAAAAAGATCTTCACAACCCAGATAATCACGATGGTGTGACACTCACCTAGAGCCAGACATCCTGAAATGTGAAGTCAGGTGGGCTTTAGGAAGCATCACTACGAACAAAGCTAGTGGAGGTGATGGAATTCCAGTTGAGCTATTTCAAATCCTAAAAGATGATTCTGTGAAAGTGCTGCACTCAATATGCCAGCAAATTGGGAAAACTCAGAAGTGGCCACAGGACTAGAAAAGGTCAGTTTTCATTCCAATCCCAAAGAAAGGCAATGCCAAAGAATGCTCAAACTACCACAAAACTGCACTCATCTCACACACTAGAAAGTAATGCTCAAAATTCTCCAAGCCAGGCTTCAGAAGTATATGAACTTTGAAATTCCAGATGTTCAAGCTGGTTTTAGAAAAGGCAGAGGAACCAGACATCAAATTGCCAACATCCGCTGGCTCATAGAGAAAGCAAGAGAGTTCCAGAAAAACATCTATTTCTGCTTCATTGACTATGCCGAAGCCTTTGACTGTGTGGATCACAATAAACTGTGGAACATTCTGAAAGAGATGGGAATACCAGACCACCTGACCTGCCTCTTGAGAAACCTGTATGCAGGTCAGGAAGCAAGTTAGAACTGGACATGGAACAACAGACTGGTTCCAAATAGGAAAAGAAGTATGTCAAGGCTGTATACTGTCACCCTGCTTATTTAACTTATATGCAGAGTACATCATTAGAAATACTGGGCTGGAGAAGTGCAAGCTTCAATCAAGATTGCCGGGAGAAATATCAATAACCTCAGATATGCAGATGACACCACCCTTATGGTAGAAAGTGAAGAGTAACTAAAGAGCCTCTTGATGAAAGTGAAAGAGGAGAGTGAAAAGGTTGGCTTAAAGCTCAACACTCAGAAATTTAAGATCATGGCATATGGCCCCATCACTTCATGGGAAATAGATGGAGAAACAGTGGAAACAGTGACTGACTTTATTTTTTTTAGCTCCAAAATCACTGCAGGTGGTGACCGCAGCCATGCAATTAAAAGACGCTTACTCCTTGGAAGAAACTTATGACCAACCTAGACAGCATATTAAAAAGCAGAGACATTAGTTTGCCAACAAAGGTCCGTCTAGTCAAGGCTATGGTTTTTCCAGTAGTCATGTATGGATGTGAGAGTTGGACTATAAAGAAAACTGAGCGCTGAATTATTGATGCTTTTGAACTGTGGTGTGGGAGAAGACTCTTGAGAGTCCCCTGGACTGCAAGGAGATCCAACCAGTCCATTCTAAAGTAAATCAGTCCTGAATGTACTTTGGAAGGACTGATGTTGAAGCTGAAACTCCAGTACTTTGGCCACCTGATGTGAAGAAGTGACTCATTTGAAAAGATCCTAATGCTGGGAAAGATTGAAGGCGAGTGTAGAAGGGGACGACAGAGGATGAGATGGTTGGATGGCATCACCGACTCAATGGACATGAGTTTGAGTAAACTCCGAGAGTTGGTGATGGACATGGAGGCCTGGCATGCTGCAGTCCATGGGGTTACAAAGAGCCGGACATGACTGAGCGATTGAACTGAACTGAACTGAACCGACTGTGACATGGAACACCTTAAACTCCCTAAACAAAATTCTATAATCTTTCCATTCTACCTATGAAACCATCTCATGGAAAAGTCACCAAAATTTTCTTTGAATGAGTGTCAAGTGAATAATATGGAATGGTTACACTTGCAGATCTGTGCTGTTTAGTAACATGTTTGAAGGCTAACTGTAAGGTAAAATAATACAATATAGCTATTACATCCTTTTAAAATAAGTAACAGACACACACATACAGTTCTAATGAGGAAGCCAAGAGCTCTCTGGAAGAATAATGTTGAATCAGAAAACTTAGGTGCTCATGGGTGTATTGTGGATTACCTGACAGGTCCAGAACATATTGACTGTGTCTCTCTGATTCTTTTTGCCTTTTCATACTGTTTATGGGGTTCTTGCAGCAAGGATACTGGAGTGGTTTGCTGTGCTGTAGTCCATGGGGTTGCAACGTGTCAGATGTGAGTTAGCAAATGAACAATTCTGATTCTACTAGCAAAACCCTTCCTACACTCACCCTTACAAACCATGTCTTAAGCAGCTGGGGTTGTTCACATGTGTGATAGTTTCTGACTTCAACCTACAGAAGAAAGTCCGGTCTCAAGCACAGCAGGTTAGGAAATTGAAGAACACAATGTTCCTCCCAGAGCATGCCTAGAAATCCCAGTGCATTCCCTGGGAGGCAGTCCTTGTTGTAGAACACATTAAGGCCTGTAGACTCTGCAAGGGGAGTCTTTTGCTTAAGTTAAAAAATTTACATTTAAGCCCCAACTATATCTCATCTACATTTTGATTATAAATATCACTTTAATTATAAAAATCACAGATTGTGAATTAGTTGGTTATGTGAAAGATTAAATATCAAACTCTACAAAGTGACATTCTCAAGAACGTATTTATATAGCTTATTATTGGAAACTAAAGTTATATCCCCACATATACAGAATATTTTCTTCTCAGATTTTATTTTAACTTGAAAGAAAATACATCTTAAAACTTATCTGGATACAAATCACATTCTCTTCTATACAATGGGGTATTGTAGTAATTACATGAAAAACACTTCAAGACTCTAAATCATTATCCTTTAAATATTTGCATGAAAAGTGACAAAATTCTTACCAGATGAATTGGAAGCATTTATTTACAACATATACCTTTAAAATAGAACAAGAAGTAAAATGTAGACTGTTACATATCTTTAAACTTTTTTAGATCACCAATCTCTCTGAGAAGCTGATGAAAACTAATGAAATTTTTTGCCTGGAAAATGCACATACCTATTTAGAGACTGGGTATTCATGCAACATGAGGTAATATTACTGTAGTAACTATTTTTTAAAAAGAGAATCCATTTTACATTTCATAAGAAAATGTCATTATGTAACAAAAGAAAATTTAAAAATATTTATTAAATCAAACAAATATTGCAAACAGCATAATAGGTAAATGAATGAATTTTTAAAAGCTGAGATCATGAACTCTGACATTTGAGACTGAAAATAAACCCAATGATGCTGTAGACAATCATGACACAGTCTGTTAGTATAGGTCATAAAGCAATCTTAAAGTTCATTTGGCTTTCAGAAACTGACAGGAAAATACTCCTAAAATTACCCATTAGATTCCTGTCACATCCGATTACAGTAGTAGGAGCTGGGCTTTTTAGACATCCATGGGAAATACACCAAGACTATACACGGTGAAAGGAAAAAAGAAGAACAAATTAGGAAATACCAGCTAGCCGAGGTTAAAAAGTTAGCATTTATTTCTGTAAACATTTTTATTAAAAAAATATTTCTTTTATTTTTCTTTGAATTTTCCCTCCTGTATGTCTCACAAGGAAGGTGTGGAATGCTTTGTTTATAAAATTCGAAGTGGTCTGGTATGCTTAAAAATGAAGAGCATTCTAAAATGTCCTTTGTAGTTAGCATGTTGAAACTTTTTAAAATTGTGCTATTTATAGCTTCAGGGTTTTCCTGGTAGCTCAGCTGGTAAAGAATCTGCCTGCAATGTAGGAGACCCCAGTTGGATTCCTGGGTCGGGAAGATTTCCCTGGAGAAGGATTAGGCTTATAGCTTATGTAACCACCATTAAAATTCAACTGTAAAAGTTATTTAAAATTCAAGTTTAAAAGTCTTTAACTTATGTACAAGAGCAAAAACTGGAAGAACATGACCAAAATTTAACAAAATAATCAACACAGTAACATTCACTACATCCAATTACTCTTTCTCAAACCATTGCTGCTGCCCTTTCTCAAAATAATCTCCATAGCAAACAACAAAAACTCCTTTCAGAAAAACTAATTCAACTATAAGGTTGAATTTTTAAAATTGACCCTTATTGATGTCCAGATTAAACAGCTGGTTTTAAATTTAAGAGTAAATATTCTTTGCTAACAAGAATAAAATTGCTTTAGTAATAAAAAGTCTTTGCCACATAAAATTCTGTGAGTACAAAAATAAAAACATTTAAGTATTTACTAAAACACTCAAAAACATTTTAGCATTTATTCATCTTTATCAAACATTTTATGAAAATTTGCTTTAAATTATACCCACATCACTGAATTAATATTTATATTCTTTGAAAGATACATTTAATAAACATTACTTATAAAGAAAGCTAATAAGTAAAATTAATGTAAATCTACTATAATAGTACCACTTTATATTAGGTTTTAAAAATTAGATTGTAAAAACCTATGGGCAGCCCTAGTTTTTACAACTCATGTTATGATGAAGTGTTCATATGTTTATTCTGCTTGCAAAGGTACCTGTTCCTAGTATTATGAGCCTGAATTAATGGATCAGCAGTCAAGTAAATACCTGCAGTACTTAATCATGGATTTTATTGAAACATGTTTTAGGCATAAGCTTTAAAAATAAAGTTATGAAACTTTTCACTGAAAATTCAATGTCAGAATGATCATATATAGAGCCCAAAGTCAGTATGAACCATAAAGAATTTCTTCAATGTCTTCCATTACTAAAAATAGTACTTACACTGAATGAAATGCTTCACAGGAAAAGACTGCTAGAATGAAAATACTAGATATATTTCATAAATTTCTACCAGGAAATACAGAAACAAATGCATAGAAGGCAAACAAAACACCCTCCAATCTTGAATTTGGCTTTTATTTTAAAATACATTTAGCATGGAACTACCATAGGACAGAAAATAATAAATCACAAAGAAATGGAACATTTTCAAATACTTTTAAGCTAGATATAAAAATTAATAAGATAGCATAGACCCAAATGATAGGAAATCGTCCCTAAAATTCAATTCAGTAAACACATTTTGAAAGAAAAGTTCTTTGCACAGTTTCCAACGTACCAGTATGTTCATAAGTGCCTTGGTTTTCTGTTAACTAATAGGTAATGGCTGTAAATTTAGTTACTTTACTTACAATTATCAGATGCATTATTGTCAAAAATTACCATGTCTTTAAATTCTCAATCAGAGTTATAAAAATATGAGCTCAAATAGTTATGTTGCCCAAAATAGAAACATCTTAAGTTGATATCTCCGGATAATCAGACAGATATTGCACTAAGTCAGTAATTCCATACCCGATGCTCATTTACATGGAAAGTTAATTCTCTTTATGAAAAACTTAATACAAATAAATTTAATGTTAACCTAATTACAGTTACACTTCAAAATATAAAGGCACGGACAGAATAAAGAATAGTTTAATATTTATACTCAAATTTTCCACTGTGAAAATAATAAAAGGTTGAAAAAAATAAGATCTAAAATTCTGATGCTTTTAAATTTTATAATTTACCATTAAGTAGCTACTAAATGGGTATTAAAAGTTAACACCGCTAAATCCAATCCCTTCTAAATAATTTAGAAAAATGGTTTGTTTATATATGAAACATGTGCATTGTCCCATCTATAAAGTTCAATTACATTTCCATTCATTGGAATTATCTACCTGTAGTATAAATGATCAAGACAATGTACAAAAAATATATCTTGTTCCTGTAACTTACAATGCACAGAAAAATACCTATAAAAATGGAAATATTTATCCATTTAGGTTCCCAATAAATTAGTGAGAAAATTTAGCCCGTTCCACGTTTCTTTCTAAACAAAGGCTAAAGAATCGAAGGTGGTTTACTTCTAGCCCTGTTAGCTTGACAGATATTTTTTTAAATATTTGTCTGATTATATGTAACTTAAGATAAAGTTAGTCTTATTTTTATATCACAGTATAACATGGCATTTCTTAATTCAGCAACAGAAAGGCACAATTAGCAAGCAATAAAATTCAGTACCTGACTTATTAAACTAATGTCCAGAACAACTGCAAATAAAATACATTCAACACAGTGCACAGAACTGGAAAACAAAAAAAAAAGGCATTAAAAAACGAATTTTTTGGAAAATTTGGTCCATTAAAAATGCCTCCTATGTTCAACATCATGGATAACATGAAAGATGATGGCAGTGTAAAAAGAGGCAGTAAATTAATATGTGGTATCATATGAATTCTGGTCTAGTAATTACGCAATTAGATTAGGAAATGGTTCCCATTGTAAATAAAAGTTAAATATATCAGTTAATAACATACCTGTATTAAATCCAAATACACAGGCACAACTCTTTGCATATTATTATTGATTTTATAATACACCCCCATGGTTCAAAAAACTTAGATATATTATTTTATATATAATATATATTAGATACATAATTTTATATTATGTTCCTTAATATATATTATATAATTTGAATCCGTAACAGCACAAAACTCTCCAAATATTACATGAACATTCCAAATGGTATTTATCATTTTCTCAATGTTGTAATAGCTCAGCTCACCTAAAACAATAACTGGATGTGCAGTGATAAAATGCACTGACTCTTAAGAATTTACTTAAATAATTATTTAAGTTAAATTCCTGCAAAAGCCTAACTCTGATTTGGCTTTTAACTAGAATATGGTTTTAGATATCAGTAACTGATACCCTCCTTTCTTATCATCAACAGCATTTCTCCATCAAGAGATACCAATAAAGAAAAATATGTAAGGAACCAAAAATGTGATAGAGAAACCAACCATTCCATAGGTAATATACCGATAAGGAAGTTCAACTTCCATGTGCTGCCTTGCTTTTCGAATATCATCACAAGGTATACTGAAGATTTTACAGGCTAAAGGAATAGTGATCCTTTTCATTATATCTCTGACGACTAGTACAAATAACATCCCTATGAATGTCCGCAATATGGCTTTTCCAAACAGAGTCATTGAAATGGGGTGCCTAGTTAAAGGTAATATATCCAGAGGAGGATCTAATAGTAGACCCATTTTATAGGTAAAATGAGATCCACATGCAATCCCTGCACCACTTCCCAGAATCTCAGCTGTGTCACCCCGGGATGTACTCCAGGTGTCAAGAGTGAAAGAAAAGATCCCCAAGGCTAAATGAAGCCCGATGATGATTAATGGAGCATATCTGTGAGTTTGGTTGAAGTTGTCAATCACGTCCACAAATGGATAGAAGATAACCAAGATTAAAATGGTATATAGGAATCCAGCAATAACATCCTGAGAAAAGAAAAAGCACAGTTGTTTAGTATAATATTTTTGTTTGGCATTTAAAGAAATAAGTATATATTTCACATTTCAAATGTTAACATACATTTTAAAATGTCACATTATTAAACTTTATATAATATATAGTAGGTACTAAAACCATTACACTAAAAAGATTTATTGATAATAATGATTATGTTTTTATAGTTCTGCCCTTCTGACCTCTAAGTTGTTCAAGGATCAACCAGACTTATTTTAAGATTTCATCTTCATGTATTTGATATAATAATTACACATCTAAACACATAATTATTTCCATGACTAAAGAGGATACAAAGCCTATTTTTTCTTAATTCACTAAACAAATACTTATTGAGTACCTACATGTGCCTGACACTATTTTAGGGGCTAAGCATATATTGCTTAAAAACTGAGAAGATACCTACTGCCATAGAGCTTACATTTTAGTGGGGATGACTGACAATAACCATGTAAGTAAAAAGTAGATAAATATTACCATTTCTGGTTGTTATAAAGAAACTAAAACAAGACAATGGGATAGGCCCTATTAAGAGTGATTAGGGAAACCTGTCTGAGGAGGTGACACTTGAGCAGAGATCTGATTCCAAAAAAGAGTCAGCCCTATCATTAGACCTAAGGAAAAAGTGTCCCAGGTAGAACAAAATAACCAAGTGCTAAGGTACTGAGGCAGAAAAGCACCTAGTGAGTTCAAGGAACTGAGAGAAATCCAGTGTGCCTCAAACAGTAAGAAAGAGAGATGTGACATGAGATCCAAGAGACAGGCAGAGGTCAAATCACGTAGGGAGGGCCCTTGTAGGTTAGGTAAGAACTTCACATTTTATTTCAAAAGCGACAGGAGGCCTAAAAGAAAGACTCCCAAATAGGAGTGTAATAAAATCTGATTGTTGTTTATAAAAGAACACTCCATCCATTGTGTGGAGAATAGATTATAGGGATAAAGTATGGAAGACAGGAGACCACTAGAGACACAAGTGAGAGGCTACTACAGTGACTCACTCTAGACGTGGTCCATATAAAGAGACATACTTTAAATCCATAAAGATGGATTTAGTAAAATATTGTAAAATTAGAGTTGGCTGTGAAGAAAGCTGATCGCCGAAGAATTGATGCTTTTGAACTGTGGTGCTGGAGAAGACTCTTGAGAGTCCCTTGGACTGCAAGGGGATCCAACCAGTCCATTCTAAAGGAGATCAATCCTGGGTGTTCATTGGAAGGACTGATGCTAAAGCTGAAACTGCAATACTTTGGCCACCTCATGCGACGAGTTGACTCACTGGAAAAGACTGATGCTGGGAAAGGTTGGGGGCGGGAGGAGAAGGGGACGACAGAGAATGAGATGGCTGGATGGCATCACCGACTCTGTGGACATGAGTTTGAGTGAAGTCCAGGAGTTGGTGATGGACAGGGAGGCCTGGCGTGCTGTGATTCATGGGGTCGCGGAGAGTCGGACATGACTGAGCGACTAAACTGAACTGAACTTCAACTTAGTGATGATCTGAATGTAAGAGAAAAGCAAAGGGGATCCAAAAGGACATCTAGTTTTATGTATGACAGAAGATGGTTTATTGGAGGAAATAAAGCTGTTATTAAAAGAATCTTCCTTTCCAAGTCATTCCTGACATGAACAAAACTATTCCAAAATTTTCACCTTAAAACAAACAAAACCAAACCCTGGGATTAGCTATCAATGAAAAATTTATCCAAAAAAATCACATACATCCACTGGCTCCACTTCTGCACTTCCTTATTTTTTCCTAAACTCATCACTGTATTGAAACCACTCTTTTCATAGATACTAGTGACCTTTATGCTGCCGAAAACAATGGTTACTTCTCAATAGCATTCAATACAGTTAAGCAACAGAGTAATGGCTTAATGTTTTTCTATCCTAAGATTTTTTATTGTTGTTATAATGTAACATTTAGTACACAGAAATCAGATAGGTAGAGTGTACCTGAAATTATAAAAAGTACTTTGAATCTGTTGGTATGCTGGTTAATAGTTCTGTCACACTGCATAAACCTGACTACTGACTGAACAGATACCTGTTTTGAGTAGGACTGACGTATATACATTCAGTTCAGTTCAGTTCAGTCGCTCAGTCGTGTCCGACTCTTTGCGACCCCATGAATCACAGCACGCCAGGCCTCCCTGTCCAACACCAACTCCCGGAGTTCACTCAAACCCACCTCCATTGAGTCGGTGATGCCATCCAGCCTTCTCATTCTCTGTCATCCCCTTCTCCTCCCGCCCCTAATCCCAGTGAGTCAGCTCTTCGCATGAGGTGGCCAAAGTATTGCAGTTTCAGCTTTAGCATCAGTCCTTCCAATGAACACCCAGGACTGATCTCCTTTAGAATGGACTGGTTGGATCTCCTTGCGGTACAAGGGACTCTCAAGAGTCTTCTCCAGCACCACAGTTCAAAAGCATCAATTCTTCGGCGCTCAGCTTTCTTCACAGTCCAACTCTCACATCCATACATGACCACTGGAAAAACCATAGCCTTGACGGATCTTTTTTTGGCAAAGTAATGTCTCTGCTTTTTAATATGCTATCCAGGTTGGCCATAACTTTCCTTCCAAGGAGTAAGCATCTTTTAATTTCATGACATGTGTAAAACAGACAGCTAGTGGGAAGCTGCCGTAGAGCACAGGGAGCTCAGGTCAGTGCTCTGTGATGACTTAGAGTGGTGGGATGGGTGGTGGGGTGGGAAGGACGCTCAAGAGGGAGGGGCTATATGTGTACTTACAGCTGATTTACTTTGCTGTACAGCAGAAACTAACACAACAGTGTAAAACAATTACACCCAATTAAAAATATAAATAAAAACTGTTTTATCACATATCTCCAAACAAAACATTACCAAGTGTTGCTTCTTTCTGAGCTTTATAAAAATGTTAGGCAATATGTAGTCTCCTCTGATTTGCTTTTCACACTTTACTCTTAAGATTCATTCATCATATGTGGTTTATAGGTCATTCACTTTCCCAAGTACGTAATATTTTGTTTGATTATATAACTTATTTATCTATTTTTCCCACTGATAGTCATTTAGGTTGTTTTCAGGTTTTGGATTAGTTCATTGGTTACGACTGAGCTTGAATGCTTTCTTAATTGGTATATACTCTTCAACCAACCAGGAATTTAAACAATGCTACTGTATTTTTCTTTTGATGTTCCCTGTATGGGTCTACAAAAGTTTCTCCAGGACATGTGCCTAGGAATGGAAAGGCAGAATCAAAGTATATGTGCATGTTCAATTTTATAAGCCAATAAAATAATCTCCAAAATGTTTACAGAAATTCAGGTTCCATCAGTTGTTGGTATTTCTTGATGTTTAATTTGCATTTCCGTGATTATTAATTATTTCATAAGTCCATGGGCTATTCCTTTTATATGCAAGATATATTTGTGTACTTTGGATTTTCTTTTTCTTGTTGATCAACATGATTTCTTTAGATATATATGACAGCAATTATATTTTTGGAAGTATATTTCAGTATTGACATAAAACATCCAATCTTGTTGTCCTCTACTTTTTTTGTATAGCTATATTCATTGGAAGGACTGATGCTAAAGCTGAAAGTGCAATACTTTGGCCACCTCATGTGACGAGTTGACTCACTGGAAAAGACTCTGATGCTGGGAAAGGTTGGGAGCGGGAGGAGAAGGGGATGACCGAGAATGAGATGGCTGAATGGCATCACCAGCTCAATGGACATAAGTTTGAGTGAACTCCGGGAGTTGGTGATGGACAGCGAGGCCTGGCGTGCTGTGATTCATGGGGTCGCGGAGAGTCGGACACGACTGAGCAACTGAACTGAACTGAACTGATGAATATTAAATTTAATTGCTGTAAGACTCCATACAAATCTGCCTCCTTTTCTAATTGTCATTAATTATTTATGATATTACCCTGGATAAAAAGGGCATATTTAATTTCCATGCTACAGAACTGATGTCCTGACTGAATTCAGGACATCAATACAGTGGCTGTCACTGTGATACCAATTTAATGTACACTGGTGGCTCAGAGGTTAAAGCGTCTGCCTCCAATGCGGGAGACCCGGGTTCTATCCCTGGGTCGGGAAGATCCCCTGGAGAAGGAAACGGTAACCCACTCCAGTATTCTTGTCTGGAGAATCCCATGGACGGAGAAGCCTGGTAGGCTACAGTCCACGGGGTTGCAAAGAGTCGGACACGACTGAGCGACTGAACGGAACGGAACGGAAAATGTGTAACTAAGTGATTTTAAGCATTATAGCACAAAATATGCAATAAAGAAAAGTTGTGTTAAAGGTAACAAAGAACTCAAAGTAGCAAATTTTCCAAAAAGAAAGCAAATAACTTTAGATACTTAAATTATAGATAACAAATCTGCTGTAAAAGTTAATAATTACACATATGAATGGAATATTCACAGTTACCAAATTTATGGTAGAGGATATCAAATACCATAAATTCAATAAAGATTTATCACATATCAAATCTGGAATTGCTTTTCATTTCTCTCAATCAGTATATAGAACTAGAGAGGCTAGTGATTGGCTGAGACTAGAATTCAAGACTTCTGTCTGCTCCTAGTGTTGTTTTTTTTTAAATTATAACATATTTCAGGTGTCCTGATTCTAATTCAACATGTCAGTGATGCTAACAGGGTTTCTAACAACAAAATATAATACTGGAATGCATCATTCTTCATTGTAAACAACAGGATGTATTTTGAAATTTTTATCTTCAAATTTAATACATGTTCTGTATAGAAAAACTAGAAAATATGGATAAATAACAAGTCATTATTACTCAGAAATAACTAATATTAAAACTCTTGGTGTTTACTGTTCTGGATCTTTCTCTATAACATGTTTTCAGGACTTTTGCTATTGTTTGATTAGTTTGATTCTTATATCTTGTTATAAAAATGGGGTTTGGAGGTACCTGCTACTTGAGGATCTCATAATACTTTTCTAAAAAAATTTCCACATATAGACAAACTTTTAGTACAATTTCAGGTATATTTAATTATAAAATACTCATAATTTTACTAATGTAGAAGTAAACTAGTAATCTGACAAGTACTTAGTCTGGTAATTTTTAAATGGCTTGTGTTTTAAGAAATTTTCAGAGCTAGGTTTGATAGAAAATAAAGGAAAAATGGAGGAAGTAACTCCTCTACTTTCCTGGAGATTAAGGAAATCTATTTAGGAAAGTGTGTGCATGCTCAGTTGCTCAGTCATGTCCAAGTCTTTCAACCCCATGGACTATAGCCGACTAGGCTCCTCTGTCCATGGAATTTTCCAGGCAAGAATACTGGAGTAGGTTGCCATTTCCTTCTTCAGGGAATCTTCCCAATTCCGGGACTAAACCCGTATCTTCTGCATTGGCAGGAGGATTCTTCACTACTGCACCATCTGGGAAGCTATTTAGTAAAGTAGGCATTAAAAATAAATTAAGTGTTGCTCTTTGTGTTGTAATAATAAAAACAAAGCATATGGGAAATAATGAAGTGTTCCTTATAAATTATTTAGACTACATTACTAGAACTTTCTTCTTAATGTTAATAAAGGTTGTAACACAGGAACATAATTTACAATGCTTGCAAGTCATCTGTGACTTTACTTTTGATAAAGAAAAACAACTTGTAAAAATACACATAATAAAATTGAGTAGCTAGTCAGAATAAAACTGATAAAGATATTCTATGGGATAGGGTGCTTTTGAATAATTAAATGACTATGGTTGGGGAATTCCCTGGTGATCCAGTGATAAAGACTCCATGCTTTCACTGCCCAGGCCCAGGTTCAATCCCTGGTCTGGGAACTAAGATCCTGCAAGTCACGCAGTATGGCCAAAAGAAAAAGAAAAAAAAAAAAAAGACTAGGTTATCAGACTTATAATTTAATAATACATCAGTATTATTTTTACTTCAGTTGATTCAAGAACAGATGATGTATCCAGTATCAAAAACATGAACCGAACTCAGCTTGAATAATCAATCCACTATGTATTTCCTTTGAACAACAGCATGTTTGAGATTATATATTCAATATAATAAGATTCTAATTCCTCTTTTATGATGATAATGAATCTAGAGATATTATCATTCTTAATTCATAATCTTTTGATAGTTTTTCAGGTTTGATATTAATTGGGAGTGGAAGGGAATAACTGTAATGAGGCACAGAGATGGAAAACATTTTCTTGTGACTAAGATTAGATTTGATATAAAAAGGTGATAACTGGTCTATTATAAAATTATTACAGACTGGTCAGAAAGATAAAATTACATGTAAATTCATAATTTGTATTAATATAAATAATTATAAAAAATAAAACACAAATAGTTTGCTTCCTAACATAGCATTTGGGACTTTCATAAATTTACTAGTGAAGGGGCAGCTGCTGGAGGTAAGTAATATGAAGAAGAAACAGAAATCCAGTATTTTTCAGCTATGAAATGAGATATTTTAATGAGTAGAAAATTCTAAAAGTGTTCATTTGTTAAGGACAAGAAAAATTTGATATAACCCTTTATAAATTTTTGGATTCTGTGAATTCATCCCTATCTCTCCATCTTTCTTCTGATTCTTTATCTATAATACATAATACCTTCACAGAGTGTTCTAAGAGACACCACACTATACACAAGGGTAGAGTTATTTTTCTCATATTGCTTGTGGTCTAGGGGGGATGACAGATAAATAAAAAAGCAACTGCAATTCAGCATAAGTGCTATGCCAGAATTATGCTCAAGATGTTCTGGGAGAAAGGCCACCTAACCAGTCTTGAGAAAGGAAAGATGGAGAAGGTACAAGGCTTTAGGAGATAATATTTTCTGGTGAGTCATGGACAATGGATTTGATAGTTAGGCAAAGAAAGTGAAAACAGCATTCCATGTGAAGGTTAAGGCATTCCTAACAATGTGAAGATAAACACCCTTCACATTTGAGCAAACATAGGTCATTCAATATGGCATATTTGTGTTTTGAACAGTAAACTACAATAGGAGGCTAAACACTGAACGAAGCAGTGTCACACTTGAAGTGGAGCTACTAATTAAGAAGCTGCTGCAGTACCCTAGTTAGAGATGGTGCAGGCCAGAATTAGGCAATGTCAATCAGATGAACAGGAAGGGAAATGAGTAGGTATAGCTGAAAGATACCGGAGAAGGCAATGGCAAGTCACTCCAGTACTCTTGCCTGGAAAATCCCATGGATGGAGGAGCTTGATAGGCTGCAGTCTGTGGGGTCGCTAAGGGTCAGACATGACTGAGTGACTTCACTTTCACTTTCACACACTGGAGAAGGAAATGGCAACCCACTCCAGTGTTCTTGCCTGGAGAATCCCAGGGACGGGGGAAGCCTGGTGGGCTTCCGTCTATGGGGTCGCACAGAGTTGGACACGACTGAAGTACTTAGCAGCAGCAGTAGCAGCAGCTGAAAGATACAGGGTTCTTGTGCCGCTGCTTTTGAAACTGAATTGCATTCTCAAAATAAAATATCTGATGTAAGCCCTAAAATACTGTTGGGAAAGAAGAAAACTAGAGTTTAATATTCAAAAACAAGTGGCACCAGGACAGTTTTTGTTCATCTAATTTCTATCCACTGGGTTTTCACTTTGAAGTAGAGCTCCTTGGTGTCTGTATTTACATTGTCAGCTTTGACTAAGCAGTAAGAGAGGCATAGAAGAAAATGAATAAGAAGATAAAAGTGAACCTGGAAGGAGGGAGAAATGTTATCCTGAATAATACTTGGTTCTTGTGATTGCTGGGAACTGTTTCTATGAAATATATATAACTACTTTAAAACTTCGCAAAACATCCTGTTGCTATTTTTGCAAGAAAAAAAGATTTACAATAACTACATTTTCTCACTTAAGTTTCCAGTAAGTTTAAAAATGATTAAAAATTATAAAATTGCATGTTGATTTTAGAAAAAACAAAGCAATTTGAACACAACATTTTCCTTACCAGAATGGAGTGCATTCCCATGTAAATTCTACTTATGCAAACTAGAGAACACCAGCAGGGAATAAGAATCAGTCCATATGTGAGAGGATACTGAAGGGGAAAAAAAAAGTAAAACTAGTTAGATAAATCAGGTTAAATATAAACAAGCAGATAAAAACTCAAGCAGAACAAGAAGTATGTGTGTTTACTTTCTGTTATATTTCCAGCACCTAAGCATGGCACATAGCGGACATTCAACAAATACTTTTGCGTGAATGAACAAATAAATCAAATCTAATGTTTCTACAGTCTTCATTGTGGGAACTGACTCATTTTTGCTTCTACAGTAAAGACTCAATCACTGGCCTGCTACAGAAGAACAACAAATAAAAGACATACTTTTACTAAAACTACAAAATGAAAGTGCCTCTGGAAAAGCACCTGACTCTGGCCCAGCTTCCTGCCATTGCTTCCCTGGGGAGGAGGCATCATCTCCCTCTCACTTCCATCACTGACTGCTGTTTGCCATTTCCCCATCTTCCTTCAGTGTTCAGTTCAGTTCAGTTCAGTTCAGTTCAGTCGCTCAGTCGTGTCCGACTCTCCGCGACCCCATGAATCAACATCATGTAATTTGTTGTCCATTAATAACTTCAAATAGCAACTATATTGCAAAAAATTTTGGTGGGATATTGGAAGCAGAAAGCCATAAGGAGGGAAAAAACTTAAAATGCAGATGACTTTTAGTATCAGTTGGGCTTCCCTGAGAGCTCAGTTGGTAAAGAATCTGCCTGCAATGCAGGAGACCCTGGTTCAATTCCTAGGTCAGGAAGATCTGCTGGAGAAGGGATAGGCTACCCACTCCAGTATTCTTGGGCTTCCTTGCGGCTCAGTTGGTAAAGAATCTGGCCACAATGCGGGAGACCTGGGTTCAATCCCTGGGTTGGGAAGATCCCCTGGAGAAGGGAAAGGGGGATCTTTCCCACTCCAGTATTCTGGCCTGGAGAATTCTAGGGACTGTATAGTCCATGGGGTCACAAAGAGGCGGACACGACTGAGCGACTTCCACTTTCACTTTATCAATAGCACACCTCTAGTACTAACTAGAGGTGACTTTGAAGCTCCTAATACTAGAGGGAAGAAGGAAATGGCTGATGGTTGGGCATGTCTTAAGTTTGTAAACGAAGAAGAGGGGGCACATTTGAGATAGTTTGTGCCTGATTACTTCAAATTTCCCAATGAAACTGAAGCCAAGATGGTTCAATTCACTAAGTATTCAAAGTGGTTCAATAAGAAGTGAGGTTAAAAGAAAGGAATTAAGTAATGCTGCAAGAATGGTCAAGATTTGGTACATAGTTGTTTTGATCTGAGGGGCTTCCCAGGTGGTGCTAGTGATAAAGAACTCGCCTGCCAGTACAGGAGACATAAGAGATGCAGCTTTGATCCCTGGATCAGGAAGATTCCCTGGAGGAGGACATGACGACCCACTTCCAGTATTCTTGCCTGGAGAATCCCATGGATAGAGGAGCATGACAGGCTACAGTTCATAAGGTCACAAAGAGTCGGACACAAATGAAGCAACTTAGCTCACTCACGCTGCATTTACTATGGCCCAAATATTTTTTCTTGAATGTCTAAATGACTTGATTTTGACAGCATCACACTCCTGTTCCCCTTTCACCATCTATTTTTTTTCTGTGTTTTCCACACGAGAAAACATTCCTCATTGTTCCTTAAGCATTAGTATAACTAAGGGTTCTGGCCTTAGTAGTTACCGGCAGTTTCACCTTTTCTTCTGCTTCAGCATGCTGAAGACCTATGCATGTCCCTGGATTAAGAACCATTTAGCCAGCCTCTGCACATATCTCCAACTTGAGATCCTTACGGAGTTAAACCCATTATAGCTCAAACCCTACTCGTCATCCTACCAACTAGACTTGTTCCTCCTCTCATGCTCCCTATTTCATTTTGAAGCATCATAATCTAAATAAGAAGTATGAATTATCCTTGATTTCTTCCTTATCGCTCATATTCAACCAATAATGAAGTCTTAATGATTTTACTTTCGGAATATTTCTTGATTCTGTCATCTCTTCACCCTACTTATATTGTCCTTTTCAGATCCTCACAGATCCTTTTCTAGGCTCCAGGTATTCCTTCAGATGTTTTCCGATAAGCATGAGGAACCTGGTTAATGATGCAGTCAGACACGTAATCCTGTAAGGAGGATAAGTGCCATGATAGAGGGAGTCTAAGGGGGGATGGACCTTTAAAGTCTCCCAAACTAGGATTCAAATTGTCTCAAAAGATGAGTAGGATTTAATCTTTACAGAAAAAAAGAGTACAGGGTAAAAATGATAAAGGACATTACAAACAGTAGGAGTGAATGAAGAAAGGTTTATGTCCAAGAAGTTGTAAGCAGTGAGGTTTTCTAGGATAATAAGCTTAAATTCTTACTGAGGAAAGACAACTTAATAATAAACATAAAATATGCAAATTGTATGATATGTAAATATATATACTTTATATAGAATATACAAATTATATAATAAAAAATAATAAGTACTATGGAGAAATAAAAAGGGAACAGGTGCTAAAACAGTCTCCTGGAGTTAGGAAATGGCAACTCACTCCAGTATTCTTGCCTGGAAAATTCCATGGACAGAGGAGCCTGGTGCGCACTAGTCCACAGGGTCACAGAGTCAGACACAACTGAGCCACTGAGTGTGCACACGCACACACACATACAGAGCTGAAACAGAAGCGTGCATCAAATATTCCTTGTTCTCTTCTTGCAATTAGACTGGGGCCATGTGCCTGGTTTTGACCAATGAACTGGAAAAAAAAGGTGACGTGTGCCACTTTTAATGAGCCTATGAATCATCCTGTGAATGCTCTCTGTCCTACAGGTGTGATATGAGAGGCTGTACGCTGAGGTGTATCACCAGATGGGCAAACTTCCCTCACCCCGGGTCTCTGAGGTTCTAAGTGGATCAGAGTTGTCTGCTAAACCATAATGGATATGAAGCACAGATGAGAAAGAAGCTTTTGTTGTTAAGCTGTTTTCAGGGTTAAATCACTAGTACAACATAACCACACTTATCATAATGAAAACAGTAATAGGATAAGGAGTATAGGAGTGTATGGGGGCAGGTTAAAGTTTTAGAAGATAGTCATCGTAGGCTTTATATTGACAAACTAAGATTTGAGGCAAGACTGGATGGAAGTGAATTGATCAACCAGATATCTGAGGAAAGAATATACATGAGGGAGTGGAAGCAGGAAGAACAGGCTCTAATGAGGAAACATGACAAACAAGGAGGCTTGTGTGGCCAGAACAGGTAGGAGGAGAGGTAAGAGAGGTCCTGGCAACCAGAGCAAGAAAAGTCTGAGAGGCCGCTATGAGAAATGGGACCTTGGGGAGCCATGCTGAAGGGTCCTGAGCAGAGCAGTGTCCAGGGACTGGACAGTAAGGGAGCAAGGGTGGAAGCAGGAAGGCCAGTTAGGAGACTGTTGCTGTATTCTAGGTGAAAGACCATAACGGTGGCTTCAGTCTCTGTAGCAGCTACTCAGGTCTTGTTAATTTTTTTTCCTTCACTAGCAAGGGAGGGTCAAAGAAGTAAAAACTACCACCACAACCACCATGCACGTCTCCTATGATTCTTTCTTCTTGCTCTTTTTTTACTTAGACCCCATAAAGAAGTAAAAAAGGTACAAAGTTATTAATGGGAATTCTCTGTACATAAGAGATAGAAGAAAAATTCATTATTGATTCTCAAAAGCTAGGACTGAAAGTAGGGGATAAGGAGCATTATTGAGCAGGAACAACGAAACTGAATTTAACTTAACTCAATCCACATTTGAAGGAAATCAGTCCTGCATATTCACTGGAAGGACTGATGCTGAAGCTGAGACTCCAGTACTTTGGCCACCTAATGCGAAGAACTGACTCACTTGAAAAGACCCTTTTGCTGGGAATGATTGAAGGCGGGAGGAGAAGGGGACAACAGAGGATGAGATGGTTGGATGGTATCACCGACTCAATGAACATGAGTCCATTTGAGGAAGCTCTGGGAGTTGGTGATGGGCAGGGAAGCCAGGCGTACTGCAGTCCATGGGGTCGCAAAGAGTTGGACATGACTGAGTGACTGAACTGAACTGAATCCACATTTAATCAGGTATACTATCTCCAAGGTATTTAAATGGGGGAGTGAGGAATGCAATCAAGCTAGATGCAGAGGCATTTCTCCCATTCCAGTGTACCTTTAGGGTAAGACAAAAACTTGGGAAAAGAACAAGTCATTTTTATTTTCACTGACTGGTTGATTTTTTTTAGCCATTAGTCTCCATCTTCAGAATATTTTCCCTACATTTTTTTTGTGGAAAGAAACATATTTGGGGGAAGACGTGATCCAGTTTTGATTACATGACTTTCACATTTACTCCCCAGAGAATAACAGAATTCTGTATAATTACAGTATCAAAGCAAAGAAGTATCAAGTAATCTTTTAACCAGATAAAAAAATACCACAGGTCTTAATGACAATAAAAACTAAACTAGATAAAACTAATACTCCTAAAGTGAGATTGTTTTGGGGGAGGAAGATGATGCATAATAACCAATTCATCTGGCAGATTTATTTAATATTTAAGAATATTCAAATTATAACTACCTTTTAATTTTATATTGAATTGTCTCTAAAATTAGGACTGCTGCTGCTGCTGCTAAGTCACATCAGTCGTGTCCAGGTCTGTGCGACCCCATAGACGGCAGCCCACTAGGCTCCCCCGTCCCTGGGATTCTCCAGGCAAGAACACTGGAGTGGGTTGCCATTGCCTTCTTCAATGCATGAAAGTGAAAAGTGAAAGGAAGTCGCTCAGTCGTGTCCGACTCTTAGCGACCCCATGGACTGTAGCCTACCAGGCTCCTCCGTCCATGGGATTTCCCAGGCAAGAGTGCTGGAGTGGGGTGCCATTGCCTTCTCCTACTAATATTTTAGGACTACTGTCCTCGATTAGATATAACTGGAAAGAAAACAGATTCATGTGGAATTATCCTTTCCTAAAAAGTGACAGAATTTATTAGAAATATATAAAATATACATAGACCACTCTTTTTCAGGCATCTTTTTTAGTTTCCCCCTTAATTCACAACTCAGTATCAATGAGCCCAATTCCCAATCTATGCTCACTCCCTTATTGATCTCATTCAGTCCCAACGACTTATATACAAGCTATACGTTCACGATTCAAATTTCCATCTCTAGCTGGGACATTTCTACTGAATCTCAGACTTCTGTATCCAACTGCTGATGTGATTAGTGTCTAAAAGGCATCTCCAGTGTAACAGGGCTAAATATGAAATCCCCAATTCCATCTCCACCTCTGACCAGCTTAAATTCCTATGGTTATCTCCTTCCCACTAAAAGACTTGCCCACAGTTTCATTCCTCAGGCCAAATAACTTGTTGTTAATCTTGGCTTCCCCATTCGTATCCATCATACAACTCATTAAAAGCGTCAGTTCAGTTCAGTTGCTCAGTCGTGTCTGACTCTGCGACCCCATGAATCATAGCACGCCAGGCCTCCTGGTCCATCACCAACTCCTGGAGTTTACTCAAACTCATGTCCACAGAGTCGGTGATGCCATCCAGCCATCTCATTCTCTGTCGTCCCCTTCTCCTCCCGCCCCCAACCTTTCCCAGCATTAGAGTCTTTTCCAGTGAGTCAACTCGTCGCATGAGGTGGCCAAAGTATTGCAGTTTCAGCTTTAGCATCAGTCCTTCCAATGAACACCCAGGATCGATCTCCCTTAGAATGGACTGGTTGGATCTCCTTGCGGTACAAGGGACTCTCAAGAGTCTTCTCCAACACCACAGTTCAAAAGCATCAATTCTTTCACGATCAGCCTTCTTCACAGTCCAACTCTCACATCCATACATGACCATGGGAAAAACCATAGCCTCAGTTACACCTTCAAAAATATATGTAGTTAATAATTATAATTCCCATGGTAACCACAAAGTTTCAAAAAATATACACATAAGAAAATAAGAAGGGAATAAAAATGGTACACTGTAAGAAAAACTCAAATGCAAAAGAAAGCAGTAATGTAGGAAATTATAAGCAAAAAGAGGCAAAAGACATACAAAAGCAAATAGCAAAATACCAAAAGTCACTCCTTACAGGTAATTCCTTTAGATAGAAATGATGTAAATTCTCCAATAAAAGGCAGAGATTGGATGCATAGATAAGGAAACAATGCTCCAACTCTATGTGGCCTAAGAGACTCACTTTGGATCTGAAGACACAATAGGTTGAAAGTGAACAAATGGGAAAACATTTCACACAAACAGTATCCAAAAGGGAAAGCTAAGTGTCTCTACTAAAATCAGACAAGATAGACTTCAAGTCAAAAATTGTTACCAAAGACAAAGGACAATATGCACTGATAAAAGGATCAACTCATTAAGAAGATGTAACAATTATAAACATATTTGCACCAAAGCCCCAAAACAACTGAAGCAAACAATAACAGAATTGGAGAACTAGTTCTACAGGCCAGTCTCATCAGCACTGAAAACCTGCTTTTCCACATAGCCTTTTTCCTAACACTTGGCAGATAATTTAAAGAACAGCCCACAGCCTCTTGATACTGACTCAGGACTATTGAAAGTTTAACATTTTTAATGCTGTGTAGTGTTCTGAAATGTGCAGACCAGTCAGCACTGTAAGAGAAGAATTTAATATTTTCCTTGCTCTGTGTAACATGGTTTCATTGGCTTTCAGTCTCACATCAATGCTGTCCACTATGGTTTCTTTTTTTTTTAACTGGTTATCATCTCATGAATCCACAAATTCAGCCACTTTCCCATGTTTTCCATAACTTCATCAGACACTACAAATACTACTTTTACATTTCCAGAGTGGCCTTACACACACATGGGTGAATTTCCTCCTCTCTTTTCTTGATGTACTATATTATTGATACATTAACATTGAACTCATGGACAAAAGAACTGTAACTGATGCCTAAATGAATCTTATCTCACACATGTATATTTTCTTTGTAAAGTAGATCACAGCCTTCTCGGGTTTAGGGACACCAAACAGCACTTTATACCAGAATACCAGATCACCTTACCTGCCCTCTTGAGAAATCTGTATGCAGGTCAAGAAGTAATAGTTAGAACTAGACATGGAACGACAGACTGGTTATAAATTGGGAAAGGAGTACATAAAGGCTGTATATTGTCACCCTGCTTATTTAACTTATATCCGGAGGATATCATGTGAAATGCCAGGCTGGATGAAGCACAAGCTGAAATCAAGACTGCCGGGAGAAATATCAATATGCAGATAACACCACCCTTAAGGCAGAAAGTGAAGAGGAACTAAAGAGCCTCTTGATGAAAGTAAAGAGGAGAGTGAAAAAGCTGGCTTAAAACTCAACATTCAAAAAATGAAGATCATGGCATCTGGGCCCATCACTTCATGGCAAATAGATGGGGAAACAATGGAAACAGTGACAGACTTTATTTTCTTGGGCTCCAAAATCACTGTAGATGGTGACTGTAGCCATGAAATTAAAAGACACTTGCTCCTTGGAAAAAAAGCTATGACCAACCTAGACAGCATATTAAAAAGCACAGACATAACTCTGCCAACAAAGTTCCATCCAGTGAAAGCTATGGTTTTTCCAGTAGTCATGTATGAAGGTGAGAGTTGGACTATAAAGAAAGCTGAGCGCTGAAGAATTGATGCTTTTGAACTGTGGTGTTGGAGAAGACTCTTGAGAGTCCCTTGGACTGTAAGGAGATCAAACCAGTCAATCCTAAAGGAAATCAGTCCTGAATATTCATTGGAAGGACTGATGCTGAAGCTGAAACTTCACTACTTTGGCTACCTGATGGGAAGAACTGACTCACTGGAAAAGACCGTGATGCTGGAAAAGATTAAGGGAAGGAGGAGAAGAGGACGACAGAGGATGAGATAGTTGGATGGCATCACCGACTCGATGCACATGCGTTTCAGCAAGCTTCAGGAGTTGGTGATGGGACAGGGAAGCCTGGCCTGCTGCAGTCCACGGGGTAGCAAAGAGTTGGACGTGACTGAGAAACGGAACTGAAACAGCACTGTAATTTGGGGACCATTCCCCGGTGGCTTAACTGGTAAAGAATCTGTGTGCAGTGCGGGAGACCTGGGTTCAATCCCTGGGATGGAAAGATCCCCTGGAGAAGGGAACAGATACCCACTCCAGTATTCTAGCCTGGAGAATTCCATGCACAAGCTACAGTCCATGGAAAAGCAAAGAGTGACTGAGTGACTTTCTTTAAACAGTAAAACCATCAACAAAAAGCACAAAAACTTGAAAAACACTGCACGGAACAGGGCAAAAAGGACTGTCTACAGTAAATAATAGCTGAAACAAGAAAGCAGATTGTTGCCTTGTTCATCCTTGCCTGGGAACATGTATGTCAGATGATTCAAATTTTTCACATTCTGCACATATCTGAATGTACTGATTCTTGGGTAACAAATTTTACTGCATGGGCTAAGTTTACAAACAATCCATGAATAATGAAGATCAACTATATGAAGAAATTAAACTACTCTTAAAGAACCATAGGCCAAATAAGAAATCACAGGGAAATTACAAAATAGGGACAAATAGAAATTAAACACAAGATAATACAAATCATGTAATACAATGAAAGCAGCACTCAGGGGGAAATGTACAGCAGTGGAGTCCTGCATTAAAACAAAAGAAACCATTCACAACTCTACAGTGAGGACTAGAAAAAGAAGAGCTAACTAAATGCAAAGTGAACAATAGAGGGAAGTAATAAAATAATGAGTGGAAAAATACGAAATACAGGATAGTAAAACAAGAGAATCAACAAAACTGAAAGTTGTTTCTTTAAAAAGAACAAGACTGACAAAACTACAGGCTGGCAGACAAAAAAAAAAAGAAGATGCAAATAACTAAAACCAGAAATCAAAGTGGAAACATTACTACTGATCTTACAGCAATAGAAAGGATTATAAGAGAAAACTATGAACAATTAATATGCTAACAAATTAAGATAAATTAACCTAGATGAAATTCACAAATTCCTAGAGAAACACAAATTACCAAAACTGACTCAAGAATAAATATAATCTAAACAAGTAAAGAAATTGAATCAGCAATCAAAAACCTCCGAAGAAAAACCTAAGTCCAAACAGTATCACTGGTGAATTCCACCAAACATTTATTTAAAGAAGATTCAGTGTCAATATTTCTCAAGTTCTTCCAAAAAACAGAAGCATAGAGATTACTTCCTCACATGCTATGAGGCTTTTATTACTCTGATACCAAAACCAGAAAACGACAGCACAAGAAAACTACAGACCACTAGCTTTGTGAATAAAGCAAAAATCTTCTACAAAGTATTAGCAAACAAAATCTAACAGCACATTAAAAGTATTACACACCATGATCAAATGGTTATTTATCTCAGAAATACAAGGGTGGTTCAACAAAAAAATCAGTGTCATACACCACATTAACAGAAGGAAGTAAAAACAAAGCAAAATAAACACATGATCATCTCAACGGATATAGAAAAAGCATTTGACAAAATTCAACACTCCCTCACAATAAAAGATCTCAAAAACTAGGAACAGAAGGGAATTTCCTTAACATGATATAGGGCACTTATGAAATATCCTCAGATACTATCATATTCAGTGGCTGAAAGGTCCCGCCCAGCGTGCCTGCCAAGATTAGGAACAAGACAAGGATGTCTACCTCTAACCACTGCTATCCAGCACTGCACTGCAGGTTCTAACCAGAGCAGTTAGGCCAGGAAAAGAAATGTTAAAATATCTAAATTAGGAGAAGTAAAACTATCTCTACAATTTGGGAGACCCGGGTTCGATCCCTGGGTCGGGAAGATCCTCTGGAGAAGGAAACGGCAACCCACTCCAGTACTCTTGCCAGGAAAATCTGATGGCCGGAGGAACGTGGTATGCTACAGTCCACGGGGTCGCAAAGAGTCGGACACGACTGAGCGACTTCACTTCACTTCAAAACTATCTCTGTTCACAAAGACAGGACCTTCAGTTCAGTTCAGTCGCTCAGTCGTGTCCGACTCTCCGCGAGTCCATGAATCACAGCACGCCAGGCCTCCCTGTCCATCACCAACTCCCGGAGTTCACTCAAACTCATGTCCACAGAGTCGGTGATGCCATCCAGCCATCTCATTCTCTGTCGTCCCCTTCTCCTCCCGCCCCCAACCTTTCCCAGCATCAGAGTCTTTTCCAGTGAGTCAACTCGTCGCATGAGGTGGCCAAAGTATTGCAGTTTCAGCTTTAGCATCAGTCCTTCCAGTGAACACACCAAGGACTGATCTCCTTTAGAATGGACTGGTTGGATCTCCTTGCAGTCCAAGGGACTCTCAAGAGTCTTCTCCAGCACCACAGTTCAAAAGCATCCATTCTTCGGCGATCAACTTTCTTTACATTCCAACTCTCACATCCATACATGACCACTGGAAAAACCACAGCCTTGACTAGACAGACCTTTGTTGGCAAAGTAATGTCTCTGCTTTTTAATATACTATCTACGTTGGTCATAACTTTCCTTCCCAACAGAAAATCCCAAAGAATCCACAAAAACTACTAGAGTTGAGAAATGAATTCAGCAAAGTTGCCAGGTACAAGATCAATGCACAAAAAAGTCTTATTTCTACACATCAGCGATAAGCAATCTAGAAAGGAAAGTAAGAAAACAGTTCAACTTATAACAGGACCCAAAAGAATAAAATACCTACAACACTTTACTGAAAGAAATGAACAACTCTTATCTTTGACACAGGCTACATTTATGCATTAAGATATATTCTGTATACATTCTATATATACATATATACTACAAATACTTATATGTACTTAAAATAATAGTATTTATTTTCACTATTGTCTAGTGTCTACATATGATAAGGCAGTCAATAAATACTTGTTGAATGAAGTAAACATAAGCCTTTAGCCACTTACAGTATCTCATTCAAGATAACCTGGGGTCAAAAGCCATGGTATCACTCAATTCCTGGCCCCAAACCTGGGCTGTGTCAAACTTTATTTCTAATAAGAGCATGTCTGGAATTCATCATGATAAACTGAAATCTGAAAATCCTGTTGAGTAAACTCAGGTTTACTGGTTCCAGATAGGAAAAGGAGTATGTCAAGGTTGTATATTGTCACCCTGCTTACTTAATCAATATGCAGAGTATATCATGTGAAATAGCAGGCTGGATGAAGCACAAGCTGGAATCAAGACTGCCGGGAGAAATATCAACAACCTCAGATATGCAGATGACACCAGCCTTATGGCAGAAAGCAAAAGTGAAGTGAAGTGAAGTGAAGTCGCTCAGTCGTGTCCGATTCTTTGCGACCCCATGGACTGTAGCCCACTAGGCTCCTCGGTCCATGGGATTCTCCAGGCAAGAATCCTGGAGTGGGTTGCCATTTCCTTCTCCAGGGGATCTTCCCGACCCAGGAATCAAACCCAGGTCTCCCGCATTTCAGGCAGATGCTTTAACCTCTGAGCCACCAGGGAAAGCAAAGAAGAACTAAAGAGCCTCTTGACGAGACTGAAAGAGAGTGAAAAAGCTGGCTTAAAACTCAACATTCAAAAAATCTGGTCCCATCAATCATGGCAAACAGGTGGGGAAACAGTGCCAGATTTTATTTTCTTGGGCTCCAAAATCACTGTAGATGGTGACTGCAGCCATGAAATTAAAAGACGCTTCTTACTTGGAAGAAAAGCTATGACCAACCTAGACAGCATATTAAAAAGCAGAGACATTACTTTGCCAACAAAGGTCCGTCTAGTCAAGGCTGTGGTTTTTCCAATAGTCATGTATGGATGCCCCACTCCAGTGGTACTCTTGCCTGGAAAATTCCATGGACGGAGGAGCCTGGGGCTGCAGTTCATGGGGTTGCTAAGAGTTGGACACGACTGAGCGACTTCACTTTCACTTTTCACTTTCACGCATTGAAGAAGGAAATGGAAACCCACTCCAGTGTTCTTGCCTGGAGAATCCCAGTGATGGGGGAGCCTGGTGGGCTGCTGTCTATGGGGTTGCACAGAGTCAGACATGACTGAAGCGACTTAGCAGCAGCAGCATGTATGGTTGTGAGAGTTGGACTATAAAGAAAGCTGAGCGCCGAAGAATGGATGCTTTTGAACTGTGGTGTTGGAGAAAACTCTATTTAGAGTCCTCTGGACTGCAAGGAGATCAAACCAGTCCTTCCGAAAGGAAATCAGTCCTGAATATTCATTGGAAGGACTGATGCTGAAAATGAAGCTCCAGTATTTTGGCCACCTGATGCAAAGAACTGACTCACTGGAAAAGACCCTGATGCTGGGAAAGATTCAAGGCAGGAGGAGAAGGAGATGACAGAGGATGAGATGGTTGGATGGCATCACCGATTTGATGGACATGAGTTTGAGCAAGTTTCCGGAGTTGGTGACAGACAGGGAAGCCTGGCCTGCTGCAGTCCATGGGCTCGCAAAGAGTCGGACATGACTGAGCAACTGCACTAACTAAACTCAGGAAAGGGAATTTCCAATATTTGTTTTAGAACAAACATTATTAGGTAAGGATTCTGAAGCTTAAGCTTTTAAAAGTAATATATATTTTTAATACAAAGCAATTCAAGTTGCATAGAAATACAAAAACCTCTTCATTTAATATTACATTATAAACTATATTTTCTATACTAAAAAGAAAAACAAATAATAAAAAAGTAATTAAATTAGCATGTTTTCCTTCATGGTACTTTCCATTGGTAGACTAATGAAGGTAATCTTTCCTGGTAACTCAGCAGGTAAAGAATTCCACCTGCAAAGGAGATCCCGGTTCCATCCTTGTGTCAGAAGTTCCCCTGGAGAAGGGATAGGCTACCCACTCCAGTGTTCTTGGGCTTCCCTTGTGGCTCAGCTGGTAAAGAATCCACCTGCAGTGCGGGAGACCTGGGTTAGATCCCTGGGTTGGGAAGCTCCCCTGGATGAGGGCATGGCAACCTACTCCAGTATTCTTGCCCAGAGAATCCCATGGACAGAGGAGTCCATGGGCTTCAGTCCATAGGGTTACAAATAGTCAGACATGACTGAAGAAACTTAGTATAGCATAGCATAGCACACACAGGCTATAAACCAGGGGATACTGGAATATATCCAGGGACGTAAAACAAGGTGAAAAAATTTCATGGTCTAAAGGTACTAGAATCATAGTCTGTTCTCTGATCACTGTAGAAATATGTTAGAAATCAATGTCATAAGATACTTGAAAAAAACCCACGAATTTTCAAGTACAATGTGACATTTACCAAGATAGATCTTTGATGTAGACATCGAAAGCCTCAATAAAGTTAAAAGACTGAAAAACTCAGAGGGTGACTGCAAAGAAGAAAGCACTTAAATAATAAATTAGTATCAAAACGCGAAACTCCATGTATTTGGAAATTAAATGTCTTTTAAATGATGGATGTATCTAACAAGCTATAATAAGGAAAATTAGAAAATATTTGTAACAGCATAAAAATGAAAGAGAATTTATCAGAATTTCTTGCATGGAGCTCAATGCAACTAAATATAATGTGAAATCTGGCTTACAGTCTATGGGAACTTGAATAGAATTTGTATTCTGCTGTCATGTGAGAACTGCATAAATCTTTATGCTGAATTGGATCATAGGGCTTTTCAGGTCTACTATATCCTTCTACTTTTCTGTCTATTCATTCTACTAAGTTTTGAGAGTTTGATATTGAAACTCCAACTAATAATCTTAATTTATCTACTTAAAACTTGTAATATACATAGTAGAGGTATATTTTCCAAGTCTCTTGTAAATGTTTCATCATACTGCAATAAATTTAAAAAATTAAAAAAGAAAAAAAACAAGGGCTACATATCACAGGCAGACCACAGCTTTGCAGATAGTTAAGATGAAATACAAACTACTAATTCTTTCTGCAGAAACCGGAGTAGAAACAAAAGAATTTAGTAAACCCAGTCTTGCAGGCAGTTTCCAATTCATTAATTCATTCTGATTTTAATCTATCAAATAAGTTTTCATCTAATATAGCCTATTTGCTCACAAAGTGCCAGAAAATTTCTCCAGTGCCTAAATCTCTCCTAATGTTACAGATTCTGTGGAGATTTTTTAATTCCTAATTCAAATCTTTACAGTAGGGAACAAATCTAATCTGGGATGCAACAGCACTTGGGAGAGTAAATGGAGTAGCGGAATTTAACTACGTGAACCAAGAACTTCCAGATGTACAAGCTGGATTTAGAAAAGGCAGAGGAACCACAGACCAAATTGCCAACATCCGTTGGATAATAGAAAAAGCAAAAGAATTCCAGAAAAACATCTACTTCTGCTTCACTGACTACGCTAAAGCCTTTGACTATGTGGATCACAACAAACTGGAAAATTCAAGAGATGGAAATACCTGACCACCTTTCCTGCCTCCTGAGAAACCTGTATGCAGGTCAAGAAGCAACGGTTAGAACTGGACATGGTTCAAAATTAGGCAAGGAGTATGTCAAGGCTGTTTACTGTCAATGTGCTTATTTAACTTATATGCAGAGTACATCATGCGAAATGTCAGGCTGGATGAAACACAAGCTGGAATCAAGATTGCTGGGAGAAATATTAATAACCTCAGATATGAATGATGACACCACTCTAATGGCAGAAAGTGACGAGGAACTAAAGAGCCTCTTGATGAAGGTGAAAGAGGAGCGTGAAAAAGCTGGCTTAAAACTCAACATTCGAAAAGAAGATTATGGCATCTGGTCCTATCACTTCACGGCAAATAGATGGGGAAACAATGGAAACAGCAACAGACTTTATTTTCTTGGCTCCAAAATCACTCTAGATGGTGACTACAGCCATGAAATTAAAAGAATCAAAACCCCGTCTAGTGAAAGCTATGATTTTTCCAGTCGTCATGTATGGATGTGAGAGTTGGACCATAAAGAAAGCTGAGCACCGAGGAATTGATGCTTTTGAACTGTGGTGTTGGAGAAGACTCCTGAGAGTCTCCTGGACTGCAAGGAGATCAAACCAGTCAATCCTAAAGGAAATCAATCCTGAATATTCATTGGAAGGACTGATGATGAAGCTGAAGCTCCAACACTTTGGCCACCTGATGGGAAGAGCCGGCTCACTGGAAAAGTCCCTGATGCTAGGAAAGATTGAAGGCAGGAAGAGAAGGGGACGGGAGAAGGGGATGACAGAGGACGAGATGGTTGGATGGCATCAATGACTCAACTGACATGAGTTTGAGCAAGTTCCAGGAGATAGTGAAGTACAGGGAAGCCTGGCATGTTGCAGTCCATTGGGTTGCAGAGTCAGACTCTACTGAGTGACTGAACACAACAGCAATTTTCAAAATGCAAAAGGCATTGTAATAGAAAACTCAAACTGGATTTTTATACCCTAATTTATACCCTAAATTCCATTCTAGGCATATGTTAGAAGAAATGCGTGTGGGTTTGTTCTTTACTGAGATAGTAATAAATAATTTAATATACAATTAACTCTGTACCAGGCACTATTGTAAGAGCTTTACAAATATTGCTTCCCTGGTGGCTCATATGGTAAAGTGTCTGCCTGTAATGCGGGAGACACGGGTTCAATCCCTGGGTCAGGAAGATCCCCTGCAACCCATTCCAGTAGTCTTGACTGGAAAATTCTATGGACGGGAGGAACCTGGTAGGCTACACAGTCCACGGGATTGCAGAGTCTGACACCACTGAGCAACTTTACTTTCTTTACAAATATTAGTTCATTTAATCATCAGAACAACCGTAAGGGGTAGGTGTTCTAATTTAAATGAAACGCCTCACAGAGAGGCCCCAAAGTATTAAGTTACAGATGTGAGATTCAAACATTGGAAATCTGATTCCCAAGTCTGAACTCTTAACAACTATACTATGCAGTATAAAGTGTGTTATTTTTTAATGTTATCTAGCAATTCTTTTATTTATTTCTTGGCTGCTCAGCATGGAGGATCTTAGCTTCCCAAGAGAAATTGAACCCCGGTACCCAGCAGTGCAAGTGTGGAGTCCTAACTATTGGAACTCCAGAGAATTCCCAAAAGTGTGTTAATTCCTTGTATCACTAGGATCAAAAATATCATGGATATATTTTACTTGGTTTTTCTTAGAATGGAGAAAAACTAAATTTCACTTAATTACAGGTAGAAAGGATATCTTATACTGATTTCATTCCCCTCTATTTACAAAGTAAGAAACAGACCCAGGGATGCTACATAACCGTTAAGTACCACATTCTAGCAGCCTATTCTGATGCCTCTTCCAATTTACCATCCGTGTTACTTTATACTTTTATCACTACACAAATAGGTTATAATTTCAAGTTTGGTAAGGGTTCGTAGTTTCCATTTTCTTCTTAGAGAATGTTGAGCTTTAGATGCTAAATTTAAGTATTTCCTCTAAAAAGAATGTTAGTTCAGTCGCTCAGTTGTGTCCGACTCTCTGCGACTCCATGGACTACAGCACCCCAGGCTTCCCTGTTCGTCACCAACTCCAGAGCTTGTTCAAACTCATGTCCGTTGAGTCAGTGATGCCATCCAACCATCTCATCCTCTGTTGTCCCCTTCTCCTGCCTTCAATCTTTCCCAACCTCAGGGTCTTTTCCAATGAGTCAGTTCTTCACATCAGGTAGCCAAAGTATCGGAGTTTCATCTTCAGCATCAGTCTTTCCAATGAATATTCAAGACTGATTTCTTTTAGGATTGACTGGTTTGATCTCCTTGCAGTCCAGGGGACTCTAAAAGAGTCTTCTCCAACACCACAGTTCAAAAGCATCAATTAAAAAAAAAGAGCGTTTTAGAGCTTATCAAAAAAGACGAAAAGAGGGTTAAGGTTAAGACTTTAAGCTTTCACAGCAGAGTGTGGGTTTGATCCCTGATCAGGGAACTAAGACCCCTTGCAAGCTACACAGCCAAGAAAGCCCAAAACAACAACAAAATGTGAAAGAAAAATTTACAAATCCTTCAAATTTTCAAATTAATAAAAATTTACTAAACTCAAAACAGATTACATGATCTCCTAGATGTTTCTCATTTCATACCACTATCTAATCTTTTCATTGTAAACCCTATCATGGAATACTTATCTAAACATTTCCTTCAGTTATTCTACCAAATGGTTTTACTCTTACTGACATTGCTTTCCTTAAATATTTATCACACATAATCAGAATTATTTTTTATATTAGGGTATTTCCATTCCTATTCACTGAAGTTGGTAAGTCAATATAATTACTAAACTGTCTTTAGTAGAATTCAAAAATTTTTAAAGTAACTTAAACATAGGACAAAGGCAAGCAACAAAAAATTTATATATTTTCAATTTAAGGAATGGAGAGTATTTATGTAAACAGAAGACAAGAATAAAACATTAATGATATACTCATATATGAGTATATCATATATGATATACTCATATATGAATATATCATATATGATATTGTTCTTATACACTGCTAGTGGAGTAAAAAGTGAGGCAACCTTTCTGGAAAGCATTTTGTCAATACATAAAAGAGCTCTAAATATTCATATACATTGAATCAGTAACCTCTCTCCTATTTTCACTAAAAAGCAAAAATGAGGGCAAGGATTATATATAAGTATGTTTACCATAAAATTATATATAATATACAACAATGAATAAATCAGTATTTACTGACCATAGTGATTAAAAAAATATCAGTTTTGGGGAATTCCCTGGTTTTCCAGGGTTAGAACTCAAGTGCATTCACTGCCGAGAGCCCAATTCAATCCCTGGTCAGGGAACTAAGATCCCACAAGCTCCACAGCACTGCCAAATAAAATTACATAGACCCGGATCTAGTGACTTACTACATACATTCATTGGGACTCTAAAAATGCAAATAGCAGATATATCTAATTATCTTGAGGGGAAAAAATAGATACATTAGAAAGATTTAGAACACTAGGGCAGAATGAGGCTAAGCTTCAAGAAGAAACTGGAATTATAAACCGGACAGTCACAGGGCTATCTCTTCTCTTTACTATCCACTTCATTTTTCTTTTCCTGCAGACCAGTTTCTCTCTTCTTCAGTCCACAGGGTAGATGAAGGTTTCTGAATTTACTACTTCTTCTCTCAGGAAACCTGCCCAAATAGTACTCTTCTCAATTCCTGATGGGCAACATCATGTAGAGAAAATACATGAGCCCTATAGGTGAGGGAGCCTTTAGAGGGCTGGGAGCTAGACAGATCCCATGAAAGGTGTTTACTTCTTCAGGTGTGGGACCATGGGGTAAGTTTCATAGTCTCTTTGTAATGCAGTTTCCTCAATTATAAGCAATATCAACGGGAATGGCAACCCTATAATACAAAAGTAGTTTGCAGGAATATAAAAATATTTCATTCATTAATGTTTTCCAGGAACTTTTACTGATTGAAAGTTTATGACAAAATGTATTAGTCAGAATGCTTTAGAGAAAAAGAACCAACAGGATGTGTATGTACACATACATACTGAGATTTACTATTGTAAAGAATTTGCTTTATTATTGGATTTATTTTAAGGATTATGTAGGCTGGCAAATCCAAAACCTGCAGGGTAGGCAAGCAGCGTGGAGACCCAAGGAACTTGATTAGCTCAAATCCAAAGGCAGTCTGCTGACAGAATCCCCTCTTCCTTGGGGGATGTTGTGTTCTTCAGTTGCTGTCATTTCCAGTTCTTTGCAACCTCATGAACTGCAGTACCTAGGCTCCTCTGTTCCCCACTAACTCGTGAAGTTTGCTCAAGTTCACATCAATATATTGAGTCAGTGATGCTATCTAACCATCTAATCCTCTGCCGCCCCCTTCTCCTTCTGCCTTCAATCTTTCCCAGCATAAGGGTCTCTTCCAACAAGTTAGCTCTTCGCATCAGGTGGCCAAAGTATTGGTACTTCAGCTTCAACATTAGTCCTTCCAATGAATATTCAGGGTTGATTTCCTTTATGATTGGTTGTTTTGATCTCCGTGCAGTCCAAGGCACTATCAAGAGTCTTCTTCAGCACCACGAATGGAAAGGATCAGTTCTTCGGTACAAGGGAAGGCAGTGACAGACTTTCTTTTCTTGGGCTCCAAAATCACTGCAGATGGTGACTGAAGCCATGAAATTAAAATTGCTCTTTGGAAGGGAAGCTATGACAAACCAAAAAGCAGAGACATCACTTTGCTGACAAAAGGTTCATATAGTCAAAGCTATGATTTTTCCAGTAATCATGTACAGATGTGACAGTTGGACCATAAAGAAGGCTGAACACCAAAGAACTGATGCTTTCTTTGGAGGGGGGTGGTCTTTTTTTCTCTTAAGGTCTTCTACTGATTGGATAAAGCCCCACCTATATTACAGAAGGTTATCTAGTGGCTCTTCATATCAGGTGGCCAAAGTATTGGAGCTTCAGCATCAGTCCTTCCAGTGAATATTCAGGGTTTACTTCCTTTAAGATTGACTTGGTTTGATCTCCTTGCAGTCCTAGGGACTCTCAAGAGTCTTTTCCAGCATCACAATTAGAGAACATCAATTCTTCAGCACTCAGCCTTCTTTATGGTCTGTCACCTTCTTTCTCTGTCATCTAAAAATATCCTCACAGAAACATCTAGAATAGTGTTTGACCAAAAATTTGGGTAGTGTGACCTAGCCAAGTTGACACATAAAATTTACCATCACACATTAATTAAAGAATAAAGTCCATACACAATATGGTCCCAATTGTTTCAAAATTGTAAGGAATAAAGTTAATACAGATTTGTCCTATTCTTCTATTTTCCAAATCTTCTATAAGATTCAGTAGTCATCCTTTTAATGATATCAACATTTAACAATGTCAACTTATATCAAATTACTTTTTTTCTCCAGAATATCCCCTTTTCTTTAACTTATAATTCATAGTATATTCTTTTTACGATATTGTCCAGTCTATACTTCTCTCCTCTGGAAACACCCCACTCAGACCCAGAAATGTGGCCCTGGAGACATGTTCACACTGTGTGATGCTGTTCTCTGGACCATAGCTACTAGAGCAGACACCTGGCTCTAGAGAAGCAGACCCACTGGCTGAACTAAGCTGATTTGGTTCTTTTTCCTAATAGTAGTTTGAAATAAAGGGAGAGCGTCAGTCAGTCTCTGTTATATATTTGAATTCAGAAATGACATAGAAATAAGGGTGAGGCTGACAGACACATGCCAAAGTAGAGATAGAGAAGAAAGAAGCAGAACTAAGAGGCCACGCAGCCTCAAGAAACAAAGATGGATGGCATGCCCTTCCTTCTGATAGTACTCCAGAGCTTAGCTCCAGTCCCTCAGGAGATCCTGTAGCATTCATCCTTGACTTCCATGAGACACCCGCCTCTAGTCCGCAAATAACTTTTTTTTTTGCTTAAGATAGTTCAAATAGGTTTCTAGAATACTGTACACCCCTCCCTGCTCCCAGCCTTAGTCAGACAATCCCTAAGATATTTTCTTAGCTCTCAAACTGCTACTTATCAGATTCTGTTCCAGGTTCCTTTCACTCTATCCAGTCCTTAAGTACTAATGTCTTTAAAGTTTTTTTTCCTACTAGACCCTCTGTTCTTACTCTATGCACTCTCTCAGAGCAATATCGTCCACTCTCATCACTTTGTTCTGCAAATTTATGTTGATGACCAAACCTGTCCAGGTCTCTTTCATGTATACAGCTGCCTCCCAGATATTTACAAATGGCTGTCTTACAGACACCTCCAACGCAACATATCTAAAACAGAACTTATCTCTGCCATGCTCCTACTACTTTCCCTAAATCTGACCTGATTTCAATATTTTCTGTTTCTAGAAATCAAACTACTATTTCTTGTCTTTCCAAATATCTGGAAATCTGGGAAGAATCCTTTACTCCATTTTTTTCTCTTTACAGACACATCCAGTTAATCGCCAAGCCTTGCCAATGCTGTATCTTAATCTCTCTCAAATTCACACATTTCTCTCTTCTGCCACTACGGAGGTCAGGGGCCAGTAAAGTCTTTTTCTATAAAGAGCCAGAAAGTAACTATCTTGGGCTTCGTGGACTCTACAATCAATGTCACAACTACTCATCTGTGCTGTTGTAGGACAAAAGCACAAGGGACAATATACAAATGACAGACATGGCTGTGTTCCAATGAAGCTTTACTGTATAAGCCACTAAAATTCTGAATAATATAATTTACGTGTGTCATAAAATATTCTTCTTCTTTTGACTTTATTTCAAACTGTGAAAGCCATTCACAGTTCACTGGTCATAAAAAAATCAGGTAGCAGGCTGATGATGCAGTCTCCTGATGCAGCTCCCCATCAACTCTCCTTGGACTAGCAGAGCAACTTCTTACTAGGTCTGGCTTACCTGCCTCCTGACTTGCTTCTTTCCAGTCCATTTTCCATACTACAGATACAAGAATATTTCTAAAATACCAGTCTAATCTCCTTGAGCAAACAGAACTTATTTGTTTTCTTCACTCTGATATCTGGAGGGCTTATTAAAAATGTGAAGAGATTATATTTGTGGAATTGAATGTCCTTACCTTGATTAAAGCTTTTTAGTCAATCAGAAGAAACAAATGTATAATTACAACAGAACAAATGTACTTGTCATTATTCTCAGTTGACATGATTTTCCCCATAGAAAACATATGAGACCATCATACAAATTATTAAATTAATGGAGAGTTGAAAAAAGTTTATATGTGATCAATGTACTAAAACCAAGGGCATTTCTATACTACAGCTGCAAAAGGTTAGAATATTTGAATTTTAACAAGATATCATTTACAACAGTAACAAAAAATAAAGTAACCAGAAATAAATCCAACAAAAAATATGGTTGATCCATATGGATAAAATTATAAAACTTTACTGAAATACATTTAAGAAAATTTAAATAAGTAAAATGTATCATATTCAAATAAGAAAATTCAATATTATAAGACTATTGATTCTCTCCATACTAATTTATAAATTCATTGCAATTTCTGTAAAAGTCCAGACAGGCTTTTACATGGAAATTAAAGAGGTGATTCTAAAATGTATACTGAAAAGAAATATTCAAAAATAGCTAACATAATCTTGAAGAGTATGATACAGAACTTTCATAAACAGATACCAAGACTTATTTTAAAGCAACTATAGCATTTAAGGCAATGTACCACTAAAGAGATTAAACAGACCAGTAAAACAGAACAGAGAACACAGAATTAGACCCGAAAATATGGGAACTTGATATGCAACGTAAGTGGTATTACAGATAATAATACTATAGTGGAAAAGGATAAACTATCCAAAAATGATACAAGGTCAGTTAAATATTTACATAAAAAATTATATCAGATCCATACCTCACAACACATACAAACCAACTGAAGATGGATCAAAGACTTAAATGCGAAACAACTATCTTTCCAATAAAAAGAACTGCAGAAGAATTTTTCTTTTAGAACTAGACAAAATCTAAAGTACATGAAGAAAGATAAAAACAGTAACTGCAGGACTCAGGAAACTCAAACCTGGGCTTTGTGACAACCTAGATGGGTGGGAATGGGGTGGGAGGTGGGAGGAAGGTTCAAGAGAGAAGGGCACACTTCCCTGGTGGCTCAGTGGTAAAGAATCTATCTGCCAATGCAGGAGACATGGGTTCGATCCCTGATCCGGGATGATTCCACATGCTGTGGAGCAACTAAGCCCTCGTGCCCCACAACTGAGCCCGCACTCCAGAGCCCACAAGAAAGCTCACTGCAGTGATAAGTCTATGCACCGTAACTATAGTGGCCCCCACTCACCACAACTAGAGCAAAGTCCACACAACAACAAAGACCCAGCACATCCAAAAATAAATTAATTAATTAAATTTAAAAAAGAGAAAGACAGGACATATGTATACCTATGGCTGATTCATGCTGATGTATGGCAGAAACTAACACACTATTGTAAAGCAATTATCCTTCAATTAAAGATAACAAATAAAACAATAAAACCCAATGAGAATTCTGAAAAAATATTTATAAAACTATAATAAGTATAACAGTATAGTATTTGCACACAATACTGTTGTGTGCAACACAAGCTTCCCTGGTAGCTCAGCTGGTAAAGAATCCACCTGCAATGCAGGAGACCCTGGTTCAATTCCTGGGTCAGGAAGATCCCCTGGAGAAGGGATAGACTACCCACTCCAGGATTCTTGGGCTTCTCTGGTGGCTCAGACAGTAAAGAATCTACCTGCAATGTGGGAGACCTGGGTTTGAGCCCTGGGTAGGGAAGATATCCTGGAGGAGGGCATGGCAACCTACTCCAGTATTCCTGCCTGGAGAATCCCCATGGACAGAGAAGCATGGTGGGCTACAGTCCATGAGGCCACAAAGAGTCAGACACAATTGAGTGACTAAGCACACACATTTTCACACAATATCAGATATATCAACTCTAACTCAAGGTATGGGCATAGACCCCAAATATATACCTATACTTAATATATGATAATGGAGAAGGCAATGGCAAGCCACTCCAGTACTATTGCCTAGAAAATCCCACGGATGGAGGAGCCTGGTGGGCTGCAGTCTGTGGGGTCGCTAAGGGTCGGACACGACTGAGCGACTTCACTTTCACTTTTCACTTTCACACATTGGAGAAGGAAATGGCAACCCACTCCAGTGTTCTTGCCTGGAGAATCCCAGGGAAGGGGGAGCCTGGTGGGCTTCCGTCTGTGGGGTCACACAGAGTCAGACACGACTGAAGTGACTTAGCAGCAGCTGCAGCAATATATGATAAAAGTGACAGTTCAAGTTAACAGGGAAAAATGGATTATTCAATAAATGGTGCCATTAGGAAATATCAAGTTGGATTCCTTCCTCAAAAAGAGATTAGATTCAAAGATTTAAGCATAAAAAAATGAAACTATAAAAGTACTATAGGAAAGCATGGTAGGAAGACATCCTAACATTACACAAAACCCGAAATCTATGAAATAAAAATCGATACATAAAAAGAAAAAAATTCTGCTTGGAAAAAAAGTCAGAAGTAATAATTTAGGAAAACGTATTTCCAAATCACACCACAATCAAAAGGCTAATTTCACCATAACATGAAAAACTTCAAAGACTAGTAAGTAATCCAAGAGAAAAAACAACAACAAAAATGTCTACAAAAACTTATGTGAAAACATCCAAGGCAACATTATTCAAAATAACTAAAAAGTGAACCCCTGGTAGCTCAGCTGTAAAGAATCCGCCCACATAGCGGGAGACCTTGGTTTAATCCCTGGGTTGGGAAGATCCCCTGGAGGAGGGCATTGCAACCCACTCCAGTATTCTTGCCTGGGGAATCCTCATGCACAGGGATGTCTGGCAGACTACAGTCCACAGGGTCATAAAGAGTCGGACATGACTGAGCAACTAAGCATACACCACAGCACAAAAAGTGAACTCAAATGTCCATGAGCAGATGAAAGGACACATAAAACAGTAGTATATTCATCCATTGGCCTGCATGCACGCGTGTTCAGCTGCTAAGACGTGTCTAACTCTTTGTGACCCCATAGACTGCATGGAGACTGCAGGCTCCTCTGTCCATGGAGTTTTCCAGGAAGGTATACTGGAGTGGGCTACTATTTCCTCCTCCAGGGGATCTTCCTGACCAAGGGATTAAACTCACTTCTCCAGTGTCTCCTACACTGGCAGGTGGATTCTTTACCACTGGCATATTACGCAGCAATAAAAAGGAATTGAAGTACTGATACATGTTACAAAATGGATGAATCTTAATACATTATGCCATGTGAAAAAAGCTATTCACAACAGACTACATACTGAATACTTCCATTTATACAAGATGACAACAGTAGGCAAATCTATCGAGTAGATTAGTGATTGTCTAGAGGTGCCGAGAGATTGGGGGAAAATAGGGAGCAATGACTATGGGGATGGGGTTTCTTTGGGGGATGATGAAAATGTTCCAAAGTGGACTGTGGTGATGGCTGCAGGATAGTATGAATATCCTGAAAGCCACTGACTTGTATATTTTAAATGGGTGAATTGTATGGTACACGAATTATATCCCAGGTCACTGGAAGGAATGACGCTGAAACTGAAACTCCAATACTTTGGCCACCTCATGTGACGAGTTGACTCACTGGAAAAGACTCTGATGCTGGGAGGGATTGGGGGCGGGAGGAGACGGGGATGAGAGAATGAGATGGAATGGATGGCATCACCGACTCGATGGACATGAGTCTGAGTGAAATCCGGGAGTTGGTGATGGACAGGGAGGCCTGGCATGCTGTGATTCGTGGGGTTGCGAAGAGTCGGACACGACTGAGCGACTGAACTGAACTGAACTGAAGCTATTGTGTTGAAGACGACTCTTGAGAGTCCCTTGGACTGCCAGGAGATCAACCAGTTCATCCTAAAGGAGATCAGTCCTGGGTGTTCATTGGAAGGACTGATGTTGAAGCTGAAACTCCAATACTTTGGCCACCTCATAAGAAGGGCTGACTTATTTGAAAAGACCCTGATGCTGGGAAAGATTGAGAGCAGGAGGAGAAGAGGACGACAGAGGATGAGATGGCTGGATGGCATCACCAACTCAATGGACATGAGTTTGGGTGGACTCTGGGAGTTGGTGATGGACAGGGAGGCCTGGCGTGCTGCGGTTCATGGGGTTGCGGAGAGTTGGACACAACTGAGTGACTGAACTGAACTGAAGCTGTTGCATTTTATATATATTAAAAAAAAAAACCCACAAAACGGTAGAGGTAAAAAGATATGTTTCTGCCCATAAACAATTAACTGTTGTAGGAAAAGCCATTGCACTGAAAACAACCAAAAACCTAGACAAATTATATGAAAGAACTGTTTTCAGATATTGGAAAACAAATAGCACAGGACTGTGATTCATAAGAAAAGGGAAAACAAATGCAAAGAGCCCTCTGATTGCCCTGGCTTGTTGCTAGAGGGAGTTTCCAGGCTGTAGCAGAAGAGGAACCAAAACAAAGTCCGACAGTCTTACTGAGCTATGGAGGGAGAAACAGAAGTTCCCAGGGGCCAAAGCAGCAATAATTTTCAAGAGAGTACTGGAAACAGGACTCTGGATGGAGAAAGAACTCCGTGGAGGTGAAGGGGTCTCTGCAAATTGCTGGCTGTGTACTACCTTTTGCACACATGGGACAAAAGTCCACCAGGCTCGGGGAAAATTACTGGAAAGTAGTAGCAGACCATGTAATTCCCAGAGCTTACACAGGCCTGCAACTGCTTTCCCATCAGGTAGAGAGCTGAGGGAACTGGGTAGTCTTCAGAAGGTTATCACACTGTAAGTCAGTCAGGCTAATTTAGCTCTAGACTGTGATTATTCCAGATTCACTCCAGCAAGCCTAAAAAGAGTAAACTGACAAGTAATTTAATTGTACACTAGACCAAAGATCCAATAGGAACTTCCAGATATAAAAGTATACAGTATCTAAAATCATACCCCATTCTACATGTTTACCAGAAAATTAGACACTATTTGAAGTCATAGCAATAGAAACTATCCAAAATGAAGCAGAGAGCAAAAGCACTGCAGTCATCATCATCGTCATCATCATCAAAGCACTAGTGATCTACAAGTGACCAGTGTTTAACAAATCTAACATACGTGAGACAAGTTCCAGAAGGGGAGGATGTTAGGGAAGAGGGGAGGAAAAAATATTTCTAGAAATAATCCTGGAACACTATACAAAAATAATAATAATGCACTCTGAGTATTACAGATGTAAAATGTATGACAACAATACAAAGGAAGGAAAAGGGAAAAATAAAGCATGCTATTGCTGTACCTGAACTGGTATAACATTATTTGAAGGTAGACCAAGGACTTGGAAATAAAAAGAAAGTCAAAGAGGTATAGTTTTTAAAAATCAGTAAAATACCAACAATCTAGTAGGAAAAGAATAGAGAATGCCTTTGAATTGGCAGTAATGGAATAGTCAAGTTCTGAATAAATTATGCTGTTAATATACTGGAACATCACACACATGTGCAAAAATCAGATAGCTCTCTCAACGGAAAATGCTAATACAGAGACACAGTATAGCAGTGTGGGGTCACCTCAGAGCCAGACTGGCTGAATCTGAAATCCAGGCTCTGTTAGGAACCTGCAGAGTCATTTTGGGCAAGTTACTTAACTTCCTCTGCCTCAGTTTGTTTTGCAAACCAGTGAAAATACTCATGGGATTTTCTGGGGACTGAAAGTCATGTAAGGCATTTAAAACAATCACAAGCACACCATTAGTATTCATTAACTGCTGGGTAAAAGAAGAGGAAAACCTTCACAATATATTTCTAAGTGAAAACAGCAAGGTCCAGAACAGTATAGTACGTTGCCATCTGTAGGAAGAACAAACTGTATAAATATACCACTACCAAAGTAAAGACTATCTCCAGAAGATTAAGAAATTTCTAGTGATGAATCCTTCTGGAAAAGAGAGCCTCCTAGCTGTGACGACAAAAAGAAAAATTGTATTCTCCTCTTCATGTGCTCAGTAGCTAAGTCGTGTCCAACTTTCTGTGACCCCACAGACTGTGTAAGTCCATCAGGCTCCTAGGTCCATGGAATTCTCCAGGCAAGAATACTGAACTGGGTTGCCAGGCCCGCCTCCAGGGGACCTTCCGACACAGGGATCGAACCCAAGTCTTCTGCGTCTCCTGCATCGCAGATGAATTCTTTACTGCTGAGCCACGGGGGAAGCCCCACTCTCCTCTTCACATTTTTTACGTAAATATTGGATTTTCAACAATCTATTATCCATTCAAATAAATTAATTTAAAATTGAGTTTTATTAATAAGCATGTATAAAATCAGAAAAATGTGCATTTCAAACACAAGTATCAGCTAGGTAAAAAGAAATAAAGGAGCAAGCCAATTTCATTTTTTAATAAACTGTATTTCTTCCCAGAATTACTATATAATGATCAGTTCCCGTGGCTCCTAAAGCCTTTTCTGGTTTTTGTCATTTGTGACCTACTTTTCTAACTCTTCTAACTCTTCTTTGCTTTTATCATTCCATGATCTCACAAATGGTTTCCTTTATTATCTACAATAAGCTATATTATGATAAATATCTTATGTTTTTTTCCCCCAAAGCCTTCATTATGCTTAATTTTTAAAATTCATATTAGGAAAATAGACGAAAGGAAGGGTAATTAAATCAGCATTTAGTTTCAGTCAACAACTTATGTTTAAAAGAAATATTTGTGACTATTGCACTTGTATCTCAAGGCATAGCAAAGCTGTTTTTGTATTGTAAGGACACATATCTATTTCAAAAATTTTATTACTGCAAAGTCAATTTAAAATTCACAAAGCATGATGGGAAGGGTTTTTTCTGTAAGCTCTGGAGTCTTTCTATAAGTTTATAGTCAGCCTGTGACACACTAGCTATAGAACTTTGAATAAGTTATTCTTCCCCATCTCAGTTTCATAATTTGTAAACTTGTATTAACAGTAGGACCAAACATTGGCATGTTTTAAGAGCAGACTAAATGAGGTAATAAACATTTCAAACAATGTCTGACCCATAGTAAGGCCTTAATAAATACTAATAAAGATAATAATATAACCATTATTTTAATAATAATTTAAAAAGTAGTGAAAGCATACGGACTAGTTGGGAATGGGTTAGGCTATAAAGCATGTGATGTCACTAATTTTTTTAAATGAAATTCATCTAAAAATTATTTAATGTTATTAAGTATAAAATTTGAACTCATTATATGCCACATTATTTAAAAATTAAGACTTTTTATTTCTGGAAAGAACATGCAGAAATAAATATAAAAGGAGTGCTTTACTTTTTTATATTCTTCAAAAGACTATGTTTTTAGTATCTAATGTTCCTTATTTCTTACTTTTTCTCAATTCAGCTACAAAAAATTCCAACAAATAATATGATCAAGCTATTTAATACCTGGAGAAATGCCGTAACACTTTCTATCCTGCATTACTGGAAAAAATTCTTCCAGCATTTCAAATAATTGTTTGGAGCCATACTGTTTCAATTTCCCTTTTTGTATTATTAACATACCTTTAAAAGAACTGCAAAAGAACAGTGACAGCAATGTTGGAGAAATATAAAATATAGTCTAAGGATCAAATATACTAATTTTACTGGATGGGACTTAAGAACGTACATTTTTTTTTTCCTCAAAAAATATTTAGGGAATTTCAATAAAATGCAATACCCATGGATCAGGATCTCTGCGGGTAAAGTATAGGGAACTGCACTTGATGCAAGCCCCTAATAACTTTTCTGGTTTACTGTTATTTTAAGAACACATGAATAATGAAACACAAAGGTTTCATTTAAAAGGTTTCATGTAAGTGAACCATGACCAGATTTCAAGCAGGAACATGAAGTGGCATGAAGGGAGGAGTGAAGCAGATGTCCCACCAAAGGGAGATAACTCAAGTTTCCAGAGAAGTTTCAGCCTCCCAGGCACGTAGTGACAAACACACCTGTCCTGAACAAGGAACAGGAACACAAGCAGACGGCAATGACTGTCAGCTGAAACTGCTGTTACTTAGGAAAACACTAGGCTTTCACTGTTTAATTCCTATCCCACTGTGCAATACATATATTTTTTCATTACTCTGGAAATACAAGCCTCCTAAGTACTACAATACTAATTGGCAGAGAAGAGGACCAAAACACCTTAAAGCAAAGCAAGGTACTTTTGTTTTCAATTCATAACAAGGTTTTTTTTTTTAAAAAAAGGTAAAAAAATTAAAAGGTCATTTAGGTTTTCTGTACTGAATTATTACAACCATTTATAAATACAGAACTTTCATGTAAGGGAGTCTTTTTTTCAAAACAACTAATCAAAGACAAATAATGACTCAAATTTTGGAAGTTTATTCAAACCTGTAATGGACATGTAAAAGAATGAACAAATTTTACCAGATTAATTCTACTGTAACTGGTCAGTTTCAACATCTGTAAAATGACAGTTTGAGACCAGGAGATGTTTGAAGTCCTGACTACCTCAAATTCTAAAAGTGTATGATATATAAAGCCCTCAAACTTTGAATTAAATATACTAGGTGGTTGAAAAACTATATTGTAAGCATATTCTGGTAATTCAAATAACCCTGAAGTGTTAAAATACTGATAGATGCATTCTGTGGTACTGTTTTCAGACTTCCTGTTAGCATGCGCTCTCAATGAATGAAGAGAAAAAAAACTTTCTCTTACTTGGACTGCTAAAAATTAATTGCTTGCAACATAGCTACTCAATGAGGAGTTTAAAAAGGCTCTATTGTTATGGAATCCTGAAAATCTCATAAAAATAAGAGAAACATCATTCGCTAACCAGTAAATACCATAACTCAATGACAATCTTAAAGTCCGAAGTATTTAGATAAAGTGCATTTGAGATATTTACCTATTATGCAAAACAAGCAGCATTACTTTACAATCTGAACATTGCTGTATAACTCCTTAGGTTGCATAGGGAAAAAGAAAAAACGTTCATGGTACTCTTCCCTCATAATTCTGCCATTCTTATTACACACATTACACATTTTCCACTGTCCATAAGTGATGCACTGCCCAGAAGTGTCTATGAGGACAAGGGTTTATCTATACTGAAATTAAGTCTGAGATAGGTAACTTTACCATAACAAGTTTACACAGGATGTGTATTTCTCAGTAGAATATAGTTTTGTGCTGTAATGGGGAAAAAAAAATCAAGAAGTCTGATTCCTTAGATTCTTCATAGTTATTAACTTTATTCTTAAATTAAGGGACTGTTCTGCAGAACGAACAAACCTCCTTACAATTTAAAAGACAGATAACTAACACAATATTGTAAACCAACTGAACTTCAATAAGAATTTTTAAGTGACAGATAAAACAGACATCTGTCTAAAAATAAATTTTGCTTCTATATAAAAAAGAACTAGCTTTTAGCTTTTAAATCTGCATTTACAGACCATGAAAAACCAAAAAATGGGAGGCCAGAAGTAGTACGCAAAATATAAAAGTTTACTGTTTAAAAACTCACTCATCCCTGGCTGTCAGGCTGTCATATTTACCATTTTTACAAGCCCACTGGTCTGACCAAGATCCCTACTTTTAAGACCAACTAAAACCAAGCATTTGCAAAGCTAATTCAACATACTGTAGCTCAACAACTGACAGTACAGATCAGTGATCCAAAAGCTAATTAAATTGTGTCTATCAGCAAATTAGCAACCACACCCCTTAAAAAGAGCACTCAGGCGGTGCTCCATTAACTTCCACAAAGGGTGGCTTTCGTTTAAAATTCATTACTTCATTGCCTGAATGACCATGTTTATTTTACAAACACTGTCTCCAGAAAAAGTCAATGACTTTCCCTACGCCTGAAACAGAAATCAGTCTGGGGAAAGGCACCGTATAAAACGGGTGAATCTTAGTCACCCAACAAGTAATTATAAGCACGGTATACTTAATCATAATGGTAGTCTGTGCATCGCAAGAATTAAAAACCGTTTATCAGTTCAACTAAAGCCCGATGATAATGTATTACTCCACGAACGGTATTTCCTTTAGGTTCCAAGAAAAGCATTACTAGTAAAATAAGAGTCTGATGGCTAAGTCTTAGGTTTTCCCCACCGTTTCATTATTATTTAAGCTAGAAAGGGCCTGTTTGGGGGATACTGTGAAAACCTGTGGAAAGACAAGTCTGGGAAGGGAATGGACAAAATCAAACGACTGCGGAGAGCAACGAGGGCTCGGAGGCTGTGCGGGGCGAGGACAGGGACCCTTACCTGCCAGCGGCCATAGGTGAGGAGGATCATGGAGATGGGGATGGCGGTGCCGGACATGGCATGGGTGGAGGGCATGCTGTACTCGGAGTTGTAGAAAACCTCCAACTTGACCACGGGTGGCGAGGCGGGCCGCGGCCAGCGGATGATGTCCTTGGTGCACTGGCCCAGGTACATGACCAGCACCCAGATGACCACAAGCCTCCGGCCCACCAGGGCGTCCAGGTTCCAGATCCAGAAGGGGAAGAACAGCATGTAAAAGAGTTCGTTGCCCAGCTCCGTGCCGAAGCAGAACAGGTAGTGGAGAGGCCAGTTACTCACGTGGGCCAACTGGCCCTCCTCGCCCGTCAGCGAGTTGCGGCGCAGAAGCCCCGCGCGCCGCGGCGAGGCTGGGCCCACCTCGGTCGCCCGCCCGTTCCGCACGCCGTTGGGGGCGCCGCCGCCGCCCAGCTTGGCCGGGCACTGATTGCGGTCGCTCCCGGGTGGCGGAGGGCCGCCGGACGCCCCCGGCTGCAGCTCTCGGCGCCGGGATTCTCCGGCGAGGCGCGCCTCCGCCTTCTCATCCTCCCTCGGGTCGGCGGCGGCCGCGGCTGTGCAGCTCGCCGGCGCTTCCACCCCGCACAGCTGCTGAAAACGGGCCACTCTCTGCGGATCCTGCAAACTGCTCACCAGCCGGGCCAGCCACTGCCCCAACGACATGATAACGGAACCGCGCGGCCCGCGGGCCGAAGGACGGCGGCGCGAGGGTGGGCCGGCCCCCGGCGCAGCCCCGATCCGTCCCGGCGCGCCTGCGGCAGCGGCAACGGCAAAGCGAGCGGCGCCGCCCGCCACCAGCTGGGTTCTGCCGGGTGACGGCGCCACAGGCCGCAGCGGCCGCCGCGCGCCCCCACACCGCTCGCCCCTCCCTCGCCGAGCGCGCCGCCGCCGCCCTGGCCTCCACGCGCCGGCGCGCGCCCCGCGGGCCCCGCCCCCACGGCCGCTGGAGGAGGGGGCCCGGCGGCGCGGGTCTGCCTCGAGCGCGCCCGGGCGGCGTGAGGGCGCCGAGGCTCTGCAGGGCGGCGGCCTGGAGGTTCTCCTTATTGGTGCCCACCAGGCGTCGCGGCGCTCGGCGGCCCGGACTTTGCGCGCCCCTCTTCAACTTCAGCCCTCGCTCCCTGCTGGCTGAGGTTGCCGGCTTCTCGCGGTCCAGCGTTGGAAAGGCCACGATCCTGGTGCCAGGTTCGGCGGTGCCAGTGGCCAAGCACCCGGACGTCGTGCTGGCACAGAATCAAATGGAGAATGATGGACGAAAGCGAAGTAACTGCCACGCACTCAAGGAATTACAAGTAATTACGGAGCTGTCCTTAAAGCCACGTGCCAGTTGACTGGTGGTGACCAGAGTAGATATAGATCCCAGGACAGTAGGGTGTCATTGATTGTCAAAAGTTCAGAAACAGACGAAGTAAAACCAATAAATCGCTGAAGTAGTAATTAGTAAAAGGGTATTGTGCACACACCAAAGAGACAGTTTGTCAACTAGGATCACTCCAACCAAGACACTGAGTGAGGCCTCGGCGTATATTGTTGTTATTGAAACAGGTTATATGGTGAGAAAATCCCATGGATGGAGGAGCCTGGTGGGCTGCAGTCCGTGGGGTCGCTAAGGGTCGGACACGACTGAGCGACTTCACTTTCACTTTTCACTTTCACACATTGGAGAAGGAAATAGCAGCCCGCTCCTGTGTTCTTGCCTGGAGAATCCCAGGGACAGGGGAGCCTGGTGGGCTTCCGTCTATGGAGTCACACAGAGTCGGACACGACGGAAGTGACTTAGCAGCAGCAGCAGCATGGTGAGAAGGTAGTGATTTTTTTCTTCTTTATAGTGATTGGTTATAATAGAATTTTTGGCGGTTACCTCATATCAGCCTTGAGAAGCACTTCAAATTTTGCTTATTATTTCCAAAGAAGTGACTAAGTTGATTTCGTCTGCTCAAGGAATTAAAACTGGTCTCCGTTTGGTTTTGAATTTAACAAATATTTTTGTCTAAGTTACCAGATCACAGTTATTCTTAACCTACCTATAGAATTTCCTGTGACAAATTCTAATAGCTAGTAGGGTTGCGCAGAAGATATGTAATTGGCAGCTGAACTCGGGGTAGATTTCTGAGTTTGATAAGGATGGTTTAGAAACTTAACTTTCATGTCCCACAAGTTACAAATTTGCCTTCTAGAAAGTGGTTTTAATAAGAAGGGCTCTGAACTCTAGTTCCAGGAAGTTATTTCAGGTATGATGAATGTCTAAATTTAACATTTTGAAACTTCTTCCAAGAAACAGGCTGGAAAATTCCCCTCCTTTATGTCATTAGAAATATTGTATTTTCTTCTTTCCCAGGGAGAATGATTCTCCTCCTCCCATTCCACTTGCCAGGCTATGACCATAGAAAGATGAATAAACCATCATCCGTGCCCTCAAGTTGCTTACAAGATAAATAGGAAACAGAGATAGATCCCCCTCTGGAGTATAGAGCAGATGGTAAGTGCTAAAACTGAGTCATAAACAACATGTTCTGGAAAAGAGAAGAAACAAGTTGATTAGGAACAGCAAAAAAGTTGTTGAGGTGATCATATTAAGCTAGATCATAATTGAAAAGTGAGATATGAATAGTTGGAGAAGCCCATCTTTGGAAAAGAGAAAATTAATAAATAAAGACAGATGGAAATGTGCAAAGACATATTCGGTAAACAGTTAATAGCTCATAGAATACAGAGTAGGAAGGGTAGATGACTGGAATGGGGTTAGAAAGGGAAGATAGGACCAGATTGTAAAGGCTGGGGATTTTATTTTGCAAGCAGTGCATACATGCTAAGTTGCTTCAGTCGTGTCCGACTGTTGGTGACACTATGGGCTGAAGCCCACCAGACTCTTCTGTCCATGGGATTCTCTGGTAAGAATACTGGAGTGGGTTGCCATGCCTTCCTCCAGAGGATCTTCCTGACCCAGGAATCAAATCCGTGTCTTTTACATCTCCTGCATTGGGAGGCAAGTTCTTTACCACTAGCACCACCTGGGAAGCCCTTGTAAGCAGTGCAGGACCATCAAAGGCCTTTAAGCTTGGCCACTAACACCATTAGAACTGTGCTTAGAAAGAGGACTAGGAAGGAAATCAATGGTGAATTGCCACAGGTCAGAGACCAGAGGCCAGGTAAATCATTAGAAGATGATTATAGTAGCCAAGTGAGAGATTGAGTGCCTGAACTAGAATCAGATTCTGAGAATTGGAAGGAAGGGATTTGAAAGGATCTGCCTGCAATGAAGGAGACCCTGGGTCAGGAAGATCTTTTGGAGAAGGGCATTGCAACCCACTCCAATATTCTTGCCTGGAGAATCCCATGGACAGAGGAACCTGGTTGGCTCTAGTCCATGGTGTCGCAAAGACTCAGACAGGACTGAGCGACTTTCACTACTCATTACATTTAAACTCATAGCTCTGCAGGCAAACAATAGTCCATCCCTGATTGGAAAATATTGTGTCTAATATTGAGACATTTCTAATTTAATGAGAAAGACGTAACAAGAGAAAACATGCAAATATATTCAAAGATGTAAAGCGAAGCATAATGAACAGTTCTAGGAAGTGAGATACAAGCAATCACTATGTGGAGTGAGAGGCAGGAAGGTGGCATTGGGTTAGCTCTGACTGCTTCTGTCAGACAGATGACTAGCTGGTGTTTAAAGTCAAGGAGCAACTTTGTAGAGAGAAATGTCTGTGAGGCAGTTTACACATGATTTTCTATGAAAATAATTTGTTCAGAGGGGAATTATTCAGATTCATCCAAGAAATTTTTAATTCTGGGGATTAGTCTAAAGATTGCAGGGAAAAAAGAAAATACAGAAAACAAAGTAGAAAGTGATCTTTGCAGATTTTCTTCAGTTTACAGTGGTGGTCCTGATAAACCCATCATAAATTGAAAATATCCTAAGTCAAAAATGCATTTAATACACCTAAACTACCTATCAACATAGCTTAGCCTAACCTACCTTAAACATGCTCAGAACACTTACGTTAGCATACAGTTGGCAAAATCACCTAAGCCTGTTTTTTAATTAAGTTTTGAGTATCTCATGTAATTTATTGTATACTGGCAGTGAAAGTGAAAAACAGAATGGCCGTGTGGAAACAGAATGGTTATAAGTGTCTCAGTTATTTACTCTTGTCATCTAGTAGCTGACTGAGAGCTGCAGCTCCCTACTGTCTCCAGCCCTGCCAAGTCTTTTGTACTGCATATCCTTAGCTCTGGAAACTATCAAAATTCAGAATTTGAGGTATAGTGTCTACTAAATGTGTAATACCTTTGCACCATCATATAGTCAAAAAATCTTCAATCGAACCATCACAAACCAGGGAATGTCTGTATATCCCATGGCTGAATTATGACTCCTTCAGCACTGATAGATTTTGTCAGAATGCAATATTCCCTTTAAAGGTAATGGAAGCAGAGATAATGGGGAATGGGAATTTGGCCTATGACTGCACTAAGGAGGAAAAAGAATGCAAATTGACCAAACTTGAAGGGGCTAGCACTCTCCTGCTAGTGCAGTAAATCTGTTAATGATAAGGAAAAGATCTTAGCTGTAAACCAAAGCACCACAGTGAAAAAAATAGTAGTTTTGGTGGATTCTATTCACATTCACTCCAAACTTTTCATAATAGAACATCTTAGGACTTAATGGAAATTTAATTGTCTAAAAATTCAAATTTAAATATCGTGTGGCAAGCATTTTTAAAATAAAGCATAAACATTTTTTAAAAGAAAAAAATATTTCTGCCAAGTAAAGATATGATTCTCTGGGTATGATTCAGTGTCTTGCCTGCAAAGTCAAATGTCTTTTTTTTTCTCAATTAATTTATTTTTTAATTGAAGGATAATTGCTTTACAGAATTGTTGGTTTCTGCCAAACATCAGCATGAATCAGCCATAGATATACATATGTCCCCTCCCTCTGGAATCTTCCTCCCACCTCCTTCTTCATCTCACCCCTCTATGTTGCTACAGAGCCCCGGTTTGAGTTCCTTGAGTCACAACAGCAAACTCCCATTGGCTATCTATTTTACATATGGTAATATAAGTTTCCATGATACTTACATTGTAACAAATGTCTTAATCCATGTCCTACAATTGATATGTTAAATTTTGTGATATACTTCTTTGTACTTCATGTAATATTGAAACATTTTGAAGACTCGTGTTCTATAAAGGCATAATGTTGCTGTCATTTCTAATGGAACTTTCCTTAAAGTAGAAGGGAAATACCTTGGTCATTCTACCTTCAACAGATAATTTATCATAGTGAATTGTGGTAACTCATAGATTCTGTCTTCTCTGGTTGTTCAGATGGTAAAGAATCTGCCTGCAATGCAGGAGACCCAGGTTCAATCCCGGGGTCAGGAAGATCCCCTGGAGAAGGAAATGGCTACCCACTCCAGTATTCTTGCCTGGAAAGTGAAAGTGAAGTTGCTCAGTCGTGTCTGACTCTTTGCGACCCTATGGACTGTAGCCTACCAGGGTTCTCCGTCCGTGGGATTCTCCAGGCAAGAGTACTGGAGTGGGTTGCCGTTTCCTTCTCCAGGAGATCTTCCCAACCCATGGATCGAACCCGGGTCTCCCACATTGCAGGCAGACGCTTTACCATCTGAGCCATTGTCTGGAGAATGGCTTAAATCGAGGAGCCTGGCAGGCTACAGTCCATGGGATCACAAAGATTTGGACATGACTGAGCGACTAAGCACACATGCAAATCATTGATTCAGCTACTTTTACAATGAGTTCAAAGAACTTTATCAATAGAAATGCACCTTCTAAGTAATTTAGGTTCAAAACTATGTTATACTGTATTGTATATTTGAATATTGCCAAGAGAGTAGATTTTAAAAGTTCTCATCACAAGAAAAAAAGAACTAACTATGTGAGGTGATGGATGTTAACTAAAATTACACTAATGTATTAAATCATTATGTTATACACCTTAAACTAACACAATGTTCAATGTGAATTATATCTCCTTAAACTCCTTCAGGGGACAGAGAAACTATATTACTTCATAAGAAAATGATAATATTCATTTTAAACTGAATATTCATTATTATCAATCTATTTTCTTTTGCCTCCCTGGAATCCAACTAAATTTATTTTTTTGTTTAGAATTTTTTAATATTTTTATTGAAGTATAGATGAAACTGCAATACTTTGGCCACCTCATGCGACGAGTTGACTCACTGGAAAACACTCTGATGCTGGGAGGGATTGGGGGTGGGAGGAGTCGGGGACGACAGAGGATGAGATGGATGGATGGCATCACTGACTCGATGGACATGAGTTTGAGTGAACTCCGGGAGTTGGTGATGGACAGGGAGGCCTGGCGTGCTGTGATTCATGGGGTCACAAAGAGTCAAACATGGCTGAGCGACTGAACTGAACTGAACTGAACTGACTGATAGATGATTTACGATATTGTAAATTGTACAATATTGTACAACAAAGTGATTAGGTATACATCCATACATGTATTTGTGTGTCTATATACATATATATTCTTTTTCAGATTTTATTCCATTATAGATTATTACAGGAGAGTGAGTCTAGTTCCTTGTGCCATACAGGTCCTTGTTGTTTATCTGTTTCATATACAGTATTGTGTATATGTTAATCCCAAGCTCCTAATTTCTCTTCCCCTACCCATTCCCCTTTGGTAACCATAAATTTGTTTTCTATGTCTGTGAGCCTACTTCTGTTTCAAATTAATTTCTTATTTGTTAAACTGCAAAATGTATATGTTGTAAACTAGTCACCATAAATTATTCAGTTCAGTTCAGTTCAGTTCAGTCGCTCAGTCGTGTCCGACTCTCCGCGACCCCATGAATCACAGCACGCCAGGCCTCCCTGTCCATCACCAACTCCCGGAGTTCACTCAAACTCATGTCCACAGAGTCCGTGATGCCATCCAGCCATCTCATTCTCCGTCGTCCCCTTCTCCTCCCGCCCCCAACCTTTCCCAGCATCAGAGTCTTTTCCAGTGAGTCAACTCGTCGCATGAGGTGGCCAAAGTATTGCAGTTTCAGCTTTAGCATCAGTCCCTCCAATGAACATCCAGGATTGATCTCCTCCAGAATGGACTGGTTGGATCTCCTTGCAGTATAAGGGACTCTCAAGAGTCTTCTCCAACACCACAGTTCAAAAGCATCGATTCTTCGGCGGTCAGCCTTCTTCACAGTCCAACTCTCACATCCATACATGACCACGGGAAAAACCATTGCCTTGACTAGACGGACCTTGGTTGGCAAAGTACTATTGCTAAAATATTTTTGAAATCTAAATGTCATTACATAGCACTTCTGGCATCAATAAGTGGTCATTATGAATATTTTTGAATGATTAAACCCATGTTTATTAAATTATTTGCATATAACCTAGTGATTTTATCCTGCATCTCTGATTAGTTTTATACTTCTCAAAATTAGGATTTCCTCTGAATTCTCAAAAAGATACCTATCATAGCACAAATGTAAAGAAGATGTATGATGAATATAGATACAATTTTAGAAGTAAGAGTTGAATTTTTTTATCTTCTACATTTTCTCTGCCCCAGCCTTTCACTTTCTCCCAAAGGAATATTCTAAGGGGAAAAAACGGTCTGAGAGTATCTCAGTCAACAAAATAAATGGTCTCTCACCCACTTTTACTTCTGGCCCACATAGGCTGAGATCACTGTGGAATTTTTTTCCCTTACCATACAGACCACTTATACCATTTTATTTACCCCAAGTCTGTAGTGCTTTTTTTAAAAAAAATTTATGCATTTATTTTGGCTATGCTACGTCTTTGTTGCTGTAGGCAGGCTTTCTTTAGTTGCAAGGAGTGGGGGCTACTCTTCATTGCAGTGCACAAGTTTCTCATTGTGTTGGCTTCTCTTGTTGCAGAGCACAGGCTTTAGGCTCATGGGCTTCAGTAATTGTGGCATGTGGGCTCAGTAGTTGGCACACAAGCTTAGCTGCTCTGCTGCATGTCGAATCTTCCTGGACCAGAGATCAAACCCGTGAACCCTGAATTGGCAAGCAGATTCCTAACCCCTGTACTACGAGGGAGGTCCCTGCCCTGCCTTTCTTGATGCTTGTGTTCAGTTCTTCCTTGAATTTCATAAGCCAATAAATTCCTTTTTTATTTAAGGTTTTTTTGAGGTAGGTTTTGCAATTTTCAAATAAAATAAAATCACACAGGTGGTTAGAGGCAGAGTTAGAACTAGAAGTCAGATCCGATTGCTCACCTACAGCTTTGGTGATGAACAGTTTTTGTTGCTGCAAAATCTGTTGCTGGCCTCCAGAGGCAAGGACCCATGCTTTGCTTCTAATTTGTTTTTATTTCTACTAACAAGATGCTGGGAGCAAAATTGACACTGAATAAGGAGTTGATGAGTTACCATAAACGTATACAGTTATGGAAAGAACATTATCTTGATTGAGAAGACCTAGATTTGGGGCATGGATCTGCCACTGACTTCCTGTAAGATCCTTGGCAAATCACTTACAGTCTCAGAGGTACAAATCACAGCACAATGGAAAGAACAAGAGCCTTGTAGGATTATGGAAAAGCTAAAAATGACATCATATAGGTAGGAAATTTTTTAGCTCTAAAGTGGGCTAACTGCAGGATGTACAGTGAAAATTTTATTTAAAGCCCTGTCTGAATTTGGTATATTATCATTTTAACATCACCGTACAAATATCCATCATTATCTCAAACTCCACATATTTAGATACAACGCATTGTCTTCTTCATACCTCTGCCTCTATTCACCACCCCCTCAAATCTCTTCCTTGCTTTAAAAACTGCTTTTTAAAGGCAAACTGGATCACAGTTCTATCCTGCGTAAAGCTCTTCAGTGTCTCCCCATTGCCTTCAGAATAAAAAATTCAAATTTTACTTTGTCATTCCCGAAGAGCTAAATGTAGATCTCTCAGGATATAAGAGGAGAAACCAGGTGATTGAGATCTAGTCTGTCCAGCACTTTGGTTTTTACATAGGCTATTTGGCTCCTACCTGACTTTTTGTTGTCTTCTCCCCTCCTCCCATGAGGTATACAAGCTAGGGGAACTTTAACAGGCACAGTGAAAGAAGCCAGGTGGTGTTCAGGCCTTGTAGACAAGCTCATCATCATCCTGTTCCCGTCTCTCCCTCCTACTTTACTACTGCCTCACTTGTCCTCTGACCCTCACTCTATATTTAGTTATTCTGAAATGAATTGCTCTGAATATTTCATGCTCCCTTGTGCCTCTGTGTCAGTGCTCTGTGTCCATTCTATGTCAGCTTGTATTATTTCTGTCTTGAACTCACTTCCTTCTATCTCTCACCTGGCTGAGTCCTTCGGTGTCTCCTACACTAGAACATAAATTAATCGAAGACAGGAATAATATCCTTGATTATTACCTGTATCTTTTTGTATACCTAGCACCTAAATGTTGTCAATCAATATATATATGGGCTTCCCTGGTGGCTCAGCGGTAAAGAAACCTCCTGCCAATGCAAGAGATGCAGGTTCGATCCCTGGGTCAGGAAGATCCCCTGGAGCAGGAAATGGCAACCTACTCCAGTATTCCTGCGTGGAAAATCCCATGGACAGAGGAGCCTGGTGGGCTACAGTCCATGGGGTTGCCAAGACTCGGACAATACTGAATGACTGAACAACAGCAATATATGAGCGAATGAGCTTTAGAAATCCATCCCTGCAGAACTCCCCTAGAAAGACTCTGAGGCCTAAACAGATTGTTAAAATGTATGTAAACTTGATTATTTGGGTTTGGCTCATTCCCAGCATACCTGTAGTTGTTTCTTATACAAATCTTTGAGAGACCTAATAATCCTTAGCGATGCCCCAGCTCTGTTCCAACCAGTGTGAGTGAAGTGAAGTGAAAGTCGCTCAGTCGTGTCTGACTCTTTGCGACCCCATGGATTATACAGTCCATGGAATTCTCCAGGCCAGAATACTAGAGTGGGCAAACTTTCCCTTCTCCAGGGGATCTTCCCAACCCAGGGATCGAACCCAGGTCTTCCGCTTTGCGAGCTGATTCTTTACCAGCTGAGCCACAAGGAAAGCCCAACCAGTGTGACCAACCGGTGTGACCAGTGCTATCTGGTAACAAATTCCTTGGAATCATTTAACTTAAACAATTACTAAGAAGCAACAAGAAAGTGAACCTTTTCCTTTTTAGATAGCCAATTTTGATAACGAAAGTAATGTTTATTGAGTCTTGTTACATGATGTGTACTATTTGATAGGCTTTACTGATAGTAACTAATTTAATTTTCACAACAACCCTGTAAGGTAAATCTTTTTTCTATCTTCATTATACATATGAAAAAATGAGGTATAGAAAGATTAAAGAAAATGCTCAAGGTCACCAAGTTGATAAGTAGCAGAGCCTGCTTGCAGACACCTGACACCCAGAGCCCACAGTCTTAACACATTATGTTATATTGCCTCCCAGTTCAGTTCAGTTCAGTCACTCAGTCGTGTCCGACTCTTTGTGACCCCATGGACTGCAGCACGCCAGGCTTCCCTGTCCATCACCAACTTCCAGAGCATGCTCAAACTCATGTCCATTGAGTCGGTGATGCCATCCAACCATCTCATCCTCTGTCGTGATGCCATCCAACCATCTCATCCATTGCCTCCCAGGAGTTCGTAAGATAACCAGCTCAATCTTTGTTATTCTCTTATGACCATTATTAGTTAGGAAATTCCATCTTCTGCCTTATTGTAAATAATATTCAATTGACTTCTAAGTCCTGAATTCTCATATTTTATCTGCATTCATTTTAATCACAAGATCAAATATTGAATGTTTACCAAATGCAATGCATTAGGCTATAGGCCAGAGAAAATGCACAGAGGAATGGGCACATTTGTGCCCTCAAGAAGCTTATATTCTAGAAGGACAGAGAAAAACTGTAGACAAGCTACTATCAGTTCAGTTCAGTTCAGTTGCTCAGTCGTGCCCGACTCTTTGCGACCCCGTAATCACAGCATGCCAGGCCTCCCTGTCCATCACCAACTCCTGGAGTTCACTCAAACTCATGTCCATCGAGTCGGTGATGCCATCCAGCCATCTCATTCTCTGTCGTCCCCTTCTCCTCCTGCCCCCAATCCCTCCCAGCATCAGAGTCTTTTCCAGTGAGTCAACTCTTCGCATGAGGTGACCAACGTATTGGAGCTTCAGCAAGCTACTATAGTAAAAGACAATTGTGTTAAATACTTTAATGGAGGTACAGACAGTGTCAGGGAAATAATAGTGAAAGAGATTAATTCCCAAACAGGGAAGGAATAGTATGTGTGTTGTATAGAATGGGATAATCTTGGAAGGAAAACATTCAAAGCACAGGAAATAAAATGGTTAAAACACAAAAAGACCAGAAAAAGTAAGGCAGATTTTAGAAACCACTGAAAGTGTTCGGTGAGAGAAACAAGAGACGTTAGACCTCTTGGAAAGACTTAAAAGCTACACTAAGGAATTTGGACTTTATTCTCAGGAAGCAGAGAGCCAGAAAAAGAGCAAAAAGAGCACAAAGAATGCTGAGGCTGGAGTCGTGATCTTGGCAAAGATTTATTTGCTAGCCACGTGAGAAATCAAAATTTGACTTGGTCAGGAGTTGGGAAAAAAAGAGGGTTTTTTTTTGTAGAGAGGAGTGAACAAGGATAGAAAGGACCAGGTGAGGGATGTGGGATGCGAGGATGGTGTGATGGGCTGTTGTGTTAGTCACTCCGTCGTGTCCGACTCTGCAGCCCCATGGACTGTAGCCTGCTAGGCTCCTCCATCCAGGAGGAATTTTCCAGGCAAGAGGCAAGAATACTGAAGTGGGTTGCCATTTCCTTCTCCCAGGGATCTTCCCGACCCAGGGATCAAACTGCATTTCAGGCCAACTGTTGACTGTTTGACCCATCAGGGGTTCCTCCTGTGATGGGAGAGTAAGTCAGGGGTGTTTTACCCTAAGGCCAACCTCTTCTCAGGGAGCTGCTCTTAAGGAGGGGCTGTATGCTGTCTCAGGACTCAGGGTGGGCCCAAGTACAGGACCCTGGAGGAAGGAAAGAAGCTTAACCAAAATTTGGTTAATATTTTTTCCTGTTGATCAGTGGGGACAAAACAGTTCAGCACTTCATTTATGAGGCAAAGAATGGATATTTCTGTGTGGCTCTGTCATTGACAAACCAGGCAGGCATCTTATCTAAGTCCTCTGGGGAAGAAGGGTGAGGGAATTATTTAACCTTCAGATAAAAGTCAGCTTTCTCAAGGCATTACTTGAGGCATTACTTTATACTCAGATTTCTGTTGAAAAGCGTGTTAGTATTCTTTGGATGTCAAGCTCAAACCTGTTTGAGTTTTATTGCAAGACCTAGGCATTGTCATTCATTCTAACACACCCATATCTAATAAAGGGATAAAGACTCCAGTATTATGAAATTTATCTGGAACTTACTCATTCCATTGTTTCCAAAGTTATTATACTTCCATGCCCTGGGCTAGCCAGAAGTGGTTGTCAGATACTAAAATTACTGCTGAAAGTTTAAGTGCAAACATTGGCTCTTAGGCTTCAAAACTGTAATTTGAACTCTGTAGTTTTAATTGTTGCTGGTTCAGGTTAACAAGGTGAGTTGACATGAAGCAACCTTAGATTTTCTCAGTGTGAGGCTAGAAAAACCTGGTATTTCAACCATCCAGTCGAGAGACAGACATTCCAGCTACTGCCAAAGACTCTCTCTCTTTGACCAAGCCTAAGTTGACTTTGGGCTCAGTCCTTGGCCACTTAGTCTAGTTTTCCAAAGAATCCTGCTGAATTGGTTTAGTGAAAGTCCTCCACCTTTGGTATCTTATCACCTGGTATCAGATCAAATTCCTCATCCTGCATTCTTGATATTTTAGGGCTAGCCTTCAGCAGGAATCTCCCTTATCCCTAATGTGTTCTATCCACTGACCTCTATCTTGCTCCTTGACTGTAAATCCCTGCTTGTCTTTATTATATTCAGAGTTGAGCCCACTCTCTCTCCTCAAATGAAGAACCCTCACTGCAGTAGTTTGTCTTGAATGACATCTGCCCTAGTCTCTTAAGATAAAGTGTCATGAACATTTTTTTAACATCAAGGTCATATACGTATTATACATGTATCTCCAGAAGTGAGCTATCACTTCAGAAGCAGATCTCTGTTGCTTTCTTCTTCTTTCTCATATTGTTTTAACTGTTAGTGCATAGAATTATTTAGTTTCATATATAAGTTATGAGTACTATAAATTCATATCATTTCCACTTACTGTCTTAAGAGAGCAAAACAATCTTTCAACTTCATAATTTCTATTTCAGAAATCTTTTTTATATTAACTCTGCAACTAAATTTAGCAACTTTAGATTTTCAAAAATAGGTATATTTTCATTCAAAAATATACTTAATTGGAAAAGAATTTAAATGAAATGCTCATACATTGAGTTGTATAGAATACCAGAAGTAGCAAAGAATAATGATTCTTTGTAGTTTGCGTAGTACATCTCTATAAAATTGACTTTCATATACGTTATTTCATGTGATCTTGACAGTGATAATAAATAAGTTATTATTTCAATCTATATTTGAGGCAACTTAGAATGTGTCAGAGCTGGAATAAGAATTAAGTCTGCTGGGTATCGGTGGAGTACTGTGTTCCTTTTACTACACTGCTCCATATCCTCCATAGCCAGAGAAATATTCTATGTAGGAGTGCAAGAAGATTAAATGAAAAGAAATGATAGTGTTGATGAAAGCATTTACTTTGAGTAGATATATCTTATCTGCATTGTTTAACTGTTCATGCTTGACATAATTCATAAATCTCCATTTACAGAAGAATAATATTTGTATCTACAGATGTATACATTACTCTTCTACAGGTAAAATGGGTAATCAGACTAACATGTCCTTGATAACCAAAATCAGAAAAGGACAAAGCAAGAAAAGAAAACTGCTGGCTACTAACACTCATAAAATAAGGTGAATATTCTAAATAAGGGCTTCCCTGGTAGCTCAGATGGTAAAGAATCTGCCTGCATTGCGGGACACCCGGGTTCGATTCCTGAGTCAGGAAGATCCCCTAGAGAAAGGAATGGCTATCCACTCCAGTATTCTTTCCTGGATAATTCCATGGACAGAGGGACCTGGGGGGGCTAAGTCTATGGAGTCGTAGAGTCAGACCCAACTTAGCGACTAACACTTTCATTCTAAACAAAACATTAGCAAATCAAATCAAACAGTGTATTAGAAATGTTAGCATATTGGATTTATACTGAAGACACACGTTGGTTTCAGTTCAGTTCAGTTCAGTCACTCAGTCGTGTCTGACTCTTTGTGACCCCATGAATCACAGCACGCCAGGCCTCCCTATCCATCACCAACTCCCGGAGTTCACTCAAACTCATGTCCATCGAGTTGGTGATGCCATCCAGCCATCTCATTCTCTATCGTCCCCGTCTCCTCCCACCCCCAATTCTTCCCAGCATCAGACTCTTTTCCAGTGAGTCAACTCGTCGCATGAGGTGGCCAAAGTATTGCAGTTTCAGCTTTAGCATCAGTCCTTCCAATGAACACCCAGGATTGATCTCCTTTAGAATGGACTGGTTGGATCTCCTTGCAGTCCAAGGGACTCTCAAGAGTCTTCTCCAGCACCACAGTTCAAAAGCATCAATTCTTCGGCGATCAGCTTTCTTCACAGTCCAACTCTCACATCCATACATGACCACTGGAAAAACCATAGCCTTGACTAGATGAACCTTGGTTGGCAAAGTAATGTCTCTGCTTTTTAATATTCTATCTAGGTTGGTCATAACTTTCCTTCCAAGGAGTAAGCATGTTTTAATTTCATGGCTGCAGTCAGCATCTGCAGTGATTTTGGAGCCCAAAAAATAAAGTCTGACACTGTTTCCACTGTTTCCCCATCTATTTCCCTTGACGTACTCCTTTTCCTATTTGGAACCAGTTGGTTTAATAGTAGGTAAATTAATGTAATATTGTGTTAACAACAAATCTAAGAAAAACATGCGATCTTTTCAGTTGATGAAGGAAAAATATTAAATAAAATTCAACATCCATTCACAACAAAATTTTTTAAAAAATCTGGACTGTAACAAAACTTACTAACTTGATAAAAAGTATCTGCAAAAACTTATGCCAAACATTTTATCTAATAGTGAAATACTAAACACTGACTCATTAAGAGAGACCCTGATACTGGGAAAGATTGAAGGCAGGAGGAAAAGGGGACAACAGAGGATGAGATGGTTGGATGGCATCACTGACTGGATGGACGTGAGTTTGAGCAAACCTGGGGAGTTGGTGATGGACAGGGAAGCCTGACATGCTGCGGTCCATGGGGTTGCAAAGAGTCAAACACGACTGAGTGACTAAACAACAACAAACGTATCTAAGATCAGAAGCAAGTAAAAGATGCCTGTTATTACCACTTCATTTCAACATTGTATTGGAAATTTTAGTTGCTTCAGGTATAGAAGAAACAAAACTGTCACTATTGGTGAATGGTTTAAAAAATTATCTATTTATTCATTTATTGGCTGTGCTGGGTCTTCTTTGCTGCGTGCAGGCTTTCTCTAGTTGAGGCAAGGAGGGACTACTCTCTCGCTGTGGTGTGTGGGCCTCTCACTGTGGTGGCTTCTCTTGTTGCCAAGCATGGATTCTAGAGTAGCGGGCTTCAGTAGTTGTGGCGCATGGGCTCAGTTGCCACACAACACGTGGAGTCTTCCCAGACCAGGGGAATTGAACCTGTGTCCCTTGCATTCGCAGGTGAATTCTTAACCACTGGACCAACAGTAAAGTCCCTAAAATTTTTAAATCTAGAAGTTAATTATTAAAATCGATATGACAAACTGGCACGAATGTTTAAAAATCAATATACAAAAGTCAGCTGTAATTCAACAGCATATATCAGTTGGAAGATGTAATTTTTAAAAAATGCTATTTTCAATGATAACAAAAAAACAGAAGTATTCAGGAATAAATTTAATAAAATGTTAATGTATGTAATCCTTTTTTGAGGGAAATGATAAAATGTTATGAAACTACATTAAAATCCTAAGTAAATAAATGTCAGGTTATTAGATAAGACTCTCTCTGATGGTTGTGTGTGTGTGTGTGTGTGTGCTTAGTCGCTCAGTCGTGTCCAACTCTTTGTGACCCTTTGAACTGTAGCCCGCCAGGCTCCTCAGTAAATGGGATTTTTTTTTTTTGGACAAAATACTGGAATGGATTGTCAAATGGATCCTCCTTCAGGGGATCTTCCCAACCCAAGGATCAAACCTGCGTCTCTTGTGTCTCCTACATTGCAGGCAGATTCTGTACCCACTGAGCCACCAGGGAAACCCTTGTGAATCCCTGTGGGAAAGCAATGGACCATTACTCATACAATATACAAAAGAAAATTCCAGATAGATTGAGATCTAAATACAGAAAACAAAACTTCAGACTTCTTAAATGATATATATGTAGGGCAGTATCTTTATTGTATTAAGGGTGCTGAAAGGTTTCTTAAATTGAGCACAAAAACACAAACCATAAAAGAAAATATGGATGAATTCAATAGATTTAAATTAAGAACTTCTGTTTATTGAAAGACACCAAAAAGAGTAATAAACTGAGAGGGTACTGTGACACATAAAACTCACAACAGATTAGCGTTCAGAATAATTGTAAGACTGTTAGTTAATAATAATAAGACAAATACCAAAAAAAAAAAAAAATAGGTGGAATACAGAAACAGTCATTTCACCAAAAAAGAAGAAATCAAATGGTTCATAACCATATTAAAATGTGCTCAACATCTTTGCTGCTGCTGCTAAGTCACTTCAGTCGTGTCCGACTCTGTGCGACCCCATAGACGGCAGCCCAACAGGCTTCTCTGTCCCTGGGATTCTCCAGGCAAGAACACTGGAGTGGGTTGCCATTTCCTTCTCCAATGTGTGAAAGTGAAAAGTGAAAGTGAAGTCGTTCAGTCGTGTCCGACCCTTAGCACAACATCTTTAGGAGTCAGGAAAATGAAAATTTTAAACCAAACAGTACTATTTCATGATAACCAGACTGGGCAAAAATTTTAAATGGGTTAATGTTAGATATTGATAAGAATATGTGGAGCAATCAGAACTTTGATACATTGCTGGTAGAAGTTGAAATTGTTATAACCACTTTGGAAAATAATTTGGCATTTTCTGGGAAAAAAGAACACAAGCATACCCAACAACCCACTGTTTCCACTCCTAGGTACATGTGCCTTAGGAACACACATAAGAATGTTCACAGAAGCAATGTTTGTGATGGCAAAAAATGGGAAACCCAAATGTCCTTCAGTTGAAAAATAGACTAATAAATTGTTGTGTGTTTCTCAACTGAATACTTTACACAGCAGTGAAAATGAATTAACTTTTATTCTACTGCTAATGAAAATTCAGTTAACTACAAGTTAAAAAGAAAAAGGAATTTTATATGAGCCAAAGTGAGAATTATAACCCAGAAAGTAGATTCTCAGAAAGCTCTGAAAACTGTTCCACCTGGTAGAAGTTGAAGGAATAGTCATATATATTTTTGAGACAAAGGATTGTACCTCAAAATAATAAGCTGGTATTTTACACAAGGTTCATCAAAGGTTCATAGTCCAGGTAAGCATATATAGCCACTATAACCCCCTACAGAGCCAGGAAAGAACACTTTTTTTTTTAACAGCTGAAGAGCTTTATTTTATTTTTAAAATTTTATTAGAATATAGTTAATTTACAATGGTGTGTTAGTTTCAGGTTACAGCAAAGTTATTTGGTTTTACATATACATATATTCATTCTTTTTCATAGTTTTTTCTTGTACAGAGTGTTAAAATACCGAGTAGAGTTCCCTGTGCTGTACAGTTTGTTCTTGTTGGATATCTATTTTGTATATAGTAGTGTGTTCATATTAATCCCAAACTCTCAGTTTTTCCCTCCTGCTCCATGTTTTCCTTTTGATAACCCTGGAGGAGGGCATGGCAGCCCACTCCAGTGTTCTTGCCTGGAGAATCCCATGGACAGAGGAGCCTGGCGGGCTATAGTCAGAGTATCTCACAGAGTCAGACACGACTGAAATAACTTAGCACACAGGCATAACCATAAGTTTGTTTTCAAAATCTGAGTCTGTTTCTGCTTTGTAAATAAGTTCATTTGCGTCATTTTTTTTAAAAAAAAAAACATAGCCTTGACTAACGGACCTTTGTTGGCAAAGTAATGTCTCTGCTTTTTAATATGCTATCTTTCCTTCCAAGGAGTAAGCATCTTTTAATGTCATGGCTGCAGTCACCATCTGCAGTGATTTTGGAGCCTCCAAAAATAAAATCAGCCACTGTTTCCACTGTTTCCCCATCTATTTGCCATGAAGTGATGGGACCAGATGCCATGATCTTAGTTTTCTGAATGTTGAGCTTTAAGCCAACTCTTTCACTTTCATCAAGAGGCTCTTTAGTTCTTCACTTTCTGCCATAGGGTGGTGCCATCTGCCCATCTGAGGTTATTGATATTGACCTGCATACAGATTTCTCAAGAGGCAGGTCAGGTGGTCTGGTATTCCCATCTCTTTCAGAATTTTCCACAGTTTATTGTGATCCACACAGTCAAAGGCTTTGGCATAGTTAATAAAGCAGAAATAGATGTTTTTTCTGGAATTCTCTTGCTTTTTCGATGATCCAGCAGATGTTGGCAATTTGATCTCTGGTTCCTCTGCCTTTTCTAAAACCAACTTGAACGTCTGGAAGTTCACAGTTCACGTATTGCTAAAGCCTGGCTTGGAGAATTTTGAGCATTACTTTACTAGCGTGTGAGATGAGTACAATTGTGCTGTAGTCTGAGCGTTCTTTGGCATTGCCTTTCTTAGGGATTGGAATGAAAACTGACCTTTTCCAGTCCTGTGGCCACTGCTGAATTTTCCCAATTTGCTGGCATATTGAGTGCAGCACTTCAGTTCAGTTCAGTTCAGTTCAGTCGCTCAGTTGTGTCCGACTCTTTGCAACCCCATGAATCACAGCCAGGCCTCCCTGTCCATCACCAACTCCCGGAGTTCACTCAAACTCATGTCCATCGAGTCGCTGATGCCATCCAGCCATCTCATTCTCTGTCGTCCCCTTCTCCTCCTGCCCCCAATCCTTCCCAGCATCAGAGTCTTTTCCAGTGAGTCAACTCGTCGCATGAGGTGGCCAAAGTATTGGAGTTTCAGCTTTAGCATCAGTCCTTCCAATGAACACCCAGGATCGATCTCCTTTAGAATGGACTGGTTGGATCTCCTAGCACTTTCACAGCATCATCTTTCAGGATTTGAAATAGCTCAACTGGAATTCCTTCACTTCCACTAGCTTTGTTCATAGTGATGCTTCCTAAGGCCCACTTGACTTCACATTCCAGGATTATTGTACTTAGTATGATGATCTCTAGGTCCATCCATGTTGCTGCAAATGGCATTATTTTGTTTTTTTATGGCTGAGTGATATTCCTTTGTATATAGATACCATATATTCGTTATTCATTTATCTGTTGTTGGGCATTTACATTGTTTCCATATCCTGGTTGCTTCCATGTCCTGGCTATTGTCAATAGAGTAATGAACATTTGGAATACACATATTTGGTTTTTTTTGCATGTATCTTTATGAATTATGGTTTTCTCTGGGTATATACCCAGGAACAGGATTGCTGGATGATATGGTAACTCTGTTTTTATTTACTTTAATTTTTTAAATGTTTAAAATTAAAAAAAATTTAATCTACAAGGGCTTTATTTTACCTAATTTTTGAAATAAATTTGCACTGCTAATCTTTATTTCATTTTTCCATTTTAGATATTATTCAATGATTTTTATTTTTCTTTTTTATATTCAAATATAAGCCAATTAACAATGTTGTGACAGTTTCAGGTGGACAACAAGGGACTCAACCATACATACACATTCTCCCCCAAACTCCGCTTCCATCCAGGTTGCCACATAATATTGAACAGAGTTCCCTGTGCTCTACAGTAGGCCTTGTTGCTTATCCATTTTAAATATAGCATGTGTACAAGTTGATTCCAAACTCTCTAACTATCCCTTCCCCCATCCTTTCCCCTTAGATTGGACCAGAATGGCTGACATGCTGCAGTCCGTGGGGTCTCGACTGCCTGGCGTGCTGCAGTCCATGGGATCTCGAAGAGTCAGACACAACTTGGTGACAGACAACAGGTTTTCACTGAGGCATGTGAGATCTTTGTTGTGGTGCACAGAGCATGTGGGCTCTGTAGCTTGCAGCACACAGGCTTAGTTGCCCTGTGGCATGTGGGATCTTAGTTCCCAGACCAGCGATGGAACGCATATCCCCCGAATTAGAAGGCAGATTCTTAACCACTGAATCACCAGGCAAGTCCCTATTTTTAGCTTTATAAGGAATCTCCATACTATTCTCCCTAGTGACTGTATCAGTTTACATTCCCACCAACAGTGTAGGAGGGTTGCTTTTCTGCACATTTTTCTGCAGTATTTATTGTTTGTAGATTTTTTTGATGATGGCCAGTCTGACTGGTATGAGGTGATATTTCATTGTAGTTTTGATTTGAATTTCTTTAATAATTAGTGATGTTGAACATTTTTTTATGTACATTTTGGTCATCATTCTGTCTTCTTTGGAAAAGTGTCTATTTAGATCTTCTGCCCTTTTTTTTTTATTGTTTTTTTAACATAGACCTGCATGTGCCATTTGTATATCTTGGAGATTAATCCCTTGTCAATCATATCATTTGCAAATATTTTATCTCATTCTGTCAGTTGTCTTTTTGCTTTGTTTATGGTTTCCTTTGGTGTGCAAAAGCTTTTAAGTAGGTTCCTTTTGTTTACTTTTTTTTTATCTTATTTTCATTACTCTAGGAGGTGGATCAAAAAAGAACCTGCTGCAGTTTATGTCAAAGAGTGTTCTGCCTATGTTCTACTCCTAAGAGTTTTATAGTGTCTAGCCTTACAATAAGGTCTTTGATCCATTTTTGGTTTTTTTTTTACAGATAATGTTAGCGAATGTTCTAATTTCATTTTTTTACATGTAACTGTCCAGTTTTCCTAGCACCACTTATTGAGGATATTGTCTTTTCTCCATTGTATATTCTTGTCTCCTTTATCATAGATTAGGTGGCCATAGGTGTATGGGTTCTATACTGTTCTAGTGATCTATATTTCTGTTTTTGTGCCAGTGTCATACTGTTTTCTTAACTGTACCTTTGTAGTATAATTTGAAGCCAGGGTGCCTGATTCCTCCAGTTCTGTTATTCTTTCTCATAATTGCTTTGGCTATTTGGACGCTTTTGTGTTTCCATACAGATTAAATTTTTTTTTGTTCTAATTCTGTGAAAAATGCCATTGTTAATTTGATAGGAATTGCACTGAATCTGTAGATTGCTTTGGGTAGTATAGTCATTTTCACAATACTGACTCTTCTGATCCAAGAAATGGTATATCTCTTCATCTCTTTGTGTTGTCTTTGATTTCTTTCATCAGGGTCTTATAGTTTTCTGAGTACAGGTCTTTTGCCTCCTTGTGAAAGTGAAAGTCGCTCAGTCGTGTCTGACTCTTTGTGACTCCACGGACTGTCAGCTACCAGGCTCCTCAGCAGACAGTCCATGGAGTTTTTCAGGTAAGAGTACTGGAGTGGGTTGCCATTTCCTTCTCCATGGGATCTTCCCGACCCAGGGATCGAACCCGGGTCTCGCACATTGCAGGCAGATGCTTTACCATCTAAGCCACAGGGTTTATACCTAGTTATTTTATTCTTTTTGATGCCATGGTAAATGAGACCATTTCCTTAACTTCTCTTTCTGATTTTTTATTGTTAGCATATAGCAATGCAAAAGATTTCTCTGTATTAATTTTGTATCCTACAACCTTCCCGAATTCATTGATGAACTCCAGTAGTTTTTTGGTAGCATTTTAAGGATTTCCTATGAATAGTATCATGTCATCTACAAACAGTGACAGTTTTACTTCTTCTTTTCCAATTTGGATTCCTTTTATTTCTTATTCTTCTCTCCTTTCTGTGGCCAGAACTTTCAAAATTAAGTTGAATAAAAATGTTGACAATGGATAGCCTTGTCTCGTTCTTGATCTTAGAATGTTTTCTGCTTCTCACTCTTGAGAACGATGTTAGCTGTGTTTGTCATGTATAGCCTTTACTATGTTGAGGTAAGTTCCCTCTATGCTCACTTTCTGGAGGATTTCTTTTATCATAAATGAGTAGTGAAAGAAACATTATTGCTTTAAGAAGTTACATAGCTACACAAAGAAGAAAAGGGGGGAAAAAGATTGATCTTTGTGGTTGAGCAGGCATTCCCATCTTTGAGGAGCTCTAGTTAATGTGTAATGCAGGTGTACACTGAGCTTTAGGTTTTTTCTTATCTGCCTTAAAATATACATTTTATTTCATCACCACGTATCAACATAGATGATTCTCAAGAACAACATATCAAGAGAATAGTTCAAGTCACAGAAGAAAAACACAGTACAATTTCATTTATACAGAGACCAAAGAAATGCAAACTCACATAATATACAGTGGTTACCTCTCAATCAAAGGCGAAAAGACACAAAGTGACTTCTAAGATACCGGCAATTTTCTATTTCTGAATTTGGAATGGTTGGTTGATCCTTTTGGGCTTCCCTCATGGCTCAGATGGAAAGGAATTTGCCTGCAATGCAAGAAACCCACATTTGATCCCTGGATCAGGAAGGTCCCCTGGAGAAGGAAATGGCAACCCACTCCATATTAGTGTAATCTAAATTGTGCAGATACATTTTTTAAAAAGAGAATTAAAACAAAAATTTAAAAATTAGGGCCATCGTGGTGGAGTTGCGTTTCATCATACCACAGCAAAGTCTGTGGCACATTAGACAGAGTATATGGACTTGTTGTACTCAGGCAACTGAGATTATAGCAATGTTAGGGTATTACTGTACTTATAGAATACATTTATGGTATACCTATGGTCAAAGTTCACTTTTATTTGCAGATGGCAGAAACTCAAACTAGTTTAAACACAAAAGAGTATCTATTGACTGTATAACTGAGAAATGCAAGATTGCTTCCAGCTTCAACTACAGCTAGATTCAGATTCTCAGATGATGTCATTGGAATGCTGTCACAAACCCACCATTCTCAACATTTTCTTGTTGCTGTTTTTAGATTTATTCTTTTACAGGTTTTCTCCGAGTGGTGGCAACGATGGCCATTTGCCAGTCTAGACTTCTGTTTTCTTTACAATAGTGAAAGAGTGCCTTTTCTTCAGCATTATTATTAAATGTCCTAAAGAGGATTGTGATTACCCTTGCTTGGTCCCTCTTCATGATCAATCCCTACTGCCACAGATGTGCAGTATCTAGCTAGGTCTGTACCATCTGTGTATTTCCTAAGGTGGTGGTGGTGGTAGATGCAGAAATGTATGCCTGGTGGAGAAGGGCAGGGAATCAGCCCCACAAGAAATGGAGTCCCCATAAGAAAGCAGTAAGGAAATGTCTACTGGATAGAAAAAGAATTAATTATCACAATTCTCTGGCAATATTAAAGTTGCCTGTCATGTCCAGCATCTTGTGTTTGTTGCTCACAAGAATAATTTTAGATCCTGAGTATGCACTCCTTTTCAGATTCTTAAACTTTGGAGTAATCTCCAAGAAATTAACCTTCTTATGGTATATGAAATATTTCAGTACATGAACCTGACAAGTATCCAACAATATTACAGTTCACAGATTAGCTCTATTAATAGAATTTCTTAAAAAGGTCATGTATTGCAGCAATGCATAATGTGATGTTTTATGATTTATGCAAAATGATTCACAAATTATCTTGATCAATGGCCTCATGATGTCAATGCCAGTAGCTTTTCCCTTGGCTTAATTGCTTGCTCATGAACTAATTATTTTACTTTGTGTAAAATCTCATATTGTTGCCCAAGATATCAGGCAAGTGCTAAGAATTTCTGACTAGATTTTGAAGCTCATTTACAGATAGTTTTGTCCATTACTTCCCCAATTTTCTCAGTTTCCATTTTGATTAATGAACTATTAATTCTTATTCTCTACCTGTCTCATCACTCAGAGTCATTTCATTATGTTTACAGAATTTGATGTCAAAGAAGTGTTGTGTTGAAGGCAATATGTGTGGTGGTTAGGAGATAAGCTTTAGAGACAAGTAAGAGTAAGCTCAATTCCTAGCTCTGTTACTTGCTGGCTCTGTGATATTGGAATAAATAACAATGCTTACCTCATAGGAATTTTGCAAAGAATGAATGAGATTATTTATTTAAAAAGTTTAACAGTGCACAGCTTATAGAAAACATTTAATAAATTATTGTTATTGTTGAACCTCTTCTCTTTAAAAGATGCTAAAATTTCTATTTTTTCCCCCTTTGAAGTAGTCATTGTAGCTTCTAAGTTTTCTATTTCCTTCCATCCTTTATTCTAGTTTCCTTCCTTGTGGTCACTAAAAGAAAATATATTTTGACAATGAATGAAAGATCCTGAAATAAATCAATACCTCACTTGAAGAAAAACTGGTTTAGAGAGTAAAATGAATTTGTTGAGCAGTTTTGTTTAGAGTTGGTATTTAAAATTGGCAGTTATTAAGTATACAGTACATGAAGAGACAATTTGACTATAAAATACATAGATCACCATAACTGTGAAATTTTAGAAACTGGACTGCAAGGAGATCCAACCAGTCCATTCTAAAGGAGATCAATCCTGGGTGTTCATTGGAAGGACTGATGCTAAAGCTGAAACTGCAGTACTTTGGCCACCTCATGCGACGAGTTGACTCACTGGAAAAGACTCTGATGCTGGGAAGGATTGGGGGCGGGAGGAGAAGGGGATGACAGAGAATGAGATGGCTGGATGGCCTCACCAACTCGATGGACATGAGTTTGAGTGAACTCCAGGAGTTGGTGATGGACAGGGAGGCCTGGTGTGCTGTGATTCATGGGGTTGCAAAGAGTCAGACACGACTGAGCGATTGAACTGAACTGAACTGAACTGACAGGAACCCTAGGTTGGATTTCCTTATCGTTGTTGCTGTGTGACTCATATTTATGAAATAGGAAAAAGTTGAAGAAAAGGACATCACAAAAAGAAAGAAAACACAAAAAATTGTAAAGATTTTATTGCCACACTAAAGAATGTTTTTAACTGGAGTTGTGCATGGGTAGGGCTTCCCAGGTGGCACTAGTGGTAAAGAACCCGCCTGCCAGTGAAGGAGACATAGGAGATGTAAGTTTGATCCCTGGGTCGGGAAGTTCCCCTGGAGGAGGGCATGGCAACCCACTCTAATATTCTTGCCTGGAGAATCCCATAGACAGAGGAGCCTGGGGGGCTACAATCCATAGGTTCGCACAGAGCCAGACACGACTGAAGTGATTCTCATGCTCACATGTGCATGTGTACGGGACCTGTGTGACAAACTTTCTGTATTTAACTGATTAGATAAGTAAGTGCTTTTTAAAATTTATTTTTAGTTGAAGGATAATGCTTTACAGTATTGTTAGATGAGTGCTTTTAAGTTGAGATACACTGCTCCCAAGTCTGTATTACACCATGTTTACAATTTTTTGTCAGTAAATTTAAACAGGTAGACTGTTAAGTTGTCAGATTTTACTGCAATATTCTTATGATTCTTAATTTGTTATAAAAAAGTTTTAGAAACATTCTTGATGCCATTAACAAAAGAGCCTTGACAGTGAAGGTTTTTACTTTTTGTTGTTACTTTCTTGTTTCACTTTTTGTTATGGTTTAGTCGCTAAGTCATGTCCAACTCTTTTGTGAGCCCCATGGACTGTAGCCTGCCAGGCTCCTCTGTCCATGGGATTTCCCAGGCAAGTGGGTTGCTGTTTCCTTCTCCAGAGGATCTTCCTGACCCAGGGATTGAACCCACATTTTCTGAACTGTCAGACAAATTTATCACTGAGCCACCAGGGAAGCCTTCCTTTTAGTTTTACCCTTTTAATTATACATGGTCGCATTCTGGTTGAAAGTTGGTCATAACTTTAACAGTTTTCTATTAGTATTTCACATTTAGTCAACAGTATAAATTGGAAAATTTTGGGATATTATTGGAATATCCAGACATTGAAAATGTTGGGAACTATAAAGGATAAAAATATTAGTTGTGTGTCTGTGATCTGAGTTTTTCTCCCAGGGGCTTGAAAAGAATTTTTTTTTAAGTCATGCTTGTTTGATGAACCTAATGTTTATTGGACTGCAAGGAGATCCAACCAGTCCATTCTAAAGGAGATCAATCCTGGGTGTTCATTGGAAGGACTGATGCTAAAGCTGAAACTCCAATACTTTGGCCACCTCATGCGACTAGTTGACTCACTGGAAAAGAGTCTGATGCTGGGAGGATTGGGGGTAGGAGGAGACGGGGACGACGGAGAATGAGATGGCTGGATGGCCTCACCGACTCGATGGACATGAGTTTGAGTGAACTCCGGGAGTTGGTGATGGACAGGGAGGCCTGGCGTGCTGTGGTTCATGGGGTCGTAAAGAGTCGGACACAACTGAGCGACTGAACTGAACTGAATGTTTATTGGAATAAGACTATGTCACTATTTATCTTAAAAATAGTTGGGCTGAGATATTAACTAAATCTCATACCTATTCAAAGATTTATCAATAATATGCTGATAAACCAGCTAGCCTCATCTCAGTTCAGCCAAAAGATAAAAGATTAATTCAGCTGCCTCTTGTTGAGTATTTGTTTTCAGTAATTTAGGGGTAAATGACCAAAGAAAGAAATACATGACCTAAAGAAGGCTTAGAGTGGTAGAAATGGTCGTTTCAAGCTTCAAAGAGTGCTTTCAATCTCTTTTATTCTTTACAACTTAAGCTGCTTATTTTGTTTGACATGTTTTTTCAGTGACTGCTGTTAATAGCACCTCTTTGTTTTGGATATCTGCTTTTATTTTCTTTCACAGACATTGTTGGCTTAATTTATTTTATAATTCAAACTTTTCCTTACCTTGGACCTTCACCTGGCTTTTGATTTATCCATTTTCCTGTTGCTCACACAGGAAGGCTAACTTTTTTTAATAGAAATTCTAGCTTGTGGACACTGGTGGAAGAAATATAGTTGTAATGACTCCACAGTTACAGTCACTGTGCCTTCAGACCTCCTGGAAAGAGGTTCCCTTGGTAAATGCCTCTGGTCTGCTGCTGCTAAGTCACTTCAGTCGTGTCCAACTCTGTGTGACTCCATAGAAGGCAGTCCCCCGTCCCTGGGATTCTCCAGGCAAGAACACTGGAGTGGGTTGCCATTTCCTTCTCTAATGCATGAAAGTGAAAAGTGAAAGTGAAGTCGCTCAGTCGTGTCTGACTCTTAGCGACCCCATGGACTGCAGCCCACCAGGCTTCTCTATCCATGGGAGTTTCCAGGCAAGAGTACTGGAGTGGGGTGCCATTGCCTTCTCCAGCCTCTGGTCTAACAGACCCTAAAGAATTAAAGAATCTCTCTTTGGCAAGTGCATGTGCGTGTGTGTGTGTATCTCTACATATATCTACACACACACACATATATATACCACATACAAATGTAAATACATATATATGTGTGTATATATATCATAGAAGCAAAAATATAGATTAAAATAAGCTCTTCATACAACAAATCAAATTAATGCTAGCCAACAACAGAATATCACGTCTATCTAAATAGCATGTTAAAGAAAGCCTTGTCTCATAAAACTATCTGTGTTGGATTTACTAGAAATGTTATCAGTGCATAATTCTTCTTGCTCTTTAGTTTCATTTCAGCATTTATAAGGGCATTTATGTCAACATGGGCTGTTACCCAATCATTAAATTTACCCTTATGAATTTATGAATCTTGTATATTCAATATTTCTATATGTTTATGAATTGTATATTTTACAATAAATCAAAAGTGTATCTATCTATACATATGATTTCATCTATATAAAAACATAAAAAAGATTAGAGAGACTACATAATATGAAAACAATGATTGTCTCTTGGATTTTTCCTTCATTTTATTTTCATGTCATTTTCAAATTCTCAATAATTATCTTTACAATTTGCAGAAATTAAATAAGACATTGTTTTAACATATTCATAAAACTGTATGGTGATTTTTAGTATGTAATGACTATTTTAAAGGTTAGCAGTCCAAATGCAGTAATTTAACATTTTATATGTAGCTGTACATTTCAGTTTATTCCTTTTGAGAAAGTTTTTTTCCAGAGTTTTCTCAAAATATAAACAAAATGACTTAATCAAAGTGTACTAACTTTAAAAAAAAGGTGGCCTGCAAGCTTTTTTGCATATTGTTTATTTTTACATTAAATATATGTATTACTATACTAATGTATAATGTACGTTCCCTCATAGCTCACTTGGTAAATCATCTGCCTGCAATGCAGGAGATCTGGGTTCAATTCCTGGGTCGGGAAGATCCCCTGGAGAAAGAAATGACAACCCACTCCAGTATTCTTCCCTGCAGAATGCTATGGACAAAGGAGCCTGGCAGGCTACAGTTCATGGATCGCAAGAGTCACACGACTTAGAGACTACACCACCACCACCATGCAGTGCACAGATATTTTTAAGGGTAGAATAAAAATATAAATTGACATTTATTCAATAGTTTCTTTCCACACCTAGTGGATTGTCTTATGTAGCCCTGAAGGACACACACCAGACTTTGGAGACCATTGCCGTAGAAAACTAAAAAGTCAACTAACTTAGGGTTTTACATTTATCTCTATGCTGGGTTCCCTCCATTATTAAAAAAAAAAAAAGTGACAGTAAATTCTTTTTCCCCCTCTTTTTGGTATTGTTTTTGAGAACCAAATTCTACATGTCTTTGATGCTAGATTTTGCATTCATTTTTTTTGAGGACTGTGTTTACTATTTAAGTTCAAAATTTGGCATTTGCTGCTTAAAATTATATTTCATAGAATTGTATAGGAAAGGCTGGAAGTATAAATGAAACTGTCAGGCAGTCCATGAACTATAAAATGAGGGCAAAGCAAGGTCAGGCTCTCTCTAAAACACACTCTCTAACATAATCTCGAGAGCTGTCCCTGGACAAAGACAAGCGCCACTGGCTTGAATTAGAAGAGTTTTTGGCTGTTTCTTTTAGCCTTCTAGACATTGTTCACAGGAATAAGTAAACAGTTCAAGGAATTCAAGCAGGCGCTCCAAAAATACTTCCAATCTCTATAGTCTCCATCTTTTAGCAGGCATACAGATAAAGGGATGGAAATTAATCTTGAGTCATGCACAAGAGTGAAAAAAACTAATGTCTGTGAAGAAAAGAAACCTTGTTCACTGATGCAAGAAAACATTATTAATAAGTTTATATTTAATACATCAATCAATGTTAGCTAAATATTCTAAACAGAAAGAATCCGAGAGGTAGTAAACTGAAAGAAAAACACAATCATTGTTTTTATTTTGAAAGTGTCTAGATCAGATTTTGAAAGTGTTTAGATCAGATTTTATTTTATTTTGAAAGTGTTTAGATCAGATAAATGAATAATCAGCTACACCTTTGCTTTTTAGACTTGTAGTCAAAATTACTTAAGAGTAGCAAAATGAGTTTAATTTTTATTGTCTGCTCATTGGATATACAAATAAGTAATGAAATAAGCAAGAACTGACTAACACCCACATTTGTTCATCATTCTTTTATGTCATACAGTTGGCTGGCTATATTAGCACAATATTTCCTTTTTAAAAGATTTATTGGGGAAAAACACTATCAACAACATGTTTTGGACAATTCAGGAGGCTAGAATGGACTATACTGTTAGATTTCTTGGGCATAAATGCAGCATTGTGGACATGGAGAATACATGATGAACTACTTAGTGAAATGTCATGGAGCCTGCAACTTAATTTTCAAATGATTCAGAAAGTGAGAGAGAGAAAAAAGCAAATTGGTAAAATGCTAACAAGTGGTGAATCTAGGCAAAGAATACATATAGATACATTACAAAATTATTTCCTTTTTCTTTTCTCTGTAGATTTGAAATAAAGAGTTGGAGGAAAATGATGTAAATAAAGCCATTTTTGAAGCCTATATAACAGTTTTTTCCTTTGAAGCCTTTTGTAAAGAAGTAATACCCAGGGCTTTTAGAGGCTAAAAAAACCTATTTTAGGGAATTCCCTGGCAATCCAGTGATTAGGACTCAGCGCTTTCACTGCCAGGGCCCAAGGTTCAACCCCGCAAACCATGGCACAGCCACAAAAAAAAAAAACCTAGAATAAAAGGTGTGATGTGCGCGTACTAAGTTGCTTCAGTAGTGTCTGACTCTTTGCGACCCTATGGGCTATATTCACCAGGCTCCTCTGTCCATGAGATTTTCCAGGCAAGAATGCTGGGATAGGTTGCCATGGTCTCCTCCAGGGGATCTTCCCAACCCAGGGATCCAAGCCACGTCTCCTACATCTCTTGCATTGGCAGGCGGGTTCTTTACCACTAGCACCACCTGGGAAACCTAGATTAAAAGGCAAATAACTCTGAATATTCATTGGAAGGACTGATGCTGAAGCTGAAGCTCCAGTACTTTGGCCATCTGATGCTTAGAGCATCAGACCCTGATGCTGGCAAAGATTAAAGGCAAAGGAGAAGGGGGAAGCAGAGAATGAGATGATTGGATAGCATCATCAACTCAGTGGGCATGAATTTGAGAAAACTCCAGGAGACAGTGAAGGACAGGAGAGCCTGGCGTGCTGCAATCCATGGAATCACAAAGAGTTGGACACGACTTAGCAACTGAACAACAACATTCAGTGACAGATGTTAACTAGCTGAGGTTAAGTCCTCATGTAAGCTTACTTTGAGTCTTTCCCTTTTGCAGTGCTTGTTTGAGCACAACTTGTTTGATGTCTTGCTCTCTTGCTGGACCATACGCTCCTGATGGTGAGAATTCTGTTAATTTTAAAATTTTTTATATTGCCATATTTTAAAGTACATAGCAAAGAAGTTTATTGGTTCAATAAATAGTTGAAAATATATCAGGAAACTTTTTGCTCACTTGTTGCTCAAAACAAAGCTGTAATAACCAAGCATAAAATTATTTTTCAGATTCCTAGCAACCAGAACAAAGAAGAAGCCAAGGGCCTTAGCTTGTGGCCTAACACGCCAGGGGTCAGCCTCTGTCTCAGAAAGCAGTGTGGAAAAAACAAACACGCTAGCTAAGAAAGTCACTCGGGATTCCTAGTTGTTAAATGCCTTGAGGAGCAGAGTACAGAGTCCATATCACTGGCCTGGGTTGCAGGGCAGGATTTTGGTCTCTTGAAAGAGCACAGTCAATAGAGGAACTAGCTTTTGAATGGGAACCCAGATGATAAAGAACAAAATGCAAGCTGTGTTACTTGCAATGAGGGTTTAGGAGGTTACAGAATCCCATTATCAGTCCTGTCCAACAAGATTAGCGCGGGACAAGCTTTAGTTGTAGGAAATGAACCAGAGCTAATGCACTAAACTTCCCATTTTCAGGATTGATCCCAGAGTACAGGGAGGGGTTAAAACTTCAGTGGCTGGGGACACTAAGAACAGAGAATCAGGCAGGCCATTAAAAATCCTAGGGTTAATACCAATTCAGTTATTTTTCTCATGATATATCTTACCCTGCCATAGTTATGTGGGAAAATAAAAATAGTGGAATGCTATAGGGAAAGAGGGGATATACTACAAAAATGCTTTAAACCCACAAGATCCTTTTTATTAAAACAAACAAACAAACAATTATTCATTTCTCTTTGGTTGTGCTGGGTCTTCATTGCTGCATGAGCATTTCCTAGTTGTGGAAAGCAGGGGGCTACTCTCTAGTTGTGGTGCGAGGGCTTCCCATTGCAGTGGCTTCTCTTGTGGAGCCGGCTTCAGTAGTTGCAGGCACATGGACGGGCTCAGTAGCTGCGGCTACCAGGCTGTAGAGCACAGGCTCAATAGTTGTGGCACATGGACAGTTTTTCCACAGCATGTGGGATCATCCTGGATCAAGAATCTCCTGCATTAGCAGGCAGATTCTTTACCACTTAGACACCAGGGAAGCCCAATCCCCAAGATCTTGATGTAAGAAATAGTGAAAAGCACTGATAAAGTGCTCAATAAAGCTAACCTCCCCTACCCTGTCCATGTTTGGAGGCTGTGCTATACATTCATGGACCAATTTGGATTCTCTCTGGTGGGATGCTAATCTTCAGTGATTACTGTTTTCAAAAATCTCTTGTAAATTAACAAAAAATCCCATGAATAAATTCCTTTATTGATGCTTTCATTAAAAGTCATTTTGTAGTTTACCAGTCTTAAATATTCAAATAAATTAAAACTGAATTAAGAAAACAGATGATAGAAACAGACCCATGGATAAATGAAAACTTGATATAAGACAGACGTGACCTGGCAGATCAATAAAGAAATATAAACCAACTGGAAGGTGGGCAAATGATATAATTAGATATTTCACATCTAATCTTAGCTATATGAAATAATCATATCTTGGAAGGGGGGCTTTCCTGATGGTTCATTCATTGGTAAAGAATCAACCTTCCAATGCAGGAGATATGGGTTCGATCCCTGGGTTAGGAAGATCCTCTGGAGAAGGAAATGGTGACCCACTTCAGTGTTCTTTCCTGGAAAATACCGTGGACAGAGGAGCCTAGTGGGTTGCAGTCCATGGGGTCGCAAAGAGTCGGACATGACTGAGCATGCACACACACGGTAGTTCTATTCATAGTTTTTTTAAGGAATCTCCATACTGTTCTGCATAGTGGCTGTATCAACTTACTTTCCCACAAACAGTGCAAGAGGATTTCCTTTTCTCCATATCCTCTCCAGAATTTATTGTTTGTAGATTTTTTGATGATGACCATTCTGACTGGCGTGTGTAGTCTGTAGCATCGCAAAACAGTCAGACATGACTTAGTGACTAAACAACAACAGAATCTTAGAAGGGAGAGCATTTATGGCCAAAGAAGCATGTGAAGAGATTCTCAACTTCATTAGTGATTAGAGAAATACAATCCAATGAGATACCATTTCATACCTACCAAACTTGCAAAAAGAAACTTGAAAATTGGTCAGTTTTTGATGCTGGGAGGAAACGGAGCCATAGAAACCCTCATACACTTCTTGCCTGCATGCATGTTCACTCATGTCCAACTCTGTGACCCCATGGACTGTAGCCCACCAGGCTCCTCTCTCCATGGTATTTTCCAGGCAAGAATACTGAAATGGGTTGCCATTTCCTCCTCCAGGGAACCTTCCCAACCCAGGGATCAAACCTGTGTCTCCCGTGTCTCCTCCATTGGCAGGTGGATTCTTTACCCCTGGGCCACCTGGGAAGCCCCATACACTCCTTGCATGCATGCATGCTCAGTCACTTCAGTCGCGTCTGACTGTTTGTGACTCTATAGACTGTAGCCCATTAGGCTCCTCTGTCATAGAATTCTACAGGCAAGAATACTGGAGTGGATTGCCATGCCCTCCTAGAGGGGATCTTGCTGACCTGAGGATAACCTACATTTCTTCTATCTCCTACATTTGGGAGGTAGGTTCTTTACCAGTAGCGCCACCTAGGAAGTCCTTATGAGACTGTAAATTTGCTCAAGACTTTGGGTAACAATTTTGTATTGCCTTATAAGTTGAAAATACCATTTCTAATGACCTAGCAATTCTACTCCTAGATGTTTACCCTAAAGAACAATTTTTACATTCACCAGTAGGCATATGCAGGAGCTTCTTAGCTATACTATTTGTAATAGCAAAGAACTAGATATATCAATGGATAAAGCTGTGGCGCAGTCAAACAATAGAATACCACACAGCAGTGAATGGATGGACTACAGCTGCAGGCATTAATATGGACGAGAATCTCAAAAATGTTGACCAAGGAAATAAAGCTAGCAGAAAAGTGCTTAGAGTATGACTCCACTATATAAAGTCGAGGACAGGCAGAACTAAAAAAATATAATTCAGGAATATATAATTAGGAAGCAAAAAATGTTTCAAAAGTTTAAAAGTTGGTGTTTATTATTCTTTAAGTTGCACATCCTTATATTTTACGTCTGTATTGATGATATGTTTCATAGTATAAAGTAAAATAGAAATTATTCATTTAATTTAATAGTCTGTGAGAGTAAGGATTACCCACTTACCTCACCTCTGCTTGACATCATTATGAAACTGCCTTCCAAACGTGGTTTATATCAACCAGATCCCTACTCAAACAGCATCAAGGCTTCCTATTCACCATCGTCTGACATACAGCCACTCTGGGTGACAGAAGATTCAAGGCCCTCCCTATTTAGACCCCAGCTGACCATTCTTGTCTTGTTTTCCACCACAGCATCTGTTGTAGACACGCTGATCCACTCACTAATACTGAAACACACTATGCGTTCTCTCACTTCTTGGTCTTTGTTTCTGCCATTTTTACTACTTACTAATTTTAATTCTAAAAACTGTACTTTTTATCACCATCAAGCTACCTACCAGAAGTTACTGTTTTGCATTTTTAAAATAATCTGTCTAGTTTCAATATGTTGTAAAGAGCAAATTGTGGGGTCTAAAGCAACAGACTGGAGATCAGTGGAGAAATAACTCCAGAAGGAATGAAGCCAAAGCAAAACCAATACCCAGTTGTGGATGTGACTGCTGATAGAAGCAAGGTCCGATGCTGTAAAGAGCAATATTGCATAGGAACCTGGAATGTTAGGTCCATGAATCAAGGCAAATTGGAAGTGGTCAAACAGGAGATGGTAAGAGTGAACGTAGACATTCTAGGAATCAGTGAACTAAAATGGACTGGAATGGGTGAATTTAACTCAGATGACCATTATATCTACTACTGTGGGCAGGAATCCCTTAGAAGAAATGGAGTAGCCATCATGGTCAACAAGAGTTCAAAATGCAGTACTTGGATGCAATATTAAAAATGACAGAATGATTTCTGTTTGTTTCCAAGGCAAACCATTCAATATTACAGTAATCCAGGCCTATGCCCCAACCAGTAATGCTGAAGAAGCTGAAGTTGAACGGTTCTATGAAGACCTACAAGACCTTTTAGAACTAACACCCAAAAAAGATGTCCTTTTCATTATAGGGGACTGGAATGCAAAAGTAGGAAGTCAAGAAAAACCTGGAATAACAGGCAAATTTGGCCTTGGAGTGCAGAATGAAGCAGGGCAAAGGCTAATAGAGTTTTTCCAAGAGAACACACTGGTCATAGCAAACACCCTCTTCCAACAACACAAGAGAAGACTCTACACATGGACATCACCAGATGGTCAACACCGAAATCAGATTGATTATATTCTTTGCAGCCAAAGATGGAGAAGCTGTATACAGTAAGCAAAAACAAGACCAGGAGCTGACTGTGGCTCAGATCATGAACTCCTTATTGTCAAATTCAGACTTAAATTGAAGAAAGTAGGGAAAACCACTAGACCGTTCAGATACGACCTAAATCAAATCCCTTATGATTATACAGTGGAAGTGAGAAATAGATTTAAGGGACTAGATCTGATAGATAGAGTGCCTGATGAACTCTGGACGGAAGTTCGTGACATTGTACAGGAGACAGGAACCAAGACCATCCCCATGGAAAAGAAATGCAAAAAAGCAAAATGGCTGTTGGAGGAGGCCTTACAAATAGCTGTGAAAAGAAGAGAAGCGAAAAGCAAAGGAGAAAAGGAAACATATAAGCATTTGAATGAGTTCCAAAGAATAGCAAGGAGAGATAAGAAAGCCTTTCTCAGTGATCAATGCAAAGAAATAGAGGAAAACAACAGACTAGGAAAAAGAAGAGATCTCTTCAAGAAAATTAGAGTTTCCAAGAGAACATTTCATGCAAAGATGGGCCCAATAAAGGACAGAAATGGTATGGACCTAACAGAAGCAGAAGATATTAAGAAGAGGTGGCAAGAATACACAGAAGAACTGTACAAAAAAGATCTTCACGACCAAGATAATCACGATGGCGTGATCACTGACCTAGAGCCAGACATCTTGGAATGTGAAGTCAAATGGGCCTTAGAAAGCATCACTACGAACAAAGCTAGTGGAGGTGATGGAATTCCAGTGGAGCTATTTCAAATCCTGAAAGATGATGCTGTGAAAGTGCTGCACTCAATATGCCAGCAGATTTGGAAAACTCAGCAGTGGCCACAGGACTGGAAAAGGTCAGTCTTCATTCCAATCCCAAAGAAAGGCAATGCCAAAGAATGCTCAAACTACCGCACAATTGCACTCATCTCACACGCTAGTAAAGTCATGCTCAAAATTCTCCAAGCCAGGCTTCAGCAGTACGTGAACCGTGAACTGCCAGATGTTCAAGCAGGTTTTAGAAAAGGCAGAGGCACCAGAGATCAAATTGCCAACATCCGCTGGATCATGGAGAAAGCAAGAGAGTTCCAGAAAAACATCTATTTCTGCTTCATTGACTATGCCAAAGCCTTTGACTGTGTGGATCACAATAAACTGTGGAACATTCTGAAAGAGATGGGAATACCAGACCACAGACCTGCCTCTTGAGAAACCTGTATGCAGGTCAGGAAGCAACAGTTAGAACTGGCCATGGAACAACAGACTGGTTCCAAATAGGAAAAGGAGTATGTCAAGGTTGTATATTGTCACCCTGCTTATTTAACTTTTATGCAGAGTCCATCATGAGGAACGCTGGGCTGGAAGAAGCACAAACTGGAATCAAGGCTACCGGGAGAAAATCAATAACCTCAGATATGCAGATGACACCACCCTTATGTCAGAAAGTGAAGAGGAACTCCAAAGCCTCTTGATGAAAGTGAAAGAGGAGAGTGAAAAGGTTGGCTTGAAGTTCAACATTCAGAAAACAAAGATCACGGCATCTGGTCCCATCACTTCATGGGAAATAGATGGGGAAACAGTGAAAACAGTGTCAGACTTTGTTTTTTTGGGCTCCAAAATCACTGTGGATGCTGATTGCAGCCATGAAATTAAAAGACGCTTACTCCTTGGAAGGAAAGTTATGACCAACCTAGATAGTATATTAAAAAGCAGAGACATTACTTTGCCAGCCAAGGTCCGTCTAGTCAAGGCTATGGTTTTTCCTGTGGTCATGTATGGATGTGAGAGTTGGACTGTGAAGAACGCTGATCGCTGAAGAATGGATGCTTTTGAACTGTGGTGCTGGAGAAGACTCTTGAGAGTCCTTTGGACTGCAAGGAGATCCAACCAGTCCATTCTAAGGGAGATCAATCCCGGGTGTTCATTGGAAGGACTGATGCTAAAGCTGAAACTCCAATACTTTGGCCACCTCTTGTGATGAGTTGACTCACTGGAAAAGACTTTGATGCTGGGAAGGATTGGGGGCGGGAAGAGATGGGGACGACAGAGAATGAGATGGCTGGATGGCATCACTGACTCGATGGACATGAGTTTGAGTGACCTCCGGGAGTTGGTGATGGACAGGGAGGCCTGGCGTGCTGTGATTCATGGGGTTGCAAAGAGTCGGACATGACTGAGCGACTGAACTGAACTGAACTGAAGGCAACAGACTTCAGTTTTATAGATAAATGAAAAGTTCAGATACCAGTGTGCTAGCCCATGCTTGTTTGTGAACTTTTTATCTGTTTCGCTGTGCTGAGTCTTCTTTGCTGTGCATGGGCTTTCTCTAGTTGTGGCAAGCAGGGGCTACTCTTCATTGCAATGTACAGGCTTCTCATTGTGGTGGCGTCTCCTGTTGGGGAGCACCGGCTTTGGGGTGCAGAAGCTTCAGTTGTGCAGCTCACCAGCCCTAGAGCTCGGGCTTAGTAGTTGTAACACATGGGCTTAGTTGCTCCATGGCATGTGGAATCTTCCTGGACCAGGGATTGAACCCGTGTCCCCTGCGTTGACAGGCAGATTCTTATCCACTGTACCACCAGGGAAATCCGGCCTGTGCTTGTTTGTGATCATCCTTCTGACAGAAGAATTATTTTGTTTGAGCTGAGCACACTTGTTTTTGCAACATGATTATAAAATTAGTGATTCTGCCCACTCATCAACTCTTACAACTACAATAATATTATTAACGCTTTGTATTTCTCTGACTAGCTGTGGGTAACACAGCTGTTCAACTGATTATGAAGTAGCACGAGATTTCTCCCTCACCTTACAGTTTAGGAAACTGAAGACAAAGAGAACATTTTAATCAATAAAATCTGGTATGTGAGTTTAAATAATTGTGTTAGTATTAATAGTAGAAATTAAAATGGCAACAATAATATCCTGAATGTGAAAGTCCATGAGGTCCTGAGTTTTACCTGTTACCTGAATTACTCCATTTACAGAAAAATTTACTAAGTAAATAGGAATGAATTTATTCGACAAACATTTGTTGACCACCTGCCAAATGTAAGGTATCACGTTAGACACTGACTGATTTACAAAGATTAACGATATGACATGGTCAGTGAAGCTTCAAGATAGGAGGGGGACCATTATTTTAGATCAGGTACTATAATAGCTTTTGTATATGTTCCACAAGGTAAGACATTGTGTTCTCAGTTAACACACTAAGAAGAGCAGCTCGTACTTTTCCTTTACCAATGAAAGCCTTCAGAGTACATTCAGTAATTTTGTAAGCACACCAAGGAGGAGGGAGCCCTCTGAACTCTATCAGTGTATTGTTTTTCTTTTAAACAGCATCTGGTTCACTGGAGGCTTTAAATGTTGATTAAAATATTTGTTCCTCTTGATTAAGATCATAGCAAATGATTAATGAATTCCGTATCACAATTGAATGGAAATTTCTACCTTCCTGATTAACAGGAATATCCAGATGATAACAACTTTGGAACATAAATCAGAGAAATTACTACATAACCCTTCAGTTCAATTCAGTTCAGTTCAGTCGCTCAGTCGTGTCCGACTCTTTGCGACCCCATGAATCACAGCACGCCAGGCCTCCCTGTCCATCACCAACTCCCGGAGTTCACTCAAACTCATGTCCATCGAGTCGGTGATGCCATCCAGCCATCTCATTCTCTGTCGTCCCCGTCTCCTCCCACCCCCAATCCCTCCTAGCATCAGAGTCTTTTCAGTGAGTCAACTCGTTGCATGAGGTGGCCAAAGTATTGGAGTTTCAGCTTTAGCATCAGTCCTTCCAATGAACACCCAGGATTGATCTTCTTTAGAATGGACTGGTTGGATCTCCTTGCAGTCCAAGGGACTCTCAAGACTCTTCTCCAGCACCACAGTTCAAAAGCATCAATTCTTCGGCGATCAGCTTTCTTCACAGTCCAACTCTCACATAACCTTTAGAAGATGACAATCTTTTGTAAATGTGTCTGATCCTAGAAGGTTAACCCAGTTACAGCTCTGAACTGTTACGAAGTTCATAGTTCAATTAGTACAGCTGCATACATGACTTGGAACTCTTAACATTTGCTATGAATAGCACACATTCCTCAGCACAAATCTTCTCTTTGTCTCTTAGTTTGATTACGATTATGAAAATGCCAGGTTATACAGACTAGTACTATTGATGGCAGAATAATTAGTATTAAAGAAAATTTTGCATTATGGGTCTTTGAATGGGTTCAAATAGAAAGAAATCAAAGGACCATTTTATTGATAAGCAGTTCTACCTGGTATTAATTCGACAGCACTTTGAAGGAGATCATGTAAAAATAGGAATTTCATATGCCAACAAATATTACTAATATTAATATCAGTAATAGATAAAATATTATTAATATTATTTTAAGATAGATTGAGATAAATTAAAAATGCCAAATTCAGAACAGAGATATAATTAATAAGCCAATATAAAGGATAAAATAGAATGTAAAAATACTCAAGACAAAAGAATATAGGAAAAGAGGAAACAAAAGGACAAAAAACAGATGAGACAGATAGAAAATATCAAAACAATAGACTTAAACCCAATGATATTAATTATTCTATTACAAGTAATGACTAAACACGCCAATTGACACATTATTGACCAGGGGGTTTTTGCAGAAACTAAAGCCTGTGACCAGTGAGTTGTTACATAAGTGAATACTAAAACATCTTTGGTCAATAATGTTCAGGTAACAAAAGGTGTATTAATACATCTCTAGTCAATAATGTGTTAAAAGGCGAAGATTGTACTCAGTCGTGTCTGACTCCTTGCAACTCCATGGATGGTAGCCCGCCAGGCTCCTCTGTCCATGGAATTTTCCAGGCAAGAATACTGGAGTGGGTTGCCATTTCCTACTCCCAGGGATCTTCCCAGCCCAGGGATGGAACCCACATCTCTTGCATCTCCTGCATTGGCAGGTGAATTCTTTACCACTGTGCCACCTGAGAAGTCCAAAAGCCAAAGACTGCTAAACCGAAACATTGTATGCATCTATGAGAAGCATTTAAAATAAAAGACATAATATCACTGATGTACACAGATGCAAAAACCTCAGAAAAACACTAGCAAACAGAGTCTTAACAGGACATTGAAAGGATTATACACACTATTCAAGGCTGTATATTGTCACCCTGCTTATTTAACTTATATGCAGAGTACATCATGCAAAATGGCAAGCTGGATGAAGCACAAGCTGGAAATATCAATAACCTCAGATACATAGATGACACCACCCTTATGGCAGAAAGCGAAGAGGAACTAAAGAGCCTCTTGATCAAAGTGAAAGAGGAGAGTGAAAAAGTTGGCTTGAAGCTCAACATTCAGAAAACTAAGATCATGGCATCTGGTCCCATCACTTCATGGCAATTAGATGGGGAAACAACAGAAACAGTGAGAGACTTTATTTTTCTGGGCTCCAAAATCACTGCAGATGCTGATTGCAGCCATGAAATCAAAAGACGCTTGCTCCTTGGAAGAAAAGCTATGACAAATCTAGACAGCATATTAAAAAGCAGAGACATTACTTTACTGACAGAGGTCTGTCTAGTCAAAGCTATGGTTTTTCCAGTAGTCATTATGGATGTGAGAGTTGGACTATAAAGAAAGTTGAGCACCAAAGAATTGATGCTTTTGAACTGTGGAGTTGGAGAAGCCTCTTGAGAGTCCCTTGGACTGCAAGGAGATCCAACCAGTCAATCCTAAAGGAAATCAGTCCTGAATATTCACTGGAAGGACTGATGCTGAAGCTGTAACTCTAATACTGCTGCTGCTGCTAAGTCATGTCAGTCGTGTCCGACTCTGTGCAACCCCATAGACGGCAGCCCAACAGGCTTCTCTGTCCTTGGGATTCTCCACGCAAGAACACTGGAGTGGGTTGCCATTTCATTCTCCAATGCATGAAAGTGAAAAGTGAAAGGGAAGTCGCTCAGTCATGTCCAACTCTTAGCGACCCCATGGACTATAGCCAACCAGGCTCCTCCATCCATGGGATTCTCCAGGCAAGAGTACTGGAGTGGGTTGCCATTGCCTTCTCCAAACTCTAATACTAACCTTATACAAATAGTAAAATATTAAATTATTTTTTTCTAAATTCAGCAACAAGGCAAAGATGTCCTTTATCATTATTTTAATTCAAGATTGTGTTGGAGATCTTCACCAATGCAAGAAAAAGAAAAGGATTACAGGTAGAAGAAGAAAAGTAAAACTGTTAATCTTCGCAGTTAATGAAAAAGTTGGAAATCTGAGCATGTATAATACAACCCCTAGATCTGATACTTCCAAGATCAAAGAATACATAGTCAAAATTTACCAATCAATACTATTGGAAATACAATTGGAAAATGAAATGAAAACAATTCTATTTACAATAGCATAAAATACTTCAATTAACTTAGCAAAAGCTGTGCATGACCTCTAACCTGAACTGCAAAATAAATTATGATATATGTAAACAATGAAATACTATTCAGTAACAAAAAGGACACCACTGAGCGACTTTACTTTCACTTTTCACTTTCACACATTGGAGAAGGAAATGGCAACCCACTCCAGTGTTCTTGCCTGGAGAACCCCAGGGAAGGGGGAGCCTGGTGCGCTTCTGTCTATGGGGTCACACAGAGTCGGACACGACTGAAGTGACTTAGCAGCAGCAGCAGCAGCAACAAAAAGGAACAAACTGCTGATCCATGAATCAATTACACTGAATGAAAGAAGCTAGAACAAAAATAGTACATAATATATGATTCATTTACTTGTGCTTCTAGAACAGGCAAAACTAATATGTAATGAAAAAGAAAATCAGGGCAGAGGTTACTCCTGGATGGTGCTGGGATGGGAACTGATTGGAATTGACTGGGGAGGAACATGTGAGAAACTTTTGGGATAATGGAGATGTTTTTAGGGGTGAATTAAACGAATTTATGTAGTTATCAAATTTGTCTATTAATGTATCCGTTCCGTTCCGTTCAGCCGCTCAGTCGTATCCGACTCTTTGCGACCCCGTGGACTGTAGCCTACCAGGCTTCTCCGTCCATGGGATTCTCCAGGCAAGAATACTGGAGTGGGTTACCATTTCCTTCTCCAGGGGATCTTCCCGACCCAGGGATCGAACCCAGGTCTCCCACATTGGAGGCAGACGCTTTAATCTCTGAGCCACCAGGGAAGCCCCTCTATTAATGTATGGTGGACATGAGTTTGAGTGAACTCCGGGAGTTGGTGATGGACAGGGAGGCCTGGCGTGCTGTGATTCATGGGGTCCCGGAGAGTCGGATACGACTGAGCGACTGAACTGAACTGACTGATATACAATTTTTAGCTTTGTCTGCCGAGAGGGCCTACAAACAATGACACATCAGTAGCAGTGAGCATACCTAGCACCCAGATTTTATTCTTCTATTGAAGATTCTATCACTATCTAAATTTAGGACAATTTGAGCCTTTTAATAAATGATAAGAGTATAATCCATTGAATAAAATAAGATTTTATGAATCCAATCTGTCCATTGGATTATCCAGGCAAGAATACTGGAGTGGGTTGCCATGACCTTCTCCAGGGGATCTTCCCAACCCAGTGATCGAACCCAGGTTTCCTGCATTGCAGGCAGATTCTTTACCATCTGAGCCATCAGGAAAGCCCTATGATAGAATGATCACTAAAAAATATATAAGAAACAGTAAAGTTGGATACCATTAGTGGATGTTATAACTAGTGGGTAAAAATATTACACACAGAATATTTACATAGTATTGAAGTATTTCCACACAAATTACTTAATATTTACATAGGGGAAAATATTAACTTTACAGTGGAGACATCTCATGGCCACTACCTAAGCTAATTAGCAAAGTTTGGCCAATTTTACTGGGGAAGCCCTGGTAGCTCAGATGGTAAAGAACCTGCCTGCAATGCAAGAGACCCGGGTTTAATCCCTAGGTCGGGAAGATCCCCTGGAGAAGGAAATGGACAATTTGACATCATGTATCTCCTGATATGATGCTCTAAGAAAGCTGTAGCACCTCTGTGTTATTATTAACAGAAATGGATAACCTGAATCTAATTATGGTGAAACATTAGACAAATTCAACTTGAATGACTTCCTACAAAATACCTGGTATATACTCTCATCACTGAGGAACGGTTCCATATTAAAAGAGACCAACAAGTCATAACATCTAAAACAATATGGAATTTTGGGTTGGATCCTAGACAAGGAAAAATAAATATGAAGAATATTATGAAGAATATTATCTGGACAAGTGATGAAATTTGAATATGAACTTCAGAGTAAATAATAGTATAGTACCAATGTTAAATTTTCTGATTTGGGTCATGGTACTGATTACATAAGAGAATGTTCTTGTTCTTAGAAAATACAAAAGAGTTTTTGGGTAAAGGCACAATTGCCCTCTCTCCCTGGTAACAACTTAATTTTAAATGGTTCAGAAAGAATCAGATCAGATCAGTCGCTCAGTCGTGTCCAACTCTCCACGACCCCATGAATCACAGCACTCCAGGCCTCCCTGTCCATCACCAACTCCTGGAGTACACTCAAACTCATGTCCACAGAGTCGGTGATGCCATCCAGCCATCTCATTCTCAGTCGTCCCCTTCTCCTCCCGCCCCCAACCTTTCCCAGCATCAGAGTCTTTTCCAGTGAGTCAACTCGTCGCATGAGGTGGCCAAAGTATTGGAGTTTCAATATATATATATATATATGCAAGCAGGCATATACAAACAAATAAATATATATCAGAGTGAGAGAGAGAATGATAAATGGTGCAAAATATAAATACTTTGTGAGTCTGGTGAGTATATGGGGTTTCTTACACTATTTTTGCAACCTTTTAGTAAATGTGTAATTATATCAAGGTCTTCTCTGGTGTCTCAGATGGTAAAAAATTCACCTGCAATGCAGGAGACCTGGGTTTGATCACTGGGTCAAGAAGATCCCCTGGAGAAGGGCATGGCTACCCACTCCAGTATTCTGAGCTGTAAAATTCTATGGACAGAAATTAAAAGTTTGAAAAGTTATTCATACTACCAGCATATATATGTTTAAGTGAACCTATGTGTGTGTGTGTGTGTGTGTATGTGGTAAACATAGTGGCATGCTACGATATTGGTAAGTATATGAACTCAGTGTTGAGTTTGAAATGGTGGTTCTTATTCTTAAAGGGAACAAGCCTCTTTACTGATAAGTCCCACCATTCTGTCTGCTTCAAATGCTTTTTTGTTTAATTGTTTTGGAAATACTGAGAAACCAGGAAAAGATAGCCTACTTTATTTTCATCCATAATCAAAACTAGCAAACCTCTTTTCCAGAATCTACTCAGAATTTACCCTGCCAGGCAAAGTGAATATTTACAACCATGACTTCAGATCTGTTCATGAGACAATTATGTGTCTGTTGACTTGCTTCAAGGGATGGGTTACTGAAAGGCATTAGTGTAATCCCAAATAGGACAACGTGTGTCTAGTGTGAAAAATGTGTCCACAAAAATCCACAAAATTCAATAGCCAGAGATGTTTTATAAAACCCAGACAAATACGAAGCTTTAATGAAGCTTTTTGGTTTTCATCACTGTCAGCATTATATATGTACTTTATTTAAAGAGTCAAATAATTCAGCAAGTTTTGTTAAGGAAAAATATCAATACCCTGTGCTTCCTCTACCTATTACCCACTCTTCAGAGGTAACCACTTTCATCGTTTGTAGCTGATTATTTTTATGTTTGCTGTCATGTCTCTAAATAACATAGTTAATTTTTATTTCTTTGATTTTTCAGTTTTGTAAACGAATATTTATTTGTAGACTTACTGTGGAAGATAGGACCCAAATTCTCATTGCTCTCCCTTCACCAACCACACGGTTATGTACCCTTCCCATCTTTCCATCCTCCCCTCTCCCATAACCTCCAAAAACTGTTCTATCAAATTTTGATTCAATCCATATTAAGGGTGTGCATAATTATAATCATGGGGGCGGGAGGAGAAGGGGACGACCGAAAATGAGATGGCTGGATGGCATCACCGACTCTGTGGACATGAGTTTGAGTGAACTCCAGGAGTTGGTGATAGACAGGGAGGCCTGGCGTGCTGTGATTCATGGGGTCGCGGAGAGTCGGACATGACTGAGCGACTGAACTGAACTGAACTGAACTGAAATAGAATTTACAACTGATGCAAGTCATGTACTATGATTATTGTCTTATCCTGAACATGCCTTTCTTTTCCCTGGAGTTAATAACTGTCACATTTTGTAATTAGCCTACTTTCCCATGTACGTATCATGAATTCAGCCCCGAACCCTTTGACAGGTGTGTGAATTTCCTTTCAAGAGGTTCTGACACATCAAATATTCTAGTGGTTTCCTCTTCCAAGGAGTAGTGCCTGTAATCTACTCTTGTCTGAACTGGTATGTCCCCTTAACTGTCATCTTGTATGTGTGTGTGGTCAGTCATATGTGACTCTTGAGATTCCATGGACCGTGGCCTGCCGTGCTCCTCTGTCCTTGAGATTTTCCAGGCAAGTGGGTAGCCTTTATCTTCTCTAGGGGATCTTCTCAACCCAGGGATCTAACCCAGGTCCCCTGCATGGCAGGTGGATTCTTTACCAGTTGAGCCACCAAAGAAGCCAAAGAATACTGGAGTGGGTAGCCTATCCCTTCTCCAGCAGATCTTCCTGACCCAGGAGTTGAACCAGAATCTACTCCACTGCAGACAGATTCTTTACTGGCTGAGCTACCAGGGAAGCCCTTTGCAAGCAAGAATACTTGTCATTTCCTACTCAAGAGGATCTTCCTGACCCAGGGACTGAACCCACTTCTCCTGTGTCTCCTGCATTGGCGGGTGGATTCTTTACCACTGTGCCACCTGAGACGTCCCCTCATTGTCATCATTCACCTCTCAATTACTGTAGATGTCCTGTTCATTTTCATCTTGAGTTGTACTTTTGTTTTAGGGGAGTACATTCTCCAGTTATTTCATAAGAAAGATGCAAAGGAATTTTGTTCTATTTTTTTGTTTTCTGAGTATTTGCATTTCTGAAAATATCCTTATTCCCCCAGTGTACCTGATTTAGGAGTAAGTCCTTCACCAAAGACAATATTGTTGGGAATGGAATAAACGAACATAAAAGTTAAGATCCTGCTGTTGTTGCTCAGTCGCTCAGTCATGTCCAACTCTTTGGACTGCAAAGAGTGCTCATGGACTGCAGCACGCCAGGCTTCCCTGTGCTTCACCATCTCCCGGAGCTTGCTCAGACTCATGTCCATTAGGTCAGTGATGCCATCCAACCAACCATCTTGTCCTCTGTCATCTCTTTCTCCTCCTGCCTTCAAACTTTCCCAACATCAGGGTTTTCTCTAATGAGTTTGCTCTTCACATCAGGTGGCCAAAATATTGGAGCTTCAGCTTCAGCATCAGTCCTTCCAATGAATATTCAGGACTGATTTCCTTCAGCATTGACTGGCTTGATTGCCAAGGGACTCTCAGGAGTCTTCTCCAACACCACGGTTCAAAAGCATCAATTCTTTGGCGTTTAGCTTTCTTTATAGTCCAGTTTTCACTAAGATACCTTTAACTAGCAGGTTTACAGTCTTATCCCACATCCACCCTCCCTCTGTGAAATGAGAACTGTAGAGAAAGAGTGAGTCAGTCAGTCCTCACTCAGAAAATAGCAAATGCTGTATTTTTTTGTATATCTGATTTTATAATGTGATCAAACTTGACCACTCCATGTATGTTTCTGATTTCTTTTTTGTCCCCCCATAATGAGTGTCTTTTATAATCAGAAAAGGCAATATAAGTGTTTCCATTGTGAGACAAAATGTTTTGGAAAACCAAAGGAAATGTTGTACAGAAGTATTTCTAAGGTGTATAAGTTCCTAATCAGCAGGTGATGAGTGTGAAAGAATGGTATTAAATAAGGGAGAAGCTGATACGTGAAACGTGTGTAAAGGGATCATACAGTTCTATTAAATGTGATTTGACATTTTGCAGAGGTCTCTAGCCCTGTACAGAAAGAACTACCACAGTTTTTCAAAGAACAGCATAAGGATATAATAACCTTATTTTGCCACTTTCTTCTTAATGAAAACTTTATTCTCACTGGCCCTCTTCAAAATCTGCTGTCCAGCAAATTATGATAAAGGGCAGGAGCTATTTAATAGCTATTCCCCATTCAGATCAGAGAAGGCAATGGCAACCCACTCCAGTACTCTTGCCTGGAAAATCCCATGGATGGAGGAGCCTGGTAGGCTAAGAGTCGGACACGACTGAAGCGACTTAGCAGCAGCAGCAGCAGCAGCCCCATTCAGATGTCTGAGGGTGTGAGATCTAACTTCAGTGAGCTTTGTTTCTCTTAACACTCCATGTGTTTCTAAATCTCATAATTGCTAATAAAAGCCTGCTGATGATAATTCCACGTCAGTCAAATTATTCTTTTTTTAGTTATCTGCTCCCCAGCCAAGGATGATTCCCCTCAGAAGTGAGAGTACAGAGTCCTAATCACTGGACCACCTGGGAATTCCCTCATTACCTTTGATTTCTACAGTTTAACTTCAGTGTGCCTTCCTGTTGATTCTTATTTTTCCTCGTGGAGATTCTTTGGTGTTTTTCAATCTTAGGATTCACGTTTAGGAGAATTCTCCTCTGTCACCTTTTTGGATATTGCTTTTCTCTCATTCTCTCTGCTTCCGCCCCCTCAAGTTCTTACTGGGTTTATATTGGAGCTTCTCAGTCTATTTTCCATATTTCTTAGATACTCTTTGATATATATATATATTTTTTTTTTCCTCTGCGCCACCTTCTGGATGATTTTTTTCACATCTCATGTTTCCTCTTTTTTCGTTTTTCATAATGTCTGATGAAATACTATTTATATTTTATGGCAGGATAAGAAAAAATTAAACATAAACTCTCTGTGTTTGTTTGGCCCTTCTCACTCCCCACTGTGCAGTGTGCATTTGCGTTACACATTAACCAGGGTTCCTCAAAGATGGGGTGCTAGCAGCGTAACATCTTAGACTAAGAATAATGTCCTTTCTCAGCCATGGTCACTTGCTGCTTGCTTTATGTGCTACCCTAGCTATGTATGCTTGGTGAAGTTTATCTGGAATATCAGCATATCATTTGATGTACAGTCTTTTGTCTCAAAAATGTTTATGACATGCCTTCAACTTCTAACAAATGGAACAGTTTTCAAAGTTTTCTGTGAATCTGCTTCCTGGGTTATAATCCTCTATTTAGTTCGAATAAAATTTCCTTTATTTCTTCTTGATAGTTGAAGTTTCATTGACATGTCTTCCCTGTCCCACCCGCTTAGAGTTCCACTTCTTTTCTGAGAAAAGCATAACTAGACTTTAATATAGCTTGGTCACCTCAGTGTCTGGCTATTTGTTATATGTATTATTTGTTGGACCTACTGATCTTCTCTGATATTATTGTTTTCCGTCTAATTTTTGATTCTGAGTTCATCCTTATTTACTGTGTGATTTCTATGTACTCTGGCTTATTAAGATGTCCTTATTGAATTATTTCTGATTTGGATTGTGTCACCTTGCGTGCTCAGTCGCTTCCGTCGTGTCCGACTCTTTGTGATGCAGTGGACCATAACCCACCAGGCTCCTCTGTCTATGGGATTCTCCAGGCCAGAATACTGGAGTTGGTTGCCATTTCCTCCTCCAGGGAATCTTCCTGATCCAGGGATCGAACCTGAATATCTTGTGTCTCTTGCATTTGCAGGCGGATTCTTCACCACTAGTGCCACCTGGGAAGCCCAGTGAGAATGTGTACCTACAGCCACTGCCAGCAGAGACTTTGGGTTCAGATAGTCTCTCGTGACTCTTCCATCCATAGTCCAGCCTATTAGCCTCTTTCTACAACAAAGATCATGGCATCTGGTCCCATCACTTCATGGGAAATAGATGGAAAAACAGTGGAAACAGTGTCAGACTTTATTTTTTTGGGCTCCAAAATCACTGCAGATGCTGATTGCAGCCAGGAAATTAAAAGACGCTTACTCCTTGGAAGGAAAGTTATGACCAACCTTGATAATATATTAAAAAGCAGAGACATTACTTTGCCAACCAAGGTCCATCTAGTCAAGGCTATGGTTTTTCCCGTGGTCATGTATGGATGTGAGAGTTGGACTGTGAAGAAAGCTGATCGCCGAAGAATTGATGCTTTTGAACTGTGGTGTTGGAGAAGACTCTTGAGAGTCCCTTGTACCGCAAGGAGATCCAACCAGTCCATTCTAAGGGAGATCAATCCTGGGTGTTCTTTGGAAGGACTGATGCTAAAGCTGAAACTCCAATACTTTGGCCACTTCATGCGACGAGTTGACTCACTGGAAAAGACTCTGATGCTGGGAAGGGTTGCGGGCTGGAGGAGAAGGGGACGACCAAGAATGAGATGGCTGGATGGCATCACCGACTCTGTGGACATGAGTTTGAGTGAACTCCGGGAATTGGTGATGGACAGGGAGGCCTGGCGTGCTGTGATTCATGGGGTCGCGGAGAGTCGGACACGACTGAGCGACCGAACTAAACTGAACTGAACTCATGTCTCTACACACACACCAGCAGGTGGAGTTTTTCTCCTTGTTTCACAGGCAGAACAGCTTTTCCTCGTGCCAGCTTTCTGCAGAGAGCTCATTTTCATTCTGACCTGTTCAGGTGTTTGTGTATGTGGTGGTGGTCTCAGGTCCTCTATTCCCATAGGCTTTTCTACCCTAACCCCTTATGCAAATATCCAGTTCTGATCCTTGAGGGCCATTTGATTTTAACTCATGATCATCACTATTCTAGCTTGGAGTTTCTCTCCATTTATTAGCACCTGGAAATTCTAGGTGGAACTTGTAAAGAGGAAGGCCAGGAAAATGATCTTTAGCTGGTAAATAAGTGGGTTTGAAAATTTAAAAATAAAACCAATCTCATTTCATTGCACTTCTGATATTACTTATTATATAAGATTTAACTTCACCTAGCTAATAATCTACTAATTTGTAAGTTTTATTTAAGTTTGCATAGCCATTTTTTTTTTTTTTTTTGGCTGTGTGACACGGGTAACCTTAGTTCCCCAATCAGGGACTGAACCCATGACCCCTTCAGTAGAAGCGTGAAGCCCTAACCACTGGACTGCCAAAGAATTCCCTAGATTATTTTTTTAAGTTGAACTTATTTGCTGTTTGGTTTCACAGAACCACATAATTTCCAGGTGGAAGGGTAGGTACCCTAGTGAAGCATAACGTGGTATCACCTTGAACTTATTTTGTTTCGGAAGCGTTCATACTCACCCTCATTTTTACTCTTTTTTTTCATCCATAATAGGAAGAAACTATTCAGCCAGTAAATGAGAGTAGGGCATGAAGAAGGGATGAAACAGAGATACCATGGTGTGATTCTATGCAAACTCAGTAGGTGACCTCTGAAGAAGGAAGCATTAACTAGCATGACTTTGCACACAGCAAAAAGAAAAAAAAAAGGATGACTCCAGCAGTTGGGGTTATCACCTCAGAGTGTTACAAGCTAAGGAATGAATGTGTAGGGGCTTGATCACACCTGAGGACTCACAGAAACCATATTCAGAGATCAAGAAAAACTCAGAAGGAGGGTTATAGCGAACTTTGGTCCAATTGTGTCTTCCTGAAACTGATCCTTTGCATTGCTGTTAAAGTGATCTGAATGGATGCAAATGTGACCATACCTCTTTATATTTTAAAATAATGTGTGCTCTACCAAACCTTCCCCTGTTGATTTAACAAGGTCCTTTATGATCTGGCCTTTCTGTTTCTTTCATGTCTCTATTGCGTTATATGCCAATAAATAGGATGTTTTTTGATTCATGCCTTTGCTCATGTGTATCCCTTTCCTGAAAGACAGTGTTTCTTTTCCCTTTTTTACTTTCTATCTCTTTAAAATATTTGGGACCCTTGAAAGCATCTATCTTAATCTATCTCTTCATTGAAGGGGAGGGGGGAAATGGCAGTATATTAGATCAGGTTTGCACATTTTACTAGAATTGGTCAGTTGAAGCCTGAAGCAGATTGTGATAAAGATACATACCATATTCCCTAGAGTAACCAGTAAGAAAAAGCTCAAACAATAGCTTAAAAATGAACAAATGAATTAAAATGGCACACTGAAGAGTATTGGTTTAATGCGAAAGAAGGCAGTAAAGTTGGAACAGAGGAACAAAAATGACACAAGACATAAAGATACAAATAGGAAAATAGCAGGCATAAATTTAACCCAGCAAGTAAGTACATTAAATGTAAATGGATTAAGCACTTCGATTAGAAAGTAAAGATATAAAATAAATCAGATCCAACTATATACTGTCTATAAGACAAACATTTTGGATTCATAGATTTAATAGATTGAAAGTAAAATGACGCAAAAAGTGGCCGTAAGAAAATTGGAGTGGCTATAATATCAGAAAAATTATTTTGTCTGATAGACTTTAAGAACAAAATAAGTTACTGTAAGAGGAAAGTAGATATGCTATAATGATAAAATAATTAGTCCATCAGGAAGATAATTATAAACATATATGCATTTAAGTCCATCAGGAAGATAATTATAAACATATATGCATTTAACCGGAGAAGGCACTGTTGACCTACTCCTGTACTCTTGCCTGGAAAATCCCATGGACAGAGGAGTCTAGTGGGCTGCAGTCCATGGGGTCGTAAAGAGTCGGACACGACTGAGCAACTTCACTTTCCCTTTTCCCTTTCATGCATTGGAGAAGGAAATGGCAACCCACTCCAGTGTTCTTGTCTGGAGAATCCAGGGATGGGGGAACCTGGTGGGCTGCTGTCTATGGGATTTCACAGAGTCGGACATGACTGAAGCGACTTAGCAGCAGCAACAGCAGGATGCATTTAACAAGAGAGCCCCAAATATATGAAGGAAAAACAGAGAATTGAAGAAAGAAGACTAATTCAACAATAATAACTGGAGATTTTAATATCCTGTTATCAAAAACTAAAATAATAACCAGACAGAAAATCAAATCAGCAAGGTTAGAATCTTAAACAATATCAACCAACTTGACCTAGGGAGATCTATAGATTTCCATCAAGCTGCAGTAAAATAATCCTTATGAATTTATTGAAACTTATTTTATACAACTCATTAAAAAGAGGCCAGACAAACCAATTAAAAATGGGTAGGAGAATTGGCATACTTGGCAGTTACCTAGAAATTTAAACAAATTTGCCATATAATCCAACAATTCCACTCCTAGATATTACCCAGAAAACTGAAAACATTGGTTCATTCAAAGACCAGCATGTGAATGTTCATAGCAGCATTATTCAGAATAGCCAAGGCATGGAAACCACCTGAAAATTCATTAGTTGGTGAATGGGTCCACATGATGTGTTTATCCACATGATGGAATACTATTCAGCAGTGAATAGTCTACTGATACATGCTACAGCATGGCTGAACCTCAGAAACATCACGCAATGTGAAAGAAACACAAAGACTGCATGTTGTATGATTCCGTTTACGTGAAATGTTTAAGGAAGGCAAATTTACAGAGACAGAGCAGATCCATGATTGCCTGGGACTGAGGATGGGGCTGGTATACATCAAAGGGGACACAGGAAATTTTTAAGGTGATGGTAATATTTTTGGGGGGCTCCAAAATCACTGCAGATGCTGATTGCAGCCAGGAAATTAAAAGATGCTAAGGCAATGGCAAGCCACTCCAGTACTCTTGCCTAAAAAGTCCCATGGATGGAGGAGCCTGGTAGGCTACAGTCCGTGGGGTCACTATGGGTCGGACACGACTGAGCGACTTCACTTTCACACATTGGAGAAGGAAATGGCAACCCACTCCAGTGTTCTTGCCTGGAGAATCCCAGGGACGGGGGAGCCTGGTGGGCTTCCGTCTATGGGGTCACACAGAGTTGGACACGACTGAAGTGACTTAGCAGCAACTCCTTGGAAGGAAAGTTATGACCAACCTAGATAGCATATTAAAAAGCAGAGACACTACTTTGCCAACAAAGGTCTGTCTGGTCAAGGCTATGGTTTTTCCTGTGGTCATGTATGGATGTGAGAGTTGGACTGTGAAGAAGGCTGATCGCTAAAGAATGGATGCTTTTGAACTGTGGTGTTGGAGAAGACTCTTGAGAGTCCCTTGGACTGTAAGGAGATCCAACCAGTCCATTCTAAAGGAGATCAACCCTGGGTGTTCATTGGAAGACTGATGCTAAAGCTGAAACTGCAATACTTTGGCCACCTCATGCGAAGAGTTGACTCACTGGAAAAGACTCTGATGCTGGGAGGGATTGGGGGTGGGAGGAGACGGGGACGACAGAGAATGAGATGGCTGGATGGCATCACCGACTCTATGGACATGGGTTTGAGTGAACTCTGGGAGTTGGTGATGGACAGGGAGGCCTGGCATGCTGTGATTCATGGGGTTGCAAAGAGTCAGACACGACTGAGCGACTGAACTGAACTGAACTGAATATTCTAAAATTGAATTGTGAGTGCTGAAATATTTAGTACACTGACTAAAAATCATTAAATTGTACTGTTAAAAATGGGTGAATTTTGGACTTCCCTTGCAGTCCAGTGGTTAAGACTTTGTCTTCCAATGCAGGGAGTACGGGTTCGATCCCTGGTAAGGGAGCTAAGATCCCATGAAAAAATAAAACATATAAAACAGAAGCAATATTATAACAAATTCAATAAAGACTTTAAAAGTTGTCCACATCAAAAGAAATCTTTTAAAAAAATAAAAAAAAATTTTTTAATGAATGCTGCTGCTGCTGCTGAGTCACTTCAGTCATGTCCGACTCTGTGCAACCCCATAGACGGAAGCCCACCAGGCTCCCCCGTCCCTGGGATTCTCCAGGCAAGAACACTGGAGTGGTTTGCCATTTCCTTCTCCAATGTGTGAAAGTGGAAAGTGAAAGTGAAGTCACTCAGTCGTGTCCGACCCTTAGCGACCCTACAGACTGCAGCCCACCAGGCTGCTCCATCCATGGGATTTTCTAGGCAAGAGTACTGGAGTGGCTTGCCATTGCCTTCTCCAGTAACTTGTTACTTTTTAGTATATTAGAAATAATATTGACAATAACAATGATACTGATCTCTTGCTAAGTGCCAGGCACTGTTTTAAGCACTTTACTTAGTCCTCACAACAATCTATAAAATAAATTTTATTATTTCACTTATACAGGCTTCCCCGGTGGCTCAGATGGTAAAGAATCAGCCTGCAGTGCAGAAGACCCAGGGTCAATCCCTGGGGCCAGAAGATCTGCTGGAGAAGGGAAGGGCTACCGACTCCAGTATTCTTGCCTGGAGAATCCCATGGATAGAGGAGCTTGGCGGGCTCTAGCCCATGCGGTCACAAAGAGTGAGACCTGACTAAGCACATAGCACCTTCCATTTATAAATGAGGAAACTGAGGCCCACATAAGTAACTTGCCAAGGTCATGCAGGAAATAAATAGGTGAGCCAGGACTGAAATCCAAGCAACTTGTTCCAGTCGTTGTACTCTCATATATCTACTAAGGCAAACCAAATTTTGATGATTTTTTAAAATATTTATTTATTTTTATTTCTGGCTGTGCTCCATCTTTGTTGCTGCATGGGCTTTTCTCTAGTTGCAGTGAGCAGGGGTTACTTTCTAGTTGTGCTGTGCGGGCTTCTCATTGCGTGGCTTCTCTAGTTGCAGAGCACAGACTCTGGGTGATTGGGCCTCAGTAATTGTGGCTCCCTGAGCTCTAGAGCACAGGCTCAATAGTTGTGGTACAGTGGCTTAGGTGGTCGGAGGCATGTGGGATCTTCCTGGACCAGGGATTGAAGTCGTGTCTCCTGCATTGGCAGGTGGATTCTCTGCCACTGAGCCACCAGGCAAGCCCCTTGATGATGTTTTTTAAGTTCTAGTGAAGCAGCATCATTGTGAATCCCCCCGAAGTTGAAATGTATATAATATACCAAATTTTACAGTACGAAGCAGGGGAGGAAATGTTATTTTTCAATTTAGGATAACAGTAAAATTGTTCCATCAGATTTCTAGAGAAGAGATGAAGAATAGTTTCCATTTTCTTTTTCTTCTATCTGTATGGCAGGAGGCAATACACATTGAACAGATTATGGGATTTAGAACTGAAATAACTGAGATTTGATCTCTGATTCTGCTGCTTAGGTTATACAGCCTGGAGCCTCATTTTTCTTATATATAAAGGTATATTTAAATGCCTACACTTCAGGATTGTATGTATTAAGTACAGTCTGATTTAATGTGCATGAAATATTAGCATGATGTCTTGCTTGTAGTAGACACTAAAGAAGCGGGAGCTTTCTTCAGTCATTAGTATCTGGGGTCTTTTCATACATTAGGACCAGTCTTGACTTTTAGAGAAGGTCCAGGCAATTCTCTAGGACTTCTTAACAAGATTAAACCTGAAGTAGAATGAAGAGCAATTTAGAACTTACTGATGGCTTGCTTGCTTTCTTGATTTATATTTCCCCTGCTGCTGCTGCTGCTAAGTCGCTTCTATCATGTCTGACTCTGTGCGACCCCATACATGGCAGCCCACCAGGCTCCGCCATCCCTGGGATTCTCCAGGCAAGAACACTGGAGTAGGTTGCCATTTCCTTCTCCAATGTGTGAAAGGGAAAAATGAAAGTGAAGTCGCTCAGTCATGTCCGACTAGTAGTGACCCCATGGACTGTAGATTAGTCTATTAAAATATAGAATTAAGAAATATTTCTTCCTTGTGCGGCAATCTTAACTAGAACTCTTACTTCAATCTTTTTTTTCCCCATTCTGGACTCTAACTAGATTCTAGCCCTGGCCTCTGAGTGGTATTATTTCACTGTGATCTCCATGTACCTTGGAGAAGTATGATCAGCATCTCCTCCAACATGTGGCTACTATCAGAACGCCCCATCAGAGTTCTAATGGGAAGAAGAAAAATGGCTAGAAAGAGTAATTGTTCCCTCCCCAGGTGAGTTCTGTGGGTACTGGAGATTACCTGATATCCTGTTGAACAACTCTCTGGGGGACCCAAGGCTTTGGTCACACAAATTGCTGAGAATCTTTTTAGTATATATATGAGAAAATTTTTTTTATCAGTGGCCACTGACCTGAGTGAATCTAAGGGGAAGAAAACATTTATTAAGGTATAAATATTTTATAGCATACTTTTTCTTAAAGACAGAAAGAGAAAACGTTAAACTCACCGCCTCAGTGGACATGGATCAGAGCAAACTCCGGGAGACAGTGAAGAACAAAGGAGCCTGACGTCTGCAGTCCAGTCTGTGGGGTCACAGAGTCAGACAGGACTTTGCAACTAACAAAAGCTCTAGTTCAATGAAAGATTTTGTCCACTAGGTGTCGCTGTTGCGCTTGAAAGATAAAACGGTCTATAACACTAAATTTTTTTTTTTTTTTTGGTCTTAAAAGGCCTATTTCCTTTTTTTTTCAAGCACTAGAAGATACCACTGGACAACCCAGACTAATTTGATCTAAGGATAATTTCTTTAAAAAGGAAATCAGGAAGGAGTTTCTTGTACAGAATTTAGGATATGTCCAAAAGGCCTGGAAGCATCCAGCGTCTGCTAAGGAATAACAATTTTCAAAGTCCCATCTAGGAAAGAACTTTTAATTTTCCTATTAGCCTGTTCATTTGGGGGCAAAAGTTTATTTTGACGAACCCCTTCATTTTTCATGACCTGTGTTGTGTATGCAACCCAGGACAGGCTTTCTCCTGACGGTAGAAGTCAGAAGTCAGAACATCACTCCCATATTCTTTCCTTCTTTTGCATCCCAACCTCTTTTGTGATCTAAGTCCTCAAAGCATAAAGTACAGTCATATTTCCATTTTTAAATCAAAACACTAGGGACTTCCCTGGTGGTCCAGTGGCTGAGACTCCATGACCCCGGTGCAGGGGGCCCAGGTTCAATCCCTAGTCAGAGAACCAGTTCCTGCTTGGTGCAACCAAGACCTGGGGAAGTCAAATAAATTTAAAAGAATTTTTTCAAGATGGGAACACATGTACACCCAGGGCAGATTCATGTCAGTTCAGTTCAGTTCAGTCGCTCAGTCGTGTCCGACTCTCCACGACCCCACGAATCACAGCACGCCAGGCCTCCCTGTCCATCACCAACTCCCGGAGTTCACTCAAACTCATGTCCACAGAGTCAGTGATGCCATCCAGCCATCTCGTTCTTGGTCGTCCCCTTCTCCTCCCGCCCCAACCTTTCCCAGCATCAGAGTCTTTTCCAGTGAGTCAACTCGTCGCATGAGGTGGCCAAAGTATTGCAGTTTCAGCTTTAGCATCAGTCCTTCCAATGAACACCCAGGATCGATCTCCCTTAGAATGGACTGGTTGGATCTCCTTGTGGTACAAGGGACTCTCAAGAGTCTTCTCCAACACCACAGTTCAAAAGCATCAATTCTTCGGCGATCAGCTTTCTTCACAGTCCAACTCTCACATCCATACATGACCACGGGAAAAACCATAGCCTTGACTAGACAGACCTTTGTTGCCAAGTAATGTCTCTGCTTTTTAATATATTATCAAGGTTGGTCATAACTTTCCTTCCAAGGAGTAAGCGTCTTTTAATTTCATGGCTGCAATCAGCATCTGCAGTGATTTGGAGCCCCAAAAAATAAAGTCTGACACTGTTTCCACTGTTTTTCCATCTATTTCCCATGAAGTGATGAGACCAGATGCCATGATCTTTGTTTTCTGAATGTTGAGCTTCAAGCCAACCTTTTCACTCTCCTCTTTCACTTTCATCAAGAGGCTTTTGAGTTCCTCTTCGCTTTCTGCCATAAGGGTAGTGTCATCTGCATGTCAATGTATGGCAAAACCAATACAATAATGTAAAGTAATTCAGTTCAGTCGCTCAGTCGTGTCCGACTCTTTGTGACCCCATGAATCACAGCACGCCAGGCCTCCCTGTCCATCACCAACTCCCGGAGTTCACTCAAACTCATGTCCATCAAATCGGTGATGCCATCCAGCCATCTCACTCTCTATCGTCCCCTTCTCCTCCCACCCCCAATCCTTCCTAGCATCAGACTCTTTTCCAGTGAGTCAACTCGACGCATGAGGTGGCCAAGTATTGGAGTTTCAGCTTTAGCATCAGTCCTTCCAATGAACACCCAGGACTGATCTCCTTTAGAATGGACTGGTTGGATCTCCTTGCAGTCCAAGGGACTCTCAAGAATCTTCTCCAGCACAACAGTTCAAAAGCATCAATTCTTTGGCTATCAGCTTTAATTAGCCTCCAATTAAAATGAATAAATTTTTTAAAAAAGATAATAAAAACAAAGTTGTAACACTAAACATTTCTCTAGTCAGGATTTACAAAGATGATTCAGACTTTTTCTTCATTTTTCTTTCCCTGTTGTGTTTATTAACACGACAAACAAAAATCCTACTAGCGTATGGTTTTTGAGCCCATGAATGTTTCCTTATCCCTGAAGTTGTACTCAAATACAACAGATGGACTCACAGTAGGATATGACATATGCTACACAAGGAGAAAAGAGTCGAAGGCTATTAACACTTCCAAAACAAAGAAAGAAAGGAAGAACTAAAGAGAGAAAGAGACAATAGTAACAATTCTTGATTGGTGCTGTCTGGTACCATGTGACTCATTAAAATGTTTTGAGGAGAAAGTTAAGCTCCTGGAAAGGAGCCACTCATCTATGTAAGTGTCACTTGAACTGTCTTTTAGTTTAAGAACTTGTATACTTGCCGTTGTACAATTTCAGTATAAATGAAGAGTGATGGGAAAGTGACTTTAGAACTTCAATCAAAATTATTTTCCAGCTGCAGAAGATTGAGGAAGTAGAATAAGTTTAGGAAGATATTCTCTGTGACTGGTCTTTCCTTTGCCAATTTCTTCCTACCCCAAGAATGATTCAAATTAATGAGTTAGGTTAACATTGTTTGATTTTTTGAAATCAGTTTTTGTTTCATAAAGTTCTATAATTTTTACATCATGTGAATTAAATGAGATGATTTACTGTCAGTATTCTGAGATGAGTACTGTAAAGTACTGCATTGAATACTTTACAGTTAGACCTGACTTTAAGTTTCAGCTTTTTCACTCACTGATTGCTTTATCTTGGACACACATTATTTTTATTTATTTGTTTGTTTATTTTGGTCACACCACACAGCTTGCAGGATCTTAGTTCCCCAACCAAAGAGATTGTGACTTGCTTTATTGTGATTATTTGCTCTAATGAAATATTTGTTTTATTGTGGTGGTCCAAAACTGAACTCATGACATCTCTGAGATGTTCCTGTATCTGTTTGAGTCTCTGCTTTCAATTTTTTTGGATATATATTTCCTAGGAGTAGAATTCCTGGGTCATGTATAGTTTTGTGTTTAAACTTCTGAGAAACTGACCAAATTGTTTTTCACTCTTATTTTTTTTAATATTTATTTATTTGGCTGTACCGGATGTTAGTTGCAGCACACGGGATCTTTGATCTTTGTTGTAGCATGTGAAACCTTTAGTTGGGGCATTTGAACTCTTAGTTGCAACATGTAGGATTTAGTTCCCTGACCAGGGACTGAATGCAGGCCACCTGCATTGGTAGTGTGGACCACCAGGGAAGTCCCTCCCTTTAACTTTTTAATCTAGCTTCTATAATTTAAAATTTGACACATGATCAAAATGCAATTCATTGAAAATAAACAATGAAATATAGCACCCTGAAATACTCTGTATTCATTATATATATATATATATATATATATATATATAATATTAACCTAAAAATGCACTTGTTTAGAAACATTTTCACAGTGGTGGAGTAAGAACCTATGAAAATCTGCTCATTCACAAAAGCAAGAGATTATGTTAGTGTGAGTGTTAGTCGATCAGTTGTGTCCAACTCTTTGTGACCCCATGGACTGTAGCCTGCCAGTTTCCTCTGTCCATGGAATTCACCAGGCAAGAATACTGGAATGGGTTGTCATTTTCTTCTCCAGAGAATCTTTCCAACCCAGGGATCGAACCCGGGTCTCCTGCATTGCAGGTAGATTCTTTACCATCTGAACTAGCAGGGAAGCCCCAAAGCAAGAGAACAATGACAAAAAATTGTCAAAATCAACTTATTCAGAACTCTAGAAATGAAGAAAGGGTTGCAATATTCTAGGATCGTTTATTCAAGAAAAATCACTAAATATCAGTAAGAACAGTGAGCTTTGTGGCTCTTAACATGCCCTATTCCCATGCCTCTCCCCCAAGTTCCAGGATAGTCTTAGAAACCATTGGTTTCACAGCTATGATAGATGTGAAAATCAGAAGCCTGGTAGCCACTGGCAAAGAGGGGCAGAATGGATTCAACACGCCTACTCTTTCCATCCCCAGATAATTGTCACTATTTGATCTTTTAGCTCCTTGAGAAGCTCTGTTATCAAAGTTAGTCTTCATTTGACCTGCATCAGAGCTTACTCTGTGTGAACAGCCTTGTTTTTATAGGACATTTGCCAAAAACAAGTCGTGTCAGTTGCTTACCACTGCAGGTGCATGAGGCAATTATATTAGTTGGAGATACTAAGACCCTGACCAAAAAAATTAAAAGGAAAAAATATAGAATGAGATGTCTATGTTACAAAGGTTCAACATATTCCAGGGAATCTATAAAGTCCTGTGCAGGTGCAGTGCTCTGCTCATGTTCAAGAAAGAGCTGAGGAAGCCATAATTTCTCACCTCTGACTGACCTTGAGGCTCTGCACAAGAAGAAAATGAAGGTTAAGGCATAGTTGTAAGCTACCTGCTTACAGCATTGAAAACACACCTCAAAACATGTACAGAGTGGTGTTTAGACTGAAATCTATATACATCTATACGAAGAAAGAATTTAAATCAATAAATAACCATACACAATAGGAAATTTAAAAAGATGAGCAAGCCAAAACTAAAGCAAGCAAAAGGAAGGAAATAAAAAGATAAGAGTGGAAATAAATGAAATAGAGAATAAAAATATATTAAAAACCCAACAAAGTTAAAAGCTGGTTTCTTGAAAAAAAATGAACAAAACTGACAAACTTTTAAGAAGTTGACAAAGCAAAAAAGAGAGAAGACTCAAATTACTAAAATCATAAATGAAAAGGAAATGTCACTACGGACCTTGCAGATAAAAGGATTACGGGGCTTATGTGAAGAGTAGTATGCTAGCAAATTGAAATAGGCAAATTCCTAGAAGGACAAAGGTACTAAATGGACTCTAGAAGGAACAGAAAATTTGGATAGACTTAACAATTGGAAAGATTGAATTATTAACCAAAACTCTTCCCAGAAATGAAACTCCATGCCCTAATGTCTCCAAAACAATCTTGACAAAGAATAATAAAGTTGGAGGACTCACATTACCCAATCTCAAAACTTACTGAAAGCTATAGTAACCAAATACTGTGGAGCTGGCATAAGGGTGGACTTATAGACCAATGAAATAGCATTGAGAATCCAGGAATAAATTCTCACATTTATATCAATTGATTTTTTACAAGAATGTCAAGAAAATTCCGTAGGAAAACAATAGTATTTTCCATGAATGGTGCTGGGACAATGGGATATCCACATATAAAAAAGTAAAGTTGAACTTCTACCATCCACAAAATTAAAGTTGAATCTTACACCATTTATAAAAGTTAATCAAAAAAGAATCATCAACTTAAATGTTTTGAATGTTAAAACAATAAAGAAACTCTTTTTGAAGGAAAAAAAACTAAAGAAACTTAGAAGAAAACCTAGATGAATATCTCTTTGACTTTGAGTTAGGCAATATTTTAACTATGATACCAAAAAGAGTAAACTATAAAAGAAAAAATAGATTACTGAACCTCATCAAAATTTAAAACTTGTCAGCTCCAAAGAACCCTATCAATAAAGTGAAAAGACAGCACATGGAATGGGAGAAAATATTTGCAAATTATATATTTAATAATTGTCTAGTATCCAGAATATATGAAGAACTATTACAACTCAACGACAGCAACAACAAAGAGACAACCCAGTCAAGAAGCTGACAAAAGTTTTGAATAGTAGTGACTCGAAAAAACATATTAATACAAATAACCAGTAAGCACGTGGAAGGATGCTCGATATCATCAATCATTAGAGAAATGCAATCCAAAACCAGAGTGAGATACCACGTCACACAAGGATGGCTATCATCAAAAAGATAGATAATAAGTACTGGTTAGGATGTGTACAAATCAGAACACTCATCCATCGCTGGTGGGAATGTTAAATGGTGCAGCCACTTTGAAAAACAGTTTGGCAGTTCCCCAAATGCTTACATGCAGAGTTACCACATGATCCACTAGTCCTAGGCACACACCCAAGAAACACATGTTCACAGAAAAAATTCCAAAATTTCATAGCAACATTATTTGTATTAACCAGAAGGTAGGAAAAAACCCAAGTGCCCATCAACAAATGAATATAGTATATCTATGGAATATTATTTGGATATAAAAAGGAATGGAATGCTGATACATGCTACAAAAGCATGCTAAGAGAAGGAAGTCAATCACAAAGCATTACCTATTGTATGATTTCATTTCTGTGAAATGTCCAGATGAGGAAAATTTGTAAAGACAGAAAGTAGGTTAGTAGTTGCGTAGGCCTGAATTTGGTTGTACTTATGAGGCTAAAGGGTATAAGGTTTCTTTTTGAGGTAAAAATATAGTCTAGAATGGATTATGATGATCCATGCACAACTCTGTGAATATACTAAAAGTCATTGAATTGCACACACAGAAAAGGTTATCAGAACATTTTAACGTTTCCCTTATCTCCTCATTATTTTTCCCCATCTGTATGGGGAACTTAAATCATTTCTTATATTCAAGTTATTTTTACCTTTAAATATGTCTTTTCTAAGACTTGCTAATAATATATTCTTTGTTTTGTAATTATTCATAATTATTGCAATATAATCTTATGATTAAATGGATTTTTAATTCTTAGCACCCATCCTTCGATACTGTCATCTCTCCTCTCTTTGAACCTCTGTTTTGACTACTCTCTTGGCTGACCAGAATTTTACTTGAGTAATTTTTCAGGAAGGGTTATGGGTAGTCCTTGGCTATCTAACTCTGTCTGTTATCTTTACATATGAAGTGACATACTGACTAAGTATAAAAGTCATGAGACTCAATTTCTTTCAAGTACAAAGACATTATTTCATTGCTTTCTAGTGTATAATGTCATAGATAAAAAGTCTGAGCCTAGTTTGATTATTTTTGTTGCTGGCATTTGTGCTTGATTTTTGATTTAGTTTTATGCATGTATGATTTTTTTTCTCTATTGAAGTTCAAGATTTTCTCCAGCATGTGTCTAAATATTGATCTATTTTTGTTAACTTTTTTCTTAAAACACATACTTCCTATTGACTTATGCAAGTAGAGAATGTTAGAATATACTACTCATTTTCCTAAAAATCTTATTGACTATTGAAGTCATTAAGATGATATGCGTTATTTTTAAAACTAATTAGAAAATAGAATTTTTTGGAAATTTTCAATATTTAAAAAACCACATTTTATGGGCATCATGTTCATATTATTTTATTCTTGTACCTCACAAAGATTGTTATTTTTATTTATAATACCCTGTCAATGGCAGAGACTTATGAATAAATGTTCAAAATAGACATCATGAAATAAGAAGAAAACAAATCTACCAAATTATGAGTTTCAAGTTAATCAAATATTCTTTGCTCTAAGCTGTCAAGATAAAGCTTTCTCAGTTTTCAACTGAAAGAAAGAGGAGCAAAAATAGGGAGGGAAGAAGAATGGAAAAGAAGAAGCCAAAGAGAAAGAGAGGCAAAGAGAGACAGAGAGAAAGCATAAAAATTACCAGATGAACAAAATAGACCGAAGATTCAGAACAAAGGACACACACACACACACACACACACACCAAGAAACAGGAGAAAATTTTTAAGTTATAAGGACTCAGTATAAGAGAAAACCACAATGGAGGCAGATTTAGAAAAAAGAATAAAAAGAAAAAATTAAGGAAACAAGAAAAATAGTTGAGAAAGGTTAATAGTAATTTTTAAATCGGTACAAAAATTTATTCTGTTTTCATTGTATTACGCAGTGAAATTCAAAATAGGTAAATGCTCATCAAATCAACTGGAAATTTTAATTAAAATGCTAACCATATTCCTGACTTTGTAATTTGTCTAATCCTTGAAGTTTGGAAAGTTCTCTTCTGAATCCAAAAGTCATAATAACCCACCAAGGAAAAATTATTTTAGATTGCAGCTAAGAAGTCGAGAACACAGTTACCACAAGAAGAGATTTAGTGTATTGTCCATCACTTTTTACAGTATTTATTACCTCAGAAAAGAAATGGCCAGAAGAAAACCATAATTATTAATAAGTTAGCGTTTGCTGTTGCTGCTGCTGCGTCACTTCAGTCGTGTCCAACTCTGTGTGACCCCATAGACAGAAGCCCACCAGGCTCCCCCCTCCCTGGGATTCTCCAAGCAAGAACACTGGAGTGGGTTGCCATTTCCTTCTCCAATGTGTGAAAGTGAAAAGTGAAAGTGAAGCCGCTCAGTCGTGTCCGACCCATAGCGACCCCACGGACTGCAGCCTACCAGGCTCCTCCATCCATGGGATTTTCTAGGCAAGAGTATTGGAGTGGCTTGCCATTGCCTTCTCCAAAGTTAGTGTTTAGCAACTTAAAATACACCAAAGCAGGATAATCTCATTGGTTAATAATAATGCACATATTGTATCTATTTGAACTTATGATTGAACAAAAGGAGAGAAAATAAAGGCAACAGGCCTGTTGCTGTTGAAATTTAAGCTGTTTAAAATAAATGTTAACTGAATTCTATATGGCACTCCAGAGATAAGGCTTTAATGGTAATTCCACCCCCACTCCCAACCTATATTGAGACAGTAAAAAGTTCACATATAGATTTTAAACATTAAGAGCCCTAACAATTATGACAGTCTGAAGATACGACATGGCATGAAATCCCAATGAGTAGACTGTTTTATTTCATTTAGGTAAAAGTGAACAAATAAGTTTAGGCAATGCAGCTAGTTTAAAAACAAAAGGAAAATGATGCTTTGTGGGTTCATTTAGTGTGTGAAAATTCACTGAACCATGTAGTTATGATATGTTTATTTTGCATATTGTTAAGAAAAAGTTATCTCTCAATCAATTCATATGTCATAAAATGCTCTTTCATTAGTATTAAAATATTTAAATATCCACATATATATTTTGTTCTACCAATGGTAGATATTTAAATATTTTAATACTAATGAAAGAGCATTTTATGACATATGAATTGATTGAGAGATAACTTTTTCTTAACAATATGCAAAAAAAACATATCATAACTACAAATAGATAAGCTATGTGAAGACAGACATATAACATACCAACACTCAATGAGCTGACCACTGATTGACAGCAGTATCACCTCTTTGTTTATGATAAAGTCCTAGCTGAGTTCCAGAACCTTTTCTTTAGTAGCATCTGTTTATTCTCTGTCCTTGAACCATTGTCCATAGATCATTTAGAAGCTTATCTGTCCAGCTTCTTAATTCCCTTTCCAAACCTCATCAAATTAATAACTCCTTATTAATGGTATACAATGTGCTTTGTCTCTTCCTTATTCCTTTAACTTAATGTTTCTAAAACTTCAGTCTTTCACTTAAGATCACAATTTTCACAATATCATCATACCAACTGGGCTGTTGTTTTTAAAATAATTTGAAGTTGCCTTGTATTCCTTTCATTGTAATGCCTACTTTAACCTAGTCCTAAACATTATTAGTGTTCTTGCCTGGAGAATCCCAGGGACAGGGGAGCCCAGTGGGCTGCCGTCTATGGGGTCACACAGAGTCGGACACGACTGAAGCGACTTAGCGGCAGCAGCAGCAGCAGCAAACATTGTTATCCATGGAATTGTTGATTTTTTTTTAATAGCGTGTCTGTGTATCATCAGCTAAAATAATCATGTAAACCCCCAGTGGCACGCTAATCACACTTGAATAACCACAGCATTCTTGGAGTCAGCTTAGTTATCACCTAGTAAGAATGATAAATGTACCAACATAGAATCTTGCCCTACAGAACATAAACTGCTTTGTCTCCTATCTCAAAAGGTAGTCTTATTTTTTTGTAGTCTCTAGTAAATAGACATGTTCCAAGATGTGCATAATGAAGAATATTTAAGGAACTCTCCTGAATTTTAGTTTAACTTGCTGATTTGTTTCACAGATTAAAAATTCCTTTCAGAAAAATCATCTGTGGATTTTTTTTTTGTTTAAAATTCTTTAGATTGGTTTAGTTATAACTGAAGTTTACTCTGATAATAATGACACATAAATCACTGTCTCTTAATTCTTTTCATACATAACGGTGAAAGTCAAACCCAGACCTTATGGAATTTAAATAATAGTTTAAGGAAAAAATTGGACCTAGAGAAAAAATAAGGCTCTTTGTCCATTTATTCTGACCCTTGAGTGCATATTATATGCCTGCCATCTTTATACATGCTGAAGATGCATCAATAAAGAAGTTTTAATTGACAAAAATATCATGATCGTGCATAATGATTGTAATACAAAATTTTATAGAAAAGTTTTAAAGTACGTTTAACTTTGCGATACTCTACTGAGATATTCCTATCAGTGTTTTCTAGTATCTCATTTCTTATTATTCTCATTTTCAAAATCTCTAAATATTCTAATTACTGTTTTAATTCATATTTATAATCTTTTTATTAATCGTTATTTATTCTCAACATTTGCATATTATAAAAATTTGAAACATAGTTCAGACAATAACATAAGACTTTATTCTTCCATTTGTTCAGACTAAAAACATCAATGTTACTGATTCCTTTCTATGCCTCACCATTTTTGCAGTATCATCATACCAACTGTGTCATTATTTTTAAAAATATTTTAAAGTTAGGTCATTTTCCTTTCATCCTAATACTTACTTGATCCCTATCCTTCACCAATACCCCTCAAATTTTGTTGCTTGTACCTTCAAAATATATTCAGAGTTCTACCACTTGTCATTTCCATTACCACAATCTTAGTCCAAGACATCATCATCTATTACATAAATTATTGCAGTAGCCTTGCAGTGGATCTGCCAGCTTTTGTTCTTACCCCTTTCTACCTCCCACATCCTACCTCAACAAAGCACCCAGAAAAATCCTGTTACAATGTGAGTCATATAATGTTGTTCCTCTGCTCAAAGCACTACAATGAATTGTCATCTTACACTGAATAAAAGTCAGAATTCTTTTTCCTTTTTTTTCTTGTTGAAGTATAGTTGATGTACAGTATTACATGATACAGGTGTACAATATAGTGATTCACAATTTTTTAGGGGGGTATGGGTTGAAGGAAGGATTTATTACTTGCAGCAAGTAAAGAGAACACTGGGGATCATTTCTCAAAGTGTCTCCCAGAACTGCAAAATTGGGGAAGTCTTAAACTAAGGGTATGTGCATATTTATGAGGGGTGTTGAGCAGAGGAAAATTCAGCATAGAATTGGGGCAAAGGTCAACAGAGTCCAAGCATTAGTTGATTGAAGTCTGGAGGGTCAATATCATCGTTCCCTCCTCCCCTGGGTAGGAGGCCTTAATTCCTGGTGTCAGGACTTAACAGATGCTCAGGTTTTTGGTCTTGTTGCAGAAAGAATTCAGTGAGAGACAAAATGATGGGTAAGAAGTGGTTTTATTTAGAGAGGTACATATTCCACAGGGCTTCCCAGGTGGCTCTTTTGTAAAGAATCTGCTTGCTAAGCAGGAAACTCGGGTTCTATCACTGGGTCAGGAAGATCCCCTGAAGAAGGAAATGGCAACCCACTCTAGTACTCTTGCCTGGAAAACCCCATGGACAGAGAAGCCTGGCAGGCTATAAAACAGTTGGACACGACTTAGCGACTAAACAACAACACATTCCATAGACAGAATGGGGTTCATCTCAAAAGGTGAAAGTGGCCCTGGGAGAAACAGACTTCACAGAGGGGCATGAGTCATCTCAGAAGGCAAGCGGCCGTGATTTAGAAGTTTCAAAGCTTATCCTCCATTTTAGTTATAAAATATTGACAATTTTTCCTGTGTTGTACAGTGTGTCTTTGCAGTTTATGTTATACATATTAATAAGAGTTTGTGCCTCTTAGTCTCCTACCCCTGTATTGCCCCTTCCCTTTTCCCTCTCTCCACTGGCAACCACTGGTTTGTTCTCCATATCTGTGAGTCTGCTTCTTTTTCTTATTGTTGTTGTTTTATTAATGTTTGTGGTATTTTTTAGATTCTACATATAAGTAGTATCAAACAGTTTTTGTCTTTTCTTTGGCTGGCTTACTTCGCTTGGCATAATATCCTCCAAGTCCATCCATGTTGCTGCAAATGGAAAAATTTCATTCATTTTTATGACTGAGTAGTATGTCATTGTGTGTGTGTGTGTGTGTGTGTGTATCTCATGTCTTCTTATCCACTCATCTGTTGATGGACACTTAGGTTGCTTTCAAGTCTTGGCAGTTATAAATTGTGCTTTTATGAACATTGAGGTTCATGAATCTTTTCAAATTTTATGTGTGTGTGTGTGTGTATACAGCTTATATGTAGTATAAGTTGTATATTGTCACCCTGCTTATTTAACTTATATGCAGAGTACATCATGCAAAATGTTGGGCTGGATGAAGCACAAGCTGGAATCAAGATTGCCAGGAGAAATATCAATAACCTCAGATATGCAGATGACACCACCCTTATGGCAGAAAGTGAAGAAGAACTAAAGAGTCTCTTGATGAAAGTGAAAGAGTAGAGTGAAAAAGTTGGCTTAAAACTCAACATTCAAAAAATGAAAATCATGGCATCCAGCCCCATCACTTCATGGCAAATAGATGGGGAAAAAATGGAAACAAGGAGAGACTTTATTTTCTTGGGCTCCAAAATCACTGCAGATAGTGACTGCAGCCATGAAATTAAAAAATGCTTGCTCCTTGGTAGAAAAGCTATGACCAACCTAGACAGCATATTAAAAATTAGAAACATTACTTTGATGACAAAAGTCTGTCTAGTCAAGGCTATGGTTTTTCCAATAGTCATGTATGGATGTGAGAGTTGGACTATAAAGAAAGCTGAGCACCAAAGAATTGATGCTTTTGAATTATGGTGTTGGAGAAGACTCTTGAGAGTCCCTTGGACTGCAAGGAGGTCCAACCAGTCAATCCTAAAGGAAATCAGTCCTGAATATTCATTGGAAGGACTGAATATTAATTCAGCATCATGATGCTGAAGCTGAAACTCCAATACTCTGGCCACCTGATATGAAGAACTGACTCATTGGAAAAGACCCTGATGCTGGGAAAGATTGAAGGTGGGAGGAGAAGGGGATAACAGAGGATGAGATAGTTGGATGACATCACCAACTTGATGGACGTGAGTTTGAACAAGCTCTGAGAGTTGGTGATGGACAGGGAAGCCTGGCATGCTTCTCGCCTTGGGGTTGTAAAGAATCAGACATGACTAAGTAGCTGAACTGAACTGAAGTGATCCAAGAATAGAATTTTAGAGTCATATAGTAGCTCTACTTTTAGTTTTTTGAGAAACCTCCATACCATTTTCCACAGTGGCTGCACCAATTTACATTTACATTAGCAGTGTTTGAGGGTTCCCTTTTCTCCACATCCTTGCCAACATTTGTTACTTGTGGTCTTTTTGATGATTGTCATTCTGACAGGTGTGAAGTTTCACTGTGGTTTTGATTTGCGTTTCCCTGATGGTTAGCAACGTTGAGCATCTTTCATGTACCTATTGGCTATCTGCATTTCCTCTTTGGGAAAATGTCTATTCAGTTCTGCTGCCCATTTTAAAATCAGATTGTTTGCAGAGTTCTTATTATTCTAAGAGTTTTATTTGTTTTTGTATGTAGTTACAATAAATTTAGTTTTCACTGCTAAATGATAGTCTAAGAAAATAATTCATTTCATTAATTCATTATTTCATCTATGGACATTTGGGGACTTTTCAGTTGTCTTGCAATTATAATTAATGCCCACAATAAGAAATGCTAAGAGAAATTCTTAAGGATGGAGGAAATTATATTAGATATAATTTCAGAAGTTTGGGAAGGAATGGCTAACTCTTACTCATAGTTAACTGATTTTCAACAAGGGTGCCAAAAAAATCTGGTGGGGAAAACTTTTTTTTTTCAATGAATGGTATTGGGACATTCAGATATTCATACGTAAAAGAATGAAACTGGACCCGTGTATCACACTATATATGAAAAGTGTGACACGACTGAAGCGACTTAGCAGCAGCAGCTCAAAATTGATCATTGACCTAAATGTAAGAGCTAAAACAATAACGTTGCTGGGAAGAAAAAAGCCTAGATTGATATCTTCTTGGATTTAGGTTAGATGCTGGTTTCTTAATGAGACCCCAAAAACACAATAAAAGGGAAAAGGGTAAATCAGATTTCATCAAAATTAAAACCTTCTGTGCTTTAAAAGAAATCATAAAGTAATAAAGAAAAGATAACACATAGAATCAGAGAGAAAATATTTGCAAATCATGTATCAGATTAGGGACTTGTATTCAGAATGATTAAAAAATACAACTCAACAATAAAAGCACAAATACCTTAATTTTTAAAATGAGCTAAGTATCTCAATAGACAGTTCTCCCAAAGAGACATGCAAATGGTCAGAAAGCACATAAAAGATGCTTAACATGCAAATTAAAACCACAATGAAGTTTCCATTTCAACAACTGAGGCCCAAAGAGTCTGGGTTCCAACCCAGTAGGAAAATTTGGCCTCTGACTGAAGAGGATACCCATGTAATGTTTCAGAAGACAGCAAAATTCATCAGAGAGAACCTTCAGCTACTGGTCAACAGGCCCTACAGCACCTATTGTTTCAGGTTGCACAATGACTGCACAGTGTACTGTGTGAATGAGATGGTCTTGAAGTTGGTCGTGGGTATCTCTGGTGACAAGCCGGTTTTGCTTGGGAGGTACTTTGGAAAATTCCCTAAGACTCAAAAGGTTCAGTTGGACGTTACAGCTCTGGATTACCTAGCACCCTATGCCAAGAACGGGACTCCCCAGTGGCGCTAGTGGTAAAGAACTCACCTACCAATGCAGGAGACATAGATGTGGGTTCAATCCCTGGGTGGGGAAGATCTCCTGGAGGACGGCATGGCAACCCACTCCAGTAGCTTGCCTGGAGAATCCTCATGGACAGAGGAGCCTGGCAGGCTACCGTCCATAGTCCATAGGGTCACAAAGAGTTGGACATGACTGATCAACTTAGCACTATGCCAAGAATAAAGTGTTCCTGAAACAGAGCAAGCCTTCCTGTCTGGGAACCATGAGCTGAAATCTGAACTCGGTCGAATTACTGGAAATACTTCTCAGTACTAGGGAGTCATGGGGAACTTCATGGCAGACATCCCTTTGGGTTTTGGGGTGGCAGCAAAGTCTACACAAGACTGCAGGAGAGTAGACACCATGATTATGGTGGTATTTCATCAAGCAGACATTGGGGAGTATGTTTGGCACGAAGAGAGGTTGACTTTAAACCATCATGAGGACCTGGGGCTGTGTAGGAGGGCCCAACTTTGATTTCTGTGTCTGTAGACTCCAGCATCATGTTGAATTTTGTCAACACTTCAACACTGTGACCTGTTCAGTGACTTCTTGATTTAATATTCACTCAATCACGGACAAATGCAAGCTGGATTCTCATGCAGAAATGGCTCAAAAATGGAGTTTTGGATCTTTGTGATTGTGAAATAGAATGCTTTATATTTGAATCAGAGGGTTTCTTGTATTAACAAGTTCTAAATTGTTGGAACTGAGGACAAGATGAGCTTATTATTGTTATCTGTGATAATACTATTTTCCAAATGATAAGAACATAATGGATTTTCTTATTTATTAACACAATGAAAGATAGATATTGCCATATCAGAATACTAGGGCATGTCTGGAATTTTACAAATGAAATTTGGATAAAATATAAGAGCAGTTTATTCTGATGATTTTCTGTATGGTAGGTGCTGTGGGGTGTGGAAGAAACTCTTGGATTCAAACAACAGTTCTCATATCTACCAGATGTATGGCCTTAGATGGGGCATTAAATTTTAATAAGCTTCATTTCTTCAAAAAAATAGTTTAACTGTCTTCAAAAGCATAGTTCTTAGAATTAGAAATCATAACTGTAAAGCACTTAGCAAACAATAGGTGTTGAGTAAATAGTAAGAATTATTTCTGTGACGATTCTACTGAGTATTTCTGTTACCGAGTAGGATCTTATGAATATTTGATTATATCTTGACTTTTACAAGCAGTTTATCAATATTTCTTGAATGATATGATCTCATGCTGAATGTTATTTTTATCAACCTGATTTCCTAAAACACAATTTCTCTTATAAATCTTTTGTTTTATTTTTTAATTAAAAAATTTTTAAATTGAAGTATGGTTGATTTACAGTGGTGTGTTGGTTTGGGCTGTACGGTAGGATGATTCAGATATATGTATATACATATACATAAATATAGTCTAATAAATATTTACTTACCTGACTGAACTGGATGAAAAACCACTGATCAGAGACTGAAATAATATTTCAGCTCCTCCATCCTTCCCCATGCCTTCCAAAATTATGTTTAGAATTATTAAAATATTTTTTCATTTTGATGTATGGCAAAAGCCAACACAGTATTGTAAAACAATTATCCTTCAATGAAAAATAAATAAATTTAAAATTTTTTAATGAAAAACATTATAAATGTTTTAAACTACCTGTATTGTAAGTCAATTTCTTTAGTGAATATACTGCTTATTTTAAATTCCAAAGGCAGATATGCAGATGACACCACCCTTATAGCAGAAAGTGAAGAGGAACTAAAAAGCCTCTTGATGAAAATGAAAGAGGAGAGTGAAAAGGTTGGCTTGAAGCTCAACATTCAGAAAACAAAGATCATGGCATCTGGTCCCATCACTTCATGGGAAATAAATGGGGAAACAGTGGAAACAGTGTCAGACTTTATTTTTTTGGACTCCAAAATCACTGCGGATGTTGATTGCAGCCATGAAATTAAAAGACGCTTACTCCTTGGAAGGAAAGTTATGACCAACCTAGATAGCATATTAAAAAGCAGAGACGTTACTTTGCCAACCAAGGTCCGTCTAGTCAAGGCTATGGTTTTTCCCGTGGTCATGTATGGATGTGAGAGTTGGACTGTGAAGAAAGCTGATTGCCGAAGAATTGATGCTTTTGAACTGTGGTGCTGGAGAAGACTGTTGAGAGTCCCTTGGACTGCAAGGAGATCCAACCAGTCCATTCTAAAGGAGATCAGTCCTGGGTGTTCCTTGGAAGGACTGATGCTAAAGCTGAAACTGCAATACTTTGGCCACCTCATGCGATAAGTTGACTCACTGGAAAAGAGTCTGATGCTGGGAAGGATTGGGGGCAGGAGGAGACGGGGGTGACAGAGAATGAGATGGCTGGATGGCATTACCGACTTGATGGATGTGAGTTTGAGTGAACTCCGGGAGTTGGTAATGGACAGGGAGGCCTGGCATGCTGTGATTCATGGGGTCGCAAAGAGGAGGACACGACTGAGCGACTGAACTGAACTGAACTGAAGCACCTCTAAAATAAAGCATTTTTCGATTACCAAAAAAAAAAAAAAAAAACCCAACTGCACAATAAAATAGGAGTTTAACTATTTCACACACTACAATAGTTTAAGTTAAAAAGATAGATTGTAATTACTGTTGTTGAGAATATGGAGAAATTAGAATGCTTATACATTGCTGCAGGAGTGCACAACAGTGCAGCTACTTTGGAAAAAAATTGGGAAGTTCCTCACAACTTTTAAAATACAGAGTTACTAGATAACCTACATGTCCAGACTTACTCTAATGAGAGGCCCTGGCAAGTGACATATCGTGAACATTATTTTCCTTATTTGTAAAGTAAGAATGGTATCTGTTTGTTGATAATTTATTTGTGTTTGTTGTATTTAGTTGCTCAGTCACGTCCAACTCTGTGGACTGTAGTCTGCCAGGCTCCTCTGTTCATGGGATTTTCCAGGCAAGAATATCAAAGTGGGTTGCCATTTCCTCTTTCCAGGAATCTTCCGAACCCAGGGAATCAAACCTGTGTCTCCTGCAATGCAGGTGGATTCTTTACCCACTTAACCATCATTTAACTTCAAACAATAACAACAACAATAAAATCTTTGGCTTTCCATAAGAAAATGAAAAACCAGCTCACAGACTGGAAGAAAATATTTGCAAAATAGCACATAAGTTTGATAAATGGACTTTATAAAGAACTCTGACAACAATACAAAGACAAATAATCCAATTTAAAATGGACAAAAGATTTGAACATACACGTCACAAAAGAAGATACACACATGCCCATGTATGTTAAAGTCTAATCAGCAAATGAAGATGCTCAATATCACTAAGCATCATGGAAATGCATATTAAAATCGTTTAGATACATCTCTTCACACCGAATAGAAAGAAGAGCATTAAAAAAAATTGATGACACCAACTGAAGTAATTGGAAATCTTGTATATTGCTTGTGGAAGTGTAAAATGGTACAATCTCTTTGAAAAACAATTTCACAATTTTTAAATATAATTAAAATAAGTATATACCTATTCCATGTCCTGGCAATTTCAGTCCTAGATATTTTCTCAAGAAGAATGGAAACGTATGTCCACAAAAGAACTTGTACAGAATACTAACAGTAGACTGATCTATAATAACCCCAAGTAAAATAACCCAATGACCATCATTGTGTGATAATGCATGCAATGGAAAATTAATTAGCAATAAAAATGAATGAACTACTGATACATGTAAGAGCACAGATGAATCTCAAACACAGTAATTTCAGGGAAAGAAGCCAACACAAAAGAATGTTTGCTGTATAATTTTGTTTATATGAATTCTAGAACAGATGAAGGTAATCTATGCTGATTGAAGTCAGATCAGTAGTTGCCTGGAGGAAGGGACTGACTACCAAGGGATATAGAGGAATTTTCCAGGGTTATGTAAATGTTCTGTATTTTGATTGTGGAAATGGTAGCTCAAATATATACATTCATTTAAACACATTAAACGGCACTTAAAATTTGTGCATTTTATTCTAATCTACAGCAAAGTTTATTTAAAAAATAATGCTACTAGAAATGTTTATATGAGTCATTTTTGTACTTACCACATACATGTACATTTTTTACATGTTCTAGATATACATGGTATATACCTGGAAGTGGAAATCCTCTGTCTTAGAGTTTGTAAATTTACTGTTTTATGGGATAATGTGAAATTGATCTTTAAAATTATTTTACCAACTTACACTTTTGATTTTTTACCAACTTACACACAAATGATTTTAACAACTTGCACTGGCAAGTGTTTCTATTGATTTATGTCCTCATCAGCACTTGGTATTTTCTGATTTAAAGAATTTTCCAATCAATGACTAAAAATATAACCTGACTATGGTATTGTTAAAATTTTTTTCTCATTATTAATAAGGTGGAACTTTTTTTTCATATTGATCATTTGGATTGTCTCTCCCTAAAGTTACAGTTCAACTAGTGTGTTAATTTGTCCCCTTTTTATCATTGATTTTGTAGAATTTCTGCATGTATTCTGAATTCTACATCTTTGACATGTGCTGAAAATACCTTCTTTCTGTAACTTGTCTTTTCGCTCCTTTAAAAGTGTCTTTGATGAACAGTTCTTAGTTTTAATGTGGGCTTTTTTTTTCCTTTATGGTTAGTGCTTTTTAATGCCTTCTTTAAGAAATCACTCCATATCATGAAATTATATTTTCTATTTTCTTCGGAAAGTTTTATAGTTTTTGTTTTCCACATCTAAATCTTTAATCCAGTGTCTTAGTATGGGTAAAGCTAAGCAAGAGAACTCAAAATGGAGGGCTTAAAGAATGTAGACGTTTTTCTCTTTCAGCTTTAAAGTGGGCCTTGTCCACCACGCCCCCCTCCTTCCCTGATCAGGGATGGAACCCATGCTCCCTGCAGTGGAAGTGCAGAGTTTTAACCACTGGACCACCAGGGAAATCCCAAAGTGGACATTTTAGTCTGGAGACTGGTTTTGTTTTATGGAGTCACTGGGGGCCCCAGTTTTAGATGGAGTCTCTGCCAGTGATGCTCAATGCCACTGCTGTGCTGTGCGTGCTCAGTCGGACCCACTCTTTGCGGTCCCATGGACTGTGCCCGCCAGGCTCCTCAGCCCATGGAATTTTCCAGGCAAGAATACTGAAATGGGTTGCCATGCCCTTCTCCAGGGGATCTTTCTCACCTAGGGACTGAACCTGTTTGCATTTCCTGCATTGGCAGGCGAGTTCTTTACCACTGAGCCACCTGGGAAGCCGTGGCAAGATATATCCCTTCACTTTGTTTAAAGCTCCTTTAAGTAATAGCTGTAAAAAGGAGACTTTGCTGCTAGGATTAAGGAACAAAATGGAAGAGATAGCATGGATAGAACCTGGGGACTTGCAGGAGGGGCTCCCACAGGCTGTACCCAGTCCTGCAGAGGAGAGAGTCCACAGCTGCGACCTCAAGGGGGAGCCATGGAGCTGGTCCTTGGAGGCTGAGCACTGCTCCTGCTCAGACGTCTAGGGGCACGGTACCGAGGCTGGTGTTGGGACTTCTGGGAGGAAGGTGCCAAGCCTTTGAAGCTGTGAGCACTAATAGAAGCGGGAGGCTGGAGGTACAGCTGTTCTTGTGCTGCTCAGGCGTTCTGACTGGGACTGGAAGCAGGAGGCAAGCCCCTTCTCCCTTCTCCTGCCTTCCTATCTCTGTCTCTCACTGACAAAACCTAAGAGAAATAATCTGGCAGGGGAACAAAGAGTGCTGCTATTTGTGGGAAACCTTGTACATGCGTTGTTTTGTCTTTGTGGAGTTATCTCCTCAGGGTAAATTCTTGGAGGGATTGTATGTCGCTTTACTAGATATTGCCATATTTTTCTCCATAAGAGGTTGACCCATTTTTGTACTGTCAGCAACAACACATGAAAGCATTGGTGCACAGAGCCACAGGAAGAGGGTGCCTTGTCAAACTTCTGAATTTCTGCCAAACTAGTAGATTCTAAATGATATCACAGTAGAATTTTAATTCAGATTTCCTTTATGAAGCTGAACATTGTCTCATGTGTTTGAGATCCATTTATGTTACTTTTTCTGTGAATTGTTTGTTCATGTCTCTTGGCCATGTTTGTATTGGATTTTGATGATTTTACTTGTATATATTAAGGCAAGATAATCACAATGGTGTAATCACTTACCTGGAGCCAGACATCTTGGAATGTGAAGTCAAGTGGGCCTTAGAAAGCATCACTACGAACAAAGCTAGTGGAAGTGATGGAATTCCAATTGAGCTATTTCAAATCCTGAAAGATGATGCTGTGAAAGTGCTGAACTCAGTATGCCAGCAAATTTGGAAAACTCAGCAGTGACCACAGGACTGGAAAAGGTCAGTCTTCATTCCAATCCCAAAGAAAGGGAATGCCAAAGAATGCTCAAACTACCTCACAATTGCACTCATCTCACACTCTAGTAAAGACATGCTCAAAATTCTCCAAGCCAGGCTTCAGCAGTATGTGAACCGTGAACTGCCAGATGTTCAAGCAGGTTTTAGAAAAGGCAGAGGCACCAGAGATCAAATTGCCAACATCCGCTGGATCATGGAGAAAGCATGAGAGTTCCAGAAAAATTTCTATTTCTGCTTCATTGACTATGCCAAAGCCTTTGACTGTGTGCATCACAATAAACTGTGGAAAACTCTGAAGGAGATGGGAATACCAGACCACCTGACCTGCCTCTTGAGAAACCTGTATGCAGGTCAGGAAGCAACAGTCAGAACTGTACATGGAACAACAGACTGGTTCCAAATAGGAAAAGGAGTACGTCAAAGCTGTATATTGTCACCCTGCTTATTTAACTTATATGCAGAGTACATCATGAGGAACGCTGGACTGGAAGAAGCACAAGCTGGAATCAAGATTGCCAGGAGAAATATTAATAACCTCAGATATGCAGATGACACCACCCTTATGGCAGGAAGTGAAGAGGAACTAAAAAGCCTCTTGATGAAAGTGAAAGAGGAGAGTGAAAAGGTTGGCTTGAAGCTCAACATTCAGAAAACGAAGATCATAGCATCTGGTCCCATCACTTCATGGGAAATAGATGGAAAAACAGTGGAAACAGTGTCGGACTTTATATTTTTGGGCTCCAAAATCACTGCAGATGTTGATTGCAGCCATGAAATTAAAAGACACTTACTCCTTGGAAGGAAAGTTATGACCAACCTAGATAGCATATTAAAAAGCAGAGACATTACTTTGCCAACCAAGGTCCGTCTAGTCAAGGCTATGGTTTTTCCCGTGGTCATGTATGGATGTGAGAGTTGGACTGTGAAGAAAGCTGATTGCCGAAGAATTGATGCTTTTGAACTGTGGTGTTGGAGAAGACTCTTGAGAGTCCCTTGGACTGCAAGGAGATCCAACCAGTCCATTCTAGAGGAGATTGATCCTGGGTGTTCCTTGGAAGGACTGATGCTAAAGCTGATACTGCAGTACTTTGGCCACCTCATGCGATGAGTTGACTCACTGGAAAAGAGTCTGATGCTAGGAAGGATTGGGGGTGGGAGGAGACGGGGACGACAGATAATGAGATGGCTCGATGGCATCACCGACTTGACGGACATGAGTTTGAGTGAACTCCGGGAGTTGGTCATGGACAGGGAGGCCTGGCGTGCTGTGATTCATGGGGTCGCAAAGAGTCGGACACGACTGAGCGACTGAACTGAACTGAACTGAGCCCTTTAAATTCATGTGAGTAGTAATATTTCCTTCCAGTCTGTCATTTGTCTTTTGACTTTGCTTATCAATAACTCCAGAAAAAATCATGTTAGTACCATTATGAAACTGACTTATATTTATATATTAATTTTAAGGAAAATTAACATCTTAATTTTATTTGCCTTATCCAAGAACATGGGATCCTTTTCATTTGTTCAAGATTACTATTGTGATTCCAAGATTATTTTAAAGGTTTTTCTCACATAAGTTTGCGTATTTTTGGTCGTTTACTGTTTAGTATTTTAAATTTTGTTGCTTTTGTAAAGAAGGTTTACTTTTACATTAAGTCTTCTATCTTACTCTTTGATATGTCTGAAGGGTAATATTTTTTGTATGTTAACTTAAAATTTAGCAACCATTACTGAATTCTTTAACATCTTTGTTAAATTCCTTGGATCTTCTATGTTCATTCTAAAAACGTTGGCAAGTGTAATTTCACTTCTTTATTTCCAGATTTTATGCCTTTAACTGAATTGTCTTATTGCACTGGCTAATCTCCATTAAAGCAGTAAGTTACAGTGGAGATAGTGACCATCTTTGTTTTGTTCTTGGCCTTTAGTAGGAATGCCTCTGATGTTTCCCCAGTAACATGCTGTGATATATTTTGTTATTTTACTATGTTAGGGAGTATCCATCAATTTCTATTTTATTGAGTTTTTTTTTTAACAGAAGAACAGATGTGGAATTGTATAAAAAGCCTTTTCAGCACATGTGAAAATAATCTTAGCATTTTCCTCCTTGTATCTATTAATATGATAAATTATATTAATGGCTTTCTTAATATTGAATAGTCCTTATATTCCTAGAATAAACCCATCTTGGTCATAAAGTTTGGGTTTAAAAATATTTTTTAAACAGACTTTATTTTTTACAGCAGTTTTAGTTTCACACAATATTGAAAGGAAGGAACAGAGATTTCCCATATACTTCCTGCCCCACAGATACAAAGCCTGCCCCACAGACACAAAGCCTTCCCCACTATCAGCATCCTCCACCTGAGTGGAACATCTGTTACAATCAAATGAACCTACACTGACATATCATTATTGCTCAAAGTCCATAGTTAACATGAGGTTTAATTCTTGGCTTTGTATATTTGATGGGTTTGGACAAATGTGCAATGATATGTACCCACTATTATAGTATCATACAGAATAGTTTCACTGCCCTAAAATTTTATACATCACCGACTTACCCCAGTCTCCTCCAATCCTTGGAAACCACTGATCCTTTTATTTTCTCCATAATTTTGCCTTTTCCAAAAGGTCATGTAGTTGGGGTCATACAGTTGGTAACCTTTTCAGATTAACTTCTTTCATGTAATATTCATTTAAGATTTCTTTTCTTGACTTATTAGTTTCTTTCTTTTTTAGCACTGAATAATATTCCATTGTCTTGATGTATCACAGTTAATGTATCCATTCACCTACTCAAGGACATCTTAGTTGCCTCCATGTTTTGACAATTATGAATAAAGATGCTGTAAACATTTATGTGCAGATTTTTGTGTGGATATAAGCTTTCAGCCCATTTGGATACATACCAACTGGTGAATTGCATAAAGTCCTTTTTTTAATGTGCTTTTGTATTCTGTTGCTGATGATGTTGACTCAAAATTCTTTACATTATATACATAAATGAGAATGGTGCAATATTTGCCTATTTTGGAAATGAGGTTATGCTGGCTTTGTAAAAAACAATTTGCAACGTTTTCTTCTTTTAAAATGCTCTGAATCACTATATATAACAATTAAATAACAGATCTTTGGGAATTTTGAATTTCCTTGTGAAACCCTCTGGGCCTGGCCCTTTTTTGTGTCAGTAGTTTTTTGATATCTTTAGTTTTAAGAATAAAACTGATTAGTGTAGTCTTTTTACCTTTACTGGGATTAATTTTGGCATATTGTGATTTGCATTAAATCTAGGTTTTCAAATGTAGTTTTGCAATACTATGAAAATAATTATCTTATATCAACAACTTCAAATATGCCGATCCGTCAGTTCAGTTCAGTTGCTCAGTCATGTCTGACTCTTTGTGACCCCATGGACTGCAGCATGCCAGGCCTCCTGTCCATCACGAACTCCTGGAGTTTACTCAAACTCATGTCCATTGAGTTGGTGATGCGTTCCAATCATCTCATCCTCTGTCGTCCCCTTCTCCTCCTGCCTTTAGTCTTTCCCAGAATCAGGGTCTTTTCAAATAAGTCAGTCCCTCACATCAGGTGGCCAAAGTATTGGAGTTTCAGCTTCAACATCAGTCCTTCCAATGAATATTCAGGACTGATTTCTTTTAGGATGGACTGGTTGGAAATCCTTACTGTCCAAGAGACTCTCAAGAGTCTTCTCCAACACCACAGTTCAAAAGCATCAATTCTTCAGCCCTCAGCTTTCTTTAATAGTCCAACGCTCATATCCATACATGACCACTGGAAAAACCATAGCTTTGACTAGGACCTTTGTTGGCAAAGTAAGTTGTCTCTGCTTTTTAATATGCTGTCTAGGTTGGTCATAACTTTTCTTTCAAGGAGCAAGCGTCTTAATTTGATGGCTGCCATCAACATCTGCACTGGTTTTCAGTTCTGTTCAGTTCAGTTGCTCAGTCGTGTCCGACTCTTTGCGACCCCATGAATCACAGCACGCCAGGCCTCCCTGTCCATCACCAATTCCCAGAGTTCACTCAAACTCATGTCCATCGAGTCAGTGATGCCATCCAGCCATCTCATTCTCTGTCGTCCCCGTCTCCTCCTGCCCCCAATCCTTCCCAGCATCAGAGTCTTTTCCAGTGAGTCAACTCTTCTCATGAGGTAGCCAAAGTATTGGAGTTTCAGCTTTAGCATCAGTCCTTCCAATGAACACCCAGGATTGATCTCCTTTAGAATGGACTGGTTGGATCTCCTTGCAGCCCCCCAAAATAAAAGTTTGTCACTGTTTCCATTGTTTCCCCATCTATTTGCCATTAAGTGATGGGACCAGATGCTATGATCTTAGTTTTCTGAATGTTGAACTTTAAGCCAACTTTTTCATTCTCCTCTTTCACTTTCATCAAGAGGCTCTTTAGTTCTTCTTCACTTTCTGCCATAAGGGTGGTGTTATCTTCATGTCTGAAGTTATTGATATTTATTCTTCCAGCTTGTGCTTCATCCATCCCAGCATTTCTCATGATGTACTCTGCATAGAAGTTAAATAAGCAGGGTGACACTATACAGCCTTGATGTACGCCTTTCCTGATTTGGAACCAGTCTGTTGTTCCATGTCCAGTTCTAACTGTTGCTTCCTGGCCTGCATACAGATTTCTCAAGAGGCAGGTTAGGTGGTCTGGTATTCCCATCTCTTCAAGAATTTTCCACAATTTGTTGTGATCCACACAGTCAAAGGCTTTGGCATAGTCAATAAGTAGAAGTAAATGTTTTTCTGGAGCTCTTGCTTTTTTGATGATCCAACAGATGTTGGGAATTTGATCTCTGGTTCCTCTGCCTTTTCTAAATCCAGTTTGAACACATGATATCACTCTAATGGCAGAAAGTGAAGAGGAAATAAAGAGCCTCTTGATGAGGGTGAAAGAGGGGAGTGAAAAAGCTTTCTTAAAACTCAACATTCAAAAAACTAAGATCTTGGCATCTGGTTCCATCACTTTATGGCAAATAGAAGGGGAAAAAGTGGAAACAGTGGCAGATTTTATTTTCTTGGGCTCCAAAATCAGTGATTACAGCTGTGAAATTAAAAGAGACTTGCTCCTTGAATGAAAAGCTATGAGAAACCTAGACAGCATATTGAAAAGCAGAGACATCACTTTGACCACAAAGGTCTGTGTAGTCAAATCTATGGCTTTTTCAATAGTTGTGTATGGGTATGAGAGTTGGACTGAAGAATTGATGCTTTTGAACTGTGCTGCTGGAGAAGACTCTTGAGAGTCCCATGCACAGCAAGGAGAGCAAATCAGTCAGTCTTAAAGGAGATCAACCCTAAATATTCATTGGAAGGACTGATGCTGAAGCTGAAGCTCTAATACTTTGGCCACCTGATGTAAAGAGCCAACTCATGGAAAAAGACCCTGATGCTGGGAAAGATTGAGGGCAGGAGGAGAAGGGGGCAGCAGAGGATGAGATGGACATGAGTTTGAGCAACTCTGGGAGATGGTGAAGGATAGGGAAGCCTGGCTTGCTGCAGTCCATGGTGTCACAACTTAGTGACTGAATACCGAATAACAATGTAAGTTTTTGTTTCTAAAACCCCTTTGATTTCTTATATTGAATGTTTATGCTTTCTTCCCCCTTTTCTGGAGTAGGTTCATTACTGTTCTGTCATTAAGATATTTTTTATTTTCCAGTAATCAGCATGTGTTGACTGTTTATTGGTCCTATTGGGTCTTTGTATTCAACCTCATTGCCTTTATCTTTATTTTCTTCCTCTGCTTTTCTTTGCTTTAGTTTTTCATGTTAGAGATAGAATTCACTTATTCTCATTGTATAAATATTTGAAAGCTATAAACTTTTTTCTAATCACTGATTTGTTTTTTATAGATTCTGATATGTATTGTTTCCATTAGCATTATTTTTTGGAAATGATTTGAGTTTATATTGTACTTTACCCTTTTCTAACACTTCTTTAATGGTATACTTTAAAATATTCACATGGAAAAGACTGTTTTCTGATTTTGTTATCAACTTTTAGTTTTATTATGGTATTTATTGCCAGTATTGTCTAACCTAAATACTATTTGCATTATTTTTACTTTTTTCTACTATTGAGGAATTCTTTGTGACATAATACAAAACCAGTTTTCATGACTGAGTCTATATGTGCTTAAACAGAGTGTATTCTCTATTTTTGAGGTTAAATTTGAATATGTCAATAACGCCTACCTTATTTATTACATTGTTTAGCTTTTCAATATCTGTGCTTAGTTTACTCCATTAGACTTGTCTTTCCTTGAGAGAGATATATCGATCTTTTATTTATTTATTTTTAATTGTGAGCTGAGTGGTGTGACTAATTTGATGCTGTGCTTTTGAGAGTAAAACAAATAAGATGTACAACAGGATTTCTCTAAATGATACCTTTATTTCTGCTAAAAACTTTTCTAGGTTCTAATCAGGAATTGCTACTACTAGTTTTATGCCATTAGGGAAATCTTTTTCTCTAGAGGCTCAGTCTTCTTTTGTGTAAAATGAGGTGAGCTATAGAATATTCTTTTAACCCAATACTTTGCTTTGCCAATTCGATAAAAATACTTTTGAAATAGTACCTTTCTAAGTCCCACTGTTATTTACTAAAGTTATTGTAATCATAGCTATCCTTTGTTGAGTGCCTACTGCATGCAAGGCTCCATGCTTAGCACTTTACATAAACAACTTCACTGACTCATAGCACACTTGTATTTTCTTCAAACTCTAGAATATTGAATAGGGAGAAATTCGATTGATTGGCTCACTATTTTAGGAAACTGTCTACTGTATACGTTGGCAGGGCACACTTGCATGTTGTTGGAAACACCTTTCTGCTTGAAGCAGGACAATGGTCAGAAAGATCACATTGGTCCAGGGAGCAATTAGCCAACATTTATTTGTTAGTTTCCGGATTTGGCAGGAAACAAGACCAGAATGAGATAAGGAGCTCAGGCCTTTCCAGGGTGTGATTGGACTCGTGGACAAAGAGGAACAGAGCCCTTTTCCTGGCCAGCTATTTTCATCCTGGGCTCACACATGTGTTCCTAGAGTGGTAAAAATACTGAAGCAAATTATTGGTCCTTGCAGTGGGCAGAGTTAACATCTTAACAAATTGTTTAGTTGTATATCAACCTCCTGATATCTTTAGTGGTAACACTGTTAATAAGACAGAAGCCAGTGGTAACATTGTCTTACTCTGCCTTAGTATAATATCTGCCTCTTGGCCTAGAGATACTTTGTATTGTTCTTAAATTCACTTAACCATCAGGCCAATCATTTAGCATCATTATCTGCTATTGCCAACATGTTGATAAATACATGATAAATGTATGATACTAGTGTCAGTACTCTCCCCTTATGTGCCCAAGGTAGAGACTCAGTTACTAATAAACTTGTGTTCCTCCTTGAAAAATGTAGATGCAGCCCATAATTCTCAACCTATTACCCAAATACCATCCTAGACTTTACTTCCAGTATAAAATCTGTTGTTTTTCTTATTCAGGCACTCTGGATGCAAAGATAAGGGACTCAGTCTAGTGTGGGGTGCAGAAATGCAAACAACAACTCTAGTTCAAAGAGGAGTCGCTGCCTAACTTAAAGAGAGGTGACTAGTTCCTTTAATGGCATCAGGATGTCCAACTCACTTGAATGCCTCAGATCAAGTTTTCTGTCTTGCTCTGTTCAATGTGCCAGCATTTTTTGAATGTCTGCCTCAGTAGTTCTCACCACATGCCACAGCATGCTTGTGTGCCTAGTCACAGATGTGCTTTGTTTAATCAATTTGCAAAACCTGTGCTTCCCACAGTTGGAGCTAGCAAAGTCTCTCAGGTGGGCTGTTAAGGTGGGTGGATCTTTTCCTATAAATATGGAGGTCTGATGTAAATAATGGGGCTTCCCTGGTGGCTCAGAGGTTAAAGCGTCTGCCTGCAATGCGGGAGACCCGGGTTCGATCCCTGGGTCGCGAAGATCCCCTGGAGAAGGAAATGGTAACCCACTCCAGTATTCTTGCCTGGAGAATCCCATGGACGGAGAAGCCTGGTAGGCTACAGTCCACGGGGTCGCAAAGAGTCGGACACGACTGAGCGACTGAACGGAACGGAACGGATGTAAATAATAGCTAAGACACATAACATGACATCATACTGTGTTATTGTACGGTATCTGTGTTTCAGGGCATGGAAGAATGTGGGCATAGCTGGGTTCATGGCAACCCTTATTCTGCCAGTCAGAGATATAAGCGTGTGAGCCATCCGTTCACATGCCTAGCGTTGTGTTTCAAAAGAGCTAGGTGTGTCTCTGTTTGGCTTAGCATTACATTTTATTTTTATTTCAAAATGTGGAGGATCTGTTTCAGTGCTCTTGCCCTTAGTCTAATTTGTGGATTTAAAAGTATATGTTAATACCTAAATTGGCATGGCTAGGAGATGCTACAGGTAATTAAAAGGCTCTAATTGGGGGTATCTGAAAACATTTTGAGACACTTTATCCTGGACTATCTTAAGTGCACTAGATACAGTATGGAATATGGAACAACAGTCCTTTCACTTTGAGGACTTTTAATCTAGACGCCTGGAAGGGAACAATAATGAAGGAATTATCTTCCCCAGAGAATGTTGCCATGATGACTTTACACCATTTATTATAAAAGAAGCAATCAACATAAAATAGAAACAAATTGAATAGAACAGAGAAGGAAAATAGCAGTCAATGCTTTGTGGACAATGTCATTAATCCTGGAGACCTGCTCCACCCTAAGCTTGATTTGCATGTATTACATCAGGCAAAATGGTGCTATGGGAAAGATACACGAGGACAAGAAGACTCTTCTTATTATATAGATCACTGTTGTGAACCAAGCTGCTAATAATAAATAATGCAGACCTATGTAGTCCAAGAAGAGAAGTGATGCTATCAGAACTATTATCTTGGAATACAAGGATTGGTAGTGTGCCATAGATTATACAGTAAATTGGTAGTATGCCTTTTTTAAAAGAGTTAAGCTATTATCAAAATAATGTGCTTTTAAAACAACTTACCCAAATCATTCTGCTACAGAGGTACAGCTGTTTGAAATAACTGTCCCAAATTGTGGGTGTAGTTTTCAGCTAATTTTTTCCATGTTAACTGAATGCATTATCAAACCTCTTAATCCCTGCTTCTTACCATCTAGTTTGGGTCATAAGCACCAAATTTAACTAAGTAATCCAAGCAAGATTCTTGAACCATATAATACATATGAACTTGGACTTATAAAAAAAAATAAATTTGCAACCCAAACTCAGTAGAGAAATACTTTAAAGTCACTGCTTCTCTTGTGATGATAGTGAGTTGATACAATACCTTTCATTTAGGACCTCCAGTGCCTTAGTAATAATGCTATACTAGCAGCGCAGGAGGTAAGTGGGAGTCAACTGACATCATCCTGAGACCAAAGGCACTGAGTAATTTGCTGGAAAATTAAACTGACACTTGCAGTTTGGATTCCTGAGGATTCAGTTTCCACAGAGTATCAGACCTGGGAGTTGTATATCGTTGTAAGGTTTAGGCTGTTCTCCACTCCCCAGTTTTCAGGAAGAAGGGACCCTGCATTCTGCATTAATAACAAGCGCCTCACCTTCCCGCCAGGTGACACTGAGGTCTGGACCACGCTATAGGAAATACTGAACCAGATCTTAAAGGCCATCTAATCCAAATTTCTCATTTTACAAAGGGTCCATAAACGTTTACGGACTTGATCAAGGTCTGGTAGCTAATTCACAGATCTGCTTTTCTTACCTCCACTTCCAAGACCTAGGAGTCCGAGAATGTTAGAGAAGTTTCTAGCTGAAATCGACCCGAAAAGCTTATTTGAGGGAGTGTGTGACATTCTCCCCACCCTCGGTGGTGGTTAACCTGCATTCTGAGTTAGCATCTCCCTCAGAGCATCTCTGATGTTCCAGAACGTGGAAAGAAAGTTGCCAGTCCCGGGCTGCGGCGGGGCGTGCGGGGGGAGGTGGCTGCTCCGCCTCCGGCGCTCGCGGGCGGGCTCGACACTGGCCACCGAGCGGCGAGAGCGGGACTCGGCGGCGGGCGGGGAAGGCGCGGGGCGTGGTTTGCAGCTTTCCGAGCGCCAAGGAGCCGAGCGCGCTCTGCTGCGCCCCGAGCCTTCCGCTGGACCAAAGAAGCGAGCGGGAGACCGAGCAAAAGGCGCGATCGAAGGAGCGAGGCGAGCAGCGAGCTGACCCGGCCTGGCCCCAGCCCGCGCCCTCTCCGGGCCGGCAGCGGGTGAGCGCGGCGGCGGCGGCGGGGCCCCTGCACCCCCGTGCGCCCCAGAGGGAGCGGACTGTGGCGAAGAGGGAGGAAGAACGGGAGGGAGGGAAAGGGGCGGGGGCCAGGGAGAGCCAGGTCCCCGAGCTGAGGGAGGGGGCGGCAAGAGACGGGACCCGACCCACTGCGGGGGTCCGAACCGGGCCCCGGGAAACTTTGCCCGGCTGGAAAGAGTGGGGTGCGTGGAGGGCGCCGCAAACTTGTCAGCGGGCGGGGCGCTCCGGGGATTGGAGCGAGCGCCAGCGGGTGGCGTCTGTCTCTCCGGTTTCTTTGTGTCACCTCCGGTCCCCAGCCCGCCGGTCCGCCCGCCTGGGAAAGGGGCTGCGCGGGGGGCTCGGCCCCGATCCACCCGCCGCCCCCGTCGGGCCCAGGCCCGGGGAGCTAGCAGTCGGCTGATTGTTTTCGTTCCTCGCGTCACGCTTGGGCGGGAAAGATTTTGAACGCCGCGTGAGCTAGAAGGCAGAGAGCAGAGGCGCGGAGATTGCCAGATGGGGGGGGGCGCGAGGCTCGCCCAGGGTCCCCCACGACTGGCGGGCGGGGATCCGCCGGCCCCCGCACTCGAGGAACCGCGGCGGCCGAGCGCCTCCGCGGCGGGGGCAGCTCGGACGGCTCGGCTTGTATATTCCGAAAAGACTGCTTGGGGTCTTTGTTGTCTGCAATTGCCTTGCCCGTCTGACGGTAGCACCTTCTCCTTCTGAGGTTGTTTTTCTTCTGTTAAGAAAAAGCGAGGGGAGACGTGTGAAATCAGTGCTATTCCAAACAACGTTAGCCACCCTCTTTGATAGAGGTTGAGGAGTCCTGTGTAACCTTTGCCTTTGTGGGCGCCTGTTATTTCCGAAAGTTATTATTTTCCCCTCCCCTAGTGGAAGGGAGCGTCTGAGAGAGATGCCAGCAGGCACGATTGTGTGCATGCACCGGCAAGTCAGAGCCAAACCCGGGAGGTTCTTTCCAGCCGCTCAACACTTTGGCATCGCCTTTTTTTTTTTTTTTTTTTTAAGTTTGATTTCAAACAGCTTTCACCTGCTTTTCTGAAAGTTCCCAGCGCTTCGGAGAACTCCTTGCAGATAGTTTTTGGTTGAGCTAGGATGAATTCGACCACTTTAGGGTTGGGGTTAAACACCTGAACCACACCGTTCACCACTCGGGTCCCTGCCCTTGAACCATTGTAATCATCATCGGGGTGAGTGTTCACCTTTTATGAGATGGAACATTTGGTGTGTTTTTATACTTTAATGCATGACTCTTTCTTTCCTTACCTTTCTTTTCTGGAAAAGTCTCTTGAGACTCCCGGACTCTTCTTGAGATAATTAACTGATTGGCCTTAGCTGTGCCATTACATCCCCCAACCCCGGAAGCACCTGAGGGAGACGAGAACAGGTGTAATCTTCATTAAGTTTTTTTTTTTCCCCGTGGTGAAGACTCTGGAGATGTCAAAGTAAGCAAAAAGTGTAAATCCTTAGTTCTCTGTCCATATGTTTAAGTTCATGAGCTCTATTTGAAATCGCAAAAATCAAAATCAAACCAGTTGGGTCAGCTTAACCTTGTACATTGATTGTTTTTTGTTTTGTTTTTTAAATCATGTGAATAAGTTTACCCAATGAGAAATTTTACAAGCATTTCAGTGTGTTTGTCCTAAGTGTGTTTGCAGGATATTGCAGTATGCTTAAAGATCTGAGTCAGAGTGGGATTATTCTTGGGTCATGCCCTTAATAGTATATCAGAGTTTAATATAAAGCTCAAAATCAGGATCAGTCAGGTCTTGATAAGTAAGGGAAGGTGTTAAAGGCAATTACTTCATTTGTCGTTACTCATATGCTTTAACAATAGATTTTCAATAATTTCACAAAATTATTCTTTCATTTACTCAAATGATTGCTTATCTATGCCAGCCACTGTGCTGGACTCTGGAGTTTCAAATAATACTAACCATTTATGGAATACTGATTTTGTACCAGTAAATGCTTCACATAGATTACTTCATCCATCTAATAAATATTTATTGAGTGCTTTCAATGTATTGTGGTAGGTGCTGGAGTTATAATAATGCACAGGACAGCTGTGGTTCCCGCCTTTATCTTAGTTGGTGGGAAGGATAGGCAGAACATAAAAGACATCACTAAACTAATAGTAGTTTTTAAAATGGAAATCAGATCACACCACTTCTCTTCTATATAAAACCCTCCAGTGGCTTCAGTCTCCCTCTGAGTGCAAGGCAGAGGCTGGTCAGTGGCCTCGGTGTTTACCCCATGTGATCCTCACAGCCCAGTCCTGTCTACTTGATTTTGTCTGCTGCTCTTCTTTTTCCTCATATTTCTATAGCCAGACTAGCTTCCTAGCTATCTCCAGGCTGTCACACTCGCTATTTCCTCTGCCTAGAACGCCCCACCATATCTACATGGTTCTTTCTCTGATCTCCCTCACTTCTTTACTCAGTTATATTCTCTATGAACCTTCAATGAACCCCAGATTTAAAACCATAACCCACCTGTAACTCCCTTACTCTCCTTTCATAACTGATTTTCCCTCTCCATTTCATCATCTAACTAACGTACATTTCCCCGCCTCCATATCATCATCTAACATATAACTAACATACTCTGTACTTCTCTGCTTCTGTTCTGTCTTACCCCGCTAGATTGCACACCTCATCAGAGCTATTGTATTCACTGATGCATCCTCAGAGTCAGCACCTGGCATACAGTAGGGACTCAAACCCTTCGTTGAATGGAAATAAGAAAACCACAGGATGCTGAGACATAGAGTTAACTAAGAGTTCCTAAGTGAATATTAAGAAGTCTTGTCTGTGAAGGTGACATGTAAGCTGAGACTAGTAGCATGCAGTGTGTTGTGGGTGAGGAGGTGAGGAGAGAGGCATGGAAGAAGATTAGCTGAGGATGTAGTACCGAGTCGGGAAAGAGCTTGGTGGTGCATGGATTGATTGGACCTGAGAGAAGGTCTTGAGGCTGAGCACTGTCAACTGCAGGGAGAGAACTCAAGGGAAAAGAATGGTAATCAAATGATGGCAGAGGTTGAGATGGTTGGAGGGCATCACTGACTCAATGGACATGAATTTGAGCAAACTCGATAGTGAAGGACAGGGAAGCCTAGCGTGCTGCAGTCTGTGGGGTCGCAAAGAATGGGACACGACTTAGTGACTGAACAACAACAGCAATCAGATGACAGGTCATGCAAGGCCTCATCGGCCAAGGTTTGGATACATTCACAGTGAATTCTCATATATATCCTTTTGGCCCTATGTTATAGTTAATAAAATTGAAGTAACTTTCAGAGGCTACACAGTAGGTGAATGGCACAGCCTAGGATAGATAGGAAAACAGGTTTTCAGATCCCACTTATATTTAACCGCCATGTATATGTGTGTGTGCGTGTATGCATGCATGTGCCCGCTCAGTCTGGATTGTAGCCTGCCAAGTTTCTCTCTCCATGAAATTTTCCAGGCAAGAATCCTGGAGTGGGTTGTGGTTTCCTTCTCCAGGGGATCTTCCTGATGCAGGGATCTAACCCACGTGTCTTGCCTCTCCTGCATTGGCAGGCAGATTCTGTACCACTGTCACCACCTGGGAAGCCGCATTTAGCCACTATGCCAACATCAAAAGACGTAGTCTGTATTCTGATGGAGCTGTTTGTCTAGTGAAGACAAGCCGTTGCAATACACACGTGGCAGTGCTAGAAAAGATGTATTCTCAGGGACTCTGGGAGGAGGAAAGCATCCAATTCTGCCTTGGAATGGGACAGGACAAATTGGGAAAAAATGAAGTTATTTTTCCTTTTTTATAATTATGAAATGTTTCAGATTAGCTATAATTAAGAAATAATCTTAGTATCATTCAGACGCACAGCCCATTCTTCACAACTTTACTGTGTGCTCACTATTGTGTTGTTGTTTTTGCTTTCACATTTTCCAATGACCTGGGTTATGCGCCCCCATTCCTACTTTCACCAAATTAAGAACTGTGTCTGCAATAGTGTAAAATCAGTTATGTTTAAAGCCTGTAATCCTTTGTGAAGTTGCAGGTTAAGTACTGTTTTGATTGTTTTCTTAAACTCTGTCCTTTCTGGCTTCTGTGTTATAATTTTAAAAAGTTTCATTAAGTGTAATTGACATACAGTAAGCTGCATAAATTTAGTGTTAAATTTGATAAGTTTTTGACTTATTTGTAGACCTATGAATCATCTTTCCCTTTGGTCCCTTCCTATACCCTGTACCCTTCTTTCCCAACCAGTGAAAGCTCTGACTCTATGGATTAGTTTGTGTTTTCAGAGTTTTATTTGCGTGTAACCATGTAATATGTTTTCTCTTTTGTCTGGGTTCGTTCACTTAGTGTCATTGTTTTGAGAGTCATCTATGTTGTTCTGTGTATCAGTAGTTGATTACTTTTTATTGCTGAATGGTATACTGCTGTATGAATATACGCCAGTTTATTTGTCCATTCACCCATTGATAAACATTTTTTTTTGTTTTTGGATGTTAAAGCTGATGTAAACACATTTTATTCAGTCTTTATATGGACATCTGCTTTCATTTTCCCTGGATAAATGTCTAGTAGTAGAATGGCTCTATCATATGGTAGGCGTATGTTTAACTTTTAAAGAAACTTCCATACTTTCCCAAACATTCCCAAAGTAGCGTGTGAGGGTTCCAGTTGCTGTGCGTCCTTGCCAACACTTGGTATGGTTAAGCTGTTGTAGCCATTCTATTAGATGTGTAGTGGTATTGTGTTTTTAATTTGCATTTCCCTGATAACTAATGATGTGCTTATTTACCATCCATATTATGTCTTTTTTTGCTGAAGTTTCTGTTTACAATTTGTTGTTCATTCTTCATTGCATTAGTTGCTTCCTTATTGAGTTTTGAATTTTTTTATATATTCTGGATACAAGCTCTGTATCAGATACATGATTTGCAAATATTTACTTTCAATCTGTTGCTCATTTTACATTCTCTTAACAAATCTATGAAGATCAGGGGCTTTAATAAAGTCTGATTTATCAATTTATTCTTTTATGGAATTACACTTTTGGTTATACCTAATAAATCTTTGCCTCGCTCAAGATCACAAAGATTTTTTTCCCTGAGAGTTATAAAACTTATAGAAAAACTATAAAAGAATATAAAACCATAAAGTCTTTCATTTACTTTTTGGTACATCTACCTTGAGTTAAATTTTGTTTATGGAGTGGAATATGGGTTGACGTTTACTACTGCCACTAGAACACTTGACAAGTTTTGGAGATGAGATAATGTCTGGAGACAATGTCTTGGGGTAGGGGTGGGCGGGCATTTGCTATTGGCATCTAGTGGGTCAAGGCCAGGGATACTGCTAAAGATCTGCACTGAACAGGAGAGATCATCTCAACAAAGACTCATTCAGCCACAACGTCAGTAGTGTCAAGATAAAGAAACCAAAGGCTATTTTATTGACCTTCTCAATGTTTTGGCTTTAGTTTTCTTTATATTTTCTGTCTTCTATTTAACTGATTTTCACTCTGATCTTTATTATTATTTCCTTTCAGTGTGCTTGAAAAGGATGTTTTGTGTGTGCTTGAAAACAATATTTAGTCTAATTACTCCATGTCAAGAGAGAATACTATCAACATAGCATTGCTATTCATGCTAACCTTGATTACTTAGCTGAGGTGGTGCTTGTCAGGTTTCCCTACTGTAAAGTTGCTCTTTTCTCTGCATTCTGTCCTGTACTTTTTGAGATGGAAGCTACTATGTGTAGCCCACATTTAAGGAGTGGAGAGTTATGCTTCTTCTCATGTGACAATCTCTGACTTTTAATTCTGCTATTTAGACCATTTATATTTAAAGTGATTCTTGATTATAGTTCACTTTAAATGTATGATTTTGCTATTTGTTACATTTTTTTCTTATCTTTATTTCTTTTTTTCTCTTTTTCTGTCTTTGGACTAATTGAATTTATTATCATTATAATTTACTTATTTATTTTTTTCTTATTAGCTAACAGTCCTTTTTTTTTTTTTTTTTTTAATTTGACTCTTGGGAATCTTAGTTCCCTGACCAGGGATTGAACCAATGCCCTCAGCAGTGAAAGCTTGGAGTCCTAACCCCTGAACTGCCAGGGAATTCCCTAGCTATCATTCTTTATTTTGTTATTTTAGTGTTTGCTTTTGGGTTGATAACTTATCACAGTTTATCTTCGGGTGTTATATTAGTCCACCTTATGTACAGTCATGTACCTCATGAGAGCCTTGTAATAGTTATTTCCCATTTCTCTTTGCCTAACCTTTGTGATATTGTCATAGATTTAACTTTTTGTCTGTTGTCGATCCCACATTACATTACTATTTTTTGTTTGAACAGTCAATTGTTTTTTAAAGGGATCTAAAACCCAAAGGCAATGGCAAGCCACTCCAGTACTATTGCCTAGAAAATCCCATGGATGGAGGAGCCTGGTAGGCTGCAGTTCGTGGGGTCGCTAAGGGTCGGACACGACTGAGCAACTTCACTTTCACTTTTCACTTTCACACATTGGAGAAGGAAATGGCAACCCTCTCCAGTGTTCTTGCCTGGAGAATCCCAGGGACGGGGGAGCCTGGTGGGCTTCCGTCTATGGGGTCACACAGAGTCGGACACGACTGAAGTGACTTAGCAACAGCAGCAGCAAAACCCAAAACATCATATACTACCCATGTTTTACACAGGTTATATTCTTTATTTTACTATTATCAAGTGAAAATAAATAAATTATACATATTGAGGTTTCTAACTTGTACTTTTAGTGTAAACATTAAAGCAGTAGTGAAATTTGGAAATCAGAGCATAGTTCATTTTCTTAAACTAAATTACTGAGTTGTCATGGAGCTGATCATTGCTGTAATAGATACTTCAGGATACTGTGTATCCTGAATCTTATAAGATTCAGAACACCTGGACTTGGAGAACTCTATGCAGGTATTGATGAGTGTGCTGTCTTTTCTTTCCTTAGGGCAGTATTAGAAAAAGGGAAATAGATGTTCAGGAATGAGTCCTCCCATGCTGACATTATCCCGCCCCTGAGAAACTTTCAAAGCATTTCTTTCTTCCGATGGTATATGAGGTAAAAAGCACTTGGTTATAGCTACTTGGGTCAGAGTAACACATTTGACAAAGTGAACCTCAAGCTTCTGCTTGTCAGTGTCCATATTTGACTGAAAACTCCAATCTGAGATATAGTTCTTAGAACTCGCCAAAATTTGCTATTTGTCACTCTGGTTTTAGTTAACTTTTAGTCTTCCTTTATCAGTGAGGATGAAGTGGATACCCTCTCCATCTGGGTATGTGTAAATGTACTCCCATTCTGAAGGTTAGTACATTGACAAACACTCAACTATAAATGAGTGGGAAAACTTAATTCATCCAGCAAATTAACTTACTTTGTAAATGTCTGTTGAATCTGGCTGGGCTCTGGCACATTGATGAAAGTTTATGTCTCCTGTCCTTTGAAAGCCAACTCTCTTTTAAGAAAAGGGCCGATAAGCACAGGAGCATGCATTCCAATGTGATAATTGGTGATCACTGCAATGGAGATACGAACTAGGCAATGGGTGTAAGCTTAGAGCAGTGGTTCTCAAAGTGTGGTCCAGGGACTGGTAGCATCAAAGCTACTGATTCAGAAATGTAGAGGGTGAGGCCCAGCGATCTGTGTTTAACAAGTCTCCCAAGTGATTCTGATGCATGCCCAAGATTGTGAACCACTGGCGCAGAGGATGAGATGATCTCTGGGACTTTTTCCCCTGGGCCCCAGTTTCTGCAAATATGATTTAGAAATGGGATATTTACCACCTGATACTTTAACAACTATTTTGGCACTAATGAATTGTCATGTAAAACGTGAATTGTTATGTGCGTAAAACAGAAATGCAAAATGGTAAAGTTTTGTCTGACACTGGAGCAAAAGTAAATTAGACTTTAGAACACTTAATTATGAAAAATTTTAAATATATTCAAAAGCAGAGATAACAATGAAATGAACTCCTACGTAAACATTCAGTAGAGTCACTCAGTCAGGCATGTCTGACTCTTTGCACCCCCATGGACTGTAGCATACCAGGCTTCCCTGTCCATCACCAACTCCCGAAGCTTGCTCAAACTCATGTCCATCGAGTCAGTGATGCCATCCAACCTATCTCATCCTCTATTTTCCCCTTCTTCTCCTGCCTTCAATCTTTCCTAGCATCAGGGTCTGTCCCAGTGAGTCAGCTCTTCGCATCAGGTGGCCAAAGTATTGGAGCTTCAGCTTCAGCCTTGGTCCTTCCAATGAATATTCAGGACTGATTTCCTTTAGGATGGACTGGTTGGATCTCCTTGCAGTCCAAGGGACTCTCAGGAGTCTTCTTCAATGCCACAGTTCAAAAGCATCAATTCTTTGGTGCTCAGCTTTCTTTATAGTCCAACTCTCACATCCATACATGACTACTGGAAAAACCATAGCTTTGACTAGACAGACCTTTGTCAGCAAAGTAATGTCTCTGCTTTTTAACATGCTGTCTGGTTGGTCATACCTTTTCTTCCAAGAAGCAAGTGCCTTTTAATTTCATGGCAGCAGTCACCATCTGCAGTGATTTTGGAGCCCCCCAAAATAAAGTCTGTCACTGTTTCCATTGTTTCCCCATCTATTTGCCATGAAGTGATGGGACCGGATGCCATGATCTTTGTTTTTTGAATGTTGAGCTTTAAGCCAACTGTTTCTCTCTTCTCTTTCACCTTCATCAAGAGGCTCTTTAGCTCTTCTTCACTTTCTGCCATTAGGGTGGTGTCATCTGCATATCTGAGGTTATTGATATTTCTCTTGGCAATCTTGATTCTGGCTTGTACTACACACAGTCTCCTTATCAAGCTTAGAGATAATCTGTTTAATTAGATCTCAGGCTATGAGATAGTTCATGTTTTGAGAAAGGGAACAGAATTAATTTATGCAGATATACTACCTGTTTTCTCCCACTTTGACTTTGGAGGACTAATTGTGGTATTCTGAGGAAAAGCTGATTGTAATATACTTGAGCTCTTCAGGTTTGAGTGATATGTTACTTAATGGATCAGACTGTAGGAGTTTGGGGCTTCCTAGGTTGTTCAGTGGTAAAGAATCCACCTGCTAGTGCAGGAGTCGCAGGAGATACAGGTTTGATCCCTGAGTTGGGAAGGTCCCTTGGAGGAGAACACGGCGACCGACTCCAGTATTTTTTGCCTGGAGAATCCTATGGACCAGAGGAACCTGGCAGGCTACAGTCCATAGCGTCACAAAGTCAGATGCAACTGAGCAAGCACACTGTAGGAGTTAGCTTATTTTCATTAAAAAAATGCTGATTAGTAAGAAATAATTTTTATCTGAAGTGTAAATTGCAACAGAATAAATAAAGCTGTTCAGGATTGTTCCCCATGCCCTCAAATAAACTAAAAACCCTGTAACAACTCACGCATCTAAGTTGTTAGTACTATGGAAGGTTATATAGTCAATGTTTGATGAGATTGTTTGATAAAATAATGCACGCTGGAACTTTTAGTTAAAAATTGTTAGTGGTTCAGAAAGAAAAAAAGAGGATTGACGATATAGTCTGTTTATAAAGCAGTTAAAGGCATGCTTTATTATTTGTGCTAGTATGTTGACAAAGAAGGTAGGTGACGACCAGTCTCTTGCTTGACTGTCTTTTGTAGTCACTCATCTGATGACCTTGACTAAAATATTTTCCTCTCTTAATGGGCCTTTGTTTAAAAGAAAGTATGTTACCTTTGTAGTCTCTGTACTCTTTTTCATCATAGAAAGTTCCAACCCAGGTGGGTAATAATTAATTTTGTAAATAGTATTTAGTCCAGAACTGATTATCTTTCCTTCTGAGCCAAGTGAAAAGAAACTCTCAATCTATAACCACAGGTTGAAGGTTTGGTTACCAGACTGTGTTCATGATGGTTTCTGAGACTTGGAAGGTAAGCTTGCTCCTTTCATGAGTCATCATGTTGTCTCACAGTTGGCTATGTGTTTTCTTAGCAACAGCTGCTGATTTCTGGTTTGAGTTGGGAAAGTATGTTTTGAAATGATTCAACATGTTCTTTCAGGTTGTATATGCTTGCTGAACCTTATAAGCTTCCTGTTAATGTGGTGAGTTCCACCATGAAGGAATGATTTCATTCTCTTACTGTCCCTGCATTCCAAATCATTTTTCTTCTGTGTTTTTTAGGGAATTGAGGGTGGGTATAAGAAAAGAGAAGAAGTCAATCTGGAAGACCATGGACCTGCTCGTTTATGACCCTGGAATAGAGCAGAACTAAACATGGTCTCCACATGCTGATAGGATAAAATGTAATTTACTGGAGTCTTCATCTTGAGTAATACTCCAGGATGCATAAGTTACTAAAGGACAAGTGAATTTTTGAAATGTCTGTGATATTGTATAATGGTTATCAGTATAACTTCTGAAGTCAGATGGACCCTGGTTCTAATCCTTGCTTTGCCATATATTAGCTGTGTCACTTTGGGCAAATGATAAACCTCCCTGAGTAGAGCTTCTTCATCTATAAAATAAAAGGCAAAATGTGACCTACCTCGCAGGAGTGTTATGAATATTACTGAGGCAACACATGTAGAGGACAGTACAGCACCTACAATCAAACATTGTAGCGCACATAGTAATAAGTGCTAATTATTACATTCAGTTCAAGAGTGCAGTGAACAAGGGGCTAGGTGGCCGGTGTTAGAGGACATCAGCAATCGATCAGGCATGGCTCCCTCTTCGCAGGAACTGGGACAGATAGCCTTGTAAACAGGTCACTCTAGTATGATCCAGAATGAAGTGCCACCTGAAGTGCTAGCAAAGTGCTATGGTCATTAATGCCCACTTTGGGGAGGTTAGGGCTAGTTTTGTATAGGATATTGACATTTGAACTGGGCATGTAGCTGGGTTTAAAGTGTAGAGCAGAGCTTTCATGGGTGGAAAATGGAGCATAGTGGATGGCAGGCTGAAAAATGTCACAAACTGAAGCAAAGGGTTCGTGGCAGGTTGTAGTGGGAGAGGTCTAGATAGATGCTTTGTGGTTAGACTGGAGGACATTTTGCTCATGGAAGCGTTTGGACCATGTTCTTCTTGTCAGTGGGAACATATAGCGTGCACATGGTGTGAGCTCTATTTCATAATAATGTTCTGAAAAATGAAGTGGAGAGGCAAGAAATCCAATTAAAAGGATGTTCTTAGAAATCTAGGTGAGTGATGAAGAAACTTAGAGGACAAAGTCAGAGGGAATTAAAAGGAGTTGAAGAGAGGATTCTAAATTTGATGCTGAGAAGAATGCTGGTGCTATTACTTGAGAGAAAGTTACCATAGGAGCAGGTGTGGGAGAAAACCGACGGTCTGGCGGCGGGGTGGTCTGCTGGGTCTTTCTTTCAGTTGAGGTACCATTGATTTACAGCGTTGTGTTAATTTCAGGTATATAGCATAGTGATTCATATATAGTGTATAGGAATTTTTATATAGAGTGTCTATGTTAATCCCAAATTCCTAATTTACTTGTCCCCCTTCCTCTTTGGCAACTATGAGTTTGTTTTCTATGTCTGTGAGTCTCTCTGTTTTGTAATAAACAAGCTCATTTGTATCTTTTTAAAAATGTGTTCTACACATAGATGATATCATAAGATACTTGTCTTTCTCTGTCTGGCTTCATTTAGTATGATGATCTCTAGGTCCATCCATGTTGTTGCAAATGGCATTATTTCATTCTGTTTATGGCTGACTAAAACTATATATATGTTATATATACACACACCACATCTTCTTTCTCCAGTCTGTCCTTATTTGTCTCTTATAACAACCTTTATTTTAAAGACTGTTTAAATTTAGGGTCTTTGGGGTTCAAAGATTAGTGAGCTGGCAGTTGGGAATTTAATTCTGAAAGAAGGAAGCTAACATTTATTATGCACCTACTGGCGTCTGCCTCCAATGCGGGAGACCCGGGTTCAATCTCTGGGTTGGGAAGATCCCTGGAGAAGGAAATGGCAGCCCACTCCAGTACTCTTGCCTGGAGAATCCCACGGATGGAGGAGCCGGATAGGCTACAGTCCACGGGGTCGCAAAGAGTCGGACACAACTGAGCGACTTCACACACACACTGTGTCTCAGGTTTATGCTGAGCATCTTCACAAATCATTATTGGAAGCAAATAGTATTTTTACTGATGAAGAAATAAAGGCCAAGAAGAGGCCTGATATTATAATGCTTAAACATTAACCCTAATTTCAAAGCATTTCTCACTTTTGTCATTTTCTTCAAGCTCGTTGGAGCAAGAGGAGAGCTGGGGCTAGAAAGATTGAGTGAATGGGTACTGAAGGCGTTGAATTATCCTCTGTGGCACTTTTCATCATTTCTGCATTCAGACTCTCATTACATATTCTTTACCAGAAGGAGAGAACAGCCCCCTAATTAGGTGGTTAGTATTTGTTACTCTGTTGAGGGAGTTTCATAATTAACCGTATTTCTCAAGTTCTAATATTCCTTTCCTTTTAGAACTGCTTGAAGGTTGAAGTCCTCCAAGACTTTTTTTTCTTTTGCTTCTGATAAAATGGAAACGTTTGACTGTGAGTGGGTTTTAACTTTATAAAATGAGCCTTGTTATATTGGGTTAGAGAGGGTGAGCCAGGACAGAGAGAATGATGCTCTTTTCCTTAATGTTGCCACCTTTAAAATGTGTAATCCTGAGGTCAAGAGCATGAGTGCAGATAAAAATTAAGACTGGGAAGACTTTGAGCATGTCTTAGAAACTTTATGACAAAAATCCAGCTACACGCATACAATACACACATATTAAAAAGCAAAAGTTCGCCTTCATGTTATTTTCACTTTCCATTTCTGTTGTCTCTGTCCCTAGAGATAATCACTGTGGACAGTTCTTTGTTTGTCCTATTTAAATGTTTATGAATGTTTGGAACCTTGGCAGTAATTAGGCAAAATAACTAGATTTTAAGCTTTTTCCTTTCACCCAGATATTTAGTATCAGAGTTTATATTGAAGTTTCATAAATACAGATTCTTTTAGACTGTTCTGAGAGCCCTGTAAACATCAAATGTAACTTAATGTTAAATGCTCTCAGATTACCTTTCAAATCAGTGACATACCTAGGATTAGAATTTAGAGAACTTGAGCTTCTCATTTGTTGCTAAACCAGTTCTGTTAGTTAATTTATTACACAAGTTTGCCAGTTAACTGCAACACTGGGCAAAAACATGTTTTATTTATTTGAGAAGAAAGGACAGAGAGCCGCAAATTTAAACTAACACAAGCTCATTATAGTCACTATATTAATCTCTTAATTACTTCATATTTTGAATGCTTAGACAATATGTGTTCTGATAAATTTCTCTAAAAACTCATGGACCAAGTTAGTATAGGTTGGTATATCTTGGCTGTTAGGCTACCCACTCCAGTATTCTGGCCTGGAGAATTCTATGGACTGTATAGTCCATGGGATTGCAAAGAGTCGGACACGACTGAGCAACTTTTCACTTCACTGGCTGTTAGGAACTTTAAGGACTTGGAGTTTGGAGCCTGCACATTTGTGTTCAAGCAAGAGTTGCCAGTAACTTGGTGTTCTCAGGAAAGTTGCTTATCCTCCCTGTTCCCCTAAATGGAGTAGATGGTGTCTATCTTGTGAGGATTAAAGAGGTAGTACATGTAAAATGTTTGGCACAAATTAAGAATTAAATATTAGCTCTTCTTTCTACTGTTTTATCATTATTATCAAATAGAGGACCTACAATTTTGGTCATCCATGTAAGCAGAATTTACCTGTTCATACTCTCAGGCTATAACAAAGGAGACCTCATTACATTTCACTTTTATTGCACTGTAGGTTGTTGGAAGGAATGTACAAATATTGGGGTATGGTTTTTAAGCAGATACAGATCTCAATACTCTATTAACTTCTTAACTAAATAAGTTAGAAGAGTTTCAACCAAAGGACTGCATAAAATTTTGTTTTGTCCCAGTGGTCCTACTTCTCAAGATTCTTCACTGGTCCCAGTTTTGGTTCTACTCAGGAAAATACTGTAAAATGCACAAGACACTTTCTTGGGAGTGTTCCAATTGTTCATCAATGGGGAGAAAACTACTTAGGTGTATTCCTTTTTGAGGATGTTTTATGTTATATGAGTTTTGGGGGCTGGGGACTGGTCAGGGATCTTTCCATGGGGAGGGCTTTGAGAGAAGGAAAAAATATTTCTTTAGAAATCTCAAAACTGTAGTCTGAAATTCCATGAAGAGAAAATTTAAGATTTTCATACTCTGAGTTAAGGAGTCAGAAGGATTATTTGTGTTTCAGGAAGTTTTTCTTCACACAGAGGTGTATAACTTCTAAATAGTTTAATGATGTAGAAGATATACGGAAGAAAAGGGACCTTAGAAATGGACAGAAGTAGGATTTTTTTTTTAAGCCAGACAAATTTCTAATGGAGTCCCTGCACATAAGTAACAACAAAGATAATTTTGTGTACACAGAAGTGCATTCTGTTCTTTCCCTGAGATGATGTAACCTCATATCAGATCTTAAAATTATGCCCACAGAACTGAAAACTGTATCTTTAGATAAACTCAGAAACAAATAATTCTGGTTGTTTCTCTTCAGGTGAGAAACTTCTGTGTGTTTAGAAATGGAAACTAGTTTGCAAGCTCTGTAGGGAGTCAGGAGGGAAGCCTGGGAGAAGGAATGTTCTCACAGTTTGAGGTTCTAGCAGATACTTTACTGGTATTCACTGATTTGATTTCTAAAACCTCCTTAATCTACTTCAGAACTCAAATCCCTTTTTCAGCCTGAATGTGTGTGTGTGCTCGGTCTGACTCTTGGCCACCCTAAGAACTGAAGACTCTATTTCTCTAGTTGCTTGATTTAATACCTTTTAAATAAATGAATACCTATTGAAGAATGGCACTGCTAGCTGACACCCTAGAAAAAACAGCTTCAAAACCACACACCAGTTAATTTTTCAGCTGTTTTTTTTTTCTTCTCATTTACTTTCCCAGTAACCAGTCATAATGCTAAGATTTCATGGTTAGGTAAGACTGCTGCTGCTGCTAAGTCACTTCAGTTGTGTCCGACTCTGTGTGACCCCATGACGGAAGCCCACCAGGCTCCCCCGTCCCTGGGATTCTCCAGGCAAGAACACTGGAGTGGGTTGCCATTTCCTTCTCCAATGTGTGAAAGTGAAAAGTGAAAGTGAAGTCGCTTAGTTGTGTCTGACCCTTAGCGACCCCACAGACTGCAGCCTACCAGGCTCCTCCATCCATGGGATTTTCTAGGCAATAGTACTGGAGTGGCTTGCCATTGCCTTCTCCGTAGGTAAGACTGGGTGACTAGTATTTTGTTAGAACTCTACCAAAGTAGTTGTGGATAGTTCCTTGGAAGTAAAGAGTTCAACAGAAACAAACTCAAAAAGGACAGATAGCAGCTGTATAATTTGGGGAAGATTTGAATTAAAATTATCTCTAGAACAATTTCCTTAAAATTCTGGTCTGAAAACCCTTTGTTGCTGTTGTTTAGTCACTAAGTTGTGTCTGACTCTTTTGAGACCCCATGGACTGTGTAGCCCACCAGGTTCCTCTGTCCTTGGGATTTTCCAGGCAAGAATATTGGAGTGGGTTGCCGTTTCATGCTCCAGGGTATCTTCCTAACCCAGGGATCGAACCCACAGCTCCTGCCACATCTCCTGCATTGCAGGCGGATTCCTTACCTAAAAGTAATTAGAAGAAACGTCATTTACTCTTTAAGTCATAGTACTCTCTAAACTAATTTTTATGTACCAGAATCTGTGATCTACATGTTAAAATCTGCAGTGATTTACTGAGTGACTGAAGGATTTGCTAGTTTATTTGCTTTGTGCACCATGTAAGTCTTGGTAAATTAGTCAAAGAATGTAGAGAGTAGAGGGGAGCTCTTCTCTAAAACAAGTCTTGAGGAAATGAGAAATAACAGAGAAGTTGTAAGTTAAGTAAGAGCCATACCTTTCCTATAGCAATTATGAGTTCAAATCCTGGGTTTATCTCAGACAGTTTTATGTTCTTGAGTAAGACTCTGATGTTAATGGTCTTAGTTTTTCTGCCTCAGAATATCATGATTATTTAAAATCACATATGTATGTGTACGTATGTTAGTTGCTCAGTGGTGTCTGACTCTTTGCGACCCCATGGATGGTAGCCCACCAGGCTCCTCTCTCTGTCCATGGAATTCTCTAGACAAGAATACTGGAGTGGGTAGCCATTTCCTTCTCCAATAAAATAACCTATGCTACTGCTGCTGAGTCACTTCAGTCGTGTCCGACTCTGTGTGACCCCATAGACAGAAGCCCACTAGGCTCCCCTGTCCCTGGGATTCTCCAGGCAAGAACACTGGAGTGGGTTACCATTTCCTTCTCCAATGTGTGAAAGTGAAAAGTGAAAGTGAAGTCGCTCAGTCGTGTCTGACCCTTAGCGACCCCACGGACTGCAGCCTACCAGGCTCCTCCATCCATGGGATTTTCTAGGCAATAGTACTGGAGTGGCTTGCCATTGCCTTCTCCGAAAATAACCTATAAGCACAACTAAATACAAAGTATGTTTTGTCTTAGGTCAGTTAAACTGTCCCCACCCCTTTACTGATATTCATTGGTTCGCTCTCCTAAACCCCACCAGACAGCTCTCAAAGGTTTACCATCATCACAAAGGATGGTGAAAGAGAGAATGTGGTTGGATTCAAGTCCATTCCTAGGGTGACTTTAAAATGTGTGTGTGCTATCCATAGTGAGTTAGTATGTCTCGTATATACGATTTATTTGTCACTTGTACAGTGACCGAAGTGATGGGTTGTTACTAGAGTGCAGGGAGTTCAACACCCATCACGTTGACTTTAAATTTTAGACTGAATGATACCTGAATCTTCTTATTTCACAGAAAACAATTCAAGATTCAGGGATGGCAAGGTACAGTTGGTAATTGGCAGAACAAGATGTAAAAATGCTACCTCCAGATTCCTGGCTCTTGCTGGCATAGATATGTGTGTGTGTGTGTGTTTAAAATATTTATATTATCTATTATTTAAAACCTATGAAAAGGTATAAACCACCATACAATTAAGTACCTAAGTGTTTTAGCATACTACATAAGAAATAAATTGTTGCTAACAAGGTTGTGATCCCTTCTTCCTCCTCAGAGGTAGCAGCTATCCTGAATTTGATGTTTATAAGTCTCATGCATTTCTTTACAACTTTATTATATTTGAATAGTAAGGGTGATTTTCAAAGTATTTAACAAACTGGAGTGTGTGGATATGGCCACTCATAATGGATACTGGCAACAGATCCAGCCATGCCAAAGTGTACTAGCTGAATATCAGGCCCATCATGGACCCCCATAAGCAATGTTTTTAATACCATACATAACCATTTTGTATGCATTCTTCTACAAATTGCTCTTTTTCTTTCAACTTTATATTTGTGAGCTGCATTTATATTGATATGGGTAGTTGATTTGTTCATTTTCAGTGTTTAATACCCTAATGTATGAATATGTCACAGTTTATACATTTTTGGATAATTAGGTTTTTTTTTTTTTATGCCCTCTTACCTGTTCAGGTGTTTTGCTTCTTTTCCTGTCAGGTTGTTTATCTTTTCCTTATTGATTTGTATATTACTTTTGAATTTTTTTGGTAAACTGCTGTTTAATAAAAACATTCTTTAACATCTGTACTTAAGAAGTCACATAAAACCTAGCATGGCTTTGTCTTTCCAATATTATTTCCAACTATTACACATAGTTGTTCATATTTGAAAAGGATCTTTCAGTATTCCCTAATCAGGTTCACATCAAGTACACCAAGTCTGTGACTGCAGACATGAACATGTTCCATTATTTAGAGTGGATTTGACACAGTCTTAACATTCTTGATTGTGAAGGTGGACTTAATCTCCCCATATTTCCATGGTTATGCTGGTGAAAGGGTTGACCTTATTGTAACTCTAAAGCATGGGGGGAAAGTCTTTATGGGAAATTATAATGTTCTTTTTTTTTTTTTCCTCTTTATTAAATCAAAAGCAGGAAAATGAAAGTTACACTTGCTTCCTTAGTGAACCAGAGTGGCCCACAGGATATAAAAGAAATTGTAAAGTAAATGGAAGGACTGAAGCTATTGCTCAGGAAGTTCTTTCTGGAACTTTCTCTGTTTAAACTATGGGTTAGATAGCTAACAGGGACCTGCTGTATATCACAGGGAACTCTGCTCAATACTCTGTAATAACCTAAATGGGAAAAGAATTTGAAAAAGAGGTGTGTGTATATGTGTGTATATATATAAATAACTGTATCACTTTACTGTACACCTAAAACTAACACAACATGGTTAATCAACTACAATATAAAATAAAAATTGAAAAAAAAAAGCCCTCTCTGGGTTGTTTATGATTTTGGCTCCCTCCCCACCCCCTACCCCCTCCTCCACCACCAGTGATCAGAACGCTGAAGAAGGACATGTTAGGTTATTTGTTTCTTTTGTGGGCCAGTTTGTATCTGCTTATAGGTTTCAAGGATGTTAAACAACAGGATCAATACAGTTCAACTTTTCCGAGGCTTGAAAGGTGTAATATTCCTGTTAGTTTTGCTCTCCTGGCTTACTTGCTTCCTTCTCTCCCTTCCTTGTTTCTTTCTAATTACAAATGGCATTTGTTAGTTAACAACCCTTCAGAGCATCCAATGGTTTGTTCCTTTTAATTTTTAACCATCTTTTTCTTATACAAAAAGAGAAAAACATTTAAAATTACTTTTAGTACTGAGGGTTGCTTCATCCTGGAGCATCGCTTCCACCCCTCTCCCCCATCCCCCAGCAACCCCGCCCCCATCCTCCACCTCCACTACCTCACTCCCACTCTCCCGGCTCTGTCGGTCTCTTTTGTTGTGGGGAGCTAACAAAGTACTGTAATTTGCTGGATGGTGTAGAAGGAGGATAGGCCCAGGGCTTCCGGAAAGAATTTCTGTAACCTGCCTGAGCTCCCTTCTCTTAAAAATTGCTGATTAACTAGACCCTTCTGTCCTGGGAATAGCCAAAACTTTAAAGTGAAGTGTTGTTCAAAAGAAACATGTTTATTTTTAGAGGCAGAAAGTACTTTGAGTCCATTTGCCAGTAACTGTTTTTTAAAGAAACAAAACTGTGGACTTTAAGCCTAATCCCAAAGTGAAAATAAAACTCTTGCTGAACGAATTAGCAATATTTTAAACATTTTGAAAATAAGCTACATTTTTATTTTAGCTTTCTGTATTTTGATTGAAATTAATATTACCACTGTTGTTCTGTAATTCTCCTTTTCTTTGCATGTTTTGCCATATACAGTTGATTTATTTACATAGAAGATAAAAAAAATGTCAGAGGGGAAAAGTGTTCAAAGAAATTTCAGAGGACACGCATTTAAAACTAGCAAACAAGCAGAGTTCTCAGAGATAGTGCCATCCAGATTCATTTTGACTTTATCATCACATGAATACAGAGAACCCCTTCAGTCTTTGGTTATTAAAGAATCCTGGTTTCTTTTTGGAGGGTAGTTTTCACTTTATGAGTTTCAGTTTCTAGTAATGATGTAGCACACGACATAGATAAAAGTGAAAGAAGGGGCCAGGAGCACCGACCTTCCCACAGGTCATTGTGAGCAGAACTCCAAAACCTTTACAGAGGGAAAGATCTGTTTAAAGGTTCACAATAACAATGACCACATTTTGGGGCTGTCTTCCAACCCCATCACTTCCTTCTTCTAAGGGGAAGTTGAGCTTGCGGTGGAGGAGGTGCATTCAAGCTACAGCCAGCTCTTGTGGAATGACAGACCTTGATGGGATGTTACACCGTGGGATTGGTGAAGTAAAGGTCCTTTGATTGATTTAGACTAACAGAATAGAAAATAACAGTGGGTGAGTTAAATACTTGTTAATAGCACCCAGGACGTGGGTGGGGGGAACACACTTTCTTTTGAGGAGGGGGCAGTACATGCTTTTTTTTTTTTAATCAAGGTATAGCTGATTTACAGTGTTGTGTTAGTTTCAGGTGTACAATTCAGGTGCAATGATTCATATATATATATATATATATACACACACACATATTACATATACATATATATATGTGTGTGTGTATATATATATATATTCTTTTCATATTCTTTCCCTTATAGGTTTTCACAAAATATTGAGTAGAGCTCCCTGTGCTATTGTTGGTCCTTGTTGGTTGTCTATTTTTATACGTAGTAATGTGTATATGTTAATCTGATAGTCTTCTTAATTTATCCCTCCCCCTTCCTCTTTGGTAACCATAAATCTGTTTTGTATGTCTGAACCTCAGATCTTAAGCAATAACAAAACCTTCAGAACATAAATATTTACAGTGGATTTTGTGTGTGTGTGTTTGGACATGAATCTTTAAGCAGGTGTATTTGAGGGACCAGCAGTGTGTCACCAAGGTGATGCTTGGCTACTGAGGTAGAAGAGCTGGCCGATGGCCTTTCCAGGATCTAGAGCCCTCTGACCATGCCAGAAGCCTCAGAATGGAAGAGGATCTCTGGCCAGAGTGCTTGTTGCAGGAGGTGTATCTTAGAAAGTCCCTCTGTGTAACATTGTTGTACTCTAGGGGAATCTACGGATCAGGGTCATCCTGAACATCAAGCAAGTGTATTCTCCTCGGTTCTGTCTCATCACAACAAAGATTTGGAGTGACAGACATTAAAGCCCTTGGCGCGTCACAGCTCTCGGGTCTTGGACAGACCGTGTTATAGCTCTCAGGTCTCAAATAGACCGTGTTATAGCTCTTAGACAAATCAGTGTTACAGCTCCCTGTTACAGCTCTATTTTATTTAGAAAATAGCAGGAGAATCCATTCTGGAGGCGTGAGGGCATGCTGACCCACAGATGTGAAGAGAAGAGAATGGGGGAGCACGCCAGTGCGAGGCGGGGGTTGGGGGGTGGGGAGAGAGCCCTTTGGCTCCTCTTTTTATGTTTTTTCGTCCCTCTGGGCCTGCCCTATGTAAACTGGGTTAGCCAGGAGTGCTGTTTGTTCTACCTGAGGTCCTCACTCCAGTCCTCGGACCTTCCTTTGTTTTATTTTCATGGGCATTTCCCTTTCTTGTCTTTTAGCCACCGCCATTTTGGACTCCTGTTTCCTCTTCTAACTACCTAACACTGAGGATTTTGATTTAAAAACTATGAAGCACCACATTTTTCTGATCAGATCTCAAGAATTTGCTTTATCTAAAGTGTCTTGTTTTTTGAGTGCTCTTTCTTCATTCTTTCCAGTGGGACTTCATAAAGGGTTTCACACATAGGGGCCTGGACCTCTAATTCTCCCGGTGCAGATACTTCTCAGGATACCCTGAGCTCCTAAGGACTTGAAGTAGATCAAGACCTGACTTCATTCAAATCTCTGGGGTGGTTCCAGCAGCCTTGATGAACTAGATTCCTCTTGGAGTCCTGAGGACCCTGTTGGGAACTTGATAACGTGAGTTCCTGATGGGACCCTAGATAATGAGAGTTCTCAAAGCTGCCGTGCTGTAGATGCTCAAGATTTGGTCGCCCTTACTTGTGTACTGATTCCAGGGCTTCAGGGACATGTGTCTCACTGTAGTTCAAATGCAGTGTATTCTTTCCTTGCTTCCTAATTCCAGTGTGTGCTAGGCCTGTGGTTTATGAAGGTACATGGTATGGATTTGGTGGCTGTGGATTGAGTTAGTTGCTTAAGTCTTATATAATTGCAGTAGTGAATACCATTGTAGTTTAATTATTTCTTAATTGAAAGAACGACAAAATACATCCCTTTTGACTGCTTGGTAATCATCCTATGATCAAAGAAACTAAGAGAATAATAACTGACTTGTTTAAGGCTTCCCAGTGAGTAAGTGAAAAAAGAGAGATCAGAACCACTGTCGCTAGATAGCCAGTTTGTTACTTAGTCCAGCAAACCTGTGTTTGAGGATTAACATCTGCTAACAGCCAGAAATAGACCAATTGAGACCAAAGTCAGTTCTGATCATTGGCCTCTGAAGATAAAAAGATGAGGGATACATCAGTTTGCTGGGTAATTGATTCTCCCTTAGGATAAGAGAAAGACAAAACCAAAATTGTCAGTCATTGAAAATGGTACAGTAAATTATGTTTGGGTTTGGAAAACTTCCAGTCCTATAAATACATTATGGGAAGCCCTCAGGGAGAGAAGAAAGGCACACTAAGGCTGTTTTCATATGTAAAAATAGCAGGGCCATGCAACTTGAAGAAAAATAACTTAGAATGTTATTCAAAGTAGGAACTATGATTTGTAACCAAAACTTCACTTTTTAAGTTTATTACCACACACTGCCAAAGATTGGTAAGTTGAGAAACAATAGGTCAAAAGTTTGGCAGAAAGGTTTTGGGAAATGATTTGTACAAACAAGAGGTTTCTGAGAGTTTTTTCCTTTTTTCCTGCAGGGAGGCAGTTGATTTGGTTACCTGCGTTCATGTTTTGTCTTATTAAAAGTTAAGGAAACCATGGGAATAGAAAGAAGAACCATTTCCATGCTTTAATATTGTGATTGAAATAGAATTGCAGAATGCTTTGGGAGATCCATACTGGTGTAAATTGTCATAGCTCTGAGTTTCTAGCCTGCGTTATGTATTCATTTGCTCTAGTGTTCTGAGTTTACCTCCTTTTTCTTGGGTTTCCCTGACCATGCCAGTTTATGGCTATCTGTCTCAAGGTGTGGCATACTGCATTTTATAGGCTGGGCCATTTGACTTGGCACACGTGGTCTTTAGGTGGTAAGTGGGTTTGTGACTGTGAAATGGCACATGTGGGAACTTGAATGTGACTTTGCCCTGTGGGGCCGGCTTGTCTAGATCTCATGGGTCTGCCTCTAATACATCTACATCATCTGACTCGGCCTGAAACCCCAGTAACAGGCCTGCTGTGGGGGCAGTGCATGCCCTTACCTCTGGGTGTAGGGCGGTGAGATTGTGGAGGCTGGTTGTCCAGAAAAGTTGGTTAATATATTTTATATTTAGGGCCATACAGGAATCAAGGTAATGATTTGCTGACATCCGTTCTTCCTAGATTTCAGGCATTTCATTGTCTGCTGATGAAGCTTTTCTTTGTATTTTAAAGCAGCAATCAAAATTTAGGAATAGCCTATCTGATTCAATCTATTAAATAATACAACTTACTTCATTCACTCAGTACATGTTGTTGGTTCTTTTAACCATATGAAAGACTCCAGATCCTTGAGGAATTTTCTTTTTCACATTAGGGACAGAAGGAATTCATGGATGTGAAGATGATGATATGCAGATTGAGTCTGAACTCTTGCATTTTGGGATAATAAACCTAAGGAAAAAAGAAAGCATTTTCTGTGTAGTTAAGACTCACAGAGCACAGAGGATTCTGTTACATCCAGGAAGAAGGGAAGTCCCTGACTTCAGGCCGGAGTGTTTGAGAGTCTTCCAAGACAACCTTTGGACCTTTGCTTGTATGCTGCTGCTGCTAAGTCACTTCAGTCGTTTCCAACTCTGTATGACCCCATAGAGGGCAGCCCACCAGGCTCCCCTGTCCCTGGGATTCTCCAAGCAAGAACACTAGAGTGGGTTGCCATTTCCTTCTCCAATGCATGAAAGTGAAAAGTGAAAGTGAAGTCGCTGAGTTGTATCTGTATCCGACTCTTAGTGACCCCATGGACTGTAGCCTACCAGGCTCCTCTGTCCATGGGATTTTCCAGGCAAGAATACTGGAGTGGGGTGCCGTTGCCTTTTCCATTTGCTTGTATAGAAGTAAGAAAGTTGGGGAGAGAATGACCTTCTCCTCCACCAAGGGAAGGAATGTACAGAGAAGTCTATTCTCTACCTGAAAAGATCCTAAAGAATTTAAAGAGTGTATTCATTGGAAGGACTGATGCTAAAGCTGAAACTCCAATACTTTGGCCACCTCATGCGACGACTTGACTCACTAGAAAAGACTGATGCTGGGAGGGATTGGGGGCGGGAGGAGACGGGGACGACAGAGAATGAGATGGCTGGATGGCCTCACCGACTCGATGGACATGAGTTTGAGTGAACTCTGGGAGTTGGTGATGGACAGGGAGGCCTGGCGTGCTGTGATTCATGGGGTCGCAAAGAGTCGGACACGACTGAGCCACTGAACTAAACTGATTGCTTCATGAACTAAGAAGAAATGGGAAAAACTGAGGTAGGGTTAATTTGTTTCAAAAATAAAAGATACTGAGAAGTCTCCCTTTAGACAAGTTTTATCAGAAAGTTAATATCATTTTCTTGTTGCAAATATTTTTTCCCACCAGGGAGAGAAAGGAGACCAACATGTTTAAAAATTAACTTTTGTAGTTGAGAGGCCACCCGCCCAAGTCGGCCCCAGTGAATGCTGGCTGTGGGCAGAGGAAGGAGAAAGGCAGACCCCCTGTGATACAAGCCACAAATCTGTGGGGGGATCTGGCAGAGCCCACAAAGGGTCTTCATCCCCTGAATCCTGACATTTACCATAAATAGTCGGTTGGCTTACATTTCTTTCAAGAAAAGCTCTCCAGGGGGCTAATGTATCCTAGAAAGGAAGCTGAGAAGGTGGAGAAGCCAATTTGACAGAGACTGTTAGTTGTGCGCACAAAGAAAAGAGAGAGTGATAGTATAGAACTCCAGGGAAAAACCAAAGGACTTCCAGAGCTCATCTAGCAAGGGCTGAGACAGAGGAGGAGGTTTCAACATGTTCAGATAAATAAGCAAGCGTGGGCAAAAATATTTGTGCTTTCCCTTTAATACTTCACAGATAACATACTTTACAAATACTACAAGATTAAATTCTTCGGTTAGTCTGGAAAAGAACTGCAGGGGAATTCAACAAACTAGAAAAAGATTATTGTGGGGATTCTTAGGTTTGTAGTACCAACCAGTGATAGACATCCTTGGGGCACTGTGAGGACTTCAGTTCAGTTCAGTTCATACTATTATTATTTTTATTAACCAAAAATCACATTCTTAAGGGGATATTTTCTTTTATGCTATTTCTTGAGGGAGCAGTAATGTTAAAGGTTTTGAATGAGATTTCTGTTAAGTGTTATATCACTAACAACAATTTTCATTTTTGCACCTTACCTTTTTAGTCTTTGTCATGAATATGTATTTATATGGTGATATTCCTAGTGAATCTAAACACTATATGCTGTTTATCTTAATATTTTCTGGTTTACTATTTTCCATAGACTTTTAGGTGATTGGTTTTATTTTGATTAAAAACTCCCCATACCCCAGGTTGATGTATCAAATTTTGCAAAGCATTCCAATGTTAACTTATACACACACATATATATATTCTACTTGTGTATATATTTATTTCTAATTAATTACTTCTTAGGATAAATTCACTGGAGAAGGAAATGGCAACCCACTCCAGTGTTATTGCCTGGAGAATCCCGGGGACAGGGGAGCCTGGTGGGCTGCCGTCTATGGGGTTGCATAGAGTCGGACACGACTGAAGCGACTTAGCAGCAGCTGTAGCAGTAGGATAAATTCACAGAAGTGGGACTATTGAACATGTTTATGATTCAAGCTACATGAAGGAAAAGTGAAAGTGAAAGTGTTAGTTGCTCAGTCATATCTGACTGTCTCTTTGTGACCCCTGTATTGTAGCCCACCAGGTTCCTCTTTCCACGGAATTCTCCAGGCAAGAATACTGGAATGGGTTGCCATTTCCTTCTCCTGGGGATCTTTTCTACCCAGGAATTGAACCCAAGTCTCCTACATTGCAGGCAGATTCTTTACCATCTGAGCCACCAGAAGCCCTCAAGCCACACATATCACTATATTAATTTCCAAATGTATATATAGTATACATGTATACTATACATATAGTATATAGTATACATATACTATAGTATAAATGTATATATAGTATCTTTGTCTACTTGGGAAGGTGAACATTTTTGCATGTGTTTGTTTAGTATTTGTATTTCCTCTTAGGTAAATTATCTGTTCCTATTTGTCAGAACTTGGTTTGTTTTTTAGAGGAAACTCTTTACATCTTCTGATTACCTATGAAGCTGTTCACATGGTTGTTTCTTGTCTTCAGTACATTATTTAAAATGCTTGGTGCATAGTAAGCACTCTATTTTACCATGAATTTGGTGGCAATAGTGGTAAAGAACCTGCCTGCCAGTGCCAGAGATGTGAGAGATGCAGGTTGAATCCCTGGGTTGGGAAGATCACCTGGAGGGGAGGGCATGGCAACCCACTCCAGTGTTCTTGCATGGAAAATCCCATGGACAGAGGAGCCTGGCCGCCTGCAGTCCATTGGGTCCTAAAGAATTGGACATGACTGAAGCCACTTAGCACAGGTGTTTTTTACTGGTTAAGTATGTTTCAGTTCTCCTTTATTTTTTATATTTTAAAATTTAGGATCAATCATATGCTTGCTTCTTCACTAATTTTTCTCACAACAGAAAAGTTAGAAGAAAGAAATATTTTTTTTTTAAAAAAAACACAATCCCCATTCATTATCATTTCTTTTATATAGCCTCCTTTTTTTTTTTTTTACCTGACTTGAATGCAGTGAGTGAATGTGGCTTTGGACGGGTACTCTAACTGACTGTTGGCAGATATTCCTTATGATCTTGTCCTTTCAACCATGTTTAGTCTTATGAGTCAAGCCTCAGGAATTATCTGCATTCCATGAATTCCATTTGTATGTGAATCTTTGTGAGCAGTTTTGGCCTTTGATATTTGGAATCAGACTCGCTTTTTGTGGACATTTTATTACACTTTATAATAATGATCTATGTGTAACCAAATTCAGTTTCAGTTAACACAGAAAAGGGTGAAATATATTGAGCATGAGAGTTGAGAGTTTGACCTCATACCTGCTCATAAAGACTGAGTGCTGAAGAATCAATGCTTGTGAACTGTGGTGTTGGAAAAGAATTTTGAGAGTCCAGTGGACTGCAAGGAGATCAAACTAGTCAATCCTAAAAGAAATAACCATGAATATTCATTGGAAGGACTGAAGCTGAAGCTTCAATACTTTGGTCACCTGATGCGAAGAGCTGACTCATTAGAATCTAAAGACCCCGATGCTGGGAAAGATTGATGGCAGGAGGAAAAGGGAATCACAGAGGATGAAGTGGTTGGATGGCATCACCGACTTGATGGACCTGAGTTTGAGCAAGCTCCGGGAGATGATGAAGGACAGGAAACAAGGCGTGCTGCAGTCCATGGGGTCGCAAAGAGTTGGACATGACTGAGCAACTGAACAACAACATTTTGTTAAGAATTTTTTTGACCTATGTTTTTGAAAAGTATTGGTCTAGATTTTCCCCCCCTCTTCCCCTTCCTTTCTCCTTGTTCTGTAAAATACCAAAATGACAATACATGTGGCACATGGGCTTCAGTATTGGAGCATGTGGAGTCTTTTCAGGCGAGGGATCAAACTGGTGTCCCCTGTATTGCAAGGCAGATTCTTAACCATTGAACCGCCAGAAAGAAAGAAAGAAAGTGAAAGCTGCTTAGTCATATCCAACTCTTTGCGACTCCGTGGACTATACAGTCCATGGAATTCTCCAGGCCAGAATACTGGAGTGAGTAGCCTTTTCCTTCTCCAGGGGATCTTCCCAACCCAGGGATCGAACCCAGGTCTCCTGCATTGCAGGAGGATTCTTTACCAGCTGAGCCATCAGGAAAGCCCCTGGACCACCAGGGAAGCCCTATAATCAGTTTTAAATTATTCAAAAGCTAGTTACCTAGCTTTTGTATGTATTTATATTCTTGATTGTTCCTTAAATCGATTACCTTTGCTTTATTTTTTCACTTGAACATTGTGGGGACTGGGATGGGAATGGCATGTTTTCGTTGTTGTAAACGTTTAGTTGTGTCAGACATTAGCTATGGTTTGCTGTTGTTCTCGGGTTTATATAAAGCACTTATCAACATAGTTGAAGCTTACACTAATACGCTTTGCATGGAGTGGATCTTCTGGGATACAGATCTGTGTCTCAACCTTTCTACCTGTTTTCTGCCATAATTGAGGAATAAAATAACCTGTATAACCTCATATTCTACTTAATGGAGAGTAACTGACACAACATACTTAGACTGTTCATTTTCAGGGACTTAGACTGTTTACACTGTAAACATCTTTAGTACAACTGAAATTTCCTTTGAGGTTCATTACAAAGCTTCCAAGTCCTTTTATATTATTATCATTACAAGCTTCATTGTACTGTGGATATAAAGAAGTGACAGTTAACTGACAGTTGATAAAGGTTGAACATGCACTAAAAAAAAAAAAGGGAATTTATTTTAGATGATAAATATCCCTTCCCTTCAGAAGTACTTTGAATTTGGGAAAAAGTTGTCCTAAACCAGAACCTGATGTTTTCTGTGATGAAATAGAAATGTAGCACTGTTTCTGTTGCTTAAAACACAGAGACTACTGAATTTTTTTGAAGTGAAAAAAGTATATTGTGGCATCAGGAAGAGAATTTTGTGAAGGGGCCTTGGGTGATGGTTGATGACCAGTGGAGAGCTGAGGGCCTCAGTCTGGCCCAGAAGATGAAAAGCAACCATGACGCTCAAAGTTTAGAGTCGGGTCATGGCCTGGATGTTGGGGCCAGACCTGTCTGTGAGCGTCTTCCCACTCCTCAATCATCTCAGACAAAAGAGAAAATTGAGGGTGAATTAAATGAAGTAAATGGGCTTTGTCATAGACCACAGTGAGGTAAAATTTCTAGGATTAGAGAACACGGGGGTACAGCAGCCTTGTGGGAAAAAGGGAGAAGTGGCTCTCAGCACAGTGTCAGTAGGAGGTATCTGGTAAGGATGCTTAATGGTTCTATTCCTCCCTCCCTCCACTGACTGCTCACACATTTGTTGAGTGTCTACTTGGCATCAGAGGATGAGATGGTTGGATGGCAGCACCGACTTGATGGACATGAGGTTGAGCAAGCTCCAGGAGTTGGTGATGGACAGGGAAGTATGGTGTGCTGCAGTCCAGGGGGTCGCAAAGAGTCGGACACGACTGAGCAACTGAACTGAACTTGCATCAGACTTGGTATCTGCTGCTGTGGCTACACAGAAGGAAGTGGTACTCTCAAGAAGCTCAGGGTTCAGATGGGGTCTCAGACACGGAGACCTGACAGTTGGGATATTTGTGCTGAGTTTGAGGTATGGGGAGTGTAGGGAGCCCCAAGGCGGATTTCCTCACTCCCCTGGGGTTCAGGTAGGAGAAACAGCACGTGCAAAGACAGAAGAGTGAGCGAGAACAGGGACATTACAGAGAGCTTTGATGCACTTGCCATGTTAGTAGCCTGCAGCTGTGGAGAGTGGCAGGCGATGGGGACGAAGGAGGAGGAAAGTGCCAGGTCTTGACGAGCCTGCAGGTTGTGAGGAGAAGCCTCTAAAGTGTTTTAAGCAGGGAAGAAGAATCACTAGACTGATTAGTTTAAGAGCTCCATCCAGATCTTGTAGCCTCTGGGAGAGCTGTCAGCCTTTCAGGGGTTGCCTCAGCAGCAGTGAACCACCTCACCCGGTGTTATGCCCTTTCCCGGGGGTGCATGGGGATGGAGGCCCCACATCCAGTGACTCCCTCACCCAACTCAGGATGACTCTGAAAAGCACTTCACTTCCAAAGCCCACTGTTGGGTTAAGAGAGGCTGTTCTGGAGCCACTTTGCAGCTCAACCTTGTCCCCTGCCTAACCCTGACCTACTTGGCCTTTCTGAATTCTGATCTCAGTGGGTTCCTGGGCTTTATTTGGTGTTCCTCTCGAAGCACGCATGCACAACACACATCAAATACTAGATGGCATTAGCTTGGGGATTCTCTAGTAGCTCAGATGGTAAATAATCCACCTGCAATGCAGGAAACCCAGGTTCAATCCCTGGTCAGGAAGATCCCCTGGAGAAGGGAATGGCAACCCCCTCCAGTATTCTTGCTGGGAGAATCCCGTGGACAGAGAAGGTTGGAGGGCTACATCCATAGGGTTGCGAATGGTCGGTCACAACGGGGCAACCCAGAATGCATGCACTCGAAGCACTGAAGTCTGCACATTGTCTCCCGGTAGAAAGCATGAGCAGTCCTGGGGCTCACCTCACTTGTTTCCCTCTCAGAAGGATGACTCTCCACATTGCCTGTTGCACTCTTAAAATAATTGTTTCCTATTTAAAAAAATGATTCTAGAAGAAAGTTAATTCTGAATCCTGGAACTCCTTCATGGCCAGAAGTGAAGTCACCTGTTCTACTTTGACCACGTTGCATTGTGAGTTGTGGAGGTAGAACTGTTAGCTATGTATGTTCATTATGCAGTTGGCTGCATGTTCATTGGAGGTATTCAGCTTACATTTGTTGAACACTAAATTGAAGCAGAGGAAGATATTCTGAGAATAAGCAAATTGCCTGGGTGCTGTTTCCTTAATTGTACTTGGCCACCCACCTCTCCTCCCCAGCACCAACATAGGATCTTGCTACTTTCCAGTGACTGAGCCCTACAACTGTGTACTATCATGGACAGATATTGATGCCATTTCACAGGATGAAGATAGCTTTAACACACTCTGACTTGAACAAGATTCCAAATGCACAGTTGCGTGGGCTTATTACCTACCAAGCCATCCATTCAAGCAGATGCACCATCTTATCACCTCTGTGTAATATCCTGTATCAAGGAAGGGGACGGACTGATGTGTGCCTGGGTTTTGAAAGCTGATGGTGCTTTTTTTTTTTCTTTTTGGCTTTCTGATCTTCAGAAGATTATAATTATTTTTGATAAGACTGCTGCTAAGTCACTTCAGTCGTGTCTGACTCTGTGTGACCCCATAGACGGCAGCCCATCAGGCTCCCCTGTCCCTGGGATTCTCCAGGCAAGAACACTGGAGTGGGTTGCCATTTCCTTCTCCAATGTGTGAAAGTGAAAAGGGAAAGTGAAGTCGCTCAGTCATGTCTGACTCATAGCGACCCCATGGACTGCAGCCTACCAGGCTCCTCTGTCCATGGGATTTTCTAGGCAAGAGTACTGGAGTGGCTTGCCACTGCCTTCTCCGTTTGATAAGACTAACTGACTCTAATTCCTGTAAGGCAGGGTGGAATGCTCTGTTGTCCACTAATTATCGTATTTTTTTCCTTTTTCCTTTTCAAGTCATAGACTTCGATTTCATGAGGTAGGTAGAATAGAGGTGGTTTTAAGAGTGCATTGTGTGATTATTAGGTGCAAAGGCAATTATTAAGTGCAAAGTTTGTTTACCTACTGGATGTATTTATATTACTTTTATATTTTGTAAGTAAGTGTCTAAATTTTGTAAGTAAGTACTATTTTATACTTATTGGCGTGCATGCATGCATGCTCAGTTGTGTCCAACTCTTTGTGATGCTAAGGACTGTAGCCCGTCAGGTTCCTCTGCTCATGGGATTCTTCAGGCAAGAATACTGGAGTGGGTTGCCATTTCTTCTTCCAGGGAATCTTCCCAATCCAGGAATCAAACCTGCATCTCTTTGTATTGGCAGGCAGATACTCTACCACTGAGCTACCTAGGAAATTCATTGGGGTAGTAGTGTTATTAATTTTGTGTCTTTAAATGGCATGGACTATTCTCTAATTATTAAAAAATTTATAAAGAAAACCCTAACAGCATAGAAATAATGATCATTTTGAGAATGAAAATAAGTTTTCAATAACAAAGAGAATTTGTTTGCTAGTTTCCATACTTTCTGAGGGCTTCCCTCGTAGACCAGTTGGTAAAGAATCTGCCTACAATGCAGGAGAGCCAGGTTTGATTCTTGGGTTGGGAAGATCCCCTGGAGAAGGAAATGGCAGACCACTCCAGTATTCTTGCCTAGAGAATCCCATGGACAGAGGAGCCTGGCAGGCTACCGTCCATGGGGTCTCAAGAGTTGGACATGACTTAGTGACTAAAGAGAGAAAGAAAGAGATACTGTCTGAAGATATCATGTAATGAGAGTGTGATTTTCAGTCATTTAAGGTGATATTTTAAACTTTAGCATTGGAAAAGCAGATTTGTACCCATCAGACTCACTCTTTGGGTCCATGGGAAAGGTGTTCATCCTGTGGCCACGTTAGATAACATAGCCTCCTGGACAATCCAGAGGCTCGCCCCTGCCCTGGCCTTGATGGCATTGCCAGCCAGACTGAGGATTGATGACAACTCAGAATAGCTCACTACCTGAACCGGAAGGCATATAACTTCTAGAGCAGCAAGGAACTGTTTTTTATTCATTCCTATTGTTTGAAATAGTGCTTTATAAAAGTGGTAAGATGGCTAGATTTGGTACTTTTGTGGACTGTGAGTTTACTTTTTACAGCCTCATAAAATCACAGGTTTATTTAGCTGGAAGTACTCTTAGAGAATGTCTTTGTTTGTTGTTTCTTTTTATCGCTCAGTCATGTCTGACTCTTTTTGCGACCCCATGGATTGTAACCTTCCAGGTTCCTCCATCCATGGGATTTTCCAGGCAAGAATACTGGAGTGGGTTGCCATTTCCTTCTCCAGGAGATCTTCCCAACCCAGTGATTGAACCCGGGTCTCCTGCATTGTAGGCAGACAGTTTACCGCCTGAGCCACCAGGGAAGCTCAGAGAATGTCTAGTTCCACCCTTATGGATGAGAAAATTGGGATTCACATTTGTTAAATGCATTCTCTATGCTTGGGCCAAAATGAGGAACAGAACTCAGGTCTGTAAACCACTGTTGTTTTTTAGTTGCTAAGTTGTGTACGATTCTTTGGTGACCTCATGGACTAAAGCCTTCCAGGCTCCTCTGTCCATGGGATTTCCCAGGCAAGAATACTGGAGTGGGTTGCCATTTCCTTCTCCAGGGGATCTTCCTGACCCAGGGATCACGCTTGTGTCTCCTGCTTGGCAAACAGATTCTTTACAACTGAGCCACCTGGAAAGCCCCTGTAAACCACTAGTCTAGGAATAATTCTGCAACATGGCATTGCCTCTTCAAAGACCTTTCAGCTTCCCAGACTAGACTTAGTGCAACTAGGGTATTCTAAGCCTGCATGGTAATCATTGTCCTTTACTTGATAGCCATCCATCAGCTCATGTGTGCTGGCTTTGCTTCTGTCACCATGGGCAGAGATCTTGAGGCCAGACTTGCTTTTTTCCAGCTCACGTGAGCCTGAATCCTTGCTACTGCTGCCCATTCACCATTCCTGTCCTCCTGAAAATTAGTCTCATGGTATAACTCACTTAATTATTTGATTTAATCTACGCAGAACAGAGCTGAAGGACAGTGGTAACAATGACCAGGGTTCAAATAAGGTGAGGGATTATGTATCCCTCTTGCCTTGGAGACCATTTTTTCCAAGGATTGACTATCTTGCTGACCATACAGCATAGTGCCTGAAACATGCATGCTGCCCATTAATACGTTCTGGGTAAATTCAGTTCAGTCGCTCAGTCGTGTCCAACTCTCTGCGACCCCATGAATCACAGCATGCCAGGCCTCCCTGTCCATCACCAACTCCCGGAGTTCACTCAAACTCATGTGCATAGAGTTGGCGATGCCATCCAGCCATCTCATTCTCTGTCGTCCCCTTCTCCTCCCGCCCCCAACCTTTCCCAGCATCAGAGTCTTTTCTGGCTAGTAATAAGTGAAAAGAGTAGAGTGAAAAAGTTGACTTAAAAGTCAAAATTCAGAAAACTAAGGTCATGACATCTGGTCCCATCACTTTGTGGCAAATAGATGGAGAAACAATGGAAACGGTGACAGACTTTATTTTTTAGGCTCCAAAATCACTGCGGATGGTAACTGCAGCCATGAAATCAAAAGATGCTTGCTCCTTGGAAGAAAATTGTGACCAACCTAGACAGCATATTAAAAAGCAGAGACATTACTTTGCCAACAAAGGTCCGTCTAGTCAAGGCTATGGTTTTTCCAGTAGTCGTGTATAGATGTGAGCTTTGGACTATAAAGAAAGCTGAGCACTGAAGAACTGATGCTTTTGAACTGTGGTGTTGGGGAAGACTCTTGAGAGTTCCTTGGACTGCAAGGAGATCCAACCAGTCCATCCTAAAGGAAATCAGCCCTGAATATTCATTGGAAGGACTGATGATGAAGCTGAAACTCCAATCCTTTGTCCACCTGATGTGAAGAACTGACTCGTTGGAAAAGACCCTGATGCTGGGAAAGATTGAAGGTGGGAGGAGAAGGGTAAGACAGAGGATGAGATGGTTGGATGGTATCACTGACTCAATGGACATGAGTTTGAGTAAACTCTGGGTGTTAGTGATGGACAGGGAGGCCTGGCATGCTGCTGTCCATGGGATTGCAAAGAGTCGGACACGACTGAGCAACTTAACTGAACTGAACTGAAACAATAACAACTTTTTTTTCTGGTCTTGATAAGTTTTAGGAGACTAACCTTTGGTATTCTTTTCTGATTCAAATTTTTGTGTACCATCAGAATACAATGTAGGCATTAAAATGATGTTTATGGAGACTAATAACATGGAAATGCTTATGTTTAATATTTAACAGAATAAAGAAAAATTTGTGGTATAATTGCAACACTATGAAAACAAAAAGCCTGTGTTACAGATAAAAGTAGTCTGAAAATTCACCAAACTGTTAGGAGTGGTGGTATTTATATGTTGGGGCCGTGGATAGATTTCTCATTTTTTAGTTTTCCATGACATTAAAAATTACTTTAATACACACAGCTATAATACCGAAAACCCTCATAAAGGTAAATGAATTGTATATTCCATTTTGCAGGAAATAAATTTAAATTACAATTTGACTTTTTATCTTTACAGGGTACATAATTTAGATTTAAAAGATTTTTTTACTCTCTATAAAACTTGAATCTATTTTTTGTAATAATAACCACATTTTTTATATTTTTTAACTTTCATTTTATATTGGAGTATAGTTGATTTACAGTGTTGTGTTAATTCCGGGTATACAGCCAAGTGATTGAGTCATACATATACATACATCTATACTTTTTCTCATTTAGGTTATCACAGAGTGTTGTGTAGAATTCCCTGTGCTATACAGTAGGTCCTTGTTTATTTTATATATGATAGTATGTATATGTTAGTCCCAACCTCCAAATCTATCTCCCCTCCAACTTTTCCATTTATTAATAATAATCTGAAGTTTGTTTTCTAAGTCTGTGAGTCTGTTTCTATTTTGGAGATAAGTTTATTTGTATCTTTCCTTTAGTATCCACACATCATGATAACACATTATGTTTGTCTGACTTCATTCAGTATGATCATCTCTAGGTATATCTGTATTGCTACAAATGGCAATATCTCATTCTTTTTTATGGCTGAGTAATATTCCATTGTATATATGTACATCTTCTTTATCCATTCCTTTGTTGATGGACATTTAGGTTGCTTCTATGTCTTGGCTATTGTGAATAGTGCTGCAGTGAACATTGGGGTGCATGAATCTTTTCAAATTACGGCTTTTCTTTGAATGTATGCCCAGGAGTGTAATTGCTAAATCATACGTTAGCTGTATTTTTAGTTTTTTAAGGAACCTTCACACTATGCTCCATAGTGGCTGTACCAATTTACATTCCCACCAACAGTGTAGGAGGGTTCCCTTTTCAGATCTTCTTCAGCATATATTGTTTGTAGACTTTTTGATGTTGGCCATTCTGACTGGTGTGAGGTGGTATCTCATTGTAGTTTTGATGTGCATTTCTCTAATAATGAGCAATGTTGAACATCTCTTATGTGTTTTTTGGTCATCTGTATGTCTTCTTTGGAGAAATATCTATTTAGGTCTTTTGCTCATTTTTCTTTTTGTTTTAAAGTTGTTTGAGCTGTTTGTATATTTTGGAGATTAGTCCCTTGGTTTGTTTTTTTGTTTGTTAGTTTTTCTATTGAGCACAATTTTTATCTGTTTTTTTAATCCCTTGTTGATTGCATCATTTGCAAATATTTTCTTCCATTGATTCCATTTCTTAACTCTATTGTGGTGGTGGATTGGAGGAGCAAACTTATTTTTGCCCTTACTAATGATTTGTAATTTGACTAGATTCAGTTGTCCTAGCCAGCCCCCTCATCCACTAGTCTATATTTGCCAGGTCCTTCCTGCTTTACCAGGAAAAGCTTCAAAGTAGGAAGGTAGAATCTGCTCCTTTTCTGATAAGCATGTTAGGACAAGCCTTGCTTATTTGGATTCCCCCAGGCAATTAGTGACTGCTGTCAGTTATGCATCCCAAGCACATTGTTCCTATCTCTGGAGGATCTTTCCCACATTCTCATCTTACATTCCTAGTAACTGATACAGTGCCAGGCAAGTAGTAAGCACTCAATGGATATTTGTTGATGAATTAATACAGTCAGTCTCACGTGGAACGCTTAACTCTCCATGAATTTAGTTCATGCTTTTATGATATTTATATAAAGCTTGAGTAGTAGAATAAAATTGTCTCAGAAAGCTTCTAAGTTAAGCAAGAAGCTTAGCAGTCATGTATGTGTGATTGAGGGCTGATAGTGGGACTTAGTCATTGTAAGACAAAGGGAACCCTTATCTGAAAAAGGTTAATTCTGTGAATTTCCTCTCTAAGAACACAGTCAAAGAGAAAGAATGGGTACCTGGCCAAGCAGCAGCTGGTGCATCTGTTGATAAATATGTGTATCATTTGGGTTGGTTGCAGTAGTGCAAGCCAAAAGGAAAAAGCAAATCACTCTTCCTTTTCCCATTTTTAATAGTGAGTCAATTTCAAAGTGTGGAAACATTTCTGCAGCTGCCACTAAAGTTGGCAAATATTTTTCTAAAGGAATAGTACATTTCAGAAACAAGTTTCTCATCTTAACAGCCAACATATTTCTGGCTGTTATATTTGCTCGCAAACATTTCAAATTTAGAAATATTTATTTTAAATGTCTTGGAGATACCAGTATTTGTAATTTTGAAGACCACAAATCCTTCATCCATGGGGAAATCCTTCCCAACAGAAACAAAATTTCACGTACAGCTATGTTACTCGAAACACTTGGCAAAAATACTGTTATAATCAGAGTGAGATCCTGCACTCACCGTGTAGCACCTGAAATGTCTAACTAGGACTTTTTCCCAGATATTTCAGTCATTTCAGAATTTGGCCAGTGAACATGCAACCATTTTGGCCACAGCTCAGTAGGACTAGTAAGGCTTGGTAAATTAAATACAATTCGTCTATCTTCTCCATCCCTCTTCTTCCAGAATAGTTTGGGACCACAGTTCCACTGGAACCTTGAAAAATCCAAGAAAAAAAAATTATTATAAGTAGGAATAGGCGTTTTACCTTAAAATACATTTCGGAAGACACTTGAGGGCAGTTCACTTTTTTGTGGACAAGGATTCTGGCCATTTGGGGAGAAAAAAGCAATCTTGTCAAAAGTGGAAGGGAAACAATTCAAATGGAGATATCAAACAGGATATTATAACTTTTTAAAAATACCTTGTGACTCAGGAGTACCTGAATTTTAGAAATATTTTTATTTATGTATATATTCAAAAGACATCCTTGTAAAATACACTTTCTGAGTTTTGGTTTGCTTCCTTATTTGGTTGTTTAGTTTTTTAATTTGTTCACGTCTTACCCAGTTCACAAGGAATTCAAGATTACCACAGCAAATATATATGAGAAAGATACTGTATGTCAATAAAAAGTAAAAACAAAAAAATGAGATAAAGGCCAGGGAAAAACAGATATAACTAGGACCAACGTAATTGCTACAGTTTGACCTTAGAGTTAGCTCTGTGTTTCTAGACATCCTAAGTGAAAAAGGAACACTAATTATACGGTTCTTGTTTTCAGAAAGGAAAACAATAACAAAAACAATAACAAAAATAATACAGAAACAACCACAAGAAAACCCAACCCTTGTCTCCAAGGAAATGAAATATTTCCTAGCATTAAATTATTTTAAAAAAGAACTGTCATGGAGGGCTTCCCACTGGGCAGCTGAGAGCTGTAGATGCGGTGTCGTCCATAACATTGCTCTCATGTGTTCACTCGTTCCTCACACACTTATTGTGCAACGACTTTGTGCCACGTACTGTGCTAGATGACAAAGATACGACAGTATCCACTTAGAGCTCACAGTCCAGAGTCTCGAGAAGACCCAGGGCCAATGGATCTGCTCAAAAGGGCAGGTAGGCTCAGCAGTGGAATTTGTGAGGGTTTCTCCATGTTAGCAGTAATATGAGGTTGACATTTCAGGACTTATATTCTCTACTGTGATGCCAGGATGCTTGCCGTTTACTCTGGCATGAAATCCTGGAAAGAGGCTAGTAAGAACTAGGTGATCTAGGCGATCAAGACAGGGTTTCCACTGTCTTAGCTGGGTGCAGGGCTAAATTTATTCCTGGAGCGGGGACCAGAGTAAGTGACCTGTTCGTCACACAGCTACTTCTTGGGGAAGAAGACCAATCCACCTAAAGCCAGTTTCCTGAATGGCAAGTGGACCTACCTAATTGCAGTTTCTTTTCACTGGAAAATTTCAGCAATTTATATATAATGATTTTAATGGCTTTTTGAAGATGTATTTAATAGGTGATGTTTAAGATGTCCTCTTTTCATTTTTATGTGCCAGCATTTTATGGAACAATCAATTTGTGCTTGTGCTGCTGTACTGGAAAGGGACTGGGGCAGAGAGATATAAAAACACCCTCATATCCTGGACGGCTGATCTTCAAGAGACAGGAGACTGATGGGCAGGGAATTGGGGACATATGGGAGAGGCAGAGTAGGAATATATTCATAGAGTGTAATTATTGAAAATATACGTTCTTGAGTGCAAAGAGTTCTTAAGAATATATATTTTTTGTGAATAATAAACAAATTTATGCCCTTTAGTACCTCTTCACCCACCTTCTCACTGTTCCACTTCCCCGTGTGTGTGTGTGTGTGTGTGTGTGTGTGTGTGTGTGACAGAGAAAGATAGTCATTCAGTCATGTCCAATATGGACTGTAGCCTACCAGGCTCCTCTGTCCATGGAATTCTCCAGGCCAGAATACTGAAGTGGATAGCCATTCCCTTCTGGGGATCTTCCCGAGCCAGAGGTCTAACCTGGGTCTCCCACATTGCAGGCAGATTCTTTACGGTCTGAGCCCCAGGGAAACCCTCCACCTCCCCTAGAGGGGTTGCTAATCCATTGCTTCCAGGCAAGACTCCCCACTGACTCCCCATTCCCAGGGTCTCTGTGGGAATGAGGCTACAGGTGATATGTACTTAGTTCAAGAAGATGGGAGAGGGGCAAACAGAACGTGGCTAATAGAGTGGGTCACAAAGTCATTCATAGTGTTTTAGGAATGCTTCACTGTGTTGTCTATAAATTAGATCTCTTCCGAGAGCTTAGAACTGGAATTTAGATACCTTCAAGCAACCGAATATTGAAAAATATTAAAAAGATCTCACTTACTAAAAGCACATAAACTTCATCCTCCACTAATAAATTTTTCTTTCTCACCAATGGAGAACAACTTGCATTTGTATCTCATTTTGTAAATTTCAGTATGCTACATATGTTGTCTCATCGTGTCCAACAAGACTGATATTGTCCAACAATGTCCAGCAAGTTCGAGTTCATTTAACTCACTTATTTGTACTCTCCCTTATTCTGGAGAAAGTTTGAAGTAGTTTGCAGAGAAACATAAAATTCAATAGAAAAAAAGCTGGCAAGGATATTGGAGCAAGGAAAAAATGAGTAGATGCATGAAGCCAGTGGGGTAGCACCGTGTTTTCTGTAAAGTCATTTGTAGTTGCTAGATCTGGGCTATGCCAGCCAAAATAAAGAGAGGGAAACTTTGTTTATAAAAATAACATGGTCATTAGATTAAAAGAATAAATGCTCAGGATCACAGTTTTTCTTGGTACTGAGACCTGAGAATTTTCCACAACGTGTTCTCGTAAAAGGAGGTTGTCCTCCTGAACTCCTGTGTAAGAAGTACAACGGTAGGTCTCTTTTGACTGTTTTCTATAATATCCTGTCCGGTAAGGCTTACGGGATTATGCCAGAGTACATTTTAATAAAGCAATTCTCTGGGGGGAATAAAACAATACAGTTCAAGTTCACAGCTTCCTGGTGGCTGGACCGGATCCAAAGACCACATCCAGGAATGGAGAGTGTTCAGTCTTTCAAACGTTCCTCCAGGAATATTATTTCTTGTAATCCACTGTTTTTAAATGCACAGCAGAGAACTTTGGGTTAGATTTTTTGGCAAGAACGTGAAAGCCTATGAGTTGGCTCAAACAGAAACATTTCACAGATGAAGAAACGGGACCTTGGAGAAGCTGATGATTTATCCAAGGCCGTGAGGTCAGTGGCAGAGCTGGGACCAGGGCCAGGTTCTTCCAGCTCTACGTCTAGGGCTCTTTCAACCATTTCATCTCTCCTGTCTAACCTGAATAGAATTCCAGGTTCTTCCACTTCTACATCTAGGGATCTTTCAACCATTTCATCTCTCCTATCTAACCTAAGAAGAATTTTATTACAATTTAAAAATGTTAACAGTGAATATTTCTTAATGTTTTGTTTTATATCATATTTACCACTTATTATAAACTTTATTAATAATTTATTTGATTCATAATGGGTCAACAGATGGCAGAATAATTTAAAATCTTCAAATGTAAAATGATCTCAGAAGAGGAAATCAGTTAGGATACATGTTTTAGAGAATCATCATTTAATTTGTTGTTCAAGAAAATAACTAAAAGTTTGGTCTGGAAAAAAAAAATGAATGACTGTTTCTAACATCTACAATGTACTTCCTACTTAGATGTTAACTTTTTAGAAGAATGAATCAGTAACTGTAGAGCTGAAGCCCCACCTTCCCACTCCTTTGCCCTCCACCTTGAAGTTGGTGGGTATCATTTCCCAGCGTGTTTCTGTTTTTTTTACCATATACGGTATATGTGTGTTTATAATTCACATGAAGTACATAAATGGCTTCATAGTGTATCAGTCCTTTTGCACTTTTTCTGCCCCTGCCCCTCAACATTTTAGATTTTTAAAAAGCTTTTTATTTTGTATTGGAGTATAGCCAATTAACAAATGTTGTAATATTATTAGTTTCAGGTGAACAACGAAGGGATTCAGCCATACATCATTCTCCCCCAAACTCCCTTCCCATCCAGGCTGCCACATAACATTGAGCAGAGTTCCAAGTGCTATGCAGTAGGTCTTCAACATTTTCGTTTTGATGTATATAACCTTGCTGATACTGGTCATTCATTTTAGCTTTGGAATAGTCTTTCCTTGTATGAATCAACTATAGTTTATCCACTTTCCTACTGATGGGATTCAACTGTTTCCACTTTTTCTGTTATACGTAGTTCTTCCATGAACCTTCTTGAAGATAAGTCCTTGTGTCTGTGTGCAATTTTAGAGCATTTTTTAACTGGCAGAGGTTGATTTAGTCACTGGTCGTTGCTCCTCTTATCTCAGCATTAGTCAGATGCTGTGTGCTCCTGGGACATCCTTGCACCCAAATTACGTTTGGGTCCATTTGCAGCCAGTGCTGATCCAGTCTCCGGGCATCTTCAGTGCCCTCCAACTTCTTGTCTGTCTCTGCTTGGTTTGCTCACGTTCTCTACTAGGGCCTGTTCTAAGCACCTTTCATTTCTCAAGAATCCTAGGCCACCCTAGCTCCCTCACACCCAAGAGATAAACTGACTTCTTGTTTTCCTGAGAAAAATGAGGTCATGTGCTGAGAGCTCGCTCGATCCTTCTCTTCCAGACTTCTCAGCATTTCTACTTAGAAGAATTTTCTGTGCAAATCACAAGTTCTTTGTGAAATGAATGGAGGTAGGAGTTTTTACAAAGGTTTCTCAGACCCCAGATTGGAGCTCTGTCTTAGGAGGAGTTGCACCATCTTCAAAATCGCTAATTCAAATACCCTCTGCCATCAGCCTCCAATTCTTCTAGCTTCATGCCCGAAGTGAGAACCTCACTGAGACGGTTCTTTGGTTTCCGAGACACCAGTCTGTGCTCCTTCCTCTGTCTTCACGTCCCCTCTTTCTATTTCACCCTCCCTGTGGCGCCCACCCTGGCCCTCTCTTCCAGAGCCCCACTTTTTCCTGCTCAGACCTGCTGCGTGGCAGTCATCCTGGGAACTTCCCTTTATTCTTTCTCTGTTCGGTATCTACTCTGTTTTTCTCATGTTTTCTTTAGTTTTCTATTTTGTTGGAACACTTCCCTTCCTCTTTCTCATTTTGCTTTCTTATTCTGTTGGAGTAACCTTTTCTAGCAGCTTTCTAAGAGCCAGAGCATAGGAAATAGTTTTTGGAGCCTTGCATGTCAAGAAATGATTGTTTTCTACCTTAACATTTAATTAAAACTTTAGCTGGATATAGACTATACGTTGAAAATAACTTCCTATCTGATTTCTAAAAATTGTGGTAATACACGTAACAAAATTTACCCATTTAACTATTTTTAGGTGTATAGTTTGGTGGTATTAAGTCCATTCATATTGTTCTGTAACAACCATTACCACCATCCATTTCCAGAACTCTTTATCTTGCAAAACTGAAAGGCTATACCTATTAAACAATGGGTTAGCTAAGTTTAATTAAAAGTTAATTAAAACAATTAACATCTCCATCCCCCTCCCCCAACCTCTGGCAACCAGTATTCTATTTATGTATCTATGAATATGAGTACTGTAGAGACTTCATAAAGTGGAATTATACAGTATTTGTCTTTTTGTTACTGGCTTATTACACTTAACATGATGTTCTCAAGTTTGCTGTGATGTTGTAGTATGTGTCAGAATTTCTTTCTTAAAGTTGAATAATAGTCTGTTGTATATACAGGCCACATTTTGTTTATCCATTCACCCATGTATGAACACTTGTGTTTCTTCTACCTTTTACCTATTGTGAATAATGCTGCTGTGAGTGTGAGTGTAAAAAAAAAAAAATCTCTTTTGAGATTGTGCTTTCAATTCTTTAGTGTATGTACTGAGAAGTGGAATTGCTGGATCATCACCTGGTAATTCTATTTTTAATTTTTTAAGGAAGTGCCATATTGTTTTCCATAGCAGCTGCACTGTTTTTACATTCCTGCCAAGGGTTCCAATTTCTCCACATTCTTGCTAACAGTTGCTATTTTTTCTTTTTTTTTCTTTTTGATAGTAGCCATCCTAATGGATTTGAGGTGGTATCTCATTGTAGTTTCGGTTTATACTTCCCTTATGATTAATGATGTTGTGCTCAAGACTGCTGCCCATTTTAATTGGGTTGTTCACTTTGTTGTTGTTGAGTTGGGGGAGTTCTTTATATATTATGGATGTGAATTTCTTATCAGGTATATAATTTGCAAATATTTTCTCCCATTCCATGGGTTGCCTTTTTACTCTGTTAATTGTGTCCTTTGAGGAACAGAAATTTTAAATTATATTGTAGTTGAATTTATTTTTTCTTTTGGTTGTGCTTTTGGAGTCATATCCAAGGAATCATTGTGAAATCCAATGTCATTAAGCTTTTGCTCAATGTTTTTTTTTTTATAATTTTATTTATGTGTGTCCTTATGACTGTTCTGGGTCTTTGCTGCTCCACAGGCTTTTCTCTAGTTGCAGCAAGCAGGAGCTGTTCTCCAGTTGTGGTGCACAGGCTTCTCACTGCGGCGGCTTCTGTTGAGGAGCTCAGGCTCTAGGATGTGTGGTCTTCAGTAGTTGAGACACGTGGGCTCAGTAGTTGCGATTCCCTGGGCTCTAGAACACAGGCGCAGTAGTTGTGGTGTATGGGTTTAGTTGCTCCGCAGCATGTGGGCTCTTCCCAGATCAGGGATCAAACCCTTGTCTCCTGCATTGGCAGCCGGATTCTTTACTGCTGAGTCCCAAGGGAAGCCCCTGCCCTGTGTGTTTTTTTTCCTACAAGTTTTATAGTTTAAGCTCTTACATTTAGATTTTCTCAGAATTTTTAAGATGTTTCTCACTGACTTCTGTTGTCCAGTATGACTTATACAGAGTCTGATGCTCTTCCAATTCTTTTTCCTCGGTGTATGGTCTCGTTTTTATACTCTGGGAATTTCTTTACTCTTACTATTCTGAAATTTTGCAACCATGTGTTTTGCTGAGAATCTTAAAAAATTATTTTGTTGGCCACTCATTGTGCTTTTATAATACTTCTTTAGCTCTAGAAAATCTTGCATTACTTCTTTGATAATTTGCTTCCTCTGTTTTCTTATTTGGATATTAGAGCCACTGGATATTTGGATATTGGCCCTTTAAATTTTCCATTTTTTTTCCTTCTATTTTTCTTCCATTTGTTTATCGGAGATGTCCTTATTTAATTTTCTAACCCTTTTATTGATCTTTTAAAATACACCACTTAAATTTTTTTTCATAGTACACTGTACCTGTCTTATTGTCTTGCCAAACTCCATCTTCCTGGTCTGAGTTGATCCTGTTGACTGAGTTTCCCCTGGGACATGAAACATTTACTTTAAAAAAAAAGGGAGTATGCACAGTCACCTGGATTCAGAACCGATGTCTGATGTACATCTGATATTTCAAACCTGGAAATTTTGCTTTGCCCTCAAACCTGCTCCATCCGCAGCCTTTTCTGTCTGGCTCAACCCATGGCCTCTCCATCCTTTCTGTTGCCTAGGTCAAAAACTTAGGAGTCAATTTTTATTCTTCTCTTTCTCTCACATGTGACACCAAATCAATCAGAAAACCTTGTTGGCACCATCTTCCACATTTACTTGGAACCTGACCACTTACTCCTTCTATTCATACAGCCCTAGTCTTAGCCATCATCATCTGGATTACTGTAATAACCTTTTCCTCCCAGCATTTTAATATGAAAATTATAAAATATCCAAAAATTTGAGAGTTTTATATAAATAGCCAAATTCTTAATTCCTAGATTCCACCTTTAACATTTTACCACGCTTGTGCTTTCCTTTATTATCAATCTTTGCCTTCCTCTGCCCGCCCATTCTGATAATCTTCTCATTAGTCTCCCTGCTTCATTCCTTGTCCCATGTTTTGTTTCCACACATCAATCCAAATGATCGTTTAAGTCCAGTTGTTTCTCTTCTCTACTCGGAACTCTGCTATGGCTGCGCATTTCACTCTTACTAACTCTGAGGTCTTTTGATCCTAAAAAGGAAAATTGCCGTGGTAATTTTCAGATTCCTATGGAATTATGAATTCATTCTGAGTTTCTGTGTGGTATTGCCATTTCTTTCACTGACAATGGAATTGATTTTTCTCTTTTGGAGGAAATAGAACAAACGGTAGTGCTTGTTCAGAGGACTTCGATTAAAATCTTTATGCATTCATTCCTGCCAAAGTAGTTTTCTTGCATTTTGCTTTCCATTTCAGCGTATGTGTAGGTGTGAGTGTTATAAGCAGGACTAAGTCTAATTTCACAAGGGCTTTCCAAAATTAGTTTTGTCTAACAGAATATGCTTTTGCTTTGATATTGTTAAAAATCAATGGTTAAAGAAAGAGCTAGTGAAATGTATTAGTATGCAGAACAGAACTTTAAAATACATCTCTTGTTATGTAGTGCATTTCATGTGAAGGAGAAAAATGGAAGAAATGTTGATTCTGTTTGTAACCGATATTGATAGCTTTTATAAGCTTTAAAATAAAGTTCATTTTATGGTGTCATTTCTAAAAAAATTCAATTACCATTTTCATTTTTTCTTTCCTACACTTGCTCGTTCTTCCAGGTTCCTCTTTTGTGTTTGTTTTGGTCTCTCTCTTTCATTCACGGAGGCTCTCCTTAAATGTCTGGTAATCTTTGACAATACAATCATTCAGGAATGAAGAAAGAAAAGCCAGTTAGTGGAGAATCATACTAGGGTGATGGAACTGACTTTCCTATTGAGGAACCCAAAATATCAGTCTCTAGAGGTCTTTTCTAAGGGCTTTACTTTCTCCAGAAAAGGATCCTCTGAAATCCCACCTGTGGGTAGAGCAAGTGGTTTGGGGAGCAGGTCCATTTACCACTGCTCCTGAAGTAGGTGGGGTTGGTGAGGGCTTGGAGCCCTGCTGTTGCTGGGTATACTTGTCTGAAATCTTGCTACCAGTCTTGATGTTCAACACACTCAGTTCCATTCATTTTCAGGCCTGTGTTTTCATCTTCAACTTCTGCAGTATCTCATTACCAATCCTAGACTTCTTTCAGTTCAGTTCAGTTCAGTCGCTCAGTCGTGTCCGACTCTCCGCGACCCCATGAATCACAGCACGCCAGGCCTCCCTGTCCATCACCAACTCCGGGAGTTCACTCAAACTCATGTCCACAGAGTCGGTGATGCCATCCAGCCATCTCATTCTCTGTCGTCCCCTTCTCCTCCCGCCCTCAACCTTTCCCAGCATCAGAGTCTTTTCCAGTGAGTCAACTCGTCGCATGAGGTGGCCAAAGTATTGCAGTTTCAGCTTTAGCATCAGCAGGATGCTTCAAATATACAGGTGGAGAAGCTAGAGTTAATACAAAAGCCAGGAATCTTTGGCAGCAATTTAGGAACAAAGTAATGGGGTCGGGCTTCCCTGGTGGCTCAGATGGTAAAGAATCAGTCTGCAGTGTGGGAAACTTGGGTTCGATCCCTTGGTTGGAAATATCCCCTGTAAGAGGAAATGGCAACCCACTCCAGTATTCTTGCCTGGAGAATCCCAATGGACAGAGGAGCCTGGTGGACTACAGTCCATGGGGTTGCAAAGAATTCTAAAACATGACTGAGCGACTAAGCACAGCACAATGGGATCGGGGGCAGAGGTGATGGCAAAAAGAATGAATATGTATGTATATATATATATATATATATATGAAAAAACCCCAAACCACTGCCAGTACTTAAAACTTAAAGATCTCTCCAGGTTTTTTGGGAGACATGTTATGGTAGTAACAAAGGCAGGGAACTTTTGCTGGGGGGATAAGGAGCTTTAAAAACTGGATTGTGGAGTACTAGGGCAGAATTTCTAGGTTAAAATAGGCCGATAAAAATGAAAAACAATTACTTTCTGAATGCATGCTTCCTAGATCTGTGCTGATTTCACACATCAGGTTTTATAGCATTGGAGGTTTTTATCCTGAAGTTTTTTTACTCTTCATTTTTATATTGTCATTAGCTTTTAATTTTTACTGCCAATTAAGAAATGGGCTAATCTGGATAAAGTCACTTCCTGAATTGTAGTAAATACTGTTTAAATACTGTAGTACATCTACCATAGTAAGCACTTAGTAGATGTTAGTTACTACTGTAGTTTTTAGTTTCATGTGCTTCACTGAAATCCAATAGGTAAAATGTGTATTATTCCCTTTCTGTAGCAGTGGACACTGCAGTTCAGAGCATTTGGGACTTGGTTGGGGCTTCCCTGGTGACTCAGCTGGTAAAGAATCAGCCTGCAGTGTGTGAATGTGGGTCTGATCCCTAGGATGGAAAGATCCCCTGGAGAAGGGAAAAGCTACCCACTCTAGTATTCTGGCCTGGAGAATTCCATGGACTGTATAGTCCATGGGGTCGCAAAGAGTCGGACATGACTGAGCAACTTTCATAAGGCCAACAGAAGTTTCTTAGGAAAGTGGCTGCATTCGCTCAGAGTGCTGTTATCCTGGTGGAAGTGGGTGGTTTAGCAGCACACTTGGTATTGGCTGGTGAGTGACACTGCTTTCACTCCAGTACTATTGCCTAGAAAATCCCATGGATGGAGGAGCCTGGTAGGCTGCAGTCCGTGGGGTCGCTAAGGGTTGGACATGACTGAGCGACTTCACTTTCACTTTTCACTTTCACACATTGGAGAAGGAAATGGCCACCCACTCCAGTGTTCTTGCCTGGAGAATCCCAGGGACGGGGGAGCCTGCTGGGCTTCCGTCTAAGGGGTCACACAGAGTCGGACACGACTGAAGTGACTTAGCAGCAGCAGCAGCAGCAATATCATATCCAGAGAACTGCTACATGTTTGTTTTCCAAAAGTGTGGTGGATAATTAAGATTGATTATTCTCGCATTTTGTGCTGGTCATTAGAAAAATAGTATCTGAAAGCAGAGGGGAGAGTGGACCTTAAAAATCAATGGATCTGGTAATTTACATCAATTGCTTCTGGTCAAATAAAGATGAAAAGATAAGTAATAACAATTAGGAAAAGTTAATGGGAAAAAGATGAAGAAACTTATTGCAAATATGTCATCAACTTTTCTTCTGTGAGCTTGTAGGCAGACTGGAGTTAATAATTGTCAGTTGCTAGGACAAGCTCAATATCTTAACTGACAAAAGGCAGATCCTTTACAATTCCTAGCTGGACCATAAATAACATGGTGCAGCTGAAAGAACAGAAAAAAGAACAGGGAGGTACCCCAGGGAAAATGTTGACATCTAAACCACTCTGTTAAAAACTACCTACATGTACTTAACATGTGCTGCTATGGTACGTACACTTTCCGATCAAATTTTGAAGATGACATAGAAGTCCCTTTCTCCCCATTGACAGTGCTTTTTTCAGTGTTGTTAGAACAGCAGGGCTCATTAGCAAACTATGTAATAATGAAAATGAAGCCTCTTGAGCTACCAAAATGACTTTTAGCAATCCTTTCTACAAATTTCTGACAAACTCAAGAGTTTTTCTAATATTTCATTTGTGTCAAGAGAGTATTTTTCTCATTATGAAGCTATAGATATACAGTTTTCATAGCAAATGAATTGGAGAACTGACCCTGAACTAAGTAATACCTTATTCCTCACTTGTCATTTCATCAAAATAAAAGTGTTTTTCTTACTGCAGCAGAAATAGGCATTCATCATTAGAAAATTTTAAAATGCAGATAAGTGAAAGGAAGAAAATATTTAATAAAAATCACTAATAATTCCATCAATTAGAAATGATTTCTATTCAGATTTCACTTTTGAGTTGTAAAAATTCTAATCATAATAATCCAAAGTAAATGCCAAGATTTCTCTTAAAAAAGGAAATGCTCTAGTGTTTTGAGGTTTTAGAGATACCGGATGCATATTAAGATACATTGCATAAGCAAACCACAGTCATTTCAAAATATTTTATGCTATTTATAAAAGCACATGCATTAATTTACATGGATTTAAAAAATACAGTTTCGCGTGTTTCTACTTAATCTTTGAGTCTTTAATGCCACTACATGAATTCTTTACCTAATCTCTTGTGTGTCCCTGAAAATGATTCATTATTTTCCTTCTGAACCCTGATGCTACATAATTGTAACCTTTATTTGAAAAGGAAAAGTAAGGCCATGAGGACTGCATGGAGAGAGACCGCATTTGTCTTGTAATCTCACCTATGAAGGCAGCCTTTGTGCTCCGCACGGGCAAGTCAGAAGGCAAATGACAGGATGGCCCTCAGGATTTTGACTGATAGACACTTATGACTCATTGAATACCTGGCCCAGCCTCATTCCTCTTTCTGCTTTCCCTTTCTCATACTCTGTCTAGCTTCTCAATTTGGATCGGAGACATCTCTCAAAGCTTTTCTTCTCTATTCTGTTCCAGTTTTTCATGAGTCCCATTTAGTAAGTATATTCCTCTCTGGAGATATTAACTGTTTCTCACCCAAAACAATTACGTTGGAATTGTCTTCACACCTTGTCTTCAGTCAGGTTCTCCTGACCTCTGTAGCATGTTTTGATAAATAATTGTACTGAAAAGATATTTGGATCTGTAATCTAACACTTGTAATTGATTCCATTTTCATAGCTTGGTTTTACTTTTTTCTAAAATTTTTTTGGCTGCACCCCAGCTTGTGGGATCATAGTTCCCCAACCACAGGCCCTTGTACTCCAACCCAGGCCCTTGGCAGTGAGAGCATGGAGTCTTAACCACTGAACCACCAGGAAGTTCCCTGGTTTTACTTTTTATTTACATTTTTTAGAAACTCTAGAAAAATTCATAAAAATTATTACATTTTACTGACTTGTTCATTAATAAATTTTCACTGTTAAAAACAGAAATGTCTGAGACAAATAGTTATTTTTAAGGTCTATACTTTCTTTTTACAAATACTATTTTTTCCTACGACTTTAAGATAGAAAACAGTGGACCCTACATGCCAGTCTAGCACAGGAACATTTTCTTGATTCTCTGGTTATCAATTTGCTGTCTGTGGTTCTGTTTTTTCTCCTACATTTGATATTTCATATTTATTTAATATTGAATGGCAATGAGTAGCTTTTAGAGACATTCTTATTAATACCCCTATATTATCCTAATAATGCTTACAGGACTATTTGGAGTGAGGTGCTGTTTTATCGTAAGTACACTGCTGGTATCACATCTGTCTCCAGATTCACATGATGGGACGTGCCCTCTCCTTTGCTTCCATAGCACCTTCTACATATATTTCTTAGAAGATTTCTTTCAATATGTGTTCATTTGTCATTCTCAAAAGATTGAATTCCTTAAGAGCAGTGCATAGCATATATAAATGCTAGCTGAGTAAGTGAAAGAAGGAATTAATGAAATGTAGACTCTTGAGAGTCCCTTGGACTGCAAGGCGATCCAACCAGTCCATTCTAAAGGAGATCAATCCTGGGTGTTCATTGGAAGGACTGATGCTAAAGCTGAAACTCCAGTACTTTGGCCATCTCATGCGACGAGTTGACTCACTGGAAAAGAGTCTGATGCTGGGAGGGATTGGGGGTGGGTGGAGACGGGGACGACAGAGAATGAGATGGCTGGATGGCATCACCGACTTGATGGACATGAGTTTGAGTGAACTCCGGGAGTTGGTGATGGACAGGGAGGCCTGGCGTGCTGTGATTCATGGGGTCACAAAGAGTCGGACACGACTGAGCAACTGAACTGAATCCTGTGCTTATAGTGGTGGGATAGGTAACATGTTCGTGAAAATGGTGATATCTGTTTGAGTTGAGCAGAAAGTATTGTTGAGCTGCATATTTTCTGCCCAGATTTTACACTTGCTTAATTATGTTGCAGACTTCCTGGTGGCTCAGTAGTAAATAGTCCACCAGCCAAGTATGAGAACACGGGTTCTATCCCTGGGTTGGGAAGATCCCCTGGAGAATGAAATGGCAAGCCACTCCCCTATTCTTGCCTGGAGAATCCCATGGACAGAGGAGCCTGACAGGCTGTAGTCCATGGGGTCTCAGGAGAGTCAGACATGACTTAGTGACTAAACAGCAACAACAATTATGTTGCATTTGAAGAGCTGTATGGGGGATTCCCTGGTGGCTCGGTGGTGAAGAATCCGCCTGACAATGTAGGATACACATTAATAATAATAATAATAATAAATAAAGAGTTGTGTAGGGCAAGTAGAAGGAGAAGGCAATGGCAAGCCACTCCAGTACTCTTGCCTAGAAAATCCCATGGATGGAGGAGCCTGGTAGGCTGCAGTCTGTGGGGTCGCTAAGGGTCGGACACGACCGAGCGACTTCACTTTCACACATTGGAGAAGGAAATGGCAACCCACTCCAGTGTTCTTGCCTGGAGAATCCCAGGGACGGGGGAGCCTGGTGGGCTTCCGTCTGAGGGGTCACACAGAGTCGGACACGACTGAAGTGACTTAGCAGCAGTAGCAGTAGCAGAGTCTCATTAGAAAAGACCCTGATGCTGGGAAAGATTGAAAGCAAAAGAAGAGAGAAGCAGAGGATGAGATGGTTAGATAGCATCACCGACTCAGTCGTCATGAATCTAAGCAAGCTCTGGGAGATAGTGAAGGACAGGGAAGCCTGGTGTGCTGCAGTCCACGGTGTCACAAACAGTTGGACACGACTTAGCGATTGAACAACAACAAAGCTAGCTCTCTGAGGTACCAGCTGTTTTAGCTAAGAGCATGAACTCTGAAACCAAAACCACATGGATTCAAATCTCAACTTCATCACTCAGTACTGTATGTCCACAGACAAGGCTTCCCTGGTAGCTCAGCTGGTAAAGAATCCACATGCAGTGTGGGAGCCCTGGGTTCGATCCCTGGGTTGGGAAGGTATGTTTATGACATTTGTGCATCTCAGTTTTGTCATTTCAAATATGGGGTAATTACAGTACCTAACTCATACAGTTGTGCTTAGAACAGTATCTCTATATAGTAAGTGCTGTATAAGTGTTTGCTACTATTGCTATCGTCCTTTTATTTAATAGCCCTGGCATGGAATAGCAGGTCCCATTAGGAAATTGATTCTGAAATTCAGGTTTTCTGCTGTCATCATGAAGAAATATTTTCTTTTCACTTTGGGTTCAGGAGCTCTCGGTATGGAAAGAGGCAATGGTGGTCTTCAGTACATCAAAACCTGAGGACATTTGTACCTTTATCAATCATCAGGCTGCACAGACTGGCCAGAACTAACAAGGAGCTTTTTATTTCAATCAGAATTGTATCAACTTAGCATAGGAACAATGTTACCTCAGGGAGATTCTGATTCATCTTACTTCTGAGGATAAAACAAATTAATTATTAATTAATAAGCATAGTTTATTTGGTAGGTAAAAATCTTTAACAACAGTGCTCCATGGGAGAGATGATAAAGGAGTTTTAGATGATAAACAGAATAGGAAGGTAGGATTGAAAGATTTTTGAAGTCTGGCTCTACTGTTAGATATTTAATGATTTTTGTTCTTGTCATTTTGAAAAAGTGGTCTATTAGATATGATTGATTGTATCCAGCTCTTGGCCTCAGGTTTATTTATTTTTTAGTTCCCCTCCTCAACATTTTATTTTGAAGAATTTCTAATTTACAGCAATGTTGAAATATTTAACAGTGAGTGAGTACTCATGTATTAAACACAGAGATTCTGCCGTTATTGGTTTTCTGTACTTTGTTGATCACGTATCTGTACACTTACCCATTCCCCTTTCCATCCCTGATACATTTTGTGTTCTTGTATATTTGGTTAGGTTTATTTTGATAAGAAAGTCATCATCTGAATGGGAGAGTTAAATGATTTATTCTCAGCCCCCAGGGTAGTAATAGTAGCATACACATACACGAAGCAGTACTTTAAAAAAGTTGATGGTAAGCATTACTCTTACTGGAAGGATTTCTTAAGGGTCAAAGTGGGGGTAGCTTAAGAAATGTGAGAGCAATTGAGAGTGAAAGTCGCTTAGTCATGTCCGACTCTTTGCGACCCCATAGACTATACAGTCCGTGGAATTCTCCAGGCCAGAATACTGGAGTGGGTAGCCTTTCCCTTCTCCAAGGGATCTTCCCAACCCAGGGATCGAACCCAGGTCTCCTGCACTACAGGCATATTCTTTACCAGTTGAGCTACAAGAGAAACCCAAGAATACTGGAGAAAAAAAAGGACTTGGGAAAATAATTCGATATAATAGATAACCCATGAAAACATTCTTTTGCATACAGTATTTTTAGTTTCACTTTGCAAACTACACAGACCCTATTGTTATTGTTTCCAGTAAATGACAACCATCATGGAGCAGAAAAGGAAGTAAGTTAAATAAAAACTATTAAAGAAAATCCCTGTAGGTGGAGGCTAATAATATAATACAAGGACCTAAGATATCAGTTTGTGTCAGCTTTACATCCTCTGGACAACTTAAGGAATATAATTGTGTAGCTTTCCTTTTCACTGCTAGTACAGAATCCACACTGTGGAGTTCTGCCTGCAACTCTGAAGGGCCTGAATAGGTCATAGGGCAAAGTCTGGATTATGATTCAGAAAAGAAGGCGTAGTCACTTTGTTCCTCATGAACTGAGTAAGCAAACACTCACTAGAAAGCTGTGATTCTTTTGAGGGTGATTTCTGGTTGCTGCTTTCTGGCAGTGCATGTTTACTGGAAATGCAGAGCTGCAGAGTACTAATGAGCATTTATCCCTTCTATTTTTAGTTCGCTTCTTTAACTGAGATGGACATGATATAATCTCACTGAGTCAAAGGATGGCATCTAGTCCTGTGCTTCCCACCGAAGACCAACAGGTTTCCTTGGGCATTGATGATCTCCATTTTTCATTGCAAGGTAATTAAGATTGGTTGGGGTAACCCCATGGCCACTACGCAAACCTCACTGTCATCTGTTCACAAATTGTATGGCTTTCTGTCTCTATTGTAAAATCTATACATGTTGTGTTGGTCGCTCAGTCGTGTCTGACTCTTTGCAACCTCATGGACTGTAGCCTGCCAGCTTCTCTGTCCATAGAAGTCTCTAGGCAAGAATACTAGAATGCATTGCCATTCCCTTCTCCAGGGGGTCTTCCTGACCCAATGATCAAACCCTGGTTTCCTTCATTGCAGGCGGATTCTTTACCGTCTGAGCCACCAGGGAAGCCCAAAATGTATACATATGTCTGTATTTTTCCATTTGTAGAAGCTTTAAGTATACTTCAGTATCTTTATTGGTATCTCAGCTGCTTAGGAAAATAAGGAATACCTGAAAGGAATTTGGCATTTTGGTTTTTTACTCTTCAGTGCATGTGTTTTTTTGCAATGAAAATTAAATAGTTAATCATCGTTCACTTGTCATTGTTTCCACTTATTTTACATTTTTTTGTAAATCTTCTTTTAAATGTAATATGCTATTTTTGTCCTAATAAAAAGGAATAACAGTAATACTAAAAGTGAATGAACTTTCAGTCACATGAATTATATGTGAATTTATGTGAGTACTATCTGTATTTTTTTTAATGCTTCTTGGCAATCTTTGTTATGTATTTTGAAAATTCATTAATCACTAGACTCTACCTTTGTTGCAAATCTTGGATCTGAGTACAGTTAGCTAGTGTAGAAAAAATAAGGCTATAGCAAGTCTTTGGAAATATTTATGTAACTCTGTGTTTTAAAGTAGTATAAAGATTATTGACAGTATTACGTAACATTCTTAGAATGTTACTTAGAAGCTGTAGCCACAGGTTTGAGTCACTTGTTTTTTAAAATTTTAAATTTATTATTCAAAAATTGAAATATAATAGACATACAACAATGTACCAGTTTCAGGTGTACAATATAACAAAATTCAATATTTGTTTACCTTGTGAAATAATCACCAAAATAAGTCTAATTAACATCTGTCATCGTACATAGTTGCAGAATTTTGTTCTTGTGATGAGGACTTTTAAGATTTACTCTCTTAGCAACTTTTAAATATATAAAATAGAGTATGCTTTGCATTATATTTATTTGAATCATGTATGAAAAAGTCCCCGAAAGACTTTCCTTTGATATCTCTTTTTAATTAAAAATGTGTTTTGAATGATTACCTTCTTGACTTTAGGGGTCAGTGGCTTTTAAAAATAAACACCATATAATTTGTATAGATTCAGAAACATAATATGTTGAGTACTTAAAGTAAGAATTTTTAAAAGCCTCAGTAAGTACATTTTTTTATGGTGTTATATACTCTTCATCAGTAGTTGGAATCAATTTTTCATTTATCTGAAAAAACCCAATGTTCTTGTTTGTTTCTGATGTTTTGGTTGCATGTGAATAACAATAACTCATGTGACCTAAAACATGTCAGGAAGACAGTGCATCAATAAATGGTCAGGTAAATCCAGTTTCTTTCTTTTTCCTGAATCAATTGATCCTGATATTTATTTATTTATTTTTCCTTCTGGTTTTATTGAGATATAATTGATGTACAGCCCTGTATGAGTTGAGGGTGTACAGCCTAATGATTTGACTTACATATATCATGAAATGAATATCACAGGTTAGTGAACATCCATCATCTCATATAGATGCAAAATCAAAGAAATAGAAATTTAGTTCTATTTGATGAGAACACTTAGAATTTACTCTGTTAACAATTTTCATATGTACCACAGAATAGTGTTAGTTTATCATGTACTTTATACCTCTGATACTTATTTATCTTGACTGTAACTAGACTTAATTTGTGGTCCTTTTGAAACTTATAGAAATATTTAATCACTATGTTATGTAACAGGAGCTAATATAGTGTTGGAAGTCAATAAAACTTCAAAAACAACCAATCAAACATACAAAGTCATAGGAAAAGATCAGACTTGTTACCAGGTGTGGCAGTGGTGGTGGAATTGGCTGAAAGCAGTCACAAGGTGCGGACTTCTAAAGGTAAACCTAATTTCAAATGCTGGCTCTGACACTTACCAGTTCTTTGAGCTTAGATAAGAGACTATCTTTTTTGAATCTCAGTTTCCTCGTATTTAGAATATGGGTGATAATGCCTTTCTTGCCTCTATTTGAGGATGAACATTATGCAGGCTTAGCACAGTGCCTGCCAGATACAGAGTAGGAACTCAGTAACTGCATCATAATTTCTGTGTATATATTGCAGTTAAAGTCTTTGTTCCAAAGGATTTTTGTCCAGGAGCACAAGGCTAGAGTAGAAACTGTGTGCTAGACAGGAAAAAATTGTAAACCAGAAGCCTGGTTTTCATTGACTTGTGTTTTGTTTTGTTTTGACATTTCTATTCAACTCCGGGAAATAGTGGAGGTCAGAGGAGCCTGGTGTGCTGCAGTCTGTGGGCTCACAAAGAGTCGGACATGACTTAGTGACTGAACAGCAACAGCAATTCAATGGCTTCGCATCATACGTACAATAAAATCTAAACTTCTTGGTGTTGCTCACACATGCTGTTTGCTGTGCACCTTTCCCTGTGCCCTCATCTCCTACAAGCGCCCTGTTCTCCAGTCCCACAGTCCCCTGAGGAGTTGTACCCTCACCACGCCACCCACTGCTCGTGTGCTTTTGTTAAGGTGGTTGTCGCTCCCCTGCCATCTCCTCCCACAAGAGTCCAGCTCATCCAGTCCTGCTATGTCCCTGTCCATCCCCAACTTAGCCAGACTCAGCCTCCTCTACAAGACCCACTCTTCCTCTGGCTAAGATTTACGCTTCTCTTTTCTCCCATAGCACCTGCTTTAGCACTTATAATAGTGTTCATATCATAAGTGTTGTATTTAAAAATGCTTTCTTCCCCACTGCAGAGTTTTATGTAGTAGCATGCTCTAGCTTACACAGCACCCTTTCGTACATTATCTCATTAGATCCTCACACCCACATTGTAAGGTAGATATTTTATCTTCAAGATACAGGGCAGGAAGCTGTGGCTCACAAAGGTGGAATTACTCTCCCAGGGTCACACAGCTAGTGAGCAGCAGAGCTAGATTTTGACCTGGAGGATAGCTCTCTTTCCACTGCACCACACCCATTCTGACACAGTTCAGAGAACAATCTGAAAGAGGGAATTTCCCTAACAACTTTCTTTGGAAAGTGCACATAAATCTTAGCTTTATTTTAGTCAACCCGTAGCAAACTTTTGTTTTAAAAATTTTTACAGCCATCTTTCACATCCTGAATATGGATGGGCATTTTTAAGTAATATTAATCTTAGGTTCACAAATAGCTCAAAATAATTAACAAATTACTGGTAAATGAGTGTTTCCTATAGCATGTTTTTAATAATATTTGGTTATTACAGTTTGCTGTACAATAGGAGATGAGTGTGGGCTGTTTGGCAGTGGAAATGTGATATACATGTACTGCCAGTGTGAATGATTTGCCTTCATGGTCTCTTCAGAGGAATTTGGAGCTGGGTATATTGCTCTATAAGGGGAGAGGTGGAAAGCCAATACTATAATGTAGTTGGCTTTACATGGAACAAGAGCTGCTCACATTAGCTACGTGCCCTCAACCGAGGAGTTCCCATGACTGTAGAATGAAGGCTTAACTGTGAAATGAATGGGTTTCCCAAAGTTAAGTTCTATATTGTTATTAGCAGATTTACAATGATTCTTCTGGCCTGAATTCCTTCTTGTTGAAAGAGAGAAAGAAAGCAAGGAGGAAGAGAAGAAGGAAGGAAAGAACTTGTATGTACTTCTGACTGCAACTTTGGTTTCATTGCAGGATTGTTAGCTATGTAGACCAAAAATTGATAGATAACAGTATGAACATTAGTTACTTCCAAACTGCAGGCTGTTGGCAGTAGTCTTAAAAGCATTCAGCTCTGTCCACTTTGTAAGCCGACTTGTATTTCACAAAATTCACACGTGCTTAATGATCCTTGGAGTAACAGGAAAAAGAGATTTTATGTAAAATGAGAGGCTCAGAATGACTGCTCATAAGAAAGTTTTTTCCTCCTCATTCCAGAGCCTTTTTAAAAGGAAGAAAGAGGCCTATTTAACAATGCCTGTTTTATTTTAACCAAAAACTTACATAAGATGAGACAATTACTGCTACACCTTGCCTGCTAATAATATGCTCAAGGAAAGATTAAAATGTCTGCATTGAAATGTGGTGAATCATTGTTGATATGCTATGAAAACAGGTATCTTATGTGTGCAGGGCCAACAGGGCATCAGACCTAAGGAGTCAGGCAGTGCCTTGCTGAAATTCATAGAGCAGGACAATAAACAAGCAACTTTGGCTTTCTCTTTGTTCATCATGTGTGTGATCTTTGAGAAAATGTCTTTATGGAGGGATTTTTAAGGGTCCTTTTTGTAGAGAGAGATTTGTTTTCTCTTAGTGTAATGAGGATAACAGCATTGAAATGGTTGGATTTGGGGAGGAAAAGGAAATGGAATTTGTGAATGTGAGAATTTATGAATTTGATTAATGTAAAAAATGGAATTTAGGGCATTTTGTGCTACTATGGATGGTGCACATTTGAAATAAATTATATATATGAAAGTTCAAGCTATTTAAAATGAGAAATAAATGGCTGCTATTTGCTTAACCAAGGTTTCCATTGTAGAATTTCTTTACACCTTTCCATTGGATTTCTTACTTGGCAAAATAATAGGTTCTTCCTTCCCTTTTATCCTAAGAGAATAGTAACTACTTTTTTTTTTTTGGTCTGAAATAACACCTCTGCTAAGCTCGTCAGGTGGGAAAGTTATGTTCAGAGGATAATTCTTTAATGTATTGGGCAGATATGATTATAGAAGCAGTAAGGGGTAAAGTTGAATAATACCACCGAGTTTTCAAGTTGTATGGGATTTTCTTTGCTATTCTGCTTAATTTTGAGACCAAAGGAGGAATCCCTTCAGTAGCATTTCTGAGATGAAGATTCTGGATTGAGTTGAATTCAAGCTCAAGAAGTTTAAGGATTATGCTTTTAGGTAGCTGGTAGCTACGGGTCTTGAGAAAGAGAGGACAGGGTCCATGGTCAGAATTGTGCCTTAGGAGACTAATCTGACTTTGAGGTATGGGAAGACTTGAGAGGGATGAGAAAGTGAAGTTGGAGAAACTGACTACAGAGTTCTTCTCAGTACTCTGTGGTTAACTAAGTGGGAAGGAAATCTAACAAAGAGTGGATAAGTGTAGGGGTATGACGATTCATTTTGCTGTTCAGCAGGAAAGTAACACAACACTGTAAAACAACTGTAGTCTAATAAAAATTAAGTAAAAAATAAAAGTGTTGCAAATATCTGGATGTTGGGTAATATTGGCTTGGATTTGAGTGACAGTGGTGAGTAGGAAAGAATGGGACAGATAAGAAACGGTTAGGTGGACTCTGCAATTATAATATATAATATAATATGACTCTGCAAATATTGACTATGGATAATAAGATGGAGAAGAGCCAAAGTTAGAAGCTGAGCTGCTTGAAATAAAGCAGTAGCAACTAAAATGTCCAAAGACCTCTCTTTTGATTTAGTGTGTTCTCACTATTATAATAGCATCAAATAATAAGACCATTAAATACTATTTTATATCAGTGTGTTTAAATTGTTGTAGATAAAAGATCCTCTTTTCAAAGAAACTCTTGAGAACTTCCTATGTCATGGAAAGCTTAAAAACACAACACAGGTAGAGGACTCATTTGAAAGTCAAATTAATAGTGAGTGAAACTGACACCTGGAATTTAATACAATATTTTAAATCAACTATACGTCAAAAAAAAAAGTGAAATTGACTGACTAGGCTGACTCATCTTGTGATATTTTAAGTGGCAGCTGTGACAATTTTGAATTATTTTGGACAATTAATATATTTCATATTTAAGTTATCTTTTTAACACATAAATATGATAATTTGGGGGCCATAAAAGGACACAAGAAATTTATGTACCTGGAGCACATTATTTTGTTTTGAAAAATGAGGTAGGCCAATGATACCTCATGGGTATCATGAGGTATTAGAACAACGGTATTCAAATACAGAATATCATAATCCATTAGACAAAGGACTAGAAAGGAGTGTGTATTCTATTACCTTATGTACCTGGAGCACATTATTTTGTTTTGAAAAATGAGGTGGGCCCATGGTACCTCATTAGAACAAAGGTATTCAAATACAGAATATCATCATCCATTAGACAAAGGACTAGAAAGGAGTGTGTTTTCTATTACCTTTTCACATATGAGGAATTAACTTTCATGCAGTCCTGCTAAAATGCTAGTGGATGGTTAATCATCTGCATAAAACCACATTTAGCCAACTTATTGTGTTGTTTCAAACAGTGCTCATATGTTTTATTTAGTGCTGTTATCTCCCAGATGACATATTTTAAAAGATTGAAAAGCCCTTTGTGCCTTCTGAGTAGACATTGCTTTGTGGACTGAGCAGTGAAATGTGAGTCTCTATAGTTATTACTCTAATTTATTCATGATTTACTGAGTATCCATCTGAAGGGTGGCTTTCAATTTAAGTATAACTTTTAATATTAGAAAATATTTATGTTCATTGAGGTAGATTACAAGCATAATTATGTGATGTAATGTTGAATTTTATTCAGTTGTTCAGTAAATACTAGATGCCAACCATCGGTAGGATGTTAAGGCTGCAAAGATAAATAGACTGAGCACCTTCCAGAGATGTGTAGCCAAGTTGCGCTTTTGCCTATTGATGTCAGGTGAGGTGAAAGTGACACCAACAAATAATACAAATAAGAACTTTACTGGAGTTTTTCCTGCTGAATCCTCTTTAATTGTTTCTTTTCCTGGAGTTTCCTTTTGTCTTTGGACATCACTTGTTCTAATCAGCCATCTGAGTTCCTCTAAGGGTGTGTTAGGTACCCTGCATAGGAAATCTTGTATCTTTATTGCCAGTGAAATTTCTGACATGTTTTAGGCTTTTAATAAACAACTGTGTAATGAAAAAATGAGTGGCCATTCCAATATAAAAGTATAAATAAGGAGTTTGGGGTTAATATATACTCATCTGATGCTAGGAGGGATTGGGGATGGGAGGAGATGGGGACGACAGAGAATGAAATGGCTGGATGGCATCACCGACTCTGTGGACATGAGTTTGAGTGAACTCCGGGAGTTGGTGATGGACAGGGAGGCCTGGCGTGCTGTGATTCATGGGGTCGCGGAGAGTCGGACACGACTGAGCGACTGAACTGACTGACTGACTGACTATATATAAAAAAGATAATCAACAAAGACCTACTGTATAGCACAGGGAACTCAATATTCTGTAATAACCTATATGCAAAAAGAAGCTGAAAAAGGATAGATGTATGTTTAACTGAATCACTTCGCTGTACACCTGAAACTGAAGCATTGCTGTAAATCAACTATATTCCAGTATAAAGTAAAAATTTAATTTAGAAGGAAAAATATATATATAAGGTGCCCTGAATTTGAAGAATAGTTCTGTGTTCAGGAAAATTAGAATAGAAATATAGATTTCTTTAGAAACAAGGCAGTAAGGTGTGTATGTGATGTTTAAGGGCTCAATAGTGTTTTAGTATTGTGTTTCTGAGAGAAATTCTATTCAGCCTATGACAGTGAGTGAATGAAGCCGTGTGAAGTCTGAGAAAGAGGAGTAGATTTAATAAAATGCTTTTGAATAGAATTTCTGCCCTTTTGCACTCAGGTCCCCACTGTGGGATTTTGATGGAATTGATGAATGAAGGGTAAGAAATGTACAGACAGTATTTTTGCTCCTCTAACCAAGGCAGACTGCTTCATTATTATGAATAAAAGCAAATCATCTCTGGCTTTCTTTTTTTTTTGCCAATTAGATGATTATTACACCCAGAGAAATTAATTAAGTTATAGTCTTTCATCAGCTATCATTGATGTACTGTTCCAACGAAAAATCTTCCAAAAAATTCCTGAAATCATAATAGCTGAGGTCTTTTGCTATTTTTTTTTCTTTTTTGGAGGATTATTAACCTTCGTATTGTAAAGCTTCATAATCTTAAAAATATTTCAATTAAATGGAAAACACAATAGCTCTGTAAGAAGTAGTGTTTGCAGTGAACAGTGTTTTTCAGGGAAAGGTCCCTTTCCCCCCCTCCACCGCCGCCCCTTAGTGGTATATACTGTTTCGTCTTCTGGGAACTTTGGTTCTGTTTTTGCCAGGAGTTTGGGGATAAGCTTACTTTATTCTGGGTCAGTTACATTTTGAAAAGTAGGGCAAGATAAATCCAGGGTCATTTAAAAGTCCTGTTAAAGTAGGTTAACAAAGATCTCATTCATTCCTTATAGAAATCAGAATCCTTTTTAATTAGTCCCATGGGAGATACAAGATTTTTCTGACCATTTGTGTATGCCTCTGTCTTGCGAGGGGGTGTACTTATTCGGAGCTTGAAGTAGTATGTTAGAAAAAATAAAACTCAAAATGATTTCCCCTTAGGAAATGGTAAAGTTTGAAATAATATGAGAGATTAATTTACAACCACTTAGTGGTTTTAGTGTGTGATTTTATACTCTAACAATCAGAGGTCACTGTAAATGTGCCTCTTCAAGGGATTACTTACTTCCTTCATCTACTTTCATCATTGGTGATTATAATTCTTCAAAACGGTTCCATTTTTCCAGAACGTTCAGAGAAAGTTGGTAAAAGCTGACTAATGTTTGTTGTTTTCAGCATGTGTGAGAGGTGAAGTCGACTGATAACCACCAGGTATTTTTAGAGGCATTTAAAAATGGTAGATAAAAGTTATGAATGATTTATTACAGGAATGCAGTGAGTGACGTTCTCAATGTGTGTATCTTTACAGGAGAGGCATGAGAGTCTGGGTGAATAATCTCTCCTATAATAATGACCAGTCTCTTGGTCATTCATGGTCTTTGAAGTGACACGTGTTGAATGAGCATGGGAAGAAAAGGGAGAGGAGTAGCTACACACACTTGCTGTCTGCCTCTGGGTTGGGGCAGCACCCTCAGGTTTTGCTTTGGTCCTTTCAGCCTTTGCTACACAGAGGACCACCAATTACACAGACAGTGAAATGCTATACAGTCAAAGGCAATTGGTTCAAATACAGAACACGTGGCCCTTCTCAAATTTGAGTAACATGTAAGATCTTGCCAAAACATTGGCGTTGTTGGCCCTGTTAAGGATATTCATAGTGGGAACTAGTTCTGCTGTGTGCCTCCGTCTGCCTCAGTTTGAATGTTTACTTGGCAGAACAAAATGTTTCAAAAATACAGGTGAATTCGCATTGAACTGCTTCATTGCATAATTACAGTTTTTATGAATACAGGTCAATCTATTCATTAATATATTTGTGCAACGTGTGTTCCTCAAAACCCCACTTGTATCAAGCACTATTTTCTTTTAAATCAAGCACTCTTTTGGGTTGTGAGATTATTGAGATGAATGACTCCAACAAACTTCATGTGTCCATGATGCTTGCGTATCAGTTGGAGAGACAAACAATAAATAATTAACAAAAAATATCAAATATTAAAAATGGATTTATGTAATTGTTGTTTGGGTGTCTTCTTTAGATCAGGTTGTCAGAGAAGGAGAAGATGCTTAAGGAGAGATTGAATAACATGATGGAGCTGCTGTACAAAGAACTAGGGAAGAACATTCTAGTCTGAGGCAGTGGCTCAAGGAAAAGCTCAAAAATAGAAAAAAACTTGGTGAATTTGTGGAGCCAGGGGAGCCTGGTGTGGTTGGATTGTGGCGGACGAGGGGTAGTGTGGTTGGTATTGGAGAGCAAGGCCAGGCATAGCTTGGTCAGGCAGGGATTCATCACCTCTAAGGTTAAGGTGTGTGGAAGGGAAACCTTTGGAAAATTTTAATTGAGGGAGTAACATGATCTGATGTACATTTTCCAAAAGATCACTCTGGCTGCTGGGTGGAGAAGGGATTATCTGGGAGTGGGAGGGGAAACAGGAAAGCCAGTTTTGTTGTGGCCATGGTGAGAGATCATAGAATTTGGACCAGGGTGGTAGCAATGGAATGAAGAACCATGGATTTTTTTTTTTTTCCCCAAAGGATATTTGTGAATGTTGGGCTGTGTGGGGGTGAATTGTAGGAGAAATTAAAGATAATTTCTAAATTTTTGCCTTGAGCAGTTGGTTATATAATTTATTATGATGAAGAAGTTTGGTGGATAAACAACTTTTGGGGGAAATCAAGCATTTATTTTTGCCACGATAGATATGAGATGCTTATTTGATCTCCAAATGGAGATGTCAAGTAGATAACTGGATATCAGGATTCAGAGTTCTAGAGTTCTAGAGACTTGACAGGTATCAGCATATGGCTGGTGTACTTAACATTTAAAGCCACAGACTGATTGAGATCACCTGTGGAGCTTGAACAGCCTTTTTAGATCTGGTGGTTTTCAGAGGTCAAACAGAAGAGGGAGGAGCAGGCAAAGAACGCTGAGGAGTGGTCAAAGCCAAAGAAGGAAAACTAGGCAAGCTGATGGGCTGGAAACCCCTCCATGAAGATATTTCAAGAAGAGGGTATGGTCAACTGTGTTGAGTAGACAAATGGCCACTGGATTTGGGCTCATAGAGTCAGTTGGTGGCTGAAACACATTGCTACACTCAGGTGGTGAGCTGGAGGCCTGATTGGAGTGAGTTAAGGAAAAAATGAGAGGTGAGGAAATAGAAACAGTGACTTAACATTTCAAGAAATTTGGATGATATCAGGTACTTGTTGAAAGAAAGCATAGGATTTTTTTAAAGTAAGAGATACTACTCCATTAATGGTTATGCTTTTCTGAAGTATTCAGTTCAGCTCAGTTGTTCAGTTGTGTCCGACTCTTTGCGACCCCATGAACTGCAGCATGCCAGGGCTCCCTATCCATCACCAACTCCTGGAGTTCACTCAGACTCAACGTCCATCAAGTCGGTGATGCCATCCAGCCATCTCATTCTCTGTCATCCCCTTCTCCTCCTGCCCCCAATCCTTCCCAGCATCAGACTCTTTTCCAGTGAGTCAGCTCGTCACATGAGGTGGCCAGAGTATTGGAGTTTCAGCTTTAGCATCTGTCCTTCCAGTGAACACTCAGGACTGATCTCTTTTAGGATGAACTGGTTGAATCTCCTTGCAATCCAAGGGACTCTCAAGAGTCTTCTCCAACACCACAGTTCAAAAGCATCAATTCTTCGGTGATAGCTTTCTTCACAGTCCAACTCTTACATCCATACATGACCACTGGAAAAACCATAGCCTTGACTAGATGGACCTTTGTTGGCAAAGTAATGTCTCTGCTTTTTAATATGCTATCTAGGTTGTATAAGTTCGTTTTTTTCCTAGGGCCCCATTCATTCATTTGTTTATTTGTTACTAAACATGTTGTTTTTTAAATGCTTGTGATGTATGAGACACTGTGCTGAGCAGAGGGATTGGCACACAGCTTTTGCTGTCCTGAAACAAAGATATAGACCAGTATAGTGTGCTGTGTGCTGCAGGAGAGAGGTGACATGGTGCTATAGAAGTTCAGAGTAGGAACACCTCCCTCAGACTTGAGGATCAGGGAGAGCTTCCCATAGGAAGTGGTTTCTAAGCTTAGACCTAACGTGTTAACAGATGAGAAGGCTGAAGATGGAAAGAGGGTTTCAGGCAGTGGTGACAGCATATCAAAGCCAGATGTCTGAACATGGCACATTCAAGGAAACGGCTGTTCAGTGAGTCTGAAGTTTAGAGTTTAAAGGAGAGTGTGAAAAGATGAAGTCATGTAGGGACTTCCGTGGTGGTCCAGTGGTTAAGACTTTGCCTTCCAATGCAGGGGGTGCGGGTTGGTTCCCTGGTTGAGGAGCTAGGATTTCACATGCCCTCAGCCAAAAAACCAAAACATAAAACAGAAGCAATATTGTAACAAATTCAATAAAGATGCTAAAGTTTTTTTTTTTTTTAAATGAGGTCATGTAAACTGAGTGCTGAAGAATTGATGCTTTTGAACTGTGGTGTTGGAGAAGAATCCTTGAGAGTCCCTTGGATTGCAAGGAGATCCAACCAGTCCATTCTAAAGGAGATCAGTCCTGGGTGTTCATTGGAAGGACTGATGGTAAAGCTGAAGCTCCAATACTTTGGCCACCTCATGCGACAAGTTGACTCACTGGAAAAGACTCTGATGCTGGGAGGGATTGGGGGCAGGAGGAGAAGGGGACCACAGAGAATTAGATGGCTGGATGGCATCACCGACTCGATAGAGGTGAGTTTGAGTGAACTCCGGGAGTTGGTGGTGGACAAGGAGGCCTGGCGTGCTGTGATTCATGGGGTCGCAAAGAGTTGGATACGAATGAGCGACCAAACTGAACTGAAGTGTATAGAGCTTTGACATTTTTCTTAAGACCAAGAGAAGGCAACAGAAGCATTCTGAGTAGAAGTTTATTCGGAATTGGTGATGTAGAAATCACCTAGGGGGAGCTGTGGGGTGTGGTCGTATGGGGTGGAATGTGAAGATGAAAGACCAGTTGAGTCTGTTACCGCAGTCTAACTGAGACGTAATGGTGTCCTGATCTAGGAGGCGCCAGTACAGATAGGAATGGGTATCCAGAGATATCTAATAGGCCAGTTTTCAGAGCTTTGAATTTTTAAGGTTTTTATTGGAGTGTAGTTGATTTACAGTGTTGTGTTAGTGTCAGGTGTACAGCAAAGTGAATCAGTTATAGTGAAAGTGTGAAGTCACTCAGTCGTGTCCGACTGTTCGCGACCATGGACTGTAGCCTACCAGGCTCCTCCGTCCATGGAATTTTTCAGGCTAGAGTACTGGAGTGGGTTGCCGTTTCCTTCTACAGAGGATCTTCCCGACCCAGGATCAAACCTGGGTCTCCCAAATTGCAGGCAGACGCTTTACCATCTGAGCCAGCAGGGAAGCCAGCAGGAATCAGTTATGCATATACATATATCCACTCTTTTTTTTTTTAGATTCTTTTCCCATATAGGCCATTACAGGGTATTGAGTAGAGTTTCCTGAGCTATACAGTATGTCCTTACTAGTTATCTATTCTATATATAATAGTGTGTATATGCCAATTCCAGTCTCCCAATTTATTCCTTCCCCTTCATGCCCTGGTAACCATACATTTGTTTTCTACATCCATGACTCTACTTCTATTTTGTAAATAAGTTCATTTGTACCCCTCTTTTTTTTTATTTTTAGGATCCGCATATAAGGGATGTTATATGAAAAATTTTTTACTTTATTTCAGTTTTATTGAGATAATTATCAGGGCTTTTTGATTGAGTGGGTGTGGGAAAGGAAGGGAGAAGCAAGTATCAAAGATGACTCAGGTTTATTCTTTAGCAAACGAACAGATGATGGAACCATTCACTGGGGAAAATATGCAGAACAACTTGGGTGGGAGAGGGAGTTGGTTGAGATGGTAACTCATTTCTGGAAATGTTGAGTTTGAAGTGTCCCTGAAATAATTAAGTGGAGATACCCAGAAGATAGTGGGGTAAACATACATACAGCTCAGGAGAAATGGACACCTGGGCTGAAGGTAAAGATTTGGAAGTGACGACTTTATAAATGGTAATTTGTTCTGTGGGAGTAGATGACAGAATCTAGGGAAAGGGCCTAGACAGAACATTCCAGAGATAAAAGAAGCCAAATAAACCCACAGTAGGGCTTGGAAGGGGTGTCCAGAGAAGTAGAAAGAAAACCAGCGAGTGTGGTATCATGGAATCCTAAGAGAATATTTCAAGGAGAGGGTAGTAAATACTATCAAAAGTTTCAGGAGTCCAAAATATACTGACAAGTATCCATGAGGTTAGCAGTGGGCATATTATAAGTGGCCCAGCTGAGAATTAAGTGGAGAGGCAGGGGTAGACTCCAGATTTTTGTGGGTTGAGAAGTGAGTGGTAGGTGAGGAAGTGAAGACAGCCAGGGTAGACAATTCTTTCAAGAAGTTTGGGTTTGAAGGGGAGCAGAGAAATGGGTGTGATAGCTGGAGGAGACACAGATCTGGCATTTCAGCTGATTTTTAATTATAATGAAAAGAACATGGATTTTGGTATCGGACGCATCTGGATTTGAATTTCTCCCTCAGCCAGATGTGACATCTAGAGCACAGTATCCAGGACATAGTAGATTTTCAATAAATGCTTATTGCATGAGTGGCTACAAATCCTTCATCTTTTGTATCTACACTTTTCTCATTTACAGAATGCCTGCCTGAGCACTTGACTAGAAATGAAAATGAAATGTTAGTTGCTCAGTCATGTCCGATCTCTGGGATCCCATGGACTGTAGACTGCCAGGCTCCTCTATCCATGGGATTCTCCAGGGAAGAATGCTGGAGTGGGTTACCATTCTCAGAAACTTTAAGGAAATAGTCTCATTGTTCCTTACCCTTGAGTCCTACTTATTCCTGGACATGGCATGCCTTCTGAGTCCCTTGAAGTGTGTCTTAGGAGCCCCATAAATTAGAATAGATTTATATTTGAGTTATTAATTCATTATGTTAACATCTCAGAGTTTATTATTTCATTACTATTTTTGCCAGGTCCTTCCTGTTCCCTTGTATTTTTTCAAGAATAAGTCACACGTATAAACCCATCTAATTAGTTTAGCAAGGGGTTTCTCAGAGTGAGCTGTGTGATCCCCTTCAGTAAGAATCTCTGGGAATTGGGGCATAGAACCCTGCACTTAACCTCTGACCTCCAGTTGATTAGGTGGCATTCAAAAGTGTAAGAATCCTATTTTTGTAATCCACAGCACCATCCCTTTAGCTCAGTCTGGCTCTTTTGAACTCAGAAGTCAGAGGTGTTTGGACTGCTGGCTCAAATGGAAGGTGTTCAGGCTCACACCTTCAGAGGAAGGTGATTTGCAGAAGAAAAGTGCTCACAGTGTTAATGTGGTTGTTAAAAAGTAGTAGGGAGTGAGGAATATGTGTTAAAAGAAATGTAGTCATCTCTTTGATTTATTCATTCCACAGATATTTTTTTATTGAGCAACCCAGTGAGTCAGAAGAGGGTAAGAAAGAAGAGAAACAAAAAGCACCCCAGATCCTAGGCATGTCATCTGCATTGCGGGCTCATTTTCATGTGCTGGAAGTGCAAAGTTTGTTTTTGGAGAGCCAGGAGCTGTGTTCTGCGTGGCTGGAAACAAAAGCCTCAGTGTGAAGGTCTCAGGTGTTTGCATGAGGGCGCGGTTGCCTCATGTGGCTACACATCCTGGCTGGATCCTACATGCTAAGGCCCAGAGCAGAAATTCCTTGTTGTGTGTCACAGAGTTTCCCAGCCAACTAAGACCTTAAATCTCTGGATTGACTGGGGAAAAGTAGCAGCAAAGTCCCACTCACACCTTCCAGCCAGATAATCAATAAATATTTTTTGAATCCGAACAACATGAAATGCACTGGGGTACGTACTGCTCGCAAGGTGAGGAGCAAAGTCAGGGTTGGCCTATGCTCTCCTGGGGCTCACAGGCTAATGAAGTAGATAGTAATCAAAGAAGTTCACAGGTCTTAGCTGCTATTTTGGGGGTAACAGCTTAATAGAGATATAATTCAAGATATGATTCACATACCATGCAGTTCACCCACTTACAGGGTGCAAGTCCGTCATTTTTAGTATACTCACAAAGTTGTGCAACCATCACACTTAATTTTAGAATGTTTTTATCATCCCCCACAAAGAAACCCCATACCCTTTCAATATTATTCCAAAACCTTCTCCTTGCATCAGCCCTGAACAACCACTGTGTCTATAGATGGTCCTATTCTAGATGTTTCATACAAATGGAATCATATACTATGTGGTATTTCGTATTGGCTTCTTTCAGTTAGCATAATGATTTCAACATTCAGCCATGTTGTAGCTAATATTCATTTGTATAGCTTGAGCATAGTCTGGGCCAAGGACTGGTAGACTTTTTTGTAAAGAACAAAGTAGTAAATATTTTAATTTGGAGGTCCGTATGGTCTTTGCCGCAACTGTGCAACTTGCCATTTTAGCATGAACGAAGCTACAGACAATATGTAAATAAACGAATGTGTCTGTGTTCCAAAATAACTTTATTTACAAAAATATGTGATAGGCTACATTTGGCCTTTGGAGTTATCAGTTGTTGATCTCTGATATACATCACAAGTGTTTAATCCTCTTAACAACTCTGAGGTAGGCACTGCTATCCCCATTTTACAGATGAGAAGACTGAGGAACACAACTTGTGTGTGTGGCAAATATGGATCAAACTCAGGTAGTCTGGCTCCAGAGTCCATGCTCTTAACCTTATCAGTGATTATAAGTTGAAGCAAGTGCTTAAGTAGTAGAGGAAGACAAATTTGCTTAGGTTTCCTTTGGTATGCAACAATTGAGCTGAGCCCTAAGTGTAATTAGAAGTTAAGAACGTAAAGGGGAAGTGTGGTACAAACAGGTGTGGCAGGACGAACATAACTTCTAGAGGTCCTGGAGGAAGATAGAGTGTCTGGAGCGCTGGGCACCAGGGAAGGGTAGTGTCAATATGTGCTGAGGCTGGAGAGATGCTGTGGTGAACCACGCAGGGCTTCATAGGCTGTTCTGCTTTTGATCCTCAGAACAGAGAGAAACCATCAGAGGGTGGAAAAGGTGCTGTGTGCAGATTTACTAGTTGAAGTGGAGAATAGATTGAAGGGAGCAGAGCCGACATGGTTGGCCGTGGCTGCGGTCTGCACCAGAGCTGATGGTAGACGAGGCAGGAGGGCCGTCAGATGTAGAGAAGGAAGTGCATATGCCAGAGCCACATGGAGGCAAAGTTGGCAGGATTTGGCAATAGACTGTACTTGGGGCTGATAAAAGATGGTGGCGTCAAACCCGTGAGATGAAAACACAGATGAGGACAAGTTTGGGAGAAGTAGGGAGGCGGCAGCAGCAGGGAGGTAGAGCGTGGTTTCAGTCCTGGAATGCTGGTTTGACAGTCAATTGCTGCTTTTTGCTTTTTTTCTTTCCCATAGTGACAATGTAGATTCTCCACAGAGGAAGTACTTGAATGAAAAGAATTTTGAGGTAGAGATATGGTTGTGTACTGTGCTTACAAGATATGTTAGCTAAGACTTAGCTTCTAAACTCACTTTTCTGATTCAGTAAGTGAGGCCTCAGTCTTGGTGCTATTTATTTTTCTTTCTTGCTTATTTGTTTGGCATATGGTTGGTTGCAAGAAAATGCATTGTAAATTGTCCCCTTGCTTTCTCTGTTGGTTAATGGTCTCCCCTTTGGTAGTTCAGTCACAGGCCTTTTCCTGTTTATTCTTAAGATATTTTAGGCTTTTCTTGTTTTGATTGTGCATGCCTGTGTGTTTTCTTTCTCTTAATTTGTTTCTTCATTTACTTCTATATGTTATCATCTCTTTGAGAAACAATAGAAGAGGTGGCCTTATTGTTTTTAGTTCCTTTTCTGTCGGATAACGGCTTGGGTAAGATTCTTTGGGACGGCTGGCTGTTGGAACACATGGCTAAAATGTGTTGTATTATTGTCTTACTGAATTTATTTATCCTTACTGTGGCTGTCCCAACTAACAAGGAGTTGGCGGGATTGTTTCAGGGGAGAGAAACAGGGTCTCATTCGTACATGCCATTTTGTTCAAGACATTTTCTTAGCAGGAGAAAGAAATTGCCCCGGAGTTTTTATTTATTAACTTTATTTTTTTGAGTTTATGTTGCTTTTTAATTTTTACAGTGTTGTGTTGGTTTCTGCTGTACAACGTGACTCAACCATAATTATACATTATTTTTATGTGTATAAAATATATACTCCCCTCTCCCCCAACCCACCCCCTAGGTCATCCCAGAGTGCCAGACTGGTCTCCCTGTGTTTTACAGCAACTTCTCACCAGCTATAGGTTTTACACATGATAGTGTATATATGTTGATGCTGCTTTCTCCATTTGTCCCCCTCTTTCTCTCCCCACCTGTGTCTAAAGTTGCCCAGGGGTTTTTAAAACCAGGATTAGGATAAGACCTAGGCCTAGGAACCATTGCCAATAAATTCTTCTCCAGGCAACCGATAAGTCAGTTTGAGCCTCAGGCTTTTCATCTTTACTAAATCTTTCAGTCAGCTAAATTTACTGAGCATCTCTTCTCTACATGGCACTGGGTTAAGAGGAAGCAAAAGCACAAAAGGAATAAAAGTTTAGTTTTAAGGTTCGTACATTGAGTAGGAGAGAAGCCACACGCAGGTGCATGACTGCAGTACATGAGCAGCAAGTGGGAATTACCGTAAGATAGAAGCAAAACTGTTGAGTTTTTCACGGAGCTAGCCTGTCGTAAAAATACAGATGGGATCATTATAAACACGTTACTTTATAACTTGCTCTCTTTCACTTAAGAAAACACACACAAATGGGTACATCTATATCTACTGTGTTCTTTTTACTAGCTAGATATAATTTTCTTCCTTCCTGTTAATGTGGAAAGGTTATGATCTTTTAAAGATTTTCTTATGGTTCAACAGATGCTTTTCAGTGTTAAATAGTGTACTAAATCATGTGTTTTTGAATTATCAGCTTAAAAATATCATGTATAGTAATTAATTTACATATACATTCATTCGACAAGTTTTGACAGAGTGTCTTTTACTTCTTGGAACTAGAGACCCAGTGACCAATCAAAACAAATCCTTGCCCTTTAGAATTTCTTTTCTTTGCCTGCCTAATCTAGAAGGGATATACAGGAGATTGTTAATTAATGTTGTCTCAGGGCAAGGAAAGTGGGTGTTTGGGGAAGTTAAGAATAACTTTGAATTCTATTACTGTTTGAGAAAATGTTTTATGAGGATTATATACTTTCTAATGGTAAAGATTAAAAAAAAAAAAAAGATCCAACAAAGTGTCGTGGTAAGCCAGAGCCAGAAGAGACTATTTCTATTTTGCAAAGGGAACACTGAACAGGATATGTCTTATTTTAACAAATGTCAATCTAACACCCACCATTAGCAGGGTGCTGGGGTTTCTGTGGGGATATGGAAGAATTGTCCAATCCAGAGGGTACATAGAATATTGATGCAGAAAACAGTGCAACTCATTTGGGGAATTGTAGATACTCTGGTTTGGCTAGGGCAGTAGGATATGAGTGGAGAAGTTATAGGAGATGAGTCAGGAAAAAGTTGATCAGAGTCAGATTATGAACGACCTAGAATGTTAGACTAAGAATTCATTAAAGAATTAGGGAATGATCAAAAGATTTTAGTGAGGAAATCTGGGGTCATGTGCAGTAAACCTGTAATCAGTAATCCACTAGTAGAAAGGGAAATTCCTGGATAGAAGGAGGTTACAAAGCTTCCTTGGTGACCTCATGCAGTAGAGAACATTCTTGGAGAAGCCACATTGTAGTAATACATTGCTCTGTATTTTACTGAAAATGTAAATTAGAGATTCTTATGCCTGGGTGACTTTTAATAATGGGAAGGACTGCTGGAGTCAACATTTTAGATGAACTTTTGTGAAACTGGACCTTGCTGAGACCCAGTGGCCATGGTAGTTTTATAATGAGCTTAGTAATGAATTTATAATCCACCCTCTTTAATTGAGCTTAACTCAATTTGTTTTCATTTAAGTTCCCCTCCAGCTAAAGATGAGATGCCAGCTCACAAAAGGCAGACTGAATAAGAACAAACTCAGGGATTAAATGTATTTTTATGGTAATGACACCTAGAGAAAATCTTTTTCTTCTATGCCTCCTTTCTCAAACTCAGCCAGAGTTTTTCCAAGAATGATAATCAAGGACACCTATATGGGCCTGAATAAAATTCACTGACTACATTTTCCTGCCTTATACATATTTCTTATTTGCCTTAAAAAAATTAGGAGAGAGAATTTCTCACTCTCTCTCCTCCTTGGTATTTTAAAAAACTCATCATTATGGTAGATTTTATTATTCTCTTTCTGCTTTTGTTTTTTTTTCCATCCCTAACATCTACTGATTAAAAGGTCCTATTCTCATTATTTATCCATAAAAAAGAATGAAGTAATGCCATTTGCAGCAACATGAAAGGACCTAGAGATTATCATGCTAAGTGAAGTAAGTCAGACAGAGAAAGACAACTAACTTATGATATCACTTATATGTGGAATCTAAAAATGACACATATGAACTCATTCACAAAACAGACCCACAGACTTAGAAAACAAACTTATGGTTACCAAAGGGGAAAGGTGGGGAGGAGGAATAAATTAGGAAGTTGAGATTAACATATACATACTATTATATATAAAATAGATAATCAACAAGGATTGTATAGCACAGGAAACTCTACTCAAGACTCTTTAATAACCTATATGGTAAAAGAATATGAAAAAGAACAGGTGTATATATATATATATATATCTGAATCATTTTGCTATACACCTGAAACTAACACAACTATACTCCAATATAAAATAAAATTTAAAAAATTAAAGAAATAGAATAAAAAAATAAAAGGTCCTATTCTCTTCATGCCATTCTGTGAAAAACTTTATTATTTTATTAGAAAGTTACTCTGAAAGTTTAAAAAATAAAAACCCAACATTAATAAAATCTCACCCACTCAAATTAAGTTGCTTTAAAGCATGTGGATCTCAATTATTTTTTCCCCAATGGGTCAACCTTTGAAAAGAACAAAAGGTTACTTATCCTACCATTGGGTGAGCTATTTGGCTCTGATTCCTGTTGAATTAATAGCACTTTTCAAGTGTAAGACAGTATGGAAGTGTGGGAAAAAGTGTCAAGGGATCAGTGACATGGCACAGACAAAACCATTCAACGAGTGTTATAAGGGTGTTTAATGACACCTGGGACATCTTTGTTTGCTGTTAGCAAAGGGCCCTTGTTGCATTTGATGGTTTCTAATTTCCAGGATGACCAAGTATCCTGTAAATTTGGACAATGCTTTCGTTAAAAGCCATGAAATTCCTTTTTTAAAGCTTTTCATGGTTTCAATTGCTAACTGTAGAGTTCCGGGTGGGGATTTGTACTGACTGCTCATCTTATTGTTTTTCTCCTTGTTTTGATTAGATTTTAATCAAATTAGGTCGGCGATAAGGTTTTCATTGGAAATTTTTGTTTATTTTATATTTGCTTGTGTAGATTATAGATTTGGTGCTCAATTATTGAGCATCTTTTAATGTGTAAATGAGCTACAACTAATTTCAGCTGGTAATACAGAAAAAATGAAATGGATTTAAAAAGTTGAGGAAATCCAACAAGGTTCAGTGAATCTTTAATCTCTAGTTAGTCACAATTATAAAGACCCTAAAATTCCATTTACTCAGGTTCTCTTCATTTTCTCACCCTGAGCTCTCATCAGATTAAAACATTTTTGAGAACTCAAACTAAATGTCATGCCAGCCATTTCAGTTTAACCGTGTTAAGAGATTAATAGGGGTGAATGGGAAGAGTCAAAGGAAAACAGTGTTTTAGAAGATAGAACAGACAGTTCAAAGAAGGAATGCAAACACATAAAGGTAGATTTGACCTTCTCAGTACAGTAAATAAAATATAACAATAATAATTAGTAAAATTATTGTTATTCCTACTCTTTTAGCAAATGTTTATTTAGAATCTGGCCAGACACTTCCAGGCCCTGGAATATTTCACAGATGAAACATCTTGCTTGTGTGGTGTTTAAATTCTGTTGTGGGGAGAGCAAGACATTACATGATAACCTATTACATATATGATATACAGAGTGCCTGAAGAACTATGGACAGAGGTTTGTAACATTGTACAGGAAGTGGTGATCAAAACCATCCCCAAGAAAAAGAAATGCAACAAGGCGAAATGGTTGTCTGAGAAGGCCTTATAAACAGCTGACAAAAGAAGTGAAAGACAAAGGAGAAGAGGAAAGGTATACCCCTCAGGGTGCAGAGTTCCAAAGAAGAGCAGAGAGATAAGACAGCCTTCTTAAATGAACAATGCAGAGAAATAGAGGAAAACGATAGAATGGAAAAGACTAGAGATCTCTTCAAGAAAATTAGAGACACCAAGGGAACATTTAATTTATTTGCATTTATTCCAAAGATGGGTACAATAAAGGACAGAAATGGTAAGGACCTAACAGAAGCAAGGATACTAAGAAGAGGTGGAAAGAATATGCAGAATAACTGTACAAAAAAGGTCTTAATGACCTGGATAACCACGATGGTGTGATCACTCACCTAGAGCCAGAAATCCTGGAGTGTGAAGTCAAATGGGCCTTAGGAAGCATTACTGCAAACAAAGCTAGTGGAGGTGATATAATTCCAGCTGAGCTATTTCGAATCCTAAAAGATGATGCTGTGAAAGTGCTGCACTCAGTATGCCAGCAAATTTGGAAAACTCAGCAGTGGCCACAGGACTGGAAAAGGTCAGTTTTCATTCCAATCCCAAAGAAGGGCAATGCCAGAGAATGTTCAAACTATCACACAGTTGCACTCATTTCACATGCTGGGAAGGTCATGCTCAACATCCTTTAAGTCAGGCTTCAAAAGTATGTGAACCAAAAACTTCCAGATGTTCAAGCTGGATTTAGAAATAGTAGAGGACACAGAGATCAAATTGCCAACATCCACTGGATCATTAAAAAAGCAAAGGAATTCCAAAAAACATCTATTTCTGCTTCATTGACTACGCTAAAGCCTTTGACTGTGTGGATCACAACAAACTGTGGAAAATTTTTCGAGAGATGGGAATACCAGACCACCTTACCTGCCTCCTGAGAAACCTGTATGCAAGTCAAAAAGCAACAGTTAGAACCAGACATGGAACAAGACTGATTCAAAATTGGAAAAGGAATATGTCAAGGTTGTATATTGTCACCCTGCTTATTTAACTTATACACAGAGTACATCACGTGAAATGCTCAACTGCATGAAGCACAAATTGGAATCAAGATTGCTGGGAGAAATATCAAATAACCTCAGATATGCAGATGACACCACCCTTATGGCAGAAAGAGAAGAGGAACTCAAAGGCCTCTTGATGAAAGTGAAAGAGGAGAGTGAAAAAGCTGGCTTAAAACTCAACATTCAAAAAACAAAGATTATGGCATTTTTTCCCATCAACTAATGGCAAATAGATGGGGGAAAAAAAAAACAACAGTGACAGACTTTATTTTCTTGGGCTCCAAAATCACTGCAGATGGTAATTTCAGTCATGAAATTAAAAGACTGTTGCTTCTTAGAAGAAAAGCTATGACAAACTTAGTGTATTAAAAAGCAGAGACATCACTTTGCTGACAAAGGTCTGTATAGTCAAAGCTATGGTTTTTCCAGTAGTCATGTACACATGGTGATAGTTGGAACGTAAAGAAGGCTGAGCACCGAAGAACTGATGAACTGTGGTGCTGGAGCAGACTCTTGAGAGTCCCTTTGACAGCAAGGAGATCAAACCAGTCAGTCCTAAAGGAAATCAACCCTGAATAGTCATTGGAAGGACTGATGCTGAAGCTGAAGCTCCAATACTTTGGCCACCTGATGTGAAGAGCCGACTCATTGGAAAAGACCCTGATGCTGGGAAAGATTAAGGAGAAGGGGGTGACAGAGGATGAGATGGATGAATGGCGTTATTGATTCAATGGCCATGAGTTTGAGCAAACTCCAGGAGATGGTGGAAGGACAGGGAAGCCTGGCATGCTGCAGTCCATGTGTTCACAAAGAGTGGGTCAGAACTGAGCGACTGAACAACAGTACTACATATGTAGCTTACATAGAAAGTTACAGGTGGTAAGTACTGTAGAAAAAAAAAAAATCAAGCGAGACAACAGGCAGAAGAAGTAGGGTTGTTACTGTTTAAACTAGGAGGGTCAGAATAGACCTTTACAGATGAGTGCCATTTAAACCAAGATTTGAAGGAGATGAGGGAGTTAGCTTGTGGGGGTAGCTGTAGGAAGAGTATTCCTGGAAGAAAAGAGAGCTAGTACAAAAGCTCTCAAGTGGGAACGTGTCTAGAGAATTTGAAAAAACAAACAAAAAACCAGATAGGCCAGAGTGGTTGGAGTGGAATGAGCAAAAGGAAGATGGTAGGGTGAGGGGCAGGTGGAGTGGGACTTGTAGCATTTTAAGGGGTGAAGTGAGGAGCCCTTTTTGGAGTGGAGCAGTTTCCTGATCTGAGTTAACATGGACCAGGATCATTATAGTGAAGGTGGGAAGAAGTGGTCATATTCTGAATGTATTTTGAAGGTGGACCTAAGAGGATTTCCTGAGGCATTGGATATCAAGTGTGAGAGAAAGATCTATGGCAGCGTGTGATGTAGGAGGAAGACAGAGTGTAGGGGAAGCGTGATGTGGGTGTGGGGCTCTCTCTTGCCCCAGGAAGGAAGACAAGACCCACCTCAAGTATTCAGATCTTTCCCGGGACCCTCTGCCCAGTTAGTCAGAATGAGAACTGGCACTTGCTCTGTGTTTCCTCGTTGCCAAGGTCCATTTACTTCGAGTGAATCACTAACAGTCTCTAGCAGTGTGTGCTTCCCACGAGGAACCTGCTCCATGTCCCACAGCTACTCAGTAACAGAGGCAGGATTTGAACTCAGTTCTCTCTTACTCTAATTGCAGCTCATTTATGGTGAATTCAGTGGCAATATATTCTTAATGATAAATATCGAGACTAAACTGCCACGACTTTATGAGCCTTTAGGATGTTTTCAGGTGTTCTGGGTTTATCTGAAGTTCCGAGTGTTGTTGGCTTAGACTGCAAGTGCTTTTGGATTACCAACTTTTTTTTTTCCTTCTTTACAGGTCTTTGACAGCACTGTCAAGGTTATGTAAGGGCTTAATTCTTTTGTCAGTAAAACGTATTAAAAAACCATTGTCTCTTGCAGTTAATCTGTGGGTTTAAAAACATCTCATATCAACATGTTATTTCCAAAATATTTCTTGGACAAACATCTGAAATTTAGACTAAATTCCAAGAAAGTTTATAAGATTGTTACACACACACACATTCCCAGAGTGACAGACCTGTAATGCTCTGATTTGTTCAAATGGCTCCTGAGGCTTCTCATTTTCTAACTGCCGTTGTCCTTTTTAAATAGCTGAACAGGAAGACACTCAGAAGAAAACCTTCACCTGCTGGATAAACTCACAGTTGGCAAAGGTGAGGAAAAACAGAGCAAATCAAGCTAAAAATATATTTAAGTGATTCTTCCTGTTCTCTCCTGTTTTGGTCTCCAAAATGGCAGTGGTGACAGATTGAAAGAATGTGTTGAATGTCACCTTGATCTTTGGTATTCTGTTTTGATATATTTGTTATTCTTTCCCAACACTAAAAGGGGGCACTTGGGCACTTCTGTTAAGGATGTGGGAGACAGTGCTATAAAATATTTAAAGCAGCAACGTCTGTTTTATCAAATGCAGTTATAATGGAAGTCCTATATATTGAGTGTTATGTTAGACACTGTTAAGTTCTTTAAATGTACTGACTACTCATTACATTTCATTGAGTTCACAACATCCCATGATACAGATAGTATCGTTTCTATTTAAACAAGGAATGTAAGGCACAGACAAGTTGTGTGACTTCTCGAAGGTCCCACAGCTTATAAGCGATAGGGTAGTAGTGTAGTATTCGCTGCTCATGCAACCCCATGCATGGGCTCCTGAAGCCCACCAGGCTCCTCTGTCCATGGAATTCTCCAGGCAAGCATACCGGAGTGGGTTGCCATTTCCTACTCCAGGGTATCGTCCCAGCCTAGGAATCAAATCTGGGTTTCTCGCATTGCAGGCAGATTCTTTACCATCTGAGCCACCAGGGAAGCCATCAGTGATGGCACTGGGATGCAAACCCGGGCAGTCTGGACCCGAGACCTTGATCTTAGTCTCTGTCCCATCCTGGCTCTCAGTGATGCCAAGTGCCTGGGGTAACCCAGATACAAAAATGAATGAGCCTCTCTCACAGGCTACCCATCCTAGCCCCATGCTTGTAGTTCTAAAAAGAATAAATTAATAAACAGGTTATTTCAGGAATGTAATCTCCTCTCCAGATGGGTCACTATTGGCTGATTCTATCTTGAATGCCACTTCTCCACACAGGTTTTAAGCTCTTAGTGAATGCTGAAAGGGTTTTGTGTTATTGGAAATCTACTGTGAGTTAAGTTCACTTCTTTCGTTAACATGTGTGAATGTGGAACTTTGTGTGTTTTCTATCATCCTGTTAATTAAGAAGAAAATCACTACTGAATTTTAGCTTTTGCAGAGATCCTAAAGCACATTTATGAAATTCTTAATGTTACCATGTTTTTGTTCCAAACTGTTAATGATTACTTTTCTTGTGACCTTTGGTAGCACACCCCTCCCTCAGTTGTAACAGACCTGTTCACAGACATTAAAAAGGGGCATGTCCTCCTAGATTTGCTGGAAGTACTCTCAGGACAGCAATTGGTAAGTTTTTAAAATTAAGTCAGTAAGCTTTTGAAACGACATTAAGAAATTTTGTGGATTAAAAAAAAAATCACATTTCTGAGTAATATATTTTGCTTGAATCTCATAGCCTCGAGATAAAGGATCTAATACATTCCAGTGTAGAATCAATATAGAAAATGCTTTGACATTCCTAAAAAACCAATCAGTGAGTATGAAATTCACATGAAAATTAGTTGCGGAGATTAATGCTGTGAAATAGTTTCTCTTTTCTAACCTGCATTTTTCCTTTCCAGATCAAGCTAATAAATATTCATGTTACTGATATCATAGATGGAAACCCATCCATTATTCTTGGCCTCATTTGGACAATTATACTGCACTTTCATGTGAGTAGTTTTATATAAGTGTAGCGCAAAAGTGTGATGACGCTAGAGCTTCTTTAGAAATGCGCCCCTTTGAAAGTCTTTTCAGGTGAAAACTATGTAGCCGACCTTTTTTCACTTATGTCACTCTTCAATTGAAAATTGAATACTAAATTGTCATGATATACTGAAACAGCATATATGTATCAGCCCCAACCTGAATAGGACTTGTCATGGTAAACTTGTTTATTATTGTTTACTCTGGCAGAAGAGAGAATAGGAAGCTTTTGGAGTAAATTCTGGAAAACTAACCCACTAAACTTGGTAAAAATCCCCCTATTTTTAAGGTCCCTTGTCTGTTCTAATACCTGCAATGTCTAGTTCTGTCCCAAGACTGACTCATAACTTTTCTTTCATTCCATGAGTATTTTTGAGCACCTACTACGTGCTTGCCTTTGTGCTAGGACACTAAGAAAATAATAGCAAATAAGATGGTTATAGTCCTGACTTTATGACACTGATGATTGATAAATACAAACTTTTGGGCCTAGAATTTTGAATTAGTGCATGTTTTCTGGAGCTACTTAAAAAGTTTACATATAGGTTATCTCCATAATTACTTTAAAAAAACTTTAAAAATTATATGTAAAGCAAGTGCTTATTTTAGGAAAAATAGAAAGTAACATACCTAATTTATATAAAATTTCAAACAAAACGAGACTTTGTATCATTTCTGTATTCCTATAGTTGGTACAAAATAGACTTTGTATCATTTGCAAAGTGAGACTTTGTATCATTTCTGGTTACCTATATTTGTAGTTATAGTAGAATAATAAGCATGAGGATGATGAAAACTAAATTTAGGATTTGGAGTTTTTTCCTCTGGGAAGGGAAGGAAATGGAATTGAATGCACAAAGACAGAGGCTCAAACTGTGTTTTGTTTCTTTAAAAATTGTGAACTAAATGTGGTAAAATGTTAAAATTTGATAATTCATAGGCATGTTAAATATTTTTCCATACTTTTTAGGGTATTTGAAATATAAATTAAAATTTCAACATAGATAAGAAAAGGAACATAATCTAGAATTTCACCACTCACAGATAACCATTTCAATTAATTTGATGTACAATCCTCATGACATAATGTATATATTTGTGCATGTCTGTCTTAAACAAAATAGGATTGTGCTCTCCATATTGTTTTCAAGTTATCCTAATTATCATCTTTCTGGGTTTATATATATTATAATGGAAGAATGGTCTTCTATAGTAAAGCATAATATTTCATTAATGGACTCTCAAAATGCTCACAGTTTTTTGTGACTGTAAGCAATTCCAAAACATTTATCCTTAAGATAAAACTTTTGCATATAATCTTAATCATTCCCATGGGCCAAATTCCTCAAAACGGCATTCTTGGTCCATAAAGTTTGTAAAATAAAAGCTTTTTAAAATTTTGTTTTAATATGGTAAATGAACTTTTGGTAAGAGTATAGCACACATAGAGAAAAAGGCCCAAATCTTAAGTGTGGAGCTTGATGAATTTTCATAATTTAACGCATCCATTAACCACCATGTAACTGAAGATAGAAAGATAGAACATGGCCACAGAGCCCCAGGTCTTCCTCCCAGCCTCTGCTCTCCTTCCCTATAGATAACCATACTTTGATCTTTATCATTGGTTAGTTTACCATTTTAAATACAATATAAAGGGAATTATAGCTGAACTCTTACGCACTATATAATACTCTTTTGTATCTGATTTATTTTATTTAACATTATGTGTGTGAGATTCATCCTCTTATAGAGTGTTTCCTTTTCATTGCTGTGTATGAATACACCAGTGCATGAATATACTAGAACTTATTTACCATTCTGCTGTTGACTGACATTTCTTTTGTTGCTAGTTTTAAGTTGTTACAGATAAAGCTGCTAAGAACGTTCTTATATGTGCCATTTGGTGCCTTTGGTGGCCTCATTTCTGTTGCATATTTATCTACGACTGTAACTGCTAGACTGTAGGGCATATGATCTCTAGCTTTAGTAGATCACTGCCCAACAGTTTTTTGAACTTTTTTGTGATTTGCACTATTATCAGAGTTTGAGAGTTCTTTGTGCCAATTCTCACTAATACTTGACATTAAAAAAAAAACAACAAACATTTATTTTAGCTATTCTGCTATGTGTAATGATTTATAGAAGTTTTAAAATATATTCTGGATCCAAGTCCTTTGTTGGGTATATATATATAAATTGCAAATATCTTCTCTGACTCTGTGACTTGCCTTCTCAATCCTTTAATTAACAGGCAATCATAATTTTAATGTAGTTCAAATTTATCAGCTTCTTTTTTTTTTTCTGGTGGCTAGTACTTTTTATGTCTTTTAAAGAATTATTTCCTGTTGCCAATATCATGGAGATGTTCTCTTACTTTCTAGTTCTTTCCAGTAGAACTTTCTGCAATAATGGGAATGTTCTATACTTGTACTGTACGGAACAATAGATTCTAGCTGCTGCTGCTGCTAAGTCACTTCAGTCATGTCCGACTCTGTGTGACCCCATAATTGAACACTTAGAGTGTGGCTAATATGTCTGAGGAATTAAATTTAAAAAAATTTTAATTAAATAGTCACATGTGGCTAGTGGCTATCATGTTGGACAACACATCTCTAAAAACTTAATTATTTCACATGTCACATTTAGGTCTGCAGTCTTTCAAGAATGAATTGAGTTGTCTGTACACCTGAAACTAATACAACATTGTAAATCAAATATACTTCAATACAGAGTTAAAAAGAAGAATAAGTTGATTTGGGTAAATATGTTATGTTAAAGCATTCAAGATTTATTTTTTCCATATGGCTATCCAGTTGACCCAACAATAATTTTTTTTTCCCCTTGCTTTACTGAGAACTTGACTGAGTTAGGGATTACCAAGGACATTGGTAAGCATTAAAAATCTTAACTTACAGAAATGGATACTTTTTGCAGGGGAATGAACAAATATCACATTTTCCCAATAATTAGGATATATAAGGAAGAAAAAATGTCCCTTTACATAGGATCTTGAAAGATACTAAATGCATCTAGTATAATTACTAGGCAACTTTTAAGCAATTGTGTGCAGAATAAGTTTCTCATTTCCAGAGCACTTTTTGTCTTCTGTTTGCTGATATAGCAAGTGTCTGCACTTTCTGTGCTTTTCTCTTTTTTTTCAGTTGGAGGAAAATTGCTTTACAATGTGTTGGTTTCTGCTGTACAACATCACGAATCAGTCAAAAGTATGCCCCTCCTTCTTGAGCCTCCCTCCCTCCCTCCCAGCCCTCTAGGTCATCACAGAGCACTGAGCTGAGCTCCCTGTGCTATACAGCAGCTTTCCACAGCTATCTGTTTTACACATGGCGTTGTATATATTGCTAGTGCTACTCTCCCAGTTCATCCAACCCTCCCCTTTCTCCTGCTTCACGTGTCCATGTGTCCAACATTAATTGAAGAGACCATCATTTTCCTACTACGCTATAGTATCACCTTCATGAGTCAAGTAGTCATGTAGGTATGGCTCCATTTTCAGATTGTTCTGTCCCATTATTTATCCTTGCACCAAGTCTATACTAGATTAATTTCTTTAGCTGTACATTCAGTCTTGATATCTGATAGTGTGTTGTCCTACTTGTTTATCAAGATTACCTTGGCTTCTCTGCTCTTTGTATTTCCATATAATTATTTTTATTGGGATGTTATTGAGATATACCATTGGGTAAGCTTATTGTTAATCTATACATACAACCTACTGGAATTTTAATGAGAATTGATTAAAGTATAAAATCATTTGGAAAAAGTTGACATCTCTTAAATAATGCATCGTTTAATCCTTGAATACAATATTTTCATTTTTTTTCTGTTCAAAAGATTTTAAATTTTTCATTATGATTTCTCATTTGACTGATGGGTTCTATAACAATCTATGACTTAATTTCCAAATATTTGAAGTTTTTTTTTCATATCTTCACTAATTTCTAGTTTAATTTCAGTATGGTCAGAAAATATAATCTGAATTATTTCAGTCCTTCAAAATTTCTGTGTCTTGCTTTATGGCTCAGCATGTCAATTTTGGTAAATAGTCTATATTTGCATAAATATATTTATATACATATACATGCACTGGGTGCCATTTTAGGTGCAAGGCGGTTTGTAAACCAGATGAGGTTTGTTCATTGTGTTGGTCACACCTACTATTAATGGTTATTTGGGAAATCTGCAATCATTGAAAAAAGTGTACATCTTTCAATAACACCCCTGTTTCTGGATGTCTTTTAACATTTTCTGTAGGTATTATCATATTGCCATCCAAGAAATCTGAATCAATTTATGTGTTTCCAGTAATATATGAATATTCATCACTGACTGTTATCTTTTAAAAACTTGTGCCTGCATTACAAGTGAAAACACTGTCCTCTTGCTATATATAATTAGATTTCTGAAATGATCGATGAGGTTATTTTTCATATACGTCAGAGCGATTTTTTTTCTCTCTTGAAACTTAACATCTCCATGTGTTTGATTATTTTTTCCTGTATGTGTATTTGTTTTTTAATGGTTTATAATCAAGGATGCATTTTAATTGACCCAATCTCTCCGGAAATTTTCTTGACTAGCTCCTTTAAACTCAGTTGAGTTTTGATGACTTACGTTGAGCACCAGTGAAGTGCTCTGTAAGCATGGTGGGGGCGTGAATAGATGCCTACCCTCGGTGTGGAATACCACACCTGAGTGATGGCAGCAGCGACAGAAGTCCACTGAAAGAAAACCAGAGTGTAGCCCCAGATGCCAAATGCCATTGTTCCAGAACTTGTGCAGTGCTCATTTTACCTCAAGTAAACTTACTGTTAAATGATACTTTTTAGATCTTGTTTTGGGCTGAAGGTTTTATCTCAATGCTGAGAATTTATGATTCCATACACATTAACAATTATTATGTCTTCCTTAGATTGAGGAGCTTGCCCGGACTCTTCCTGGCAATTATAGTCAGCCTTCCCCGGACAGTGTGAGTGCAGTTGACTCCTCTCCTACCTCAAGTCCTCCAGCTAAGAAATGCTCCAAAGTCCAAGAAAGATGGCGGATGTCTGCAAAGAAGGCTCTTCTCCAGTGGGCTCAGGAGCAGTGTGCCTCGTAAGTAGCTTGCTGTGACCAGGGGAGACACACAGGGCAGCTATACCCACCAACATAACCTTACTGACCTCCAGGTCTGAAAATCTGGCCAAATAGGTGTAAGAGCTACCTGAAATATTCCCTCTCATAAGAAGAAAATGCTCGCTCTCTCCTTCCTCTCACATTGAATTTTTCACATGTAGATGTCTGCAAGCTCGGCCACTCTTGGTTTTAAAGATCAGAAGGTGGTATCACCTGAGTAACTTATCTCACTCCCATGCCCATGTATAGGTGGCCCATTCAGTTCAGTTCAGTTCAGTCGCTCAGTCCTGTCCGACTCTCCGTGACCCCATGAATCACAGCACGCCAGGCCTCCCTGTCCATCACCAACTCCCGGAGTTCACTCAAACTCATGTCCACAGAGTCGGTGATGCCATCCAGCCATCTCATTCTCTGTCGTCCCCTTCTCCTCCCGCCCCCAACCTTTCCTAGCATCAGAGTCTTTTCCTGTGAGTGAACTCATCGCATGAGGTGGCCAAAGTATTGTAGCTTTAGCATCATGGTATACAAATGAAGTAGTCTTCAAATATCCTTTTCTTTAGGCACAATTCCCTTATGCATCTGGAAGGTGGATTTAGATTTTTAAAAGTTTCACCATGCTAGGAGTTTTTTAAAGTCAAGACCATTTTAGTTGACTGTGTATTCTCTTAATTTTAACCTTATATGTGTTCACAGTATAGTTGGCAATAAAGTTAGAAAGGACTTATGGTTGAAAATGTCAGGGGTAGGAAGAGGATTTCCTTTATCTGAGGTGATCACAGAGTGCCTTTCTGAGGAGACCTTTGAGCTGAGACTTGAAGAGATGGCTTGAAGTAGATGAAGACTGGGGAGAAAGTGTCCAGGCAGAAGGATTAAAAGGGCTATTGGGAAACAGGAATGAGGCTGGTTTTGCTATGTGTTGGAAGGTGGAGATACTGAAAAATATCCTCTGAACTGAAAGGGAACTTTTAAGACTGAAGAACGAAGTGGGCAACTCCATAAAGTGCAATTATGAAGTTTATTGTGGGTCACTTACAGGCAGGATCAGGCAGACAGGGATCCAGAGGCACTCCATGCCCCCAAAAGGGGTACAGGGGGATTTAAAGGGGCCAAAGCTAAAAAACAGAATCAATTATGAAGGGAGAGGTATGTCTGCACCAAAAGGAACCGGGAGTTTTTTCCTTTCCCTGGGGTCTTGACCATTAAGCATCTATGTCAGCAAAAGGCGTTCTTCCAGTTTTCATATCAGATGAAGGCAAGAGGAAAAGTTGATGGGGAACTTATCTGGCTTGGGCACATTCCTCGTGAGCAGGCCAAGCCCAGTCATGTAGAGCGAAGAGGGGATGGGACTTCAGGCCTTAACTGGAGCTGACAAATGGAGTCAGTGTGGTCCAACCACATTGCAGCATTGTAAGAACAGAGAGAGAGAAAGGCGGGGGAGGTCAGGAGGAGCCAAAGCTTGTAAGGCCTTGTGGGCCAGAGTGAGCGATATTATTCTAAATATAATACAAACTATGATGTTTTTTCAAATAATTTTTTATTGTGATAAAATATGCATAACAAAATTTACCACTTTAACAATTTTTAAGGGTACAGTTCAGTGACATTAAGTACATTCACAGCTGTGTAACCATCACTGCTAACTGTCTGCAGAACTTTTTTCATCTTGCAAAACTAAAGCTCTGTAACTGTTTAACACCTCCCAACCCCACCTTCCTTTCAGCCTCTGGCCACCAGAGGTCTACTTTCTTTATCAATGAATTTCATTCTGCAAGTTTCCTTATATGAGTGGAATCATGTAGTAGTTTTCCTTCTGTAACTGGCTTATTTCATTCAGTATCATATCACTAAGTTTCATCCATGTTATAGCATGTGTCAGAATTTTGTTACTTTTTGGACTAAATATTTCATTGTATGAACATGCTGCTGCTGCTAAGTCACTTCAGTCGTGTCCAATTCTGTGTGATCCCATAGACGGAAGCCCACCAGGCTCCCCCATCCCTGGGATTCTCCAGGCAAGAACACTGGAGTGGGTTGCCATTTCCTTCTCCAATGTGTGAAAGTGAAAAGTGAAAGTGAAGTCGCTCAGTCGTGTTCGACCCCTAGCGACCCCACGGACTGCAGCCCACCAGGCTCGTCCATCCATGGGATTTTCCAGGCGAGAGTACTGGAGTGGCTTGCCATTGCCTTCTCCAATGAACATGCTACATTTTGTTTATCCATTCTTTCATAATCAGTTCTAAGCAGAGGAGAGACAAAGGCAGTCATCTATCCAGTGAACTACTGACCACTGACTTGGCACAAAATATTGTTTAATTTTTTCCAATGAGAAATAAAATTATTTCTTCCAGTAAAAAGAACTTAATGGTTTGGAGAGATCCAAACTTATTCAAGCCAACAGATTGTTAATGAAGAGCATTAAATTTGAGTATCACTGTCATGTGAAGGACTTTTAAAGACAGATTTCAGGCCCACTTCCAGAGTATGATTCAGGTAGACCTGGGGTTGGGCCTGAGAATTTCTACCTGCAGTCCAAGTGATGCCATTACTGCTGGGCCAGGGGCCACACTTTGAGAACCAATGTTTTGTAGTTTCCTGAGCCTCATCAAACTTGGCATTTGACTTTAATTTGATCTTCTGATTAAAATAAAATACTTTTCTAGGTTGACTGACATAATTTGATTTGCTGAAATTTAAGTCCTGATGAACAGAGTGGAGGTACTTTGATATAGTCTTTTAAATAGTATTTTTAATGTTTTTATTCTTTTGTGATAGGTATGAATCTGTCAATGTGACAGATTTTAAGTCAAGCTGGAGAAATGGGATGGCTTTTCTGGCTGTCATTCATGCCTTGCGACCAGACCTGATTGACATGAAGAGTGTGAAGCACAGATCCAACAGAGACAATCTGAACGAGGCCTTCAGAATTGCAGAACGAGAATTAAAAATCCCCAAAATGCTGGAACCGGAAGGTAAAGAAGCTTCTTTCTTTTTGAAACAATGTCCAGTGTGAAGAGGATTTGAAAATAGTCTCCACATATGAGCAAACATAACAGCATGATATTTAAGTCCTGGAGGGCTTAACTTTAAACTCTTTATTAAATTTCATGAAATTAAGAATTTCTACCTATTACCTAAACTTAGTACTTGCAGGGATGATGTCATAGCTGAAAGCAAATGATGCTGTTTTGCGGAATAATGTGAGTCTTTGTCTTAATTTTCTTTTATTGTGTTCTGTATTGTGTGCTCCTTGATTTGATAATTCTTTTTCTAAAATTCTTTTCTATTTTTTTCTAAAATATCTTTTCTCAAGTGAGATATTACTTTGAGTTGTCTAGGTGGCTCAGATGGTAAAGAGTCTGCCTGCAACGCGAGAAACCAGGGTTCAATCCCTGGGTCGGGAAGATCCCCTGGAGAAGGGCATGGCAACCCACTCCAGTATTCTTGCATGGAGAATTCCATGGACAGTGGAGCCTGGTGGGCTACAGTCCATGGGATCACAAAGAGTCAGAGATAACTGAGTGACTGACACTTTTCACTTGAGCTGTCTATTGTCTATGTACCTCCCTTTTCCTATTCCCTCTCCCTAATTAAAGCTGGACCTCTGTGAGGACAGAAACTACTTTCTCTGTTTCTTGCTCTGTGGCTGGCCCAGCTTTGACACTGACTGCTCAGTTTTGTTGGATTGTTAAAAACAGTAGCAAAATCCTAAATACTGGCTATATTCAAAGATACAATTATCAGGTTATATTTAACTTCATGAAATTGAGATTTAAAAAATTCACTTCTGGAAAAGCACTCTACTTTGGATTGCATTGTTTCCTAATGTGCATGCTAAGTTGCTTCAGTTGTGTCTGACTGTTTGTGGCCCTATGGACGTAACCCACCAGGCTCCTCTGTCCATGGCATTCTTCAGGCAAGAATACTGGACTGGATTGCCAAGCCCTCCTCCAGGGGATCTTCTTGACCTAGGGATCAAACCTTATGTCTCCTGCATTGGCAAGAGGGTTCTTTCCCACCAGGGCCACCTTCATAATGTAGCCACAGCTTATTTATTTATTAAACAAACAAATAAAACACCAGGAAGGTCATAAAAACAGTGTGTGGTAAAAGTTACAAAGAACTAACAGGTCAAGAGATACAAATTCTAGTATCGACTCAACAACAGGGGTGTATAGGTCAGTGTTTAATATGAGGCTCTCTGAAACAGGTGTGTACGTATGTGTGTGTATGTGTATACATGTTTAAAGGATGTATAGCACAGTTTACAAATAAAAATATATGATGCACTTTATTAGAACTTCCATATAGTCCCCAGATGCCTTTGTTGATTTTTGCCAAAATCTTATATCCATCTGTAGCCAATCTCTGGTTGCAGTTGCTGAACTGGTATAGTTCTGACACCAGTGTGGGTGGATAACTTCCTTTGCATTAATGAGTAAGTGGAACAGCAAAGAGGCATGTCAGAACTTCACTTGTTCTTCAGTGATGTGAATGAATTTTTGCTGAAAGAATACTGGAAGAATTTGAGTTTTATTACAGACACAGTTTTACAGCTATAGACAGGACATACTTTTAAGATTAACCTGCATTATTAACAATTTCTCCATCTCTTTCTTAGCACTCAAAAAGTGTTAGTCTCTCAGTCGTGTCTAACTCTTTGTGATCCCATGGACTGTAGCCTACCAGGCTCCACTGTCCGTGGAATTCTCCAGGCAAGAATACTGGAGTGGTTAGCCATTCCCTTTTACAGGGGATCTTCCCAACCTAGGGATTGAACCTGAGTCTCTCTCATTGCAGGCAGGTTCTTTACCATCTGAGTCACCAGGGTAGCCCTCTTAGCACTCAAGGAAACAGCAAATCAAGCCCTCATTTGCTGATTTTCTGTGGTATAAATTTTGCCACCGATGTGAGGTCACTGAACACATTGGGAAAAGATGCACAGGAGTATATCATTGTGTATTATTTCTATCTTACAGATGCTATAAGCATAGCCCCAGGAGTGTGGATAAGTAAAATGCAAAGAAATAGTTGAGTCCTGATGAGGTTTGAGTATTTATTGCCCTTGTTTTAATATGATTTATGTAATTGTACATTTATATAATTTTTAATGTTGTGTTTAACAATTTAATGACCAGCTTGCTCAAGCTGGTATAAGCACATCACTGACTGAGTTGACTGTGTCTTTGTCACTTAACCTTTCTGGTTTTAAATAGCCTTATTAGGATATATTCATATACCATACGGTGTACCCATTTGACTCTACAATTGAATGGTTTTTAGTATATTCTCAAAAATTTGCAACCATTATTACAATCAAATTTAGAACATTTTTGGCACCCCCTAAATAAACACAGGGAGCCCATTAGTAGTCCCTTGCCATTTCCTGCAACCTCCCAACCCTGCCAACCATGCCTCCCCCAACTTATAGCCCTGCTGCTGCTGCTAAGTCGCTTCAGCCGTGTCCGACTCTGTGTGACCCCATAGACGGCAGCCCACCGGGCTCTGCCGTCCCTGGGATTCTCCAGGCAAGAGTACTGGAGTGGGTTGCCGTTTCCTTCTCCAATGCGTGAAAGTGAGAAGTGAACGTGAAGTCACTCAGTCGTGTCCGACCCTCAGCGACCCCATGGACTGCAGCCCACCAGGCTCCTCCGTCCATGGGATTTTCCAGGCAAGAGTACTGGCCCTAGGCAACCACTAATCTACTTTTTGTCCCTGTAGATTTGCCAATTCTGGAAATTCACATGAATGGAATCATACAAATACCTGGCCTTTTGTGACTGGCTTTCTATATTTTATTTTGCTGACAAAGCAATAATTTTGGGGGGAAGGTTGCCTGGATGGGGAGCAGCTAGGTAAGGAACCAGGAGAACTGCTCTGTGACTGACTTCTTTAAATTTGCATAATGTTCAAAGTTCACCCATATTATGTTGCAACATTTATTGATATTTCTTTTTTACTTTTTGATATACTTTATTTTTAGGAACAGTTTTAGATATACAGGAAAATTGGGAGGGTAGTACAATAAGTTCCTGTATACCCACATCCTGCTTTCCCTATTGTTAATATCTTAGTACAGTACGTTAGTTACAATTAATGAGTCAGTATTGTTATAATAAAGGCAGTACTCTGCCCACCTTCTCTTAGTTTTCCCCCAATGCCCTTTTTCTCTTAGGGATCCTGTCAGAGTACGTTCCATCGAGTCATCATATCTCCTTGAGCTCCTCTTGACTGTGATGATTTCTCAGACCTTTTTTTGTTTTGTTTTTGATAACTTGATCGTTTTGAGGATTACGGTTCAGATATTTTGCTGGATGCCTCTCTACTGGAATTTGTGTTATGCTTCTTCTCAGACTGTCAGCTCTACAGCACTGTTGGCGTTGACCTTGATCTGTCTGAGGTAGCATTTGTGAGTTTTCTCCACTGTGAAGTTACTCTTGGTTTTCCTTATCCCATACTGTCCTCTGTGGAGGGACATCACTAGGCACAGCCCACACTCAGGAGACATGCTCACTCTCCTTGAGGGCAGGTTGGCTACATAAATTATTTGGAATTCCTCACAGAAAAGTTGCCTATTCTTCTTCATTTAATTACTTATCCAACTATTGATGTCACTGTAGACTCAATACTACTTTATTTTATTGCTCTGATTAGAAAAAATTCCATTCTTGGGCAGTTCCTTACTCTGGCACTGCGAGACGCTCCAGGCTCATCTTCTGTACTCCTTCTGTAGTCCCGGGATCAGTCATTCCTCCAAGGAGCCCTGATTCCTTTCATTGGAGAAGGGTCATTGGAAACTGAGGTCTGGGTGCTGTGTATGCTCTCTGCTACTGATTCTTACTTTTTTGAAACTTGGTTGTTTTTGTAGAAGTTAAATTAGCTGATATTCCTAAGTTAGGCTAATGGTTCCATATTTCTAGAATGTTAGGTTTGTTATTAGTCTGATTTCTTGTTGCTTGTTAATAATCCTTCTTATTTGACCTTCACCCATCTTCTTGTTTTTTCTTCCCTCCTTTATTTTTCTTACTTCTTTTTGTTTTTTAATCTTTTGTCTTACCTTATTGACTTTTCATTATCTTTTAAAAATTTCTTCATTTTCCCCCATGCTTTGCTGTGTTTCCTATTTCTGTTTTTTAACTGCTTCTCTCCTTATGTTTGCTAAGTCTTTATTACTAGTGTTAGCTATTTTCTCTTTTCTAGTTTGTGAAAATAACCATACAACTAGAGGAATAAACAATTTAATCAAAACAAATTTCTGCTGTATAAATGATTTCCTATAATTCATTTTATATAGTTTAAATAATAGATCAAAAATGTGAAGTACATCATGATTATTTATGGAGACCAAATACCCAAATCATATTTGAATAAGGGAATTATCTTTTGACACAATCTTGTTAATACTTTTATTCACTATGCGTACCTTCTTATCCAATGAAAATATTTTAAAGTATCCAGTTAAGGTGATATAATTGTTTTATCTCTTGATATTTCTATTTTTTCCAATAAAAGATAAAATAATTCTTAGGGATCCTTTCTTTATTGAAACCCCACTCCTACCTTTTTATTGATTCTTTTTATGTGCTTACTGTCTTTAATTTCATTATTTGGATATAGATTAGTTTCACTTCTTCTCTCAGGTAACTTAAAGCAGTCACTGGGAAACATGTTTCCTAAAGCATGCATAGTTTGTTGTATTTGTTTGTTTTTCTCCTAACTGCAAACTCCTTGAGGGGCAAATAATGTCTTAAGGCATCTAGCATCTACTCAGGAGTCTAGCACCTACTTGCTGAATGGAGGGATGAGACAGTCCCTATGAGCAAAGTCTGAGCCTTACATATCATGCTTGTGACCTGCATTTGCTGATGCTCTGTAAATATTTTTTAAATTGAATTTAATGGAATTAATAAACATAGATTTTCTTGTCAATATCTTCACTGGATATAGCTAAAGACATCCCCAAGTTACGTGTTCATTTTGCCTGTAATGTATTACAATCTTTTCTTTTGATTTTGCAAATTAATTTATTATAGGCCTGGAGATGTTCTGCCCTTTAATTAATTTACAATACTTTAAATTTGTGTAAATCAACATTTTCCAAATTTATTTCACCATGGACAATTTCAGTAGAACACAAAGACTGGCCCATTCTTACAAACCTGGAGGAGTTTCTGCATTGTGTCACCAGAAAGAGGAAGGCTTTCCTTTTCCTTTCCACCCTCCCTGACTACTTATGTCTTCATACATACAACATGCCCAGTGACTTTTTTATTATTAGGAAACCAAGGCTGTGCATGTACTCCTGCCAGGATTCAACACAGCTCCATTTGACTCTAGATCTAAACTCTTAACTACTGCATAGTCTTGGAGCAAGGGTGAGTGTGCAGAGATTGCATGATTGGTTGACTGCTTTGATTCATTTCAAGTTCGTTTCAATACTGTTCTTGAGTATTACAGTAAATCACACCTATAGCTGATTGATACTGTGGTGTATTTTGCAGACGTGGATGTTGTTAATCCTGATGAAAAGTCGATCATGACCTATGTGGCACAGTTTCTGCAGTATTCAAAGAAGGCACCTGGGTCTGGAGATGAAGCCCAGGTATGTCTTTATAAGTACAAACCAAGCTCATTTTTGTTGTACCCTACTAATGGTTTAATTTTTAGCATAGAGGCATAATTCGCACACAGACCTTAAGTGTACAGTTCAGTGAGCTTTGACAAATGCATGCACCATATGTCATACTTTAATCATGATGTAAAACATTTCTGTTACCCAGATGTTTCATTGTGCCTCTCTGTCTGTACTCCTCTACTGTAAGCAACCAGCCCTCCAGTTTCTTTCAGTGTAGATTAGTTTTGCTTATTTTTTTTTAAAGTTAAAAGCAATAATTTATTAAAGTTTGCTGAATTACCTAAGACAACATTTAGATAGTTACTGTATAGGACAACTTATAGAAGGCTTTAAAAATATTTTAGAGATATCAGACTTTTATCTATTGTAATTTTTAGCATCTTTATTGAGATACAGTTCCCATACCATAAAATTAAATCATTTAAAATGTACAATTCAGTGGTTTTAGTATGTTTACAAAGTTGTGTACCATCATCACAGTCTAATTTTAGCATATTTCCAGTTTATCTGTTCTTTAGCTTCATATAAATGGAATCATTGTGTTCCACTCTTAATCCTTGTTTGTTGAGACACTCCTGAATTTCCATCAGATTTTTACAGTTTTTTCCTTTGACTTTCAGTTAGTTACACAAAGTATTGTGGGTGGAAATTTCATAAAAATTACTGAGCTGAAAATAAACAGCCTGCTTCTATACGGATAAATGAGTGCCATCAATTTAGTAAAATGATTTTCCAATATTATTTTTAAATGTAAGCTACTTCCTCAGACATGTAAGCATGCAGTCGTATTACTGCATTTTGTTTGACCAATTTAGGACTATGTTTTCCCAACTGTTATGTTTGAGGCACCAAGCCAGATTGTTGCTGACTCTGGAAGAGAAACTCAAGCTGAGACTTGGGCTTGTAATGCACTTCATTTATTTCTGACCTGCTGAGTAGCTTCTTTTTTCTAATTAATTTTCTTAATAAAAACTAAAAAATTCAACTGTCCATGAAATCAGATGCAAAAATATATAGAAAAACTCTTCCTTAGTAGGAAGGAAAAAGTAAATGAAGGTTAAAGGAGACTAGAAGTAAGATGTAATTTCTTTTGCTTTATTCCCCAGCAGTAAACTTTGCTTCTAAATGTGTGCAAGCTTACCACCTAAACGAGAATCTAAAGGTTGCTCATTTCCATAGGATAGCTTAACCAAAGCCTTTAATAGTGCTATTTGTAGCATCTTTAAATTGTTCAAAATATGTTTTGTCATTTATTTAGTAGATGTAAACATTTCTTGAGTTACCCATGTTTAGGTTTATTGGAAAGCAAAATTCTGAAATGCCTGTTATAAATAAATGATTTAGAATAACATTCTCTAAAATTGAAGAATGATGGAAGTGAATAAGCCAAAAGCTAAGAGCTTGACTGCCCTGTTCTTTTAGCACGTTATGTTCAGATTCTAGTTTCAATCCATTTTAAAATTTAAGGTGCTACATGAGCAAGCAAAATCCTTCTTTGACATAGTGAGTCACTGGTGTGTAGTGATTACACTATTTCACTGATGTTTGAAGTTGTTAATTTTGTTGTTAAAAAAAAAATCACAAAGTCTATTTAGGATAGAATTTTAAATGTGTGTGTATGGGTGTGTGTGAATTACAGGGAAAGGTGAAAGATGCTATGGTCTGGTTAGCTCTACAAGAGAAGAAGGTACAGAAAATGCTAGCGGATTCAGAAAATGAGACCTACTGTAAAACGTATGAAGTAAGTATGACTTTAAACAGCAATTTTTTTGTGGTTTACTCTTAGGGAAGAGTAGGATGATTTTAGAAAAACAGTCTTTCAGAGCTAATTATTTAAATACCAAATTAACACCCAAGTTTTAATGCTGAGTTCTAGGGACAGAGACTCTGGGAAATCTTGTCAAAGTGCAGGTTCTAAATCAGTAGTTTTGGGATGGGGCCTCAGACTCTCTGCATTTCTCACAAGTTCCCAGATGGTGCTGATTCTACTGATCCTTAAAGAACTTTGAGTAGTAAGGTTTCAGTGTGGAAACTGGCAAACTGGTCTCTTGACCCTACCACCTGTTTTTACAAATACACTGTTATTGAATATATTATATTATAATATACACTGTATACGAGCCATGCCCATTTAAAGTATTGTTTGTGACCTCATTCTCATCGCATTGTTGAATAGTAACAGCAGAGACTGTATGGCCCAAGACACAAAGCCCAAGATGTTTGCTATCTTGCCTCTTACAGTACAGGTTTTCCAATCCCTGGTCTAGAGCAGAAATATGCTTTTCAGAAAGAATTTGAAGGAAAAAAAGATTAGGAAATCAGAAATGGAGCCATCCCAGAAGTACAGTACAGGATTTCAGCCAGCATGTCCTTTGGGGAGTAATAACAACTGATATTATCACCATATATTGAACATTTGCTACATATCAGGCACCTTGCTGACAAGCATTTTGCATGTTATAACATCTTTCAGAGTATGGTATTGTTATTTCAGTTTTACAGATGAAGCTAAGACTTAGGAGGACCAAGGGATTTTCCTAAAGTTACATAGATTCTGTAAGGAAGAGGTGGGATTTGAATGAAGTCTAGCTTTAAAGCTGTAGCTCTCTTGGTGTCCTGGTGCTTCTCCAGGGTAAGCAGTTATTCCCTGTGCCATCTTGAAAGAGACTTAACAGGAGCCAGCGTGAATGAAGGGCCCACAGGTCTGTTTTCAGAATCCAGTCTGCGCAGGCTGTGCTCCCCACCTGGTCACCATCCTAAAGAGGATACTCTGACGGGTCTACACAGCATGAGCACCTCTAGGTCTTTATCCCCACATTGGTTACGGGAGAGAGTTGGATGCATCCAGTCCAGCCTTTCTGTGGATTGTATGACTTGCTGGCCTCCCCTTTCTTTTGGTTTGGAGCCACCACCACAGGAAGGGATCTCATCTTCCTTCTGTCTGAACTGTGTGGGCTTCTCATGCTTCCTGCCTCTGAGCTCTGGCCTTAGGGTTTTTTTCAACAAGGTGCTCAGTGTCCACAGAAAGTATCTTGCTCTCTCTTTGATTTACTAAAGTACCACAGATTCAGGTTTCCTAAATGAAAGACTGTGAGGTTATTTTTAGAAAGAATTTAATTATCCCTCAGTTTGAACACAAAATTTAATTAGAAACATGGCCAAAATTTATGGGTAATCTTTTGAATAGTATTTATGCAGTTGATGACTGAAACACCAGTATTTCACACAAATGCAAGACAACAAAAGATTTATTTATTAAGTTTTTGAAGGCAAAGACAAAGTATTTTCTAAAGTCCATGTCAAATGACTTGGGAAGAATTGACTGAAGCTCAGTAAATCATGGACACTTCAAAAACCATTTATACTTGACTGCTGTCATATAATTCTTATTTCCACTCATTCTTATTTTGTTGTGAACACATATTTAGGGAGGAGAAACTTACATTTTTCATGGGTTATTATGATTTGTCCTCTAGAGCTGGGTGGCCTTGCTGCCTTACTCCAGTAGAGGCAAAAGCTATGACTTATGTCACTGTAAGGGAGCCCAGATCGTGAGCGTGCACTGAAGAAAGAAAATGGATGGGTGACAGAATCCTCGACTTAGGGAATTTTAGTGTTTTCTAAGTAAAAATTTAAATATAATTTACAGCTATAGACCTTCAAATAGCAAATTACGTTTTATAAACTGGTTTAAACATTTCAGTCTTTACTCTTCTAATTGTAGAGCCTGCTGTCCTTTTTGGAGTCATTCAACAAAGAAAAAGAACGCTTTTTGGATGTCCTGACAATAAAAAGGGATGTAGATGACCTGAATAAAGATCAGTTGCAGTTGAGAGAAGCCTGGGATGGTCTCAACTACCAGGTTACTGTGTAATGTTGATTAGAACGTTTTTGTGGGGCAGGTTGTTTGTTGGATCAGAGCTTTAGGCTTCTATGAGGAATTCTGTAAAAGACAGGGTAGATGCTTCAACAGAAAGTTGTGAGAATGTTACTATATTTTCTCCATGATCTCGTTTGAGTAGTGGTTGATATACATAGGAATTTATAACATTCTGTTTAGAGAAATTGCAAGCTTATCCAAAGTTTTTGTATCTGCCATCAGTTCTTACAATCAGAATTCTTATTCTATCAATATTGACCTTCAGCCTCCTCTCTGCTTTGGGACAGTACCATGTGTTAATATCAATAGATGCTTCAAGTGGGTAGGGACAAACCCAGAGAGAAAGTGTAGTGATAAATGTGTGTATGTATGTCTGGATATATCTGGATGATTTCAGTCATTTTAAATTTATTGACTCATGTGTTATGGTATATAACATATGGTGTATATGGAAGAACATGTATCCTGTAGTCATCTGATATAGCATTCTGTAAATATCAGTTAGGACAAAGTGGTTGGTAGTATTCAGATTGTCTATGCCTTGACTGACATTTTGTCCAGATATTCATTCTATCAATTTCTGAGAGAGGATTATTAAAATCTGTAGAATCCTTCCTTTAGTCAAATTTTGTGTCATGTATTTTAAGACTTTGTTATTAAGTATTTACATTTATGACTGTTATGTCTTCCTGAATCAACACTTTTACCACTATGAAATATTACTGTTTATCTCTGGTAAGACTATTTTTCTAGATGTCTACTTAATCTGATATCAATATGATCATTGCATTCTTCCTATGCTGACTGTGTGGCACATCTTTTTCCTTCATTTATTTTCAACCTGTTTGAGTCTTTATATTTAAGGGGCATCTCTTATAGATAGCATATAATTGGATCTTGCTTTATTATCCACTCTGACAACATCTGCTTTTTCACTCAAGTGTTTAGACAATATTTAGTGTAATTATTGATATGGTTCAGTGTAGGTTTATCATCTTATGCTTTTTTATGTTTGCATACATGCTGAGTTGCTTCAGTCATATACAGTTCTTTGTGACCCCATGAACTGTAGCTGGCCAGGCTTCCCTGTCCATGGAATTCTCTAAGCAAGAATACTGGAGTGGGTTGCCATGCCCTTTTCCAGGGAACTTCTTGACCCAGAGATTGAACTTGTATCTCTTACATCTCCTGCATTGGCAGGCGGGTTCTTTATCACCAACTAGTGCCACCTGGGAAGCCTTTTTAAATATTTATCCCCTCTGTTTTTGGGAGGGCTTCCTTGGTGGCTCAGATGGTAAAGAATATGCCTGCAATGCAGAAGACCTGGGTTCAGTCCCTCCTCCAAGATCCCCTGGAGGAGGGCATGGCATCCCACTCCAGTATTGTTACCTGGAGAATCCCACAGACTGAGGAACCTGGTGGGCTACAGTCTATGAGGTCGCAAAGAGTCGGACATGACTGAGTGACTAAGTACACACTCCTCTGTTTTCAGTATCTCTATTCTTTCTTTTCTTGCCTTGTTTTAGGTTATATTAATTTTTAACATATTAAATTCCATTTTAATTTATCTATTGGCTTTTTAACTCTACCTCATTGTATTTTTACTGTGATTACAATATACATTGTAAAATTTTTGCCATCTACTTAAAAGTTGTAAAATTCTAAGTTGTACAACTTCTTACAATGTGTAGAAGTCTTACAATCAAATCTCTCACTTTTTTATGACTGGTTGCTTTATATATAGAAATATATGTATGACACACACATATATTTTAAAGTCCCCAAGACCATGTTATAAATTTTTGTTCAAAACAGTCATGTGTTTTAAATAAATTAAGGGAAAAATCAGTTTTGCCTATTTATGTAACTATTTACATTTCCATTGTTCTTTGTTCTTTCCTAGAGATTTGAGTTTCTATCTGAACTTACTTCTTTTCAGCTTGAAAACATCTTTTAACTTTTATTGCAGGTCTTCTTCTTTATTTTGGCTTCCCTTTGTTGCCGTGTACAAGCTCTTCATTGCAGCGCACAGGCTTCTCTCTAGTTGTAGTGCTTGGGGGCTTCCCTTGTGGTGCAAAGGCTTAGTTGCTCAATGGCATGTGGGATCTTAGTTTCCCATCCAGGGATTGAACTCACGTCTCTTGCATTGGAAGGTGGATTCTTAACCACTGGGACCACCAGCGAACTCCTGTCTTCATTCTTTCTAAACAGTTTTGTTGAGGTATGATTTATATGCCATAGAATCTGCTCATCTTAAATGGCTAATTGACTTTTAGTGAATTTACAAAGTTACAACAGAGATTACGCATCACAAATACTCTTTGGCCCTGAAAACGTTTGCCAATCCCTGCTCAAGACTCTTGACCACCAGGAACGACAGCCTGTTTTCAGAATACATTTATCATGCTATCTGTAAAATGTGTTAAACACTAGCTCAGTGGCTTAAAAAGAGCCACACTTTCCGAGTCCCTAATTTTGAAGGACCAGTGCAGCTCCAGAAATCTTCCCATAAAATGGCAGTACTCCTTGCATTATCAGCTCCTGTTCTGATCACAGCTCTGACAACTCTGATCCCTGTGAAGGGCAGGAACTCTGTTACAAATCCTCAACAAGACAGGAGAGGAAGAAGATGCTGTCTGTATAATTCAGGCTGTTCCAGGCCACTGAGATCTGGCCTCATTTTGCTGCCTATGATTTGGAAAAATCACCCAAAATAATGATAAAAATCATTAAAAGAACTATTTTACAAAAGTAAGTGCTGCAGATTGACGGTAGCTTGAAAATCCAATCCTTAGGCAGAGTGCCACTCATTTTCTTGGTGTTACATAATGAAACTTATTAATTTTAAAGTTATCATATGTATAACAGTCAATACCATCCAGTTTCTGGTTCAACTGGTTGAGGACACAGATATCTCAAAGTATCTTAATAAATGGTTTCATTTTAAGCCTGCTATAGGAAATAGCCACATTGTGTTATTTTGACCTGACAGGATCTTATATAAATTTTCATCCAAATTCAAAAGTAATTTCCAACACTGAGAAAGAAAGTGTAGAACTAGTTTTCTATGTTAAGAGTGGAAGGAGAAGAATGAAAGGTAAATACCACCTTCTATCGTTCCTCTTCCTACTGCTGCATAGAGTACAGCCCACAGTCAGAAAACTCACATTTGTCTTCTTTCAAAACGTATACAGCTTTCTCATGCAGGGAATTCAACCTGGTGCTCTGCGACAACCTAGAGGGGTGGGAGGAGGGAGGGAAGTTCAAGAGGAAGGGGACATACATATACCCGTGGCCGATTCATGCTGATGTATGGCAGAAGCCAACCCAACATTGTAAAGCAATTATCCTCCAATTAAAAATAAATAAAATATACAGCTTTCTTTCAGTTGTGAAAAAAATAATAGCTGAGTTAGAGGTATCTTTCTTAGCTTATCTTTTGCTCAGTTGTTTGCCAGTTTTCTGTTTTTTGTTTATTTTAGGGGAAATGTTAATAATAGTAAATCATGTATATATAATAAAAGTGCATCCTATCTTCTTCATATTAAAATTCATAATAATGAGAACCTATTTTTCTTTATTTTTCCCAACTGGAGGCTTCACAGCATATAATGATTAGGATTGTAAAGCTGTCTTTTGCTACATGCATTTTGAGAAAATAAACTTGCAAGGCAATTAATAAAATACTGCATAGCATCACTTATATGCGGAATCTTTATTTAAAAAGTCAAATTTAGAAGTTCCCTGATGGCTTAGTGGTTAGGGTTCTGGGCTTGCATTGCCGTGGCCTGGGTTCAGTTCCTGGAAACTGAGATCTTGCAAGTAGCATGATGAGGTCAAAAAAAGAAAATGAAAGTCATAGAAACAGAGAGTAGAAAAGTGGTTGTCCAGGACTGAGTTGGTAGGAAATAGGGAGAAGTTGGTTAAAGGGTACTTTCAGCTGTAAGATGATTCAGGTCTGAAGAGATAATGTATAACTTGGTGACTATAGTTGTTAACACTGGCCATTTGACTGCCTTAAAAGAGCCTAGCTTTGTTCTCATTTTACATCTTTGTATTTGAGTTGTGGATTTAATGGGATTTTTTTTTTTTAATACTTGCCTTGCGTGTAGTGGGCAACCAATAAATGTTTTTCAATGAGTAAATTATGAATTAAAGAACCCTATTCTTAAAAAGTAACCTAATTTTTGCCTATTCTTACCTATAAAAGCAACTTAACTCTAAGAATAGTGACAATTTATTTAGTAGAACTGTAATAAAAGAGAGAGTAGAGATTTAAAACTTATGCTTTCATCATCAGTGTGGGGTCCTCCCCAGCCCTTTGCTGTTATACTGCTGACCACACTTTACTGTGAGCTTCCCTGGTGGCTCAAATAGTGAAGAATCTGCCTGCAATGCAGGAGACCCAGGTTCAATCCCTGGGTCAGGAAGATCCCCTGGAGGAGGGCATGGATATCCCCTCCAGCGCTTGCCTGGAGAATTCATGGACAGAGGAACCTGACAGGATATAGTTCATGGGGCTGCAAAGAGTCAGACATGACTAAGCAGCATTCACTTCACTTCTTCACACTTTACTGTAACCATGTACATTTGTTTCCCCCAGTGGGTGCGTCTGGCAGGAGCTGTGGCTGTTGTTTGTCTGGTTGACCCTCAGATGTGTGGACAGTTGTGCTACACTTACTCTTGACCTCATGACACGTGAATCTGGACAAGATCCTACTCCTATTTTTATTCACTTATTAAGGCTACAGTCCATGGGGTTGCAAAAAGTCAGACATGACTAAGCAACTGACACACACAAATTGTGTGTTTATTTGCTCTTATCCTCACACGCTCCTTCCATTCTTTTTCCTTAGGCCACCATCATGATGTGCCTCGTGTGTATCTTTTCGTTTATATGTTCTTCAAAATGCAGTAATGTATTTATGTAGACATGTATTAAGTTGTATAAATTGGTATTATATGTCATTCTGCTTCTTACTTTCAGTTTTGAGCACACATATATTTAAGCCACCTCCATGTTGCCGTTCATGTACATCTATCTAATTGGCTCAATGAGTGAATGGATGAATGTGTGAGTGAGTTTTGGTGGTTCCTTAGCAGGGAGGAAATTCAGGTAGAAGGGGCAGAAAAAGCAAAGACCTGAGAAGGTAATCAGGGCTTGGGGCAATAGGTGGTTGGCACGTGTGTGACTCACACATGTCAGGAGAGGTGGGAAGACTAAGGAAGGGGGAGGCGGTGGGATTGAGGGGTGGGGGCTTTGGTGAAGGACAAATAATCAGGAGATGTGGTAGATATATCTAATATAAATGTACCATTGGGGCTAGTGAGGAAAATAACCTATAAATCTGCTTGCTATCTGTAGATGTAATGTCAGAAAAGACGGGATTGTAGGGTTTCAAATGATCATTCGGTTCAGTAGTCTCCCCTACTAAGTGGCATTCTGTAACTATTTCTGATTTCCTTCTTGTCACTGATTATGGGTTGATCAAAACATTTGTTTTCATTCTTGCACCCTCTTCTGAAGCTTTTGAACAAATTATCTTCTCCTTCAGCAGCTAGCCAATGATACTTAGAAATATACCTACTGATCAGTATCTCCTTGACTAACATATCAGAATTAAAATACTGTGTTTAAAGGGTTGTTTCAAAAGAATTCTTTAGAGGATTAAACATACTGTATGTGAACAGATAAACTAGAAAAGTGTCTACTGAAGAACATCTTTTCTTTTTTTTTTCCAGATTAATGTGTGGCAAACAGAGTTGAATCGTGTCTTGCCCTCACCCCTTTATCAAATAGAAACTTGGCTCCAGGAGGTAGAGAAGCTTATAGATGAAGATTTGTCAGTCTCCCAGGATTACAATGAAGCCATGGCTCTAACGCAAGAGAAAATTACTTTATTCCAGGTTGGCAAAGGAAAAAGAAACAGGGGAAAATCTGTATTTTGTTAGAACTGTTCTTGAGGAAGACTTTTCTCCTAGAAGAAAGGGAAGGAAATATAATGGGTATTTGAGGATGGTTTAGATGATTCCCCTGGAGATTTTTGGGACCCAAAACGATTTGTCCAGTAAGTTCTAAAGCAACTATAAAGTCTGGCCAAAAAGGAGAGGGGAGACTGTTTTAAAACATGAGAGATTGGGGTCTCACTAAAATGATATGAAAGAATTTAATAGGTGAGATTTATAGCATTTGAGCCCACAATTGAATAGAAAATACATCTGAAAACAAAAGATTTTGATAATGCTTTTTCCAGAGAAACCACAGTCTGCATCTCTGTGAAATGTTCTAGTTTAAAACATCTATGATGGAAATATTTACTCACAACATTTTAGTTGAAAATATAAGGGCTTTATGATTTCTTTTTAAAAAGATGCAATGTGTACACAGAGCAAATGAGATTAACAAACCCTTGGTTACAGAGTTTGACAATAAATGTGGTTCATGTCATACCAAATTTCTTTTCAGAGTCTGATGGATAAATTTGACTGCCATTTGAATACTCTCCTGGCATTTGAAAACAGAGATGAAAACCATTTGCCTTTGGTACCCCCTGAAAAATTGGAGGAAATGAAAAGACGGTTTGTACCACCATCCTTTCACAACTGCTGACATCTTTGTATATGAACACTAACATGGGACTGCAGGCAGCAGGAAATACAGATTTGTAGATAATTTTTGACAATTAGTCTTTAGCTCTTGATAACAATTCCTTCGTGTTTTATGTAATAGTAGCATAATATCATGCTAATGTACTTCCTCTTTTATTTCCTGGGAGGATATGGTGGTAGGAAAAGTTCTGGAGTTAGAGGCAGAAACTGAGCTCTTTATCTTGATTTTGGCCAAGTTATTATGTCTTTCTGCACATTTTCTCATTTGTAAATATAGAGTAATGGTAATCACTCTGTTCATGTCTCACAAGAAATACTAGGTGAAATGGGAGGAAGTATATGAGAGCACTTAATAAACTCAAAAAAACTATAAACTAAAGATTATTTAATTGGTGTTTGTCCACATCATCTTCTTCATTATTCAAAGAATGATATTAAGAAAGTATTAGCTTTAATAATGAAAGCTGTTAGTATGTAAATGGGGAAATTATAGTTGTATTCTTATATGGAAGTTTTCAAATTCAGTAAAATGTTTTAGAGATTAACATTTTATCATAGAATTTCTCAATAGGGGAATAATTTCTTCAGAACATAATTCTGTTAGGTATTTTTATCTTAGAAATAGCTGGTTTATATCTCAGCACAATGTTTGCTTTACTTTTTTTCTTTAAAAAAGAGGTGAGGATGCATCTGAGTTCCACGTGATTGAAAGAAAATGTTAAAGCCCCAGTATTTTTTAAAATGCCAAACAGACTTTTTACATTTGGCCAATCATATTAAATTAAATTCTAAAACCTACACTATCTTCCAGAATCAACAATATTTCGGGGAAAAAAGTCATTCCACGTCTAGAATTTCATTACTATGAGTGCTCAGTGCTTGGTTTGCTAGAGGAAGTGAAATCAAAATTGCTTGTTTGGAACATCAAATACGGGAACAAAGAATCTGTGGAATTATTGCTGGAAGACTGGCATGTAAGCTACTTTATTTCATGTCTTAGACAGCTGTTCTCCATGATCCTGGGTTTGCATGTTTCCTGAATACAATATCCCTTGACTTTTCAGGTTTTGAGATGAGTTTTCTTGGTAGCTTTTGGTAGCTTAAATATTACCTAGAGAAAAAGATTATAGGTAGTCAAATAACAGACATCAAGAAGAGTGAGAAGGAGAAAATAACATTATTTAGCACAACAGAGGAAACTGAGTTAACCAGGCTAAGTTACAAAATAGAGAAAGTTTCAATGTTATTTCCTTTAAAAAAATTCCTATTTCCACCTACTGGATATCTTGCTTAATATCTTTCCCCACTCTGATATATGGTTCTATTCAAAAATTAAATTTTTCTTAGAACATTTTAATCTTAGCCTTTCAAGTTTAAAGAGTGGACAAAACAGTATTTTCTGTCTTGGAGGTTTTTCTAGGGGAGGGGTTTAGCTCTTACAATTTATAGGAAAAATTTTTGCAAATGATTTAAATATATGTGTTTATATGGTAAATTAAAACTAAAGCATCCTAGCAATGTCATTTCTATAGTTAGGCCTTATTATCCTTCTTCCTATATCTCTGTTTTTATTTTTTGACCATGTCGTGTGGCTTTGCAGTGTCTTAGTTCTCCAACCAGGTATTGATCCTGGGGCCATGGCAATGAAAGTGCCACATCCTAACCACTGGACTACCAGTGCATTCCCTGTTTCTCCATTTTTGGAATGAGGGCCAAAAAGAAAAATCTAAGATTGTAAACTTCAGTGCAAAAATTGGTAAAACATGATGAGGAAATATTTATTTACAGTTTATGATTTAAACACTGTACATTCCTGAATAGGAATCATCATTCTAAATTAGATTTTGAATATTTTAACTTCTTTTTCCTACTTTGATTTTTCATTTTTCCATTTAAATAATCATACCATTGGCACATCAGTGTATAATAAATGAGTTTTTAATTGTCTGTTCTTCCATGGAAGATTTTGCTTGCTTAAGACACATAATAACTTGGTTAATGGTATTTCTCAAGGGTCTTTGTGTGATAGATGGTAGATTGTATCTATTTATACCATGCTCAACATACCTAATAAAAATTATTCAATATTAATAAAGACATGAGAAAGACCAAGGTAGAACTGTGTCACTATATTAAGATAAATTTGTCAGGCCTCATACTTGTATATTGCTAATACTCATATGTATGTTTCTTTGACCTTAACTATCTTTCTTCATGAATTACTTACCCAAATATGTAGTATTAATTATTGTAAAGAAATTTTGGTACCTAAATGCTTCATCAATGTTTATGTCTCTGTCTGGATTTCTTGACACATTAAAAAGAATTATCAATATGTTTTATTTTCGTTTCCCCCAGAAATTTATTGAAGAAAAAGAGTTCCTAGCTCAACTTGAAACTTCATTTCAAAAATGTGAAGAAATTCATAACAACTTGGGTAAAGCTATATTTTCTTTTTGATGGAATGACCATCACTTAAAATTAACATTTCATTTGTTTCACTTTCCTTATGTATCTTAACGCTTTAGGAATTGGTTTTACATATGTGCATGTTTTGGAAAATCCTTGCGTTCACTTTTAATACTGTTAGTATACATATTTATTTCACCACTGTCAATTAGTATGCAAATATTTTTCTTAGCAGTATTTTCTTAATGAAAAACTTTTTTTAAATTGCTCTCTTGTTTTGTTAACATTATAGCTGGAGAATATCCAAGTATTAGTAAACAATATACGATGGTGAAATATCATTTTTCCACGTATAAAGAAAGTATACTTAATGTGAAGTCCACTCTACAAAAAGTTCTGGCATTTTGGGCTACTTATGTGGAAAACCTTCGTTTACTAAAGGCTTGTTTTGAGGAGACAAAGAAGGAACAGATGAAAGAGGTATTTTCAGTCTTATGGCATTCACTTAATTTTAATTTTTTTTTTCCATTTTGTTTGGATAACCTCTTTTTCAATCCAAAAATGAGAGAGCAGGAATGAGTAAACAATTGTTGGAAAAATTCTCCAAAGTATTGGAAAGAGTTTAGGTTCTTTCTCCTATAATAGCTAAAAGGAATTTTCCTCCTCATTGTAGGTTTTATATATACACACAGAATTTTATTGAGGTATAATCTACATACACAGTATAGCATTTGGAAGATATATTGCTAAATTCCTTGGAAAGGAAATGAAAGACATGGAGTACTGGATAGCTTATGCTGCTGCTGCTAAGTCGCTTCAGTCGTGTCTGACTCTGTGCGACCCAATAGATAGCAGCCCACCAGGCTCCCCCATCCCTGGGATTCTCCAGGCAAAAACACTGGAGTGGGTTGCCATTTCCTTCTCCAATGCATGAAAGTGAAAAGTGAAAGTGAAATCACTCAGTCGTGTCCAACTCTTTGCAACCCCATGGACTGCAGCCTACCAGGCTCCTCCGTCAATGGGAATTTCCAGGCAAGAGTACTGGAGTGGGTTGCCGTTGCCTTCTCCGATACATTTAAAATAAATTAATAAATTAGAAAGTTTTCTTTACATTTGGGTGAGTACCTTTCAGTTCTAAAACCTTTCTTACTTTCTAGAGGAGGAAAAACAAAATACTTCAGATTTATGTGGAGAAGTATGGAAGAAATTTTGGTATAATTTATTATTGTTTTTATTTGCTATTTGTGTAATAACCTGTTTTATGATTTTTCTTTGAGGTAATTTTCTTTCTTTCATTTGCTTTCTTCTATTGCAAATTTAAGTGTAGACAACCTCTCAGATTAAACATTTTCCATATAAAAGCTAAAGATATTCAAGAAAAAACAGGCTGTTCGTATGAAAGTAAAATTTCTAATAAGTGTATGAGTGTAAAAAAGAATATTCGAGTGAGTCATTACTTCTTCCTATAACATATATTGATACCCAATATTCAAATCTTTGGCTTTCAACAGGTCTTCAGTCTTTTAAAGGTCTTTTAATAAGATTTGCATTTCTTTGAAAAAATGAGACTTTAAGCCTTTCAATTTCCAAACTCTGTGCTGAGATGCCCTGAGCTACCAAAGAGAACTCTTGAGTAGATTTAAAATTTGAGGGATAAAAGCAACATTTGTCTGTTGAACAGCACACAAATCACCACTAAGCTGTTTGGACCTGACTAGTTACGAATGAGAAGTGTTAGGTACTTTTTCTAGCTTAGGGAATCCTTGAAAAAATTCCTGAGACATTAAGGGGGTCATGAACTGAAAAGACTTGAAACCTTTGCTCTAAGCCTGTCAGCTGCTTAGAAAAACAGAAGAACATCACGTGCTTCCTAAAAGTCCAGGATCAAGAATGATGATAGACAGCTGCTGCTGCTGCTGCTGCTAAGTCACTTCAGTCGTGTCCGACTCTGTGTGACCCCATAGACGGAAGCCCACCAGGCTCCCCCGTCCCTGGGATTCTCCAGGCAAGAACACTGGAGTGGGTTGCCATTTCCTTCAATGTGTGAAAGTGAAGTCGCTCAGTCGTGTCCGACCCTTAGCGACCCCAGGGACTGCAGCCTACCAGGCTCCTCCATCCATGGGATTTGCTAGGCAAGAGTACTGGAGTGGCTTGCCATTGCCTTCTCCGTGATAGACAGCTAGCGGCTACCAATTAGTGATCAAGGATGAAGAGGGAGCCCAACAGGGAGGGTCAGAATCTCTGCAAAACCTTCACACTTACTTTTGCTCGCCATTAAGCTCGGTGAAGATCTTTTATAAGTAATAGACAAATATTATGTCATTAAAATATTGCATTGTTTATATGTTCTATAGGTTCCCTTTGAGACACTCTCCCAGTGGAATCTACAACATACTACTTTAAATGAAGTGGGAAATTTCTTATTTCAAGTCAGCAATGATGAAGTTGGGTCATCTATTTCTAAAGAACTGAGGAGGCTGAATAAAAGATGGAGAAAGTTTATTACAAAACCTCAGCTTGTAAGTTTTTGTTTTTTTTGGATAACAGCTTCTTTGAGGTATAATTCACATGCATACAATTCACTCATTTAATGTGAATTCCTCAGCAGTTTTCAGTATATTTAATGTTGTGCAAGTCTTCACCATAATCAATTTTAGAACATTTTCATCACCACATAAAGAAACTTTGTACCCATTAGCAGTCACTCCTCATTTTCTCCCAATGTCCCCAGCTTTAAAAATTGTCCTATTCTGGGTATTTCACATAAATGGAGTCATAAAATATGTAGTCTTTTGTTTCTGGCTTTTTTCATTTAGCGTAATGTTTTCAAAGTTCATTTATTTTGTAATATGTATTAGTACTTCATTCCTTTTTATCAGCAAAGCATAATCTGTTGTATGGATATACCACATTGTATTTATTCATTGATCAGTTGACGAACATTTGACTTCTTTCCATTTTTTTGACTCTTAAGAATAATGCGGATATGACCATTCATGTTCGGATTTTTGTGTGGACATTCAACATAGATTTTTAGTTGAAATTTATTTGCCATTAAAGAGTAACATAAACATTTTTGCCTGTTAGATTTCAAAGTCCTTGAGAACATACAGCAAATTTTATCTTTATTTAATATTTGTTGTTTAGTCCTAAGTCATGTCTGACTCTTCTGCGACTCCCTAAGAGTCAGACACGACTGAGCTTCTTCACTTTCACTTTTCACTTTCATTCATTGGAGAAGGAAATGGCAACCCACTCCAGTACTCTTGCCTGGAGAATCCCAGGGACGGGGGAGCCTGGTGGGCTGCTGTCTATGGGGTTGCACAGAGTCGGACATGACTGAAGCGACTTAGCAGCAGCAGCAGACTATAGCCTGCTCGACTCCTCTGTCCAGGGGATTTCCCAGGCAAGAATACTGGAGTAGGTTGGCATTTCCTTCTCCAGGGGATCTTCCCAACCCAGGGGTGGAACCCATGTCTCCTGCATTGGCAGGCAGATTCTTTATCATCAGGCTACCAGGGAATCCCTATATTTAGTATAGTGCTTCATAAAAGCACATATTTAAAAAATAATAATTTTTGAACTTAAATTATTACATTATTATCTCATTCTTAATAATTTGAGACTCAGGTTTTGTATGGGAAATTTTATAATGTTCCTAATAAACCCTAAAAACATTAAATATGTCTCCTTATTGTTTTTAATCATATATCTTAGAATAAAAGATATAAGCATTAAATTTCATGACATTAATTTTTGACATTAATTTTTTATAGGAAGTGAACCTGCCACTTATGAAATTACAAGATGAGCCCTTTCTTGACAATTCTGGAAATGTTCAGCTATCTAAGGAAGAAAAACTAACTGTTGGTTTTTCAACAGATACATCAAGCGAACTTCCTGAAAACCATAATCAGAATATTATGGTAAATAGTCATATTTTATGTAGTTCATTTGTATTGATATATGGAAATAATTTAACTTTGCTGTTTTTTCTTTCAAAAACAACCCATATTGCTGAAGCACAGATAAGTAAGGTTATTAGATAACACTTAAAGTATGGTCATTGTTCAGTAAAATGCGTAAGTGGTGCCTAAACAGTAGCCATAAGCCTATAGCTTTTATGGCTGTAGGCTTATGGATTAAAATAAATAAGAAGTTTGAAAGGAAATAGTAAATAAAAGCCCTGTGCCTCTAACTCACTGAAGAGTTTGCAGACACACAGAAGCAGTCATGACTTCTGAGCTGTCGAAGTGGATTTGCTATTTTCAGATTACTTCTGACTAGTACTCAGTTGTCCAGCTTTAGGCTAGCCTCTGGCCTGCCTTGCATCCTTTCTGTAAAATGGGGGGAAGTAAAATCTTTATTTCTTGCTTTGTTGTGTAATTCAGAGGATGACTTTAGATTATAGATAAGAATATGGAAAAGAAACAGCAAGAAATCATACACATGTATGGTGTAGCACCTGTGATTTTGGAAATATGCCCCCTTCAGAATAATAACTTATACAACTTTAAAGAAAATAAGTTTTATCTGGCTTTTGCCAGTTGCCGTGATGGAGTGCCTATTTTCCCATCAGTCAGTCAGTTTAGTCGCTCAGTCGTGTCCGACTCTTTGCGACCCCATGAATCACACAGCACGCCAGGCCTCCCTGTCCATCACCAACTCCCGGAGTTCACTCAAACTCATGTCCATTGAGTCGGTGATGCCTTGAATCTGTGCACTATGCCCTTTGAATAGAAAAATATAGAATATTTTTCTCATACATTTAAAATGTGATCTCAATAACAGCTTTAAGAATGTGTCTGTCTTGTAAAGCTGTAGCATTTCAACTTATAGGATACTGAGAGATTATTAATGGGAAAAGGCTTAATTTTGTTGAAATTTGATTCTGATGTTTCACAACTACTGTTACCAAAGGCTAGCTGTATTTAATTAAATTGTATACCAGTTTTAGAAATGTGTTTATAGAGTCAGTACTATAATTTTCTAAGCGCTAATCTTTCCTGTAAAATGGAAATAATAGTAACTAACTGATAGGAATGATATCCTTAAGAAAATTTTTGTGAATAAATCTCTTAATTTTTAAAGTATTTATACTATCATAATGTATCATTATCATGTCCAAAAAGTAGATCTTAAATCATTAAAATATTAGCACTCTCAGGGGAAAAAAGCGATATAATATGTTTATTTTTATTTTTTTGGCATAAAAGTTCAGTATGCATTTTAACTAACTTTTATAAAGATGCTATTAAAACATTGAGTTTAAAAAGCAGCCATTATTTCTGAGACTTTCATTGTTCAGTTAATTTGCTACAGAGACATAACTTTTTAAAATGATAATTATTTTATAATATAAATGTTAACCATTTTCTTGAGTGATAATTTTGAATGTTGTAGGCTGGGGAAGAACATGAAAAAGAAAATGAAGACTTTTCAGGACCACTGAAAGTGGCTCAAGAAGTTGAAAAGCTCATTGGACAAGTGGAAACCTGGGAGGCAGAAACCACATCTGTTTTGGATCTTCTGAGACAGCAGGATGATGTAGAGACCTCAGTGGAAGAATCTTTGCAGGTATGAGTGTAACAGCATTAAGAAGACAGCTTTTGTGGCTGTGGGCTTATGGATTAAGATAAAAAGTTTTAAAGGAAATAGTAAATAAAACCACTGTTTGAATTTTCTTTGTTGGGTTTTTTTTTTTAATGACGTGGAATCTCAACCCTGGATCATTTGCTGTGATTTTGCCTGAAGACAGAGGATAGAGTTGAAGACTAATAATACCTGAGGAGTTTAAATTCTTGAGCTGATTTTTCTAGCTCCAGAGTGGAGATTAAAATATTCTCTTTCATCAGAGGGCAATGAGATGAGTAAGTGAGTTCAGTCTTCCTATAGCTAAGTGCAGTGTGAATATAAGAGATGATGCAATCTACTCTTGGAAAGCTCAACCCCTGTGGAAGCCACTTTCCTTTCTTACCTGATGCAGGGACGGGGCTGCATGTTGTTAAAACTCTGTTCTGTCTTTGTTCTCAGGCAGTTGACTCATTGAAAAGCAATGAGGCAAGAGTGTATTTTAATATCACTCAGGTCTTCTTGGAAAGAAGTTACAATTGAGGTTTTAGTGAGTTCCAGCTCAGCTATGAAATTTATAGAGCATGTCATAAATTATAGCAAGATGGAAAGTTCTAGGAATAAAGAATTATTTCTTTTGAATTTTGAAATTCTTTTCTACATTTTATAAAAGTGTATATGAATAATTTTGTGTTTCATTGTTCATAAGAGTAATACCTTTCCTTGCTTTGAAAATATTATGTGAACTTAACCCACGCCATCTGCTGGTACTTTTCTAATTTTATTTATCTATTTATTTTTGTAACTGGAATTTCTTTCAGTGTAATAAATAAGTGAGAAATGAGAAATGCAGTATTTTTAAAATATTGAATTTTTTAAAAAGTCAAAGGTGTTAAACAGTGAAAACACAAACATGCTGGAATATACTTCTGATAAGAAGTTAAGTAGAACTTATGGTTGCTGGGAGGAAGGAGCTGGGGGAAGGGATACTTAGGGAGTTTGGGATGGACAGGTATACACTACTATATTTAAAATAGATAACCAACAAGAACCTACTATATGGAACAGGGAACTCTGCTCAGTGTTATATGACTTGAACAGCAGGGGAGTTTGAGGGGAGAATGGATATATGTATATGTTTATCCCTTTGCTGTCCACCTGAAACTGTCACAACATTGTTAATCGGCTATACTCCAATACAAAATAAAAAGTTTGATGAAACAAAAAAAATGAAAAAAGGTAGATCTTTACTGGATCAAGATATATTGTTAATTAAGAAATACAAGTTGCTGAACAGTATGGGTAATGTGTTTTTAGTGTTTTAATACTAAAACACTAAATACTTTTATTGCTTTTTTTTAATACTGTTTTTGCTTAAGCAAAAAACAGTTGCTTTTTGTACTTTATACTTTTAAATCTATAGAAAAATATCTGTGAGCCCTCCTCTTAGTGTATTTCCTGGTACATAGTAGATATAAAGTACATATTTTTTAAATGAATATGCAAATAATTGATTAAATGAAAATTAAGGGAGGGATGGGGAAGAAGAAAAACTTTTTCTTCATGTGCTATACTTCTATTCTTGTAAGTATTTTACAGGAACTTTTGTTACTTTTATAATTAAAAATAGAAAAAAATTGAAATCACAGATCAATGTGCTCATTTCAGAACAGTTAAATAATTCATAAAAGTATAGAGTGAAAGTATTAGTCAATCAGTCATGTCTGACTCTTTGCAATCCCCTGGACTGTAGCCCAGCAGCCCCCTCTGTCCAAGGGATTTTCCAGGCAAAAATACTGGAGTGGGTTACCATTCCCTTATCCAGGGAATTTTCCTGACCCAGGAGTCAAACCCGGATCTCCTGCATTGCAGGCAGATTTTTTACCATCTGAGCCGCCAGGGAAGCCCATAAAAGTGTAAAGAGGAGAATAAAAATCACCACAATTCCCTTGCTCTATGATAAATAAGATCAATATTTCCATAGTTGATATCACACAATATAATTTCTATTTTATTATACCTATGCCACCTCTGAGTTGTAATTTAAAATTTTTTTGTTATTGTGATAACTGAAAAGTGGTACCCCATTATTTTAATTTGTAACTTATTTGATTACATGTAAGATTGAACTGTCTTTCACATATTCATTTGCCATTTGTGTCCATGAATTATGTATTTGTATTTTCTGAATTTTCTTTGGGATCTTAGTATTTTTCTTATTGAATTTATAAGCTCTCTGAATCATGACTCATTTTCATTTGTATGGCAAATATATTTACCAAGTTGTTGACTTTTAAGTTATTTTATTTTACATACAAAATTTTTGTATTTTTATAGTCATTTCTGCCTTTAAAGGCCCTCCAAACCCAGGGAGCAGATCAGCTTTCATGGATAATTTCTTCTCTTTCTAGTTTCACATTTTATATATAATTTTCTAATTCATCTGAAATTTATTTTTAGTATTTGTAAAAAGCATGGTTCAAAAAAAGATGTTCTTCCAACAGCTGTTTTCTCCAGTAACATTTCTTGAACTCCTTTCTGACTGATTTACCTAAGTGAATAATTTCACTTTAAGGTTTATTACTACTCTCGCAACTTATTTTCTCTCTATCGGCATTGTATTCCTCTAGTCTTTATTTTATCTAAGTGCTTAGTGTTTAGGAATAATACATAAAAGACTATGTTGCTCAGAATCTGATTGTATTAATATAAATTTCAAAATGAATTTTAAAAATAACTTTTTTAGAATATAAATTTGCCTCATTTTGAATTAACAGTTAACTTTTTATGATTTCCTAATGAGATTATTAAGGTTAATGTTTAACATGTAATCAGAATATTTATTGTTATCTCACTCTAATGTGTTTTTATAGCATCTTATTGCCAAAGGCTCTATGTACGAAGAGCTTGTGTCTAGAACTGAAGACACTTTACAAATGGATGTACAGCATGCTTCAAGTCAGGAGTCTCTCCAACATGTCCTCACAGCTGGACTTCAGGCAAAAATTCAAGAAGCTAAAGAGAAAGTCCAGGTCTCTCTTTAATATTCCCTATTTACTGAATTTAGTCTTTAAAACCAAGTAGTCAATGGGAGGGCAGGACAGAGAAGGGGATTGCCTTGTAATTTGAAAATTTTTTGCAAAATATTAATTTTCCCTTTTATTTTCTTTATAATTTAGAGCATGTTGGGAAATATCAATATAGTAAATATAATATTCTTATCTCTAGTGGGAAAATATGAGTTGCTACTCAAGCTGTTTTTCAATTTATGAGTTTTCTAAGAAGTTGGGCCAAGTGTTAAGTTGACAATTTTTTGTCATTACAGATCAATATGGTAAAATTAGTAGCTGTATTGAAGAACTCAGCTGATGTTTCCCAAGACCTGGATGCCAGGCTGAAGGTGGAAGAAACACAGAAGGAACTTGAATCATACATTACAAGGGCTGAGCAGTTACTTGGGCAAAAAGAGAGCCAGAGGGCACTAATTTCAAAATACAAGGTGGGGCTGTTTCAACTATCACATGGAGGGCATTTTTCATTACCTCATTTAAAATCAAGATGTTTCCATCACTGTAATTATAATAAAGTTATCATAACTTTTAAAAAGTCCCAGTTTTATATATTGTTCTCCAGAGAACATTCATGTGATTTTTAAATTCAAGTTTTACTTTAACTTGATTGAATGAATGAATGAATTCAGTGGTATAGTGTAAAAAGCATGGCTGACTCTATGACACTGAGCAAGAATTTGATTTCTCTGGCTTTTTTAATCAATAAAATGGACATAATAATTCTAGTCCTATTCAACTGCCATATAAATGAAAACAAGGTATGTGAAGAAGCTTTGAGTGGTTACAATTCCCCAAATGTAAAATAAAATAATTATTAAAATACTTTAATAAAAGTTTATCAGCAGTTAAAGATCCAGTGATACTTTGTATGAAGACAGTTTTTGGTTGACTTCATGGTTTGATAGGCAGCTTAAGATGGTATCAAAATCAAGAGGTAAAAACTACTATGTATAAAATAAATAAGCTCCAAGGATATATGTGCAGCATTAGCTATTATTTTATGATAACTTTAAATGGAGTGTAATCCATAAAAATATCAAATCACTCTGTTGTACACTTGAAACTAATGTAATATTGTAAATCAGTTATACTTAAAAAAGAAAGATATGCCCCAGCATATCTAAAGCAGAGACTCACTATTAATTAATATTGGGAGGAACTGGGAGATATGAAATAAAAGTAAAACAAGGTCTCTACCCTTAGACATCGAATAGGTAGAGAAATATATGTTCCTTCATTCATCCATTCAACATTTACCAAATTTATTGAACATTTAAAATGGGCTAGGCATTTTCGGAGAGATAAAAAGAAGTAAATCCAAAGCAGAAATAGACTACCAGACATAGAAAGCAAACTTATGTTTACTAAAGGAGATAGCAGGGTGGGGAGATAAATTAGGAGTTTGGGATTAACATATACATACCACTATATATAAAATAGATAATCAGCAAGGTCCTCCTCTATAGCATGGGCAACTCTACTCAATATCTTGTAATAATAGAAAAAAATCTAAAAAATAATATATATATATTATTATATATATATATATAACTGAATCACCTTGCTGTACACTTCAAAGTAACACAGTATTGTAAATTAACTAAACTTCAATTTTTTAAAACAAAGATGAAGTCAATCAGTACCCTATGCTACTGCACCCAGTCTTTTCAGGAAAAGGGACTCCTCCAGCAGCCTCTCTTAATCCTCCTTGTGGCCTCCTCCTCTTGTCTGGGTTCAGCCCTCTTTTGGCTTTCTGGACTGTTAACCATACTGGACCCTAGCACCAGCTATTTCAGCATTGCTTTTCCCACAACCATCTTATATTGTTTGCACCTTGTCAGCCACCAGCTTTGCCCAGTTCCCACTGTCTTTTTTTCCTCCCAGTTTTACTCCTGAAATGCTGAGAGTGCTGAACTAACTTGAGTCAGTGGTTCTTGTAAATAATCACTAGGCTGGATTTCAAGAGGACAGATTCAGTCAGCTGAGCAAAGAGGGAAGGGAAAGAAAAGGCAGAGGCCTCAGGCCCCTTCTCTACCAGAGGGAGGAATTACAGTGTTAGTTCTCATACAACTTTCCTCTTCCTGCCCATTTTCCTTTTGAAGTCTGAAGCCAAGGCCTCCCCCTTTTTGTCTCTGGCATTTAGTGAAACAGACCCATTTTCACAGCAGAAGCAGAATCCGTGCCTTGCCAGTTACTGCCCTGAGGCCCCAGGGACTCCTGGGACACATGAGTGGCAGGAGTTCCCTGCCTGCACACGGGGCTAGCATGTCTTCCCTTTCCATAAATCTAGCAGTCCTCACAGAGGCTTTAGAGGAGGTCCCTGGGGCTCAGACTGTACCTTTTCTGCAGGAGACCCATGATAAATATGTAATAAGTAAAGGAGCAAATCCCCAGCCTGCTTCATTGCTTTCTCCCTCAGAATTAGTTTCATCTTCTTGTCTCTTATAGATTTTTCTGCCCTTTCATAGACACTAGACTATTTTCTGTTCTGTTGTTTGATGGCTGCCTAAGCCAGGTTTCTGTTCTTACAGAGTATTATTGCCAGGCAAGATCCTGTAAGAGCAGGTAAGTGTGAGGTAAGGAGCAGGCACATTCCAATCTATGGAACTGCCATTGTTGTTGGCCCTAAACAAAACTTTGAAGAGGATGTCGCCTCCTTGCAGCATAAAATGATTATGTACAGTATTAAACATTTGCCACATTATCCCTACTATAAACTGTGTCTTACTGCAACACCGATATCTAATACAAGCTGGTATACTCTTTGGACTGTATTACTTATGAAGTGTGGTCATCTGCTCAATACTTAAGAACTTTAGAGGATACTTTGCCAGTGGCTTATAATAATAAGCCTTTTAATTGTTTATGAAAAGGACCAAAAACTATTTGGAATATCATAAGGAATTCTTTATCTTGGCCTCGAAGGTGTAACTACGTTTGAATAATAAATATTTGCAATTCTTTTCAAAAGAAATCAAGGCATACAAAAGGGAGATCACCTTCAGTCTACACCTAAAAGTCTCCTCTAAATCTTCAAGTAGTCTCCATGGAGTCCTTTCCTGGTTCTCCCTGTTAAAATTCTTTAAAATTATACCTGTTAAATTAGCTTTGAGAACATGGCAGTAGAATAAGGCTTTCATGTTCTTGTTTGTGTGTTTTTTTTTTATTTTTTTAGGAAGCACTGATCATTTTTAATACTAAATGTCTGGCCAAGTATTTGAAAGCTGTTGAAGAACTGAAAAATAATGTAACTGATGATGTAAAGCTGTCTTTGGAAGAAAAGAGTAGAGACATTTGTGCCAAGTGGGAGGTAAGAACATGCACTGGGGCTTGTGCCTGGGGCTTATGATCCTGATATTAATATATACACATGTAGAGTTTCATAGAAAATATGGGTAGGCTTTGGTGGCAGACAGACTGGATCCAGCAGCTAATGAATGAACTTGTGCAAGTTGCTTAACTCCTAGGAGTTTCATTGATGAATTGGGAATAACCTTGTCGACTTGGCAGGATTGTTCCAAGGCTTTATATAAAGCACCTACCACAGAGATTGTTTTTGCTAAATGTTATTGAGTATTAAATGTGTGTGTGTGAGTATATGATGGAGAAGGCAGTCGCAAGCCACTCCAGTACTCTTGCCTAGAAAATCCCATGGATGGAGGAGCCTGGTAGGCTGTAGTCCGTGGGGTCGCTAAGGGTCGGACACTACTGAGCGACTTCACTTTCACTTTTCACTTTCACACATTGGAGAAGGAAATGGCAACCCACTCCAGTGTTCTTGCCTGGAGAATCCCAGGGACGGCGGAGCCTGGTGGGCTTCCGTCTATGGGGTCACACAGAGTCAGACACGACTGAAGTGACTTAGCAGCAGCAGCAGCAGCAGTGAGTATATGAAGAGAGAGAGAGAGAATAAGGTAATATAATTGAACATCTACTGTTAAAGGGTTTCCTAAAACACATTTTAAAATAATCTTTTAATTTTAGAACAATTTTAGATTTACAAAATTATTACAAAGGTAGTAATAATGATATAGAGAATTCCAGTGTACCGATGTCCGGTTTCCCCAGTTATTAATATATTAATTATTATTAATATACATTATTAACTAAAGTTTATACTTTATTCTTATTTCTACAGATTTCCACCTAATGTCCTTTCTCATCTGTTACGGAATTCCATTCAGGATATATGTTGTAGTTACTTGTTATTTTTCCATAGGCTTGTTTCTCTATGCTGCTGCTGCTAAGTCACTTCAGTCGTGTCCGACTCTGTGTGACCCCATAGACGGTAGCCCACCAGGCTCCCCCGTCCCTGGGATTCTCCAGGCAAGAACACTGGAGTGGGTTGCCATTTCCTTCTCCAATGTGTGAAAATGAAAAGTGAAAGTGAAAGTGAAGTCACTCAGTCATGTCTGACTCGTAGCGACCCCATGGACTGCAGCCTACCAGGCTCCTCCGTCCATGGGATTTTCTAGGCAAGAGTACTGGAGTGGCTTGCCATTGCCTTCTCAGTATTTCTCTATATTTTGTATATATTTTCTCCCAGTTTACCTCTTATCTTTTAATTCTAACCATGTCTTTCACAGCTGAAACACATTTTTAGTTATCAGAAAGAAAAAAAATATGTTTATAAATCTGGTATATTTTAAAACATCCTCCCCAAAGATATATGCATGAATCAGAATTACACATAAGTTCATGTCTATCCTTGGTTACCACAAATATTTTTATTTTTTTAATGGAAATCTTCTCAGTATATCCTGTTTCCATGGTTAATATGTGTCTTTGATTTTTTTTTAACAGTCTCTTCATCATGAACTGTCCCTGTATATTCAACAACTAAAAATAGACATTGAAAAAGGAAAACTTAGCGATAGTATAGCAAAACTCGAAAAGCAAATCAATAAAGAAAAGAAGCTAATTCGCAGAGGAAGGACCAAGGGTCTCATCAAAGAACATGAGGTAAAACCTGTTTCCATTCAAGTTTTGTCATCACTGTGGGGTTTATCCTAAATGGTTTAGTAAGTCCTTGGCTAGGATTAAAACTGCTCTGAAAATTACCTCAGCGCTTTTGTCCCCTGGGGATCATCCCTTCTGCAGTTCAATCTCTATCTAACCAGAGCCTGCGTGTCTTGTTTTTTAGAAGTGAGAAGAATTCAGCATTGACTTAATTTTTTTTTCTCGTATATCTCAGTGCCCCCTGTCCTCGAGACTCTTGTTACAAACATGTCACCCTCTGTTGAAGTTCCCATAGTTATTTTTGTAAGGACTTGGCATCCTCTGAAGCACAGCTTTTGTGAAAGATAGCAGATCAGGATATAAACCAGCCCGGGCAAATCTTATGGTCTGTTTTTGGTCCTCATCCTATTTGATTGCTTTTGTATATTTGATGGTCCCAACCCCTCTTTTCATTTAAACTTTCTACTGAAGTGGCTCTCTCAATATCCATCTCTCTTGCATTTTATTGTTTGGGGGGAGATCCTTCTTTTTACCTGTTCTTCACAAATTTTCCTTTTTCCTTCTGATATCCCAATGCTTTTGTTTTGGGGTCTCTGTTTTTGGCTAATCTCATGCTTGCTCCAGGTAACTGTACACACTTTGGTGCTTTAACTGTCCTCTCTGCAAGGAAGAGCCCAGATCCTTATCTCCAGCTGAGTCCTTTTCCCTGAAGTCCAGATTGTGTCTCTGAGTAGTAGATACCACCAGTGTTCTTCGGAGACCTCCACTTCAGCATGTCCAAAACCAGCCAGTCTCATCTCATCTCACACTTTTCTTCCTCTAACACATCCTGGTTATGAAAGACGTTGCCGTCTCAGAACTCCCTCTCCACTTCCTCTTCCCTCAGCCTCGGAGTCCGCTGCGAGGTCCCATCTGTTAATCTTCAGAAGAGCTGCTGCTTCTCCTTCCTTTCCATCAGTGTTGCTGTTTCCCTTAACCTGGGCATCATATTCTGGTCCTGTCATGAGAGTGATCCCACCGAACCCCCCTTACTCTCAGGATATCTCTGAACTCCTCAGAAGTCCAGGCAGGCCCTTCACCGTGTGGCACCAGGACATGCCTTCAGTGCCCTTCCTGCCACACTAGACTCCATGTCCTTTCAGAACATCTGGAGCTTTTCCTGTCTTGGCTCCTTCTGTTAGGCATGACCTCTCTCTCCTTTTCCTTGGAGGACTCCGTGCATGTTCTTTCAACCTCTAGCCCAGATGGTTCCCTCATGTGAAGGGGTTTTTCTCTGACTCCTTAAGGCAGGTGGTGTCCCTTGTCATGCTCTATGCTCATTATTTGTGTGGTTACTGTGGGGAAGGAACAAGCCTTCCTTGACGCTTTAAGATTCTTGGATCTGGAAATTGAACTGACAAAGAGATTAACAGGAGAAAAGCATACATATTTCCTTGAATTTTTTTAATGTGCATTGGAAACTTCATAAGGGCATGATGACCCAGAGAAGTGACCGGAGCAGGAATCTTGTGTATCTTTCAGACAAAGAAACAATACATTTGTGAAGAATTGACAAGACAGAGAAGTTTGGGCTGGGGTAGTGAAATGGTGAAGAAATAACTAGGAAGAGAAGCGTTAGGGTACAAGGTTTGTTGCAGATTCCTTTGGTCCCGTCTCTGGGCTGGTAAAACTCTGTCTCCAGTAAAAGGAGCTTTATTTCTTGCCATTAGGCAGAAAAGGAGAAGTCTTTTCTGATTTATTTTTTCACCATACTGTGTAGCTGGCCGGATCTTAGTTCTCGAACCAGGGATTGAACCCTGGGCCCCAGTAGTGAAAGCGCTGAGTCCTAGCCACTGGACCGCCGGGGAATTCCCTCTGCATTTACTGCAGCTGCTTCTTTTTTAAAAAATATTTATTTATTTGTTTGGCTACATCAAGTCTTAGTTGCAGCATGAGGGATCTCCATTGTGTATCCAAGATCCTTGCAGCTAATGGACTCGAGTTGTGTCTCATGGGCTCCAGAACTCTAGGGTGTCATAATGAAGAATAATATAGACGTATTGTTGGCAGTTGGCCCTAAAGGGATTTGCCACAGCCTAATGATGGAATGAAGGAAACCAGAACACGTCACCCCAACATATGCCTCTCTGACACGAAAGGATATTTTTTTAATTGAAGCATGGTTAATTTACAATGCTGTGTTAGTCTCTGCTATATAGACAAGTGATTCAGTCATATATATAATTCCCTCTGCATTTACTGCTTCTTTTTTAAAAAATATTTATTTACATATTGTATATATTGTTCTTCATTACGATTTATGACATGAAAATTATTTTGAACTGAAGGCAAGTAAGCAGAAAAGTAACTTCCCTGGTGGTTTAGTGGTTAAGAATCCACCTTCCAATGCAGGGGAAATGGGTTCAATCCATGGTCGGGGAACTAAGATCCCACGTGAAGTGAAGTAACTAAGCCTGTTCACCCCCACTACTGAAGCCCTAAAGTTCCAGAGCCCATGAGACACAACTCACCGCATGAGTCCATTCACTGCAGGGATCCTGGATACACAATGGAGATCCCTCATGTCACAGCTAAGACCTGACATAGCCAAATAAATAAATAAATACTTTTTAAAAAAGAAGAAAAAAAAACAAGAAGAAGTAAATGCAGAGGGAGTTTTATATATATATACACACATATACACACACACACATATATATATGACTGAGTCACTTGTCTGTATAGCAGAGACTAACTCAACATTGTAAATTAACCATGCTTCAATTAAAAAAATTTCCTTTCGTGTGAGAGAGGCATATGTTGGGGTGACGTGTTCTGGTTTTCTTCATTCCATCATTAGGCTGTGGTGAATCCCTTTAGGGCCAACAGCCTCGTCTTTGTTTCCAGTGCCCACTCCCACACCAGGCACACTGGAGGGGCTTATAAAAGAATGTGTTGTTAAAGCCACACACATCTGTTTGTTTCTTATCCTCATGGACTAATCATGTAAACTCATTGGAAACACATTTCCCACTTTATTTCCTCAATCAGGCCTGCTTTTCTGAGGACGGCAGCCTGTACCGGCTTGATCATCACGTGGATGTCCTGCGGGAGCTGTGTGAGGAGCTGATTTCTCAGAAGAGTCAACAAGAAGTGAGGAGGGCGCTCAGAGATTACGAGCAGAAGATAGAGAGGCTTCGGAAATGTGCTTCCGAGATTCATACGACACTGCAGCCCACCTTGGGAGGCACATCAAAAAACAAGTTAGTGCCTCATGAGCATAGCTACATACCAGGGAGAAATAAGATAAAGCCTTTTGCGATGGCACATGACACTGAATATTATTTATTCTCTCTTAGGCTTCCTTTTTTTCTCCTGATATTTTAATACGCAATTTTGATTCCTTCCTAGGGGAACCACAGACGCATCTGCGAATGGAGGAGGGATTGCCCTCAGCGAGGTGCCATCTGCAAAATCAGACAATCAGCTATCAGCTGAAAAGGTGTTAAATCTGGATAATGTGTTTTAGAAGTAAACCCAATAAGAAAAAATACCAAGAGTACAATAATCCACTTCTCATTGAGTGTTGGTTTTAATTATCTGATTGTTTCTATCAGCTGAGAATTCTCACTTAAATAATGTAAGGAAGATTGCTTTTCAAAGAATTAGAATACAACAAACCAAAGCTAGGGCAATCATAACTTGATCTTCCCCTGAGGACACAGTCTTCCCCTGAGGACACAAACAGTTCTTTCCAAAAGTGACCATTCTGAACCATTACGAATACATGCTGCCTATGTGCGTTACTTTTGAGAACACAAGAAAGTTGAGCTTAATCTGCACAGATGCTTCAGCATCAGGGATGAACTAGTTCATTTGTCATGTCTTTTTTTTTTTTTTTTTGGTCATTTGTCTTTTTATCATTATAATGTCTTTTACTTTCTTTGGAAATTGGATTGTCTATTTTTTTTTTAAATTTTTTCAAAAACAATTTTAGGAATCTTTACTTAAAAATAACCTTATCTTAAAATGGAGTAGCTTTGGTTTTACGAGCAGCAAGCAAAGTACAGAAGCAAAAATGCTTTACAGGAGCATTAAGTTCTACATTAGGTCACAGCGTCTAATCTGAAATCACACCCATGATATCATTTTTCAGGATATCTGGGAAATAGTTATTTCCCAGGATGTCTGAACCATAGCTACTCTATTTTGACTTTTAATTGTAAAAAAAAATTTTCTTTTTTAATAGCCAAAGCAGATTTCACCATTAATGACGTTAGTGTGTTTCTAGATATGAGAAGATCCAAGAATTGGAACTCATAAAACCTTTTTCTGAAAAGATCTAACTATCTGAAGGCCTGTTCTACCAGTTTGTTTGTTTTTTTTCAGAGCACAGAGTGCCTCATTCCTGATTTTCACCCTGAACTTCTTTCAGGGGGTGTTGAAGGTCAGCAGCTTGCAATGGTCATGATGTAATCTTTGTAGAGGCAGCTGGCAAGTACCAACTTCCAGTCAGCAGGGTCCCTTCATAGCCACATATCTGACCATGTGACACCCTTTCATGGCCATTGTGTCCCGCGGTGCTGGGAAGGCTCATTCCCAGGTCTAGGGAAGTGATGGGCCACTCAGTGTGCTAAAACTGGACCAGGCCTTGCAAGTAGCAGAAGTCTCTGGACCACTGTTTTACTAGTCTCCTGGTCCAGGAAAATATTTCCTCTTGTTGCTTTTTCCCAGAGTCACATTATTACAATTATTGATCTCATATGGAACTGTCAGTTCAGCATTATATCACAGGCTCAGTGAAACAAGTGGCAGAGAAAATAATATAGCCATAGCTAGCAGTTATTAGTAAAATAAGAATTATAAGTCAAGAACTTTCATTAGATAAAGCCTGGTATACCCCAAGTCACCTGACTTCATTCGTTAAATGATTATAGTCTGGTGTTAATCTCCTGGTTGTACATTATGGAGCATCTGACCTTTATCTGAAGATTGGTTGCTGAGATAAGCCTTAGAAACTAACCTAGAGTGTCCTTTTTAATAACTTAATTAAATCTTTTAGCAGTATCAGGTAACAAGGAACTGTCTCAGCAGTGAGTCTTAGTAAACACTGCTGCTGCTGCTGCTGCTGCTGCTGCTGAGTCACTTCAGTCGTGTCCGACTCTGTGCGACCCCTTAGACGGAAGCCCACCAGGCTCCCCCGTCCCTGGGATTTTCGAGGCAAGAACACTGGAGTGGGATGCCATTTCCTTCTCCAGTTCATGAAAGGGGAAAGTGAAAGTGAAGTCACTCAGTCATGTCCTACTCTTAGTGACCCCATGGACTGCAGCCCACCAGGCACTAGACATTAACAAAACTAGAAACTTAATTCAACAATTTACAAAACTTAATATTCCATGATTTTTCATTATGGAGGCCCTGTAGCCAGGGAGGCTTTAACCCATCAAATAAAAAATGAGGTTTGTCAGGGAGCTAGGAAAAGCCAAGCAGCCATCTTGGATTTCCCATAGCCCTGACTCTGATTTCCAGCTATTGTTTTTAATTTTCCAATTTAGAAGCAGACTGTTGCCATGGTTTAAGGACATTAGGATGGCACAAGTCTAACAGAGTTTTTGTATAAGCAGAATGAGCTTTTACATGTTGAGTTCTAGCTTAGTGGGGATTTGCTGTGAGTCCAGGCTGCCAGTCAGAAGGTGTGGGGCAGGAATGAGGTGTACTTGTTTCAGAGGTCTGCTCCTGCGTGCTATGCTGTGCTTCTGTGTACCCTTGACCATGGATGGCTATGTGGTCACAAGCAGAGACAGTGCTTAGGGGTTGGGAGAACTACTCTATCCTGCTGACATACCAATTAGAAGGTGAGAATCAGCCTGATAAATCTCCTGTGTCCTACTGGAAGATCTGTCTCTGAGCTGAAGTTTCGGGTATAAAGAATCAGTGATATCCATTTGTATTACAAAACTGTTTATCTTTTCCAGGCAATTAAGTATATTGAAGATAGTATGTTTACTCTTTTGTGTATTTGCTTAGGCAATGGAATTGGTTCAGAATTTTAACCTGGAATCCAAGTTAAAGCCTCACCAGGAGGAAAGCATCATGGAGAAATATGAAAAGAGTCACAGTACCTCTATTGACAGTTTACTAGAGAGGTAAACTGTTTTTTAAAAAAAGATTTTTATTTGAAGTATAGTTGATTTACAATATTGTGTTAGTTTCAGGGGTATGGAAAATGATTCAGCAAAATATACATAAATATATATGTATATATTCTTTTTCAGGTTCTTTTCCCTTATAGGTTATTAAAAATATTGGTATAGTTCTCTGTGCTATACAGTAAATCCTTGCTGGTGATCTATTTTATGTACAGTATTGTGTATATGTTAAGGAGAGGTTAACTCTTTTAAACAACTAGAAAATCCAGCAAAAATCTTTTATCAATGCAGATACGGTATACTTTAATAAGTTTTTATTTTCCTTTAGTCATAATTTTTGCCTGTAGTCCAATATCTTAAGCAGAAATTCCCTGGGCTTTCCTCATGGACAACTGACAGTAATTTTAAAAATTTGGGGGTCTAATTTTAAAAATCAAGTAACTTTGCATTTAATTTTTTTCCAGGTATGATACACACAAAGACACTCTAGAACTTTACCTGCAAAACAGCATTGCCAGAATTACTTCTGATTTCTCTAGTGACAAGGAAAGGAGTAGTGTTTGTCTACAGGACAAACTGACAGATCTACAGGTAAATACTGAAAATATTACTATAGGAGTTTTATCTTTTATTAGAAAATAATGCCACCATACAGTTTCCCTGGTGGTCCAGTGGTTAAGAATCTGCATGCCTGTGCAGGGGACATGGGTTCAATCCCTGGTCTGGGAAGATCCTACATACTATGGGGCAGCTACGCCTGTATGCCTAGAGTCTGTTCTCTACAACAATGAGGAAACCACCACAACTAGAGAGTAGCCTTGGTGCCCACAACTAGAGAAAGCCCACAGGCAGCCATGAAAACCCAGGGCAGCCAAAAAGAAATAATACATAAAAATAAATCTTTTAAAAAATCATAAAAAATGTTTGTTACAAAGAAAATAATAGCACCCTAAATATAGAAAATAAAGACACCCTAAGTATTACACTACCATTTTTGTTGAGGTCCCAGATGCTAGATGTTTCTGAAGAATGTTCTGTCACCTATTTTCAGAAAGACACCCAAATCCAGTAAAGAGTTTGGTTCTAGGTCCTAATTTATTGTTCATGCTCTAATTTGATATTTTATCTAATTTATCAAATTAGAAGTTTGGATTGTGTTTGGGATGAAGATGAAAGCTTGGGATGAATTGGATAAAACATTATGTTTGAAGATTATTTCAACCAGTACACCTTCTGGTTTGCTCTAAAATTAAGGATATGTGAAAAATCAGCCACTCTGAATTTCTGTTTTAGCTAGCTATCATCTTAACTGAATTGTCACATTATCATTTGATGTTGATCAGTAAGGAAGGGGCAGGTGGTAGAGGGAGTGTTCACAGTACGTGATGGGTGATCTCCTGAAGAGCCTTCAGAGGAAGTATTGCATCTAACTCTGGAGCTACAGAAAAAATAATTTATCTAGTGGACACGACTGAAGTGACTTAGCAGCAGCAGCAGCAGCAGTGGTGGGCATACCAATTATAAGTTCTACAAATAAATATCTTCCCTGGTGGTCCACTGATTGAGAATTTGCCTGCCAATGCAGGGAGCATGGGTTCTGATCCTTGGTCTGGGAGGATTCCACACGCTGCGGGGCAAATAAGCCCAAGCGCTGCAACTACTGAGTCCGTGTGCTGCAAATACTGAACCCTACTTGCCCTAGAGCCCACGCTCTGCAACAAGAGAAGCCACTGCAGAGAGAAACCCATGCAGTGCAACTAGAGAGTAACCCCCCACTTGCTGCAACTAGAGAAAGCCTGTGCACAGAAATGAAAACCCAGTACAACCAAAAATTAATTAATTAATTTTTAAAAGTAGGTTTCTTATTTAAGAAGATAATCGACATTCCTGTGCAGTATGCTTGGAGATACATTAGAGTGAACCCTTAGCGAAGGCGTATCCAGTGGAGAAAAGGCCATGGGTGCTTCCTTCAATGCCTCTGATATTTTCTAGTTATCTTCCTTTTAAGATGCCAGTTCCTGAGTCACATTCTACCGAATGGCTCCTTTCTATTTTCCATCTGAACAAGCAAAATTCATGTGTGAACATCTCTGCTGTTCAAGTGATGAATTTAGCATATTTTCATCACAATCAGGAAATCGCCTTGAGACCTTATTCCTGTGACTGAATAATAAGTTGATTAGAAAAACTGTACTAAATCCTTGGGGAAAGTGAAGGACAAATGATGCTGATGAACACTCAGATTTTTAGCAGTGCCTTCTTTTTTAAAAAAATAGAACCAAGAGAAAGATTTGGAATAGTATAGAATTTTAGATGTTTGATTATTATTAATTCATCAATTAATTTTATTCACTTCTCATTTGACAGAAATGATTCTGTTTTGCTACAGTTTTAGTTAAAGGAGAAAAATGATTATCTAGAGAAAATTAGAATATCTAATAGAATAGAATATCTAATAGAATATCTGTCCTTCCTTCTCTGTATGTCTTTCTGAGTTGTATTCTGTGTATCTCATTTCAGAAAGGGGGTTTGGGTTCTTTGAAAGTCATGTTGCTGATTCCCTTGACTTCTTGCAGTGGATCCTCTGAGAACACAGTTAATATAATTGTTCTCTGAAGGACAGTTTACTTGTAGATGGTTGGAAGATAATCTTTTCAAATGTATCTTCATGTGAAACTTTGTGCCCACAGTTGTGAATGTTTCATTTTGTAAGAATAGAATTATTTTGCCTATTAACCCATTCATTAATAAATTATGTATTCCACACAGGTCTTAAAAAATGAAACTGATGCTTGCTGGAAAGAGTTTGAAGTCACTTCATTGAAGTTAGAAGAGCTTGAGAGTGACATTAAGAAGCCTTTTATAGTTAAGGCAAGAGACAAATTAAAGGAGAAAGAAAGAGAGCTTCAGATGACTCTTAAGTCCAGGTATCATTCTGAGATCTATTGTGTTTACTAAATTTGCTGGATTTGTTAATGCTGTTTTAAGCAAGGTTAGTATTATATTTACTAAGTATGTTATTTTATTTAATTGTCACAGCAGCCATGAGAGAAGCTGATGAGGAAACTGCTACTGAAGGAGGTTAAATCATAAAACCAAGCCAGAAACTTAAGTGGAACTTAAAGTATATTGAGTTCCAAAGGCTGTGCTTCCCACTGTCTTCCTTTGAGCCTGAATTTGGGCACGTCATATGACTTCTGGGCCTTGATTTCCTCATTTCTAGAATGAGAGTGCTATTGTTTTTTCTTTACATATTCTAGCACATCTACCCATTTGACATCAGGTGAAACTGAGGCTCAGAGTCTACATTCTACTTATCCAGATTCACACATTTCAAGTTATTAATTAGCTTAGTCTTTGAAGGCTATTATAGTCACACTAATCAAATAATTAGTATTCATATGAGTTTCTTTGTCACCAAGGCAAGGTTCAATTACATCCAAGTATTTTATATGTCAAAAGGGAGGGAAAAGCTTAGTATGTTTTACACCAGTTTTCCATTTAGTGCAGTATCAGTTAAATTATCAAAAATACTTGGATATAGCAAATAGCTCATTTGCCGTTGTGGATCACTGGGTTTGCCGTTGATGATCACTGGATCATCAAGCCAGTGATGATCTATGCATATTATTTATTGTATGTATTTTCATCGAATAATTGTTTTCTGTTCTTGGTTAATAATGGCATTGATATGTTTTAGGATAACTTTCTGCTGTGTTTTCCCCTAATGTCCGGCTTATTTTTTACCCAGAATGGAGTCTTTAGAGGCTGTACTGCAGATGGTGTTACCCGTGGAGAGGGAGGCACTGCTTCTCTGCGACAAAGACCTGCTCCTCTGTGAAATGGCCATTCAGGAATTTCAGCTCACTGATGTTGATGACATTTATCAAAACCTGAGGGTAAATATAAATTCTCACCGTACATTTATGGAATTGTCAGTTCTTCAGAGATTTATATATGTTTATGGATTTTTTATTAAACATCAATAGTATTTCTTTAGAATATAAACCATGACAGAAAAACCTTCAATAATATAGACTTGTTATTTATTTCTCAACTCATTAATTCCTCGCCAGTTCAGAAGTAGTTACCTTGGAGTAAATAATAATGTATTTTCTTTGAATTAAAAATGAAGGTTTGCTGAGAGTTTGGGGGAGAATGGATACAGGTATGTGTATGGCCGAGTCTCTTCACTGTTCACCTGAAACCATCACAGCATTATTAATCGGCTATATCCCAATACAAAATAAAAAGTTTTTAAATAAATGAAGGCTTGGTAATGAATGCCTTCTCCAGTGACTGAAATCCTAAATATCTGTATAGACTCATACGCTTAAATTGTTATATTCTGTAGTTTACTTATTCCCAATCTCATTTTAATATTGAAAATATTTATTCTACTTTTCAAATTATAAACAGATGTCTCAGCAGATCAATCTGTAATTATTTTCATTGCATCAATAGTTTGATGTACCTCTTTTCTTTTGGTGACCAAAACATCAGGAAGGCTATCAGATAAGAAAAGAACTGGGTCATTGGATTATTTGTAATTAAAATGTTCCTCTGTCAACACTGTCAACCTTGGTTAAATTGAGAGGCAATTTTCTAGATCAATCTAGTGACGTAATTCTGGGTTAGTTTCTGTTATACAGTCTTTCTTTTTTCTACCTCAGTCTTTCAGCTGTTCTTACTACTTTTGTTTTAGAATATCCAAGATTCCACAGTAAAACAGATTGAAGCATGCAAGAATGTGGGACAGTCAGGTAACTTTGCATTAGAGGAATTACACCCCCTTGACCTGCGTGCAGCACAGAATATTATCCTGAAACATAGAACACAACTGGAAGAAATGAACCACAGAGCAGAGAAGAGTAAAGGTGCGCTCGAGGCTCTGGAAGAATTTTTGGCTTCTCTGAGAGCTGCTGAACTCTCTGGTGAGCTTCTTACAGACCATTCAGCCTCAGAGTCACAGGTGGTACCAGCAAATACTTTGACAGTGGAAAACAGACAGAGGGAAATTCATCAGATGAGAAACAAGGCCAGACATTTGGATGAGCGTTTGAAGATGCTTGGTATAAGCATTAAAGACACTGAACAGGGTGAAAACACCTCCTGTGAAAAACTGCTGGATGCTTTGTCCAAAAACGTATCTGAGACACATTGTTCTGCTGGGAAGGAGGAAGTTACTGAAGAAGACAAGTTACTAGGGGCTTGTATTTTTAAGAATGATGAACTCCTGAAAAATATTCAAGATGTGCACAATCAAATCAGTAAAATTGGCCTGAAGGATCCGACTGTTCCAGCAATAAAACAAAGGTAGGTATTTTTATCCATCTCCATGCAAGATGACATTCTTCTGTTTTTTTTTTTTCCCAAGTATCCATTAGGTGAAATAAATGCTCCCTATGTCTTTCAACTTCTGTTCCATCCTCCTCTATTCAGGGTTCAGCGTTCTTTTTTGTAGACTTTTCAGACAAACTTCCTTTTTGTTGATATTATGCCTTTACAAAGTGTTATATAATTTTTTTCTTTTTTTTTTTTCAGTTTAACAGGGAAATAATTTTTTTCTTTAAAGTTTTCATTCTTCTGGACGAAAGAAGAGTGAAATAAGATATGTATAAGATCCATGAGTTGCTGAAAAGTCTCTTGACTGCTGTGTATTTATTATGGAGTTCTCTTGATGGGGGCGGTCCTTGGAAACTACACACATTTGATGATAGACAAGTGGAAGATGCACATGCCACCTTGTCCTTACTTCTTCCTTCATTGGTTGGGGACTGAGTGGGAATGCAGGGGACTGAGCTTAATAGGTAAACTAAAGTTCGTGTTGACTTTGGAGAGTCTCCAAAGTCAACTCAGGTCGCAGCCTTCTATGTAAATGCTGCTGCTCTAATTCTGGCATTCAGATCCTGAAAATGAAAATGTTAGCAAAAACTAGTGAAAGAGTTACTTTTGTGGCGTTCCCCTCCCCCTTCTAAACCTCTCCCTTTTTCTGGCTCTTCTGTCCACCTCTAATCCCTCAGGCTCAGTGCTCTCCCAGGGCTCTTGAGCTGATTAAGCTCTTCCCTCTGAAATCTCCCTGAGCGCTCCTTCTCAATGAGACATCTGTTTCTGCAGTGCTCCAGTTCTTAATGAGGCATGGAACTGATTTAGTTATTGATTGTTAATGCATTTATTATAGATTTATACATAAATTAATAATAAATATTAATTTATAAGTGAAAACTACATGTTGATAGGTGGTAAGTTGTTTTAATTTTTAATTGAGTTATCAATAGAACAAGCCAGGCACTGTTTTAGGTCCTGGGGATAGAGCAGTTAACAAAACAGACAAAAATTCTTGCCCTTTGGAGAGCTTATTATCTAGTGGAAATAAGATATACAGTATGTGCGCTGGTGATAAAGGCTATGGGGAAAAGTTAAGCAGAGAAGGAGGAGGTGGTTGCAATTGAAAAGTAATCATTAGGCACAGTTTTACAGAGAAGGCTTTCACCATCTCTCGGAGCTTGCTCAAACTCATGTCCATCGAATCGGTGATACCATCCAACCATCTCATCCTTTGTTGTCCCCTTCTCCTCCTACCTTCAATCTTTCACAGCATCAGTCAGCTTTTTGCATTAGGTGGCCAAAGTATTGGAACTTCAACTTCAGCATCGGTGCTTCAGCATATATTCAAGATTGATTTCCTTTAGGATTGACTGGTTTGACCTCCTTGCAATTCAAGGGACTCTCAAGAGTCTTCTCCAAACCACAGTTCTACAGCATCAATTCTTTGGTGCTCAGCTTTCTTTTTGTCCAACTCTCACATCCATACATGACTACTGGGAAAACCATAGCTTTGACTATATGGACCTTTGTCGGCAAAGTTATGTCTCTAGATTTGCATATGCATGTCACAAAGTAATCCTGTCTATGTTTGTCGTAGCTTTTCTTCCAAGGTGCAAGTGTGTTAATTTCATGGCTGCAGTCACTGTCTGCAGTGATTTTGGAGGGAAGTCAGAGAATCCTGGAGGTCAAGTGAAAAGGCCTTTCAATGAGGAGAAGCGATTAGCTGTGTCATATGCTGCCTACTGTTGAAGGAAGGAGATGATGGAGATGGGGACATGGGATTAGCAATGTAAAAGTTACTGGGTAGCTTGACAAGCAGTCTTGGAGGAGTGAGCGCCTTACTGGAGTGGATTCAGTAGAGAATTGGAAGAGAGGAAGTAGAAACAGAGAGAGTATCTGATAAAAGCAATTTAGACCTAAGCAAATGGAGTTAGCCCTGCCAGGGTTAATTTGTACGTTAAAACCCTTAGTTCAAATGACTCTTCTTTGTTTTGGGGGGCTTTTTGTACACATTTGCATTCCCCTTTCTTTTTACCCCCTTGTGCCCTGCCTGAGGGGTTTGCAGTGTTCTGCCATCTGCCTCTTTTCTTCTCTCCATATCATCCTTTCAATCCCACCCATGCACACATATTCTCTTTCTTTTTTCTCATATGCATGAGACCCAGGTCGAACCCAGGTCTCCTGCATTGCAGGCAGACCCTTTACCCTCTGAGCCACGAGGGAAGCCCTCATATGCATATACACACCCTTTATAAGTGTATTCATCACTGAGAAATGTTACTGCGCATGGTTCTGTGTGTCTGTTCTATTTAAAACACAACTAGTTTTGGAAATGCAGAACCTCCTGAACTCTGTCATAGGAATGTGTAATCTTGGCATAAATCTCATGAGGACAAATTAAAGTTAGTGTGCTCCACGAATTACCCATATTTGTATTGAATCAAAATTGGCCAATATTGATACTTGTCTATTAAACTTTTTTCTCTCGTGTTCAAGGAGGAAATCATTAATCAGACTGGATAAGGACCTAGATGAATATGAAGAAGAGAAGAAACACTTGCAAGAAATGGTGAATTCTCTTCCGCAATTCAAAGATGGCAGAGACAAAGCCCTGAGTCAAAGGTGCCAGGACACAGCAGCCTTGTGGGAGAATGCAAAAACCTTGGTCACAGAATGGTAAGGAAAAATAATTCCTCCACCAGCTAAAATTTTAAAATAGAGAATAATAATAATAAAAAAACCAAATCTGAAAATTTGTCTGTGGCACAGTTAACTTTTTGGAATTTGTATGTTAATAACACAGTCCCTTGGGCCTCAAGGAGAAGCCAACTTAAGAGTTTCACACTAAACTCACTAGGCCAATGTCTGGGACAAGACCCGGAATTCTAGGTTACAGGCAAATAAATTTAAAAAGTCATCTAAGAGAGAGGACAAATATATATAGTGTATTTATAATTACCATTGCCCCATTTGTATTAGTTTTCTGTTGCTTCTGTAATAAATGACCACAAATGTAGTGGCTTGAGAGAAGGAAATGGCAACCCACTCCAGCGTTCTTGCCTGGAGAATCCCAGGGACGGGGGAGCCTGGTGGGCTGCCATCTGTGGGGTCGCACAGAGTTGGACACGACTGAAGCGACTTAGCAGCAACAGCAGCAGCAGAAGGGCAACATAAAATGACCACAAATGTAGTGGCTTAAAGGCAACATAAACTTATTGTACAGTCTGGAGATTGGAAGACCTAAAATCAAGCTGTGTTCCTTTCTGGAATCTCTAGGAGAGAATCCACTTCCTTGCCTTTTCCCTTTTCTGGAGGCCACCTGTTACATTCCTTGTGTCCCCTTCCATCTTTAAGGCCAGCAAAGTAGCATCTTCAGGTCTCAGTCTGAGTCTTTCTTTCATTTCTGCTTTTGTATTCACTTCTCCTTTTGACTCTGACCCTCCTGTCTCCTTCTTATAAGGGCCTTGTCATTATGCTGCACTCATTCAGATAATCCAGGAAAATGTCCCTATTTTAAGTTCCTTAATTTAGTCACATCTGCAGAGTTCCTTTTGCTATGTATATGAGGTGTTCGCAGGATCCAGGGATGAGGACGTGGATGTCTTTGGGAGTCAGGGGCATTATTCTATCACACCTCTACTTGACTGACAGGTGTTGTCAGTCAATTCCCACCATCTTTCCCACAGAGTCTGGACAAGGCTCAGAGTTTTCTTAATTTTGTAGCAGTAGTACTCACCAATCCTGGTTGGCAGTGCAGCTGGATAGTCTTCATCCTTATCTTCTCCCTTTACTTTCTGCCTGAGGGTGGGAGTGGCTTGGAGGGCTGACCATTCCAGGGACCATACCACTCAAGCCAAGGGTTCCAGTTGGGTTAGAAAGTGGGAGGGACTAGTAGGAGATTCGTGAGCAGGGAGAGAGAGAAGTCAGGATGGTCTTAACCCCGGCCCTTTTCAGCAGAGGTTCTGACCGCTCTTGTTGGCTGTCTCTTTGGCTCAGGGCACTTTCCCTCTTTCCTCTGGAGGCCAGGAGGTGCATCTGTTATTGGAAAGGCTAGTCTGTAGGTGTCTCAGCTACCTTGTGGTTTCCCTTAACTCTACCCTCAGTAAGCCTTCCACCACAGAACTCCATCTGAGTATACCTTCTGCTTCCTGCTGGAACCTGAGTATACAGTATTCAAGATGAAGCCCATCTGTGGTGTTTGATCTAGTCCACTCTTGGATTTTACAGAGGAAAGAAGTGAGGTCCACAGAGCTTGAAGTAACTTACTTAAGGTCACATGACTAATTTTACCCAGCCATAAATAGAAACCAGCTGTCTTTTAACTGCTGCATCATCTATTCTACTTAAGCTTTTTTTTTTTTAATGGCTAAAATCTATAATGAGTTGAAATAGACATAATTGAATAGTATTGAATTAACACTGAAACAACATCCAAAAATAATGGTAAACAGGCATCATTTTCCAAGGTATGTTTTACTTAATGATGAAATCGAGGTGCTGATTCCTTAAGGTTATGAATCCTGTGTTTCTGTCTAGAGCTTACATCTGGTATCTTTTTAATATTAACCTGGTGAAAATAGTAATCCAGTCCTTATTTAGACCATCCATTTGTCAAATAATTACGTATACCATCATTCTTGGGTTAAATTGTAAAACAATATTATAAACCACGTCTAGAGGAAAAATCCTTCTATAACTTATTAGGTTATTTTTATAGCATACTACAAAGAGAAAGAATGGTTTTGTAACTTTCAGAAATTTCGCTGTGTTACTTTTTTCATAGCCTTGACCAATGTGAAAGAGTTTTGGAGCTCTTAAAACAGTATCAGAATTTTAAAAGTGTCCTGACAACATTGATTCAAAAAGAAGAGAATGTCATCTCCCTCCAGGCTTCCTACATGGGAAAGGAGAACTTGAAGAAAAGGATAGCAGAGGTGAGTCCAAATTCCAAAGGAAACTTTACACAGTGGCCTGGATTGCAAGCCTGACAATAGAGAGAAGGTTATCAATAGAATCATTTTCAAAAATGTAGTTTAGAAGTAGTAATTAGTGACTCTGTTTTACCAGATATATAAGAATTTATTGAATTTATCCACAGGGCTTGAAAAAAAGTTGGTCCCCAAGTTAATACTGGGTTTCATCTGTTTGGGTTTTGATATTGGTGGTATGGTTCTCTTGGAGTCTGGGCTCGCGCTTGCTGAAAAGTTGGAACAGTCTGTGCACTGACTTTCCACCTAAGAAGAACGTGACTTCACTACAGCCGTGTAGAGGATCATGTCATCAGCGAACAGTGAAAGCTTTACTTCTTCTTTTCCAATTTGTATACCTTTTATGTCTTTTTCTGCTCTGATTGCTGTGGCCAAAACTTCCAGAACTATGTTGAATAGTAGTGGTGAGAGTGGGCACCCTTGTCTTGTTCCTGACTTTAGGGGAAATGCTTTCAGTTTTTCACCATTGAGGATAATGTTTGCTGTGGGTTTGTCATATATAGTTTTTATTATGTTGAGGTATGTCCCTTCAATTCCCACTTTCTGGAGAGTTTTTATCAAAAATGGATGTTGAATTTTGTCGAAGGCTTTCTCTGCATCTATTGAGATAATCATATGATTTTTATTTTTCAGTTTGTTAATGTGGTGTATTACGTTGATTGATTTGCGTATATTGAAGAATCCTTGCATTCCTGGGATAAAGCCCACTTGGTCATGATGTATGATCTTCTTAATGTGTTGTTGGATTCTGATTGCTAGAATTTTGTTAAGGATTTTTGCATCTATGTTCATCAGTGATATTGGCCTATAGTTTTCTTTTTTTGTGGGGTCTTTACCAGGTTTTGGGATTAGGGTGATGGTGGCCTCATAGAATGAGTTTGGAAGTTTCCCTTCCTCAGCTATTTTCTGGAAGAGTTTGAGTAGAATAGGTAGAAAACCCTAAAGACTCTACCAGAAAACTACTAGAGCTAATCAATGATTACAGCAAAGTTGCAGGATATAAAATCAACACACAGAAATCCCTTGCATTCCTATACACTAATAATGAGAAAATAGAAAGAGAAATTAAGGAAACTATTCCATTCACTGTTGCAATGAAAACAATTAAATACTTAGGAATATATCTACCTAAGGAAACAAAAGACTTGTACATAGAAAACTATAAAACACTAGTGAAAGTAATCAAAGAGGACACGAATAGATGGAGAAATATACCATGTTCGTGGATTGGAAGAATAAATATTGTAAGAATGAGTATACTACCCAAAGTAATTTATACATTCAATGCAATCCCTATCAAGCTACCAACAATATTTTTCACAGAACTAGAACAAATAATCTCACAATTTGTATGGAAATACAAAAAACCTCGAATAGCCAAAGCAATCTTGAGGAAGAAGAATGGAACTGGGGGAATTAACCTGCCAGACTTCAGGCTCTATTACAAAGCCACAGTCATCAAGACAGTATGGTACTGGCATAAAGACAGAAATATAGATCAATGGAACAAAATAGAAAGCCCAGAGATAAACCCACGCTCCTATGGACACCTTATCTTCGACAAAGGAGGCAAGAATATAAAATGGAGAAAAGACAGTCTCTTTAACAAGTGGTGCTGGGAAAACTGGTCAGCCACTTGTAAAAGAATGAAACTAGAACACTTCCTAACACCATACACAAAAATAAACTCAAAATGGATTAAAGATCTAAATGTAAGACCAGAAACTATAAAACTCCTAGAGGAGAACGTAGGCAAAACACTCTCCGACATAAATCACAGCAGGATCCTCCAAGACCCACCTCCCAGAATATTGGAAATAAAAGCAAAAATAAACAAATGGGACCTAATTAAAATCAAAAGCTTCTGCACAGCAAAGGAAACTCTAAGCAAGGTGAGAAGACAGCCTTCAGAATGGGAGAAAATAATAGCATATGAAGCAACTGATAAAGGATTAATCTCCAAATTATATAAGCAGCTCCTGCAGCTTAATTCCAGAAAACTAAGTGACCCTATCAAAAAATGGGCCAAAGAACTAAACAGACATTTCTCCAAAGAAGACATAAAGATGGCTAATAAACACATGAAAAAATGCTCAACATCCCTCATAATCAGAGAGATGCAAATCAAAACCACAATGAGATACCATTTCACACCAGTCAGAATGGCTGCTATCCAAAAGTCTACATGCAATAAGTGCTGGAGAGGGTGTGGAGAGAAGGGAACCCTCTTACACTGTTGGTGGGAAAGCAAACTAGTACAGCCACTATGGAGAACAGTGTGGAGATTCCTCAGAAAACTGGAAATAGAACTGCCATATGATCCAGCGATCGCACTCCTGGGCATACACACCGAGGAAACCAGAATTGAAAGAGACACATGTACTCCAATGTTCATTGCAGCACTGTTTATAATAGCCAGGACATGGAAGCAACCTAGATGTCCATCTGCAGATGAATGGATAAGAAAGCTTTGGTACATATACACAATGGAGTATTTCTCAGCCATCAAAAAAAATGCATTTGAATCAGTTTTAATGAGGTGGATGAAATTGGAGCCAATTATACAGAGTGAAGTAAGCCAGAAAGAAGAACATCAATACCGTATATTAACGCATATATATGGAATTTAGAAAAATGGTAACCTGAACCCTGTATAAGAGACTGCAAAAGAGACATAGGCATTTAGAACAGTCTTTGGGACTCTGTGGGAGAGGGTGAAGGTGGAATGATTGGGGAGAATGGAATTGTAGCATGTATATTATCATAAGTGACCAGTCCAGGTTCGACGCATAAATTTTCCTCTGTTCAAAAAAAAAAAAAAAGAAGAACGTGACTTCACTACAGCCTTAAGAGAAAGAGGGTACTAGGAAAATCCCTAAAATCAGTTGTTAGTGGATAAAGAAAAAATTATCTTTTTATTTCTTTGCTTTCTGTAAAGATGTGTGAGCTTATCTCCAAGCTGCTCCATCTGTGTTCATAGCCTTGCCAATCACAACTTTATAGTCTAAGAAGAATTACACTTTTGGACACTAGATGTCATTATTTTCTATGATTTTGTATGGTTATCAACCAGAGTGGCAGAAGAATGGAATACTTAGAAAAGAATATGTTACACTGTATTCTTATACACCAGAAAATTACACCTCCTCTTGGTTTTCTGAGTACTCTGTACTAAGGTGCTGTCAGAGTGTCAGAGGCATGTGTGAAATATCCTCTACTTGATACACCTGGCTGTTAGAAGGCAATTTTATTAAACTTTCCAATGACTGAGAGCAGCATTAATGGAGCTTATGTACAGGCATACTTCGTTTTATTAGACTTTGCTTTATTGTGTCTTACAAATTTAAAGTTTGTGGCAACCCTTTGTCGAACAAGTCTATCAATACCATTTGTCCAACAGCATTTACTCATTGTGTCTCTGGGTCACATTTTGGTAATTCTCGCAGTATTTCAAACCCTTCACCAGCAGAGGTTATGACTTGCTAAAGGTTCAGAGAATGGCCAGAGTTTGTTTTAGCAGTGAAATATTTTTAAATTAAGGTATGTACATTGTTTAAGACATAATGCTATTGCACACTTCATGGATTGCAGTGTAATGTAAACAAAATTTTTAAATGTATCTGGAAACTAAAATATTCATGTGACTTGTGTTATTGCAATACTTCCTTTACATCCATGGTCTGGACCCAAACCTGCAATGTCTCTGAGGCATGCCTGTAGACTAGATTCTTACGGACAATTTAGTCTTTGTCTAAAACATGTCCCAGTTCATACAACTACTTTTCTACTCTGCCCCCAGCACCCATTTTCCAGCCTGTGCTCTTGTTTCAGGATCCAGGTCTCTGCCTTAGATACTCAGAGATCCTGAGTGCCTGCCTTTCAAACTGACCAGAGAGCAAATCCCTCTTGACTTGCAGCTATTCTTGGTTTGTGCCAGGCCCACTGTGATGGCATCACCTTACCTACTCCCCACCCCCCACGCCCGGCTTGGCTGGAAAGGTTAGCAACTTTCTCTGTAAACGAAGAAATAATAGAGGTTAAATAACTTTCCAAAGTTTATATGGCTAATAAGTGATAGAATTATTATTCAAGCTCAGCCTGACTACAAAGTTGTGTTTCAATCATAATATTGTCTTCCCTGAAGACGTATTTGAAACATATATTGTAGAAGTAAAAAATGGCTAGCTTTATACCTCTTTCTCAAGTGTAAAGATTTACTCACAAGAATATCTTGAAATTAATGAAACAACTGATTATATTTAAGAAATGTATAAATGTCCAGGTTTCTACTATTAGATTGAGAATCTTATATCTAGCATGGTATCTTTGTATACTTGCTGAAATAATATATCATTTTGTGTGGGAGATATAGAAATACACTTGTGTTTAATCATTTTCTCTAATGCTTTTTTTAAATCTGTCTGGAAAAAGCAAATTGTGATACCAGCTGTTAATGTAACTCTCTGTTAATTTTGTGATGACTTAGGTATGGTCTTGAGAAACAATCGACTTGTGACATATGTATTTTCATGATACTTTGCACCAGTGGCTGAAATATGATACCACTGAGAACTTTTGTCCTTAAGAACCATAGAAACCTGGATGTTTATCTAGGGTATGGTGCCGAATTTCCACTCTCTTTAATGAAAGGCAGAAGTGCAAAAGTAAGACTAGAAGGGTAGAATGTCAGGGGACTATTAAAGTTTGGGAAATGTCAGGGGGTATCTGGTTTCCTTTATTTACTCCTTCCATTCATTGTAGGACAAAGCCTGCAGCTCCGGTCAATACTAGAGGTGTCCTCTCCTGCTCTTGCTTTTCTCATCACACACCAATAGCTTGTGTCAGTGTAACAACAAAGCTCTTTGAATGTAATAAAGAACAGGATACATACATATATATGTATATTCATATATTTCCATTTAACTGAACAAGTGTCCTGAATGGGTAGAAAAAAAACACCAGAGTCTACTTCTCTGCTCTGCCAAAGTATTAGTCAACTTCAGGTCAGGAGACAGACTGCCCAGTTTTTGTTTTTTTTCCATTTAAAACATTTAAGTAAATTTCATTTTTTAAATTGAATTTTTAACTTGAGATAATTATAGATTCACATACAGTTATAAGACATAATACAGAGAGATCCTGTGTACCCTTTACTCAGTTTCCTCAGTGGTAATGTCTGGTATAACTATAGTACAATATGGTAGTCAGGTTGCAGACAATGATTCAATCAAGAGAAAGAACACTTCCATCACCACACGATACCTGGTGTGGTCATCTTATAGCCCTACCATTTCCCTCTTGCTCCCAGCTTCTCACAACCACTAATATGTTCTTCATTTCTGTAATTTTGTCATTGTAAAAAATGTTATATAAATGAAATCATACAGTGCTTAACCTTTGAGTGAAAGTTGTTCAGTCATGTCTGACTCTTTGCGACCCCATGGACTATATAGTCCATGGCATTCTCCAGGCCGGAATACTGGACTGGGTAGCTTTTCCCTTCTCCAGGGTATCTTCCCAACCCAGGGATTGAACCCAGGTCTCCAACGTTATAGGCAGATTCTTTACCAGGTGAGTCACAAGGGAAGCCCAAGAATACTGGAGTGGGTAACCTTTCCCTTATCCAGGGGATCTTCCCAACCCAGGGATCTCCCGCGTTGCCGGCAGATTCTTTACCAGCTGAGCCACAAGGGAAGCCTAAAGCATGACCTTTAGGGATTGGTTATTTTCAGTCAGCGTAATTTTCTGGAGATTCATCCAGGTTCTTCCATGCATTGATAGTTTGTTCTCTTTTCTTGCTGGGTGGGATTGCATGGTATGAATGTACCACAGCCAGTTTAATGGTCTCCTGGACATCTGGATTGGGTGTTGGAGAAGACTCTTGAGAGTCCCTTGTACTGCAAGGAGATCCAACCAGTCCATTCTAAGGGAGATCGATCCTGGGTGTTCATTGGAAGGACTGATGCTAAAGCTGAAACTCCAATACTTTGGCCACCTCATGTGACGAGTTGACTCACTGGAAAAGACTCTGATGCTGGGAAAGGTTGGGGGTGGGAGGAGAAGGGGACGACCAAGAATGAGATGGCTGGATGGCATCACCGACTCTGTGGACATGAGTTTGAGTGAACTTCGGGAGTTGGTGATGGACAGGGAGGCCTGGCGTGCTGTGATTCATGGGGTCGCAAAGAGTCGGACACGACTGAGCGACTGAACTGAACTGAACTGAAATAAAGCTGCTGTAAATATTGGTATAAGGTGTGTGTGTGTGTGTGTGTGTGTGTTGTCTTTTTATTTGTCAGGCATAAATGCCCTGGAGTATAGTTGCTGGGTTGCATGTTAATTTTTCAAACTGTTTTCCAGAGTGGCTGTATCATTTTACATTCCCACCAGCATGTATGAGGGATCCAGTTTCTGCACATCCTTAACAGCATTAAATGTCTTTTTGTTTTAGTCATTCTGATACACATGTAGTGGTATCGCTCTGTGGTTTTCATTGGCATTTTCCTAATTGCTAGTGGTATCGATCAGCTTTCTTGTGCTTATTTGCCATCTGAATGTCATCTTTGCAGAAATCTCTTTTCATACCTTTTGCTCATTTTCTAATTAGATTTTTTTTTTTTTACTGTCAAGTTTTGAGAGTTTTATATATATATACACACATTCTACACACTGGTCATTTGTCAGATATATGGTTCGCAAATATTTTCTCCCAAACTGTAGCTTGCCTTTTCATCTCTCTAACAGGGTCTTTGCAAACAAAAGATTAAAATTTTGGTAAAGGTCAGTTTATCAGTTTTTTCCTTCATAGATTGTACTTTTGGTGTCAAAGTCTGAGAATTTCTTTGTCTAGCACACGATCCCAAAGATTTTCTCTTATTTCTTTTTCTAGAAGTTTTATGGTGTTATGGTTGACATTTGAGTTCATCATCCATTTTGAATCAGTTTTTGTATAAGGTATGGAACTTGGGTCAAGGTTCATGTTTTTGTTTGTAAATGTCCAGTTGCTCCGGCACCATATGTTGAAAAGATTCTCATTTCTCCCTTAAATTGCTTTTTCATCTTTGTGAGAAATCAGTTGAGTTATTGTTGGGTTCACTTTGATCTATTGATCTGTGTCTGTCCCTCTGCCAATTGATATAATCTTTATTACTGTACCTATATGATGTTTTAAAATCAAATAAACTTCCCACTTTTTTTCTTCTTTTTTCAAATGTCTTAGCTATTATAGTTCCCTTATTATTCCATATAAATTTTAGAATAATCCTGTCTATATCTACAAAAAATGTTGCTAGGATTTGATCATAATTGTATTAAACTTGTCCATTGGTTTCAGGAAAATTGATATTTTTACTATGTTGTTTTCTGATCCATGAACTAAGTATGTGTCTGCATTTATCTAGATCTTCTTTGATTTTTTTTAATTGGCATTTTATAGTTTTCAGCATATAATCACTGTATATGTCTCATTAGACTTACACCTATTTTATTTTTGAGTAATTGTGGATGGTATTATATTAAAAATTTTAGTGTTCATGTATTTATTCTTAGTATAAAGAAATACAGTAGGTTTTAAATTTTTTTTCAGATTCTTTTCCATTACAGGTTATTACTAGATGTTGAGTATAGTTCCCTGTGCTGTGCAGCAGGACCTTGTTGGTTATCTATTGGTTATGCTGTATAGTAGTGTATATCTGCTGGAGAAGGCAATGCAAGCCACTCCAGTACTATTGCCTAGAAAATCCCATGGATGGAGAAGCCTGGTAGGCTGCAGTCCGTGGGGTCGCTAAGGGTCGGACACGACTGAGCAACTTCACTTTCACTTTTCACTTTCACACATTGGAGAAGGAAATGGCAACCCACTCCAGTGTTCTTGCCTGGAGAATCCCAGGGACTGTGGAGCCTGGTGGGCTTCCGTCTATGGGGTCACACAGAGTCGGACACGACTGAAGTGACTTAGCAGCAGCAGCAGCAGTGTATATCTGCTAATCCCTGACTCCTAATTTATCCCTCCCCGTTCCCGTTACCCTTTGGTAACCATAAGTTTGTTCTCTATGTCTGTGAGTCTGTTTCTGTCTTGTACATAAGTTCATTTGTATCTTTTTTTTTTAGATTCCACATACAAGTAATATCGTATGAGATTTGTCTTTTTCTGTTTGGCTTACTTCACTTATATGATAATTTCTAGGTCCATCTTGTTGCTGCAAATGGCATTATTTCATTTTTTATAGCTGAGTAATATTTCATTGTATATAGGTACCATATCTTAATCCATTCCTCTGTTGATGGACATTAGGCTGCTTCTATGTCTTGGCTATTATAAATAGTGCTGCAGTGAATATTGGGATGCATGTATCTTTTTGAATTCAAGTTTTCTCTGAATATTGTGCATGTCTTTTTCCCTGAGTTTTGGAATTTTTTTTCCCTTTTTTTCTTTTTTAAAATATGAAAATATGATAACACATTTACAGGAGACTTGGAAAATACAAAACAAAGTTACGTATAGTTTCACTATATGTTACAACTGAGAAATGCAGTCTACTTTTATATGTTTATCTTGTATCCTGTGACCTTCCTGAACCAACATAGCAGTTCTAGGGTTGTTTTTGTAGATTCCTTGGACTCTCTGACATAGATAATCATGTTGTCCGCAAATAAAGACAATTTCATGGCACCCAAGATAGAGGTTTCCTTGTTACTGGTTGAGGGTGGGCATTCTTGCTTTCCACAAGGTCTCCACTGCTACCTCCCTGGATCCTCCTTACAGCTCCCTATGTAGCCATCCCTGACATCATGAGTGTGTGTGTGTGGTATGTGTATGTCACTGCTCAGCAGGAATGAAAGTCTGAGCTCTACTTGGTCTTCTTTTTTCTGGCTGGGGGAGAGTGGGGCTCCTGTTACTACCTGGAGATGGTGGTGATCTAGGCTCTATACTTGACCTTTGCTGGTATAGGAGGGGGTTGGGCCACGTGTTTTCTAAGGTATTTTGCTCCAGCGGGTATTTCCTAAAAGTTTCCTGTTTTGCTGCATTGTCCTATTCCTGGTTCTTTGGCTGAAGAAAAAAGGTTTTTCTTGGTCTGTACACGTGGATGTTGCCAGGTTCTGACTTCTCCAGCACGCACTCTGGGATATGCAAGGGAAAAGGAAAATTCAGGGAGCTCATCACCAGGCTGGTTTCAGGAGCTGATACCCCCAGCCCTTCTCCCTCCGTGATCTCCTCACTTTTTAGTTTTCTTAAGTCTGTTTTGTAGTTGATGTCCAGGGTTTTTAGTTGTACTTAATGGGAATACGGAAAATTATGTTCACTGCATATTCCCAGAAATGGAAGTCCCGTCCCCCTGGGGATATAATTTTTAGTTTTTTATTTATGAGAAATCACTATTTTCAAGTTTTATATAATCATTAAAGATGCTTGTGTAAGCTTAGTAAATTGAGTGGAAACATTAGAATTGCATTACTCAACACTAAAATTTTATTTTGTAGTTTAAAATCTTTGGCCTTTTGATAGTGTTTCACCTTCTTCGTTAGAAATGATGTGGGAGTTAAAATCATGAAAGATTAAACTAGAAGTCATATTATTGATGTTTTAGAACTTTGTTTTAATCAGATGAGCACTTAGGTTCTTAAAATTACAAAAATGGTTCCTATTGGAGCTGTCTAGGAGCTTATTTTTCATACCACTGAATAGAGGTGACTGTTTTGGTAGAATATAATTTCATTTGACTAGAAACATAGTTTTAGACTCATAAATATTTAATCATGCAGAGTGGGATGAGGTATTTGGCTGTAGGATTATTATGAAACCAGAAGTTTAGGATTCTAATAATTTTTCATTGAAAAAGTGGAACAATAAGTCTTACCCGTTTGTGTTAGTATATCAAAACATGTTTCATATCACTTTTGTAGATTGAAGTTGTTAAAGAAGAATTTAATGAACACTTAGAAGTTGTAGACAAGATTAACCAGATCTGCAAAAATCTGCAGTTTCATCTAAATAAAATGAGAACCTTTGAAGAGCCTCCTTTTGAGAAAGAAGCTAATATTATTGTGGATAGATGGCTTGATGTAAGTGATAATTTGATTGACTAGAAATTCTGCTTTATAACAATTAAATTGATCTTTTCTTTTGCATCGTTAATGTTTTTATCTAATTACAAAAATTCAAAAGTGCTTATTATAAAAAATAAAGTTCAAATAATATAAAATTTATGACTTAGGATTTAACTTTACCCAGAGTTAGGTACTACTAAGAAATGGGTCCATACTCTTTTAGATCTACAAGTGTATACTCAACTTACTTAAAATAAACTAGTTAATATATTACTCATCCATGCAGGTTATTGATGTCCAGCTTTGTATTTATTTACTAATTTTTGGTTGAGTAGTAATGATATTTTATGAATTACAAATTAAGAATTTGTATATTTCGAGCTGGATTTTTGAAAGCTTCTTTTATTATTGTGATTTATAAATGAGGAAGACTATTTCTTTCAGTTACTTATAAACTGCAGCAAATCAGATAAGTTATTTTTGTAGAATAATGAATTACATGGTATATTAAAACAAAATTTTTGTTGATAAATAAAGCAAATAATTTAGCAAGTAAAGGTAATGTAAAATTTTATCTTAAAGTTGTATTTGACTGAAACAGTGGTTCTTATACTTTTCACTATTCAATGTATTGTTTTTATTTTTTAATTGTGGTAGATAAATGAGAAGACAGAGGACTACTATGAAAATCTTGGTCGAGCGCTAGGTTTATGGGACAAACTTTTTTACTTAAAAAATGGAATTGACGAGTGGGCTGACAAGGTACTTCAAAAATTGGAATTACACCAGCTGACTGAAGAGGAAACAGAAAAACTGAAGGTAATTGAACAGAAATAGAACATGTGTCCTTTTCATGGACACTGGCATTTTACTGCGAAGTTTGCTTTCTTGAAGAGGGATAGAGAAATCCCAAAGAAGCCCTTTATTTCTTCCGCTATTCCTCGAGGGAGACCTGAATTCCATTGTCTTCTTTGTGGTAATCCAGGAAGATGTTAGTAGGTATTTAATGTGGGTTCATAGACAACCTGGAGGTTCATAGATAAAAGTGACCTCAGGAGTGGGTCAAGTGTGTGGCAGCTTGAAGCAGGATCTTAGTTCTCTGGCTGAGAATGAACCTGTGCTGTAGCCATGAGAGCGCTGTATCTTAACTACTAGACCACCAGCAACGAGTGACTAGAAGCTACGCTCTGGCTCTTGTGTTTTTTGGAAAAGAATTTCAACAAGCAGACATAAAATAGTGAAACAGGTAGCTGTCTCTTTATTAAGAGAAAAGTATGTATGGATAGGCACATGGATGGGCTCAGAGGAAGAGAGTTGAGCAGTTATATGTGGTTCAGCGTGATATAAAAATGTATGTATGCATGTATGATGACTTTACAGTATACCAAGTCTGATGCTTCAAACCTTTTTTTCTCTAATTTTGATCACTTTATTCACTTTTAAGTTCACATAGCCATTTTTATGCTTTTGGAAAAGACTTTCCAAATGTGTTATTGCCGGAGTGTTTCACTCAGTTATAACATACTCCTGATTCATGAAGACACTTTTGACTCTGTCAAAAATTAAGTGATCAGGGAAAATTCAAAGCTCTTTTTGATATTTTCAGTAGCAATCACGGGTACCAGAAAATAAGGTATAAAATAAAAATATATTTTCTATTGACTTTGTGTGTTTTAGGAAGAGTTACAAGTCCATGAACAAAAACCTTCAGAATTTTCTAAAAGAGTGGCTAAAATACAGTTCCTGCTTCAAAGCAGTGAAATACCTCTTGAATTACAGGTAAGAGAATTTTTGTTTAATAGTTGCAATTACAAATGCTCTCTATCTATAGTAATATTTATAAACCAAAATTCTAAAACTTAAAAACAGGGTTATTATTTGATTCACCTTTATTCATATCCAACCAAATTTTTAACAGTCAGCATAATTTATTATATTTGTTCCAGTTTAGAATGAGTAATTTTTTGCATTGTTTTATTCTCAGTTGACTTATTTCACGGACCTCTTGTGTGGAAGGGGAGATGTTACTGTGCTCCCATGTAAAGTAACAAGGGTTTCCTCCTGAGTGTTCTTGGGCATAGGATGGAGTAATATGGTTCAATGATTTCAGGTTTATTAGTTGCCAGACAGAGAAACAGAGAGATTGCCCCAACTGTGATTTTCTGTTGTATGGAGAGATTTGTTAGACTTTTACTTAAATCAAAATGCAAAGGTGCCTGAACATGAGCGCTGGAGTCAAACTTTCTGGGAGAGGGCCTTGCTCTGCCACCTGCCAACTTTGTGGTCTTGAGCAAGTTGCTTATCCTTTTCAAGCCTGAATTTTGTATATAAAATACTTACCATGATTCTGTGTACATAATAAATAGTAAATGCTGGCTATTTACTTTTTTATATATGTTTTAATATTATTTTCCAATGAGCACCATGAGATAGTACCTCAACTGGTATGCTAAATAAAACTTGTTTCAAGGGGAAGAATTCAGTTACTGTCTTAGAAAAAAAATAGAATGTCAATTTCAGTTTTTCATGTTACTCTTTTTAACAGCAATATTTAAACTGTTGTATCATCATGTAGAACAAGGAAATATCAGAAAGAGGTGATTTCACATTGAAATGAACAAAGTTTCAACTCATTCTTCAGCAATGCAGTTGTCTTAAAATCTAGTTAAATCAAATCCGTGACAGTGCTTCATATGTTTCATAATTTCAGGTCATGGAGTCTTCTATTTTGAACAAGATAGAACATGTGAAAATGCGTTTAACAGGAAGATCCAACTGTGGTGCAATCAGTGGCAGCACAGCTGAGCTAAGGGAGGATCTCGACCAGGCCAAGACCCAGATTGGAATGACTGAGTCTCTCTTAAATGCCTTGTCTCCTTCCGACAGCTTGGAAATCTTTACTAAACTAGAGGTACTTCCTAGCTACTTCTCTTCTGTGGCTCAGATTTATTTTCACACTTATTTCTGGTGGTCTTATCTTTTTGACATTAATACAAATAATTATTTAAAAAAATGAAAGCCTGGGGAGAAAAGTCAGAAAAACAATTTGTGTATGTTTCACCTTTTAATTGGAGAAGGAAATGGCAACCCTCTCCAGTATTCTTGCCTGAAGAATACCATGTACAGAGGACCCTGGTGGGCTACAGTCCATATTAAATATCAAATATTTATTGCCCACAAAGGAATTAACAGGTGAGTGAGTTAGCGAAAGTTGCTGAGTTGTGTCTGACTCTCTGATCCCATGGACTGTAGTTCACCAGGGTCCTTTGTCCATTGAATTCTTCAGGCAAGAACAATGGAGTGGGTTGCCATTTCCTTCTCTAGTTAAAAGGTGAAACTGTAAAATATTTATTGGGGCTTCCCTGATGGCTCAGACGGTAAAGAATCTGACTGCAATGTGGGAGACCTGGGTTCGATCCCTGGGTTGGAAAGATCCCCTGGAGAAGGGAATGGCTTCTGGAGAATCCCATGGACAGAGGAGTCTGGAGAATCCCATGGACAGAGGAGTCTGGTAGGCTATAGTTCATGGGGTCACGAAAGTCAGACTCAACTGAGTGACTAAGCACATACATTTATTATCTAAGAGAAAGCAGGTCCACCCGCTGAAAAATTATCTAGGTTTTAATAGAAACAATGGCTACGTAATATTCTGTGTATAAACTGAGCCTGTTTTAAGTACTGGTTGTTTGTTTGTTTATATATTTAGGAGATTCAGCAACAAATTCTACAGCAGAAACACAGTATGATATTACTTGAGAATCAAATAGGTTGTCTGACTCCTGAACTCTCAGAATTAAAAAAGCAGTATGAAAGTGTCAGTGATTTATTTAATACCAAAAAAAGTGTTTTGCAAGATCACTTTTCTAAGTTACTGAATGGTGAGTGCAATGCTTCCTTGCTGTTTCTGGGAATATTGAAAAGTGCATAGGTACTGTGAACACAAGGGCTAATTGATCTAAGCTTCATTTAGAGATGATGGTTGCACAGAGCCTATTTAAGGAAATAATATTCAGATAAATCTTTTGGGAGCAAACACTCAATGATGTATGCCTGTTATAAATGACATGCCTTTTGTTCAAGTCCCAGATCTTTATTTTGTGAAGGAGAGGCACCTGGGTCCTAATGTTTGACCTGCTCACTGTGGTCAGTCTGGGGACATGCCTGTGAGCACGCTGCCCCTGTACGTTTCTGTGTGTGTCTTGTATGATTGGAAAGGAGGTTTGGTATAGAAAATATGCCACAGTTATTGTGTAGGTTCTTTTAACCCTCAAAATTAGGTTTTGGTTTATTATCATTTCACAGTGACTTGTACCTATGGCATAGGGAGCAAGTTTCAGAATCTCTTAATTTAACAAGGTAGGTGAAATTGTCTTTGAATAAATACAGCTTCCTTTGTTTTTTCCTACAGATCAGTGCAAGAACTTTAATGACTGGTTTGGCAGCATTAAAATGAATCTTAAGGAGTGTTTTGAACCATCAGAAACAAAAAAGAGTGTGGAACAAAAAATACAAAAACTTTCTGTAAGAATACATATATAAATTTCATTCAAAATTTACCAAAATTTAAGTACTGGAGGCAGAACTGTATATAAGTAGATAGGATAATAGTTATTTTGACTTAGTAATTTCCCTACATAAAGATAATATTTACAAAAATGTCTGACCTTTTCTCAAATATTTTGACACTCTATGTTTACTGGGTAAAGTTGCAAGTGACTTAAACAGAAAATAGTTTTCACAACTTTTCTAAGATGCTGTTTAATGTTTGCTGGTGAATTCAGTTGTGTTAAAATCATATTTGATAAAAAAAAATAAAGGCTTTCCCTAATTTGGCTCCACTCAATTTCCTGTAAGAGATTGCTTGACTTTTTATAGAATCTTTACCCAGCCATATTTTTTCTAAAAATTGTAATTGAACTTTAATACACTGCTGATGGGAGTAAAGTGGAAGGTAGCCTGAGATACGAGGCATTAATAGGGCATTTAAAATGTGTACGGCACCCTCAATTCTTGATCACTTTATGGTAGATTATCAAGTATTTTAGGTGATAAATTATGCTCTCCAGCTTACCGATGGCATTAAAAGTTCCCTGTATATTCCTTGCTTTGATGATAACCATTCTTTATTGACAGAATCATTTTTCTTCTCTTTTTTTCATTTAGAGTTCCAACTTTTTTCTTTTCTTTAAATTTGCTCATTCCATGGGTCTCAGCAATTGATACTCAAATCTTGAAACCCAGACATTGAAATAAAATTCTGATTTTGACAAAGCTGAGTGGAAAATAGGCTGTCTGGTTATACATATTGATTGCCAGAAAGGCTCAAATATTTAGGAGAAGTTGGACAGAATGTGGCTTTCCCGGTCTCACTCCCACTGACCCACACGGTGATTTTGCTTGATGTGATTCCCGGAAAGTCAGATGCAAATGCCAGTGTACACACACAGTCTAGAACTAATATAAATAATCTTTTGATCATTTGCCATTGGAGTTAGGCTATCTCCATAGCTCTTCTTTTACAGAAGAAGTTTTGAAGATGGTTTGTCTGTGTACTATCTTGGAAAAGTATCACTGGGGTGACAGGGACCACACTGAGGCTTTCCTGTAGGATGTAATTCACTTTTTGTCTGTCTTAAGGATTTCTTGACTCTTGAAGGAAGAGGCAGTGAAATACAGCAAGTGGGAACTGTACTGAATCATGTGAAAAAACATCTACCCAAAGCACCTGTTAAGAAGCTTAACAGTTGGATCGTAAGTCAAGAAGTTGAATTAGAAAAAATGGAGTCCATATGCCAGGCACGAGCAAAGGAGCTTGATGAGTGCTTGCAGCAGCTACAGAGGTAGGAAATAAAGGTGATCTTTCATAGCAAACTTACTATGAAAGTTTCCTTATGTAAAATCTTCATATGTATTCTACCTCAGTAGAGCTAGCAGTGGGATATATATACACATGAATTTCAAAAATAAAATATGTACTTTCAAACCCATGTTTGACACTAGGGATTCAGAGGTTTGGAGAATTCTTCAAATTATGGCAAAGGTTCAGGGGAGAGCCCCAAAATATTTTCTGTTTGTTTCTTATTCTTTATGATATATCTCATGTTCATGCTCACTGCTAAGTCTTGTTCGACTCTTTGTGGCACCAGGGACTGTAGCCCACCAGGCTCCTCTGTCCATGGAATTTTCCAGGCAAGAATACTAGAGTGTGTTACCATTTCCTCTTCTAGGGGATCTTTCTGACCAGGGATCAAACCCAAGTCTCCTGCATTAGCAGGTGGATTCTTTACCACCAGGGAAGCTTTTGATATATATTTATGACTTATTAGAATTCCACTATAATACATGCTATTATTATTCAGATTTTAATGTTATAATTTTGTTTCTAAATTTGTTATTTGTAACATTATCTTATAAATAATGTTACAAAAATTTTTAAAAAGAATAATAAAAAAATGTAAAAAACCTGGTTGGCTTAGAAGATTTGTGCCAACCTTTTCTTCAGATAGACACTTTTTGCTGATTTCATATTTTAACGTGTGATGTTGTTTTAGAATCCAGAATGACCACAGAAACCTGAGTAAGTGGTTGACTAATCAAGAAGAAATATGGAAAGAAATGGAAGGAACACGAGAGAAAACTGAGCTATTTTGCCAAGCTCTAGCTAGAAAGAGGTATAGCTGATCTTGCACAAAATGTGTTTCTTGGGGATATGGTTTCTAAAGGTGTGTCGTGGCTCCTATAATCTTCCAATGATATTTGGAATTTACAGGGAACAATTCGAATCAATGGCCCAGTTGAACAACTCTGTGAAGCAATATGGGATTACTGAGGAAGAAGAAATAGTAACGGAATCAACACATTTGACTGAGAGATACCAGACATTATTGAGACAAATATGTGAAATTGACAAAGAGGATAAGTTACCTCCTGCCGAAGACCAGAGTTTTAGTGATCTTGCACATGATGTAATTCACTGGATAACAGGGATTAAAGAATCCCTTATGGTTTTGAATTCATCTGAAGGCAAAATGCCACTTGAGGAAAGAATCCATAAAATAAAGGTATAACTGTGGAAACTAAATGTCAGAGATCAGGATGAACTCCAATTTTAAAAAGATTTAGAGGAAAATTGCAAAGATTTGTTTGTTAATGGAAAATAGGCTCACTGTGGATTGGATGAGAAATTCAGATGACAGAACTTACAAAAGAGCAGGACTGTGATGGATCTAAAATTATTTTAATGCATATAGAAAGAAAAGGTGCTCTTTGTGAGAGCAGTGCCCAGTTATTATCCATCTTCACTGAGTGCAGATATGAAATAAAGGCTATAAGTTAGAACTGCAGCAGGTAGGAGTCTGCTAGGATGTTAAAAGAATAGATGTCAATACATCAGAGGCATTGGCAATGTCAAAGTCAGGGCTGGAGAGGAGCTCATTTTCAGAGTGGATATGTACGGTTCCTAAAGGGTATTAGATCCTGAGTGGGTTGAGTGTTTCCTGGTTTATCAGATACTAACAGTGGAGGGAGATAATGGTCAAGTTTCAAGGGTTAGTTTGATGAACAGAAGTAATCAAAATTGTTTGGGATCACAACTGAAAGGTTTTCCAGAGAAGGTGAATCTGAAGTAGTGTTTCCAAGAAGAGAAGAACTTAATTGTTTAGGGCAAAAGAGGAAAATCAAAGTATAGGGAATGAGAATTAGTTATGTCGTGCTGGAGAAACAGGAGTTGGCCTGTGACACTGTGCATTTTCCTATAGGAAGCCGGAAACCCACTCTTGGGTGTATAAAGACGTCTTGTTCAGGTTGTTACCCCAACTCTTTATTTATAAATAATGGTTGGAAGGAGGATTTGCCAGGGATTTTTTTTGTACATAATTTCTTTGAGTGCAGTTGAGAATTCAGAGGAGAGTAGGTAACGTGACAGATGTTTACTGAGAAGCAGTTCTATACAATGTGAAGGATATCTTTGTACTTGGGGCATATGTAAAAGTGAAAGGGAAATTTTGAAATCTACTCCACAGTTAGAATCTCTGAATGATGTTTATAAGTAAAAAGATATCATATGTAATCCCCAAGTAGTATGAATGAGACTTTAAGATCATTTTTATTTAATTTAGGAAATCATTTTACTAAAACCTGAAGGGGATGCTAAAATACAGACCATCATGAGTCAGGCTGAGAGCAGCAAGGCTCCAGTGGTTCCAAAGACCCTCACTGATATCAAGAACCAGTGGGACAACACACTCCATTTGGCCAACACATATCTAAGGTAAAGGGCATGCCTTCACCATTTTCATGATTTTTCATTGCACAGTGAAGCCATAACAAGTATGTTTTGTCTGCCTTCTGGATGTAGATATAATATATCTGTTGGAGAGAAAGTAATGTCAGGGACAACCACAGTGTTGAAGCAGAAACAGAGACTAGTTCTCTGGATCAGATATGAAACACGCTGTCATAACTCCCTGTTTCCTTTGGCTGGTGCATCAACCCACTGTTGGTAACAAATTAACATTGTCTATCATTCCACCTTCAATAATGTCCTTCTGTACCAAACCTCCTGCCCCCAGACAACCTCAGTGTTTACTATAGGATAACTTATGCTTTTAAATAGATATACTATGAGAAACATTTATAAATGTTTGAATTAAGTGGATATAACTCTGGTGAAAATTCTTAAATTCTTTCACATCAAATCAAATCATGATATATTTAATATTCAGTGGAAATGTAAATTTTATATTTTTATAGGGAAGCAGTCAGATCAAAATTAAAATCAAGCTGTAGGAAACATAAGCTAGTTAGTTGGCCAATATACTGCATGCTTATTTGTTTTACTTAAATGAAAAAGAAAAACATAGATTAATTATATTTAAATATAATAAAAACTGGACTAGTTTGAAATCCAAATTATTAAATATTTGTCCTCAGATCAAATTATATAATGGAAACAATAGTTTTTTGAAGTCATACCACAACTAATTTTTATCTTGATTTTACCTTCAATTAAACTTAATCAAAACTTGATTAAGTTAAACTTAGGGCCATTTAGAATGTTACAATGCCAAAGAAGTCTCCAGGAATAATGTACAGTAGTGTTATTTTAATGCTTTTTATAATAATGCATGTTGTATTATATGATGCAAAATGCTGTTTTGTTTTGCTGTGTCATTTCATTTATAAACTATTTTGTAAAATTTAGCCATCAGAAGAAGCTTCTACTAGAAGGCGAGAAGTATTTGCAAAGTAAGGAGGATCTGAGATTAATGCTCACAGAACTAAAAAAGAAACAAGAAGTGGGCTTTGCTCTGCAACCTGGTTTGCAGGAGAAGAAAGCTCAATTAAAAATTTATAAGAAGTTCCTCCAGAAAGCACAGGATTTGACGTTCTTACTAGAGGAGTTAAAATCTCAAGGAAATTACCTCTTAGAGTGCACTAAAAATCCCAACTTTAGTGAAGAACCGTGGCTGGAAATCAAGCATCTACATGAGAGTCTTCTTCAACAACTACAGGTGAAATGCTCAAAACAAAATTTTAAGTGATTGTCCTCAGTATGCTTAATTATGTACTATTTGTGTATGGGACCATTTTTTGGTTCTTTTGGAAAATCTAAAGCTTTTAAAATTTATCATTTTTAGATACAAATACTAGCTCCACAAAATGGAGGAATCAATTTGGTCAGTTTTGCTAGAGAAATCTAGTGTGTATTATTTGATGATAGTGTTATCTCCTTTCATCAAAGTTATCTTCTTCAGGGATTGGAAGGTTTAAAATTTTTTCTGCAGGCCCTCGGCAGTGAAAATGTGGAGTCCTAACCACTGGACTGCCAGGGAATTCCCTTGGGCATTTTTATGTAGATGATAGTGTCAAAACTGTCCATGCAGAATCCATCCATCAGTCTATCATTGCATGCATCCATCTATCCATCCACACATCCATCCGTCATCTATTGTGATAGTTGTATCCATTATTCTGTATAAACTTTATCAGGTTTCTCCCTTGAGTCTTTCCACATGATCTACAATAAAAGAATTAAGAAGTAAAATGTCATTTTGTCATGAAGCATGGTATTACCTTAAGAGAATTATTTATATTCTTTGCACACTGAAAGTTGGATTCAGTGTAAGGATTACCTGGATTAGAAATCTCACTTATACAGATAGCAGGAGTTATGCAAAGGTGAAGATTATTCTCACTTGGCTATAAGTTATTTAATTGCTGCTTTTCTGATCAGCTGTGGTCACCTTATTTTCTTACTCCAGGAAGAGAACTTGAAAGTGGTTTTGCTTTTGAGTTAGGATTACTTTTTCCCAACTTTGGGGTTTGATTCTTAGGAAAGGAATCTTAGGTTGATTTCACATAGTCTCATTTCTGAGAAGGATAATTGAGGGAGCTGCTTTATTATGGATGTTTGTGATTTGATGATATAATTTGTAGCCATTTCATTTTGTAAACCTCTGACAAGTTGTTTTCGGGAGTGAAATGAAAGCAAAGAAATGTGGGTTGGGGAACAAATAAATATCTCAACACTAAAAATTTTACTTAAGAACTCTGGATGATTTATGGTCTTATTTCTGTTTCAAGATGAACCCTCATAAAATACATATTTATGAACAATTTAATTATTTTCTGGGTGAGATAATTCAGAGATCTAATTCATACATTGTCAATGTTTTATTTTTAGGATTCTGTGCAGAAACTAGAAGGTCATGTTCAAGAACACGACTCATACCAGCTTTGCGTCACAGACCTAAACACTGCATTGGACTATATCTCTAAGGAATTTGTCTGTTTTTCTGATAGGCCTGTGGATGAAAGAGCAGTTGAGGAAAAACTGCAGAAACTGCAGGTATTAAGCAATATGCAGAAATGATAGGCATTTTAAAAAATCAATATTAATCACAACTTAACAAATCAGTGTCCTTGATCAGAAATTCAAATGTTGAAAGAAAAGAAATAAAAAAAGAAAAAGAAATTAAAATGCTGAAAATGCTATTCAGATGATTATTGGATAAAGCCCTATCCAGTCGTAAAAAGTGGGAATGTTCTTCATTAGTGAGCAAACCCATTTATAATGAGTTGGACAGTACTTAGCCCTCTGGACCCTCAGAGATAATTCCACTCATGACCAGTCAGCGGTTGCTGGAGATCTCTGTCTTAGAAAAAAGTGCAGTGATTCTAGGAGATAACTGGGTGTTCAAATGGTGCACCTAACGCAATAAGGGAGAAGGAAATGGCACCCCACTCCAGTACTCTTGCCTGGAAAATCCCGTTGACGGAGGAGCATGGTAGGCTACAGTCCATGGGGTCGAGAAGAGTCAGACACGACTGAGCGACTTCACTCTCACTTTTCACTCTCATGCATTGGAGAAAGAAATAGCAACCCACTCCAGTGTTCTTGCCTGGAGAATCCCAGAGACAGAGGAGCCTGGTGAGCTGCTGTCTATGGGGTTGCACAGGGTCAGACACGACTGAAGTGACTTAGCAGCAGCAGCAGCAACACAATAAGGCCGAAGGGGAAATTGTTCAGTTTTGCAGTCTTCATCACGGGTGGATGGGAGTTGTGTAATTTTCATCTTCTTTATTTTCATACTCATGGACTACCTTAGAGTTTTCTGCAGATGGAGAGCTTTTAAAATTCCCACTCTCACTTCAACAACCCCTCACCTTACATAGTAAGCATTGCAGCTCTTTACCCGCACTCTCAAAACACATTCCTTGGAAGCTCACTGTTTGCATAGCCAACAAATGCGGTGTCCTCTGGAAGAAAACAGTAAAGCATGTTGTTTTCTTTACTATGCTGCTTTCACAGTCCTTTGGAGATTGCATGGGGTGAGTCTCAGGAAGCACTCGTGGCTTGAGTTTGGGAATTTCTGGTCTCTTCTTTTTAGGAACTTGGGAATCAAATAAGACTCCCCCTTCAGAATAGCTTGGACACTGTCACAAGGCTACCTCCCCCTCCCCTTTTTTTTGGCCACGTGTCATGGAGGCTCTTAGTTTCCAGACCAGGGATTGAACCTGAGCAATGGTTCAATTGCTGTGGAAACTCAGAGTCCTACCCACTGGACCACCAGGGAAATCCTACCTCCCTTTTTAACAGTGATAATTTGACAGATGTTGAGTGTCATCATGTCCAAGCCCCTGTTTGGGTGCCTCAGATACTGAGAAAAGTATAAGACATGAGCTATAGTTGGAAGGAATCTCAGAAACTATCAAGTTGAGATTCCTGATTTTATACATGATGAGCTAAATGACAGAGTGGGGGCTACTACTTGGGTCTTCTGACCCCTCTAGACTTCTATACTTGAGTGTCTCATAGTTATTTGTGGTTCAGCATATCCAGAAAATAACTCGTCATCTCCTTCCTTTTCTCCATACCTTGACTCCTTTCCAGTGAGCCTGCTTCTTCTCCTCTGACTCTGGATAGCTACACCATTTCTCTAGGCTGCGGGTCACAAACCTGGATATCCTTTCTTAGGCTGCCCAGTCTAGACGGATATCGAGTTGTCTCTTTCATCTCTGGGTTATCTCTACAATTGGTCCCTCTGCTTTTACCCCCGCCCCCATGACCCGCTGTTTAGAGCAGACCCTCATCTCACAGATGCCTGTGTTTGTTAGATGTCTGAATAAGCTCCCTGCCTGCAGTGTCACCCTCATTGGTGCAACTTGCCCATGGCCACCTTGTATCTATCCAAAATGCAATCTGGAACTCCCTTCTTCCAGCTGAAAATGTTTCAATGACCTGTGCGTATTTGTTAGCATACATCTTGCCACATTCTATTACAATTGTCTGTTTACTTCTTTGTCACTCTCACTAGGCTATATGATTGTGAAGGGACTATATTTTACTCATCTATGTAATTTCAAAACTTAACCATATTACTCGCATGAATGAATGCTTACTGTGTAGTCCATTAGAATAGTGAGTAATAAATACAACATAGTTCTCCTAGTAACTTTAGGCTTATTCTGTTTCAGTAGTAACATCCGTACCTGCTGCTGCTGCTGCTGCTAAGTCACTTCAGTCGTGTCCGACTCTGTGTGACCCCATAGACGGAAGCCCACCAGGCTCCCCCGTCCCTGGGATTCTCCAGGCAAGAACACTGGAGTGGGTTGCCATTTCCTTCTCCAATGTGTGAAAGTGAAAGTGAAGTCGCTCAGTTGTGTCCGACCCTTAGTGACCCCACGGACTGCAGCCCACCAGGCTCCTCCATCCATGGGATTTAATAGGCAATAGTACTGGAGTGGCTTGCCATTGCCTTCTCTACCGTACCTGCTATAGTTTATCAAATTCCTTTTGAGTCTGGAGGTCTCCAATTAGCCTCATTCATTTAAGCATTTAGTAAATATTGATTGAGTTCCTGCTATATTTAAGATATTGCATTTGATTGATTTAAGCTTTGCTATTAATTTTAAACGTTAGCACTAGATTCATTTAAGCACATACTAAATGATTTTATTCTTTTTAGGGCCTTGCACAAAGTAGGCACTTATTATTTAGTGTTTTGGTTGTGTTTGATTTTAGCATTATTTATATATTAATTCAGAGAAGGCAATGGCACCCCACTCTAGTACTCTTGCCTGGAAAATCCCATGGACGGAGGAACCTGGTAGGCTGCAGTCCATGGGGTCACACAGAGTCGGACACGACTGAAGTGACTTAGCAGCAGTAGCAGCAGCATATATTAATTAGTATCTTGAACAAAATATATACTCAACAAATACATGTTGGTCATTTCCTATGTTCTAGGAATGGGTTGTGAACATTTTCTTCATTACTTTTTATAAATGTAATCTTATAAAATCTTCTAGTATCCTATAAAATCTGTTAGGGAATTTGATCTGGGTCACTACATTAGTTTAAATTTTGCCCAAAGTTTCTTCTTTGTGATATGGCTTGATACGTTTCTTACAAAGCTTCCCACTAGTGAAGCAGAATACTCTGTAATTTACAGAAGTCAACTAACTCTTGTGATAATTGAACAGTGATACTTTTGTGACAATCTTTTCTCTGCTCACAGGAACTAGAGAATAGTCTCCATTTACAAGATGGCACATTAGAGAAGATTTTAACTTTAGCAAAATCCGTCAAGCAAAATACATCTTCAGCAGGACAGAAGATTATTAAAGATGATATAAAATCACTGAAGTGTAAACAAAAAGATTTGGAAAACAGACTTGAATCTGCTAAGCAGGAGATGGAAAACTGTCTCAACAGCATTCTCAAATCAAAATGCTCAACAGAAAAGAAAGCAAAGTTTCCTCTGCCAGGCAGAGAGGAGCAGGTCACTTCTGATGTACAGGAGTCCACTCAGGACTCAGCTGCAGTGGAAAAGTTGGAGGAAGACTGGGAAATAAATAAGGTTAGTGCTTGTGATTGCAGCTCTAAGACATCATGTCTGCGAATAAAGAGGTGTTGTTGGGCTCTGAAGAGAGGGTCATGAATCAAGCCTCCTGATTTCATAATTAAACCCTCAATGTGCTGGCTATTTATGACACTCACTTGTAAAAAGAGCCCTTAGAAACCTGTCCAGGATTTCAGCGGTGAAATATTACTGTTCATCTGTTAGAAATGTCAGTCATCAATTTAGGTTTATTATTCTCTCTGATATGTAATCAGATACACTTTCTTGGGTCAAGAGCTCAAAAGCAAATTAGAGAAGGCAAAAGAAAATGCGCTTTACCCATTTTCTTAGGGAAAAAAAAAATCTAATAGCTCTACTTTGGTGGGTCTTTTTTTTTTTTGGTTGATTTCATAATGAAATCAGAGACTGTTTGGAAGGATAGGTGCCTTTCTTTATCTTCTTACATTAACCCTATACTGCAAATGTATTTTTAACTGTTGTCAGGTCATTTAGTGTGAGAATAATGACATTCAGGCTTCTGATCTTCCCTGGGGAGAAGAAAGAAGAATATCGTTTTGTTTTCTTTCTAAACATCCAAATGAGTATATTTCCCTGTGGTTTTAAAGTGCTTTCTCATAGGTGAGAGATTGAACAGGAAAAGGCACAAAGAGTCATCCAACAAACTACATTTGAAAGAGTCTCCTTGTTTGGCAGCCTCTCACAGTCCAGGGTCCATTGGGACAACAGCAAAAGTTAGCCCTTTCATTGTCAGCATTTTATGGAATATGTGATACATAGGGGTGAAGAGAATCTGCACTTCTGCTGTCTTCCAAGAGCAGAAATACTTGGAGGGACTTCCCTGTGCTGGTCTAGTGGTTAAGAATCCACCTGCCAATGCAGGGGAGCATGGTTTCAATCCCTAGTCTGGAAGATTTCACATACCTTGGGGCAACTAAGCCCATGCACCACAACTACTGAGCCGGTGCTCTAGAGCTGGCCATCTCCAACTACTGAACACAAGTACTGCAGCTATTGAAGCCCACGTACCCTAGAGCCTGTGCTCCACGACAAGAGAAGCCTCTGCAATGAGAAGCGCACCCACCACAAGAAGAGAGGAACCACCCCTGTTTCCACAACTATAGAAATCCCACGTGCAGCAACAAAGACCCAGTGTGGCCAAAAAAAAAAAAAAAGACGAAATGCATGGAGGACTAGAGGAGCCAGATAGGGTTTCCTATAATGTGAAACAAGGTCAAATGCCAATGGAACATGTCTCTGACATGAAATCCCACATGTTGGATCGAGCTAACAAAGTATGTCTTAAAAGCTTAGGGCCCTGTGATAAGACTCTTGAAGTTGTGTCTGTAAAAGGAACTTTCTTAATTGTATTTAAAGAGCTGTGAAAAGTAAAAAAGGAAAAATACTTGAGTACTTTTCTATCCTAATACATGACATTGGTAAGTGGATTTACTTAATAACTTTAAGTTTACCATCTCAGACCCATGTTGGCTGTGAACTCCCCAAATTCAGTAGATTATATTGAAAACTAAAGATCACAACCCAATAATACAAATTTTTGTTTAATAAGCTTTTACTTACTCTTGAATGATGAGCTATTGATAATTTATGTTACTTCATTAGAATGCTTGTTTTTAGGAGCGGATGAAGAAACTTAAGTCTTCAAATAATTTTCACAAGTCTGTACTAGAGGAAGCTAGTTTTAGTTTCTAGTAACACTTTTAACACCTTTTTTCCCCTCTATTGTAACATGAATCTTTTTTCTTTTTTTTTAATATGGAAAGGCATTCTATTTCAAATATAGCAGTGTGTACATGTCAATCCCAAACTCCAAGTCTACCCCTACCCACAGTCCTGTCCACCTGGTAACCATAAGTTCATTCTCTAAGTCTGTGAGTCTATTTCTGTTCTGTAAATAAGTTCATTTGTTTCATTTTATTTTAGAGTCCACATATAAATGATATATAGTTTTATCTTTCTCGGTCTAGCTATTTATTTAGTATGACAGTCTTCAGATCTGTCTATGATGCTGCAAATAGCATTATTTCATTCTTTTTTTAAAATTTATTTTAATTGGAGGCTAATTACTTTACAATATTATAGTGGTTTTTGCCATGTATTGACATGAATCTGCCATGGGTGTACATGTGTTCCCCATCCTGACCCTCCTTCCCACCTCCCTCCCCATCCCATCCCTCAGGGTCATCCCAGTGCACCAGCCCTGAGCACCCTGTCTCATGCATCAAACCTGGACTGGCGGTCTGTTTCATATATGATAATATACATGTTTCAATACTATTCTCTCAAATCATCCCACTCTTGCCTTCTCCCACAAAGTCCAAAAGACTATTTACATCTGTGTCTCTTTTGCTGTCTCGCATATAGGGTCATCGTTACCATCTTCCTAAATTCCGTATATGTGCATTAGTATACTGTATTGGTGTTTTTCTTTCTAACTTACTTCACTCTGTATAATAGGCTCCAGTTTCATCCACCTCATTAGAACTGATTCAAATGCATTCTTTTTAATGGCTGAGTAATATTCCATTGTGTATACATACCACAGCTTTCTTATCCATTCGTCTGCTGATGGACATCTAGGTTGCTTCCATGTCCTGGCTATTATAAACAGTGCTGCAACGAACATTGGGGTACACGTGTCTCTTTCAATTCTGGTTTCCTCAGTGTGTATGCCCAGGAGTGGGATTTCTGGGTCATATGGCAGTTCTATTTCCAGTTTTTTAAGGAATCTCCACACTGTTCTCCATAGTGGCTGTACTAGTTTGCATTCCCACCAACAGTGTAAGAGGGTTCCCTTTTCTCCACACCCTCTCCAGCATTTATTGCATGTAGACTTTATAGCAGCCATTCTGACTGATGTGAAATGGAACCTCATTGTGGTTTTGATTTGCATTTCTCTGAAAATGAGTGATGTTGAGCATCTTTTCATGTATTTGTTAACCATCTTTATGTCTTCTTTGGAGAAATGTCTGTTTAGTTGTTTGGCCTATTTTTTGATTGGGTCATTTATTTTTCTGGAATTGAGCTGCAGGAGTTGCTTGTATATATATATATATATTTTTTATTGGAGGCTAATTACTTTACAATATTATATTGGTTGGTTTTGCCATACACTGACATGTATCCGCCCCGGGTGTACGTGAGTTCCCCTTCCTGAACCCCCCTCCCACCTCCCTCCTCCCCTTATCCTCCCTCTGGTTCATCCCCATGCACCAGCCCTGCGCATCCTGTATCATGCGTCGAACCTGGACTGGTGATTTGTTTCACATGTGGCAATATACATGTTTCAATGCCATTCTCCCATATCATGCCACCCTCGCCCTCTCCCACAGAGTCCCAAAGACTGTTCTATACATCTGTGTCTCTTTTGCTGTCTCGTATACAGGGTTATCATTACCATCTTTCTAAATTCCATATATATGAGTTAGTATACTGTATTGGTGTTTTTCTTTCTGGCTTACTTCACTCTGTATAATAGGCTCCTGTTTCATCCACCTCATTAGAGCTGAGAATGCTCAAATGCATTCTTTTTAATGGCTGAGTAATACTCCATTGTGTATATGTACCAAAGCTTTCTTATCCATTCGTCTGCAGATGGACATCTAGGTTGCTTCCATGTCCTCGCTATTATAAACAGTGCTGCGATGAACATTGGAGTACATGTGTCTCTTTCAATTCTGGTTTACTCGGTGTGTATGCCCAGGAGTGGGATTGCTGGGTCATATGGCAGTTCTATTTCCAGTTTTTTAAGGAATCTCCACACTGTTCTCCATAGTGGCTGTACTGGTTTGCATTCCCACCAACAATGTGAGAGGGTTGCCCGTCTCTCCACACCCTCTCCAGCATTTATTGCATGTAGACTTTTGGATAGCAGCCATTCTGACTGGTGTGAAATGGTATCTCATTGTGGTTTTGATTTGCATCTCTCTGATTATGAGGGATGTTGAGCATTTTTTCATGTGTTTGTTAGCCATCTTTATGTCTTCTTTGGAGAAATGTCTGTTTAGTTGTTTGGCCCATTTTTTGATTGGGTCATTTATTTTTCTGGAATTGAGCTGAAGGAGCTGTTTGTATATTTTGGAGATTAATTCTTTGTCTGTTGCTTCGTTTTCTCTTATTTTCTCCCATTCTGAAGGCTGTCTTTTCATCTTGCTTATAGTTTCCTTCGTTGTGCAAAAGCTTTTAAGTTTAATTAGGTCCCATTTGTTTATCTTTGCTTTTATATCCAATATTCTGGGAGGTGGGTCATAGAGGATCTTGCTGTGATTTATGTCAGAGAGTGTTTTGCCTATGTTTTCCTCTAGGAGTTTTATAGTTTCTGGTGTTACGTTTAGATCTTTAATCCATTTGAGTTTATTTTTGTGTATGGTGTTAGAAAGTGTTCTAGTTTCATTCTTTTTAATGGTTGGGTAAATTAAAAGATGCTTGCTCCTTGAAAGAAAAGCTGTGACCAACCTAGGCAGCATATTAAAAAGCAGAGACATTAATTTGCTGACAAAGGTCTGTCTACTCAAAGCTATGGTTTTTTCAGCAGTCATGTATGGATGTGAGAGTTGGACCACAAAGAAAGCTGAGTGCTGAAGAATTGATGCTTTTGAACTGTGATGTTGGAGAAGACTCTTGAGAGTCCCTTGGACAGCACAGAGATCAAACCAGTCAATCCTAAAGGAAATCAGTCCTGAATATTCATTAGAAGGATTGAGACTGAATCTGAAGCTCCAATACTTTGGCCACCTGATGTGAAGAACTGACTCATTGGAAGAGACCCTGATGCTGGGAAAGATGGAAGACAGAAGATGAGATGGTTGGATAGCATCACTGACTAGATGGACATGAGTTTGAGCAAGCTCTGGGAATTGGTGATGGACAGGGAAGCCTGGCATGCTTCAGTCCATGGGGTCGCAAAGAATCGGACACAACTGAGCAACTGAACTGAATATTCCGTTGTGTATATGTAACACCTCTTTTAAAAAAAATTTTTATTGGAACCTTTGGCCATCTGATGTGAAGAGCCAATTCTTTGGGAAAGACCCTGATATTGGGAAAGACTGAATGCAAAAGAAAAAGGGAGTTACAGAGGATGAGATGATTAGATAACATCACCAAGTCAGTGGACATGAATTTGAGCAAACTCCAGGAGGTAGTGGAAGACAGAGGAGCCTGATGTGCTATAGTCCATGGGGTTGCAAAGAGTTGGACACAGCTTAGTGACAGAACAACAAATCCGAATTTTGTAATACTTTCTTACTTAGCCCCAATAAAGACATGTAGGCTTCCTTATAGCTCAGTTGGCAAAGAATCCACCTGCAATGCAAGAGACGCTGGTTCAATTCCTGGGTCCGGAAGATCCGCTGGAAAAGGGATAGGCTACACACCCTAGTATTCTTAGGCTTCCCTTGTGACTCAGCTGGTAAAGAATCTGCCTGAAATGTGGGAGACCTGGGTTCAATCCCTGGATTGGGAAGATCCCCTGGAGAAGGGAATGACCACCCACTCCAGTATTCTGGCCTGGAGAATTCCATGAATTGTATAGTCCATGGGGTTGCAAAGAGTCAGACACGACTGACTTGACTTTCACTCACTCACTCACTCCAGGGATATTTTAGATCCAGACCTTTGGCTGACTTTTTCTTTAATATCAAAAATGTTAATGCAGGCTTAGAGGCATAAGAAGTTACAGTCTGAAGAGTGTGGGTGCTTATGATCCAAGATCATACTGGATATGTTTACAGAGGTGAATTTCTAAAATTTTTTAAATATGAAAATACAAAGCTACCTTCCATCTCCCCCTTCCTATATAACTTAAGTGGGGTTACAAATTAGGATATGATAAAAAGTGAGGTCTGAGTAATCTCTTAGGATTCTAGGTGTCCATAAAAGGAAATGATAAAAAGGAAATACAGGGTAACTGATACATCTTTCTCTTATTATTTTTCTAAATACTCATAAAGCAACATTATAGCTTAACCCATATAGAATGATATTTCTTGTCCCTTCCTTCCCAAATGTCAACCTTCATGGCATAATTGCTCCTAAAAAAAAGCAAAACACCTTTTGCCTATGATTGCTTCTTTATATCTTTGTCATTGGGTATAGCTGTCAGTATGTCTGAATCATTTTTTGTTTTCAACATTTTCTGAGTGTTTATAATTTCCATATTTAAATGAACGTGGATGATCACAGACATAAAACATGCAAGACATCCAGCTGTAGCTGAGTGACCAGAAACTCAGGGAAGTCAGTACTAGAATGAAGAGGAAGAAAGAGAGTTCATTCCTGGGGTAAATGATGTTTATTTCCGGTGTTGGTTATCCTAGTCAGTCAGTAGAAAAATTTTTGTATTGGAGCATGTAGTTAGGTCATGTGTCAACTCTGTCTTCCAAGTATATACTTTGCTTTCTGGCCACTATGCAGATCTTGGTTCTTGCTCTAGAGGTATTATTCTCAATCCAAGATTTATTTCTGTACAGGAGTGACTTACATGGTATAGCTGTATTAACATCTAGGAGCAGCATGCATTTGAGGACATTCTTCAAAGTCCTAAAATATGAGGCTGAGGAACCTTAGAAAGTTTCTATCCCAATGCTGGGTTTCAGGTTAGGGAACTGACATCATAAGGTGTTAATCAGCCAAGTTCTAGAAGAGCTGGGATTAGAACCCGGCTTGTCTCTACCCAGCTTGATGTTTGGCGGTCTATCCCCCAATTTTATCAAATGTGTTACATGGTCTGTTAATTGAGGTTTAATATGCTAATATGCTGTCTGGCTCCAGTGGACCCTTTATTGAGTTCTTGGGCATGTTTTCAAACCTTCTCTACTCTCCTTCAGCCCAACCGAGCCCTGTTCCTTTCATTGCTAGCAGATCTCTGATCCATAACTGCTAGATTGATTGGTCCTCAACTGCTTTCCACATTATAAACCACTAATTGTTAATCTTGGCGATCGAAGACTAAATGAAACTTTTATTTTTTTCTAACGTGAATTCATATATACATCCATTCAGTAAAACTTTCTTGAGTTGGCAATGAAGGTTCAATGGTGAATGAAAAGGGATGTGGTCTCTCTTCTCATAGAGCTTCTGGTCTACAAGAGGTGACATACATTAACCAACTAATTATCTGATGAGAGTCTAATTACAGGAACTAAAGGAAGGAACATGCTTCCATTATAATCCACAGTAAAGGAGTCTGACTTGACTACTCTTGAAGTAGTCAGAGAGAGCTTCTCTAAGGAAACAGTACTTAAACTGAGATCAGCAGGGGTGGATTAAGAAGTAATTTCAGTTCTAGGAAAACATCCCGAAGAAACTCACATACGTTCAAGAAGACTTAAAACAAGGGTGTTTATCATCGCAATATCTAAAATAGGAAAAGTTGGAAGCATGATAATATCCATAGTAGCCTGACAGACATATATGTTCATTCAGACAGCAGAACTGTATAAAACCTCAAATGACTGAGATTTATATCTGACACCATGTTAAACCTCAAATCATATTGCTGAATGAAGAAAATAAGTTATAAAATAATACATATATGACTCCAATTTTATGAGTTAAAAATACATAAAATAATACTGTATTTTTATGAATATTAACATATGTAGTCAAAGTATAAAAACAACTGTGTATGGATTTAGAATAGTGGTTAGTTCTAGGGAAGAACAGATGAAAAAGAAGTGAGGACTGGACTTTAAATTGTATTTTTAATATGGAAAATTATATCAGTTATGTTCTCGTCATGGGTAATGAGTAACCATGATATTGTATTCTTTTAAATATATTTGAAACATCTTATTGTTTAAAACAAGATGTTTCCAATGAGTCTGGAAAATCAGAATAGAGCTAAAGATGAGGAGTAAAAGATGGCTGGTTACAAAAGAATCTTTCCAGGAGCCAATCAGGGCAGGTGTCTGTGTTCTATTTACGGGGTGTGCACAAAGCAATGTTACTTTTTAAATTTAAAATGTTCCTTTGAGGGATTCTGTTGGATTTTCTGCCAAAGTGGAAACATGACTTTTGGATTTGGTAAACAAATGGTGTTTTGGGGTGATTTCAGGTTTTTTAGGATGCTCTTTCCAACCACTGAAGGCTGAGTACAAATAGCAGGTTATAAATGTGGCTAGTCAAGTGACTGGTCCATCAGGTAAGAGAGACCAGGGCTCTGAATTCCTAATAAATTATTGATAAGGAGTGAATATTTCCTGGGTTTAATGTCTGTGCCTTTAGCTCAGGAGCTCTTGCCCTGCAGGTGGATTTGTTGGGGTACTAAGTAACAGTAGCCATCAGGTGACAAAGAGGCAGGCTTTACCTTCACAGGACTTCAGTTTATGGTGCAGAAATCTGTGATGTGGCACCAACGCCCTCTCTTCTCACAGCCTTCCTGGATCTCTCTCCCTGCCCCGCATCCCATGCAGAGATCCTGCCTTCCATGGAGATTAACCATAGTTCTCATGAATAAATTGTTAGAAATGGAGGAAATTGGCAAAATTATCCCAGTTATTTACAGCCTTTTAGAAGAAGTGTGCTGTGCTAAGTGCCAAGCAGATACTTCAAAACCAGTAACACTGGTCAACTGAATATTCTTACCAGTCAGTATTGGTGAAGCTCCAGGCAGTATCTGTTTTATTCAAATAAACCCTGATTTTAGAATAGTTTCACATTGACAGGAAACTTGCAAAGATAGTACAGATAGTTCTCATTTATCCCTTATCCAGTTTTTCCATTGTTAACATCTTAACGTTACTATCTAGGCTGTATTTTTAAGACAAATTTTTTAACAATTTCTGCCTTGTTTGGAGATGTGGATATATTTTATTCACAGACTTGGTACAGACTGGATTTTTACTGACATGAAAGTATATGGCAAAATTGAATGATATTTCACTTATAAAGTAACCTGAAAATGAAATCTACTACCTTAGCAAAATAATGTGAAATGTTTTAAAATTACTGCTGTGGTACCTGGTATATATAAGTGCTCAACAAATGTTTGTTGAAAAAAATGAATAAATGAATTGAAATGCCATCTCTGTATATCCTATTGAGAACATCAAGTTCTTAGAGCTTTCAGAAAAGATCAAGTTACCCTCTATATAACCTGTTCTGCCATACCCAGAATTGGAATTCTTACTGTTCCCTTGGTTTAAGGCATGACATTTTTAATGCATGAAATTTTGGCATTTCTTTCATCTCTCCAATTACTGTTTTAAACTACCAGTGGGTACCATTGAATGCCTATTTATTAAACCAGCCCTCTGCATCATGGTGAATACTAAGTATGAGCTTTGGAACTTTTGTTTTTTTCATATCTGTTTTCTTTCTTTAAGACTGTAGCTATTCCTCAGTATATAATTGAGAAATGCTAGATCCTATACTATCGGATAAAAAAAGTTTCATTTTTCTTGGTATTAAATATTACTTGGAAAATACTAAATGTTGTCATTAAATATTGCATGGAAAAAGCCACTTTGGTCGTGGCAAAATATACTTTTGAAAAGTCTTTAATGTGAGTAAATAGAAGAAACTGGAATTTTTTCATCAAGAAAAATAAAAATTATTCATTTGGAAGTTAGTCTGTTTAACAATTAATCTTTTGATGTTTTCAGAATTCAGCTTTGGAAATGATTATGTCAAGACAACTTTCTCTTGATGTTCAAGAAAGCATGAAAAACACTGAAGATGAGCAGAAAGTCAATGAGCTGCAAAATCAACCTTTAGAATTAGATGTTATGTTAAGAAATGAACAATTAAAAGAGATAGAGGTATGGAAACAAGAAAAACACTGACAACATGATTGCATCATTTATCTAGTGCAATACAATATATTTTAATTACCAAAAACTTGCTTGCACAGAATGAAAAGTCTTATTTAACCTTTGCCTGATGATCAATTTGGTAACTATATAATTATGTACTAATCAGTAAGTTGTATAAATCTTTCCATTTAAAAAGTGTAAGAGTTTAATGAACATTAGTCTTTCTCTTTCACAAAGTTCCTAAAAACTTACTTATTCAGTGATAAAATTTGGAGATTCTGGCTTATCATTATTCCTTTTCTTAGTCATATCTATTTTTCTGCGTTTGACAGATTCCTTTTGTTTTTCCTAATTATCAACATTATGAAGCATTATCCTGCTTCATTTTTATAACTGTGTTTACATAACTGTGTTTATGTATTTGTGTACTTATAGCCATGGAAAGTACACAAATACATAAACACGGAAAGCTGGAGAAGGCACTGGCATCCCACTCCAGTACTCTTGCCTGGGAAATCCCATGGATAGAGGAGCCTGGTAGACTGCAGTCCATGGGGTCGCTACGGGTCAGACACGACTGAGCGACTTCACTTTCAGTTTTCACTTTCATGCGTTGGAGAAGGAAATGGCAACCCATTCCAGTGTTCTTGCCTGGAGAACCCCAGGGATGGGGGAGCCTGGTGGGCTGCCATCTCTGGGGTCGCACAGAGTCAGACATGACTGAAGCGACTTAGCAGCAGCAACAGCCATGGAAAAGCATCTAAAAATCCAGTACATGATCATGATTTGAAAAATGATCCTTACAATTTTAGCCAAGTTTACATAATAGTAAACATGTATCTAAAGAAGGAAAAAGAGATGATGCATGTAAATAATAAAAGCAAGATAAATCTTCTTTAGACTTGTAGAACCTTTGAACACAAGAGGGTGACCAGATTGCTCTTAGATGTTAGACCAATGGTGAATGTTAGTTTAGATTTTTAATATGACTCCAGTGGGAGGGGAAAAATCTTTTAAATGTCAGGACCTTAGTTTCTCTGGGTGCAAATGAAATATTTAAAAATCTCCTTGGAATGTATTACTGGAAGGAAAGAGCAAGGGGGAAAATAAGTGAATTAATCAATCAGTGAATTAATGAGTATATATTTATTGATTTCCTTTACTTGTTTTCAGGAATTATTTACCCAGTTGGAAGGAAAGAAAGCAGCCATTGAACCTCTAGAACAAAGTGAATGTCTCAACAAAACAGAAACAAGTGCCTTGGTTCTCCACGATGAAAGTTATTCAGTGCAGCACTTGGATAAAATGCTTCAGGCACTTATTACTTTGAAGAAAAAGAAAGAAAGTCAATACTGTCTCCTTAAAGATTTTCAGGGACATCTCATGGCAGCTGAATCCTCAATGAAAGCCTTGTTGACAGAAAAGGAAAGTCTAAAAGTGTAAGTATAAGAATTTAGGACGTGCATTCTTTTTTTCAACCATAGGCTTCACTTCTTTGGACAGGACCAGGGTGTTAAGAGCTTATATTTTTAAAGAATATTATGATTTTAATAGTACAGTATAGAAATTAATTTCATATGGAAACCATTAAAGAAAATTCTTTAATGGTTTTCTTATTTTAAAGAAACATTTATATATTCTAGGTACATATATTAAATATACCTTCTCCTTAAAAAGTTTAGCTGGATGGTTATGCCTTCTTGATCAGTTCAGTTCAGTCGCTCAGTTGTATCCGACTCTTTGCGACCCCATGAATCACAGCACACCAGGCCTCCCTGTCCATCACCAACTCGCGGAGTTCACTCAAACTCATGTCCATTGAGTCGGTGATACCATCCAGCCATCTCATTCTCTATCGTCCCCGTCTCCTCCTGCCCCAAATCCTTCCCAGCATCAGAGTCTTTTTCCAGTGAGTCAACTCGTCGCATGAGGTGGCCAAAGTATTGGAGTTTCAGCCTTAGCATCAGTCCTTCCAATGAACACCCAGGATTGATCTCCTATAGAATGGACTGGTTGGATCTCCTTGCAGTCCAAGGGACTCTCAAGAGTCTTCTCCAGCACCACAGTTCAAAAGCATCAATTCTTCGGCGATCAGCTTTCTTCACAGTCCAACTCTCACATCCATGCATGACCATGGGAAAAACTATAGCCTTGATTAGACTGACCTTGGTTGGCAAAGTAATGTCTCTGCTTTTTAATATGCTATCTAGGTTGGTCATAACTTTCCTTCCAAGGAGTAAGCGTCTTTTAATTTCATGGCTGCAATCAGCATCCGCAGTGATTTTGGAGCCCCCCAAAATAAAATCTAACACTGTTTCCACTGTTTCCCCATCTATTTTCCATGAAGTGATGGGACCAGATGCCATGATCTTTGTTTTCTGAATGTTGAGCTTCAAGCCAACCTTTTCACTCTCCTCTTTCACTTTCATCAAGAGGCTTTTGAGTTCCTCTTCACTTCCTGCCATAAGGGTGGTGTCATCTGCATATCTGAGGTTGTTGATATTTCTCCCAGCAATCTTGATTCCAGCTTGTGCTTCTTCCAGCCCAGCGTTCCTCATGATGTACTCTGTATATAAGTTAAATAAGCAGGGTGACAATATACAGCCTTGACGTACTCCTTTTCCTATTTGGAACCAGTCTGTTGTTCCATGTCCAGTTCTAACGGTTGCTTCCTGACCTGCATACAGGTTTCTCAAGAGGCAGGTCAGGTGGCCTGGTATTCCCATCTCTTTCAGAATGTTCCACAGTTTATTGTGATCCACACAGTCAAAGGCTTTGGCATAGTCAATGAAGCAGAAATAGATGTTTTTCTGGAACTCTCTTGCTTTCTCCATGATACAGCGGATGTTGGCAATTTGATCTCTGGTGCCTCTGCCTTTTCTAAAACCTGCTTGAACATCTGGGAGTTCATGGTTCACATATTGCTGAAGCCTGGCTTGGAGAATTTTGAGCATGACTTTACTAGCGTGTGAGATGAATGCAGTTGTGTGGTAGTTTGAACATTCTTTGGTATTGCCTTTCTTTGGGATTGGAATGAAGACTGACCTTTTCCAGTCCTGTGGCCACTGCTGAGTTTTCCAAATTTGCTGGCATATTGAGTGCAGTGTCGTTATTGTTGGTAAGATGATAACAAAGGAGTTGGATATTGTCATTTTCCTTAGTCCTAACTTTGCACAAGTACTTTGCAGATTATAGAGGACTTTTGCGTACATTGTTCCCTTCCCTCTTTACTCTTTTCCTATGGTTCTGCATTTTTATGATACTCATTTTATAGATGAGCTTTCTACATCATCACACATTAATCAATAGCCACAGTAAACAAGATTCTGATTTTTGTTTTTAGGAAAGAGTGTTCTTACAGACAATCTAATCTTCTCTTTCATGAATTCAGAGGAGAATTAATTTCTTTTTTTTTTTATTTTTTTGCATTGGTCAAATTTATTTTATACTCATCTTTTAAACATTTCAGTTGCATTGTCAGTGTATATATAATTTGCATAGACACATAGTTTTATAGGTTATTTGCAAAAAGTGAACTTATGTCCATACCCTTTCTTAGATATTAAGAAAAAAAAAGCACATAAGGAATGAACATGGGATGAGGAGCTGCCTCCAATGATTACACAGCAATTTAGCTCTGTGGCAGCCACTATAATACTCAAATATCTGGGAAAGCAGAGGTCAGAAAGATGAGAGAATGACCCGCCAAGAAGAGACTGAATGTCTTTCCATCAATTTCTATGGCTTGAGACCAGTCCTAAAGAAACGTGTTCGATTACGCCCAACCCCACTTGACTGAACAGGGTTAAGCTGCCACCATTGATTATGGGAACTGATTCAGAAAAGTGTAGATTTCTGACACAAGACCTGAATGTATTCAACATTTCCCACCAGCGTTAGCAGGCCCTAGAAAACTTGTGACTTATTTATCAGGGAATATAGGAAATCAACTTATTTTGAATAACACTACTATGGATTCTTTAAGTCCTGAATCTAAGTCATAGAATTGTTGCCATCTCTCCATCTCCTCTCGGTTCTCTCGATAAATCCAATAATGGTGCCAGCTACGCCAGGAAGCTGGATGTCTATGAATTCTATTCATTTAGACAAGGAGCAGAAACCTTATCTTGTAACGCACTGACCTTTAATTTCTCATGTCTTCCCTCTTCATTCTTTCTCTTTTAGGTTTTTAAATCGTGACCCATCTTTTGTTTTCCATTGTCCACTGGCAAAGTTTCTTCTTCTCTGAAGTTTTAATTCCAAAGAAATGGCTTTTGTGGTCCTTACTTATGTCTAGATCAGAGTTGTATCCCCTCCATACAAAATAGAGAGCCACCTCTGTTAAAACTAGGATTTACTCATCCAGTGAAAATAGATAATGAACAATCAGCAAAATGAGTCTGTTATTTTTACTCCACCCTCAAGCTGCCTATGAGTCTACTTCCCATCATTAACAAGCTTCACTTTTTCTTCTTTTGCTAGGGGACTCCTGGACAGTGCAACCTATATGGACAAAATTAAAAATTTTCTGGCATCAATAGAAAAAGAGAAAGATTCTTTAAGCAAGATGAAAATCGAATGGGAAAATTTATCAAACTGTCTGACTGACATGGATAAGAAGCTCTTGGAAAGCCAGATCAAGCTACTTGAACATGGTTGGGAGCAAGTGGAACAACTGGTTCAAAAGAAGTATTCTCAACAAGCAGTGGGACACGATGAGTTTATGTTTCTCATGAGTAAGATTCAAGACCTTGAAACTTCTCTGCAGCAGCAGCAGCAGCATCTGCAGTTAAGGCTGAACTCTCCAGAAGCCCAGGAAGGGAATCTAAGCATGGTTGCTTTGGCCACTGAACTCCATACTATAAAGCATAGGTTTTCTGTGCTCAAGGGGCGAGCTGAACTTCAGATGAAGAGGATTTGGGGAGAAAAAGAAAGGAAGATTTTAGAAGATGCAATAAGTAATTTGCAGAAGCAGTTGGAAGCACTGGAACCATTAAACATGGAGGTGGAAAATCAGATCAAGAAGTATGAAACCAGATACAAAATGAAAGAGGCTATCTTATGGGTCAAGAGTCTGTTAGGTGAACTCACTCCTCCCGTTGCCCTTCTCCCAGATGACATTCTTTCACAGATCAGAAAATGCAAGGTGGTGCATGATGGCATTCTAGATAAGCAGCAGGTTGTGGAGTCCTTGGTTGAAGAGGTCAAAGATAATATTCCTAACCTCACAGCATATGAGAGCAATGATTTAAATAACCTCCTTCAGGACTTACAGAATCAATACCAAATGCTGGTTTTAAAATCAACCCAACGATCACAGCAATTAGAACTTAAATTGGAAGAAAGAAGCAAATTTGTTGCCATAATAGGGAAGGTTCAACTTTCACTTCAAGGAAATGAAACACTGATAATCCCCAAGACAGAAATAATCTCCACAGAAGCTGAACTAGAACAACTGTATGTTGCTTTGACCACTTCTCAGAAGGAATTGCAGGAAATTAAGAGTGTAATCTCGACACATCTTCAGGAACAAACAAACATCTCTAAGGATCTAAGTGTATTTGAAAGATTATTTCTAGATGATCGATTGAAAAATCTTAAGACTAGAGCCAACAGAACTCAAAGATTCATTCAAAATAAATGTAATGAAGTAGAACACAAGATAAATTTTTACAGAGAATTTCATGAAAAAATATCTGCACTTCAGAAGGAGTTTGACCATATACAGCACAATGAACTTCTACTAAATCCAGAAGTAAATCCAGATGTTAAAGAGGAGTTGTATCATCTTAAAAACCAAATCACTGGCATTCAATCTAGTATCCTACAAGTACTGAAACTCAAAGAAGTGTTTGACTGTATAGAACTAAACTGGGATTGGACCCAACTTGATCAAATACAAACCCAAGTACTTGAAAAAGAACGAGAACTTGAAGAAAAAATTAAGCAGTTGAATATGTTCGTGGCAGAATACGACAAATATCAAGCATCACTAGCTAAACTGAAGGCTTTGGATTTACAAATTAAGAAAAGGGCTGAACCAGTACTAACAATGCCTAACACTCCACCAGAAAGCAGTCTGCTCAATGCTCAAATTTTGAATCAGAGAATTGGGAAAGTCATGAGCTTGTATCATGAGATTATCAAGGAATTAAGTGAAAATAAAGTCTTTGATGACTTATTCAAAGAGAGAGAAATACAACAACTAAAGCTGCATGAAGAAGAAAATAATAAGTTGCTCCAGGTTCTCCAACAAAAAGTGGCCCTGCAATCCCAACTGAAAGAAATGGATGAAAAGGATTTTCAGGACAAACTAGAAAATTCTTTACATGTTTTAAATCAGATAAAATCTCAGTTACAACAGCCATTACTTATAAATTTGCAAATTGCATATATTCAAGATGAAAAAGATAATTGTGAAGTGTTTCAGGAACAAGTTCAGGCAGTAATGGATAGCGTTAAAGCTGTGACTGTTATTGAGAAGCAAAGTGAAGAAAATTCTTCTGAAGCTAGTGATGTGGAGGCAAAATTAAATGACATTGAAGATCTTTACCTGCAGCTTAATGCAAGCATTGATTCCCGCACTGTAAGTTTTTTAATTAGGCAGTTAATGTATTTGTTTTAGTTTCATGTTTCTAAAACATAAAAACCTGATTTTATGTTTTACTCTAATATCTACATTTCTCAAGAAGTAACAGGTCCTTATGGCTGATCCATGTTGATGTTTGATACAAACCAACACAATACTGTAAAGCAATTATCCTTCAATTAAAAATAAACACATTAAAAAAACAGAAGTTACAGGTTCTATAAGAACATTCTATACAGGAGAATAGTCATTTTAAAGAACTTCAAAGGGCCAGTTTATAGCCCCAACTCACTCCACATCAAAATATAGTGCTTAGAGTGGAAAAAGATGTTTGACACCAGTAGTTCTATCTGCCTTGTAGACTCTGTTGGGCTCAGAACCAAAAAGTTTGGGTTTTGTTTTTTTTTAGTAATAGCAGAATGTAGTGGAATAAATATGGTGTAAAGAACACAACACAATAGCTCCACATTTCTTTAGCACTTGCAATGTCTAGGAAGTATGCTGAACACTTTAATCCTCACAGCAACTCTGTGAAGTGGGTGCTAATATTAGCCTCATTTTAAAACAAGGAAATTGAAGTTCAGAAACTACCATTTTCTCAAGGTCTTTCAGTAGTAACAGAACCAGGATTCATGTTGAGATCTGTCTGCTTTTAGAGAATGGTCATCAAATTAAGGATCATTGGTCAATCTGCCTACAGCATCTGATTTTATAAATAAAGTCTTACTGGAACACAGCCATGCCCATTCACTTTATGGCTTGTTATGGCTGCCCACCTGCTACAACATCTGGGTTGAGTAGTTGTGACAGTCTGTATGTCCTGCAAAACCTGAAATATTTAGTCTGACCCTTTACAGGAAAGGTTTGCTGATGCCTGTTGAAGAGCGACTGCAGCAAACTCCCTCCCTTCCTGTAGTAAAAGGGTAGATATCTTAGGTATCAGTTAAACACACTGTGCTTAACATAACTCCTTTCACTGTGTTTTCTGAATTGTCACACTAAATTTATAGAATAGGGACGTTAACTCCCTTCTTTAGATAATGTATTTGAACTATTTTGCTAGGTATAAGTGCTATAGAAATATAAAGTCATATGAACTCTAATATGTTCTTTAAATTGATACTTAATAAATTTCTCCACTTGATTTTAATATGGTTTCCAGAAGCACTGTACATTAATCCTCAAACTGTTATGCTTAGAGATGGACTGAAGGGACCTTTTAAGTTCTTTATTTCAACTATTTGTTATTTCAGCAAGAAGACAGAGATCTGGAGACATTAAGTGATGTGCTCAAAACTAAAGTTAATGGCAAGACATTAGTTTAGAAATGCAGCAGATCTGGGGAGGGAGTCTTTCCAGTTTTTTTTTTTTTTCACAAATATTGCTTGAGGTTGTATACATTAAATATATTTAGTTGTTTAATAGTCTAATACAAGAGTTCTGGAGCATTAATATATATCATTAGACATGATTCTTGACATGTATTTTTAAATTTAGATTGGATTTCTTAGAAATCCAATTTTCTTTAGGAAATATTTGAAATTGAAATATGAAATAATTGAAATGTGAAATCTAGAAATAATTTTCTTTATGCAAAGTAAAGCCTATTCATTTAAAAATATCAGTATAATATTATCAAGCTAAAACTATGCAATGCTTGCTCTTGTATGACCCAGAGACATATTATGAATGTATCACAGACATTCAAAAATGACAAAAATCCCCCAAATTTGAAAATTTCATCACAGCATTTAATCTCCCATTCACCAGAATGTCTTGAATGATGCTTATGAAAATATGACACGCTATAATGAAGCAGTCTCCAGGGCCATGGGGATCATCTCCGATCTGGAAGCCATCATTGCGTCGCATAGAGTAGATCTTGATAATCCAGAAGAAGCAGTAGAGGTGCCTCGCCAGAAACAAGAGGAACTGAAATCCACAATAGCAGGCATCCAGGACCTCACTGAGAATTTGGGGACCATATCCAGCCTGGAAGCTAAACGACAACTTGAGTGCACTTTACAGGACTTAGTTTCTAAGAACTCAGCCTTGAGGGAGGCAGCCAAAGTAAAGGAAGCTGAAGTAGAAAGGTAGGTCCTTCTTTCTAAAGGTAATGCTTTAAGAACAAATATATATTATAATTAACATGTACATGTTAGAAATAATTTGGAAAACATGGAAAATAAAAATCACTGAGGAAAACTATAGCAAATATTCTCTTGCATTTATTTAATTTTTTCTTAATATCAAGTACTTAAAATGGAATGTTTATATAAATCTGCATGTAGTATAAAGAATAATGACAAACAGCTTTGTACTGAAAGGTTCAAAGGTAAACATCATGACTTTTGAATTCCTTTGTGGACTCCTTCCCTCTCCTCTCAGAAATAACCATTATCCTATCTTTATTGACCATGCCTTTGCTTTAAAAAATATTTTTGCTATGTATTTATGACCTATTTTCATGTATGTTTTCTTTTCTGTGACTTCATTTCTTTCACACTTACCATTATTTATTTTTTTTACTTTTTACTTTATTAATTTTTTATTGGAGGCAAATTATTTTACAATATTATATTGGTTGGTTTTGCAATACGTTGACATGAATTCGCCCCGGGTGTACATGAGTTCCCCCTCCTGAACCCCCCTCCCACCTCCCTCCTCCCTTTATCCTCCCTCTGGGTCATCCCCGCACGCCAGCCCCGGGCATCCTATAACATGCATCAATCCTGAACTGATGATTCGTTTCACATATGACAACACACATGTTCACACTTACCATTATGATCCTGAAGTTCATTCATGTTTTGTCTGTAGTAAAAGTCACTCACCCAGGTATTGGTAGATATTTGGATTCAGTTTTTTCGTTAACAAACAGTGCTAGGAAGAACGTTTTCAAATTCAAGAGCTTCCCTTGGGTGTATAGTTAGGATTGTGATTACTGGGTCAAAAGTTATACACATCTTAAATTTTTAATTCCAAATGATTTTATCCATTTCTACTCAAGCCAGCAGCATATTAATATTCCAGTGGTCCCATATCCTCATCAATACTTAATGTTGTGAGGTTTAATTTTTGCCAGTCTGATGGTTGAGAAATGATATTTCATTGCAGTTTTAATTTGTATCTTTATTATTGCTAACGAACTGGAGCCTCTTTTGTGAATATTTCTTGATCAAAAGTTATAAGCAGTTTTAAGACGAAGGCGCTTTCTATAAGAATTGTACCAATTTACACCTTGTTGGCAGTGTTCAAGAATACAGTTTTCCAAAGTTTAAATGTCTGGGGAACAGTCTTATCTACCTGTTAATATTTGCATTAAAAGTCTCATGCAGATCTGGTGAGGGGGAAGTACTCAATAAATATTTGTTGAAATACACCGAGTAGCAAAAAGAGAATTAAATTCTGTTTTTTATTAGGGTTTCAGGATACATTCTGGAAAGCTCAGAATTTATTGCACTAAATAAAGTTTAATATTACTGTTTTCCCCCAACTGTGCCTCACTAGGTGTCTTGACAGTTACAAACTCTATAGGAATATAAATGAGAAAATTTGCACTAACCTCAGCCAGATGGAAACCATTCTTGGACAGTCCATGTGCCCCTTGCCAGTGTCTTACAAAGAAGCTTTGGAGCGCTTGGAACAGAGCAAGGTAACAGATAATCCAAATCTTCAGTAAGACTGTGTGCAAAAAATTGGCAGAAAGAGCAGGTGGAGGCATTGGAAGATGTGGCTCTGTTATGACCCACAGAAATCTTTAATTCAATTCATACACTCAAGAAAATTCCTAAACCAAAAGCCATGGGGAAAATGAAGCATTGGTTCTGAGAGTTAATCAGTCGGGTTCACAGGACAGTCATCTCCCCAGTAGCATACTGTCCTTATTAATCATTCTTTTGAAAGCTTTACCTTGCTTGTTACTTTGTTGGAGATCACTGGGTCTATGACAGAGCATTTAATGCAACTATCTTAAGTGCTAAATTCTGGTTACTTTTTATATTCTCTTACTGAGCAATTTTAGTTTTTGCATTTTTTGTCTGTTACAGTATTGTGTTATAAGCATTTGGATGAGAACATTTTAAATCATCTGTGTTTATCATCTACCACAAAACAAACAAACCCAAAACCTAAAAACCTTAACTAATGAGTTGGTGGTTGATGCAGTCAGTTTTGTACAAATTATTAATACCTATCTAGTAAAATATGGGCCAAAGCTATGGTCTTTCCAGTAGCCATCTATGGATATGTGAGTTGGACCATAAGGAAGGCTGAGCACTGAAGAACTGATGCTTTCAACTTGTGGTGCTGGAGAAGACTCTTGAAAGTCACTTGTACAGCAAGGAGATCAAACCAGTCCATCCCAAAGGAAATCAACCCTGAATATTTATTGGAAGGACTAATGCTGAAGCTCCAATACTTTGGCCATCTGATGGGAAGAGCTGACTCATTGGAAAAAGGCCCTGATCCTGGGAAAGATTGAAGGCAAAAGGAGAAGAAGGAGGCAGAGGATGAGATGTTGGAATAGCATCACCAACTCAAGAACATGAACTTGGGCCAACTCCAGGAGATAGTGAAGGACAGGGAGGCCTAGTGTGCTGTAGTCCACAGGGTTGCAAAGACTCAGACACAATTTAGTGACTGAATAACAACAAAATAGGAGACTTACATTAAAATTAAAAAAAAAATGAACTTCTAGGAATATTTACCTTGGAAAACCCATGTTTACTTGGAAAATGTGATTTATGGGTCATTATTTGTCCCCATAATTCTAAATTCATGTGCTGTATAACAAAACATTGATACTTCTCATCTATCTCAAATTGACTTTCAAAAGGAATAAAAAATGGATCACATCTTACTTATGGATGATTTAAAAACATTAACTGTTCAAGATTAAAATAGTTTATAGCTTTCAGAACAGTTCTGAATTCAGAAAAATTATATTCCTCCTTTTCTTTTCTCTCTTAAGGCCTTGGTGTCAAATCTTATGTCAGCCAAGGAAGAACTGCTGAAACAACGACAGGTCCTCAGACGCTTGAGAGCCACGTGCACGGAGGGTGACAGCCTCTGTTTGCTCAGGAGCACGTCGGCTCTGTGGGGGAGATGGCTGAGCTTGCTGGAAGCTGCTAAACAGTGGGAGATGTGGTGTGAAGAACTGAAGCAGGAGTGGAAATTTGTCCATGAAGAAGTAAGTGCTTCATGTGCAACAATCACAGCATACAGTTTACTAACATGTGTCATTTAAATTGTTTTATTATTTTCATTTTTTTTATTATAAAAAAAGCCCTCAATCTGTACCATTTGTTTACATCACATATATGGAACCAAGTCCATGGTTTATAGCGATCAGGTCCTAGCAAAACAATCTCCAAGATGTGATTCAAGAATGATTCAAGTTCATTCATGATAGTGGCATTTTTTCAGTGTCAGATAATTTAGAAATAAGTGATTAGTTGCCCATATAATCTGTAAAATCTTTATTGTACAGATAAGTTCACTTCAGTTCAGTCGCTCAGTCGTGTCCGACCCTTTGCGACCCCATGAACGGCAGCACACTAGGCCTCCCTGTCCATCACCAACTCCCAGAGTCCACCCAAACCCATGTCCATTGAGTCGGTGATGCCATCCAATCATCTCATCCTCTGTCATCCCCTTCTCCTCCTTCCCTCAGTCTTTCCCAGCATCAGGGTCTTTTCAAATGAGTCAGCTCTTCGCATCAGGTGGTCAAAGTATTGGAGTTTCAGCTTCAACATCAGTCCTACCAGTGAACATGCAGGACTGATCTCCTTTAGGATGGACTCTGGTTGGATCTCCTTGCAGTCAAGGGACCCTCAAGAGTCTTCTCCAACACCACAGTTCAAAAGCATCAATTCTTTGGCGCTCAGCTTTCTTATAGTCCAACTCTCACATCCATATATGACCACTGGAAAAACCATATCCTTGACTAGATGGACCTTTGTTGACAAAGTAATGTCTCTGCTTTTTAATATACTGTCATTACTTTCCTTCCAAGGAGTAAGCGTTTCTTAATTTCATGGCTACAATCACCATCTGCAGGGATTTTGGAGCCCAGAAAAATAAAGTCAGTTACTGTTTCCACTGTTTCCCCATCTATTTGCCATGAAGTGATGGGACCAGATGCCATGATCTTAGTTTTCTGAATGTTGAGCTTTATGCCAACTTTTTCACTCTGCTCTTTCACTTTCATCAAGAGACTCTTTAGTTCTTCTTCACTTTCTGCCATAAGGGTGGTGTCTTCTGCATATCTGAGGTTATTAATATTTCTCCTGGCAATCTTGATTCCAGCTGGTGCTTCCTCCAGCCCAGGATTTCTCATAATGTACTCTGCATATAAGTTAAATAAGCAGGGTGACAATATACAGCCTTGACGTACTCCTTTCCTATTTGGAACCATTCTGTTATTCCATGTCCAGTTCTAACGATTGCTTCCTGACCTGCATACAGGTTTCTCAAGAGGCAGGTCAGGTGGTCTGGTATTCCCATCTCTTTCAGAATTTTCCACAGTTTATTGTGATCCACACAGTCAAAGGCTTTGGCATAGTCAATAAAGCAGAAATAGATGTTTTTCTGGAACTCTCTTTCTTTTTCGATGCTCCATCAGATGTTGGCAATTTAATCTCTGGTTCCTCTGCCTTTTCTAAAACCAGCTTGAACATCTGGAAGTTCTCGGTTCACGTATTGCTGAAGCCTGGCTTGGAGAATTTTGAGCATTACTTTACTAGCATGTGAGATGAGTGCAATTGTGCGGTAGTTTGAGCATTCTTTGGCATTAATTAAAACTTAAGCAGTGAAAACTTTGGCATGAAAACTTAAGCCCTCTTAAAAAATAACTGTCTCTCCATCACATTAAAGGTTAGAATAAGATAATATTCATAATAACCAACTTTTTTTGAAATTAATTATAGTTGTTAACTGTGGAAATTAACTACAGTTGTTAATAATTGACCTAAAAGTATGTAAGATGTTCTTTCCAAAGACTGTCTCAAAGAGAACCTCCATAGTATAAATTGATCACAGATGTTAATATAACCATGGCTGAGGCCTAAGGCATCACATACATTTAGAAGGAAAATTTCAAATAGTATAAAATTATCTTTGCTCTTTTTCACTTGCTCGATCATGTCAAACTCAGATTTGCCATTTTTACCTAGAAAGACTATTTTAGATCTGAGCACCATTCAACTTAAACATGATGGGGAATTTGGGGCTGGAGCAGGGGGAGTGTGTGGGTTGGTGAAAGGTGTTGAGCAGAAGAGAACTGCACATGGCCTGGTATTTTGCTGACATGCATGACCTCAAACAAGCTGTTTTGACACAGATTATGCCAAGTGCTTTATGGAAAACTAAACATGGGGTCAGTGGCAAATGGATGAATAGGTAGGTCCCTCGTAATGTTATTGATTACTTGAGGATTGTACACTACATAATTTCAGCATTAAAGAACATGCTTTCTGCAGCTACTCAGCTATTTCTTTCCCAGATAAATAACACTCTTCATGTGAGAAATAGGGCCTTTTATTTATTATGGGAAAAATCATGCTAACCAGATCAAAAGTAGTTAATCATCTTGAAACTGGCTTGTATTGATTACTTCAGAGGTAGGAAGAAATGGGGTGTGTATTTCTTCTGCATTAGTGATGCTGAAAGACAATTCAGAAGCATATGGGTAATGATGGGGAGGAAATGAATGCCTATGGAGACGTATGGAGAAGTCATTTAGGAGGCCAGGCCCACTCTGGGCTGCTGTTGGCAGATGCACCAGCTGTGTGAGCAGGCGCAGGTAGTGCCACCAGGCTGTCTGAGGGGCTCTGCTCAGCCCGACTGGAACTGCCCAGAGACCCCAACCCCATGTTCACAGCATAGAAAGAAGTCTCTTCTTTCACAGCTGTGACATAGCCAACTGCAGGAAACAGCAGTCCTTTGAAATTTCTTTTTTAAATAGCAAAATATCATGAGGCTGAAGGTAGAGAGGAAAACATACTATAAAAGAACCCTTTGGAATAAAAAAGTTAGTTAACTGGACTTGGCAGACATGTGTTTGCAAATCATCTGGTCTGTTAAGCCCACCCTTCTACCACAGGGAAAAGGGGTCCTGATATTTCTATGGCTATGAAGCAAGACTTTTCCTAATATACAGCCAGAAGATGGGCCCCATAGCGCTCTATCAATCGCACAGCCACAGGCACTGATGCTAAGATTCATGTGGTGGAAGGCCCGCCCAGTTGCATTGCCATCCACATTCTCACAGCCATCATGAATCCTGGAGAGCTTACCTCTTCTCTATTTCTGCTGTGTCCAGGAGTTGTAAGCATTGGGTGACATAAGAATCGGCAATTGTCTGGTTTATAGAAACTTCCACTTCTAACATCTGTATGTGAAATAAAATGTAAGATATTAGTGAAAACTGTTTTCATGAATTTCCTAATAAAGTCTACAGAGGATATGTGAGATAATTTATTTTCAAATGATTTGAGCCTAACTGCAAAAAATGCTTAATCATCACACCTATGAATACAATCCTAGAAGCAAATAGGTCTAATAATAATGACCATTTATTGGTCATTTTTGATTTGAGTTGTTGTTGTTCAGTTGTGTCCAACTCTCTGAAACCCCATGGACTTTAGTCTGCCAGGCCCCTCTGTCCATGGGATTCTCCAGACATGAATATTGGAGTGGGTTGCTATTTCCTTCTATTTGAGAGGTACTGAGTAAAACAAGCATTGTCTCACTTCTTCAGCTTCAGTTCAGTTCAGTTCAGTTCAGTCGCTCAGTCGTGTCCGACTCTTTGCAACCCCATGAACCGCAGCACACCAGGCCTCCCTGTCCATCACCAATTCCCAGAGTTCACCCAAACCCATGTCCATCGAGTCGCTGATGCCATCCAACCATCTCATGCTCTGTCGTCCCCTTCTCCTCCTGCCTTCAATCTTTCCCAGCATCAGGGTCTTTTCTAATGAGTTGGCTTTTCACATCAGGTAGCCAAAGTATTGGAGCATCAGTTTCATCATCACTCCTTCCAATGAATATTCAGGACTGATTTCCTTTAGGATTGACTAGTTTGATCTCCTTGCTGTCCAAGCGAGTCTCAACAGTCTTCTCCAACACCACATAAAATTATCTTAGGGTATTCCTTAATCTTTCTACAGAACCAGTCATAAATGAGGTACAAATCAGAATGCTAAATTAAAACTCTTCTCTCTTATGCCTGTCAAAATTCCTGCTGAATTTGCTTAAAACAAATATAACCAATACTTGATTGGCAGTAGGTCACATTGCTTTAGGATTTAAACGTTTAGCACTGTCATATATTTCTACTTAAAACTTGGTCTTCTTGAAAATGAGTATCACTTTACTGATGTTGCCTGGGTTGGATTAGTAAATAGTCTCTTGAATGTGAAAACATCAAGGAGCTTTGTAAATTGTACATTTAGCAGGGCTGCCAGCCTCCAGTTCTTTCTCATCCACAATGGCACCGTTTACTGAGGCCCTTCTGTGCAGCGTGTTCTCGTGTGCTGTGCTGAGAAGGCAGTCCAGTGGTTAGGAACTTCTTGCTCTCATTGCAGGGGGCACGGGTTTGATCCCTAGTCAGAGAACTAAGATCCCACAAACCATGCAGCAGGGCTGGAGGAAAACAAAGGCAGTTCACACATGATGTCACTGAATCTTTGTATGGCCCTCACAAGTTACCTGTTCTCACCATTTTCTAAATGGAAAAGCTGAGGCACTTAGAAATTTAAGTTGATACAAGCCCTCCAAGCTAGTGATTAAACTGGGGCTGTGCACTGGGACCATATCTATTTTGCCCATGCCATAATTTTAGAATCTGAACAAGGCTTTGCACTAAATTGGCACTTAGTATTTGTTGTGGGACAGCTTTTATTCAAATCCAGGTCTAGGGCAGCCCTAACCTTATTGTTCTTTATATTTTATTGCATTATCTTTTCTTGCTCTATACCCTATGCAACCATACTTAGTAGTTGTTTAGTAGTAGTTATATTTGTAGTTATTCATATGACATTTGACAGTATCTGCTGACAAAATGTCTTTCAAAGAGTAATGCAAACAAAATATATTCTCCTGTACTAACAGTAATAACTACTAATACTTAATAGGCACTTAATTGAACATGTGTCAGGCACAGTGCTAAGCACTTTATATGTGTTACATGTACATTTATCCTCGCAAGAATCCTATGAAGTGTAGATATTTTTACTATCCTCATTTTATAGATGAAGAAAGTGAGGCCCAGTGAGATTAAGTTGCTCAGTTTCATAAGTGAGTGATGGAAGATTCAACTTACACTTCATTTTTAACCACTCAACTATCCACTTAAATGATATTTATACCTACCAAATTGATATAAGAGTTTAAAACAGCTTTCATCCATTCAATAAAAATTATACCATCTAAATACCTGTACATGCAAGATTCTCTTGGCATGGTTGATGATTTTACAGGTGGCAAAATGAATTTGTTTTTAAAAAGTCTATACTAATACAACAATCCAGTATCTTTATGAAAGAAAAGTTTTGTAAGTATGTTTTCAAATGCATAAATGCTTATTTAAATTTACAAATTAAAAAATTAATTTAAATTTTGATTAATTTAATTTAATTTGTTTTCCCTCCTGTTTTCTTAAGCAGAATCTGCTTAATTTAATTATTCATTCCTGGTTATTCAAGATCATCACTTTATGCTTCACTGATCATAATGTGCTGAAATAAAGACATGTCTTCAATAATGATGGGAGGTGTAAGGCTGTCTTCTTTCCCTTTTACCAAAGATCCCAAAGTCTTTTCTGCTTTAGTTTTAGTTCCTATTTTTGTTGCTTGCAAGTTTTTCAGTCTCCTTCACTGTGTTTACTTATGAAACAACTATAGTTCCTCCTCCCTTTCAAGACTAAACTTTATAACTGACTGAACCTAAAAGTTTTATAACCAATTTTTGTTAGACTGCTCTGTCCAAGGAAAATCATCCTGAGACTGCAGAGTGAATGTATAATCTTTGTGGCAACTCTTTTACTAATTTAGGGTTTGCTTCATTTTGAGAAGTGCATTGTCACATGACCACCAATAGAATCAAGACTTCAAACATTTCCATCACCCAGAAATTTCCCTGTGCCCCTTTGTAGTCAGTCCCTTCTGTTACCTCCAGCCTGTGGCAATCATTAATCTGTCTTGCCATTTTTAGAGTCATAAAAATGCTTTTGAGTTTGGCCTTTTTTCGCTAAGCATGGTATGTGTGAAATTCCTTCATGTTGTTGCTTGTATCAGTAGTTCATTTCTGAGTAATATTCTACTAGACTCACACACAACAGTTTATCCATTCACAAGTTGAAGAATTGCCTGGCTTTGGATGAAAATATTGTCCTAAAAAATTATTCTTCCCACTTGCATTCTCTTCCTGATGACTTACCAGCTTTAACAGCAGCGAGCAGAACCTGAGACAGGGGCTTGTCAGCAGGTGGTTTATTTTGGGAAGTGATCCGAGGGAGCAGGAGTGGGAGATAGGAGAATTGACCTAGGAAATGTTAGAGCCTTCAGTCGCTTTACTCTTATTGGGTCCTGGTTGCTGCAGTTGCCTGTTTATGGTTATCACTGGCCATGGAAGCACCAAGAGATGCTTCATTAATCCTGGATTATGAAGACAGTTCTTTCAACCCCAGTGTATGTTGTAAACCCTAGATGGACAGTTACCTCTGTCAACATAGCAATTTCTTTCTTTGACCAGTGCAGGGTGGGGCATACTGTAAAATGACCCAGTGGAACCCGTTTCCCATTCCCTGGGGAACTGCAGCTGCCTGCCTGAGAACTAGGGCTTCAGTTCAACTGAATTTAGGTTTGAGGTGATGGAAAGCACAAACTCCATAACTGAGTCCTTTGGCGAGGGGCCAATCTGCACATGTACCCATGTATTCTAGCAGTTGGAGACTCGGTTGGAACCTATGGCCCAAGTGACAGGGCAGCTTATACCACAGCCTGGCCCTGCTTCACTGCCCCCTCCACACTGGCAGCATTCTGATAAATGGATCTGAGCAACAGTCACAAGTATAACATACACAGCTGCCAAAATCCCAAAGGGTCCATCTGGTGCTGTGCCTCTTTCTTGGCAGTAGAAGTGCAATATTGAACAACTTGATCTTTACCTTATAGAAGTGCTGGTATGCCCCAGACCGTTGGTCCCTGAGAAACTTAGTTGGTCCCTGAATTCTCATTCTTTGGCACGTCTTACTAGGCATCCAGTTCATCATTTCAGTTAGCATGTTGTCATAAGTGTAGTTGAGCTGTGTGATATTCAGTGATGTCAAGACTGCAAGATGCCTGATTCTGTCTGAGCATACAGCAGGAATGTTAAACAATGCTGGAACAATGTGATAAATGTTTGCTGCAGCAGAGGAGAGGGCTAGAGGATTTGAGGAGGGAATAAGAGGGATCTGGTTTTCTGTGTCTTTGTTTGAGTTTCAGAGCTGGTAGAACTCCATTTTCTAGGGATTTGATTTATTAGATTATGTATTTCTGAATTCTACATTTAGCTGTGGTTGAGAAATACATGAACAGTCCAGTCATTTGGGCAGCATTCCTGTTGGTTTAGGTGACAGGTAATGAGGACCCCCTGAAGTTACTTTTCTGAGTATATAGGGACTGGATGTGAAGGAAAAGAGAGAGTTATAGAAAAATTATCCAGTACTTGCCCAACCTCTTCTAATTCCTGGATGCGGTTTGGTAGAGCTCACTCAAGGAATTGCTTTAGTAAAGCAACTGATCCTGAAAGGAAAAAGAAATTATGAAAATATTCAATAGCATGTCCTTCAGCTCATAACAGCAACATTTCTTTTTAACCACGCATCTACATGATCAATAGCTGGGAACTGCGGGATTAGAATCCTGGAGGGATAATATTCCCAGCTTTAGGAAGACAGATATTACTTTGAACTGGAATTTAGCATCAGGAATCCTCTGACGAGCCAGTCTTTAAAAATTATGATTCCTGAGTCCTGAAGTGGTAAGACTATGCTTTACTTATTTCAGCTCCTTTTTTTTTTTTTTTTTGCTTATTAAATTAGATTGAACGAGAAGTAATTATCCTAGATAATCTTCAAGAAGAAGTTCCTGAAATTTCCAAAGCAAAAGAGGCAGCCTCCACAGAGGAACTCTCGGGGCTACTGGACTGTTTACGCCAATACGAGGAGAATGTGGAGCAGCAGCAGCTGTTATTGGCCCTTCTTCTGCAGCGCATAAAAAGTATCCAGAACACTCCTGAAGGCTTGGGGGCTGTGGAAAGTGTTCCTGCATCTCAAGAGATTATGTCTATGCAAGAACGATGCCACAAGTAAGATTTATGAAAAACTAGTAAGGAAATGGGCATGACAACTCAGGCTAAAAATTGAGAAAATATTGAATTTCTAGAATATAAAAATATTATAGAACAAGGATAGATGGTATGGCAGAATTGAGCTGCATCAACACTGAGAGGTGTGAAAAGGGTAGAAAAGATGAATATTAATGATAATTCAAACAAGCACACCTTCTCCATCATGGTGTTACTGTGGGTGAATCTTTCAAAAAATCTTTTTAATGTCTGCTGTTTTTCTAACTTAGTAATACATATTCATTAAAGGAAGTTTAGAGATTAATATAAAAATCACCTTTAATTTTACCATTCAGTGACAGTTTACTACCAATCATTCAACTTTCTTACTATGATTATATATATTTTTTAAATTGTGATTATAGTACTATCCTGTTTTGTATTCTGCTGAACCATCTATCAGCATATTTTGTTCATTTTCCTATGCTATTAAATGTTCTCTGAAATATAACTGTGTACCACCATGTAGATATGCTATAATGTATTTAGTAGTAGTACTGCTCAGGTGTGTCCAGCTCTTTGTGACCTCTTGGACTGTAGCCCACCAGGCTCCTCTGTGCATGGGATTTTCCAAGCAAGAATACTGAAGTGGGTTGCCATTTCCTTCTCCAGGGGATCTTTTTGACCCAGGGATCAAACCCTGTGTCTCTTGCATCTCGTGCATTGACAGGTTGATTCTTTATCACTAGCGCTACCTGGGAAGCCCAATAGTGTATTTATGTGAGTGTGTGTGTTAGTTGCTCATTTGTAACCAAGCCCCTAATACAGCACCTTAAAATTATATATAATCTATTTTACTTTTAGAAAAACACTACAGTGAGTATTGTAGAAGGAAATGGCAACCCACTCCAGTATTCTTGCCTAGAGAATTCTATGGACAGAGGAGCCTGGCGGGCTACAGTCCGTGGGATTGCAGAGTCGGACACAACTGACGAAAGGTCATAGTGACTGTTATGCTAGAATTTCTGCATCTGTGATTAATTCATCAAGAAAGATGCCAAGAAGTAGGACTGCTGGGTCAAAGGAGATAATATGTTTATAGCTAGAAGTACCAGATAGCCCTGAGGAAAGATTTTAATGACTTAAGTTCTGCCAAAAACATGGTGGCTGCATCCATAGCAAGTGGGGGCAGCTCAGATAGAAAGACCAGTGGCGTCACCTCTGACCCTGTGAGCCCACTCATTCCTTCATTTGCACCTCTAGTCATATTCAGCTGAACTCAGGGATTATATGGAAAAAAAGAGGATAGAGCTGGCAGTTGGAACGTAAAGTGTGAAAAGAAAGTATTCTGAGATGAAAGTTTAGAGAAGTTTTTGATGGAGTGATAGAACTTGATATATGTTTGTATATGGGGTTCCCTGGTGGCTCAGACGGTAGAGAACCTGCCTGCAATGCAGAAGACCCAGGTTTGATCCTTGGGTCGGAAAGATCCCCTAGAGAAGGGCATGATTCCCCACTCCAGTATTCTTACCTAGAGAATTCCATGGACAGAAGAGTCTGGCGGGCTACAATCCATGGGGTCGCAAAGAGTCAGACATGACTGAGTGATTAACACTTTCACTTTTCATATAGTATATAAAACTTGAAAATTGGTAATTTTCTCTCAGGAGAAAAAAGGTCTTTTGTCAGCTATACAGACATCTTGTTAATTGTTGAAATAAAATTATTGCCTAGAGAAAAACAGAAAAAAGGAATAATCTTATTTTGATGCTCTACTTTAGGCTTTTCCAGAAAGCCCAAAAAAATAAGGAATTGATACAGAATGAAATCCAAGAAAGACATTCCTTTACAAAAGAAATAAATACTTTAAAGAATTTATTTCAACAGACCACAATCTCTTTCCAAAATGTGGAATTACAAGACTGTCCAGAAAAGGCAGAGCAGCTTGAGGTAAGTGAGGAATGAACTAGTGAATGTGGCTGATACAGGTCTGAAATCTTGAATCCAAAGTTGTTAGAGTAAAGGTAGTACCATGGCTGGTGTAGAGGGAACCCAGAAAAGGAAAATATGCGCAGAGGCTCTGTGGCATGGTGTGGGCAGATCCACAGGAGATCCACGTGAGATCCACATGGTTGGAGTACAGAGAGCAGAGTTGGGAGCAGGTTGGGAATAGGCCAGTGTGGACCAAGCAGCCCCTTTTCAACTACATTTCAAGTGTGTATGATGAACAGGGTCTGTGACTACTCTTGTATAGTGTTAAACTGCTTGCTTTAGTAGTATGTAATACCTTATCTCTGATGGGGTGGAACTGTTTTTACTCAAAACATTCTGCCACCAAATGTGTGAGGCTTTCCCCCCCAACACACACATACTAACCTGTTCTCCAAACCTCTAGAGACCAACTGGGACACCAGTTCCATTCTGACAATAACTGCAAGGAGTTAGTACTGACCACCAGCTTTGGGGCTCAGTCCCACAAGACTCCCCCACTTCACATGCCACTGGTAAATTCTGAATGACAGGCTATAAAGCCAGGACTTCCATGACTCCTTCCTTAGGTTTGTTAACTTGCTAGAATGGCTCAAAGAGCTCAGGGAGGCACTTTATTTGCTATTCCTGGTTTATTGTAAAGGATACAACCCAGAAACAGCCAACCAGAAGAAACGTATGGGGGAAGGGGCAGGAAACCTCCATGCCCTCTCTGTGTGTACCACTCTCCCAAGCCATGATGTGTCCATCAATCCAGAGCGACCCCAAACCATGTTTAAGGTGACTGCAGCCACGAAATTAAAAGACGCTTGTTCCTTGGAAGAAAAGTAAGACAAATCGAGACAGCATATTAAAAAGCAGAGACATTACTTTGCCAACGAAGGTCTGTACAATCAAAGCTATGGTTTTTCCAGTAGTCATGTATGGGTGTGAGAGTTGAACCATAAAGAAGGCTGAATGCCAAAGAACTGATGCTTTTGAATTGTGGTGTTGGAGAAGACTCTTGAGAGTCCCTTGGACTGCAAGGAGATCCAACCAGTTAATCCTAAAGGAAATAAATCTTGAATATTCATTAGAAGGACTGATGCTGAAGCTGAAACTCCAATACTTTGGCCACCTGATGCGAAGAGCTGACTCATTGGAAAAGACTCTGATGCTGGGAAAGATTGAAGGCAGGAGAAGAAGGGGATGACAGAGGATAAGCTGGCTGGATGGCATCACCGACTTGATGGCCACAAGTTTCCACAAGCTCATGAAGATGGTAAAGGACACGGAAGCCTGGTGTGCTGCAGTCCATGGGGTTGCAAAGAATCGGACACAACTGAGCGACTGAACAACAGCAAATGGAGGCTCCGTTATCTAGGCATGGTTGGTTAAATCACTGACAGTGGGTGATTAACACAATCTACAGCCCTTCTCCCCTCTAGAGGTGTGGAAGTTCCAACCCTCTAATCACAGGGCTGGTTCCTGTGGCAACCAACCCCCTTCCTGAAGCTGTCATCCCCTACACACCCCCACCCTTCACCCACTCACCACCAAGGGTCTTCTTATTACCATAAACTCCCTTAGGGTTGGAAAAGGCTTGTTATAAATAACAAAAGACACTCACCCCAATCCAGGAAATTCCAAAGGTTTTAGAAGCTGTGCCAGGCACTAGGGATGAAGACTAAATATATTTAGGAGAAACTGGGAGATTGGGATTGATACTCTATATAAAATAGATAACTAATGAGAATATACTGTATAACACCGGGAACTCTGCTTAATGCACTGTCGTGACCTGAATAGGAAGGAAGTCCAAAAGGGAGGGAGTTTTTGTGTATGTATGGCTGATTTATTTTACTATATAATATAAACCTATACAACATTGTAAAACAACTATACTCCAATAAAAATTTTTAAAAACTCTAAATATATTCATTATATCACACTATCTATATATAAGTGCTTCCCAGGTGGTACAGTGGTAAAGAATACCTTCCAATGAAGGAGGCTAGGTTCTCTCTCTGGGTCAAGAAGTTTCCCTGGAGAAGGAAATGGCAACCCACTCCAGGATTCTTGCCTAGAGAATCCCATGGGCAGAGGAGCTTGGTGGGCTGCAGTCCATGGGGTTGTGAAAGAGTCGGACACAGCTTAGCGACTAAATATAAGTCTATACATAGGCTAAGGGTCATTTTCAGACCCATCTCTTTTCATTCCATTCAGTGGTAACAGGCAAAAGTGGTGAAGGTTTGTTCAAAAGTTGCAAAGCTTTTGGTTTTCAATGAAAAAGGAAGCTTGCTCTGTGTCACAGAAGCATTCTTCATAGGGAAGTCATCTTGGGGTAGCTCTGAATGAAGACCTGTACTCCCGGCGAGGTCTAGATAAACCTGGAGCACACTGTATCTGAAACCCCACATTTGTCAGAATGGTGTTCACTGACTTTTCCTCTCTCAATTTGTTCTCTGCTGAGGGTTAAGAAAAGGAAAGCAGTGACACATCGTGGAGTCATTCAAAATTGTAATCATTCTTCAGTGTGGTGGCTCAATCCATTGACACAAATAATGCTACTGAACAGCTACTGTAAAAATGAAAGAAACCACCAAAAGCCACAGGAAAGTCAAGAAGTATTTTTCCACTTTATCTTTGGGAAACTTTCCCAAACAAATGAGTTTCTCCTTTATAATTAGTGCAGGAGAACGCAGATCAGATTCTGTTTCTAGGCCACTTCCAATAGACTGTTTGTTCAGGTTTCTTTTATCTTCTAAAAACTCACATTCTTTACAGGGAACTGGAACCCTCCCTTTTGAAAGAGGTTGAGCTCCACTGGGCTGTCTAATTACATGAAAGCAGACACTTCTGCTTCAAACACAGGGCTTTTAGTGGCCTTGAGTCATTGTGATGTTAATGTAGGAAGAAGCAGAAATGGCAACAACTTAATAAAAAAAAATCTTTGAAACTTTTTGCTACTAGCAGCTTTTTAGATCACGACTGCTACTGAGATATACTTAAATCCTAGAGGTACTTTAGACGCAGGAGATGTTGTAATGTCTTTTCAGGACAATGGTTTGACACTATGAAGAGATATCAAGTTTAATTCTTTACAATTTAGGAAGCATCATCTAACCGAACTGAAGATCTCTCAGGCTTAATCAGCTTGTATCAATAGTGAGGTTTTGTCATGCAAAGTTTGCTCATTTAAATCATAAGGATGTGCTGGAAAGCAGCTTTCATTTTTTAAAGTTAAACTTTTTCTCTGTCCTGGGAGCATTTGAAACTCTCTTGATTTTTTTAGGAGCTTCAAAGCATTCTTAAGAAAGGGAAGCTAACTTTTGAGAATATTATGGAAAAACTGCGAATCAAGTATTCTGAAATGTACACCATAGTCCCTGCAGAGATTGAATCCCAGGTGGAAGAATGCAGAAACGCTTTAGAAGACGTAGATGAGAAGGTAATATTGTTTGTATTCTTGGTATTAGTTATGGAGGGGAATGAATATAAAGAAGAAAATATCACTTATCATCACATTTTCATTTGTCCTGATTCCAACTATGTCTGTTTTTATAGAGTTTAGTTGAGTGATAATTGTTTGTGAATTCAATACTGCTCTAAATAAGTGACACGGGTAACAGAATTAGTCTATTTTTAGTTGTCAAGATGCTTAGTTTTTCTTCTCTTGCATTTAAAAATAGAGTTATATATTGTCTTTTACTTGGCTTTCCTTTATCTGGAAAGTCACTGTAAAATTTTGGACGTGAATATTATTTTGCCTTTAACATTTTGAAATTGCAACCAAGAGCAATAAGGATACACATTTCATAACTCACTAGGAATAGCGCTTAACACACAGTGTCTTTCTGATGATGATGGTAACATACTTCTCACACAACATTCCCAGACAGATCTTTTATACCTGAAAGTCCAGGTTGAAAGAAAGAATAGGAAATGTTCCCTAGTACTTGGAGACATAGATTAACAAGACAATTTTATTGTGTTATTTAAAGGCTGCCCCAATCCAACAGAGCAGCGTTCAGTTTGGTCCAGAGGAATGCAGAAAGATTTTTATATTGCCTTTTGATACCTAAAATACCTATAATTCAATAAATAAGGTAGATATTAATTGCACACACAAAAAAACAGATTTCAAACTCATGACAGATTTATTTGGAAAATTTAATCCATATAGAAAACATGTAAGCTCCTAATAAATATTATAGCAAATCTTGTTTATTTGACACAGGAATAATCTATTATGAGAAACTTCCCCAAGAATCATGTATTGTTAGAAAATATTAAATGTTTTTGAGAGAAACTAAATTGGTTTTCCTGACTACTGCATGTGAAAATCCTTAACAAAGTGAGTTAATCATCAAAATCTACTTTTTAAATTTAGGGTTGAAAGTTTCATCTGTAATTTTTATATCTGTGTATGTCTGTAAACTGATTTTTATTGCATGGTATGTTTATAGGACCCCCGCAGTAGACACAGTACCATTCTGTGTAATTCAGACGGCTGCATACTTCACCTAATTCATGATCTCCTAGTGTATGACAATGATAAACTTTTCTGCCTGGAGAATAACTACTTAAGCTATCAGAAAGCTTCATTTTGTGGTAATTTGTTATATAGCAATAAAACGCTAATACAGGATTAATTTTTTTCTACAAATCTTGACTGTGGTATGGTCTGTGGGATAAAATCATTATATAAACTATCACTTATTATATAAACTATAGCAACCTATGTTGAGAAAAGAGCATAAGGCCTTAGTGTCTGATGGCTCAGGCTTCTTGTGATGAGTTCACCTACTACCTTGATGTGTGACTTTAAGCAAGTCATTTAGCCTGAGTTTCAGTTTCTGTATCCGTATAGTATCTGCATTGGGAGGTTCAGCCTCAATGGTTGTACAAATATAGTGGTTTTAAAAAGTGAATTAAAAGGATTATACAAAAGTATTAAGTATTATCTGGTTCAATTCCTGGGTCGGGAAGATCCCCTGGAGAAGGGATAAGCTACCCACTCCAGTATTCTTGGGCTTCCCTGGTGGCTCAGATGGTAAAGAATCCCCCCTCAATGCAGGAGACCTGGGTTCGATCCCTGGGTTGGGAAGATCCCCTGGAGAAGGGAACAGCTACCCACTCCAATATTCTTGCCTGGAGGATCCCCATGGACTGAGGGAGCCTGACGGGCTACAGTCCATGGGGTCACAAAGAGCTGGACACGACTGAGCAACTTTCACTTCACTGTTTGGTTATTCAGTGACTGCTTGGAGAAAGCTTTATCAACATAGTTTCAGGGAAAAAAATAAAACCAAGAACTCAAACTGTCAGTCATTTGAAAAATGATACATTCAACAGTTATTATCTTTCTAAGCATAAGTTATTTTCTTAGGTAAATCATTCCAATAAAAAAAAATACACTGTTTCGCAGCTAGATTTCTAATTGCTAGGAAAACATATACTAGAAACATTCACATAGAAAAGCCAAGCTTTTTTGCTGCAAGAAACAGCTAACTTTAGAAGGTTTTTTTCACCCAAATGAATATTAAGGTGAGGATTACATTTTTTACATCAGATTAAGAATGTTTGCTTTAATTGAAAACAGATCAGTGCAGAGGATTCTCTCATAAAATGGAGAGCCTGTATGATAATTATTCTCCTAGGAATCTTGCCTATCATTTGCTCCCTTGGAGTATATTTCTAACAGCCTTTTCAATAGTTTTGCCCAGTACAGCACACAGCTGTCATACATACTGTGGATTACATTGAGCAAAATGTTGTTGGTCAGTTTTCTTTTTTTTAGGTTGGCTTTAAAAGGACAGATCAGCCCAGCTGCCATTTCCTAGTCCACTAATCCACCCTCTCATTTTGACAGTAGTCAGTATGGTTCGGAATTTTTCCCAGACCTTAAGAAATGTGTACAAGTACAATTTCAAACTTGTGTGACTGCCCCTTTTAGTATTTGAACCTCTGAATAGAGTGTGGAAAACATCTCCATTGTGTCTTTCTCACACAGATTAGCAACGAAGTCCTGAAAAGCTCACCGTCATATACAATGAGTAGAAAAATAGACAAAATTAATAATGGGCTTCGTAATGTCGAGAAGATGCTACAGCAGAAAAGCAAAAATATTGAGAAAGCTCAAGAAATTCAAAAGGTAACTTCCTCCCTTAACTTCCTTCAGCATTTGGTGTATTCCCTGTTCATTAGTCATCACAGGGATCCTAACCCAGATTCAAGGGGCCTCCTCACTGACAGTGTCGCCTGCAAAACCTTGATGGAGAAGGTTGCATTTAAGAATTGTGATGTTTCTTCCATGGTGGGAATAGACCCAAACTGCTGAGAGCTTATGATTGTGAACCAGCCTTTTCACAAGAGAAGAAAAGTAAGGATCCTATCTTGGGAAAACTGACATATAAAAATATTTCAATAGGATATGAATAAGATTAACAGCTTGTCTTTAGACTGCCAAAGGAAAACATAAAAAAATAAAAATTTCAAATTTATTTACCATGCAAAATGTCTTAGGTTTTAGAATGGTATATAAACATAATATTCTGCCTCTTAACTTCTAAGTAAACTCCTGAGTGTGGAAAATATTCTATTTTACATTTTAAGGAAATATTCTTATATGAATGGAAACTTTTAAAAATAGGGCTAAGAGAGACTTCCAGTTGTCCAGTGGCTAAGACTTTGTGCCCCCAGTGCAGGGGCCTGGGTTCAATCCCTGCTCAGGGGACTAGATCCCACACGCTGCAACTATAAGTTCACATGTTGCAGCTAAGCGACTAAAGATCCTGCCTGCCACAACTAAGACCCAGCACAGCCAAATTAATATTAAAAATAGTTAAGAGAATCCATCTTAAAATTCCTTATCACAGGGGAAAGAAATTTTGTTATTATGTATAGTGATGGATTTCTTTTTTTTTGGTTCCAAAACCCAGGATTATGGATTTTAATTAGACTTATTGTGGCAATCATTTTGCAGTAGACAGAAATAGTGAACCATTGTGTTGTACACTTAAAATGAATAAAATGTTATCAGTTCTACCTCAATTTTTTAAAAAAGTTATCTTCAGAGAAGCCTCACTTCTTATCACTCCCCTTCCGTCTATTCCCTCCCTGCAGTTAAACCTCTCCTTTGGTTTCTAATTTAACCTGATTGTGTTTCTTTTACCAAAAGAAACAAATAATTATAAATATTGAAAGAAATAATTGTACCTGTTGTATGTGTTCTTCTTTCTTATAAGAAGACATTAGAGTGTGTATAGTCTTTTAAAATAAGGTGAACAAGATTTGCTCACAAACAATCATACCTGCCTTTGCTTTGTAGCTCCCTCTAAACCAAATAAATGTGATGTCAAAGGATAAAACATTAAAAATAAAAATAGATCAGAATATGGCTTGCCATTGGACAAAATCCTGGGCTCTCAATAAGCAACTTAACCATATTTTTCCATTTCTAGAAATTACGTTCTTATGCAGATATTAAGTAATAATTGAATGTTGCCTTTGAAATTTCCTCACCCCAGACAAGTCCACATTTGAATCCAGTCTATTGGTTTCTTGAACCAAAAGCAGTTGCTACTAATACATGTGGCTAGTTTCCTGCCTCTGCATTACTCTGAGTCAGAGCAGATATTTTCTTTTTATCATTTTTTTTAACATAAGAATTATCTTCTAGATTAAGTACATATATATCCTGGTCTAAGATAGGTATTAACCCAAGCCCTTTTAAATATAATGTCACCTCATCACTCTGGAAAGATTAGGTTAGGGTTATGTTGACCTTGTTTGGTGTCATTCATCTCTGAAAATGCCCAGGACTTTGTGCCCCCTTACAGCTAATTTGTACTGAAATGAATACAGTTAGAGTTAAGAGCTGGAGAAGGAAATGGCAGCCCACTCCAGTATTCTTGCCTGGAGAATCCTGTGGATGGAGGACCCTGGTGGGCTCTGTCCATGGAGTTGCAAAGTCGGACACAACTGAAGCGACTTAGCATGCATGCATACATTGGAGATGGAAATAGCAACCCACTCCAGTATTCTTGCCTGGAGAATCCTAAGGACAGAGGAGCCTGGTGGGCTGCCATCTATGGGGTCGCATGGAGTTGGACATGACTGAAGTGACTTAGCAGCAGCAGCAGAGTTAAGAGACCTCAGAAAAAGTGTTTTCCAGTTCAGGTCACATGCTGTTGCTGGGCATAAGTGAAAAACTTTGACTGCAGTGTTGTCTCTGTCATGTTGTTTGGGTAGCATTTACAAGTACAGACACTGTATGAAAACTTAGAAATTAACATAGTCTTCATCCAAACTGACTTATGCTTTTCTTCTCCAGAAAATGTGGGATGAGCTTGATCTCTGGCATTCCAAACTAAATGAGCTGGATTCTGAAGTTCAGGACATTGTTGAACAGGACCCAGGACAAGCTCAAGAATGGATGGATAAATTGATGATTCCTTTCCAGCAGTATCAGCAAGTATCACAGAGGGCAGAATCTAGAACCTCACAGCTAAATAAGGTATGGCTGTAACAACACATGATAGCTACACAGAGCCAGTGGTAGTAGTGAGATGGGTTTAGAACAGAAATATGTATTCAGAGGCGGCTGGTTTCCCTGGAATTGCCAGTTTTAGGACCTGAGGCTAGAGCCATACCATAGGTTCAACTGGTCATCAAGGGGACAGATTTCACAGCTGGCAAAACTGGTATCTCAGTCCTACAACTAAATTCTACCAACAATGAGAATGAACTTGGAAGAGAAACCTAAGCTCAAGATGGGGCCTTGATTGCAGCCTTGTGGCATCCTGAGCTGAGGACCCACCTAAGCCATGCCTGGACTCATGAGCCATGGAAACTATGAGATAATAAGCAAGAATCTAAAAGTCAGACCACATAGGATTTCCCAGGCAGTCCAGTGGTTAAAACTTTGCCTTCCAGTGAAAGGGGTATGGGTTCGATCCCTGCTCAGGGAACAAAGATCCCACATACCTGTGACCAACATCCAAAATATAAAACAAGCAATATTGTAACAAATTCAATAAGGACTTTAAAAATGGTCCACATAAAAAAAAAAAAAAAACTTTAAAAATAAGCCAGAGCACACAAGGATTCCGGGTGAGAATTGGACTTCTCAAGAGGTAAGAGAGGCAGGCAATCTCAAGTGTCCCTGGAGAGAAGGAGAAAGAGAACATCATTGAGGAACAAGACACCCCCGCCCTCCCTCCAAGTAAGGGTCATGGTGGATGAGTTGTGCATGTGATCTAGCAAGAGCAAGGCAGGAAACTACTCTCAGAAGGACTGGGATGCTGCAGGACAAGGCCCTGTACAGGAAAACAAAGTGGAAACGCAGTTTTCAGAATGGAGCATAAAATGGGAACCAGACCAGTTGCAAAGCTAACTTGGAACCCTTGCTGAGACCTGTAGTGTTGGGATAGAACTTCTTCAATCCTTCCCACTTGTGGCCAGGATTCAGTTTATAGACTGAAGGATTGAAAGCTGGAGGGGGTGGGCAAGTGGCCCAGCTGTGGGTCATGGAGCCCTATGAGGCCCGACACCACTGACTCACAGCAACCAATTCTTTATTCAAGAATCATTTGACTCAGGGAGGAGGCATCAGACTGAGTTTGGTTCTGCCTCTCTTTCACAGGCCACAATTAAGATGGAAGAATATCATGATCTTTTGAAGAGTACTGAGGCTTGGATAGAAAATACCAGTCGTTTGCTGGCTGATCCTGCAGACTATGACTCTTCAAAGACACTGAGTCACCATGCTAGCACCCTTCAGGTGAGTGTTCTTTCACTGTTTCCTGGGTGTCATAGAATCTATATAATGATTAATGACTTAGCTGGACTATCATGATGCTTTCCTCCCTGCTTCTTTCCTAAAAAAGACAGCCTATCCTAAAGCATGCCAAATGGCAGAAGGAAGTTTGGGAGAGTGGCAGGCTCCAGATAGGGATTTTGGAGACCAGGATCTAGTTCTTTCTGTCCTCATAAGTATGTCATGATTTTTTGAATAATTCACTGTATCCTCCATGGACCACGGTTTTCCCCATTTGTGAAGTCAGAATGTGGCACTGAATGGTGGTGATGGTTTTGATCGTAGAATTCCAAGATGGCTCCCAACAGGCCTGTTCCCTGGTGTGCATGACCTGTACAATCCCCCTCTCTTGAGTGTGGGCAGGAGGATGAGTATGTGATGTGAGAGTCACTCTGTTGATTAAGTTACAGCATATAGATAAGTATATGGGATAGTCACTCCCATGAATACGTGACTGATCATGGATATATGATTTTAAAACTCCCTGGTAACAGACTAGAGTAAGATTCTCCTGCTAGATTGAATAAGTAAGCTGTCAAACTATGAGAGGCCTTCCCAGGTGGCGCTAGTGGTAAAGAACCTACCTGCCAGTGCAGGAGACTTAAGAGACAAGTGTTTAATCCCTGGGTTGGGAAGATCCCCTGGAAGAGGAAATGGCAGCCTACCCCAGGATTCTTCCCTGAAAAATCCCATGGACAGAAGAGACCTATGGGCTATAGTCCGTGGGGTCGCAAAGAGTTGGACACGACTGAGCACGCATGCATAGCATAGCATACTATGAAAGGACCCCAAGGCCAAGACCCTTGGGTAGCCTCTAAAAGTCAACAGCCCACAGGAAAACTAGAATCTCAGTCCTACAGCTAAATTCTACCAACAACCAGAATGAACTTAGCAGAAAAACTCACACTCTGATGGCACCTTGGTTGCAGCCTCACACTCTGATGGCACCTTGATTGCAGCCTTGTGGCATCCTGAGCTGAGGACCCACCTAAGCCTGGACTCATAAGCCATGGAAACTATGAGATAATAATTTTGTTTTATTTTGTGAGTTTGTGGTAATTAGTTATATAGCATTAGGAAACTAATCGGTCATTCTTTCCAGTACTGGAATGCCATGATTCCAGATTTCGTGTCTCCTTCGTGGTGCTGTACAGATGCCCTGTGTTTCCATGCTAACCTGCAAGACAAAACAAACAAAAGTCTTTTCCTACTCAGGGCCATGTCTGCTGGAAATCTTCTGGATGCCAAGTGTTGGCTTCAGCTTTATTGTGAAGGGATATTTGCCTTCTCTCATGTTATTCAGCCATGAGAAAGAATCTCTTAGGAGAAGGTTTATCCTATAACAGCTTTTAGAGTAATCAGCCCTGAAAGCTGATCTAGCTCCTATTTTATATCTTTTAAGTAGCACAATGTGTCCCTGAGTAACAGCTGACTTCATACCTCTGGGTGTTGGAGATTTGTTGGCACACTTTTTTCCCTATGGTAACAATTGTAAAGATATTGCATTTTCACCTGTTTCTTTTTACCCTTGCCTATAATTGCTGCCCCTACCTCTTGGGGTGATGTTCCACATATCCGAAGCATGCCATCTTTTTATTTTATTTCAAATCATTTATTTATTTGTTTATTTTTGGCTGCACTGTGAGTGGCACGTGGGATCTTAGTTCCCCAACCAAGGAATGAACACATGTCCTCTACCCTGGAAGCTCAGAGTCTTAACCACTGGACCGCCGGGGAAGTCCTTCATCTTTTTGTTCTAAATCACCTGTATTTTTATCCTTTTCAAGAATTTTGCAAAGACAGAAGAGAGGAACGATGCTTGTTTTTTCTCAAATGCTTCTTAGGAGTTTTTTTTAACTGTACAAGTATGAACTCACACAAAAACAGCTGAACTATTACTGCCTTCTTCTGACACAGTGTAAAAGTGTGGAAGTGTCTCTCAAACTGTGGACACCATTCTTTGCTGGCCTTTGTTTAGGAGCTGGAACTGAGTAGAATTTAGGTTATTTGGTGGAGAAGTAGGGACTAAGGGACATGCAGGTTTATACCCACAGAATGACCTAGTAAATCCCCAAATGGGAAATAAGTCACAAATAACTAGTTACATGTGAATACCTCACTTTGTTCCCATTTTGAAAATAGTTGTCCTACTTTAGAATGTTGTTATTTAGTCAGTAAGTCGTGTCCAACTCTTGCAACCCCATTGGACTGTAGTCTGCCAGGCTCCTCTGTCCATGGTATTTCCCAAGCAAGAATACTGGAGTGGGTTGCCATTTTCTTTTCCAGGGGGTCTTTGCAACCCAGGAATTGAACCCAGGTCTCCTGCAATAGCAAGTGGATTCTTTACCACTGAGCCACCAGGGAAGTCCCGTACTTCCCTTAGTAGCCTGCAATAAAAGTAGGATTTGGAAAAGATTGGATGAGAGCCCTGAGCAGGAGAGTTGGATTTTTCAAGTTTGGGGCTACATATATATACTGCTGTATAACTCATTACTCCTAAAGTTAGTTGCTGAAAACAAGAAACATTTCATATCTCATAGTTCATGTGGTTCAGAAATTCAGGCATGACTTTACCTGAATGCCTCTGGCTCAAGGTCTCTTAAGAGAATGCAATCAAGGTGTCAGCCAAGGGCGTGGTCTCATTTGAAGCCTCAATTTGTGTGAAAGAAGAGAGAGGAGGCACTTCCAAGTGCAGTCACGTGGTTGTTGGCAGGCCTCAGAAGATCCACTTCCATTCGCAGACAGATGAACCTCTCTGCAAGACTGCTTCATGGCATGGCAGCTGGCTTCCTTCACCATGAACAATCTAAAAGATATCGAAGAGCTCCCAAGACAGAAACGGTCTCTTAAGTGACAGCTCATCATTTCCACCATATCCTATTAGAAGTGTATCAGTAAGCTCAGCCTACATTCAAGGGAACTGAGTATAAGGACATGAGTGCCAGGAGGTGGGGATTGCATGTATGTGTGTGAGTTGCTCAGTCATGTCCAACTCTTTGCAACCCCGTGAACTGTAGCCTGCCAGGCTCCTCTGTCCATGGGGATTCTCCAAACAAGAATACTGGAGTGGATAGCCATTCCCTTCTCCAGGGGATCTTCCCAATCCAGGGATTGAACCCAGGTCTCCTGCATTGCAGGCAGAGTCTTTACCACCTAACCGCCAGGTCTACTGAAAACATTGATTTACAAATATTTGTGTGGACGTATGTTGTCACAGATTGCTGGCTCTTACAGTATTTAGCTAGATCAGAAACTGCCAAATTATTTTCCAAAATGGCTGTACCATTTTTCATTCCCACTAATAATGTGAGTTCTAATTAATTATCCTGTATTTTTGTCAGCACTTGATATTATCTTTTACATTTTACTCTAGTGACATGTAGTGGTATCTCATTGTGATTTAAATGGCATTTCTTTAATGACTAATGATTAATTTATTTGAGCATTTATTTGTATACTTACTTGTCATTTGTACACTTCCTTTGTGAAGTCTGTTCAGTTTTTATTGCCCAATTTTAAATTGGGTTGTCTGTCTTTTTATTATTGAATTGTAAGAGTGATTTATACAGTATTCTAAAATTCAGTCCTTTATTAGGAATGTAATTTACAAATATTTTTTCCCAGTTTGTGGCTTGTCTTTTCATTCTCTCAATAGTATATTTCAGAGATCAAATGTTATTACTTTGATGGGGTCTAATTTATAAATATTTTTTTCATTTATATATTATTCTTTTGTGATGTATCTAAGAAATCTTCTAACCCAAGGTCACTAGGATTTCCTCATATCATCTAGAAATTTTACAGATTTAACTCTCAGTATGTTATGAAGTGAGAATTAAGGTTCTCTTTCCCTGGGGGTAGCCAATTGTTCTAGCACCACATTTTGAAAGGACTCACCCTTGAATTACTTCAGTGCTTTGTTGAAAATCAATGACCTCTCATATATGTGAGTCTGTTTCTGGACCGTCTTATTCTATTGATCTATGTGTCTATTCTTTTACCAATATGATACAACTGTGATTACTACAGCTTTATATTAAGTCTTGAAATCAGGAAGCATAATTTCTTCAACTTAGTCCTTCTTTTTCAAATTTGTTTTGGCTAATCTGAGTCTTTTGCATTTTCATACAAGTTATATAAGTTTTAGAATCAGCTTGTCAATATCTATGCAGACGTCTGTTGGAATTTTGAGTGGGATTGAATTAAATCTAGATCAGCTTGGTGAGAATTTGCATCTTAGCCATATTTACTGTTCCTGTCTAAGAACATGATATTCTCTATTTATTCTGGTCTTCTTTAATTTCTCTTTAATGTAAATTGTTAAATTTATACCTGTATATTTTTTGATGCTATTGTAAATAGTGTTATTGGAAAAAGCATTGGTTTTAGTTTTGTTTTCCTTGAAGTTTTCTTCTGCTTGGATTTTGAATGAAGTCAGTAACCTGATTAATTTTAGACTTATGACTAGATTTCTAGCTGCATGGTCTTTCTCATGTCCGTTATTTTTTATGAAATTATCTGAAGGCAACATTATCGGGTTGGACATTTCCAACATGTGGCTGAGATATTTTGATATCTTAAGTTTGAAAGTTAATGATTATAATTATTAAGGAAAAAAAGAAAAATTATAAGGAAGAATGTCTGAGAGACTTTAAAAATGGATGTTTTCCACTTTTATTTGGTTTTATCAGGTAGAACTCTTTGGTATCAAGTTATTCAAGTCACCTCAAGCTATAAGGTTGTCTCACAGAAGTCAGTGACTCCACAGGACTACCTCTTCATTTCTCATTCCCACTTCATTTAAATATTTCTCCGAAGCCCATGTTCCCAAAATTACAAATCAGCCAACTGAATGGCTTTCTTGGCCCTAATTCCAAATTTATAGAGGGATGGCCTTACAGGTCAGGTGTTTCTGATTCTGTTAATGATGGTGGAGGAGCAGGGCTACGTGCTATAAGATAGCTGCTGCAAGCCCACCGAAATGGGGTAGACAGCCTATAGTCACTACTGCTCTGAGAAGAATGTTCAGTGTTTCACTGTTGTTGGGCAGTCGCTCAGTCGTGTCCAACTCTTTGTGACCCTGTGAACTGTACCCTGCTAGGCTTCCCTGTCCTTCACTGTCTCCCAGTTTGCTTAAGCACATGTCCATTGAATCAGTGATGCCATCCAACTCTCTCATCCTCTGTCGCCCTCTTCTCCCGCCCTCAATCTTTCCCAGCATTGAAGTCTTTTCCAGTGTTTCATCACGGAAGTGGAAATGAACAGAAGTTTGAAATGTTGAGACAAATTCAGAGTTTCTCTGATTTAATTTTTTTAAATTAAGGTATAATTCACATAAAACATTTATTAGTTTCAGGTGTCAAATAGAATGATTCAATATTTGTATGTATTGCAAAATCATCACTCACATTAAGTCTAGTTGACATCCATTACCATACATAGTTATAGAATTTTCTCTATTTAAAATTTTGATAACCTTGTTCCAGTATCTTGATGTTTCTCTCATTTTTCTTGTTTTCCATTATCTAGATGGCTTTGGAAGATTCAGAACAGAAGCACACTCTTTTGCATTCAGTTTTCACGGATCTCGAAGACTTGTCAGCAATTTTTGAGACAGATGACTTAGCACAGTCTATACAAGAGTTAAGTCATCAAGTAGCAGCTTTACAACAAAGAATCATAGAAAGTCTTCCACAGATTCAGCGAATGGCTGATGTAAGTTGGCACTATAAAGATGTAACTTCTTATTTAAGTTTATGTTTCATTTAGTAAATTAGAGTTATGCTGCCAATCAGTTCCTACAAAGACACATTGATCTGATTTATATTTTTTAACTTATGTTATTTTTTGAATGATACTTTACTTTGTGCCCTGTAGTACAACTACAAAAAAGAATCATATCCCCATTCTCAGTTCAGAAGTGGTCTTTTAAAAGGGAGGAACCTTGGTCAAATATGCTCAGTGTATTCTCTTTGTCAGAGAGGAGATATTATTGATTTTAAAGCACAGATTAGCAAAGAGGGAATTAAAACAGACAACTCCCCAAGACTTCCGTTACCTATAGCAAATATTAATTGAGGGGATGCTGTATATGAGCCACTGGACTTTTAAATAATTTCATTTTAGCTTGAAACGTGTGAGGCATTTATCTAAGGATGGAGTCACATCAAAGGCAGATGCAGTTAGTTTTAATAATTTACCTTTTACTTCTCAGTTACATTCCCTGCGATACACTTAAGTAACTTCAGTGAATCATACTTGTTAAGTATTCTTATTCCAAAATTGTTAAATGTGTCTACAACTTTTCACAGAAATTACCATAAACTGCATTATATACTTTTATATACTTTCTTAAATGTAAGGTGCAGAAAATAATTTCAATATGATTGAACTTCTCATAATATGAAGATATCACTATAAATTACTATAATTACTGCTTCATTTGCCTGTAGAGTTATGTTTGTCCTGTATTGAATGGCTTTAAATTGCTATAATTTGAAACCCTTTGTTGATTTCTATGTAGTCTTTTCTATTTCCTTCATTATTAGGCATACCTTATTTTTGGTGCAGTTTATTTGCATTAAGCTCTAAAGATCTAAAGGCTGTCTTACAGTGTGAGTGGACTTTAAAATGTAGGTTTTATAGCACGTATTCTTAAATATGTGGGTTTGATAGCAAAAATTGCAGCATTTTTACTTTAATGTTTTGGCCCTGTTCTAGAGGTTGACATTGATAGGAGAATAGCCACTGGACAAATGACCTATTGTTTATGTTAGCCTGAGTAGGTTATAAGGTAACTTAATGATGCTGCACGTGACAACAGTTTGTTAGGGAATTGGCCAGAAAACCTGTCAATTTTCTAGCTCCTTATGTGTTTGTTTCCCAAGGGTGACTGTATCATTCTACTTAGAGTAGTAAGAATTTTTTTTCAATGTTAGACCCACTTGTATTCAAGTGTTTGAGCACATTCCAAAGATAAATCTAAAGAGTTTGCACATAATTGACAATTTACTTAAAATTGGTTCAGATGCATCCTGCTTTTGTTCTCATAGCATAAATGATTAAATATTGGCCTCTCGAGGATCTTTAACCCGGCAACTATATGCAGTGCTTTGTAGTGTTATATGCTGTTACTAACAGAACAGCGTTTTTATTGAAAACAATCTACATTATCTGTGAAGCACTTGGTTAGTTTTTAAGAGATACAAGTGGCAAACATGTTTTGGTTAAACATGAAAATAAATGGCAATAAATTGTGTTTTATAAAGATGATTAACGTATAATATACTGCATGAGTGTGTTATTTTGTTTCTGAAATTCTAGGATGTGGTTGCCATTGAAACAGAAGTAAAATCAATGGAGAAGAGAGTTTCAAAAATCAAAGCTATCCTGTTATCCAAAGAAATATTTGATTTTTCACCTGAAGAACATCTTAAGCATGGAGAGGTAAGCATGGATCCATTTAAAAATCTTTTCTCTTAATACTTATTATGCTTATTTTAAAATATGTAATAATATGTGATTTAAAGTAAGAGCAAGATCAAGTTGGGAATGACTATAAATATCATGTTTTAAATCCTATTCATAGTGGTCTCTGTATAAAGATCATTTTCCTACAAGTTATTTTTTCAATTAATTTCTTCCTAAAACTTCAAGGTTTGGCAGTTTTTCCTTCAAGTCAAACCTAAGTATTTAATAGTCTAGGAGCTTATGCCTCTGAGTCAGGAGAACTGGGTTCCAGCCTCAGCTGCTCTGCCTGTGTGCCTTTACACGATTGGTTAATATTTCTTGGATTTGCTTTCGTATCTATGCCGTGGTAATGCAGTGATTATGTTGGAAATTACAACATGTACAGAGCCCCTAGCACAGAAGCGGGGACATACTCGACAGCAGACAGATGTTGGTTCCCCCTCAGCCTGTCAGTTAAGAGCATGGACTTTGGGCTCAAGGAGCCCTGGGTTCTAATCCGAACCCTGCCACTTTGTGTTGTGCCCCCATGTGGGTCTTCTAACTTCTGTGAACCCAATTTCCTTCCCAGTTTTGATCTCTGCCTCCTAGGACAGTTGTGAAGATTAGATGAAATAAATATATATGAAATGCTTAGTAAAGTGAATACTCTCTTGTAATTTATTCGCTATGTAAATCCAGATTTCTATGGACAGGATGTCATTAAAGTGAAATAGAAGTATACTTTTGAGAGTTAAGAAATTTGACAAGATAGTTATCCCTTCAGTGTAGTAGGCATTTTTTGAGGGTCTGTTAGTGGGAAGCTCTGTGCTGGTGCAGTTGCTGTGAGAGTCAGTAAGGGGGCAGTACCTACCTTACATGGCTCACTGCCTGGAGACAACACAGAGAGCAAAACAATGGTTCTACAGACAGAGCTGGGAGGGAAGAAGGAAGGAAAGGTTGTCCAAATGCATCATGTTGTGCTGGAGGGTACTTCTGCCCCAGGCATTCTTTCCTGAGACCCCCTAACTACCAGATCACAAATAATATTAGTTCTTTTCAACCTGAGCTAAGAAACTGTTTCAAAACTGTAAAGACAAAAGTTTAATTTTTAATCGATTTAAGAGTAGCCTTTTTGTCCCCCACTTGTGTACCATGTTTATCTAAGGTGATACTGGAAAATATACGTCCCATGAAGAAAACCATTGCTGAAATCGTGTCTTACCAAGTGGAACTGAGGTTACCCCAGACAGGAATGAAGCCTCTGCCTGTGTTTCAGCGGACCAATCGGCTTTTACAAGATATAAAACTGTTGGAAAATGTGACTCAGGAACAAAATGAGTTGTTAAAGGTGAGTGGCTTGTGATGACAGCCAGCCTGTTGGATGAAAATGTTCCGCAAAAGCTGGCTTTGTTTTCAGTTTTAAAGGTTGGGTAGATCAAATTCCCATGACAGTAAGACACTGCCTGTGTTGATTCTTTTTGGTTTCTTCCAGTATTATTATCCAGGAGCCAGCATTGATATAAGAGAGTATTTTATTGTTCAAATGGAGCTAACATGATTTTTTCTTACCTCTTACCCTTGTTCTGGTTGAAGACATTGAAGCATAGTTATGGTCTGTTTCATTCCGTTCTTTAATAATTGAAGATCTACATGGGTAAAATGCTATGGGAAAAGATTCAACCTGCATGGTGCATTTGCAGTCACGTGAGGCCGACAGACCCAACAATAATCTCTTTATACATCTCAGTTGCTTTCCTTTTAATCATTTCATTTTATTACCAACATGATGCGGGTCAAGTAGACACTTTGCCATTTTATTTTTACACGTTAGAAAACTAGTGTCCAAAGGTTAGGTGATTTGATAAAATACCAGAGTTAATGTGTGTTAGGGTTAATTTTCCAGGCAAGAGTACTAGAAAATTAATCCTAACACACATGTTAACTCTGGTATTTTATCAACTCACCTAACCTTTGCCTGGAAAATCCCATGGACGGAGGAGCCTGGAAGGCTGCAGTCGATGGAGTCGCTAAGAGTCGGACACGACTGAGCGACTTCACTTTCACTTTTCACTTTCATGCATTGGAGAAGGAAATGGCAACCCGCTCCAGTGTTCTTGCCTGGAGAATCCCAGGGACGGGGGAGCCTGATGGGCTGCCGTCTGTGGGGTCGCACAGATTTGGATACAACTGAAGCGACTTAGCAGCAGCAGCAGCTGTTCTCCTAAGATTTGAGGATATTGTATCTCTGGTTTGAGTCTTAGCTCACAGTCTCTCTGGCCTAGCTACTGATCTGCTGACGTTATTTCCTAACACCCACAGGGAGAAAAAAGATATGTCACTCAATGTACTATTTTTTTTAATATTATAAAGAGAAAACAAAAAGCAACAATAGAAAGTTTGATCTATTTTTCATCTTTTTGTGTTTTATTGATCTCTTGGGAAAAAGAAAATAACAGTCCTGACTATACTTTAAAATGACTCCTTCACAAGACAAAAGGGGGGAAATAGAAGAGGAAATTAGGTTTTGTACCAAGTTAGATATCAAGCTGTGCTGCTAAAATTTTCCATCTTATTGTGTTAGTGGAAATCAGATATCATCTCAGGTATTTCAAAGCTAAGTAAACTGATAGTAATGAAAATCATAGAGTATGGTGCATTTCTTTTAATTTCTAGTTAGATATTGTAAGTGCTATCATTGTAGAAAATAATAAATTACTTTTGGGAGGAGGGTGTGCTGTGATTCATGGGGTCGCGGAGAGTCGGACACGACTGAGCGACTGAACTGAACTGAACTGAACTGAATGGGATGTAGCTCATTACGGAGGGCTGGGGAACAGGTGTGTGCAGTGAACATAGTCATTCATTTCTAGCCTGTGGCTAAAATTATAGTTAAATATTAAAGAAAATATAAGGAAGAATTCTGTATCGACCAGAAACTTTGTAGTTTCAAAAGACATTTAGTTTCATTGTGAAGCATACCAAGGAAATATCCAGATTTTCTTTTGAAGTCCATTTCTTTGACTTACATCACACTTTGATTGTATCATTTAGCACACTGGTAGGTTCAAGTTCTTAACACCAGATTCCAGATATTGTTCTGGTCTGCCTCATTCTTCAAACTCTCAGGCCTCAACCTCTTACCATAAAACATACATCACAGATCCCAAAGAGTACCAGGTGAGGATGTGTCTGTACCAGGAAAATTTATGATTTCTCAAATCACTTGCCCTTTCCATTCTCAGTTAGGATTGTCACCTCTCTGTGTAGAAATGTGACAAGAAATACGTATTAAATGTCTTACGTGACTGTCAGTAATTTCATAAAACTTAGCCACTTTGTTTACATGCTATAAAATGCTTCCCAGAATAAGCCCATCAGACTGGGATAACTTAAGAGCAAATGTGTGTCTAATTCAACTCCCAGCACTGCCCAGGGTGCTCTGGCATCTAGTAGAGCAAGGCGCTCAGGTGCCAGCTTTGCACATGTTTTCTATGTTGAGACTACCATTCCCTATTAAAAACTGTGTGGTTGTGTATTTGATAGAATTGATTGGAGTTTGGAACAGGGATAGACATTGAGAAGAACCCATTGGTCTAGTTGTTGGATTGTAACAGATTCTTCTTGGGGGTTTATTTTATAGATAGTCATAAAACAGACAAATGAATGCAATGAAGAAATAGAAAAATTGAAGCAGATCTTAAATAATTATCCAGCTGAATTCTCCCACGAGCATATGTCAACAGACAAAGCTGCCGACCTGTCACAAGTACAGGTATGTTTCTTTCATTTCATTGGTCTCATTCATTTGTCCAGCAGTTCATTCACTTTCTAAGCTGTTGGTGTCTAGAAACCTTTTTGATGATATGGTGTATTTCCTACTTCTCTCTTTCAATTGAAGGCATTTTATGTATATGATTACTTTCTATGCCTATTTCATTAAATAGGTTATTATATAATTATCATAATGGAAGTCTGTTCAAGTGTCTTTAGCCTCAACTTGGTGCATTTTGGCTGGTACCAAAGAAGTTGATGTAACACACGGTATTTGGATGACCTGACTTCCCAGCTAGCGTTCTGACATAGGGGTCATGCAGGCTGGGCTTTAGAGACTGGGCTTTTTAAAGACTGAATGCTGTTGTAATAAAGAGTTGCATATACTAAGCAGTTTCACCATATACCTTTATTAACAATGTCCTACGGACCCAGTTACAATGGTTTGCATGTTAACTCTCTATTGCCATCAAGTTGGTGTAGGCAAGCAGTTGCTGTGGTATTCAAAACCAGGTTATACCACTTTCTTTCTGTGAGTCATAGGGCAAATTCTTTAATGTCTAAAGTGAAGTACAAGGAAATCTAAGATGACACAAGCTATTAAGTGGTGGACTCAATAAGGCAGACTCAATGTGTTAGTGATTCAATATTATAAAAGTGTCAAATTTCCCTTTACATTAAAAAAAATTCAAGAACTCCAAAGAGCTTTTGTGTATATTAAAGTTCAGAAATGTAAATATATCTGTTATTTTTAAATAGTGATAGTAAACCCATTAAATATTAATGGAAATTATATTTTACAGAAAAATTATAGTGAGAAGAGTGACATTGTTTTGCATTTTTGCAAATCTCATGAGGATCTGACTTTCTAGGAGACAGCTAGATTCTCACCTGGTTCTGCATTAAATCTTTTGAGGTATATAGTTTTGTGTGAACATATAAAGATGATCCAACCTTTCAAAGACACATACATGGAAGAGAAATATTTTAATAATGCTTTTGAATAATTTTGGACATCCTTTGAAACAACACTAAACTCTGACTAGAATTACTCACAGGTTCATTGTTAAATGGAATTTGGAGCCATGTCAGTGAACTTTCATACTGTTACTTTAAAATCCATCAGTCTGTCTTATACTTGGAATGGATCTCCAACCATGCATGATTTTATAACATCATGCTTGATCATTTGGAAAACACTTATTTGACTTGTTATGTAGATCCTCCAAATGATGACACATCTCAGTAGCCAATATTAAAGAATTCACATTTATTAACATCTACAGATGTTACTTCTTCAGAAAAATCTTTATGTGTATTATATACATATGTATGCATAGTTTAACATAGTTTAACACTGTCTTTTTTTCAAGTAAAAATAGTATTCTATGAAAAAAAAATGGATAGGTCAGCTTGAAATTTAATCACATGAATGCTTTTCCTCAACCATTAAACTTCGGTCTACAACAGAAGTGCTTTATGCAGTCATCCCACTTTGTCAAACAGAATAGTAAAAATACATGTTCTTTATCAAGGATATTCTTAACTGAAGTTGGCTTTTTTTACAGTTAAATTCATGATACTAAATGACTAAATTTAGTATGATGCTAAATTACTAGGTATGAAGCATCTAGTAATGCTAATACATAGCATTACTTTGTACTATCTACATAGCTAAACATAGCTAATACAGTTGGTGTTTCTGCCTTGGTTCTACCAGGTGTTAGTAGTTTTACCCCCCATTGCTTTTACTACATCACACGGTGAAAAATGTCAACACAGTGACCAAGGCCAGTAACATTTTGGTATCATTATGAAAATGATCTTGACCTCACAGAGTGCAGACCTCCTGGGGTTTGCAAGTGCCACTTTGAGAATGGCAGCTTTGTGCCCCTCTCTGCCTCCATAATGCTAGTGTCTCTGGAGACTTGTCTGTTTCTCTGAGTGCTGTTCTAATGGCTGAAGTGTTACGTCTGTTGGGAGGCACTGTACCTCTGAAGTTTAGTGCTTATTGAAAAGGGACACCCGCCACAGCTAACTCAGATTTAATTAAGTTATCATTTCCCAAAGCAATCACAAGAAGTTTCACTTCAGACAGAATAGGGGTATGGTGTCAGAATGTGTGTGGTAGCACTGGAGTCATGGGGGCTGGGTGTCAGAAGTCCAGGTCTGTGCTCTGTCGCTGGCTGCAGCTCTGGAAGAATCACTGTCTTTCTCTGGACTTCAGAACTTTCACTCATAGGTGGAGTTTCTCTGTCTCTAAAAAAAAAAGAAAGATGATGCTATCAATGTCTCTAGGATAGATGGATGGAAAGAAGAAATAAGGGAAAAAGAAATGAATGAATGCAGGGCTTAAAGAATATGTTAGGGACAAAATTTCAGTACATGAAGCTCTGCTAAAAAGGAGCAGGTTTGTCTTCTGATACAGCTCAAGCGTTGAATGATGCCTTTCAGAGTGCTGGAGTGGAGGATGTCAAACAAAACAACACCTGACATTTCCTCCAAACCCAGGCTTCTGTGACTCTGTAATCCTCTTAGACAGTGGGCTTCTGCACTTCTACTGCCCATGTGTGACGTTTTATTCCCATATATCAGTCACACAAATCTTTTAACCTTATAAAGCTTGGAATCATCTTGGAATGATGATAAAGCCTTATCATCTTGGAATCATCTCTTCATCATTCCCATATCAAATTACACTTCACAGCACCTTTATTTCCCATATGATAGGAAGCTTTGGTTGTAAGAAAAAAAGCAAATGAATTTAGTAAAACTAAAGAAGGCTTCAAAAGTGACAATAAAATGTGAGATTTCTAGCCTCATTTTCTCTTAGTGGTTCCCAAATGTTAGTCTGCATACAAATCATCTGGAAGTTTGTTAAGTGTGGTTCTTTACAAACCCTGTGGATTCTGGCCTGTCAGTCCTATAGCCATTGAGGTGAGGCAACCCTGGCTGTACTCCACAGTCACCCATGGAGCTTGTTACAGATTTCTGAGCCACCACTTGATCCCCAGTTATTGATTGACAGGGTGTCAGGTGAGGCTAAGGCATCCTATAAGGGAGATCATAAACCCTCCCTGGATCATTTAGAAACACAACCGGAGGGAAGGAAACTATGCTGTACCAGGGACTAGTTCTTGGCTGTGCAAGCCAGCAGCATAGAAAAAAGCCCTTGCACCAAATGCAGCAGTCTCCTGTGGCAAAGGCATCAGACGTCCCAAACCAATGCAAACATTCTTTTGGCACAGGGAGAAATCGAAGGTATGGAAAAGCAGATTCTGAGCTTGAACCAAAAGAAAGAAGACTTGTTGGTGGACTTGAAGGCTGCCATACTAAACCTTCACCAGCATTTACAGCAAAAACAGCAAGAATTAGAACAGGAAGTGCTGTCAGTCGGGGCATCCGAGGAGAATGCAGGGGCTGAGAAGGATGCTTCTGAGTGGAAGGTGGGTATGGCTGTAGTTAACAATGGTCCCACATTCCACAAGAGCTTTAAATTGGTAGTATTTTTCATCTGGAAAACCTGCGGCCTCTATATTTATGGCCTATAGAAAAGGAATTTCTTCAAGTGGCAATACTCTGCCTGAGATTATTCATGAGTGAATATTAATTCTGAGGGTGTGTCTGTGCTGGACTCAATCCGGAATTCTTATGCCCAAGTTACCTAAGGAGGTGCTTTATGAAATCCCATGGGTAGGTGGGTGGCAGCCACCTTTTGAAATGTCTTCCTACCAAACTGTGAGCCCATTGAAAACTCAGAAATGGGCCCAGCACCTCTCAAAGCCCACTTTGAATCTACATCACTGAATCGCATTCTTGAATTGTTTGATGAGGGGCCACAGAAGGCAATGGAAATGAAAGGGATCTAAGATTTGACCGAGTCATATTTGGCTGGATGAGTTCAGAATTGCTAAACCCAGAAGCTGCTTGTGTGGGTGGGCATCCTGGATAAAGTGAGTAAAAAATTAGCTGCATAAAAAAGCAGCCAGGCCAGGATCCTGGTGACGTTGAGCAGCAACCCAGCTGCAAATCTTTGTGCTGTGCCTTTCAGTTGAACAGAACGGGTTCCATGTCCTTCCTGCCAGCACTCGAGGAAGAGGCAGAAGAGAGCTCTCTGAAGAGTGAAGTAAGGAAAATGATTTTCTCGTTCAAGTTTGTTAGAAGCGTAATCTCTAAAAGGTCAATGAGAAGATCGTAAAATGACTGGAAACATAAGGATTTTTTAAATTCAATGCCAGTATTTTGTAAGGGTGACTGAAGTACTTATCTTATGTTATTAATGTTTAAGTGCATCTAAACCTACTTCAGGCTGGAGTGGGATAAATGTAATTCAGACACACTTGTTGGCAGAAGGGAGAAGATGAAGTTCTTTGTCATATCCTGAGTTCTGAGTACTTTCTCTGGAGTTTTGAGAGTTTGCTGTTTGGCTGGCACTCCTGGTGGCTTTATCTTTCCATATTTGTATTACTTTTGTAGTCAGACAGCACTGCCAAGGACATGAAGAATGGTGTTAGCAACTAACCCTACTGTGTAACTACTCCGATCAGAACTGGTTGAAGGAGACCTTTACCAGTTTTCTCATTATATCAATTTCCATTTCATACTTTAAGAACTAAAGCAGTAATGGGTCTGAGCCAAAGGGAAGAAAATTGCAGCAATTGACAGTTTTTAATGTCTCCTACGTAACGAGCAGACATTCTCCCTGCTCATTTTATAGACTGCTCAGTAGCTCCACGGTCACACAGAATAGCCTGTAGTCCATCACTATATCACTGGGACACATGGGGCTGAGTAGTCGGATGAGGAGGAGTGAGGCTTATATACTCTGACCATCAGACAGCTTTGGGATCTGATTCTACCTCTTCGTAGCAGAGAAAATTTTGAAAATGAAGGAGGTGCTGGAGCCAAAATAAGTGCATTTCAGTATGATTCTAATTTGAGACCTGTATTTGCCTCTGAGCTGATATGTTTATAATCATTGTTTGTCTTTGATATCAGTCAAAAAAATACATGTTGTTGAAGAGCCTTTGAGATTACATTTACCAAAGCAGATGAAATTTCTAAAGTGCTGTTTTAAAGGTCCCCTTTGTAGGACATGAACTGACTCCCAACTTTAAGAATATTTTTTCGGCTTTAGGAAGAGCAACCCCATTTGGACTCCTGTGATGTAGTTAGCCAAAGAAATCGATGATAAATAGCGGGGGAGGGGAAGGAGGGGGTGGAATTAAGGACTGCAATTATACTGCCTGGTAAGCTGAGTGTTACATAAAAGAGATAAGGAGGATGCTTTTATGATGGTCGGAAATCACCTCCCTCTGCTAATCAATTGATTGCTGTGTTAGAGTGGAGATAAGAAAGCAGAGCCGTCTTCCGGGTTCCTGTCTTTACTCTGGAAACATGACAAGGATGTGGAGGAGGACAGGGCATCCTCGTCCTCTGGAACAATCATTCAGGTAATACTGTGTGGGTCACATTTTTGGGGGGTGGGGATGGGCAGGGATAGCAAGTCAAAGCAAAGAGTTTCTTGTTTGAAAGAATGTTTCAGGAGGGAATCTATATGGGTTGAAATTTTTAAACTTCTTACTGCTACGTCTGCACAAAACAAAGACAGCTGAGTATCAGTTGCATTTCTTTTGTGTGTTCAGTGATAATGTTGTTGCTGAGTCCCTAAGTCATGTCCGACTCTTTTGACCCCGTGGACTGTAACCCACTAGGCTCCTCTTCATAGGATTTTCCAGACAAGAATACTGGAGTAGGTTGGCATTTCTTTCTCTAGGGAGTCTTCTGATCCAGGGATCAAACCCACATCTCCTGTATTGGCAGGTGGGTTCTTTACCACTGAGCCACTAGGGAAGCCTGTAAGTATTTACCTGAGGAAAACTCCCTAGGTGAAAATCCAAACTGAAAAAAAAACAGTTAAAGGAGCAGCTAAAAGGTTGACCAATGTGGTTAAATCATTTAACATGCCTCTTTTTTGGGGAGCAGTTGAGGGTGAGAGTTCTCTTTTTGAACAAAGTAGTGTGGAAGATAAATTAATGAAATAAGTCTTTTTGCTCCTGCTTCTGCTTCATTGACTACACTGAAGGCTTTGATTGTGTGGATCACAACAAACTGTGGAAAATTCTTAAAGAGATGCAAGTTCCAGACCTTACCTGTCTCCTAAGAAATCTGTATGCAGGTCAAGTAGCAACAGTTAAAACTGGACATGGAACAATGGACTGGTTTAAAAAATTGGGAAAAGAGTATGTCAAGACTGTATATTGTCATGCTGCTTATATAACTTATATGCAGAGTACATCTTGTGAGATGCTAGACTGGGTGAATCACAAGCTGGAATCAAGATTGCTGGGAGAAATACCAACAACCTCATATATGCAGATGACACCACCCTAATGACAGAAAGTGAAGAGGAACTAAAGAGCCTGTTGTTGAGGATGAAAGAGGAGAACGAAAAAGCTGGCTTGAAACTCAACATGTGAAAAATTAAGATCTTGGCATTGATCCCATCAATTCATGGCAAATAGAAGAGGATAAAGTGGAAGTAGTGACAGATTTTATTTTCTTGGGTTCCAAAATCACAGCAGATGGTGACTGCAACCATGAAATTCAAATGTGCTTGCTCTTTGGAAGGAAGCTTTGACAAACCTAGACAGCATATTTGAAAGCAGAGCTATCACTTTGCTGACAAAGGGTTCTTATAGTCAAAGCTATGGTTTTTCCAGTTGTCATGTATAGATATGAGAATTGGACTTTAAAGGCTGAGCATCAAAGAACTGATGCTTTCTAATCATGGGGCTGGAGAAGACTCTTGAAGAGAGTCCTTTGGACAGCAAGGAGATCAAATCAATCAATGCTAAAGGAAATCAACCCTGAATATTTATTGGAAAGACTGCAGCTAAAGCTGAATACTTTGGCCATGCAAAGAGCCGACTCATTGGAAAAGACCCTGATGCTGGGAAAGATTAAAGGCAAAAAGAGAAGGAAGCAGCAGAGGGTAAGATGGTTAGATAGCATCACCAACTCAATGGACATGAATTTGAGCAAACTGGAAAATATTGGAGGACAGAGAAGTCTGGTATGCTGCAGTCCATGGGGTCACTAAGAATCAGACATGACTTAGAGAATGATTAACAACTTTTTGCTCCTTGTGAACTTATAAACTTCTTCAGTCTCTCAAAATAGAGGGCAAATGCCCTCACATTAGAAAGTCATTTCATGCTGATGTGAAGACGATGTTTTTTCTCTTGCTTCTAAAGGATCTCTGCATCATTCTGATCCACCCTTCCCCCCTCACCTGCCTCGGGCTGACCCTACCCAGTGGCTCCCAGCCCAGTCCTTTCTTTGATAGTTGGCATAGGGACACTTATGCCAGCGTCTTCAATCTCTGCCTCTTGGTCATGTCCTTTCTTCTCTATCTCAGAAGTGTTCAGATTTCCCTTCCCTAACAAGTTCCTTCCCCCAGTACCCTATCCCTCCCAAAGCCGAGACCATCTCTTTAGAAACTGCTGTCTCCGCGGGTACCCTTCTCTCCATATCTGCCCAAGGACTTCCTTCCTACTCATCCGTAAAGGCCCCTTTCAACTCCCACAGCCTCCAAGAACCCCCCTGTTCTTTCCCTTTGTTTTCCCATAGCATTCTGAACCTCGGTTATTATAATTTATCACAGTTTTATGCATCGATCTGACACAGTTTCATGAGAAGCAGGAACTTTTATCTTCTACATTTTGACGTCCTGTACTGTGATTCATGGGGTGGCGGACGACTGAACTGAACTGGGCTCATTATGCTACTTTGTAATTTATTTGTTTCTTTTTGTCTGTGCTAGGTCGTCCTTGCTACCCAGGCTTTTCTCTGGTTGCACCCAGCAGGGGCCACTTTCTGTTAGTGGTGCCCTGGCTTCTTTTGTTTCTTTTGTTGCAGAGCACAGGCTCTGGGCACCAGTCAGTAGTTGCAGCTCGCAGGCTCTAGAGCACAGGCTCAATAATTGTGGCGTATGGGCTTAGTTGCCCCGCAGCTTGTGGGATCTTCCTGGACTGGGGATCAAACCTGTGTCCTACATTGGCAGGTTGATTCTTTACCACTAAGTCACCTGGAAAGCCCCCAATATGCTACTTTAATGTGTTGAATTTCTTGATCCTGCTTTCCAGATCAATTTCATGTTGCTTCCTCTTTCATTTATGGCTAAATGTCTTTAGTTGGTGCTCCTCTTTCTTGGCTCCGTTTGTAATCAAGATTTTGCCCCTTGCTATATTTATACTGCCGTTGACTTCTGGATATTAATTTTCAGTTCAGTCACTCAGTTGTGTCCAACTCTGTGTGACCCCATGGACTGCAGCACACCAGGCTTCCCTGTCCATTACCAACTCCCAGAGTTTACTCAAACTCATGTCCACTGAGTTGGTGATGCCATCCAACCATCTCATCCTCTGTCGTCCCCTTCTCCTGCCTTCAATCTTTCCCAGCATCAGGGTCTTTTCCAATGAGTCAGTTCTTTGTATCGGGTGGCCAGAGTATTGATGTTTCAGCTTCAGCATCAGTCCTTCCAATGGGTGTTAAAGAGTTGATTTCCTTTAGGATTAATTGGGTTGATCTCCTTGGTGTCCAAGGAACTTGCAAGAGTCTTCTCCGACACCACATGTCAAAAGCATCAATTCTTCAGTGCTCAATTTTCTTTATGGTCCAACTTCCACATCCATACATGACTACTGGAAAAACCATAGCTTTGACTAGATGGACCTTTGTTGTCAAAGTGATGTCGCTGCTTTTTAATATGCTGTCTAAGTTGGTCTTAGCTTTTCTTCCAAGGAGCAAGCGTCTTTTAATTTCTTGGCTGAAGTCACCATCTGCAGTGATTTTGGAGCCCAAGAAAATAGTCAGCCACTGTTTCCATTGTTTTCCCATCTGTTTGCCATGAAGTGATGGGACTGGATACCGTGATATTTGTTTTTTGCCTAAGTGCCCTTTTATTAGTCCTGATCCTTCTTGACCTGTAGCAGTAACGACCTCTTCCTTGTTGAAATGCAGTGTTCCTTTGGCTTTATTAATTCTATACTTTCTTGTCTCATCTATCTGCAGCCCCTCTTCCAGCTCCTTCTCTTTACCCGTCTCTTTCATAGTGTGCATTTCTCCCAGTGGTTTACCACCTTCTTTCTTCTCTGTTTTGTCTCATGGCAGTTTCTCCTCTCATAAGTTTTGTAGTCACCTCTATGCCACAGATTCCCAAATTAAATCTCTGGTCTTGATTTTTCCTGTACATCTGTTCCACACTTCTACCATCCAAATACATTTCTCTTTTTGAATGTGTTTTCTCAAAACCATTTATCAACTTTTCTTCAAAGCTTGCCCTTCCTGTAATCTCTCAATGCCTGTTAGTAGCACAACTGTCTTCTCAGTGTCTGAGACAGACTTCAGAGTCATCTCGGGTACCTCTTTTGTCTGGCCTTTTATGGCTACTGCTCAAGTGATGTCCATTCAGTCTTTACATCCTTCTTCTCCCATTATTTTTGTCATCATCCTATTCCAGGCAATTGTTCACTTCTTCCCTAGACTTTGAGAGGAGTCTTCTAAGTGGATTTGCAGCCTCCAGTCATTTATACATCTTATACTTAACTGGTGGAACTTCCTAAAGCAGTTCATGCTAAATTCAAGTCTTTCTAGATTCTGATTATCTACTGAATAAAAAGCAGTGTTCTTAGCCTGGCCTTCCAGACTTTTCATGATCCCAACTTACCTTTCCAGTTTTCTCTAAGTTTTACCTTTAGTTCTTGGTTCATACCTTTCTAATAGCAGTTACTGTTTTCAGTACATGGAGCTCCTAGGAATTACTAGGTGCTTTGTATATGTCATCTTGTTTACTAATCACAGGAATGAGTGAGCTGGGTTGTGTTGCCACTTTAAAGATGAAGCAAGTGAGGCTCAGAGAGTCCAGTTTAATTTGTCCAATATCACGCAGCTTGTAAGTAGAGCAGTCAAGATTGGTTGATTACAATATGCATACTTTTCCCACTACACTGGTCTTTTGTATAAGTTTCATTTTCCCATTTTTTAACCTTGATTAACCTAATAAGTGGATCAAAGTGTACATCCATTTAAAATGTGACACACATTGTTAACCTGTCCTCTAGAAAGACAATAATTTTATTTCTACCAGAAGCATGGAAATGCCTCTTTTCTGACCCCAAGCTAATACTGGATATTTTCAACCTTAGTTAAACATAGCCAGTGGATTAAATTGTGTATATTTAAGAATGTTGACTATTGCTTCAGGTGTGAGTTGGCTTTCATGTTCTTTTTTTTTTTGAATCATGTATCCATGCCACTTGTCATTTTCTGCACAGAAGTTGATGTGTTCCTTATTTATTTGTAAATGTAATTAATACATTAAAAATATTAACAGTTTGCGAGATGTTATCTCAATATGTTATTTCTCTTTTAACTTAGAGATGTCTTTTTGTGGCACATGTTATTTATGTTGTTAATACTAACATTTTTTCCCTTTATTGTCAAGCTTTAAAAGTCCCTTCCCACTCTTAGAATGGAAACAGATTCACTCATATTTTCTTCAAGAACTTTTATGGTGTATCTTTTACTTTTAAATATTAGATACAATTGGAATTCATTGTTAGCAGTGAGATAGAGATTTGGTTTTGTTTTTCATGAAGTGCCTGGATAAGATAGTTGTTCCCAAATTTTAAAGTTTCATCTTTCCTCCATTATTCGAAATAAGACTTTTATCACATAATCTTATTTCAGTTTAATTCTCATAATAATTCATTTAAATATTTAAATTCCTAATTCTCTGGATTTCTTATGTGTTCCTCATAAACCACAGAGCTTTGGAGATTTAAGTCTTCAAATAAAGATAAACTTGAAGAAGTTGATTTTTTTCCCCTAATGAGCAGACCTTTTTTCCCTCAATGTACCTGACTAGTCTAGACATTTTTGTAAGCAGGTGATTTGTAAAATGAGCAGGTGCAGAAAGGACTTGTATGGCTTCAGGGCAGGAACTTTTCTGAACCTCTGATTCTTTTCTTTACAGGAGGCAGCTGGGAAAATAAGCACGTGTGATAGTTCCATGGCACAGGTTCTTGAACCAGACCTGCTGAACACCGAGCAAGGCCCAGAATTTTCCCTGAGCCCCAACCGAACACCAGAGGTAGGTCCCTGTTGCGGATGAACCATCTGCCCAAATACCTGGACTAGCACCCAGATGACAGGCTCTCTGTGTTTTGCAGTATTTTGTATTACCAAGCGAGAGGTCTTTGTGAGCTTTAACACCTGTGTGCTGCCACGCTGGAGAACTGGACGATTTGCCACCAGATATTGACATGGAGACTAAGTGTGGTACAGAGCAATTAAAGACTTCTTACTCACTCACCATGTGCCAGGATGAACCAGCCTTTCCATTAGTATCACCTTCTTTTTTCTGTAGATACAACTTATGGGGGTGACAGACGTGGAGGAGGGCAAATGTTAATTAACTACCTATTACGTTAAAGGCATTTGTGTTTGCTCTCTAATCCTCAGATTAAATAAGGTAGGTTAACATGTACCATACATTTACAAAAGAAAAATCAAAATTCAGGGTGTAGAAGTACAGTTAGTAAATGGAGGAGTGAGGAGGCAGACTCAGAATATTCCAGTCTGCCTTCCCAGTCTGAATATTTAGTATTTAAAGATGTAAAACTGAGGCAGATTTGGCCTCACCAAATAAGCTGCCACGACACCAACCCAGCAGCATATTTAGTATTTGTGCAAATGCATTTAGGTCAGGCACTGTACCTAAATCTTCCCTCTTAGCACAGTAGGCAGCACATCAGTCTCATAACCTGAAGGTCCTGAGTTCGAGCCTCAGAGAACGGCAGATCCTTCATTTTGGGGGCTTCCCAGGTGGCGCTAGTGGTAAAGAACCCACCTGCCAATTCTGGAGATGTAAGAGATGCAGTTTGATCCTTGGGTCCGGAAGATCCCCTGGAGGAGGAAATGACAACCCACTCCAGTGTTCTTGCCTGAAAAATCCTATGGACAGAAGAGCCTGGTGGGCTACAGTCCATGGGATTGCAAAGAGTCAGACACAACTGAAGCGACTTAGCTTGCTAGGCACTTTAGCTAGGCAGTTTTGCATTTTATAAAAGGCGGTGGTGTGTGCAGATATTTGTAGAATTGATGGAAAAGTATTTAACAGTTTGGTATTTTGGCATGAAATATTGCTACAGCCAGAAAATTCATTTGCATTTTAACTGGATCTTGGTACTCAGAGCAGCGATGTGTTGTACAGAAATCAGGCACTGTCACGTTCATTGACTGAGAGACCAACTTGAATGCCAGAGGGTTGACAGATTTATGTCAAAAATGTGGGCTTGTAGACCCCAAGGCATAACGAAATCAGATTGAATCCTGGGTCTAGGGTTGAATCCAGTGACCGTAGACGTTTGAATAACTTCTCTAAGCCTCAGTTTCCTCATCTGTACACGGGCAATAATGGGCTTGTGGCATAAAATATGAGATAGTCTTAGCACAGTAGCTTAGCTCTAGAACCCAGTAAAAGATTGGTATTATCAATTTATATTAATGCTTTAGAGAGGACATAATTCTCTAAGAAGACATATTTGTGGTCATGTTTTTTTAGCCTTCCAAAATGTACAGTTATAATACTTTGGTTAAAATAATTTCTACTTTTTAAATTTGGGGTTTTCATTTGAAGAAGATACTCAGTGAGCAGACTACTGTGGGAAAAAATGTAGACTCAGAATTAAAAAATCTTGGAACTGTGTGACCTTGGGCAAGTAATTTATGTCTGGGCCTGAGTTTCTCAGAAGCAATGTGGTGGGATGGGAGGGGTGTGAACTGATTAAACATTAAACACACTTGGATTTCTTTGGCTATAAAAAAGGTGTGAACTGATTCCTGGCGCGTTTCCCAGACCACCTTCAACTATTGAAGTTCTACTCTTACAGATAATCTTTTTTTCTTCCATTACTTTTGGATTCTTTCCAGGTTCAAATAACTAGCAAATAAAACCAAGGTTAGTACTCCAGTTTCCATATTTCTTCATTAATTCAGTGAGTTAGAGAAAGCAAAGAAACTCAATTTTGTCCTTTTTTTTAACATCTGTGGCAGTTGTAGGTGCTCAAGTAATGTTTTTGAATAAATAGAGAAGGCAGATGGTAAATCTCTTATTGCAGATTAATTAATCAATCAATCACTGTTAACAGATTTTTATCTCAGGTGACAAAAAGGAGGATCGCAAAATCTTTGCCACTGAGATATAACAATATCTGAAAAATCTGAAAACTAGGAAGCAGTTAGATGACTAGAAATTGATGTCTGACAGTAAACTCACATATGGTTGCTTTTTTAAAGATCAGAATTAAAAAAGAAAATTGAAATGGGTGAATCTAAATATGGATCCGACTGTATATGAGCTATAGAGAAAACACGGTACTGGGAGGACTTCCTTAGGAAGGTGATTCTTAAAGAAAACCCTGATTGAAGCAGGGGAGAAATAGCATTTTGGCAGAAAAGGCAGGCATCTGTGAAGCAGAGAGATGGTCAAGGGGAATGAGTATAACTCAGAAGACCCTTCTGTTGAACCAGCTCTTATAATCCTCATCAGAGTGTGTGTGAAAATGAGTGGTATTTTCATATCCTGCATATTTTTGTTACCACTTACCAATTTTGTCTGCTTCTATTGTACTGAAGTTTCTGTGTTTAAGCAAAATTCCATGAATATTAGGAAATAGGCACTTGAGTTGAGATAGGGTATATATTTGTGAGCAACTCCCATTTCTCAGTTGGCCAAAATTATGCCTTATTAGATGCTGAGTTGTAGTTAGCAAAACCTTATATAGAAAACATAGTCATTTTCTCATAATGAGAATGAATAAAATGTTTATGTTATTGTTTAGTTGCTCAGTCATGTCCGATTCTTTTGCCACCCCATACTGTGGCTCACCAGTATCCTCTGTCCACATTGACAGGTGGATTCTTTACCACTGAGCCACTTGGGAAGCCCTGAATAGATATCACTAACTTGGTAGAGCAAAACACAATCCTTACTCCTAAAAAAATTCCTCTAGAAAGGTCGATAATACTGTTTCAGTATTTTGGAAAAAGATGTGGGAAGCAAATATCTGTATCAGATCATCTTTTGCCTCCAAATTGGAAGTATCTATCATATAATTACCAGAATACTTTTACCTGGTACCTGGGAGAAATTTTTCTATGGGATTGATAAACAACCTAGTTGTTTGAATATAAAAAGAACACATCACACACATCCTGCTTTCTTTATACTATACCGTAAGCATCTGTTCCTTAACGCAGTAATATTTGAGTATCTAGAAGCTGAAAAGTAACTTTAGAGAGTGAAGAATACGAGAAAAGTTTCCAAATTACCCCAGTGAAGCTTATCACTTGACTCAATCTATTTTTAATAGAAAAAGATAAGTAATAGCAGGGAGGAGGGAAAGCTAAAATATTTTATAATCTTAACCACTTAAGATGTTAAGTTGAAAGTGTGAGGTATTAATATATTTTCCTTGTGTCCCCGCCACTGTGTAAAGATCTTTTTTTTCTGTTTGAACAGAGGGCATAGCAATGTAAGCATTGCTTAATCATGTGTCACGCAACTTTAAACACTGGCCAATTTGCTGCAGCGTTTCAGACACACACACCCACATGCACACCCTCTCGCGCACACTCACCTGTCTCCTGGGACCCACCGTTTAATGAACCGCCAGCCTATTTGCGTCCTCCGTGCCCAGGAACTCTGTGCCTGTGTTCATGCAGATTGGCTGCTTGGAAACCTGGGGCTCCAGGTCACGTGATTGTTGCTATGCCTGTGGAGGTGCCTTCTTCGTTTCTTTTTGTTTTTACTTCTTCTGCCCTTATATATTTGTTTTTCTTTTAACTAGGGGAAATGCTATAAGTTTACAGGTCTTTACAAATTCGAATCTGAATATTTTGGACTCCTAGTTTTTCACTGCTGGATTATCTTTGGATTTCTCATAGGGTGCCACACCTCCAATCAAGGCTGCAGCTACTGGCTTTTCAGACGAGCAAGGAGCTTTTGAGGCCACCGTGGAGAAAGTGAGGCCTGAGCCTGCGGAAGTCCTCCATGTCTGCAAGAACCAGGTGGCTGAGCTGGAGCTGTGGCTGCGCCAAGCCAACGTGGCATTTGAGCCAGAAACATTAGACGCGGACATGCAACAGGTGGTGGAACAGCAGTTGGTAGGATGCCAGGTAAGACTGCTGGGTCTGAGTTCATGGCCCGCCTCTTCACCAATCACGAGTAGATGAAGTTCTCTGAAAGCAACAGTCTGATTCTTCCTGTTGCTCCGACACCTATGTTTATTTTGGCCTCAATTTTTTTGTTCTCAGGATAATTCTTTGAAATAATTTACGTAAGCAGAGTATTTGGGGAGACAGTAGTGGAGAAGATCTCAGAATCTAGAGTTTAGATCTGGTCACATTAACTGTGAACTGGAGGGAGTTACCTCTCGCTTCATATTCCTCAAACAGGTCATCTCCTAAGACTTTGTCAGGATTAAATGAGATAAAGTATCTAAATCGGTGTCTGGAGTATAAAGTATATATAAAGTGCTCGGCAAATACTAGTTTTATTCATAGTATTCAGTTTTTAAAATTTTCATTCATCAGAAATGAAACTGAATATCCTGATTGCAGGGTTACGATACAGCAGAAAAGGGCTTTGCTGTCATTTTACTATGAATGCTCCTATTCTTGCTGGCTTGGTGGCGCTAGCAGTAAAGAACCCGCCCACCATTGCAGGAGATCCGGGAGTCATGGGTTCAATCCCTGGGTTGGGAAGATCCTCTGGAAGCAGAAATGGTAACCCACTCCAGTATTCTTGCCTGGAAAATTCCATGGACAGAGGAACCTGGTCGGCTACAGGACACGGTGTCACAGAGAGACAGACATGACTGAACACTCTTGGCTGGGGAGGGGCAGGAATGTAAACTTCCTTGCCTGGAGTCATTTTGAGGAAGCTTTGCTGGTACAGCCCAAAGGTTGGGATTTCTAGATCCCCCCAGGGAGGGGCGAGACTGACATTGCTGGTGCAGAACTGAGTGTCCTCAAGAGCTCAGCCAAGGCACCTCCCTCAAAGGCACTTACACCCAACTTGGCCTGACATCTCCACCTGATTGGCTCATTCGCAGTGCTGTCCAGGGACAAGGACTTCCTCTCAGAATGCCTCAAACCACTGGACCGTCCACAGGGAGCTCCACCCACTCTGTGGGGCTGGGCATATGACCCTCCTTGGCCCGAGGCCGACGCTCCTCCCCTTTCCATTCAGACTCACAGTCTTACTACGTCTGGAGTTCATCTAGTAGGACCCAGCCAGGCAAGCTGACCTCCTTCCTTGGGCAACTCAGCACCTCTCACCCCAAAAGTCAGCTCCTGAGGGTTGGATTCACTCAGATACAGGAACTACCATGTGGCCTGACTGGTAAGACGTGCAGGAGAGTCTGGAGAAGACAGTGTAAGTCGGCACAGAGCAGTGCTCCTCTAACCTGAACCTTCGGTATTCCAGATGTTGAGACCCGGCCACTTAGGGCCTTTCAGGTGCCATCTGTCAACTGATGGTCCTGCTGACTGGGTAGACCCCATAGCCAAGTCCTTGCTCATTACTGGAATCTGGTCTTTGGGCCTCTTGTGAATTTTAAAATGTGGGGGCTGCTCAAGGAAAAGACACGACCACAAGGTGGCAGTCGCGCGCAGTGAGCATTACTTGGGCAGCATTTAGGTGGGGTCTGGAGGGACTGGGAAGTCTCATGCCAGATCTTCCAGAGGCTTTGGCAAGGAGTCGGGGTGGAGCCACCACCCAGAAGGGGAAGATACACGGGAACTCCTAGGGGTTAGAGAATCCAGAGGCGCTATGTGTCTAGATGATGTCAGAGAATCTGAAGGAAGCAGAGGCTGGAGTTTTCAGAGCTCTAGAGTTTGTCTTAACCATGACTAGATGTCGGGGATCCAGGTTTGAGCCTTTCACTGGTGAAATATGAACTAATATTTCTGCTGTGAAGAAATAAACAACACCAGTCCATTCTAAAGGAGATCAGTCCTGGGTGTTCATTGGAAGGACTGATACTAAAGCTAAAACTCCAATACTTTGGCCACCTCATGCGATGAGTTGACTCACTGGAAAAGACTGATGCTGGAAGTGATTGGGGGCAGAAGGAGACGGGGACAACAGAGAATGAGATGGCTGGATGGCATCACCGACTCGATGGACATGAGTTTGAGTGAACCCCGGGAGTTGGTGATGGACAGGGAGGCCTGGCGTGCTGTGATTCATGGGGTCGCAAAGAGTCGGACACGACTGAGCGACTGAACTGAACTGAACTGAACTGAGATCCATATACAGGGGTCAACTCTGGCTCATTTATATAACACCATGGCATATAAACTTTAACACTGAAACATAAAAGGCCTTACAGTACTCTGTAAAAACATTAAGTTCCCAGAGGGGAAATATCCAAGGACAGGAGCAAACAGATCAGTCAAGAAAAAATTATATTCTGTAACTTAATATTGAGAAGAAATGTTCAGCCTTGATTATTAAAGATGCATGAGTCAAAACAGCTGTTATTTTGTTCCTACATTACCTTGACAAAAATTATATCATCCGGGAAAACTCTGGAGAAATAGATCCACTAATGTCGGCCTGATTGTTTCAGCATTTGGGGAAGTCAGCTGTTAGCAGATAAAATGTCCATCTTCTTTGACCTATTAATCCCATTATTTTAAATTTATCTTCTGAAAGTAACCCTAAAAGAAGAAGAATATTTGTGGGTGCATTGATTACAAAAATGAAGCACCAGAAACAGTTTAAAGGCTTAACAATAAGGAGATGAAGAGAATCATAAAGTACTAATAGCCTGCTATTAAAATAGAGATCACAAAGCATATATATGTAGACCCATGAAAATGTATACATAAAATAGCTAAGTGGACAAAAAGCACAAAATTATAGTACACTTTGTTTTCAGCCACTTTAAAATCTATGAGTACATGTTGTTTAAGCTTAGAAGAGTCTGTATTCAGAGGATACAAGTAGTTTACTTGGATGAGAAATTATAACTATGATATTGAAAATTTGTTTTAAATTTTTCTTTAAGTTTCTTTCAAAGAATTGAACTTCTTAGCACACACGATTTTAGCACAAGCAATCTCAGTGTTAGAATGTGTCTGATTCTACATTCTGCTGCTGCTACACTCGTGTGCCCAGCCAATTGGCATGACTTTTGCGGCTCTATAGCTCAAAAAGAGAGCAAACTTGTTCTCTTGAGGAGGAAAACAATGATGATGACTTAGTGGGAAACTTACTTCATCCTCCTGATTTATTTTTAGACGCGGGTGTAAGTTGACCAGTGGTATCAATGACTAAGTGTTTTAGGTTCCAAGTTATGTCTTTCTGTAATCGTCTTCTGATATTTGGGGAGCTTATTTGGCTTGAGAAAGGCAAGAAAAGAGCAAAGGAAAGAATTTTCCAAGGGTTCTGTGGAAGTATTTTTTAAAATTACTACTCAACACTTGGATTGCAACAGAAAAAGTTTAGGAATAAGGTGGGAAGTAATAAAGTAGGCACAGACTACATATCAAGCACTGGCCACAGTATATGGATTTAACTCTAGCTTCTCAAAGTGACCCCAGAGGTAAGTTCTGTTATTATCCCCATTTTACAGATAACTAGAGGTACACCCATGCAACATAAAGTGCCCAAATTTTCCCAGCTATGATATTCTAGTTCTAGTGTCTGCGGTCCCAACCACTATCCTGTACTGGATGTGTTCAGCTGTGTTTTCTAAGGGGAATATAGCATCACTTGTTTTAGATTGTGATACAACCAATTTAGTTTATTTATTTACACCCAATTTGGAGTTGGTTTGGCTGAGCCCCTACTGAAAAACAGAGGAATTATGTGGAAATTGTTTTTTTTCTACCCCCACAAGGTACCTATCAACCTGTGTTTCTGGAACTTCTTATATACCCTTAGGTGTAGAGACAGTGAATCTAACTTATTTTGGAGTGTAACGCTTGTTTGAGACCAAAACTATGATTAATAAAATGATTTTATTTCCTAGGCTATGCTAACAGAGATTGAGCACAAGGTGGCCTCTCTGTTAGAGAACTGCAAAGATCAGGGCCTGGGAGACAGTGGAGCCACTCAACAGGAGGCTGAAGCACTTTCCTTGAAACTGAAGACTGTGAAATGCAATTTGGAAAAAGTCCAAATGATGCTTCAGGAGAAATACAGTGAGGATCAGGTAACATATGACTATGTGTAGACATGTATGTAAATACAGGCATATCTATCAGGAAGGAACTCTGGGTGCAGGTAAGGAAACAACTACAGAGGAATTACAGTAAGTGAAAAAGAATTATGCCTCTTAAAACTTTAAGGGATGGGTACTCTGGCTTTTGTCATTGGTTTCATTTTGTAGTTTTCTCATCTAGGTTGCTGTTAGTGATCGTTTTGCTTTGATTAGGGTTGGTTTGACTGGGTTGGTTGTTGTTCTTGCTGATAATGAGATCTATGCAACCTTTCATCTTAAATTTTAAAGTAACTTTGTATTTGAAAGGATCTCTGTAATCATGGTTGACTAGAATAATGAAGCCTTTATAGACATGCTTAAAATTTTAACATCAGAAATACAAAAACCTGTTTGACGGGTACTTTTGTTTTCCATTTACAAATATTTATATATACTGATCAAAGTGTCGTATAGTTAAAGTATTCTTATGACTTTTAAAAGCATTCTGTGTATATAAATGCAAAGGTGCATCCTATGAATAGAATCTTACTATGTAAAAGGCACAGCCATTCTTAATGAGATGGTGGTTTCTACTTAAAAGACTTCTATTTACAGAAATAAGATTGGCTACAGATGTACAGGCTGTATGGAACCCCTTTTATCCTAATGTGTCCTCTCTCTTAAAAAATCTACTTATGTTTCAGACAGAGGGGAAATTTGAGTTCATAAGCTTAATACTATGTCTGTTTTTGATATTTATTTCACTTTGTTCTCAAGAAAAAAGAGCAATAGATTTTCTGGTTTTTAGTAATTCATTGGATGAATTAAACTGAGGAAATGATAAAATGACCACTTCATTAAATGTAGTGGTTTTTGAAGTTGTTATGAAATAAGTACATTAAATTGTAGTATGTAATTATTGCAGTTAAAAAAATACAGTCATTTACTTCATATAAAACTTTTCCATTGTGTAGTCACATTATTAGAATTGAAATGGATCACCATTTTAAATAGTCTGCCATCATAAAATGTTTTGCAGCATTCTACCACACTAAAGAAATCTTCAGAGCGTCAGAAAGTTCTCCAACCAGATAACCTGTCTGAATTTGAATCTGTTGTTACTGAAAGGCCACAATTCAGTAAACAAAAAGATTTCCAGCAGCAACAGGTATTTTCAGCCCCAATAGTTATAAGGACAAGAATAAAGTTTTCCATATGGAATTTCCCATTGAGCTGTAATAAATACTGAAAGGCCACTGGAGTGTTTCCTTACCTGACTGAATAGAAAGTGTGATGTGTAGGTGTTCCTGTGTGTACAGCAGGTCTGAGTTTTGAGCATTTGCTGCAGTATCTACTTTGCTTTCATCTGCTACCATTGGGGACACTTGAACTTGGCTGCTTTGTTAACATGCATCTTAAGCCAAGCAGGTATATACCTCTGCAACTGCAGCATTTCTTTCCCTATTTCAAAATGTGTTTGTATTTTTGGGGTGATTTTCCTTGTGTGTAGTATTATGTTAAAAAATGCTTTGCCATTGTCTAAATATTTTAAATAAGTTTTTGAAAAATAAATATTAACGAGAACAAGAGATAGTAAATAATGATTTAGGAAGTGGTTTCAAATCTGATGATCTCAACAGAAGAAATCCTTGTATACTAAATGAGAACCTTGATTGATTGGACCATTTGAATCTTATTCAATTATAGGTTTTGGAGTTAAAACCAATGGAACAGAAAGATTTAATCAAATTCATAGAATTTAATGCTAACAAAACATGGCCCCAGAGTTGCCAGGATGATAAAGATACAACTCAGACATCATCTGTGAGGTAAAATATTTTTAAAGAATTGGACATTCAGTAGTTTTGTAGTTGGGAGAATTAAGAGTGTTTCTTTTAATATCACTTATAAAACACTGTCTGGATGTAATATAATTTTTGTACATTGATTATTCTTTTTACCTTTTGTTTTCCTTTAAAAGCAGTAAGACATCTAGCCCCAAAAATGATGCTCCAGACTTGATCTTGTCAACCCAGGGCCAAAGTGGAGATAAGTGGCAATATTTATACCATGAACTCTCATCAAAAATAAGGCTTCCTCTCTCTCAGCTTGTACAGCCCCAGGTCAGTGTGTATGTACACACGGTGTAAATAAACGTGTTTACCTTTGAAAAGCCAACAAGCATTGATTAAACACACATGTGTGTTCTGCATTATTTCCAGAAAGCGATTTATTTATTTTTAGAAAGCAAAGATGCCAGATGGATTTTCATACTTGGCTGTCCTCTTTTCATCTTCGTGGAAATCTGCACTCCCCTTTTTGCTTCTGTAGCACCATGGGCTTCCCTGCTCATAGCTGTTACCCGCTTATTTGTCTGCATTCCCCATTAGACAGCCTGAGAAGGAAGACTGTGTCTTCCTGGTTCACATTTGAGTGCCTGGAGCAGAAACTGGAACATCATAAAATCTTGGTCACTATATATTGAGTGAATATAGGAATGAATAATGTTATGTTTTAAAGAAAACACTTTAAAATGATATAGTGCTATATGAGTGTCATTCATTCCTAAAAAGATTATTTGAAATCTGCAGTGTGCTGGTCCCTATGCCGATGGTACCCATCTATAGGTATTCTCACCAACTCCTTATCATACCTGATCTTTGCTATTATGATCTTTGTCATACTGTGCCAGCTACTGATGCGTGTCTCTAAACAGGGAGCCCAAGAGCAGAATAGCACCGTTGCTCCCAGCAGTCAAGCTTGTGCCTTCAGTTTTGCACTCAAACTACCCAGGCAATGGTTACCAGTGGTTTCCCAATTCCCCAGTCTGGTGGGAACTTTTTCAGTTCTGTTCTGTGAAGAACCTTATTTGACCAATTAAAGTTGAATTGAATTCATTGGGAGGACTTTAGTCTTGGTTTCTCCTTGTCATACACGCTATAACATGTATGTTGTTCTTTTTCCAGAATAGAATACCATCCCTCTTTCTCCACCCTCCCACCCCAGCAGAGTCCATCTACCACCCCGTCCTGTACCTTTATATGTTAGTTTTCCAATTTGGCAAAGAAGTTAACTCTGAGTCATTCCCCCTTCTGAAATCACAGCTCATTTTCAGTACTAATTTGGCTTTTCAATAACAAATCAAGACGAAGATCTGCCCCTGGAGGTTACTGTATACTATTTAAGAGTTGGCTGTTTGCCAGGAGTATGCCAGTAAACAGGGAAAGAAAGAGCTAACCGTGGGAGTCCAGTAGCATAGCTACAGATTGAAAGATTAGTGGTTTTACTCTGTTTTTCAAATTATAGTTTCTTTTCCCTTTTTTTTAAATCTAAATGGACCCTGACGGAGAAGGCAATGGCAAGCCACTCCAGTACTCTTGCCTAGAAAATCCCATGGATGGAGGAGCCTGCTAGGCTGCAGTCCGTGGGGTCGCTAGGGGTTGGACACGACTAAGCAACTTTACTTTCACTTTTCACTTTCACACATTGGAGAAGGAAATGGCAACCCACTCCAGTGTTCTTGCCTGGAGAATCCCAGGGACGGGGGAGCCACGTGGGCTTCCGTCTATGGGGTCACACAGAGTCGGACACGACCGAAGTGACTTAGAAGCAGCAGCAGCAGCAAATGGACCCTGAAGTGTCTATGTAAAGCCTGTCATGACTTTTCAAAGCTGTCCAAAATATTTAAATTTTAATTAAATCATTTTTTTTTTCTTTTAAATGACAAGATAGACAAAATTACTTACCAAGAGGATAAACTCAGAAGATAGCATGTTAAGGCATTTTTGATGTTTTACATTAATAGGATCTCAAACTTTTCATAATAGTATTTCCCTTTTTCAAATATAGGTTACCACAAATATGAGTGTTCTACCCAGTGTGAGTGTGTATAACTTTAGATACCCAACAACCGAAGAACTGAAAACTTACACCACCCAGCTTGAAGACCTGCGTCAAGAAGCAAATGATCTTCAGGCACAGGTAGCAGCTGCCTATTACATATTTTCCTCATTGCAGTAACAAAAATAAAGGGAAATGTGATGCTGTAAATTGTTCATAACTGTCTTTGGTGGATTCTTCAACTTACGCTGAGAGCCAGCATCCAAGGAGTGCGCACAGTCACTGGGTTGTGTCTAACTCTTTTGCCGCCTCATGGACTGTGGCCCATCAGGCTCCTCTGTTCATGGGATTTCTCAGACAAGAATACTGGAGTGGGTTGCCATTTCCTCCTCCAGGGAATCTTCCTGACCTAGAGATCGAACCTGCGTCTCCTGCATCCAGCGTTGGTGGGCAAATTCTTTACCACTGAGCCAGCTGGGAAGCCCATAATTTTCCTTACTGAACAAATAATAGGATGTACAGTTGAAGGAGTCCGAGAATTGCAAACAGAATTTATCTCTGTTACTGCCTCTGGTAAATTGGGTGGTGGCTACATAGAATACCATTTACACAGACTTCTAAACCTGAGTCTAGGCTTCGCAGGAACAAGGATCATGATCTATTAATACTGTCTGCAGTGGGGCTCTGGGATTGCAAGGCTGAGGAGAGATGGAGGGAGGGAGTAGCAGCAGGGTTTCCAACCTTGAGGAGGCTTAACACTGAGATGGTGTGCTGGATAGCTTAGGTATCCATCAAAGAAAACAGTAGGAAACAGCCCACATTGGGTGATTAATAGGTTTGGCAGGCTCCTAATTTACTTATAGTCACCATGCTGTACCATCCCTGTCTTTAAGATACTGCTCCTCTTTCTAATGAACCCCTTCAAGTTTCTTGACGTCTTTCTTCAGGCCATCCTTGGTGTCATTAACCCACTTTCTCCTACATTAAAATAGGGGAGACAGAACAGTGAGAAGAGAGGTAGTACAATTTATCTGGGACCATATTTCCCTGGTGGTCTTGACAGTAAAGAATCTGCCTGCAGTGCAGGAGACCCGGGTTCAATCCCTGGGTCAGGAAGATCCCCCAGAAAAGGAAATGGCAACCCACTCCAGTGTTCTTGCCTGGAGAATTCCATGAACAGAGGAGCCTGGTGGGCTACAGTCCATGGGTCACAAAAAGTTGGACACAACTGAGTGATTAACACTTTCACTTTCACAATTCCAGCTGGACGGCCCCACTAAAGAAGTCCATCTTTTGATTTACCTTTTAATTCTATTCAGTAGTCAACTCAATACCTAACACTGAGTTTCTTAAACTTGTTTCTCTCAGAGTTAACGTCTTAATTTTATTTATTTATTCTGCTACCTAGTTCACAAAGTATTTGAAATGACTAATTATTAAAAAAAAATAACATGAATGGTTAACTATAATGGAAACCAGGAAAATATAGGCTTAGGAAGGCAAGGAGTCTTAGTGATTTCTGTTTTTCCTTTTCTTCTCCTGATTCAGGAAAACATGTCAGAAGAAATGTACACGAATCTGGATAAGAAATTATTTGAACTGTTTCAGACCCTCATTCAGTGCCTGGGCAGTGTGGAGGAGATGCTGCAGACACCAGGGCTCTTCAGAGGGGATGTTGGTGCCCAGCAAGTGCACTACGAGGTAGGGAGCACGCATCAAGCACGTGTGTTGGCTGTCACTGCAGGCAGCCCACCGGTTAGCCAGAACTGAAACCTCTTAAGGTCAGAACTTGTTCACGGTGTCTTTCTTCCTCTCCACTTTGCAGACACTGGCTCTTGAGTTGAAAAAATTTTACTTAGCTATGAGTGACAAGAAGAATGATCTTTCAAAAGCCATGACGTGGCCTGGCAAGAACGCCAGCCAGTTCCTTGACTGTTTTGATAACCTCCAAGTCTACCTGGAGCACACCCAAGCTATAGCTGCCTCTAGAAGCAAGGCTCTGAAAGCTGGCCTCGACTATACCCGCAGTTATCAGGTACAAGTCTGGGCACTGGGCTGCTTTGGCATAGTGTTAGGTGACAGAACGGACCTCCAATCTTCATTTGTTCCTCTACCCAGAGGCATTCACGAATGGGAATTGCTGAGGAAAGCAGTGAGACTTTTTGTATGAAGGTCTTTAAGTTAGTTCAGCTGCTCATGGCTGGAGACCATTTGAAAGTGAGGCCCTTTCCAAAATCCCAGGTATGAATTTGTTAGGTTGAGCTAAAGTAATGCTTCTTTCCTGTATGACATTCAACCACTAAAAGTGTCACCTGGGAGGATTCCCAGGTAAGGAGGAGCTATTAAAGTTTTTGAACAAAGATATTACAGTCTGTGTACGTTTCTGGTAGATCCAGCTGGCAATTGTCTAATGAGGATTGGAGCAGAGACTTGAGGCAGTGGCCTAGTTAGGAAGCTGCTAGAAATTGTCTAAGGAAAAGGAAATGAAATACACCACCACTTAGGAAGGAGTCTTCCCTGTAAAATCAAGCCTGAACTTGATCTCTAGAGTCCAAGTCACATAGACACAAGGGAAGAAAATGGTGAGTGGTGCTAAAGGAGTGCAGTCAGCCATATACAGGCAGTGGCAAGCTCTACAGAAAAGGTAGCCCATTTTTTTTTTACTACTGCCTCCCTCCCCCCCAACACACAAAAAATCCCAGAAACAAAAAAGAGAGATGGGCAGGGGGCCAGCAGATTATAAGGGATTTAAGACACATGAATCCACTGCACCTATTGGACCTCATTTAGATCCCGATTCAAGCAAACCAAAAGGAGAAAATATAGGCAATTAGGGAAATGTGAACCTTGCCTGGGTCATTAATAATGCTAAAGAATTATTATTGGTTTGTGATATTTTTAAAGGGAGGAATCTTTGTCATTTAGAGATACATACTGAAATATATACTAACAAAATAATATATCTTGGACTTGCTTCAAAATAATCTGAGGGAAGGGAAGTAGGGTGCAGTCAAGAAAGCTCAGGGAAGGGGGCAGAAGAGAGACGACCAGCCACAAGTCATCAGTAATTGTTAAGGCTGATGGATGGTGGTAATGTAGGGTTCCCCTATGTTTGAAATTTCTGATAGCTCAGAAATTAAAGGACAGCTAAATTTTTTAAAAGATTCCAAAGCTCTAAATGAGATTCTCACTGTTTCCTATGTTTATCTTTTTATACAGAATGAAATAAAACGATTGTATGATCAACTTGTTAAGCATAAGACATCTTTGCAACAATCTTTGAATGAAATTAGTGGCCAGACTATTGATGAACAGCTTCAGGTAATCAAGTGAAAATAATTCAAACTGACTTAACCTTGAACCAGAGAATCTCCTGCATAAAAGACTCCATAAGTCTGCACAAGCACCTTAAGTCTCCTGTGTTTGTGAATCACGCCCTAAAATACAAGTCTGTGCAGTGTTGGGAAGGTTGTTGAGAAATGAGACCCTCATCCTCGTGGGAGGGGTGCTGACTACCCGACATCTAGAGATCATTTGGCTACATATGAGAATTGTAAATCTAAATGCTCTTTATCCAGTAGCTCCATTCACTTATACAGCAAGTGTCAATTGACCTAGTGTGTTCATGCCACAGCTCTACATTCTGGGTTTGTACTTATCCTAAAGAAGTAAGACAAGTGCATAAAGATAAATATGTGTATGAATATTCGAGGAGGGCTCTGGCAGCGCTGCTTGAATTAAAAGACTCTAAATAGCCCAAAAGTCCAATTTGAACCAACTGTTAACTTAAAGCAGTGAGCAGCCTTACTGTGTCTGTTTAAAAGGCTCTAGATGAGTTTGTACTGCTGTGACTAGATGCTGAGGAGCTGATAAGTAAGGCATGCAAACTGTAGAATCCAATGACATGTGCAATCCAGTGCAAATCAGGGTATGCATGTATACCTCTTCTCAGTACATGCTTGGAATACACTAGAAATAGACCATCAACTGTGGATCTTTGGGGAGAACTAGAGAGGACGGAGGAGAAGTGGCACTTTCATTTTTCCCTTAGTTCTTTTCTATATTGTTTAATTCTTTTTAAGTGACTATGTATACTCCTGACTTATTAAACGGTTTTATTTTTGTGTGTCTCTCTCTTTAGAAAATGGATGCATGTACAGTGGAGCTGCAGAACTCTGAGAGCCGAGTGGCAAAACTAAGAGATGAAGGAGAGAGGCTTCATTTACCTTATGTTCTACTCCAGGAGGTTTACAAATTAGAGGTCTGTCTGAGCAGAAAATATTCAGTCCATAAATTACTGTGATTATAAAAAGTTAGGCAATTTTCTTCTATCCAGGAGATTTATGCACTGTGTGCTCAGTCACTCAGTCTTGTCCAACTCTTTGTGACCCCGTGGACTGTGGCCTGCCAGTCTCTTCTGTCCACGGGATTTCTCAGGCAAGAATATGAGTGGGTTGCCATTCCCTTCTCCTGGGGATCTTCCTGACCCAGGGCCCACATCTCCTGCATCTCCTGCATCTCCAGCATTGTCAGGTGGATTCTTTACCACTGAGTCACCTGGGAAACTGTCCATGGAAATTTAGATATGTTCTTTATTTGGGTTATTTTCACGGTTGGGTGGAAATGTTTGTGCACACCTGTTCTTTCTTTTCAGGATGTCCTTGACAGTACATGGGGAATCCTGAGAGCCAGGTACACGGAACTCAGCTGCCCTTTCATCACTGAGAGCCAGCAAGATGCTTTGTTGCAAGGCATGGTGGAACTGGTGAATATTGGAAAGGAAAAGCTTGCTCATGACCACTTACAACAAACCAAAAGTAAAGTTGCCCTACAGGCGCAAATACAAAATCACAAGGTAAGACACATGGGTCAGATCACCTTTTCATAGACTGTAAGTTATTGAGTGTGAACAGAGAGCATACATGGCCTTCCTTGGTGAAATATACATCATTCCTTTATTCTTTAAACAAACATCTATTACACCATGTACCATGAACTCTGCTAAACTCTAAGAATATAATTGTGAGTGAAAATAGACACAATTCCTAACATTTATTGAGCTTTTAGTTGATTGAGAAGACATTTTTGTCAAGGAGCGATTCAAACAAATTTAAAATTGAAATTGGGATACATACTTTAAGAGCATTTAATAGAAGGAGTTGAATTCAGGAGGTTAGGAAAGGTCTTACTGAGAACTGAAATCAAAAGAAATAAATAAATTACAAATGTATATGTAGTGTAATGCTACAGTAAATCCTTTTGCTTTCCATTCATTTCATTAAACAAGACCTCATGATAACCAACAAGAGATATGTAGTAGTTTAAGTGCTGATAATAAATGTGTAAGATACAGTTCCTGCCTTCAACAAGCTGAAGTCCAGGTTTTTGATAAGTAGACTTTAAGAAAAATTCGAAGGTAAATATTGTATGGAATGGAGGGGAAGAGGAGAAAATATATTAACTGATATATACAATGTCTCAAACCTTATGGTAGACCCTTTTATGTATCCCTTTCAAGGAATAAGAAAAGGGATTCGCCTAATAAGAGGCCCCTCAAAATAATTAGAGGGGGCAGCTGACTATAAATGGTGAGCCATGTGAAGGAAAGCCTTTCTCTTTAAAGGTCTTAAAGTGCTCTTCTAGGAGCTTTGACCAATCAGAATCCCAATAGACCCCCATCAAGAAATTTCCTTTATTTAACCATTGTATTGAGTAGAAGTTAGAACCAAAGTTTAGAAACCCCTGGCTATTGAATATGTGATGTGAATTTCTTGGGCTCACACGTCTATCCATCCAATTTATTGTCTTGAAACCAATCAGCCAAATCAGCATCTACTTTTTGGTAAAAAAATTTTTAAAAAAAAGTTTCTTAAAACTTGGAATTTCTGATATAGGAATATCTCACTGGAAATTTTAATTGCCTAATTAATAATATTGGCCCTTTAATATTGATAGTTTTGGGGAAAGTATTACCAGGGATAATTTTTCATTGTGATTTCTTAAAATTCCATTAGTACTTGATGACTGTGGATACATAGGCAATTTTTGGTTTGTTTTTTTATGATTTTGACTCTCTACATGGCTGTCCTGGAATTTCAGAGTAGAAAGTAAATATGACAGTATAACATGTTGAAAAAACTTGAATTTGAAGGCTTTTCACAGTGTAAAAATAAATAAATGTCAACATCTCATTTCACAGCTTTTTTTCCAGAAGCTTGTTGCTGACATGCTCTTGATCCAAACATATTCCAACAAAAGGCTTCCTTCTTTAATGCAAAAGAAAGAAACATTTGGGGCAGAACAAGTCAAAGAAGTTAAATTGCTAGAAGAAAAGTCACACCAATATGGAATAAAGCTACAGAGTTTACTGCAGGTATGTGGCTTTCATATATTTTGTACTTAAGCCAGGAATTCTGGATTTTCAACCACCACCTCTAGGTTCGAAAACAAGTATCTGGTTATTATTAAGCAGCAGTTAAGTGAGCACCAGCAATGAGGTTGTGGATCCTGTTCTAGCTCCTATTGCTGCTCCCCCAGTGAAATATTAGCTGAGATTTCCTATACATCAGTTAGGGATGGCACAGCATCTCTCTGCCTTCAAGGGCTGTGTACAAATAAACAAAATGGGAAGCACTTTGAGGTCTTGAATGAGATCATTTCATGAAATATCAGTGGTTCCGAAACTGTGCATCCCGAAGAGGACAAGCCAGATGTTCTGTTGCTGAAGTAGATTTATGCCAGTCCTGTCCTGATTCAAAGAAAAACGTTAAGCTTACGTATAGCTCTTTCTCCGTTTTAAGGTTTTTTCCCACCTTTAACTTCTTAAACACGGTGGATATTTATTACATAAAATAAAGAAATACTCAACTTTTTAATGTGATAATAAGATATGGTATTATTTTATGCTAATAAAATTAATTTTCTAATAGTATTTCAAGTTGGTATTTATAGTAATAGTTCATGGTGTTTAAAAAAAGAAAAAGATTTCATGAGTGACTTCCCTCATGGTCCAGTGGTTTAGACGCTCGGCTTCCAAGGTAGGGGGCACAGGCTCGACCCTTCGTCAGGAAACTAAGATCCTACATGCCATGAAGCACAGCCAAATAAATTATGAGTTAAGTTTAAAAAAAAGTAAAAGACTCCATGAGTCCAGTGAGTGTCCCTAACTTTTCAGGTGAGCCACTGTTTCACCCGGTATGAAAATTAGTTCGTTTTCCAGCAGGTAGTATTTTGTGTCCATAAATCAGCTCTATTGAGGGTTAAGGCTCCAGAGGTGGGCTTCTCTGGAAACAGAGTGCTAGGACCAGGCAGACTCTGGCAAAGGCAGTAGTACACCCTTGCTGTAAGTGTAAGCTCACAGCCTCTCAAACCACTTTTTGAGTGGCATTCCAGGGTAATGGGTTGGGTCATGTTCAGTGGGCTGGGAATTGGAGCAGGGAGCGTTGGGAACAGCCTAACATGAGCTTCTGTTGAAAACCTTTAAAAGTTAGCACCTTCCTTTCCAAGTAATAAAAGTCCTCTGAGATCTCCACAGAGGCATACGCTGAGAGTATCATTTTAACTTAATCCTGTTATTCCCTGCTCCTGTCCTATTTGACAAACATAAAACCCTAGTACCACCTGGATTTTTTTTAAACCTTTTCCACGCTGCAGTGAAAGTGGAATTGTTTCCCACCAGATGCTGAGCTCTTATTAGGGTGGTTTATATATCAGAGACCCCTGGAATCTGTGCTTTAATTTTGTATGGTCTCAGAGTTCATTTTTGTTTGGGAGATTAATTTCATCCCTTTCTGGAACTAAGCCCCCTGGTGATCATGTGTTCTTAATTCTCTAGAAATGGGAGGAATTTGATGAAAACTACGCATCTCTTGAAAAGGACCTGGAAATTCTTATGTCTACATTGCCCTCTGTGAGTTTGGTAGAAGAGACGGAGGAAAGATTAGTGGAAAGAATTTCATATTACCAGGTATTTTGCTTCCACTTAAACCATCAAAGTCATGGTCTGAAGCACTTTGTGTTTTTATTGTGGTTTGACTAACGTACTTGATTTTGAAGGTGAATGATTTGAATTGAAATGAAACGTTCCTCAAACAACTTACAGTGAGACGTATTTGGGAGAACTGCAGATTTGCCTGTGGGCTTCTCTTCATAACCACGTGCCTGACCTGGGGTCAGGACCTTGGTTTGAGTCCTGACTCTCATTTAGCACTTTGTCAGCTTTCTGTCCCTAAGGTTCAGTGTCTTTATCTATAGAATGTAGTTAATCAAGCTTGTTCTGTCTCTGGAGGGTGGATGTCAGCAGGTGTGGACACGAGCTAAAGTATGAGAAGAACTTTGCAAACTATGGGCCTATGAACATATTTTTAGTCTTATGACAAGTGAAGCCCTAATTGGACAGAGCCTATGAGGAAAACAACAATCTGTTACCTGCCACCAGCATTATAAAGAGACTTCAGACTTGAAATTTTTTCTTGTGTAACGTTTGGTATTGTTATGTTTGAAGTCTCTGTGTCTTAGATTTCAGTGCCATAGAAAAGATACCACCTTAGCATGGTTTTTGAGTGGCATTGAGAATGTGACCTACAAGATAAGAACAGGTTCTAAATATTTTCGACAGAAACTTGAAACGCTTAGTTTTTACTTTAGAATGTATGTGGTCAGAATCTGGTTGTGTGGTTAGTTGTGTGTGCGTGCTATCAAATATCCACTTTAATACTTCAAAAGTAGGTTTGTTGCCTGACCAGACTGGATGAAAAATGAAAACGTGAATTACTTGGCAGGGTACCACCATTCCTTGGTGGCACTTAAGCTCCTACAAGGAGCATTTTCCAGAGGCTGAAATGCTATAGTTATGCTCTCTAGGTGTCTTGAAAGTTTCAATTGATCTCTTCGCCATCTTCACATATTGAGCCAAACTCAAACATAAATCTGAGTCTTCTGGGATAAGAGGCTGCTCTTTAATTCTTTGTTAGCCTAGGGGTGCAGAGGTGCCATCTAAACAGCTGAGAGAATGCAGTGGAAAATATAGCTTTTAAACTGTGTGGGATTAAGAAACAGTTCACATTAGCCAACCTGATAGAAGCCTGATTATTTCTCCAAGAGTAGCTGTTACCTTAAACCAGTGGCCCCCAACATTTTTGGTGCCAGAGACCAGTTTCATGGGAGACAGTTTTCCCACAGACTGGGTGAGGAGATGGTTTCAAGATGATTCAAGCACATTTTATTTATTGTGTACTTTATTATTATTACATCAGCTCCACCTCAGATCCTCATCCTTTACATACAGGAGGTTAGGGACCCTTGCCTTAAACTATAACCTGTGTTTCTGTTAAGCTTGAAATATTTTAAAAAATGATAGAATTGTTCTAAGACTTTTAGATACATCTGCCAGACTAAAAGAAGACAGATTATCTAGTGAAGCCCATCTCACTGACAGCGGTCCTAAGGTTGTTATCAGTCTTCTATGTCATGGGGAAGTTTGTATATATCTTGACTGGGGGACATCTATGGGCTGGGAATATAGGGTCAGTCAGTTGTGTGACCTCTGGAGTTGAACAGGCCATGTTCAATGCTGGTTGTCACCTCATGGGCCAAGTGACTAGTGACTCTCGGGGACAAAATGAAATTAAAACTTCTTAGAGATGTTCTAAAGATGAAGTGTCTTGCACCAAAGGCTTAGAAAATTACAACCATTTATTTTTTTAAACTAACATTGAACAGTTTATTCTAGCCTGCAGACTCAAGCAGGAAGAGGGGTTTGCAACTAGAGTGGTATAAAGGGATTGGAGGTAGAATTTTTAATAATTTTTTAAAGGCTTAAGTTAATTGGAAAATAGCAAATGTTCTGTTTGACCATAATTTATTTTTTTAGATTAAATTTAAGTAACTGTCAGGCTATGTCGTTAAGCTGAGCCCACCTGCAGGAGATGATTGCCTTTAGAGAGTTCTCCTCAGGGGATCACTGTATTTGCAGTTTTGAAGAATTTTATTTTTATTCTCGTGAAATTGAATTAGCAGTGTACTGTTTTAATTTATTTTTCTGAAGTTCTCTTTTTTTTCCCTCCTGAGTCCTTATATTCAGAAGAATCTCAAAATGAACTTTCCCCCCTACTATTTGCATCTAAAAAATAACCCCTACCTACCTAGTCCACAAGGTAAAATGCTTCCAGGGGCCCAGACAAGAGAACAGAAATAAGGGTGGCTGAGTGGATGGATATTTGAGGGCTGGTGGGGAGAGCAGTGGAGGAGAACCCAGGAGAACAGCCTATTCTAAAGGAGCTTGCTATAATAGATCTTCCTGTTTTCCCAGAGTCACAGGAAATCCTGATTTCTATGTAAAATTTCTTGATTTTCAGAGTAATCCTTAGGTCACACAAACCCTCTGTGCAAGCTCACTGTGCCCTGAAGACTGTCACCGTTTTAGTTTCTAGGTGAAAGAATTAAATGATCAATTCTAAATCTGTGAATTTTCATTTTCTATTGTATGTATAAGTCTATACAGGAGAAATGCACTAGACACTTTCATCATGAAAGATAATTATGCCCAGCCAGACTGTGAGAGTCTTGAGGATTAGGAAAGTATTATTGTTTGTTTTTTTTTTTAATTGAAGTATAGTTGATTTACAATGTTGTGCCAATCTTTGCTGTACAGCAAAGTGTTACATATATATATATACATTATTTTTAAATATATATATATTTTTCCATTATGGTGTATCACAGGATATTGAATATAATTCCCTGTGCTATACATTAGGAACCTTGTTTATACATTCTAAATATGATAGTTTGCATCTGCCAATCCCAAACTCCCAATCCACCTTTCTCTTTCCACCCCGTCCCTCTTGTCAGCCACAGGTCTATTCTCTATGTCTGTGAGTCTGTTTCTATTTTGTGCATAGCTTCGTTTGTGCTATATTTTAGACTCCACATATAAGTGATACATGGTATTTGTCTTTCTCTTTCTTACTTCACTTAGCATGATTATTTCTAGTTGCATCCATGTTGCTGCAGTTGGCATTATTTCATTCTTTTTTATGGCTGAGTAATATCCCATTGTATATGCGTACCACATCTTCTTCGTCCATTTACCTGTCGATGGACATTTAGGTTGTTTCCATGTTTTGGCTATTGTGAACAATGCTACTATGTACATGAGGGAAACACATCTTCCCCCCATTATAGTTTTGTCCAGAGATATGCCCAGAAGTATAGTTTTGTCCAGGGATTTGCCCAGAAGTATAACTTTGTCCAGGGATGATATGCCCAGAAGTGGAATTGCTGGATCATTCTATCTTGAGTTTTCTGAGGAACCTCCAAACTGTTTTCCGTATTGACTGTTATGATTTCTTCAGCAGCCTCAACTGTAGGTTTTTCATGAGATATTTGAGAGTTGAATGGCTGATTTAATTTTAAATAATTCAATCTATGACTTTATTTTTATTAGCAAATAAAAAGAAACATGGATGAGAAGCATGCCCGGCTTTACCAGACTCTGAATGAAGGTAAACAGCTGGTTGCATCCGTGAACTGTCCTGAGCTAGAGGGCCAGATTGCAAAACTGGAAGAGCAGTGGTTGTCCCTAAACAAAAAAATTGATCATGAACTACACAGACTACAAACGCTTCTCAAGCATCTGCTCAGGTATGTTTTCTTAGGGATTGATTGGTGTCAGGTTTTGCTGTGAAATAAGACCAAAAAAGGGTTCTGCAGTCAGCCACATTTCACATGTCATCCCCCTGCGGTACAATTTTTGATCATCTAAGGCAGTTGGGTCCCTCTTCCAGGCTAAATGGGATCTAGAGTCTCTAATGTTGGTTCATAGGACTCAGGATAATGTGTAACCAGTTTTCCATGGAAGCTAGGAGTTATGTTATAAAATTATATACATGTTACCTTTATGTCATCATGTTGCTCTTTCCTACACTCTTCCAAAATTTTTTTACATCTTAAAAATAATTTTAGCTAATGGAATAGTTTGGAAAAAGTCTTTGGAGTTCTTCAAAGAATTTTTTTTTTTGCTTTAACAGCTCAAATCTTTTATACAAAATTTTTTTATGAAGTATACTTGATTTACAATATTGTGTTAATTTCTGGTATATAGCAAACTGATTCAGTAATATATGTATGTGTTCTTTTTCATATTCTTTTCCATTATGGTTTACTATAAGATAATGGATATAGTTTCCTGTGCTATACAGTAGGATCTTATTGTTTATCTATTTTATATATATTAATAGTATTGTGTTTATGTTAATCTCAAACTCCTAATTTATCCTTCCCCCTCTTTCCCCTTTGGTAATCATAAGTTGTTTCCTATGTCTCTGAATCTGTTTCTATTTTGTGAATAAGTTCATTTTTATTGTATTTTAGAATCTTCATGTAAATGATTATCATATGCTATTTGGCTTTCTCTGTCTGACTTATTTCACTCTTGAACCCCTTAAGGAAGGTAGAAGACACGGAATGTTTAACCTGATTCTCTTCCCTGCCCCTTAGGGGGCTGTCTTAACCTAAAGAAGTTTAGACGTTTACCAGAGGGACAGCATTTTGCTTGGATATTTTCATTCTATCAGATATTTTGGCATCCAGTGAACAGCTGTTTGCTGTTTTATCAGTTCAGTTCACTTCAGTCGCTCAGTCGTGTCCGACTCTTTGCAGCCCCATGAATCACAGCACGCCAGGCCTCCCTGTCCATCACCAACTCCCGGAGTTCACTCAGACTCATGTCCATCGAGTCGGTGATGCCATCCAGCCATCTCATTCTCTGTCGTCCCCTTCTCCTCCTGCCCCCAATCCCTCCCAGCATCAGAGTCCTTTCCAGTGAGTCAACTCTTCGCATGAGGTGGCCAAAGTATTGGAGTTTCAGCTTTAGCATCAGTCCCTCCAATAGCTATCATAAATTTTTAAAAGAATATTTTAGATTTTAAAATGCCTCTTTGTTCTTGATTAGTCATTATAGAATCATAGAATATGACAGGAGCATCAGATTTGGGGCCTGGAATGAAACAAGGTATATAATCCTTTTAAAAAATCATGATTTTTTTCCGAATACCAGGGTTGGTCAACACAAGAAATTATGCAGTGAAACAGAAGAAAATATGCGGGTGTTGCATATTGTTTCTTATTTCCTTTCTCTCTCGCTTTGCTCCTGTTAGTTATAACAGAGATTCAGATCAGTTAACCAAGTGGTTGGAGTCTTCTCAGCAAACCCTGAACTATTGGAAAGAGCAGTCCCTCAATGTGTCTCAGGACCTGGACACAATAAGAAGCAACATAAACAATTTTTTTGTAAGTTGTAATAGAATATGCTTGAATAATTATTGGTTGGCTGTAAATAGCAGGGGAAAATTATGAGAGTTGATGTGTTTCGTCTCCATAACCTTAATGTGTGGATAAGGAGTAAGACTTGGGCTAAGAGCAGCTGTATTCTTCAGACTTAGAACTATTTGTTTATATTGTTGATTTATATAATACTGATAAGGTATATTTTGTAATTGGCCCTATAAAATATATATAAATTTAAAACTTATTCTGACATGGAACATGTTTCATAAGTGCAGAAAATATCCCTCCCACCAGCTCTGTCCCAAAACCTCACAAGATAATCAATTCATAAATGTTAGTTAATAAATACATGGTTTTAAATTGTTCTGACAGAATTGATATTTCCACTAAAATGTTATTGTTCTGTTGTTTTAAGGTCTTTTTTTTTTTTTTAAGAAAGAGTAGTAACTTTTGTAATATACTTCCGAGACCTGTTTGTCTTTAAGAGAAGTCTTTTCTCCACTTTTCATATTTTGTAGCTATCACTCATTTTGATGTTAAAATGAAAATATTTCTTAAATTTACTTGGAAAAAGCTTATAAGTACACAGGAATATTTTCAAATGTTTTAGTTAAAAATTTGTTGCATTTAATTCACTCAGTATGAGCTTTGTGCTGTGTTCCATAGTTTCTTTTTAAAGTTGAAATGATTTGGCTATTTTTAAAAACAATAATCCATTAGATTATAAGCCCCTCAAGGGGTAGGAATTTCTTCTCTTTTGTTCCCTGTGATATATCTAATGCCTGGAACAGTGTCTGACATTTAGTAAAAATGTGTGTGTGTGTACATGTGTGAGTGCTTGTATACATACATGCATATACATATAAATATTTACTATTTGAATTCAGTTATTTAGCTTTGAATGCTAATCAGTTATTCTGATTATTAACTTCTCCATGCCATATTTATATATTAAAAGTTTCTCTTTTTTATTATTTATTTATTTCATTTTGGCTGTGCTGGGTCTTCGTCACTGCACGTCGACTTTCTCGAGTTGTGGCAAGCAGGGTCTACTCTCTAGTTGTGGTGTGCAGGCTTCTCATTATGGCGGCTTCTCTTGTTGCAGAGCACAGGCTCTAGGGTGCATGGGCTCAGTAGTTGCAGCATGTGGAATCTTTCCAGATCAGGGATCGAACCCATGTCTCCTGCATTGGCAGGCAGGTTCTGAACCATCAGGGCAGTCCTTAAATGTTTCTAAATTGTAAAACTGTTTGCTTTTAGGAGTTTTCAAAGGAAGTTGATGAAAATTCCTCCTTGAAGACTGCAGTTCTAAGTACTGGGAACCAACTCCTTCACCTGAAGGAAGCTGATACGGCCACACTGAGAGCTTCTTTGGCACAATTTGAACAAAAATGGACAGTGCTCATAACTCAACTTCCAGACATCCAAGAAAAACTTCACCAGGTAAGTATTCAAAGACCCAGCATTTGAATTAGCATCCATTTGTTAACACACAACTCTCTTAAAATCATTTCTCTGACTCAATAATTTTCATTGACACCACCTTTTTTTCCTCTGGCACCACTGAATATAGGTCTTAATTACTGGACTCTCCTCCAGTGGGATCTTTCTTAAGGGAGAAATCAGGCTTAATTACTTTATTTCCCGGTTTATCTGCACCACTGTGTTAGTTTATGTGAAGGTCGTTGTCATTGTTTTGGGGTCACTTATTCTGAGCTTGAATGCTGGGTTTGTTTTCATGAGTAACTTGCATAATTATGTGGTGTGACCTTTTATCAAACTAGATATCATCGTCAGTGGTGCCCTGATTCATTTTGTTAACTGCAGGTAATTAAATGGAAATCATTTTGCTTTTACAGCTTCAGATGGAGAAATTGCCGTCTCGTAAAGCAATCATGGAAATGATTGACTGGATGAACAATGTGGAACATCAAACTGAAGATGAAGACTCCGAGCATTCACTGAGTTCTGCATCTCAAGTTAAAAATCTTCTTCAGAAGTACAAGGTAATTATCCAAAAAAAGCCAGAAGCCATTTCATGAAATAAAGAAGGCAAGTCTGTCTGAAAAGAAATACTGAACAAAGAGACATATAGAATATAATTTAGAAAGGCTGATTCTATCCATTGGGAATGGGATAATGGATGATTCTAAAGAGAGAATTGCTCTTATCTTTGCTTTTACCCTGCCCAGATTCTTTTGGTAGCTCCCATCACCCCAGTACAGAATCCGAGATTTCAGCTGGCTCCGGCCTTTCTTTTCCTCTCCAGCCTCATCTCTTCATTTTTCCACATAAACCCTGAACTCTGCCTGAACCAAGTCCTTTGTGGCCCCTCCACTGCTCCTGGGGCTCTCCCACTCATGTTTTTGTATGTGCTGTACCTTCGGCCTGGGAATTCTAGCGTCCCACTTTTAGCCATAGGAATCTTAGTCATCCTTCCAGAGTCAGTTCAAGTGTCTCCTCATTTGGAAATCTGACTCTCCCAGCCAGATCAGTTTACTTTCCAGGATTAGGTGTCTGTATTGTGCTATCAATAGTTCCTATCACCTGGTATTGTAATTATTGAGTTGGCCAAAAAGTTTGTTTCAGTTTTTCTATCACATCTTATGGAAAAATCGGAATGAACTTTTTGGCTAACCCAGTGTTTCCTTACTTGCCCATCTCCCCACCTTGACTTTGCTTCTTGAGAGCAGGAGCTTCTCCTTTACCTCCCCAAAACAGCACACCGAGCACAATATGTGGCATCCAATAGGTATTAAGTAAATGTTCCTTGCAGAAGAGAATGCGTAAGGAATCAAGATTGCCGGGAGAAATATCAATAACCTCAGATATGCAGATGACACTACCCTTATGGCAGAAAGTGAAGAGGAACTCAAAAGCCTCTTGATGAAAGTGAAAGAGGAGAGTGAAAAGGTTGGCTTGAAGCTCAACATTCAGAAAACAAAGATCATGGCATCTGGTCCCATCACTTCATGGGAAATAGATGGAAAAACAGTGGAAACAGTGTCAGACTTTATTTTGGGGGGCTCCAAAATCACTGCAGATGCTGATTGCAGCCATGAAATTAAAAGACGCTTACTCCTTGGAAAGAAAGTTATGACCAACCTAGATAGTATATTAAAAAGCAGAGACATTACTTTGCCAACCAAGGTCCGTCTAGTCAAGGCTATGATTTTTCCCGTGGTCATGTATGGATGTGAGAGTTGGACTGTGAAGAAAGCTGATCGCCGAAGAATCGATGCTTTTGAACTGTGGTGTTGGAGAAGACTCTTGAGAGTCCCTTGGACTGCAAGGAGATCCAACCAGTCCATTCTAAAGGAGATCAATCCTGGGTGTTCATTGGAAGGACTGATGTTAAAGCTGAAACTGCAATACTTTGGCCACCTCATGCGACGAGTTGACTCACTGGAAAAGACTGATACTGGGAAAGGTTGGGGGCGGGAGGAGAAGGGGACGACGGAGAATGAGATGGCTGGATGGCATCATCGACTCTGTGGACATGAGTTTGAGTGAACTCTGGGAGTTGGTGATGGACAGGAAGGCCTGGCGTGCTGTGATTCATGGGGTCGCAGAGAGTCAGACACGACTGAGCGACCAAACTGAACTGAACTGAAGGAAAACTTGTTATCCTTCTACAAATAGATAGGAATATCATGGACTTCTCCATGATATTCAATGTCAAGTAGATTTAACTAACATTTAACAAGCCACATGCAAATACTTATTGTGTGCCAGCAAGGTGTTTGCCACTAGGAACACAAAGATGAATGAAGACTCTGGTCATTGCTTTCTAAGACCTCATAGGCCAATAGATCTAGCCTCTGGTCTGGTGAAGAACCTGCCTGCCAGTGCAGGAGATGTAGGAGATGTGGGTTCAATCCCTGGGTCAGGAAGATCCCCTGGAGGAGGAAATGGCAATCCACTCCAATGTTCTTGCCTGAAGAATCCCAATGACAGAGGAGCCTGGCAGGCTACGGTCCACAGGGTCGCAAAGAGTCAGACATAACTGAAGTGATTTACGACAGGCAGAAAATGAATGGCTTAACCACAAACCAAGATATTAGTAAGGATTTTCTTTTTAACTCCTATCCCATCCTAACTTCAATGAGTAGTAGAATCTGTAGAGGGACCATGTGTACTTTTCTCACAGGCCCTAGCAACCTAGCATATAACTTGGTTTTCCCCCTAGATGTCTCCAAAGGAGGTGCTCGAACTTGCCAGGATAAACCCAACAATTATTAGGCTTGAAAGAAACATGCTTGGCCCTAGGAGAGTTTAGCATTGCTCTAGAACTTAAAGTCATCCAAACTTGGAGGCTCCCTAGACAGTCACCAGGGGAACAGAGAAGCTGCCTAAACTGGCAGAGTTCCTTAAAGGTGTCCTGGGTTTTCTGAGAGTTTTAACTTCAGGCTTCCCATCTGTTCATTTCCATGAGCCCACAGAATGACTCTGAATTCCAATGTAGCTCTCAGGAAACCTCTTACAGGAACCCCTTGTCAAATCTTGGGTCTTGATTTTGGTTCCTGTGATTCTACTACCATTCATGGTGCCATCTTTGATTTTTCAGTCTGTTTGAAAGTCATGAGTCTCTCTGTTCCAGAAACGTGTAATTCCCAATAAGACTCTCCACTCAAAGCAGACACTTGGTGGGGTTGGGGAGGGCTAAAGTGTAAGTCCGGACAGGTGCCCCTTGATGACCCAGTGGCAGCCTGGGGCCCCCTACACAACAAAGGGGAGGTTCAGTTCCTCTAACCTACTTCAGTTCCTCTAACCTACTTCAGTTCGGGCGTTGGTGGTTTAATTTTGTTTTCTTTGTTTTAGGAGTTTAGAATGGAAATGGACTATAAACAGTGGATAGTTGACTTTGTAAACCAGTCATTACTTCAATTAAGCACCTGTGATGTAGAAAGTAAGCGCTATGAGAGAACAGAGTTTGCAGAGCACCTGGGAGAGATGAACCGCCAGTGGCAGCGGGTCCATGGAGCCCTGAATGGCAAGGTGAGCTCATGGTCACAGTTTGATGTATGATTTGGCCTTCACAAAATTCCACTTTCTGTTAAAAAGACATTTATGAGTCTTCCCTAGTGGTCCAATGGTTACGAGTCCGTGCTTCCAAGGCAAGGAGTGCAGATCCAATCCCTTGTTAGGGAATTAAAATCTTGCATGCTCCACAGAGTGGCCAAAAATAAATAAATAAACTAAAAATAAATAAATAAATGGACATTTGTGTGGTTAACTTACAGTCAAACCTAATAATCATCTCAATTCTAGCACCTTTTAAATCCAGAGCTTCAGCATTCTCCATTGGTGCATTTAAGAGTAGGAAATTGAATTAGGCAAGTGAGGAGGAGACATGTTATTTAAGAATATGTCAAGTATTGCATGAGGCTACTAAATGGTCAGCGGTTTTGACATTTTCTTTAAAAGTAGATGTTCAAAAGCAGCAAAGCTATTTCAGCTTTAGAAGGACTATAAAAAGGAAGAAAAATGTATATGACTTCTTGTTAGATTTTTATCCCATGACTGAAAAGACTAAGGAAACCTACTCTTGGGAAAATATTTAATATTCATATATAATAGTGAAATTGGTTGATTTCTTTGTTGTGTACAAAATGCGTACAAATAGATTTATACAATTAAGTACATGAATGAACAAAGAACATGAACAGATAATTTACAGAAGAGAAAATTATAATTAGCAAATAAACATGGAAAGGTTACAGCTTTGACAGCTGAAATAAACATTAATAACATTATATGCTTACTAAACTAGAACAAGATAAAGATAAAAGCCCAAAGCTTTCACATTCATGCATTGCAGATAATGGCTTCAATACCTTTTTGGAAAGCCTTCAGAAAATTTCAAGAACCATAATAATCATCTTACTTCTTAAAACAGCAATCCACTTCTTATACATTTATCTAAAGTAGATAGTCCTTCGAAAAGGAACGGATATGTGCACAAAGTGTTCAAGTCAACATTACTTATTCTGGTGAAAAATGTAGACTGCTTGAATTTCCAACTTGAGAGAAATATTAATAATTAATCATATGGTGTCCATTTGATGAGATATCGGGCAGCCTTTTAAGTGAATGCAAGTCATGACATAGCAAGTGCCTGTGGCATATGAAAAGGAGTATTGAACTTTATATATACTGTGATTGTAACCTAATAAACATTGTGAGCATTAGAAATGAGAAGAATCACAGACTGAAAAAATGCTACTTTATTAAGTTGATGCATTATTTGTGATATTCTTTATACTAACAGTTTTTAAGTGTCTAATAAAGAGAGTCTGGAAAAAAGAACATTTTCTTAAGCTTTACCTATATCAATAGATGATTCAGTGAAAAAATATTGAGTGTTAGCAACATGAGTCTGTTTCCCAAAGATACTGTGGCACTCCAGAACAGCCAGTATTCTTAGCAGGTTAGTTTTCATTTCAAATGTCAGATTTTTTTTTAAAAAGGAGGTTGTAATTCTTATTTCCTGGTTTATGAATCTTTATTCCAAAAATTATTGGGAAACCTTATGCAAAATGTTAGAAATATGAGAGGAAACAAAAGAATCCTCTTAAAAAATATCATGGCATTCACATTTTAAAGCATGCAGTTGAAAATAAGGAAATTTTATTTTCTCATTCATAACTGGTAGATACAACATTTAGAACAACTTTTGGAAAGTATCACTGAGAATGAAAACAAAGTACAGATTCTGAACAACTGGATGGAGGCCCAAGAGGAGAGACTGAAAACTTTACAAAAACCTGAAAGTGTCATCTCTGTACAGAAGACTCTCCTGGATTGTCAGGTGGGAAGGTGCACAGCTTGGGCTGTTAGCTACTCCTCCTTCCCCAGGGAGCAACTCAATCTGCTGCAGTTTCTCAGGATTCTCCTCCAACCCCCAGGTCCTTACCTTCTTATATAAAATAGAGAAGTGTCCATGTGTTTTACAGAATTGCAAAATGCTATTTTTTTTTTTTTTTTGATGAGCAGAAAAAGGTATTTTCATGATTATTGTGGCTCTTAAGAGATTTGAATGTTATTCTTAAGAAAAAAATGTTGGGAGTTCCCTCGCAGTCCAGTGGTTGGGATTGGTGCTTTCTCTGCTGTGGCCCAGGTTGACTCCCTGGTAGGAGAACTGAGATCCCACAAGCTGCGTGGTGTGGCCAAAATTTAAAAAAAAAAAAAAAAATGTTGCAAGGGAATTTTGATTTATATGTTTTCCAATATTTGTGTTTTTATTAATTTATCTACTGCTTACAAAATTATTCTGGTCTCCATGATTTTTATTATTTCATTCTGTTTCTTCAGAGGAAAATGGTTTTCTTTTACCTACTGTGTGATGTGTTCTGAAAGGGGTGCTTTTTCCCCTGGAGACCCGGCCTAAATCCCATTCGGACTGGAGAGTGTGGGCTGTGCCCTTTTTTCATTCCGTCCTCATTCTCCAGGTCACTCAGTCTTTAAGGTCCCTCACCCTTCCTCCCTACTGCCCTGATTGTGTCACTCCTCTTGGGAGCTGTCCCCAGGTTCTTCGGCTTCTGCACCGCCTACACGAAGACATGACGCTCCACACTGTTGGGTGGAAAGTCAGCTCAGACCCCAATCTACATAGAAGGTTACAAAACGATACTCGATAGAATACAGGTGGCAACACCACCATATGCTGTTGTTCGTTTTCAGATGGTCTGTCCTGTTTCTGACTACCCACTAGCCATTTCCACTTTGTTGTTTGCTGTTGTTCAGTCACTGTGTCGTGTCAGACTCTTTTGCGACCCCATGGATGGTAGCATGCCAGGCTCCTCTGTTCATGAGATTTTCCAGTCAAGAATTCTGGAACGGGTAGCCATTTCCTCACATACAACTCCTGACTGGAAACTCAGTCCTACAGCACCCCCAACAGGCCACCCTGGTGTCACTGAAGTTCTAAGTCATTCATGCTTGGGATGTCATCACCATTTTCCAGATGAGAAAATGCAGGTTGGGGGTTTGATGACATTATGCTTGGTCCAACAGCCAGCACAGGGCAGATATGGAATGGAGACTATATCTTCTAGACTGTTTCTACTATTCCATGATGATAAGGGCTTGCTACCTAGACTCTTCTAAAGTCTAGAGCCACATAATAACTGAAATACTTGTAAAAATTCATCCTGTAATTGTATAAATTCATATTATAAAATTTCATTGTAAAAATTGAGTGACATATGATTAAAATGTCTTTTGTGTAATGTTATTTCATTATATATTCTAATGGCATTTTTACTTGAAAAGTGCAAACTCCTCTTTCCCTTATTAATTATTTTGTAATATTGCACATATGAAAACCTTTTTCCTCTGGCCTTTCCAGGATATAGAAAATCAACTTGCAATTAAATCCAAAGCATTAGATGAGTTGAGACAAAATTACCTGACTTTGGAGAGTGGGACAGTACCATTGTTGGAAGACACAGCATCCAAAATTGATGAGCTATTTCAAAAGAGAAACAGTGTTATGAACCAGGTACTAGAATTCATTCAAAGTGTACCATTTCTTTTCAGATATCCTTCTTTTATCTTATTTGTTGTTTATTGGTGAATACTTGCTCTATACCAAAACCTGAAAAATCGCTGAGAAAAATACTGAAGTACAGAAACATATTTTTTTAAATCTCATGGTTTTTCTTCCCCCTTCACTGGATAATTAGGGGCAAAATCACCAAATTCCCACATCTTTGGCAAGCTTGAAGTTCACTTGGTTATCTTTGTTTTGTCTAATACACTAACACACTCATAAGTGTCTCCAGCCTACCCCCCAAACCCTACAGAGCAGCTGGCATTGTCTGCTGGTCAGATATACAGTAACAGCCATGAAGAAGCAGCGCAGATTGCCCACTCCCAGGAAGATACCCCGGGGGTGGTGGGGTGTGGTTCTGTCCCATGTAGCCTCCGTTAAGCTGGAAGCATGGTCAGCATGGGAAGAGCTCCAGAGGTGGGGAGAAATGGCATGCAGTGAAGAGAAAGCGTAGAAGAATGTGGAAGACATCTGCAGATTGTATCAAAGGCATGTCAAAGTCTGCATTTACCCCTTCCAGGAGAAGAGCACCAGAGGAAAAAGGACGGTCATCCTCAGACTCTTCAACTTTGACATCTCTCCACAATTGGAGGGAGAAACTGTAAACAGTAACCTATTATAAGTGTGTCCTTGTTTCCCAGAGAGTCTTTAATGTGGATTATTTGTCACTTACTAAAATTACTTTCAACCATTCGTTTCAAGAGAGAATTGGGAGTAACCTCTATAAATGATAAATCCATAGGTACCCTTCAGCCTCATTCCTCCCCCAGAACTCAGGCAGGAAAGTAGGGATGAGCTTAATATATCTGCTGCGAGTCATTTGTTAACATATCTTTTGTGAGGCACTGTGCTCACTGCCAAGGGTACCGTGATAAACAAGAAAATAAATGGTTCTTACCCTCAAAATGCTTCACCCTGCAGAAGGATACCTGTAATGAAAGGATGGAGTAACAAGTGTCGACAGGGAGATGAAGACGTTGAAACCTCCTACACTGCTGAGATTGTGTGTAGGTTTTTTCCGCAAATGTATGCTTTTAGTTTTCTTGGGTATATACCTAGAGTAGAATCAGTGGGTCATATGGTAACTCTATACAGCATTTAACTTTCTGAGGGACTGGCAAATGTTTCCATAGAGGCTGCACACCTTTATGTTTTCATTGCAGTGTATGAGGGTTCCAATTTTTCCCTGGTCTCGCCAACATTAGTTTTTACTGAACTTTGAGGATAGCCATTCTAGTGACTGTGAAGTGGGATCTTGTGGTTTTGATTTATATTTCTCTAGTGACTGTGGATGTTGTTGTCTTTTCATATGCTTGTTGGTCATTTGTGTATATTCTCTAGAGAGATGTCTATTCAATCCCTTGTCTATTTTTTAGTTGGTTGTCTTTTTATTGTTGCGATGTAAGTGTTCTTCTCTACATAATAGATAAAAATTTTTACACTTACATATTCTCAGTTGTATCAAGGATCATTTAAATGCTTCAAATTTCAACTTTTCATAATTACCAAAACACATTGAAGGATAAAATACAGCCTCCATTACATCTCCTCCCACTTTGCACTTGCTCATCATTTTGGCCAAGCATGTGCCCCTTCAATTTATACCTGCTCTGCAGGAGTAACCCAGGGAACCCTTTACATTTATAATGCTTCATAGTTTTCAGAGCATTTTCACAAGCACTACTTCTTTCTTTATGTTTTCTTTTATCTGTTCTGTGGATGAAAAAGCAGACTTAAGGATTAAATACCTTGCCCAAGGTCAGAAAGTTAATAGGGTGTCACTGAAATGTGAAATCTCAGATTCTGATTCCTCGCCCCTCTGTAGGCTGAACTCTCTCCATGCTGATCCTTCTGGTCTCAGAGCTCTTTTCCATTCACCTAAAACTTAACCTTTGATATTTCTTGTTCATTTACCCACCTTCAGTGAATCATCAAAGCTCCACTCTGAAATTAAAATACTTAACTTGAATACAGTGGTAGAGTTCTTAGAAGAGAAAAAAAAAGAGATGAGTGAGCCTCTTGTGGATGATTTCCTAAATGTGTTTCTACTTTTTTTATATAGGTCAATGAGCTCAAGACCTCCATGCAGTCTATTTTACAGGAGTGGAAAATTTATGATAAACTCTATGATGAAGTGAATATGATGACAATCCGATTCTGGTACTGCATGGAACACAGCAAGCCTGTGGTTTTATCATTAGAGGCCTTAAAGTGCCAGGTGCAGAACCTTCAGGTAAATTAATCAGATCTTGGCACAGTGCATTATTGGCAGAAAATCTCTAGTGGAAGAAAGCACAGATGTGGACACAGTTGCTGTTATGTTTTCCACAGAGAAACATGAAACAATATTTTAAACCGCAGCATCAAAAATATAACTTGAAATTTCAAAATGAATTACATGAACCCAATGAGTGAAACTTTGTAAATACATATTGTGAATTTTTCTTCATCTTTCATGTTCATATTATTTCACAATTTAAAGGTTTTGGTTTGGGGGTGTTGTGTTTTTTTTTTAAGTATACAATTTAAAGTTCTAGCCTCAAATGAAAGAATACCTTCTTGGTTTTCTTCTTCATATTTCTAATAATTTATAGCTGTCCTATTAAGGTTTGAGTGTTAACATTATTGTGATATAGTGGCAAGTGTCTCTGGATGAGGCCAGTTCATTCTGGAGCTGACATACCTGCTCTGTCCTCCTAGACTCTTCAAGAAGAAGCTGAGAGCAGTGAAGGAAGGTGGAAGAAACTCCAGGAGGTGATTGGAAAACTCAAAGAGTACTGCCCCTCAGTTGCTGAAATAATTCAAGAGAAATGCCAAAATACTCACACAAGGTACGCTTCAAAATGCAACTTGAATGATAGAGGAGATTTTTTTTATCTTCTTAAAAAAGATTTTTTCATTTTATTAAGCCTTCTTAATCATCTGAGGTAACTGGTTTCATACTATTCTGGTCTCTTCTGCTTGGAAGGATCTAGTTCATGCAAGATTTGGTATTGTGAAGGCTATTGTGTACTTGCCTTGTACAAGTGTTTGGTGTAATCAGTCTAGAACTAAGTACAGCCCTAGTATAGCCACTTTCAGTGGATAGAGGCTAAATGCCCGATGTGATTCTCACAGGCACTAAAAAAGCAGGCAGAAACGGACTGAGGGGTGGCCAAAAGGGCAACCTGTCTTACTGGAAACATTATAAGGTGGAAGAAAGTGGATATTAGAGTACCTCTCAGGAGATATTTGTGAGATTCAGAGGAATTCTTTGATAACCTGCTTATGATTGAAAGCTCCTTCTAAGGAGGGTGAAAGTGAAAACTGAAAATAAAGTGAAGTCGCTCAGTCGTGTCCGACTCTTTGCGACCCCATGGACTGTAGCCTGCCAGGCTCTTCCGTCCGTGGGATTCTCCAGGCAGGAGTACTGGAGTGGGTTGCCGTTTCCTTCTCCAGGAGATCTTCCCAACTCAGGGATCGCACCCGGGTCTCCCGCATTGCAGGCAGACGCTTTTGGTGGTGGTGCAGGTTGCTATTAAAGGGGCTGGGTTATCACCACTGCACAGACTCATCCAGTTGTTAATACGAGAATATATCAGCAGTCATATTGAAAAAGACTGAAGAAAATGGCACTAAAATGCCAATGGTAGTTATCTCTAGATTACTGAGATATCAGGTGATTTTTTTTTTTTACTTCCTCTGTATAGATAGGTGGGTAGATAGGTAGATAATCTCAATATAGGTGTGGGTAGATTTAAACATACATGTTTTGTGGAGGGTTATGAGCATATGTTATAATTGGATGAAATCTTATTTTTAAACAGATGGTTTTGAGAAAATTTGTGACATACATAAAAGTAAAGCAATTATGCCATTTTTTACCTTTTTCACCCGTTTAGCGGGGTCACTGATATTGTGAAACAATCATTCACTTGCTTCGGGTGAGAATGTAAATATTGTTTTCAGAAAGCAGTTTGAACATATACCTATAACCTTAAAAATATTTACATATTTCTATTCTTTGACCCAATAATTCTCTTAAAACTAGTGTAAAACCAATATCTTTACATACAGAAATAAAACCTTTGAATAAAGTTGTATTTGAGTATTATATTTGGAAGCAAAAATTGAAAATTACTTCAATATTCATACTAAATTGGAATTTGGTGATTAAAAAACAGACCATTTATAGACCATATGTACATCAATTTAAAATTAGACTTCAGTTCAATCGCTCAGTCGTGTCCGACTCTCCTCGACCCCATGAATCACAGCACGCCAGGCCTCCCGGTCCATCACCAACTCCTGGAGTTCACTCAAACTCATGTCCACAGAGTCGGTGATGCCATCCAGCCATCTCATTCTCTGTCGTCCCCTTCTCCTCCCGCCCCCAACCTTTCCTAGCATCAGAGTCTTTTCCAGTGAGTCAACTCGTCGCATGAGGTGGCCAAAGTATTGCAGTTTCAGCTTTAGCATAATAACATGGCAACATTTTTTTAAGTGGGAAAGGAAGGCAAAATGTTACAGTCCATATTATGGATTAAAAACAAATTTTTAATTTCTACCTTTTTTTAACTTTTCAATTTTAATAAAATGAAAAATGTATTACAGAAAATGTTTTTCTTATTTTTAGTTTCTGTAGCAGTTTGACAGTACATCTGAGATACAAAAGAATTCATACAACCAATGAATGTGCCAGCCCCACAAAATTAGCTAATTTTCATGGATGCAAAAATAGTTTTATTTGCCATTGTTGATAATTTGGAGAAGGAAATGGCAACCCACTCCAGTACTCTTGCCTAGAGAATCCCATGGACAGAGGAGCCTAGTAGGCTGCTGTCCATAGGGTCGCACAGAGTTGGACACAACTGAAGCGACTTAGCAAGCATGCATGCATTGGAGAAGGAAATGGCAACCCACTCCAGTGTTCTTGCCTGGGGAATCCCAGGGACAGAGGAGCCTGGTGGGCTGCCATCTATGGGGTCGCACAGAGTCGGACACGACTGAAGTGACTTAGCAGCAGCAGCAGCAACTCTAAAAGTGAGATATCTCATTAGGTTTCATCAACAGCTCTAGTTATGTTCACCTGGAATCCAAAGGTGATTTTATTTTTCAGCCTGGTCCTCATGGAGACCAGCTATGTAAATCTGGGGCCTGAGTACTCCACTGCTGCCTGCCCTCAGTGTGCTAGCATCCTTTGAAGGGCACACTGGGGAACAATTTTCTCATATGATTAACATCAGTTTGCGCCAAGTAAGTAAGTTTCTGCTGCAAATCAGCCTAATACTAAGAGAATATACGGGAATTAACATTCCTCTAAAGAACAAAATATTATCAAGTATCAGGTAATATCTGCCATTTTTTTCTCTCCACAAAGAAATGAGTTCTATAACAAAGCGTATTTCTACAAAACAGTAAAACTTTAGAAAATGTAGAAAATAAGTACCCTTTGCTGAGAAGTAGAAAAGTATATTTTTTATTTCTACTTTTATATAAGGAACCTATTGCTTTTGTAATTAGAAATTAAATTTGATGTAAATACATTTTAAATAAGGCCTGTCTAAGGACCTGCTTTACGAAACAGGAGCCCTTCCCATGTGGAGAAATTTTCATCAGGTAAACAGTTTGGTACTTCTCTTCACCTTTGCCTAAAAGATGTTCATAATACAATAGATATTTCCTGCCAGTCACCAATTTTGCAGATTTTGTTGAGAATTATAAAGTCAATAAAGTATCCTAACTTGGAATTCTGTTGGAATTCTGTCTATATACTGATGATAGCATTCATTTTGAAAAGGCACTGAACAGTGCCTTAATTCATCTTAATTCATCTGCTGTTAGCTTAACGGATAGAGTATGCATTTGCTTTTGCTGCAAAGTAAGAGATGGATGGGGGTCCTGTTTCTTATTTTGCCCTGACAGGTGGACTCAGGTAAACCAAGACATCGCAGACCAGTTGCAGAGGGCCCAGAGCCTGCTACAACTCTGGAAGGCATGTAACAGTGCTCACGCTGAAGCTGCAGCAAGGCTGGAGCAGCAGGAAACAAAGTACCAACAAATCGCAAACATCAACACATCTGGGAACAACCTGGCAGAGATCCTGCCCCCAGCCCTGCAGGATGCAAAGGTAGGTGTTATGCCTATTGGGAAAACCAAAGGCAAGACAGCCTGATGGACAGGGCCATGACCCAGGGAGTAGACAGACCACAGGGAGGGATAAGTGGGTCAGGAAAGGTGTGTGAGCAGAGCATGTAGGACACAGGCAAGGCAGGGACATGCGGGGTTGGGAGAGCCAGGTAATGGCTCTCAGGTGAGGGTCAGGCAGTTGGTAGCTGAGTCAAGGGCACCTGACCACCTCCTTCCAAGTCTCCTCTTTCACTCTAGCTGGTAAATCTCTAAGGCAGAAGCCTCGTACAAAGTTTCCAATTAAAGCAGAAGTATATCAGGTGAATGTGGTCATCTAAGTAGATGTTGAATCTCTTGATTTAGAAAGAATCATAGATTCACCCCTTTGTTAATAAGGCTTTTCTGTGGAAATAATGATTTTTAGACTAATATTTAAGAGTTACATACTTTTCTCTGTGGTTTTATTCTGTTAATGACTGGCTATAAAGTAAATACTTTCTAGTGTTAAATTAGGTGACCAGATACATTTTGTATCTTTTGATACTATAGGTCAAATAAAGAGATATCAATTAGAGACAAGAATTCAACAGATATGAATCATATTTCTGATCAACTTCTACCTAATCTGTTGTTTATTTTTTTTATTCTAAAATTTTTATTTAATAAATGGTACAAAGCACAATGCCAAAAACATTAACAGTTAAAATTTCACCAAAATAAAAAAATACTATAGAAATACAGTAAAATACATTGAGTTATTTTACAACTGCCTCAGGCTGCAAAAAGAAAAAAAAAAAATCTGTTGTTGTTTAAAAAAAAAAACAAAACAAATTCACATAGATGAAATATTTCCAAAATCAGTTCTAAAACTGGCTTGGTCAGTGAGATTCCACACTCCCTGTATATGAATCCATTTCTGTTACAAAGTCTCAGACAGAGAAAAGGGTTGGATTGATCCTTTAAATGCCTTAAAGCAGATCCCTAAAGTGTTTGATGATTAGAAGTAGAACTCATAAGACTCTACCAAAGTCGTCTCCAGTTTCTATGAACTAGAAGCCCCAGCTTTATTTATCTGTGGTCACTTTTAGCTCTGAACTGACAAATTTCAAACTAGCACCAGTGATATGCATCACATAAAGAAGCATTAGCTTTTTTGGCTCTTTCAAATAATCAGTAGGGCCTTCCCTGGTGGTCCACTGTATAAGACTGCACTCCCAATGCAGGGGTCCTAGGTTCGATCCCTGTTCAGGGAACTAGATCCCACATGCCATGACTAAAGATCCTACCTGCCACCACTGAGACCTGGTACAGCCAAATAATAAACAAAATAAACAGTAAAAAAAAAAGCCACACCCACAATTTCAGGGCAGAAATTCTCCTAGATGTTGGTGGAGTGGCATGAGGTGGGGATTTGTTTTGGGAAAGGAAGAGAAATGTTTTACAATCACTTTTTCTCCTCCAGGGGCTGCAGTGTGATGTGCAGAAGACAAAAGAGGCCTTTCTCCAAAATTCCACTCTCCTGGATCGACTCCCACAACCTGCAGAGCCCAACACCCATGTGCTCCTGTCTGGTCAAATGCACTCCCTCCAGAGAGCTTCCTACCTGGAAAAGATGCTGCTTGTGAAGACAAATGAATTTGAGGTTCTTCTTATTTTTTCCATTCAAGTTAGAGTCTTGAACACTTGCACAGTTCCTAGTATCTTTTGAAGTGATAGTTATCAGTGCTTTGTGGGCTGCACGTTAGGGAAACAACAGAATAAAGACGCCCTAAACATATCTACCATTTGACACAATTCTGCAGTCATGTGATTCTTCAGTCACATTTCTTCTTTATTGAACATGTTAAAGTGATATATTTTATATACTGTTCAGATCACACAGTATTTGAATCTTCAGGTGGGTTAATTGAGTCATAGAATGGCTGCTTTAAGCATGGCCATTTGTGGTATATTTTATTCTCTTTTTGAAAAGCCTTTAGTTCATGAACTCTCAAAAAGATGAACAGAAGGTCATGGAGCTCCAGTATCACACAGTGGGGAAAACACTTAACTAGCAGGACTCTTCTATATGCCCCTGTCAAGCAGGTGATCTGTTCACCCCTGTGAAGGCGTAGTACTTTACCAAAGACACAAAGTAAATATCAAAGATGTTCTGGATATTCAAGATAATGAGCTGATAATGAACTCCTTAGGGCTGCAAACAACTTGAACTTTTATCACAAGGCTGTGCTTGCTTCTGTTGTAGATGCACATGAAAATTGTTTCTGATGAAAACTTCTCTTGTTCTAGTTTGTTCTATCACAATTCAAGGATTTTGGGGACCGGTTGGAATCTTTAAAAGGTCTCATTACACAAGAAGAAGAGAATTTGGATAAACTCTACCGGCAAGAAAAAGAAGGAAATCCTGACTTATTCCTGGTATTGCCAATGTTTGTTATTTCTACGGGCTCAGGCTCACCATAGGATAAAAAATAAGTGACTTCCTGTCATATTATAGAATCTATGTGCATCCTAACCCTTGAACAACAGCAGTCACTGATGTGTCATTCATTCTTGTCCTATTTTCCCTAGTGTTGAGAAAACTATGACAACACAGAGATCTATTTTATTTTTTTACACTTTAAATATATACAATTTATTTGTCAAGTATTTCCCTTTTTTAAATTTATAATTTTTAAAGATTACTTTCCATATACAGCTTTTACACATATTGGCTGTATTCCCCATGTAGTTCAATATGTCCTAGAGTCTGTCTTAAACCCAATAGTTTGTTCCTCCCCTTCCTCTATATTGCCCTTGGCCTTGCCACTGGTAACCTCTGGTTTGTTCTCTTTATCTGTGAGTCTACTTCTTTATTGTTATATTCACTAGTCTGTTGTGTTTTTTAGATTCCATGCATAAGTGATATCATACAGTATTCATCTTTCTCTGACTTAGTTCACTTAGCATAATGCCCTTCAAATTCATACATGTTGTTGCAAATGGCAAACATTTGTTCTTTTTTATGGCTAAGTGGTATTCCATTCAGAGAAGGCAATGGCACCCCACTCCAGTACTCTTGCCTGCAAAATCCCATGGATGGAGGAGCCAGGTAGGCTGCAGTCCATGGGGTCGCTAAGAGTTGGACACAACTGAGCGACATCACTTCCACTTTTCACTTTCATGCATTGGAGAAGGAAATGGCAACCCACTCCAGTGTTCTTGCCTGGAGAATCCCAGGGATGGGGGAGCCTGGTGGGGTGCTGTCTATGGGGTCGTACAGAGTCGGACACGACTGAAGCGACTTAGCAGCAGCAGCAGTATTCCATTACATATGTACCATATCTTCTTTATCCATTCATCTGTTGGTGGACACTTAGGTTGCTTCTGTATCTTGGCAATTGTAAATAATGCTGCTATGTGCATTGGGTTGCGCATATCTTTTTGAATTAGTGTTTTGGAGGGGTTTTTTTTTTTTTTTTTTTTGGCTGTATACCCAGGAATGGAAATGCTGGGTCATGAGATTTATTTTAGTAATATGCGTCAATAATTTCAGTAGACTTTTAAATCTTAAAGTCTTTAGTAGTTAGTTTCAGTGAACTAGAATAATCTAGCAATTGGATGTTGTGATTAACTGAATTTTTCTGGTTAGTAGATCAGAAAGTAAAATCCCCTATTAAATTAATGGTGTATTTTCCTTCTGTATTACCTTAATAAGTTTAGTATAGTTAACATAGATGAATGAAGAATTAACAAATTCTGGATCTTGATCCTAAGGACCAATATTCATAACTTAAATGAAGACTCAGCAAACTATGGCATAAGGTCTGAATGCAACCCCCACCTGGTTTTGTACATAAAGTGTCACTAGTGTAGCCATGGCCTTCCACTGTTTATGTACTGTCTGTGGGAGTTTTCATGCTGAATGTTTGCCACAGAGATCATATGGCTTATAAAACGCTAAAATATTTATGATCTAGCCCTTAACAGAAAAAGTTTGCTGACCCTGAACTAGACTCTTAGAGCAGAGTTCTGTAATGAGAACATGGATATTGTGAAGGATGTTTGCTGAATACATTGTTGACCTAGATGCTGTCCCCAGAATATTGTTTTAAAAATAAAATTTTGGTGAGTTTGCTTTCCTGTGATATCACCATAATATGGATATTTAAGTACCATGCTTTGCTAGGGTTATTTTAGGGATTGAATTTTCATTTACTTTGTAAATAAACTGCATGATCTGTTTAAAGTCAAGTTGTTGGCAGAGTAAATGGAACTTGAAGGTCCAGTGTGGATTCTTTAAAAAAAAGAAAGCTTATTTCCATCCTCTTCAAAGACAGGAATCCGAGATCACTCTCTGTTTCCTGGGCTGTTTTGATTCTGGCCATGTGTGCAGCTTATTCTAGAAAAGTAACAAAATTGACAGGTCTAGGTTCAGGTCCAATTCTGACACTAACTAACTGTGTGACTTTGGGCAAGTCATTTACCTATTTAAGCTCCGGCTTTCCCTCATCTTTGAGATAAGAAAGGCCTATAGGATTTCTGAGGCTTTTTCACCATCTAGGTATCTTAGTGAAGTAGTAGTAGTGAAGTAGCTCAGTTGTGTCCGACTCTTTGCAACCCCGTGGACTGTAGCCTACCAGGCTCTTCCCTCCATGGGATTCTCCAGGCAAGAATACTGGAGTGGGTTGCCATTTCCTTCTCCAGGGGATCTTCCCAACCCAGGGATCGAACCTGGATCTCCCGCATTGCAGGCAGATGCTTTAACCTCTGAGCCACCAGGGAAAACCAGGTATCTTAGTGGCATCCACAAATCTGGAATTTAATTTCTTTTTCATAGAATCATGTGCTGGCACTGACGGCCCAGTCACCTGGTATTGAGCATTTGAATGAAGTGAGCCTCAAGCTCCCACTTAGTGACGTAGCTATGAAGACATTACAAAATGTGAACCGGCGGTGGATCCGGGCCACGGCGACGGCCCTGGAACGCTGCAGGTCAGAATGGCCCAGCTCTCGCCTTCGGTTCCAATTATGGTAAAATTGACAGTTGAGTGCAGTGATGTCATTGTTATGTGGCTCTGTTCTGTTTTTAAACCTCTGTAGTGAGCTTCAAGGAATTGGATTGAATGAAAAGTTTCTTCATTGCTGTGAAAAGTGGGTCCAGCTTTTGGAGAAGATAGAAGAGACACTCAGGGCAAATGTGGCTGACAGCCTTCCTGCTCTTCTAGAACAGCAGAAGACGTATGAGGTAAATAAACCCATGCTCTGCCACTCTGTCTCCCCCTCTCCCTGGGGCAGTAGTCAGGGGATGAGAGATTTAAGTAAAAATATGCAGAATTCCTGTCAATCTTCAATCCCTAAACATAGAATGTATGTCTTTAAACAAATTTAGTTGTCGGTTGATCATTTGCAAAACTCTCACACATTTCATAAATTTCCAAATTTTGTTTTGCTACTCTGTTTTATTAATGACTTAACTCCTCCTAGCCAGGCTTCAGCAATACATGAACCGTGAAATTCCAGATGTTCACGCTGGTTTTAGAAAAGGCAGAGGAACCAGAGATCAAATTGCCAATATCCGCTGGATCATCAAAAAAGCAAGGCAGTTCCAGAAAAACATCTATTTCTGCTTTATTGACTACGCCAAAGCCTTTGACTGTGTGGATCACAATAAACTATGGAACATTCTGAAAGAGATGGGCATACCAGACCTGCCTCTAGAGAAATCTGTATGCAGGTCAGGAAGCAACAGTTAGAACTGGACATGGAACAACAGACTGGTTCCAAATAGGAAAACGAGTACATCAAGGCTGTATAATGTCACCCTGCTTATTTAACTTATATGCAGAGTACATATAACTCTGGGAATTGGTGATGGACAGGGAGAAATGCTGGGCTGGATGAAGCACAAGCTGGAATAAAGATTGCCGGGAGAAATATCAATAACCTCAGATATGCAGATGACACCACCCTTATGGCAGAAAGTGAAGAGGAACTAAAGAGCCTCTTGATGAAAGTGAAAGAGGAGAGTGAAAAAGTTGGCTTAAAGCTCAACATTCAGAAAAATAAGATCATGGCATCTGGTCCCATCACTTCATAGGAAATAGATGGGGAAACAGTGGAAACAGTGGCTGACTTTATTTTTCTGGGTTCCAAAATCACTTCAGATGGTGATTATAGCCATGAAATTAAAAGACGCTTACTCCTTCGAAGGAAAGTTATGACCAACCTAGACAGCATATTAAAAAGCAGAGACATTACTTTGCCAACAAAGGTCCGTCTGGTCAAAGCTATGGTTTTTCCAGTGGTCATGTATGGATGTGAGAATGGACTATAAAGAAAGCTGAGCGCCAAAGAATTGATGCTTTTGAACTGTGGTGTTGGAGAAGACTCTTGAGAGTCCCTTGGACTGCAAGGAGATCTGACCAGTTCATCCTAAAGGAGATCAGTCCTGGGTGTTCATTGGAAGGACTGATGTTGAAGCTGAAACTCCAATACTTTGGCCACCTGATGCGAAGAGGTGACTCATTGGAAAAGACCCTGATGCTGGGAAAGATTGAAGGCAGGAGGAGAAGGGGAAGACAGAGCATGAGATGGTTGGATGGCATCACCGACTCGATGGACATGGGTTTGGGTGAACTCTGGGAATTGGTGATGGACAGGGAGGCCTGGTGTGCTGCAGTTCATGGGGTTGCAAAGAGTCGGACACGACTGAGCGACTGAACTGAACTGAACTGAAGCTGAAGAAGTGAGACAACGCTTGTTTTACTCAGACCTCTCAAATCGAAGGAAATGGCAACCCACTCCAATATTCATGTCTGGAGAATCCCATGGACAGAGGGGCCTGGCAGGCTACGGTCCATGGGGTTTCAGAGAGTCAGACACAACTGAACAACAACAACTCAAATAAAAAATGACCAATAAATTGGTCTTAGATGTAGTTATTATTAGACCTATTTGCTTCTAAGATTGTATTCATAGGTGTGATGATTAAGCATTTTTTGCAGTTAGGCTCAAATCATTTGAAAATAAATTATCTCACATATCCTCTGTAGACTTTATTAGGAAATTCATGAAAACAGTTTTCACTAATATCTTACATTTTATTTCACGTACAGATGTTAGAAGCGGAAGTTTCTATAAACCAGACAATTGCCAATTCTTATGTCACCCAATGCTTACAACTCCTGGACACAGCAGAAATAGAGAAGAGGTAAGCTCTCCAGGATTCATGATGGCTGTGAGAATGTGGACGGCAATGCAACTGGGCGGGCCTTCCACCACATGAATCTTAGCATCAGTGCCTGTGGCTGTGCGATTGATAGAGTGCTATGGGGCCCGTCTTCTGGCTGTATATTAGGAAAAGTCTTGCTTCATGGCCATAGAAATATCAGGACCCCTTTTCCCTGTGGTAGAAGGGTGGGCTTAACAGACCAGATGATTTGCAAACACATGTCTGCCAAGTCCAGTTAACTAACTTTTTTATTCCAAAAGGTTCTTTTATAGTATGTTTTCCTCTCTACCTTCAGCCTCATGATATTTTGCTATTTAAAAAATAAATTTCAAAGGACTGCTGTTTCCTACAGTTGGCTATGTCACAGCTGTGAAAGAAGAGACTTCTTTCTATGCTGTGAACATGGGGTTGGGGTCTCTGGGCAGTTCCAGTCGGGCTGAGCAGAGCCCCTCAGATAGCCTGGTGGCACTGCCTGCACCTGCTCACACAGCTGGTGCATCTGCCAACAGCAGCCCAGAGTGGGCCTGGCCTCCTAAATGACTTCTCCATACGTCTCCATAGGCATTCGTTTCCTCCCCATCATTACCATGTGCTTCTGAATCATCTTTCGGCATCACTGATGCAGAAGAAATACACACCCCATTTCTTCCTACCTCTGAAGTAATCAATGCAAGCCAGTTTCAAGATGATTAACTACTTTTGATCTGATTAGCATGATTTTTCCCATAATAAATAAAAGGCCCTATTTCTCACATGAAGGGTGTTATTTATCTGGGAAAGAAATAGTTGAGTAGTTGCAGAAAGCATGTTCTTTATTGCTGGAATTATGTAGTGTACAACCCTCAAGTAATCAATAACATTAAAGGGACCTACCTATTCATCTATTTGCCATTGACCCCATGTTTAGTTTTCCATAAAGCACTTGGCATAATCTGTGTCAAAACAGCTTGTTTGAGGTCATGCATGTCAGCAAAATACCAGGCCATGTGCAGTTCTCTTCTGCTCAACACCTTTCACCAACCCACACACTGCCCCTGCTCCAGCCCCAAATTCCCCATCATGTTTAAGTTGAGTGGTGCTCAAAAATAGTCTTTCTAGGTAAAAATGGCAAATCTGAGTTCCCATTACACGTTGATAGTTATTTTTTGTGCACATAGATGTCAGATTTCTCTATCTATTTTCCCCAAGACCGGAATTTGTTTGGAAGTTCATGAGGCTCAAGGAGCAGTGGCAGAATGCAGCCCAGGGAGTTCGCCAGAGGAAGAGTGACATCGATGAGCTGGTGAGGCAGTGGCGGTCCTTCACCACCTCCGAGGGGGACCTGCTCCGCTTCCTCGCCAATACCAGCCACCTGCTGTCGGCAGTGAAGAGCCAGGACTGCCACAGCCTCCACCAAACAAGAAGCCTGATCCATGAGCTGAAGGTAGTGTGAGCCCAGCAGCAGTGTGGGAACCACAGGGTGCCTTTATTTGGAAGATGTTTGTTCGCTTCAGGTTTTGTGTTTTCTCTGATGCTCAAGTAGTATGCTCTCTGCAGTGGAGAGGCCAGTTGGTCATGGGGACCTTAGTCAACCATGTCCTGAGCCTTGTGGGGTCAGAAACCCAATCTTATCCATTCATCCAGAAATAGTGAGGCTCCCCTGGGCTGTGGGCACAGAGGTGGACTGGGGATGAGTAGGGAGAGTGCAGAAGTTTGGGATGACAGACTTTTACAGCCTGGTGCTTCAGTCGTGTCCAATTCTTTGCAACCCTATGGACTGTAGCCCACCAGGCTCCTCTGTCCATGGACTTCTCCAGGCAAGAATACTGGAGTGGGTTGCCATTCCCTTCTCCAGGGGATCTTCCTGACCCAGGGATTGAACCCACATCTCCAGTATCTCCTGCATTGCAAGTAGACTCTTTGCCATTGAGCCACTGGGGAAGCCTGATAGACCTTTAAGGCACTGACAAATATACAAATGATTACCACAGTAGTAGTTTACAACAGGACTCCTGCTTACTCTTTTTTATAAAAAAATTTTTATTTATTTGGCTACACCAGGTCTTAGTTGTGGTACTCGGGATCTTTAGCTGCAGCCTGCGAATTCTTAGTTGCAATAGGTGAGGTCTAGTTCCCTGACCAGGGGTCAAACCCAGGCCCCCTGTATTGGGAGTGCAGAGTCTTAGCCACAGACCACCTGGGAAGCCCCAGATTCTTGCTTACTCTTGAAGGGCAAATTCATTTAGACAACAATCCAAAAGTTGCTTGTTGAAAATAGGACTTAGAACAATTAGTTGGCTATTCCCAGGGCATGTTCCATTGAGTTATCGAACCATGCATGACATTAGAGAGACAGTTAAACAAACCAGCACTCTTCGGAAGTCCTGTGCTTGCCTCCTTTATTTATCTAGGTGTCAAATATTAATTGAGTACCTGCTCTGTGCTGGTCACTGTTTTAAATGCTGGTTATATTGTGTGGACTAATAGAAGACCTCTGCTCTCATGTGGCGATCAGACAAATCAATAAACTAGAAAATAGTAGTTTGTCTGATTGGTGGGGGAAATCGGACAAATTAAAAAATAAAGAAACTGTCGGACTGCAGCATGGCATATGTGGGTCATTAAAATAGGGCCGATGATGGAGAGACTAAGTGACTGCTTTAGATTCGATAATCTCTAGGGAGGCGACATTTAAACTGGAACCTGAGTGACAAGAAGGAGCCAGCTGTGCAGAGAGTTGGGGGTTGGGGGCAGGGAGCAGTTCAGACAGGGAGCAACTTTCCTGAGTCCCTAAGATGGCAACAATCTTAGCAAAAACGGGGAAGAAAGAAGGCTCATAAGATGGGTGTAGCCAGTAGGCAGCAGTGATAGAAAATGGACTTGAGAGGTAGTCATGGAGGAGCATTTTGGAGAGAGGCGTGACAGCTGCCTAATAGTCTAGGTGTAATAGGTAGCTGTTGAAACTGGAAAAGGAGACCACATGATATGATTTGTATTTTTAAAGATCCTCTGGCTGCTCTGAGGGGGATGGATTGGGCTGGGGGTGGGGTCACAGAAGCAGGAATCGCAGCGTATTACCTCTGGTTACTGCTGCATCACAGCGAAGAGTTCTTATTCTGTCACACAGTCCTGTAGGTTGTCAGGGCTGTCAGGCAGCTCTCAGCAGGCGTATCTCAGGCACTCTGAGTCAGATGGCAGCTGAAGCTGGACTCATCTGAAGGCTCCCTCACTTTCATGTCTAGTACTTCAGTTCTGGTGTTGGAAGAATCCCTTGTACTGCAAGGAGATCCAACCAGTCCATCCTAAAGGAGATCAGTCCTGGGTGTTCATTAGAAGGACTGATGTTGAAGCTGAAGCTCCAATACTTTGGCCACCTCATGTGAAGAGCTGACTCACTGGAAAAGACCCTGATGCTGGGAAAGATTGAGGGCAGGAGGAGAAGGGGACGACAGAGGATGAGATGGCTGGATGGCATCACCGACTCAATGGACATGAGTCTGGGTGAACTCCGGGAGTTGGTGATGGACAGGGAGGCCTGGCGTGCTCCAGTTCATGGGGTCGCAAAGAGTCGGACGCGACTGAGCGACTGAACTGAACTGAACTTCAGCTCAGACAGCCAGGATGTGGAGCAGCTGGGGCTCCTTGGGCTTTATTCCCTGTAGATTCTACACATGGCGGCTTCCAGTAGCTGAACTCCCTACACCCGGCTCAGGGCTTCAAAGGTGCATGTCCCAGGGAAAGGAGAGCCAGGGAGAAGCTACACCACCTTTTTAGACTTTGCCCTGGACTTCAGCCACTTCTGCCATCCTCTGTTAATCAAGGCTATCACATGTGCCCACAGAGGTTCAAGAGGAGACGTTAGCGATACCACCAGTTAATGGGGAGGGCAAGGTTCTAGGAGAGCATGTGGGGCTGGTAATATTGTTGTGGCCATTCTGTGAAAAATATAGTCTGCCGTAACTCACTAGGCTGTTTCAGTGGTCTTGGTTAGTTGTTAGGATGGAGAAGACAAGGGTGATCACAGTGAAGATAACAAGGCTGTTTGTAGGTGAAGCTTACAGGATGTGCTTATGGTTTGGATATGGCAGGTAAATAAAACTCTAAATCCCGGTGACTCTAGGTTTGGAGGTTGAGGATCTTGGTGATAGTGTGCTGCTGACCAATCAGGGGAGACTGGATGAGAAGCATGTCTTTTGATGAGTTCAATCTGAAATGGCTAAAAGACATTTATAACAGTGGCTATGTCAGCAATACTGAATATTAGAAGGACAAGTGTGGAGGGGCAGTGTTCCTTGAATTGCAGTTTTTTTTTCATTTGGTTTTCATGGAGTTTTTTCTTTGTTTGTTTGTTTTGATGTTTTGATTTTTCGGTCATTTGGCTTCTGGGATCATAGTTTCCCAACCAGGAGTTGAACCCAGGCCTTGGGCAGTGAGAGCTTGGAGTCCCAACCACTGGACCACCAGGGAATTCCCTCTTTTGTGCATTTGGGCTATCCTAAGTGCGGAGAGTCAGACACGACTGAGTGACTGAACTGAACTGAAGTATCGTTGAAACTGTCTTTGTAAATAAATGCTCAATTGAGTTTTTTTAAATATCAGCTTCCATTTTGAAAAATGCCTATATATGTTTCCCTTGAGAAATTAGAAAATAAAGGAAGTCATATTTACAACAGAAATAAAAGCCATTTTTTTCTTCTGAAACCAAATACTTTTGGAAATATGAATCAGTTGTAAAGTTTTTACTTCGTTTTTATAATATAAATACTTGGTTTCAGTCCCTTTTAAAGGAAAATCTATATGATATCCAATGAGAATTTTTAAAAGCTATCCCTTTAGGGCAAACACTGATATATAAAAGTGTTTAAGTGCTAAAGTGTCTATTTTTATATTTTGCCTTTTATTTGTTCTCTCCTTTTTTAAAAAAAGGAAATTATTTAGAGTAACTAGAAATTATCAAAGATTATAATTGTACAATATTGAGAAGTATAGAACAAAATACAATTATTGGAAGACAATTTCTCTATAATATTGTGTTGGCCCCTGCCACACGTCACCATGAATCAGTCACAGGTATACGAATGTCCTCTCCCTCTTGAAGCCCCCTCCCATCTTCCAGCCTATTACATCTCTCTAGGTTGTCAGAGAATGCTGGGTTGAGTTCCCTGTGTTAAATAACAAATTCTCACTTGCCTCCTTTTCTACATATGGTAATGTATCTTTTAACATGATGTGCACATTCTACGCATGTGGGTTAGGAGTAAGCTGACTATACCATAGTGGTATTTGCTCTTAGTATCAGATCTAATACTCCAGTCATTTTCTTAATACTCTTGCATTCATTTATCTTGTAGACTTTTATTCTGTGAAGTGTATTTTTATACACTTCTAATCAGTATACTAAACACCTTTTATCAACGCTTGGAAATTATTTTAAGAAGACATCATTTAGTGGTATGCTGTCTACTCATTTAAATATCAGCCTTTGATGTGAATGAGTATCTGTGTGTGTGTGTGTATTCTAACCAGATATGTTTAATTTATATCTAGTTTAACATTTAAGAGAGACTCTGAAGGAAATACACACAAACACGTGCAAAGAGTCATATTTTGATCACATCAAAGGCTTAAGCAAATTACCTTTTTTTTTTTTTCTTTAAAGAATAAAGAAATTCATTTCCAGAGGTGGCAGACTACCTATGCATTAACCTTGGAAGCTGGGGAAAAGTTACTGAACACAGCTAACCTGGAAACTAAAGAGTCAGTTAACAAGAGAATCAGTCAACTTCAGGACAACTGGAAGGACACAAAACTCCAACTCAGAGAAATGATTAAACAGTTCCAGAGCACTGCAGAGGTAACTCAACATTTTTTTTCCTTTCATGATATTTAAATGTAGTACATAGAATTTTTGTTTGCTCTGCAAAGATGGCAATGATTTTAGGAAATCACAATGTTGTGGGTCTTCCAAGGGACCTTAGGTCGGGCCCTGCTGGTCCACAAATCATGATAGTTACCTAAAATAATACTTTAACACTAGAAAAGCTTAGTTAATATCTAAGTACTTGAGGTGCTATTTTATATTTACCTTTATGAAACAGGAAACTAACTCATGTTCAACGGAAGTTCAGTAACCAAAGCTAACGTTCCACATGTAGTCTGTCTTTGAGTCTAGTATATGAAAGTAAATATAGTGATGCTTCATCTTTCTGCTACCTTCAAAGAATCCACTTTTCCATATAATTGAATTTCCCAGATAATTTATGATTATACCTCTAAAAACCAAAATGTCTTCTTTTGAGTGATTATTAGAGAAATCCTTAATTTTTTTTATGTTAAAAAATCCCAAGTTGTTCTTAAGAACTCTGAGCTGCTTTGAACTTAACTCCTGCGCTGTTGTGTTTTTTGAGTTCTTGCGTGGCTTTTATGGATTTTCTTTCTTTCTATTTAATGTTAAGCTGTCTATTTTTACTTTTTATTTCTCTGAGAATACTTACTCCTTATAGCCCACTCTTTTCTCTAATCTGTTGTATGTGTATCAAAACCAGATAACCAAGCTTGTCAGAGATATTTTTCTGAATGAAGAATAAATATGTGCTGAGTTAGGGCATGAACATCTCTCCTATAAATAAAGTGTCTGAATTTTATTTGGTGTACAAACTACGTGAAATTAGTTAACTCCCAGACCTTTGTTGAGCACGTGCCATGTTTGTAAATGCAGGGAAGGTTTGGTGGAAGTGAAAAGGACTCACAGTTTTGTTTCCCCTTCAGTTTCTTCTTGGTTATGTTCCAGAGAGTTGATGTTACTAGATCAAGTGGCTTCTCCTTAAGTGAGCGTTAGTATATAGTTGGGCCAACTCAAGGATATTTAAGTGTTAGTTGCACTGAGGAATAGAATAGTATTTGAGTCTGTGTTTGTCTTTAGTAACTTCAGGAGAGTAATTTTAGTAATATCAGGAATAGAAATTTATCGTAATGGATTATAATCTCCCTTGAAAATACAGGCAGAATTAAAAAAAAAAAAATACAGGCAACTATTTGTTCAGTAATATAAGGTTTAAGGAAAAGATCTAGTATGAAAGAAAGGCATCCACAAGGGAAACTGCAGCTTTGGATCGACGCACTTTTTATTTATTTGGAGTATAATTTGTTCACAATGTTGTGTTAGTTTCTGCTGTCAACCAGGTGAATCAGCTGTGTGTTGCCTATATCCCCTTCCACTTGAGCTTCTCTCCCACCCTGCTCGGTCATCACAGAGCACTGTGCTGAGCTTCCTGTGCTATACAGAAGCTTCCTGCTAGTTACCTGTTTTATACGTGGTAGTGTATGCATGTCAACACTACTCTGTCCATTCATCCTACTTCTAACTGTATGTACTTGGACCAGTCAGTTTTCTCTGAGCTTCAGTTTTCCCATTTTAAATGTGATACTAACACTTGCCCTGTCTGTCTCCTAAGCTTATTATAATTACAGTGAGATATTGAAGTTGAAAAAGCTTTATAAACTATAAAGCACTCCAAGCTGGAGGTGGCAGTCAGAACAGTGGTGAGAAATAGAATGAAACTTGACTGTGAAAGGGTCACTAAAGCCGAGCTGTGTCTGGAAGGGGGAGAGAGAGCAGAGCGATGGCATTAGAAAAGAAGACAAGAAAAGTGGTTGAGTGCTTTTGCTTTTCAGTGCTAGTAGAGTGTATGGCCAAGACTGGAAATGTTAAAAATCAGTCCTTCCAGTAGCCTTTGAAATGTGAACTTTTCCAAAATTAAGATAGAAACGACTCGCTAGATCAGAGATACGGGGAGGGAGGAAGAAGTATTTCTAAACAAAAAGCAACCCAGTGGTTGAGATGAGCCACGCATAACACTGCAGAGAGGCATTGAACATCCTGTCATCCCAACTGCTTTGTCAGCTAAGACAAGGACCTGGGTGTCTGTGTGATTTACAAAGACACATTTAATAGAGCAATTACATGCATTAAATTAATTATCTTTTTCCTATAATTCATTCTTCAACAGAAAAGTACTTACCGATTTTAACACTGTTTTCAAATAGACCTGGGACCAGTGTGAAAAGAAAGTCAAGGAGTTGAAAAACAGGCTGCACGTTTTAAAGGCACAAAGTAAAGACCCTCTTCCAGAACTTCACGAGGAGCTCCACAGAGAAAAAGAACTGATTAAGGTATTGAGTTCTGAAGTAGTGTTCAAGATAATCACTCAGCTGTTCTCTGAGAAGTTGAAGTGTTTGTCTTTCGTTGTCTGTGTGACACAAGTTTTCAGGTCCACTTGGAAAATATTTTTTCTACCTTCTGTGTAATACACTATGCTGGTTGCTGAAACAACTAGAATCCATGCTTTTTGAGATTCATGTGTGAAGGCTAGAAAGATTTGTCAGAAATTCTTATTTGCATTAGTTTGACAAACTGCTTCTAAAAGCTATGAGAGACCAAAGAACCAAGGACACCCACACTCACGTGTGAGAATGAGGGATGGAAACACCACACCTGAAACGAAGATCTATTCAAATAAAACACAGTACTCAAGATAATTTGGTATAAATGCTAAGATAGGCAGACCAATGGAATAGAGCAGAGAACCAAGAATTAAACCATGCATACATGGAAACCTGATATTGGACACTGGATTAATCAGTAAATGGACACCAGGATAACGGGCATCTATATGGACAAAACAAAAATCAGTGCTTCAGTGAATAAAGATACTCTCTAAGTGCAAAAAGTAAAATTTGAAAACTTTAAGAAGGAAACCTACAAGTATATCTTTATGACTTAAGTACAGAGTATTGGTACTGCTTCAATTCAGTTCAGTCGCTCAGTCGTGTCTGACTCTTTGCAACCCCATGAATCACAGCACGCCAGGCCTCCCGTCCATCACCAACTCCCGGAGTTCACTCAAACTCATGTCCATCGAGTCGGTGATGCCATCCAGCCATCTCATTCTCTGTCGTCCTCTTCTCCTCCCGCCCCCAATCCCTCCCAGCATCAGAGTCTTTTCCAGTGAGTCAACTCGTCGCATGAGGTGGCCAAAGAATTGGACTTTCAGCTTTAGCATCCATCCTTCCAATGAACACCCAGGGCTGATCTCCTTTAGAATGGACTGGTTGGATCTCCTTTCAGTCCAGGGGACTCTTAGAGTCTTCTCCAGTACCACAGTTCAAAAGCATCAATTCTTTGGTGCTCAGCTTTCTTCACAGTCCAACTCTCACATCCATACATGACCACTGGAAGAACCATAGCCTTGACTAGATGGACCTTGGTTGGCAAAGTGATGTCTCTGCTTTTTAATATGCTATCTAGGTTGGTCATAACTTTCCTTCCAAGGAGTAAGCGTCTTTTAATTTCATGGCTGCAATCAGCATCCGCAGTGATTTTGGAGCCCAGAAAAATGAAGTCTGACACTGTTTCCACTGTTTTCCCATCTATTTCCCATGAATTGATGGGATCAGATGCCATGATCTTCGTTTTCTGAATGTTGAGCTTCAAGCCAAACTTTTCACTCTCCTCTTTCACTTTCGTCAAGAGGCTCTTTAAGTTCCTCTTCACTTTCTGCCATAATGGTGGTGTCATCTCCATATCTGAGGTTATTGATATTTCTCCTGGCAATCTTGATTCCAACTTGTGCTTCTTCCAGCCCAGCGTTCCTCATGATGTAAGCAGGGTGACAATATACAGCCTTGATGTACTCCTTTTCCTATTTGGAACCAGTCTGTTGTTCCATGTCCAGTTCTAACTGTTGCTTCCTGACTTGCATATAGGTTTCTTAAGAGACAGGTCATGTGGTCTGGTATTCCCATCTCTTTCAGAATGTTCCACAGTTTATTGTGATCCACACAGTCAAAGGCTTTGGCATAGTCAATAAAGCAGAAATAGATGTTTTTCTGGAACTCACTTGCTTTTTTGATGATCCAGCAGATGTTGGCAATTTGATCTCTGGTGCCTCTGCCTTTTCTAAAACCAGCTTGAACATCTGGAAGTTCACGGTTTACATATTGCTGAAGATTGGCTTGGAGAATTTTGAGCATGAGTTTACTAGTGTGTAAGATGAGTGCCTTGGCTAGACGGACCTTTGTTGGCAAAGTAATGTCTCTGCTTTTTAATATACTATCTAGGTTGGTTGTAACTTTCCTTCCAAGGAGTAAACGTCTTTTAATTTCATGGCTGCAATCAGCATCTGCAGTGATTTTGGAGCCAAAAAAAATAAAGTCTGACACTGTTTCCACTGTTTCCCCATCTATTTCCCATGAAGTGATGGGACCAGATGCCATGATCTTTGTTTTCTGAATGTTGAGCTTCAAGCCAACCTTTTCACTCTCCTCTTTCACTTTCATCAAGAGGCTTTTTAGTTCCTCTTCACTTTGGTCATGTATGGATGTGAGAGTTGGACTGTGAAGAAAGCTGATCACCTAAGAATTGATGCTTTTGAACTGTGGTGCTGGAGAAGATTCTTGAGAGTCCCTTGGACTGCAAGGAGATCAATCCTGGGTGTTCATTGGAAGCAGATGGCTGGATGGCATCACCAACTCGATGGACATGAGTTTGAGTGAGCTCCGGGAGTTGGTGATGGACAGGGAGGCCTGGCGTGCTGCAATTCATGGCGTCGCAAAGAGTCAGACACGACTGAGCGACTGAACTGAACCGAACTGAAGATGAGTGCAGCTTTGCGGTAGTTTGAGCATTCTCTGGAATTGCCTTTCTTTGGGATTGGAATGAAAACTGACCTTTCTTTTGGGGGATTTTGCCCTCAAATCGTCCTTCTGTTTCTCCTCTGTAATATAAGATGTGGCCTCTGAGAGTCCATTGAAAGCTCTTCCTTTATCAAATTGCCTTGTGTTTGAAATTAAAGTTTGACTGAAGAATTCATTTTTTAGAGGACAGTAGTTAGGGGTTTTGCTCAAATACAGTATTTCTGTAGTATTTCCCAAGCTATATTCTGCCTAATGGATACTACACTCACAAAAATTCCTGGGTATATCAGGGCTTTGCAGAAGACAAGGCAAACTCACCAGTAGGAATTTGGACCTGTTAAATTTCCAGGTTCGGAACTCCATCTCTTTCCTTTCTGCAGATTTGATGTTGGAAAGACATCCCCAGCCTAATGGAATATAGTTTAATTTTTTTTTCCTTCCTTTAGTGACTTCAGGGATCTAATTAAAAATAATTAGGAAGAATTGAGTAGTCTCCTACTTCAAGCTGTGCTGGAAATTAGTGTCCTCCTGCCTGAACCTTTTTTCTTCGCTGTAAAAATTTCTAACACGCAAGAAAATTCAAACTTAACAAATAATATGACAAATTTCCATGAAACCATCAGCCAGCAGAAAAATAAAATAAGTTCAAATGCCCTATATGATCTCCAAGGTATTCCCTGTCCCCAGAGGTCCCCACAGTCCTAAATTTGGTTTATACCATTCTTATGCATTTCTTTATCATTTTACTACATGTGTTTGTAGATCTTGGTGGAGTATAAAAGTATTACTTTTGTTTTTAAACTTTATATAAGCAGTACCATTACTCTGTACTTAAGTCATAAAGATATACTTGTATGTTTCCTTCTTAAAGTTTTCAAATTTTGCTATTTACACTTAGAGAGTATCTTTATTCACTGAAGCACTGATTTTTGTTTTGTCCATATAGATGCCCGTTATCCTGGTGTTCATTTACTAATTAATCCAGTGTCCAATATCAGGTTTCCATATATGCATGGTTTAATTCTTGGTTCTCTGTTCTATTCCATTGGTCTGCCTATCTTAGCATTTATACCAAATTATCTTGAGTACTGTGTTTTATGTGAATAGATCTTCGTTTCAGGTGTGGTGTTTCCATCCCTCATTCTCACACGTGTGGGTGTCCTTGGTTCTTTGGTCTCTCACAGCTTTTAGAAGCAGTTTGTCAAACTAATGGAAATCCTGGTAAGAGTTACAGTGGAGCTGTATTGAATTTATAGAGTAATTCAGAGGAAATTAACATCTTTTTGACATTGAGTACTCCTGTTTTCAATTATGGCATATTTCTCCTTTTAATCATGCTGTTTTATAACTTTATGTAGTATTGTACATCTTTTGTTAGATTTATTTCTTGATGTGTTACTTTTAAAGCTATTGAAAATACTGTTTTTTTCTAATTTTATTTTTTGTTTATACTGATGCCTAGAAATATGATTGACTTTTCTACATTGATACTATATTTAACTGTCTTGTTAAACACTTTTATTAATTCTGATAATTGTGTCAATTCTTTTGGAGGTCTATGAACACAGTTACCATTGGTGAATAATGACTTTTTTGGTTATTTTAATTCTTATACTTCTGTCTACATTGGTCAGTACCTCCAGAGCAGTATTGTAGAAGCATTGATAGCTGGCCCCTATGTGTTAGTCCTGATTTTAGAGAGAATGTTTTCATTTCACCATGAAGTATTTTTGCTGGTCATGTGTTAGTAGATGCCTTTATTAGGTTAAGAAGATTCCTGTCTATCCCTGATTTTCAAAGTTTTTATCATTTCTATATCTTTAAGTTTGGATCTAGACTTCAAGTAACAGATAAGAGGACTTGGAGTGCCTCTGAGTTGACACGTAGAATTTCCTCCCATCAAGTCCAGAAACCTGTGCAAAATGTGAACCATAAACCCATGTTCAGTTCAGTTCAGTCGCTCAGTCATGTCTGATTCTTTGCAACCCCATGGACTGCAGCATGCCAGGCCTCCCTGTGCATCATTAATTCCTGGAGTCCACCCAAACCCATGTCCATTGAGTCGGTGATGCCATCCAACCATCTCATCCTCTGTTGCCCCTTTTCCTCCTGCCTTCAGTCTTTCCCAGCATCAGGGTCTTTTCAAATGAGTCAGTTCTCCGCATCAAGTGGCCAGAGTATTGGAGTTTCAGCATCAGCCCTTCCAATGAATATTCAGGATGGACTGGTTGGATCTCCTTGCAGTTCAAGGGACTCTCAAGAGTCTTTTTCAAAACCACAGTTCAAAAGCATCAATTCTTCAGTGCTCAGCTTTCTTTATAGTCCAACTCTCACATCCATACATGACTACTGGAAAAACCATAGCTCTGACTAGATGGAAAGCCCATGAGGAGGCACGATTTCTCCCAAGTAGGACAATTCTCAGTTTCCTCTAGGATCCTTTCAATTTCCATAGCCTCAGCATTCTATTTTTCTGTGCAAAAATTGGGGAGAGGGGACAAGAGCATTGAGTTCATTCAACCTATGACCATATTCCAAAGAGATCCCAAATAACCTGAAGCCTGTCCAGAGCAGTGTTTATCTTTCTTATGTCACTTGGGGGAAATTCCTAACCACTCAAACTTTACTTTCCTCCTTGGAAAATTACATTCCCATCACAGCCAAGTTGACATATGGGGAAGTTGCTTTACATGGTTATATGTGCCTGTATATGTGTGTGATTTCTTTGTTGTTGTTGTTCAATAACAAATCATGTCTGACTCTTTGCAACCTCATGGACTGCAGCATGCCAGGCTTCCCTGTCCTTCACTGTCTCCCAGAGTTTCCTCAAATTCATGTCCATTGTGTCGATGATACCATCCAGCCATCTCATCCTCTGTTGGCCCCTTCTCCTGCCTTCAATCATATTTTATATGCTAACTATAAACTGTTATGAAAATTATTATCACTATAGTGAGCATCTATGTTCACAAAACTTGTCAAATGATTGAATCCATGGGATAGTTTTATTTTTTAAATAATTTTTATTGAAATATAGTTAATATATAATATTATGCTAGTTCCAGGTGTAGTACACAGTGATTTGACATTTGCATACATTATGAAATGATTACCACGATAAGTCTAGTAATCATCAGTCCTCATACAAAGTTATTACAATATTATTGACCATGTTTCTTATGCTATATATTATCTCTCTGTGGCTTATTTATTTTATAACTGGAGGCTTGTACCTCTTCATTAAGTGTTTTTTGAATAAGTAATGTGGTCACATGGTTCAGAATTCGAAAGAGTATACTTGAAAACTTTTTCCCATCAGTTTCTCTCCACAGAAGCAGTGTTACCAATTTGTTATATTTTCTTGCAAAGATACTGTATGCATATACAGACCAATACATATATACATACACACACACACACACACATATACACAGATTTATTTTTTGATCCTCTTTTTACCCAGCTGGTAGTGTAGAGAAACAGGACTTGACAATCCCAACAATAATTGAATCCATCGGAAGGCTTAAATGCTGTTGTGCTGTGTTAGAGTTCAGTCAAAGCCTGTGCAGTGCACCACTTTATGTAGTCAAGTTTTCCATCACATTCCTTATGGATAGTTGGAATTTCACAGGTACTTTTGCAGTATAGAAAATTTATCTTGTTAAATTAAGAAAGGCAAACTTATCTGACATGTTCTCTTTTGCAATTAGTTTTGGTTGCAAATCTGGAGTATTTTCATTTTAAAATGGAAGTGTGAGTTTTGAAATGTTTACAGAAATAAGTGAACTTTTTCAGCCTTAATAGATTATCTCATTAGACCTCACCCAATATATTGTTTGATTCCTTGCTTTTTCACTTAGTATTTATGAACATTTTAAAGTTCTTGAGATATACTGCCAAATTCTTTTCTTTCAATCATACATTTTTATATTTGAGGACTTACTTTATGCTAGGTCTCTTGGTAAGTGCTAAGTAGGCAGTGCATTGGTGAGAAATGTTGTCATGCACCAGCCAGTGTGGAGCTGATAGTCTAGGCCACTGGAGAGATATATGTTGACCAGAGTCCTACCATATGGATACATATGTATGCGTGTGTGCATAATTGTCAGCATGGTGAGTATAAGAAGGAAAAGGACAGAGGGGCCGTGAAAGCGTAAAACAAGGGTCCCAACCTCATCCCATGACTCAGAGAAGGCTCCTCTGAGGAATTACCTGTGTCTGAGACCTGCAAGTGTTGGTAGAAATTAACTAAATACATCTGGGAAAGGAGAAAGGTGAAGAACTGGGTAGCATCTCAGGCAAGAACAACAAATTTAAACATAACTGGGAATCATAACATAACTGGGAATCATTACACATATTAACTTGCCCCCCAAATACATAAAACTCGATACCAAACAGTATGTGGAAAAAGATAGTCATTCCTTTGAGGACACAATGTGGCAGTTTTTATTAAGAATCCCAAAATGTCCATATTCAAAAGTTCTATACCTGTTAATTATCCTTTCAATTGTGGGAGAAGACGGGGTATCCAAACCAAAATTGATTTAAACCTGGCGGTGGATTACTTACACCTGCCTCCCTTTTGGGCAGGCGTCTGAGCCCGCACTTTTGATCAGGAAACACTGAAGTGCAACCATCTTCCGGTCTCTAGAGTCAGTGAATGGTAAACCTCTGCTTGTGGCTTGCCTGCTTCATGTGATGAAACTGGTAAAAAAGTGTTCCGCTGCAGAACCTGCTTTCATCCACTTTACTAGAATCGTGAAGCTAGAAGTAGGTAACGGACATTTAAAGTGATGATTTCTCCTCTGGAAAAGATGATATTTCTTAAATCTCCATGCAACCTTTAAAAAGAACCCTCCGAACCATTTTATTCAATGTAAATCCTTGTTGGCAAGTTCATGCCAGTGTAGCTTTTAAAACTCTGAAAATCAATCAGAATTAACCCATTTTTACTGTTGCCACCCCTCAGACAGATTACTGATGTAAATTAAATACTCTCTTCTTTCAGATTTCAATAGACAGGTATGAATAGAGACCCTTCAAATGTGCCAAAATACAGAATACAAGAAGCACAATAAAAATCTGGAGGTCTCTTGAACATTTGGGCTGTTTCATTTTACCTTCTCTCTCATGAAAGTAATTACTAGATTAAGTCCTAGAATTCAAAAATGTTTTAATTTGACAAATTCTTCATTTAAAAAGAAAAAAATTGTTTCCAGAGCCAGAGGAAATTTTCTGCTAACCCATCTCTGGCAATCATTAGGGAACAATTTTTTTTTTCCTTCAATTGTATTTATTCTTTTTGAAAGTTAACCAAAATGATTCGCTTAACAGAAGCTGTCATTATATGACTGCCACGTAGCAACAATGCATTTCTTAAGGTGTTTTTAAAAGTAGGGAAATCACCTTTTATACAACATTCTGTAACACAGTTTCAGAATTAAGTGTATGTAGGTGAGAGAGGTTGTTGTGAGACTCCAAAAATTCTTTACTTTCCCTTAAATAAAGGTAAAGACCTACTTGACTTTAACATAGTTAAGTATAGAAAAGTCTGAAATACCTGAGGAAGTGAAAATAAAGGTAGAAAAGAGTTCTGCTTTGAGAAAATAGGTGCTGAGGAATTGGCCAACCACAGCCGCAGAGGCTGGCCCTGGGCTGTTTCTCATTCAGAAGGTCCCGCCCCCTTTCCTGGCCTCCCCTCCCCCAGGGTCCAATCAAAGGATTAGCCTCTACAGGTTTGGAAACAACAGCAGTTTGAGTTGAAGAGTTTTCTTTCCCCCCCCCCCGCCCCCCGCTTTCTTTCTTGTGTTTAAATGCAGGAACTAGAGAAGTCTTTAGCTAACTGGACTCAGAACTTGAAAGAACTTCACACAATGAAGACCGACCTAACCCAGCACATTCTGGTGGACGACGTGATGGTTTTGAAGGAGCAAATAGAGCATTTGCACAGGCAATGGGAGGACCTCTGCTTAAGAGTAAGTCAGTTAACTGCAGGGCACGGCTCTTCTGAAGTTTATTGAAATGTCTCCGAAGGCCAGACAAAGTAGAAAGGAGCTTAATTTCATTGAACCGGGAGGCCCTTTTCAGTTGGAGCCTGGGCTGGCGCTGTTCCTTGAGAAGGCAGCAACAAGGTTTAACAGATTTGACCCTTTGTTTCTCCAGCACTCAGTGCTGGAACTTTGCACACTCTTAATGAGCTTTTTTTTTAAAAAAAAAAAAAAATCACCTTCAAAGTGGGGGGAGGGGAGGATTGCGGTTTTGAGCAGCTGTGTGCACTCTGCTGTCAGTCGTGTAGAGATGACAAGTACCAGTCCTTTGAGAATCAGAACTTCAGCAAAGAGGGCCGAGCTGGCCTTAGTGCTGTATCTCTGCAGTATCTGTTCTGGGCCCAACAGACAGCAGGAGTGGTCCTGAGTGCCAGGCTCCAGGGCATTTTATCTGAGCACTCTGCATTCATATGCAATCCAGTGTTTATTTCAAGTAGCTGGCTTTTAAAACTCTCTGAAAGAAAGGGTCAGCTGCTACACTTAGTATCTCAGTGAATCACTTATACTTAAGAATTGGATTGTAGTTAAGGTATGACAAGGTGTAAGTAGATGACAGGATCAGGTTGGAATTGAAGGGTTCAAATAGTTCTTTGTTTTAAGAACATTTAATTCTAAAAAAAGTTAAGTCCTTAATCTAATTTTTGTGAATTAAGAGATGTACGTAGAAGTTGAAAATTCAGACACTTTGGAGTGCATTTTAATAAAATAAGTATGTTTTTCCTTCTTTATTTTAGTATTTAATATTCATGATATACCTGTCCTTTTAGAATTTTAGAATAGTCCTTTTAGAATTTTAGAATAGTCCTTTTAGAGTATTTTAGAATAGTCTTTTTAGACTATTCTAAAAGACTTTTAGTCCTCTAAAAGACTAAAGGACTTTTAGAATAGTCTGTTTAGAATTTTTATTCAAATTTTATATAATAGAAAATTGAGAATATGTGAAAGGAATCCTAAAAGCTAAGGAAGAAGTGAAGACTGGGGCCCAGATGTTCCTAATTGTTACCATCAGGAATCCAGTCAGAATGATGCTATACAAAATGCCAGGATTTTTAAAAGCTAAGATGAATAGATGCTGTGAAAAACAGAAATACAAAACTTGGGTTTTTAGCGATAGTTTTTTCAGCCCTCTGAACATATTTGGTTGGGTGGATGTAGAAACATTGGCTATTTTTGCTTCACTCTGAAAAGAGCAGAGGTTTTTTTTTTTTTTTTTCTTTTGTGCATAGCTGAAAAATCTCTAGGAGTTCAACTTTGGTTTCCCCATTTGTAAAGTGGGATGTTAAAAGTTAACCAAAAAAACTTTTAGGTTACCCTTTTTATCTCTAGGATTCTGCAGATTTCTAAGACCTGGGAATACTTTTGTACATTTAAAGAGGCTGATTTGCATTCTTTAAATTTAAATTTATTTAAGTAATAAATTTGAACCTTGGAAGGAGGAAGATCCTTTGCTGATGTCAGCTTAGGGGTTGCTTCTGCATAACAGAGCATTGGGTATTTGGGGGTCAGCCTGCTCACTACAGACCAGTATTTGATTCCATTTCCATGGTTTCCATTCAGAGCAGTGGTGCATACTGGGAAGGTGGATTAAATGAGTGATATGCATTTTTAAATTTTTGCTTTGTTTTTGAAATATACGACTCAAACATTTAAGTGATGTTAATTTTTGTGGTCCATTTGCACTGTCTGCATAAGATTTATATTGTGACCGAGATGATTGTTTTTAAATTAAACAGGTGGGACATTGGCCTTAAGTAAGAATAAGGACTTGATTATTTTTTAAAAAGAAAGGATTTGGATCATAAAACGAAAAAGTAACATGTAGCAAGCAGTAAATAAATGTATACTTAAAGAATTAAGAACAGAAGAAATTTAGGTGATGGTTAAAATACATTCACCTAAACTTCTTGTTTCTAATTTTTAATAAAATGTGGTAATAATAAATTGAAGGTCACGGCAACCCACTCCAGTATTCTTGCCTCAAGAATCCCATGGACAGAGGGAGCCTGGTGGGCTACGGTCCATAGGGTCTCACAGAGTCAGACACGACTGAAACAACTTAGCAGCAGCAATAATGGATTACCGCATTATATTAAAACTGTTTTGGATAAAGCTGAATCCTTTTGGTCAGTTACACTTCAGGTACAATCTTTTGTTACTGTCGCTTTTTAAGGCATTTATCAGAGGTGTGAAACTTCTGTTGACGTCAAACCCTAGGTCTTTAAAAGGCAAAAACATACTATTATATTTAAGTCCTTGGGATCACTGATTAAAGTGAATGGAATCTATAGTCCTTTTGATGGGGGGTGGGGAGGAAGAGAAACTCTTTCCTTCCTACCTATACTCAGCTGCCAAATGCATTGTCATTTCCAGGTGGCTATACGCAAACAGGAGATAGAAGATAGACTCAATTCATGGATTGTGTTCAACGAAAAAAACAAAGAGTTGTGTGCCTGGCTGGTGCAGATGGAAAACAAAGTTCTCCAGACAGCAGATATTAGTATTGAAGAAATGATTGAAAAGCTCCAGAAGGTGAGCAGGAGTCCCCAGAGGGGTATGGTTATGACCACCATGGTCTTCTCTGCCCTTTTCACTCTCAGACTCAGAACTGTATGCAGTAGGCACGTTTCCAGTGAGGTGGGAAAGGTGGGCTGTCCTTGGTGGGCAGGGTGCTGTGTACTAGGGGGTTGCTTTCTCTTGGTTAGGAAGAAAAGGGCTCACGGCTTTTTATGCCTCAGTTCACACCCCATGTGGGTTATGGTTTTTCTAACTGTCTTGTTAAGATGATCCCCTGGCCAAAGGAGAAAGACCAACAGCAGTGGGGCTCATAATTGTGAAGTGGTCACTGATTCCCGTAAGGAAAGGAAGAAAGAACCTTCTCATCACAGTCACCCCAAATGCCACTCAGTTAAACCTCAGGAAAACTCTTGCTGATATATTAGGCTAATTTTAGTCCTCAGCTCTCAAGTGCATTAGAGTAACTCTGTGAGGGAAACCAGGGCTTTTGAATTAAGAAAGTAACTACTGCCTTATGTATTACACATGCACCGAATAGGGGTTGACTTTTTAGCTGCTCACTGAAGGGTTGCATTAACAGGTGAGAGAAGTGTTTTTATTTTTTAAGAAATTTCAGGAGGCACAACTGTGTGTATCTGCCAAAGAAATGAATTTTCTGTAGTGATTTCAGCTTTGTGTTTTGGTGCCTATGCCAGGACTGCATGGAAGAAATAAATTTGTTTAGTGAAAACAAGTTACAGTTAAAGCAAATGGGCGACCGGCTGATCAAGGCCAGCAACAAGACAAGAGCAGCTGAGATCGATGACAAGCTCAACAAAATCAACGACCGTTGGCAACATCTTTTTGATGTCATTGGCTCAAGGTAAGGAATGGCCTAAAAATGGGTTCCTACTCCCTGGCTACAGTGGTTACCTCACAGGTCTCGAAACTGAGCCCCATCATCCTCTAAGGTAACCCAGCAGTTTTCTAAACTTACAGATAAAGGTAGAGCTTGATAAAAATGAATGGAAATTCTTATTTTGATATTATAGGAGGATTATATTGTAGCATGGTGGTTTAGTCATGAAGTCGTGTCTGAGTCTTTTGCGATCCCATGGGCAGTAGCCTGCCAGGCTCCTCTGTCTGTGGGATTTCCCAGGCAAGAATAGTGGAGTGGGTTGCTGTGCCCTCCTTCAGGGGATCTTCTGACCTAGTGACTGAACCCAGGTCTCCTGCATTGCAGGCAGATTCTTTACCAACTGAGCTACCAGGGAAGGAAGGAAGATAAACCAAGTATATCTCACATTTTTTTTCTTTAGCTTAAAATTTCACATGACTTAGACTTGGTTTAAATGAGAGTTGGTCCTTGAGGAGGAGGTATTATTTAGAAATTCTAACACTACCTTAAGACTTGTGTGAAGTCTTAAGATGAAGTTATGCCTACCTGTTCTTGCTTGTGTGTGGCAAGGGCAAGTAGGTCAAGGCATTGGCTTGATTTTCTGGGGGCTGCTTCTGGGGGTCCCTGAAAGTTCCCCTCTCCCTAATCACCACCATCAGAAGAGCTGGGCTCTTTCAAAGCAGGGCCACTCTGCAGGTTTTTGCTGGGTGTGCTGGGTCCCCAGTGGGCATCTGGTCCTCAGACGTGGAATCTGGAGGCATGGCTGTGACTGTAAATCAAGCCTATCCAGTGCTTATCAGAAACAAGACTGACCATTTGATCTCCCCTCACAAATAATGATGACGATACCACCCAGAGCTTCTAAATGTTTTCTGTCTTCTCTGTGCAAACAGAGACCCCAACCAAAGTGTTTTTCAGTTGTAACCTGGCACACAAAGAACAGTCACCTGGTTTTGGGGCCGTTCATGCAGCTTTGTTTGCACTGGCTGTGCAAGCTATTACATAATAGAATGCTCGCATATTTTGACCACATGTAGAACATGGACTGTACAGGAGAATCCTGTAAGATAAATGAAACAGTGGGGAGTACAGAAAATAGAATACTCTTACTAATCCTTTTCTTTTACCCATTGTTTACCCTAAACCGTAAGTGAACCTGGCTCAGTCAGCAGAGGCACCAGGCCACGTGCTGTGAGAATTACAGACCGGAAGTGCAATAAGATGAGTCAGTTAATGTTACTGGGAGAAGATATGCCAGCAGCTGTAAAACCAAGTGGTCTGAGAACTTAAATCTCATCTTTCTGGAGTGGGGGTGGGGATTGGGAAGAACGTGATGGAAGAGCAGTGTTCCCAGATGGTCTTGATTAAGGGGGTGGGATTTGAGTGTTCCTGGTGGCAGAGAGAGAGAAAAATGTATTTTATAAGCAAAAAGGTACAGGATAGGGCAGAATAGAAACTGTTCAGGAAATTATAAGAAGCTCCATTGGCTCAGGTATAGGAGATGAAGCTTTTAGAGAGGTAGGTTGGAGCTGTCTTCAGTTCAGTTCAGTTCAGTCGCTCAGTCATGACTCTTTGTGACCCCATGAATCACAGCACGCCAGGTCTCCCTGTCCATCACCAACTCCCAGAGTTCACTCAAACTCACATCCATTGAGTTGGTGATATCATCCAGCCATCCTCCTGCGCCCAATCCCTCCCAGCATCAGAGTCTTTTCCAGTGAGTCAACTCTTCGCATGAGATGGCCAAAGTCTTGCTGCTGCTGCTAAGTCACTTCAGTCGTGTCCGACTCTGTGTGACCCCACAGACGGAAGCCCACCAGGCTCCCCTGTCCCTGGGATTCTCCAGGCAAGAACACTGGAGTGGGTTGCCATTTCCTTCTCCAGGCCAAAGTCTTAGACAAGCTTAAATCTCAACTAAAGACTTGACCTTCTAAATAAAGTCTGAGTCTTTCATGGTTTTTTAGCAGCTGAGGGTCTGTTGAAGATAAATACTAGAGTGATTTGGCTGGCAGCATAACTTGGGCTAAATTTAACAACTCTCTACTACCAGTTGAGGGGGTGGGGGGGAAATCTATGTTAATCTATGGTGATAACTCAAGTAAGAGCACAGATTTTGAGCTAGTCCTGACTTTATCTGACTTCTACCTACCATGGAAACTTGAGTAGTGATTTAACCTTTCTAGGCCTCAGTTTCTCAATCTACAAAATAGATCTAACAGCACTGATTATGGAGAAGGTAATGGCAACCCACTCCAGTACTCTTGCCTGGAAAATCCCATGGACGGAGGAGCCTGGTAGGCTGCAGTCCGTGAGGTGGCTAGGAGTTGGACACGACTAAGCGACTTCACTTTCAATGTTCACTTTCATGCATTGGAGAAGGAAATGGCAACCCACTCCAGTGTTCTTGCGTGGAGAACCAGGGATGGGGGAGCCTGGTGGGCTGCTGTCTATGGGGTCGCACAGAGTTGGACACGACTGAAGCGACTTAGCAGTAGCAGCACTGATTATATCAGAGTCCGCTGTGTGAATGAATGACAACACATGTCTTGAATTTGTCACAGGACCAACACATAGTGAGCATTTACTGAATGGTTACTATCATTGTCTTTCCCTAAGAAGACTTTAAGTGGCACGTTTTTTGAGTGTTCGAGGATTCCCTTGCTTTTGTCTAACAGTGAGAGGTCTTTCTTCCATGAAACCAGTATCTTTGTCTTATTTCCAGTGCTTAGAACAGTGCTTCAGATAATTTGTTGAAATGAATGGATGTTCTAGGATGTAAGAATGTGATCATTTCTGTTGGGTCAGTTGTGTCTGGTATGGCTTTGTCATCACTGCCTTTATCTCCTAAGTCGTCTTGGGCACCTGGCACTAATCCAAGGTATGAGGACATCATACCTGTTCTTAGATCATTCAGGAGCAAGATCTAGATTCTGCTTCCTGAGGGCTAGAGTGATTATGCATTCTTACTCATGTGTGCTTTGGTTCTATCACTTCAGAGTCAAACAGACTGCTTTCCTCCCTCATCTCTAACTGCCTGTCTTGAGCCAGTTGCATGGTGCGAAAGAAGGAAAAAACAGCCAATGAAATTTCAGTGGTCTTTCTAGAAGGAGCAAAATAAGGAGTTGAAATAATAGCAAATATATTGGCTGCTGGCTATATTCTTCACAATGTGCCTTTTATATCTGATTTCACATGGTCATCACTGTAATTCTGAAAGGTAGATGCCATTATCCCATTTTACAGATGAGGAAATTGAAGCACTAAAGTAACTTGGCACGATTGCATAGTCAGCACATGAGGCAACCAGGATTTTAACTCAGACAGTCGTGTTGCCTCCTTGCAAACCCAGACCCTTCTGATTTGTTCTACCAAAATGAGTAGAACATGTTGAAATCCATTCAAAACTGAGGAACTAGAAAGGAATAACTTATTTTACCTTAAAGCAAAGGCCAGGGTGAGACATATGACTGACAGTCTAGGAAACTTAGTTAACGTGACACTTCAGGTGAATCTGTGGGTTGAGGCAGCAAGCTTGAACTTGCCATAAATTGACCTCATGTATTAATAGAATTAGCTCCTTGTCTAATCACTGGCACTCATCACATCACCATCAGAAAAGCAGGCGAGCACAGGCTGCAGAAGTTAAACCACACAAAGGAGAACCTGCAATCCTGCAGGGTCCATTAATAACCTCATTTGTCCAAAGAATCCTGGACATCATTTAATCATTCCTGTCCTGCTAACAGTGTTCTACTGCTTCATTTCTGTGGCAGGAGACAGCGTCTTTTGTTAAAAATAAGATTTGGAGGGAGACCATATACAGGCACCCAACTTCATGACTTTAAAATTTTAACTATAGCCTTTAACTTCAAAGCTGGAGATAGTTCAGAAATCCAAGACCTCAATAAATCAGGTTGGAAAAAGGCCTACTGTTTTGGGGTTATTCTCAACAAAATAGAGGTAGGTTTCAAAAGAACTGACAAAACATGAAGGACAAGATTAGTTCAGTGCACATTAAATTTACCAGTCATTTCAGGTAGTAGGCTCCATTGTGGGGTGGATAGGGTGTGAGTTTTTTTTGTTTGTTTTTTTCAATGCCAGGCTTATATATATTATTTTATTTCATTCTTGCAAGAACCCTACATGGTCATTATTCTCCAACTTTCAGAGAAGGACGCTGTAGCTCAGAGAGGTTCAATAACTGAGCCAAGGGCAGAAGCGATTCTACCTCGGGCAGGGCGGAGCCACGGTCTTTCTATTCCCCTGCACCATGCATCGGAGGAGCTCTTGGCTCCTTTGAGACCTTTAAAGGTATATGATCAGAATTTTTCTAAAACCTGGAATTCAGTATAGACTTTACTGTTTTCTCTGGAGCAGTGGTTCTCAGATTTAAACATGCAGCAGAATCCTTGGAGGGCTCCTGAGAATGTGGATGGCAGGATCCCACCCCCAGAGCTTCTGGTTCCCTAGGTAGGGGAATGCGCCCATTCTCAGGGCCGAGAATGCATATTTCTAGCACGTGCCAAGGTATTGCCAGTGGTTCAGGTCTGGGGATCACAGATGGAGCGAGCAGCCGGGTGACTTGCCACAGAGCGGACTTGCCGCTTCTGGTAACCTTGTGGCCTCTGTAGCGTATCTCCTTGTTGATGAACCGTGGGCTAGATTCTGGATGAAAACGCACCAGGACAATGATGGGTTCGTCCACATACACGTGTGTGGTATCAATGTATGATCCGGGAGGTGGGGGGAAGGTGCTTTGACCCAAACCACGGGTTTTCCCCTGCATATATAGTGTTTTTCAGCTTCTGTAAAATTCTCAAAGCAAAGAGTCTAAAGGATACATCTTCTGAAATAACCAGATAATCAGGGGAGCTGCGGTCCCTAAGTCAGTCCGAATGTCGATTTGCTCACATAAGGTCACATTGGCTCTGGTAGTGGTTTAGTCGCTAAGTTGTGTCTGACTCTTGTGACCCCATGGACTGTAGCCTGCCAGGCTCCTCTGACCATGGGATTCTCCAGGCAAGAATACTGGAGTGGGTTGCCATGCCCTCCTCCAGGGGAATCTTCCTGACCCAGGAATCGAACCTGGGTCTCTAGCATTGCAGGCAGATTCTTTACCGACTGAACTATGAAGGAAGCCCCTGGTGTGGGCACTAAAATTCACAGAACTGACTCTTCATCAGAACTGCTGCAGGAGCTTTTAGCATTCCTCATGGGCCGCTGGGTGGCTTCTTACATTTGTGACATCTAAACTCTTATCAAATATGTTATTAATTTCTTTCATAGAAAAGTCATTTGAAGCACTATGTATTTTTTGGTGAATGGTATGAACCCAGGCTGATTTGATGACATATTAATTATATCCTACTATGCTCAGTGACAGATTAAATGAGTTAATTTTTTTAATTGTAGACATTGACTATTCCTCTTGTCTATGTTTTCTTCGATAATGTCATTGAAAATTGACCTAGTGAAACCTGAATGCAGGAGAGATGGCTAAGTTACAGAAGTTGTTTTTCAGAAACAGTTAAGGCATAGGATGTTGGGTGGTGGACCAAGGGATGCAGAATTACCTTGCTTCAGCAGCACAGACTAAAACTCTGAAAAGAAGGTTCTCAGCTATCAACAGGACTGATGCCAAAGAAAGCTTCAGCTCAACACATAATCTCACCTATGTATACCCTTGATTTCAGAATCCCAGTAGCTAAACTCCTTAAAAATCTACCTCCTTTTGTTTCCCAGAACCTCCACCCCCCTTTCATTAATCAGAGCCTTCTCTGTGCCTCCTGAAGCAGGGGCCCTGTGTCCTCAGTGAGTCATTGTCTAGTTGTTCATCTTGGTGGAGCCTTTTTGGAGACATGGGGTTAGTCTTTAAAGTTTTAAAGACTTTTCTAGCAGCCTGTGAGGATAATCTGGTGAAAGCTTTGCATGCCTAAAAGAGAGGAGACAGCTGAGCTGAAAGACATACCCCAGAGTATTTCCATTGGTATCCATTGGGTGTTGGCATCATTGGTGGTTTTAATTTTCTTTTTATCTCTGTTTAGTAAATGTTCATTATGGAAGAAAGAATACAGTAACTTTTTTCTTTTTCTTAAAAAAATGTCATAAATGTTGTTACCTTTCTTCTAATCTCTCTTTGATGGTAGCATCATATAATAGACTTGGCATCCTTAGACCAGTGTTATGAAGGAGGGATGCATTCAGACACACTACGTTATGGTCCCTTTGTAATTAGACTAGATAGCTCTCCTGCAAGATCAAGTCCATGAAAAGACTTTTTAATGAAGCATAAATTTCCTACCAATGTGAAAAGCCCACCTGTTTTATATTAGTAGCAATTAAAATGTTGTCATTTAAGCTCAACAGTTATTACCATGGCAACTTCATGTTAAGATTGTTTTTCCATCCCTTGAAGAATGGGCAAGGAGACATGTGCCTTTTTAAACTGCTACATTTTTCATTACTCTCCATTTATCTGTATATTCTCAAGGTTACTCTGGAAGACCAAACAATGCTGCAAGTCATAAAGCTGACTTGCTCTGGTCTTAGCAGGTTGCCTGATTTAGTGGGACTGGAAAGACTTAGAGATTTTTAGCACAGGGAGAGCCAGATGTGAGGTCGGCCTCCCCATCTCCTTTTTCCTTCCCATCAACCCCATCGTTCCACCTCTGGAGCTGGCGGCTGCTGCTCTCAGGGCCGGCAGAAATGCCTTTCTGAGGGTCGGGGATCTTCCCCAAGGAGACAGCAGCCATCACAGGGACAGTGAGCCTCAGGAACCTGGTGTCCAGCAGCAGATAGGTCCGGTGTCTGAGTGGTGGAGGTCACCATGCACAGCCAGGCATGTGGACACAACTTAGATGCTGCATTTGAGGGAACTATTTCCAAATCTGTACTCCTAATTTCACTGGTTTAGAATGTGCTTGCTTTGTTCAAGTGGGGATGAAATAATGACTAAATGTTGGGCTTTAGGGATCCATGAAAAATGATTGATATCATCGAGTCTCCAAATAAGGCTGAGACTGAGCCTAAAGAGGCTTGGACACAAACCAATAGTAGAGCCACTCAGGATCCCGTCAAGAACCATGAATAGGGGTGTGGAGGAATTTTCAAATCTTCACATTATGGTAAACCTTAGGGGGAACTAGCAAAGAAAACTGAAAAATTTCTTCCTCTGCAAATCTTGAACTCCTTTTGTAAAACAAAATAGATTTTTTTTTTTTTTTGCAAAAAAGCAAAGAAATGGACTAAATAAAATTTCTGCTCCTCCTCAGCCAGGATGCACAGGACTGAAAAGGCAAGGCAGAAAATCTCCTGGGGCAATTTCTTCTTTAGGAGAAAACCATTCCCGTTGGACCTGGGGGCTTCAGATTACACCGTTGCTTCTAACCTGAAACAGAGACATTTAATTTGATGAGAACAGAAATCCTCCTTTCCAGCTCCCCAAATCTAAATGTTTCTTCCCTGGGTTTATAGCACTTCATAAATAACCCATAGATAACACGGGGACTTTCTTCCCTGGCGTTGCAGTCCTGTATCGTCAGAACAAAGGCTGTGTGTGTGAGAGACAGGCAAGGGCTGGAGATGTTTGTTTACTGGAAGGGAGAAAACTAAGATTTAGAAATCGCAGTTAGCGGGGTCGCAGGTCACTTGCTCGCCTCTGGGCACTGTTCTGAGGTGGCCGGCGAGGCGAGCCCCTGGGAGCCGGCGGGAGGGCGGCCTGGGGAAGATGCAGAACCGGTGAATGGAGAGGCCGCCGTGCGGGGGAGGGGCCGCCTCGTCCCCGGGAGGTGGAGGTACAGCCGGGAACTTGGAGGTTTCGCTCAACCTAAGGAATGATTTTTTCTCATCAACAGTAAGTGCCATTTCGATCATCCGCTCTGCATCTGGGAGGGGCGGCTGCCGTCTCTGGGTGTCTCCCATGTTCGTTACAATAGAAATGACCTATGAGATGGTGGCTGCGGAGTGTGTATGTGCTCGGCCATCGGGGGATGGGTTCTTTCCACTGTCAGCGTGCCGAGCCGTGTCTGCAGCCAGCCTTTGACAAGCTGGGCAAGAGAAGTGATTATGCAGTGGGGAAAATGGAAGTCCTCCGGCTTCAAAGAGGCGATTTGCTCAAATGTGATGTCCCTGCCCTCAAATCAGGGCTTCAGGATCTTGGACTACTTGATTATCTTACTACAGGGCTGGTTAGTTGTTTACAAAGATGCAATTATGCAGAATTCATACAATGTTTTTAGCAACTGACAGCTGCCCACGAGTCTGAGTGTCTGTTTTAGTACAAATTCATATATTCAACCATCTCAGTTTTCCTTTTTAAGTTATGCAGTCCACATTGGCATGGGAATTTTTCCAGCTTATGTTGGTCCAGGACCTTAATCATTTAACTGTAGACCCTTTTGCATGGAGAAAATAGGGCTGCAATGTAAGCTCTTCCATATACATGAATTTGATATTTAAAGCTTCCCTCACACATTAAGACTTGAACCTGACTCATGAAGTGATGTTTATTTACCTGGCTTAATTTTTATTATTTTTGAGAGAGAACAGGGTTCGTTAAGTATTCAATTCCCATCCGTCGCTAGATGAAGATAAACGGAAAACTTTATTCACCTTGATTATTTTCTGAATTTCTACCCACAAGCCCCACAAAAGAACTTCTAAAATGTATACTCTTTGGCAAACTTCTTATCTTGTTTGATATTATATAAAAATGTGTTAATTTTATTCAGGTCTTCCAATAGTTCATATAGGTTAAAAACTTCCTCTTTGTACCTAAATATTTTGGTTTTCCAGTCCTCAGAACTGGAATTCAGCTCAGGGAATTGTGTTTATTTTTTCCAGAGAAACATGATTTGTTGAAATATGTGTATGATTAGTATTAGTCAAGCGCATCTGGGGTGATCCATGGGCCAGTGCCGAGATGGTGAGCTACTCAAGCTGCCTGGGTGGTTGATGCAGTCCAGAATTGTGCTTGCTTCCCTTTGCCAACAGTCTGTTCTCTGAATGGATTTCCTTGTTCCCAATATTAACTCGAGATTTAAAATTTTCCAAGAGCAAAATCAACAAGGCCTAACTAGGAGGTCGGTTGCCTGGGTTGGCAAATGATGTGTACTTCCTGACCTGGGAAAGGTGATGATTAGATAATTATATTAGTGTCTGCACAGAATAGAACCATACAGACTAAGCAGTACATCTGATGATTCTCAGAGTAAGTCTTAGTATGATAATCTGAGGAACGACATTCATTTATACCACTGGGCATTTGGGGATATTTGGTCAGAGGTTGGGACATAGAAGCAGGTTAAGTCCTGACTGATTGAATGTTTTGTAGCTTCTTTTGTTTTCCCTCCCACCCTCTCACTTCCTCTTTTTTTTTTTTTTTGCCCCAAGCGTGCATGTGATGTGTATGCTTGGTTTGGAGTTTTTCACATGTCGAATATAGAACCAAAGCCTAGGAGCGTGTATGACTTATAGTATACCAGCAAATTGTCTGTGGCTGGATGGCTCGAAGGTGCTCTGATCTTTACCTCTTTCCTTTAAAATGTATTATGACCATCTCTTTTATGAAAAAGACAAGTTTGAAGGGGTGTGTGAATGTCACTTGCTCATTCAGAAGATATTTATTGAGCACTTCCTATATTGTATTATAATGTCAACTTATTCCCAGGGGTCATGATCTAATTTATCTTGGAATCCTCAGGATCTTCAGAGGACCCCAGACAAAGTCAGTGGTTAAAGTTTATTGAAAGGAAATCATGAAGGGGTAAAGTGGGCACTCAAAATGCAGCATTTAGTAGGTGGGTTCCTGCCCCCCATTGTGTCCCGAAGCCCGGTCTTATTCCCTGACGGTGATGAAAACCATCCAGTACCCCCTGTGCCCCCCCCATATATGCACATTATCACGTGTAGGTTTATATGAGCCATCACGAGAAAAGTGCTTAAGAACACCAGTTCTGGCCAGATTGCCCAGGCTGACATCCTTCCTCTGCCATTGAATGAGTATGTTACCATGGCAAATTATTTAACCTCATTGCCTCAGTTACTTCATCTGTCAAATGGGCATGATTCTATGCTGATTTCACAGCACTGTTGTAAGGATTAAATGAGTTAACTACTATATATAAAGCACAACAAGCCTGACACATATAGATGTTGGCGTTTCTGTAGATGTTCCATTTTAGTAATATGGTTTGTGAACTATAAAGCATACCCAATGTAGGAATTTTAAAAGAATGGGATAACAGAGAAGGTCTAGTATTTTATTCCCACGCCTAACTGGTTTGGACACCAATGGGCCTGAGCCCCATATTGGGCACCACTGGCCTGGAGTACCATAGTCCTGGGGATGCCAAGCTAATTATGCATCCACCTTCCCATATTCCCCCCTCTACTTGTTGCATACCTCACCCTTAACAGGATTCAGGATCACTGCATCTTGCTCTTTTTGCTCCTAGGTTATTTCATTATTTGTTAGCTTTCTTCATTTAAAAAGTTGCATTCTAGCCCTTTTCTTTCAAAATAAGGAAACTGAGATCTTTATGATGGAGTAGGGTCAGGTGCTGGGTGAAGCAGTGGGGGCTGCCATTCTGGGAGAAGAGAAGGGGAAGGATGGGGAAGCAGGAGGTGCTGGCCTGAGCACTCTCCCCACCTACAGGAAGCTCTCAGGGCCGGGCTTCTCTAGCTGTAGCCTCCCAGGAAGGTAGCCCTTTGCAAACTACATGCAAGACTTTGTCCCATGGGGCCTGGGGTTCCCAACTGCTCTGGCATTGTATGTTCTTTCTGTTCCCCAGGCAGTTAGGGTGACAAGACATTGGGGTGAGGAGGGTGTAACTCTAAAGCCAGGGGAATAAAGGAAGGATCTAGATTACAGCTGCATCCAGGCCTGACCCCGGATTCTGTTGCTTCCTTTTTAATAAATCATCTTACGGCTTTGAAGGAAACTTCTTGTGGTATTTGCAGTAAGAATGTAATTTGGAAAATCTACCTTCTTCAGATCATCACAACCACAATTTCTGGGCATTTATCTCTGTCAGGCACTGTGCCAAATGCCTTTCATGCATTTATAGCTCGTTCTGTCCTCTCGGCCACCCAGTGGAGGAAGGCACCACCACTGTTCACACAGTGTTACACATGAGATTAAACAGAGCCAGGACTCATACTCAGACCCTTAACACAAAGTGTGTGCTCTTCATCACCAGGCTCCTTGGCCTCCTTCCAAGCTTGCCTTCCTCATGGCACTACGAGAAAAAAATATTTATAAAAGGACCGTGTGAGGGCCACTGCCATATAAATGAGGCCTTATCGTAGCAGTGTGTGATCCCAGTCATCAGTCATAAGAACTTAGTGAGTGAGCATAGTGAGTGCTTGCTTTATGCCAAAGGCTTTACATGTATCCCCTCGTTCTTCTCAGAAACCCCTACAAGGTCACTAATTTGCTGGTTGACAAGGAAACTGGGAACCAGGAAGGTTAGACTCCTTGCTGGGTATGCAGCTTATAGATGGTACAGTCGGGCTCAGACCGGGGCCTGCTAACCCCAAGGCTCTGGGCCGCATGTTGCCCAGACGCTACCACCTTCCTGAAGCTGAGGGGACCTGAGAGTCCTGCTGGAGGTGAGGGGCTGAGGTAGAAGGATTTTCCCTAAATTGTGAAACTAACTGGAAATAGAGCTGGAGCTAGAAAGCATTCCCCAAGGTTGATTGGGCTTCCCTGGTGGCCCAAATGGTAAAGAATCTACCCGCAATGTGGGAGACCAGGATTCAATCCCCGAATCAGGAAGATGCCCGGGAGAGGGGAATGGCTACCCACTCCAATATTCTTGCCTGGAGAATCCCATGGACAGAGGAGCCTGGCGGGCTACAGTCCATGGAGTCACAAAGAGTCAGACATGACCAAGCGACTAACACACACACACAAGGTTGATTTTGTCAATAGTGTGCGAAAAAAAACATAATAATAAAACTCTCTGGTAACACGTAACTCTATGGTTTTACTAGATAGTCACATGGACTAGAGGTGCTCATACATATTTATTCATTCAGGAAATGTTTGTAAACACCTCCTGGCCACTAGGGGTTCTGAGGGACTGCAGTGCACGCAGAGGGGGCCGCATGCCACCTGGCTGCTGTGGACTCTGTCCAGATGGGCACAGTGAATGGAGGATGCAAACACATTTAATGCCGGAGAGCCCCAGGGCTGTGGGAGCATGCGGGCGAGAAGCCCCCAGCTCATCTCAGAGAGAACAGCGGTAGAAGCTATGGGAGAAGGAAAAGGGAGCTGGTTTGTGGAGGGCAGGGCTGGAGGCAGACAGGCCACGGACCACCTGAGGAATTGAAAGGGTCAAGGTTTTAAACTGATGTGTCGGGGTCGGCGAGGACTGTGGAAGGGTTTGAATGAGGATCGGACGCTGTATACTTCAGCTACAGAATCAGAAGCTGGTAGGAGGGTGAGGGGGCAGCAGGAAGCTGTTCACAGGCAGTCAAGGAAGAGATGCTGGTGGCTGGGGCGGGAGGGGCACTTCCTGTGAGTTAGTCAGTGCCCCAGTTTCTCTTTCCAGCACCGTGGGATGCAGTTCTGATAGCACCTCATAACGTGAGTATCAGTAAGGGGGAACTTTCCATTGTTGCCATTACCGCAAGTCTCTGGGATTAAAAAAGCCCACGGATTACCAGAGCAAGCCTTCACTTGCTCTGCTTGAGGATTTTCACATTGTCTGTGGGGATCTATATGGAGATCATTTTCCCTCAGCCCCTGCATCACTCCCCCTTGACAGCACTTTGACATGCCCGTAAGCTCTCTGTGTATGCTGACGCCAAACGTGTTAGTTCAAGTCTACTCCATGCTGAGCCAGGTGGATTGATTGGGTTAAATGGAGCTGGAACGTGCTTGCTGACGACGTGTCCACCCCTCCCTTCTTGGCTCAGACAGCTGCCCCATGATGGGCTGGTTCCTTGTGTGCAGCTACGCCAGCACCTCAGGCTAGATGTGGTGGGTTTGGCACATGCTCTGTGCTGACTCAAGGAGAGGGTCTCATGAGAGGCATCTAGGGCCAGAGACCCCCAGTAAGCCAGGTGTGTGACATCTTTACCCGTCATGGAAGGTCCCTGACTGCTGTGACCTCGTTGATACCCAAGACAGAAACTGGACAGAAGTCACGTGTGGTGATGTTAAGATGGAAAGAAAGAAATGGCATCTCCTGACTCCTCTGGAGCCCCGGAAAGATGTACTAGGTCTCAGGGGATCCCACCTTGGGAAAGATAGGATTTTACGTGTGCCTGGGTAGATTAACTCTTAGTCCATTTAAAAATCAACCACAACAGCAGTTTTGTAAATTGTCCCATATTCTGTGAAAACTTGTATCTGGTGACATGAGCATTGTCCCTGCTATAAAATCAGTAACCAATGATGATTCCTTTTTACTCTCCAACACGCTTGTGGGTGCATTTTTCTCACCGCTAAACATTGTGCGTTGTTTTCCATCTCTTTTTTCTTTCCCCCTGCAAATATATTTAGGGTGAAGAAGTTGAAAGAGACCTTCGCTTTTATTCAGCAGTTAGACAAAAACATGAGCAACCTTCGCACTTGGTTGGCTCGGATCGAGTCTGAGCTCTCTAAGCCCGTGGTTTATGACGTCTGTGACGATCAAGAGATCCAGAAGAGGCTTGCTGAGCAGCAGGTGGGGAAGTGTGGAATGGGTTTTTGTCAGGGCCCACTCTCTCAGACCTGTCTCACACTGGCTGTGTGTTTTAGCGGCTTCACATCTCATAGTATTGGTGTGTTTCTTCCAGAGAAAGCTGACCACCTGTCTGTGTCCTTGGGGGTGTGAGGCGTCTGTCTTTTACACGCACACCCCACCATTCATGTGGCTCCTTGTGAAATATTTTGAATAATGTTCAAGATGCACACCTTAATTGTAGTGATAAATAAGGGTTTTTTTTTAAATTTTGTATTTTCCTTAATGTTGATCTTTGTTTTTGGTAACATAATTTTGGCAATGAATTGAAAGAAAAATAATTTTCCAACCAAAGAAGGTCTTCATGGGACAATACTTGATGGGTCTTATAGAGCTTCAAAAGAGTGGGGGGCTTGAGGGGTGGGGAATACAGAGGACCAGTAGCTGAGGAAGCCTCTGCCGTGGATGTTCTGTACATTTCTGCATCAGTTCTGTCCCCTCTTAGCCAACCCTGGAAATCCCACAGTTTGAACACCATTGAGTCCTGCCCCCTTACCTGATGGGTACTCTTTGGTCTCACTGACTTGTTAGATTCACTCTCCTGCCCTCCATGGGCTCATGTTCAGAAACTCATTCTCATATGCAGTACCCAGGCCTTTCTGTGTTTTTTAAATAGCTAAGTTTATGTTATTTTAGTAGCTTTTCTTCTCTTGTTTTTCTTAGCCCTGTGAACAGGTTCGGTTTTAACCATATAAAGCAGTATGGTCGCCATCAAGTTCACAGGCTTGTATGTTTTCTTCCTGTTTCCTCCAAAGCCTTGGTGTGTGTTTCTAACTCACCAGGCAGGGGCGATTCACCCACATATCACAGCTGCTTGGGGGCTGAACCTTTTTCATCAGATTATCATCAAGGCCCGAAGGCCACCCCTTGATGATAAATTCTCTTGAGTTCAGGTCAACATTTCATGCTCCCCTGAAATAGAGCTAAGTATTTGATAATACTCTCAACTTAGATCTTTATTTAATCCTATTACATTTTACTGTTTGAATAATGCCTATTCTCTGATTGTTAAACTAGTATGATTTAGCAATGCTCCAAAGTAAAAATACTGGTTTTTCCACTTAGTCTCAGAAATTTAAGTATATCTTTTCCATTGAGGTCATCTATATTCCATCTTTCTTTTGTGGAGAAATGAATGATATAACCACCATGTTAATGGACACTGCAGAGATTTTCATGCCTTTTCAGTATAGTCACAGCTACTAAATATTATCAGCTTTAATTACAAGACTGACCCATTAGGTTGGATTTCTTTGAATAGTCTCTTCATAGATAGGCCTTACATATGACTATTTACCCTGACTGGTGAGCTTTTTCAGGTAAATAGAACCAAAGCTGACATTATTTTTCCCCTTGAAGAATGATTGGCTAAATTTGGTAGGTGCCGATTATATAAATGTGTTAACATTATATAAATCTGACGTGTGACAAACATCATTAAATTGCAGGGAATTTATTCCCAAAAGTGTATAATTTGGAGCAGCTGCCATTCTCTTGGCCGTGTTTATTCCTGTATACTGAAATGCTATGTAATTTTAATCTGGCTGATTTGAAGTTTTCCTCTTCATAGAACTTAGAATCCCCATCATGGAATTCTTATCCCTTGGTTATAAAACAAATTATGGAGTTAGTGTCCAGGACCACCTTGCTGTAAAGAAGTCAGATATTGTATTAATTTTCTATTACACTGTCACAAATTACTACCAATTTAGAAGGTTAATGCACATTCATCATCTTATAGTTCAGGAGGTCAGAAATCTGGCACAGGGCTGAGGTCAAGGTGTTACCAGGGCTGCATTCCTTTCTGGAGGTTCTTGTGTTAGTGTTCATTAACTCAGTCGTGTCCAACTCTTTGTGACCCCATGGACTGCAGACAGGCTCCTCTGTCCGTGGAACTCTCTAGGGATCGAACCCAGGTTTCATGCATTGCAGGCAGGTTCTTTACTATCTGAGCCACCAGGGGAAGTTCTAGGGGAGGACCCATTTGTTTGCCTTGAGTTCCTAGACATTGCCCACATTTCTTGGGCCATGCCTCCTTCCTCCATCTTCAAAGCCAGCAACTTTGCGCATCTCTGTGCCTTTCTCCCTCCAATTGTCTCTACTACTTTTAAGGACCCTTGAGATTCCATTAGACCCACCCAGAGAATCCAGGATAATCTCCCTGTTTTAAGGTTGATTGGTGCGCTTAATTCTCCTCTGCCGTGTAACCTAGCATAGCTACAGTTCTGGGGATAAGGTCCTGGTTCTTAAAATGCCAATATTCTGCCTACCACAGATGTCCTGAAGAAACCTTTAATATTCTTATTTAGAATAAAAAAATATATATAACTTAACCTAGACCTTAAATGCTGCACCAAACACACAAAAAAAGTGTCACACACAAAAAAGTATAGGCCATTAGAAAAAAACTTTACCTGTGTCGCTGCCACTAATTTAAATATAATAAATTACCTGATTACTTCCAGAAATAAAACTCAAGCTTGAGATCACCTAGTCCTACCTTCTGCAGAAGCCTTCAGGCCCCCAAAGTGATTAAGAGCCGTGAGGTCCCTGGACCCTCATTGTAATATCCTTGGGAGCCTGGTGCAGAAAGGGTCAGATCTTACAAAAGTCTTTTTGCTTCTCTTCTTTATGACAAACACTTTAGGTAGTAAGGGTTGTGTTGTTATTCCTGTAGAATATGTATCATCTTCAAAATGTAAAGGAAGCAATGGCCACCTCTGTGACATTTTTAAACCGTGAACCACTTTCACTGAGTCTTCAGCGTTTCTCTCCAGTTTTCTTTGGTTTCTTGGTTCTCTGTAGAGGTGCCTGATGGTGGCCTGGGGGGTTAATTATCCCGCACCCTGTAATTACCAGTAGTCCCCTCCCCAGTGGGTCATGTCAGCTTTCTGCCAAACCCCCAGACCACTCCCGAAGGCCACCCTGCTGGACTTGCTTGACACCCCCAGCGCCTCCCAGGAGACACCCTGGAACCACTACCTGGGGTCCCGTAACACACCATGTGATTTTTGCCCTCTCGCCCTGGTTTTCCTTTTTTCTGCTCTTTCATCTTTTTCTGGTTCCTTGTGTGTTCTCATTTTCCCCGGCTGTATTCTCAGCCCTAGCGTCCTGCCTCCCCCATCTCCCTTAGCCCTTTTCCAGCTCTCGCGCTCTGTGCCACCTGTTCAGGAACAGAAAAACAAAGCAAACAGGCACCCGTGTTTCCAGAATTGCTGGCAAAAGTCTTCCATGTGGTTTTAGGATGTTTCTAAAGTTAGATTCATCTCTGCGTTTGAACACTTTGAAACCAGGGGCCTCACCACCAGTGCTAGTGGTGGGATTATCTCAGTTTGCAAAATGTCACTTGTCTAGGACTTCACTGGTTTGTGTTTTAAAAGAGTCCACTATTTATATTTTACAAGATGACTAGTTCACACTACAGTTGGCCATTTTGTGGTGTTTTAGAAGTTTTGGAAATTTTGAAAAACATCAGTTCAGTCGCTTAGTCGTGTCCGACTCTTTGCAACCCCATGAACCACAGCACGCCAGGCCTCCCTGTCCATCACCAACTCCCGGAGTTCACTCAAACCCATGTCCATCGAGTCGGTGATGCCATCCAACCATCTCATTCTCTGCCGTCCCCATCTCCTCCTACTCCCAATCCCTCCCAGCATCAGACTCTTTTCCAGTGAGTCAACTCGTCGCTTGAGGTGGCCAAAGTATTGGAGTTTCAGCTTCAGCATCAGTCCTTCCAATGAACACCCAGGACTGATCTCTCTTAGAATGGACTGGTTGGATTTCCTTGCAGTCCAAGGGACTCAAGAGTCTTCTCCAGCACCACAGTTCAAAAGCATCAATTCTTCGGCGATCAGCTTTCTTCACAGTCCAACTCTCACATCCATACATGACCACTGAAAAAACCATAGCCTTGACTAGACAGACCTTGATTGGCAAAGTAATGTCTCTGCTTTTTAATATGCTATCTAGGCTGGTCATAACTTTCCTTCCAGGGAGCAAGCGTCTTTTAATTTCATGGCTGCAATCAGCATCCGAAGTGATTTTGGAGCCCAAAAAAATAAAGTCTGACACTGAAAAACTTGGGGCTCCTTTTTTGCCAAGATGTTCATGGTCTTTTATAAAGCATTGGAGAGCCCGTTTCTTGCCATCATTCACCCTTTATATTAATCAGTTTTCTTTAGCTGTTTCATTCAGTATAAGCTGAGTAGAAAATGTAGAGTAACTGCAAAGAGGCTATTAAAATACATGGCATTTATGTTTATCCATAGACTAGACTTTCTCAGTGCTGTTCAGTCAAATCCTACCAAGCAAGGTCAGGGGCAGGTACCATTTTTGAAAGGTAATTGTCAGTATTACTCATTTAGCACCAGCATTAAGATTCCTTATTTGGCAAAACAGTTAAAAGGGACTTATCAATAGCTGAAAAGTTTTAAGAAAGCCTGTGGCAGTTCTGTGAACTGGCGAGAATTCTTAAATCTGAAATTGTATTAAACCTAGTAAAGCTAGTCTTCCACTGACCCCAAGATGACTGCCCCCATTACAGCATCTCAGACATTTGTCCTAGACTACAGCATTTAAAGAAAGTCACCTGCACGTCTCTTTTCATAGGACATATGGTGACGAACACAGAAAACCACATTTTCTGCTGAATGTAACTTTGAGGTACTCATTGTTCATAAGTTAGGATCTGTGTTGAGAACTGCTTGATTTAAAACTTGATTTGAGTGTTAGCATTTTGTTCTTTTGTTTCCACCTGGACACAGCATGAGACAAATGTGCATTTATCAGAAGAAGAGTGGGAAAACATTAGTCCTATCTAGTAATCCAGTCATAATCTCCAAGATTTTTAAATATTGAAATGACCTGGAATAAACTTCAGGCTACCCTTCTGTAGACAATGGTAGACATTGTTTATAAAATAATCCCTCTTAAAATGAACTTTGTTGAATCCAGCAGTTTATTTAACTTTGTCTATTTCGCAGTGTAGTTTGGGTAGTAAGATGAGTGGCGTGGCCTCATGTCAGTTATCACAGAGTTTGGATATCAGGAGAGGACTAACTCATCTAGAATAACAAGACAAACAGGCTGCTCACCTTGCCCTCACCCAGCCCTGCCCTTGTGTGCAGAAGAAATACTCCCTGGGTGATAACTGAAAATGCCATGTTTATTCTTAAACAAGTTTTCCAGGGACCATGCGCTTTCTCTTGGTGAGCCTTCATTTTCCTGAATCAGCAGTGCTCTCCCCATCATGGGACAAGACTCTAGAGACCCCGCCCCCTCCCCCATGAGTTGGAGGGCAAAGTCTCTACCCCAGATTCTTCCCTTGGGCCCATGGAGCCCTAGGATGCACTCATGGGGAGGCTGTGGACACCATGCCATGGTGCGCACAATTTGGGGAGTGGACTGTATGAAGATGGCACAGAACTCCTGGTAGATTTAAGAATCCTGTGACCCGTAAAAGGTTAAGAGTTTGTGTTGCTGAAGTCTTAGGTCCCATTCAAGACAGTTTTCCAAGGAAGACCTCCCAAAAGCCAAATCTTAAACTGAAGGCCCTTGAGATTGGATGGTGTGGAGTAGATCGAATGCCACCCCAAAGTCTGGGGTGGTGGGCTGTCAGGGGAGGGAACCCCCATTCCTGTGCCTCCTCCACCTAGTCATTCAACACCTTCATCCCACGGTTGCCCACAGTTAGGCGTCCTGTCAGGTGCTGCAGCGCAGGGGGTTGCACAAAGGTGACTCCGCCTGTATGGCGGAGTCCCAGGTCGAAATGCACGCAGGACTGTGTCCCCTAGGCTGGGAGGAGGGGGCCCTTCGATGCCAGCCCTCCCACCGCCACCTCCACCCCCCAGTGCCTCTTCCTCTCCTGCTGTTGCAGGACCTGCAGCGAGACATTGAGCAGCACAGCGCAGGGGTGGAGTCTGTGTTTAACATCTGTGACGTCCTCCTGCACGACTCGGATGCCTGCGCCAACGAGACGGAGTGCGACTCCATCCAGCAGACCACCAGGAGCCTGGACAGGCGCTGGAGGAACATCTGCGCCATGTCCATGGAGCGGCGGATGAAGTAAGGGCCGAGCCGCCCCCGGCTCACTTAAGTGTGGTCCGCCGACTCCATGTTCCCATCCGACCCGTGTAACAGTGACCGTGTTCTGTCAGCTTTACTGAGGGACGTGCTGAGTGCCGGCGGGGAAGGCTCAGTAGGTGTGGCCAGTCCTTATTAAAGAAATCACTCAGGGAAAGCATGATCAGGGTCATGTCTCACCCTGGCTCTGCTGTGTCTTGGGTGTGACTGCGGGTTACACTGTACTGAAGTGTCCCAGCTCAGTGTGGTAGAAGACGCCTATCTCCTGTTGGGCGACCTCTGTGAAGCTGGAGTTCGGAGAGACCTGGTATTCCCTGAAGGAGGGTGTCCTGACCACGAAGTGATGTCTCTGGTTATTTCCTGGAAGGGATAGCAGGATCACCCCCACGCCCCCCCCCACCCCCAGACATTTAGTGCCAATGCATGGGGCCAGGGCTGGAAGTGGGACCGGTCAAGGAAGAAGAAGCTGTCCAAAAGGTCTCATTGGAATGGGCAGCTTGCATTGAGTTCTTTCCTGCCGTTAGAATTGAGGAGACGTGGAGGCTATGGCAGAAGTTCCTCGACGATTACTCCCGCTTTGAGGACTGGCTCAAGGCCGCCGAGAGGACAGCGGCCTGTCCGAATTCCTCCGAGGTGTTGTACACAGCTGCCAAAGAGGAGCTGAAGAGGTTTGAGGTAAAGCTCCAAACCACCCCACCCCCGCCGCCCCCCAGCCAGCGGTCCTGAGGACTGGCACTCAGAGGGCTCGGGGCTGGCTGCAGGGTCTTCCCATGAGTGGCAGGCTTCCCCACCCCTAGTCAGGGCCCCCAGTCCCCAGTTGGCATTGGCTGCTCCAGCGGCTTTGCGGGGCATTACTGATTTATGACGACTGCCCGGCCACGACCTTGAAAGGCTGTTCTCTGGTAGCATCAAAAGAATGAGTGAAGCTGGCGACTCATGCCTTTCATCTGGGGATGGACACTTGAGGCAGGTGGCCTGGGGCCTGGAAGGGGTGTCCTGGCGCCCTGGAGCTGTGGCACTGATGGGCCCCCCCAATGCTGCAGGCCTTCCAGCGGCAGATCCACGAGAGGCTGACGCAGCTGGAGCTCATCAACAAGCAGTACCGGCGGCTGGCCCGCGAGAACCGCACCGACACGGCCAGCAGACTGAAACAGATGGTGCACGAGGGCAACCAGCGCTGGGACAACCTCCAGAAGCGGGTCACGGCCATCCTGCGGAGACTCAGAGTAACCCCTCTACGTCACCAGCTCATTTGTAGATGCTGGGGGGTGTGGGAAGCTGATACTTGCTATCAATCAGGCTTGTAACAAAAGCAGTGGGTAGAAGGTGTCTCTTGAGGCTTAAGCTGTCTTAACGTTCTTCCCGCAGAGCCTTCCCCTTTGTCTAAGTCCAAAGCTGCCATGAAAGCTGCCAAAAAGCATTTTTTTTTTTTTTTAAAAAAAGTTATTTGCCTCAGAATAGGCTTGAACCTGTTTATGGGATTTGTGTTACCAAATACATTGCTTTTTTCAGCTTCTGTCACCCCAAGGGTGACACCCACACTGCCCAGGGTCTGGGGCACCGTCGTCACTGGCTCTGGTGAAGGTACCTCTTAGTCTAGAAAGGGCCCACTTTGCCCATCTGCCCATGTGTCCTGTTGGCTCTTGCACTGTGAGGGGATGGACAGAGCCCCCTCTGTACTGGGGGTTGGGGACAGTGATTGTTCTCCCAATTTTAGAGCAACTGACAAACCTCAAATGTTGGGTTTGGTTCTGGGGTATAAACAGTCACCTTAGAGTTCTGTAACTCATAAGACATCATATGTCAGCCCTTTGTGACTCCAGGTGTAAACTGACAGGACCAGTGTGGGTGGTGGCTGCAGGAAGTAATTTGAATCCTTGATTCTTTTCACAAGGCAGAGTGCCCTTAAAGCCATTCTAAGAAAAGGCAAATCTGGGTGTGGTTTTTTTTTTTTTTTCTTTAAACCTCAGGGAGAAGAAATTGGCTAGCTTTTCAGATACCCCCTTGTGTTAATTTTTTTATCTTCTGCTAATTTGACTGTGACTAGCCAAAACCTTCACTTGGCACAGTGTTTGTCTGAGAATCAGCTGCCTGTCTATGAGGTGGTAACCCAAGAGGCCTCCTAAATTGGAGTTGATAAATCTGGGTTTTCTTTCTTTGAGGAAATATACTCAGGATTATATCAGTGAAGGCAGATGGGGCACTAGTCCAGGTTCAACCCCAAGATGGGTACTTTTCCATCTTGAAACTACTAAATCCTTGGCAAGCAAAAGTTCCCATAGAAAGCTAACAGGTAGAAACAGGCAAATGCCTGGCCTGGACTCTAAGGGGGTTCTTCAAAGGACAGACTAGGAAAATCACTGACGTAAACTAGAGAATTATAGAATTTCCAATGCTGAAAGAACCTTAGAGATCATGGTGAACATTCCCACATCTCATTTACCAGCAGACACTGAGACTCAGAGAAGTTAGAGGACTTGTTGGTATCATAGCCAGGACCAGACCCCAGGCTCCTGACCCCACAGTGGTCCCCCCGCATGCTGAGTTGGCCTCTGGGGGTACCCCAGACTCCCCTTCCCCTGTGCTGAAAATGACCTTGTTATCTGCCTTAACTCCTGTTCTGCCATCAACACAAATGTGACTCTCCACCTTTCACAGCATTTCACCAACCAAAGGGAGGAATTCGAGGGGACCAGAGAGAGCATCCTGGTGTGGCTTACGGAAATGGACCTGCAGCTGACCAACGTGGAGCACTTCTCCGAGAGCGATGCTGACGACAAGATGCGCCAGCTGAACGTAAGGCCTGCTTTCCTGGCTCCTCCCCACAGACTGCACCCTGGCAGAGGAGAGCTGGCCAAGTACAAACTCCACCCGACACCCTGAGAGCAGATTCCAGAGTTGTCAGGGCAGCCAGACCGCATCCACCTGTGTCCTGCCAGGTTATCACGAGCAAGGATACTGTTCCTTACAGTCCAGGGGTCATTGGAACAAGGCCCTTCATTCTCTTTGTCATTTATAATCGTCCAAGAAGAGAACACTCCTGAGGTTCCAAAACTTCATTCGTAAGATGCTGTTTTTCCGTCTGAGTACACCTGTGGGCTGTAGCAGGACGAAACTCTCCCTCAAGAGCATGGGATGGACTGGGAGATTGGGATTGACATACATACACTGTTGATACTATGTATAAAGTAGATAACTGATGAGATCCTACTGTCTAGCACAGGGAACTCGACTCAGTGTCCTGTGGTGACCCAAATGGGAAGGAAACCCAAAAAAGAGGGTATATGTGTTCACTTTGCTGTGCAGTGGAAACTAACACAATATTGTAAAGCAACTATACGCCAATAAAAATATAAATAAATAAGTTAATACAAAAGAACAGTAGGACCAGGAACAGATACTTCTCACACCCAAAAGCAGTAAATGTCCATTTGTGCCAGACCTTTAGAATTATTTTAATTAGAAAAGTTAGTGCCCAAAAGGGGGAAGAAAAAAATGTGTGTGATCATTTTAAATTCTTATTATAGTCACTTAGTTCAAAATTGATGGAGCTAGAGTTTGAAATCCTTTCTTCTTCATCCTCTAAATAGGGTTTCCAGCAGGAAATTACATTAAATACCAACAAGATTGATCAGCTTATCGTTTTTGGGGAGCAACTCATTCAGAAGAGTGAGCCCCTGGACGCCGTGCTGATTGAGGACGAGCTGGAGGAACTGCACCGCTACTGCCAGGAAGTGTTTGGCAGGGTTTCCCGGTTCCACCGGAGGCTCACCTCCCACGCGCCGGTAAGGGGACCACCCCTCCCACAGGGGGCTTCTGGGCCCCCCAAAGCTGATATTTGACTCCACTTTTTTAATACTTATTTATTTGGCTGCACTGGGTCTGAGATGGGCACACAGGCTCTTTAGTTGCAGCATGTGAACTCTTAGTTGCAGCATGTGGGATCTAGTTCCCTGACCCCAGGGATAGAGCCCCGGGCCCCCTGCAGCGAGAGCATGGAGTCTTAGCTACTGAACCACCATGGAAGTTCCTTGACTCCACTTTTAAAGACTGGGAAACTTACCATGTTATGGTTAACAATAGTTGTTTTTTTTTTTTAAACCTATGTTTTTGTTTTATTAAAGTGTAGTTGCTGTACAATATTATATGTCACAGGTGTATGGTACAGTGAGCCACAGTGTTTAAAAGTTATGCTCCATTTATAGTTATTATAAAATATTGGCTGTATTCCCGTGTTTACAGTGTATCCTTGTAGCCTGTTTTTACCTAATGGTTTGTACCTCTTACTCCCCCTACCCCGATGTGGCCTGTCTGCACTACCCTTTCCTCACTACTCTGTCTGTGAGTCTGCTTTAAGAAACTGAGTTGAAAAATGTTCTTTCCACTCTTACTAATGTAGAGTCGTACTTACTGAGGAGCTGCTATTTCCCAATGGAAAGGATGGGCCTCTTGCAAGTTCTTGCTCCTCTCACCTGTTTCCCACGGGTTCCTCAGCACAGAGCTTCTCTGGCCTGTGTCAGTACCCCCAGGATATGATGATAACTGTCCTGGTTTTGCTTCTGGCAGTAGCTTGGTGATGTATCGGCCTTTTTCTGTATCTCAATATTTGTGCCTTTCTAGTGCTTTATTCTCACCTTTGAAGCACCAAAAGACCAGCTTTCCAAAGAAGTTGTGATGTTTCCCTGGAGAGAGTCACCTCTGGGACGTTCAGGTGGAATCAAGGCCATTGTTTACAGTTCACTGCCTCTGCCAGAAGTTTCATTGGTGACCACTGACCAACACGATTGGCCACCTTTTCTATCTTTATGTCTCCCATCTGGCCAACTTGAAACATAACTTCTTTAAAAATTACCCTCAATTCCTTCATTTTATAACATAACCATATAGAGTCATTTTTCTTAAAGTAATTGTAACATAGGGGAATAAAATTCTGTATCTGGAACAAGAAGATTGGAGGACAAGAAGAAAGAGCTGGTCCATGATATTGTGAATTTCCTTTTAGAACATGCTAATGACCTTTAAAATTGTGTTTTAATTTTCTGATTCTTAGATGAAGCTACCATTAACCATCAGTGAAACTTTGTCCTCCATTTCCTTATCTTCTATATAAACATATTTAACTTAGATGATCAAGTTTCCGGTTTTGCAAGGAAAGAAGGTAGAGTTTTGGAAAATACGGATCCTGGGTCCCACACTTGATACTCTAAATTGGAATAACCACAGACAGGGCGTGGGGACCTGATTCTTTTCAAAGTCTCCTCAGAAACACTGGTGGTGGCCATTCTCAGGAGCTGCTAGTTGGGCAGACTTAGCTACTGACACTCCGCATCGTGGCAACAGGCTATGATTTGGTTAATTCTGAAAACTGGACACCCCTGTTCTAGGGCTTGGAAGATGAAAAGGAGGCCTCTGAGAACGAGACTGACGTGGAAGACCCCAGAGAGATCCAGGACGACTCTTGGCGTAAAAGGGGAGCAAGCGAGGAGACCTCCTCCCCACAGTCCCTTTGCCAACTGGTTCCCCCAGCACTGGGGCCCGAGCGCTCTGGCTGTGAGACCCCTGTCAGCGTGGACTCCATCCCCCTGGAGTGGGACCACACAGGCGACGTGGGGGGCTCCTCCTCTCACGAGGAAGACGAGGAGGGCCCGTACTACACTGCACTGTCAGGTATGGACACAGGTGGCTGAGTTCTTAGCACCCAAGCCACACGCCCAGCTCCCGGTAGTCAGAGTGCAGCCTGTGGTTGACCAGACATCCTGTGGCTTGCTGTGTCTGTCCTGCCTGCCTTTGACCTACCTGAGAGCTGGCTCATTCCTATTACTGATGGAATGAAAGGGAAAAATAAAATCCACATTCGGATGTGAAGGCTGTTTGATGATGGCTCTGGATATTGGAGGCTCATCAGTGGACTTCTCAGTTGAGTTTTGCAGAGTTATCAGGGATTGTCTCTGCCCTTTCTATGCAGTTCCTCTCCCCCACCACTACTTTGGATGGTCAGGAGTTGGCTGAAAAAAAAAAAAATCCTGTTTTTTAAAATCTTTTTAATAAAACAGATGAAGGATAGTTACTTTTCTCCTCCCAGGTGACAATGTTTCTACTGTTTTAATACTTGGACATTTGTCTACAGCGCCTGCAGTGAGGAAAATGACATTGTTCTTTTTCAGATATAGAAATCCTTGAAAATCCTGAGGCATATCTTAAAATGACCACAAAAACTTTGAAAGCGTCTTCTGGTAGGCCCCTGCCCATGCATGTGTCTCAACATGGCAGCGTCCTGTGGCACGCACCGCATCCTAAACCTTGCTCCCATGTCATGTCTGACCTCTGCCTTCTGTGGACACCATGGGCCTTGGTCCTTGCGTCATGGTGTATTCGCACTGCCATACTCACACATAGCTTCGTGCTCCATGCAAAACCCTCCAGACCAGAGCAGTCTCCACACCATCCTTCTCCTCCCCCTCAGGCCCATGCGGAAGGGAGTTCTTCACGGTGCCTTTTTAAATTTTTCTCTCCATCTAACTCAAGTCCTTTGGCATGGGCCAAGCTTTCTTCAGGGTGGCTTGGTTTGGAACCACTACCTTGCTTACGGTGATTTCCTGGGAAGAGGGTGGGGAGTGGGGGGTGTGGGTACCGCTGCCTTTGCCACAGGAGAAGACACCTTCGTCTCCCTGACTTTCAGCTCTGCTCTTCCTTCCCTGCTCCATCCCTACCTGCAGTGGTTGGCTAGAGCCACGAGCGCCCCTGGGGTCCTTGAATCTACCCTGATGTTCACTCTTCCTCGCACTCCTGAGAGATCTTCAGTTCTCTCGGCCCCCAGACCCAGCCTCGCTGCCAGCACCCCTGCCACTAGGCCCCCGGCTCCAAAAGGCCATTCACCTCACAGCAGATCATGTTTGTTGTGCTCCATCGTGAACCCACCTAGTGAAGGCCCAGTGTCGCTCAGTTGCATGAGTCTCATTTCATCCCCTTCTGGGACATACTGACATTTTGCAAACATGCATGCTTTGCAAGGAAAGCTGCAGAACTCATATTATACTATAACCTGATGCCATGTTACCCATGACCTTTTTTGTGTAACTAAATATGAATCCTTTGGTTGGAGAGAATGGACCATCACTTGCCATTTTTTTGTTTCAGGCAAATCCATTTCTGAAGGCCCCTCGTGGCATGTTCCTGACAGTCCTTCCTGTCCCAAGCGTCGCTACAAACAAATGGGAGGTGACAGGAATGTTCAACCCATCCCCTCTGATTCCAGCACCCCTTATAAACCAGCCTATGTAAGTCTTGACCCCACTGAGAATATAACCCACATCCATGAGTTACAGCTGAAACTTTTAAAGAGAGAGAGATTTTGGTGTATATTGCATGTGCTCCCCTGCTAGGCCTATTTGGGGTTGGTTTTCCCATGGTGACATACTTCATGAAGACTCTGGCATAACTGACTAGACTTAGAGATGGGTGTCTGGCCAAACACCATCTTTGAGTGTTGACATACGATGACTGTGGTATTTACTGTTGAGTCAGTCATCTGTGCAAACAACAGAGAAGCAAAGTGGTGGCATTCCTGAGCTGCTCCTGAGCTCCCAAACCTTTGATATATTCACCTCGATTATGGTAGGTCAGCTGGTAAAGAATCCACCTGCAATGCAGGAGACCCCGGTTCAATTCCTGGGCTGGGAAGATCCCCTGGAGAAGGGATAGGCTACCCACTCCAGTATTCCTGGGCTTCCCTGGTGGCTCAGTCGATAAAGAATCCACCTGCAATGCAGGAGACCTGGGTTCAATCCCAGGGTTGGGAAGATCCCCTGGAGAAGGACATGGCAATCCACTCTAGTATTCTTGCCTTGACAGAGGAACATGGTGGGCTACAGTCCATGGGGTCACAAAGAGTTGAACACGACTGAGTGACTAAGCACAGCACATACATTCTAGTCAAAAAATTGTGACTTCCTATTCAGAAAGATGCCAGTGTGCAGTGGTAGACAGAGGATGAGCTGGTTGATGGCATCATTGACTCAGTGGACACGAGTTTGAGCAAACTGGGAGACAGTGAAGGACAGGGAAGCCTGGCGTGCTGCAGTCCATGGGGTCACAAAGAGTCAAACACAGCTGAGGGACTGAACAAATAGTAGACCTGGGTTTGATTCCCAGCCCTATGAGGAAATTGCTCTAGAGCTGTAAGCACTTAAACTTACCTCTGTAAGCCTTCCTTACCTGAATATAAACCTACCTTACATAAAGTCAGAAAAGGAAAACAAATATCATATAATATCGCATATATGTGGAATCCAGAAAAATGGTATAGATGATCTTATTTTCAAAGAAAAAATAGAAACACAGACATAAGAGAACAAACATATGGACACCAAGGGGAGAAGAGGGTATGGGATGAATCGGGAGATTGAGACTGACATGTACACACTACCACGCATGTGTGTGAGTCGCTCAGTCGTGTCCAACTCTTGGCAACCCCATGGACCACCAGGGTTCTTCTGCCCATGGATTCTCCAGGCAAGAATACTGGAATGGGTAGCCATTTCCACCTCCAGGGGATCTTCCCAACCCGGGTCTCCTGCACTGCAGGCAGATTCTTTACCACCTGAGCCACCAGGCAAGCCACCATGTATAAAACAGATAAATAATGAGAACCTACTGTATAGCACAAGAAACTCTACTCAGTACTTACTCTGTGGTGACCTAAATGGGAAGGACATCCAAAAAAGAGGGGATATACCTATACATATAGCTGATTCACTTTGCTATGTAGCAGAAATTGACCGAACAGTGTAAGGAACTCTACTCCAATAAAAACTCATTTAAAAACAAAAACCTACCTTACATAACTGTTGCTAGGATTAATGTGTATGAAAATATAAGCAAGGCCCTCAGAAGTGGTCACCAGCATTATTAGCTCTACTGTATACGGTTTGTTGTTCTCGTTGTTCTGCTGCTGACTGTTTCTTCTTGGTTACATGTTCCTCAGGCAACGTAAGTCCTTGCCGTGCCCTGGTTATGCAGCTGTTGGGGGCCAGCCAAGCCTAGGATTTAATGTTGGCCCCAGATCATTCTCAGTATTGAGAATTAGTGACCAGCAAGTCGAAATTAAAACATCTCATACATTTTTAGTGTCATCTCTTAGAGAACCCAGAAGTGATGTGAGCATCACTAGATTCATCCTCAAAGTCCCCTCTACATGTAGGAGTGAATGTTGCTAGACAGTGGAAAAGATTCTGCCTAAACATGGTCAGACCCTAGTCAATTGATAATGGATTGTCTGTACCCAACTCAGAAACTCTTCAGCAAGCAGTTATCATTTTACCTCTGTCCCTTTGTGGTGCACAGTAAGACTCGATGGCCCCAGGGGGAGACCCCAGCACCTCACTTTTTGCTTTACATCCAGGGCGTATGGTGTGGCCTCTCCAGGTGACTATGCTTGTGTTATTACCTGGCCACTTTCAAAAGCTCAACCCTTTTTGGATGTGTCTGCAACCACAAATCTGAGAGGGTTTTGGCTTTTGTGTGTTTTTTTTTTTTTCTTTTCTTTCATTCCACATAAATAGACCATATGGACACAATCCAAAAAACATGACTTTTCTGAAAAAGATACATTTATTTTGGGGAAGGCCGAGGAAACAGCGCAATCAGCTCTGTGATAACAGAAGAGTCAGTATATTCTCTGAAAGGTAAAGGTTTGTCACGAAGGACCCTAGTTGGCAGATTTGTGCTCTGTTTCCAATTCCTGGTGATGATAATGCCAACCAGTTCTACAGAGTGACTGGGAGGGATAATGAAAATTTTGTAAAAACCTGCAAATGTAAAAGTGCTAACACAGTACAGTCTGGTAGGCTCAACAATTGTTTGGTCTTTTTGCACAGTTCAATAGGGGAACATTAGGAAGCCTCACATTAAATCAGGCCATTCTGTTCCCAACATTGACCTATCACCTGCTTCCCCCTCCCTGGGCCTTTGATGAGACTTTATTTTTGCCATCAGTTCTGCTCCTTACAAATGCTACCCATATACTTAAATACCTCTGTATTACCAACAAGCTACCCTTTGAAGGAAAGGGCTCCCGGATCTTCATTATGAACCAAGACAGTCTTCAGACAGCCTTTAAAATTTATAGATGGTAATGTAAAATTTGTCTCATTCTAGGTAAAACTGCTGTTGTCTCCAGGGACTGAAGGTGGCAAGGAAGATCCAGGGGTTCTGACTGGCAGTGCACAGCAGGAAGACGAGGACCTGGCCGCCCTCACTGGGCAGCAGCCAGGTACAGTTAGATCAGGCAGTTGTTCAGAGGCAGAGACTATGTCTTGGGTTGCTTAGACATTTACTCTAAGTCTCTGCTCAACAGAGCATTAACTAGGAACTGACCAATTACCTGATTCACCAAACTTCTGAACTTGACCTAGAGCAGCCAATGTTATTTTAGATACAGCTGACTTATATTTATGAACAAATTCCTAGGTTATTCACTTTACTTTCACAACTATTCTTTAAATATTGACAAAATGAGTCTCATATGATGAAGGGCCTGTTTGCACCTGCGTGACTTTGCTTGTGTGTAAAGATCAGACATGAAGATGACAATTAGTGTGTGTCAGGTGTCTCCTTTTACCATAAAAGTAACAACTCAACTGACACTAAGTCAAGTTCATAGCATTGACCTGATCACTCATGGACAGGAGGACAGAGCATCTTAAATACAGCATGAACTGGAGTGTTGAACATGGGACCACAGTGTATCTTGGCAACATGTTGGGCCTCCTAGCCACTCTGCACCTTGTCCCAGGCCCTGTGAGAGTACACTGGCACAGGCCTTGAACCCGAGCGGAGGAAACGTGCTGTTCCACATTCGGGGGAAGCGTTAACCCCCAAACCCTGGGCCTCTTGCAAGGAACATCACCTCCAGGTTTTATCACCGTGACCCTGAATTAGTTGGAAGCAGAGAAATCTGTTTGCATTATTGCTTCTTTTTATTGGCGGCTTTTTTATTCCAGGTGCCTTTGACAGATGGGAACTGATCCAAGCACAAGAACTTCACAATAAGCTCAGAAAAAAACAAAATCTGCAGAAGCTGAACTCTGATATCAGCAACATCACCCCTTGGCTGGAAAAAACTGGAGCAGAGCTGGAGACGTTAAAGCTGGCAGAACCTCCCTCTGATATGCAGGAAATGGAACTCCAAGTGAAGAAGCTGAAGGTGAGCGAGAGTGTGGCGGGGAAGAGGGCTTCAGAACGCACGTGCAGACACTGGCTGTGTATAAGAGCACGTTAGATCTGCTGCTGCGTCAGGGGCGGCGTGCAGGCAGCTGTGCTCAGTAGTCTCTCCTGCTTCACTTCTGAAACCAGCAAGGAGATGGATGAAGATTTGTATTTTAATTCAGAGGAGAATCTCCAAATGATCCCAAAGCCCAGAGCAGTGCTGGGGAGGTGCATCTCCGATCTGACTGCAGAGTGGGCCCCTAGACTCTTATGGAGGCACCAGTGGCCATGGGCAGGCAGCTTAGAAATACCTTTCCAAACTATGTGCAGGCAGCACTGGGGGTGGTGTTGAGGGTGGGGAGAAAGATGGCTTACCCACTGACAAATTCTGTAGCCTGATCTGTAGCTCAGATCAGGAGTTATAGCAGAGCTGTCACCCACACAATCAGCCCTGGCCCCACCAGAACTAGCCCTAGGAGAGGGGTGGTTTGAACCCTGCACTTTGGGAGTGCTCTGCACATGAGCCTGGTCTCCTAAGAGGACCCAGGATAGGAGTTTTGGGGTATCCAGGCAGTCTTCACATTTGTACCATTGTTTTCCTTTGTGCCTTGATATATCAGGGGTTACCATTCATTCAAAGAAATAACACTTTTGTGATACCTAAGAGGCAAATGCTGGATAGCTTCATGTGTTTTACCTGGAAGACTTTTAATCTGATCCAGAAATGTTATTAAGCCAAATAGAGGTCAGGGGGTCCATTCATGCCTCCGGTATAGCTGGTCCACCAGGAGACAGGCCGCCGCCCTGGGCCTGGTCAGCTGGCCAGCCAAGTTGTGACCTTGTATGGCAGCTGCCTCACCTGATGCCTCTCAGCCAGTCACAGGCCACGCTGCTCTCGTGTCTGGGGCCAAAGCTCGGAGGACTGTCTGGAAGATCTGTTCCCCACAGGGGTTCAAAATGAACCCCACATCACTGTTTTCAGAGTGCCTGACCCAGCCTTTTCCCTCTGTGGTAGGAGATGCTGAAAGCCTTTGACACCTACAAGGCCTTAGTGGTCTCCGTCAACGTGAACAGCAAAGAATTTCTGCAGAGCGAGAGCGCCGAGTCCAAAGAACTCCAAGATAGAGTCGGGCAGCTGACCCTGCGCTGGAACACGGCCCTGGGCGCAGTGGAGAGCTGGAGAGAGGGTTTGCGGCGGTCGCTCATGCAGTGCCAGGTATGCCGACTCAGCACCGAGCCAGTGCTCAAGGCCTAGTCCGGGGCACAGCCAGGCCCACATGGGCGGGAGGAGAGATATTTTTATCATCGTCAGGCTGCTCTGGCACAGCCAAATATGGCTGGTGCTTAAGAAGCATGTGCTTTACCATTTGTCTCCCAAGAGGCCCACCTGCTGTCTTCTCAGTTACCTGATGCTCACTCTGCGTTTCCCACTCTGCCGCCCAGGCCCACCCATAGTATACGGGTTCCAGAAAGCGTTCCAGTAGGCTGGAAATGTCACACCAGCACTGCACCGTGTCTGTCCTTTTGCCAAGAAGGCTGGTTAGCAGAATGATTAAGCGATCTGGCCCTGGAACAGGGAGGCAGCTTAACCCAGCTCTGTAGCTTGAGTAGCTGTGTGACTGTGGGGAAAAGCACTGAACCTTCTAGACCTCAGTTTTCTCATCTGAAAAATGGGGATTATTCCAGTGCCTACCTCACAGGGTATTTTCTACAGCTACACATGTGTAACCTTGGCCCAGCACCTGACACACAGTAAATGGCCAGCCCAGGTTAGCTCTGACCCCATCTTAGAGAACAGGAGCCCACCAATGAGCCTACATGCAGATCTGTCCCTGGGCCATAGTCTGTTCAGTTGAGGGGTCTCCCTCAATCACTGAATCAGCACATTGATTTGAGTAATTTGTGTGGGGCATCCTGACACCCACCTTTCAGCTAACACTTTGCACTTGGCAGAGTTCAGCATGCCTCCTGGGACGTGCCAAGTGCTTTCCTGTCCTGCTTTCCCTCCTTTGGGGCGGGGGCGCCCTGGCATCTAGTTTAAATCTGGCCCTTTTAGTCACTGAATAAAACCCAGAAGAGCAAGTGATGTTGATGGATTGTCAATAGCAAGCTGCTTCCCAGCACGCCTGCCTTCCCAGACTGAGAAAGGGCAGTGCTCTGATGTCTGTTGTTTTGAAGGACTTTCACCAGCTGAGTCAAAGTCTGCTGCTGTGGTTAGCGAGCGCTGAGAGCCGGCGGCAGAAGGCTCATGTCACTGACCCGGAGGCAGACCCCCAGGTTCTCCTGGCGTGTCAGGAACAACTCATGGTAAGTTTCCACCTAAGGGACCCTGCGCTGCCACTGGCCTGTGCAGGACCTCAGTACTGAGTGGCCTCACCTGGCATTTCTGGAAATAATGTCCACGGTGTTCTGCCCTCATGTTCCGGGTTGGCATCCCTCCACTGAAGTGGGATGAGTGCAAGGATGAAGCGCCGTGGTCCAGAGCAGGAAGTCTAAACCACTGTAGAACTGGGGTTATAGGCGTTTAGCAATATCCTGAGAACCTTAAGGTCGTTTAAAGTCTTTTTCCCTTGTGAATAGAGCTCATTTGGGAAGAAATACGGTGTTTGATTGCTCTGCAGCCCTGATGAGCTATATGAATTTGCTATATCCACATATACTTTTTCCTGGAGGGGGGGGTAGTTTTGTTTGTGTATGTTTCACCAGCAAGTGAAGATGAGACCCATAAATTCTCACTTGCACTCAGGGTGACATTTTTATCCATGCATTTGTATGTGGTTTAATATTTTAAATTTAATTGAAATGCTGGTCATTGTTTAAAAAATATTTTTTGTGTTAAAATCTTTGTAAAGCCCCACTCTCCAGAGCCGTGGACTTAATTACTTTAAGTAGACACACATTGTCTAGTGGCTACCACTTTAGACATCGAGCAAGACAATACAAGCAGATTCACTTGATCCCTCTCTTTCTAACCATAAGCTGCGCTCTCTGAATTTATCTACTTTAGATTTTCTCTCGACTTCCTACCATTACTGGATGAGGGCCTAGTCTTCCCAAACCACCATCTCACTCATTTCCTCTAATTTTCCCAGCATCACATCTCCAGAATGACAAGGAATTTTAAAAAATAGGGATGGAGTGTGACCAACTTGCTATCTAGATGATGCCAAGCTTGGGACCAGCAAATAGGAGAGGGGGTGGTTCTGGATGTGCACCAGCCACCATCCATCCCAGAACTTTCCCAGCACTGAGAAAGCGGCTCTGGCCACACTTGCTTCCCTTTTGATAAGCAACTGTTTTACACACTTTTTTATTCCTAGCAACTGGAAAAGGAGCTAGTGGAACGTCAACCTCAAGTAAACTCCTTACAAGAGATTTCCAGCACCCTGCTTATCAAGGGGCATGGAGAAGACTACATTGAGGCTGAAGAGAAGGTCCATGTTATTGAGAAGAAACTCAAACAGTTACTTGAGCAAGTGTCCCAAGACTTAGTGTCCTTGCAGCGAAGCCAGGTGAGTCCCCTTGTAGCTCTTAAATATAAAATTGTGCTGTTAGATGCAAACGGAAAAGCTGTGTTGCAGCCCTGCTAGGGGAGGGAGGATTCCTGCCCCTCTGCCAAATGGCCTGAACAAGTTACCAAAGCTCTTTAAAGTCGTTTTGTCATCTATGAGGAGGTAACAGCAGCAGCCAGCAGTGTGGCTGGGGGGCGTGTGGAAAGCAAGCCAAGCCCCTCCGTCATTTCTGCCTGCATGCCCTCACTTTGCTCACGTGACAGTTCCTGGGCCTCCCACTGTCCTGGTCACTCTCTTCTGACCACTCTGATTTGTCTACCTTCTCTAAACTGTGGTTCAGCTCAGAACAGGAGACTCACCAGATGTAGGGCAGCCCTTCCCCTCCATCCCAGAGGACACATCTCCCCTTCTGTGCAGCCCAGATCATGTGCCCAGCTGTCTGTCCCTGCTCATGTGGGCTGCGGGTTTTTAATGCATGTGACTGGCCTCACCTTGATTACAGTCCCTCTAGTCTTAAGAAAGGACATTTTAGAAGCCGGGAGTGAGCACACTAAAGAGCCTCTCCTTCTAGAAAGATCAGAGTCGGGGAGGGGTAAGCGGTACAGTGAAGAAACTGCAGGAAGCAGGTTCTGTGCTCTTGAGACTTTTCAGAGCCTTCCGTTTCCCTGAACTCTTGTGTGGATTTCAGAACCCAGACTCACCTCTGCACAGCGTGGATGAGGTAGACCACGGAGAGCCTCTAGCAGCATCTGCACCAGCTCCCCAAGCCAAGGTGAGAGCCCCTTTCCGCCAGGGGAACCACACTAGTTACTGTTGAAAGTTATTGAGATGACAGGGACTTGGACCTCCACGCCCCCTTCCAGTATTTCACGATAGTGCAGATTTCTGCTTCAATCTGCTGATCAGTGGAGTGGCTTACTCCAAAGATTTGGAGGAAAAAAAAACTTCTAAGACCTAACTGAAAGGCTGTCCTGTGCTCAGTACCTTCCCTGGGATTATGGAAGTTGGGAGCCCTCCGGGCAATGAAGGGGCTTCTTGATCTCTCCATCAGCAACAGCTCAACAGGCTGGAAAAGTGATACTCTTGCTAGTTTAACCCAATATTTTCTTACCTCAGAGTGTAATCTCGAACGTAATACTCTAGTCTCAAAAGCTTGACAGGAAGACAACCTAAGAAACATGTATAACTTAAGAAAGAATGTTTTATCACTCACAGAACTAAATTATCTTCCCTTTACTAATTGGATTATTCTTATCCAGCAGTTCGAAGCAGAGAAAACTACAAAAGAGAAGAACAAGACCACCAGCAGGTAACTGTATCACAGTAACAGCAGTGGGTTCCCGCCCTAAACTCTCCCCGAGCAGGCTTGCCAATGCCTCTCTCAAGGTCTTTGTAAAAACTGCTTTTCTACCATTTAGAAAGGGTAGAGCTAGGCTTCTCTTCCGTGCTGGGTCCTAGTTTCAGAACTTGGAATCTTTTAGTTGCAGCATGCTGGCTCTAGTTCCCTGACCAGGGGTCAAACCCAGGCCCCCTGCATTGGGAACACAGAGTCTTAACCAGGTCTTTACACAAGCAGGGGCTCAGGTGACGGGATGTCTCCGGAAACTCCCAGTCAGCTCTCACCTCCTCTGTTGCCAGGGTGCCCGGTCCCGCTGCCCCCGAGAGCTCCAAGCCCCAGCGCTCCTTCCTTTCTCGGGTGATCAGGGCGGCACTGCCCCTCCAGCTGCTCCTGCTGCTGCTGCTGTTCCTGGCCTGTCTGCTGCCCTCCTCTGAAGAGGACTACAGCTGCACTCAGGCTAACAACTTTGCCAGGTCCTTCTACCCCATGCTGCGGTACACCAACGGGCCACCCCCCACATAGAGGCTCGGCCTGGCCCGCAGTGCCATGCCATCAGCCTGTTGACTTGGTGTCCAACCTGTGACTGACTCTGAGCATTTGTCCAAGGGCCACCAGCTGTGGATACCTCCCTCTGGGCTTGACTTTGGAGACCTCTCTCAGGACCCTGGGCAGCAGTCACTCGGGGCAGTTTGGCAAAGCTCAATTGATTGGATTCGGGATCTTTGGAAACAGCAGTTTCCTGAAGAGCCAAGCACTTTGTGAATTCTGATTTGTCAAACCACATTATTAAAATGTAGTGAATATGGTCAGTGAACAGTAGTATTCATCACATAGTATATATATTACAGAAACAAGCAGATTCCATCTTGGAAATGGTTCATAAACTCACACACCCTTGGCTGATTGATTGAAACAATCATATTTAAGATGTTTGTTTAGAATTAATTTTACTTCAGTCAGCAGCAACCTTAAGCTCCAGGTTATAAAAACAAAATGATTTGTTCAGTACTTAAGTCTGCTCTTTATACTGCTTTAAATTTTTAAAGAAATTATATTGCATGGATGTGGTTATTTGTGCATATTTTTTAACAATGCAGAATCTGTATGAATAATGTAAACTTTGATTTTTTTAAAACAAATTTTAGCTTGAGCTTTTTTGACTAATGTACAGTAAATGCCAATCCACGGACTTGATAGGGACATTTTTGTAAGTTAATTTTGTAAGACTTTTTCACACTTAAAGTGATGCTTCAGGTTTTAACTGTTTGACCATGGGGGACTGGTGCAGAAACCTGAAGCTGTTTGTGATATGTACAACTCAGATGTTTCTCATTAAAACAAAACAAAAAAGCCATACCTTTGTCATAGTGGATTATATTTACAAAGCCATTAAATGTCATGTGTAATCCTCCATAGAGCAAAAAATTATTTTAAAAATATTTGAGGGGATTTATGGGTTTTACTAAGTTTGAGCTAAGACTTATATTCTACTGCTTTGTAGGGGTGATGGGGGCAGCACAAGATGGATGTGAAAGGATCATTTCACTCAGATTTTTCATCCCCAGCTCCCTCCAGAGCCAACTCACACATAGTGTTTAATGAATGTTAACAGACAAAGCCATCTGCCTTTCCTGCAATTCCAGCACCACTGTCTATTTCCCACCCAGACGAAGAGTGTATTGTTACTGATCCAAATGGAACAGAATAGAGAGCCCAGAAATAAACCCACACACTTACAATCAATTGATCTTCCACCAAGGAGGCAACAGTATAAGTGGGAAAAAGACAGTCTCTTCAGCAAGTGGTGCTGGGAAAGTTGGACATCTGCTTGTAAATCAGTGAAGTTAGAACACACCCTCACACCATGCACAAAAATAAAATGGCTTAAAGACTTAAGACATGATACCGTAAAACTCCTGGAAGAGATCATAGGTAAAACATTCTCTGACATACAGGGCACCAGTGTTTTCTTAGGTCAGTCTCCCAAGTCAATAGAAATAAAAATAAATGGAATCTAATCAAAATTAACCAGCTTTGGCATAGCAAAGGAAACCATTTGACAAGAAGACAACCTACAGAATGGGAGAAAGTATTTGCAGACAATGCAACCAACAAGGGCTTCATTTCCAAAATATACAAACAGCTCATACAACAACAAAAAAAACCCAATCCAAAAATGGACAGAAGACCTAAATAGACTTTTTTTTCAAAGACAGACAGATGGCCAATAGGCATGGGAAAAAATGCTCAACGTTACTAGAGAAAAGCAAATCAAAACTACAATGAGGTACCACCTGACACTGACAGCCATCATCAAAAAGTCTACAGTGCAGCCCTGTGTTCACTGCAGCACCATGCACAATAGCCAGCACATGGAAGCAACCTAAATGTCCATCAGCAGAGGAATGGGTAAAGAAGATGTGGCCTGTGTGTATACACACACACACACACGTACACACACACACACACGTACACAGTGGACTATTACTCAGCCATAAAAAAGAACAAAACAATGCCTTTTGTAGCACCATGGATAGACCTAGAGATTCTCATACTGAGTGAAGTAAGAGAGACAAATATCATGATGTGGGTTATATGTGGACTCTAAAATAACTACAAATGAACTTATCTACAAAAGCAAAGTAGTTACAGATTAGAAAATATGCTTATGGTCACTGAGGGGTAAGGGTGGGAGAGGGATAAACTGGAAGGTTGGTATTGACACATATACACTGTTAGATATAAAACAGATAACTAATAAGGACCTACTGTATAGCACAGGGAACTCTGTAATGACCTATATGGGAAAAGAATCTAAAAGAGAGTGGATATATGTGTAACAGAGTCACTTTGATAAACACCAAAAACTAACAACATGGTAAATCAGTTATGCCTCAGTAAAAAAATTAATAACAAATGCTGGAGAGGGTGTGGAAAAAAGGGAACCTCCTACACTGTTGGTGAGGATGTAAATTGGTGTAACCACTGTGGAAAATAGTATGAAGGCTCCTTGCTGCTCCTGGTGCTAAGTCACTTCAGTCATGTCCGACTCTGTGCGACCCCACAGACGGCAGCCCACCAGGCTCCCCCGTCCCTGGGATTCTCCAGGCAAGAACACTGGAGTGGGTTGCCATTTCCTTCTCCAATGCATGAAAGGAAAAGGGAAAGTGAAGTCGCTCAGTCGTGTCCGACTCTTTGCAACCCCATGGACTGCAGCCTACCAGGCTCCTCCATCCATGGAATTTTCCAGCCAAGAGTACTGGAGTGGGGTGCAATTGATGAAGGCTCCTTAGGAAGGCTAAAAATAGAGTGGTCAGCCACCCCACTCCTGGGCATATAGCCAAACTATAATTTATAAAGATAAATGCACCCTTGTGTTCACAGAAGCACTATTCCCAGTAGCCAAAACAACCTAAATGTCCATCAGCAGATGCAGGGATAAAGGAGATGTGGTACATATATGCTGTATCACTCAACTATAAAAACAATAACACCAGCTGCAGCAACATAAACACAACTTAGAGATTATCATGCTAAGTCAAGTCAGAAAGAGAAAGACAATATGGTATCCCTTATATGTGGAATTTAAAATGTGACACGAATGAACCTACCTGTGAAACAGAGACAGAATCACAGACAGAACAGACTGGTGGTTGCCAAAGGTGGGGTTGGGGAAAGGATGGAACGAAAGGTTGGGGTTAGCAGACACAAGCTTTTATATAGAGAGTGGATAAACAACAAGGTCCTACTGTATAGCACAGAGAACTATAATCAATATTCTGTGATAAACCACAATGGAAAAGAATATTTAAAAAAAAAAAAAAGTTGCTTGGTTACCTGGTCCTAACCTGCATCTCTTGACACTCACGAGATACATGGACTGGAAGCAATCCCAATACTGCCCTCCTTCTCTGCAAAGTGCAAACCTCAGGGGAGCCAGGGGAGCTTGTCAGTAGATGAAGCCCAGACTTCAACACCGGTGGCCCTGCTGTGGCTCAGACCCTCCAGGACGTGCACAGTTCACCAGCAGCTTTGCGTAAAGGGATCAGCTGAAGGGAATCTGTCTTCATTTTACCATGCAACCTCCAAGTCTCTCTTAACTCTAACATAATTCATCTCTTTTCAAAGATTACAATAACCCTACAGGGAAATTTAAGTGAAAATATTACCACCACTTTTTAAGTTTAGAAGGTCACGCCCTAAACTGATGGATTGCATACCAGGACTTTTATATTTGTGAGCTGCATTTTACTTGATCACACAGTGCATTCGTTCATAAATCACAAGTGTGAAATTAGCTGACTAAAGATTAAATTGCTGCTGTTTAATTCAATATGTAAGCATTTTGTTTATGTGCCTTTTCCCCGAAAGAGTGTCTGATTTTCATCAAATTCTTAAAGAGCTCTGCAAACCTAAAACAGAATTGAATTCAGAATAGATTGGGAACACTGATGACTTAGCCTAATTATCGAAAGTTCTTATATTCCCAACAAATACATTTCTAAAACCAAAACTATGGGGAAAAAACCACTTTATTTAGCTTATGTCACATTAAACTTCTTTCTGCAACAGTTCCATAGACATTAAAGGCACACAGCAAAGAAAAAGTCATACCTGGAGGAATGGAAAGCAGATACCAAAATCTGCTTTCACACAACAGCAAACATTCATTTGTCAAAAGGCCCATAATTAAAAGCTTGCTTAATGGTACAAAGCATTCATCTGAAAAAAAAATCATAAATTATAGCGGGCTCTGAGGTACACAGGATCATCAAATAACAAAGTTAGAGGACCTACAGTCATGGCACTTAGACACCCAGCACAGAGAGAGAAACGCAGCAGCCCAGACTGTAGGATCACAGGAGCTGTTCAGGACTAGCATCATCAGACTTTGGTCCTTCCCATAAAGGAAGCCCACCATCCCATAACACTGACTGGCCCCACAAATAAATAAGCATTCAGAAAAAGAAAAAGGATCCTTGATTCCAATTCAACAAAAAGGGTTATAAGGATAACACTGCAGAGAATGCACATCTTCCAGCTGCCACGGGAGCTAAAGTTCCAGCAACTTGGAGAGCTCTACGAATAAAGGCATGTCTTTAAGTGCTGCAGTAGACCAGACTCAGTGAGGAAGCGATGGTGCCTAAAAAGTGTGAGAATTTTACACAGGTAGGTTTCCAGGGAATCTACCTTACAGCAACACATCTGGGGAATAGTAGCAGACAGGAGGAAGCGACAATAGTGCTGCCCACAAGCTTAGAAGCCCAGGATGGGAGGGCAGGGATGAGAGAATTCATCTTTTATCCCCACCTGTTTCCAGGGCTGTTATTCTGTAAAGATCCCATCTACATGGAGAAGGTAGATGGTACAGTAGAAGGAACCACAACATAATCATCTCTGCTCCATGCACCGAGACTACACTCAAGCAGCAGACTCCTGTGGAAGCAAGTCTATAGCAGGAGCCGTGCTTGCCGGGCAGGCTGAAGACCTGAATTCAGGTCCAGTTTCTGCCATAAGTAGTTGTACGATCTTGGGCAGGTCTGTGTACCCCTCTGGGCTTTACACATGTATAAACTCCTTGTCTACAGGGGTATTCTGGAAATGAGGCCACAAGCAGTCCCCACTTTCAAACAGAGTAGCCACACATGTCAGACTGCATTTGACAAGTGGATTCTGCAGTCTGAACATATTTTTCCTTTAGTTTTTTAAAGTTGCAATGATTACTTTCAGCACTGGAACTTCAACTGCCTGTGTTCAGCTCTGTCACTTACTCCCTATATGACTTTGAGCAAATCTACTTAGAACTCTAGTTTCCACAGTCAGAAAACTGGGGTAATAGCAATTAGTATGGGGATTGAATATGAATGCATGAGGCACTGTGTCTGGCACACAGTCCGTGTTCCACAAATATTTTTAGGTATTAATGTATTTTTATCATTTCCTTCATATAACCTTTATAATGTCCTTTTAAGATTTTTTAGCAGCTTAAAGAAATGTGTCAAATCTTATATAAAAATGTTTGGTTTCAAAATAGACTAGAAACTGAAGGTTCACCTTTGAATTTGAAAAAACGTTAATATATGCAAGTTTCTTAGCAGATTAAAATAACCAAACTGTTTTCACATGCTAGAACATTCTAGAATTGCTTCAACTTAGCTTTTACATATATATTATATATATATGAATATATAACATAGTTCTGCCAAGAATTGGAACTAATAATTTTTTATGAAACTAAAAATAATTGCCCTTCGAGTTGAATTAGCAAAGGAAGTAACCCAGATAAAGACTGTCTCACCAGAGAGCTTTTGTTGATTTTGCATTATTTTTTAAATACAATTAAGACCCTCCAGAAATGTTTTGAAGCTGACAACTTAATTTTCTGTTCCTAATTTCTGAAGAAAAATCAGTTCAAAATTATTTGAGGGTTGAATCCTTTGCAGTTCGTCCTGGTGGACACTGAGCGTGTGAGAGGCCTGAGGCCAGACAGGGAGGACGTTGTGAGGGCGGAGGGAGACAGAACGCGGACAACTCACGGTGCATTCTCCCGGGGGGGCCCATGAGGGTTCTCTTTACGGGCTGCCAGCTCTCCTGGGAACCTGCATGAACACTGTCGTGAACACTGTGTTTTCTATATCAAGAATATTCCATGTTAATTATTTTATTAAAATTTGTCTATATGATTCCTTTATTAGACACATGTTTTTGGAATTTAGCTCAAATCTCACTTATCTCCCACAAGTAAGTTTCTCACATTAAATGATCAAAGTGAAGGAAAGGAAACTCACCATATGAATCTAAGGCAAAGCTGAGCATCGCATCACCGACTCGATGGACATGAGTTTGAGTGAACTCCGGGAGTTGGTGATGGACAGGGAGGCCTGGCGTGCTGTGATTCATGGGGTCGCAAAGAGTCAGTCACGACTGAGAGACTGAACTGAACTGAACTGAAGATGTATTTGGGTTGGTAATTTTTTTTCCCAATACTCAGTTAATTCTTATTTACAGTTGTCACAGGTCCTATTCTCCCAAGTTAATTACTTTTAAAAACTGAACTTGAAAACACTGAAATCTGTACTTAGCTATGGGAGAATTTTAAGTTGCCCATGGCCCATTTGGGTGGTTGCTGTTAGTTACCCAGTCATGTCTGACTCTTTGTGACCCCATGGACTATAACCCGCCGGGCTCCTCTGTCCATGGGATTTCCCAGGCAGGAATACTGGAGTGGGTTGCCATTTCCTCCTCCAGGGGATCTTCCCTACCCAGGGATTGAACCCAGGTCTCCCTCATTGTGGGAAGATTCTTTACTGTCTAAGCCAACAGGGAAACCCTTTGGGTGATTATACCCTTTGGGTGATAAGATACCCTCCAAATAGAAGACATTTAAGAGAAAGCACTATTTAAGAGAAATGGCTCATCTTTAAAATGAACATGGAGGGTTTACTCAAAACCCATAAAAACAGCAGCCTGATTTTGCAGTTTGCAATCCTTACAGGAAGGATTTGGAGCGACTAAGAACAGATGTATACACTACATCTGAAAAGGGGAAAGGGCCCTAGGGTATTCAAAACAAAACAAAGAATACCTTTAAACTACATACCATATTATCTCAACTGCCTGCGTGGCCCAGATGCCAGTCTAAGAGACAGCCCTGCACCAGGGCAGCCTCTCAGGTTGAACTGACTCACCGGTATCCCCAGCACACCAGGTGAGATCACAGCCAAGAAGAAATGACCAAAAGCGTTAACATCCTCCTCACGGGCTAAATCCAAATGCAGTGAAACAAGCAACCTCAAGCAGCATACAGGAGCGTTTATGGGAGATGGGCAGTGGGCACTGAAGGAGTTTTCATGATAGCAAGCGCCATGTGGGTGACACACAGGGTTTGGCACAGACAGGTGCTTCGACACCCGAGACCAATCGGATGCCTTCCTTGGCGTCCAAATCCAACCTGTAAATCTTCATTATGCAGTCGTGGGGTGGTGGCTTGAAACTCATTCTGTATTATTTTTGTTGTTTTTTTTAATGTTATTTTTTTCAAACTGGTAGTTTTTTTATAAATACAATTAAGAGAAATTCATCAGCAAATAATTGTTCTTCAAATAACTACCTTCTTTGCCTCCCACTTCCCACTCTCTAGCCTCCATCCCCTTGTTTGCCATACGGGGTCCTACACTGACTGGAAAGAAAGAAAATTGACCTAAAAAACACTGGTTCCCTGATTCCTATAAAATCTAAAGTATCTGCTGTACTGAATCTCACTAAAGCTACAACATTGAGTCACTAAGAATAATGTCAAATCCCCTCGGAATATAGATAACACACTGTTCTTCTTGGTACATGGTCAAGTGTTTCTGATACAGCTTTGCTCAACATTTTTTGTAAAACTGCATCAATATCAAAATTAACAATTATTCAAGATCACACTGGCAGAAACCAACCTTATGTTATTGAATATAATCTTCCTAATGACTTAGATTTACTGTGGTGAGCTCATTCTGTATTACTGTTTTCAAAAAGAAAATGTGTTTAATCTCCTATTACAAGGTAATTTTTAAAAACATCACAAAAATCACACATGATTATCAAACTGCTCTCTTCCAAAGTATAGACGTAAACTCGCTTTATGCATTCACTATGCTCCTGAAAATTTGTACGGAAACTTAAAGTTTTAAAAAATGAGTTAAAATTGTAATTTCAGAGGTGCTTTATCATCACGTCCTATTTATGTTCCACTTGGAATAAGAACTAATATTTTACTAAGTTTTTATTTCACCCAACCCACCATATAAATGTTCTGATAAGAAAATATTTTAAAAGAACCGTAGGGTATAAAAGGCTTTTTTCTTGCTATAAATAATTACCCTAACTATCTCTCTTTTCTAATAGAGCTCACAATCTTGTTCAAGTGGGGTGCTCATCCCGTCTATACAGTTTGACCCTGAACCTGACACGCTGATGCTGACGTGTGTGTAGCTATTCATCCTTCTGTGGATCAGCACACCTCACGCACACAGTGCAGTCAGCCTGCAGTGTCCCTGTCTCCCCTGGGTGGCTGATATGGCAGTTGTGGCTGCCCCAGGGAAGCACGGTGGCTGACCCACACCCAAGGAGAAACCCCATTCCTGCAAACACTGGTCCTTTCTCCAGCACACATGCTGAACTCCTTGGGACACAAGAGTTTTAAGAAAGGCAATTCCAGGAGCAGAGTATTTACATCTCCACATTTCTTCTCCATGGAGGTGGAAACACACACACACACCCCAAATAATTCACAGGCTCTCTGAATGCAAACCAACAGGGGTGAACCTGCAGGAAGGCAGCAGCAAGGTCTTGGGGGAAGAATGTGGCTCCCATCCCAGCCTGACCACTGGCTCCCTAGGTCACGTTCCCTCTGGCCTTGGACAGAATCATAGCAATGTATGACCATCCATCCTCACAGGCCTGTGAGGTAGGCATGTGGAACCAGTTAGCTGACGGTTGTTGTGGCTTCCAGTTCTACAATCAAGCAGTCCAGAAGGCAGTATACAAAGGACTACTCAAAGGGCAGCTTAAGTGGCACAGAAAAGGTTAGTCCCCTTCTGCGCATGTCCTGCATTTTCTCCCCTTTCTCCCTTGACAGCCCTTCCAAGTCAGTTTCCTCCAGTCACTCCAAAATCCCTAAGATATTTTCCAAAGAATGGGAGGGAGATGGGAAGTAACAGAGTGACCACAATGAGATCCCATGAGGCCAAGCCAGACATAAACCTTGTACTCAAACTCTGCCCCCTGATGACAAGGAGCACTGGCTTTTGCACCCTGACTCCCAGGAGGTGGGGAGGTCGGGGAAAGATGGCATCGAGGAGCCACAGGAAGGACCACATAGCAGAAAGCCAAGGAAGCCCGCCCCCTTCTGCCGGGGCTCACAGTTCATGCTGGAGTTCACACTTCAGCCTCTGACCTCTGCAGCCTGACCACAGCTCGGGGCTGGGCGTCACTGAGCCTGGGGGTTCTGGGAGCCCTCTTTGCTCTCACTGTCCTCCACCAGGTTGCGCTCAGACCCTGTGACCAAAGACTTGTTGCTGCGAAGCGTGTGGGCATTCAGCATCTCCAGAAGCAGATCGTAGACGGGGACCACATTTTTGCACTTCATGTTGAGCAGGTGTTCCATGCCCTTGTTACTGGAGAGACAAAAAGGTGTTGAGATTCCTTCCTGAAGCAGCCACAGGAAGCCTGACAGCCCCCGACTCTCCCCCATGGAGCTGGTCCTCACCTTCACCCCAGCACAACCCCCAGCCTTCTGCTCTATGGTTCTTGCATCTGGCTCCTCCAATGATCTGCAGGTGAGGATGAAGCCAATGTCCTGTGGACCATGGTGTCCCACCCCCGACCCCCAACAACTTGACCCATAGTGTGATGGGGTCTCTGAACACCATAGTTACATATTCATGGTCTGTGAAAACACTGAACTATTGCTCCTGGGAGAAATAAGGGTTAGGTTCTGAGAGATCCGGGTCCCAACATTTTCATCAGCCCATTAATACATAATCTTGTTTCTTCTGAGTTATTGTTTAAAGGGCATTATTTAACATAAATCATTGATTCATTAACATTTCATTCGCAGCCTATAGCACTAAAACTCATGCCTGAATGAAACTTATCTAATACGCATTTTCTCTGTAAGCACTTTACAGGCTTCTTGCACTTAGGAACTAGACAATATTTTAGCACTATTCTTGGGGATCCTTTTTAGACTGTGAAGTCTCCAACAAAGCACAAAATGCCCAAACAAGGTACTAAATAGACCATATAACACACCATTGTTTACACTCTGAGAGCAGAAATGAGAAGGCAGAGCAAGCAGCACCTGGTATGACCTCTGCTGGGAACCTAAGTGTGGGTAACTCAAATTCTCTGCCAGTCTGCATATATCCTCGAATGACCTCAAAAGTACCATGAGTATTGATTTGGGGGTTACAAATACACTTTAGCAAGCAGGCAAATTCACAAGTAGAGAATCTGTGATTAATGAGGATGGACTGTTTCTGCTCTGCAAATGGTCGTGTGCTGAGTAATCATTAAAGAGTAAACAGAGCAGAGTTCATTTCCACTTCCTCCCCCTTGTTAAAATTCTTGAGGTGTGCTATCCTTTCTCACCGCCCCTAGACTTTCCTCCTCCTCAAGGGAGCATTTACCTTCCTTCCTCTTTTCCACTCCTCCAGCCCCAGCACCCCATCCTCCTCCTGGGTGATGACCAGCACTGAGCCTCACGGCACGGGCATGAAGCCACCATCAGACACCATCTCCCTCCTTGAGTGCACACAATTCCATTTCCTGGATACACTCTATCCATGCCCTGCCTTCCCAAACCTACTGGGCTCACTAGTTCTCTTAGTATCCTGGTATATCGCAAGATGGATAAGGTAGACTTGCCACCTTGAAGGGAAAATGAACTCCTGAAAGGGAAGGCGGGCATCATCAGTACACACACTGATGGCTCTTATAGGATGCGGTTGTCATAGCAGCTTTATGGTGTCTTGTTAACAAGCCCAAGCTCGCTCTGCTTGCCACATGATAGACGGCAAGAGACAAGGTGTTGAGGAAGGGAATACAATTTTAGGCTGACCAAGAAGATGGCAGAGTAATGTCTCAAAATAACCATTTTATGAGGGTCTGGATGCCAGGTTCTTTTATAGATCAAATGTGGGGGGAGATAGGGAAACAAAAATAAAAAGGCCATTAACCTGGCAAGTACCTCCTAGAATGGCAAACCTCAGGCAGGGGATGTGTTGCAAGGATATATAATATCCTTATATATAGCAAGAAAAGGACGACTCTTAGGGAAGCCTTTGTGATCACCCCAGATCACCAGCCCCAGAGCTGATCTAGAGAAGCTGGGTTTAACTTCTCTAAGAAAACACTCAGCATCCCAGTCCTGTGTAGTGCAGGAAGATGGGGCAGCTCACTTTAGGGCAGGAACTAACTACCCTTTCAGAATCCATAAACAAGCTAAAATCCCCAGCAACTGAAAACCAGATAAGCCAGCACAATGTTGCAGGGAAAAGCCAATTCTGGCTCCGTGTTAAAACTATTTCTTTGACTTGCTTTCTGTTGCTTTTGTTGTTATAATCACACAAGATGACTTGCCTTGGAGAATCCTGCCCCTCTGCCTGACTTACTAAAGTGTCTTTGTTCAGGACCCTGTCCACCTATAGGTGTCAGGAAGGAAGACACTAACACATCCCCTGCCCGAGGTTTGCATTCTAGGAGACATTTGCAAGATTAATGGCCTTTTTACTTTGTTTCCTCATCTCCCCCCACCTCTGATCTCTAAAAGAACCTGGCATCCAGACCCTCAAAAGATAGTTATTTTGAGACATTAGTCTGCCATCTTCTTGGTCAGCCTAAAGTTGTATTCCCTGCCTCAACACCTTGTCTCTTGCCGTCTATCTTGCGGCAAGCAAAGCGAACTTGGGCAGGGTAACAAGACACTATAAAGCTGCTCTAACGACCGCATCCTATAAGGGCCATCAGTGTGTATAGTGATGATGCCTGCCTTCCCTTTCAGAAGTGCATTTTCCCTTAAAGGTGGCAATTCTACCTTATCCATCTTGAACTTGCAAAACCCTTTTCCCAAAGCTCTTCACCCTTCTGTAAGCATCTGCACCTTCCCTCCCACCACACACCCAGTGGAGCAGACCCTGTAGGGATCGTACCTGGCGTGCCTGACGTGAGAGAGGAGCATCAGCAGGTTAGCCAGGCGCACGGACTGCTGCTGGGAGGACATGCCGCTCTTGGCAATCACCCAGACCAGAGCGTCCGTCACGGCATTCAGCAGGTGAGTCAGCTTCCGGCCACTGTCAGCCTCCTGGGGTGCTGTAGCTGAAGGGTACATACCTGGACAAAGAATTAAAAAGCCATGAGTCACTGCCCTGAGAAAACAGAAGTCATGTGCTCAGCCATTAGGCATGTGTGTGCTAAGTTGCTTCAGTCATGTCTGACTCTGTGTGATCCTATGGACTATAGCCTGCCATATATCTCTGCCCATGAGATTCTTTTTTTATTTTATCTTAATTGGAGGCTAATTACTTTACATTATTGTATTGGTTTTGCCATACATTGGCATGAATCTGCCCTGCCCATGAGATTCTCCAGGCAAGAATACTGGAGTGGGTTGTCACGCCTTCCTCCAGGGGATCTTCCCTCTACGTTCTCAGGAGGGAGGCCAACGTGGTCTCAGTTGTTCTGACATCTGCGTGTCTGGTGACACCTTAAAAGCATGGCTTCACCTCTGCATGCTGTCTACTCCCCCAAGAGTCAGCCCTGTCATTGAGCTGGAAGGGAAAGCTGGCTGAATGCAGGCAGTCTCAGCAGCCTCTCAGAGGGCTGCCAGGCCCATAAGTGTGGCCGTGCCACAGTAGGAAATGTATCCAGCTGCCTCAAACCATGACATGGTACCTCTCAGCTGCAGCAACAATACCCATATGGAGATGGCCGGGAAAGTGAGGTTAATCCAACTCTTAGTCCCCAGGAGGGCCACTGGTCTAAGGGGAGTTTACTAAACAAACTAATCACCACTGCTATGCAGCCCCCCACCCCTTACATGGCAGGGCCACTGCCACCTCACCTCTGTCCAGACTCTTGGCATTTCACTTCAGGTAATGCCTTAATGGAGCAGGAAGACCACCGATTTGCAATAAGACAGACCTGCTTTATATTCACCATCTCTTGCTCTCTGACCCCCGACTAGTCACCTGGCTCTTCCAGCCTCAGCTCCTCACTGAGCAAAGCTTACAAGCACGTGTGGCCTGAGGTCCCCACAACTACCTCACAAGGTAGGTCACCTCCCACTTCCTGCCTGGCCCTGTGTTTGATTCCCCTCTGACTCTAGGAGCTGAGATACCTGGCCTCCTGAAAGTTACAAAATAACTGCTCAGTTGTGTATCCTTGCCCCTACCATCCCCCTCCCCTACCAACCCTGACTTTTTGATTCTGGGCAACAGGGAAGTAATTCACTTCTCTTCCAGGCTTTGGATTTCAAAGAATAAATAGCAAATACATGAAATCAACAGGGGAGCTGCTGACTTTTGACTGTGATGAGAACAAAGGATCATCCACAGAGTTTGTTTTGGCAGCTTTTGTTCTCTACTTTTATTGGCATTTTCAGTTTAATTTAGGCAACTCAGTTCAGCCCAGTTCAATTAAGGCAAGGGACATACTGAACCACAACCATGCCAGCGCAGCGCTTTACCACGTCCCTGGGGGCGTGTCCCTCCATGATGTCTCATGATGCAGATTTAAGATACTCATCTTTGGCCCAGAAGCTGCTGGTCCAAGCCACCTGCTCACCTTGTTCCCCACAGTGACTCTTCCTGACTCCTCCACATCCTCAAGTCTCCCACTGTCCCCCACGGCAGGTGACTTGCCCTCTTACTGCCCCACCCTCCACCCAACACGCCCTTGAGTAACCAAAATGGAAAATGCAGATCACGAAGCACCCTTCAATGACTTCCCAGCTCTTGGGGTGGAGTCCAAACCGCTGAATGCCATTATCAGGGTACCAGACCTCTCTCTGCTCTTTTCATCGTCAGTTCCCAGCACGCCTCAACTTGAGCCATAGGTGATGCACTGACCATGCTGAACGTTCTGCTTAGACCCGCCCTTCCTTCCCTCCCCTCCTCCATTCCACCTCCTTCTCCTTTCCACACCCCTTCCTCCGGCTTATCTACATCCACTCCTCCTCTAGATTCCATACATTCCGTGTGCCACGCTCCCAAGACTCCATGTGCTTTCCCAGCAGAGGGCACCACATTGTGCCACAGGCTGGAAGTCCTCATATACATGCTCTGACCCTCAGCAAGACTGGACATAAGTACTGTGGAGGCACAAACCCTGTCCATTTGTATGCCATTCTATCCCCATCACCGACTGCAAAGACTGGCATGGAAGAATTAGATGAATTTACATAGATTCAAACTTCTAGTCAATCACACTGTTAAAACTGAAATGATAAATATGCATGTTAATGCATATTTTAAGTACATACACAGAAAAATATTAATTAAATGAAAACATAGCAAAAATTATTTTAAGCTTAACTTCCTTAAAATTGGTCCTGGCTGCATGAACAAGTGCTTTCTTGTAACTACCCTTTTTAGCTTATTCTGCTCCAAGTATTTCTACTGCCATAAATAAATCTTATCTCTGGATTCTAAAAGGAGTCAAAATTGTGGACTTGTTCATACATTGGTCTAAAGTGACAAAAAGTGAAAATGTAAAAATACTCGGCTACTATACAAATGTTCGTAGCAATATTACTCATAATAGCCTAAAAGTGAAAATACCCCAAATGGCCATCAACTGATGAATGGATAAACAAAATATACATCCATATAACGGAATATCTTTTGTTGTTTAGTCATTAAGTTGTGTCTGACTCTTTTGTGACTCCCACAAACTGTAACCCGCCAGGCAGGCTTCTCTGCCCATGGGATTTCCCAGACAAGAACACTGGAGTGGGTTGGCATTCCCTTCACCAGGGGATCTTCTCCACCCAGAGATTGAATCCTGGTCTCCTGCATTGCAGGCATATTCTTTACCCTCGGAGCCACCAGGAGCACAAGCTTATAGATATGCTAAAAACCACTGAACTGTATGCTTTAAGTGACACTACGCTTTAAACTCAGGACATCCCTGGTGTCCAGCAATTACAAATCCATCAGCCAATATAGTGGGCAGACATGGGTTTGATCTCTGGTCCAGGAAGATTCCACATCCTACAGGGCAACTAGCCTTCCCTGGTGGCTCAGATGGTAAAGAATCTACCTGCCAATGCAGAAGACCCCTGCATTGATCCCTGGGTTGGGACGATCCCCTGGAGAAGGGAATGGTTACCCACTCTAGTATTCTTGTCTGGAGAATTCCATGGACAGAGGAGCCTGATGGGCTACAGTCCATGGGGTCACAAAGAGTCAGACACAACTGAGCCATTTTCACCCCACAGGGCAACTAAGCCTGTGTGCCACAACTACTGAGCCCATGTAGCCTAGTGCCCATGCTCTGAACGAGGAGCCACTGCCGTGAGAAGTCCACTTGCCACAACTAGAGAAAGCCAGGCACAGCAACAAAGACCAAAGGAGACAAACATTTTTTAAATACAAAAAAGGAGAGCTCTTCAGTACCTCCCTATGTCTGACCAAGGCTCCCGTCAAATAACCTGTGTTGGCTATTGGGTCATGTTCTTCATAAATGAGCAAGCAGTCACTGCCAAGGGTGAGTCCTGGATTTTCCACAGGCTCTGGAGCCAGTACAGCGCCACACAGGGCTCAGGGTCCATCACTGATGAGGGGTTTGGGGATAGGAGTCACTGTGGTTTTGTAAAGCCATGTGCTATATCAGTTTTATACATGGGAAAGATTTTTACATACAGAAAGACTAACCTATACAAAATTATCCTGGGAAGGAACTAGGCTGTAGAATAATGACCTTGCTGCCTTACTCTCTCTTCAGTCAGCAATGCTGTGCCTGCACTTTGGACATTCATGTACGCTCTGACTCATCAAAATGTATGTACAGAGTAATTGCTAAGTGGCAGGCCCTGGGAGGGGCAAGGGACAAGACCCAAAGCCCCCACCCCCAGAACACTCGCTGCCCAGACACATAGGAAATGGCAGGAATTAATCCCCTCCAGTCCCTAAGAGTAAAAACATCAGATTTCATTTTAGAATCAAATTACTTTTCCTGAAACTAAAGAAATACAGCAAAAAAGTCAAGATCTTGGCACAACACCACACACATACCAAGGAAAATAAAATAAAGTCAAGGACACAATTTCCTCTCCTTTTATCGCCTGGGAACAGCTGTGTGCTTCTTCCACCAGCCCACCTGCTGACATTCTGAACAGCACATGGGGAGAGCTGGGCAACCCCCCCCCCAACATTTGCCACATCCTTAGGGTTCAAAGGATGAAGATATAAGCTCACCTTGACCAAAAGCAAATAAATCAGAACAGATAAAGTGTTTAATAAAACTTTCAGAACACTGACCAAAGGAAAAATGTTCTGGCTTTTGGGAGGCATCTGGTCCCATCACTTCATGGCAAATAGATGGGGGAAAAGTGGAAAACAGTGACAGATTTTATTTTTTTAGGTCCAAAGTCACTGTGGACAGTGACCGCAGCCATGAAAATGAAAAGACACTTGCTCCTTGGAAGAAAATTGTGACCAACCTAGACAGCAAATTAAAAAGCAGAGACGTTACTTTGCTGGTCTGTCTAGGTCTGTCTACGTCTTACTAGGTCTGTCTAGTCAAAGCTGTGGTTTTTCCAGTAGTCATGTACGGATGTGAGAGTTGTACCATAAAGAAGGCTGAGTGCTGAAAAATTGAAGCTTTCAAACTGTGGTGCTGGAGAAGACTCTTGAGATTCTCTTGGACAGCAAGGAGATCAAACAAGTCAATCCTAAAGGAAATCAACCCTGACTATTCACTGGAAGGACTGGTGCTGAGGCTCCAATACTTTGGCCACCTGATGTGAAGAGCCGACTCATTGGAAAAGATCCTAATGCTAGATAAGAGTGAGGGAAGGAGGTGACAGAGGATGAGACGGTTGGATGGCAACACTGACTCGATGGACCTGAGTTTGAACAAACTTCAGGACAGAGTGAAGGACAGGGAAGCCTGACGTGCTGCAGTCAATGGGGTCACAAAGAGCTGGACACAACTTAGTGACTGAACAACGAGATACGACCATCTCCTCTATCACCACCTCCTCACCCAGCACCATGAGAATGGACTGGCGTTGAAAGGTGACAGCGATATGGACCCAGCAGGCTGACGACCGCAGTGCTGTGCACCCATGTTCTCCATCAAGAAGAGAAGACCCATCTGACCTCTTCAGTGTCCTTCTGTGGATCCTTTTGTGCCATGGCCTTCTCTACCCACCCATGTCATGAGTGAACCAGAGCTTGAGTTGATATCTCTTAAAAATTTTCTTTATGCAAAATAAGAAAATCCTATTTATGCAAAATAGAATAAACAGGTTCTATTTCTTTCATTCAATGAAAAGTTTCATCCATATGAAAACTTTGTAATAAAAAGTTACAAAAGCTTGATAAGTCCTAAAATTATTTAGATAAATAGATCTTATTCCTAATTTTAAATATTTCAAAAGACTTATCTGCAGATTGATTCCACTGTGTTTCCTAGTCTCAGTAGCCTCTAATTCTATACAAGGGAGGACTTCTCTAGTTTTCAGGTTTCTGGATGATGAATGGCTGGTCCCATGACTCTTAATTCGGATATGTTACATTAACTACAACACTCACATAACACCTTCAAGTTTCTAAAACACCTTAACAATATTTTAACAGTTTGTGTTAAATGCAACATTGCTCTTGTCTCTGAGTTTCAGAAGCCACATCAAAGACTGAGTATATATAACACAGCAATTCTAGGTGCTCGCACATGTTAAGGAAGATTTGCTGAGAGGGAAGTCCAGGTGGTACTGTCCTCATCCCATCTCTCCCCACAGAAAGGAACATGTACTTCTCCTAAGCTTGGTAAGGATCAGACACCTCATTAACTGTAAGAGTGTATAACCTTATTCTAGACCAAAAATTGTATCTAGTGCATTACCACTAAGATTTTCTTGGGATCAAGTTGAATTTAGAGATTATCTGTGAGGAGGACTGACCTTTTAACATACTGAATCTGCTAACCCATTAACGTCTCTCCCCACTTATTTAGAATTTCTTTAATTTCTCTCTGCAATATTTTACAGTTTTCAGTGTGCAGTTTCACATCTTTTGTCAAATTTATCCTAAGGTTTCATAATTTTTATGCTATTACAAATGGTATTGATTTTTAATTTCAAATACCAATTGTTCATTGCTACCATATAGAGATAAATTATTTTTTATATATTTCCCCTATATCCTACAATGCAGGAGACCCAGGTTCAATTCATCGATCAGGAAGATCCCCTGAAGAAGGAAATGACAACCCACTCCAGTATTCTTGCCTGGAGAATCCCACGGACAGAGGAGCCTGGCGGGAACAGTCCATGGGATCGCAAGAGTCGGACATGACTTAACGACTAAACCACCACCATATCCTTCAATCCTGTTAAACTCACTTTTTTGTAAATGCTAACTAATAGTTTTCACATGGATAGAAAGATGGTAAAGAATCTGCCTGCCAATGTGGAGACGCAAGAGACCTGGGTTTGATCCCTGGGTCAAGAAGATCCCCTGGAGTAGGAAATGGCAACCCACTCCAGTATTCTGCCTGGAAAATTCGCTCAACAGAGGAGCCTTGCAGGCTACAGACCATGGTTGGGGTCACACAGAGTTGGAAACGACTGTGTGACTGAGCACACACAAAATTTTCTACACAGATTATGTTTTCAACTTTTAGAGTTTTACTTCTACCTCTAAAATGTTGATTGATGTACTTTTACCTCTTTTCTTGCCTTGTGGCACTAAAACTTCCAGTAAAACACTAACCAGAATTCATGATAGTGGATATTCTTGCCTTGTTCCTGAGAACAAGTATAACATTAGCTGTAGGTTTTTCATTAATGCCCTTGATTGGGTTAATGAAATTTCTTCCCATTTACTAGTTTGTTGAGAGTTTTTAGCAAGAATGGGCACAGATTTTGTCAAATGCTTTCTTTGCACTTACTGGGAAAATCATGTGATTTTTCGTTAATTACTCTGTTAATGGTAAATTACGGAGAAGGCAATGGCAAGCCACTCCAGTACTCTTGCCTAGAAAATCGCATGGACAGAGGAGCCTGGTGTGCTGCAGTCCATGGGGTCGCTACTAGTCGGACACGACTGAGCGACTTCACTTTCTCTTTTCACATTCACACACTGAAGAAGGAAATGGCAACCCACTCCAGTGTTCTTGCCTGGAGAATCCCGGGGACGGCGGAGCCTGGTCAGCTGTCATCTATGGGGTCACACAGAGTCAGACACGACTGAAGTGCCTTAGCAGCAGCAGCAGCAGCAACAGTAAATTATGCTGATCGATTTTCAAATGTTAAAGAACGCTTGTATTCCTTGGAAAAATCATATTTGCTTGTTATATACTATTGGATCTACTCTTTAAAAACTTTTGAGAATTTCTCCATCTGAGTACATGAGAAATACTCATCTGTTGTCTTTTCTTCTAATATGTTGGTCTGGGTTTACTGTCAGAGTAATGAGTTGGAAAGTTATTCTCGGCTCCTCAGTTTTCTGCAAGAATATGTATAAACTTGGTATTATTTATTCCTTAAACGTTTGGTAGAATTCTTCCAGAAAAGTCATCTGTGCCTGGAGTTTTCTTTGTGTGAAGGTCTTAAACTAAAACTTCAGTGTCTTTGATAGATAAATAGCTATTCAGAGTTTTTAAGTTTCCTTTTGATTGAGCTTCAATAATGTGTATCTTCCAAATAATTTGTCCATTTCATCTAATATTCAAGTGAATTGGCATAAAGTGTTTATAATATTATCTTATTATTCTTTTTAATATCTGAAGAATAACAACGTTACATGTCCCACCACAAATATTGGTAATTTGTATCTTCTTTCCTTTATTATGATTAGTCTGGCTAGAGGCTTATCAGTTTCATTGATCTTCTCAAAGAATCAGCTTTTGACTTTCTTAATTTACGGAATTTTCATCTACTATTTTCTATTTTCTGTTCCATTGTTTTCCACTACATTCTTTATTATTTCTTTTCTTCTACTTACTTGGGATTTCATTTTCTCTTGTTTTCCTAAGTCTCTTTAAGGTTGAAAGCTGAAGTCTTTCACTTCAGACCTTGATATCTAATTGAAATATAGTTGACACACAATTCTAAGTCAGGTTCAAGTGTACTGCTAACGATTTGGCATTTGTGTACATTATGAAATGACCAACACAATAAGTTGGGTAACCATCTGTCTCCATACAAAGATATTACAATATTATTGACCATATTCCTAATGTTATATATTGCTTCCCCATGGCTTTTTTTAAATAACTGCAGGTCTGTGCCTCTTAATTCCTTTCACATGTTATTTCATGCTCTTTTGCCTCCACCAACCACCTGTTTGTTCTCAGTATTCATTCAGTCTATTTTTGTGTTTTGCTTTTTAAATTCCACATATAAGTGAGATCATACAGTATTTCTTTTTCTTGGATTTATTTCACTTAGTATAATGCCCTCTAGATCGTTCCATGTTGTTGCAAATAGGAGGATTTCAATTTTTAATATATGAGTAGTATTCTACTGTGTGTGTGTATATATATATATATATACCCACATATATATGACTTTTTTAATTCACTCATCTATTGATGGACAGTTAGGTTGCTTTGATATCTTAGCTATTGTAAATAAGTCTTCAGTGAACATTTGTTTTGTTTTGTTTAGTCACTAAGTTGTGTCTGACTCTTTTGCAACCCCATGGACTAAAGCCTGCCAGACTCCTCCGTCCATGGGATTTCCCATGCAATAATACTGGGGTAAGTTGCCATTTCTTTCTCCAGGGGATCTTCCCACCCGGGGATTGAATCCATGTCTCCTTCGTTTGCAGGCAGATTCTTTACCACTGAGCCACTAGGTAAGCCCTCCGTGAACATTGGTGCACATAAATACCAGAATACACATTCTCTTCAAGTACACATAGAACATTCTCCAGGATGGATCACAGGCTAGGTCAGAAAACAAGTCTTAATAAATTTAAGAAAATTCAAATTACATCAAACATCTTTTGGCTATAACATTGTGAGACTAGAAATCAACAACAAGAAAAAAAAACTGCAAAAAACACAAACACATGGAGTCTAAACAGCTACTACTAAAAAAAATCAATGGGTCACTGAAGAAATCAAAGAGGAAATAAAAATATACCTGGATACAAATGAAAATGGAAACACATGATTTGAAATCTATGGGATGCCACAAAAACAATTCTAAGAAGGAAGTGTATAGCAATATAAGCTTACCTCAGGAAACAAGAAAAATTTTGAGAGATTCCTTTTATTGGAATATTAACCTTGAGTGCTATAAATTTCCCTCAACTGTTGAGTAAGTTGCAACCCCCAAATTTGGCTGTGTTCTACTTTTATTTTCAGTTAGTTCAAAATGCTAATTTTGATCATTTTTCCTGTGATCTACAGATTATTTAGATATATGTTATTTGGTTTCCAAGTGTTTGGAAATTTTCCAAGATCTTTCTAATATTAATTTCTAATTTAGTTCCATAGTGTCAAAGAAAATACTTTGTATGAGTTAAATTATTTTAAATATATTCAGATTTGTTTAATGGTTCAGCATATGGTCTATCCTGGTAAATATTCAATGAACACTTACAAAAATGTGTCTTCTGCTGTTGGAGGGTTGAGTGCTTTTAAAATGTCAATTAGGAAAAGCTGGCTGGCATTGTTATTCAAGTCTTCTCTATACTTGCTAATTTTCTGTCTACTTGTTCTATCGATTACTAAGGGGTATTAATATCCAGCTATAATAAGGGATTTGTTCATTTCTTCCTGTAGTTTTTTTTTTTTAATTTTGAAGAGTTTTATTTTTATTTATTTTGGCTGTCTCGTGGAGTGTGGGGGCTTCTCCAGTTGTGAAGTGCAGGCTCAGTAGTTGCATCACATGGGCTCTTTAGTTGGGCTTAGTTGTCCCATGGCATGTAGGATTTTAGTTCCCAGACCATGGATCAAACCTGTGTCCCCTGTAACGGAAGGCAGATTCTTAACTACTGGACCACCACGGAAGTTCCCTCCCTGCAGTTTTATCAGATTTTACTTCATAATGTTTGAGGATCTCTTATTTGGTGCATAAATGTTTAGGGTATTTACATATTCTTGACAAAGTTACTCATTTATCATTATGAAATGAACTTCTTTATGCCTAGAAATTTTGCTCTAAAATTCACTTTTTTCTAACATTAATATAGCCACTCCAGCTTTCTCTTGATTAGTCTTAGAATGTAATATCTTTCCCCATCCTTTACCATTAACTTATATCTTTAAATGAGCTTCTTGTTAGTAGTAAACAGTTGTGCTGTTTATCCAATCTGAAAATGTTCTCCTTTTAATTGAGGTTTAATATAATTATTGTTCAGTTCAGTTCAGTCGCTCAGTCGTGTCCGACTCTTTGCGACCCCATGAATCACAGCACGCCAGGCCTCCCTGTCCATCACCAACTCCCGGAGTTCACTCAAACTCATGTCCACAGAGTCGGTGATTCCATCCAGCCATCTCATTCTCTGTCGTCCCCTTCTCCTCCCGCTCCCAACCTTTCCCAGCATCAGAGTCTTTTCCAGTGAGTCAACTTGTCACATGAGGTGGCCAAAGTACTGCAGTTTCAGCTTTCGCGTCAGCTTGTTAGGATTAATTAATTAGGAATTTACCATCTTGTTTATTGTTTTCTCTTTGTCCTATCTATGCTTTATACTGCCTTTTTTTCTTCTTTTTGGCTAATTTTTATGGTTCCATTTTATCACCATTGTTGGTATTAGCTCTAATTCTTTGCTATTTTCATGGCTGCATTTGGGTTTGTGATATACATTTTAACTTACTACAGTTTATCTTCAAGTACTACCATAGTACTTCATGTACAAAATAAAAACCTTATACCACACTACACTTCCATTTGTTCTATCCCAGCCTTTGTGGTCTTGTCATCTGTTTTACTTCTATATAAACCCATAATATTTTTTTTTGCTATAAACATTAGATTATCTTTTAAATGAAAGTAAAGAGTCTTAAATAATAAGATAAATTCATTATATTTACCCACATTGTTATTATCTGCTGCTGCTGCTGCTGCTGCTAAGTCACTTCAGTCGTGTCCGACTCTGTGTGACCCCATAGACGGAAGCCCACCAGGCTCCCCCGTCCCTGGGATTCTCCAGGCAAGAACACTGGAGTGGGTTGCCATTTCCTTCTCCAATGTGTGAAAGTAAAAAGTGAAAGTGAAGTTGCTCAGTCGTGTCCGACCCCCAGCGACCCCATGGACTACAGCCTACCAGACTCCTCCATCCATGGGGTTTTCTAGGCAATAGTACTGGAGTGGCTTGCCATTGCCTTCGTTATTATCTGCAGGACCTCTTTATTCCTTTGCATGGATCCATATTTACATCTGGTATCTTTTTCCTCCTGCTTGAAAGACTTCCACTAATATTATAGTGCTAGTGATGAATACTTTGAGTTTTTGTATGTCTGAAAATATTTTTATTTATTTTTAGTTTTTATTTTGCCTTCATTTTTTTAGATTCTTCTTTTTATGTGGGCCATTTTTAAAGTTTTTTTTTACATTTGTTACAATATTTCTTTCGTTTTTATGTTTTGGTTTTTGGCTGTGAGGCATGTGGGATCTTAGCTGCCTGTCCGGGGATTAAACCCATACTCCCTGCACTGGAAGACAAAGTCTTAACCACTGGGCTGCCAGGGAAGTCCCCTGCCTTCGTTTTTTGAAAAGGCATTTTCATTGTGTAAGGAATTCTACTTTAGTGCTCACTTTGGCAGTATGTATACTAAAAGGAATTCTACTTTAACAATTTTTTTCTAAAAGTACTTTGAAAACGCTGCTCCCTTGCCCCATTCACTTGCATCAGAACAGAAATTTGCTGTCATCCTCTTCTTTGTTCCTCTGTATGTAATATCTTTATTCTCTAGTTGCTTTTAAGATTCTCTTTATCACTAATTTTAAGCAACTTGAAAATGATGTGCCTTAGTGTGGTTTTCTTCATGTTTCCTGTTCTTGGGATACATCAAGCTTCTTGGATTTGTGTGTTTATTGTTGCTGTTCAGTCACTAAGTCATGCTCAGCTCTTTGTGCCCCCATGGACTGCAGCACACCAGGCTTCCCTGTCCTTCACTGTCTCCCAGAGTTTGCTCAAATTCATGTCCATTGAGTCAGTGATGCTATCTAACCATCTCATTGTCTGCCGCCCTCTTCTCCTTTTGCCTTCAATCTTTCCCAGCATCAGGGTCTTTTCCAATGAGTCGGCTCTTTGCATCAGGTGGCCAAAGTACTGGAGCTTCAACTTCACCATCAGTCTTTCCAATGAATATTCAGAAAATCAATCCAATTGATTTTCCTTTAGGAAAAGGAAATCCTAGTGTATTTATAATTCTAATTAAATTTGGAAAATTTTCAACCATTGTTTCTTCAAGTATTTTTTTACCTCTCTGCTTTCAGGGACTCCAAATTCATGTATATTAATAACTGTAGTTGTCCCATAGCTTCCTAACATTCTGTTCATTTTAAAACACTTTTCTTCTTTCCATTCTTTTCTGATAGCTTCTATTGCTATCGTTTAATATCCACTATTTTTTTCTTCTGCTATGCCTAAATCAGATGTGAAAGTGAAAGTCGCGAAGTCGTGTCCGACTCTTTGCGACCCCATGGACTATACAGTCCATGGAATTCTCCAGGCCAGAATACTGGAGTGGGTAGCCTTTCCCTTCTCCAGGGGATCTTCCTAGGATGTAAATCCATCTAAACATACTTTTCACATTTAGAAATTCAGTTTGAGTGTGTCTCATATTTTCTATGTCTCTTCCAGCCTGTTCATGCTTTCCTCTTTCTGGTGATTCTTGCCCTGTCCTTGGTTAGTACTGTAATAAGCACAAAACTGATGTTCAGCTGAAGACCTGAAGGGGACCCTCTGCAGATTTTGAAAGCGTCTCTGGCCAGCTTTTTCCTCTCTAGTACTCCTCAGAAATAAGGAATATAGTTATACTAATTGTTTTAATGTCCTTGTCGACTAATTTTATCATCTGCATCATCTGGCATCTTTTCCAGTTATTGTTATTTCCCTCATTTTAGGTCATATTTTCTGCTTCTTTGCATGCCTGCCAACATTTGATTGATTTATCCTGTTGGGTGTTGTATATTCTTCTATTCCTTTAAATTGTCTGGAGCTTTATTCTTGGGTGCAGTTACTTGGCAATAGTTTGATCCTTCAGACCTGCTTTTAAGTTTCATTTGGTAGGACCAGAGCAGCCTTTATTCTAGGGCTCGTATTACCTCACTACTGAAACAACACCTTTCTGTACTACAGCCAACATCCAGTAGAGCTCAAGGTATTTCCCTGTAGCTGGTGAGAACATGAGCTATTCCCGGCCCTGTGTGAACTTCCAGGGTAGTTCTGCCTCCTTCTTTCTGGTGATTCTTTCCCTGTCCTTAGTTATTATCATAATAAGCATGAAATTGATGTTGAGCTGAAGACCTGAAAGGAACTCTCTGCAGATCTCGAAAGCCTCTCTGGCCAGCTCTTTTCTCCCCAGTACTGTCCCTGCAAATCCTAGCTGCCTTAGCCTCCCCAAACTCACAACTCTGTCCCCTCAGTTCAGGAAGATCCCTGGTGACCACTTGGGTTACTTCTCCCTGTGTTACAACCTGGAAACTGGCTTTAGGCAGTAAACTGATCGATCAAAGGACTCATTTTGTGTCTCTTCTCTTGGGAACCACTGTCCTTTGTGGCCTGTGTCTGTTTTATATATTCTGTGCTGCTGCTAAGTCGCTTCAGTCATGCCCAACTCTGTGCGACCCCATAGATGGAAGCAAAGGCTCCCCCATCCCTGGGATTCTCCAGGCAAGAACACTGGAGTGGGTTGCCATTTCCTTCTCCAATGCATGAAAGTGAAAAGTGAAAGTGAAGTCTCTCAGTCGTGTCCGACTCTTAGCAAACCCATGGATTGCAGCCTACCAGGTTCCTCCATCCATGGGATTTTCCAGGCAAGAGTACTGGAGTGGGGTGCCATTGCCTTCTCCATATATATTCTGTCAGTCAGTCAGTCAGTTCAGTCTCTCAGTCGTGTCCGACTCTTTGCGACCCCATGAATCACAGCACGCCAGGCCTCCCTGTCCATCACCAACTCCCGGAGTTCACTCAAATTCATGTCCATCAAGTCGGTGATGCCATCCAGCCATCTCATTCTCTGTCATCCCCTTCTCCTCCCACCCCCAATCCCTCCCAGCATCAGAGTCTTTTCCAGTGAGTCAACTCGTCGCATGAGGTGGCCAAAGTTATTGGAGTTTCAGCTTTAGCATCAGTCTTTCCAATGAACACCCAGGATTGATCTCCTCTAGAATGGACTGGTTGGATCTCCTTGCAGTCCAAGGGACTCTCAAGAGTCTCCTCCAACACCACAGTTCAAAAGCATCAATTCTTTGGCGATCAGTTTTCTTCACAGTCCAACTCTCACATCCATACATGACCACGGGAAAAACCATAGCCTTGACTAGACGGACCTTGGTTGGCAAAGTAATGTCTCTGCTTTTTAATATACTATCTAGGCTGGTCATAACTTTCCTTCCAAGGAGTAAGCGTCTTTTAATTTCCTGGCTGCAATCAGCATCCACAGAGATTTTAGTGCCCAAAAAAATAAAATCTGACACTGTTTCTACTGTTTCCCATCCATTTCCCATGAAGTGATGGGACCAGATGCCATGATCTTTGTAGGGTTTCTTAAATTTAAGGTGCCTAAGTGGATTCTGTCCCTGTATTTGTTTTCAAGTTAATGTTATAATCAAAAGGATTAGCCTGTAACTTGAAATGCTTAAAATCTAGCAAAGACCTCTCCTAACAGTGGAAATTTTCCAATAGAATGAGAACCCCATTTTCTGAACAGTAACGCTGAACAGAATAAATTCACTTTTGGGACTTTCCTGATGATACAGAGGTTAGACTCTGTGCTTCCCCTGCAGGGGACACAGGTTTGATCACTGGTCAGGGAACAAAGATCCCACATGCCATGTGGCACAACTTTAAAAAAAAGAATATATTCACTTTGAAATCTGTTTTGACCACCAAGCCAAAAAAACTTTTTAAAAGATTTCTTAAATTTGGGTTTACTTAAATTTATTTACAAATTCTACCCATTTACCACCATGAGTGATAATCACATCACATGCCTGCCTCACCCTCTGTAATTCCCTCCACATGGCAGCTCTGTGAGATGCTGCAGGAGGAACGCCGCAGCCTTAATCTTTCCCATTTGAACAGATGATGCTTCTAGCTTCCTAACAGCACAATATGATGGCTCAGAGGCTAAAATGTCTGTAAGTAGCCTCACCAAACTGAAGCCTTTACACATCAAAGTGTTCTCATAAGAAGCAACTGCTTTCCAAGGAGTACTCTGCTACACAGGAAAGTCCTAAGTTATTTCTGCAAGTGAGAGAAGTCCTGTAATTTGGCACTTGATAATCCTCTTGTATCAAGGTACAAATGAACTTTCCAGGGAAATCTTCCCTTTAACAGAGACAAACAACAGCAAACATTTGAGAAAATGTAGGTAGGTAGATTCAAAGACAAGATCTGAAAAAGCTGATTTCCTTCCACAATCAGTTTCAAATGGCCCACCTGGTCATTACCTATATGCACATCAACTTAATCGCTGATGTAAGCCATGTCCTCAAATTATTCTATAGAAGGTGAATGGTAACAGTCAATGTCAAGAAGGTGATAAAAGCCCCAAAACATTTAGCAGTCTTCTTGACTTCCCCTACAATTTTCACTTGTCCAGCGATTTACTATTTCCACTCACAAATGATTGTTTTCTAGATATGGTGTAGAGAGTGCATTGGGCGCAGGGGAAATGTCTTGTCTTATAAGTAAGGCCAGATTGAGACCCAACAAGGAAGTACCTAAAGTTGTCTTCAGGGTCTCTGAGCTTCACATGACCTTCAAGTTTTTCCTCATTCCCCCTCTGCCCTCCTTCAAGACCTAACTTCCTCCCCTCACCCTGTCCCTGCACCATGATCCAGGTATCTCCAGACAATACTTCCTGCTCAATACTAGAGTTACACAAAGTATGATCTGTTACCAGTACACAAAGAGAGAAGTAAAAATTGAGGGTAAGCATTTGGAAACTCTTCCAGCAACTGATAGAGTAATTTTAAATCAACTGAATGTAACAATAAAATACTAGGGCTTAGTACTTTTCAAAATTTCTTTTATTTTGTGAAAGTAACTATCCATAGAGATTCCCTGGTACTCAGCGGCAGGGAATCTGTCTGCAATGCAGGAGACCCCAATTTGATTCCAAGGTTGGGAAGATCCCCTGGAGAAGGGATAGGATACTCCCTTCAGTATTCATGGGCTTCCCTGATGGCTCAGATGGTAAAGAATCCGCTTGCCATGCAGGCGATCTGGATTCTAATCCTGGATTAGGAAGATCCCCTGGAGGAGGACATGGCAACCCATTCCAGTATTCTTTCCTGGAAAATCCCCATGGACAGAAGAGCCTGGTGAGCTACAGTCCATAGGGTCGCAAAGAGTCGGACACAACTGAGCAACTAAGCATAGCACAACTATCCATATAGAAGGATTCTTGTATCGTAAGAATCAATACTGTCAAAATGACCCAAGGCAATCCCTATCAAATTACCAATGACATTTTTCACAGAACTGGATATACAAGCAGTTCATGAAGCTCAATATCAAAGAAAAACAAATAGCACAACTAAAAAATGAACAGAAGATATAAACAGACATTTCTCCAAAGAAGACATACAGATGGCCAGAAAGCACATGAAAAGATGCACAGCACCACTAATTATCAGAGAAATCCAAATCAAAACTACAATGAAGTATCACCTCACACTAGTCAGAAAGGCCATCATCAAAAAGTCTACAAACAATAAATGCTGGAGAGAGTGTGGAGAAAAAGAAACTCTCCTACACTGTTGCTGCAAATATAAATTGGTATAGCATCGGTACTGGAGAACAGTACAGAGGTTCGTTAAAAAATAAAAATAGAACTACCATATGATCCTGTAATTCCATTCCTGGGCATGTATCTGGAGAAAACCATAATTCAAACAGACACAAGCAACCCCAATGTTCATTGCAGCACTATTTACAATAGCCAAGACATGGAAACAACCTAAATGTCCATCTACAGATGACTGGATAAAGAAGTGGTACATATATACAACAGAATATTACTCAGCCATTAAAAAGAATGAAATAACACCATTTACAACAATATGGATGGACCTAGAGATTATTATACTAAATAAGTTAGAGAAAGACAAATATTATATTGCTTATATGTGAAATCTTTAAAAGTGATACAAATGAACTTATTTATTAATTCAAAACAGAAATAGAGTCACAGTCACTAACATTATGGGGGGAGGGGGATAAATTGGGATACTGGAATTGATATACACACTTAATGTGATCATCTCTCAATTACACAAATTCAAAGCATTTATGTTGTGTGTGTTAAATAATACCATGTTATGTCAATTGTGTGGGTGCTCAGTCACTAAGTTCTGTCTGATTCTTTGTGACCCCATGGACTGAGGCCCACCAGGCTCCTCTGTCCATGGAATATCCAAGGCAAGTATACTGAAGCATCTTTACTTAAAAAAAAAAAATTGGAGTTGCCCTTTCCTACTCCAGGGGACCTTCTCAACCCATGGATCAAACCTGGGTTTCCTGCATCTCCTGCATTGGCAGGCTGATTCTTTGCCACTGAGTCACCTGGGAAGCCCAATATGTCAGTTACACCATAATAAAATAAATTAGAATGTCAAAAAAAACACAAAACAATGCAAGGTAAACATTTTAAAGTTCATTTTTTCCTTTTCCGGTGGAGTGGCTTGTGCCACTTTTTAAATTACCACCAGTAATTCACCTAACAAATAATTTATATTCAAATTACCAAAAGTTAAGTACAGTTTAAATCCCTATAAACGAAACAGAGAAGTCAGAAAGAAAGCCATTTTCCCCTTTTTAAATAAAATAAGAAATTCTGTACTCCTCAACACCACGCCAACTCTAGAAACAGCATCTCTCCCCCATAAAACACGGCCCAGCTGTGTGGTTACTTACTGGAGTTGAGGAGGATCATGGCCTTGACACAGAGATACTCTTTGTGTTGGAGTTTCAACTCACGAAACCTTGAAGTTGTTGCCAGGAGCATGTCAAAGATTTCCAGAATTCCTTCAACACATTTCCCTTCATCCCTACAAAAGTCCATTTGGGAAGGTAAGAAACATACAGCTTCAGGTAACCATCAAAAGGAAGGAGCATTTTCTTTTTAATCTGAAATTTCATCTGGTACACCCTTCAACTATAACAAGGTAGTAATGAGAGCACACCCAGAAATATGAAATTACCAGAATAATTGTTATATAAGGAAGACAGGGCATTTCCTGTTAAGTCCCTGAACCAAATATTTGAATAAATACTATTAAGACAATAGTGTGCACTGGAAGTACATTTTCCTTCTACCTGTTCACCAAATGTTTTCTTAAAGGAATACCATTTTGGTTTATTATTTTCGATCTAAACTATTTCAGCCAACTCTCAAAATATGACATATTTTACTAAAAAGAGACAGTTCATGTTCTTATCAGAAGACTCTAAATGAGAAAAGACTGAACATTACAGAAGCAAATATTCCAAAAAGAAATAACACTTTATATCTAGAGCTTAACTCTCACATCCTGGTGGTCAGTTAGAAACTGGTGGGGCAATGAACAGACATTTAAATGTAGTTTGATAAAAAGCTACTATGACATACAAAGAAATCAAAATTATAGAAGATAGATCAGAATCAGGAAAGAAAGGTAGAAATAGAGACGTGGTAATTTTGACTTGTCAGAGATTATTTTTAAGCAAAAGCTTTAGACAAACATTGGACCATATAATCAAAATTCTTTTGAGCACTCCTTATGGAAATGAACTGCATAAGTGTACTTTTGAAGTAAATTACTTGAACTGTATCAAGAAAATACCAGCTTCAATTCACTCCAGCCAGACACATTATTCCACCTCACTGCCCCCCCCTAAAACATGCATTATCATCAGTCATAGAGCTATTGTAAGTCCTTGACGAGCAAGCAGTTAGATGATTTTGTCATGAGAGTTTCATTTGCTTCTAAAAGCCTGCAGTACACAGCAAAGGGCAGCTGTGGTAAAAGTGAAATCATGAAAGTTTCATTTTCAGTCTCTGGAGCAGCCCCTGAAGGGGACCTGAGATGTTCAAAGAACTGGCTAGTCCCTCCTCCTTCCTCCAATCTCAACCCAGGACATTTCCAGTGATGGTGGTGTTTGGAGAAAGGGCCTCTGTAGAGTTCAGTGAACTGACACCAGTGGGTACCACCAATCTTGGTAAAGCCTTTCCTATTCGGTGCTATGATGGCCACTCACCAGTATCCTGCAGGCCATAGCATTCACATTCCTGCAAACTCACTACACAGTTACAAGTATGCAAACTGCACACTTTGGCAAACAAGCGTGGTATCTTCAGCAACCAATCTAGAATTTCTGAAAGTGTACAGTTTAAATGATAAAATATCATGCCCCTTAGAAGTCACTTCTAAGGGAAAGGCCACTTTGGAGAATCAGAGCCAAAGGTGCCAACACTTATAGGAAACCCCAGCCCTCCACGAATCATCCACCCACCTCCCCTGCTCTGGCCTTTCCCAGGCAGCTTGCTGCAACTGTCTAGTAAGGACATGCATGCCCTGAACACAGCAGAGGCACAAGGAATACTTACTCACTGAACGCCCCTCAAGCCAATCACCAAATCACTCTGCCTAGGTTAATGAGTTATTGGAAATTGTAATTGATGGGCTTAAGGACATTGGATACTGAGAAAAGTTAGTTTTAAAATATCTCTGGGGCCAAAAACAAAAAGTCCAACAAGTCCTGCATTGACAGTTTAGTAGTTTGGCTCTTTGCTCTTTTGTGAGACTCAGAGGAGAAGTCATAGGCACACATGTGCACACACGCACACATCCACTTCCCCAAGCAGTATAAGAGGACGTCTTTGAAATTAATCCTATTTTGCAGAAGCTATCACCTGAGCCCAAGAACACATCCCTAGATACTGAAGTTAGCACTGTTTCCTCATTAAAATACATAGTATTTTAAGTGTAAATTCACATTTCAAAATGGAGGGAGAACTTACATCACATGACATCTTAAACCCTGATGAATGCTGCAACTCACAAAAATCAGAACATATGTACCTCATGGAAAAAGAGAATTCCTAAACCCCATTGTAAAAAACTAGGTCTGATTGCTTTCTCCAGCAAGTGTGATAGCCAACCATCTCATTTTGGGGGTGGGGGCAGGCAAGGTTAGAATATTTTTATTCACTTCACAGGCTGTAGAAACCAAACAAATTTTTAGAAAAGAAATATGAGAAATATAGAGGCAATAAGGTAAAATACTTCATAAAGTGAGTGTCTCTCAGTCATGCCTGACTCTTTGCGACCCCACGGACTATACAGTCCATGGAATTCTCCAGGCCAGAATACCGAGTGGGTACTCTTGCTTGGAAAATCCCATGGATGGAGGAGCCTGGTGGGCTGCAGTCCATGGGGTCGCTAAGGGTCAGACACGACTGAGCGACTTCACTTTCACTTTTCACTTTCACACATTGGAGAAGGAAATGGCAACCCACTCCAGTGTTCTTGCCTGGAGAATCCCAGGGATGGGGGAGCCTGGTGGGCTTCCATCTATGGGGTCACACAGAGTCGGACACGACTGAAGTGACTTAGCAGCAGCAGCAGCAGCCTTTCCCTTCTCCAGGGGATCTTCCTAACCCAGGGATCAAATCCAGGTCTCCTGCATTGCAGGCTGATTCTTTACCAACTGAGCTATCAGGGAAGCCCTTACTTTATAAAGGACACCCTAATTAAAGTTCTACTTTAAGATGAATTATACAGAATAGTAAGGAAGGACTTAAAAATATTAACAAGACCTATTTCATTTATCCTGTAAGTAACTATGGATTGATAGTGACTTATGAGTAAGATATTAGGACAGGTTTAAAAGATTTGAATTCAACCAGTTGGGTATATGAGTTGTCAATCTAGTAGGTATATGAGTTGGATATTAAAATATCAAACAAAACTACTCATGGAAATTTATTCCCACACCCCATTAATCCACAGTGAAAGTGAAAAAGTGAAAGTCACTCACTCATGTCAGACTCTTTGCGACCCCATGAACTATATAGTCCATGGAATTCTCCAGGCCAGAATACTGAAGTGGGTAGCCGTTCCTTTCTCCAGGGGATCTTCCTGACCCAGGAATTGAATCAGGGTCTCCTGCATTGCAGGCAGATTTCTTACCAGCTGAGCTACCAGGGAAGCCCATTTACCCATAAACCAGTGCTAAACAAAAATAAAAGTAATAGTTTCAAGCAGACTATTATTTGATAACTACCTTTTACAAAAGAAAAAGATTCCTTTTGATACCAAGGACATCTTGAAAGAGGAGGCTTCCTTTTGGGGTTCGCTGCTTTGTACTGACAGTACACATGTGGCTAACGGACCACAACTTATCTACCTGTGTGAGAGGCAATGGGGTTGGGAGACACATGGGAAGGACTTTAATATTCAGCTAAGGTGGAATGATCTGAGTACAAAGGGGAAATAAAAATCTAGAAGTGAAAATTCTGTGGGTCTCTTGAAGAAAATTCAATATAAAAATACGAGTTCAGGGTCGATGCATGTTACAGGATGCTCGGGGCTGGTGCGTGGGGATGACCCAGAGGGAGGATAAGGGGAGGAGGGAGGGGCAACTCATGTACACCCGGGATGGATTCATGTCAATGTATGACAAAACCAACCAATATAATGTTGTAAAATAATTAGCCTCCAATTAAAAAAAAAAACCTAACATGAATGAAAACTCAGCACATTTACACTTGTCAGTCCACAGAACTCCATAAACATCCACTTCCTCTGACTTTGTAATAACATTTGACAGTTTTATACTGATATTAAGGACACATAATGTCTTAGCATATATGATTTCTCAAATAAGTAGAAGTTCAAATTCTCTGGTAGATCTTCACGTGAATTGGGATTCTAGTGATTACCTAAATAGCTACCTTGTTAGAAATAAGCTGAGATACCTGGATTTTTCTCTCATCCTAAGTAGGTTCAAGTTTTTTCACTGCAGAAGCCTCAATAAGAAAAAAGGGAAACAAATTATAGTCTCAGTCTCCACAAATAAATAGACTAATTTAGTTGTATTCACTGCTTAAATGGTCATATTACCACATAGAGGAACTTACAGGACAATCCACCAAAAGACAGTTACTTTCAAGTAGTGTGAAAAAGTTTTATTCACATTGCAAAAAAGATCCCCATTAGAACTCCTTTATGGTAAATAATTTGACTTTTGGAATTGTCAAAAGTTTTTAAACATGCTTGAATAAGCAGCTCCTCCAGATATATACCCATTACACTAAAATATATTTATGCTGTATATATAATAGATGTACTAAGAATCTGAAACTTGAAATTCTAGACTTTACAGACTGCTCAAAACAAGTAGGGACTACAACAAAAAATAACCACTAGTAGACACTCAAAGAAAAATGCCTGTTCAATGTGAATGCATTTACAGTTCCCAAGAACTCCTCTTCTACACTCAAATACACACAATTTCTATCAATTCTTCTCTTCTAATGTGAGTCTAATTAAAATAAATATATAAGAAAAATTACTTCTTTTTCTTCTATTACTTAACCAACAGGTAGGCCTAAAATTTATCTGGGATTTGTGTCAATTTACAGTAACCTATTTACAAACAGGAGTTGAACCCGTACAAAGAGGCGAATTTGTTGTATTAAAAACCAAGAATGAAACAGTCACTGAAAATAAACACTAAATGTGGCAACACGTTAGAAATCAACACAAAAAAGCAAACGCAGCCCCAAAGTCTGCAAATGTATTAGTTCACTGAAGGACAGAACCTCTTCCTAGCACTAACTTCCAGGGAATTCTGTGTGTATATCATGGGTGTGTGTGTGTATGTGCACCTTTATCTAAAGTCCAAGTGGAACACATTGAGTGCAGGAAGGAATGACAGTGATGGGTGCTGGCCTTTCAGCCTGCCTTGCAACATGGTGCCGTGAACTGACAGCTGGAGGTGTAAGTTTTCTGAAACGGCCAGAGAGGAAAATAGAGTTGTTCTAAAAGAAGAAAGCAGAAAGTTACTTTGCCTTTGGCCTCCTCCTCTTCCCTCATCCAGTCCTCTATCCTGCTGAGAGGCATGTACTATTGTTGGTTAGAGGGTGAACTTCACAGCCAGTTCCTGTGCCCAGCTCCATCACCATAACTGCAGGCAATTTACCTAACCTCCCACTTCCATATCTGAAGGAAAGGGATAATAATAGTGCTCACCCAAAAAGGGCTACTGTGAAGATGTAATGACCTAAGACATTAGTGCTTAAGATGGTGCCTGGCACATATAGGCCAGTAAGTTAGCTATTTTGATTGCTACTGAAGGGTCTGGGCTTCCAGAACCTCCCCCTGGGCTTGTTCCTGTTACAGCCATAGTCCATGCTCCAGCTCCTCCCAAAGGCCCTGCTCTCCACCAAAACACCTCCATCACTTAGAACAGTGCTCTTTGTCAATGCCATCATCCCTGACAACAGGAGGAATAGGTGCTAACACCCTGACTATTACTTTTCATCTGAGTAAGGTGTGCATGGGGAGCTTCTGAAGATCTAAAGAGGTAGTGCCAAGAGCTGGGGGCAGATCCTTTCTATTCACAGCAGTAGCCATCCTTTCCCTCCAGTCTTAGGGTCCAATGTGACTGAATACTCAACACTAGCACTTTTTCAATACAAGGAAGACAAATACCAATTTCCATGGAGATTCTCAAACTGTTCAAATATAGCACCAAGAAAGTGTTCTACTTTTCCTACTAAAAACTTCAGTGTTGCTGTACATTCCAGTTTTCCCTCCATGTACAGTTCACTAAGTCAATTAAAAAGTGGTTTTTTTTTCCCACGCCATCTTCAAAAGAAAACTAAATGCAAGAAATTATAGCATTAACACTATCATTCCCCAGTTTCCATCAACTTTCATCTGGCTTTAATAACCATTCCTTCCACTGCTTTGCCCAAAATGCTATATAATATGTGTAGTTAGAGTGAGTTAAAGCATGTAAAAATAAACTTGGTAGATTTATAAGAATTTTACCACCAGTCCAGATAGCTGGAGATGTAAATGGCCCCTACTAGTGGAAAGAACAGCAGGACAGCTTAAAAATTAAAATCCCAAAATGGATTTTTTGTAATGCAGAAAAACCTAAGGTGACTTTCACACTGCGTGCCCACACACCCTCAGGACACAGGCCCTTGTATGGTCTGGCCAGTGAATGCTGCTGCATCACAGGTAAGAAGGAGTCACAGGACACCGAATCGTTGCACTCACGCCCTCCTTCTCAGGTTCTTGACCCAGGGAAGGAGCTCATGACCTTCTCTTCCTCCTACCTGCCCTTTCAGGAGTGAGGTTTTCACTGCAGAACTCAGGACTCTGTTCCCACTTCAGTTGGCACTTCACTCATGCTGGAGAAGAAATACAAGGAATTTGTGTCTCACCTGTCCAGAACGAGGTCTGGAGCAAAGATGAGCTTGCCGGGGTGGTCGATGGAGCGCCACATCAGCCCCACCATGAGCACCTCCAACCAGCAGCCCTCCAAGAGCCGCACTTGGTCATACAGGCTGAGCTCCACGAAGCCTGGGGAAAGCAAGAGGCTGTGAGCATACCCGCCCTCCTCCTCAGCTCCCTGATTCCATTAAAAAAAAAAACAAAAAGAAAAACAGCAAGTTTTGAAAAGCTAAGAAAACACAAATCACGCAGAGCGCAGGGGAAATCAATATTTTAAAGATGTGATTAATAGCTGATGAGGAAGAAAATCCTGAATTCAGAGTGAGTAATACAATTTCTAGTCTTGAACGCCTTCTAGAGAGAAATGTACATCATTCAGAATTTCCAAAGGATTATTAGCTGGGCTTTCACAGCTCCCAGACAGATGCTGCTGCTGCTGCTAAGTCGCTTCAGTCGTGTCCGACTCTGTGCGACCCCATAGACGGCAGCCCACCAGGCTCCCCCGTCCTTGGGATTCTCAAGGCAAAAACACTGGAGTGGGTTGCCATTTGGAAGAAGACAAAGCTGACACTGACCTTTGTTAGTTATATCCCAGTAATCCCTCTGTACTACCGAGAAAGAGAGAGTTCGGACACCAGCCAGAGGGGCTGCCTGTCTGGCCCAGCCCGTGATGCGGGCAGGAGGAGTAAGGGGACAGGATAGTGGGGGTGCTGGGTGGGGGACCTGCAGAGAAAACAGGACCAGCTCCTTCAGAAAGCCAAAGTTCCAGCTGAAAGAGTTTCTCCAATTGCTTACCATTTCCCATCTAGTATTAGAATCATTCTTCTGAGTGGGTGCACTTGTTTCTGGGCTATTCTATGCTGAAGAACACACATAACAACAGAAACAAGTCCCTAAGGGAAAACTTCCGAAGCAGAGATGACTGGGGCTTCCTTCATAAGTCACGATAACAGGAGGAAGCTGTATAATATAAATATAGTCAACAAACAAATAACCTTGGAGTACAATGGACTTTGGTTAGAACCCCTGCTCGGCCTCATCCCAGCTAGTTACTTAATCTTCTTTTAAGTCTTTGTTTTTCTTACAGGAAAAATGGGGGCAACAATGCCTACCTCTGAGAATTTCCTAGAGGTGAGATCTCTCATTTTCCTCACTTTACAGATGAAGACACTATGGCACAGAGAACGTATGTGGTTCAACTCTGAACAATTATAACAGAAATCTGAACAAAGGAAAACTGAATGGAAAGATGGATAAATCCTTTCCCAAGTCACATCCTACATACTCAGTTCACATTGCTGGTACGTGTACACATTCCAACCTCACCCACAGCTACAGACAATAAGCCTGCCCAAAAGATCAAGCTTTTCATACTTGTAGATCTTCCACAAAGCCAAGGCTAGGTGATAGACTATATATATTATATATATATTTTTTGGTCCAGACAATGACTAGCTGAGAAAGTGGGGTAAAAATCCCACAACTTCAGACTATGCCTAAGCTTTCAGAAAATTTTCCAACATACCAGGCTTGAAGAGGGACTGATGCAGCTCAAGAGATCTGTTTTGCTTTGGCACAAAGAAGCTACACAGCTCTCAGAAGTAATTAATCACCACTCTCCAGGTGGGGTCTTGAAAACTAGGCTTGGCATACATATAGGTCAAAAGCTAGAAGAAACTGCACCAGTATTGTCTCCTATGGGAAAGAGCTCAGGAAAAAAAAAATCTTTCTGGCAAAGGAGAAGATGCTAAACCATCAAAACTGAAGTGGAAAACCTGAAAATTCTCAGAAAGCTCAGAAGCCAACAAAAGACCCCTATGGATCCTATTATCTGAGACCCTAAACCCAGGTGCTCTTCCCCCAGCTCCCTCAATCTTTAAAATCTGCCTAATGTAGTTGCTGCCCTCTAGGCCATGGGAATCATCCTTAGTGACTTAGAATTTGGAGACCTCATTTCTTAGATAAATGGAAAGATGTACATGGAGAAGCCCCTCTAGAGGAAGCATGCATTGCTGGCAATCTATGTTTGAATCCTTGATTCATTCTTTCACGGAAATACCAATTCAAATGATAACTAGATGGTGACCATGCAGGACCTTGGGTGTATATGTTACAAACCAGTCTGGGAAAATGAACACATTATAGAATAGAAAATGCATGTTCTAAATGACAATTCAGGAATAACCAAACCCATTTTTAATTTTATCAAGTTAAAAAGCAATCCAGGTTTATTGATGATTCATGTTACTTTTGTAGCTGATTTACTCTATTTATCCATTTTATTCATTTATGTCTGCATTACTGATTTTTTTCTTTATTGGAACAAAATTTTACAAATCCTATTTAGCATCTGAGAAACCTTTCACTTTCATACTGTGAAAGGTCATACTGTGCCCCACCCCACCCTCACCTGACCACACCCCTCCTCCCAAGGTGATGAGCCAGGAGATGGGTTAAGGTGGAGCCCAGATTTCTTTCTTTTAGACCATGCTCCAGGTCCCAGGACCTTAAAATTCCCTACCTAAATGGCCCCACATCCAGAGCATGGGTGGGTCTCTTCCCTGGGTCTATCTTCCCAGAACATATCTAGGCATGAGATATAGCCAAACCAGCTAATGACTGTAGGAGATGTGCACAGGTCGGATTCGGTGTGTGCCAGGTAGTGTGGGATCAGTGGAGCGGGGGACAGGGGTGGACAGGAAGAGAAGGGGCCCACCATATACAACTCCTTCTGCACTCCCATGTCTGGCACAGAACTCAGAGGAAGTCAAGAATTCTAAATTGAAACCTGGCCACCTGTGTTGAAGGCACAAGTGCAAATATAAGAAGAAAGGAAGTATTCCATTTAAAACTTATAAATCAAGCTGTCAAACTGCTAAATACTCAAGACACAGCTTGCAGACCTCCATTCTGTATTCATGCCCCATAAAGGTTAGCAGCAGGCCTTTCTACAAATAAATTTAAAGCTAAGACTCAGAAGGCTCTACCCGGAATCTTCTTGGCCCAGCTGATCATGTGTACCAGTTCCTTGTCGGCCAGTTTGGTCAGGGACATCATCATGGAGGCCTCAGTGAAGGGCGCGCTGGGGCGGCTCATGAGCACATGGGGTGGCTCGGCCTCCAGGAGCGTAAGCACCAGCTGCTCTGGGCTCAGGGCACTCAGCAGCAGCTCCTTCACTCGGGTCATGGGTCCACCATTCCTCTTGTTTTCGCTCAGGCAGTGCAGCTGCTCATCAGAATTTCTCTGCCTTCGCACTATGCGGTACCCACACCTTTCTCTCCGGGAGCCTAAAAGAGAGCAGATAACACAGTACTTCCCCCATCTCTTCCCCAACGCAGCATCATGTTTCCCCAGTCACCAGGATGAAAACAGAAATCATTGTAAGACCTGAGTCTATTCACAGAATATGTCTTAGAACAGGAATCTGACTTTTATTTCTGGAGCCTGTGAGTCATGTACTAAAGATTATTACATTTGTGACTGTATTAGCAAAATCAATAATGACTTTTTAGAGACAATAGCTCAAATGATCTTTAGGGTTCCATTTCAAGATCATCTATTCCATTTCTAAATCTAAATCCATCTTTCTTTTAAAGAGTACTAACAGACTTCAGTTTCCAAACCATGAAATTAGGAAATTTCTTCAAGCAGAAGATAGGGAAACGTAGGAACTGACTATAAATAATATGTTTTTATAATACATCCTTAAATTTTTTTTGCATGTGTGTATGTGTGTCTGTGTATTCTTTTTACATACTTACACAAATAAGTTTATTTCAAATAATAAGTTAACTAAAAAAATTTGAGATTAGGTATATTTTTTTAATCTAGACATAATGTTCAAAATTCCCCAACTAGGCTATGTGAACTGAGAAATTTCAAATGTTCAAGCTGGATTTAGAAAAGGCAGAGGAACCAGAGATCAAATTGCCAACATCCATTGTATCATAGAAAAAGCAAGAGAATTCCAGAAAAACATCTACTTCTGCTTCATTGACTATGCTAAAGCCTTTGACTGTGTGGATCACAACACACTGTGGAAAATTCTTCAAGAGATGGGAATACCAGACCACCTTACCTGTCTCCTGAGAAATCTGTATGCAGGTCAAGAAGCAACAATTAGAACTGGACATGGAACAACGGACTGGCTTCAAGTTGGGAAAGGAGTACATCAAGGCTGTATATTATCACCCTGCTTATTTAACTTAAATGTAGAGTACATCATGCAAAATGCCAGGCCAGATGAAATACAAGCTGAAATCAAGATTCCAGGGAGAAATAGCAATAACTTCAGATATGCAGATGACACCACCCTCATGGCAGAAAGCAAAGAGGAATTAAAGAGCCTCTTGATGAAGGTGAAAGAGGAGAGTGAAAAAGTTGGCTTAAAACTCAATATTCAAAAAACTAAGGTCATGGCAACTGGTCCTATCACTTCATGGCAAATAGATGAGAAGACAATGGAAACAGTGAGAGACTTTATTTTCTTGGGCTCCAAAATCACTGCAGATGCTGATTGCAGCCATGAAATTAAAAGACGCTTACTCCTTGGAAGAAAAGTTATGACCAACCTCGACAGCATATTAAAAAGCAAAGACATTACTTTGCTGACAAAGGTCCATCTAGTCAAAGCTATGGTTTTTCCAGTAGTCAAGAATGGATATAAGAGTTGGACTATAAAGAAAGCTGAGTGCCAAAGAATTGGTGCTTTTGAACTGTGGTGTTGGAAAAGACTCTTGAGAGTCCCTTGGACTGCAAGGAGATGAAATCAGTCAATCCTAAAGGAAATCAATCCTGAATATTCATTGGAAGGACTGATGCTGAAACTCCAAAACTTTGGCCACCTGATGCCAAGAGCCAACTCATTAGAAAACACCCTGACGCTGGGAAAGATTGAAGGCAGGAGGAGAAGGGGATGACAGAGGATGAGATGGTTGGATGGCATCAGTGACTCAATGGACATGAGTTCGAGCAAGCTCTGGGAGATGGTGAAGAACAGGGAAGCCTGGCGTGCTGCAGTCCACAGGGTCACAAAGAGTCGGACATGACTGAGCAACTGAACAACAACAGCATAGGCTGGTTATTAAGGGATACATCTAACACAGAGAAAAACTGAAAGTAAGAGAGCAGAAAAAGATTTGGCAAAAGTTAACCAAATAAATTGGAGTTACTGTCAATATCAGACAAACTTTAAGACAAAAATCATTATTAAGGTCTCATAAGTAGATTAAGACTGATGCTGGGAAGGATTGGGGGTGGGAGGAGAAGGGGACGACAGAGAATGAGATGGCTGGATGGCATCACCGACTCTATGGACATGAGTTTGAGTGAACTCTGGGAGTTGGTGTTGGACAGGGAGGCCTAGTGTGCTGTGATTCATGGGGTCGCAAAGAGTCGGACATGACTGAGTGACTGAACTGAACTGAACTGAAGTAGATTATAAAAAAAGATAAATAATTCTAAACTCATAAACATCAAAACAATTTGCAAAAATTATTACATGCTAGGTCAACTTTAACTAAAACTGTTAAATAGATCATATTCTCTGACCACAATAAAATGAAAATAGAAGTCAGTAACAAAAATATAATTCCCAAAGCCCTATATATATATATATATAGGCAAAATATTTCTAAATATCCATTAAATGTAAAATGTAAAAAATGTAAAATGGAATTTAAAAAGACATAAATCAGGATGTCATTAGCATGGGCACAACATTTATATAAATTTTCCCTAAAAACAATCTAAAACTTAAAATCAGAATGCCTCCTTTCTATACTCCCACCATTGCCTTTGTTCACTAAATTAAATTGTCCACACTTATAAAAGGAAATATGAGTTAGACGGTATGAGCAAATTTATTTACTTTCAAGAAAATTTATCTGAATTTCTCTTATCCTTGGCTAATTACAGTAGAAAGAAGGCCTCTATTCATCTAGGGATAACTGAATCGAACATAATATTCAAGAAAAGAATTAAAAGCCTAGAATATAATTCATTTTATTAGTAATCACATAGAGAACTATTATTATTGTTTACATATAATATTATATTATTATTAAAGATAAATTATGCTTCCAGGGTAAAATGGGATAAAATGTATTGCTTAAGAAAGTATCTTTTTAATCACACATTTCTCTTTTGTGAAGAATATGAGGATAAGGAGTTTACAAAACAGACTCCATACAAAGTGAAAGGTTTTGAATCCAAACATTCAAATTTATTTGATCAAATTTCCCCAACAAAGTTCCATGTACTAGACCCTGTTCTAAGTTAGGATCAATAAAATAAAGCCCTTAGAATCTATCGATAGAGCTCCTAAGGTAAATCAAGTTGCATTCTATACACTGGAATAAAATGAAATTGAGAAGGTCAAAAAATAAAGCCATTGACAAAGAACTCACAGTTCTGTACCAAGGACATTCCCAGGGTTATGGCTTTGACACTGTAATCTAGGCAGAGTCACTCAGTGTGCCTCTGAGTGAGCTTAATGTGAAATTACCAAATAGGAGTGCTCCATATTAGAAAGTGCCCCAGCAAAAACATGATGACAACAACACTCGTAAATGATGATCACAGCAGCTAGCATAGACTGGAAGCTTCTGTGTCAGGCTTTGTGCATTACTGTGCATGCTACTACTGCTGCTAAGTCACTTCAGTCGTGTCTGACTCTGTGCGACCCCATGGATGGCAGCCCACTAGGCTCCCTCGTCCCTGGGATTCTCCAGGCAAGAATACTGGAGTGGGTTGCCATTTCGATTATCCCTTTCTGACAACTGTCTGAGACAGGTGGTATTACTCTCTTCAACATACAGGGGAGGATCCAGGCACAACAGCTCAAGTAACCTGCCCAAGGTAGAAAAGATAGAAAATAGCAGAAGCAGGACCAAAACCCAATCAGTGGTCTACATCCAGAGCTGGTGCTTTTAACTACTATTTTATATCACCTCCCCAACAAATCACTTTCAAGTATCTATACAGCAGGCTAATAAACAGATGACATCAAAAGGTGCTGAGCTGTTGTCCCAACAGAGGGCTACAGATCAGATATACAGTTATTCAGATCAGTTTGCTGGCTATTTGCATTGCAGAGATCCCCTGGAGAAGGAAATGGCAACCCACTCCAGTACTCTTGCCTGGAAAATCCCGTGGACGGAGGAGCCTCGTAGGCTACAGTCCATGGGGTCACAAAGAGTTGGACACGACTGAGCGACGACATGTATTCTTATACTGAAGCTTTTCCTAGAAATAACCTTATTAATACCTCAGCAGAAAGGACAAGATTGGAAATGAAGAAGAAAAAGGTGCTCACTGAAGGGAAAGGATTTCTGAATAAAAGAGGGAAGTGGAATTATGCAGGAGGATCCAGAATACAGGGAGAATCCCTAATCCTCTGAGATTAGATAGAAGGAAGAATCTAGATGAAGGATTTTCTCAGGAGGGCAGACAAGAGGGCTGGAAAAGGAGAAAAGCTACAGTTAATGAAATTCACTCCTAATGGTCTTTCCTCCTGGTCAGTAAAGAGCCAAAATACCCATCTGTTTGCACATCAACACATCTCATTTCTTCTGTAATCTCCAAAGATAATGCAAATCTTTTTCTTAGCTCTATCCAGTGACTTTTTGGTCAAATTCAGTGACCTTTTCCAGGAAAATTTTAGGTATATCCCTGAACTCTGGTGCTCCTAACTTGGATGTTTTTTTCAATGAGAGGGAGAGAAAGGAAGGGAAAGTAATATTCAACGCCACATCAGTCAGTCAGTCAGTTCAGTCGCTCAGTCGTGTCCAACTCTTAGCGACCCCATGAATCACAGTACGCCAGGCCTCCCTGTCCATCACCAACTCCCAGAGCTCACTCAAACTCACGTCCATAAAGTCAGTGATGCCATCCAGCCATCTCATTCTCTGTCATCCCTGTCTCCTCCCACCCCCAAACCTTCCCAGCATCAGAGTCTTTTCCAGTGAGTCAACTCATCGCATGAGGTGGCCAAAGTATTGGAGTTTCAGCTTTAGCATCAGTCCTTCCAATGAACACCCAGGATTGATCTCCTTCAGAATGGATTGGTTGGATCTCCTTGCAGTCCAAGGGACTCTCAAGAGTCTTCTCCAACACCACAGTTCAAAAGCATCAATTTTTCGGCGATCAGCTTTCTTCACAGTCCAACTCTCACATCCATACATGACCACGGGAAAAACCATAGCCTTGACTAGACGGACCTTGGTTGGCAAAGTAATGTCTCTGCTTTTTAATATGCCGTCTAGATTGGTCATAACTTTCCTTCCAAGGAGTAAGCGTCTTTTAATTTCATGGCTGCAATCAGCATCTGCAGTGATTTTGGAGCCCAAAAAAATAAAGTCTGACACTGTTTCCACTGTTTCCCTATCTATTTCCCATGAAGTGATGGGACACATACTGTGCTCACAAAACTCAGTGAAGCAGATATCTCTGCTTCAGAGATAAGGAAAACGAGGGCCAGAAAGGTTAGGTCATTTAAGCACTGTCACAGCAAAAAGTGATGAGACAAAAAAATGAGATTTCATCTACGCAGGGATTCAGTCCTCCTGTTCCTCTCGCCACATATACTGCCCCCTACAGGTGGAGTGTATGTGCTACTGCCCCAGTCCCAAACCAAGAGACCCACAGCCACTAACAGATCCTAGCACACTGGAAACATTCTTTTCCTAAGATTATATTGGAAATCATTTATTTAAATTATGCCACTTAAAATACTATTTTACTTAAAACATGATATATTTATTTGCAGTCTTTAGTTAGAAGGCCAAGGGATTTCTCTTTAAGCATTTCTGCCAATTTAAGTCACAAGTTACGCTGTCTCTTGATTTTCAGTTTCAGCTTTCTTAAAACAGAGCAAGAACTTAGACATGCATAAAGCACTCTGAATGCAGACTCTTTCTAGGTTTATGATGATTTTGCCCTAATCTTACCCATACCTAACTGTGGTGCTGGAGAAGACTCTTGAGAGTCCCTTGGACTGCACGGAGATCCAACCAGTCCATTCTAAAGGAGATCAATCCTGGGTGTTCATTGGAAGGACTGATGCTAAAGCTGAAACTCCAATACTTTGGCCACCTCATGCGACAAGTTGACTCACTGGAAAAGACTCTGATGCTGGGAAGGATTGGGGGCTGGAGGAGAAGGGGACGACAGAGAATGAGATGGCTGGATAGCATCACCAACTCGATGGACATGAGTTTGAGTGAACTCCGGGAGTTGGTGATGGACAGGGAGGCCTGGCGTACTGTGATTCATGGGGTCACAAAGAGTCAGACACGACTGAGTGACTGAACTGAACTGAACTGAAGCCAATAGCTGTTAGTCCTTTACATTTTACTCAAGGCTTTCACAGAACAACTATCTTTTCCTACTCATATTTCATACGCTTGCATAAATTTTAAATTATATGACTTAACAATTACAACAAGTAGAAACAGTTTAGGAAGAAGCTAGTGGTTACTGATAAGGATATAACTGATGTGGCATTTATGAAAGTAACCAATACCCACTGGAAGGTCACTGGCAGGACGTTTTACAGAGGAAATGGAGAACCTCAGTGATTTTAGGAAGCCAGAAAACTAATTAAAAGAACTTCTGCTTTAATTCTGAACTAGAGGAGGGGACAGAGAATGTTTGAGGGCAGAGATACTAAGAGATTATCAGAAAAGAGAGGACTTAAAAAAATTTTTTTTCAAATAGTTACAAAGAGAGAAATAACACCAAACTACTGCTAAAATACTGGCTGGCAGGAGAATAAGAAAAGTTCAGGCAGAGTTGACATGAGTGTATATAAACAAGCCAATGTGTGCAGACAAGTGAATCGAGTTAGCTGGGGCAGGAAGCAGGTTGGAAGCATCACTGTCCGTTGTTACACAGTATTCCCGTTTCCCTTTCTCTTTTCATGCATGGATACACGTGGGTATACACATACATATGCACACATACCATCTTAGGACAAAAGTCATGCTCTATGCTTTCCATAGGTCTATCGTGTTTCTGACTCCTGCATATATATTTTTTCCACTTCTAGACAGTTAATGGAGTGGCAGGCAGGAGTCATCCCAAGTAACCCACAATATAGTCTACCTTCTTGTCACAGCTTTAACTGTGAACATGCACCAGAACTTCATCCTGGGACTTTTCAAGGCCTCAAGTGGATGGTCATCCAGTCCATCTGAGCACTTCAGTGGCTAGAGTTCTCTAATTCATGCAGCAGCCTATTCCGGTGTCAGACCGTTTGACCTGTAGGAAGTTCTTCCTTATGCTGAGCCAAAATCTGCCTCCTGCAACTTGTTTCTATTCACCCCAGCTCTATCTTCCACAGTTACAGAGAATAAGTCAACGCCCCTGCCATGGGACAGCATATAAACACTTGAAGATAATTCAGTTCAGTTCAGTTCAGTCACTCAGTCGTGTCCGACTCTCCACGACCCCATGAATCACAGCACGCCAGGCCTCCCTGTCCATCACCAACTCCCGGAGTTCACTCAAACTCATGTCCACAGAGTCGGTGATGCCATCCAGCCATCTCATTCTCGGTCGTCCCCTTCTCCTCCCGCCCCCAACCTTTCCTAGCATCAGCATCCTAAATCTTCTCTCACCCAGACTCCATGTCTTCAGGTCCTCAAACTGTTCCCAGTTTGACCTGTCTCTCAGCATGTCCCACATACCACAGAAGGGGAAGGGAACACTCACCGCACTTCACCATTCCGACCTCATAGCACTTCCGAAGTCGACAGGCCTGACAGCTTTTACGTCGGTTCTTATCTATGGTACACTGATTTGTAGCTGGACAAATATAATCATTATGTCCTACAAGACAGCAAATAAAAAAAAGAGGAAGTTTATTGTTACAATATTTTGGATAATTCTCTTTTCTGGTCAACAACACAGCTAAAGCCACCCAGCGGAGAGAGAGGAAAACAGCTTCTAGCTACAGGAACAGGTGTAAAAACAAGGTGCCCCCTCATCAGTGCCTTGTTAGTGAGTAAAGGAATCTAGGAATATTTTGATATCCTACATCTTGACCAGTAGGTTATTCTCTGCATGTTCTTAGAATTCTCAAGAGATACATTTAGAAATACTCTTCTTTGGACATGGAAAGTGAGACAGTCACCCAAAATTGATTCACTCCAAGTCACAAAACTCCTCAAGAGTAGTACTTGGCGTCAGGTCACCAAACTAAACTCCTTGTACTCTTTTGCATACATTTTTCTTTGGGATTTAACACGACTTTTTAGTGGGAATTCATAGCTAACTAAGAGAACTAAACTGGTCAATAAGAGAATATAAAAAATCAGCAAACTAAACAAGGAAAGAAAGAAGTACCACTTGATAATCACCAGATTAAAAAGACATAGTTCCATGATTGAAACATAATGAAATTTTATAATTCTCTCTCCTTTCAGGTAGATTCCAGATTCCAGTAACATTTGTTCAACAAAACATAAATTGAACTTCAGTTGTTTGTGACTTGCCAGCCATGCCCTGAGTTGGCTTGGGTACCAGCAAAGGCACCTGAGAGATGCAAAAACCACTCTCTCAAGTGACCCTCCATCCTGGCCATGTACAGGAAGCAATGTCTGCTTAGCCTGACACATCAACATTTCTGCCCTCCTACTGATTTCCAGGTTCTTTTCATGAGCACCTCATTTACTCATATAACTTCCCTATAAAGAGCTATGATCCTGATTTTACAAATGAAAACACTTAAGTTCAGTTCAATAATCTTAAAGTTAATGCTTTAGTTTTTCATTTTGCAAAATAAATTCCTTTAAAAGCTTAAAATAAAACAAATTTATTATCTCATAGTTCCCATGAATAGAGATTTCAAGGAAAAGTTTACTCAGGGTCCCAACAAAGCTGCAACCAATGTGTTGACGGGGCTGTGGCCTCATCTGAGGTTCAGGGTCCTTGTCCAAGCTCATTCAAGTTGTTGACAGAATTAATTCCTTGCAGTTGTAGGATTGAGGTCCCCATTTTCTTGCTAGATGTAGTCTGGACACTGCTTCTAGCTCCTAGAGGCACTTGCCCAGAGGCACTTGACAATGGGATGTCTGCTTTCTTCCAGGGTAGGAGGAGTGCATCTCTGACTCCACTCCTTTCCCCAGGCTGCTATGATGGAGTCTTACATAACCACAGCATAATCACAAGAGGCGATCCCATCACCAATTGCCATATAATGTAACCTAACTAACACAGTCACTCATCATATATGTAGGTTCTATACACACTCAAGAATAGGGGGTAATATAAGAAGTGCTATAAAACATTTTTATTTATGTTTTATGTTTATGGCAATTCCCTCATAGCTCAGTCAGTAAAGAATCTGCCTGCAATGCAGGAGACACAGTTTCAATTCCTGGGTCAGGAAGATCCTCTGGAGAAGGAAATGGCAATTCACTCCAGTCTTCTCGCCTGGAAAATCCCATGGATAGAGGAGCCTGGCGGGCTACAGTCCATGGAGTCGCAAGAGTTGGACACGACTTAGCAACTAAACCACCACCATAAAACATTTTAAGGAACAGATAATTATATTGTTATTGGTTTTATCCTCACTTATATTCAAAAATAAATTTTAAAAACCAAAATATATTTCTAATCAGAGACTTTCTATTATAGTTTCGAATATAATGCTTTATAGTTAGAAGGTAAATGTAATCCCATAGTACTTCCCATAGCAGGAGCAATCTTTAACATATCTTCTAAAGCCTCAAAGAACTGTACATGATGCTATCATCACTGATTTTATAATGAGGTTTACAACAATAAGCTTTTAAGGACCAACTAGAGGTTGGTCATGGCAGTGCACAGGCACGGCCGAGAGGAGCTGCCCCAGACCCTAGAAAAGGCAGAGGAAGCAGAGATAGAATTCCCAACATCTGCTGGATCATCAAAAAAGCAAGAGAGTTCTGGAAAAACATCTATTTCTGCTTATTGACTATGCCAAGGCCTTTGACTGTGGATCACAATAAACTGTGAAAAATTCTGAAAGAGATGGGAATACCAGACCACCTGACCTACCTCTTGAGAAACCTGTATGCAGGTCAGGAAGCAACAGTCAGAACTGTACATGGAACAACAGACTGTTCCACATAGGAAAAGGAGTACGTCAAGGCTGTATATTGTCACCTTGCTAATTTAACTTATATGCAGAGTACATCATGAGGAACGCTGGGCTGGAAGAAACACAAGCTGGAATCAAGATTACTGGGAGAAATATCAATAACCTCAGATATGCAGATGACACCACCCTTATGGCAGAAAGTGAGCCTCTTGATGAAGTGAAAGAGGAGAGTGAAAAAGTTGGCTTAAAGCTCAACATTCAGAAAACAAAGATCATGCCATCTGGTCCCACCATTTCATGACAAGTAGATGGGGAAACAGTGGAAACAGTGACTGACTTTATTTTTTTGGGCTCCAAAATCACTGCAGATGGTGATTGCAGCCATGAAATTAAAAGATGCTTACTCCTTGGAAGAAAAGTTATGACCAACCTAGACAGCATATTAAAAAGCAGAGACATTACTTTGTCAACAAAGGTCCGTCTAGTCAAGGCTATGGTTTTTCCAGTGGTCATGTATGGATGTGAGAGTTATAAAGATAGCTGATTGCTAAAGAATTGGTGCTTTTGAACTGTGGTGCTGGAGAAGACTCTTGAGAGTCCCTTGGACTGCAAGGAAATCCAACCAGTTCATCTTAAAGGACATCAGTTCTGGGTGTTCATTGGAAGGACTGATGTTGAAGCTGAAACTACAATACTTTGGCCACCTGATGCGAAGAGGTGACTCATTGGAAAAGACCCTGATGCTAGGAAAGATTGAGGGCAGGAGGAGAAGGGGACAACAGAGGATGAGATGGTTGGATGGCATCACCAACTCAATGGACAGGGGTTTGAGTGGACTCTGGGAGTTGCTGATGGACAGGGAGGCCTGGTGTGCTGGGGTTCATGGGGTCGCAAGAGTCGGACACGACTGAGCGACTGAACTGAACTGAGAGGTTGGTCTCAGAGTTTGTTGTAAAAAAGCATTTTAATTTTTAAAAAAAGGATTGGAAAACACAACAATATAAAGACAATAGCCTAGAGAATGCCGTGTGCAAGAAGGTCATAGTAATTCACTTCATTTCTGGCAAAAAGAAAAAGTCCTCCTTGAACTGCACCAAACACTACACATATTAAAATGGTTTTCTTGCTCCGTGCAACAGTCTGAGAAGCATACTATTCTATATGAACAGAACTAAGAAAGATGGAAAGCAAAATTAAAGGCAAATCATGAAGCTAATTCTTTAAGATATAAAGCTTTACAGGGAGGCCTGGCTTGCTGCAGTCCATGGGGTCACAAAGAGACACGACTGAGTGACTGAACTGAATCCATACAAAGTACTCCATTATAGTTTGTTGAATAAATTAATATGAATATGTGGTCTTCCCTTGTGGTTCAGCCAGTAAAGAATATCCTTGTAATACAGAGTACCTGAGTTCGATCCCTGTGTGGAAGATCCCCTGGAGAAGGGAATGGCTACCCATATTTGACTCTTTGCGACCCCGTGGACTGTAGACCACCAGGCTCCTCTGTCCATGGGACTCTCCAGGCAAGAATTCTGGAGTGGGTTGCCAATCCCTCCTCCGGGTGATCTTCCTGACACAGGGATTGAACTCACATCTCTTACATTTCCTGCATTGGTAGGCAGATTCTTTACCCCTAGCACCACATATGGAGCTTCTCATACAAGTAGCAATTTTACTCATAAGTATTTACCCAAAAGAAACAAAAATATATGTCTAAACAGAGAGATATGCATAAATGGTCACAGAAGTTTTATGGAAAATAGCATAAAACTAGAAACAATTCAAATGAACAAATAAACATGTAATTCCCTGGTGGTTCAGTGGTTAGGACCCCGCACTTCCATCCCAGAGTTCTATCCCTGGTCAGAGAACTAAGATCCCACAAACCTTATAATGTGACCAAAACAAAGGAAAAATAAACAAAAATGGGGTACACTTACTGGAATATTAGTAACAAAATGGAATGAACTACTAATACATCCAATAACACAGATAAATCTTAAAAGCATCATGATAAGTGAAAGAAACCATACGCAAATGGTTACAAACTTTAAGATGCAATTATATGACATTCTAGAAAAGGCAAAATTATAAGGACAGAAAATAGATCAAGGGTCACCAGAGCCTGGGAAGCTTGGGTGAAATTGGCTGCAATGGGTATGAAGGAATATTTTGAGGTTATAGCAATGTTTTGTATCTTAATTATGGTGTTGGTTACATGACTACATATATTTTCAAAATTCATAAAACTGTAAAATTTGTGGCTTCCCTGGTGGTCCAGTGGTTAAGACTCCACTCTTCCACTTTTAGGAAGCGTGGGTTCAATTTCTGGTGGGGAACTAGGATCCCACATGCCTCGTGGCTTGGCAAAAAAAAACAAAAAAAAACTATAAAATTAAAATAGAAGAATTTTGTTATATGTAAATTATATCTCAAACAAAAAAAATAAGGTCCTATATTTTTTAAATCAATGAAAATGAATTTATTTAATAAAACAAAGTGAAGTGAAGTGAAAGTTGCTCAGTCATGTCTGACTCTTTGTGACCCCAAGGACTATAGAGTCCATGGAATTCTTCAGGCCAGAATATAGGTATGGGTGGCTGTTCCCTTCTCCAGGGGATCTACCCAACCCAGGGATCAAACCCAGGTCTCCCACATTACAGGCGGATTCCTTACCAGCTGAGCCATCAGGGAAGCCCAAAAGAATTTTATTCTTTTTCAATTTATGAAAATATATTTGATTCTCATTCCATTCAACATACCAAAAAAATTGAGTAGCTGTTTTGAGTTACTGCAATGCATTTACACCAGAGGGCACCAAAAATAGGCAAAGTCCAAAGAAATAATCAATTAGGCATTAAGCAATTGTAAGAGCACTAACATTACCATTTGCGCTTTTAGGATATGACATTACTTTTCCCTTTCCTAACAGCTCCTTTGATGATGCATTAGGAAGGAATGATGTGGGGAAAGCATAATAAACGTATTGTTATCAGCTGCAGTCTCAGGGTTCATGAAATAGAGTCCATGCAGAGATCTTTCCCAAGGAGCAAATGAGAAAAATTCTTTCTTTCAAGGATGTAGTTAGTTGTTTTGGATCAAAACTTCCTTTAGAATATAAAATTCAAGAACTTCAACAAAGTAGAGAATTGTCATCATATCAAGAATTTGGTTCTGAATTTCAGAAAATCTAAATTGTTCTTATCATATATCACAAGAAACTGGACCTGGCCTGATAATCTACTAGTACAATGATAACAAAATTTTAAGCACTGAAAATGTTAAACGCAGAAACGTTCTATGCATATAAAAGAAAAAATAGCCAAACATGATTTATATTTTGATAATATTTGAGGACATCAGCTTCCTTTATCTGTGCTGTTTTTCCTTTTGACAAGCAAAGGAACTTGGAAATGGCAGAGGCCCTCATCCACCAATGAAGATTTTAGAGGAGATGGGTTTAAATGAGGTTAGGATTAGAAGAGAAACAACACAGGCAGAAGGAAAAGATGCTGACATTTGAAAACAAAAGAGTTAAAAGAAAAATTAGAATAACTTGAATTTGCAAGTAGTTCTACCCTTGCAATGTTTATAATTGACCAAATATTTTCACATAGCTAACCTCATTTCAGTTTTTGAATAACTACCTCCGTTTCACAGGTAAGGAACCAGGCCGGGATGTCAAGTCGCAGAGCTGCTAAGTGGAGGGTCGAGGACAAACTGGTGCTCATCGATGAAGGGTAAATTTCCCAGGGACTCAGAGGAAGCTGATTCCTTATCTACTGACGTTCTACCCCTCATCTCCCTCTAGGTTACATCAGCTTCTCTGCGTGAGGCAAAATGCTCTCAACCTAGAGCTTCATTGGGTGAATTAACTCAATAAATTGCTGTTCGCCACTTGCACACTATGAATTGCTTTAAGGTAGCTTTCCTTAACCGGTTAAGAACAAGGCTTTGGCAGAAAAGGGAAGGGAGCTCTGAGATGGGAACACAGGACACTGCATGGAAGGAGGGCTGACGAGGGAGGGGTTATGGGGGTAGAGAGACTGCTGAGAGTGCAAGAAAGTGCCTGCAGCAAATTAGGACTGGCAAGGAAACGTGTGGCAAGGGGCTGACTGGCCTTGAAACCAGGTGCGTACAATTTGAAATTGATTAAAGAGATGATTTAACAAAATCACAGAAACAAAAAGCCAGCCTAGCAGAAATTTGGAGAAGCATAGGGAAACAGTCTCGGAGAAGGCAGTGGCACCCCACTCCAGTACTCTTGCCTGGAAAATCCCATGGACGGAGGAGCCTGGTAGGCTGCAGTCCATGGGGTCGCGAAGAGTCGGACACAACTGAGCGACTTCACTTTCACTTTTCACTCTCATGCATTGGAGAAGGAAATGGCAACCCACTCCAGTGTTCTTGCCTGGAGAATCCCAGGGACAGGGGAGCCTGGTGGGCTGCCGTCTATGGAGTCGCACAGAGTTGGACACGACTGAAGCGACTTAGCAGCAGCAGCAGCAGGGAAACAGTCTAAACTCAGACAAGAAAATGGGATTGTGAAGGAGGTTCCACTAGTTGAGCTACTGACTGCATAAAATATATTCTCTCTTCCTCAGGAGCCAGCCCACCATCTCAACTGTTACGTATGCTAGATATTAAACGTAAATCAAAGGAAGAAACTATCTTTGCAGTTCCTAATGAGCACACATTTTTTCCAACCTTCACAAAGGTTATAAGATGTTTTCTCCTAGGAAGATGGCAACGGGTGATGGTGGTGCAAGATCCATTTGGGTTTGGGGGTAGAGATCTGTGTGAAAGATAAAGTAGTCTATAGTTGAAACAATCCCCCCAACCCCCAAAGACATATGCTCCTCTGAAACACTCATCAAGTACTCTGTGTACCAAGCAGGCCAAACAAAGGTAAAATTTCTGCCAGGTCATCCGCAAAGTTGTTCAAAAGTGGAAAACAAAAAAAGCAGCTAACAACACTCTTGTACCTTGAATGCTTCTTTTAAAAAAGGCCTTACATCCTTCACATGACCAGACTCCATAGTGATATCCCGACGCATAATCACTGCAGACAGCACAGAAGTGGGCATCCCTCTTTGAACTTGGACTAGTAACAGGGCTGGCACAACTGCTCCCACTAGCCTTCCTTTTCAATGTCTCCCTAGGGGCAAAGAGAACATTCACTGTAAAAGAACATTGATGGTAAAACAAGGCTTTTCTAGAAAAAGGAACAGCATGAACATTGCCTCGTGTATCTCTTTGCCCTCCAGGCTTCATAATAAATATATTCCAAGAGATCTGATCAAGCAAAACCTTTGTTACTGATATCAGATCTATTAAGAGTCACCCTGTCGGGATGGCTGGTGTCTGAAAGTGGATAGGTGAGTTTACACCCATCAACACAGTGCGGATGAACACCAGTTACCATGGAGAACTAGCTGCAGCCATCAGGGTGTATGTCTCTGTAATCAGTGACCACATCAAGTCTGGGTGGGAGCAGTAGGGAAAAGGGGAGAGTGAAGGAGAAGAGAAGGGGAGAGGGGGAGAGCATCAACATATGCCTGTCCCTGAGAAGGCTCTGAAGAAAGCAGGCGTTCAATGCAGCGTGGAGAGGGGGCCAGGGCTTACCGCAGAGGAGGGGAGAACCCACAAGGGAGCACCGGCAGACACCAAGAACACACCGGGCTAGTTCCTAATTTTGCTACAGCATGTTTCCTTTGGAAAGGACATAGTAGAGGTATGATTGATTTATAAATTTAATATGCTGTGGTTTAATGTACCCAAATATTAGCAGAACTCTGATTAGAACTTGTCCTTAGAAATAAGATATTTCTTCCTTTAAAAGTTGAATGAGAAGACATTATTTTTTTTTAAGTTATCTACATTTTCCATATTCTCTTTTACCAATCAAAAATTTCTTTAAAAAAGAAGAAAAATAAAATTAGTGTGTAATATGTATTTCGCAAAGTTTTATGATATTTGAAAGTAATAAATTTCAATATCAAATATGCTACAACTTAGAACTTGGATTGTTGTGTAAAGTTATGCCCCCTCATGCTTCTCCCTATACTACCTCTGCCCTCTGTAGCCATGATTATCATTAAAACTATCTGAGTTCAATCCCTGGTTGGGGAAGTAAGATCCCACAAGCCACATAGCACAAAATATATACGTGTGTATATTTATAACAAATTGAATGCAAATAATCCATTATGTTACCTTGCACTTAGAGTTTAAGAATGTTCAACTAAAGTCCACATTTAGTTTCCTGTCAAATCTTTATGAAATGTTATTTAGTTCACTGTTTAAAAATTTATACCAATGCTTGTGTTTTCACCTGTCTGGTATTTCATCAAGTTGTAATACCAATGGTTACTTTTATCTTGGACATAATTTGTCATGAACACTAAGTTGTGATTTCACTTCAAGATAGGAAGGATCTAACTTGAAAGTAAAAATTCCTTTTTTACACTCAAATCACTTCATCACGAAGAAAGTGATTTAAGTTAAATATTTTCCAAAGACAGTCATGAAGTGAATTCTCCCCCACAACACAGATCTAAAAGCTCAACTTTTTAGTAAGGACTAGAATATCAGAATAGATATCCTAGAATTCAGAACATCAGATGTTTTAGGTGCTGTATGTGGTAATGAAGACCTTGTATAACACATATCTTTCTTCTCACTAAATCATAAAGCAATCTGAATTATCAGCCATAATATAATTCAGAATGAAGACTGGATTTACCTGTTCACAGGTAAGGTGTGTTCTAATGATCTGGTTTCACACCAAGGACTCTTTTGAGGTTCTGCATACAGAAGTGACGACTGGCAATGGATGGCTAAAGGAGAGAGGTGTCCAGGAGTTGGCCACAATACATTTGGACTTGTGGTCTGTCGACCAGGCCCATCTTCTGAGTTATTGGGAATACTGTAATTCATCACAGCAGGGCTATAGAATGTCATGGCTGAGTATTCATGGTGGCTGTCTACATAGGAGGAGGGTAAATATATGGGGCCTGGCTCCAGGGGTAGGATGGATTGACCGCAGTTGTAGGAGACAGGAGAGTTAAGGCTAGATGGTGAGTTTTTGACATCCATGTCTTGAGTAGGTAACAGCTAGGAAAACCCCTTGTGAGAAGTGGCACAAAAGGACATTATAATGTTCTCAGAGTCATGGACAGGTGTGGCTGTAAAGAAAAAAGAAAAGACATTTCTAAGTTACAGGTACAAGCATACTGTGAAAAAGGTTGACACATTTTTATTATACACACACACTTATATGGACCTAAAAATACATCCTGAAAAATATACACACAGCCTCAGAGGGGTAGGAAGAAAAGGCATGGAATTCATTTTCTTCTTCATTCACTTCCATAAAGCTTTTGTTGTTAACTATAAGAATTTTCTACCATGAGAATTTAATATAAAATACTTTTAAAAATTAAAAAACACAGGGAGTTCCCTGGTAGCCTAGTGGTTAGGACTTTGGGCTCTCAGTGCTGTGGCCTGGGTTCACTCTCTGGAGGAAAAAAAAACAAACTTAAAAAATATAGGATCAAATGCCAACCAGTTTTTTTTTTCCCTAGAAGTAATAAATTCATTTTTAAATTCTTACAGAAAAATTAAAAAAACCTACCTCAAAGGGTAGATCAGTAAGCATGACTAGCATTAACAGATCTTCAAATATATTATGAATTCAGTTCAGTTCAGTTCATTCGCTCAGTCGTGTCCGACTCTCCGCGACCCCATGAATCACAGCACGCCAGGCCCCCCTGTCCATCACCAACTCCCGGAGTTCACCCAAACTCATGTCCACAGAGTCGGTGATGCCATCCAGCCATCTCATTCTCTGTCGTCCCCTTCTCCTGCCCCCAACCTTTCCCAGCATCAGAGTCTTTTCCAGTGATTCAACTCGTCGCATGAGGTGGCCAAAGTATTGCAGTTTCAGCCTTAGCATCAGTCCTTCCAATGAACACCCAGGATTGATCTCCTTTAGAATGGACTGAAAAGCCAATGATAAAAAAGGAATACATAGGCCAATGCACCTGTCAATGATCAATTTATTGCCTCTCACCTTCTAATGCATTCTTCAATACACGTAATATATGTTCTATGACAATGGAATTCCTTTAAGCATTTAAACTGAGCCCAGTGCTAAGCTTTCTCAGTAGAGGGCGCTGCAGGGACTGCAGGAGGAAGAGGCCGCTGTGATTTCTGGCAGGGGGACATTTTGGGTGAGAACAGCCAGTGGAGCCTGCGCTAGTCCAGAATGAGATCCCATTGCAAACTTGTAGCCCTGGCACGGCAAGAACCTTTCTGCAATGACCTGTTCAGACTATAACCTGAGGAGTTAAAGAAGTTGTTCCTTGTGCAAGCTTCATCACCAGCCCCTGCATGCTCTGAAGGCCTTCTGCTCTGGTGGGCAACTGGATTTCCAGGGCACACCCACACCACCAAATGCTGATTGCCTGCTCCCCACATGCAAGTCCAGACCACTTTTGTCTGGGTAAAGCAGTGAACATTTTAGTGGCCAAACCATCTTTTCCAAGGAGGTCCGAACACCCCCCCACCGAAGTTTGTCCTTCCTTGGGTAGTCTACCTTGGCTCTTGGGTGCCTTATAGAGTTTCTTACATCTTACTTAATCTCCCATCACAGTTGGTAATTCTTATATTAGACTTCCCCTGTTGAACATATTGTGTAGTTTCTCTCCTGACTGGATCCACACTGCTATGCAACAGAATAGAAAATCCCAAAACAGCAAATTTAAAAGTAAAAAGTTTTTGGAAATTTGTCATATGATAAAGGTGATATCTCAAATCACTACAAAAACATTGGAACACAGAATAATCATTGGAAAAAGAAATGTATGCTAGAATAAACTCCAAATGTTAAGATAGAATTGGAAAGAGAAAGAAGAGGGAGGAGGAAGGGAGAGAGGGTAAGAAAGGAATGGGGGAGGCAGAGGGGGCTGCACTGGTACTAGAAGAAAGTGTAGATAAATCCTCTTATAATACAGGTGTGGGGAAACCTTAACTATGACTCAAAATCCAGATGCAATTAAAAGGTGTGCATAAAAGTACATAAACTCATGAAAGTAAATATCTGAATATCATAAAAACAGCATAAGTCAGTGCTCACTTTGGCAGCACATACTAAAAACTGGAATAATACAGAGATTAGCATGGCTCGTGTGCATGCATGACATGCAAATTTGTGAAGTATTTCATATTTTTTCATAAGATATCACATATATGTAGAGTCTAAAAAAAGGTACAAATGAATCTATTTACAAAACAGAAATAGAGTCAATAATGTAGAAAACTTACGGTTATCAAGGGGGAAGGATAAATCAGGAGACTGGGATTGGCATATATACATTACTATATATAAAATAGATAACAATAAGAACCTACTGTATAGCACTGGTTACTCTACTTGATACTCCGTACTGACTTATATGGGAATAGAATTTTAAAAAAGAGTGAATATGTGTATTAGTATAACTGATCCACTTTGCTGTGCAGCAGAAACACAACCTTGTAAATCAACCATATTCCACTAAAAATTAATTTTAAAAAACACCATAGCTCAAAACATTAATGACAAATTGGAAAAAAATACTCCCAACTCATATTAGAAACAAAGGGTTAATGTCTCTGGTATACAGAGAGAGCTCTTAAATTAATATTTAAAAAAATCCCCAAACTTCATTAGAAAAACAGGCAAAAAACACAAACAGAAAACATAAAAAGGAAGGCAAATAGCTCTTAAAACACTTTAAAAGATGTTCGATTTTGTTCAATAAAGAGATATAAATTAAATGTACCAAAATACCATTTCTCACTGATATTTGCCAAAAACTCAAATGTTTTACAACAGACTCTCTTGGCAAGGTTATGGAAAAAACATGGACTGGCTTCTACACTGTTGGTGAGAATGCAAAATGGCACAACTTCTATTACTTGGCAATAAAGAGCAAAATTACATATGCTTTGGACTACCAGTCCATACTGACGTTCAAATAAAATCATCTGCTACCATTGCAAGTGACTCTTATATCAGTTCCCCACTCTGATGATTAGTAATTAGAGGAAAAGAACTAAACCTGTACTCTGCCTTTTTAAGAGGACCTATAGTTTATCCCAAGATAGAGGGGGAAACCCTTCTTTACCAAAGAATGCCACTCAATAAGTAGGTCAGAAAAATATTTAGATGGATAGATAGATAAAGCAGGCAAATAAATAAAAATGCTGGTAATTACTGATTCCAGATAGTGAATATATGGACATTATACTAGTCTTTCAACTTTTCTGTAACTAAGATTTTTCATAAGAAGCTTGGAGAAAAAACAAAATAAGAAATTAAAATTGGAAAATGTTAAAAAAAAAAAGTTAAAATATCTGGAATAATTTGGGGAACAATGACCTTTAATAATAAGACTGGTTGAGAGAGATCATTAAGAAATTTGCCTAGGGAAGTTCTCCATTTTCAGTATTTTCAGCTCCAGCGGGCACCTACCTCCATATGCAGGCAGCTTGGCTCTCTAAAGCTCTCAATTCCTTCTTCTTGACATTTTCCTTTGAATGCTCACTCCATTTGTCATCAAAACAATATATCTGTGGTGGTTTTAAAAAAATATCCATGGTCTTCAACGCTCCTCCCTTCAAAAGATGGTGCCTAACTCGATGGACATGAGTTTGAGTGAACTCCGGGAGTTGATGATGGGCAGGGAGGCCTGGCGTGCTGTGATTCACGGGGTCGCAAAAAGTCGGACACGACTGAGTGACTGAACTGAACTGAACTGAACCTCCCCTTTGAGTATGGGCTACATTTAGTGACACCCTTCTAGAATAAATTATGGCAGAATGGATGGCATGCACTTCTGTAACTAGGGTGTAAAAGGCACTGCAGCCTCTATCTGGCTTGCTCTCTTGGATCACTCATTCTGCGGGAAAGCTACCTGCCATATTGTGAGGACACTTAAGTAGCCCTACAGTGGCCTCTTGCCAACAGCCAGTAAGGAACTATAGCCCCAGTCTAATGGTCAGGTGCTTGCGGCCCTGGACAATATCCTAACTAAACTGCTTCTGGATTCCTCTCAGAAACCATGTGAGATGTTTATCATTTTAAGCTGCTAAACTTGATGACAATTTGTTATAGAGCACTAGCTAATGGTACAATACATGCATGCATGCTAAATCTCTAGTCATGTCCAGCTCTTTGCGACCCTATGGTCTATAACCCTCCAGGCTCCTCTGTCATGCCCTCCTCCAGGGGATCTTCCTGACCCAGAGATCGAACCCGAGCCTCTTATGTCTCTAGCATTGGCAGGAGGGTTCTTTACCATTAGTGCCACCTGGGAAGCCCAACTGGTACAATATCCATGGAAAAATTCATCATTTTCCTCCCCCAAGCCACTCATTTCCTATTTGTGTTAATGACAAAGCCCATTACAGTTATCTGTCTTTTCCCCTTCATCCAGCTGCCTTTCATCAAACCCATCATCAGGAGTTTTTCTCTCCCTTAAGCCTTTCCCCATTAAATCTTTTGCCACCATTGGAGCAAGCTCTTGCTACTTCTTATCTGTGCATCTTAAATAGGTTTTTCACTGCTCCTAGACTCCAATTAGCTCTCTCCAGGGCTGCCGTCTATGGGGTTGCACGGGGTAGGACACTACTGAAGCAACTTAGCAGCAGCAGGGCCCCAGAGGGGCCAGATTAACATTTTTCAAAACCCAGCTCTAAGCAGCCCTCTGCTCCCCACCAGCCTTTTCTAAGCCATGCTCTTCTAACGGTCAAAGCATTCCACTATGTTGCCCCAACCCATCACTCCACTCTAACCTCCTACATTTTCCCACAGAAAACCTGCCACGTCCATAAGAAATACACAAAGTACATTGTGAAGTGGTTGGCATTCTATGCCTTAACACTTTTTTCAAGCTAGCACCCTTATTAGATAAGAACTACACTGAATCCTTCTTGGAAGTGGTAACAGTGGAGTGGGAGAGTAAGAAGTACATACAATTAGGTTTTAAGCTCCCTGAAAGCACACACTATATTTTATTCACTTTCCAATACAATGCTATAAATATCTATTGTAAGAAAAGAATATGAAGAAACTTCCCTGGCAGTCCAGTGGTTAAGACCCCACGTTCTCAATGTAGGCAGCACAGGTTTGATCTGAGGTCAGGGAACTAAGATCTCACACAGTGCAGATTGAAAACAAGGAAAAAATGAAGAAATGTGTCAAATATATATGCTTTCAGCCAGTAAAGAGTATTAATCAGAGATGGAGCACTTTCGGTGGGCATGGTATTAAGCAGATACAGAGGGTCTAAAGGAATGCCAAGACACACACCCTGCCTTCAAGGAGCCATGGTGCAGGCAAACCAGGTAAAATAACAAGGGACTAATACAAAGGTGCTACCACTTCCAATCAACACTGACTGACCACAAGGGACTAGAGAGAGAATGGTAGCTGAAGATGAATATAAGATCAAGGAAGTTATAAAAAATATCTATGTGTATTTATTAATCATGAGTACAGGATTCCATATTTCAACTACTTAGATTCCCAGTCAACGTATACAATCCCTGATTCCTAAAAGAAAATATGAAGGATAAAGCACAATGCTAATTATTGTCAAAACTAGCAATTTCCAAACTTTAAAAAGTTGTAGTAAAATACACATCAAGTTTACCATCTTAACTATTTCTAAGTTTACAGTTCAGTAATGTAAAATACATTCTCTTTGTCATGCAACCAACCTCTAGAACTCTTCATCTTGCAAAACTAAGGCTCTACACGTATTAAAAAACTTCCCCATTCCTCCCTCCCCCAGCTCCATGGCAACCACAATTCTACTTCTGTCTGTATACGCGTGTGCACGTGTATGCGCGTATGCACGTGCGTGCGAGAATGCGTGCTAAGTCACTTCAGTCGTGTCCAACTCTTTGCGACCCAATGGACTGTAGCTTGCCAGGCTCTCTGTCCATGGGATTCTCCAGGCAAGAGTACTGGAGTGGGTTGCCATTTCCTTCTCCATCTGTCTGTACAGATTTAAACTGTTTAGTATCTCACATACGAGGAATCATACAGTATTCATTTTTTTGGTGACTGGCTTGAGAGTCCCTTATACTGCAAGGAGATCCAACCAGTCCATTCTAAAGGAGATCAATCCTGGATGTTCATTGGAGGGACTGATGCTAAAGCTGAAACTCCAATACTTTGGCCACCTCATGAGACGAGTTGACTCACTGGAAAAGACTCTGATGCTGGGAAAGGTTGGGGGCGGGAGGAGAAGGGGACGACGGAGAATGAGATGGCTGGATGGCATCACCGACTCTGTGAACATGAGTTTGAGTGTACTCCGGGAGTTGGTGATGGACAGGGAGGCCTGGCGTGCTTTGATTCATGGGGTCGCGGAGAGTCGGACACGACTGAGCGACTGAACTGAACTGAACTGAACTGAACTGAATGTCCTTTTCCAACAACACAAGAGAAGACTCTACACATGTTGACCATCGCCAGATGGTCAACACCGAAATCAGACTGATTATATTCTTTGCAGCCAAAGATGGAGAAGCTCTATACAGTTAGCAAAAACAAGACCAGGAGCTGACTGTGGCTCAGATCATGAACTCCTTATTGCCAAATTCAGACTTAAATTGAAGAAAGTAGGGAAAACCACTAGACCATTCATATATGACCTAAATCGAATCCCTTATGATTATACAGTGGAAGTGAGAAATAGATTTAAGGGACTAGATCTGATTGATAGAGTGCCTGATGAACTCTGGACGGAGGTTCGTGACATTGTACAGGAGACAGGGACCAAGACCATCCCCATGGAAAAGAAATGCAAAAAGGCGGAATGGCTGTCTGAGGAGGCCTTACAAATAGCTGTGAAAAGAAGAGAAGTGAAAAGCAAAGGAGAAAAGGAAAGATATAAGCATCTGAATGCAGAGTTCCAAAGAATAGCAAGGAGAGATAAGAAAGCCTTCCTCAGCGATTAATGCAAAGAAATAGAGGAAAACAACAGAATAGGAAAAACAAGAGATCTCTTCAAGAAAATTAGGGAGTCCAAGGGAACATTTCATGCAAAGGGCTCGATAAAGGACAGAAATGGTACAGACCTAACAGAAGCAGAAGATATTAAGAAGAGGTGGCAAGAATACACAGAAGAACTGTACAAAAAAGATCTTCACGACCAAGATAATCACGATGGTGTGATCACTGACCTAGAGCCAGACATCTTGGAATGTGAAGGCAAGTGGGCCTTAGAAAGCATCACTACGAACAAAGCTAGTGAAGGTGATGGAATTCCAGTTGAGCTATTTCAATTCCTGAAAGATGATGCTGTGAAAGTGCTGCACTCAATATGCCAGCAAATTTGGAAAACTCAGCAGTGGCCACAGGACTGGAAAAGGTCAGTCTTCATTCCAATCCCAAAGAAAGGCAATGCCAAAGAATGCTCAAACTACCGCACAATTGCACTCATCTCACAAGCTAGCAAAGTCATGCTCAAAATTCTCCAAGCCAGGCTTCAGCAATATGTGAACCGTGAACTCCCAGATGTTCAAGCAGGTTTTAGAAAAAGCAGAGGCACCAGAGACCAAATTGCCAACATCGGCTGGATCATGGAGAAAGCAAGAGAGTTCCAGAAAAACTTCTATTTCTGCTTCATTGACTATGCCAAAGCCTTTGACTGTGTGGATCACAGTAAACTGTGGAAAATTCTGAAAGAGATGGGAATACCAGACCACCTGACCTGCCTCTTGAGAAACCTGTATGCAGGTCAGGAAGCAGGCCATGGAACAACAGACTGGTTCCAAATAGGAAAAGGAGTACGTCAAGGTTGTATATTGTCACCCTGCTTATTTAACTTCTATGCAGAGTACATCATGAGGAACGCTGGGCTGGAAGAAGCACAAGCGGAATCAAGATTGCCGGGAGAAATATCAATAACCTCAGATATGCAGATGACACCACCCTTATGGCAGAAAGTGAAGAGGAACTAAAAAGCCTCTTGATGAAAGTGAAAGAGGAGAGTGAAAAGGTTGGCTTGAAGCTCAACATTCAGAAAACAAAGATCATGGCATCTGGTCCCATCACTTCATGGGAAATAGATGGGGAAACAGGGGAAACAGTGTCAGACTTTATTTTTGGGGGCTCCAAAATCGCTGTGGATGCTGACTGCAGCCATGAAATTAAAAGACGCTTACTCCTTGGAAGGAAAGTTATGACCAACCTAGATAGTATATTAAAAAGCAGAGACAATACTTTGCCTACAAAGGTCCGTCTAGTCAAGGCTATGGTTTTCCCAGTGGTCATGTATGGATGTGAGAGTTGGACTGTGAAGAAAGCTGATTGCCGAAGAATGGATGCTTTTGAACTGTGGTGTTGGAGAAGACTCTTGAGAGTCCCTTGGACTGCAAGGAGATCCAACCAGTCCATTCTAGAGGAGATCAATCCTGGGTGTTCATTGGAAGGACTGATGCTGAAGCTGAAACTGCAATACTTTGGCCACCTCATGCGACGAGTTGACTCACTGGAAAAGACTCTGATGCTGGGAAAGATTGGGGGCGGGAGGAGAAGGGACGACAGAGAGTGAGATAGCTGGATGGCATTACCGACTCTGTGGACATAAGTTTGAGTGAACTCCGGGAGTTGGTGATGGACAGGGAGGCCTGGCGTGCTGTGATTCATGGGGTCACATAGAGTTGGACACGACTGAGCGACTGAACTGAACTGGATTGTCCTCAAGGTTCACCCATGTTGTCACACGCGTCAGAATTTCTTTTTTAAGCCTGAATAATATTCCATTGATGTTTACACCACATTGTGTCTATCAAGGAAGGTCTTTAACAGAGATCCTTGAAAACATTTACAGAACCATGGAAATGACCTGTTAGAGCAAACGACTGAATAGGAGTTGGCATTTAGGTCACTGGTAGCGTTTAGATGTCAGCTCCAAAATTGACTGTATTGTTAGGAGGTTTTTTATCCCTCAACTTGCCCTAAGAACACCTCTCCCGTGTCAATCCACCTACACATACACAGGGCTTATGTTTTCTATACTATACCTCAGTGACTGTATTTTAGTGTGTTACTTTTGCTAAATGATCTGTGAGAGTTGGACTATAAAGAAAGTTGAGTGTCGAAAAATTGATGCTTTTGAACTGTGGTGCTGGAGAGGACTCCTGGGAGTCCCTTGGACTGCAAGGAGATCCAGCCAGTCCATCCTAAAGGAGATCTGTCCTGGGTGTTCATTGGTAGGACTGATTTTGAAGCTGAAACTCCAATACGTTGGCCACCTGATGCAAAGAGCTGACTCATTTGAAAAGACCCTGATGCTAGGAAATATTGAGGGGAGAAGGGTACAACAGAGGATGAGATGGTTGGATGGCGTCACCGACTCGATGGACATGGGTTTGGGTGGACTCCGGGAGTTGGTGATGGACAGGGAGGCCTGGTGTGCTGCAGTTCATGGGGTCGCAAAGAGTCGGACACGACTGAGCAACTGAACTGAACATCTTACATGGCCAAGTATTTAATCAAAAAACATTAAAAGTGTTTTAAAACACAAATAGTATACAATTGAGAACAAAATACTTAGGTAACATGCATAAAAATTGTATTTATACATAATGTAATCTGGAAGCAATATTGAAGTGTAGCTGATTGGGGCTTTCTAGTGGCGCTAGTGGTAAAGAAGCCACCTGCCAATGCAGAAGACATGAGACGGGTTCCTGGGTCTGGAAGATCCTATGGAGAAGGAAATGGCAACCCACTTCAGTATTCTTGCCTGGAAAATTCCATGAACAGAGGAGCCTGGCAGGCTGCAGTTCACAGGGTCCCAAAGAGTTGGACATGACTGAAGTGAATCAGCATGCATGCACATAGTTGATTTACAGTATTAAATTTTTATTTCTTGAACTTAAAAAAAGAAAACAAGATGGCTTACACAATTTAATAATTTTAAAAAAGCATATCCAAAGTTTAGTGTGATCACCATGGTAAGTATCCCAACTTTCTTATACAGTTATTTAGTCATTAAGTCATGTCCACCTCATTTGCAATCCCATGGACTGTAGCCCACCAGACTCCTCTCTGTCCATGGGATTTCCCAGGCAAGAATCCTGGAGTGGGTTGCGATTTCCTTCTCCAAAGGACCTTCCCAACTCAGGGAGCCAACCCACATCTGCATGGCAGGCAGATTCTTTACTGCTGAGCCTCTGGGTAAGCCTATTTTTTATATAGAACACTACTCACAGTAAACTTACATAAGGATAAGTTCAACATTCTCAATCATCAAATGAAGATCAAATTATATTCAAGAAATTAAGCAGGAAAGCAGTAGATTTTAAAATAAGAATTTGAAAAGAGGCTTCAATGTAATACTCAACTTTTAAAAACCAATTAAATTGTTTAAACAAGAAAAATCATTCTCTGAACATTTTGGCCAGTCAAGGTTGGACTGACTTTCATGTTGTCTCAACTTTACATTGTGCAAAAGAAACGTGTTTGGCATTTCAGCTTAAGTAGCTCAGAAAAGCCAACCCACTAAACTATCAGAAAACCAAGGCTATCTTTTCCTTTCATTAGGCCTCTAAAACCATAAAGTTTCTATGAACACAAAGTGATGAATAGTAGCAAGGAAACCCATGACCTTGAAATAATACTCTCCATTATCCAGTTGGAAAGAGAAAATACCATTTAAAATGAAAATGACATCTCTCTCAAGAGCAAAGAATCAATCCCATTGAACTTTTTCAACAGCTGAAATGTTCATTCTCGACCCAGAAATGCTGAAATGACCTGTCAGATGCATACCACAAAATAGCAAATGCCAGGAGATTCACCCAGGCAATCAATTGGACACCACAGCAACTTTGTTTAGAAAATACGCATTTTATACATATCCACCAACTTCTCTGGGATTTCCACACACACCCCAGTACCATGATAATTAATGTGATAGCTGGTAGCTGGACAGTGCTTAAGAGGGTGTGCTGGGTTTTGGTTGGGTATCTTTTATATTATCCAGATTCACATGACAACTATTTGTCAGTGGAGTCTTGGGTAACTAATAACTTGTTAGCCAATGCAAAGGGTTTTTCCTTTTTAAGCAAAGACACAACAAAGGGTGATGAATTTAAATCACTGCAGTAGACCTGGCACCCAAGAGAACAGGTAGCAAAAGGAAAGTCTTCTCCACTGGAGGTCTAGAAAAGAGAACAAACAACCTGTGGTCATTTAAGCAGTTCTACTCTAAACCAGGAATATAAACTGACTGAAGGAAAGAATTCCCAAAAGAATAAATTTCTACAACAATGTACCAACTGGATTTTCCTGACACATTGGTTTGAACATCCAAGCATTGCCTCTGTGACCTCAAGCTCTGGTAAAACAAGGAAAAACAGTCTCTAAACACCTTAATTGTTGGGCCTAGCAGGTGTAGAATTTCACCAGGCCAACAAAAGAATGTGTACCCGGACATCCCGAATTCTATAAGTAATCATTTCATTGCGTGCTGGTTTTAATTCCTCACCATGGCCTAAAACAGGTGGCCCATATCCTTCATGATGGACAGCCCTTGTCTTCTGCCCAAAGTTCTCTCTCTCTCACTCCTCCAGCACACACCTGTGTGGAGCCCTCTCAGGTCACGTCTGTGGCCAGCACGAAAGCTTTTTGTACACATGGGATTATACACAGTGTTCTAATGTACTAGCTGGGGAATGCATTATGGCTCTTAAACTGAAAAATAATTTTAAAAATTTTTAAAAAGTTTTTAAAATTCCAAATACTGACAGTGATTCCTTGGCAAAGAAAAGGGCAGGCTCTAGAAATGGCACAAAGAAACTCTAGAAAGAGTAGACTGACTTTTATCAAAGTGCCTATTAAGTCTGGTTAAAAAAGAAAATCAGAAGGCAGTCACCACCAGGCCTGTATTTATATATATTCTTGTCCAGAGGACAGAGCAGAACACTGGGTCCAACGCCCAGCTATGCCTGAAGGCCAGGTGACCTTAGAAAAATCACATAAACTCCCACATCTTCAGTAAAAATGGGGACCTCACATGGGTTCCCCCTTCTCACAGTGCTCAGAGGATGAAGTAAAATGATGTACGTGAGAGCATCCCACAGGTGTCATTACATATCCAAGAGGATGAGGTCAGTCTATCGGTATGCCACTGAATATGCTTAGAGTGTTAGGAAGGATTTTGAGACGATTTGGATTCAGATGCCCTTTTGGCCACCCTGAAGATTTCTGCCTCCTAATTTTACTCTTACCTTCTTGACAGTCCATCGCCACTGTCCAAAAAGCTGAGCTGCAAGTAGCCTGCATGGGACACAAAATACCACATGCTCCTATGCTGTATTTTCCAGTCTGCCCATCACATTTGTCCAAGCATTCAGCACTAACACCCCACATCTGTGCCTGCGGAAGTCATAAACATTCACAAAGCAGACAATGGAAGGAATTTAAAGATAAAGAGTATGTCTTAGGTGTCAAGTGTCCTTGATGTGTATAGGTGGCTACTTGCCAACCATTAGTCTTAAATGTATCTTTCCCAAAGAAAAATATTAATGCTCTCAGTTTGATATTAGAAATAAAAAACACTCTAAAATCATTACACAATCATCATTAATAATTAACTCACATGCAACTCTTAAGACCATGTACAGGTATTTTCCAAAATGAGAAAACTAATTTCCCTCGTAGCCTACTGAGCTGGACAGGAGATAGGATTTTTAGGGCTTGAATACAGCAAGAGTACAAAACCTCAGCCCCATAGTTATCACACTGTAAGGGGAGGGGTGGGGCTGTGGAGGGCAAGCCCATCAATCTTCTCTTTCATCATCAGGTCTTTGCTCCTTCCCAATACCAACTGTCAGTGACAATGCTCCACTTTTAGGAAACCGAACCATATTAAAATATTTGGGTGTGATATTCAAAAGGACATGACCATTGCCGAGTTGAGCACATTCAACTCTCCTGCCAGTCCAGGGTTTGATAGTAGAACACAAAACATTCACCAACAAAACGGCAGTCCTGCTTTGTGGAAATATAATATGAGTCCAGTAATTTGTCTTTCCAGGTGACCCTCATTCTTCTGTCCTCTCTCAAGTACACCTGCAAAAGAGTCCCTTCGTAAAGCCCTTAGCTATTATCAAGAGCTGTAACTGTTCCAGTCAGAAATGCCAACTATCCAGTTTGCTGGTGCTTCATAAACTTGCCAGTCTGCATGTGCTAGTTACTGCCACTGTAGTTCTCTGAAAGGTAAGTTGTATGCATATTTAAAAGACAGGCTCTTGTTTTTCACAACACCAAAGAAAAAGGAAGACATCAGTCTGACATATCTTTATTAGGAGTGCCTAGCAATTACAGGCTCCTGCTTACTGAAATGAATAATGTATTAAACAGGAAACAAATACTGGTTTATAAAAGATTTTATATCTATGTCCTACAGAGAAATCTAGATTTCATGACATGGGCAAAGAAAAGAAAAAAACTGACATCTACAAATAAATTAGGCACAGACCTTAGCTCCTATTAAGGAGATTACTAAATATTTTAACCTATGTAGTCTCAATCACTCTATATTTTATTTTAAATGACTATAAATTGTCATTTACAATTCTTCTTATGCTTCTCATTATTTGATAATATGTAATTTCAAGTAACTTTCTTAATCTCAAATATAATAAAAGTATCTCTTAAAGGCAAGATTATAAAAAACCATATATTCTATTAATATTATATAAGTAACAAAATATGTTTTAAATGGCCTTCTATTTCAGTTCAGAATAATGAATGATGCACATTGTAACCAAAGGCTTATACCACAATGGGATCCGAATTTGCTAAGAATTAAATCTATTAGCCCAATATAAATTTAACATGTCTCTGGTTTCCCATTTTCAAAATAGTTTTGTCTTTGTTTCAATTTATCTCAAGGGGACAGGATTAAAACAAAAATATGACAACCTGGCTCATCCTCAAAAAAGGAGGGGAACTGAGGTTTTCTTTTGAGAAAAAGAAAGGACAACAATTATTTCTGAGTAAGAATATATTAAAGAACAACATGATATAGTCAGCAAACAGATAGTGATTTCCAGGGGTTGGGGTTGAGTGGAGAGGGTCAACTAGAAAGGGCACTTCTGGGGTTGATGGAAGGGTTCCATGCCTTGATCATGGAGGGGATTATATGACTGTGTGCAACTGTTAAGATTCAGAGTGTGATATACCTGAAGAGGCCAGATTTTACTTTATGTAAATTATACTGTAATAACCTTGACTTTTCAAAAATGCTATATGTCTAAAACAGTGTGCTTGGTGCTGAATGATGAAGTCTAAAATTCAAGTATACATTTCTTAAGGATTCTAAGTGTAATTACCAAAAAATATGCTAGTAAATGGTTCAAGTTCAGCCTTCAGTATCCTATTATTTTATTATTTATAGATATTATGTAAAATGACTCAAAACATGATTTTAAATTATTAAAAGATGTATCTTGAATTACCTGTTGGATACACATGTGCAGAAAATTATAGTGTAATATTCTTAAAAATAGACATATCAAGTGCTAATTATATTTTGAAGGGTTGAATCTACCTATTCCATTTTATAAATAGAGAAATGTAAATAGTGATATGATTTTTGTGTCCCTCTATGAAAGATGTCCTAAACGTTTTTTAAATTGACTTCAGAGACTTGTATGTCTTAAATGTTATAGGAGACTGGCGACTTTTGAAATAAAAATGGTTCAGTAACTCAAATTTAAAAAAAAAAGCTTGAACATAAAATGGAATCCTAAGTTTTATGCTTTACCACCTGTTGATACACAGATCCAAACATTTCCCCCTCTTCTAGAATGTAGGCAGAAACATAGGTTTTTCTGCAGGACAAAGATAAGAGCCAAAGAATAAGTGTGTAATGTTCTTTTCATGGTCACAGTACATTTACTTTTTACAATACTCACAGCACAAATCTTTCCACATGTTCACTTTTTAAATAACAAACCTCTTTCCCCACACACAAAGGAAAACAGTCACTGTGAGTCTGGAAACTTAGAACAAATATAAAAATTCCCAATGGAATGCCCATGTAAATACTAGAAACCTAACAAAATACAATCTTTCTTCAAAAGTGTTGTGTGCCAACACAAAGCACAAAGTTGCTTTTTATAAAGAAACTAGTAAAATTGAGTCAACCTTATTTTCATAAATATTCACCCAAGTCCAAAGTTTTGTTTTTCACAAAAATAATATTCCCTTGACTTAATTTAATATACAAATTAGGCAGGAACGGGGAAACGATGGGTTAAGAGGACAGTAGCGGGGTTCCGGGTCAGCACATAAAAGAGTCCATCTCGCTCGATCCACTAGGAAAGAAGTTAACTCTGCTTTTCTGGTATGACTAAGGTTTCCCAGTTAAAAACATTTAAAAATACTAGCTACCTGCCTGATACATGTACGTCTTCCCAGGCCCACAAAACTCAAGCATGAAGTGCCCTGGTCAACTTTCCTGTCACCATTTCATCCTCGGTCGGGAAATTCCTAGAGAATATAGAGGTGTTTCCTTCGAAAACGTCTATTAGCACAATGAACCTGGAGCTTACAGGCACAAACTCATTAGTTAATACGCCAGCCTCTTGAATGAAAATATTTGGTCAAAACATGAAATGTCTGTTTCCAGCAGTTTTCGGGGGCGGGGGCGTACTAGGGGGTTTCTTTTACTGTTTTCAATATTACTGTTTTCCCACCGTTGGATTTCAAACATTAAATCAGACAATTAAATCACACCTGGAGAGAAGGGGCACTTACCTTCCTTGTGCACACCAGCCTAGCAATCGCTAACCCGCGGCACGTGCTTTCCCCGGACTAGTTCTGTGCCCCGCACGCGGCTGGGGCACCCCGCAAACGGAGAGCGAGCGCACCCTGCGCAGCCCAGACCCCAAACTCGCGCCTGCACCCGCAGCACCGGATGCCAGCCGCAGCCCAGGACGGTCCCTCTGTGATCGGGCTCCCGCCGCCCCTTATCTGCTCTGCAAGTTTCCAGAGGCGTCTCTCGAAGCCTCCGCGCTCCTAGCGGCCTAGCAGCAGGGGCCAGGGAGTGGGTATCCGAAGGGCCAGCAGTCCGACACACTGCAAAGATCACAAACGGCTTAATTAGGAGCCTCTCCTTCCTCTTATAGACTCGAGGCGGCGGGGGAGCGGGGAGGGGTGGAGATGCCGAGAGCCCACGTGACCACCTAGCCTGCAGCCAGGAGATCGCAGGAGGACCCGGGCTGCCTGCTTCACCATCCACGCTCACCTGAGCGAAGTAGGAAGCCCCAGGGCAGGGGCTGTCACAGTCCAGCGCCTCACTGTCATTCTCAGGGGCGACAAGGCACACACGGCGCCCCTCCCCTGTCTTGGACTCGGGAGATCCGGGGCGCGGGCCTGCGATTGTGCACTCCTAACAGGTGAAGCTGCCGGGCTAGGGGCCTCGCATTGACTGGCGGCTCCCCAGACCCTGAACCACGTTGATTCCGAGAGGAGCTGTATGTTTCGGTGTCTTTAAATATTAGAGAACTCAGCCTCTTTAAGCGAGGCGTTGGATTTGCCCAGTCCCCAGCGGCAAGAGCAGCCTTGTGCCCCTGGAGAGGCAAAGCCTCGGGAGGTGGAGTGTGAGGGTTCTCATCTCTCAAGGGCTGGCTGGGAAGGCCGTCTCGCCCTAGAGCAAGATCCCGGGAAGCTCCTCAAGCTCATCTACTGCAAGGAAGCCCAGGGGATCCGGGGCGGAGAGGTGGTACTGCGCTTCTCTGCGGAGGCGCCCTCAGTCCCCGGCGGCGCCTCTACCAAACTCTCTCCGCAGGCGAGCGCCCCCTGGTGGTAGTTACAGTTTCCCAGGTCTGCACAGTCCCCTGCAAGCTTCTCACCCACCCCACCCGGCAGTATCCCACAGCGTGCACACTAGTAGATTTAAGTCATTAATATATATACACGTGGCAAACGGACACGGTTCTTGATGCGGCTGCGGCTCCAAATCGCAGATGCAGGAAGACCAAAGGGGCATATGGAAGGAAACTTTTACAAACTTAAGTGCTGGGGTTTAAGCAAAAATAGCCTGCTACTGCTAAGTCACTTCAGTAGTGTCCAACTCTGTGCAACCCCATAGACGGCAGCCCACCAGGCTCTGCCGTCCCTGGGATTCTCCAGGCAAGAACACTGGAGTGGGTTGCCATTTCCTTCAATGCATGAAAGTGAAAAGTGAAAGTGAAGTCGCTCAGTCGTATCCGACTCTTCGCGACCCCACGGACTGCAGCCTACCACGCTCCTCTGTCCATGGGATTTTCCAGGCAAGAGTACTGGAGTGGGTTGCCATTGCCTTTTCCAAAAAATAGCCTCAGTTCAGTTCAGTCGCTCAGTCGTGTCCGACTCTTTGCGACCCCATGAATCACAGCACGCAAGGCCTCCCTGTCCATCACCAACTCCCAGAGTTCACTCAAACTCATGTCCACAGAGTCAGTGATGCCATCCAGCCATCTCATTCTCTGTCGTCCCCTTCTCCTCCCGCCCCCAATCCCTCCCAACATCAGAGTCTTTTCCAGTGAGTCAACTCGTCACATGAGGTGGCCAAAGTATTGCAGTTTCAGCTTTAGCATCAGTCCTTCCAATGAACACCCAGGACTGACCTCCTTTAGGATGGACTGGTTGGATCTCCTTGCAGTCCAAGGGACTCTCAAGAGTCTTCTCCAGCACCACAGTTCAAAAGCATCAATTCTTCCGCGATCAGCTTTCTTCACAGTCCAACTCCATACATGACCACTGGAAAAACCATAGCCTTGACTAGACGGATCTTTGTTGGCAAAGTAATTTCTCTGCTTTTTAATATGTTATCTAGGTTGGTCATAACTTTCCTTCCAAGGAGTAAGCATCTTTTAATTTCATGGCTGCAATCAGCATCCACAGTAATTTTGGTGCCCCAAAAAATAAAGTCTGACACTGTTTCCACTGTTTCCCCATCTATTTCCCATGAAGTGATGGGACCAGATGCCATGATCTTTGTTTTCTGAATGTTGAGCTTCAAGCCAACCTTTTCACTCTCCTCTTTCACTTTCATCAAGAGGCTTTTGAGTTCCTCTTCACTTTCTGCCATAAAGGTGGTGTCATCTGCATATCTGAGGTTATTGATATTTCTCCCAGCAATCTTGATTCCAGCCTGTGCTTCTTCCAGCCCAGCGTTCCTCATGATGTACTCTGCATAGAAGTTAAATAAGCACGGTGACAATATACAACCTTGACATACTCCTTTTCCTATTTGGAACCAGTCTGTTGTTCCATGTCCAATTCTAACTTTTGAGGGACGCTCATGTGCTCTGGGCTTGTAAGGGTCAAGTCCACAGGTGGTGGAGGCTCGCTCCAAATATGGAGAGTCACCTACTTTATAAACAATGGTTATCAAAAATTTGTACTCTCCCCACCTCCAAGTTTCATTAAAGCTTGGACTCCTAGATTCTCTCAAGTTGTAGGACAGAGTTTCCTGTTCCTTGAGGCTGAGAAGTTTAGACAGGAAAGTGTATAGCTGGCAAGATCCACCCTGTGAAGGATGGTAGAAGACAAAATGCTTATCTTTGCCAACCTTTGCTCCCCTGTTCCTTTTCTTAGGTATTTCTCCAGTACCTAATACCCATGTGTTTTTTCCTTCATTACACTTTAAGGAGAAAATTTTAAAGGATGGTGTTATTTAAAAAAAAAAAAAATCAGTTCCATTTGTTAGGACTTGTCAACAGATATCCCAGAATGAAAATTATTATGAAGGAATTCCAGTCATGCATGGGCCAATGAGGAGACAAAGATTATGGAACAGTTAAGAAAATTGACATCTATTAAGTATCTGCATCATGCCAGAAAGTGTGTTAAGTGCTTGCACAGCATCTCATTTAATCCTTATTGACCCCACTTCTCAGATGGGGTAACAGAGAGAGGCTCACAGAGCTTATATCAGCTACCTGAAGTCATGAATAGTAAGAAAAGAACTCAGTAGCAACAATGCTTTCATAAACAGCTACCATTTATTGGGCATTTAGCCATGCTCCACTTTCTATGGGCTTCCCTCATGGCTCAGCTGGTGAAGAATCCGCCTGCAAGGTAGGAGACCTGGGTTTGATCCCTGGGATAGGAAGATCTCCTGGAGAAGGGAACAACTACCCACTCCAGTATTCTGGCCTGGAGAATTCCATGGACTGTATAGTCCATGGGGTCGCAAAGAGTTGGACTTGACTGAGCGACTTTCACTTTCCACTTTCTATACATATCATTTCATTCTACAACAAGCCTCTGTGTCAATTCTGTTATTAATTAGCCCCCTTTTATGATTGAGAAAATGGCCAGTCAATGGCTGAGAAGAACTTGAATCCAGGCCAGTGAGAGCTCAAGACTGTTTTCTTCCGTACCATGGCTGCAATCAATTGGAAATGAAGATGGCTTGAATGTCAGAACATTGTATCTCCTGCAGACAAGCCCCACCTTAAAACCTCCTGCCACCTGTGAAAAAAGCTTCTGCTCAACTCTGGGAACTAGAACTCCCTGTTTGCTGTGATGCTTCCTTCAGAAGTCATTCTACTCACCGGAACAACATGTTCTCTTTTTAAAGACCCTCAAACACCCACAGAAGCTGTTTGTCACTCAAGGAAACCTCACTTCAGGAAATATTAAGCAAACAGAATGAATGGGAGTGAGTACATTTCCTTCTGACTCACCCTGTGGATCAAGAAAGATAATAGTACCTTAGGGATGGAAACTTGCTTAGCTTAATGCAGTGAGTGGGGAAGGTGACTATTCCAACTCCCCCTGAACCAAGGCTAAAACCAAAACGGAATTCTTGAAACAGTTAATACCATTAGCAAGGCCAAATAGCACCTGAAATCTAGCAATGTGGATGTTATCTTTTTTCAGCAGGGTCTTTCACTTCCACCTCACCTATGACCTACCTAAGGAAGCACCCACATGGCACAAGGAAAGGCTCTTCCCTCTCTCAAATATCCTACCATAAGGACTGAATGGTGAGGACTTCAGTGTTTTAACTTCCTTTGGGGTTAAAGCTTTGAACTGTTACAATTCAGTTATATAAGATGTGTAATATTAATTTTACTAGCATTTATAATTACATTCATGAGATGAGCTGGCAAGATGAGCTAAATGTCACCTGGAAAATCAAAGGAAGTCAGAGTAAGACTCGGTGCATTTTGCTGTAGGAAAAAGGGAAGCATGTTCAATGGGGTGCATCTCCCTCATCTTCTCATCCCAGCCCTTCTCCGTCTGGAGAAGCCAAGAGCCTAAGTAAAGTGAAGACTGTGAAAGTCCAGCAGAACATGCACACTGCCTCCCCTAGCGCTTAGCCTACTTGTCAACACTGCCTGCACTGTGACTGCACCATGCCCGTCTTGTATCTGCAGCTCCCCCCACCGCAGCAGCATCCTGCCCATGGCACCCATGTAATACAACCCAGGCATTCAACAAATAACTTCATGAAGGCTTCAACTTGGAAAGATCAGAGGTAAAGGGGAGAGATTTTCTGTAGCAAAGAAACTACCAAGGGGCTTAATAAATAAATGCTGTTGAAGACAAAGCAAAAGCTGATGTTCAAAAATGTAAAGGGGAAGGAGACTTACCAATGACCTGAAGAGTGTCATGCTACAGAATGGTTTGGGATCATTACTTTTTCTCTTCTCAGCCTGAGGACAGGTGGGAGGATTTAGATTCTGGGATGCTCTTATGTGTTCCAAAGTATAACAGGATCAGGCACCTTCATATTACGTGGGTGTAAATTGCTATTTTAAGAGGATCCAAGAGATGAAACCCTAAAGTGATGAAATTAATAAAAGAGAAGGGAAAGGTTCATTGCACCAGCAATAACACTTTTATTTGATGGTGACGAATTGGGAAGATGGTGTTATTAATGCAATGTATTAGAGGTTACCTCAGCTGCTCATAAATCAGGGTTTGTAAAATAGAACTTGATATTTGAAAGTTGAATTTGGATGGAGCCCTTCAGGATTAGGTCTTCTATAGGAATTAAAGTGAACCTAATATTTATGCCATCTTTCTAGCCCCGATACAATGGGCAGGCCTACACAAATTGGCTCACTTTATTTCATTTAATCCAGATAACATCCCTGTGGCAATCTCTGCTCCCTATGGAGAAAACGAGGCACAGAGAGATGATATTTTGGTAAGATCACCCAAGTGCATGTGGCAGAGTGAAAGTTCCAGCCCTGTGCCATCTATCTACCATCTTACCTGATAATACCTCGCTTTCTCCAGTTATCCTGTGACGCTTTTCTTGCTTGTTGTAGAAACTGAGGGATATTTGTCCTGAAGAGCCCAAACATTGCGGAATGAATTTTGGCCAAGTTCTCTTCTAGGCCTGACCACCTGTGTGCATATTTACATAACTTTATTCCTTATTGACATGTGTTTGACTAGAGCCTCTAGTAAGATGACCAAGGACATAAGCTGCAAGGTAGACCTAACCTAATACCTGGGCACACAGACCACAGGACAAGGTTACTGTGACCCACAGTAGAAATGAACCACCTGGGCAGTCAGCATGTATAGCCAATTCCTTATAAGTCATCCTTATTTTTTTCAGTCTTGGTCCTTGACATTTGCAAATACACAGGTAAAACAACTTTTTGTCTTGTCTTCCTCTTCTGGAAGGTACTTAAATTCTGCACAAATCTCTCGCAGACCTTGAATTTCTAGTTTTTTATCCACTGAAACCAAACAATGTAAAGAATAAACATTCCTGACCTCAGCCTCAACTCTGATTGAAGAAATTCCATCTTGAGCTAGAAAAGTAACTAGCCCCTGGAGGTCACTGGCATGAATTTGAAAACCCAGCTGAGAAAGAACATCTTGCAGAACTGTTAGAAATGGTGGGAAACTGTAATATGCAAGTTAACAAATGACTCAAATGCAATTCCAGAAATGCAACTTCCTTACTTCCTTTGGTATAGAATAATGTATTGTTAATAACAGGTCTGCCAGTGTAATATTCCCAGAAATAAGGTCAAAAGGAAATAGGTTATAGACATACATGACTTAAGAAGCCACAGATTCTTAATAAGACTATTTGATTCCATAGAGTTTAGAATTCAAAACAATTAATTTTGTTTTTTATTTCTTGTAAATGTATTTGACTTGTTCAAATTCTTTGTTCACATCATGGAAAGTTACTAGAAATGCCTCACACTGTCCTTTAGACCCACATCAACTAACACTCCAGTGATGCATATTGCAATAGTGGCTTTTATAAAACACAGATCCTGTCTTTTGTGTACAGAGAGAAGGTGCTTCTTTCACATATGTTACTTACTACTTGATCTGATGAGCCTAATGGGAGAAAGAAATGGTCTTCTCCAGTATTCAATCTCCTCCTTTGCTGGGAATTACAGCCAGGAAAAAATCTCCAGATATTTCATACTTCAAGCTTCTGAGGTCTTGTCAGTGTTGTCCAATGTACTAGAATTCTTGCATTTTCCCCCTTTTCTGCTCTTCTTTCTAGAGGTCTACATTTTTCCCCTATCCATCCAGGCAGTTTTGCTTACTCATCTCTCCTTCAGGTTCTGCCTGTGTCCAGGCCATAGGCCTCAGCCTGTTCCCACCCACTCTTCCATCCACCAGCCACAGCTTACTAAGAACCGCTACCCTAGGATAACAGACTACAGCTCACTTTTACAGTTAATAGTAGTCCCTGGTGGCTCAGATGGTACAGAGTCTATCTGCAATGCAGGAGACCCAGGTTCGATTCCTGGGGTCGGGAAGATCCCCTGAAGGGAATGGCAACCCACTCCAGCATTCTTGCTTGGAAAATCCCATGCACAGAGGAGTCTGGTGGGCTACAGTCCATGGGTTCACAAAGACTTGGACATGACTGAACGACTAACACTTTCACTTTACAGTTAATAGATCACTTAAGTGTCCACGTAATGCTTCAGTTTCACACCAGCTCTGAGATAATGATTTTATCCTCATTTTGCAGATAAAGAAATTGAAGCGAGTTCTCCAGGTTGATAGTTATAGGAACCCCGGTCACCTGACACATCATATAGGTCCATACATGTCTCCCGTCAGCAGATTCATTTCCCAAATTCCAAGCACTGGGGTCTCTGAATGATCTTCATGCTGCTACTGCTGGTGTCTCTAGACTTAGGTCAGTCTGACCCCTTCTCTTTCCTCTGCTTTTCCTACTCTATATCAGTCTAATATTCCATTCAAGGAAGAGAACATCACTGACAGCTTCTTTAGTGTTTTTTCACCTTAAAATTACTCTGACACTCGACATTACATTTATTCTTTCATAAAACACTTTTTTTAGAATGCTTCTTGACCTTATGCATTTGTATCATTGTGAAAATGCCCCATTAACGCTGAAGAACAATAGTGCTTTAACAGCCTGCCTGAAACACAAAGGCATATGAAGGTGTTTGTTCTCAGGAGAAAGAAGGAGGAGATGGAGGAGTCTGTGACTACCATTTATTCAGCAATTTCTTGTAAACCCTCTATCTGCACTATTTCACTTAATCCGTAAAACAATCTCACAAGGTAGGTATGATAGATGTTCCCACGTAACAGATGAGAAGACTAAGGCTCAGAAAGTTTAAGTAACCTGCCCAATATCATACAGCTAGTAAAGTAAGGACAGAGGGTTGAAATAGATCTGCTTTAGTCTAATGCCTATTCTCTCTGAACTGCTGACCTCCCTAAGGCTTTACACTCTACTTAAGGAGGATGAGGTGGTTGGATGGCATCACTGACTCAATGGACATGAACTTGAGCAAACTCCAGGAGATAGTGGAGGACAGGGAAGCCTGGTGTGCTGCAGTCCATGGGGTCACAAAGAGTCGGACAAGAATTAGAGACTGAAAAACAAGTAGAGAAGAAAAAATGCCTAAGAAATGACCTATGAGAACTATTATGAATGATAAATGACAAACAAATGGTGGAAAGCGGGAGTTTTGTGGACATTCAGAGAATGAGAATTCTCTTCCCTGAGTGTTTGAGTTCCTCTTAGAGAGAGATTTACATTAACCACCTGCCCCCAGAGTTCATTACCTGAGCTCACTGAGTTTCAGACACTTAGGGCACTAACCTCCCCTTGGGTCTCCTCCAAATTCTGCAGGTGCCCAGGCCCAACTCTGCAACCTTCCTCTCAGAATCCCTCATTATTCTGCTCTGGCCTCTGGCATCTGCATTCAGAGCACAGGACTTTCAGAGATAGGACAGTCAGCACAAAGGCGCCTGTGTAGGCAGGCCACGAGAGCCCACAGCAAGATGGAGTCCAGGTTTGGGGTCAGTGGGTCCTGGGTCAGGTTTTCAGCCTAACCACTTCCAGTCATTTGCCCTTGAACACTTTCCTGGCCTCTTTGATTGTCCTCTTTAAAATGGGAAGTACGTATTAAGAATCTATTCCACAGGTTTGTTGAATGCATGAAAAGAAAGGATGAGTTGTAACATGCCTGACACCTGGTAAATTCCCAATAAACGACAGCTTTAAAACAACAGAGCAGTCTTTCGAACAAAGGACTTCTTGGATATAAGGGAGCCTTGGCCTAGGAAGGTGCAAGGAGCAAGTTTCCTGATATGAGATGTTTGGGCTCAGAGGGTGAGGAGTAGTACAGAAATTACATACCTACCTGGAGTTAGTCCTAGAACTCTGAATACATCTCTTCAGGCAAGCACCATTGTGAAGGAAGTTAGAGAAAGACCTACTGATGGGTGACCAAAATAGCAGACTAATTGAGAGCAGTATTTCCCCACCTTCCTGTATCCTAAGAGTTACCTGGGTCACTTGTTTAAAATGCAGATCCCCAGCAGGGGTCCAAGATGGCAGCTAGGAAGACCCTGAGCTCACTTCCTCCCAGAGCCGTGTAAAATCTACACCTACATGTAGAGCAATTCCTCCTGACAAAGACCTCAGGGCTGGTTGAACAGCAATTGCAAGTAGAAGAACCCCACGGTAACCAGGAGAAAAGATGGAGACACAGGAATACCCTCTTCACAGTAGAAAAGATGGAGACACAGGAATACCCTCTTCACATAGTAACCTGCAGTGGGGAGGTTTGTTGCTGAGGGACCCAATCATAAACTGGCCAATCCTGCGACACAGCAAAACACTGTCAATTTACAGCATTCCTAGACTACACTAGAAGGAAATTCAATGACTAAGCCGAGAACTTCTGCTGAACAGGCAGGGGACTGCTGGAGCCCTCCCTGGGGTCAGAGGCGCTGGCAAGTGCCATTGTTTAAGTTCCCCCAGGAACCCCTCATGCCTGCTCCAGCTCCAGATGTCCTACTGAGGCAGCCTTGGGTGTGGTGTACCCCAGTACTGTCCCAGGTCTGCGCTCACACCAGTTCTAGAAGTGCTCCTAAGATGGCCTCAGTGTGGTGCTTCCCAGGGACTTCTCTGAGCTGCATCCACTCCAGCCCCAACTGGTCTGTGAAAGCCACCAGGATAGATCGCACAGGTCACAAAACAAGCTTCAATCATTTTTTTTTTCAAATTTTTATTTCAAATTACCTATTGAGGTTATACAGAGATAAAACCTTTTTCTGATAACCTTAGAGTCTTACTAAATTCACTTATTTATTTTTTTCAAATGTTTATGTATTTATTTATTATTTGGGGTTGAGCTGGGTGTTTGTTGCTGCACATGGGCTTTCTCTAGTTGTGGTGCGTGGGGGCTACTCTCGAATCTCGGAATGAGGGATTCTCATTGCACTGGTTTCTCCTGTTGAAGAACACAGGCTCTAGCTGTGGGCTCAATAGTTGTGACTCACAGGTTCCTGAGCATGGGCTCAGTAGTCGTGGCACACAGGCTGAGTTGTCCCTCAGCATGTGGAATCTCCCCAGGCAAGGGACTAAACCCGTGTCCCCTGCATTGGCATTGCCACTGGACTGCCAAGGAAGCCCAAGTTTCAATCATTTTAAGAAGATTGAAATCATAGCATTTTTTATGACCAAAACAGTATGAAACTATAAAGCAATTACAAGAAGAAAACTAAAAAACACAAACAAGGAGACTAACAACATGCTACTAAACAATCAATGGGCCACTGAAAAAACCAAAGAGGAAATGAAAAACATTCCTGAAGGCAAGTGAACATGGAAACACAACTTTCCAAAATCTAAGGGATGCAGCAAAAGCAGTTCTAAGAAGTTCACAGTGATACAGGCCTACCTCAATAAGAAAAATCTCAAATAAAAACAAGAAAAATCGGAAATAAACAACCTAAATTCACATTTAAAGAAATTAGAAAAAGATCAAGCAAAGTCCAAAGTTGGTAGGAACAAGAAAACCATAAAGAGCAGGCCAGAAATAAATGAAATAGAGACTAAAATTTTAAAATAAAATAGAAGATGAATGAAACTAAGAGTTGGTTCTTTGAAAAGATAAACAAATTTGACAAATCTTTAGCCAGATTCATCAAGAAAAAAAGAGAAAGGGCCCAAATAAATAAAATTGTAAATGAAAGGGGAAATTTTACAACATCACAGAAATATAAAAGATCATAAGAGAATATTTACATGCCAACAGATCAGAAAATCTATAAGAAACAGATAAAGTCACCAAAACATACAATCTTCCAAGACTGAATGAAGAAGAAATGTAAAATCTGAATAGACCAATTAACAGTAATAAAATTGAATCGGTAATTTAAAAATTCCCCCAAAACAAAAGTTCGGCTCCAGATGGCTTACAGGTGAATTCTACCAAACATTTAAAGACGAGTCAATATCTGTTTTTCACAAATGAGTCCAAAAATTGAAGAGGAAGGGACATTTCCAAACTTATTTTATAAGACTGGCATTACTCTGATACCAAAACCAGACAAACATACCATACACAAAAAAGAAAATTACAGGCCAATATCACTGATGAACATAAATGAAAAAATTAATCAACAAAAGATTAGCAAACTGAATTCAATAATACATTAAAAGGATCACACACATGACCAAGAGGGAGTCATTCCAGGGAGCCAAGGATGGCTTAAAATCCATAAATCAATCGATGTAACACATCACATTAACAAAATGGATAAAAATCATATGATTACCTTAATAGATACCGAAAAAGTACTTAACAAAATTCAACACTGATTAATGAGAAAAACTTTCAGCAAAGTGGGTATAGAGGGAACATACCTCAACATTATAAAGGCATCTATGACAAACCCACAGCTAACATTATGCTCAGTGGTGGAAAGCTGACACCATTTCCGCTAAAATCAGGAACAAGGAAGCCTACTTTCACGACTTTTATTCAACACAGTATTGGAAGTCCTCGCCACAGCATTTAGGCAAGAAAAAAAAAAGTTATCCAAACTGGAAATGAAGAAGTAAAACTGTTACTATTTGCAAATGCTATGATATGTAGAAAACCCCAGAGATTCCACCAAAACAAACAAACAAACTATTCAAACTAACAAATGAATTCAGTAAAATTGCAGATACAAAATCCATACATAGGAATCTGTTGCATTTCTATACACTAATAACAAACTATCAGAAAGAGAAGTAAGGAAAAAACCCCATTTATTATACAACTGCATCAAAAATAATAAAATAGTTAGGGATAAATTTAACTAAGAAGGTAAAAACCCTGTACTCTGAAAACTGTAAGATTCTGAGGAAAGAAATTGAAGACAACGCAAATAAATAGGAAGATACACTGTGCTCATGAATTAGAAGAATCAATACCATTTAAATACCCACACTACTCAAAGTATTCTATCAATTCAATGCAATCCTTATCAAAATATCCATGGCATTTTTGACAAAACTAGAACAAATAATCCTAAAATGTGTATGGAACCACAAAAGATCCTGGTTGCCAGAGCAATACTGAAAAAGAATAAAACTGGATATATCATCTGCCAGACTTGAAACTATACTATGAAGCTACAGTAATCAAGTGTATGGTACTGGAACAAAACAGAGCCCAGGGATTTCCCTGGCAGTTCAGCATTCGTGATTCCATGCTTCCACTGTGGGAGCAGGGGGGTGGTTCAATCCCTGGTCAGGGAACTGGGATCCCACATGCCTTATGGTGTGGCACACACACAAAAAGCCCAGAAATAAACCCATACTCATATGGTCAATTAATCTTTAACAAAGAAGGCAAGAAAATACAGTGAGGAAAAAACAAATAAATGGTGTTGGGAAAACTAGACAGTTACTGCAAAAGAATGAAACTGGACCACTTTATAACATCAAATACAAAAATAAACTGAACATGGATTGAAGACTTAAACATAAGACCTGAAACCATTAAACTCCTAGAAGTAAAAGTTGGCAGTGACCTCTTTGACATCTGTCTCAGCAGTATTTTTTTTGATACATCTCCTCAGGCAAGGACAACAAAAAATTAAACAACTGGGACTACGTGAAATGGAAAAGCTTTTGCACAGTGAAAGAAACAAAATGACAAGGCAACCTACTGAATGTGAGAAGATATTTGCAAATGATATAGCCAACAAGGAGTCAATTAAAATATATGAAGATCTCATACAACTCAATATCCAAAAAACAGCTCATTTGAAAAATGGGTAGAGCACCTGAATAGACATTTTTTCCAAAGAAGACATACAAAAGGCCAACAGGAACATGAAAAGGTGCTCAACATCACTAATCATCAGAGAAATGCAAATTAAAACTGCAATGAGAAACCACCTCACACCTGTCGAAATGGCTATTATCAATAAGATAAGAAGCAAAAGTGCTGACAAGGATGTGAAGAAAAGGGAACCCTTGTATACTGTTAGTAGGAATGCAAACTGGTGCAGCCACTATGGAAAACAGTATGGAGATTCCTCAAAAAATTAAAAATACAATTACCATATGATTCAGCAATTCCACTTTTGAGTATTTATCCAAAGAAAATGAAAATACTAATTCAAAAAGATATGTTCATTGCAGCACTATTTACAGTAGGCAAGATATGGAAATATGGAAACTGAAATGTCCATCAGTAGATGAATGGATAAAGAAAATGTGTCATATATATGCACACATACACATGAATATTAGTCAACCTGTGTGCAGGTCAGGAAGCAACAGCTAGAACTGGCCATGGAACAACGGACTGGTTCCAAATAGGAAAAGGAGTACGTCAAGGTTGTATATTGTCACCCTGCTTATTTAACTTCTATGCGGAGTACATCATGAGGAACGCTGGGCTGGAAGAAGCACAAGCTGGAATCAAGATTGCTGGGAGAAATATCGATAACCTCAGATATGCAGATGACACCACCCTTATGGCAGAAACTGAAGAGGAACTCAAAAGCCTCTTGATGAAAGTGAAAGAGGAGAGTGAAAAGGTTGGCTTGAAGCTCAACATTCAGAAAACAAAGATCATGGCATCTGGTCCCATCACTTCATGGGAAATAGATGGAAAAACAGTGGAAACAGTGTCAGACTTTATTTTTGGGGGCTCCAAAATCACTGCAGATGCTGATTGCAGCCATGAAATTAAAAGACGCTTACTCCTTGGAAGGAAAGTTATGACCAACCTAGATAGCATATTAAAAAGCAGAGACATTATTCTGCCGACCAAGGTCCATCTAGTCAAGGCTATGGTTTTTCCAGTGGTCATGTATGGATGTGAGAGTTGGACTGTGAAGAAAGCTGATCGCCGAAGAATTGATGCTTTTGAACTGTGGTGCTGGAGAAGACTCTTGAGAGTCCCTTGGACTGCAAGGAGGTCCAACCAGTCCATCCTAAAGGAGGTCAGTCCTGGGTGTTCATTGGAAGGACTGATGCTAAAGCTGAAGCTTCAATACTTTGGCCACCTCATGTGAAGAGTTGACTCACTGGAAAAGACTCTGATGCTGGGAGGGATTGGGGGCAGGAGGAGAAGGGGACGACAGAGAATGAGATGGCTGGATGGCATCACTGACTCGATGGACATGAGTTTGAGTGAACTCTGGGAGTTGGTGATGGACAGGGAGGCCTGGCGTGCTGTGATTCATGGGGTCACAAAGAGTTGGACACGACTGAGCGACTGAACTGAACTGAACTGAAAAAAAAGAGTGAAATCTTGCCATATACAGCAACATAGATTCTCCTAGAGGATATTATACTAAGTGAAATAAGTTACAGAAAAACAAATACTATATGACCTCACATGTGGAATCTAAAAAACAAAACAAATGAACAAACAAAACAGAAACGGATTCATAGATACAGAGAACAAACTGGTGATTGCAGAGGAACAGGGTTTGGGGAGACAGATGAAATCCAGTGGAAGTAATTAAGAGATACAAATTCCCAGCTGTAAAATAAATGTTATGGGATGTAATGTACACGTAGTAAACATTTAGTCAATAATATTGTGGCAACTCTGTATGGTGACAAATGGTAACTAAACTACAGTGGTGATCATTTCATAATGCATAAAATATTGAGTCACTATGCTATATGCCTGAAACTGACACAATATTGTTTGTTAATATAAATCAATTAAAATTTTAAAGGAAAATGCAGACTTGCAGGTCCCTCCTTCCCAGCAGACTCTAAACCAGGAGCTCTGGGACAGGGCCTGGAAATGTGCATTTTCCACAAGCTACTGGGTGATTTCATAATCTAGGGTATTTGGGGAACATCACTTAGGAGTGTTCAAAGTGCTAATGTGTCCACTGTATAATGGGTGATTTATTGTCCCTATTTTACAGGCAAGATAACTATAGCCCAACAAAGCACAGCAAGCAGTATGCAGGAGCCTGGTCACACTCAGGAGAGCTTATTATTAAATGCCCAAGGAATTTGCAATTCAGTTGTTTAACCAGTAACAGCTTGAAATCAGCCTGGTGAGTAGTTACACTACAGATGTCTCTTGGTCAGAGAAACCCTCAGGGGTACTCAGGTCTGTTTCCTTCAGAACTTGATTGACATGGACGCTTCTTGACTATTCTCAGGTTTTTGGCTCCTGGCTCACTTTGAGTATTATCTTTTTCTCTAGGGAATCTATAAATATTATTACACACAAGCGGGACTGTTGTTTTGAGAGCTGGTTTACTAGCACAGCACTGAGCAAAGGTGATGAATTTGTCTTGCTGTTATGTCCTCCCTCCTAGTATTATGCTTTCTCCTCCTGCAATTGACTTCCTTTATCATCCCAGATCCTGCAGTCCTGGGTACTTTATTAAGGGCTAAGATTCTACAAAGGACCACCTGCTGTAGAGTTGGTTCAGATTTTCTAGTTAGAGAATCTACATGTTGGCTTTACACAACAGGTTCATGTCTCCCTCTAATGGATGGGAAAGAATAAGACTAGTCAGATTTCTACTTGTCTCTATTTGTTGTTAGATCAGAAGAATTCTATGGTTTGTCTTTGTCATGCGTGACTCATGTAACATGAAACAACCTATAGCTGTGAGATGTAATGAATAATGCTTATTCAGTTAGTTCCAAGAGTGGCATGAAGGTGTTCTTTTGTTTTCGTTCACTCAATATTTTTCAGTTATGTGCCAGGTGTTGAGGTATAAAGATATGAATAACACCATGCAATGGCAAAAAAAAAAAAAAAAGACTGAGAAAATGTGCTGTATATTGAGATAGAAAGATTGCTGATATATTAAGGGGAAAAATCAGAGTACAGAATGATATGAATAATATGCTACCATTTGTTTATAAAGGGAGAAGGAAGAATACACGCACACACACAGTCACATGAATTATCTCCCAATAGTGAAAAAAACTATTAACATTACTTGGTTTCCTCCTAGAAGGGTAACAGTGTATCTAGAAAACAGAGGTAAGAGAGTTTTCACTGTATTTCTTTTACATATTTAACATTATGAGCCATGTGAAGATATTTCCTAATCAAAATGAAACACTGAACAGACAGAAATAAACAAGGCAGGTCCTGTGTTCAGTTACTTGGGAGGAAATTCACATAAAACAGAGGGAAGATCACCAGAGGCCAGGTCAAGGAGGACCTGCTATGGCAAGCTAAAGAGCTTTCACTCTGTTTTGGAGACAAGGAGCTATTCAAAGACTTTAGCAGGAAAGTAAAAAGTAGATTCACATTTTAAACGGTCATCCTGGTGGCAATGTTGAGGGAAGATTCAATGAAGTCTAGGCTAGAGCAAAAAAGAATCAGACTCCTTTTTGGTAATTTTCCTGCTTCAAAGCCTTGTTATCTAGGGTCAGAATGTCTGGGCGGTAAGAACAGAAATAGGCTTGGATGAGTTTAGGTTAAAGAAAATTCATGGAGTCTTTACTCAAATGAATTGTTGGAAAGGAGAGTAAATTATCCAATAACTGTAATTTACTTAGAATGCGCTAGGCATGCTAGCAAATACTTATCAAATGACACCTCATTCGTCCTCAGAATAATTCTATGAAATAGGTCCTAACTTATTCTGCTAAATTTTATAAGTGATAATACTGAGACCCAAGCAGATTAATCAGCTTGTCCAAGGTTAGATAGCGAAAATGTGTCAGATGGATTTGAGCTCATCTGTCTGAAGCCCGTGTTTTCAAGTATCAGCATAACAAGGCCCTCTCTTAGCTATTCTACAGAAAGCCTAATTCCCTCTCACTGTCAAAACCTGACTTCCATAAGACCAGAAACTATAAAACTCCTAGAGGAAAACATAGGCAAAACACTCTCCGATATAAACCACAGCAGGATCCTCTATGACCCACCTCCCAGAATATTGGAAATAAAAGCAAAAATAAACCAATGGGACCTAATTAAAATTAAAAGCTTCTGCACAACAAAGGAAACTATAAGCAAGGTGAAAAGACAGCCTTCAGAATGGGAGAAAATAAGAGCAAATGAAGCAACGGACAAAGAATTAATCTCAAAAATATACAAGCAACTCCTGCAACTTAATTCCAGAAAAACAAATGACCTAATCAAAAAGTGGGCCAAAGAACTAAACAGACATTTCTCCAAAGAAGGAATACAGATGGCTAACAAACACATGAAAAGATGCTCAACATCATTCATTATAAGAGAAATGCAAATCAAAACCACAATGAGGTACCATTTCACACCAGTCAGAATGGCTGCTATCCAAAAGTCTACAAGCAATAAATGCTGGAGAGGGTGTGGAGAAAAGGGCACCCTCTTACACTGTTGGTGGGAATGCAAATTAGTACAACCACTATGGAGAACAGTGTGGAGATTCCTTAAAAAACTGGAAATAGAACTGCCATATGACCCAGCAATCCCACTGCTGGGCATCCATATCGAGGAAACCAGAACTGAAAGAGACATGTATACCTCAGTGTTCATCACAGCACTATTTATAATAGCCAGTACATGGAAGCAACCTAGATGTCCATCAGCAGACGAATGGATAAGAAAGCCATGGTACATATACACAACGGAATATTACTCAGCCATTAAAAAGAGCCTATTATACAGAGTGAAGTAAGCCAGAAAGAAAAACACCAATACAGTATATTAACACATATATATGGAATTTAGAAAGATGGTAACAATAACCCTGTATGTGAGACAGCAAAAGAGACACAGATATATAGAACAGTCTTTTGACTCTGTGGGAGAGGGCAAGGGTGGGATGATTTGGGAGAATGGCATTGAAACATGTAAATTATCAGATGTGAAATGAATCGCCAATCCAGGTTCGATGCATGATACAGGGTGCTCAAGGCTGGTGCACTGGGATGACCCAGAGGGATGGGATGGGGAGGGAGGTGGGAGGGGGGTTCAGGATGGGGAACACATGTACACACGGATTCATGTCAATGTATGGCAAAACAAATACAATATTGTAAAGTAAATAAATAAATAAATAAAACTGGAAAAAAAAACACCTGACTTCCAACATTCTCCCCTTCATTCCACCCCTAGGCAAAACGGTTGAAAAGGCAGTTAGACTTTCTCCTCTCCTTTCCCAACTCTATCTCCTCTCCCCGCATCTTCATCTCATCTCCCTCACCTCCACCCATCTCCCATGCCTCCATCACACCTCCCCTCACCTCCTCCCAGTGCCCCTAACTCCATTACAGCTCCCTTCATCTCTCTCTCTCAGTTCCACTGTATTCTGTGGTTCTCCTTCTCTGTTGTCCTGGAAACCCAGATCCTCTCTGCTGCTTTTCCAAAATCAAATTTGTTTTTAAGAAGTACAAATATGCTAAAAGATAGACAAGAGTTAAAATTTAAGATAAAGTTCCAAGGGTGGAATTTTATGCATCCTTCAGCACTGAGCAGAACTAGGTGAGGATGAGGAAGTCAGCCAGGCCCCTTGCAGGTCAATGCATACACAAAAGTCTTTCCGGGTGCCTCTTTCGCCACTCCAGAGGCTCCTCTGCCCCTGTGAGTCTTTCTTGGAAAGGGAAAGTGTGTAGACTGATCTCCAGGAGATTCCTTCTCCCTCTTGCCCAGTTTTCAATAACGAAAACAAGAGGGAGAAAAGAAGAGGAGATTAGCCAGAGTTAGCTCAGATCAGATGTTTCCACAGCGACCACAGGAATAGCTTCAAGACCTTAAAGAAGCCCTCCTTGAGGCTGTCCCTAACAACTTCAGGACCTCAGGCAAGCATACAAATGAAGGCTCATATGCCACAGTTTAGATTTTTAAATGTGATAAGTAAGCTAAAGAATTGTTAAATAAAATGTATTCTATCATACAAATATATTTTGCAGATATACCTTTGAAATGACAAAACTGAAAACTATATGTAAAAGTATGGTTTACTAGGACAGGAAGCTGGCAAAATATCAAAGATGACTAAATGCAATTATTTTCATGCATGTGTAGGTTCAGTTGATAGGACAACAGTGATTGGATGCATAATAGTATTTGATTGAGTAATAATATGAAAACATGGGCTTTCCCAGGGGCTCGGATGGTAAAGAATCCACTTGCAATGCAGGAGACCTGGGTTCGATCCCTGGGTTTGGAAAATCCCCTGGAGGAGAACACAGCAACCCCCTTCAGTATTCTTGCCTGGAGAATCCCATAGATGGAGGAGCCTCGTCGGCTGCAGTCCATGGGGTCGCTAAGGGTCAGACACGACTAAGCAACTAAGCACAGATTTCAGATGAAAACATACATAATTCACAATTACTTCCTAAAAATTATGGTTTTAGTCCTTTTGGGCTACTATAACAAAATACCACAGACTGAGTAGCTTATAAATAACAAAAATTTATTCTCAGAATTATGGAGGCTAGAAATTTAAGATCAGGGTATAAGCACAGTCAGGCCTCGGTGAGAGCCCTTTTCTGGCCATCAGACTGCTGACTTCTCACTGTGTCCTCATATGGTGGAAGGAGTCTGTTTTATAAGGATGCTAATCATACTCATGAAAGCTCTACCCTCAAGATCAATCACCTCCCAAAGGTTTCACCTCCTAAGACCATCACCTTGGGCATTAGATTTCAACATGAATTATGGGGGGAAATAAACATTGGGACCATAGCAGTTATATTTCTTACCTCTGTTTCAAAAATTCCTAATTATTTTGTTATAACTGAATTCATACACACACACAATTGAATTTAAGCCTTAGCTGGTTTGAAAAAGAGTGGGACCAACAGGGGGGCTGTAAGAAACCTAGATTCAGTTTGCAAAGAATGCACACAATGCCTGCTTACTCCAAGGAGCAAGGAGGAGGAAGCAGATTGAAACGACCTAGCATTCTGGTCAGTTTCCCATGACTGCCCTAGTGCATGTCCCAGCCCATGGTGAGCACCCATTCTGCCACCCCTTGTTCTAGTGCACCTCTCCACTGGAGTAAAAGCTGCCGGTGCCAAAGAGCATGCTCATTTGTGGCAGTCAGAGCAGGCTTGGACCTGGTACTGCATCTGAAGAAGGTGAGGATGGCCATTGCTGGCATTTACAGAAGCAGTGGATTGAGAATTGTCCAGAGAAATCAAAGAGGAAATCAGAAAACAACTTAAGACAAATGAAAATAAAAACACAGCTTTCCAAAATCAATGGGACACAGCAAAAACAGTTATAAGAAGAAAGTTCACAGTAATACAGGCCTACCTCAATAAACAACAAAAATCTCAAATGAACAACCTAACATACTACCTAAAGAAATGAGAAAAAAAGCAAGGCTTAACGTTGAAAAAGAAAATGGCAACCCACTCCAGTATTCTTTCCTAGAAAATCCCACAGACAGAGGACCCTGTACAGTACATGGTGTTGCAAAGAGTCGGACACGACTGAAAGACTTCACTTCAAAGCTAGCAGAAGAAAAGAAATAATAAAGATCAGAGAGAACATAAATAAAATAGAGACCAAAAAATAAAGAAAAGATTAAGGAAACCAAAAAATAAAGAAAAGATTAAGGAAACCAAGAGCTGTTTTTTGAAAAGATAAACAAAATTGACAAGTCTTTAGCCAGGTTCATCAACACATTATTGACCAGAGACAAGCCACAGGCATCCGTTTCTGCAAAAATCCCTTGGTCAATACTGTGGTAAGAAAGAGGACTCACACAAAATAAGAAGTGAAGAGAAATTACAACTCATATCACAGAGATATCAGTTGTAAGAGAATACCATGAAAAAAAAATTAGAAAACCTAGAAGAAATAGATAAATTCCTGGAAACAGGCAATGTCACTTAACAAGTCTAGGTATAGGGCAGTTGTAACTTGCATTCCAAATCAGAAACTCAATATCGTCATTGAGTCTGTTCTTTTCATCTTCTGTTCTGCCATCTTTGGTGTGCTTCACTTTGTCCTCAGGTCAGCTCTTCTCAGATTCCAGACAACAGCAGCACCCCAAGGGTCACAATAAGAAGGACATTTGGTAGAAAAAAGGATTATCTCTACCCTCCATCTATTTTTGAAAGCAAGGAAAAACTGAGTTTCTCCAGCACATTTCTCATGTCTCCTTGACCAAACTGGTTCAAATTCAACCTCTAAGGCAATCACTGGCTAAGGGAAAAGGCCACTTTGAGTAGCTTGTACCTATTGGAATTTACCTCTTCACTGAGCACAAACCTGCAAAGAAAGGGTGGCACCTTAACATATATGAAGCTGTTTAATTCAGTTGCTCAGTCGTGTCTGACTCTTTGCAACCCCATGAACTGCAGCACGCCAGGCCTCCCTGTCCATCACCAACTCCTGGAGTTCACTCAAACTCATGACCATTGAGTCAGTGATGCCATCCAACCATCTCATCCTCTGTCATCCCCTTCTCCTCCCACCTTCAATCTTTCCCAGCATCAGGGTCTTTTCAAATGCATCAGGTAGTCAAATTATTGGAGTTTCAGCTTCTGCATCAGTCCTTCCAATGAACACTCAGGACTGATCTCCTTTAGGATGGACTGTTTGGATCTCCTTGCAGTCCAAGGGACTCTCAAGAGTCTTCTCCAACACCACAGTTCAAAAGCATCAATTCTTTGGCGCTCAGCTCTCTTCACCATCCAATTCTCACATCCATACATGACTACTGGAAAAACCATAGCCTTGACTAGATGGACCTTTGTTGGCAAAGTAATGTCTCTGCTTTTTAATATGCTGTCTAGGTTGGTCACAATTTTTCTTCCAAGGAGCAAGTGTCTTTTAATTTCATGACTGTGGTCACCATTTGCAGTGATTTTGGAACCCCAAAGAATAAAGTCTGTCACTGTTTCCACTGTTTCCCCATCTATTTCCCATGAAGTGATGTGACCAGATGCCATGATCTTAGTTTTCTGAATGTTGAGTTTTAAGCCAACTTTTTCACTCTCCTCTTTCACTTTCTTCTTCACTTTCTGCCATAAGGGTGGTGTCATCTGCATATGTGAAGTTATTGATATTTCTCCCAGCAATCTTGATTCCAGCTTGTGCTTCATCCAGCCCAGCATATGGAACCGTAGAAGACAACAAAAAGGAAATCTTGAAAGTCTCTTGGACTGCAAGGAGATCCAACCAGTCCATTCTAAAGGAGATCAATCCTGGGTGTTCATTGGAAGGACTGATGCTAAAGCTGAAACTCCAATACTTTGGCCACCTCATGCGACGAGTTGACTCACTGGAAAAGACCCTGATGCTGGGAAAGATTGGGGGCAGGAGGAGAAGGGGACGATAGAGAGTGAGATGGCTGGATGGCATCACCGACTCGATGGACATGAATTTGAGTGAACTCCGGGAGTTGGTGATGGACAGGGAGGCCTGGCGTGCTGTGATTCATGGGGTCACGGAGAGTCGGACACGACTGAGCGACTGAACTGAACTGGGTATGAAACCACAAGTATCTGTTAAACTTAGAATATCAATTCCTTGAGATTCAGTCAGGGCTGCTTAGAATCCCTACATTTGAATGCAGCATAATAAAAGATGGAGTAACCTCAGTAAGTTTGTATCCAGTCAAGAGTTATTAAGGAAAACCCCAAAATAATAACAATAAAAAGACAGTAAGATGTTACAGAATGAAAATTAGCATCGTGTATATTGCAACAGTATTTAGAGTACAATTATCTCATATACAATTTTAAATACCTTGTTCTAAAGGCAAAATTATAGAGTGCAGTTTGCCTTTTTCAAGAGATTCTGGGGAACTTTATACACACAGCACTTTCATTTGTATTAGCAAGGCTGAACAAAGCAGTTTTACATATCTTTCTATCCTGCCTCTATCTTTAAAAGTCCGTATTGGATGCAACCAAAATGGCATATTGATTTCAAAATCTCATTTACAGTGCATTCAAAATACTTAACAATTCAATCTGTTTGACCTACTTCCGTGTCCATGTTCCTGGTCATTCTCTGTCAATTACCTAGTATGCTCTCTTCAAAATGACAAGAGGTTTCTTTTTTTTTTTTGGTATTAAATTTTAGCTCACAGTTCTCTAAAATCATTTCAACTTACAACTGTGCTTATTAGGAGAATGGAGGATGGTAAAATTACATAGAAAGTACATTGGCATTAAAATATGGAGAACTATTGGCTTAGAGGGTGTTAAGGGATGCTAAAGAAAATTATATTAAAATGAATTAAAAGGAGAACTTATATTACTTTATAAAACTCTAACTTAAATTCATATTTGGGCCTCTTGACATTGCCAACTAGTATAACACTTTTGCTTTATGTTTTCAAAGCCAACATTTTTCCAAGCTTCTACATTCTCTACTACTCATTTACAATGATACAATCAGTGGTGATGAACATTGACAGTGTCAAGAGGTCTTGCAACTGTCTGTGAAACATACATAACCAATTCTAGATGTATGATAATGTATTGTTTATGAAAACACTGCTATAAAAGCTATGTGAACACAGAAGGGGAAATTATTAGCAAAAATAGAACATGGATTTTTTCAGAGGCCAGAATAGTCATATTTATTCCACAGAAAAAGCTATGTGTGTGATTTGGTTACTCCCTCTGACTAAAGAATCCCATGGACGGAGGAGCCTTGTGGGCTACAATCCATGGGGTTGCAAAGAGTCGGACACGACTGAGCGAGTTCACTTCACTCTGACTAAATTGGAAAGATTTTAAATACAGATCAACAATCTCAGAACACTTATTTCATGTTACTGGACCAATCAATGTAACTATGAGAAATGGATAAGACATTCTTGTCAGGAAGAGTTGAAGGCATAAGTTTAATTATTAAAGTTGTTATCTTAGTGCATATTTATACTCAATTGTTTGCAGTATTTCTCTTCTACTTATTCATTTATCTGTGAAATCAAATACAGGGTTGAGACATCTATAATGAACCAAAAGCAGATATGCCTATAAACTGCCTTTGAAAAATTAAATGATCATATTTTATTTGTCAAAGTTTTATGTACAAATATCTATTCACAAATGAAATTATGGCAAACGTTTGCTATTTATAAATAGTTTGCTCTAAGTCAATACTTAAAACATTTCCACATGTTCAAAAGTCATACTCACCAAGCATCTCAGGCCACTGAATATAATTAAGATTTGCCAAATGGACAACAATGATCTTATAGTAATGGTGACACTTTATCTTGTCAAAAATGATTTGGCCACAATACCTTAGTAAGACAAACCACACAATAATATCAAAAACTTAAGATGGAGACTTACAATCTGGGAAAGCAGGGTAGATATACTTTTTCCTATTCTTCCTGCTACTTAAATAAAACTAAAACTCTGGACATTGTATATAAAACAAACCATAAGGAGACTCTAATAGATACAGAGAATAAAACAGACCAGCTAGGGACCTTGGGCCCTGAGGGAAAGCATGGTTAGTTGCTTGGGTTTTCTTTTATATCTCATATATCCCAGAGTTGGAACAGAAGGAGTCAGCTGCCCAGAAATGCCCACATCTGAAAAATAACAAGGGAATATTACTCTCTCAGTTCATTTGAGTTGATATAACAAAACACCACACTCTGGGTAGCAACATAATTTTATTTTTCACAGTTCTGGAGACTAGGAAGTCCAGGTTGGGTCCATATACAGTGGAAGGAGATGAGGTATCTCTCTGGAATCTCTTTTCAGTTCAGTTCAGTTCAGTTCAGTTGCTCAGTCGTGTCCGACTCTCCGCGACCCCATGAATCACAGCACGCGAGGCCTCCCTATCCATCACCTTTTATAAGGGTACTAATCCAATTCATGAGTGTTCTTACCTCGTGACCTAATTGCCTCCCAAAGCCCCCACCTCCCAGTACCATCACATTTGGCATTAGGGTTTCAACATATGATTTGGGGGTGGATGCAAACATTCATACCATAAACAACTCCACACACATAAAGCTGAAAACTTAGATGAAATGGACCAGTTCTTTGAATAACAAAACCCACAACTCATCAAATATTAAATAGATAATACAATGGCCCTATAAGTATTAGGAAAATTGAATTAATACTTTAAACATCCCTCCCCCCCCCAAAAAAAACCCTTCTCGATCCAGATGACTTTACTGGATAATTCTTGTTGTTGTTATTCAGTTGCCCAGTCATGTCTGACTCTTTGCGACCCCATGGACTGCAGCACGCCAGACCTCTCTGTCTCACCATCTCCCAAAGTTTGCCCAAGTTCATGTCCACTGCTTTGGTGATGCCACCTAGCCATCTCATCCTCTGATGCCCTCTTCTCCTTCTGCTCTCAGTCTTTGTCAGCATCAGGGACTCTTCCAATGAGTCATCTGTTCGCATCAGATGACAGCATCAGTCCTTCCAACAAGTATTCAGGGTTGGTCTCCCTTAAGACTGACTGGTTTGATCTCCATGCTCTCCAAGGAACTCTCAGGAGTCTTCTCTAGCACCACAATTTGAAAGCATCAATTCTTCAGCATGCTGCCTTCTTTACAGTCCAGCTCTCACAACCATACATGACCAACTGGAAGACCATAGCCTTGACTGTATATACAGACCTTCGTTGGCAGAATAAACAACACACTGTCTAGGTTTGTCATAGCTTTCCTGCCAAGAAGCAAATGTATTCTGATTTTATGGCTGCAGTCACCATTTGTAGTGATTTTAGAGCCCAGGAAGAGGAAATCTGTCACTACTTCCACTTTTCCCCTTCTATTTACCATGAAGTAATGGGGCTGGATGCCATGATACTAGTTGTTTTTAATATTCAGTTTTAAGCCAGCTCTTTCACCCTCCTTCTTCACCCTCATCAAGAGGCTCTTTAGTTCCTCTTCACTTTCTGCCATTAAAGTGGTATCATCTGCATATCTGAGGTTGTTGATGTTTCTCCCGCCTATCTTGATTCCAGCTTGTAACTCATCCAGGCCGGCATTTCTCATGATGTGCTCAGCATATAGATTAAACAAACAGGGTGACAACAGTCCTGTTGTACTTGTTTACCAATCTTGAACCAATCAGTTGTTCCATACAGGTTCTAACTCTTGTTTCTTCATCTGCATACAGGTTTCTCAGGAGACAGTAAGATGTTCTGATATTCCCACCTCTTTAAGAGCTTTCCACAGTTTATTATGATCCACACAGTCAAAGACTTTGGTGTAGTCGATGAAACAGAGGTAGATGTTTTTGAGATTCCCTGGCTTTCTTTATGATCCAGCGAATGTTGGCAATTTGATCTCTGGTTCCTCTTCCTTTTCTAAACCCAGCTTGGACATCTTGAAATTCTTGGTTCACATAATGCTGAAGCCTAGCATGCAAGATTTTAAGCATGACCCTACTAGCATGAGAGATGAGTGGAACTGTCCAATGGTTAGCACATTCTTTAGTACTACTCTTCTTGGGAATTGGGATGAGGATTGACCTTTTCCAGTCCTGTGGCCACTGCTAAGTCTTTCAGACTTGCTGACATATTGAATGCAACACCTTGATGGCATCATCCTTTAGGGTTTTGAATAGCTCTACTGGACTTCTGTCGCATCCACCAGCTTTATTAACAGCACTGCTTCCTGGGGCCCACTTGACTTTGCTCTCCAGAATGTCTGGCTCTGGGTGGCTGATCACACCATCATAGTAACCTGGTTCATTAAAATCTTTTTTGTACAGTTCTTCTGTGTATTCTTTACACCTCTTCTTGATCTGTTCGGCATCTATTAGGTCTCTACTGTTTCTGTCCTTTACTGTGTCCATCTTTGGGCAAAATGTTCCCTTGATATCTCTAGTTTTCCTGAAGAGATCTCTCATCTTTCCCCTTCTGTTGTTTTCTTCTACTTTTATGCACTGTTCATTGAAGAAGGCCTTCTTGTTGCTCCATGCTGTTCTTTGGAAATCTGCATTTAGTTGGATATACCTTTCCCTTTCTCCCTTGCTTTTTGCTTCTCTTCTTTCTTTAGTTATTTGTAAGGCCTCCTCAGATAACCACCTTGCCTTCTTGTTTTTCTTTTTCTTTAGATGGTTTTGTTTCCTGCCTCCTGTACAATATTACAGACCTTCGTTCATAGTTCTTCAGGCACACTATTTACAAGTTCTAATCCCTTGAATCTATTCATTACCTCCACTGCATATTCATAGGGGATTTGATTTAAGCTGTACCTGGCTAGCCTGAATTTTACTATGAGAAACTGATGATCTGAGCCACAGTCAGCTCCAGGTTTTGTTTTTGCTGACTGTACACAGCTTCTCCATCTTCAGCTACAAAGAATGTTATCAATTTGATTTTGGTATTGACCATTTGGTGATGTCCATGTGTAAAGTATGTGTAAACTTAGATGAACTGGACCAATTCTTTGCAAAACAAAACCCACCACAACTCATCAAATATTAAATAGATAATATAATTGCCCTATAAATATTAGTGAAATTGAATTCATAATTTAAACACTCCTCTCCAAAAATCCCTTCAGGTTCAGATGACTTAACTGGAAAATTCTACCAAACATTTAAAGAGAGTTAACATCAATTCTACACAATATCTTCAAAAATATGGAAAAGAAAAGACTATTTCCCAATTCATTTTTAAAGTATTTTTCCATCTTATTGAAAAATTTACGATGAAATTTTCACATGCCATTGTTTTAAGTGTACAACACAATGATTTATTTGACTCAATTCATTTTACGAAGCTAGTATTATCCTGACACCAAAACAAGCCAAAGACAATAGAAAAGAAAACTATTAGGTTGGTACAGAAGTAATTGCAGTTTTGCGTTGTTGAACTTTGCCACTAGGTATTAGAATATATAAATAAACATGGTTCTTAAATAAATGTGGTTATCTTATATATTATTTTAATGTACATTTCTAGCTTTATGTCTTTTTGCTAATGACATTACTTCCTACTTATTTATATGTATTTTAGACTATGGAAATGATGTTAGACAAACAGCAAATTCAAATGATTTTCTTATTTGAGTTCAAAATGGGTTGTAAAGCAGCAGAAACAACCTGCAACGTCAACAATGCATGTGGACCAGGAACTGCTAACCAACATACAGTTTGGTACAGTGAACCAAACTTGGTGGTTCAAGAAGTTCTGCAAAGGAGATGAAAGCCTTGAAGATGAAGAATGCAGTGGCTGGCCATTGGAAGTTGACGGTGATCAACTGAGAGGATCCTCGAAGCTGATCCTCTTACAACTACCAAAGAGAAGTTGCCAAAGAACTCAGTGTCAACCATTTTATGTCATTCAGCATTTGAAGCAAATTAGAAAGGTAGTAAGTGGGTGCCTCATGAGCTGACCATAAATCAAAAAAAAATTGTCATTTTGAAATGTCATCTTCTCTTATTCTTTTTTTTTAATTTAAAAATCTTTTATTTAATAAATGGTACAAAGCATAATGCCATAAACATTAACAGTTAAAATATCACCAAATTAAAAAAAAATACTATAGAATACACAGTTGCAAAAAGCTACATTAAGTTATTTTACAACTGCCTCAAGCTGCAAAGAGAAAAAAAAACCCCAATGCCATACCTAAGTTATCCCTCCCTCAAAATAATGCCATTTATATTATAAACCACAAGCTCCCCATCAAAAGACGGGAACTGCTTTTGTTAATTCATATATATATATATATATATATATATATATATGACTGTATCACTTTGCTATACACCTGAAACAAACACAACACTGTAAATAAAATATAGTACAATATAAAATAAAAATAAGTAACAGATCTTTGGGGCTTTACATTGAGTTAGAGTTCCTATCAGAGGGATAATAGCACCGCAGCCGCACTGAATCCTCAAGAAGGAAGCACACAAATGACTGGGTTACAAGAGTTACAGGAATGAGAGCCGCTCATTTTCCAGAAACTACAGCTCACAGAAAACCAACAAAGGCATGAGATACAGACCATTCACTTATGAATGTGTAAACTCAAGAAAGTCCATATCACTCCTACAACATGTCGAAAGTGCCTCAGAATTCACATAATACCAACTTTCTCATGGTTCTGGTTAAATTACATATACCAGTTTATAACAAATGGCAAAATCTGTAACTCTGTTCAAAGTTTTAAAAAATTACTTAAGAATAGTTTCTTGTATTTCTATGCCACCTTTATAGTTCTGGTTTCTCTAATTAGTAAATTCAGCATGCAGGTTCTATCCCAGGCTAATTTATACACTTCCAGAAGGAACGGCCTCTTAAATCCACAGAGTGTTGAGGTGGGGAGCCCCCAACCACGTCAGATTCATTTCACATATGATAATATACATGTTTCAATCCATTCTCCCAAATTATCCCACCCTCACTCTCTCCCACAGAGTCCAAAAGACTGCTCCACACATCCAAGTCTCTGCTGTTGTCTCGTATACAGGGTTATCGTTATCCACTTGCTATATTCCATATATATGTGTCAATATACTGTATTGGTGTTTTTGTTTCTGGCTTACTTCACTTTGTATAATAGGCTCCAGTTTCGTCCACCTCATTAGAACTAATTACTATTAGTTCTATAATAGTAATTATAAATAGTAAGTTCTAGTAGTTCCATTACTATTCAACATAGTTTTGGAAGTTTTGGCCACAACAATCAGAGCAGAAAAAGACATAAAAGGAATTCAAATAGGAAAAGAAGAAGTAAAACTCTCACTGTTTGCAGATGACATGATCCTCTACACAGAAAACCCTAAAGACTCTACCAGAAAATTACTAGAGCTAATCAATGAATACAGTAAAGTTGCAGGATATAAAATCAACACACAGAAATCCCTTGCATTCCTATACACTAATAATGAGAAAATAGAGAAATTAAGGAAACAATTCCATTCACCGTTGCAACGCAAAGAATAAAATACTTAGGAATACATCTACCTAAAGAAACAAAAGACCTACATATAGAAAACTATAAAACACTGGTGAAAGAAATCAGAGAGGACACTAATAGATGGAGAAACATATGATGTTATCAAGACAGTATGGTACTGGCATAAAGACAGAAATATAGATCAATGGAACAAAATAGAAAGCCCAGAGATAAATCCATGCACCTATGGATACCTTATCTTTGACAAGGGAGGCAAGAATATTCAATGGAGAAAAGACAATCTCTTTAACAAGCGTTGCTGGGAAAACTGGTCAACCACTTGTAAAAGAATGAGACTAGAACACTCCCTAACACCATACACAAAAATAAGCTCAAAATGGATTAAAGATCTAAATGTAAGACCAGAAACTATAAAACTCCCAGAGGAGAACATAGGCAAAACACTCTCAGACATAAATCACAGCAGGATCCTCCATGACCCACCTCCCAGAATATTGGAAATAAAAGCAAAAATAAAAAAATGGGACCTAATTAAAATTAAAAGCTTCTGCACAGCAAAGGAAACTACAAGCAAGGTGAAAAGACAGCCTTCAGAATGGGAGAAAATAATAGCAAATGAAGCAACCGATAAAGGATTAATCTCAAAAATATACAAGCAACTCCTGCAGCTCAATTCCAGAAAAATAAACGACCCAATCAAAAAATGGGCTAAAGAACTAAACAGACATTTCTCCAAAGAAGACATACAGATGGCTAACAAACACATGAAAAGATGCTCAACATCACTCATAATTCAGTTCAGTTCAGTTCAGTTCAGTCGCTCAGTTGTGTCCGACTCTGCGACCCCATGAACCACAGCACGCCAGGCCTCCCTGTCCATCACCAACTCCCGGAGTTCACTCAAACTCATGTCCATCGAGTCGGTGATGCCATCCAGCCATCTCATTCTCTGTCGTCCCCATCTCCTCCCACCCCCAATCCCTCCTAGCATCAGACTCTTTTCCAGTGAGTCAACTCGTCGCATGAGGTGGCCAAAGTATTGGAGTTTCAGCTTTAGCATAAGTCCTTCCAATGAACACCCAGGATTGATCTCCTTTAGAATGGACTGGTTGGGTTTCCTTGCAGTCCAAGGGACTCTCAAGAGTCTTCTCCAGCACCACAGTTACTCATAATTAGAGAAATGCAAATTAAAACCACAATGAGGTATCATTTCACGCCAGTCAGAATGGCTGCTATCCAAAAGTCTACATGCAATAAATGCTGGAGAGGGTGTGGAGAAAAGGGAACCCTCTCACACTGTTGGTGGGAATGCAAACTAGTACAGCCACTATGGAGAACAGTGTGGAGATTCCTTAAAAAACTGGAAATAGAACTGCCATACGACCCAGCAATCCTACTCCTGGGCATACACACTGAGGAAACCAGAATTGAAAGAGACACATGTACCCAAATGTTCATCGCAGCACTGTTTATAATAGCCAGGACATGGAAGCAACCTAGATGTCCATCCGCAGACGAATGGATAAGAAAGCTGTGGTACATTTACATAATGGAGTACTACTCAGCGATTAAAAAGAATACATCTTCTCTTATTCTATGCAACAACAAACCATTTCTCAATCAGATTATGATGTGTGATGAAAAGTGGACTTTATACAACAACCAGCGACAGTGGTTAGACAGAGAGCACTTCTCAAAATCACACTTGCACCAAAAAGTGCCATGGCCACTGCTTGGTGGTCTGCTGCCCATCTGATCCACTACAGCTTTCTGAATCCCAGTGAAACCATTATATCTGAGAAATATGCTCAAAAATCAATGAGACGCACTGCAAACTACAACACCTGCAGCCAGCATTTGTCAACAGAATGAGCCCAATTCTTCTCCATGACAATGCCCAACCACACACTGTACAATCAATGCTTCAAAAGTTGAACAAATTGGGCCATGAAGTTTTGCCTTCTCTGCCATATTCACCTGACCTCTTGCCAACTGACTACCACTTCTCAACAACTTTTTGCAGGGAAAAGGCTTCCACAACCAGCAGGAAGCAGAAATGCTTTCTAAGTGTTCGTTGAATCCCGAAGCATGGATATTTATGCTATAGGAATAAACAAACTTATGTCTTGTTGGCTAAAATGTGTTAATTGTAATGGGTCCTATTTTGATTAATGAAGATGTGTTTGAATTGAATTATAATGATTTAAAATTCACAGTTCAAAACTGCAATTACATTTGCACCAACATAATACAGACCAATGTACAGCAGGAATAAACACAAAAATTCTTAGCAAAATATTAGCAAATCAAACTTAGCAATATATAAAGAATTATATACCATGACCAAGTAGGGTTTATTCTAAGGGTACAAGACTGGTTCAACATTCAAACATCAGTATAACTTACCATATCAACATGCTAGAAAAGAAAAATCATGTTATCATATCAATAGCACAGAAAACATATTTGACAATATTCAAAGCTCATTCATGATAAAAACTCAGAAAAATGGAAATACAAGTGAAATTCCTTAAACTGATAAAAAGTATCTACCAAAAATATATATCTAACATTATATTTAATATTGAAAAACTGAATTCTTTCCCTCTAAGATTGGGAAGAGGATGTCTGTGCTCATCATTCTCATTCAACACAGTGCTTGAACATCTAGCCAACACGGTAAGACAAGAAAATAAAATAAAATGAATATAGATCAGAAACATATTATTGTCTGTATGAGAATATCAACAAATCAACAACAACAACAACAAACATCCTGGAATTAGTAAGAGATTACAGCAAGGTCACAGGATACAATGTTAACATTACAAAAATCAATTACTTTCCTATATGCCAGTAATAAATAACTGGAAATTGAAATTAAAAGTCCAATATGATTTAAATTATCACTAACCAAAGTAAAATACATAGGTATAAATCTACCAAAACATGTACAAGGTCATCATGAAGAAAATGAAATCTTTGTATGAAAGAAATCAAAGATCTAAATAAATGGAGAGATATTCAATGTTCATGCATAAAAAGACTCACTCAATGTTATTAAATGTCAATTCTTTCTAACTTAATCTGTAAATTCAACACAATCCCAATCAAAATTCCAGCAAGTTATTTTTGTGTATATCATCAAACTAATTCTGAAGTTAATATCAATAGGGAAAAGACCCACTACAATACTGAAGGAGAAGAAAAAAGTTTGAGGACTAATAATAAACAACCTCAAGATTTACCATATAGCTAAGGTAATCAAGACAATGTAGTAGGGGTGAAAAAATGGACATACTAGAGGCCCAGAATAGACCCATGTAAAAATACTCAATTGATCTTTGACAAAAGAACTAAGGCAATTCAATGGAGAAAGGATAATCTTTTCAAAAATAGTGTGAAACAACTGGATATCAGCATGCAAAAATAAGTAGATAAATCTAGACACAGGACTTTCACTTTTCACAAAAATTATTAATAAATCAAAATGGATCACAGACCTAAATATAAAACACGAACTCTAAAACTCCTAGAAGAAAACATGGGAAAAAATACAGGTTATCTTAAGCTTGGAAATGACTTTTTAGATACAACATCAAAAGTATAATTCATGAAAGAAAAAATTAGTAAGTTGGGTTTCATTAAACCAGAAACTTCTACTTTATGTACAACACCAAGGGTAAACTATAATGTAAACTATGGGCTTTGGATGATTATGGTGTATTAATGTAGATTCATCAATTCTAATATATGTACCACTCTGATAAGGAATGTTGATAATGGAAGAAGCTATGCATGTGTGGGGCAGGTGGTATGTAGGAAATATCTTTATACCCCTCAGTTTTGCTGTGAACATTAAACTCTTCTAAAAAAGTATTAATTAAACAAACTGCTTTGTGAAAGACACTGGTGAGAATATGAAAAGACAAGCCACAAACTGGGAGATAATCTTTGCAAAATACATATCTGATAAAAGATTGGTTACCAAAATATACAAAGAAATCTTAAAACTCAACAATAAGAAAACAACTTTAAAATGAGCAAAGGTTCTGAAGAGAACCTCACCAAAAAAGATATACAGATGGCAAAGAAGCAAACACAAATATACTTAGATCATATATCCTTCAGTTCAGTTCAGTAAGTTCAGTCACTCAGTCGTGTCCGACTCTGCGACCCCACGGACTGCAGCACACCAGGCTTCCCGTCCATCACCAACTCCCAGAGCTTATTGATGTCCATCGAGTCGGTGATGCCATCCAACCATCTCATCCTCTGTCGTCCCCTTCTCCTCCCACCTTCAATCTTTCCCAGCATTGGGTCTTTTCCAATGAGTCAGTTCTTCACATCAGGTGGCCAAAGAATTGGAGTTTTAGCTTCAGCATCAGTCCTTCCAACGAATATTAAGGACTGATTTTCTTTAGGATTGATTGGTTGGATCTCCTTGCAGTCCAAGGGACTATCAAAAGTCTTCTCCAACATCACAGTTCAAAAGCATCAATTCTTTGGCGATCAGCTTTCTTCACAGTCCAACTCTCACATCACATGACCACTGGAAAAAACATAGCCCTGAACAGATGGACCTTTGTTGGCAAAGTAATGTCTCTGCTTTCTAATATTCTGTCTAGGTTGGTCATAACTTTTCTTCCAAGGAGCAAGCATCTTCTAACTTCATGGCTGCAGTCACCATCTGCCGTGATTTTGGAGCCCAAAAAAACAAAGTCTGTCACTGTTTCCATTGTTTCCCCATCTATTTGCCATGAAGTGATGGGACTGGATGGCATGATCTTAGTTTTCTGAATGTTGAGTTTTAAGCCAACTTTTTCACTTTCCTCTTTCACTTTCATCAAGAGGTTCTTTAGTTATTCTTCACTTTCTGCCATAAGGGTGGTGTCATCTGCATATATGAGGTTATTGTTATTTCTCTCAGCAATCTTGATTCCAGCTTGTGCTTCTTCCAGCCCAGCGTTCCTCATGATGTACTCTGCATAGAAGTTAAATAAGCAAGGTGACAATATACAACCTTGACGTACACCTTTTCCTATTTGGAACCAGTCTGTTGTTCCATGTACAGTTCTGACTGTTGCTTCCTGACCTGCATACAGGTTTCTCAAGAGGCAGGTCAGGTGGTCTGGGATTCCCATCTCTTTCAGAATGTTCCACAGTTTATTGTGATCGACACAGTCAAAGGCTTTGGCATAGTCAATGAAGCAGAAATAGATGTTTTTCTGGAACTCTCTTGCTTTCTCCATGATCCAGCTGATGTTGGCAATTTGATCTCTGGTGCCTCTGCCTTTTCTAAAACCTGCTTGAATATCTGGGAGTTCACAGTTCACATACTGCTGAAGCCTGGCTTGGAGAATTTTGAGCATGACTTTACTAGCGTGTGAGATGAGTGCAATTCTGCAGTAGTTTGAGCATTCTTTGGCATTGCCTTTCTTTGGGATTGGAATGAAGACTGACCTCTTCCAGTCCTGTGGCCACTGCTGAGTTTTCCAAATCTGCTGGCATATTGAGTGCAGCACTTTCACAGCATCATCTTTCAAGACTTGAAATAGCTCAACTGGAATTCCATCACCTCCACTAGCTTTGTTTGTAGTGATGCTTTCTAAGGCCCACTTGACTTCACATTCCAAGATGTCTGGCTCTAGGTCAGTAATCACACCATCGTGACTATCTTGGTCGTGAAGATCTTTTTTGTACAGTTCTTCTGTGTATTCTTGCCACCTCTTCTTAATATCTTCTGCTTCTGTTAGGTCCATACCATTTCTGTCCTTTATCGAGCCCATCTTTGCATGAAATGTTCCCTTGGAATCTCTAATTTTCTTGAAGAGATCTCTTGTTTTTCCTTTTCTGTTGTTTCCCTCTATTTCTTTGCATTGATCGCTGAGGAAGTCTTTCTTATCTCTCCTTGCTTTTCTTTGGAACTCTGCATTCAGATGCTTATATCTTTCCTTTTCTCCTTTGCTTTTTGCCTCTCTTCTTTTCACAGCTATTTGTAAGGCCTCCTCAGACAGCCATTTCGCTCTTTTGCATTTCTTTTCCATGGGGATGGTCTTGGTCCCTGTCTCCTGTACAATGTCACGAACCTCCGTCCAGAGTTCATCAGGCACTCTATCAATCAGATCTAGTCCCTTAAATCTATTTCTCACTTCCACTGTATAATCATAAGGGATTTGATTGAGGTCATATCTGAATGGTCTAGTGGTTTTCCCTACTTTCTTCAATTTAAGTCTGAATTTGGCAATAAGGAGTTCATCATCTGAGCCACAGTCAGCTCCTGGTCTTGTTTTTGCTAACTGTATACAGCTTCTCCATCTTTGGCTGCAAAGAATATAATCAATCTGATTTCGGTATTGACCATCTGGTGATGTCCATGTGTAAAGTCTTCTCTTGTGTTGTTGGAAGAGGGTGTTTGCTATGACCAGTGCGTTCTCTTGACAAAACTCTATTAGCTTTTGCCCTGCTTCATTCCGTGCTCCAAGGCCAAATTTGCCTGTTACTCCAGGTGTTTCTTGACTTCCTACTTTTGCATTCCAGTCCCCTATAATGAAAAGGACATCTTTTTTGGGTGTTAGTTCTAAAAGGTCTTGTAGGTCTTCATAGAACCGATTAACTTCGGCTTCTTCAGCATTACTGGTTGGGGCATAGGCCTGGATTACTGTACTATTGAATGGTTTGCCTTGGAAACGAACAGAAATCATTCTGTTGTTTTTAAGATTGCATCCAAGTACTGCAGTTCGGACTCTTTTGTTGACCATGATGGCTACTCCATTTCTTCTAAGGGATTCCTGCCCACAGTAGTAGATATAATGGTCATCCGAGTTAAATTCACCCATTTCAGTCCATTTTAATTCACTGATTCCTAGAATGTCTATGTTTACTCTTGCCATCTCCTGTTTGACCACTTCCAATTTGCCTTGATTCACGGACCTAACATTCCAGGTTCCTATGCAATATTGCTCTTTACAGCACCGGACCTTGCTTCTATCACTGGTCACATCCACAACTGGGTATTGGTTTTGTTTTTGCTCCATCCCTTTATTCCTTCTAGAGTTATTTCTCCACTGATCTCCAGTAGCATACTGGGCACCTACCGGCCTGGGGAATTCCTCATTCAGTAGCCTATCATTTTGCCCTTTGATACTGTTCATGGGGTTCTGTACAGTGTATCTGTACAATAGAATATTATTCAGTGATAAAAAGCAATGCACTATCAAGCTATGAAAAGACTTGGAGTAAGCTTAAATGCATCTTGTGAATGCTAAGTGAATGAAGATAGTCTGAAAAAGCTACTGCCATATGATTCCAAATATAGGACATTCTGGAAAAGGCAATATTATGGAGGTGGTAAAAAGATCACTGGTTGCCAGAGGTTTGAGGGTAATGAAGGCATGAATAAATTGAACACAGTACATTTTTAGGGCAGTAAAACTGTTCTGTATGATACAAGAATGATGATTACATATCATTATTTGTCAAGAGAATACTAAGAACTTTAGTTAATAACAATGTATCAAAACCTGACTCATCAAATGTAACAAATATACCACATCAAAAAAAAAAGACATTAATAATGGGAGAAACTAGTGGGTACAGTTTTTTTCTGTCAACCTAAAAATGCTCTAAAGAATAGTCTGTTGATTTTTTAAAGTGTGATATATCTGACATTGTCTTTGCAGATGCAAGGGGAAAAAAAGTAGAGAAACAATAATCTACACAGTCATTATTAAGGGATATCATCAAAGGCCTCGGCACCCAATACCCACCATATCTAGGAACCACAGGGCCTAAATTCCACTATTAGAGAGTCACTGAGTTCCTTTTCCTATATTTATCCTTACAAGTACATTAAGAATTATATATAAGTGCTCTCATAGCAAATATCAAATACGTATACAATCAAAAAGCATAAGATAACAAAAGGGAAGGCTTTTTGGTGAAGACAGAGGCATCACTTTAAGGATTTATAGCTGCTTTTCTTCATTTAGGGCTTCCCTTGTGGCTCAGCTGTAAAGAATCCACCTGCAATGCAGGAGACCTGGGTTCGATCCCTGGGTTGGGAAGATTCCCCTGGAGAAGGGAAAGGCTGCCCACTCCAATATTCTGGCCTGGAGAATTCCATGGACTGTATAGTCTATGGGGTTGCAAAAAGCTGGACACGACTGAGCGACTTTCGTTCGCTTCACTTTCTTCACTTAGGTGAACCGTGAACTCCCAGATGTTCAAGCTGGTTTTAGAAAAAGCAGAGGAATCACAGATCAAATTGCCAACATCAGCTGGATCATCGAAAAAGCAAGAGAGTTCCAGAAAAACATCTATTTCTGCTTCATTGACTATGCCAAAGCCTTTGACTGTGTGGATCACAAGAAACTGTGGAAAATTCTGAAAGAGACGGGAATACCAGACCACCTAACCTGCTTCTTAAGAAACCTGTATGCAGGTCAGGAAGCAACAGTTAGAACTGGACATAGAAAAACAGACTGGTTCCAAACAGGAAAACGAGTACGTCAAGGCTGTATATTGTCATCCTGCTTATTTAATTTACATGCAGAGTACATCATGAGAAATGTTGGGCTGGAAGAAGCACAAGCTGGAATCAAGATTGCTGGGAGAAATATCAATAACCTCACATATGCAGATGACACCACCCTTACGGCAGAAAGTGAAGAGGAACTAAAGAGCCTCTTGATGAAAGTGAAAGAGGAGAGTGAAAAGGTTGGCTTGAAGCTCAACATTCAGAAAATAAAGATCATGCCATCCAGTCCCATCACTTCATGGCAAATAGATGGGGAAACAGTGGAAACAGTGTCAGACTTTATTTTTTTGGGCTCCAAAATCACTGCAGATGGTGATTACAGCCATGAAATTAAAAGACACTTGCTCCTTGGAAGGAAATTTATGACAAACCTAGACAGCATATTTAAAAGCAGAGACATTACTTTGCCAACAAAGGTCCATCTAGTCAAGGTTAAGGTTTTTCCAGTAGTCATGTATGGATGTGAGAGTTGGACGGTGAAGAGAGCTGAGTGCAGAAGATTTGATGCTTTTGAACTGTGGTGTTGGAGAAGACTCTTGAGAGTCCCTTGGACTGCAAGGAGATCCAACCAGTCCATCCTAAAGGAAATAAGTCCTGGGTGTTCATTGGAAGGACTGATGTTGAAGCTGAAACTCCAACATTTTGGCCACCTGATGCGAAGAGCTGACTCATTTGAAAAGACCCTGATGTTGGGAAAGATTGAGGGCAGGAGGAGAAGGGGATGACAGAGGATGAGATGGTTGGATGGCATCACCGACTCAATGGACATGAGTTTGGGTAAACTCCGGGAGTTGGTGATGAACAGGGAGGCCTGGAATGCTGCAGTTCATGGGGTCACAAAGAGTCAGACACGACTGAGCGACTGAACTGAACTGAACCGAAATAGTTTTATCAGCTTTCTACAATAAACAAAATTAGTTATCAATATTACAATGATATATCATCATTTTGTTTATCCAAATTAACATCCATCATTTAGAAAAGGCTTTTTAAAAACTAAAACAAATCTTTCTTGAAATAAAAACTCATAGCAATTTTTCTTTTCAGATATTTCAAGGGTCTTTTCTGTTCCCTTTACTTTTTTCAGCCTGGGATGATTCATAAACATTTTATTCATAAAGATGTGCAGCTGCTCCATTTGCTGAGTGAGCATCTGGATTTCCTACTGAAAATTGTCCTTTCTCAATAGCAAAAGAAAAAAACATTTCCTGATAGTTAACACTTATGTTTATAACAACAAAATCCAAATTAATGTTCAGAGCCACAGAGTTTATCAATTGGCTAATATAAAAATCTAGATCTTTAAAAAGAAACAAATTTGAAAGAATAACTCATCTGTCTGTTAATACTCTTATAGACATTCAAGATGGCTCATTTGCACCAATTTCCAAAATTCTCTCTTTCACAGCTGCCTTCATTGCTCGTAAGGGGCAGCACTTGCTGAGAAGAGCAGACAACTGACTAAGGAATTTCTGATAGTGAGATTACATAGTTTGTAATGAACAAGGAGGTGTATCTAATTCAGATATTCATTTTTCCTTATGGATCAAATATTGTTGCCATTTATTCCAAATATTCTGCCCATCTTCTTGTCCTTTGGAGTAAAAAATGTCTCTTTCAAAGTTCTCAGCCAGGATAGCTTCACTTTTTTTGTCTTTTTTTATAGCTGTACCCGATGGCATGTGGGATCTTAGTTCCTTGACCAGGAATTGAACCTGCACCCCTGCATTGGAAGTGCTAAGTTCTAACCACTGGATCATCAGGGAAGTCCCCAGGATAGCTTCATCTTTATCCTAAATACACTGACATACATGTTAAACTTCCCATTTAGAATCTAATATGAAGACATCTATTTTTCTCCTTTTGAAATGTAAATACAGTCATAGTATGAAACCTCAGGACAAAAAAACCCACATAGAAAGAAAGACTTATGAGTCATCAAACTAGAATGCTAGCAGGTTTTGAAATGATAATATTGGTAAATCATTTCTAGAATTCAGTAACTGAGCATAGAGAAGGAAAATTTTAAAGACAATCAAAAAGATGAAAGTTGGAAGGAAGTAGGTTTTAGCTTTAAAAAAATAAGAATTGTATTACAACTTGAGCTATCTGAAAATGTAATGGCTTCAGTGGGAGGACAGTAAGTCCTTGTCACTATAAACGTAGAAATAGAAGTAGAGAAATACCTGTAAAGAATCTTGACTGAAAAATTTGTATATGAATTTTAATATTGTTTACACTTCTAAGATTTTGTATTTCTATGTTACAGATAAAAAAAACTACAAGTTTGGGGTCACAATCACAGTTCATGATAGAGGTGAGTACTAGAATACAAGACTTCTAAATCCTGACATAATGCTCTGAACCACAGCTTGATGTATATCATGTAATTTAACAAAAATGTGCCAAAGAAGCACAAGAGTTTTTGAAAAGAAACCATGTACTATATGCGCCACACAGTGAAAAGAAACCATGCACTGTGTGGGCCACAACTATTAAGCCTGTGCCCTGGAGCCCAGGAGCCACAACTACTGAGTCCACGAGCCGAAACCACTGAAGCCATGTGCCTCAGAGCCTGTACTCTGCAACAAGAGAAGCCACCGCAATGAGAAACCCATGCACTATAACTACAAAGCAGCACCCCCCACTTGCCACAACTAGAGAAAAGCCCACGCAACAACGAAGACTCAGCACAGCCAAAAATAAATAAATATATAATAAAATGAGCTTAAAAAAACCCCTCAGGCAGTGAGAAAATGACTTTCTCAGGAATGGAACTAATAATTATTAACTAAAATAGAATATAATATTTACCAAAAAATTGTTACTATTTGCTGTTGATAACAATACTGCCCCCAAAACATAGTGACTTAAAACAACAAAAATGTATTACCTGACAGGATTTTGAGAGTGGCTTACTTGAATGATCTGGTTCAGGGTCTCTTGTGATACTGCTGTCAAGTTGTCACCTAGAGACAAACATCTAAAGGCATGACTGGGGCCAGGAAAAAAATGCTTCTAAGGTGGTTCATGCATATAATTGTTGGCAGGATGCTTCAGTTCTTCCCTGGCTGTTGGGAGTAGAGCTCAGTTTCTGGCCCCATGGGCCTCTCCAAAGCACTACTTGATATGTCCTCATAATAGGGCTCAGCAGTAGAGAATCGCCTGCAATGCACAAGATGCAGGAGAGTTGGGTTAGATCCTTGAGTTGGGAAGATCCCCTGGAGAAAGGCATCGCCACCCACTCCAGTATTCTTGCCTGAAGAATCCCATGGACAGAGGAGCCTGGTGAGCTACAGTCCATAGGGTCACAATGAGTTAGACACGACTGAAGTGACTGATCATGCATGAATGATATGGGCAGATGGTTTACCAGAATGAATGAGCCAAGGGAGGGAGAAGGAGGAAGTCATGATGGATGCCTTTTGTGACCTATTGACATGCCTCCCCTCTGCCGTATTCTACTTATTAGAAGCTAGTTACTAAATCCAGCCCACACTCAAGAAGAGGGGAATCAGCCACCAGGCTTTGCAGGGAACAGTATCAGTGAATTTGTGGTCTTATTTTAAAACCACCACAGGAATACTGTTTGTTTGGGTTTTTCACCTAAAACAGCGTATTTAAAAATTACATACCTCTGCACTGGGGATACAAAGAAAAATAACAAAGGCAAAAATGTGATAGAACTTACCTCCTACAATGACAAGAAAGACAGTAAATCAGCATAAAAATTAATAAAATAAGCTTAGATAGTGATAAGTGCCACAGATAGGAAAGAATAATGTAACAGTGTTCAGGCAAGGTAAATGAGGAAGTAATTTTTGATGGTGTGATTAGATAGGCCTCCTATGGATATATTAAAATAACTGAGATCATACAATACATTGTTAGAAAACATGACTTTACTATCTAATAAGGATAGGACTGCTAACAAAATACCATAGATTGGATGGCTTAAACAATGAACATTTATTTCTTACAGTTCTGGAGACTGGGAAGTCCAAGATCAAGGTATCGGTCAATTCAGTCCCCAGTGAGCCCCCACTTCCTTGCTTGTAGTGTCCACACATGGCAAAGAGAACAGAGCTCAAGTTTCCTTTCTTCTTCCTTTAAGAACAATAATCCCAACAAGGGATTTCTGTTTCTATAGCTATTGCCAGAGTGAACATTTAGATCAAAAGATTTTAATTATCTCTCTAACAAATGGGCCATTCTCAGTCTTCATTTTATTTGATCCATCTTTAACTTTTGACATACCCCTTCTTTTACAAAACACTTTCTTTACTTGTCTTCTAAGGCTGAATCCTCACCTGGTTTTCTTCCTAACACACTCAACTAGCCTTTTCAGTCTTCTTTCCAGGCTCCTTGTCATCCCTTTGAATTACAGATACTGAAGTGTCATAAAGGATCAGTTCTTGGTCCTCTCTCTACTGACACCCATTCCCTTGGTCAGATGACATTTGCTCTTTCTCTTAGTCATCACGGCATGGATGACTAAGAGGCATCGAAATATATCTGAAGCTGAATTAATCATCTTAACCTCAAAACCTAGTACTTCCATAGTGTTACCTAATAGATTGCAACTCAATAAGTGGCAACACCATCTTTCCAGTTGCTCAAACCAAATCCTTGCTTTCTTTTTCTTATGCCCCAACTTTCTCTCTTCTCTCAGATTTTTGTTCAAATCAGATCTTGGGTGGTGGTCAAGTGGTTAGGAGTCATGCTTTCACTGCTGGGGAACTACGACTCTATCAGCCTTGCAGCATAGCCAAAACAAAGAAAATAGCATCTCCCAATATTGAAAATTAGAATATATATATATTTTTTTTTTCAGTTGATCATGAATCTTCCCTCAAGGTTCAGATGGTAAAGAATCTGCCTGCAATGTGGGAGACCCAGGTTTGGTCCCTGGGTCAGGAAGATCTCTTGGAGAAGGGCATGGCAACCCACTCCAGTATTCTTGCCTGGAGAATTCCATGGATAGAGGAGTCTGGCAGGCTACAGTCCACGGAGTCGCAAAGAGTCTGAAGCAACTGAGCAACTAACACTTTCACTTTCTCTCTTCAACTGATCATTGTCTCCTCATCAGAATATTAGCTGAAGTTAGAAACTTAGCTGGTTCACTATGCTACCTCCAGCACTTTGAGGAGTGTTTTTGGTTGTTGTTGGCATAGTGGTCACTATAAATGGATGAATTGTACAGGTCATGTATAATTGGAAATCAGTCCAGTGAGGTGGCAAAGGCAGATAAAGCATCCAAGGTTGGGGCCTAGCCTAGGCACAAATATGTAGCTTTAGGCAACTTATTCTTCAAACTCTTTTGTCATCTGTAAAATGGGATTTATGCCATATTCTTCATAAAACAAGATACTTGGAATGGTTACAATCTACTTCATATTACAATACAAAAAAGTTTCACTACCTGCAACTTCTAGGAACATTTGCTTCAATTCTCCTCTTAATTTCACCTACTCAAGTATAAAATGACTTGCACTTAGATTTTCAGAGGTCAAGTATAAAATGACTTGCACTTAGATTTTCAGAGGCTCTTAGGTTGTATTTCCAAAATTTCCACTTGGACTAACTTTTGAGAATAGTAAAGACTATTACTTGGGGGGCAGGGGGGAATCACCTAATTCCATTATGGTGATGGTTGCAGAACTCTATAAATACGTTAAAAATCGTTGCACTGTTTACTTAAAACTGGTTCATTTCATAGTATGTAAATTATCTCAATAAAACTGTTAATAAGAGATTCTCTAATTCCATATTTGTGGCTCTTATATCATTGTGGGGCTTCAAAATCACTGCAGATGGTGACTGCAGCCATGAAATTAAAATATGCTTGCTCCTCGGAAGAAAAGTTATGACCAAACTAGACAGCATATTAAAAAGCAGAGACATTACTTTGCCAACAAAGGTCTAGACAAAGCTATGGTTTTTCCAGTAGTCATGTATGGATGTGAGAGTTGGACTATAAAGAAAGCTGAATGCCAGAGAATTGATGCTTTTGAACTGTGGTGTTGGAGACTCTTGAGAGTCCCTTGGACTACAAAGAGATGAAACCAGTCAATCCTAAAGAAAATCAGTCCTGAATATTCATTGGAAAGACTGATGTGGAAGCTGAAACTCCAATACTATGGCCACCTGCCATGAAGAACCGACTCATTGGAAAAGACCCTGATGCTGAGAAAGATTGAAGGTGGGATGAGAAGGGGACAACAGAGGATGAGATGGTTGGATGGCATCACCTACTCCACCGACATTAATTTGAGTAAGCTCAGAGAGTTGGTGATGGACAGGGAAGCCTGGCATGCTGCAGCCCATGGGGTCACAAAGAGTTGGACACGACTGAGTGACTAAACTGATAAGATATCCCCAGAATTTAAGAATAAGGTAAAACAAGAGTCGGACATGACTGAGCAACTAAACAATAACAAAAAGCCATCTAAAAAAAATTCTAAACAAACAAAAATGAATAAAGTTCAGTAGATGAGCCCTGCCATTGATTTACACCATCTTAAGATGCTAAAGCTGAAACTCCAATACTTTGGCCACCTCATGCTAAGAGTTGACTCACTGGAAAAGACTCTGATGCTGTGAAGGATTGGGGGCAGGAGGAGAAGGGAACAACAGAGAATGAGATGGCTGGATGGCATCACCGACTCAGTGGACATGAGTTTGAGTGAACTCCGGGAGTTGGTGATGGACAGGGAGGCCTGGTGTGGTGTGATTCATGGGGTCGCAAAGAGTCGGTCACGACTGAGCGACTGAACTGAACCGAACTGAAGAAATGGTCAGTTTTCATTCCAATCCCAAAGAAAGGCAATGCCAAAGAATGCTCGAACTACCACACAATTGCACTCATCTCACATGCTAGTAAAGTCATGCTCAAAATTCTCCAAGCCAGGCCTCAGCAATACGTGAACCATGAACTTCCAGATGTTCAAGCTGGTTTTAGAAAAGGCAGAGGAACCAGAGATCAAATTGCCAACATCTGCTGGATCATCGAAAAAGCAAGAGAGTTCTAGAAAAACATCTATTTCTGCTTTATTGACTATGCCAAAGCCTTTGACTGTGCAGATCATAATAAACTGTGGAAAATTCTGAAAGAGATGGGAATACCAGACCATCTGACCTGTCTCTTGAGAAACCTGTATGCAGGTCAGGAAGCAATAGTTAGAACTGGAATGGAACAACAGACTGGTTCCAAATAGGAAAAGGAGTATGTCAAGGCTGTATATTGTCACCCTGCTTATTTAACTTATATACAGAGTACATCATGAGAAACGCTGAGCTGGAGGTAGCACAAGCTGGAATCAAGATTGCCACGAGAAATATCAATAATCTCAGATATGCAGATGACACCACCCTTATGGCAGAAAGAGAAGAGGAACTCAAAAGCCTCTTGATGAAAGTGAAGGAGAGTGAAAATTTGGCTTAAAGCTCAATGTTTAGAAAACTAAGATCATGGCATCTGGTCCCATCACTTCATGGAAAACAGATGGGGAAACAGTGGAAACAGTGTCAGACTTTATTTTTTGGGGCTCCAAAATCACTGCAGATGGTGATTGCAGTCATGAAATTAAAAGACGCTTACTCCTTGGAAAGAAAGTTATGACCAACTAGATAGCATATTTAAAAGCAGAGCCATTACTTTGTCAACAAAGGTCCGTCTAGTCAAGGCTATGGTTTTTCCAGTAGTCATGTATGGATGTGAGGGCTTGACGGTGAATAAAGCTGAGAGCAGAAGATTTGATGCTTTTGAACTGTGGTGTTGAAGAAGACTCTTGAGAGTCCCTTGGACTGCAAGGAGATTCAACCAGTCCATCCTAAAAGAGATCAGTCCTGGGTGTTCATTGGAAGGACTGATGCTGAAGCTGAAACTCCAATACTTTGGCCACCTCATGCGAAGAGTTGACTCACTGGAAAAGACCCTAATGCTAGGAAGGATTGGGGGCAGGAGGAAAAGGGGACGACAGAGGATGAGATGGCTGGATGGCATCACTGACTCGATGGACATGGGTTTGGGTAGACTCCGTGAGTTGGTGATGGACAGGGAGGCCTGGAATGCTGAGGTTCATGGGGTAGCAAAGAGTCAGACACGACTGAGCGACTGAACTGAAGAAATGATCTGTAAAAGAAATCCATATATTCGGTGCAACATGATCAGAGTAACAGATAAATTACATTACTGGATCAAGGTAACCGTTTGTAATCTGAGGGCCTAAGAAACCAGCCAAGTTCCTCAAGCAGAGACAGCACTCAACGGACTCAACTTGCAGGATCGGCGCACTGCTCCCTAGTCTTCCAGCCCTGCTGTCTATGCAAACGCCCAATCTCATTTCTCCAGTGTGGACGCCTACGAGGAAGAGTGTCCGCCCTCGTTGGTCTCGTGGCATCTAACCCCAGATGTGCGCGGGGGATAGGACAAAACCGAGACTTGTAAAGCTGACCACCTCACTGGCCAACCTAGGGTTACCCAGAACCCTGACGGAAATCACGCAGCTTTCCAGCCCCGTCGCCGGGCAACAGCGGGCTGGGCTTCAACCCTGGCCAAGTATCAGATTCTCCCGACAAGTATTTCGAAACAGTCAGGGCCGCCACCCAGACCCTCTGATTCAGTATCGGGCTGGAGGCCCCGACACCAGTCTGAGGGTGCCGGGACCCGAGAACGCTGGACACAGCCCCACACTCTGAAGCTCCCCACGAGGGAGCCAGGCCAGGACCCTCCAGGAAAAAACCTGCGCCCGCAGCCTGCGTAGCCCTCAGACTGGTCTCCAGCGAGCGCGCTCCTCGACTCCGCTCCCTGCCCCGCCACCTACCGGCGGGATTCTAGGCTGATTCCCAATTCAGCTGGTTCCCAGCCTACACGAAGGTGCGATTTGGAATGGTCTTTCCACCAGCCAATCATTTCCCTCAGCCAGTCATCATCAGCTCCGTATCTCCCCCGCCCTCTTTGCTCTTTCACAGAGAAAGCCCCACAAAAACTAATGCTTCCGGCGTTCCAGCCGCTGAGGACTGCGCAGGCGCAGTAGCGCAAACTTGCAAACTGCCTAAGCAAGTGGAATGGACGGTTCTAAAGGAGATCCAACCAGTCCATTCTAAAGGAAATCAGTCCTGAATATTAAACTCCAATACTCTGGCCACCTGATGCGAAGAACGGACTCATTTGAAAAGACCCTGATGCTGGGAAAGATTGAAGGCGGGAGGAGAAAGGGACGACAGAGGATGAGACGGTTGGATAGCATCACCGGCTCAATAGGCATGGGTTTGAGGAAGTTCCGGGAGTTGGTGACGGACAGCGAGGCCTGACGTGCTGCAGTCCATGGTGTCGCAAAGAGTCGGACACGACTGAGCGACTGAACTGAACTGAACGCGTTGGAGAGGGAGTTTGGCTACGTTCCCCAGTGGAATCTTGAGTAGAAATGCTGCACTGCAAGGTGGAGTCGCCTCTGCAGCTGCACTTATCGCTAGGATGTGTTGGAGCGCTGGCAAAGGCTCAGAGCAGGGAAGGAGCACTAAAAGCCCTTCTGGGGAGGGGACAACAGGCGCCTTGCAGTGAGGAAGTGCCCTCGGGCGATAAGTGCCCGGTGGCTGTACCTGCCGGCTCTTATACTTATGTGGCAGCAAGCTTCGTTAAACTGGCCCGAAAGTGTTTCTGCTACGATCGGGGATGCCTGGAATCTAGAGTTGAACTCACAAATCAGCTGGCCTTAAAATAGGGATTTTATTCTGGGTTGACCAGGTGGGTCTAATGCAATCAAAAGAATCCTTAAGAGAGGAGGAGGGAGGCAGAAGGAGAATAAGAGAAATAGTAGTGTTAGAAAGACCTAACAAACCTCAAGACCCTGGCTTTGAAGAGAGAAGAAGGCAATGAGCATAGACTGTGGGATTCTTCGAGAAGCTGGGGAAGATAAGGAAATGGATTCTTTCCCCTTCCCAGAAGGAACATAGCTCTGAGACCTCCAGAAATGTAGAGTAATAAACATTTGATTCAGCCACAAAGTTTGTGATAATTTGTTACAGCAGCAGTAGGAAACTGATACACTGCCAAACTTTTCCAAAGTAATTTTACCAATTCATACACTTAAACAGTTTTGAAAACATGTCCATACTTTACCCCACACCACATGCACTGAACTGGAATCTCCAGATAGGTCCAGAAAATATATTATTTTAAATTAGATGATATTGTTGCATCTTGAAGGTTGAAAATTATTTGTCTAAATCCTTAAGTCTAAATTCATTTCTCGTTAAAGAACAGAGTGGCAGCAATTTGGTCACAAGATAAAAGCAGTTCTAGAAAAGACTTGTTCCAGGTACTGTAAGGGTTCCTCTCCCTCCTCTGCTCAGAGCTAAGGTAGCTGACCTTATACAGTGCTCTGTGGTTGAACAGTTTCTATTAACCCAATTCATAAAGGAGCCTTAAGACTAAGGATTCTGTACTTAAAGATGAATTTTCTTTAACATGCTTATGAACCGACTCTTTTGAGACTGCCAGACCTTACCACTGTTCACATTCATGGAGAACTTGACCCTGGAGCTGGTAGTACTTGCAGTCCCTCAGAAAGGAGGAGCTGGAGGAAGCGGTCTGGCAGCTTGTCAGGCTCATGAGGTTGTGCTGTCCTTCCAGCTCCTAGAAGCTGTGGCTGGAGCAGTCACCTGACCGACCCCCTGACCACTGATCCTGGGGGAATCCTGAACAAGAAGGTGGTTTTCTTAGAGCTTGAGCAGGTTGGGCTGTAGGTGGAGGCTCAGCGCAGGGTGTCCCTACCTTTCCTTAAGGATTTTCTTCAGAAGAAAAGGTAAGTGAACCTCTTACATTGCCTCCAGGGATCCTGGAATCACCTTACTTGGTAGTGATACCACTAACTGCTGACCCCCACTTGGCAACAAATTCAAAAGTCCTCAGAAGCCCTGGGCAGTTTTTATTAAAAATATATGTCATCAAAAGGAATGAAGAGTGAGCCAGTGTTCAAACTATAAACTAGTAGGAGCTAGTAGTTCAAGTACTTTCCTGACACGTGTCAGATGTCACTGTTTCCCTTTAAAATTTTAAACACTCCATGGCATGCTGAGATCTTTAGTGCTCCAGAGTGCCTTGGCACACATTTGAGATCCATGGCTGTGAGCATTTTAGAAGTTGACTCATCTTTTCCTTGAATGAGTATTCAAGAGAAATATTTTCTTCCCAAGTGTTACTACTATAAGGTCCAGTGTAAAGTCACTTCTTCCACCCTGAAGATCCCTCTAAAACTAAGCCCCATAGGAGATCTTTTCAGCAGGCATTGGGTGTCCACAGGCCTGTCCAGATTCTGACCTGTTCCTACAGAGGACATCTTGGATAAATCTCAAACTATCTTGTAAGATGAACAGTTTCCTGTTCTAAGTAAAATTTAGAAATAATATATTTAAAAACATCATTAACTTAGAGATCTAGCTACAACTAGGAAAACAATGGCAGACACTATTAACTAAGAAAAATAAACAATATAGTCTTGCACATTATTAATAATTCTTAATGAACAATCGGACACGACTGAGCGACTGAACTGAACTGAACTGAATGAGTTTCCTATATTTCAACATTTCATATCTGATTTTTAAACTCTCAGTTAATCAAATAGATAGAATAGATTCAAATTATAGACTGTAACTTTACCTAGATTCGTAAGGGGGCATACCCCAAAAAACCATTCACTCTAGACACAAGCCATTAATGTAGATACGAATATTCCAACTAAGGGCTGCTGCTGCTGCTGCTAAGTTGCTTCAGTCGTGTCCGACCTGTCTGACCTGGAGTCTGACTCTGTGCAACCCCATAGATGGCAGCCCACCAGGCTCCTCCATCCATGGGATTTTCCAGGCAAGAGTACTGGAGTAGGTTGCCATTGCCTTCTCCACAACTAAGGACTAGTTCTGCTTAAAATACAGTTGATAAATATAATTAGACACTATACATTATAATAACAATCCAGACTAGACTACAAATAAATGTACAGAACATGATTGCAACAAAGAAAACTGAATTGCCAAATATCAAAGGAGAGAACAGATTTAACTGAAAAGTTTCAAATGCATTTTATTCATAATGTAACCATATTCAAGATGCTAGAGGAAATGTCCATATTTGTGAGTTCTTGTTGGCAGAAATTCTTTATTCATTATCCTGTCCAGTCTCACACTCAGAAGCCATCTTTGATTTGTCATATACTTGTATAATAAGCCTTAGGTGATTGATGATTTTCTTGTCTGCTGTTTTCATGTTAAAGCCCAACATCTTCATAATAGTTTCTCGAAAGTCAACAAGCTACAAAGAACCACCCCCCAAAAATCAAGATATGTCATAAGTTTTGATCACCTTACTATGTACAATGAAATATTAAGGAATTTAGTTTTATTAAACATTTCTTTATGAAGTATAACATATTCTAAATTCAAATGTATTTTTAAGCTAAAAAAAACTCTAAGAAATCTAAAATTACATTTCTTTATGAAGTATAACATATTCTAAATTCAAATGTATTTTTAAGCTAAAAAAAACTCTAAGAAATCTAAAATTACTTTTGTATTTTAAGATTTGTTTTTAGTTTTACAATTTTATAGGATAACCTTAATTTTATTGCTGCTTGTTTTTCATCCATGAGGTAATTATCTTTTGGGCTTCTGATTTGCTGTAGGTAATAGAGTCCCCAAAGTACATATCTCTCTGCCCATTCTCTAAAAACTATAGTGATCAACAACAGGAGAGCAGATAAAATCATCCATAAATCATGCCTAAAGCACAAGTAGAGACTACCACAGACTTCATTCTGCATATAAGTGGGGAAATAAATATTCTAAACCAGAAAAGGCTAGTTCAGAACCCACGCTGGAGTATGCAGCTAGTTTCCTCCGGTGTCCCAGATATGGGACAGTTCACAAAGGAGGAAATGCTAAGAACAAGCCTGAGAACTGGTGGATCAGAACACCGGTGTCTGTGGAAAGAAAAGAAAGGTGCATGAAAGTATGTGAGAGCAGAAAAGGCAGATCTAGAGGGCAAGGTTTCTGAGGAGGCTTAGTAATAAAGGAAAAGGAAAAAGCAAGCACCGGAAATTAGAGAGTACTGCAGAAACAGACATCACATAAACCCCATGCAAAAATAAAAGACTTGACTTCCAAAGTAAACTTGTAGAAGCTGCACTCACCATGTCAACAGAAGAGGGTGGTATTGAGTTAAGAAACCTATTATGTAAACCCTGCCCCCTAAGTACCCTAAAGTAGAAACACCGGAAATTGAGAGGGCAAGGCAATTAAAGGGATTTTAAAGTGAATAGATAAATGGCAAATATGCATTCAAAATTGTGATGAGAAGAAAACAGAAAAGCACTAACATCCAAACTGTTCAGGGCTCATAAGACCCTTTCTTGAGATTCTCTCTCCTGTCACATAAACTCTAACCCTGTGGCTGTCTGTCAGACAGAAGTTGACTGAGAGATGCCAAGAATAACTGGGGACAAAGGCCTTATCTTGAAGATTCCAGGTGCTGATCCATAGCCCAGGTGCATCTGTGCCTTCTCGGAGCTCTGGTTGTTTAACTCTGATTCCACAAGGCAATCAATTCTCTTGTGTCTAAGTTCAGTTCAGTCACTCAGTCGTGTCTGACTCTCCGCGACCCCATGAATCACAGCACGCCAGGCCTCCCTGTCCATCACCAACTCCCGGAGTTCACTCAAACTCATGTCCACAGAGTCGGTGATGCCATCCAGCCATCTCAGTCTCTGTCGTCCCCTTCTCTTCCCGCCCCCAACCTTTCCCAGCATCAGAGTCTTTTCCAGTGAGTCAACTCGTCGCATGAGGTGGCCAAAGTATTGCAGTTTCAGCTTTAGCATCAGTCCTTCCAATGAACACCCAGGATTGATCTCCTTTAGCATGGACTGCTTAGGGTAGTCTAAATTGAGGTGGGTGTTTATCACTTCAACTTAAAGAATTTTAATATAGTATTAAAACAAACCTCTTCTTGTTTTCCCGGTACTTCTTCAAGTGTGCTTTTTGCTGTGCTGAGCTCAGGAGTGGCAGTTTCCAACATTTGATGGACCTTCTTTTTATCCAATCCTGCTTCTTGCTCATCAGAGTCTACTGTAGTTTTCAGGTCTGTTTCCATAACTGCCTTCCCTTTCATTGCTTCAACTTTTGTTAGTGATTCCCTGAGCTTCTCAACTGTTTTGTCCTATGAGGGTAGAGGTTGTGGGAAAGGGAGAAGACTATGATTAGATCTCTTCTAAGTAACAGACGGGCATGATGCATGATAACTCGTGCTTTTTTACTTTCTTCCTCTCTCTTTTTTTCTTTTTCTTTTACGAACTAGATAATGTAGAAAAAGAAAATTCCACAATTTATGAATTAAGAGGACATTTCTCCACGATGTTCATCAATAATGAGAACTTTCATTAACAAGGCATTTGGGATTTAACGAGGTTTAACAAATGTTCCATATCCTCAAGAGTCTTAGTCTGTGGTAATCAAACACAGAAATAGAGAATAACTGGATACAGTAAGATTAAATATTCCTGATAAATGGGCAAAAAAAGTTGATCAATAAGTGTCTAGTGCATCTTTGTTTTCAGGCATAAAACGTACTTTCGAAATACTACAACTGAAGCTTAATATAGCGAAGATCCAAAGATATTCTGATTTTTAAGATGAGTGGTGGATTTACAACATCTAACTTTATTATTCTATATGTTTAATATTGTATATATTATTTTTATGGGTGTAAAATAATTTTTAAAGTTCAATGAGAAACACAGCAAAAACAGTAACAGAACAAAACTTAAGTGAATTTTTGAAAGCCTCACGTCCTTTACTTACTTTAAGGACATTTACTCTTGTCAGTTGAGTTTTCATATTTTTATTTGACAATTTCAAGTCACTAAGCTGTTTCTGAAGTTTCTGAATTTTCTCCTCTAATCTTTGAGTTGTAACAGTCTGAAATTTCTGTTGAATATTCAGTAATGTTTCTTGCTTGTTGTCTTTCTCTAGCTGCTTGAATATTTTGCCATGCTTATCCACCTGGGAAATCTTAGATTGAGAGTTTTCCTTTATAGAAATTGACAGTATATAAAGAAGCTATGCTTTAAGATGGTATTCCACACTAGCATACCAGATCTACTCTAGACTGATAAATTATAGACTTAATTCTTATATAAATAGGATAGTTTTCACCATAAATATGCATTATGATAATTCAGAAAATAAAATGTGACAGTAAAAGTGATGGCTTAATGCTAACAAGGGTACAGTTAAGCAGACAATTTATAAACACCACGTGATAGCATGTATTAGTTCAACTTTTCTAATAAGGTATGATTAGGAAATAATAAAATATTTAGATGAAGATTCAAGCAAAAAGATATCCTCTACAACATTATTTATAACATGAAGAAATACAAATGTCAAAAAATAATTAAATTGCATGTGATTAATTAATACATTTCATATATTAATAATGAATATATTTCTTTTGGGGTTTTTTTTCCTTAATATATACATTTTATTGAAGTTATAGTTGACTAACAGTATTTCAGGTGCACAGTAAGGTGATTCAGTTATACATATACACATATATTATTTTTCAGATTATTTTCCATTATAGGTTATTATAAGATACTAACTATTGTTTCCTGTGCTATACAGTAAACCTTTGTTGCTTGTTACATATCCAGCTTTTTAAAAATTAGAAATCTAGGATTCCATTCAGATTAATACATTTCTTATAAATCAAGTTTTCAAAAATACTAAGAGAAAATGCTAATGATATAGTTAAATGAAAGAAGCAGGATGAAGAAAAATTATGCCATAGTCATAGTAAAATATACCTATATGTTAACACTGGTTATCTCAAAGTGGTAGAATTACTGGCTATTTTCATTGTATCCTTTCTACTATTTTGTACTTTATAAAGTTACTACCAGAAAAGAGAGAGAAAGAGAAGAGGTGCAAATTTAATAAAGATACTGTATATTTTCATTATACATGAACTAAAAATTAATAAAATATATTTAAAAGAATAACTAGTTCTCCCAATAAGAAAATAGATACTCCAGGCAAGGCCAGTTAAAGAAGGGAGGACTGCCCTGGTGGTCCAGTGGTTGAGAATCTGCCTGCCAATACAGGGGACACAGGTTTGATCCTTGGTCCTGGAATACTCCACATGCCATGGAGCAACTAAGCCATGTGCCAGAACTACTAAGCCCACAAGCTGCAACTACTGAGCCAGTGTGCTGAAACTACTGAGCCCACTTGCCACAGTTACTAAAGCCCACTCGCTCTAGAGCCCATGATACACAACAAGAGAAGCCACCTTAACAAGAGGCTTGTGCAGCACAACTTGAGAATAGCCCCTGCCTGCTGCAACTAGAGAAAGCCTGCACCCCGCAATGAACACCCAGTGCAGCCAAAAATGATAAATAAATATATACATACATTTTTAAAATTTTTTAAAAGGAAGAGAAAATGAAAATACTATTAGGAAAGAGAAACATACAGAACTAATGTACATAAATTAATTTTATAATGAGAAAAAAGTTACTTAAAATGTTATTACAAATGTCTTATTCCATTAAAAAAATAAAACAAGTAACATATTAAGGAATAAGAATGAGAATGGCACCATTTTTCTTAATAACACACTGGAAATCAGAAGACAATGGAGTAATGCCTTCAAATCTCTGTGTGAAAATAAAGTCTAAACCCAACTATCAACTGATCCTGAAGGTAAACAACAACAAAAAAGACCTTGTAATTTATTCAAAGAATTTTTTCCCTCTAAGAACCATTTCTTAGAAATCTATCAGAAGATGTGCCCCAGCAAAATAAGAAAGTAAATCAAAAGAAAGGAAGACAAAAGATTCAGGAAATAGTGCAACCTAACCAAGAGATTGGAGAAGAAAATCACAGGATTATAGCTGTGCCCAGGCTCACATAGCAAACAGTCCAGACTGATGCAAGAGAATTAAGGCGTCTGGATGAGAAAGAATGGGAGAATTTTGTTTGTAGATTATAAGATCATTTGACATAGTATTGAGGAAAAAATTAATAAGTGAATGTTGAAAATTATACATATGAAAATATAAGAAAACTATTAACTCTAGGAAAAATAATATACACTACTACAAGAAAGGAAATGTCACAAGAGTATAATACTGGGCATTTTGTAAACATTATTTAGTGTCATAGTGAAGTAAATGCTGATTATGGGTTTAGCTAAAAATACTGATACAGCTATACTGGGATGATCGAAGGTGGAGGGGGAAAGAGATAAACCTTCTGCTATCCTATAATAGGAAGTCAACAGATAATGTCTAAAACAACTCAAGATACAGCAATATAAGGGCTTCCCTGGTGACTCAGTTGGTAAGAATCCACCTGCAAGGCAGGAGATCCTTGTTCAATTCCTGGGTTGGGAAGATCCCCTGGAGGAGAGCATGGCAACCCACCCCAATATTCTTGCCTGGAGAATCCCCATGTATTGAGGAACCTGGCAGGATACAGTCCTTGGGGTTGCAAAGAGTTGGACATGACTGAACACTGAGTAAGCACAGCACAGCACACATAGCAATATAAGCAAATTATTTAAGAAAATGGAGTTTACTACCAGAAGCAATAGCTAAAGCGGTTAACAGTAGTTCCCTCTGGGAAATAGGCTAGGTGGAAGTACAGAAGTGGGCTGCTGCTTTTCAATAAAAGACTCATGGTATATTCAATTTAAAAAAAATATATGTATGTATAATATATACATATAAGTGTAAAAGATAAAAAAATTCTAAATAACTGCTGCTCAAAGAAGAAATGAAAATTAATAGAAAATTATAAACATTTATAAAATGCAGTGAAAGAACTTCATATAAAAATATACTGAACAACTTACAGAGGAATATTTACAGCCTTTGCTGTTTTTATGAATTAAAACAAGGAACCCCCCCCAAAAAAAAGCACATTTACATAAGAAAAAAGAGAAAAAGGGGTATAGATTTAATAAAGATACCATATATTTTCATTACGTATACATCAAAACTAAACTGGTAAAATGTATATAAAAAAGAATCATCAGTTCTTTGGAAAGATAAAATTGATGTCCCAGGCAAGTCTGGTTAAGGAGGAAAGAGAGAAAGTGAAAACGCAAAATATTAGAAAGGAGAAACATACAGAATGCATAGATATAGAAAACATGAAAAGAATTCTAAACACTACTTTGTAACTCAGTGGCAATAAGTTGAAAACCTAAAAGAAATACATTGTTTCCTATAAAACAATATAATATTCAACTGTGTCAAGAAAACCCTAGAACTCTACTAAATTATTGGACTTAAGTAAATTCAGTAAGGTGGTGCATGTGTGCATGTGTGTGAGCTCAGTTGTGCAGTCGTGTCTGACTTTTTGCGACCCACAGACTGTAGCCTGCCAGGCTTCTCTGTCCATGGGATTCTCCAGCTAAGAATACTGGCGTGGGTTGCCAGTTCCTTCTCCAGAGGATCTTCCTGACCCAGGGACTGAACCCAGGTCTCCCACATTGCAGGTGGATTCTTTACAGCTGAGTCACCAGGAAAGCCATTAAACTTTTAAATACTGAGGAAACTTCCTGGTCGTCCAGTGGATAGGACTCAGCACTCTCACTGCCAGGGCCCTGGATCTGATCGCTGGTCAGGGAATGAAAATCCTGCAAGCTATATGGTGCTGCTGCTGCTACTGCTAAGTCACTTCAGTCGTGTCCGACTCTGTGTGACCCCATAGACAGCAGCCCACCAGGCTCCCCCGTCCCTGGGATTCTCCAGGCAAGAACACTGGAGTGGGTTGCCATTTCCTTCTCCAATGTGTGAAAGTGAAAAGTGAAAGTGAAGTCGCTCAGTCGTGTCCGACCCTTAGCGACCCCACGGACTGCAGCCTACCAGACTCCTCCATCCATGGGATTTTCTAGGCAAGAGTACTGGAGTGGCTTGCCATTGCCTTCCCCAATATGGTGCTACCAAAGGGAAAAAAAAATACTCATACACTATATTGAACTCATACATTAATTGAAAACATTTAGAACTCAATCCCATAGAGAGAGGGGGCTTCCCAGGTGGCACTAGCCGTAAAGGATCTGCCTGCCAATGCAGTAGATGCAAAGAGATGCGGGTTTAATTCCTGCGTCGAGAAGATCCCCTGGACTAGGAAACGGCAACCCACTCCAGGATTCCTGCTGAAAAATTCCATGGACAGAGGGGCCTGGTGGGCTACAGTCCATGGGGAAGCCAAGTAGAATACAACTAAGTGACTTAGCACACACACACACACTCACAGAGGGAGAAAGCACCAGTGTGGAAATACATATGTATGAACATACTTATTTCAGCATTATTTGTAGTGGCATAAACAGTAGGAATAAGAGAATGACAATCAATAGTTCTTAATAGGGAACTGGTTAAATAAGTTATATATATAGTATGGAATATTATGCAACTGAAAAGGAATGAGTTAAACCTGTATCTTTTGATCTAAGGAAAGACCATGAAGTACTTATTTATCAAGTAAGATGAGTATTTTGACTAGTACAGTCCCAATTTTGTAAAAATGTCAACATTTACATGTATGAATATACTCATATATTTCCATAATCACTTCAACAGTTATAGAAGATATAGATACGTTGGTTACTGAGGTAAAATAGGCAGAAAGAGGGTTAGAGAAGATTATTATTGTTTTGGTCAAATCTTTCAGCATGGTTTCAAGGGTTGTGGAAAGCATGTACTGTTTATATATTCTTAAATTTTAACACAATATATTTTAAAATTCTTATGTGGAAATGAATCATTGTCAACTACATTTTCAAGAGCAGAGGTAGAAGCTGGATTCATCTTTGTGCTCTGGAGTGCATTGCCAATACCACTTTACCAAGTGCTGGAAGTTTTTAAAAACTGAGTGATCAAACTATATGGGATCAATGAATGAATGGAATGACAGACTCAGCAGTGAGTGAGTGAGTTTATACTCTGGGGCACAGCAAGTACAGAAATGGTGTTGCATGGGTATGGGTGTGACAAGCAATTCTGTGAAGAGGTAGTGAAATAGAGTCAAAATCTCCTGAAAAACATCCTACCTATTCCCATTCCACTTTTAGGATTGACTTTATGGATGCAGAGAAGCAAAAAAATAGAAAAGGAAATGGTCTATAAGGTAATTATTGAGGAATTTCACCAACAGCCCCTTCCCAGTGCCCACCATATCTGACATGGTAGCTAAAATTCCATCTTTAGAGAGTCATTCCTTTGAATTCATTTCCCTCTAATCTTCTTTGAAAAGTATATTAAGAAGTACATTGTTTATTAATGTATGTGGAATCTAGAAAAATAGTACTGATACACCTATTTACAGAGAAGAGATGGAGATGCAGATGTAGCGAGTGGACTGGTGGACACAGCGGAGGAAGGCGAGGGGAGGACGAACTGAGAAAGTAGCACCAACATACATACACCACCCTGTGTAAAACAGGTAACTAGCAGGAAGCTGCTGTATAACACACGGAGCCCAGCCTGGCGCTCTGTGATGATCTAGAGGGGTGGAACGGGTGGGAGAGAGGCTCAAGAGGAAGGGAATATCTATATTATTATGACTGATTCACACTGATGTATGGCAGAGACCACCACAACACTGTAAAGCAATTATCCTGCAATTTAAATATATATATATATGTAAACAAATGCCCTTACAATAAATATCAGATGTGTACAGTAGAAAAATGGGAGATATGGAATCAGGAGAGGTTTTTTGATAAAATCAGAAGGTTCAAAATCTGTAGCAAAATTTCCTCCCTTTCCCACTATTAAAAAAGTACAAATAGCATTAATAGCTTTGAACATTAGATGATATAAGATGATCATTTTCATTGTCCAAAAAATGCCTTATACTTCAGGAAATTATTACCTTGTTCGTGTCCAGGTCTAATTTCCCTTGAAAAAGGTCATTAATTGCAATTTTTCCTTCCACACATTTCAAGGGTCTTTTTTGTTCCGTATACTTTTCCTCAGTGTCAGATAGTTCTCTAGCAGTTTCTTCAGAGTGATGAGATTGCTTCTCCAATCGCTTAGTGAGCATCTGAATTTCCTGCTGGAGGACTTTAGCTCTCTGTAGGGAAAAAAAAAAATAGATAAAACATCCCAATGGTCCATGATTTCTATTTTCAAAACTATGTGCAAGTTCTACTTATATTAGCTGGGAGGGATTGGGGGCAGGAGGAGAAGGGGACGACAGAGAATGAGATGGCTGGATGGCATCACCGACTCATGGAGGTGAGTTTGAGTGAACTCCGGGAGTTGGTGATGGACAAGGAGGCCTGGCGTGCTGTGATTCATGGGGTCGCAAAGAGTCAGACACGACTGAGTGACTGAAATGAACTGAACTGAACTGAATGAAATTAAAAGACGCTTACTCCTTGGAAGGAAAGTTATGACCAACTTAGAATATTAAAAAGTAGAGACATTACTTTGCCAACAAAGGTCCGTCTAGTCAAAGCTATGGTTTTTCCAGTAGTCGTGTATGGCTCTGAGAGTTGGACTATAAAGAAAGCTGAGTGCCGAAGAATTGTTGCTTTTGAACTGTGGTGTTGGAGAAGACTCTTGAGAGTCTCTTGAACTGCAAGGAGATCCAACCAGTCCATCCTAAAGGAGATCAGTCCTGAGTGTTCATTGGAAGGACTGATGTTGAAGCTGAAACTGCAATACTTTGGCCACCTCATGCGAAGAGCTGACTCATTTGAAAAGACCTGATACTGGGAAAGATTGAAGGCGGAAGGAGAAAGGGACGACAGAGAATGAGATGGCTGGATGGCATCACCGACTCAATGGACATGAGTTTGAGTGAACTCCGGGAGTTGGTGATGGACAGGGAGGCCTGGCATGCTGCAGTCCATGGGGTTGCAAAGAGTTGGACATGACTGAGCGACTGAACTGAACTGAACACTAAGTTACTAAATAGATGAACGGGGAATATGTTTAAGAAGACTCAACATGTATAAGCTGGTTTTAAAAAGAAAGAAACAAAGGTTTGATATACAAAAATAAGACATTTTAGTGAGTACTAGAAATAAAATAGTATAATGAATTTTAAGAGAGAGTGTAAAAAAAATTGTAACTGTACAATAAGCATACTACCATATAGCAGGTTTTATTAACACACTGAATTTAAGCAATACCTATTTTCATTTGAATGTTATGATGAAGAGTGATGAAATTTTACTATAATAATTTGAACATAACAGGAGATATATGCACTTGAACTTGCTGGATCAATCTTTTGATAGACTTGACCAGTAAATTCACACAAATGACTGACTTGATAATTTACTTTATTATGCTGACTAAACTGACCAGTGTTTGGTCATTACAGAAGCATTATCCTCACCACACCAGTATTTTTAAGCTAACATTCATTGAGCTTACACTGACCTGTACTAAGCATTTATTATGTATTAATCCATTTAATCCTTACAACCATTCTGTGGTACACAAACTATATCCCCTCTAAACCCACCCCTGCCAAAATTTACAAAACTGAGGCACAGAGAGGATAAATAACCTTCCCAAGAGCATACATTCAGTAATCACAGAGCTGGAATTTATACCCGGCCTCTCTGCTCTTAAACACACTATATTACCCCTATTGTGATAATGGACATCTTTGTCCTTCTTATCACTATAGTAATAAAAATCAAATCAGAGCCACAAGGTTTACTGAATCAACTAACATCAAAATCCACATCTTAAAACTAATTTGAAAGAGGAACTCATCTGTTGATACACTTACGGACTTCCAAGATTGCCCATTTGCACCAGTCTCCAGAATGCTCTCTTTCACAGCTTCCTCTATGGCTGGTGTGGGTTCAACACTGTTGCTGGGAAGAGCAGACAGCTGACTGAGGAATTTCTGACAGTGGGATCGCGCTATTTTAGTTTCCCAGTTGTATGAACGTGGAGGTCTGTCTAACTCAGGTATTTGTTTTTCCTCATGGATCAAATCTTGTTGACATTTATCCCAAATTTTCGGTCCATCTTTTGGTCCTTCAGAGGGAAAAGTGTTGTCTCTCTCAAAATTTTTGACCAGGATAGATTCATCCTTATCCTAAATATACCAACACACATGTTAAACTTCTCGTTTGGAATTTAATATCGAGACATCTATTTCTGTCCTTTTGAAATATAAGTATAGTCATAATACAGAACTTGAGGAGAAAAGGCTCTCTATAGAAACAAAGAGTTACAGAGTTATAAGAGAGACAAGAGCATACCCATAAGAGTAAACTAGAACATCAAGAGGTATTAAAATACCTCTTGGGGGGCATGTGGGAAGGGCAAAAATACTGATGTTAAAGAGAAAGGATTTTGAGAACACAGGAAGTTTAACTTAGAGAAGTAGTTAACCAACTGCTCCAGTTTATGAAGGAACTGTTTACAGAATATTTTGAGATAATAAATGTAGAAGGAATGACAGAATTTCACAGCTCAGCATTTTGGCTCTCCTAACAAAATAACTGATTCAGGCAAGGATCATCAATGAATGCCAAGACTATTAAATGAAAAGTTGGCAGAGAAATGGATATTTTCATAAAGACTTAATTATGATTATAGAACATCATTTAATAGTAACAGCTTTGATAATATAAAAGCATAGATAAGTCACATTTCTTTCCCCCAACCTTTCCCTTGTAAGCACCCTGCTTTCATTGTAAACAGGAAAAAATGAAAGATAACGCAATACTACTCCTTCACCCTACCTCTCCCAGGAAGATTCTGCCTTTATAAATTCTTCTTTTTATCTTCAATTCTGAAAACTGAGTAAATAAGTTTACTTTCTGGACTTTTGTCACGTGAAACTTGGAGACAGAAGGGAAGCTAGAGTTGTTGAAGTAATGATGGGTTTGTCTCACTAAAAGCCCAGGGGGGGAAAAAAAAGAGGTAGAATAAAAGAGCAGTGGAAGAAAAGGTCAGAGCTACACAGACTGGTGTGGGAGAGCTTTTCAGAAATGTGACAGAGAAGTGAAAAACATAGAAAGTGTTACTGTGGATTACTTGAAAGAGGTAATTAACTATGAATTACTTGAAAGCGATAATTAAAACTAGGAATTACTTTAAACTTTGAAAGTAGTTGCTGAATTTTTTAAGTGGAACCCCTCACATTAATTGGATCATGATGGACCTTATTTTACATTCAGAATATTATAAACCTGGAGAAGGGCATGGCAACTGACTACAGTATTCTTGCCTCAAAAATTACACAGAGGAGCCTGGCGGGCTACAGCCCATGGGGTTGCAACGAGCTGAACATGACTGAAGCAACTTAGCATGCATATAATAAATAATTACAGTCTATGGATTTCAGAATAAACTTCTACCACTTCCTTGACAGTAATTCATCTCCCATCCTCCTTCAACATTCCTCCATAAAACTTCTATTCATCCTGTGAATTGCTGTCTACTAGGGACCAGGCTAACTGCTTCCTTCTAAACGCAACTCACGCATACATCTAGATTTCAATATCCAGTGTAGATGATCCACCAGTTCAGTTTTGTGACCTTCTAGCCTCAGTTTCAATGACTTTCTTCTACACCCCTACTCAATTCTTATACCCAAATCCAAAAACCCAGATTTTGTCAGCAGCAGGAACTACTTCATACCAGAAATTTAAAACTTCAATATTTCACTCTCTAACCACCACCTCCTCCCAGTTCTCTCACCGTTCCATTCCCTCTAACCTCCTCTTTAGTATCACAGAGACCTTCAGATCTGCCTTGCACTTTCTCTCCATACTTCAGAAACGCTTTCAGCTCACCGTGCTGTACTCCTTCCTTTTATCCTCCACAAGAAGACGACCAACAAACCACTCAACATTTGCCAATTATCTCCTGGAATAACATAAAGTAACAAAAATCCTTTTTCTTCAAAAATCAATCAAAATTTGTTCTTACCTTTGTCATGAAACTATCCAAGGAATCCTCTTGTTCTTTCATACTCATATAAAGGATGATTCTGTTAGCACCTGCTAACTTTTTCTCCAAAAGGTCTGCTTTTCGCTCTGCTCTTTTTCTTTCAATCAGATGTAATCTGTGTAAGATATTGGTAGGTAACAATATCATGAAACCAATTTTTCAAACTTCAAATATTAATAAGAAATATCCCCATTTAAAATAAATATGTGTACCAAGTAAAAATGTATTCCTTATGAAAAGAGCTGTGCAAGTTCCCAGATTATTTCTAGGAAGAGATGAGAAATGGCAGAGAAATGGAGAGAATGATTCCAAATATTGTGATGATCAGGAGGTTCCACATGGGCACAAGTACCATGGGCCTGTATTTGCAAGTTCCACATCCATGGATTCAAGCAGCCATGGATTGAAACTATTCAAAAAATTTTTTTTCAGAAAGTTCCGAAAAGCAAAACTTAAATTTGTCTTACACAAGCAACCATTTACATAGGATTAGCTATTAAAAATAATCTAGAGTTGATTTAAAGTACACAAGAGATGTGCATAGGTTATATGCAAATACTGTACTATTTTATATAAGGGATTTAGCATGTGCAGATTTTGTTACTCTCAGGGGTCCTAGAACCATCCCCTGCAAACACTGAGGCACAAGGGATGAAGGACAACTGTATTCCCATTTTAGTAACACCTGCATAGGCTCTTGAACTGAATCCCTGAATAGAGTTTCAAGAAAGGTAAAGGAATTAGAAATGGTACAATAGAAAACAGCATATGTAAAAACTTGCTTTATTATCAAACACAAACAACTAATTATTTGGTTCTTGTTTTGATTAACAACTGATAGGTTTGGTAATATTTTCTACCTTGAAGCTAAGTTAAAGTTTCCATCCACCTTCCATGTTTGTTATATTGTTTGCTATAGAAGATTTGCATCCTACAGAATTAGTGAATATGGGTCAGGTCAAAGAAAATATCTGAATTATCTAAGAGAAAATACAATTCAATAAAATTACATTGGAGACACGTAGGTCACACTCAAAAGGTCATTCCTTGTAATTGTAGCCTTAGAATGAGTAGACACAGAATGAGATAGAAACAATACTTTAAAAAAATACTTCCCAAGAATTTGTGAAACGTGATGAAAAACATCAATTGATAGACTAAGTAAATTCTGGAAATCCAAAGTAGGATAGATACAAAGGCGGCCACACCAAGACATCTCATCATCAAATTTCTATCAATTAAAAGTCAGAGAAAAAGCATATATTACCTTCTAACATATAGCTATAAGACTGAACGCTGGCTTTTCACAGAGAAACTATGCAAGTCAGAAGATAACTGAAGAACACTTTAGAGTGCAGAAAAAAATACTGGCAACCTAGAGTTCTATACTCAGTAAAAAAACAAACAAACAAACAAACAAAACACCCTTTCAGAAGGAAAAATGGAAAAATTCATCCTTAGAAGAATTGCATTAAATTGCCGAAAAATTACAGGCAATTTTTCAGGGTAAAGGAAAACGATCCCTTGTGGCTACACGGAACTGTAGAAAGGAATGAAGAGCACCAGGAGTGTGTGTGTGGGTCAATATAAATTAATACTGAAAATTAATATCTTATGAGATTTATAACATTTGGAAAAGTAAAATGTATCATAACAATAGTACAGGAGCATAAGATGGGTAAGTAGAGTTACACTGTTATAAGATTTCTATTTTCAGATAACATAACAGCACTAATCTAGACTTTAATTGTAATCACAAGGTCTAAGGTAAAAAGTTAATTATAATTTAAAAGATATTAAAAAATAACACAGGAGAAAAATAGCAATAAAAACTTGACTAATCTAAAAGAAAGTGGTGGGGACTTCCCTGGTGGTCCAGTGGTTAAGAATCCACCTGCCAATTCAGGGGACACGGGTTTGACCTCTGGTCTGAGAAGATTCCATTTGCCATGGGGCAACTAAGCCTGCGTGCCACAACAATCAAGCCCATTAGTCACAACTACTGAAGCCCACACACCTACAACAAGAAAAGCCACCACAATGAGAAGCCCACACCTCGCAACTAGAGAATAGCCTCTGTTCACTGCAACTAGAGGAAGCCTGCACACAGCAATGAAGAACCAGCCAGCCAAAAATAAATGAATAAATTAGTCAAAATGGATCAAAGATAAAATTTTAAGTATCAAAACAGTAACTATTAAAATAAAACATACGTGTAAATCTTTGTGATACTAGATTAGGTTTATTTGCTATAACACCAAAGACACAAAATGACAAAAGAAAAAAAAGGTAAGCTTCATCAAAAATTTTTAGAAAACAGCCTGGAAGTTGCTCAGAAGTAACCTCAAAAAGTTAAACACAGAGATACTTTCAGTTCAGTTCAGTTCAGTTCAGTCGCTCAGTCGTGTCCGACTCTTTGCGACCCCATGAATCACAGCACGTCAGGCCTCCCTGTCCATTACCAACTCCCGGAGTTCACGCAAACTCATGTCCATCAAGTCAACCCAGCAATTCTACTCCTAAGGCATTTAACTAAGAGAAATAAAACTTACAGTCATATAAGAGTTCACACAACAATGTACATAGCAGCTCATTCGTAAAGTCCCTTGCAAAGGAAGCAACCCAATGTTCATAAACTGATGAATGGACATACAAAATGTGGTATAACCTTATAATGGAATATTATTCAGCCATAAAAAAATTAAATACTGATTCAGGCTAAACATTGATGTATCTTGAAAGGGTTTTCCTGGTGGCTCAGAGGTTAAATCTGCGCCTGCAATGTGGGAGACCTGGGTTTGATCCCTGGGTCAGGAAGATTCCCTGGAGAAGGAAATGGCAACCCACTCCAGTATTTTTACCTGGAGAATCCCATGGACAGAGGATCCTGGTGGGCTACAGTCCATGGGGTCACAAAGAGTCAGACACAACTGAGCGACTTCACTTTCACTTTTTTTATAGCCTTATAATGGAATATTATTCAGCCATAAAAAATTAAGTACTGATTCAGGCTAAACATTGCTGTATCTTGAAAACACTGTGCTAAATTAAAGAAGTTAGACACAGAGGCCATATATTGTAACATTTCATTCATATGAAATGTCCAGAAAAGGCAAGCCCATAGAGAAAGACAGTAGACTGCTGGTTGTCGGAAACTGGAGAGTGGACTGGGGAGTAACTACTAGTAGACATGGATTTTTTTAGGGGTTGATGAAAGTGTTATAGAATTAGAGCGTAGTGGTGCTTGTACAACCTTGTGAATATACTAAAAACTACTAAATTGTATGCTGCAAAAGGCTGAATTTTAATGGAATGGAAATGATATCTCAATTAAAAATTTAATTTTGAGTCAGGCATGTTAAATTTTGTTAGATTTAAATTCTGTGATCAGTCAGGAATATGAAGTTCATCTAATATTTGCAAGCTTATGAAAAATGAATGACATTTTTAAAAACAAACTAGAAAATTCCCTACCTTAGAAGATTTTCTAGTTCTGTAATTCTTTCAGTTAGATCCCAGTTGCCTCTTTCAAGACTCTGAATACTGGTGTCTTTCAAAGATTTGATTCTGGTTAGAGAAGCAATAAGTTCCTCTAAGTCCTTGACATCATCTTTCAGGGACTTTATCTGGAATGACTGTTGCACATTATTTTCTTTGTAAGTTTCTAGCTCACTCTTCGTCTCTTGCAATGAAGTTTCTTTTATGAAAAGTTTGTTTCGAAGATTTCTTAGCTAATGAGAAGAGGAAAGTGTTATTTTAAAGTCATGTATAATTTTGGTTTTAGAAAATCCATGATTTTAAATGATTATGAGCATTTAAATTATACATTATACAATAAAATGAGGATTTTTGAATCTCCTAACAGTAGATTCCAACACTTAAGAAATCTTATCAGGGCTTCCCTGGTGGTTAAGAATCTGTCTTGCAATGCAGGGGACATGGGTTTGATTCCTGTTCTGAAAAGATCCCCAAAATGCTGCGAAGCAACAAAGCCTGCGAACCACAACTAGAGAAAGACTGTGCGCAGCAACAAAAGACCCAGCACTGCCAAAAATAAATAAATTAATTAAAAAAAAACATATCAAATTGACACAAAGGATTTGGAATAAGTAATTTTATCCTTATCAGCATTAAACTTATGGTTCCCAAGGGGTAAGGAGGAGAGGGATAATTGGGAGACTGAATTTGACATATACACACTACTATATAGAAAACAGATAATAAGGACCTACTGTATAGCACAGGGACCTCTAATCAATATTCTATAATGACCTATATAGGAAAATAATCTAAAAAAGAGTAGATACATGTATAACTGATCCACTTTGCTATACACCTGGAATTAACTATAATAAAAAATTTTTAAAAGATAGTTTGATACATGTAGTGGAATATTCAGGAAAGTCTGAAAAAAATTACAGCTTGTATAATGAAAAACTGTGATTTAGAAATATTTTGATTAAAAAGTCATGACTTTATGAATTACAAAAGGAAACAAAAACACCACTCTTGCATTACAGGCATACCTCAGAGAAACGGCAGACCACTGATCCATGGAAACTGTATTAGCAGGCGTGAAAACAAATTTAACCTCATTGTACCTCTCCATCAGAGCTCTTGGGTGACCAAGAGCAATAATATTTTGAAATGACTCTTTTTTTCTCTCAACAGAAAACTCAACAGCAGGTTTAAAATACTCAGTTACCCCATGTTGTAGACAAATGTGCTGTCATCCAGGCGTTGTTGTTCAATTTACAGAGCACAAGCAAAGCAGATTTAGAATAATTCTCAAGGGTTCTAAGACTGGGATTGATCATTGGCTTCAAATGAAAGTCATCAGCTGCATTAGCCTCTAAGGAGAGAGTCAGCCTGTCCATTGAAGCTTTGAGAGCTTTCTCCTCTCTAGCTATGAAAGCCCTAGATGGCATCTTCTTCCACTGAAAATTTGTTGTTTAGTGTGGCCACCTTCATCTTGATCTTAGCCAGATCGTCTGGATCTTATTGGAGCTACTATGTCAGCACTTGCTGCCTCACCTGTACTTTTATGTAATGGAAACAGCATTTTCCTTAAACCTTGTGAACCAACCTCTGCTAGCTTTAAACTTTTCTTCTGCAGCTTCCTTACTTCTCTCAGCCTTCCTAGAACTGAAGAGAGTTGGGGCCTTGCTCTGGATTAGGCTCTGGCTTAAGGGAATGCTGGGGCTGGTTTGATCGCTCTCCAGATCACAAGGACTTTATCCGTATCGGCAATAAAGCTGTTTCACTTTCTTATCGTTTGTGTGTTCACTGGAATAGCACTTTTAATTTCTTTCAAGAACTATTCCTTTGCATTCACAGCTAAGCTGACAGTTTGGGGCAAGAGGCCTAGCTTTCAACCCAGCTCGGGTTATGACCTGCTTTCCTCACTGAGTTTAATCATTTCTAGCTTTTGATTTAAAGTGAGAGATGTGCAACTCTTCCTTCCACTTTAACACTTACATGTCATTGTAAGATTATAAATTGGCCTAATTTTAATATTGTTGTGTCTCAGGGAATAGGGAGGCCGGAGGAGAGGAAGAGAGATGGGGAATGGCAGGTAAATGGAGCAGTCAAAACTCCCAATGTTTACCAGCTAAGCTCACTATCTTATGTGGGTACAGTTCATGGTGCCCTAAAACAATTACAATAGTAACATCAAAAATCACTGATCACAGATCACCACAACAAATATAACAATGAAAAAGTCTGAAATATTGCAAGAGTTACCAAAATGTGACACAGAGGCACAAAGTGAGCAGATGCCGGTGGAAAAAGAACTCTGACAGACCTGCTCAATGCAAGGTTGCCAGAGACCTTCAGTTTATAAAAAACCCAGAATCTGTGAGGTGAAATAAAGTGGAACACAATAAAAGAGGTCTGCCTGTTATCGTTTATGTTAAAGAACCCAAATTTTTAATAGTTTGATGTTGGATTTGGACATAATGAAACCTGAAATATATTCAGAACTTAACTAAATTTAGGTACCCCAAAACTCAGATACAGTTTGTGGATAAAAACTGACAACAAAGGATTTATATCTATAATATATTAATATAAAGAACTCTAAATTCTCAGAAAACGATCTAATTAAAAAAGTGGGCAAAAAACTTGAACAGAAATTTTACCAGAAAGGATACATGGATGGCAAACAAGCACATAAAAATATATTCAACATCACCAGCCATTAAGGATATGCAAATTAAAGCCACAGTGCGATAACACTCTCCATGTATTATATTAAAATATGTAAAATACAAAACAGGGACAACACCAGATCCTGGTGAGGATGCAAAGAAACTGGATCACTCATATGTTGCTGGTAGGAAGACAGAATGATCCAGATACTCTGGAAAATTGTTTCGCAGTTTCTTATAAAACTAAATATGCAAATACCATATGACCCAGCTGTTGTATTTTGGGGCACTTACCCCAAAGAAATGAAAAATTATGTTCACACAAAAATCTGTACATCAATGTTCACAGCAACTTACTTTTGATAGCTAAAAAACCAGACGTTATCCAGGTATTTGTCAACAAGTAAATGGTTAAACAAACTGTGGTATATACATACCACAATCTCAGCAATAAAAAGGACCAAACTATTGATACAACAGCTTGAACAAATCTCCAGGAAATTATGCCGAGTGAAACAAGCCAATCTAAAACAGGTTGTATATGCATGATTTTATTTGCAAAACATTCAAAAAACAGTTTTATTGGTGTATAATTCATAGATTTATCCATTTAAAGTACACAGCTGAATGGTTTTTGGTATATTCATTGAGCTGTGTAGCCATATTGAACTTTTTTTTTTTTTTACTTTTTAAATTGAGATATAATCCACACACTGTAAAATTCACCCCTTTATAGTATACAATTCAGGTTTTATTATATTCACAGTTGTGTGACCATCACCATGATCTAATTCCAGAACATTTTCATTATCCCTTAAAGAAATCCCATACCTATCAGTAGTTACCTCCAACCCAACCCTTGGCAACCACTAATCTGTTCTCTGTTTCTATGGATTTGCCTATTCTGGACATTTTATATAAAGGAAATCACGTAATATGCTGTCTCTTGTGACTGGCTTTTTTTCACTTAGCATAGTGTTTTCAAGGTTCACCTATGTTGGAGCATCAATTAGTACTTCATTCCTTTTCATGGCTAAATAATATTCTACTATATGGATATACCACATTTTGCATATTTACTCATCAATGGATATTTGTGTTATGTCTACTTTTTGGTTTTACAAAATGCTATAATGAACCTTCATTTACAAGTTTTTATGTGAATATATTTCTAATTCTCTTGCGTTTCTACCTAGGAGGGTGACTGTTGAGTCACATGGTAATATGTTTAGCTTTTCAGTATATAACGTTGTTTTCCAGTATATAACATTTTTGAAATGACAGCATTTTAGAAATGGTGAAGAGATTAGCGGTTACCAGGAGTTGGGATGGGAAGGAAGTGAATGTGCATATCAAATGGCAATAGGAAGGATCTTTGTGCTGTTAAAAGTAATTGTTCAGTGTTTTGACTGACTGTTAAGAACATAATACCCACAAATGAGTACAAGTAAAACTGGGGAAACCTGAATAATACTGGTGAATTGTATTGTATCAATGTTAATATTTAGGCTGTTACATTTACAGTTTTGCAAAATGTGGGAGAAACTGTGCAAAGTTTACAAAGAATATCTCTGTATTATTTCTTAAAAATGCAAATGAACCTATAATTATCTCAATAAAAAGTTCAACTAAAATTAAGAATAACTGGTTCTCATGATTTTTTCTTTAGCTGCAAAATTTATATTGCCTCCATTCACCCCCTCCAGAACTGGTGCATTTACCAGGTTTATATTATTTGCCTTGTTACTACACTAAGGGAAGAAAAAGATCTGCAAAAAACAGTCATATTGCCCTCACAAATATAAGTTTCCTTGAAAATAAAATTAAAAATACTGGCAGAACACATTAATTTTATCTTAAATTTAAGACAGTAGGCCTTATTATACATATTATCAGTAATTTTTTTTAAACAAATTGTTAGACTTTTTTTTCCCTTGGATGAGCCTCACTGCTCTTGGGATCTTAGTTCTGAGACCAGGTTTCTAACCCAGGCCTCCTGCAGTGCAAGTGCCAAGTCCTAACTACTGGATCACTAGGGAATTCCCTGTTTAACTTTTATTACTACAGCAGCCTACCTAGCATTATGCAAGAGTTTTAGCTCAATATCGTATTTCCTAAACTAGACAATCCAACCGAATTCTTTAATATTTATCCCTTCTGTATCTGCCTTTTTCTAAATATAGCTTTTTGCATCTGTTTCTCCATCAATAGAAACACACGGTAATTTTTTTTTATGTCTCACAAAGAGATAATTATAACAAAAAGACTTAAATGTATTCATGAAGAGAAAAACTGTCTCATCAAGACAATTGTGTTACTATAGGATTAAATAATAGGTTATTGGGAAATGGAAAGATGACTCAAGCTGAACGTATTCTATTGTAATCAATATACTTTTTTAAAATTTGTTTTTTATTTTATTTACTTTATTTTTTGAAGTTTTTTTTTCATTTTCTTTTGGCTGTACAGCTTATAGTATTTTAGTTCCCTGACCAGGGACTGAACTCAGACCCTTGGCAGGAGAGTATGGAGTACTAACCACTGGACCACCAGGGAATTGTTTTTACAAAAAAAAACCTTGGAGTTAAATTGTCACTGATTTTTATTAAATTTATAAAATGCCTATATGAGCTATGAAATACTTTTTCATGTATATAGTCTCTAAAATCAATTCACAATGAGACCTTGTAGAACCTTTTAGAAACTTTGTAGACCTTGTAGAACCTTTGACAAACAAAAAATATGTATAGGTACCAAATGCTTTGTGTACATGTAAAAAATTGTTTTTAAGAAGTACTTGGAAATTCTATAGAATAGAATTCATTCTGTATGAATAGCTTACATATTTTCTTTAAATCTGTTTAAAGGTTTTTTATGAATTAGACATAGACATGAACCCCTGGACACAGTGACCAAGTTAGGACACAGAAAACAGATAACCATCTACAAGCCCAGGAGAAAGCCCTCAGAAGAAACTATCTCACCATGAAAAAAAAAGTAATTATGCGAGGTGATGGATGTTATTAACCAACCTTATTGTGGTAATCATTTCACAACACATATGTACATCAAATCACCACACTATACATCTTAAATTTACACAATGTTATATCAGTTATATGGCAATAAAGCTGGGGGAAACTTTAAAAAGAAGAAACTAGCTCTGTTGACATCTTATATTGGACTTCTCACCTCCAGAATTGTGAAAAAGTAAATTTCTGTTAACTAAGCCAGCCAGTCCATGGTACTTTATTACAGCAGCCCAAGCAAACCAATATAGAAACAACAGATAGCTACTTATTCAAAAGGCATTATTCAATGTCCCACAATAACAGCACTCAGAACATTTTACGTAAAGGTAACCATAGAGGCAATACAGACTGGCAGCCACATTACATTACCTTTAACAATGACAATGGCCTTGGGATTCCAATCTTGATTACCAATCTCTTGCAACAAATATTTTAGGGTACTAGAGTTCAGCTAAAAAATTCCTGCAAGTATCCTTTAGTTCATTGCAGGGTATCAGAGGTATCAAAGTCAAGGTACTTTTTACAAATGTGGTTTCTTTTTCATCTGTTGATACTACTCAGATGTTTCATGAAGTATTTAATAAGATTAGTAGATATTTGCCAATTGGTGCTTTACTGAAAGTGAGAACTCATCCTTTCCATCGAAAAAATGCTTAATACATGTTACTATTATCTTCCCAGTTGGCACAGTGGTAAAGAATCTGCGCAGTGATAAGGAATCTGCCTGCCAGTGCAGGAGACATAAGAGACACAGGTTCAATCCCTGAGTTGGGAAGATCCCCTGGAGTAGAAAATGGCACCCCACTCCAGTATTCTTGTCTAGGAAGTTCCGTGGACAGAGAAGCCTAGTGGTCTACAGCCCATGGGGTTACAAAGAGCCAGACACAACTGAACATGCACACACAGATTATTATTATGTATATTTTGAGCATGGCAGTTCCTATGTCATTCAGTAGTCACTCAAAAGCAGCAATATGTAACATTTCCAAAGGGATTTCTCTGGTGAAAGATAGATTTGGATCTACATTAGTGCCCCTCAGTGATAAGAGGGTTCAGTATTGAGGGAAAAAAGCAAAACTGAGTTTAGATAATACTTGGAGACTTTTATCAGAATGTTTCACTCCCTACAGAGGATATAACTTCCCATGGTGTTTTATATTCAAGTAATCCATATACCTCAGCTAAAAGATTCTTGTTTTTCACCAACAAACCAGCAAGGTCAGGATGGACTGAATCAGCTGCCCTTTTGTTGCACTTGACTGGGTTCCTGGTGGGAACCACTTCAAGAGGTGGATTAAGACAAGCCTACAAAAAGAAATTTCAAATTAATCAGCTAAACATGTACCCTATAATAAAAACTGCACTGTTTTAGCTCACAAACTCAAATAAGTAACTCTAAAATACAACTTTAAAATATTCATTTTGAGGTGGTATCCTAACAAATGAAATAGGTCTCAAAAAGTAGCAAGTAACATGTTAACTTAAAAGTCTACCTTACATTTCTCTAAAAATTCTTATCTAACAATTTATAATACCTGCCATGAGTAAATGCAACACATCTAATAAACATAATTTCTGAGAGTATAGGAAAGAAAACACATAAAGTGTCAGAAAATTTTAATTCACACCTAATAAAGCCTTTACAGAGCCTTAAACTATTATAAGGTCACTTATGAAAGATTTACCAGTATTTGTTTTATTTTTATTATAAGTAAGTTCCTATGCTTATATCTTATACAAATTTATTTTTTTAAAAATCTGATTTCAGTAAATCAACATCAATTTTGTGTTTCTTTCACACTTAACTGAGAGTAAAAATTACGGAGATTTATCTGTATTACAATATCTCCTCCTCTTACCAAAAGAGTATATACAATGTTCTAAATTTAATTAGCATAACTGGTTAAGAACAAAGTTTATATGATTCGAATGAAACCAAGAAAAATATATTAATCTAAATCCCTAAAAAATGTATAAATGTATCACATGGTACTTATTGTATTAAAGGAACAAAATACATTTTTCTAAAATTATCAGGTTTTAAAATTTTATTCTTACCAAGATACTAGGAATGCAGATCTGCAAAAGAGAATACAAAATGACTACATTTAAATGTTTAAAAAAAATAAAGAGAATTTTTGAGAATATGACTAAGTCACAAGATACCACAAAGAATTAACATTGGAAAACATTTTGGAAAAACAACGCTTTGAAATAAAAAGTATAATAACTTTAATTTGAAAACTAAATGAACACATTAAAAAGCAAATTAGACACAGCTGAGGAATGAGTGAACTCAAATATGAAGGAAAATTTTGAGCATACAGGAACAAATAAATGGTGAAAGAGAGTTTAAGGCAGAGAGGTTAAAATGAAAAGGTCTATCATGTGTCTGTTTGGAGTCCAAGAAGGCTATATTCTCTAGAATGATGAAGAGGCAATATTTGAAGAAATAATGCTTTGATAATTTTACAGAATTGTTGAAAGATACTAATCTAAGTGGTCCAGCAAGTCCCAAGAAAAGTAAATCAAAAAAATTTCTTTACCAACACACTCATAATGAAACTACAGAACATCCAAGAAAGGGATCTAAAAAGCAGGTAATAGAAAGGACATAATTACAAAGAAATACCAATTAGACAGATGAGCAACTTCTCAATAGCAACAGAAGCTGAGAAACAACAAAATGACATCTGTAATGTACTAAGAAAAATATATCATCTTTCACTGAGTGTAAGAGACACAGATTTTCACATCTCTGCAACTGGACTGCATCTTAAAATTTCCGCTAATTCATATATGGCTTGGTTAGCCAAAAGCACACTTTTGAATGTCAAAATAGTGGCTAAGACAGGGCTACGTGTTCAAATCAAAGATATAAAGTAAGCGCCAACCAGAATTTCTACTTAAATTATATTCCAAGATTAAGAGTAAAATAAACACATTTTCAGTTCAGTTCAGTTCAGTTGCTCAGTTGTGTCCGACTCTCCGCGACCCCATGAATCACAGCACGCCAGGCCTCCCTGTCCATCACCAACGACAAACAAAAATTGAATTTATGACCAACAGGCCCTTACTTAAGAGAATTTTAAAGAAAGAAAATGAACTCACAAAGTCTGAGATACAAGAAAGGTGAATAAAAAATAACAGTAAATATTATGTGGGCATAATTACATAAACATTAGTTTTAAAACTGTGATTTATGGGGTTGAAAATAAAGAATAGAACCAGTGCAGGACAAAATAAAAGCATACAGACTGAGAGGAGAAAAACAGTTTAAAGCATTATAAAATATTCAGATTTCTCGCACTCCTGGGCATACACACCGAGGAAACCAGAATTGAAAGAGACACGTGTACTCCAATGTTCATTGCAGCACTGTTTATAATAGCCAGGACATGGAAGCAACCTAGATGTCCATCTGCAGACGAATGGATAAGAAAGCTTTGGTACATATACACAATGGAGTATTATTCAGCCATTAAAAAGAATACATTTGAATCAGTTCTAATGAGGTGGATGAAACTGGAGCCTATTATACAGAGTGAAGTAAGCCAGAAAGAAAAACACCAATACAGCATACTAACGCATATATATGGAATTTAGAAAGATGCAAATGATAACCCTGTATACGAGACAGCAAAAGAGACACAGATGTATAGAACAGTCTTTTGGACTCTATGGGAGAGGGTGAGGGTGGGATGATTTGGGAGAATGGCATTGAAACACGTATGTTGTCATATGTGAAACAAATCACTAGTTCAGGGTCAATGCATGTTATAGGATGCTCGGGGCTGGCATGTGGGGATGACCCAGAGGGAGGATAAAGGGAGGAGGGAGGTGGGAGGGGGGTTCAGGAGGGGGAACTTATGTAAACCCGGGGCAAATTCATATCAATGTATGGCAAAACCAACCAATATAATATTGTAAAATAATTTGCCTCCAATAAAAAATAAATTAATTACCAAAAAAAAAAATATTCAGATTTCTCAAGAGTAACCATAAAAACTTCTGTTAACTTTGCTGAGTATATATTTTAAAATAAGTAATATACTATTAAAACAATAGTCATACAGCATATAATGCCTAAACTTGTAGAAGAAAAAAATATATAATGGGAAAAAAAGAAATAAATGCAATACAACAAAACAAAAACAACCAGTTTTGGGTATGATAGAAGGAGAGAAAAGGAAACAAAAATAATAGGTCAAGTAGATAATACGATAATAGAAAGACACCTAAATAATAAATCAATAAATGTAAATGGACTGAACTTTCCAGTTAAATCAAAGACTATCAATGTTACTTGAAAAAGCAAAAACTGAGAACAACCCACATTTCAAGTAAGAGTTTAACGGGTAATTTATGGTATATTCATACAATAGAATCATTACTGAATGCACACAAAGTGACACAAATCTCATGAAGTGAAAGAAGTAACAAAAAGACAAAAATAGTATAATTACATTAACTTTTAAACATAAAATTAATATTTATTAGGGATTCTTATATAAGTGCTAAAACTAGGAAGAAAACCAAGAGAGTGATTGACACAAAACTCAAAATACCCACTATTTTTAAGTGTTGCTGCTGCTAAGTCACATCAGTTGTGTTCGACTCTGTGCGATCCCACAGACGGCAGCCCAACAGGTTTCTCTGTCCCTGGGATTCTCCAGGCAAGAATACTGGAGTGGCTTGCCATTTCCCTCCCCAATGCATGAAAGTGAAAAGTGAAAGTGAAGTCGCTCAGTCCTGTCTGACTCTTAGCGACCACATGGACTGTAGCCTACCAGGCTCCTCTGTCCATGGGATTCTCCAGGCAAGAGTACTGGAGTGGGTTGCCATTGCCTTCTCCAGGAAGATATCCAGAAGAAACTATCATTTAATAAGATATACATGCACCCAGAATTTTTAAATGTAGGTAGGGATAAAGGGATTCAGTTAGTAAGGGGCAAAGAGGAAGCTTCTAAGGTATTGGAGTGTTTTAAGATAGTGGGTAGTGGGTTTATAGGTATTTGTTTTATTACCTAACCTGTGCATATACATTTTATAGTTATTTTCTACATATATTTTTTAAAGATATATTCACAAAACAAAACTACATATTTTTTAAAGATGCATATATATCCAAAGACATACATCAAATATATTTGATAAAAAAAAAAATGGAGATAGAAAAAAAGTAAAGCGAGAGGAGCCCTGAAGATATTGTACCACGAACTAAGCATGATTAACTTGACAATGTACCTGAGAAACAAAACAAAAGAGCAATTTGATTAAAATGTGCTAAATTCTTAACACATCACAATATCGCTAGGATTTCAAACACCAATAATAAAAAGAAAAAACAGTAACCATTATGTTCCATTCCGTTCAGTTCAGTCACTCAGTTGTGTCCGACTCTTTGCGATCTCATGAATCACAGCACTCCAGGCCTCCCTGTCCATCACCAACTCCCGGAGTTCCATTAGGCTTTTAATTTACAAAAATAAGAAATATTCAACCTGCAATTAATTTTTATAGACAAGTTCTTTCAAATTGTTTTCTTATGTCATAGTTTAGAAGAAATGAACAAGGAGGGATGCTGTATATGAAGCTCGCTGAAGCTTGCTTATACAATAAAAAATTAAAATGTATAAAAGTGATATATTAATATAATTTGTAATGGAATTCTATGCAGGAATTATCATGCACAGACTAAATTTATATGAATCAAAAAAATCTACTCTCAAAAACATAAATTTATTTTCAGGGCAGGAGTAGAGACACAGACACAGAAGACAGATGCATGGACACGGACAGGGCAGGGGATGAATTGAGACTGGAACTGACACATGCGCACAGCCACGTATAAAGCAGATAGACTGGGACTGACACATGCGCACAGCCACGTATAAAGCAGATAGACTGGGACTGACACATGCGCACAGCCACGTATAAAGCAGACAGCTAGTGGGAAGCTACTGCATAGCACAGTGAGCTAAGCTTGGGCGCTCTGTGTGGAGACTTAGATGAATGGATGGCAGGAGCACAGGGTGTGAGGAAGGGCCAAGACAGAGGGGATGTACAAACGTGTATAGCTGATTCACTTCATTACACAAGAAACTAACACAGCATCAGAAAGCAGTTATACTGCAATTTTTAAAGAAAGTCCATTAAATAAAACAAAAAGACTACCAAAAAACAAACAGAAAACACCCATTTAAGGCTGAGCGCCAAAGAATTGATGCTTTTGAACTGTGGTGCTGGAGAAGACTCTTGAGAGTCCCTTGGACTGCAAGGAAATCCAACCAGTCCATCCTAAAGGAGATCAACCCTGAATATTCATTGGAAGGACTGATGCAAGCTGAAGCTCCAATACTTTAGTCAGTTGATGCAAAGAGCTGACTCACTGGAAAAGACCCTGATGCTGGGAAAGATTGAGGGCAGGAGGACAAAAGGACATCAATGGACGGCAGAGGATGAGATGGTTGGATAGCATCACTAATTCAATGGACATGAGTTTGAGCAAGCTCTGGGAGATAGTGAAGGACAGGGAAGCCTAGTGTGCTACAGTCCATGGGGTTGCAAAGAGTTGGACACAACTGAACAACAAAAAGACTGAGTGCAAATAGCAAGGTAGAAAGTTAGGTTTAGTAGAATATCATTAATGTAATTTTTATTTTTTATTTATTTTTTAATGTAATTTTTAAAATGGCCAAAACAATATAAGAAGCATTCACATATATCTAAACATTAAAAACATGGACACAAAGGCTATACACTTACTTCAGAAATTATCTCTGGAAAAAAAAAAAAAAAGGTCCAGGATGGTCCAGCAGTACTTTCACATAGACTTGTAATAGTAGCTACCCTAACGCCCTCATCTCTCACCACCCCAGACCCTGAATCCACTCACTTCCCTTACCAAGATGACTAATGCTCAGCAGCAGAGGCCCCAGGACCTGCCCTAGAGCTGAGTGGCAAAGATTCTTACTGGTTTATGTCTGATTCTACTGTTAAATTTATTTATATTACCCACCCCAAGAGGGGCTTCCCAGGTGGCCCTAATGTAGAACGCACTTTGCCAATGCACAAGATGTAAGAGATGCAGGTTCGATCCCTGGGTTGGGAAGATCCCTTGGAGAAGGGCATGGCAACCCGCTCCAGTATTCTTGCCTGGAGAACCCACGGACAGAGGAGCCTGGCATACTACAGTCCATAGGGTGGCAGAGTTGGACACAACTGAAGTGACTCAGCATGCACGCATCCATGCAACCCAAGACTGGAGAAGGATGAGAGGTTACAAAATGGTCTTCAATTTTATCAGTGAAGTTTTATTTTCTTAAAAGAACAACTAAAGCAAATTTGTAAGGAAATGTCAAATTTAAGTACTCAGTGTAGGAACCTGGTGTATTAGTCTCTATACTTTTCCGTAGGGCTTCCCAAGTGGCACTGGTTTCCCACGTAGCTCAGCTGGTAAAGAACCTTCCCGCAATGCGGGAGACCTGGGTTTGATTCCTGGGTTGGGAAGATCTCCTGGAGAAGGAAAAGGCTACCCAGTCCAGTATTCTGGCCTGGAGAACTCCATCGACTATATAGTCCCCGGGATCGCAAACAGTCGGACACTGCTGAGCGACTTTCACTTCACTTCACTCCACTCCCAGGTGGCGCTAGTGATAAAAAATCTGCCTCCACCTGTCAGGAGATGTAAGAGATGGGTTTGATCCCTGGGCTGGGAAGATCCACTGGAGTAGGAAATGGCATGCTACTCCATTATCCTTGCTGGGAGAATCCCATGGACAGAAGAGCATGGCGGGCTACAATCCATGGGATTGCAGAGTCATACACAACTGAGCAACTAACACACAGTCTTTCTTTCTAGTCCCAAAGAAAACATACTTTTTTTTTTAAACGTTATTTTTAAATTACTTGTTACAAACTCAAGCATTTTGTTTTATAATTGATTTAAAATAAAGTTCATAGTTAAATGAGGACATGCTGATAATAAGACAATTTTATTATTATAAACTTAATAATGTACCAATATTTAAATATACATTTTATGGTGTTAAAATTTGTGAAAAATGGTAAAACAATTTTTTACATTCCTAGAGGGATTTATGAGCATTTATGCACTTGACAGGAGTTAGAGACTGTAGAACAAGTGTCCTTCTTCATTGTGTCAGTTACTTCTTTTCCCCATCTTCATAGCGGTATAGTTGAAAATTAAAGCAATGCTTTGATATTTGTATACATTGTGAAATTTACAATCAAGCTAATTAACATATCCATCACCTCACACAGTAACCATTTTTTCTTTTTTTGTGATGAGAACATTTAAGATCTAAACTCTTAGCAGTTTTAAGTATACAATATAGTATTGTTAACGATAGTCATGTTGCTGAACATTAGATCTCCAGAACTTATTCACCTTGTATACTTGCATAACTAATGTACCCTTTGACCAACATCTCATTTCCCTCTTCCCACCACCTCAGGATTTACCATTCCACTCTGTTTCTTTAAGTTTGTTTTAGATTTTACATATAAGTGAGATCGTGTAGTATTAGTCTTTGTCCAGCTTATTTCCCTAAGTATAATGTCCTGCAGGTTCATCTATGTTGTTGAAGATGGCAGGATTTCCTTTTTTTTTAAAGGCTGAAGAATATTCTTTTTAAAGAATACAAATATCACATTTTCTTTATCCATTCATCTGTTAACTTATTTACTTTTAATGTAGTACATTTCCTTTCCTAAGGAAGAAACTAGGCTAATTCTTCTCATTTAAAGACAGTAGGGGATGGAAATAAACCAGTCCCCTAAGGCCCCATTCTTACCCCACAGCTCAGACTTCACCTCCTAGGAGTTACAAGCTAAAGAATACATGGATCTGTCTAATGGTCTTAAAAATATCATCTGACCCAAGAGGGTATTTAATTTCCAGAAAAAGTCTCATCAGGGTCCAGCCCTAATAAAACAAGACTGTATATCAAGGGGGTAGACTACTCAGTTCTGCCCTTAAATCACTGTGGCCTCTTTCCACTGTTCAGTTTGCTAATCTGCAAAATGATAGGGTTGGATCAAATTAACTCAGAGGCCCTTTATAGTCTATTTTTTATATTGTTTTGGGATTGTGGGCCTTGGTGAAATATCAGAATCACCAAAAAGGCAAAAATAAGTACAATTCACTTTGAGGTTCCATTAGATTCAGAAGTTTCATTGTTCTTTTTTCTAGAGTTAAGTCAGGAACCTGAAGTGAGATCTTTGACTCATGTCTTACGGCATGCATTGGAAAGGTGCTCCACAGGCAAGGGGGCAAACAGAACTGAATTTTCCTTTCTGCTAGCTCTCGCTTGTACAAGAGGCTGTTTTACCTCTTCCTCCTGAGGATGGAAAAAATTAAATAAATGCCAGAGTACAACTCACCCCTGAGCTATTTTTCTGAGATGTGTAAGTTGATAAATGTTTGACTTCCAATGGCTTAGCCTTGCGGGGCCCTTTGCTTTGGGCAATAGCCAGCTTCCCTGGATTTGAGTGGTTTAAAGACTGGACAGGGCTTGACATGCTGGAGATAAAAGAAGCATGAACCAGATCTACTAATGGTGAACCAAGGTGCTTCCAAGAAGAGTTTTCATAGAGTGGTCAGGAAAAGATGCTGAGGTCTGGCCAGCGTCCACAACAATGTCTCTGCGAAGGTTCCACGTCAGATCCTTACGGTTTAGCCAGACCTCAGAAGAAGCTGCCCGCTGAACCTGTAGCTTGGAGATAAGACAGATCTAATTTCTAAAGGCAGTATCAAAATAGTGCTTAAATTATAACTGGTTGAAAACAGCCTGCTGATATACACATATGCACTTATAATATCATACTTAAATGCTACTTGTGAATCATATCTTTAGATACCTGGCTTTCAAATTTCTTTCATTTTCAATTTCTGAATCTATAGGAAATATAACTATATCCCTCAAGATTCAGTCAAAAGCTAGCGTCTAAAAATGAGTTAATGTAACGTGACAGCTCATAGTGCTCTTTCTGTCCCAGAGGAACAGAAAATATAACCTCACATTATGAATTTTATAAAATCAATTTCCTAAGAACTCAATACTGGCTTAAATCCATTTCCCCTACCCACTTCAATTCACGTATTATCTTTCTTTTCAATAAGAGAAATAGAAGAAAGACATCTTCTAAATTATTATCCATATATTTTATTAAGCAATAATATGGAGATTTCTTTTTTAAGATCAGAGAATGAACTCTACTGGGGCAAATGTGGCATTTAGAAACTGTGCACTGGAAGGGCTGCATGCAAATAGGGTATGAGTTTCCTTTACTGGTGGTATCTCCCAGAAAATGGAACAGTCCCAGAATGAGAGGAATGTTTATAAGAGGACAAAAAAAAAAAAAAAAAATCAGGAGGGTGTGAGCTGAAGAGCATTGAGCTGAAAGTATGAAGGTAACCCTGGAAATCTATTTTGAAACTCCTCTACTAATTTATTCTAGATTTATTAATACTGAAGACAATTATTAAAGAACAAATATGTCTAATGAAACTTTAGTCTCTTCCTCATTTTAATTATTTGAAACTTAAAATCATTACTATATCAATTCCTTTTCTAAGAACCAAAGAATAGACTTAAAGAACGCCTTCCTCAGTGATCAGTGCAAAGAAATAGACGCAAACAATAGAATTGGAAAGTCTAGAGATTTCTTCAAGAAAATTAGAGATACCAAGGGAACATTTCATGCAAAGATGGACACAATAAAGGACAGAAATGGTATAGACCTAACAGAAGCAGAAGATATTAAGAAGAGGTGACACGAATACACAGAACTATACTTTAAGACCCAGATAATCATGATGGTGTGATCACCAAACTAGAGCTAGACATCTTGGAATGTGAAGTCAAGTGGGCCTTAGGAAGCATCACTACGAACAAAGGTAGTGGAGGTGATGGAATTCCAGTTGAGCTATTTCAAATCCTGAAAGATGATGCTGTGAAAGTGCTGCACTCAATATGCCAGCAAATTTGGAAAACTCAGCAGTGGCCACAGGACTGGAAAAGGTCAGTCTTCATTCCAATCCCAAAGAAAGGCAATGCCAAAGAATGGTCAAACTACCGCACAATTGCACTCATCTCACACGCTAGCAAAGTCATGCTCAAAATTCTCCAAGTCAGGCTTCAATAGTATGTGAACCATGAAATTCCAGATGTTCAAGATGGATTTAGAAAAGGCAGAGGAACCAGAGATCAAATTTCCAACATCTGCTGGATCATCGAAAAAGCAAGAGAGTTCCAGAAAAACATTGACTTCTGCTTTATTGACTTATGTCAAAGCCTTTGACTGTGTGGACCACAACAAATTCTGGAAAATTCTTCTATCGGAATACCAGACCACATGACCTGCCTCTTGAGAAACCTGTATGCAGGTCAGGAAGCAACAGTTAGAACTTGACATGGAACAACAGACTGGTTCCAAATAGGGAAAGGAGTACATCAAGGCTATATATTGTCACCCTGCTTATTTAACTTACATGCAGAGTACATCATGAGAAATGCTGGGCTGGAGGAAGCACAAGCTAGAATCAAGATTGTGGGGAGAAATATCAATAACCTCAGATATGCAGATGACACCACACTTATGGCAGAAAGTGAAGAAGACCTAAAGAGTCTCTTGATGAAAGAGAAAGAGAGTGAAAAAGTTGGCTTAAAACTCAACATTCAGAAAACTAAGATCATGGCATCTGGTCCTATCACTTCATGGGAAATAGATGGGGAAACAGTGACAGACTTTATTTTTTTGGGCTCCAAAATCACTGCAGATGGTGACTGCAGCCATGAAATTAAAAGATGCTTGCTCCTTGGAAGAAACGTTATGACCAACCTAGACAGCATATTAAAAAGCAGAGACATTACTTTGCCAACAAAGGTCCGTCTAGTCAAAGCTATGGTTTTTCCAGTAATGTATGGATGTGAGAGTTAGACTATAAGCTGAGCGCCGAAGAATTGATGCTTTTGAACTGTGGTGTTGGAGAAGACTCTTGAGAGTCCCTTGGACTGCAAGGAGATCCAACCGGTCCGTCCTAATGGAAATCAGTCCTGAATATTCATTGAAAGGACTGAGGTTGAAGCTGAAACCCCAATACTTTGGCCACCGGATGCGAAGAACTGACTCATTGGAAAAGACCCTGATGCTGGGAAAGATTGAAGGCGGGAGGAAAAGGGGACGACAGAGGATGAGATAGCTGGATGGCATCAGTGACTCAATGGACGTGAGTTTGAGTAAACTCTGGGAATTAGCGATGGACAGGGAGGCCTGGTGTGCTGCAGTCTATGGTGTTGCAAAGAGTCGGACAAAACTGAGCGACTGAACTGAACTGAACTGACTTATGTTTTGATGAACTGAAAAGGAAGAATAGACTGCTCCTCAGTCCTGGAACAAGGATCATACTGGAGACAAAGGTCTTAAGAATCCTACCTTCTACTTTTATTTTTATTTCTTTACCATTTTATGAATCTTATGCTCTATTAAAAACAACTTACGAGTTTCACTTATATTGCTTCTAAGAAACAAGCTACTATGTGGGCCAAAATATATTCCCAGAAGCATGAACTGATCTTATAGTATCTCAAGTACCATCTCCTTCCTTGATTCATGCAAGGTGAGGATAATCTCTCTCTCTTCCTAATTCTTAAGAATATATGATCTATACGTTTCCTTTGATTGTTATCTCATTCAATATTGTATGAGGTAAAAATCTGATCTTTCCTACTATATTAAAAGTACACTAAGAGCAGAATCTATCATTCCATACTAGGCCCCCCAAAATACAGATTGAACAACTAAAGAACCCAACAGGAAAAAAACGAAAACAAAAAAACACCACTCTTAAATACAAAGTTAACTCATATAAGTGATAATACTGTTCTTCCAAATTTACCTTACAAAAATATAATAAAAATACAATAGAAGTCTGAAGTAAAAAATAAAATACAGCCATATGACACAATTATTCTATGATTTTAGGTCTGTACATAACTACTGAATTCTTTTACAACATTCATAAGATTTATCAATATTCACATTAGAAAAATACAGTATGCTATGTTTCATTTAGTGGAAAGTAAAAACCATAAATGTTTACCACATCAGGCACAAGAGAAAATTCCAAGTTCAGTTCCCAGAAGAAATTTGAATTGTTCAATATGAGGGGTTGCCTTGCACTATGTGCCAAAAGAATGTTTGTACATCAAAGGAGCTGTTGCTAGGTCAACGCATCACAGAGGTCAAGGGAATAGCAAAGGGACCTCCTAAAGTGATAAAGTAAGGCCTGTGAGTCTTTATTTCCCTAATTAATGAAGTGAAAAACATAAAGTGGCTTCATCAAGCATGAGAGAACTTAACAAATTCTTAGGAAAGTGATCCCACCAAAAGTAAACATTCCAGCAAAGGTGAAATTCATATTTTGGGTCTTTCTTTTGTGAAATTCTTGGAATAGGTCAAACACCTACACCTCATCAAGAAAGAAGTACTTTGAAAGGAGAAAAATGATGATTCCATCTACTATGGAATGTAGTAAAAGCAAAACATGATTTGTTTGAAAAACTGGTATTCTAAGAAATCATGTCCCTATTATGTATTCTTGATACTAGAATCACTACAATTATACTTCAAATATCATCTAATCTAGTGGTTCTCAGCCCTGTCCACCCATTAAAATCTCGAAGACAACTTCAAAAAAAACTGATACTCTGACACTACCCCAAGTTCTGACTTAATTGGTCTATAGTGGGGTCTAAGCATAAATATTTTAAAAAATCTACACAGGTAATCCTAGTGTGAATGAAAATGAGGTGATGGACAGGGAGGCCTGGCGTGCTGCGGTTCATGGGGTTGCAAAGAGTCGGACACAACTGAGTGACTGAACTGAACTGAACTGAGGGATAAAATAAATAGTATTAATAAGTATGAGTGTAATAGTTAATAACTAAACCAGGAAAATTAGAAATATCCTTTTTTTCCTCTAAAACTAGATTTTAAAAATTACATCCTGAAGCAGCAGAAACAACCATGAACAAGACAGGAAATTTCTAATAAAGCTGAAATTCTGGAGGAAAAAGAAAAGATAGCAAACAACTATATAAATAAATGAAATCATTTTAGATAGTGATAAGTGCTGTGAATAAAATAGGCTATCATGATAGTAACAAGTAGCTAAGTGAAAGATCATTTTTGATAACAAATCACCGACTCTGTGGACATGAGTTTGAGTGTACTCCGGGAGTTGGTGATGGACAGGGAGGCCTGGCGTGCTGTGATTCATGGGGTCGCGGAGAGTCGGACACGACTGAGCGACTGAACTGAACTGAACTGAACTGAACTGAATCAAAGACAGTCTGCTTTGAATATATTAATATAAATCATATTACACATTTTACTGGATAACCTGCCTTGATGATTTAATAATTTGTGAAAGCTATCTTACACAGCCTCTATAGATGTATATCCATTGTTTAACAACTTCACCCATCCTGATGGAGATTTGCTTTTCGCTACGGAAATTGATGCTGTGAGAAACACTCTTATACATATATCTTTTTACATGTGCTTATTACTCTAGGATAAATTTCTAGAAGTGGACTTACAAGATCAAAGAAAGCCCACAATAAAGTTTTGATAGATGTTCTCAAATAACCCTCAGGATTTTTGTAAAAATGGAACTTCTGCAGAAAGGATACACATTTTTTTAAAGCAACGGATATTAACAGCATTTGAATAAAAATATTTTATCTTTTTATTTTCTGTGAAATGATCCATTCTCAGTCTTTATTTCATTTGACCAACCTGCAATATATTTGGAAGAATGAGTTACCTCTTTTCCTGTGACACTTTATTGTCTTCTAAGGCTGCATGCTCTCAAAGTTTTTCTCATAACATGCTGGACTCTTTTCAGTATTCCTTCCTGGTTTCTCCTCATATCTCCTTGAATTTTAAACACTGAAGTGTCCTAGGTATCAGTCTTCAGTCATCTCTCTACCTACACTCATTCCTGTCCTGGGCACACTTCCAATTTCATGGATTTAAATATCGCATATCTCATTTATCAGACATTTAAGATCCATCTAAAAACTTGTTTCAGCTCAGTAATGGAACTTCACCTTTTCAGTTGCTCAAACCAAATCCTTGCTTTTTTCTCTTATACCCTAACTTCCTCTCTTCATTCAGGTTTCCGCATCTCAGATTCCCCAGAGGGAATTTCCTCGTAACACATTTCTAAAACAGCACTCTCCTGCCTCCCACCACCATTCCTTATCCTCTTAGCTTGCCCATTTGTAAAACATGGTATGTCTCAATATCTAAAATTAGAGTACATATTTCTTTAATTGACCACTGACTCCCAGAATATTAGATGGGAAGTGGGGGTGGGGAGAATTAATTGGTTCACCTTGGTATCCCTAGCACCTAGAGCAGTGTCTCTTTGTTGTTGACACAGTAGCCACTCAATAACTATTTGCTCAGTGAATGAATTGTACATGTCACACAGAGATATCATAGTTGAAAACCAGGCTGTTAAAGTGGCAAAGGCAACATATTGTAAACAATCAGGTTTGGTCCCTATTCCAGCAACAAATATGCAGTTTTGAAAAAGTTATCCTTCCAAGTCTATTTCTCAATCTGCAATTCGGGGTTTATGTCATCTTTCTCAGCAAACCAGACAGTTGCAGTCAATATCTATTTGGCATTATAAACACAAACCTTTCACTACCCAAAATTTACGGGGAACATATTTTTCTCTTAATCTCTGTTGTTCCCACGGAACATAACGTAACAGTACGCCTTCAGAGGTCCTTACATTTTTAGGTTACTATACAGTTGGCCCTCTAGTATCTTTGGGGTCCACTTGCTCAGTCAGCCAATCCTGGTCAAAAATTTTAAAAGTTCCAGAAAGTTCCCAAAAGCAAAATTTGAATTTGCAGCATACCAGCACCTATTTAAATAGCATTTACACGGTATCAGTAATCTACAGACGATGTAATTTACCCAGGAGGGTGTGCTTGCTGCTGCTGCTGCTAAGTCACTTCAGTCGTGTCCGACTCTGTGTGACCCCATAGACGGCAGCCCACCAGGCTCCCCCGTCCCTGGGATTCTCCAGGCAAGAACTCTGGAGTGGGTTGCCATTTCCCTCTCCAATGTGTGAAAGTGAAAAGTGAAAGTGAAGTCGCTCAGTCGTGTCCGACCCTTAGCGACCCCACGGACTGCAGCCCACCAGGCTCCTCCATCCATGGGACCCCCCAGGCAAGAGTACTGGAGTGGCTTGCCATTGCCTTCTCCGGAGGGTGTGCTTAGGTTATACATAAATACTACGCTGTTTTTTTTTATAACGGACTTCAGCATTTGCGGACTTTAGTGTCTGTGGGACGATTCTGGAACCAATCAGAAATTTGCAGGACTCGCCCTTATAAACATCCCAGTTGCCTTCCAAGAGGGAGGAGTGTCCGCCCTTGAGGCCACAAGGCCATCCAGTTTTGCAAGGCCCATGTCCTTTCTCCAACCCCAGATCTGTGTGGGGGCATCTGATGAAACCTAGACTTGCAAAGCTGACCACCCTCCCTGCAATGGCTGTCCTGGGGGGTTACCCGGACCCTGAGGCAGCCAACACGGCGCTCCAGCTACGCGGGCTGGGATTCAACCGTGGCCAAGCATCCGATTCGCCTGAGAAGACTTGAAAAGCAGTCAGGGGCGCCACCCAGACACTCCGACTCAGTATCAGGGTGGGGACCGCGACCCCAGTCTGACCGTGCCGGGGTGGGGGTGGGTGGGAAATGCGCGGGAGGGGTGCGAGAAGGCCGGACGCCGCCCCACACTCCGCAGGTCTACCTGCTGCGAGCCAGCCCGGCGCTTCCAAGCTCCCTACGCGGGAACCGGTAAGAACCTTCCGGCAGAGATTCCACGCCCTCAGGCGGTGCTGCCCTCCCGCGCCCGCCAAACGGGTCTCCCGCTAGCCTGTGCTTCGACTCCGCCCCCTGCCCCGCCCCCTAGGCTGATTCCCAATTCAGCTCGATCCCCGCCCACACGATGGCGCATTCTGGGGAAAACAAAATCCTTCCAGCAGCCAATCATGTGCTCCAGCCAGCCTACACAGAGTTCCCTCACGTTCCCGCGGCACTTCAGACCCTCTACTCCTCAGCCCTAAGCTGCCTAAGGGGCCTCCGTCCGCCTGGACTGCGCACGCGCATCCTCATCCGTTGCGGTGGGTGGGGGGGCGCAGGCGCAGTAGAAGTGTCGGCCTGGGCTGTTGATAAGCACGTGTGTGCGGCTGTCCCGCGCAGCAGTGGAGAGAGTCGAACCTCGATTTTGTTGGTGTCCATTGTGGGCGGCGGACTTTTAAAGGTCATGGCGCCGGCGGAAATCCTGAACGGGAAGGTGGTCTCCGCGTAAGCACCTGTCATTGTTGGTAGGGCGTGTTGGGTTTGCAGGCGAGGACTGTGAGCAGGATGTGCAGGTTCACAAGGACTTTTTTTTTGTATTTTGCGGAAGGGAGACTTGTAGCGCGAGTCAGGCCAGCGGAGTGGGTAGCGAGGACGTTGCCTTGAACCCCTCAAACCTGAAGACTGGGTCTCTGCAACCAAAAAACAAGGCGCCCCGGACATGATCTGCGTTTGTAGATTGGGTACCTGGTGGCCGTGCCTGCTGGCTCCTATGCTTCTGGGACAAGTTCTCTTTCTCAGCCCGACAACTGTTCTCCCAGAAGTGCAGCTGCCAGAAGAGTAGTTTGGGTTGCCTGCAACATCCCACTCAGAAATCCAGTTACTTCCCTTCCCCCGTAATTTGGAGGGGAGGAGACTGAGATTAATGAGGTAGCAAGACTTTACAAGTTTACCTGGCTGATTAGTGTCAGAGGGTCTCCATCCAAGATCATAGCTTTTTCCTACTACACCAGAGTCATCATTTGCTAAGTGAAATCTAATAAACATTTCTTTTCCCCTCAATGTCATGCTCCTCTAACAGCTATCTCCTGTGTCCTGATCCTAGAGTTACTTTCTGGTTTGCCTCTTGAGTCCTGACAATATTTTACATTCCTTTTGACCTCTGTCATTTCTACTCTACTGGGAAATCTGGATGCTTAATTAGTGGATATGATTGCCAGCCTTAATTCCCTGGGAGTAATTATTTATTTTGAGAGTTGACCGGAGTGGAGTGAGGGGGAGAGATGAAAGTAGAAGAGGGAAGGATATATTTTCTGTGATCCACCTGCAGGTTTTTCTTGGGACCTTGGACTTCACCTGTTATTTAGTAACAGCTGCAGCTGGCAATAATAATTGCCCCATGAAACCCTAGTTTTGTGTGAACAGGTTTTTGAGCAAATCATAGAGTCATTGGTGGTGAAACCCACCTTCGGCCATAATGATTGTTTCCTGGAAGGTAGAGGTGAACAAAGAAGTTGAGATGTAATTTAGATGATGGTGAATCTTTTACAGTGGTGAGGAGGAACCCCAAACTTCTAGATTAGAAATCACAATACTTACATTTGAGCTCTTTTCTGCATGTGATTTCCTAAATTGCATTGCTTGTGCTTGATCTTTTTTGTTTGGTTGGTTATATTCAAACCCACTCCCTTAATCAGAGGCTTTTCTTGACAAAAACCTTCATTTTAGAGAGACTGAAGAGATAATTTAGGTTTGCTTCTTGGCAGGCTACTGAGAATAGGTGCTCACTGGATATGTTTTGGTTTGAGAAGACTGCAAATGAAATATGTTTGTAAGCTCCACAAGGGCAGATATGTGCATCATCTTATTTCTGTCTGTATCCAAAACACCTGGAAACCTTTCGCTCCTTACTAGCTTTTTAGCATTAAGCGAATTAGCCAACCTCTCTGTGCCAAAATTTTCTGAAATGTAAAATAAAGATAATATCTAGGCCGTTGAATTATTAAGAGAATTGAATGAGTTTCTAACTGAAGAGAATTTAGAACTGTTCCTGGTACAGAATAAGAGTTCAATAAATGTTGCTGCTGCTGCTAAGTCGCTTCAGTCATGTCCGACTCTGTGTGACCCCATAGATGGCAACCCACTAGGCTCCCCCGTCCCTGGGATTCTCCAGGCAAGAACACTGGAGTGGGTTGCCATTTCCTTCTCCATTGCGTGAAAGTGAAATCACTCAGTCGTGTCTGACTCTTAGTGATCCCATGGATTACAGCCTACCAGGCTCCTCCATCCATGGAATTTTCTAGGCAAGAGTACTGGAGTGGCGTGCCATTGGTTTCTCTGCAATACATGTTAGCTGTTAACAATTGGTAATTAGTTAATGTATGCAGAAGTGATTGATTCATTATCTTTTTGATACTGATAGTTGCCTTGAGACCTATTTCAGTGATTCCCAACATAAACAGCACATTAAAATCACTTGGGGAGCTTTTTGTTTTTATTATTTCTTTTTATTTATGTATGAACACATACAAAAAAGCGCACCTGTCATAGGTATATAGTTCAATGAGTTTTTCACTGCTAAACTTCAGTAGCACTCAGCTAGAAATAACATTGTTGGCACTCCAGAAGCTCCTCTCTCACTCCCATCCCATCACCACCCTCCAACAAAGGTAATCGCTGTCTGACTTCCAACACTGCAGGTTAGTGTTGCTTGTTTTTGAACTTTATATAAATGACATCATATAGTATAAAGTCTTCCGTGTGTCTGGTTTCTTTCAATCAACCTTGTATCTCTGAAATTATTTCATGTTACGTGTAGCTGTAGTTCATTAACTCTCATTGCTGTTGGTATTCTATGTGAATATACCACTATTTACTTATTCATGTACATTTTGGTTTCTCGTTTTGGTTGATTATGAATATTGAATAGTGCTATGAGCATTCTTTTACATGTCTTTTGGTGGAACATATATACATTTCTATTAGATCCCTAAGAGTAGAACTGCAGAGTAATAGGACACATATATGAACAGTTTTAGTAGAAATTGCCAATCTTTTCCAAGATAGTTTTGTGCACTTGCAGGTATGTGAGCGGGTTCGATCCCTAGGTCAGCAAGATCCCCTGGGGGAGAAAATGGCAACCCACTCCAGTATTTTTGCCTGGGAAATCCCATGGACAGAGGCGCCTGGCGGGCTACAACCTATGGGGTCACAAGAGTAGGACACGACCTGAGCACGTGCACATATGCATTCCATGCTTGGTACCTGCACTAGACTAGATTGTAGTTGCTAGCAATAAACCACTGGACTCAATATTTTAAAAATCTTTTAAAAGCTCATCCTGTGATTCTAATGCATCTAGAAAGTTGAAGACCACTTATCTAAACCCTTAACTCTTAAGTTGAGTTTCTCTGGTGGCTCAGACGGCAACATTGTCTGCTTGCAATGCGGGAGACCCAGGTTCAATCCCTGGGTCGGGAAGATCTCCTGGAGAAGGAAATGGCAACCCACTCCAGTATTCTTGCCTGGAGAATCCCCTGGATGGAGGAACCTTGTAGGCTACAGTCCATGGGATCACAAAGAGTTGGACACGACTGAGTGACTTCGCGTTAACTCATAAGTCCAAGTTTCATAGTTGAAGAGGAGTATGGCAGTGATCTGGAAATGACTGTTCCAGGTACTGGAAGGATTCCTTTCCCTCGTCTGCTCAGAAGTCACATAGCTGACCTTTTACACTGCCCCATGGTTGAGCAATCAGATCTTTCTGACTAACACAATTCATAAACAAACACTAAGACTAAGGACTCTGTGCTTACAGAGGATTTTTCTTTAATGTACTCATAAAAGGGCTCTTTTAGACGTAGCCATGACACCTTGACTTTCGTGGAGAGCTTGAATCCAGGAGCAGGTGGAGCTCACAGTTCCTCAGAGAGGAGAAGCTATAGAGGGGGGACAGCCTGCTTGGTTCATGCAGTAGTGCAGTCCCTCAGCTCCCAGTGCTGAGGCTGTGGCAGGCCTCGGACTCTTGGCTGTGGCCCAGGGGGGCGTCCTGAACAAGAAGGTGGTGGGTCTTAGAGCTTGAGCTGGTTGGGCTGCAGGGTGTCCCTACCTTTCCTCTTTTCCTGGGCCAGGGACACTCTTCAGAGGAAAGGTAAGTGCAGCCAGGGTTCCTGGGGTCCAGGAGAAGGGTTCCTCATTCCCCAAATTTGCAGGTCAGCTTCCTTGGTTGCCACCCACTATTGAGTCTCTCTGAGGACAAACTTGCAAAACGTCAAGTTCCCTGGTCAGATTCTGCCCTGATGTAGTGTTTGAATTGTAACACTTTGCTTTCTTCTTTGAAGGGGGAGGAAGAATGGGGCAGACCAAGAATCCCATGGTGAGAAATTATCTAAAATAGAGTTCACACCCATCCTATTCCACAGCTGAGGAAATAGTTGAGGCAAGAAAAGTAATGTGATTTGGCCAAAGGTTGCTCGACTGGTTAGTGGCAGAGGCTGATTTAGAATCAGGGTCTTCACCCAGTACATAGGGTTTCTCACCGTCAAGTGCTTATTACTTTTCCTAAAAGGAATTTCATAAGCTATTTTTTTTTTCTTTACACCAGTCTTCCTCTCATTGCCATGCCTCCCATTCTGCTGAGAAGGCCATCTTAGACTTCTGTCTACTTTTACTTCTTCTCCCTTTTTATCCTTCTGGTAGCCAGGACTGGGCAGAGTTCGTCATTCCAGATGTCTTCTCTGCCTGTGGGAAGCCTGGATCTGTTTGCCAGTTGTGTCTCTTTGGAAGGAACACTTCCATTTCTTCCTCAGGGGAGTTTCCAAGGTTGTAGCCTGGATTTGAACCCTGGGGGAGATCTGAGGGCTAGGGACAAAGGTGTCTTTGGGGGTATTTATTCATTCAGTAAATATCTGTGTGCCTCCTGTCTGCCAGGCACTCTTCAAAACCACAAATCTATAACAGTCATCAAGACAGCCCGCATCCCTACCCTGGTAGAATTTGTGTCCTGATGGGTATATGAAGATGGTCAAAATCGTTAAAGCAGGGTGTGAGGTAGTGAGAAGTGCCAAAGAAAAAACCAGCGCGGGGAAGGGAATGGAGATTTCTGAGGCATGGGGGTATGGGGTTTGTAATTTTGAACATGAGAGTGTAAGAGGAACCTATGGGCAGAGGTTCGAAGGAGGTGGGGCTGTGAGCCTGCCAGTGTGAGAAGAGGCTTCTTCACCATAAACACAGCCTGTGCCATGGAACTTTGACCTCGCCAGTTATTATTAAACAGCTGCCCTGGGGTCAGCGGTAATGGCCTCAGAGAAGCTGAAGGTGAGTGGGGAGACTGAGTGAAAGTGCCCTGATCTTGGTGGTGAGAGCGTCCCCTGGCTTCAGGGAAGACTTCCTAAAGAAGTGATTCAGAGGGTGGAAAATAGACAGTGTCAGAAAAACCACCCTGATAACAGCTGTTAGACCAGAAGCGAGCCACCATTCGCTTTGCAAAGGGGGCTAATGAAGTGTTGTACAATTTGTTTGACCTTTTCTTTTGCAGTTGGCCTGTTACTTCCCTGGAGGGATTGATTAAGTCTCTTGATTAAGCCTTCTTTCTAGAAAGGCCGGTTGTGAAGAGACAGACGGTTTGCCGCTTGTCAGGCCACCAAGAGAAGGTGCTCTGAGTTGTGGGTGGAGCAGACCCTGTTGATGTGTCGGTAACACAGATTCCTGTGGGAGGTATCCACAGCGCTGGTCACGGTGTGCCCCCTTCAGGATCACTGGGTGACTTAGTTTACCTACTGCCTTAGCATCCTCCTCTGTATGTGTGCGTGCCTGCTAAGGCACTTCAGTTGTATCTGACTCTTTGTGACCCTATGGACTGTAGCCCACCAGGCTCCTCTGTCCACGGGATTCTCCAGGCAAGAATACTGGAGTGGGTTGCCATGCCCTCCTCCAGGGGATCTTCCCAACCCAGGGATTGAACGTGCATCTCATGTCTCCTGCACTGGCAGGTGGGTTCTTTCAAATGCCACTGATACCACCTGGGAAGCCCCCTCATCTGTATGTTGGTCCCTTAATTCATAGGATTGTTAAATGAGTCATTACTTGTAGAGCATTTAGAGCAGTCCTTGGCACATAGTTAAGTTACAATAAATAGGTACTTAGTACATGTTGAATAAACAGATGGTGTTTCTATTTATGCAGGCTGTATCTGTGGCCGCTGGTTTATCATCTTGAGCCTTAAAATTAGAATGTATGCTACTGTTCAAAGATAAAATGGAACCTTGATTATATGTTTAGCTACAGGGCTAGAAGAACTATTTTCTGTAAAAAGAGTTTGTTCAGCACAGTGAAATTGATAAGCTTTTCATTTTGGCCTGAAGATAAAGTACCTATAGACCTTCTTGTGCTTGAAAAGATTTACCTGTAATGAGTTCTAGAGTGTAGGCCTTTTGGAAGTTCCATGGAACGGTGACTATCAACCTCAACCTTGCCTTGAGTCTGAGAGCCTGTGCAGGAGAGCAAGCAGAAGTTCCTGAAAGTGGGACCTTCCACTGGGCCACCCAGTCAGGCTGTTGGGTGTGTTATAGTTGGACTGTGGCAGTCTGGACTGGCAGTCATTTATGTGGCCATGGCACCAGCCAAAATCTTTACTAGAGCTTATCATCCAAGAAAATGTATCTGTCCTCACCCACCAGGAGGGTGGGAATAAGGCATATTGGAATTTGGACAAGGGGCTTTGAGTAGAGGTACGTAGTCCCTGTTTATATCCCCATTTGCATGAAGAAGCCTCTGGAAAAAGGGATATCAGGCTGGCCTGGCACAGAGGAGGGTCCCTGGAGTGGAGGGAACAGGCTCCCTTCTCCAGCTGACTCCTGGAGAGGCTGGATAGGGTGAAGGTTACAGCCTTGTGTGGCTTTGGACAACTCAGTCAGCCTCTCTTTCCATTCCTGTGTAGTGGGGGCGATGATGATGGTGTTTATCTCCTGAGGTTGCCGAGAGGATTAAATGAGTATATGAGGTTCTCTGAAGAAGTCCTTTGTGCTTCTCTGGTTACAGCTGTACCTTCTGACATCTGATCCACAGGGCAGAAGGCCATTGCATCTCTGCTTTGTGCACTTTCCCCACCTTGATGATTTCCCATAAGGTGGCTCCTGGCAGCCTGTAAGCCTTTGACCTTGAGGGAGAGGGCAGCTAACCGTGCCACAGTCAGGGTTTCTCCGCTACCCGGGTCACCGCTTCCTCCATGTTGCAGTTGATGAAACTGCAGCCAGAAGTGACTTGTTTGACCAAGAGTTCTAAGGCTAGTGGCAGACCCTCATCAGGGTATTTTCCTTCCTTTCCAAGGGCTTTTTATTTGCTTGCTAAAAGGAATTGCAATCTTTTACTGGCTAGATTTGGCTCTCCCTTTTAAGAGATGAATGAATCAAACTGAGTCACCTCAGAAAACTATTTTCAGAGTCACAGTCATTTTTGACAGGTTGAAGACCAGTCAAACCATCCTCCTTTGTTAGATAAACTTTTTTTTTTCCCCTTGCTGAAAAGTTCTTGCCTTCAAGCCTGGGCAGGAGAGATACAGTTTTGGGTTGCTGATGCTTCTTGATATGCCTCAGGAAATAGAGAGTGTTTTTCTTAAAGGTTTTGCCAAACCCTTTCAAAACCAGAGCAGGAAAGAGGGGCAGACTTCTGATTCACAGGGATTATAATTTTGAATATGGAAATTAACCTCATACTCATTGTAAAAGGGACTTCTAGGCAAAGATTTGAAGGAGGTGGGGCCATGATCCTGCCAGTGTTATGGGGAGGAGGGTTCACTGCCTTACATGATTTAAGATAAATGATTTTCCCTTTGGATGTTGACCCCTGCTTAGTAAGTAAGAATCCTTTTGGACCTAAGTGGTTCCTACCCAAGACTGTCCTTTAGTCTTCTCTAAAAGCAGAAAGGCCAGGTCTCTGTGCGCCTTTTCTCAGCTAAGAGCTGTTGGCCTCTCTTCTTCTCCAGGTGGAGACCCCAGTAGTTTCTATGCTCTTTCCACATTCCCTTTGGATGCTGACCCAGAGGCCTGCTGAATGTCATCTGCTCTGACATTTAGATCTGTGGTTAGATAGTCCTGAAATAGGACTAATTCTGGGTGTTGGGCCCTTGCTTGTAGATCCTGAGACTTGCGGCCACTCCATCACATCTCATAACTCTGGCTACCAGCTGAGGATTACAGAATGGTACCCTGGAGGCCAGATGTAGTTGTGTTTCTTTGGGCTTACAGATTTGTTTTTAAAAATTGGATTACTTCCCAACACTTTAGCGTCCATAAGAATCTGGACGCCTGACGTTTTGAAAGAACATGTAAAGTCTAGCCATACTGTACTCTCTGATCCTGCATCACCAATTTGTTGGGTCTGAGAAGAAGCTGCCCCCACTCCCGTGTGCGGGCAGGGGGAAAGGTGGGACTGTACCTGGCGGTGTGCACCCTCTCTGACAGTGCTTTCCTGTGTGTGACCTTTCTCTAATGTTCATGTACTTTTAGTCTGCTTTTAAAATCCTACCTTTTATAAAGCTCAGTTGTGTCTGCCTCTTTGCGACCCCATGGGCTGCAGCCTGCCAGGCTCCTCTGTCCATGGAATTCTCCAGGCCAGACTACTGGAGTGGGTTGCCACGCCCTCCTCCAGGGGATCTTCCTACCCCAGGGATCGAACCCAGGTCTCCCGCACTGCAGGCGGGTTCTTTACTGCCTGAGCCACCAGGGAGGCCCTTTATGAAGCCTTTCCCCACCAATTCAGTCTAGTTTGTAGCTCCATGTGTTTCCTCCAGGTCAGTGGTTCTTAAATGGTGGCGGTTTTGTCCCTCCTTCCATGGCCACATTTGGACATGTCTGGTGACATGTTTGCTTGTCATGTGGCGAGTGGCAGTGTGCTGGAGGCATCTAGAAGGAGAAGCCAGGGATGCTGCTGAGCATCCTGCAATGCACAGGATGTCCCCACAGCATAGACTTATCCGACCCAAATATCAGTCATGTTGAGATCCATAAACCCTGATCTGGAGACCTCAAAAGCATTTATTTTATCACTGCGTATATGGATTAATGATGACCTTTATGCTCACTGAGAATTTGTGGAAGTTTGTTCGATTTTTACACCTGTTAGCTGTTTTCATGTCATAAGTATCAGGTAAGTCACCATTCCCTTGGGTCTTTGAGAGAGTTTGAGAGAATTGGATAGAAGAATTTTACATTATAAATTTTCATTGGAGCATAAAATAGATGCATATTATAAGTTTTCAAATATATGTTTGAGGTACCTGTTAAGTTTAGTAAATATTCACGTAAATTTATAATTGTTGTAAATATTTTGTTCTTAAACATAATGAAAGAGTACTGGTGTTAGTTGATATGTATACTGATAAAGTGAAGAGGAACTAAAAAGCCTCTTAATGAAAGTGAAAGAGGAGAGTGAAAAAGTTGGCTTAAAGCTCAGCATTCAGAAAACTAAGATCATGGCATCTGGTCCCATCACTTCATGGGAAATAGATGGGGAAACAGTGGAAACAGTGTCAGACTTTATTTTTCTGGGCTCCAAAATCACTGCAGATGCCGATTGCAGCCATGAAATTAAAAGACGCTTACTCCTTGGAAGGAAAGTTATGACCAACCTAGATATCATATTAAAAAGCAGAGATACTACTTTGCCAACAAAGGTCCGTCTAGTCAAAGCTATGGTTTTTCCTGTGGTCATGTATGGATGTGAGAGTTGAACTGTGAAGAAAGCTGAGTGCTGAAGAATTGATGCTTTTGAACTGTAGTGTTGGAGAAGACTTCTGAGAGTCCCTTGGACTGCAAGGAGGTCCAGCCAGTCCATCCTAAAGGAGATCAATCCTGGGTGTTCATTGGAAGAACGGATGCTAAAGCTGAAACTCCAATACTTTGGCCACCTCATGCGAAGAGTTGACTCATTGGAAAAGACCCTTATGCTGGGAGGGATTGGGGGCAGGAGGAGAAGGGGATGACTGAGAATGAGATGGCTGGATGGCATCACAGACTCGATGCACATGAATTTGGGTGAACTCCAGGAGTTGGTGATGGACAGGGAGGCCTGGCATGCTGTGATTCATGGGGTCGCAAAGAGTCAGATACGACTGAGTGACTGAACTGACTGAACCAATAGTGATAAAATGTAGTGCTTGATATTATTTATCACTAAAAATGATGTATCAACAAGAAGGTAATTTTTTTTACATTTATTTTATTGAAGTATAGTTGACTTACAGTGTTATGTTAGTTTCTGCTGTATAGCAAAGTGATTCAGTTATGTATGTGTGTGTGTATGTATCTATATATTTACATACACACACTCATTCTACTTTATATTCTTTTCCATAATGGTTTATCGCAGGGTACTGATTATAGTTCCCTGTGCTGTACAGTAGGATCTTGTTTATCCATATAATGGTTTGCATCTGCTACTCCCAAACTCCCAATCCATCCCTCCCCCACCTGCCCTGCCTTGGCACCCACAAGTCTGTTCTCTGTGTCTGTGAGTCTGTTTTGCAGATAAGTTCATTTGTATCATGTTTTAGATTCCACATATAAGTGATATCATATTTGTCTTTCTCTTTCTGATTTAGTATGATAATCTCTAGGTCCATCCATGTTGCTGCATACAGCATTATTTCATTCTTTTTTATGGCTGAGTAGTATTCCATTGCAGAGAAGGCAATGGCAAGGCACTCCAGTACTCTTGCCTAGAAAATCCCATGGACGGAGGAGCCTGGTAGGCTGCAGTCCATGGGGTGGCTACAAGTCGGACATGACTGAGCGACTTCACTTTCACTTTTCACTTTCACACATTGGAGAAGGAAATGGCAACCCACTCCAGTGTTCTTGCCTGGAGAATCCCAGGGACAGGGGAGCCTGGTGGGCTGCTGTCTATGGGGTCGCACAGAGTCGGACAGGACTGAAATGACTTAGCAGCAGTATTCCATTGTGTATATGTATCACATCTTTATCTGTTCACTTGCTGATGGGCATTTAGGTTGTTTCCATATCTTGGCTAGTGTGAACAGTGCTGCTGTGAACAGTGAAAGTGTAGTTGCTCAGTTGTGTCCGACTCTTTGCGACCCCATGGACTGTAGCCCACCAAGCTCCTCTGTCTGTGGGAGTCTCCAGGCAAGAATACTGGAGGGGGTTGCCATTTCCCTCTCCAGGGGATCTTCCTGACCCAGGGATCAAACCTGGGTTTCTCACATTGCAGGCAGATTCTGGGTGTATGTATATCTTTATAAATTATAGTTTCATCTGGATATCTTCCTGGAGAAGGAAATGGTAACACACTCCAGTATTCTTGCCTGGAGAATCCCCATGGACAGAGGAGCGTGGTGGGCTACCGTCCATGGGGTCGCAAAGAGTCGGACACAACTGAGCAACTAGCACACACGCTGGATATCTACCCAGGAATGGGATTGCTTCATCACATGGCAACTCAATTTTTAGTTTTTAGAGGAACTGCCACCCTGTTTTCCATAGTAGCTGCACCAATTTATTACATTCCCACCAACAATGTAGGAAGGTTCCCTTTTCTCCACAGCCTTTCCAGCATTTATTATACTTTTTGATGATGGTCCTTCTGACTAGCGTGATGTGATATCTCAGTGTAGCTTTGATTTGTGTCTCTGTAATTAGCAACGTTGAGCATCTTTTCATGTGCCTATTGACCATCTGTATGTCTTCTTTAGAGAAATGTCTAGATCTTCTTCCCATTTTTTGATTGCATTGTTTTTTGTTGTTGTTACTGAGTTGTATGAGTTGTTTATATATTTTGGAAGTTAAGCCCTTGTCAGTCACATCATTTGCAAATATGTTCTTTAACAAGAAAAATATTTAATTTAATTTAATTAAACTAACTTGGAATTTGAAGTATATGCCTTTCTTGGAACACTAGGTGGCCTCAGCTGTTTTTACAAGGAACTACATGTTAAGTTTTTCAAAAAATTTTGAAGAATTTTTTAGCAGTATGACGAGTTGACTCACTGGAAAAGACTCTGATGCTGGGAAAGGTTTGGGGCGGGAGGAGAAGGGGACGACCGAGAATGAGATGGCTGGATGGCATCACCGACTCTGTGGACATGAGTTTGAGTGAACTCCGGGAGTTGGTGATGGACAGGGAGGCCTGGCGTGCTGTGATTCATGGGGTTGCGGAGAGTCGGACACAACTGAGCAACTGAACTGAACTCAACTGAATGAGAGCTTCAGTGAAAAATATAACAGCAAATGAATGAAATGAAAATAAGCAAATAAAATCAGACATTTGTGTTTTACTGCATTGTAAAATCTTAAAACAACAACCTCCTTGAGGGGAAAAAGAAATGTGTGTCCTGGTTTAGAATAGCCCTCCATGTTGATGAATGTTCTTTTTCTCTGATCAACTACTAAAGGCCTATTCTGTGGACCTTTTAAGGATCATTTGCAAATTCCTCTAAGCCTGTGTTAACATTTCAGTGTTTGTTGACTAGGCAGCTTTTTTTTCATCATGTAGATTTCTTAGCCATATAGCTAAATATCCTTTTCTGTCTCCTTTTCCTACCTATAGCTTCTGTTGAAATGTCTTTGTTAGGGTTATATTTTGGCAATGCTTTTTTTCTCAGGGATAAAATGTCCAGAATTTAAAAATGGGCCCTCCTGTGAAACAGAATGAGTTGGAATTTGTAATGGATTTTTTCCAAGAGTAATTGTACAAGACTTGAGGCAAGAGATCTAGGTGACTGTTTAGGGATGTTAGACTCTGACTAGGACTGTTCAAGAGTAATAAGATTCTATAGGGATGTACACCTTTGACTTTCATTAACTAGGCTCTTTGACACCTGGATGTGGGAGAAGTCAACTTGGAAAAAACTGATAAGTCATGCAGATCTGTAGAGATTCAAACAAATTTTGACAGGTTGAGCTATAAATGATTCCACCTTGATTTTTGCAGCTTAGAAAGAAAAGGTAAGCCCGAACATTGCATTTTATTGGCCAACAGTAGGGTTTCTCAGCCTTCGGCACTGTTACCATAAGGGCTGGGTAATTCTTTGCTGTGCTTTGTCTTGTGCATTGTAGGATATGTAATTGCATCTGCCCACTAGATGCCAGTAGTAACTTAGTTAAACTGCGTCTGTGTCTGTTCATGTTTAATTGGCTATGACTCTTGGCTCAGGACTAGTATCTGTCCTTCAGGACCAGAGAGACTTCAATGGTTTACTGCTACTTTGTCCTGCTAGTGTCAGTGGCACTCTAGTTCGGATTTTTCATACATCAAGATTGAGATATGTCTTCCCTTAGATTTTAGGGTGTGTTGATGGAAGATGGTGTGACCAGCATGTGTAGTTCTATTCAGGGATCAGGGATGTTTCTCCATATGCCCACTTTGCCTTGCTTTGCTCCCAAAATTTTTACCAGGATGATGTAACTTTCAGGGCCATGGATAGAAATGAGAGGTGTCTGCAATCAATTAAGTTTCTCTTGATTTAGGAAGCTTCAGTGATTCGAAAGTTATTCTTTTACATTTAAACTTTCTAAAAATGAGCTATAAAAAGTAAAGGGCTTCCCCCCTATTTAATTCATCACAGCTTTATGACCCTAAAATAAAGGTAGACAAGGGAGGGAGTGTTAATTTTTCTCTCCATCTTTTTCTTTTATAGTGTCAACTTCAGTTCAGTTCAGTTCAGTCGCTCAGTCGTGTCCGACTCTCTGCGACCCCATGAATCACAGCACGCCAGGCCTCCCTGTCCATCACCAACTCCCGGAGTTCACTCAAACTCATGTCCATCGAGTCGGTGATGCCATCCAGCCATCTCATTCTCCGTCGTCCCCTTCTCCTCCCGCCCCCAACCTTTCCCAGCATCAGAGTCTTTTCCAGTGAGTCAACTCGTCGCATGAGGTGGCCGAAGTATTGCAGTTTCAGCTTTAGCATCAGTCCCTCCAATGAACATCCAGGATTGATCTCCTCTACATACCTAATACTTGGGTTTGTTTTTCCACTTTTCATTTTAAGGTACTTCAGTTTCTGGCCAAACAAGAAAGCCAGGCAGGAAAAAAAAATTTTTTTAAGGGACTTATGGAAACCTAATTACAACTATCTTAATTTCTTTTTCTTCCCCCGCCTCACCAGGGCAGAAGATTTTCCACCTGATGCTTTAGTGTTCTGTGCTGTCTAGTTCTTGCTTACTGTGGTTTATGTGCATGTTAGACTGTCTCATTGGTATTCTGGTCATGTCTCATAAAGAGGCCTAAGTGTTAGCTTTTCAACAGAGCTTTGTAGTTGGAAGAATATCCCTTCTAATTTTAAAATGATCCTGCTTCTTAGAAAAAGTTTAAGGGAGGCAGTATAAGTGATCTCAAGCTATAATTTCTTTTAGGGGGAAAAAAGTGCACCCTTAGACCCATTTAAATTATAGCATAGAAAATAAAGAACATTTTGTTCTTTGCTCTCAACTTCCTGGGCTGAAACAACATTTTCCACCTAAACTACCTTATAGTACTGGGTTCCTACAGCTTACTACCTGCTGAGTTTAAGTATTATTTTTATTTGTCCCTAGATTGTTTCCTTGGGTCTCAAATGCTTACTTATTCTAGAATCCTTATAAGATTTGGTAAATAAATTCACTGTCCTGTCCTTAAAATATCGGTATCATCAGTCTTTCCAGTTCCATCTCACAACCCCCCCAAACTTCAGAGTCATCTGTATTCCTAGTATTTCCTCTGTGTTTCATATTTTGTATATCTGGAATAGATACTTCTTGCCAGCTTACCACTGATACCATAATCCAAGCTACCACCACCTCTTGGCCTGGATTTTACAGTTGCAGTAGCTTCTTGCTGATGTCCTTGATTCTCACCTTTCCCCCTTGGGTGTATTCCCAGTTCAGCCACAAGAATAATCCTTTAAAGATATAAGGCCAAGGACTTCCCTGGTGGTCTAGATGCTTCGGTTCCAGTGAGAGTGAAGGTTCCATCCCAGGTTGGGGAACTGGGATCCCACACGTCACAGGGCACAGCCAGAAAGTTTGTTTTTTTTTTTTCTTTTTAAAGTGAGTTCCATCACATCAGCCCCATTGAAAACCCTCAAATGGCTTCCCATCACATTCAGAATAAACGACTATCTACCTGATTTGATTACTGCTTCCTCTTGGACCTCATTTACCACTGGCGGGCCTTTTGCACCTGTTGTTCTTTCTGTCAGTTGGCCCTGGGAAAGGCACCTGTCCCAACTGCTTATTGCCTGTGTCTGCATCTGTGAACAGGAATAAGAACGCTTTTTCTCCCTTGCCTACCGCAGGGGGTTATTGGGAGTCTCAGATGCCTTTGTCTTTTCACTGTTGGTTCACCTTCCTGTCTCACATTGTGCTGCTGCTGCTAAGTCACTTCAGTCGTGTCCGACTCTGTGTGACCCCACAGACGGCAGCCCACCAGGCTCCCCGGTCCCTGGGATTCTCCAGGCAAGAACACTGGAGTGGGTTGCCATTTCCTTCTCCTCACATTGTGCTAGGAGTTGCTTTTTTTTAAACACCTACCCCTCCTAGGACTCCCTTCCCCACTGTGGGTTTTGTTTGGCGGGGGAGGGGTAAGGAGAACCAGTAGAAGCCTCTGCTTGGCCCTTTGTGTTAGCTATGACAGTGGCTGCAGGAAGGAAGGGAAGAGGAGAGAGTGGAGACTTGTTCTCTGCAGCATCCTGGGCAGCACTTCCAATCCTCATGCAGGAGAAACCACTCTGGCTGGGGCTGCTGGGGAGTTTCAGTGGCAGCCCAGGGAAGACTTGGCAACTCTAGTGTTTGCTGTTGTATTGTGTCAGAGCAGAATTGTGCCTCTGTTCATTAAAATCCCAGTAGGAGAAATATCAATAACCTCAGACATGCAGATGATACCACCCTTATGGCAGAAACTGAAGAGGAACTAAAAAGCCTCTTGATGAAAGTTAAAGAGGAGAGTGAAAAGGTTGGCTTGAAGCTCAACATTCAGAAAACAAAGATCATGGCATCTGGTCCCATCACTTCATGGGAAATTGATGGAAAAACAGTGGAGACAGTGTCAAACTTTATTTTTTTGGGCTCCAAAATCACTGCAGATGCTGATTGTAGCCATGAAATTAAAAGACGCTTACTCCTTGGAAGGAAAGTTATCACCAACCTAGATAGTATATTAAAAAGCAGAGACATTACTTTGCCAACCAAGGTCCGTCTAGTCAAGGCTATGGTTTTTCCCGTGGTCATGTATGGATGTGAGAGTTGGACTGTGAGGAAAGCTGATCACTGAAGAATTGATGCTTTTGAACAGTGGTGCTGGAGAAGACTCTTGAGAGTCCCTTATACTGCAAGGCGATCCAACCAGTCCATTCTAAAGGAGATCAATCCTGGGTGTTCATTGGAGGGACTGATGCTAAAGCTGAAACTGCAATACTTTGGCCACCTCATGCGACGAGTTGACTCACTGGAAAAGACTCTGATGCTGGGGAAGATTGGGGGCAGGAGGAGAAGGGGGCGACAGACTGAGATGGCTGGATGGCATCACCGACTTGATGGACATGAGTTTGAGTGAACTCCGGGAGTTGGTGATGGACAGGGAGGCCTGGCGTGCTGTGATTCATGGGGTCGCAGAGAGTTGGACACGACTGAGTGACTAAACTGAAAAGAAATCCAGTAGTCAATTAATACTTGTGTTGAACTGTATGATTTGTAGAATATTGGATTTGAAAAAACAAGGCTACTAGCTACAAGATTTTGCAGTCCTAGTTCTAACTTCTTGTATCGCTAAACATTCTTACCATTTACTGCTGCTGCTGCTGCTAAGTCACTTCAGTCGTGTCCGACTCTGTGTGACCCCATAGACGGAAGCCCAACAGGCTCCCCCGTCTCTGGGATTCTCCAGGCAAGAACACTGGAGTGGGTTGCCATTTCCTTCTCCAATGTGTGAAAGTGACTCCTGTGCCTTTTTTTTTTCAAGTTACTTTGTTTTTGGTTGTGCTGGGTCTTTGTTGCTGCAGTTAGGCTTTCTCTGGTTGCAGCGAGTGGGGGCTGGTCTTCATGGCTGTGCATGGGCTTCTCCTTTCAGTGGCTTCTCTTGTCATGGTGCATGGGCCCTAGGGCATTCAGGCTTCAGTAGTTGTAGCACATGGGTTCAGTGGTTGTGGCCTGTGGGCTCTAGAGTGCAGGCTTAGGAGTCATGGCACACAGGCTTAGTTGCTCTGCAGAATGTGGAATCTTCCCAGACCAGAGATTGAACCCATGTCCCCTGCATTGGCAGGTGGATTCTTATCCACTCTACCACCAGAGAAGTCCTCCTGTGCCTTTTCATGCCAGATGTGTGCAAAGTGTGGAGAGCCGGAGGAGGGGGTAACCAAATTACAATGAGGGAAGAGATGCTGTGACTATCTGGGCATATTTGTTTGTCAACTGCAGTTAAGATGAAGACAAATGACAGAACTGGTCCTTCAGGGGAGACAGATCCTGTTCAAGTTAATAACTGCATCATAACTGGACCGGCTCCGTTCCGTTCCGTCGCTCAGTCGTGTCCCACTCTGTGCGACCCCGTGGACTGTAGCCTACCAGGCTTCTCCGTCCATGGGATTCTCCAGGCAAGAATACTGGAGTGGGTTACCGTTTCCTTCTCCAGGGGATCTTCCCGACCCAGGGATCGAACCCGGGTCTCCCGCATTGGAGGCAGACGCTTTAACCTCTGAGCCACCAGGGAAGCCCCCATAACTGGACAGTTTGCACTAATTTAGTGTTTACTTATGGATGTAATGGCATTTACTTAATGTCCTATTGTAGAGAAGTTGTATGTTAGTAAATTGATATATCTTTGTTTCACAAGAGGTTATACTTTCAACTTAGTAAGGGAAATTCTTCTGTGAACTAGGATATAATTTGTAAATTCATGCTGAATTCAGAGTGGGATTCATTGACTTATCATTCAAGCTTCTGTAGATACCCTGTGACTAGTAGGGTAGGTTGAGCAGAAGGTGTGAGCTTGAGTTCTTTCCTGTAAACTTTTTTCCTGTAGCACTCAGAGAGTGGAAATGCTGCAAAAGATGAGTATTAGCAGCCTTCCAAAAGCGTTGGTCAAAGTTTCTGTTTGCTCCCTGTATGATTTTGAATATTGTAAACGTGTATGTTTTTAAAAATTTTTAATTTTCTGCTGGAGTATAGTTGATTTACAGTGTTGTTTCAGTTTCAGGGGCACAGCAAAGTGATTCAGTTATATATATATCTAGTCTTCAGATTCTTTTCCCATTTAGGTTATTACAGAATAATGAAGAGTTCTCTGTCCTTGTTGATGATCCATTTTATATATTCAACTCAGCACTCTTGCCTGGAGACTCCCAGGGACGGGGGAGCCTGGTGGGCTTCCGTCTGTGGGGTCGCACAGAGCGGACACGACTGAGCGACTCAGCAGCAGCAGGATGTGTGTTTTAAACTAGCTGTCCCATAACCCATGGGACAGTCAGTGTCAGTGAGAATTAGAAAAGATCCGTGTCTGCTTGAGCCCTGGAAATCTGATGGGTGGTACAGAGTGCATACGACATCAGACAGTGTCTGTCTGCTGCTGCTAAGTCGCTTCAGTCGTGTCTGACTCTGTGCGACCCCATAGACAGCAGCCCACCAGGCTCCACCGTCCCCGGGATTCTCCAGGCAAGAACACTGGAGTGGGTTGCCATTTCCTTCTCCAATGCATGAAAGTGAAAAGTGAAAGTGAAGTCGCTCAGTCGTGTCCGACTCTTAGCGACCCCATGGACTGCAGCCTACCAGGCTCCTCCGTCCATGGGATTTTCCGGGCAAGAGTACTGGAGTGGGGTTCCATTGCCTTCTCCTAATGTCTGTTTAGTGAAGGTGTTTTTTCAATTTCAGTGTATCTAATAATACATATTGTTTATTTGTGACTTGAAGCATTAAGTTTTAACTCCAGTCTTTTCCGTTTTCTCTAGGCAAATAAGGGAGAGACTGAAGAACCAAGTCATTCAGATGAAGGAGGAAGTACCTGGTTTCATACCAGGCCTGGCAATTTTACAGGTATTATGATTTTCCACTAGTATCTTTCTTCCTTTCTCAATCTCTCAGTAGCACTTAAGACAACAAGCACATCAAAGCCCGCCCTCTTTTTTGGCTTCTGTGAAACCTCAGACCTTTTCAGTTCTCTGTGCAGGCTACTCCTCTTCAGCTCAACTCCTGCATGTGGACCTGCCCTGGCTCTCTGCTATTCTTTGTGGGTACTTTCCCCTAATCCAGCATCTCTTGATCATTGGTCTTAGGACCCCTTTACCCTAAAAAATTTAAGACCTTAGGGAACTTTTGTTTATATGAATTTATCCATTGATATTATACTATATTAGAAGTGAAAACTAAGAAGTTTAAAGATACTTGTATATTTTAAAATGCTGATAGTAAGCTCACTGTATATTCGCATTAAGTAATATTTTTATGACTTAGTAACTCTTAGAAACAATGGAGTGAGAAGAGGGGCATTGTTTTACATTTTTGCAAAACCCTTTACTGTCTGGCTTAATAGAAAACAGCTGGATTCCTATCCACTTTTCAGTCTCTTGCTATGCTGATTTGATTGAAATGTATGAAGAACTTTCACATATATCTGACCTTATACAGACATATAGTTGTAAAAGGAAGCATTCTTTTGATATTCTTCTCAGATAATTGTGGATGTTTCTCTTTAGTACTGTAAGGACTCAGTAAGTAAAGTTTTAAAAAGGTAGTTACAGTGTGAAATCTGAAACTGTTATCAGTGAACTTTCATATTTTGTTAAGTCAGAATCTTGTTTTATGTTACAGTTTGAATGGATATTTACCTGTGTGTGGTTTTGTTATGTTCTTTGTTCGTCATCTGAAAAATAATGGTTCACTGAATTATACAGATCTCCCAAATGTTAATACATTTTATTACGTGATATTTCAAAAAATCATAATCATTACTGTCACCAACAAGCTCATCAGCAAAGCCTGTGTTAAGAAGTTGTCAAGCTCACAGGAGTACATAAATACCAATTTTTGCTTGAAAGCTCCAATTTTGTCATTAGTTATTTTCCTTGAAGTAGCAGGCTCGCTTTATCCAATTTTGAGAAAATATCTGCCAAATGTTCAAGCCCAAGTAATCATTGTTTGTCAGTTGTTCTTTCGAGTAAATTTGGTGTTTCATTAAAAACTGGCCAGTTCTGCTTGCAAGGCAAGAAAGCACAAGTGCTTTTCCTGGTGACAACCACTTCTGTTTATGGCCAAAGTGCTTTATGACTGCTTCCACATTCTTTATGCAGAATATTTAAAAGACATGTACTCAAGGATCAAGGTTTAATAAAAATAATTTTTGCTGCATCAAGAGCACTTCTAAGTGTGTTGTTTTCTTTTTATTACTGAGTGTGTGTGGCGGTGAAGGATGTCCTCATGACTAGTACAGTTTGCATTCAGAGCACTTCTCAGTGAAACTGGTGTGTGTGTTGTTCTTTACTGAGTGTGTGTGGCGGTGATGGATATCCTCGTGACTAGTACAGTTTGCATCCAGAGCACTTCTCAGTGAAACGGGTGTGTGTGTTGTTTTCTTTTTTTTACTGAGTGTGTGTGGCGGTGAAGGATATCCTCATGACTAGTACAGTTTGGTGCCATTGTCTTGATTCTTACTAAGTCATTAGCAGTCTTACCCGCCATAACTTTTGCAGCCTCGATACACATGTCAATACAGTGAAAATGGCAAATGACATCATAGTATGATGATGGCACTAGCGGGCCTTCTAAAAGGGTGTTGGGGTTCCCCAAGCGTGTATGATCCACACTTTGGGAACCATTGCCCTGCACAATTTCATCTGACCCCCAGATATCAGCTGTATGTCAGAAACTTGTAAACCTGGATTTCTTCTGAGTTCCAGACCCTTGGCTTCCAGGACATCACTCCCTTCTCTAATCTTTTTGCTTGCTGTTCCTGTTACGTTGACAATTTAAATGCCAATGCTCAGCCCTCAGACCGCTTTTCTACCTTATTCTTTCTGTAAGTGAGGCCCCAGGCCCATGGCTGCTTGGGAAAATACTTCCTAGCAAAGATTTCTTCCAAGAGCTCCAGGTTCATTCAGTAAGAGGCCTTCAATAAAAAAGCGGAAGGTATCTCATAAATACGTGTCACGTGGACAGATGTACAAATGAATGTCTAAAGGGTTTATTGGGACGACAGGAACCTGATAGCTTGCATTTGAAATTCCGCTTGGAAACACCCGGTCCCTCACGTCTCATTTCTCTCTGTGTGTCTCCATATATGTCGTTTAATTCCTCGTTAAGTTCTGTTCCATGTTCTCCAAGAATTTCAGAGTGAATACTATTCCCCCTCACCCCATTGCTATACATTATCTGAGAGGCCTCAGTTGAAAAGAAAAGCACCAAAGGCCTGTCATTCTGCCTGGTCTGTTCTGTGCTTTGGTGGATTTCCTTTTTTTATTTTTACAAATTGCTAAGAATCAAAGGTATATGTTGTGGGTGTACAGTTGGTACATTTGTGGGACCAGTTACTTCTTGGCTTATTCTTGTGAATTGTTTGTTGTATGAAGAGTAAATGTCGCAGACAAGAAATCTGTCTCTGTAAAACCCTTTTTGTAGCAATAGCGAAGGTTTTTTTCTTTTCTCCTGTTTTTAAAATTGACTTTCAAGCTCCTATTTTAAACTTATTGATTGCAAAGTGTTTTTGTTACATAAATGCTGTTCTGCAACTTGTCTCCTATGTTCTTGCCAATAAAACAGTGGTAGAATATTTTAATCTTTAGCACTAGAAGCAATGTCATTCTATGATGCAAATGCTGACAGATTATGTTGTAATCAGATCTGTGCCGCCTCAGACCTCTGTTTTTTTTTTCCATCCTAGTGACTGGCACCACCATTTCCCCACATAAAGCAGAAACCTGAGCTGTGTCTTGTGCTCTCTGCTCTCCACATTGTAAGCTCTTGAGACCTCTTCCCTCCTTGTGTGTATTCATTCACTTTGTTTCATTTACCATCATTATTATTATTGTCATTGGTTGTGTCTGGGCGTTCTCTCACTGGGCTGCACGGGCTTCTCATTGCAGTGACTTCTCTTGTTGCGGATCACAGGCTGTAGGGGACCCGGGCTTCGGTAGCTGCAGCACACAGTCTCGTTAGGTGCTGCACGCAGGCTCAACAGTTGTGGCTTGCAGGCTTTGGTCACTCCACAGCATGTGGAATCTTTCTGGACCAAAGATCACGCCCATGTCCCCTCTATCAGCAGGCGGGTTCTTATCCACTGTATCACCAGGGAAGTCCATTTTCCCTTCTCTTGATTATTGCTGTTCCCACCCCACTGGGGCACTGGTCACATGCTTACGAACTTCTGATCTGGATGCTTCCAGTCTGTCCTTTTAACTGCAGATGCCACCCTTGTCAAAATGCAAATCTGATCACAGTCAATCCAGCCACACACACTGCCCATCCTACGCGAAAGGAATGACAGTATTGTTTATGTAGTGTCTCTGTAGTTCAAGTGATTTGTATATATTTCTGGTTGTTCTAATTTTTATCTTACCCCCCCCCACACACAGGATGGGAGCTGTCTTCTTGTAGACACAGTAATGAAACCAACAGGAGCCTGTGGGGTCCCATGTGGTACAAATCCTTCCTGTGTCCCTCATTTCTCGTTTGTAGGAAATAGATTTCATTCAGCCTCCCATAGGGCAGATTCAAACAGTTGCTTATCAGGGAAGGGAGGGGATATAGAAACACAGGAGAGGGACTGTCTGGAAACAATAGTACAGCACAGACTTGGGGCAGGGTCCTGGTTCCTTCTCAGGTAATATTCATAAAAGTAGGTTTGAGTTATTCTTCGGAACTAAGGTCCCCACACAGGTGAAGGATGGTAACTTCAAGCTGAGCGCAAGATCCCTAGAGCACTTCCCTGTTTCCTCACCACCAGCCAATCTGAAGAAAGCCACACACTCTGTAGCTCTCAATCCAAGTCTTGCCTATAAAATCTTTCCCTGGAGCAGAAGAAAAACTAATGAATAAACCAGTACTCAGGATATTTTATGTTGTAAAACAGAAATCGGAAGACCATTTTGTTCTTGTTCAGTCACTCAGTCATGGCTGATTCTTTGTGATCCCATGGACTGCAGTATGCCAGGCTTCCTTGTCCTTCACCATCTCCTGGAGCTTGCTGAAACTCAAGTCCATTGACTCAGTGATGCCATCCAGCCATCTCATCCTCTGTTGTCCCCTTCTCCTCCTGCCGTCTATCTTTCCCAGCCTCAGGGTCTTTTCCAGTGAGTCAGCTCTTCCCATCAGGTGGCCAAAGTATTGGATCTTCAGCTTCAGTCCTTCCAGTGAATGTTCAGGGTTGATTTCCTTTAGGATTGACTGGTTTGATCTCCTTGGTGTCCAGGAGACTCTCAAGAGTCTTCTCTAACACCGCAGTTCAAAGGCACCAATTCTTCGGTGCTCAGCTTTTTTTATTTTCCAGCTCTCACAGCGGTATATGACTACTGGAAAAACCACAGCTTTGACTGTGTTTGTCAGCATGTTGGCCTTTGTTGGCAAAGTGATGTCTCTGCTTTTTAATATGCTGTCTAGGTTTGTCATAGCTTTTCCAAGGAGCAAGGGTCTTTTAATTTAATGGCTGCAGTCACCATCCTCAGTGATTTTGGAACTCAAGAAAATAAAGTCTGTCACTGTTTCCATTTTTTCCTCATTTATTTGCCATGAAATGATGGGACTGGATGCTGTGATCTTCGTTTTTGGAGTTCTAAGCCAAAAAACGTTGAGTTCTAAGCCAGCTTTTTTCAGTCTCCTCTTTCACCTTTGTAAAGAGGCTCTTTAGTTTCTCTTTGCTTTCTGCCATAGGGTGGTGTCATCTGAAATTTGAGATTATTGCTATTTCTCCCAGCAGTCTTGATCCCAGCTTATGCTTCCTCCAGTCTGGCATTTCATTTCGCATGACATACTCTGCATATCAGTTAAATAAGCAGGGTGACAATATACAGCCTTGATGTATTCCTTTCCCAATTTTGAACTAATCCATTGTTCCATGTCTAGTTCTACTGTTTCTTGACCTGCATACAGGTTTCTCAGGAGGCAGGTAGGATGGTCTGGTATTCCCATCTCTTTAAGAATTTTCAACAGTTTGTTGTGATCCACACAATCAAAGGCTTTAGCATAGTCAATGAAGCAGAAGCAGATGTTTTTATGGAATTCTCTTGCTTTTTCTATGACCCAGCAGATACTTGATCTCTGGTTCCTCTGCCTTTTTTAAATCCAGCTTGTACATCTGGAAGTTCTCAGTTCATGTGCTGTTGTAGTTGTTATGATTTGATTTGATTTGATTTGTTCGGTCACTCAGTTGTGTCTGACTCTTTGCAGCCCCATGGACTGCAGCATGCCAGACTTCCCTGTCCTTCACCATCTCCTGGAGTTTGCTCAAATTCATGTCCATTGAGTCGTTAATGTAATCCATCCATCTCATCCTCTGTCATCCCCTTCTCCTCCTGCCTTCAATCTTTCCCACCATCAGGGTCTTTTCCAGTTAGTCAGCTCTGCATCAGGTGGCCAAAGTATTAGAGCTTTGTATTCAGCATCAGTCCTTCCAATGAATATTCAAGGTTGATTTCCTTTAGAATTGACTGGTTTGATCTCTTTACTGTCCAAGGGACTTTCAAGAATATTCTCCAACACCACAGTTCGAAGCATCAATTGTTCAGTGCTCAGGGCTGGGTAATTTCCTAAGCTAGGAAGTAGGAAGATTATCAGTTACTTGGAGAAGTGGCAGGGATCTCCAGGAACTGGGCCACTGCCCACGTTTTGGCCTTTTATGGTCTCTCTGAGGACTGTCATGGTGCCTGTGAGTGTGTCATTTAGCTTGCTGATGTATTGCAGTGAGCATATAATCAGGCTCTACTGGAAGTAGATGGCTCTGCTGCCATCCTGTACCTAATGGATTCTAACCGATTTTCGTGGTATCCTGTTCTTTAACAGTTGTGTAGTTCTTTTAATTGTTGTGCCCTGCCCCCTTCCCTTCTGTCTCAGTAGGACCTTTTTTGGATGATGTAATTGACCTTATTCAAAGAAGAAATTGGTATTTCTGATAAAATGCTTAAGTGTTGTTTTTTTTTATAAACTATAATGGGATTAAGATTTGTTCTGGGAAACCAGTCAGCCATCCACCCACTTGACTGTCAGTCAAGAATCTACTGTTCTTCAACTAAACATTCTTTCTGCGTCCAGTTTGAGAATGATTGTGTAACCATTTTCCCTATAAGATGCCTATACTGAGTGTTTCAACTGGATCCTAAGAGGTCTTTTCCTTTGCCTTAGGATTACAATCAGACTTTGATGTATGCTCATAACTCTTAAGCTTTTAAAAAAAAAGACACAAAACTAGTGGTCATTTTGGAGTTTTAGAAAAATTCCTTCAGAAACATCCAGACAGAAACAGCAAAAGACTTCAGACTTTTGTAATACTAAGTGCCAAAGACAGCAACCTTGAAGGAAAATGTCATGACCCCAAATATGTCCTTCAAGTGCAAAGACTGCAGAGATATTTTCAGGTACACACGGACTCAGGAGAATTAGCCATACCTTTCCTGGAAAAGTGACTTACAGTTGTATCTTGGCTACATCAGAGATGAAGATAAAGTCTAGAACAGTTGTAATTTATTAAAAAAAAAAAAAACAGCAGGGAGTGATAAAAACCATTTAATCTCAGAGTTAAGTCGAAATAACTAATCGTAGTTATGAGTATGGTCTACTTAAAAAACATACGACCTAAGAGCTGTGAGTTGTTTATTCAGTGTCTGACTGAGGGCTGTACCCCAGGAGACAGCAGTAGTTGCTCCAGTTGCTCAGAGAAACTGTTCCAAAGAGGTTGGGGGAGGAGCCAGTTTACATCTGTGACTGTGGACTGGGGATCCAGGCAGTCAGGATCTCAGTGAAAGGTTAACTGTGGGCGCCAGGATCAGATATCCCAGTGATTTTAGTGCTTTTCTGTGTGTGAGAAGATGCATGAATCTAGGTCATTGACATTCTTCCTGAGATAGGCATTTGAACTGTCTAAGGGGCCCACATATCCAAAACATGGAATGCTGCAACCCAAATTCCTTTCAGGGTGGACTTGCAGGTCAGTGACTGCGGTGACTAATGACGTGATCCTTACAGAACTGGAATGGCAGGAGACATTCTTTGTTTACAATATAAGTGAAAATGAAATACTTTTACCTTTTTATTTGATCTAAAAATCCTGGAAGGTATTAAATCTGGTAACCAAATCAATGAAGGCTGGATGATAGGGGCAAAGGTCATATCATACATGTGAAAAGGACAGGAAAGATGAGCTGCACTAAAATCCTAGGGAAATCCTCCCAGTAAGCAGCTAATGCATTTAGGTGCAGAAAACCAAATACCCCTCACTGGACTCCTCTGGCTCTTTTGAAGTTCAGGTTAGTACTGGCAAAACTGAGACTTCTCTAGAAGGACACCTGCAGCTAAGAGTGAGGCCATATTCCCTGAACCTGTGTTCCGTGAACCTAAGGAGAGCCTCCAGGAACAGCATCAAGTGACTAAACCTGGAGCTTCTCTGTTCCCAGGGCCAGCTGCTTTCTCCAGAGTTGTTCTGGGTAAAGCAGCCACACATCACTTATCTCTGGTGTCAAGGGACCTACAGTTTTTCCCTCTACAATTTGGGGAGACACCAAACTTACTGTGATAAATCACCCCGAGAGGACATTTCATCTTCGAAAAGAGCAAATGTCAGCACTGAAACATGGGAAAATATTTGTAAAGGAAAATTTTTAGGTAAGTGATTACAGTGAGAACCTGTGTATATCCATGATTAAAGAAACAGGGAATGTGTTGAGACCTAGCATGGTGGGTCAGAGAAGTTGGCTTCTGTGCACTTTTTTCCTCTGTGTCTTGAGGGCAGCAGACTGCCCTTTGCCTGGCGTAGGCGCGTGTTCTGTGTGAGCTGGGAATAGTTAGGTTCACCCTCACTGGTTCCTCTTCTCTGTGGCTGAGCCTGAGAGCTTTCCCCTGCCCCCCGGGGTGGGGAGAGGGTGCCGATGTCTTATCAGAGCTAGGTGCTTTCTTGCACGTTGACAATTGCTCAGCCCCCCTGCCCTGTTGTTCTGGTTCATCAGCCTGCTGGCAAGCAGAAATTCCCCATGTTTTAGGCAGACCGTTGCACCCTCACTTAGTTTCCAAAGCAGGTGCTGAAGTTTCTTTTCTTTTGGGGGTCAGGTGTGCTTTGCTCTGTTTGGTACTGCCTGCTGTGTTCACGTCTCCATGCTGTCCCGGCATCCTCCTTATTCTCCTGTAAAAGTTGTTGGGAGCAGGAGTCTCATAATTAAACATTGCTTTTATCAAAACTGAAATTTTAGAAGCTTTGCCATACAGTTTGCCTTTCACTAATCATCCAATTTGCATGTCTTTATTATTCCAGGTTGGCAACAGAGATGACTCTAATCTCTATATAAATGTGAAGTTGAAGGCTGCTGAGGAGGTAAAGCCCAGAAAAATGGTGCCAACGCCCCACCTCAGCTCCCACCTCTCCCCTTCTCCGGGTCCTGTCTGTCACCCCTTGCGCTCCTCCCACAAAAACGTTCATCACCCACAGCAGACTTCAGTTTATCTATTTTGCAAGTTAGAAATGGGTCACAGAGCTCTGGCCTGTAGTTTGCCCTGCAGTGTTTTCTGGTCAGTGATCTGATCCTAAAGAGCAGGAGTAGAGAACACAAATGTGCTTCAGTTCAGTGGGAACAGTTAGCAAGGGAAGGATGGGTGGGTCAAAGCAAGAGACTCATTCTTCGGGACATGAGAGGGTGAAATGACACCTGCCACACTTGCTGTGGCTTAGTCGCATCTGCAGAGGAAACAGGCCCACGTCTCAGGTTCTTTTGCCATGTACCCGTTTTAAATGTTCATTCTTGCAGATCGGGATCAAAGCCACGCACATTAAGTTACCCCGAACGGCCACGGAATCTGAGGTGAGCAGTTGGGAGTCAACTATCAAGAGGGCAGCTGAAGTGCTTTTCTCACTGGTTTTAGTTTCAGAGAACTTTAGGGGCTGATACATTCCGCACACAAGAGACCTTCAGATAATTCTTTCTCCACAGACTCAGCCTCCAGAAAATCTTTGAAAATCAGTAAATGGGGCAGTGCCAGCCGTGAATGTTGGGTACTTGCAGTGTGATTGCTCATATTTTGCTTCCAAATTACCTGTGATGTTCATTAAAAACTGATCGCTGGCCTGTCATTTTGTGTACTTTAAAAATGAAAACATGTATTTTATTTACATGCTGTTCAAGAATAGGCAGAACAAATCTTGGGTGAGTCAAGTCTCAACTGTGGTTGCCAGTAGGTGGAGGATTGGCTGTGACGGGGGGAAAAAGGACTTTGTGAGGTCATGTATACGTTCTACATCCACACAGTCCAGCAGGGGATCCACTAACCCCATGTGCTCATTTAACTAAAATGAAATAAAATTTGAACTCCCACTCCTCAGCTGAACTAGCCACATTTCAAGTACTTCAGGAGCCACTATTGTAAGGTACACATTATAGAGCATTTCTGTCATCACAAAAGTCTTGATTTAGATGATGGTAACATGAATTTTACTGTGTAGCAATAGGTTATTAAAGTTCTTAGCTCTTTTATTTGATGGATTTCTTATCAGACACCTGAAGATGACATTCTGTGTTAAAGTAGAGTTGCTCTAGAATGCAAGGCGAGAAAACTACAGTTAAACTCTCGATGTGTGGAGGGGGGCGGGGATGAGGTAAGCTGGCTTTTGGCTTGGGGGGTGTTTCTGCACCCTCTTGATTTCTCCATGGTGTATAAATTGGTGTGTGGTGTGATTTTTAGGTGTTAAAGTGCATCACGTCTTTGAACGAAGACCTCACTGTGCATGGGTTCATAGTGCAGCTACCGTTAGATTCGGAGAACCCCATTAACACTGAAACGTTGGTCAATGCTATCGCCCCCGGAAAAGATGTGGACGGGTGAGTGTGGCTTGGCTTTCTGCACCACGCTGCTTGATTCTGATTAAAATATAGTCGTATTTCAGAAATATGTCATCTTGTTTCTAAAGAGTAAAGACACCTAACACTTTCCTTGTTTTAGACTGAATAGCATCAGTGCTGGAAAACTTGCTAGAGGGGACCTTAGTAACTGTTTCATCCCTTGTACACCCAAAGGATGCTTGGAACTCATCAAGGAGACAGGTAAACACAGAAACAAAGCACCCTTTTGGGGAATGTGGTCTATACCTTTGGGAGGTTTAGGGGAGATACACTGTGGGCCCTAAAGAAGCGGGCTTGATTGGCACAAGGACCTGTATGCTAGGGGCTTCTTGACCTAAATCCTCAATGTTCTCAACAGCCCTATGAAGTAGGTACTCTCACTGTTCAACCGCTGAGAAGACATGCTCAGAGTGATCGAGTCGTTTGTCCAAGAGGCAGCAGTGCTGAGATTTGAACTCAGAGTTATTTGAGTTCAAAGCAGATTATTTGGTGTGGAAAAATAACCGATTTGGTAATACAAATTCATATTGTCTGTAGGGTGAAAAGTGAAAAGCCCCACCCCAAAATGGGCCACAGAGCCATTGTAGTTCTAGCAAATGGATCCCTTGAATAACCAACCCCCCATTACCTAGTCAACATGTTGGTATTTTAATTTCATCATGAATACTTTTTAGCAAAGGTTATTTTTTTTACAAGTAAGTGTGCCCTTTTTAGAGGAAGTGGATCAGAAATTTCAAGTGGGAAGTGTTGGCTAATGTAAGTGAAAATTTTCTGTGGCTGGCAAGGAAAGGTCAAGGTATAACCCTTGGGACTGCTACTGCTGATCAGTCCTACAACTAAATTTATCCTCGATGGCTTGATTAGCCTACAGTGTATTATAGCTCGATGGAAACCAGTCCCTTGGGCTGCAGTAGCTGTAGGGCCTCCTTCTCCTCTTGTTGATTTTAATTAATTAATTAATTTTTATCTATTTAAGCTGCGCTGGGTCTTAGTTGCAACCTCTAGGATCTTTAGCTTTAATATGTAGAATCTAGTTCCCTGACCAAGGGATCGAACCCAGATCCTCATGCATGGGAGTGAGGAGTCTTAGCCACTGGATCACCAGGGATATTCCCTCTTGTTGCTATTGAAGCAACCATTTGCCCTAGTGCAGCTTCAAGTCCTTTGCTGAACCCTAAGAAGTATAGAAAGGTACCTTATAAGCACTTCACAATTTGAGGGCTTTACTTATAGATGTTCATGATGTTAGCATTATACCGAAACTTCCCTATTTTTGGATAGAGTTAATGTTACACAAGAAGCAGAATTTGAACACAGACTGCCTTGAGTTGGCTTCAGTGGGACTGGGTGTAGGGACTCAGCAGAGACCTCATCTCTGCTCCCCTTTGCGTGGCAGCTCATTCTCAGCTCTGCTTGGTCTCCCGGAGCAGCTCCAGCCTATTCCACCCTTATGCCTAAGAGTGATGGGGCGGATCTTGTTGGTCAGGGCATGAAATACAGTCATTCGTCCACACTTGGGTCCTCACCCACACCATCTCCACTGCGGAGAGTATGTTGGTCCTGAGGGATGTTGCGATAGTGCCAGAAGAATGGGTGCTCAGTAAACAAAAAGAAAGCTTTATATTACAGTTAGGTTCCCCGTTATCACTTCCCTGCAAATAACCCTGTGGCTCAGGCCCTAAGCCAAAAGAGAAATTTGGATGAGGAACTAAAGAATTACTGATACTAATCTAATTTCCCTCACTTCTCTCCTCCACCCCATTAACATGCAGCCTATTTCGTATAACTTGTTCCCAGGTAATGTAATCTGCTCTCTGCTTCAATGTGGCTGTTTAGCTGTATGTCAGGGTTTCTCTCTGCTTTGAGTGTAGGTTTTCTTCCCACTCTGCTATGACTCAGTAAATGGATCTTGGCTTAAGCTCGGCTCAAAAACCCACTTGCAAGAAGGCCACCTGGACAAGTCCCAATTTTATAGCTGAAACCCTGAGTTGCCAAAGAAGGAATGGGTTTAGGAAGATTTGTTTTTGATGCTAAGAACCTGTTTTTGTGCACTTGTTCTGAATTTTCCCATTTAGATGGCTTGCATAGGAGGGCAGCTTCCCCAGTTCTCTGATGTTCGCTGGCTTTTCTTGCAGGGGTGCAGATTGCTGGAAGGCACGCCGTGGTGGTCGGGCGCAGTAAAATCGTTGGTGCCCCAATGCATGACTTGCTTCTATGGAACCATGCCACAGTGACCACCTGCCACTCCAAGACTGCCAATCTGAACGAGGAGGTAAGGGATCCAGGGTGGAGTGGAAGGGGTGTGTGTGCGCGCGCGCGTGCTCACATTTGCATGCGTGTTCCCATGTGTGGTGGGGGTTCTTGCGTAATGGGAATAGCTAACATTTCGGTGCCAAAAATTGCCGTGCACTTTACTTCATTATCTCATTTAACCCTTCTAACAATTCTATGATTCTTATCTATTTTACAAGATGAAGAAACAAGTTCAAGTTTAAAACTTGCCCAAATTTATACAGATTTTGTTCTGACTATATTTTTCTCCACCAGTCCATCCCGCGGTAGATGGGGGTCAGCATAGGAACTGAGATCCCAGATACGTGACAGGGGTGGCCTCAGTGGCGGAGATGTCTAGAGGAAGATGTGGACATGGTCTCGTGACCTCCGTCACAGCTTGTTCTTGACACCTGGGCTCAGGAATTCTCATACAGACACATCCCACTGACAGTGCAGGCTCGTAAACGTGGGGAGAGACCAGGAGAGGCCCAGCATCTCTTTAATCCTCCCCAAGCAATGCTCTGTGGAAGGTGGTAGTTCCCACATCCTGGGGAAGAGGCATGTAACTCAGGGACGTTGTTTCAGGCCTGTGGCTCTAAGCCTGTACGCCTCCCTACCTTGTAGGTTCTCTTCAGGTTCCCCATTCAGTAAAATACCTAGTGAAGGGAGGTTTTGACATGTGTAGGAATGAGCGCAGTATACAAAGAGCTGTCAGGGACTGTGTGTGGCCTGCGTAAAACAGCAGGTGACGAAGAATGTCGTGTCAAACTTAGTGGTGTCCTTTCCACTTCTCCATTTTTTTTTTTTATGTGTCACTGTTAAGTTTCTGAAGTCAGAACCATCTTTTCCTAGATAAGTAAAGGTGACATCCTGGTGGTTGCAACTGGTCAACCTGAAATGGTGAAAGGGGAGTGGATCAAACCTGGGGCGATAGTTATCGACTGTGGAATCAATTACGTCACAGGTAAGTGTTGCGGGGAGGAGGGTGGTTTCTGGAGGCAGGCTGGGGAAAGGAAGGTGAAGCCTAAGCAAGAACCTTGAAGTGTTAAGGTTCAGAGCGATCCGCCTGCCCTTGGGTGCGTGAAGTTAGTAGATGGCATAGTTGCCCCTTGGCAGGAAGAAGCTGTGATTTTAGCACTGTGCCGTGCAGTCCCAAGATGACCTAGAGATGGGGTGCTGTTTAGTCATTAAGTCACGTCTAACTCTTGCGACCCCATGGACTGTAGCCCACCAGGTTCCTTTGTCCGTAGGATTTCCCAGGCAAGAATAGTGGAGTGGTTGCCATTTCTTTCTCCAGGCGATCTTACTGACCCAGGGATGAAACCCGGGTCTCCTGCATTGCAGACAGATTCTCTATAGACTGGAGCCACCAAGGAAGCCTCACCTTGAGTGGATTTTAAGCAAAGGACAGTTTAAGCATAGTGTGATCTTTACAAACTGCTCTGAAGCTCCAGAAGAGGGATACATAGTGCCAAGAGACCTCCAGTTAGGGCTTTGCAGAGGTGTTTGACCTGCACCTTTTCTAGACCAAGAATAATGCCAACATTATAGTCATGTCTGTAACTGTACTTGAATCCTCATCCCTAAGTTACTCCTCATGGCCCTGTTTTGGTTAATAACATCGTTACCATTCTTCCCACAGGTCTGAAGCCTTTCCGTTTCCCTCCCAATCATTCCACGTATGGATCCATTTTTAAATATTATGAATTTTTCTCCCCTTCTATGGTCTCAGTGTCACCACTGAGTGTCCCCCTCTCCACTGGATGCACTGCCATAAATGTCTCCCTGGCTTCCCTACCGCCAGCTGCCTCCCACTCAGGTCCATCTGCGTGCTCTTGACAGGTTTCTGGGGCTTGATGTGGACTTGTGAGCCTCTTTCTCCCAGGTCACCTGTCAGACCCCTCAGCCCCATACTAGTTTCGGCCACCTCTGCGGCCTTTTTCTCACACGCACTTTGTGAAATCCTGTCTTAACTATTGTAAAGTGGACCGTGTGCCCCCGCCCCGCCCCAGCACGTGCCTGTTTTCCTTTGCAGCTCCTCTGCGTCTTTAGTGGGACAGGCTGTTCTCTGATGAAGTTTTCAAACATAAAAGCTGAAAGGACAGTTTAGTGATACTTGTGTACATACTTTGTGAGTTTAAAAAAGGAACGATTTTTAATCAAGCGATCATTTCTGTGCATTGGGCACCACTCCAGGCCTTGGGCTACACCGTCGAATAAAACTCATCTGTCATCTTCATTTTCAGCAACTTCCTGCCCACCTCTTCTCTGAAATATCCATTCTTCCCTCCAAACCTTGATCTCTCCTTTGAAAGTGCTTTTCTTCTCCCTCCCGCCCCGCAGAACTTGGTGTTTCTCTCATCGTCTTTGTCTGTTACTTTTTCTCCACTCGTCTGCCCATGGGTGCCTCGGGGCGGTGGTCTCTGCGGTGTCATGTCCAGCTTGTGCCTTCTGACAGCAGGCCCTCATCTGTTGGATTGTTGAAGAGAGTTATAGCAAGAATATTCTTTTTTCCTCCCTTCCCAGCTCAAGTTTGCAATATTGACACTAAGCTGCCAGGAACATTAGTCACTGTCAAGGCTTCCGTTTTTAACCTCCCTCCCACTCTTGGTACCATGATTTTAAGACAGTAGCTCACAATTGATCACTCATTGTCTTGTAGTGTAATTATCTGACGGGGGATAAAGAAATTGCTCTGCTGTAACTCCTCGCTTTCAGTACTTGCAATGTGACATTCAGGCTCATTGTGTTTAAAACCTTGCATTTTCTGTAACACAGTTTTGCTGTTGGCTTTTTTCTGTTTTGGACTGAATTTGAGAGATGAAAGAAGCAAAACCTGGGTAGGGTTCTTGAGTCTCACAGTTTGGCATGAAATGCTGACTTACGCATGAAACTTACCTCCTGTTCACATTTATTCCTCACAAAGAAGGTGAAATATGAATAGTCAAAGCAGTATCTTTCCTCCTGGTCAGCTGTACTTTTTTCTGGTCCTGGGCATTTAGGTGAATAAGCATCAACAAGCCTGGATGTTACTGTTCCCCAAGGAGGGCAGGATTGCTGTTACCAATCCATGGATGAGCAGGGGGACCTAAAGGCTGCTCTTTGCGAATGTTCATTCTTAAAGCACCATGTTCTACAGCTGGGCCACTTCTTAGCTCATATTTTGATTATTTAAATCATTTGTATGGTCCATTCAGGGATAATGTCTTAAGTCATTTTCCAAATTCCAGATGAATTAAGGTATGTGGTTTTTTGTTGTTTTTTTTACGGAAATTTTTTTTTTTATGATTCAAGTGCAGAGCAGAAAGTGTTGGCCAGAGAAACATATGAAAGTGTTCTTTCTGCTTGGCTTACTAAAGGCCGTTTGAGAAGGGCTGGATCAATAGTGCTTTATTTGGCAGGGTTATAAAAGTGGGAACAGATTGCTCACTGCCCCCCCATCCAGTCTCAATCTATTTAGTGTAGTGGCTTCTATGCTGAACCCTCTTACTAGGACCCCCAAATTACACATGAAGGACTTAAGGTTCAGCTGGGTCTTTTTTTTTATTTTTTGCCATCCTGTCAGGCTTGTGGGATCTTAGTTCTCCAACCAGGGACTGAACCTGTGCCCCTACAGTGGAAGCACAAGAGTACTAACCACTGGACCTCCAGGGAATTCCCTCAGCTGATCTTAAGTGCTGCTGCTGCTAAGTCACTTCAGTCGTGTCCGACTCTGTGTGACCCCATAGACGGAAGCCCACCAGGCTCCCCCGTCCCTGGGATTCTCCAGGCAAGAACACTGGAGTGGGCTGCCATTTCCTTCTCCAATGTGTGAAAGTGAAAAGTGAAAGTGAAGTCGCTCAGTCGTGTTCGACCCTTAGCGACCCCACGGACTGCAGCCTACGAGGCTCCTCCATCCATGGGATTTTTGTGCTAATAGTTGCCAATGAAACAGAAATTCAGGGGCTAGGATAAGTAACCAAAGTGTGTGTTGGTTACTGAAGCCATACGCTTAGATTGAGACGTGGTCAGTTTTCCACTGACCACATTACACCCTCCGTGAAACCCTGTCCATCTTCTCGACCCAGGGGTAGAACCCTGGTGTCCTGCATTGCAGGCAGATTCTTTACCATCTGAGCCACTAGGGAAGCCCATACATATATCAGAGGGCACTCAAGCCAGCCCTGATAGTGTTTGAAGAAGGAGCAGAGCTGAGCTCACCCAGTTCAGCATAAGTTGTGCAGGCATCGATGCATCTCCTTTATGTATAGAGAAACACAGGGAGAAAGTGACTAATATTCATAGATAGAAGGAGGTGTAGGGGTATTTTTGGCTGACTTCAGTGTTAGAAAGTTGAAACCTATACAAAAGGCAGCACTGAATTGTATTTCCTTGGCATCTTGAAACTACCTTTGTGGTTATGGTAGGAAATGTTCTGTTGCCATAACTTGTTGCCTTATAATCTAGAAACCTGAAACCATCGCAAGGATTTCTGTCCCCTGCCTCCTTAGAGTATATATAGAAAATATGTATCTAGAATGAGTGGGGAAGGAAGTGGCAACCCACTCCAGTATTCTTGCCTGGAGAATCCCATGGACAGAGGAAGCTGGTGGGCTACAGACCATGGGGTCACAAGAGTCGTACACGACTGAGCGACTAAACCACCACCACATCTAGAATGGGAAGAGAAACCCTTATGTTTGGAGAATGGTTTTTGTTTTTTTGTTTTTTTTTTCAGTTTCAAGAAACATGGTTTCTCTCTTGAGTCTTCACAAGCCTCTGAAATAGGTAGTGTTCATCCTTTGCCCCTTTGGACTTTTCATGAGTAAGGAGCCCATAGCGGCTGAGGACCCGAGATTAGTAGAAGAGCTGATCCTAGAGCCGAGGCCGCTTAATTCTGGGTTTTTGGCTGAACGTACAGTGTCAGACTTTATTTTTTGGGGCTCCAAAATCACTGCAGATGCAGATTGCAGCCAGGAAATTAAAAGACGCTTACTCCTTGAAAGGAAAGTTATGACCAACCTAGTTAGCATATGAAAAAGCAGAGACATTACTTTGCCAACCAAGGTCCGTCTAGTTAAGGCTATGGTTTTTCCCGTGGTCATGTATGGATGTGAAAGTTGGACTGTGAAGAAAGCTGATCGCCGAAGAATTGATGCTTTTGAACTGTGGTGCTGGAGAAGACTCTTGAGAGTCCCTTGGACTGCAAGGGGATCCAACCAGTCCATTCTAAAGGAGATCGATCCTGGGTGTTCATTGGAAGGACTGATGCTAAAGCTGAAACTGCAATACTTTGGCCACCTCATGCGACGAGTTGACTCACTGGAAAAGAGTCTGATGCTAGGTGGGATTGGGGGTGGGAGAAGACGGGGACGACAGAGAATGAGATGGCTGGATGGCATCACCAACTCGATGGACATGAGTTTGAGTGAACTCCGGGAGTTGGTGATGGACAGGAAGGCCTGGTGTGCTGTGATTCATGGGGTCGCAAAGAGTCGGACACGACTGAGCGACTGAACTGAAGGCTTTCTTTCTTATTTCTGGTGATCTGTTCAAAAAGATGAAATGGCTAAGATCCTACCAGGTCCTGCGTGGAAGCCTTAGAGCCTCAAGGTCTAGCCCTGTCCCCAGCCCCTCCCAGAAGTGCTCTGAAGCCAAGTGTAGGATGTGCTTCGTGTGTGAGCAGTGATGCATCGTGGGGTTTTTGTTCTCTTGAATAGCTATTCTTTGCTGCTGAGATTCATAGTTGTTCTTGTATCCTTTTAAGGGGAGTGTAATTATATTCTTTGCCTTCTGCATACATTTAAGTAGCTGCTCGTCTTTGGAATTGGATGTTGAATTGTTCCTCCAGCTCATGCCTGGAGCTTACCAAATGCTGACAGTTGCTGTAGAAACCGTATCTAGCAGCTGTGATATAGTTGGAGCTTTGTGCACTCAAAAAATTCCTTTGAAGGCCTTGGCAAATTAACATTTTAAAAGGTGCTCATTATATACTGGGTGGTTGGCTGTAAGAATACAAAACAGTTGGTATTTTATTTGCCACCTGACAGATGACAAAAGGATTCTCCTGGTTCTGAAAAACCACTTCAGCATCTTGGGGAATTTTTCAGGTAGAGTAAGTCTCTCCCTAGGAAATAGCAAACACCTGTTACCCCACAGCTTTTTAAAAGTAAAGTAGGCATTGAACCAGATGGGACAGCACCCCCTAAACTCGACTTAAGTTTGTGGAACAAGCTTTTGTAATAATTTATCACATAACTTAGAAATAAACACCAGGATTGTGATTCTGATGCTGGGCTTTGTTTTTTTTTTTTAGGTTTATCTGAAAGCCATTTTATTTTATTTATTTATTTTATTAAGTAATTAATTTATTTTTTATTGGAGGCAAATTATTTTACAATATTATATTGGTTGGTTTTGCCATATATTGACATGAATTTGCCCCGGGTTTACATAAGTTCCCCCTCCTGAACCCCCCTCCCACCTCCCTCCTCCCTTTATCCTCCCTCTGGGTCATCCCCGCACACCAGCCCCGAGCATCCTATAACATGCATCGACCCTGAACTAGTGATTCATTTCACATATGACAACATACGTGTTTCAATGCCATTCTCCCAAATCATCCCACCCTCACCCTCTCCCACAGAGTCCCAAAGACTGTTCTATACATCTGTGTCTCTTTTGCTGTCTCGTATACAGGGTTATCATTTGCATCTTTCTAAATTCCATATATATGCGTTAGTATACTGTATTGGTGTTTTTTAACCTCCTTGACCAGACAATACAAAACCAAGTGGGAAGAAGATTGTGGGTGATGTAGCGTACAGCGAGGCCAAGGAGAGGGCAAGCTTCATCACCCCCGTTCCTGGTGGCGTCGGGCCCATGACAGTGGCAATGCTAATGCAGGTGCGTGTGGGTACAAGATTCTGTTAATAGTTCTACAAAACTGATAGAATTCTAGGTAGTGCATTTCTCTTCAAGTAGAAATGTCATAGAAACTACTGAGTAAGGATGTGAATATTTTGAAGACAAGAAATGAAAGACCACAGAAGTAGAATCAGGCATATTAATAAGGGAATCAGGGGTAGCACAATTCTAATTTCCTCTGGAATGTGGTAACTTCAGGGGGAAAAAAAAGCTGTATAAACACTCTGGCTTTGCTCGGTCTGTTTTGGCTTGTCGCCCTTCGTAACACACACCAGCTGATGGGGGCAAGGCACACAGCCCAGGGCATCCTGGCTGCTCGTAGACTCTGGCCTGCAATTGAAGCGTGTTAATAATCGGATCGTGAAGCTGTTCATTTTGTAATTGAACTTGAGTGACCAGGATTAAGAATTGAGGTGGAGGTTAAACAATCATCACCTCTTCTCAGTCCATTTATGTCATTTGTCCATTTGTGTCATTTTGTTCAGAGCACGGTAGAGAGTGCAAAGCGTTTCTTGGAGAAATTTAAGCCGGGAAAGTGGACCATTCAGTATAACAAACTTAACCTGAAGACACCCGTGCCAAGGTAAAATATTTTACAGTTTAAAAAAGAAAAAAAATTACTGTTTTAAAACTCCGTGGATTGTAGCTGTTTAACTGATGGTTAATGTGTATGCCCCTTCTGAAGGGGGTTGGAGTGAGTCATTACTACGATGGGATTAATAAAGGTTGATTCGTATTTTCTGTATTTCTTCTAAGTGACATTGATATATCACGGTCTTACAAGCCAAAGCCCATTGGTAACCTGGCTCGAGAAATTGGTCTGCGCACTGAAGAGGTAGAATTGTATGGTGAAACCAAGGCTAAAGTTCTGCTGTCAGCGCTGGAACGGCTGAAGCACCAGCCTGATGGGAAATACGTGGTGGTAACTGGGTATGACTTTTGTCCATTTGCCAATGAAATCTTAATACTGATTATTATTACTAGAGGTTGCATTTACACTTAGCATGTATTTGTGGAGGTTCTTTTAGTTTGGTTTTGGCATTTTCATATGTCTACTGATTTGATCATTATAGCAACCTTGTGAGGTAAGAGTAGATTATAACCCTGCAGAGATGAGAAGATTTGTCAAAGTCATTCATCTAGTAGGTAGAAGGGTTTAAGTCTTAAAACCTGATCTTCAGATGAAAGTGCCTTTCTTTTTAGCCCCAAATCATTAATTCCGTAGATCTGTTGAGCATTCATCTGTATTTTTGTTTTACTGAGTTAAAAGCTAGTTTTTGAGACTAAAATTGAGAAGTTATGAGAGATTATAGGAGTGTCTCTTAGATGGTAAAGTATATTTGCCCCTCACAGTGAGAAGCGGAGAAGGCAATGGCAAGCCACTCCAGTACTATTGCCTAGAAAATCCCATGGATAGAGGAGCCTGGTAGGCTGCAGTCCGTGGGGTCGCTAAGGGTCGGACACGACTGAGCGACTTCACTTTCACTTTTCACTTTCACACATTGGAGAAGGAAATGGCAACCCACTCCAGTGTTCTTGCCTGGAGAATCCCAGGGACGGGGGAGCCTGGTGGGCTTCCGTCTATGGGGTCGCACAGAGTCGCACACGACTGAAGTGACTTAGCAGCAGTAGCAGCAGCACAGTCAGAAGAGCTAAAATGCAGGAGTTTTGTCTTTTTTTTTTTAAAACTGGGAGGAAGTTACAACTAAGATTCTTGGGAAAGATCCCTTTCATGTCTTTCCTCTTTCTGATTATTCAGACTAAGAGTCATTCTCTGGTGGCTCAGAGGTTAAAGCGTCTGCCTCCAATGCAGGAGACCTGGGTTCGATCCCTGGGTCGGGAAGATCCCCTGGAGAAGGAAATGGTAACCCACTCCAGTATTCTTACCTGGAGAATCCCATGGACGGCGAAGCCTAGTAGGCTACAGTCCATGGGGTCGCAAAGAGTCGGACACGACTGAGTGACAGAACGGAACGGAATTTTCCTTTTCTGCTTTTATCTTGAAGAATAACTCCAACACCCCTGGGAGAGGGGAAAAGCACAACCACGATTGGGCTGGTGCAGGCCCTCGGCGCCCATCTCCATCAGAATGTCTTTGCGTGTGTGCGACAGCCTTCTCAGGGGCCCACCTTTGGAATAAAAGGTATTTTTTTTTAATTGTTTATTTTCAATTGGAGGAGGAGTAAAATGTATAAATGGGACCAGACTTGGGTGGCCAGAGGACACCTGCCTCTCCTTTAGTCCTCTGGCCCACTTGGCTCATGAACACCTGGGGGGGCGGTGGTCTTCAACTCGTTTAGACACTAGATGGGGCTTCATTATACCCCCATCATGGTACTTCTGCTGAAAGCTTTCATCATTTCACCCCAGTTCCTACTGTCACTGTCTGACACTGCACAGGGATTCCTGGATTGGGTGATACATAGCCAGGAGTGCTTTTATATGACTGATAGTTGGTTGTCATAGTAACAAGTAAAGGTAATCATAACTGCTTCCCAGGGGCTTCCCAGGTGGCACTAATGGTAAAGAATCCACCTGCCAATTTAGGAGACGCAGGAGATGCAGGTTCAATCCTGGGTCAGCAAGATACCCTGGAGGAGGAGATGACAACCCTCTCCAGTATTCTTGCCTGGAAAATTCCATGGGCAGAGAAGTCTGGCTGGTTAATGTCCATGGGACCGCAAAGAGTCGGACACAACTGAGCAGCTGAGCACACGGTCACACTGCTGATCACCATGCTGACTTTTCTAGAGACAAAGACAAACCCTACAGATGTTTCACGCTGAGGGAATAAGAAAAGCCTACACTTATTGAGTATTAGGCTTCACCAAATTTTTTGCTAAGCAGTTTATGCCTGTTATCTTCTAAGGTAGTTTTATCACCACTTACAGCAGTAACAGCTGGAATTCAGAGGAGCTTGCTCAAGGCACTATCATCAAGTACCAGGGAGAGTCCCCACATCCGTCTCAAGCTCTAAGATGATACCATCAGCACAGTGTTTCTTCTGATGGGATGAAAGCACAACATCAGTAACTGTATTTCCCTTTCAGTTTTTGATAGCAGCAATACTCCAAACATGTTCTTTAAATTAAAATTATATTTTTATTAATTATAATGGGTTCTCAGAGTTAGCTTCATCATTTGCTTGGTGGTAGGGTATCATATATTCTCCAAATGTTGACATGGGTACACCTTTGTCCTTCTTCAGCCTATTGTTTAGCTATAAGTCCATTGACTTAGTTCTGCTTTAGAGCTTGTCTTCACATCTCCCTTTTAGCTCAGAATGAGCCTTTTCCTGTTTATTGAACCCAGTATGCTCCCTTTACTCTCATCACAAATGGCCCAATTTTTATTGCATGATCTTACCTTACAAAGAAAAAAAAACAACCCACACACACAGAGAACCTTTATCTCAAATTGACATTTATCTCACAGCTAACCTGGACTTGTTTGACTAGCTTTTGGTTAGTAATCCAAATGGGCCAGCAAAAATCTAGCACTTAAGCTGTTTTCCACCATATGTGTCCTATTTAGGAAGAATTGCAGTCTCTGTGTTTATGTTGGTGTGTGTATTTTAAATATTCCTTTTTTTAAAATGCCAGAATAGCAGTTATGAGGGTAGGAAATTGAACAGGTTTGTCTTTATGTAACCGTCAGCTGGGTTTTTTAACAAATGTTAGGAATCACGGGGAACCTGTTTTTAAAGATAATGAGTAGGTATGTATGTGTTCATGGTTTTGTCAGTTAGAGTCACATTTCAGTTGAGAGACTATTCAGCATGAACAAGAGCGAGTGGTTTAGTTTGGTAAAGAAAATTAAGACGCACTTGATCAAATCTGTCCAAATGTTTGTAAAAAAGTAAATAGATAATATGGTAAAGAAAATTAAGAAGCACTTGTTCAGATCTGTCCAAATGTTTGTAAAAAGTAAACAAATAATACTTGGTAAAATTAAGGAGCACTTGTTCAAATCTGTCCAAATGTTTGTAAAAAATAAATAATACGCGAGGCAGTTAAAAAAACTGATTTGCTTTCATTTGATTTCCAAGTTGTGAAGAAGTGCGCTTAACGTGAGTCCTCACCCTTGATCTGTCCTCTAGGTGGCGCTGCAGGTGGTGGCTACTCTCAGGTCATTCCTATGGAAGAGGTAACGCGGTCCAGGATTTGGCTGAATCAGATCTTTTATTATAGTTTTTCCTTCCTGGAACTAAAGTCTATCGCAGAGATCTTAGTAGACAAATGACTCGTTTGCTCAGCAGAAGCAATACTTAGAAGAAAAACATCTTAACTTGTAAATTTCTAAACAGCTTACTTTTTTGATATGACAAGGACTTCAAAGCCTGGCTTTCAGTGGAAATAACGTTAAGCAAGCGATCAGATGTGGCACGAGAGAGGGGAGAACCAACATGCAGTGAATTCAAAGTGATAACCACAGAAGTGGGAGCAGCATACAGGGACGGAGCTCCAGTGTACTCCTTGCTGACTATTGAAAGCACATGAGTGTGTCCTTTCTAATCCCGTGTCACTATTGATCCAGTGGTGTGGCATTTGTGGTTACTAGCCAGGTCTCTTAGGGAAGGTCACAATTCCTTCTGAGGACAGATAGTCATTTGTTTTCAAGGACTATTGGGTGTTTGTCCACTAGCTGTGCTGCCATCAGTTTTCCATTGGCTTTACCATAGGGCTAGGTTTGGGCGTGATAGATTGACTGTTGGAAAGATACAAAGAAGTTTTAAGACTAATGTGGCTTCCACCCTATTGTAGTTTAATCTCCACCTCACTGGTGACATCCATGCCATCACTGCAGCTAATAACCTTGTGGCTGCAGCCATCGATGCCCGGATGTTCCATGAAGCGACCCAGACAGACAAGGTAGGCTGCTCAGACCCCATGGACACTTTCAGAAGGTTTGAATTAATATTGGGCCAGTGGGTGCTGATAATGCAGGTAGCAAGGCAGTGGGGTTCTTTTCACTTAAAAACTCTTACACTCCTTTTCTTTAAGGCTCTTTTTAATCGTTTGGTGCCATCAGTAAATGGAGTGAGAAAGTTCTCCGATATCCAAATCCGGAGGTTGTGGGTAAGTTTTTTCCTTGTTCTTTTTTGTTATTATGTGAAATTAGGTGATTGATAAGGAGATTATAATCTCCTTAGAGTAGCCTATTTTGGACCAGTTCATTTATAGTAATCATATACACAGCGGAGATTGGTGGCAGAGGTTGTTTCTCATTTGTCTGTGAGCTTTTAGTGAAAAAAGCAGAGATCTGACAGCCTGCCCTCAGCTAAGAAAAAGAATGACACTTCCTTTACAGCATGGGTGTAGGTGTCAGGATGCCAGCATGGCAGCTTCTGGAGTTTTAATACCTGCTCATCCCAGCATTGGGAGCTTAGCAAGGTTATTACTTCTGTATCTTATTTGAATCTCTAATGCAAATATATAGTTATTAAACATGCACTGTACTGTATGACCCAGAAATTCTACTTCTAGGTATTTACCCAAGAGAAATGCAAACTTTTATATGTATTCACATAAAAACATGAGTTTTTTTAGCAGCTCTATTAATAATCTGCAAAATCTAGAAACAACCCAAATGGCCTTCAGTGAATGAATGGATAAACAAACTGGTACATCGGTACCATGGATGAATGAATGAACTGATACAACAGCTTGAATGAATCTCAAGGGCATTATGTTTTGTGAAAGAAAATGTCTCAAACAGTTGCATACTGTATGCTTGTATTTATTTATATGACATTCTCAAAAGACAAAGCTATAGTGATGGAGAATAGGTCAGTGGGTGTCAGCAGTTATGGGTCAGGGAACAATGTGACTATAAAGGGGTGGCACAAGCGAATTTTAAAAGTAAAATTCGAAAGTATATTCCTGTGTTACTTTTACATATAAAAGAAATATTGTACATCTATAAATATTAGACTGCCTGGCACATGTAAGCATTCAGTAAATGGTATGTGCTGCCTTGTTATCAATAGTAGTAACACCCACCTTATTTTTAATTTTTTGCAACTTAAATTTTGATGCTTAAGAATAGTCCACAAGCTCCCCTGTACCCAGATGCAGTAATTGTTTACATTTTGCCCTACTTGCTTTACAATGCTGTCACATTTATGCATATGCATTTTTCTCTAGACATGAGAAAAAGTGACTTTTACACAGTTTGATATTGCTTAGCTTCTCTTGTTTTCACACCTCCAAAAAAATACAATGCAGAAAGTAAGTTATCTACTACCTTGTTATGTCAAAGAATTGTGTTCTGCAAGTATGGTGGAAAGAGCAGGCAACTGATCTTAACCTTTGTTGTTGGAATTTTCTGTCAATGTGTGGGGAGGGGCTGGACTCAGTGTTTAAATGATCCTTTAAAAAGCTCCAGGGTTTGAAAATGAGGGATTTGTCCATGGCTACAGAACCCCTCGACAGGTTCCCAAACTTTCTCTCTTGCACTTCATTATCTCAGTCTAAACCCCTAGATTAGTCAAGAGTGGGTTGTCAGGACTTCCATGGTGGTCCAGTGGTTAAGACTCCATACTTCCAAGGCAGGGGGCCTGGGTTCAATTCCTGGTCAGGGAACTAGATCCCACATGCTGCAACCAAGAGTTTGCATACTGCAACTAAAGATGCTGCAATGAAGATCAAAAATCCCGCATGCCACAGCTAAGACCCAGTGCAACCAAATAAATAAATAAGAGTGGATTTTCAACAGCAGATTCTCAACTTAGTGACTGAGGTTTTGCTGACCTCTGTAAACAATGTCATGTTCCAGGCTTGTGAGGCTGTTTGACAAGCCAGTGAGCAATAACTCTGAAAACACACCTGAGGTTTGAAAACAAAAGTCCTGTTGGCTTAGGAAGGAAACTATGGGAAGAGTAGGGCTTGCTGGGGCCACTCAACTCTACCAAGAGTTATGAGAAAAGGAGAGTATGTTTTAAAGGAATTTTCCTTTTCAGGATGTGACCATGGTACACATTGTAAATAAACAAATTTCCAAGTTCCATGAGGAGGAAGAGACAAAGCTTTCTTATGCCTTTTGAAAAAGTAAGAAGGCAGTAAACAATAGGGCTACTTCAAAAGCATGTACTGTGCTAGAGCGATGTCTTTTCTTTTCCTCTGCATTGAAAAGACTATTTATCCCTTTATATATTTCAAAAGATTAGCACATTATTTTTAAAAAAAACATTAAAAGTGATTTCCATTGATTTTTATTGATTATTACTTGTTTTAGCCATTTCTGATTTTGCATTTGACTCGGACTTCTCCGTTGTTTGATTGAAAAAGCTTTGTACTTCTTTTCCTTTCAATATGTTTGCATATGGTGAATTAGTATGCATGTTTTGGTCACTGCTTACATAAGGCTTTAGTTTAGGGAAATGCCTCTGGCGTTCAGTAATAGGGACAAATGTGTTTCTAATGCCTTGGTACATGTGTGAGTGGTATTAATAAAGATTTAGCTAAAGGGATCATAATTTGCCCTTCTGAATTTAACATGGTTTATATTTCCTCAAGGGGACCCTATCTGGAGATAGGGATAAAACATTTTTTTTTAATTTGCTTTGTTTGTTTTATCTTATTTTTGTTTTAATTTTTTAATCTCTTCAGAGACTAGGCATTGAAAAGACTGACCCTGCCACACTGACAGATGAAGAGATAAACAGATTTGCAAGATTGGACATTGATCCAGAAACTATAACTTGGCAAAGAGGTACCAGAGCAAGGCGTATGCCCACTGGTTCAGTTATGCTGCACACCCCGTGCCCTCCCTGAACGGTGGTAAAATGGCAGGTCCAGAGCTTGCGTGTTCTTGTGTTCATGGTTAAGGGCTGACCAAGATGACAACTTACTCCTTTTCCTGGTCACCTCTACCAATCTCTCTCCTTATTAGCTGTAATCAAACCTCCTTTTGTTTGGTCAGTTGGACATTTTGCTGGCTCTTCAGTGTTCACTGGTGTGAGGATGGTTTTAAGGAAGTTCATGCATAAACCAGAAGTAACATTTTTGCAAGTTTCATTTTATGCAGAAAGTTTCAGTGTCATGAAGTAGAGAAGTATTGTTTAATCACTTCTTGAATCATGTTGCCCTTTATTCTTAGAATTCTTGTCTGGCATAAGTGACTTGATTTTTCTTGTCGTTCTGGAGCTTGCCTACTCATTTTTACCTCGTTTAACAAAGTAGGTAGCCTTGAAGGTCTAAACATTTAGCAAGTTGGTGAGTGAGTTTCCTAGTTTCCCTGCCATATGTTGCCTTTCTTTATATCAGCCAGCATGGCTTAGTTTTTTATTTTGTACCAACAGTGCATCCATCCAAACTCTATCACTGCTGAGAAGGAATTTTTATCCAGGTGCACAGAATGCTGCTAACAAGTAATTTATTGACTGTTTTTGTGATTGTCATTGGCTCAATAACTGTGCTAGCTAATGGCATTTTTAAGGTAACTCTCTTAGCATCTAAAACTACACTGATATTTCTCTTCTTTTGTTTCAGTAGCTTTAACCCTGTGGTATAATACTTTGTGAGGAATAAAGATCCAGTTTGAAAATTTGGTATCTCCTTCACTTTTCCTTTGCTTTATATATAATTTCATGCTTTCTGAGAAGGCAGAAGTAGACAAGGGAAAAAATAGATCATACCCATTGACTGGTTTATACATAGAAATTAGATACAAGGAACTTGACACTATTTAAAAAAATTTTTTTTTAATTTGTTTTCTGTGGAATTTGGAATATGCTTTGAAACAGAGTCCAGATTTCTAGTTAATAATAATTGTTTGAATTCTTTAGAAAGCGTAAACAAAGCCACTGTACAATCCTGTCTTTGATTCCTACACATTAACAGTACGTGAACATCATTTCTAAACTTGAACCCGTATTCTAGCTTTACCATAAAATTTGAAATCAAATAGTCATTAAGTTAGATTTATCACTTTAAAATTCTGCGAGTTCCTCTAACTCTGTGGTCCATTTTTCTTTCTGCTGTGCCTACTTTATCTTTCTCCCACGTCTTCCCTTTCTCCTGTAGTGCTGGATACCAACGATAGATTCCTGAGGAAGATCACAATCGGACAGGCTCCAACGGAGAAGGGGCACTCACGGACGGTAACTGTTCCTTTCTAAGTAGATTAGTTCATGGGGATTGGATCCTTGCTGCTTCTCTCCTCCTCCGTCCTTTCCCGATCAATTGATTCTGCCAGGTGGTGTTCCACCTTCTTCCTTTTAAAGTGGGAGCGAGTTGGTGTGTGGCATTGAGCGCTCTTGACAGCTTTTGCAGTAAATCCCATGTATCACCTGTGTATTTTCCCCCAGCATTTTCTCCCAGAGGTGGAGAACCCCCAGTGAATATCCTTGCACACAAATTGATTAAAATTGCTTCTTCTTTGTGGCTGTCTTGCAGTACCTCTCTTTAGTGTGAGAGCTTCCACGTCAGTCCCTGTATATTAGGGAAACCATAATCACAAGCTGCCTCCAGAGGGATTGTTGGTCCTTCTAGGACTTTTATTTCTAAAAACTGTCTATTCAAAGTCTTGGAATATTTAATTACAAACTTTTTTGCTCTTAGGGGATTATTTTCATTAAGTTCTTCGTGTGCTGTTCTTTTATTCTGTCCTTTCAAGTTATTTGTTTAAGCTTAGGATGTAAAGAGAATCCACACTTCTGGGTTTAACACAGCTTTCCTTATTGTGTCTTTTCCCTGCCAACAGGCCCAGTTTGATATCTCCGTGGCCAGTGAAATCATGGCTGTCCTGGCTCTCACCAGTTCTCTAGAAGACATGAGAGAGAGACTGGGCAAAATGGTGGTGGCATCCAGCAAGAAAGGGGAGCCCATCAGTACTGAGGATCTGGTGGGTCCTGGGGTGATTCTTCTGCATCTGTATTCCCAGCCTCTCTCAGCAGCTACCAATAACACAGATTGTGGTATAGTTAAGATACTGCAATTAACTAATGAAGTCATATGATCTTTTTACTTAGTAAATAAATATGAAATTTATAAAAAAACACCTCCACAGAGAGTGACAGGCAGTATGTTCCGGTAATAGACCACAGTTTTCAGGTGGTTTGAGCGTTTATATTCAACCTGTGAATATTTCCAAGAGAGGGTGTCTGACTTCAGTTTCAGAGAGCATCAAGAGTCCCAAGTCTAAGTCCCTTAGAACTGAGCTTAGAATCCCACCCTGGCCCCTCGCCACAACAGGCCTCCTTGCACAGAAACCTCTCATCACAAAGCTCATTGGTCCCGTGTCCACACTGATAACCATATTCTAAATAGCTCAACCTGGTCTTCTAATGATCCTACTTGGCTAGTTGTCCACGTCAGGATTTTTTCTGAACTGTCTACATGGTAATATGAAGTTTGAAATGAGATAATCTCTAGATTAATTTTTAAAAGCCTATTTGTATTGACACACACCAAAATGGTTGGTCTACAATTAGTGGTATGTCAGATGAATTCAGCAAAAGGGGGAAATACTGATTTTTTTGTTTTCACAGTTTCTGTATGTGAGAACAAAAATTGCTTTAAATTTTTACTCCAAACCAGAAACCTAGAAATTCATGGAAATTGAAATCTATAGCTTTGTCTTACATTGATACCAGTTTGCTCATCCATGGTTGGATGGCTTAAAAGAGGGTCCTGATATATAAGAGTTGATGTTGAACTCCTGGGTAAATTTCAGTTTAAGGTACAGGGTGCGCATGCATGCTAAGTTGCTTCAGTCGTGTCCAATTCTTTGCAACCCAGTGGGCTGTAGCCCATCAGACTCCTCTGTCCCTGGGATTCTTCAGGCAAGGATACTGGAGTGGGTTACCATGCTCTTCTCCTGGGTACCTTCCCAACCCAGGGATCAAGCCCATGTCTCCTGCAGCTCCAGCATTGTGGACAGTTTTTTTTTTTTTTTACTGCTGAGCCACAGGAGAAGCCCCATGGTACAAGACACACATGTTAAATTTGGTTTACAGCCATTTCGGTCCAGACACCAGAGTTACCTGCACTTCAGTATTCTAGGAACTAGCGTTTTCATGCTGTCTAAAATGGATTCCCCGCATGAATCAGTAACCAGAGCTTCACTGAGATGCTTGTTTCCAGGATTACATATTTTTCCAGAATTTACATATGAATGCCATTTTCATTCTCTATTCTCCTTTAAGGTAATTGGTAGCTTATAAGTACATGAATGACTGGTCTAGTTTAGGTAAAAATAATCATTAGTCCAAGATGGCCAAAAATGGAACATCTAAGAATGTTGAATTTTGGCTTCAAAAGGGAGGTTTTTTGGCTGGTGGGAATCAACCATTCATGCCTTTGTTTTGTAGGGAGTGAGTGGAGCATTGACGGTCCTTATGAAGGACGCCATCAAGCCCAATCTCATGCAGACATTAGAGGTGAGCAGAGTAACTCCCGCCGTCCTGGACTGGTTGGAAAGCACAGTGTCCCTAGGGAGACGCTTCTTTTCCTGCTGCTGCTGCTGCTAAGTCACTTCAGTTGTGTCTGACTGTGCGACCCCATAGATGGAAGCCCACCAGGCTTCCCCATCCTTGGGATTCTCCAGGCAAGAACACTGGAGTGGGTTGCCATTTTCTTCTCCAATGCATGAAAGTGAAAAGTGAAAGTGAAGTCGCTCAGTCGTGTCTGACTCTTGGCGATCCCATGGATTGCAGCCCACCAGGCTTCTCCATCCATGGGATTTTCCAGGCAAGAATACTGGAGTGGGGTGCCATTGCCTTCTCTGTCTTTTCCTGATCATCTCTTTAGTCCCATTCTTCTCATAGTTACGACTGGGACTTCACTGAAATATAAAAGAGGTGGCTTCATACTTGCCCTTTTTCTTTTGGATGCCAACTAATTTTGGTTCCCCTTGACGAAATGGTCCCTTTTGAAGCAGGATTGGCAGCTTCACTCACAGTGTCTTGATTTCCACAGGGCACTCCAGTGTTTGTTCACGCTGGGCCATTTGCCAACATCGCACACGGGAATTCCTCCATCATCGCAGACAGGATTGCACTCAAGCTTGTCGGTCCTGAAGGGTTTGTAGGCAAGTACTTTTGCAAAATCAGTGATAGACCATTTTTCTTTCAACATCAAGGGAGTTGGGGTAGCATTTTTACAGTTGCTTTTGTCCTTACAGTGACTGAAGCAGGATTCGGAGCAGACATTGGAATGGAAAAGTTCTTTAACATCAAATGCCGGTATTCTGGTCTCCGCCCACACGTGGTGGTGCTTGTCGCCACTGTCAGGGCTCTGAAAATGCATGGAGGTGGCCCCACGGTGAGATTCAGGGGTTGGAAGTGTCTGATTCTCAGTCATGTTCTGAAGGCTAAAGGGAAGCTGCTGACTCCTGCCTGTTTCTTCATTAAGCTGCTCTTACCCTTATGATTATTAGGGTACCAAAGCAGGGCACGTCCAGATGGCTCTTGTGCTGGCCGTCCCATCACTCACAGATGGTCCCAGCTCTTGGAGAGGGCCAAGTTTGGCCTCGTGGCCTACCTTTCTGAGAAAAACACCTGATGATATCCAAACCCCTCCAAGGACATGTGCTTGGCTATATTTACCGAAAAACTCTTTCTGTTCTGACTGTTCTTTTTATATCTGAGTCCCATTCCCTCTAATGGTGCTGCTGGCAGCCAGCCAGCCAAACCATTTAGCTTGAGATAGAGGTCAGTGTGCCAGGCAGGACTGATAGCAGCCTGGGCTGGGGAGAGGAGGAGAAGAAGGGCAGGTATGCTGGACCTGCCTCCAGTGATGGGGAAGACAGGTGAGCGCGGTTTTCCTTCATCTCTGTCCTGAGACTGTGTTTTTTCTTCTATTCACACTGCTTAGAAATGGTACTTTTTGCACTATCATCGGACTTCCCAGGTGGCTCAGACAGTAAAGAATCCACCTGTAATACAGGAGACCCAGTTTGATCCCTGGATCAGGAAGAACACCTGGAGAAGGCAATGGCAGCCCACTCCAGTATTCTTGCCTGGAGAATCCCATGGACAGAGGAGCCTGGTGGGCTACAGCCTGTCGGGGTAGCAAAGAGTCAGACACAACTGAATGACTAACACTATCACTGTTGTAACCTTTTCTTCAGCGTGTATGTGTGAAGATACGGCTCTTTTTCAGGAATTAGTTGATGAAGTATTAAATTCCTGTCCTCTGGGAGCTGGTCTTGTAGCTTGAGCAGTAAGACCTCCCTCATCTGCAGAAGAAAATCACTGTTCCTTAGTGTAGTGATCAGGGCTTTTCCTGATAGAACTGTTCTCAAGAATGTTGGCCTCAGACCTTCCTGACACACTTAAAATTATTAAAGGCCTAAAAGAACTTTTGTTTAGGTGAGTTGTGTCTATTGATATTTACCAAAGTAGGAATTGAATTTTAGCATAAATATTAACATAATGAAATGCTTACATAAATACTTTTTTTAAGTGACTCTGTTTTCCAAAACAACATTTGGGCATTGTATGTTTTTCAGATCTCTTCAGTGTCTGGCTTAATCAAAGACTGCAGGATTCTCATCTTCGGCATTTAATCTGTTGTGATGTCACATGTCACATAATCTTTGGGCAAATCTTTGGGCAAATCGTAGACTTCCTGAGGGAATGAGAGTGAAAATATGAGAGGCATAATATCTTAGGGTTATGGAAGTAGTTCTGACCTCCTGGACCCCAGGAAAGGTTTAGGTCCCCACCAAGGGGAGAACCCCCGCCATCACAGCCCCACACACCTCTCCGGTCCGCCTCGTCCTGTGGCCCTCACTAACCCAGGACGTCCCTTTCTTCTGGGCTGCAGGACGGACTCCCTTTCTCTTCCCCATCATTGCCAGCGTATCTCCTCTTCCATCCCCTCACTCATCCTCACGCCATTGCGCCTCCCTTCCTCCTGATCTCATGGTCTGAGGAATCATGTGGGCGTGTCAGCTGGCAGCAGTGAGGAAGCGCTTTGCACACAGCTCTGTCGGGAGCCTGGCCCGCTGCTCCTGTACCTCCCAGAGCCATGTGAGGCCCAGCATGTGGGATCAGGTCCCAGCTTCCTGCCCCGCCTCTCTGAGGCCCCTTTTGGAGCTGGAGCACCGTGGTGTCAGGAAAGGCAGCAGAGCACTCGGAAGGTTTCTTAGTCCATTGCCCAGTGGGGTCCCTGGGACCGGCGCCTTCACCCTCACGCACTTCCCTGTGAACACAGTAGGTCCCACCAGGTACCTCTAACCGTAGAGGAAGAAAATTCTTGTGTGTTGTTTCCCTCTTGTTTGTGCTGCTCACGTGTCCCAGTTCAGCCCCCATGCACTCAGTTCAGCTCCACAAGGTGTGGGCTGGCTTGGTGGACCAGCTCATGAATACATTGCCAGGCGCATCTCAGACTCCACAGCAGACGTCCTAGGGTGGCTCTTGCTGGGCTGGCAGCTGCCTTTTTCCCTATACTCAGCTCTACTTCCACCCCCGCTGCTGTGTGCTTTCACTCGCAGGGGAATACATCACTTCCTCCGCCCGCCTTCATGGATTCGTCCCTTCTCCTCTCTTTAATTCAGTTCATGAAGGTCTCCCACCCTGCTCACAGCAGTGACTTCTGTCCTGTGCCGTAGTTTTGGTCATTTGCTCTAAATCCTTAAGGCAGGAAACAGCTTTCTACTGCTGTATATCCTCCACCCCACCCCACCCCCAGCCCCCTGCCCCAAGAATGCAGCTTCTGGCTTTGAACAGATGGCAAAGCATCGTTAGCAGCTAAAATCTTACTGTAAGTAAAAATGCCTCTGACTTTGCTTCTTTATCTTCCAGGTTAGTGCTGGACTTCCGCTTCCCAAGGCCTACATAGAGGAGGTAACTTCAGTCACTTCTCATTGCTTGCCCTAGGATGCACCCCATTCCGAATCAGCATTTCTCAGCCTGGCATATCTGGAAATGAGTGGGCTGTCACATGACCCAGGGCTGTTCCTGGGAGCAAGGGGCCCGTAGTGTGCTGAACAAATGTACTAAATGGAACAGGGAAGAAATGCCTCATAAAACATTTGCCCACAAAGGATATCAGTAAAACTGCTCCCCTAGACCAGCGGTTGAGTCTCAACCAGAAGCAGCTCCCCCCATCCTAGGATATTTGGGAATGTCTAGAGACATGTATTTTTGATTGTTACAACTGGAGGTGGGGAGTGTTACTGGCGTTCAGAGCGTAGAGGCCAGGGTTGCTGCTAAAGAGGGATGCTATGATTCGCAGGATACCCCCCACTACAAAGAAATAAGGAACCATGCACTAATCTAATGGAAGTTTCCTTGTCTTCCCTGCCTTGGCCGGTTGATTCACAAATGCCATTCAAATCAGAGGCAAGTAGGGGGATTTTCTCAAGTGCTTTTTTCTCTGCAGATTTAAATTCATAGTCAAGGGCCAAGCTAGGGTGAGCACCCTGGTTATTTTTCTAGGCAAGGTTTTCATAAATTGATATGGTTTATAGCAGTAAGCAGGAACTCAAAGAATTGTGAGCGTACAGCTTCTCATGTTCGTATCATTTACCATCAAGAAGCGTCTCTGGTGCCAGTTTGGGGTGGTCTTGAGAGAGGTGAGGGCACCATGTGAGATGGTAAGGTCAGCGGCTATCACCGTCGATTCAAGTTCTCTGCCTTTTTTTGGAGGCTTTTAAATTGTCAGGCAGTACAGGGTCACTTTTCAGCCCCCAAATGAAGTAATTCAGAAGCAGCTAGCAAAGCATTGCTGGTGCCTTCAGCCTGCCTGTCTTCTGAGTTATGATTTGCCTTTTATGGTCATTTGTGTGATTCACGCGTAGGAGGGGAATTCACAGTTCTGGCCCTCCTGCCACCCCGCAGCCTTTCCTGTGTCTAATTAGAGTGACTGCCCCTCACTGGCCCAGCTGGTGTCTTCATTTAAGAAATTCGCCTTATTTAAAACTGTTCTCAATCAGTCTTACATATTAATTGGTTTTCATGTGACTAGAGGTAAGGAATTAGCTGTGCTCTTTAGAATGTCAACTAAATTCTAGTCTCAGTTTTCAATGATTAAAGGGAAAAAAAAACCATAAATCATGTTTATAATGATCTCAGTTGTTTTGTGCTTATAGCTTACCCTTTCTCCCATGGTTTTATGGAGTCCATAAACCAAGCATTGCTACTGCTGGGTTTTACCCATGATCTTGGGTACATATTTGTATATGAGACCATGATATTTTCATTGTTAAAATACTTAATGTATTTTAAGCTTATATAATAACATACACTTTATTAAAAAAATTAAGATTATAATATATATGATATGAGTCCCCTGTTTAGTGTATATCTCTCAACATTTAAAATTTCCTGCATATGCACATGTATTTTTGTATTTGTCCAAAAATAGCATTAATTAAGCTCTTCATAGTTTCACAGTTTTAGTACATGTTTGAGAGTTCTGTGCTAATACAGATTATCTCACTTTTCATGACTTGTGCATGATACATATTTATTGAGTGTGTATATCATAATTCACTGACTCAGTCCCCTGTTGGAGGAGGTGTGTGTTGTTTCCAGTCTTCTCATGCTGCAAGCAGTGCTCCAGGAAGCATATTTTAAAATATTTCCTTAATTACTTTCCTTTCAGTTTCATAGTGTTTGGTTCTTAAAGATGGTATTTATTTTATTTCTGATACAAGGTTTATTATGGTTGAGTTCATTTAAACCTTTTGAAGCATTACTGATGACTCCACATTTTCTGACAAATGCCATGCACAGGGCTTCCCTGGTGGCTCAGACGGTAAAGAATCTGCCTGCAGTATGGGAGACCCAGGTTCAGTCCCTGGGTTGGGAAGATCCCCTGGAGGAGAAAATGGCAACCCACTCCAGTATTCTTGCCTAAGAAATCCCTTAGACAGAGGAGCCTGGGGGGGGGCTGTAGTCCATGGGGTCGCAAAAAGTTGGACACAAATGAGTGGCTGACAATTTGACTTTTTTGTGTACTATGTGCTCGGCCCTGTCTTCTGATGGCAGCATCTGTGCCATCCTGAACAGTCAGTCTGTACCACTGGGCCGTAGAAGTAACATACAATCTATTATAAAACAGGTTGTAAATGTAATTTATTTAAGGGCATCTGAGTCCCTTCAAACAGCAAATAAGCTCTTAAGATATGGCGTGGTGAGGCAGATGCACAGGCAGATCTCAGCTTTCACTGCAGCCAGGCCACAAGCACAGCTTGCTCCAGGGTCACAGGTCACTTGGCGCGGCCTGGGGAACACATCACCGCCCCTGCGCTGTCGGCTCGTCCTGACAGCAGGTGGCTGCTGGCTCAAGGAGACAGTTTCTCTTTTAAGAAGAGCCTGCTATGTTTTAACTTCTGCTCTCTAACCTTCCAGACCTTCCTCTGTTGTTTCTGCAGGACCTGGAGCTGGTTGAAAAAGGCTTCAGTAACTTGAAGAAACAAATTGAAAATGCCAGGATGTTTGGCGTTCCAGTGGTAGTGGCCGTGAATGCCTTCAAGTAAGTATAGGGTGTTAGAGTTGAGGCAGAATTTGACAGAAAACAACAAAATTCTGTAAAGCAATTATCCTTCAATTAAAAAATTTAAAAAAAAAAAGAGTTGAGGGCGACTGTGGGAAATGGCCCGCAGACATCTCCTGAAGCGGATGTGCAGCCCAGCTCTTAGCTTTGTTCTTTTCTTCAGTTGCTGCTGTCAGTCACCAAGCATTTGCTTTGGGAGCCATTGACGAGAGCCTGCCATATGACAGGAACTGCGTATGTCACGGGACTTGTCACCCTCCCTGCTGAGGGTGTGGAGTCAGATTTGGCTCCTTTGGGTGCCCATCCTCACCAGGTGAAGTGGGTAGCACGCAGGCCAGAACTTAAACGTTCTTTCTGGTCTCTAAAGGCCTTTTGTGCTAAGATAAGGTCCTGGGCCTACAGTTCCATTGTTTCTCCAGGTCTGGTGGGATGGTGTCTTGACAGTTTGTTAAGCATAGTGACCTGGAAATGTTCCTGTAAGAGAACTTCCTTGGGTTGTTTAGTTATTCTCATGCTGGTTTTAATCTTGTTCTGATGGTCTAGCCACAGCAAAATAGGAAACAAAAATTTTGAGAAGCTAGTATTTATTGATTCCTTATGATGTACCTGGAATGTTCTAAGTACCTTGCGTGTGTTTGCCATCTAAGCCTCATGACATCCCAATGAAATGCAGTGATTATGCCCATTCTACCCACATGGACACCAAGACATTGCAAGTCATCCAGCTGGTAAATTGTGGTGTCACAGTTCAAACCCAAGCAGTGTTACTGTTAGTGTCTGTTTATCAGTGGGTAATGCACATGGATTTTTATGGCAAAAACACAACAAATTCTGTCCTCTCCCCCATCCTCAGTGCTTTAACATGAAGTTCTGCCTTTATAGGACAGATACGGAGGCCGAGCTGGACCTCGTCAGCCGCCTTGCCAAAGAACATGGTGCTTTTGATGCCGTGAAGTGCACTCACTGGGCAGAAGGGGGCAAGGGCGCCCTGGCACTGGCTGAGGCCGTCCAGAGGGCAGCTGCAGCCCCCAGCAGCTTCCAGCTCCTCTATGACCTCAAGGTGGGTTAACTGCTGTATGCAAAAAAAAAAAAAAAAACCAAAACACAACGAGATTTCTGTTTAGAGCCCATGTTTAGCAGCTTCAACCTGTGGGTTTGAGTCTCATGGAGGTGAGTTACACGACCACAGCCTGGACTCCCAACTCCAGACAGCTTTCTTAACAATGTACATGGCCGCTTTCTGACCGAGGTGGGTATCCAGACAAGAACACCCGAGTAGGCTGGCTCACGTCCTGACTTTTGAAAAGGCTCACAGTACAGCCCCTTTTCTGGCAGGAGAAAGGCTTACATAGAGAACCAACAGCCTTTCAACCAGGGCACCAGCCATGTTACTGCAAATTGGCACTGGGCTACATCAAGCTCAGAAGTGTCGTCTGACTGCTTCCCAGCATAGGGGAAAGCAGTGTGGTTCTGCACACCCTTCCTGGTACGGGGCTGCCTCGGCTTCAGAGAAGCACTCAGGCGCGAAACCAGAGCACCCTGGCAGGCTTCAGCGTCCTTTCTGTCACTGAGTAAATTATGATACGTCTGGCGTAGGCAGAAGCACTGCTTATTCTGGGGTACAATAAAGTTAGTTCACAAAATGGTTGTTCTTATTATAGGGTTGTACTTTGCTGTCAGTTCTCTGTCCGTGTACTTCAGAAGGCGATTGGACATTAAGCAGTCTGCCCACAGTAACAACTGCCAACTTCGATAGGAACATGGCATGGACATTGCAGCTGGTTCTGCTTGTTATCTAGGCCGCTTTTTGGCCTGGTTTTTAGAAGATAATGATAGACTTTCAAAAATAGCCATAAAAAGGTAGAAGGAAGCAAACCCTATTACTCATGAATTTAACAGTCTCTTGTTTTCTTTGCCCCTCGCAGATCTAATCTGCTTATATCTTAATTACAGTTAATTAACATTCTGTTGACATGGACATTTTCCTGTTGAGCTTTAGTTTTATAGACTGGTTTGAAAACCTGTTCAACCAACTGTCTTTTGGGGAAATGCCTTACGCAGAAATTTGCCCTCAAATACAGAGCGTTTGAGACACCCTCCCTAAGCCCGCCCCCACAGAGTCTGAGTGAGGAACCCCGGTCCTTGGAGGTGAGAAGGAGGCCTGGAAGAAGGGGGATAACGAGGACTTCATGACCCGTTTCTACTTGGAACTTGCGTCTGACAGACGGGAAGCTGTTGCATTTTGTCGTATTCAGCGTCTGTTGGTATTAAATCACTCCTCAATGAAAGTACTTTTGCTTCAGAAGTTCTGAATGTGCCTTGGCATTTATAGAGCTCCAGTTATAAGAGGCATATGAAAGTAATCTCTATTGGATCTTTATAAAGCCGCAGTTGAATAGCTTCACTTTATTCATGTCCGTTATACAAAGCCCCCTCGTAAATGATCACAGTTTAGTTCAAAAGGAAATACTTGTCTTGTAGATAATTATTCTTTTCAGAAAGCAAAACTCGCCCAATGTTAGCCTTAGTTGTTAAGGAGGCATGGAGTCACATACTGCCTAATTTAAGTGATTTGCTCACCCAGGTTACCTGTGAGAGTAGCTGTCTTTCCCGTTTCCTTTGGGCAGTTTCTCTTTGTGCTGTTTGCTCTTGAATTTTAGTGCCTTGAGCTGGGCTGCAAGAGTATTTCAGAGGCCAGACGCCACTTCTGAAGGTTTTTGCCCTAGAGGAAGCAGCCCTGGGCTTCCTCATTAGACCTGGAGGCCACTGGTTGGACCACTGGCCTCTGTCCGCTACACAGGTGCCATGAAAAACATATCCTTTCCCACCATCCTTGTATGTTGATCGTATAAGTCATTAGATTGTTGTTTAAATATGTGGATGATTTTGTTTTTCTATTTCTAAAGTAACAGCAGTTGACAGTCATTTGTGTTAAAGGTAGCATCTGTACACACTGGAGGTTCTGTGAATGGGTATCGGTTGTCTTATTTCATAAACAGTATCTGCTTTGATGGGAGACTGATCATCAGTATTAGAGCGTTACTTTTATTTTTGAAGAAATAGTTACTCTTGAGTAGTCAGCAGTATTGTTTACGATATACCTAGTAAAATCTTACACATGCACACACATACACACATAACTTGACACCTGTGGGACAGTTTCCGCTTATAAAATCTGGGATCTTGTAGTAAAAAAACGTTTCTAATCCAATAAACCTCAAACTCTTCGCCCATCCTTGTATATGAATAAACACCTGTGGCCGTTCTGGGGACCCTGACCTGGAATACCGCTGTGAGTAAAGGTTCATGTCCTCACGGGTGTCGAGTCATGGTCTCCCCTTTCTCTCTGTTAGCTCCCAGTTGAGGACAAAATCAGGATTATTGCGCAGAAGATCTATGGAGCTGATGACATTGAATTGCTCCCTGAAGCCCAGCACAAAGCGGAAGTCTACACAAAGCAGGTAGGTGTGTTCTTTCAGCCCTTTTTATACATCAAGTCTTGGAGGCAGAATGCCTGCGTTCTCCCAGCCCCGCCAGGCACTGCTGTCCTTCTCTGGGCGGTAGCTGTCTCTCCTCTTAAATACTGAGCATGGATTAGGTGGTCCAGTCCCAAGTTCTTTATCTTCCCTGAGGTGGTTTGTGAGTGTGGAAAAGTCATGAGGAAATATGAAATGTCTTACTAAAGCACTGAGAGCCTACCTTGAGTCGTATCTTCACGTCTGCTCCAGACTATCATTTTAATCGGTTATATAAATGAAAGTGAAATATTCATTTGTGGGATATAGTTATGAGGGCTCCACTCCTTTGCCCAACAAGGATTTTTTTTAAATTTATAATGACTTAGCTGGAGGAGAGCGGTGATACAGACATGGACAAAGGGAGTTGGGTGTTTCAAGTAAATTGCAGAAGCACAGTGCCCAGATGTTCTTCGTTGCATTGCCAGCCTTTCCTTTCTCCCACTTCTGTTCTCGTCTTTCCCCAGGGCTTTGGGAATCTGCCCATCTGCATGGCCAAGACACACTTGTCCTTGTCTCACAACCCAGAGCTAAAAGGCGTGCCCACTGGCTTCGTCCTGCCCATTCGCGACATCCGCGCCAGTGTCGGGGCCGGCTTTCTGTACCCTCTGGTGGGAACGGTGAGTGAGTGCTGCAAGCAGAGAGGACCGCTTGTTCATCAGTGCTTCTTAAATCGATTACTGCAAACATTACACAAATGCCTCATTAGCAGAGTTCATGGCTAAGGAGAAAGCTGGAGTCGGACCCATTACAATAAATTGTCTTGCTGTGAACCATCTTGGTCTCAGTTCAAGGATGATGCCATGACTGCTTGTACTGAATAATAATTGTTTCCCGGTGGCAGTGTGACCTTGTCTGAATCCCGGATGGGCCTAATTCATAGGCTATGTCCAGTACTGTTGTATATAATCACGGCTGACTTTTATTGGGCACCTTTTACAGACTAACTTAGTCCTCCCAATAGCCTTTTTGAGGCTCTGCACCTCCTGGCTCTTATCAACAGGCCTGGAGCTTATGCCTGAAGTTCAGGGAATTAACCATTCTTGAGTAAAGAATTTGCTCCTTAAAGTGTAAATGAAGCCTTTAGATAAGAAAGATAAGGTGGTTTATTTATGCTTTTTTTAATTAATTTTTTTATTGAAGGATAATTGCTTTACAGAATTTTGTTTTCTGTCAAACCTTAGCATGAATCAGCCATAGGTATACATATATCCCCTCCCTTTTGAACCTCCCTCCCATATCCCTCCCCATCCCACCCCTCTAGGTTGATATAGAGCCCCTGTTTGAGTTTCCTGAACCATACAGCAAATTCCCCTTGGCTATCTATTTTACATGTGGTAACATAAGTTTCCATGTTACTCTTTCCACACATCTCACCCTCTTGCCCCCTCTCCCCGTGTCCGTAAGTCTATTCTCTATGTCTGTTTCTCCATTGCTGCCCTGAAAATACATTCTTCAGAACCATTTTTCTAGATTCCGTATATGTGTGTTGCCGCTGCTAAGTCACTTCAGTCGTGTCCGACTCTGTGTGACCCCATAGACAGAAGCCCACCAGGCTCCCCTGTCCCTGGGACTCTCCAGGCAATAACACTGGAGTGGGTTGCCATTTCCCTCTCCAATGCGTAAAAGTGAAAGTGAAGTCGCTCAGTCATGTCCAACCCTTAGCGACCCCATGGGCTGCACCCCACCAGGCTCCTCCATCCATGGGATTTTCCAGGCAAAAGTGAGTGGAGTGGCTTGCCATTGCTTTCTCTTATGTGTGTTAGAATATGGTATTTCTTTCTCTTTCTGACTCACTTCACTCTGTGTAATAGGTTCTAGGTTCATCCACCTCATTAGAACTGACTCAAATGCGTTCCTTTTTATGGCTGATTTATTTACGCTTTGAGATGAATTAATTTTTCAAATCCTTCCTTGTGTTACAGGTTTCATACATGTTTTAGGAGGAAAATTGCTAATTGGGAAGTAGAGGAAAGGTTACAGGCATGATTTGGACTGACTTTGTTAGTTAGTTTGGACTCTGTCCCAAAGTCTGCATTGATCCTGTTCTCAGGTTTCCCCCACAGATCTGCCCAGTAGCCTATTTGGTTGGCCAGAAAATTCGTTTGAGATGTACAAAAAAACCCAAATGAACTTTTTGGTCAACCAGTATATCTGCAGTTTTTTCTTACCTGCAATAACAGGATTGAAATAGTGAACTAAGCCAGTACACAAGTAAAAGAAATCAATACATCTCCTTTTGGAGCTTCTTTCAGTTTAGTAAGATGGCAAGCCACTCCAGTACTCTTGCCTAGAAAATCCCATGGATGGAGGAGCCTGGTAGGTTGCAGTCCGTGGGGTTGCTAATGGTCGGACAGGACTGAGCGACTTCACTTTCACTTTTCACTTTCACACATTGGAGAAGGAAATGGCAACCCACTCCAGTGTTCTTGCCTGGAGAATCCCAGGGACGGGGGAGCCTGGTGGGCTGCCGTCTATGGGGTCACACAGAGTCGGACACGACTGAAAGTGACTTAGCAGCAGCAGCAGCAGCAAGATGGCAGTAGGAGGCAGTATTACAGTCAGAAGTACAGAATGTTAAAGCCAAATCCACTTTCAGCTCTGCTGGTTTGGGCCTCAGGAAAGTTCAGGTGTCTCAGTGGTAAAGAATCTGCCTGCCAGGCAGGAGACACTGGTTGGATCCCTGGATTGGGAAGATCCCCTGGAGAAGGAAATGGCAACCCACTCCAGTATTCTTGCCTGGGAAATCCCATGGACAGAGGAGCCTGGCAGGCTACAGTCCATGGGGTCACAAAAAGTCAGACAGCAACAAGAGATGTGAGCCCTGCTCCTTGCAGTGCTCTGGGGCAGTATCATCACATCACAGTGATGGTCAGACAGGCCTGCAAGCCAGTGTCCCTCAGCCCCTCCAGAGGCAGGAGGCCTTGCTATGGTGACAACATTCATCAGTGCTCAGGGTTTGTCGAAATCCCCTTTTAATAAGAACTCTAAACCATTTATCCAGCACCTTGATATTGTAGAACGTACATTGATTCTGGGGAAATTGTCAGCAGCTGAAGAAGCAGAACAGTATTGTCACTTTTGATGCGTGCAGAAGGGTGGCTGTAGGGACAAAAGCAAAACTGAAAGTGTCAGGCCTGCAGTTCGGAGAGAAACACAGCCCGCCCAGCTCCAAGACAGTCTCATCTAGAACAAACCCACATTAGAAGCCCACTTGGACCAACACATTCCCACACAAAATCTAGATGGCTTGATGATCACTGTTCTTCCTGCTTTCTAATTGCTGTTGGGGCCTGAATGAGGCTCAGAGGATTTGAGCATTTTATGTACTGTTCACGGGGTGGTGACTTCTTTTTGGAGGTGTTTTGTTTTTTTTTTTAAATCTAAGTTCCTATATGTATATATATATAATCTTATTTTAAAATGTTTTCTGATTATCAATATGACCAGTGTCTAAGGGGAAAAAAGTCCTACTTGGAAAAGAATAAAAGTACTGAAAATCCTGCTAATTACTATTTGGGGAAATATCTTCAGAATTTTCTACCAACTTGCACATGCATTTCTACATCACTGGGCACCTGTCCTTCATCTTTATAATGTCATCTTCAGGCTCCCTTTTTCTTCCTTGTTCCCACACTCAGCAATTGCTTCTCTTCAGAATTTGAGACTAAAGACCAACATGAGCTCCATATAGTGTGTTCTCAGGAGTGTCGACTGACACTCAGATGTCAGAATCAGGTTTTCTAAAGTATATGTATTTTGTGTTATGGAAGGTGACTCATCCTTTTCTATGACACTTTTATAGTAAAGTTGTAGAAGTTCCATTTAGTCTCGCCTCCTGTCTGGATCTGATTTGAAACTTGTATGTATGTATTCTTTATAAAGGATGTTGTTACAGGTTAAAATATACTGAGTTCTCACTGACAAGACTTTACAAATTTATATCTAAGTAGGTATTTGTCAAAGCCAACTCTTTAGAAGAAACAAATATAAATAAAATCCCTAAGCATTGCAAGTTCAGTTTTAGAAAGCCAGAGTGCACCAGTAGTAACAGTAATTGTAAAACCATCAAGATTGTGTCCAGCAACGTCTTGGCCCAAGTTAAAGTATACTGATTGCTAATCTTTTGTTACTGAAGCAAAAATAATACAAGTATCATCTCAAGACTCATTAAAACAAAATTAAATAGCAGACAAGCCCTACACCTCCTTTTGGTCTTTCAATGTGAGAACCAAGGGGGTGAATAACTGGCTTAGCCTCCCAGCACCTGCCTTGTGGGACAAAGGTGCAAATACCCGCTCAGCCTCCTGTTGTAGCTGTGTGGGAGCCCAGAGGGAAGACTGGCAATTGGTTTGCTGGAGGACTCGAGGGTTTTCTCTTGAGATCATAACAGAATCAGTGACTTGGTTTTTAATTTGTAACACAAAGAGTGCTACTTTATGGACAACTGTAAAATAATATTGTGTCTTGGGCTTTCTAACTGAAAGGAACATGAAGGAAAAGACCTGGTTTAGTTTGTTTTTAATGCTATTTCACATCTCCTAGATGAGCACCATGCCTGGACTCCCTACTCGTCCCTGTTTCTATGATATTGATTTGGACCCTGAAACTGAGCAGGTGAATGGGCTGTTCTAAACAGGTAAGTCATTACTGGCAGAAGTTTTGCTTTTTCCTTATGAGGCATATTTATGAATTATTGGATTCCATCTAAAGCTATGAAAACGCAGATTTCATAATTTAAGATTCCTTTCCAGACATCAGTTGAGAGAAGAGGTGGTAGTAGTGAGCATTGGCAATACCCAGTAAGTGAAATAGTTATTATATTTCCGTACATTTTTGGAAGAAGAGCAGGGTTCATCGCAGATTGGCAGCATCAAGGGGAGAGGCACCATCTGATGAATTGTGGAGGGACAGTGAAGGTTAGACCTCTGTGGAGCCCCAGGAGACTCTGGGCTTGGAGCTGATGGCACATTGGAGGGCAGGAGCAGCTGAAGGTCTGTATACTCTGAATGGATGGCAGGCAGGAGTGAGTAAATGTCTTAGAAAGTAGATGAGAGAAGGAATCAGGAGCAGTCCAGGAATTCTGGGGGTCTTAAATGAAGGGCCCCTAAGTACTCCTCACAATGAGTGAGCCACCTGTGAACATACCAGGTGAAATCTCAAAAACATTAAAGATGAAAATCCTAAAAACCGTTCTCCAGAGAAGAAAAAATGGCTGGCCTGTGAAAGAAGTGAGAATTAGGCTGAACCCGTCTTCCCAGTGGTAAGAGGCTTTTAGACAGTGGAGGAAAGTCCTCCACACTCACAAGGAAAGATGACTTTCCACCTGTATTTACACTCCACTAAAACTGTCCAGAGGTTTTCAAACATGTACAGGTTTGCTGCTCCCACGTCTCTTCCTTGGAAGGGACTTAGCAGTTTACTCTAGCAAAATGAGGACCAAACCAGGAAAAAGGAAGACATGGTTTTCAGATCAAATCTTAATCTGGACTGTAATGAAGGGGAGTCCTGAGAACTGCAAGTGACCCGGAGTTACAAGTCCCACATGAAATAGGAGGAGGGAGGAAAGATGGGAGAGAGCTAAGACAAGGGTGTCAAAAGGGTAATTATGCAAAAGAAAGGCTCTCACATTGTCTAAGAAAGTCAGGGTCCAGGTGGAAGCCAACCATGGCTATCATCTAGGCAACTGTACGGATTGTTGTCACAGAAGCACAGACACCTGTGCTTGGTGCTGGGGAAGCACTGTTCTTCAGGAGGCATATGTGACCTTGAAAATGTCATCATGGCACATGCTTGGTCTGGACTTACACATCCTTGGTCTGGACTTAAAACAGTATTCGCACAGCCATGGTGTAAATCCTGTGCATTGTTTTCAAGTCTGTGGACAGAAGTGTTGATGGTGAGGAAGGAGGTAAATGTTCACACCTTCAGCAGCGGTAGAAGATGATGGTGTGGCGTGGACAGGAACAGGAGATATTTCAGTGCTTAGAGAAAACTGTGTGTTTCTTGTCTTTTTGTCTTTTCTAGATTGTCCATCTTCAAGAAGCTGTTTTGAAAGTTTGGCCGGTGTTTATTCAGGCCTCCTGTCAGGAAGTGTGGGGAAATCAAGAGAATTCAGTCCGTGCCCCAAAGGTCTTCTGAAATGAGTAGTGGGAGTTTCCCCAGAAGCCTTTCTTCAGCCTTAATTTGCATCACTGTGTATAAATTAACCTGAATCGTGTACTCGTCTAATTACCTTACTGAATCCATAGAATAAAAGTAAATAATTTTTCAGTCTCCGCGTTCAAATATAAATTGTAGCGTTAACAGTCTGTGTTGCCTTAGCCCTGCTTTCCTGTGTGATCTGGGAGACCTCTGCCACAACAGAAGAAGCAAGTCCTAGGGTGTACTTTATGATACGTTGTGTTTAAAGGGGGAACAATGAGTGCCTGCTTCTATGTTTCTGGGAGGACACGTAATAAGGAAACCTCCTTAGAGGGCTGAGGGAGAAATAGAATTTGGAGAACATGCCTTTTTGTCATGTGTATGTATATATAGGTTTTTTTAAATGCTTTCTTGGCCTCATTGCCTTGGTCAGTAAGTAAGTCTAGTTTTTTGGGAGCTACCCACACTGTGTGCATATGAAACTTCCCCAACCAAGGATTGAACCCATGCCCTCTGCTTTGGAAGCCTGAAGTCTTAACCACTGGACCACCAGGGAAGCCCAAAATATTGCTTTTTTTTTTTTTTTTAAACTGAGAAAGTATTGCTTAATAGGTTTTTATCCTGAACTTCCTTAGAATTCCCATTGCTGTCACAGCTTCAGCACCATTCTTTTTTTTCTTTTTTAAATATTTTATTTATTTATTTGGCTGTGCCAGGTCTTAGATGCAGCATGTGGGATCTAGTTGCCCAACCAGGGATCAAACCTGGGCCCCCTGCATTGGGAGCTCAGAGTCCTAGCCACTGGACCACCAGGGAAGTCCCCAGCATCATTCATTTTTAAAAGTCCTCAGGAAGGATGGTTATACAGTATTAACCATAGGATGGCTCTTTTGGCTCAGCGAATGAGTATTTAGCTTCTACTCTGTGCCTGAGTTCTCTAGCCCTCCCTACAGGATGTTTTTTCCCCTCAAATGTTTTCCCTTCTCTTTTTGTTTATCATCCATCTCTGTTCTGCCAGTTTTCCTTCTCTTTCCCCTTTTCTTCCTGCATTGGGCCCTTCCAGAAGATGTCATATCCACCCTGGTGCCAGTGCTACAGTTAGCATTGCAGAGCAGTGTTTTTCCTGGTGTACTTGGTTTTATTATTTTTAATCCCCTAGGTTGTTCAGATCAGTGTTGTAATACTGTCGGTTTCACAGTCTAGAGAAATGACAGCAGTGGGCATATGGCAGAGGGGGTCAAAGCACAGAGCCCCAGCTCCGTCAGGCTTTGTACGCTTCCTGGCACGTCACACATACTCAGCGATGTCAGTCCCTGTTTGAAAGCATCACTGGGGCCGTCTGCACAGAGTTCACTATTTCCAGTGTTGTTTTTTTTTTTTTATGTCCTACAAAACCTCATCTGGAATGAGACCTGCTGGGAATTCAGTTTGTAAACAGGAGAGTACAGCAGTGTATTGTTAGTCTAGGTGACCTGAAGATCGCCTTGGCTTTCTCATATCGCCAAAAGCCATGTGGGTTTTGTTTGTCGTATGTGTTTTGGCTGTGCTACACAACTTGTGCGGTCTTAGTTCCCAGACCAGGGATCATCCTCGTGCCCCCTGCAGTGGATGCCACAGAGTCCTAACCACTGGACTTCCAGGGAAGTCCCAGCCATGTGGACTTAATCTTTAATATTTCTAGAAATACTGAACACAATGGGTGGGAAGACAAAAATTATAAACAAAGCCCTAATACATAAATGGGCTTCCCTGGTGGCTCAGCTGCAATGTGGGAGACCTGGGTTTGATCCCTGGATTGTGAAGATCCCCTGGAGAAGGGAATGGCCACCCACTCCAGTATTCTGGCCTGGAGAATTCCATTGACTGTGTAGTCCATGGGGTCACAAAGAGTCAGACATGACTGAGCGACTCACTTTCAATACAATAAATAAACAGTTTTTTACCCAGTATTCCAAGCTCAAGAGAAGGCATAAAGAACAAAAAATAACTGCAGGCTATCTGAAGACTTGAATGCAAGACTTACTGCCAAGCATTAGTGGCTTTGGAATAGTGTGTGTGGCCAGAGAAGGACTAGTGTCTTTCCTTTGGGCCTAGGCGTCCTTCACAATCACCGACCTCCCTGTCCCTGCTCTGACCCTGAGTGGTTAATGACTTCCCTCCCTGTATTCGTAATGTTACTGATAAACAGATTGGATCTCCTCAGATCTGCACCTCAGAGGCTTGCTGTGCAATGAAGATGAATATATGTTCTCAATTCAAGGAAGAAAATGTTTACGTGCTGTCGAGTAAAGCAGATTTCAGCAGAATTAGTGCCGAGTTTATGTTGGCTGGGGCAACCCTGGTGGTGCCTGGAAACAGATCAAACCAGCAGAGAGCTGCAGCCATATTCATTTAATGGTGTACCAGGGAAGGGAAGTGGAGGGCTTATTCCCAGGAGGTCTCATAACATGTTAAGAATTATTACCAAGGAGTTATAAATCATTTTTGCTAACTGCAGACCCAGGCTGTGGGTGGATAGGGACTAGAATGGGAGAAATGGTATCATTTGTAGAGATCAGATAAATAAGCGATTTTATTGGCACACTGTATCTGGTGATATTAACAAGATAAGCTGTAGGTAGGGTAATTTCTCATCAGATTGAAGATATATTTAGAGCCTGTTTCTCATTATATAATAAAAAGCTACTAATGGAATAGCAGACAATGATATGGGTAATAGCTTACTAACTGTCACTTAAATGAGTTCAAGGATGACAGGTTTCTTTCATGTATGAGGTACTGGATATATTTTTTGAAACTGATTTAGCATTGGGTTCTAGTTATATCCTAAAGAAAAAACACACTTCAGTATTTTATTTATGATTCTATACTATGTGTGTCTTGGAGGTTGGAGATGAATTATATGTAATATACCTTAAAGAAATCTGCCCTTCAAATACAAAATCAATTCACCTCTTACCCCAAACCACTTTTCAGTATTTTTTTTTTAAGAAAAGCAGATGGAATAAGATCTGTGTCATTAAGATGGCCTTTATTGTTTTAATCTGTTGCTTATTTCATTTCCAATTACTTTCTAATAAGACAGCTATTCTACCCTGCCTTCATCTAGATAAGCTTATTTTATTTTTGCTTGAAATTGCTGCAAACTCCCAAATCTGCTAGATTTGAGAAAATTTGTATCTCAATAATAGCATCTCAGTTGGTTATGAATGGCATGGATTTCTTTTGATTTGTTTAAAGTTCAAAACTGACAGCAGGGTCAGTAACCCATCTGAGACATCTTCACAAATTTGCTGAATAAACAAAGATAAATTGAATTCTTAATTATAACTACTATAAATTGGATACTTATGGATTTTCCTGTTTTACAGCTTTTGTCTCTAGGATCTTGACAGATTAGATTCAGCTTTACTTTTGTGTGCTAACAGTTCTTTGCTTAATAAGTCTCAGATAAAGCTATAGAATCTTAACAAAGGTAAAATATATTACTAGAAAAACATCCCCAAATGGGGATGTTTACTTATAAAGTATCATGATCCTATAAAAGAAAAGAGATAAGTACAACTACTTTTCAGCAATTCTTCCCTCCATAATGAGTTCTTCATCTGGGTGGTGTGCATGGGAGGGGCCAGAGGAGAGAGGAGCCTCTCTGGAGCTCCCAGGAGTGCCCTTGTAGGTCATATTAAACCCAAAGCAAGTCACTCATTACAACACCTTTCACTGGTGTTAATGTATAGCATACAATGGGTTACGTGTACAAATAAATGCTTATAAGTGCTTTTCACGAAAGCTTAAGAATCTGTAAATAAAGACTCAGAATGTGTGAAAAAACACAATCAGTTCAGTTTAGTTGCTCAGTCGTGTCCAACTCTCTGCGACCCCATGAATCACACCATGCCAGGCCTCCCTGTCCATCACCAACTCCCGGAGTTCACTCAAACTCATGTCCATCGAGCTGGTGATACCATCCAGCCATCTCATTCTCTGTCGTCCCCTTCTACTCCTGCCCCCAATCCCTCCCAGCATCAGAGTCTTTTCCAGTGAGTCAATTCGTCGCATGAGGTGGCCAAAGTATTGGAGTTTCAGTTTTAGCATCAGTCCTTCCAATGAATACCCAGGATTGATCTCCTCTAGAATGGACTGGTTGGATCTCCTTGCAGTCCAGGGGACTCTCAAGAGTCTTCTCCAACACCACAGTTCAATAGCTTCAATTCTTCGGTGATCAGCTTTCTTCACAGTCCAACTCTCACATCCATACATGACCACAGGAAAAACCATAGCCTTGACTAGATGGACCTTGGTTGGCAAAGTAATTTCTCTGCTTTTTAATATGCTATCTAGGTTGGTCATAACTTTCCTTCCAAGGAGTAAGCGTCTTTTAATTTCATGGCTGCAATCAGCATCTGCAGTGATTTTGGAGCCCAAAAAAATAAAATCTGCCAATGCTTCCACTGTTTCCCCATCTATTTCCCATGAAGTGATGGGACCAGATGCCATGATCTTTGTTTTCTGAATGTTGAGCTTCAAGTGGAATAGCTAAGCTGAATCTACCCTCCAGTCAGGCAGGAGAGTAGATAATGCCAGTACCCTCGCTCTGATCAGGACTGGAGTTGTGAGGAACACGTCTCCAGTTCTCCACCCGCCACTTACCTGAGAGGGACAAGGTTAAGCAGGCACCTAGGAACACACTGAAGGGAAACATGGGTAACTTGTAAGCCACTTAATCTTGGAAATCTGTACAAGGTATAAAGGATGGGTGGAGCTGGGTTTCTGTGTTCTGAACTCGAGGGCACACAGATTGAATCATTTCTCCCCGCCTTCTAGACACTTGGGGAGAGAAGAGCCCAGTATGTCTTGAGGTTCTGAAACCCTTTGGCCGTGAACCTTGATATCCAAAACTTTCCCAGGAGTGGGTTTGGGTGTAATGAGGGTTTTGTTTTGTTCTCTCTCAGTTCATATAATGTCATTTTCTCTCCAAACAAGGTTCACTGCTAAGTTTTGAATCCTATTTTTAAAATGTGCTGTATGCTGTGACTTAAATATTCAGTGGGGGGATTTATAATGGGATGCCTGTCATTTAAAACTGGATTTAACTACTTTGCTCTGAGAAAAAAATAGAGGAGGCTTTCGACCCTGGTCTCTTCCCCATCTGCCGGCTCGCTCTCCTTGGCCCCCGATGAGGTCGCGCGGCGGGGACTGCCGCCAGGCTGGAAGCGCGACGGTCGGCGTCTCCGCAGCCGGGCCAACTGCTAGATGCAGAGACCTCCGGATCTGCTCCCCTCACCTCCCGCCGCCCCCAGCCCGGCTCCGCCCCGCGCCCGCCCCTCCGCGCGCATTGGTGCCGCCGCCTGTCGGTCCCCGCGCTCTGGGGAGGGGGCGCCGCGGGGCTGCGGTCCCTCTGCAGAGGGCTGCTCGCTCCCGGTGCGACCGTGGCTTCCCGCGTGCCCCGGCGTCCGGCCCTGGGTCGGCCAGGGACCCCGCGGTAAGTAAGGAGGGCGAGGAGGTGGCGGGGGAGAGGGTGCGGGCAGGTGTCCGGTCCGCTGATCGCCTGTGCGGGAGAGTAGGCGGGAGGTGCCGGCTGGACCACCAAGGTGGCCGGGGTGAGAATCAGGAAGGTCGTTTGTCCTCAGGCATCTCCAACCAGAGCGACCCTCATCGGCTCTGTCCGCCCACCTCTTCGTGGTACATACATGTCCTCCTAGGAGCAGCTGTTGCTGATAGCTTTTTTTCATTCCTTGCCCTTTTGGGGGGAAATATGGTGTGGGGTTCCTGGCCATTATCATTGTGCAGAGAACTTGAAGCTCGGTTACCTGTTCCACGCCCCAGCATTTCCCTTTTTGAGTACTTTCTCCTGCCCTCTGGCTCCTGCCAAACGCACATCAAGCCGAAGGAGAGACGCCTTCCTCCTGGAGGAAGCTTCGCGGTTCGCACCGGGAGATGGGAGAGATTCACTACTTTCCCCAGAGAGCGGCTGCTCTTTGCCTCCGTGCTTCTCTTCTCTGCTCACGGGAGTATGGGGAGGGGTATTTTCTGTGGCAGTAAACTTGCGGTTCTATCAGGAAATTATAACGGGGACTTTTTAAGATTGCCGAGGCGATAAAACTATCTGCGCAGGTTAAGGACGAATCATTTGCAGCTTAGTGTTATGCAAAGTTTTAGCGTCGCTGCCCTGCACCTTCCCCATTTCAGTTAGGTTTTATTTGGATATTTGTTGTATTTCTTCATCTGATATACATTAAGTGAGCTTCTCAAGCAGTTGTCTTTGGGCAATCTAGGATAATTTCAGATGATACATTTCTAAACATGGTCTAATTTCAATATTTCTATTGGCTCTACATCCTCTGGTTAATAAAAACTCTCAGGCGCTGAGAAGTCACAAGAAGGGAGGAGATTTAAAGAGCTATAATCAGCTGTGGTTCTTGTATTATGGAAGCATATGAGGAGGGACATTGTAAAAATGTTCCTATTTTAGTTTCGTCATTGTTCTAGAATGACTTTGTCTTTCTGTCAGAGGAATGGAGTCAACCTAAGGGGATGTTTACTTAGATGATGACCTGATTTTCAGAGTTTCCAGTTCCTTTCGTGGTTCATGGAATCAAGGGTTACCCAAATAAACCTTCAACAGTGAAGGATTTACATTAAAAAACAAACAAAAAATAGTACGAAGAAGAGTCCCTTTGTTTATTTGAGGCATCCATCTAAAATTCATAGGATTTTTGTTAGGTGACCACCTCACATCTCTGTGCATTGGTACACTCATACCACTGGGGGGATTTATTTTAAAATATACCTTTATATTTATGTCACTAATTAGTTTGCCAATTGCATATCTTATCAACTTATTTTTGGCTTTCAAATTAGTTCCAGAGCCAAGATAATAAAATACAAAGAATTTCAAAAGCTTGATTTTAAAATAGCAAGAACTCATTCTGAGTCTTGGTTCAGTTATGAGTCGATGGGTTACATTCTGGTTACATGACCATTAAGCAGGTTTTAGATTTTTTGACTAGTGAGCCTAGTGCAGATTAGCATCTCCAAACAATTCATTTTTCTGATGAAACTCTTAAAGCCCAGTTTCAGAGGACAAGCTTTGAAAACAGGCAATCTTGGGTTGAATCTGAGCTGTTATCAACTAGTTGTATAATCTAGGGCAAGTTACTTAACCTATCTAGGCCTCAATTTCTTCATCTGTAGATGGTGATAGCACCACCTCCTCTGTCATGTGGGAGGATTAGAGATGTATATAAAAGAGCTTAGCACTTCCTAATACATAGGAGTTGCTCAATAAATGTCAACTGTTATTATCATTCACTCTGACCTTCAACTATGGGCTCATTATAGAAAATGTTTGAACAGCAGATACTGAGGAAAAAAATGTTAAAATTATACAAACAAATTTACAAGTAGAGAATGACAGTAATGTTAAATTTCCCACGAGCATGGATGAAAAGTAGCACCTCCTTCATGGAACATACATTTTTAGAACAGAAACCTTATGGTATACTGGAAAGAACATTAGAGAGTCAAAGTCTTCAGTTCTAACTCTGGCTCTGACTTCATCTAACTGTGAGACCTTCAGCAGGCCAGCTGCCCACGCTGGAGTTCAGTTTTTTCACCTGGCTCAACTTGAATAATCTCAAATAATCTCTAAGATCTTTGCAACTTCAGAACTCTTTATTTATTGTAATGAAAAATTACATTAGCTTGCTTATCACCCTGCTCTTCATTGTTTTTTGTTGTTTTTGGTGCTGATGGTGATTTTTGTTTGTTAATTTGCAATTCAGAGAATTACATAAACAATTCATAGAAACAACACAACTCCAGAATTGACAAAATAATAACAGATCTGCACAGTAATCCAAAATGAAGTTTTAACAAAGAAAAGAGAGTAAAATAAATTCACACTGAAGTCTTTTGGATAGGGCAAAAATAAACCCCAATTTTTACTCTCCAGTCATTTCAGTAAATTAGTATATGGGAAATATGCCAGGTAGAATCATATGCATTCAACTGAAATAGTCTCTATAGAAAACAATAGACTGATGGTGAAATAAAATATCCCTCTTTTCTCTTATCAGGTTGCTCCTTAAATAAAACAAAAATCTATCCAGTAAAAGGGCTTTCATGAAGAAATTAGTGAAATTACAAGTAATAGAGAATGTAGGCATTTGTATAACTGGAGAAACCACCTAAAATGACTGTATGGAGTAAGACGAAAGAAATGATCACATCTGGAAGAAATTTTACTCAGTGTGATATTTTTGCCCACTTTTTTGTCATAATAGACTGCTACGGAAGAGACGATATAGTTTTCTAGAGGAAGAAAGAGTGTAATGTGAAAATGGAGATCACAGTTTCTGAAATACAAGTAGAAAGCAAGGATGAGACAAGATCAGCAGAAGTTAGACCTCAGGATGAGAGGCAGGAGGAAAAAGCATCGATGCTGTGCTTCAAGAGAAGAAAAAAAGCAGCCAAAGCAATGAAGCCCGAAGCCAGCTCTAAAGCTGCTGATGCAGCAAGGAAGTGTCCTCCAGAAGCAGGAGCTTCTGATCAGCCACAGCGCCCCAGGGGGGCCTGGGCCTCAATCAAACGCCTTGTAACACGCAGGAAAAGGTCAGAGTCTTCAAAGCAGCCAAAGCCCTTTGAGACTAAACTGCAATCTGAAATCAATGCTGGGGATGCTAATCCTTCTAAGAAAAAGGCAAAATCCAGACTCAAGATTCCCTGCATAAAATTCCCAAAAGGAGAGAAAAGAAGTAATCACTCCAAAATCATAGAAGACTCAGACCTCAGTGTCAAAGTCCAAGAGGCTGAAAATCTGATTACAAAAACTCTGACCCAATCAGATGACCAGGCAACAAAGAGCAAGTCGCCCCAGGATATAAGGGAAGATGTCTCACAGAAAGGGGATGATGAGGTCTGTGAATCAAATGTGAACACCATAACTTCTCCTGGAGAGAAAGTGATTTCAGTAGAACTTGAGTTAGATATGGGTCATTCTGCTATTCAAACAGGAACTCTAATCCTTGAAAATACTGAAACGCTTGAGGAAAAACAGAGCATTCAACCTCAGCAAGTGAGCCCATTGGAAGCTTCAGACACAGAACAGGCGCTCCCAGTGGGTTCTGAGGTTCCTCCCTCACCTGTAGTCCCAGATCAACAAATTCTGGAAGAAGCCAGAAATGGTGTCCTAGAAAGTGGACCAGATTGGAAGGAGCATGAAAGTAGAGAGATCGTTGTTGAGGAGAGTAAGCCAAAAGATACTGAATTGAGCCAGGAATTGGATTTTCAAGAAAATGAGATCACTGCAGAAAAACCCAAACCAGAAGAAAGCAAAAGAATGGAGCCAATTGCTATTATTATCACAGACACTGAAATCAGTGAATTTGATGTTAAGAAATCTAAAAATGTCCCTAAGCCATTCTTAATTTCAATTGAAAATGAGCAAGTAGGGGTTTTTGCTAATGACAGTGGTTTTGAGGGTAGAACTTCGGAACAATATGAAACACTCTTAATAGAAACAGCTTCTTCTCTTGTCAAGAATGCTATCCAGTTGTCTATAGAACAGCTTGTTAACGAAATGGCCTCTGATGATAATACAATAAACAATCGTCTACAATGACAATTTCTAGATCATGGGAGGGAAAAACAAAAGCTTAATGGTTAATTATTTTACATATTTGTGGCATTTCTTTTTTCAGCAACAAATGAGAGATTTAGTATCTGGAATTTAACCCAACACAATTCCAACCCAGAAGTGCTAAAAATTAATCAAGTTATAAAACCCTCCCTACCACTGAAATGCAGCCACTTCTGGATTGGAGGAAGTCAGTACAAACTGCAATGAAAAGTGACATCAGGGGAGTTGCTAAAATGGTTTCTGGAGATTAGTGTGCTTGGGAGAAGATACATTTAATGAGTACTTGCAGTACGCCATAAGATCTTTCATGTCCTCTGATGCCACAAAGCCTGGTTTCCTTTTGATAGTTCAACACTGTGTATAGGTTAATATCACATTCTGTTTTCAACAACTTTTTTTTTACAGTGCACTTTTATGTTATTTGAAATGATGAATATGGTGAACTGTTTTGTGAATGTGTGATTTATAGTAGTAAGACTACTGCCTAGGACTTACACTCCTAAGCAGAAGCCTTACCTCAAAACAATACTGCAAACCAATATATATATAGTTTGATTAAACATGAGTGGTTTTCTAGTCTTGCTCAAGTTCCTTACAAAAGCCATTCACAAATTACTTCAAACAGGCAAGTAATTACCAAGTGCAAAGGTGTGGAAACAGGGAGTGCATTTCCCCTCTCCATCTTTCTTCTACCCCAGATAGACCTGTGTGAATCCACTTGTGCAAGATCACCTGCTGAAAACCTAAAAAAAAAAAAAAAGCAACAACAAAAAGTGGAATATTATTTTCCATCCAGGAGAAGACAAACTTCCCAAGTAACACAGGATTCATCTAGCAAGATTAAATCTCTGGAGACTATATTCATCAATCTCTCCTCGAAGAGGGGAGAGTGGATTCAAAGCCAACCTGGCAGTAAAAGTCCTAGGAAATCACAAATCAATTCAGTCCAGTTCAGTTGCTCAGTCATGTCCGACTCTTTGCGACCCCATGGACTGCAGCACACCAGGCCTCCCTGTCCATCACCAACTCCTGGAGCTTACTCAAACTCATGTCCATTGAGTCGATGATGCCATCCAACCATCTCATCCTCTGTCATCCCCTTCTCTTCCCACCCTCAATCTTTCCCAGCATCAGGGTCTTTTCAAATGAGTCAGCTCTTCGCATCAGGTGGCCAAAGTATTGGAGTTTCAGCTTCAACATCAGTCCTTCCAATGAATATTCAGGACTGATTTCCTCTAGGATGGACTGGTTGGATTGTGATTTATTAGGAAATCACAATAATTTAATGAAAATATTATTCATTCTTGCTCAAGAATGAGCCAAATACATAGCTGAATAGAAAGTGGAAAGTTATTACTAAAGTACATTATATTTTAAATGCTAGTATTGTTTCATTGTGCCTATGTGTTGACACCAGTAAACATTTTACATGGATATTGAAAATTTACTTTTTCATCAGTACTTTTAGTCCAGCTAATCCCTTACACACAAAAAAAATGAACTTAATATAAGGGCTAGTGTTTTATTTAGTTATTTAAATCATCGATCTCAGTGATTGCCATATTTTTTGAAAAGTAATTGTTTCAACCTTTCCTTGTGTGAAATGGCCATAAGACTGCAATACGCCTACCTCACAGGTCAGGGTTCACATTGTATAGTCCCCTATTGAATGACAGTGTCACCCTGAAAGTAGATGAAATATATAAGAACTTTCACTTGAGTTATAAGTACTTGTTAAAGGTATGTTCTTAAAGAAAAGAATGTACGTTAGATGATTTCAAACGATCTGGTGACTTCCTGCATTATTTTATGGATTGCATACAGAAAGTATGTGTTAATTTGTCCCTCAGAATCTTGTTTCTTCTTTAAGTACATATTGAGACCTCTGGCAGAAGAATGTGACTTTGGAACTGAACCAGATAACGGATATTATTAGCAAGATTCTTTGTTGAAGTGTAAAAGTATTTCCCCAGATTTTCCTCCATGCTTATAACTGTGGGGAGGGGAGTGCAGGGAAGGAAACTACCAGTCCTTCAATTTAGCAAGATGAAAAGTGGATCTTTCAAAACATGACCCAAGAAATCAATTTCTTTTCATTATATAATTCTTAAACAAAAGACTGCTAAGTCATCCTCCCCAAAAATACTTTTTAATTCACTATATGTGGTGCTAATGGACTTGGACAGCTACCAGCAACTACATATTTAAAAGTGAGCAATTTTTTAAAAAACTGACTAAAGTTGGTGCGTTTTACAGAGTTTTGAAGAATCCTGCCTTCATTTACTGCAAGGATGGCTCAAGTCAATATCTTGATTGTAAGTTTTTAGTAATTTCTCATGAATGAGCAAAAAGGATAGCACTTACCAATTATTGAAAATATATTCAAATGTTTAGGTATATTTATTTGGGAGTTTTAAAAACATGTGAGATAAATATGTGTAATGAATATTTTTTAAGACTAAGCAGTCTTAGGTTTCTACTGTTTTTTTTCCCTTTGTGGTGTGATACATATTTGGTTAGAATGTATTATAATTGAGTGTTTTTGTGATGAAATGTGTACTCTATTTGCATTCTTTTTTTTTTTTGCATTCATTCTTAAATGGTTTCTCCTCAGTCTTTTCTATTGAGAATATCTGGTGAATTAAGTAAGTAGGATTCCAGTTTGAAAAAGGAATCCAGAAATGCACTGGTCTCAATCTGATTATTTCTGCTACATGGCCAAATTCTGCTATGTGAATTCTAAGATGATCTAAATTGTTTTGCTCTTATAGAAATAATCAAGAATCAGATGACTTAGGAGTCTCTCATAAAACATTTTTTATTTTAAGCAATTTGACCTTATATGTAAGACATCAAGTGAATGTAAATAGGTTTATTCAATTCACATCCACTTGATAGTATTAAAGTATCACTTAAAATGCAATTTAATAACACATTAATTTTCCTTTAAATTTGCTGTGGTATAAATGCTGCTTTTAATGAACATTCATCAATTAGCTAGGATTCAGTTTCTCTTGAAGTCAGAATTTTACAAGGCTAGTTGGTTTATCAGATGATTTTTCAGCACATTATATTCCCCCTTTTTAGAGTCGCGTTATTCAGTTTGCTTTACAACAAGAATAAGAAAATCCTCCTCTATTTTGTGTAGCACTAGCCACTTAACATTTTCTCAAAGTACTTTATAGGGTATAAAAATAGTCCCTGGTAACATTTAAGTAAAGGCAGCAGGAAACAAAAGAACATTCAACTAGAAATTAGGTTCCCTGACACCTCCTCCACTCAAAGAACAATAAGCATGAGGCACAAATGGCGCTCTTCAGAAAAACTGTCTGCATCATCTGTTTGACAGCACGAAGTTAGTGATCTTAATTGGTCTACTATTTACTGAAGTCGTAGACACCCGATTGATGTATTTCTGAGAGAATACGTTATTTCACCAGTATGTGTGACTCACCTTCCTGCTAAAGGCTTTTAGAAATATGGATTGTGAGAGGGCACCAGTCCAGTCTGGCTTCTGCAAAAAATCCAGAGTTAACTTCATCCATAAGTTTCTAACTTCAAGTTGCCTTATTTTTTTATAGTTTAAGAATTAATTTGAGGGGGGGACAGTTTACAGCAGAATTTTTAACATAACTGTTAGGTTTTAGAATCCCATTGTTTGAAGAGATCCTTTTAATGTCAACTTTATTCAGATGTGTGAAGTCTGCTTTTTAATTTCACCTGATACTCAACACATTAGGGGTGGACTTATCTGCCTGCCCTTTCTGCATTTTTAAAGATCTTTATTTAAGGTTTAGAGTTCTTTAGGTTCAAATTCCTGTGATGTTTGATTGTGTAACTTAGTTTCTTATTATACAGAATTCAAATTTTCAGTATATAGTACATTTTATGGTACATTTTTGAAAAGTTTTTTTGTAATCCTTAGTTAACAAAAAGTTTAACAGAAAGCAACTACTTAAATTTAGGTTGAATTCAATTTATACAATGTTTTGGGTATGACACATCCCAAACACTGATAAAGGGGACAGGCTCTCTGCCCTTGAAAAGCCCAGCCTGGGAAACAGCAGCAACGGAAACGGGGACAGAGGTTAAGGAAAGAGCCACAGGGACGCAGCACTGTGATGCACTGCGGGGGAGACGCAAGAGAGGAACACATTTTGTCAGGTGTGGGGAGACAGTCATATAAATACACGGGCAGCTTGATAGCATTTGGTTTCTAAGTAGTTTTAAAGTATATTCCGATTTGTGAACAGGTGCAGAAAAAAAGCCTGCATAATGTTACATATTTATAGTAGTTCTTTGTCTGTAAAAATGTTAATTGGATGAGCTATTATGAAAACAAAAGTTCTAATTTGTATTTCTCATTAAAATCAGTACTATATTACTGTGGATCAGCTGCAAATATTAAAGAAATAATACTCTGTACAAAAAGTTTTAATCTGAATTAATATATGTACTGAATATTAATATAAAATAAATGTTATATTGGTTCATGTTTATTTACCCAGGTCTTTTAAGAGAAACATGGTATAGTACATTAATTTCCTAAAACCATAAAGATCACAGATTGAAACTGTGTTATCACCACCAAAAGTTTTGCTCTGCTGAGTGTTGGCCAGATTTTATGATGACATGCCTAAAAGACCCCACCTCCAGGAAAGAGAAAGAAAACACCTTGAACTTGAATTCAATTTCACTGAAATAATTCCATCTAAAGGGCAATTCTGATTTTGATGCCATCTATGAACCTGACAGAAGTGCACTTGTTTTCATCATCTCTTGCTGTTTTCAAGTTGTTTTTTCTGTATTAACTGACACATTGTTAATAATCTATATAGTTACCAAATAACTAATCAACCTTGATACAAAAAATGCTTATTCAGACGGTGCCTGCTAAATCTGGATGTTTCAAAAGTTCTGTGTTTACTAAGACACCAGTCTTCTTCCCTAAACATTGACAACCCTGTTTTTCTGAAGCACAGACCAATGACAATAATTAGGCTCTAGGAAAGAATGTGCTTTCCAAACCTTGGGATCAATTTAAAGTTGACAGCATCTTAAAAGTCCTAAAACTAAACTTTGTTCTGAAGTAAAATATCTTGTTAATGTACACTGTACATAGGATCGGAGAAGGCAATGGCAAGCCACTCCAGTACTCTTGCCTAGAAAATCCCATGGATGGAGAAGCCTGGTAGGCTGCAGTCCAGGGGTCACTGAGTCGGACATGACTGAGCGACCTCACTTTCACTTTTCACTTTCACGCATTGGAGAAGGAAATGGCAACCCACTCCAGTGTTCTTGCCTGGAGAATCCCAGGGACGGGGGACCCTGGTGGGCTGCCATCTGTGGGGTCGCACAGAGTCGGACACGACTGGAGCGATTTAGCAGCAGCAGCAGCAGCAGTACATAGAATATTTAATATTTCATGCTTTGTGGAATTAAATTTATTGAGTCACATCTTTATAATTTAAGAGAATAGTACATAACCTTTTGCAACACTTGTCCTCACAGGCAATTCTGCCCTTTATGCTAAGTCTGGAGCCCCCAATCACTTTGTAAAGTACATACCTTTCTTTTTTTCCCCTGAAGCTTGAGATCATTGGAGGTTAAGTTTCTGAACTTAGGAAAGAGTGAGTAAATATATATCTGTACATGAACACACTATACATTCACAGAAAATCCTCACCAAAGCTGGGCACAGATACCACAAACAGTTAAGAAAAACCTTGGTGAGGGGAGGATGCCTCCTAGGGTGGAAAACTCCTAAAGTTAAAACTGTCTCTAACTTATCGTAACAGCAATGGTAGCAGTGTCTAGCAGTTTCTGCATTTTATAAGACCAGATGCACGTTCTTCACAATTTGTTTCATGGCTAGACTCAAATAGGACTTTTGGCCTTATCTTGATCATTGCATGCATGCTAAGTCACTCCAGTCATGTCCAACTCTTTGCAACCCTATGGTCTGCAGCCTGCCAGGCTCCTCTATGGGGATTCTCCAGGCAAGAATACTGGAGTGGGTTGCAGAGTCCTCCTCCAGGGGATCTTCCCAACCCAAGGATCAAACCCACGTCTCTTATGTCTCCTGCATTGGTAAGCAGGTTCTTTACCACTGGCACCACCTGGGAAGCTCTACTTTGATCTTTATGACAGTGCAATTCTGGGGCAGGGATTAAACCTTTCCTATAAAATGGCAACCCACTCCAGTGTTCTTGCCTGGAGAATCCCAGGGACGGGGGAGCCTGGTGGGCTGCCGTCTATGGATGGGGTCGCACAGAGTCAGACACGACTGAAGTGACTTAACAGCATACTATTTTCAGCTATAACTGGCCAAAAAAACAGGTCTTCCAATTTTGTACTCCTGGGAGATGTTTGTGCATGCTTAGTCATGCCCCATTCTTGGCAACTCCACGGACTATAGCCCACCAGGTTCTTCTATCCATAGCATTTTCCTGGCTAGAATACTGGAGTGGATAGCCATTTCTTCCTCCAAGGAGTGACAAAAGCAGGTGCAGTCATTTGTATACTTGTATGCAAACCTTTGAATCCCAAATCCATACTGGATCTGCAGGTCACAGGAAGGTCTGGTCAGTACAGTGACAAGTGGGCCTCTGGACCACATCTGTGATCAGTCAGTCATGACTAATGCAGCTACAGGCATGTATGCTCAAGTCAATCAAATATCTTCATATATAAATTACAATGCAGAGGTTCCATGTGGAACAGCCATTTGTTATAAAAACATGAGTATCACTAATGCAGCTACAGGCATGTATGCTCAAGTCAATCAAATATCTTCATATATAAATTACAATGCAGAGGTTCCATGTGGAACAGCCATTTGTTATAAAAACATGAGTATCACCTCTTCTTTAAACAGGTCAACTGAAACTAGTGTTTCTATCTCCCTGATCAGAATTACTAGTTGGAATTGTCCTTGTCTTCTGTGTAAAGCTGAGATGCACCAAATGCCAAAATAATTGGTCAATCACAATTCAGTGAAAAACTCAACCTGAGTTTTTTATCTTTTATCCAGATGTGCCACAGCCTCATCAGTAATTTGTCTGATTTCAGAGTGAATTTCAGAATTACCTTTTTAGTTTCATAAGTTTTTCTCTGTACTCTTTATGTCTAGATGGTGGTGTTTTTTTTTCCTGACCCATGGAAGGATTAATAGTGAATGATAATCATTATGGCTCATTAAACTTTAAGACTTTTCTATATTTATCTGGGTGGTATTAATCTTTTCTTCATTGAGGCGTAATTTACATACAGTAAAATCCACCCTGTTCTACAAATTTTAGCAAACACATGGTTGAGTCACCCAGGGAGTATTTTTTCTTCATTGTTCTTTAAACCACCTGTGTATTTTAATTTCCTGGCTACACAAGTGAAAACTGTCACTTGCTGCAGAAATTCAAAATAAGGGCTTCTTAAATTCAACGTTTAAACCAGGATAAGGAAAGACAGGGCTGACCTGCACAGCTGTGCAAACTGCAAGCCTAACGCCAGAAGCATGCATTTGGTGACTGGTGCCACCTAGTGTTATTGTGCATAATTTGCATGCCTCTACATGGTGGGTCTGAAGCTAACCACCAACTGGAGATAGCTGAAAAACCGTGGTTCTATTAACAGTGAAACAGGAGACGTTTAGCATTTTAAAAAGGAGTTCTCCATTTATATGCCTTTTCTCCCAAATTTTAAAATGCTGTAGTAGATGACAGGTACCACTGAGCTCAAAGCATGGACTATGCACATATGTAAAAGAAAGGCAATGTGGGAAACAGAACTGGTCCAGTAAAAAAATCTTTTTGAGATGCACTCCACTGGAACCTCTGGCCTACATTTCAAAACCTTTTCTCTTATCTCTGCAAATGTTGCATCCTTCTCCTAAAGAACCACACCACAGGTTCTTTGGATTTTCCTCCCTACAAGGCACTTGGTACAAATGCCAGTTATCAAAAAAACTATTTTTTTAAAATTAGATACTTACCTACATATGGTTTGGACTAAGTACCATATGGCTTCCCTTACAGAAAAATGTGGCAGAGCTAAATGATAAGATCATAAGCTAAATGATCTAAATCATAAGATCTCATTCCTCAAGGGCCTGATTGATCCACAAGAATCTAACATGAACCTTCTCGAAACTGAGTAATAACATAGATCATACAACAGGTGACTTCAGATGATGAAGGCCTCCTTCTTGCACAAGCCTCTCCTCCACTTCCCAAGATAGCAAGGACCAGCTGTACAGAGCAGTCCTCCCATAGCACTGCTATTCATTCAGATTTCTGACATGAAAGGACGCCAAGGATTTCTAGCAGCTTAAAGGAAGATCTTTTATTTCCATTATTTTGATACAATATCACCAAGTTGTTTCAACAGAAAAGTTTCAGCATTATATAAATAATCACTGGAAGAGAATTTATCTGGGAGGAAGCAGGTTCATTGTCCAAGATGGTTAATCAGTTGTAAAATAAATGTAAGAGAAGTATTTAGTGATGAGGCACAAAGCCCGAGGATAATACTAACAGTACTACTGCAAGCAGAAACGGTGGAGAGGAAAGGGTAGCCTGCATCCACTCAGCATTGGAAGGCACAAGAACTCTATGAGAGAACGTCTCAGCCTACTCAGAGAATGAAACTGGCTGGAAGGAAGCAAATGAAGACGGAAGAAGAACACCAGCTTAAAAAGTCAGTTGTTAAATCACAGTTGAAAGAAAAAGTAAGTTCCAGAAAATAATATACAGGCTAACTTCACTGGCTGTGCATATGACGGAAAGAAACAAAAGGTAAGAAACTAGGAAGTATTTACCCATATGTCCCTGTATTTATCTACTAACCCGTCACAACACTAAAAACTGAGTCTGATGCCTGCTTAGAGGAACAAATGTGATAGAGACTAAAATGCCTAAGCCTTAATGGTAAATAATCTGCTTGCTATGCAGGAGACCCGGGTTCGATCCCTGGGTTGGGAAGATCCCCTGGAGAAGGAAATGGGAAACCCACTCCAGTCTTTTTGCCTAGAGGATTCTATGGACAGAGGAGTCTGGTGGGCTACAGTCCATAGGATCGCAAAGAGTCATACATGACTGAGCGACTAACACTTTCACTTAATGTTAAAGACTTACCAGAAACCTCAGAAATTCTTGATATAAGCAGCTAAATGATATTTTCAAGTTATCTGCTGCTATACTGGTAAACTGGGAGTATCGTGATCAAAGCAGGATGTCAATATATTTCAGTACCTAATATATTATGGAATGCTAGGAAGTTTCTCATTAATCATGACTCTATAATGTGAGACAAAATCCCAAAGAAGCTAAGTACTAAATAAATGTGAATAGTGATGCCAAATTTGAGCATAAAGTTCAGTCAGTCATGTCCGACTCTTTGTGACCCCATGGAATGCAGCACGCCAGGCTTCCCTGTCCTTCACCATCTCCTGGAGTTTGCTGAAACTCATGTCCATTGAGTCAGTGATGCCATCCAACCATCTCATACTCTGTTATTCCCTTCTTCTCCTGCCTTCTGTCTTTCCCAGCATCAAGGTCTTTTCCAATGAGTCAGTTCTTTGCATCAGGTGGCCAAAGTACTGGAGTTTCAGCTTCAGCATCGGTCCTCCCAATGAATATTCCGGGCTGATTTCCTTTAGGATGGACTGGTTGGATCTCCCTGCAGTCCAAGAGACTCTCAAGAGTCTTCTCCAACACCACAGTTCAAAAGCATCAATTCTTCGGCGCTCAACTTTCTTTATAGTCCAGCTCTCACATCCATACATGACTACTGGAAAAAACATAGCTTTGAATAGACAGACCTTTATCAGCGTAGTCAAAGCTATGTGAAAGTCTTTTAAAAGGTACACTGGTGCCACCTTTTGGCCAAATTAAATATTTATACAAATTACAACTTATGATCATATTTTAATTTCACAGAGAACTTATTAGGAACACAGTTGTTTAGTTCAAAGATTATGTGAGTAGATTTTAGACTGTCCTGTTGCTTAATACATCTATAATTTTTAATAATCACATTTTTATCTTTGAAAAGATGGGATAAAGTTAATACAAATAGAAATTTAATTCTTGGCACCACGGGCATTTTGGCTGGACAAGTCTTTGTTCTGGGGGCTATTCTCTGTGCTGTAGGATGTTCAGAGTGTCCCTGATTTATCTCCCCACTAGATGCCAGCAGCAACCTTCTTCTAGCCCCACAAGTTGTGACAAATACCTCCGCACTGCTAAATGTCACCATGGTGAGGGGGGATCACCCAGTGTGATAATTAACTTTATGTGTCAACTTGACAGGGCCACAGGATACCCAGAAATTTGGTCAAACATTATTACGGGCATGTCTCTGTTTCTGAATGAGTTAACATTTGACTCAGTAGACTGAGTGAAGATTTCCTCTCTTATGTGAGTAGCCCTCGTACAATCAACTGAAGGCCTGAATTGAAAAAACGGCTGACCATCCTGAGAATAATGGAACTTCTGCCTATTATGCTGGGACAGGTCTTTTCCTGCCTTTATGAGTCTCAAACTGCAAAGTTTGGACTGGAACTTCCTCACCCGCTCCCTGGGTCTCCAGCCTGCCACCTGCAGATCTTGGGACTTGGCCTCCATATTTGCATAAGCCAATTATTTATAATCAACCAGTCAATCAATCTCTTTCTCTCCCTTTCTCCCTCTCTCACAAACACAGACACGTACACATACACACAGTGTGGTTCTGTTTCTCTGGAGAACCCCAATTAATACATCCTGGCTAAGAATCGCTGTTGTAGATTCTGCTACTGGAGGGATAGTAAAAAGGGAAGAGAGAAAGGAGCAAAGCAAGAAACTTCCAGGAAATTACTAGATATTACCTTTCTTTCCAGAGATGGCAGCTGAGAAGCACTTGATGAGGACACAACTTTTCTATTAACACAGATTATTGTTGATAAGAATTGGACCCACTGATGCATTTTTGCATCACACATCCAAAATGTTACCTGATACAGAGACTACTTACCTCAACACTAGGAAGACAACATTTGGCAGACACTGCTGTAAAATAAGAACACATTCTATAAGCTGAGCTAATAAAAACTTTTGTTTATGATCAAGCCACGTTAATTTATTTGTCATGATAAAATACATGAAATTCACTGTTTTCATTCCAAATGGAGAATACAAAACTTTCTGAAAGAATATTTCTGAAGCAAACTCACAATACATTAGGTGGAAGAGTTTAAGGATACAATATATTATTGATTTCAGTCTCTTGTATTGTATGTTACTATGTGTTAGTAGTACTTTGAAGACTTCTTCAGGGGGCCTTTTTCATTGTACAGGTTTTGGGGATTTTTTTGCCTGTGCCACAGAGCTTGTGGGATCTTAGTTCCCCAACCAGGGATCAAGCCCAGGCCCTCAGCAGTGAAAGTGCAGAGTCCTAACCAGTGGACAACCAGGAAATTTCCCTTTTCCTTTTTTTTGGTTTAAGTTTTTTAAATCCAAGTTTCTTTGAAAGCATTTTAAGTTGATATTTGATTTAATCTGACTCAATGACTATTTGACACAAAACAGAAGAGTTGATGACAGCCCATCAATTGCACTGGAACAATATCTACTAAGTAATCAAGTGTGGACAGGTACACACTGAAGCACAAAGGATTCTTCAGGTCTTGAAGACAAAAATCACAGCTTGTAATTCCTTCCATTTAAGACAGACAGGCTGAAGACTGTACAATCTCACCAGTCTTCATAAAGTCCAACCATACAAATACAGCAGTACAGCAAAGAATAATGATTTACAGATTTCATTCTTAGCAATTTAAAAATTAATTATAATAAAATACCACAGAGCTACATTTAGTTTAAAACATACAAAGATACAAGTTACCTTACAAAATTTCTCCACATGGCCTATTTTTTACCTCAATTAGACAAAAAATGGGTACTTCTCAAGGATCTGAGTTACAACATCAAGAATTCACCTGTGCAAATAAACATCAATGGAGTTATACATTTTCCAGACTATCTTTTTCCATGATTAATAAGTATTTCCTTCAGTTTTAAGTGAAGCCTTTTCCAATACTATTTTGATAGAACGTAATAAATTACTATGTTATTATCCCTACTCTATTCCTTGTCTCTATCTACTTTTCAGATGATCTCATCAAAGAAATGAAAATGGTATTTTCTCCACTGCTTTTGTTCCTTTTCCTATATGTAAACAATATGTTTGGGGGAACTTTCAATAACATTGAACTTGGAAAGTTTTCATTCCCAATAATGCCAAAGAATTACTATCTTTCTTGTTAAAGGCTAAAGAGAAATACTTAGGATTAAACTAAGATAGAATAGGAATTCTAGCAACTCTGCTGTTTCCAGAGTATTTGTAAAAAGTAAAAATTTTGCCAATTAATTATTGAGTATTAAATAGTACATGACTGCTTCTGAAGACATTCTAGAATTTATGAGTTGGAATATTAAAGTTAAGGGTTTAGCTACACAGAAAATGCAGAATGTAGTTTTCTTTACACGGTTGGTTTTTTTTTTTTAAGTCTTTATTGAATTCGTTACAATACAGCTTCTGTTTTTATGTTTTGGTTTCTTGACCCATGAGGTATGTGAGATCTTAACTCCCCGACCAGGGATTGAACCGGCACCCCTGCGTTGAGAAGTGAAGTCTTAACCACTGGACCACTGGAGAAGTCCCTATATGGTTGGTTTTTATCAATAATACTGATACAACTTACCACAATTTTAAAACAAATCCTCACAACACCCCTGTGAGGTAGGGATTGCTTTCACACATTTTACAGATGGGAAAGTGAATAATAATTCAGAGAAAGAAATAATAATTTCAAGAGATAAATCCAGAAATGTTGGTTTTCTTATAAGGCAGACTGCACTTACCAGATACTGAGTTTAACAATATGCTAACAAGAATAAATACTGCAACAGTCTGTTTTCCTCCAGAAAACAACTAACTATATGTGGGATCTAGAAAAAAGGGAAAATTCTAAGCTGATCCAAAGAGGAAATGTCTATTCAGTACTTGCCTGATACACTAAGGTGCATGCAGCATTTCCAGTTTTAAGAGTTTGACAATCATTATGCAGACCATACTATATGGCTAAGATAACAGCTCCATTTTATAAACGATGTAGTCAAAATTAAAGTGTTTAGCTGGAGGAACTTTTTTATACAAGGTAGGTTTTCTTAGGAATCATGTCTTTAAAAATACTCAGGGCACAATATAAGTTATAAAATAATTTAAAAAATATTCCTGTTGAACAAATGAAAAAGATAAAACTGAAATCATTCCCCACACCACTACTCACTGGCTCTCTGGAACCCAGGTTTGGGGATTTTTTCCTATAAAATGGAGTATTCATTTTCCCACTTCCTAATACATTAGACAGAAGACTATGAAGATGAAGGAAAGAACACTTGCTTTGAATTCCTAATATTAAAAGGAACCTTATGAATAAGAATAAAAATACAGTTAATCACTCCTTTCTTAACACTCAACAAAGTAGACAAATGTCTGCTTTAAGTTAATGTTGTCTATTATGGACAGTCAGCCAAAAGCAAACTCTTGCCTCATCCAGACTCTGCCTTGAACTGCTGTCCTGCCCACAGCTCATATGTACACTAAATCCCACCCTTTAAGCTACACATACTTTTTGTGTCAAGGACTAATGACTGAGCAAGTAGAAAAGAAAACAGAACAGAAAAATCAAGAAAATTTTTACCTAAACAAGAAAAAATAAAATTTTACTTGAAGGAGGCTAGGGAATATATCCAGAATAGCCTAAGATACATGAAATCAATGCTAATATTTGTGTCCACCTTATGTGATGAAGTCACTGAGGACAGTGTAAGTTTGAATAATTGCTGAAGTGATTAAAGAGTATGATTAGATGAAGTTCTGATACTAAAGAGCAATTCATTTGTTTTAACTACTGACTGATACAACTGACTCTGTATCAATAGCTACTTAGATTTTGTTCTTATTAGCATGTTAATCCTAACCCCATGAAGCTTCACATCCTTGTCGAGAACAGAAGTTCAACCACCTTAGATAATGCCCATTGGTTTTCTTCATTCAATTCTTAAGAAAAACTTACCACTTCATAATCTACCTAAACTCACTGATAACTCAGAGAAATCCTTGCACCCTTAAAATGAGATGGATTTCTCCCTGAGCTCCCTCCTGACTAAATCCAGACACTTATGGAACTCTGATGTCAGGAACTATGAAGTGTGCAATCATCAGGGAGATTAAAGAGGTTCTGTACGCAATTAAACTCTAAACTGTAGAAACCAAATTTATTAAATTTACTAAAATACTTGTAAGAGTTAGAATTTAACAGGGCAACATACAAAAAAGACAAAGGTGTTCTAAAGCCTCTCTCTTTGGTTATTCTTGACTATCTAGTATTTAAAATTTAAACATATCAGAAATAATTTAGATCTATTCTCTGTGGTGAAGTTTGACCAGCTTTTTCCCAGCTACACACAGCAGAAGAATCTGTCATTCAGTCCATCAATTTTAATTTTTCTGGGGTTTCGGCTTTGTAAGTTTCACTATTGGAAAGGGGAGTTAAGTTGACTCACAGAGGGAAGGCTAGTCACGATTTTTAAACACAGTTCTAGTACACTGACTATATCTACTCTGCTGGTTTTATGTACCAGAAAAAAAGTGAAACTGTGCCACTGAAAAAGTACTTTTTCAGGTTTTTGTTAGAAAATTAATGTCAACTCAAACAGCCTACAAAATCTTCTGATACTATGGATAGAAAGATAATTTGTATTCTATCATTTTCCTCTTAAGTTCATATAAACCTCTTTTCATAAAAATCTCAAACTGCTCTTAAGTTCTTTAAGAAAACACTAGATTAAGGTAACAACACCAGGGTGTCAGTCCACACAAATCTGTCTGAACTGCTGTCTCTAACACTGGAGGCATCTATGCTTACCTACGTGTGTGTATCTTACTGACTCTCTAAGATTTTGTGCGTTTCTGACTCTTCTCCTTTTCTCTCTTTTAAATAAAATATTTTTTATTGAAAATGAGGTATGCTCAATGTTAAATAAATAAAGTCGCATAATGGCAACCCACTTCAGTATTCTTGCCTGGATAATCCAATGGACAGAGGAGCCTGGCAGGCTACAGTCCATGGGGTCACAGTCAGACATTTTGTGGGGTCACAAAGAATCACACCCCAGTATCTGACTGGCTGAGCATGACACACATGCATGCAAGATGTTGCAGAACTAGCAAATAAACAGTAATTTAAAACTACTCATGATTTGGTATAGTTATGCCCTCATATGATTTATACATTATAACATATTTATATACTAATATAGCTATTAATTTCCTATATGGCAGAAAATATTTTAAAATAATCCTCATAGGGGCTTAATTCATGTGGAACATTAACCAAAAGTGATAGTTTAGAACATTCTTTAAAAAAGATTACACTTATTTCATATTCAATTTGCTTTTACAGATTCTACAACCTGAAAAAACTTCCATACTTCCACATTGAGTTCTCATTTCTAAACTGATTTAACTGAGGAAAAGACAGCCCTAATGGAAGGTTACATTTTGGCAGCAATGTATCATTATATCTTTACAATAAAAAGATGTAGTATATACAATCTTAGAACTATGGATAAATGGTAAAGAACTTGAAGAGGAAAATAATTTATGAATAAAAAAGCACATGTGGATTTCCTTTTTCAGAATCCATATAAATATTCTGAAGGAGAAACTGCTACTCAACCAGGATAGTGTCCACATTTTCTTGTGTGAGTTCTGACTCTAAGGCACAAGATGAATCTAACTGTTCTTGCGACAAACGAGAACTTTTCAGGGGGATGTCAGACCAGCTGTCACAATATGGTGGAAATCTCTGGGCTAATGCATTACCAAACCTTTGGCACCGGTTATACCTGTAAGATTTACCTTTGTGTGTGTACATGTGCTCCAGCAATTGGCTCTTTCGGAGAAACTTATGACCACAGATGGTACAGCTGATTTTTCTTTTCCTTGAAAAAGAAAAATTACAGTTTAATTCTACTGGCTCAGTGTCTTTGGAGATCAAAGACACTTGACTGATCTGCAAAGGCTCTGTGGCACCCCGGTTTGAGAGGTCGGGCTGCTGCTCATTCTCCTTGACAATAAAGGAGCTGAGCCTGCGGCATTCAAGAGCCTCGCTATTTTCATTAAGTGGATGCACTTCACCAAGGTCATTACTCTCCAGAATGGAAGCAGGGACACCAAATGGGAGGGATCCAGACACGTGGGTGTGGAGATGTTGTCTTAGATTACTACGGGAATCAAAACGTTCCCCACAGTAATGGCATAAGTGTATTTTGATACCGCTTTCGGTGAAAGTGGGGCCTGTCACCTCTGATGAGGGTGAGGGGCGGCTCTGGGAGATCACAGATTCTGGGTCACATCTCTCCTGCTTGATGGACACTGAGGGCTTCTGGTGCTCCTCCAAGGCCTGGGAGGCAGGATGGGCCCTCTGCTGGTCTGCAGTGCCATCATCCAGCCCAATAGCAAGAGAGAGCTGCAACTGGGGGTGGTCACCCTGGACAGCAGCTCTGTTTCCACTGTTATTGGAAGGAGCTTCCTTGACCTCCAGCCCTGGTTTGACAGCTGTTTTTTGGGTCGTTGAGATCTGAATGCCATATAAATTTGAGGACTGCACAGTCTCTGGTGAGAACACTTGATTCATTTCAGTTGCAATGTGAGAAAGGTAGTCGGCGTGAAGAAATCGAATCCCTTCCTCCAAACGACTATGGTCCACAATCTGTTTTGGCCCTTTCCCCGTGTACATAATGTGCAACAAATAGCTGAATATGTCAGGCTGGATGTCAGTTGGTTGTATTTTTATGCATTCACTGTTAAAAACAAAAAAACAGACCCACACAGAATGAAACAACCCAATTGGCCTTTTAGTTAATAGCATACAGTATAAGGCTAAAGCAGTTTCTTCCTAACTTCTAATTTAACAATCTGCCTTGATGAAACACAGGAACAAAAGCTCAGATTTTCATTGTATACCAGTTTTATGGCCCAGCACCAAGTCTTCACTTATTCAATCTACTGCCTAAAGTTAAGAAACACAGATATTCTGATTAGTTCAACATTCAGGAACTCCTAAGTGATATGCACTTAAACTGCATGCAGGGGGTAGAAAAACGAATAAAACAGATACCCTGCCCTTAAGGAACTTAACAGTCTATTGGGTATTTAACCAAAAGAACTGAAATCAAGGACTCAAATGGAAATCCATAAACCAGTGGTATTTTACATTAACCAAAAGCAGAAAACAACCCAACTATCCATCAACAGATGAATGGAGAAACAAAATGCAGTTTATATGTACACTGGAACGTTACTCAGCCATAAAAAGGAATCAGGTTCTGATATATACTACAACATGGATGAATCCTGAAAAAATGCTAAATGATATAAACCAGACACAACAGGACAAATTTTATATGTTGCCACTTGTAAGAAACATCTAAATTTGGAAAATTCAGGGACAGAAAATAGATTAGAGGTTACTGGGAACTTGAGAGTGGAAAGGATGGGGGGTTATTATGTAATGGTTAGTTTCTTTCTGGGGTGATGGAATGTTTTAGAAATATGTAATGGTGATAGTTACACAATACTGTGGATATGATTCATGCCTTGAACTGTACAATTAAAAATGGTTAAAATGGCAAATTGTATGTTTATATATATATTGCCACCATAAAAAAGAATTTAAAAATTTCAAAGGGCTTATTGGAATTGGTACCACATAGAATTTAAATCATACTCACCTTATTTTGGCTTCCAAATATATTAATATATCTACTTTTTAGATCACAAATGAATACAAGTGTAATTTGAATAGCTTTAAATTAATCTCAAGCCCAATTTTTCACATATGAATCTAGAATTCAGAAGATAGATGGAAATAATTGTGTAACAAGAAATCAGGAAACACCCTGTTAAAATTAAGATAAAGACAACCTGAGGGAAAGGCTGGATAACAAGGAACAATGGAATCAGTCGACAGACTTACCTTCCCTAAAATGAAAGTTTGCCTCAACACATCAGAAAGCAGTCTGTATGCCAGCAATCCATTTTAGTCCTGATATTTTAGGATTCCCTCTTGGGCTTCACTCTTACCTCTAACCCACTCACTGACATGGTCAGTGGCAAGGTTGTTGTTTTTTTTAATTTTAACGTCAGCACAGAGGTCTTTTAAATGAGGAATTTTACTCAGCAGAAATATCAGAGAGCAGGCCTGTTACCTGTGTATCTCCTGAATTTAGCTTAGCATGGTGCCTGGTACACAACAGGTGCTTTAAGAGCTAAACCAACTCACTGCTCTCAAATGAGGCTGATGTGAAGGTAACGTTCCTAATCTAGTTTTTACACTGACACTTAAGTTGGAGACGAAACTTCTGTGTGACAGAAAAGGCTACCCATGACCTGTCCCTGACTCTAATCTCCTCTCCCCTTTTTATCATATATGTCAATCATTCTGATTTACTCCATTTTTTGAATGTGCTAGCCTGGTTCATATCTGCATATGTTTTCTTGCATTTTTTTCTCTGCCTATAATTGCATTTATCGGCATTCCTCTATAACATCTGAAAAACTCCTCTTGATCCTTTGAGATTCAGAGCCTCTGTAAAACCTGTTCCAACCCTCTCAAAATAAGGCTGCTGACACTCCAGTCTACTTTGTGCAGCACTTCCACTATACACATCACAGAAATTATTAATAGCAGCAGCTAACTATGCTGGGAAAGGTTGGGGGCGGGAGGAGAAGGGGACGACCGAGAATGAGATGGCTGGATGGCATCACCGACTCTATGGACATGAGTTTGAGTGTACTCCGGGAGTTGGTGATGGATAGGGAGGCCTGGCGTGCTGTGATTCATGGGGTCGCGGAGAGTCGGACACGACTGAGCGACTGAACTGAACTGAACAGTGCAAAGCTCTGTTCCAAACATTTTAGTATTATGAATCCATTTAATCTTCTCAACACCATGGAGTGGATATACTATTCTAGTGTTTTACAGAGAAGGAAATTGAAGCACAAAGAGATCAATTACACTGCAATTATTTTCCTTACATGCATTACCGCTCTCTTACACTATAAATGTCTTTTTTCTATTTTTTGCCAAGCCACCTGGCCTGTGAATCTTAGTTCCCAGACCAGAGATCGAACCTGCGCCCCCTTCAGGGGAAGTACAGAGTTTTAAACCACTGGACTCCCATAGAAATGCCAAATGTAAGGTCTTCTAAAAAAGCATAGTGTTCCATCACTTTTAACCTAAGATGCATTAAAGCTATTCTTTACCAATCTGGATGCCATTTTATACCCCTCTCCCTATCATGTTGAGTTAATCTAAATTTTTAAAAAATTTTGAAAAAGTATTTGAAACAAATGACCTTTGAATTACAACATGGAATATCGGCCCTCCCTCCGTGGGGACGGCGCCACTCGACCCAGGGTCGGATTCAGCGGCACGGCCACAGAAACTGGGGCTGAGGACACCGCTGCCTGCCGAGAGGCGGAGCCCAGAGAGGAAAGAAAGAAGGGTGGAACGGACTGTCCCGCCCACTGGAGGGGGTGGAGCTATGACATTGAAATCTTGCTATGAAAATGTTAAGGAACAGAAATCAACAACTTAGTAACTAAGAGCACAGATTTGCATTTGAGTTTCATTTATTAGCTGTGCGTGTAATCCTAGATGGACAAGTTACTTAATAACTCAATCACAGTTTCTTTTTCTCTAAAAAAGTATGGATAATGGTAGAATTTACATTAGATAAATGCTTAGTGGTTGGTTATGGGATAAAACAAATAAACTTTACCTATTATTGTTTTCATTATCTTCCACCATGGATCCAATACAGAGCTTAATTACAGATGTGTAAAAAATGATAATTTTTTTTATTATTTCCGAGCGACTTCACTTTCACTTTTCACTTTCACACATTGGAGAAGGAAATGGCAACCCACTCCAGTGTTCTTGCCTGGAGAATCCCAGGGAAGGGGGAGCCTGGTGGGCTTCCGTCTATGGGGTCACACAGAGTCGGACACGACTGAAGTGACTTAGCAGCAGCAGCAGGGTGATCCCATAAAAAAGAATACCCAAAATGATGTTATAATAAAGCTTAGCTATATCACGGTATTAAAAATTCTTCTGATTTACAAAAGCACCTCCTTACCTTGTTTGGTGAATAAATATCATCTTGAAATAGTTAGAAAAAGCAGCAAGCACTGCTCTGTGGGCTTTGAAGTAGACGTCTCCAATAGCAACGGTGCAGTCACACAGAAAACCAAATTCTCGCTGCATGTTCAGCTGCTGCAGAAGGACAAGGCTATGGCTAGCTGTGTCCATTGTGGCTCTGAGAAAAAGGACAATATAGATTTTTTTTTTTTAACCAAATTGGCTATAGTTCACACAAAGCTACAGAGGACAGGGAGACCTAAATCTAAATGAAATTACTCAACAGTTTTCAATACTGTTAATCTAACCCTAAACTTCAGTTCAGTTCAGTTCAGTCGCTCAGTCGTGTCCGACTCTCCGCGACCCCATGAATCACAGCACGCCAGGCCTCCCTATCCATCACCAACTCCCGGAGTACACTCAAACTCATGTCCACAGAGTCGGTGATGCCATCCAGCCATCTCATTCTCGGTCGTCCCCTTCTCCTCCCGCCCCCAACCTTTCCTATCATTAGTCTTTTCCAGTGAGTCAACTCGTCGCATGAGGTGGCCAAAGTATTGGAGTTTCAGCTTTAGCATCAGTCCTTCCAATAACACCCAGGATTGATCTCCTTTAGAATGGACTGTAACCCTAAACTTAGCTAACATTAAATTATGATAACTGATATCAACTGTACTGAAAAGGTAACACATGGCCTTTTTAAAATCTGGTAAGAAAGTGACTTGCGTGGGTGCCAAAGATGTGAAAGAGGAAGTCTGTCTTTTTTTATCTGTGTGACTACAATGTTTCTAGTCCTCAGTTTCCTCACTGGCAAAAATGGGAATGAGGTATTGATCTTTGCCTCAGGGCCAGATGAGATAAGTCACGTGAAAAGCACCTTGTAATGGAAACGACTGTTCAAATGTTGACTCTAAATGTTAATAACATTACAGTGTGTCCTGGCTAGGCAAGAGCTGTCCCTGTTCCTTAGGGATCCTCTGTGTACTCAGGGGACACTGGCCGCCTAACTATCATATAAAGTTTGGGAAACTTATCAGTCACAGAAGTCCTTAAAATAGATGTCAAGCCACATGGGGCTTGGAGCCCAGTGGGAAAGAACATAAGCCCTGACCTTAACTGGACTCAGACACATACAAGCATGGAGGTTCCGGAAGAAGTAGAATGCTGGATGGGACCACTGGTCTCAGGGGGAAAAAAAATCATGCCTCGGGAAGAACGTGCAAAAGAATTCTGGTGGAGAAGCCTAGTGTGAGCAGAGCAGCAAGCACATTTGAGGGCGCCCTGGAAGCGGGAGGTTGTGCCATCGTCTCCGTCCACCTTCTCCACCTCAACTGTGCAGAGAGTCCTAGTGCTTCAAAGAGAAGGCAGCTGTGGTATAAAGGGCATCACTGGGGGTCTGGGAGAACCTCCTCTAAAACAGCAGGTCCTAAAAAAAGAAGGAAGCTTTCTCACTAACCAGACAGATCAAAGTCTTAAGGAGGTCAGTGATGAGAGTGGGGGATTAGCTGTCTGGAGACTGGCAGTAGCCTGGGCTGCAAAATGCTGAGTGATGGATAATAAAATTCATCAACAGTTTATAATGTTTCCTTTGTGTCAGGAATTTTTCACTCATTTAATTTTCAGTACAATTCTGTGAGAAAGGAAATAATCAATCCATTTTACAGGTGAGGAAACAATCAGCACAGAGAGTTAACTGACCCAAGATCATGCTGCTAGTGAGTTGCAGAGCTGGAGATTCAAACCTGGGCACTGGACTCCAGACCCCCAGGGTCCTCCCTCTCCACCTCCCAGAAAGACACAACCCACCAACTGAAGGAGCAGAGGGAACAGTCATCAAGTACCCTGGGAAGTCTCAGAGGAATACCTGGAAAGAAGAATCAGGGAGAAACCCAGATTCCTGCTACTTAAGCAAACGTGACACAGCAAAATAAACATTTAAAACTGGTAAAGACAAAAGCAATTATTACTGATAAAAGGTTAGAGCTATTTTTGTTAAAACCATGTATTTGATGTACTAATATAGAATAATCTCCAATACATATTAAGTAAAAAAAAAAGGGCAAAATTGTGTAGAGAAGACTACTATTTATGAAAAAGTGGTAGAGTGGTTATTTTATTTTTAAAGGTGGGTTAAGAATTTATGCATCGATATATTGTTGTTTATGTACACATGTCTGGAAAGGTTCAAAGAAACCACTTTCGTTTCTGCCAGGGAAACTAGAGAGCAAGGAGTAAACCATAAGGGGGGAACTATCCTGTTTGAATATGCTGAAGTATTTCAGACAGATAAGTAGATAAAGAGAACAATGTAACAAGCACCCACCTCCCATCCATTTGGCCCAGGCACAGAAAGTAAACGATCACAAATAGGGTAGAAAACACTGCATTTCTCCCCTACACACCCCCTACTCCTTGCCTCCAAAGATAAACACCATCTTGATTTAGTGTTTATGACTCTACTGTACATCATCATATTTCTACTGCATATGTATATATCCCTTGAAAGTGAAAGTAAAGTCGTTCAGAAGGGTCCGATTCTTTGGGGCCGCATGGACTGTAACCTACCAGGTTCCTCCGTCCATGGGACTTTCCAGGCAAAAATACTGGAGTGGGCTGTCATTTCCTTCTCCAGGAGATCTTCCCAACCCAGGGATTGAACCCAGGTCTCCTGCATTGTAGGCAGACGCCTTACCATCTGAGCCACCAGGGAAGTCCCATATATCCCTTAAGAAGGTTTTTATATGAATAGTTTTATACTTTAGGAATCCTAAAACTTCTTTTAACTCTATATTCACATACTACTTTAAAAAATTCTCCTAATTCAAACATAATAGCTCCCCCTGGTCCTCCCTCAAGTAACAAAACAAAACCCACATCCCTTTCTATCTCATTTTAAATGCTTTTAAGCAGAAACTACAGTGACTTGAGCCTACCTTCTAAGAACATAATAAAAAATCCAAGTTGTGGGTATTGTTCCAAAAGGCCATTTAATCGAAAGTCATTATTTATTGTATTTACATTTCCCTGATTCTAAAATACCACCAATTTATAAGGAGATTAAAAAATCAAATTAAAACTCTATATTGGATAATTTCAATATGTGAAAAACAGGTCTTAGATTCAATAAAATAGTTAAGGTTGAAGTACCTTAAACCAGTCTTACAAATTGTCTCCAAAACACCCCCCTTGTATCATAAACACGTTCAACAGTTCTCTCTCTCTTTATATATATATATATATGGTATAAATAGTGCATTAGTATAGTGAACTAATGAACCATGTAGAAATGAAAATAGCACACACTAAAAAGACACACATATAAAAATCTGTGGTTAATGGTCTATGCTGCTGCTGCTGCTAAGTCACTTCAGTCGTGTCCGACTCTGTGTGACCCCATAGACGGAAGCCCACCAGGCTCCCCCGCCCCTGGGATTCTCCAGGCAAGAACACTGGAGTGGGTTGCCATTTCCTTCTCCAAATGGTCTATGAGTAACAGTTAAATTCCCTTATCAAACAAATACTTTGTGAAGAGAAATTTAATAAAGGAAAGTATTTGAAAGCATGCACGGTACAAGGCACAGGGCATAAAAAAATTACAGTGATGTTGCAGTCAATAAGTTAATAGAGGAGACAAAACATAAAACAGAGTAACTATGACATGAAGCAAAAGGGATAAGTGCCATAAGAGCAATTGGACAGCATGAAGGGGAGATAAATGACAGGAAACCCAATGAGAAATAAGCCATTTGAACTGGATTTAGATGAAAATGGAGAAGGTGAACATAGCATTCCAGGCAGAAAAACAATCAGAATGAGTAAAATCATCATTCAGTTCAGTTCAGTTCAGTCGCTCAGTCGTGTCCGACTCTCCGCGACCCCATGAATCACAGCACACCAGGCCTCCCTGTCCATCACCAACTCCCGGAGCTCACTCAAACTCATGTCCACAGAGTCAGTGATGCCATCCAGCATTAGGCCTGAGAATCAAGACTGCTCTACTAGCAACAAATATAAAAGATTAACAAGGAAAAGGCATGGAGCAATAAAGACCAGCAAGTAGTCTTTTGTAACATCCAAATAATGACAGTGGGAATGAAGAAAGGAATACAAGAAGATATACCAGATGGAGAACTGACAAGCATTGGCAGAGAATTGGATGTGGTCAGTCACAGAGAAGATCAAGTCCAAAGTGAGTTTCAGAATTCCACCTTGGACAACTGGAAGAATTCATTCATTCCTCAGGATCCTATTTGCAGAGTAACTGCCATGTGCACGGTGTTGATATACAGGGAGTTAGCAGAATGCCAGAGGAGAGGCACAGGAACTGGCTTGGTAAGAGAGAAGCTTCATTTTGGCTACAGTGAGTTTGCGGTGCCACCCTAGGACATCTGAGTAGAAATGCTTAGCTACCAGTGGAGACAACAGGCAGCAGTGGAGAGGAGGGCCTCTGAAATAACTGGGCTGAAGTCACCAGGAATGGATGGGATTCCCAAGTAAAATAAGAAAAAAGCAGGAAAAAAGCTAAAAGTGAATCCTTGAGAAACATGCCTACAACTAGACAGACAAAAGAGAAATAAGAAAATATATTGTTATTGAGGGAGGTAAAGAAAAGTTGGATGCTCTGAAGGGAATGCAAACCCACTCCAGTATTCTTGCCTGGAGAACCCCATGGACAGAGGAGCCTGGCGGGCTACAGTCCACGGGGTCGCGAAGAGTCGGACACGACACAGAGACTAACACAACACAAGAAAAGGCAAGAACCTTGATGGGAGGATTGGCTGAGAAACAAGGGCATGAGGCCTGTTACAAACACCCCCCAAGTGTGCTGACCAAGAGGCTTCTGGGGACCTCTCTCAACACTCTGGAAAGAGCAAAGTATCTGATTGCAGGGGGATATTAGAATGTTAGAAAGCAGAGGCCATTGAGGATAGGTACAGGTAGAACAGGATATTGAGGGATTGGCAGATCAAAGTCTTCCAGGCTGAAGAGAGGTAGAATCTCTAGAAGCTGGAAAGAACAGAAGCAAAAGTATAAGTGCAGCAGTGAGCTGTGGAGAAAAAAATGGATCTTTTTTTTTTTTTTTTGATAGTGGAAAGCGCATGGTTGAGGTAAGGAGAGAGAATCTCAGAGTATTCTTAGATGGCACTGATTGTATTACAAACTATGATGTCAGTCCATATGCAGAGGAAGGAGGTGAGTTTAGGCCTTGAAAGAAACCCAGTAACCCTAGATGTTAATATAGAGTGTTGAAGTTTATAGAGAACTTTCACACAGTAATTTCTCTTTTTGCTTCAGATAAGATCATTTCCATTTACCTATCTTCAAGTTCACCATCATTCCTGTTAACCCATTTTTTATCTCAGGTATAGTTTCAGGACTAAAATTTTCATCTCATTTTTTCTAAGTTTCTAATTCTTTGCTGAGATTTCCAGTTTATTCACATAGTATGACCTTATTTTCCTTTACACCCTTCAGCAGTTACAGTAGTCGATTTAAATCTTCTCAGCTAAATCCAACCTCTGGGTCATCTTGGGGTCAATCTCAACTAGGATAATAGTTTCCTGTTTCTTCATGTGTCTCGTCATTTTGGATAATATCTCAGACGCTGTCATTACTAAAGACTTTAGGTACTATAATATTCTTCCAAACAGCACCAGTGTTTTTTTGTTTTGTTTTTGCAGATTAACTAGGCTGAACTTAAACTCCCAAGTTCTGCCTTTACTATGATTTGGGGTTTTTTTGTGTTAGGTGTGCTGTTTGGAGGCTGCTCAACACACACATACATTTCAGGGTTGGCAGGAGATTTAAGCTGAGTTTATACATAGTATTTGGGGGTCCCCTCAACAACCTTTCTAGGATTTTCCTCCCTACTTTCTACCTACGTGGTCACTCTGAACTCTGTCCTCTTTTCTCCAAGCAAGTAAGACTACAGATTACTATCACAATTTTAGGCATGCCCTCATGTCCCCAACTCAGGCCTTTCTCAGACTAAAAGCCATTAAAAATGGAAAATTATTCACAACTGTTCCATTCTTCCAAGTGTAGACCTCATTCCAGTTTCTGCTTGCTTTTTGTCACTTTCTAATGTCATACGGTCATTTTCAAACTTTTTTTCAAGTTTAAAATTTTCACTTGCAGAATTTTCCTGATAGAACTACTCAGTCATTACCCTTTATCAGCTGTTCTAAAAAGTTTTGTTCTCCAGATCCATTTACACTCTTAAGAAAAGTACTAAGGGCTGTTATGTGGGTTACGTTCATCACTATTTATCATATTCAGAATTAGAGTGAGAAATTTTTTTAATTTTAATGTTTGAAATAACAATAAACCCATAACATATTAATATAAATAACACATATATTCTAAAACATAACTTTTTAAAGTGAGATGGGTGGCATCAGTTTTTAAAACATTTCTTTATTTTTGGCTGCCCTGGGTCTTCACTGCTTTTTGTATATGTGTGTGGGCTTTCCCTAGTTGTAGCAAGCTAGGGCTACTCTTCGTTGCGGTATGTGGGCTTCTCTCTTGTTGCGGAACACAGACTCTAGGCACTTGGGCTTCTGTATTTACAGCATGTGGGCTCAGAAGTTGCGGCTCGTGGGCTCTGGGGCATGTGGGCTTCAGGAGTTGCGGCACACAGTCTCAGTAGTTGTGGCTTAAGGGCTCTAGAGAATGGGTTTAGTAGTTGTGGCGTGTGGGCTTAGATGCTTTGCAGCACGTGGAATCTTCCAAGACCAGGGATTGAACCTGTGTCCCCTGTACTGGGTAGGTGGATTCTTATCCACTGTGAAGGGTGGCACTTAAATTTTGCAATCTTCTTTAATACCTGGCTTTAAAAACCATAGCTGGGTTCTTTTCTCTGCCTTTTCAATCAATCTATTGCCACATGATGTTTCGGTTCAAATGTAGTAAGAGAAACTGCCTTGGCAAAAGTGAGATATGGCAAACCCACTGAAAGAAATTCAGGAAACTTCAAGGTGTCTGTCGACCACACTTTGAGAACCTCTCTCCTACACTATCTTTTTTGATCCTATGAGGTACTAAAGCAGATCCCGTGTTATTTCCATTTTCAGGTTAAGAAACCATTATCTCAGAGAAGGCAGGAAAGGTACCCAAAATCAGATAACTACCTGTTAAATGGTACTGGCAGAACTTCAAGTCTGACCTCAAACTCAGTACCCTTTCTTCAAAATCCCCATCTAGAACTATTAACATATATATTGATGGCAGATTTTGCAAATATATTGAATCAAATAAGGGGATGAATGTTTCAAGTTTATAAAATGAAATAAACTCAAATCTGTTAAATTAAAAAGTCATATATATATATATATATAAGTTCATTCAAACTTGTTTGCATTATAGACATTTCATGTTTTAAGGCAGCACAACCAGAACCAAAACATCACATAGTTAATTCAGAACGTTTTCTAATACAACTTACTTTACAAATTATTAGAGAGGCTTTTAATATAGCCTTTGTTCATCATTTTTTGTCTACTCATTTGATTTTCTTTAGTATGTGGAATAGTCAAAGTTGCCTATGTGTACAAAAACATCTTAGAAGTTACATGTGAGAAATTTTGGTGGAGATTTAAAATGTGAGAGAGGTTGCAATAAAGTAACTTACCATTATATTTACAAATCCTATAGCCAAATGCAATGGTGCTGCATCTTAAAACGGTTTATTTGTTATCAAAGCAATATTTATAATAATAGCACTGATATTTAAGAGACTACAAAAATTGTTTACTTACTAGACTGTAATAACTCTGGATTAGCTCAATCGAAGTAAGCTAGAACAGTTTCAACATTAGCTTGATTTCCAACATCTTTGAATTTATTTTAAAAAATATTTTATAATAGATTGGACTCTCAGATCTGGACTCTCAGACCTATGACAGCCAGAATAATGTCCTACAATATGCAACTTTTCTTTCTGGCAGGCTATAAGACTCTTCAATAAAAGAATAAACAAAAGGAGTAACACATCCATTTCTCTGGAAAACACTTATTTTCTTTGTAGTTTCCACCACTGTAACTTTATTATTAATTATTAAGCCATGGAGACAGGAAAGTTGGCCTAGGAATGTGTAGAGCTTTTTTGAGATACTTACTCATGGCTATAAATACAAAGGTAAAAGCAGAAATATCCAAAGTGCTACTTACTAAGACTTTATACAATGATTTTAACTTTTTAATTTACCTTCACATGATTGTGGCAGTGTAATGCTTTATAACCAAGAGAAGGAATGTTTGCAGAAATCATTTTACCCCAGAATAGTGGCTCTAACTGCATTGTAAAACCTTCCACGCAGAGCTGTACTGATGTCTGAGTCCTACTCCATATTTACCCAAACAGAACTGCTGAGGGTGAGACACAGAGCCTTTTTTAACCTCCTCAGGTGATTCCTGGAGAAGGTAACAGCAACCCACTCCAGTATCTCTTGCCTGGAGAATTTCACGGACAGGGGAGCCTGGCAGGCTACAGCCTGTGGGGTAACAAAGAGCTGGACACAACTAAGCATCTAACATACAGGTGATTCTAACATAATGCATCAATTAAGAACCACTGCATTAGAAGAACAACTGCTACTGCTAAGTCATTTCAGTTGCGTCCAACTCTGTGCGACCCCATAGATGGCAGCCCACCAGGCTCCCCTGTCCCTGGGATTCTCCAGGCAAGAACACTGGAGTGGGTTGCCATTTCCTTCTCCAATGCATGAAAGTGAAAAGTGAAAGTGAAGTCGCTCAGTCGTGTACGACTCAGCGACCCCATGGACTGCAGCCTTCCAGACTCCTCCATCCATGGGATTTTCCAGGCAAGAACACTGGAGTGGGGTGCCATTGCCTTTTCCATTAGAAGAACAAGGGACTCAGGAAATCCAAGAGACTATTTCACACACTAAAATTACAGAGAAAAGCTATTTCACAAGAAGGGCTTAAAATATGGGAATTATACAAATTACATTAAATGAACCAAAATCAACCGCTGTAATTCTAACTGTAAACTAAAAATTTGCAAGATCAAGAAACAGAAGTATTCCCAAAGTAGTATGGGTCTTAGGGGCAGATGAAGAACACACCATTTTCAAACTTTTTTAAAAGTACTTAGGAAAAAGAGGTATGTTTACTCTCTCAGACACTATTATATTTATTTTTACAATATCTGAAAATGACATGGAAATTCAAAATCTGAAAATTATTGTGTGAGGCAAAACCTGCAGTAATTCTAGGCATTTGCTAATGAAAATATCTCTGAGAATGTAAGAGAAGAGGGTAAGGAGCAGACGTGGTAGATGATACAGGAAGAGCAGTTAAACTCTAGAAACCTTTAACGGAACAGGGGAAACGTTAGTTTGGGGCCTGCTGCCTGCTGGTAGACACAGCCAGCCAACTACATGTCTACCCCCATCTAACCAACACGTGGGATGCCTGATAAAGCCGCAATGCCAGGCAAACACGAAAGCTAACACCAGTGAGTGCAAATTGCTACTGGATCTTAAAAATATCAGAACCCTGTAAAGGAAAGGAAAAGTTTCCTCTTAGTCCACTAAAAAAATTAAGTCTGCATGTCTGAAAGAAAAAGCAAACCACTGACAGGGCAGGAGAAAACTGGAAAACAACAATGCTGGTACAGACCTGGAATACAGTACAAACAAGAATGATTATAACTTCTGAATATAGGTGAACCAATGCTTCCTTTGCCACGGAATGTTCCACAAACACATTATCCACATGCGTTAATGAAACCCTTTGCTTAAAGTGCCTAGAATTTCTCAGGAGGAATTAAAGAGCCATTGTATGATTGATTTGTAACCAGGGAAATAATGAATTAGAAAAAGATTCAAAAATAACTAACTTAACACTATAAACACTTTTCTCCAGGTAGGATTTTTAAAAAAAAAGAAAAAAAAAATCCTGCTAGAAAAGGAAAGCAGATGTGTTAATAAATTCAACCAATAATCCTGAAACTACTGTTTGCATCAAACACTTTCTTTCCTCTCCCTCCACTCTCCCTAAGCAAGTTCAAGCAGCAATATCTTTTCTAGCCTAGAGGAAATATTGTTACAGCTATTAATAGTTATTATTATAGAGTAAATAGTATGTGTAAGGCCTTGTGCTAAATGCTCTATGTACACTATCTCTTTTAATCCTCACCATGACTATATGTATTATTTCTATTTCCACTTTACAGATAAGAAAAAACCTAGGCTTAGGACATACAATAAGCAAATAGTACAAAGTGGGGATCAAAAGCTATATTTGACTCCACAGCCTGTGCTGGTAACTGTAAACTGGAACAGTATTTTTCTTAGCATTCTTCTCTCAAGAGACTGAAGTTCACATGCAATTTGGAATAAATAAGCAGAAAGGGGGCACAGGAAGTGGTGTAGAAGTACTTTATAATTTATCAAGATAAGAGCACCTGCACTGCTTTTTAAGACAAGGAAAAAACCTGCAATAATATAAAACCCCCAACTCTTTTCTGGCCTTTATAACTAAAACGTACAAGTTTTTCTTTAACAGATGGTCAAGCACCATCTACAGACCATAGTAAATAAATCACTTTGGTTCAGTGTTGGGGAGGGCATTATGCAACACTTCCCAGCACAGCCCTGACCAGGATAATTTATGGCCAAGGCACTTGGGCCCCTCCTCCCCAGCTAGACAGCCTGGCTCCTCCGCACTCCCCTCAGGAGATAGGGTGGAAGCACACAGCTCTACTTTCTAAGGCATAGAAGGCAGCTGAAAGTCCTGCTCAGCCTCTCTGGGCAACCACAGGCGCCAATAAATCAGCCACAGGCGATTCACTCATCCCCTTCCTGGCTTGAAGTGGTAGCAAGATCTAATGCAAAAGAGCACTGACCAAACTTGGGAGATAAAGTGATTTAGCCTTGAATTCTACTGCAAATGACAGCATCATTGAAGCCAGATAAATCTTTCTGAGCCTGTTTCCTTGCTTGTAAGATGGAAGACAATACTACCTCCATTTTGGTAAGTATTCATAATTCATCTATGAAAGAGCAGCGGGCCACTGCAGGTTGCTGTTGGGCTGTTTACTCAATAAACAAGGACCAAATCCATCTCTGCTACCTCCAAATAAGACATTCAGAGCTGCGCTGAGAGAAAAGGTGCAGCAAGTTATGTGAGGTACCCTCCTGTCTTCTTGCTGATTTATCCCTGTGATGTTCTATTGGTTCCTGAAAACTTCCCAGCCATCAGAACTCATCTATTTTGCTTCCAATCCCATCAGTGTTTTGTTCCCTATTAGAGAGCTGACGTTACTGATAATGGATTAATAGTTTACTCTTAATTAAAGCATATTCAGATTGCCAAAGTGATCTCTGGTGCCTTTACCCAAGGAAGCAACCAATGTTGCACATCTTGGTTATTCTTGCAGAAAATAGAGCCCAATGTTTTTGTGTGGGGGAGGGGGACGAGCTTTGAGCTCAAAGTACATTAATAGGCTGTCTATTCCACCTAGAAATAGTGCCAACCACATTCCTTAAGATGCCAGAGTCATCACACTAGCCAAGTCTGATTTCTCAATAACTGGAATCAAGTATAACCACCTCTAGCAGAAAAGTCTCTACAGTGAGTGGGTTAAACTGGCATCGCACTCCTGGTGTGGAGAGGACTGTGAAGACCAAGGCATCTACAGCCCTGGAGTCTAGTTACTGAAGAGGTATGGGACTTCGATCAACCTAGTCTTTTGGCCTGGTGTCCTCACCTGTACGATGAGAGGGATGAATTGCATTTTCTATTAGGCCTCTTTCGGCTTTAAGACTTGTGATTCTAAGGTGTACTTTACATACCTCACAAAATCCTGTGAGAATAACAGCTTTGCCAAAGAGCAGTCTCAAGAGAATGCACGCCACTGGGGGGAACCGGGACGTTAATTTATGAAACACGTTAGTTGCTGTCAATTTCCAGGTACGGACAACAGCTTGATTTCTCCAAATAAAGAGTGCTAAAGAAGGCAGCAATAGATGGAGCAGGCTTTAAAAAGAAAAACTGACTTAGAATGAGATTAACATAATCTGAAAAAAGAATTATGGAGATGAGGGGGAATTCCGGCCCTAGAGACGGGGTAATCACAAACGGGTCTGTGGAGGGGAGACGGAGGACAGTGTCTGCAGCATCCCGCAAGTGGCACCTGGAGACCCGCCCACTGGCGAGAGGGGTCGGGGGTGCAGCAGCCTGGGGAATGCCGCAGGCCTGTGGGGCTTTCCCCCGCCGGGTCGCCCCGGGACCCCAGCCGGAAGGTCTCGGTCCCTTTGAAGCGCCCCGGAGCCCAGTCCCGGCCTGCGTCCGGCCCGGCGGCGCCTGGTGTGGGCCGAGAAAGGCCGCTCTGGACATCCTCCTCCCAGCTCTCACTGACGGCTGCCATTTTTCTCCAGTGCCCTGATTGACATCTCAAACGGACCAGAAACACCCATCTCCCCAGCTACTTGCATCTGTCCCACGACCGGCGCAGCTGCAGGCCGCCGCCCCAGGCGGCTCGCGGCGGGAGGGACTGAGCCCGGGGCAGCCCATAGGGGCCGGGCCGCATCGCTTACCCAGAGGCCGCCGCGGCAAGCAGGCGGAATACTTCTCCGTGCGGGAGGGGCGCCTCCCGCGCCGCGTACGTCACGCGGCGGCGCCGGCACACGCACCCCGCGGCCCGCTCTCGCGCGGCTTCCCGCGCCAGCCGCCCGGCGAAGAGCCCCACGTGACCGCGCGCCTTGTAGCTGAGGAACCAGAGGCGCGGGGGCCGAAGTGTGCGTGCGTGCGTGCATACGTGCGCGCCGTCCCGCCCGCCCGCCAGCTCAACTGGCCTGGCGGGGGTCGGCCCGCTCTCTGGGTGCCTTCGCCACGGTTGCTAGTCGTGACTGTAGGCGGAAGCGTGGAGACCAGCCTGAGCGTCACAGGCTCCCACACACACAACCGCGTGACCCGGGGACTTTCCCCAGGGTGTGCAAAAACACAGGCACCACCTCAATTCAGAGCTGGGGGCGGGAAAGGGTGCACCCGCGTCTTCGCGGGAAGAGCAGTGAGGGCGCGGGGCCAGGGAAGCTTAAGCCCCGGGAGCCTAGGAAGGGAGGCGGTCGGGCGGGGTGGGGCATGGCGGGGGAAGTGACTCAAGGCCAGAGGCGGACAGGCCCACGGAAGGCAAGCGTGGGGGAGGTGCGGGGAATGGGCGACCCTGAACCGACTGGTAGCGCACGGGACGGGACGAGGGTTCCGGCGCCCCCCGAACGCTAAGAACGTACTGTGAGGGTCCCAGCTGCTGGGCCCTCTGGGGCCGGGCTCTGACATCTGGACGGAGTGGGAAAGCAGCAGCCTGCCCTTGGGGAGCCGGGAGGAGCCCAGTCCCAGCCAGCTGTGCAAACAGGAGGAGGAGGAGGTCCCAAGCCTACCCTTGGGAAAGGGGCGAGTGGGGTGGTCAGGCCGCCGCCGCGCCGGCCCCCGCGGTGCGGGTTGCGCCAGCCTCCTCGGAGCCCGACGCAGAAACTTGTTGCAACAAACAGGCGACCGCGGGTGCCCCTAGCAGCCAGCGGCGGAGTGGGTGGGCGGTCGAGAGGGAGGGGAAGGCTGGCGGACGCCGCAGCGAACTGGTGGGCAGACCCGGAGTCGCCGCGTAAGCGGGGCCGGCTCAGTGCGGTGCAGCAGGCGCGGCTGTGCGGCAGCGGAAGTCCTTTGTTGCAGCGCAGTCCCTGGCAGAGCCAGAGCCTCTCCGCGCAGCCCAGCCCGAGCGCCGCGCGCCGCCGCCACTGCAGCTCTTGGCCCCTTCGCCTCCGCTCGCCTTTCCCGCTGCCGATTTGCCTTAAACTCCCTAAAATCTCCGCAGCCCCGGTTCCTGCTGCGGTCGGTGAGTATTTGCCAGTTATGGGGCTATTTGCGCAACTTTGGTTCGGGCCGCAGGGCGGGGGTCGGCGGGCTCGGCGGAGTGCGGGACCGGAGCGGCGCCGACCCGTGCGGGGGAGCCGGAGCGCGGCGGGCGCACGGCGAGGACCCGGTGACGGGTGACTGCCGGGCCGTCTGCTTGATCCCGCAGCCCGCCAGCGCGCCCAGTCGAGGACATGCGGCCTCCCTGGGTCGGAGGCGAAGCCCCCACGGATACTAGTTCCCAAATTAGTTACCTTCTTTTCCCTTTCTTTCTCTGCCTTTATTTTTTTGAGGGGGGAGGGGAGGGGAGGTGTAGACGGGAGGCGGGAGGAGCCGGTTGATTGACGTGCCCAGAGCCCGCTTCTCTCAACTTACAGCCGCGGCTCCTTGGCTGGTGGGAGGGGAAGTATCCCGGAGCCCGAGGCCGCAGACTTGGGCGCGCTCCGAGGGAGGAGGCGTAAGAGCCGTGCAAATTCTTGCCACGCTTTTTCCCACCCCCTCTTGCCGGCACACTCGCTTTTTTGTTCAGTAAAAAGTGGTAGGTCTCGGGTTTGGGGATTTTTAGTGGAAAGCTCTGTTTCCTGGGAAGAAAGTGCTTTCCTTTCCAGTGTTGGGCGCTTACTAGAGTTCTGTTAGTGTTCGGTAAATATGTTGGATGTAGATCGGGAGCAGTTACCACTAAAATATGTAGGTTTGGGTCTGAGCTCAGCCACTCACCCGGTCTCCCTTCGTACCTAAGCAGCGCATCTGCGTGATCTGAAAGGCTGACATGACATTTTCCAAGCTGGGAGCGTCAGGGAGATGTTGATGAAAGTACTTGATGTTTTCTGGGGACAGTACGGCGTTTTTATGTAATAATATTTCTAAATCAAACTGGTAGGCACGCGCAGGTTCTTTACTGGCCTGAGTATATTCCCATGCAATATATATCACGTTAGGAAAACTATGCCAGGAACGAAATATTTTCTCTTTGATCGATCCCAAGATGTGGTCCCAGCCACTTTGAGACTTAGAATCAGTCGTTTGAGTTCAAGTTCAAGGCACTCCGGAGCAGATTTGGTGAAGGATGCCGTTCTCTTGATAACTACTAAGCAATCACCACATTTTCCTTTGAAATTAGGAAATTTCGTCATTGCAAATGGATATGATGAGATTTGGAATACAAAACGATGAAGCTTGAATGATGGCTGGCCATCAGAACCTCAAAACTTTTGAGTCACTTGCTAGATATCTAATAAAGTCTCAGTAATAACTGAATGGATTTGGAATAAGCTAGATGGGGCTTCCTTATCTTAAACAGAAAAAATTGAACCGTAGTGATGGTGAAATACTTTCCCAGAGATTGATAAAATAGTGATAGTCTGCAAGTAGAACCCTCAGTCAACATCTTACATTCATTATAAAAGCAGGTTTCTCCATTACAACCAAAGTTTCATGGTATGGAATAATAACTGCTCGAGTTAAGCAGTCTTACCTGAAGCCTTTCTATTCTTCATACCCCAGTATGGCCTAAATTGGAGGCAGGGGGGAGCCCTGATGCATCCTTGTCAGAGTAAAGAGAAACCATATTTAACCAGGACCCTAGCAGGACAGAGCACAGTCTCAGACACTTGCTCTTGACCTTGTGTTTGATTTCGCTTTAATGCAGCTAAATTTTTGTACTGTTTCCTCGTTCTCCTCTTTTGCCAGGCTCTGGGGAAGATATAGTTCATGGAGCTTTTTAAGGGTATCTCTTTGTTCCTTGCAGAATAACCATTCTAATGTGCAAGAGAAAAGAAGTGCCTGCTTTCAGGCCTCTCCATCCAAGAGAAGTGCTAAGCCTTTGCTATTAAGCTCTGGTCCAAAGCGGAGAGAACCATTTGAGATAAAAATACAGAAAATTTTCCATAAATTTTATTTTAAAGCTACAATCTGTTGTCTTTCCCTCTGCCCCCCAAAATTGAGATACATTTGAAAACAAAAAAAATTTTGCTTGAGAGGTCACTTTGGTCCCTGTAGGATCTTGTCTCCTGACATTTTCTTGTGCTGTTACCTCTTACCTTAAAAATTGAAATTATTCTAATACTCTTATGAGAACCAAATTAAAAGTGATTCATGTCTTTTTTTCCCCCTCAGAATAGAAATGCTTTTTTTAATATAAAATTCATTTTATTTATAAAAATTCAGCCTATACCAAAGTACGTAAAAAACAAAAATGAAAGTAATTTTGACTCCCACTCCTTAGAGATAATCACTGTTAACAGTCAATTCCTTGTTTAAAATGAGAGCGGGCAACATTTGGTCATGCTGTGTTGCTGTGTGTGCCTCAGCCTGGCTAGGGACAGCCTTGATGATTCACGGACTAGTGAACTCATGCTCTCTGCTCACTATTCTGGTTGGTGAGAATTGGCAAGGTAGAGAAGGGAAAGTTTTGCATTAGAGTGATTTAAAATTCTATGATTAAGTAACAGACATGAGAGTTTAAATATAACAGGGCTGCTATTTTAGGTTTGTCCTTATGAAGTACTTACTGTAGCTTGGCAGGCTAGTTCTCACACTTTTAATGTTAATGTTGGTGTCAAGCCTTTGATGGGTTGATTTATTCTGGCCAAACTCATTAAAGCAAAACCAAACCCTCACATTTGTAAAGCGTTTCATAATTTATAGTTGGGGAGGAGTAGATATACTTATCATTAAGACCACTGCCAAGATATCACTGTGCTGATATGGGGTGAGAGGTCCCTCTGGATCTTTATCCAGAGGTAACATGCCAAACATCAAGGAAAGGAAACTAGAGGAAAGAAGAAGATTAATGATTGTGGGTTTCAGATGTGGCCTAGAAGGAGACAGTACATATTTAAGTTAGATTTCTAAGTATACTCATATTGTGGCACATATTATAAGAAGTCTTAAGAGTACAGAATACTTATTTCTTAGCCTGGTATTTTCAAGAAGAGTAAGCTGTGAAGTAGTTGATATTCTGAAAACAAATTGCTGAAATAGTACATAGAAGTTAAATTACAACATTGGTTGAGAGTGTTGAGGACATGAGGTTTTTTTTTTTTCTTTTTCTGTGATTTGAATTTAAAATCATTTTTAAAATAAAATTGGAAAAGTAAAAGAATTAAATCTCCAACCAGGTTTTCTGTTGTCTGTTTGAGATGTGATCATTTTTAGAGATAATTGAAGAGCTCCATCCTCACTTTAAATCTTTTGTATTAAAGGAGGGCTTCCTTTGATGGGCAGTGGGAGTCAGCAGATGGAAGAGGAAATGGGGAGGGCAGGGCATTCTGCCTACAGTATGGGGCTTTATAAGAATGGGGTGACTCTAGGAGGCTTCGAATGTCCAAAAGGACACTTCAGTTAATAGTCATTGCCAGAAAGAGTGTTTTCTGGCTGAAAACACTGAAACTTAGGGCTCTGAATCAAAAGAGTCAGAGTTTGAGTCCCATCTTATAAGATGAGCACTAGAGTATCAACCACTGAACCTGTTTCTTCATTCACAAAATGAGGATAGTAAAAATACCTACCTCAGGGTTGTTGTAAAAATCAATTGTACAATGTATAGGAAATCACATTGTAATTTTTGACTATTATATAAAAGTAGCCATAATTGAAATAATGCAAAAAGTTGATAAGCAAAATAAAACTTGCCTTCTTCAACACTTACTCATTCAAAAACTGATCAAATACCAACTAAATGTCAGGCAGCTGTTAGAGGCTTGAGACACAGAGATGACTAAGATAGTGCCCTGATCTCAGGGAGCCTACAGTGAAGCAGGAGAACCACAGCATAATAATCCCTGACATTGAATGTGGTGATAGAGCATCCCAGTTTGAATGATACATTATTTGTATGAAAGCACAAAGGCATTTGCTGTGTTAGTTTGGGGTGAGGGGAAATATTAAATAGACTTAAGACTTAAAAATGGAGTTAAGCTTCTTAGAATGAACATACCTTCTTTTTTTTTTTTCAAAATTCTGGAGGCCAGGTGTTTTTTGTTGTTTTTAATGATTTAATGTATTTGTTTTTGGCTGTGTTGGGTCTTCACTGCTTCACAGGCTTTTTTCTAGTTGTGGCGAGCAGGGGCTCTTGTCTGGGAGTGGTGCGCGGGCTTCTGCCTGGGATGCCTTCTTGTGTTGTGGAGCACAGGCTCTGGGACCCGTGGGCTCAGTAGCTGTAGCTCCCGGGCTCTAGAGCACAGGCTCAATAGTTGTGGCACTTGGTCTTAGTTGCTCCCAGCATGTGGGGTCTTCCCAGATCAGGGACTGAACCCGTCTCCTGCACTGGCAGGAGGATTCTTTACTACTGAGCCACCAGGGAAGCCCCTGAATATACTTTTTATAATACTCCTTTTATTGGTTTCAGGGTGTGTGAAGTTCTCAGGATTTGGGTTAGAATTAAAAATTTAACACTTGGAGATACACAATTGAAAAAATACAATTAAAAAATATATGTGGACTTGCTGAAAGAAGAAGCTGGATGGTCCCTCCCATCATCTTAGAGCTGCCTCACCAATTTTCATTCAGCAACATTTACTGAGTACACACCGTGCTGCAGAGAATCGAACAAGCCAAAGTCCTGGCCTTCAAGTTGCTCACAGTCTAGTTGGGAGACCAACATATGGATAATTGTGGTAACTGATTCTTATTTAGCAGTTGCTCCATGACACACCTCCCTACAGTAACCCTAAACTCTAGGGAAGATTGTGTGTTAGATGCTCAGTTGTGTCCAGTTCTTTGTATCCCCTTGGACTGTGACCCTCCTTGCTCCTTTGTCCATGGAATTCTCCAGTCAAGAATACTGGAGTGGGTTGTCATTCCCTTCTCCAGGGGATCTTCCTGACCTAGGGATCGCACCCAGGTCTCCTGCATTGCACGCAGATTCTTTACTACCAGAGCCACCAGGGAAGCCCTAGGGAGAATTATCATCCCCATTCTCAGATGAGAGAATTGAGGCACAGATTAGATGTAACCTGCTCGAGTTCATACATCTAGTAAGTGACAGAGCCAGAATTTGAATCCAGGCAGTCTGGTTAGTCTGTGCATTAACATCTGCTTTATGTTGCTGTTCTGATGATTTAAAAAATAGCATAGTCAGTGCAAAATAAGGAAACAGTACACAGTAATATCAAAACCTAAAACAGTGGGAGAGGGAGTTCTTACAAAGGACTTTCTGGAGAAAGTGATTAACTGATTCTTAAAAGATATTTGGTGGGTTCAGACAGTTAGCTGAAAACAGACAACTGAAAACCAGTTAGCATGAATAAAAATGGAGGTAAGAAATACATGAAGTATATGGAGTTGGAGGATGGGGGAGGTGGCAAGCAGTTTGATGCTGCTTGTCCCAAGTTTGAAGCAGTTAAGTAACCACATAGGAGACTAGATGGGTGGACAGGAAGGGCTTTTATATGCTTTCCTTCAGGAGTTTGCATTTCAGTCTGAGGGTATGTGAAAGGACTCAGAGAAGCAGAATAACAGGGTCTGATTTTTGTTCTTTATGGATCATCTGAGGGTGAAGGATAGATTTGAGGGACCAGTTAAGGAGCCTTTTGTAATAATTTAAGAGTAAAGATAGATGCCTCAGAGGACAGGAAAGGTGAGGATGGGATAGAGGGTCAAATTTGAGAAATATTTAGTGAGAGAATTGGCAAGACTTAGTTAACTGTGAGGCAGAAGTCCTAGGTGACTCACAAACATCCTGGGTGGTTAGTGCATGATGGAGGCGGGGAAGAGCAGTTTTAGGTGGGTCCCAGACAAAGTCACTAAGTGAGTATGTTGAAGAATAGGGTTCCACAAAATGAACCCTAAGAATATGAATGCCACGTGCAAAAAGGTACTTCCTGGTGAAGCTGCCTTTTGCTGAGACAAGCCCGCTCTTCACCCAGTGCCCTCTGGTGGTCAGAAGATGCTATGTTGTTTCCTCAGGATGAACATGAAAATGTAGACCGAATTAAATGCTTTTCCTTTTCCTCTTCTGGAGAGAGAGAATATTTCAAGAGTCACTATATTTCCTTTGCATTCTGTGTGAATAAATTCATTTCCTAGACCTAGCACCTTGACTATAGTAACACCTCAGTTATTCAGAAGTTATTTGGTTGATAACCTCAGCAAAGAGTAAGGCAGTTTGTTGCCTATCAAAAATTAAGATAGGTTAAACAAAGTGCATGAATTAAAACCTTACCATACTCATAGAACACTTCCCTAGGTCCTCACAGAAAATTAAATTATTTATGTAGACTCAGTTTCAATGAGTTTTGGTTGAATTTCATAACCCATAACAGAAGTGCTGGGCTACAGGAGATCAACAGACCTTTTAGAAGTGACAGAAGTTGGCCTGGACAAGTAAGGAGACACAAGAATACTAACCACCCCACAAACTACACTCTCCAAAAGTATAACAGCCTTAGGCTGTTTTGTTTAGGTGCAAACAACCCTTGCAAATTTGAACAGTTCCTATTTTTCAGAAAAACAAAACTGATGCAGAGGAGTTAGTAGACAGCCAGGTGTTGCTGTATGTGGGGGAGCAGCTGTTAGAATTGTAGGAGGAGGCCCAGACCAGAATTAAAGAGACCAAGGTCCTATCCTGTCATCTACAAAAATTAGATACGACTTCGAGTATATGACTTAATTTCTCAGGGCCTCAGTTCATTTTCTCATCTATAAAGCAGCAGGTTGAACTTGAGCACTTGGTAAAATTCTGTGAATTTTGTTCACAATGATGACATTAATGTTTAAGAAAAATTCTGTTGCTCTTGAATTGGAAAGACAGTTTTCATCTCTGGTTTATATAAGAGTTCCATGAGGAGTACGGTTATCTCTATTTTATAGTTGAGAAAGCAGGCTCAGAGAGATGAAGAAAATATGTAGTTGGGTAAGTAGTAGAGCTGGTATTCAAATCTATTAATGTCTGCTCCCTGGGTTCTTATTTAATATTTTCATTTAACAAGCATGCGTTAAGTGTTAACTCCATGGGAATTGTGCTAGGCACAGGGAACACAAAGTCCATTAAGCCTTGACCCTGTCTTGGAGAGCTGAGTGCAGTAGGCATTGCTGTATAGTCCCTCTGTTAGTGCTAAAGGTGCAAGTATTAATAACTACTACAGAACAGTTGGCACTAGTGGTAAAGAACCTTTGTACTAATGCAGGAGACTTAAGAGACACGGGTTCGATCCCTGGGTGGGGAAGATCCGTTGGAGCCGGGCACAGCAACCCACTCCAGTGGTCTTGCCTGGAGAATCCCATGGACAGAGGAGCCTGGCGGACTACAGTCCATAGGGTCACACAGAGTGACTCACGACTGAATTGACTAAGCATGGCAGTGCACTGCACAGCACAGGTAGGACGGATTAATACACAGCCTCACTGGGGTTTTTAAAGACTTTATGGTGTGAGGACAGAATGGAGCCACCATTTATAGCTTTGTTTCTATGGGAATATGTTTCAAGTTCCAAATAACTTAACGTTTTGGAACATAACCCAGTATAATTTTGGAACTTCCTGTACTAAGTACTGAATTTGCAGTCTAATAATCAGTCAGGATGCCATTCTAAAAAGTGAATAAAATTTTCTAAACTTGATCATGACTGTCCAATTTCAGTACCTGGAATGAAAACCTGTTCTCTTTAGGAAACAAACCTGTATAACCAATTCTTCCTGGAAATCTCAAGGAGAAAACCTAAAGAATTTTACTGAGGTTAAATTTAGAGATTGGAGCACTATACCCTGGAAAATGGTATTCTAGGAAGAATTTTGCCAAAGTGGCCTTATTTTTATAGGCAGCAAAGTCATTAAGGCTATGATCTCAAGTTCGAGTCATATTGCTTGTATTCTAATCTCACCAAGTACTCTGTGGCCTTAGCAAGGTTATAGAACATTGTGTTCTGTTTTCTTATCTGGAAATGGGTCTTGGAACATACTTTGTAGGATTGTTATGAGGATTAAATGATAAAATGATATACATATTTACATACACATATACATGTTTTATATATAATACTATATATCTTACTATTGACATGCCAGGCTCCCGTTTAAGCAGATATATGTTACACACACACACATCTGCTTGCTAGTAAGGCCAGTGAAACAAATTTATCTTCCTTCCCATTACATTTTCAAACTTCTATTTTCGCTGATGTGTACCTCTCCCCAATTGTTTACTACACGCCAATGCAGATATCTGAAATGTCTTTCCCCTTGCTTTCTACTTTTCTTTCTTATCCTCACTTATAGAGACTTTAGTCAAATCCTTCCTAAAGGCCACTGTTCTAGTACAATTCATGCTTTTCTCTTTCTAAACTCTTACTGAACTTTATTGAATATAATTTAGTATTTAATTTTTCTCAAATTGTTTCTTGGTTTATAATGTAATCCCTCAGGGAATTCCCTGGTGGTCAAGTGATTAGGACCCTGCACATTCACTGCCGGGGGCACGGGTCTAGGAACTAAGATCCCACAAGCTGCACCACTCAGCAAAATGAAAAAATAAAATGTAATCCCTCATATGTAATTAGCTCTATTGTATACCATCCTTCTCTACCCTCCACCTCAGTGCTTTATGCTGTTAGGAACATGGTGGGTGTTTAATACATTCTGATATTCTGGTTTATAAGCAGAAGAGAATCCTTTCACTATATTTCAGGCTTCTTAAGAATCTAGTCTATAGCCCTCAAGTTAAATCCATATACATACATACATCATATAAGACATAGAAATAGATATGAGGAAATGAATGTATGTACTTAACAATTGATGCTTTTGGACTGTGGTGCTGGAGAAGACTCTTGAGAGTCCCTTGGACTGCAAGGAGATCCAACCAGTCCATTCTAAAGAAGATCAATCCTGGGTGTTCATTGGAAGGACTGATGCTAAAGCTGAAACTCCAATACTTTGGCCACCTCACGCGACAAGTTGACTCACTGGAAAATACTCTGATGCTAGGAGGGATAGGGGGAGGGAGGAGAAGGGGACGACAGAATGAGATGGCTGGATGGCATCACTGACTTGGTGGACATGAGTTTGAGTGAACTCCGGGAGTTGGTGATGGACAGGGAGGCCTGGTGTGCTGTGATTCATGGGGTCGCAAAGAGTCGGACACGACTGAGCGACTGAACTGAACTGAACAATTACCTTTGAGACCCAGAGGTAATTGTTAGTAATTCAGAGATTGGGATGCTGAACTGTAAACTCAACTGCGTGTGTGTGCGCTCAGTCGTGTCTGACTCTGTGACCCTGTGGACTGTAGCCTCCCAGGCTCCTCTGTCCATGGGATTTTTCCAGGCAAGAAGACCGGAGTGGGTTGTCATTTCCTTTTCCAGGGATCTTCCCAACCCAGGGATTGAATTCACCTCTCCTGCATTGGCAGGAATATTCTTTACCACTGAGTCACCTGGGAAGCCCTGAGCTATGCAAATGGTTCTCAGAAGAGTGTTCTTAGTAATGCAAATCAATGACACAGATTAGAGAGTGGTTATTCGCCTTATGGAAGGAGTCACTCCAAAATTCCTTTAAATTACTTCTTCATTTACTTTATATGCTTATTTATAGACCCTTAAATTATCATTTGACTAAGGCTAGGACAACATCAAGCAAAACTGGTTTTTTCCATTTAAGAGATTTAGCAATGAAGGAAAAGTATTTCTGAAACCTTACTATGTCAGTGAGAAATTTACTGAAATATCTTAAAGTATAATTTAGGGAACACATCTACTGAATAGGACTAGATGCACATATACAGACACAACCACATTACAGATGGAGTTCAGATTGGGTAGTTTTTTGTGCAAGGATCTTAATAAATCTCGGGTTAAGGACTCATGCCCAATCCTTGCTGACTGTTCTTTGCAGAAGGGCACACTGCAAGGAGTATGTAGTAATCACTGTTTAGTGGTTAGTACCATCTGGATGGTCAGGAATCCCAGTTCCTACTTTACCACAGTTAACCCTCCTTGATACATTGTTTTAACAGCACTACATCATTGTCCTATGAAATAAGCCTGTTGGACCAGATTAGATCTTTAAGCTCTAAAAGCCTCTGAATATCTAAATTACTGAATATTCTTAATGTGCTTGGTAGCTGTTTTTGAATTTGAGAAAGCTAAACTTTTTCAAACTAAAAATTTAAAAATCCAGTGCATCACCTAACTCCTTATTCCTCTAGAGAACTACATCCACACTGGGTTTCCTTCTAGCCTTGGGAGAACCCTCAGCTTTGAATCAATTTTGAAGTTTCTGCTCTCAACCCAGCCCTTGACTTGTAGCTGTACAAACTTGCTCTACCAGTGATGCAGCTAGTAATATACAAACAAAAGTAATCACAGAATGTCATTATAAAAACAAGAATTGAAATCTAAACATTTATTAAATACAGGTAACAAGCTTTACTGTAACAAAGTTCACTATGTTTTTTGGTAGCATTATTAAGGGTATAAAAAAAGAGCAAACTTCTTTTGGAATTTGAGTGAAACTGTTGTCCCCCCCCCATCTCCAAGTGAAAGTATTATTTAATCAAAGTGAGTGAAAATAAAGATTTTAATACAAAAATTATTCCCAAGACATACCAAGCTAAAAGTCTCACAGGAATTTAGATCCTTCACCCATGATTCCACCTCCTGCCTTTCTGTTTGTTTTGGTGTTATTAAGCCACCTTAAAGCTTTTCTGAATAAGGTGTAACAAGAAGAGAGTTGTTCATGCTAATGTGTGAATGATTGCCAGTAAAGGTTACTCTCCCTAAAGTCAGCTTTACTTAGAACTTGGTTGTAATGTTGTAGAAACTACAGTTTTAGATCAGACTAAGAGTTGTAGTGTTAGCATTAATTTTTGACAAAAAGGTACTTGTTCAGCTTCCAGCTGTATGAGGGGAAGATAGAAATACAGAGACATGGTGGTGGTGGGATTCATACTCAGGTCTGTTGGACCCTGAGCCCTTGTTCTGTCCATCACAGCACATTGCCTTCGTGCATAGTATGTATGTGTTGAGTGAAGTAACTCATCTAGAACAGTAAGTTGCCCTCAGTGATGTATCCTTGAGATTATAGGATACCTAGTTGTTGCTGATTCTCAGTACACCAAAATACTCAATAGATTTTTGAGTTAATGTGTGTTAAAATGCTGTCGATTCTCTTATTTGTTTTAGTGTTTTGTTTAACACAGAATGTATGTTCACTAATTTAAGTGAATTATAACTGTAGCTACAGATGTGCCTATCATATTGGTCTATGTGGCTGCATTCATTTTGGTTGCTGACCATAAAACTGCTTTTCCTTTAGATTAGAAAGGTATTTGGAACTTTTAAGCTCTTAATGTCATTATTTCAAGCACAAGACATTTAAACCTGAAAGTTTTAACAGATGAACTGCTGGCTTTCATATGGATGGGCTCTTATTTAGAAGGAAATTTTAAGACTGTCTAGTCAGACTTCCCCGTGCTTAAGGAAGCAACACTACCATCGCAACTGCCACTATTACTTCCATTAGTTACTACGTGCCAAGCACTTCACACTTCACACATGGCTCCTGTGAAGCCTCATGTTTGATACGATTGTTGAGGTGTAATTATCCCCACTTTGACAGTTCAGGAAACTTGGGGTCAATGAGTACAAACAAGTTATCTAAGGTGGCAAAGCTAAGTTGGAACTCAGGCCTGTCTGACCCAAAGCCTGTGCCCTTTTCACTGTACTGTCCTCAACAAAATTTCTTCCCTGCTTCTAGATGGGACAGTCATTATCCTCTGGATGAGTTTGTTTCATTTTTTAACAACTACTATTAGAAGAAAATTTGAGATAATATCTATCCTTCTACCTCTTTATTCATTAAAGGTCTCTCTGAATCCTGTAGAACAGTGGTGTCCCCAATCTTCTTGGCACCAGGGACCAGTTTCCTGGAAGGCAAGTTTTCTAAGGTCTGGGGCCAGGGGGGTAGTTTTGGGATGAGTCAAGTGCATTGCATTTATTAGGCACTTTATTATTATGTACTTCATCAGCTCCACCTCAGATCATTAGGCATTAGATCCTGGAGGTTGGGGACCCTTGCTGTAAAATGTCTGTAGACCTAGAAATCTCATCCTACATAAAATGGGCTTGGAGGGAGTCAATATTTGTGTGTGAGTGTGTGTTTTAACTCTTTAAATAAGGTTTTGTTGTTTTATGTTATTGTAATTTCTATATAACTTCATAGTCTGTGGTTATTTACTTGACTTTCCATCCTGAAAACTTTCATTTTCTTTTATAACCTTCATTCGTAAATATAATTTTCATAAAGGCCACATGACAGTGAATTTTAGGAAGTGGATTTACCTTGGTTTACTTAAAACTCCCTTATTACCAGGCATTTTGAGTTAGAAATAACACATTGATAAATATCTGAGCATAACTGCATTTTGTATATAGCTACATACTGAACTGGGCTGTTGGATTTCTCTTTTCTGGATCAAACTAGGCAGTGATAAAGTATACACGCTTAAAAAAAATGTAAATTAGCAGGCATTCATTCATATATTCAGTGATTATTTGAGTTCTTATGGGCAAGAAACTGTTCTGATAATAAAACAAATTAATATATAGCAACAGAAGATACGGAGAAGGCAATGGCAAGCCACTCCAGTACTCTTGCCTAGAAAATCCCATGGCTGGAGGAGCCTGGTAGGCTGCAGTCCATGGGTCGGACATGACTGAGCGACTTCACTTTCACTTTTCACTTATTGGAGAAGGAAATGGCAACCCACTCCAGTGTTCTTGCCTGGAGAATCCCAGGGACAGGGGAGCCTGGTGGGCTTCCGTCTTGGGGTCACACAGAGTCGGACACGACTGAAGTGACTTAGCAGTAGCATCAGCAACATACTGAACATGACTCAATTCTGGTACAGATATCTAAGTTACACAAGGTTGAAATAGTATACCTACCTGTAATACTACTTGATCTGGCTTACAGAAAAGGCCCAGATGTTTCAATTTAAAGATGGCAGTAGGTCTCATAAGCCATCTTCATTTCAGCAGGGGCACGTCCCTACTGTGTAACTCTGATTTCAGGCAGGAAGAAAACAAGCAGGGTGATCTTTAGGCAGTAGGGGAAAGGGGTATGTGACCCACTTGTGATTTGTGACAAACAGATAAAAAGCAAGTAGAAGTAAGTAAATTTAGATAATTTCTAATTATCACTGCAGAGATTAAAAGGTTTAGAGACGTGAATGTTTTATTTCTATGAACAACTTGTTCAGTTGGTCTTTTTATGTTCAGTCAGATTACCTAGGAACTTGTTTTCAAGTAGAAGATAGATTCTGAAATTTTATTTATACAGGTTAAAAATTAAGGCTAAAATTGGATCTTATTTTAGCTTTGTAATATAATTGGACTTACAGTGCTCCTCTCTTTATTCAGCATCAGCTCTGTACATTAAAAATATTTATATGTTGATAAGTGTAGAAAACTAGTTGCAGAAAGGTATATACAGTACAATATCATTTAGGTTAAAAAAAAATTTTAAAAACTAAAGCAAAACTATTTGTCTGGCATGTGGTGGGTACTCAATAACTGTTGACTCTGTATGTATACATATAAACAGATTTGAAGATAAATAATTGGAGAGGTTATCTCTGGAAAGCGGTATGTGTGTTTTTATTTTATGTACTTTTATGTTTTAATTTTTTTCAATAAGCGTGTTACTTTTGTATACCTTTTTATTAATGATTGAAAAATGAAGAAAAATTTACAATCTAAGGACAGATACCTCCTTCCCAAATAGGTCCCCTGTTTCTTTGTACAGAATTACTCCTTCTCTAATAAACTAAGAGACAGGTATTGACCAAACCTATTTGCTTGGCGCCATTTGCATGTAGTCTAATAAGCTTCAATGAGTAGAATTTTTCTAAGGAAACTTTCAGACATACAAAAATAGAATTATGTCTACCTCCTAGCTTCCATAGTTATCACCACAGGACCAATCTTGTATCATTTATAGCCCTATACCCACCCCACTGGATTATTCTCAAGCATATCTTACATGTATCATTTCATCAGTAAACACAGCAGTGTGTTTCTAAAAGATAGGATGCTTTTAACACAACCAAAATACCTGCATCACACTTAAGGATGAGCAATAATTCCTTTATATCAATCACCTGAAGAGTTTTTAATATTCTGCAATTGAATTACTTTCAATTCAAATTGCTATTTTATTTGCTTTCACTGTTTGTATTCTTCAAGTACTTTAGTGTCTTTTTTCCTTTCAAATTTAGTTTGAATTGCATGTTTTCTCCTAGAGTTGTAATAAAACCAAAATGATGGGTTTTGCTTTTGATACCTTTGCTTGTATTTTTTAAAGTAAAAATGAGAAGCTTGAATAAATGGCTGGGTATCTTCACCTTTAAGTTTTAAAAGTGATTCAGGTATATATTAATTGAGTTTTACTACATTAGAATGGACAGCTCTTTTTTTTCAAGTGCTTTTCTGATTTCTTGTCTGATTTTAATGTTTTTGTTTTACATAGGTCTCTAATTAATAGAAGATGGCAAAGCCCAGCCACAGCAGCTACGTCCTTCAGCAGCTAAACAACCAAAGGGAATGGGGTTTTCTCTGTGACTGTTGTATTGCAATTGATGACATTTACTTTCAAGCACACAAAGCAGTTCTAGCTGCTTGTAGCTCCTATTTTAGAATGTTTTTCATGAACCATCAGCATAGTACTGCACAACTGAATCTCAGCAACATGAAAATTAGTGCTGAGTGTTTTGATCTCATTTTGCAGTTCATGTATTTGGGAAAAATTATGACAGCTCCTTCCAGTTTTGAACAGTTTAAAGTGGCAATGAACTACCTACAGCTGTACAATGTTCCTGATTGCTTAGAAGACATACAGGATGCAGATTGTTCTAGTTCAAAATGTTCATCTTCTGCTTCTAGCAAACAGAACAGCAAAATGATATTTGGGGTGAGAATGTATGAGGACACTGTGGCTAGAAATGGCAGTGAAGCTAATAGGTGGTGTGCAGAGCCAAGTTCAACAGTGAATACACCACATAATAGAGAGCCTGATGAAGAGTCGTTGCAATTAGGTAATTTTCCTGAGCCATTATTTGATGTATGTAAAAAGAGTTCTGTGTCCAAATTATCTACTCCAAAAGAACGTGTATCACGACGCTTTGGACGGAGTTTTACCTGTGATAGTTGTGGATTTGGCTTTAGCTGTGAAAAATTATTAGATGAGCATGTGCTAACCTGCACTAACAGACATTCATACCAAAACACAAGATCCTATCATAGATTAGTGGATATTAGAGATGGAAAAGACAGTAATATCAAAGCTGAATTTGGTGAAAAGGATTCTTCTAAAACCTTTTCTGCACAGACAGACAAATACAGAGGAGACACAAGCCAGGCTGCTGATGATTCAGCTTCAACCACTGGAAGCAGAAAAAGTAGCACAGTGGAGTCTGAACTAGCCAGTGAAGAAAAGAGCAGGGCTGCTGAGAGGAAAAGAATCATCATTAAGATGGAACCAGAGGATATTCCTACAGATGAACTGAAAGACTTTAACATTATTAAAGTTACTGATAAAGACTGTAATGAGTCTACTGACAATGATGAGTTAGAAGACGAACCTGAAGAGCCATTTTATAGATACTATGTTGAAGAAGATGTCAGTATTAAAAAAAGTGGGAGGAAAACTCTAAAACCTCGGATGTCAATAAATGCTGATGAAAGAGGTGGTTTAGAAAATATCAGGCCCCCGAACAACAGCAGTCCTGTACAAGAGGATACTGAAAATGCTTCTTGTGAGTTGTGTGGGCTCACAATAACTGAGGAGGACCTGTCATCTCATTACTTAGCCAAACACATCGAAAATATCTGTGCATGTGGCAAATGCGGACAAATACTTGTGAAGGGTAGACAACTTCAGGAGCATGCTCAGAGATGCGGAGAGCCCCAAGATCTGACGATGAATGGGTTAGGAAATGCCGAGGAGAAGATGGACATGGAAGAGAATCCTGATGAACAGTCAGAAATAAGGGATATGTTTGTTGAAATGTTGGATGACTTTCGAGACAATCATTTCCAGATAAACAGTATCCAAAAGAAGCAGTTATTTAAACATTCTGCCTGTCCTTTTCGATGTCCTAATTGTGGCCAGCGATTTGAAACTGAAAATCTAGTGGTTGAACATATGTCTAGCTGCCTAGACCAAGACATGTTTAAGAGTGCCATCATGGAAGAGAATGAAAGAGATCACAGACGAAAGCATTTTTGTAACCTGTGTGGCAAAGGATTTTATCAGCGGTGTCACTTAAGAGAACACTATACTGTTCATACCAAGGAAAAACAGTTTGTTTGTCAGACATGTGGGAAGCAGTTTTTAAGAGAACGTCAGTTGCGCCTGCACAATGACATGCACAAAGGCATGGCCAGGTATGTCTGTTCCATTTGTGATCAAGGCAACTTCAGAAAACATGACCATGTACGGCATATGATTTCTCATTTATCTGCTGGTGAGACTATATGCCAGGTCTGCTTTCAGATATTTCCAAATAATGAACAGTTGGAACAGCACATGGATATTCATCTGTATACATGTGGAATATGTGGAGCAAAATTTAACTTGAGGAAAGATATGAGATCACATTATAATGCCAAGCATTTGAAAAGAACATAAGTGATTTTCTACTGTATAACGTTTAGCTGATAGGAGACAAAACACCAAAGCAAAGGATATGAGCTATTTAGAAAATGATTTTATAAGATGAATTGTTGAAAAAAATTTTCAAGGCCCTTTTACCTTTAATATTTTTGTTTAGGATCTTAAGTATCTACATTTTAGGTGTTATTAAATGTTTATCATTTTTGTTATTTCTTAATAGAATTCTTTGTTTTTAGTTTGTTTTAGCTATGATTAAAATTACTTTTAAATGTAGATTACAAGTGGTTGTTACCCCTTCAGTGACTATTGAAGCTTAGGTTGTTTTTTTAATCAATAAGGTGATGATGTCACAATTTTTATTTTATTTTTTAAGGCTACCTTGTGAAATTTTAAACCCAATATCATTGGCCATTCCTGTTTAAATTAAAAACAAATTTTTTTAAGTAGTTATTTAAAACTATCCCATTTACTTTAGCTTTTTTTTTTTTGTAAGTTGAACAATAATTTAGCCACTGTTTATTTCCCTGTCTTACCGGTGAAATTCATATTCTTAAATTGAAAACTTAGTAGGCAGGTTAGGTGCACTGAATCTAACCTTGAAGGTTGACATGGGCTCAAACTTGGCCTAAAAAGATTGATGGACCTAAGGAAATTCCTATAAATGAATATTTCCTATAATTGATAAAATATTATCATTTAATAATCACATTTAAAACTTATATTAAGTGTAAAAACCCAATGACTTTACTCCACTTGACAAATTAGTGGGGACAAGTCATTTTGTTTTGTGATATTAAATTTAACTATGATAGTTAATTAAAAAAGCATATCTTGTATTCATTTAAAATAATTTAAAATATTTTGATTTCTAAAGTGTGTTAGTTTATCAATTATTTTTGTTTATAAATAGACTTTAATAGCTTTCTAGGAAGATGACATCTAAAGGAAAATGATTTTTCACCTCTAAAATGACATACTTTTGGAACTTACTTTGAGATTTGAGAAAGCTGCCATGTATATTGATAAATCTAATAAAGAAATCATTCACAAATCTGCTTGTTCTATAAAAGTAGAGTGTGCAAAAAAAACATGTCTTGTGTTTTATACTAAGATTTGGAGAAAATGTGTTATGGAAAATTACAGTTTACCAACATGCTTTTTTTTTCTGTAAAGGACTATAAAATTTGAGGACTATAAAATAATAACAGAATATATAAATGGAAGTAGTTTATCATTTTTTAGATAAAGTAGTATTACTGTTAGTTGTTGCTGACATGAGGTCTACATGAATACATGTGAATTAAAACTGGCCCACAAACCAACACATCTGTTGGATAGAATGCGTTTTAATGTAAATTACTTGCATAGTAATACCCTTCTCATAATGAAAGGGATTTTAAATAACTCCTATATTTAAAAGTATAATTTTGTGATTACGAACAGTAATTTAACAGTATTGTTCTTTTTGTTTACATCACATTTTAAAGATATGCAAGTCATATTTTTGTATACAATTTGCATAAAAAACGTTTGCCAAGAGAACTGAGAGACATTGACTAGCATAGATTTAATTGAAAGAAAAGACCACAGTGTGTGCTCAGAGATTTGTGGGGACATGTTGAGGTGTTAAGTAAGAATTGAAATAGTACAGGAGCCATACAGTATTAGAACAAAATAATAGGAAGTAGAGATGGGGGAAATACACAAAAAGACAAATGATAAATCAGGATTTTAAAAAAAGCCATATAGCAGAAAAAGCAAGAAAAATGATTCATCTTAGTTCTTGGATACAGTAGTTTATCAAGTCATTAAATCTGAAATGCAACTTGAAAAATGTATATACATTACTGATAGAAACCTGATAAAAGTTGTGACAAATCCAGAGACCATCAGAGAATAGAAGATCTCAAACCAAATTTCCAAAGTATATAGCATCTTAGTAGACATCACTTTCTTTGGAACCACTTTTTTCCATGACCCTCTTCAAAGCCTCTATTGCAATGGCTTTCCCACCATTAAAGAACAAGTTTGTTGTTTAGTCCCTAGGTTGTGTTCAACTCCTTTTGCGACCCCATGGACTGTAGCCAGCCAGGTTCCTATGTCCATGGGATTTTCCAGGCAAGAATACCAGAGTGGGTTGCCTTTTCCTTTTCCAGGGGATCTTTCTGACCCAGGGATTGAACCCGTCTCTTGCACTGACAGGTGAATTCTTTACCACTGAGCCACCTGGGAAGCCTTTAAAGAACGGAAGCCTTTCTAAATACTACCACTCTGTAAAAAATGATTTCTAACTCACTGGGAAAGGGGTTTAGTTTTAGACACGTACCAACAGCCAATTAGCAAGCAAATATATAAACATTAAACATAATCTCTAATTTTACATAACTGAGATGTTTATAGTTTCACAAAGCCACACTGCAGGATGTGTTTTCCCTGTGTGTTACATAGGACACATGCCTTTTGTTTTGCAGCTAGCTACAGCAGTACAAGCTTCTTTGAGTATATGTACAATTTTCCTCATTAAGAAAGAGTTCATTTAGTGACTACATGCCTCCTTTTAAAAACTAGGGAAAGTGAAAACTATCCGACACCTCTCTAGCCCAGTTTTCTCTCACTTCTTCCCTCTCCCAGAGTGGCGCTACAGAGCTGTGCCTACTTAATACCGCTTCTTGCCCTCCAGTGCTATGAAAACAGTGAATCAAGGTTGTGGATGTTGCCTCCTTCTACTCTCTTTGTAATTTATGTGATTAGGCTCCAAATGTGAAAATGAAGGGGAAATCTAGATAGGTATATATGGAATCTTGTTTTATCTTACAAATAGGGTCTTTCTTAAAGGGCCTTTTGTTTTCCAGCAAAACATCTTGGGGGAATGGAGTCAGTACTTAGCAATTTTGCCACCAATTCCAGCGCAACTCAGATGTTTATAATTTTTAGTAAACAGGACTAAGAATCTCAGAGATTAGTGGATTATGACTCAGAAATTTGTCTTAATCCTGTATTTTTAAAGTAAGAATATTCAGAGAAATGACTTACATGAGTAAAATGGCTAATGTTTAAAGTCTGAGTATAAACAAAAGCACTCCAAGGGCTAGATACAAAAATTAAAGAATTAAAATAAGGACAGTTTTCTAGAGCAGTCAGCACCACTTAAAAGGAAAAATTATTGACTAAGTAAAAATCACAAGTATTGTGGTTGAGAACAAAAATATGAGCCAGGTAGAAACATTGAGTTAAAAAAAAAGTGAGGTGAGTAAAAATAGAATTTGACAGGTTAAAATAATGATTAATTCCATTAGAGCTACAGAATGCCTAATGAAACAGCTTTTATGAACATGCCAAGGATATGCATAAACATGTGAAATAATATTCCAACATTTATAAAAAGTGGGAAGAGAAGCTGGTGGTGGTTTGTAACTTTTTCTGGTTAAACAATACATGTTCCTATATGTCACTAGTTAAAGAACTTCTGTATTTAATAGATCTGTGGAAAATTCCCCAAAGAACCAGTGTAACAGTTTAAGTTAAACATAAAACTTGTTAACAAAACACAAAATTAGTACCAACCAGAAGAGGAAAACCTGAATATGTATATGCATACATAGTTGAGAATACAGTAGTTTGGTATAGTTCTTAATTCTAAATGGGTTTTATGAGTTACACACTTTTTTTTTTCACCATTAATCTACTTTGATTAGCTCCTCATCATTTGTCACCACCCCCACCTCCTTTGTGACATATGCTTCTCAGTGATAGACGTGCTCTGAAGGCTCTGACAATGCCTAAGATCCCAGGATACCAAAAGGCTCTGTGGGAACATACCTTTGAGGAATGTCTCCCATCGCCTGATACCTGAGGTGCAGTAAACAAGGTGATAGAATGAATGCCAGGGAGCTGAAGCAAGTAGAGTTAGATTTGGTATTAAGAACTTGTGGCCCAGATTTGGAAATCTATGAACTACCCATCCCAGGGCTCTCAGTAATCCCATCATCCATTTCATTAACACTCTTTGTACTCTGCTAAACACTTGATACAGATGTAATTTTAATGAATCCTCATGGCTTTATGAGGTAAGTATTCTATCAGTTTTCCAGATGGGGGACTGAGGTTCAGTGAGACTGAGTCTTTTTCTTAAGATCATACAAAAACTAAATACTAGCACTGAAACTTGAAACTAGGCCTATTTGATTCCTACATTCCTGTACTTAACCATTAAGCAACATACTTTACCAACTAAGAAATACAAAGAAAAGCCTTTTCAGTTCAGGTAACATGTATGACAAAGCTCCTGTGAGATTCTGTGCTCCTTGTTCATCATCTGTCATCTACTGTGCCTGGTAAGATAGCGGGTAATAGTGGTACCTAAATGAACATGTTGAATAATGTGAAAATGTATCAGTCAGAAGCAAAACATTTTTGAGTAGATCATTCAGAATGATGTTTTAGAAATGAATATTAAATACCCTTATGTTTTAATTTTCCTTTATATTTCTACCTCTGTGATGTTTTGCCTCTGTTTTCCCTATTCCTGATTGTTATGTTTTAGCCTCTCTGACCAGTCACCATTTCCTTTTATTGGTTATGTGATAAATCATTTGAAAATCTCCATTGTGCCCCCCTCAAATTAGGACCCCAGAATGTTTTCCTCTTTTTGCCTTAGCAGGTGATGTGGATAAGAGATTCTTCACTTATTTGGCTAAAAAAACAAAATCCCTAGTTATCATTTTGTAAGGATTAAAGTTTACAGAGCAATCTAAGTTTGTCTAAAAACAAGTTATTCTAGCCATTTGTAATTCAATTTACCAAAAATATCTATGTATTTCTAGTGTAAACTTACAATCTTACTTGTAAAAGAAATGAAAGATAATTTCAGGAAACAACAATTGTATATCCACCCTAACCTAGCAGCAAACTTAAGAAATGGAATAGTCCACTGGTTTAAGTGAAACAACATCCCTCCCCATCTAATCGGATTTTAATTTCATGCATCTATTGCTTGATTTCTAGAACCTATACAATAGGTTTTACTGTTACTTAACAGAGCCTACTACTTTAATGATCTCTCTACCATCTGCCAAATGTTATTTTTCTAAAAAAGTGAGACTAGAAGATGATGAAGAAGATTCCATACAAAATATATAATCTTTTAGGTGGCCCACTTTCATTGCCTTCTATCAAACTCAAGGACATATTCCTTGGTAACATAAGGGTTGTTTCTGTTTAGTCCCTAAGTCATGACTCTTGTCACCCCATGGACTGTAGCCCTCCCAGCTCCTTTGTCCATGGGATTTCCCAGGCAAGAATACTGGAGTGGGTTACCATTTCCTTCTCCAGGGGATCTTCCTGAACCAGGGATTGAGGCAGTGTCTCTTGCATTGGCAGGCGGATTCTTTACTACTGAGCCACGGAAAGCCCCAACATATGGGTCGAGTCTAGACCAAGTGAAATTTAGCTACTTATAAATTTATATGTTGGCAAGAGGCAAAAGTGCAAGGATTTAGAATGTTTGTGTCTCTAAATATTGGTAAATATAAACTAAATGACAATAGCAGCTTATAAATTCATGCTAATTTTAAACCAGTCACATTTATATGCATATGCTTAGTTGACTTAGCATTAAGAAGTTAAATCCATTTAAGTTGCTCCCTTACTATATTTAGGAGAACCAAATCACTAAGGTCCATTATTAGTGACAAAATCGTTCATCTTTTTTATAAAATTCCACCACAGATCACTAGTGGGCAGGAAGCCATTTATAATTTTTTTATCATCTTACTTGCTGGCAAGAAAAAGATTGTATGAAGATTATAATTCAGTACTTGCCTCTGAATTAAATGTATCAATGTACTGATCACCACTGTAATAAGTAAAAAAATCAGGAAACTCTAGGACTGAAGGATGACAAAAATGTAAAAAACATGACTTTATGAGTCAGGAATAGTAATAATTTTATGTGGGAACATTTGAATAACTTTGTACTTACCTATTTGAGAAAAGAATTGGTAGACATTTCATGAATCCCAGTTAAGCTTTATTTAGAAAGTTACTGTGTTGTTTTTATTCTACTTAAACCAATTGCTTATAGCAGAATCAGCAGAGCTCATTTTTAGATAACAGAAATATAAACGTCTCAATTATGAAAGTCATTGTTTCTTTCAAATGCTTACGTGTTCCTTGATGTGGAAAAAGTAAAAAGAATTTCTTTTATTACAAAATTAGGGCAAATCATTGCTGCAAAAATAAAATTCTACCCAGAATCACTGGGGCAGGTTAGGAGTGCTATGAACTTAGGAATTTGAAGGAACACTCCTTCTTTTTGTGTATGGGTGTACTTTATTTGCATTTACAGAATGGAAAACAATATATGAAGAGAACAATGTTAGCCTGATGGCTGAAGGCACTCATAAAAAGAACATGAACTTGTTAGATGTGTATTTCATTCAGAGATTTACTATTAAAAAGTACATTGTAAAATTATTTTATTTGAAGGAAAATACTTTTTAACTGCTTCCTTCCTCCCTACTTTACCTGACTGTCCTCCTCTTTGTTCCATATTTATGAGTCCTACCCATTCTATGCTAGCCCTTATAAGAAAAAGTTGCCCCAATAGCTGAAAAATTATATTGGTGAAAAGAATACCTTATATTTAAAGGGTATAGTGAATTACATTGGGGAAGAAACTAAATCTAAGTTTTAGGATCTGTACTTTCGTTCCCATTTTTTGTTCAATTAATAGTGTGCTGGCCTGGTGCCAAAAGTCATGAAATTCTCACCTAAGATTTATGTTGTATCTTGTAGAGCAGTCAACTTGTAATATTATTTTTCTTGAGTTTTGTCTTTTTCTGTGTGGCAGTGGTCAAATAGGGCCTTCTAAACCTCTGGAGAAGTGAGATCTGAAATTGGAGAGGACATGGGGAAGAATCAATCATCAACAGATAATCTTTAAGTCCAGACCCAGGAATATCAGATCTGAAGTGACACCATCTTTTCTGTCTTCTGACAAACCTCATCAACCCCAAAAGTTCCAGTTGCAAGGATCCAAGAAAACTCAGTAAAGATCACTTTGGAATCACTTTGTTGTGACAAAATCGATTCACAGTGACTCTCCTATTATTTGTGAAAAATCTGCTAAAGAAAACAACATCAGTGATTAAAGCTACACTGAAATGAAACTTTATATGCTAATTATCTTCAAGAGTCCCTCCTAAAACAAAAGGCTTGTTAGGCTACTAGAAATACATTATAAAGTAAGATAATCACCTATCTGTGTAAACACATATAATTCTAAACTTAAATGGAATTATAGTTTATATATCATGAAATGTAGTTAGTTTCAAAAATTACATCCCAAATCTGTAGTTTAGGTTATAAATAAAAAGATGTGGGTACAAAGAAGAAGACGTTACGTGTAAGACCAATATTTTAATAAGATAATCTAGTTATTGCTTACTGTAATGTGACATTTGCCTTTTTTTTTCACTGTATATACCAGTCACAAATCTTGATTATTAATATTAATGAGGCTCCCTTTTAAGTCTGTTGCTTTAAGAAAAAACAGAAGTGGTATTACTTCCACGGTGGTATATATTCACAGATCACAGACAACCAAGAAGAATGTATCAAGTCACATTTTCTTCTCAACTTAGCAATGTAACCTAATAGGCAGAATAAGCTTCTGTTAAGCATTTATTCTTGGTATTAGTACATAATACCATGCTTCTCAGTTTTCAAATTTCAAGACAAAATTCAACTAAGTATTGAATGAAACAACTGTTAACATGTTTAAAAAAGCTTTCATGGGAAAATGAAATGTTTGATGATATTTTAACCTGAAGACAGATATACATACATTTCTCAACCATACTAATCTTATTAGTATTATTTGCACATTGTGAATATATTTGTAGTTTTGGTTAACTGCGCAGTCAACTCAATATCATCATCATAATCATTATTGTTTCATCTGCAATATCAAAATATATATATTCAAAAATGGTTATTTTGTTTTTATGCCAATGCCTTCAAATATTTCAATAGGGAGTTGCACAAAGAGATCTAACTTAAGAGCATATTTAAGGGCAGATGAAGAATTTAAGTCATTTAACATCTCTAGATATAAAGCAGGATAATAACATGAATATTCTAATAATTAGACTAACAAAAAATCAGAAAAAGTTAATTAAAATGTGATACTGGGTATAAGGGTGAGAAGGGAGATGAGAAATTCACTAAAGACTTCACATTCATAAGAATTCATCTGCTTTAAGAGAAATAAACTTAGAGAAGTGTTACAGTCTAAAAATCAAAAACTATAGCCAGTTTCTTCTAGAAATATGAACAAGCATATGCAGACTTCTAACAGGTAAATAGAAAACAGTAAAGAGAATATTACCAATAATTCAAGGTGCCAGATCAATATAGTAGACCCTCAACAATTTTTGATTACTGGTGGAATTAGATTTACAAGAGAAATATGACTTAAATTTTGACTGTACTAAACTACAAATGTAATAAATTATAATAATTATAAATGATATAAATGCATTCTATAATGTGACTACTTTCTGTATATTAGTATAAAATGGAGTATTGGGTTACATAGAGAATTTGTTACATTTTTTTAATCCACGCTTTATCTAATAAAATTTCCTCCTCTATGTTCAGAATTTAAAATGTCTTTATATTACTTTTTTTATACTGTACTTTTCTAACCTTGCTCTTTTTAAAAAATTATTTGGCTGAAAAGTTATCTGTTCATTCTGTAATACCAGAATAATAAAGTATCTGATATAGCTAATTACAGTATTCCTGAGCACCTTAAGAAGTGCACAAAGAATTAACTAAAATTCTTATTTCCAAATCCTGGTTTCTTTAAATACAGAATGATTAGAAAAGTACTGTCTCATGGCAAACAGATTGTAACAAGTTAGGTTTCCTCATAATATAAAAATAGGTAATTATTTATAAAAATTCACTGACATAGTATTTAGTTCTTTTACAGGGTTAATCTATTTCTCAAAAGAAAAATTTATTCAAAGAAATAGCTACCTTATCAATGTAGTTCATTTTGTTAAATTTCCATTTGAGAGTTTAAAAAATCATTTTTCAAGTGATCAGCAATGAGTTTTCTCTTCATTTCGGGTAAGTTCTGAAAGATAAGTGCCATAATTTCACAGAAGTTAATACGTATTAGCAATGATGGCATACTGAATCTGATTCTCCATATATAAGACAACAGCTTCACGTCTTTTTTGAAAGTTGCTCAGTCAAGTCTGACTGCGACCTGATGGACTATATAAATTCACCTGCAATGCAGGAGACCTGGGTTCCATCCCTGGGTTGGGAAGATCCCCTGGAGAAGGGAAAGGCTAGCCACTCTAGTATTCTGGCCTAGAGAATTCTATGGACTGTATGTATGTATGTATGGACATGGGGTCACAAAGAGCCGGACACAACTAAGCGACTTTTACTTCTTTTAAATTATTTCAGAGCATTCTACAGGAGTCTTATCTTCGAGGTTAGCACTCTACAAAACTGAAGAAGGTACAATTTGTCTGCTATTACAGATTCACTTTTCTAGAAAAGTCTCTCTTCCAGTTTTGGGACCCTTAGCCTTCCAAACAAGGCAATGTAGTGTCGTATTCCAATTTTTGTGTATCTACAATTCAAATAGAACTTTTAAAGACTGAGTTTTTCAAGATTCAAAGAAACAGATGGTGAAATTTTAGTAACAGGTGACTGGAGAAATGTTTTGGGACCGGGTACATCCAAAGATTTATAAAATGGCAGTCTTCATAGAGATCTTAAATATAATAAGTTGAACTCCAGTTTGCTGATAGGTTCTCAAATTATAGGCTGCTACTGACTCCACTCCTCTCTTCAGGGCAAGATTACCTCTTCAATCCACAACCTTTATGAAGGTTGTGCCTGGGTAGGGAATGAGAGGGTTTCAGAATATCTATAAATTTCTTTACTAGTAATTCTGGAAAAAATCTTTCTTGCTCAGGTGATCTCCTTAGGGTAGGCCTTACTACCACAAGCACACAGTTTTAGACCTCATCTTATTCATCTTTGTATCTCTAGGTACAAGTATTTTCAGATGTGAATTTGTTTCAATTTTTGGTCTCTGCAGTATTTAGTACAGAAATGGAAAAGGCAAGCAAAGAATCTTCCTCTTATACAGGGAAAAAGTGAAGTTATTATTTCCAGTTTTTAATATGTCTCAGGTCACTTTTAATAAACACTGAACAAATGAATTACTACTGTGTTCCAGGTACTTTTCTGGGTTTAGGGAGTTCATCAGAGAAAATTTGACACACATATAGTTTTTGTTTTATCCAGACTGTGTAAAATCTCAGTCTGGATTTTAAAAATATTTTGAAACACTCTAGTATCTATAATCTGTCAAACAGATCTCACCCGTTAAAAATCAGTAGTAATTTCTAAGTAAATACTAGGATTAGTGAATTGTATTTCAGTTGAATGCTGATAGCCAAGCTTTAAAAATCATCTGTAAAAAAGAAAATTTAGAAAAATTACTGATAATCCTACCCTCTAGAGATAACCAATTTTGATGCAATTCTCATATATGATTATCCTACACATAGGATAAGACGATACAAAACTGTTGTATCTAATTTTTCCACTTAATTATACTAAGAACATTTTCCTGTGTCATTAAAAATCTTGTAAACAATTTTTAATTCATGACTATCCGTTCCGTTCAGTCGCTCAGTAGTGTCCGACTCTTTGCGACGCCGTGGACTGTAGCCTACCAGGCTTCTCCGTCCATGGGATTCTCCAGACAAGAATACTGGAGTGGGTTACCATTATAGGTCAAATAATTATTTCTTATTGTCAGATATTTAAGCCATTTCCTCTTTATCACTGTTATCATAGATAATATACCTGCATGCTCCATTATTTCCTTAAGATAAATCCCACAGAGTAATGCTAAATGAAGGGTACAGTCATTTTTACGTAAAGAAAAAATATTGTCACATAGTCCTCCAGAAAGACTGTACTAATTTACATTCCCACCGGTAGGTAGGGCTTTACCTTTTCAGTTCAGTTCAATTCAGTCGCTCAGTCGTGTCCGACTCTCCGCGACCCCATGAATCACAGCACGCCAGGCCTCCCTGTCCATCACCAACTCCCGGAGTTCACTCAAACTCATGTCCACAGAGTCGGTGATGCCATCCAGCCATCTCATTCTCCGTCGTCCCCTTCTCCTCCCACCCCCAACCTTTCCCAGCATCAGAGTCTTTCCAGTGAGTCAACTCGTCGCATGAGGTGGCCAAAGTATTGCAATTTCAGCTTTAGCATCAGTCCCTCCAATGAACATCCAGGATTGATCTCCTTTAGAATGGACTGGTTGGATCTCCTTGCAGTACAACGGACTCTCAAGAGTCTTCTCCAACACCACAGTTCAAAAGCATCGATTCTTCGGCGATCAGCCTTCTTCACAGTCCAACTCTCACATCCATACATGACCACGGGAAAAACCATTGCCTTGACTAGACGGACCTTGGTTGGCAAAGTAATGTCTCTGCTTTTTAATATACTATCAAGGTTAGTCATAACTTTCCTTCCAAGGAGCAAGCGTCTTTTAATTTCATGGCTGCAATCAGCATCTGCAGTGATTTTGGAGCCCAAAAAATAAAGTCTGACACTGTTTCCACTGTTTTTCCATCTATTTCCCATGAAGTGATCGGACCAGATGCCATGATCTTTGTTTTCTGAATGTTGAGCTTCAAGCCAGCCTTTTCACTCTCCTCTTTCACTTTCATCAAGAGGCTTTTGAGTTCCTCTTCACTTTCTGCCATAAGGGTAGTGTCATCTGCATATCTGAGGTTATTGATATTTCAAGATAGTCACGATAACGTGATCACTGACCTAGAGCCAGACATCTTGGAATGTGAAGTCAAGTGGGCCTTAGAAAGCATCACTACGAACAAAGCTAGTGGAGGTGATGGAATTCCAGTTGAGCTATTTCAAGTCTTGAAAGATGATGCTGTGAAAGTGCTGCACTCAATATGCCAGCAGATTTGGAAAACTCAGCAGTGGCCACAGGACTGGAAGAGGTCAGTCTTCATTCCAATCCCAAAGAAAGGCAATGCCAAAGAATGCTCAAACTACCGCACAATTGCACTCATCTCACACGCTAGTAAAGTCATGCTCAAAATTCTCCAAGCCAGGCTTCAGCAGTATGTAAACCGTGAACTCCCAGATGTTCAAGCAGGTTTTAGAAAAGGCAGAGGCACCAGAGATCAAATTGCCAACATCCGCTGGATCATGGAGAAAGCAAGAGAGTTTCAGAATTCTGCTTCATTAACTATGGAAGCCTTTGACTGTGTCAATCACAATAAACTGTGGAACATTCTGAAAGAGATGGGAATCCCAGACCACCTGACCTGCCTCTTGAGAAACCTGTATGCAGGTCAGGAAGCAACAGTTAGAACTGGACATGGAACAACAGACTGGTTCCAAATAGGAAAAGGTGTATGTCAAGGTTGTATATTGTCACCTTGCTTATTTAACTTATATGCAGAGTACATCATGAGGAACGCTGGGCTGGAAGAAGCACAAGCTGGAATCAAGATTGCTGGGAGAAATATCAATAACCTCAGATATGCAGATGACACTACCCTTATGGCCGAAAGTGAAGAGGAACTCAAAAGCCTCTTGATGAAAGTGAAAGAGGAGAGTGAAAAGGTTGGCTTGAAGGGCTTTACCTTTTGCTGCACCATTACTAAGGTTGATGAATATCATTTCATCTTAAGTTTGCTAGGTTTGATCATTTTTAATGTGCCAGAAGTTTAAGGAATTATGAGCCACAATCATAAAATTGAAAAAATTTAATCAATACAAATGAGGTAAAATATTTAAAAAATCCAAGAAAGGTCAGTATATGATAATGCTCCAGAACTGCAAAAATTTATTTCATATAAAAACACAAACACTGTGTCTTTTTGGGACAAGCTCAGGATGCCATTTAAAGCATGAAACTTATGAAATATCAATTTACTGAGTGAAAAGTTAGAGCAGAAAAAAATACATACAGCTAATGAAAATACAGACAAAATTGCTACCGTGGTTTCAGAAAGCTGTATTAACGATGAATGTGGTAGTTAGATAGTAAGATGTAATAACTCTGCAGAGAGACAGTACATAGTTACTATACAAAAGAACCTCTCCCTTCTGAAGCTCTCATTTTGGTTTCTGTGTGTAAGAAGTGGCATGTCTGCTTTTTCACAGTCTTGCTTTGTTTGAGGTAAGTGTGTGAGGACTCAATACAACAGATCTGAAGAGCCAGTGTATCTTACAGTTCTCTTCTGCTTTCAGTTGTAGCTGGGCCCGATCTCTAAATCACATATCATTAGTTCCATAAAGACTGTGTATTGCGCTCCAGTCCACTAATTCCCTGAACTCCCTTTTTTAACTGCACAAAAGACAACAATTTCTAACAATAAAATCAAGAAATCTGTACTTACCATTTAAGGCAACTTCAATAAAAATTTTTGGTTTGATCCTTATATTCCTATTTTTTTAAAAAAGTTTTCCTAGTTCAATTTTTTTCCTTAACTTCTTTAATGGAAAAAGAGATGGGAATTGTGAAATGAGATTATAATAGCAAATGTACTTTTAAAAATTGGAAATTAACATACACAACTAAATAAAAGAAACTTAAATATCCATTGGTTAACTTTATAGGATTCTGGCAACGGTATTTTTTTAATTATAGATAACTTTTGTTTCTCTCAAAAACTTTTCTCCAGCACTGTCTCAAAGAACGTGGATATGAACCATACATTAACTTCCTTCAAAGGACGTTTCTCTCCACACCCCCACAGCCTCAGGGAAAAGATCATGGCATATCCCGTCCACCTGAAGAGACTATTTCTTATTTGTATCCCTCCTCCTGTACTGACACCAACCTTCAACTTGTAGTTGCCCCCAGCACACACTGCTCTCATCTTTGCCCATGCTACAACCCATGCAAAGAATGACAAAGGTCAGAGGCTGGCATGTCACCTCTTACAGGAAGCCCTCGAGAACATTAGTTTCCCCGACTGGATATGCTCCCTCCTTTGTGTTCCCCATAGCATTTCTCTTGAGTTATTTTTAGCTCTTTATTGAGCTGCCAACCTCATAAAGACACACTATTGCACTCGTCTTACTCTCACATCCTGGGACTTGTTACAGCTGAATGAATATCTCCAGCTTCCCCACATAAGCTTAAGTGTTACCGCTGTTTTGTTACTGTCTTCCTTCCGGAGCCCATTTATAGGAGCCTCCTTCTATCACCTATCCCATATTCCTCTTAAACACAGCAGAACGAATTGCGCTCCTTTCTATCTACCTCCTCTGAGTTCTCACTCAGTTGAGTTTACGATCGCATAGGTTAAGAGAATCCTGAGAGGCGTGAGATCGGGTTATTTTATGATACTTCAACGTGTGGGGTTTGACTACAGACTTCCCGGAGAACTCAAAGCGGCGGATAAAGCACTTGAAACGGAAAATAACAAAAGCAGTGGCGAGAGAACAAGGAGATGAAACTAGTAAAGTGGTAAGACAAGCAGGGGAAACGGAAAGTGAGGTCAAGAAAGCGGAGGAGTTGCAACCACGCCCATGCCTCCCTCCCGCTCTGTAGGCCGCCGCGCGCAGGGTAAAATGGTCCGCCTCTCCGGTAGCTCTCCCGGTCTCCTCCTGTCCCCGCCCGCCAGATAAGATATCCCGAGCTCACAAAAAGACGCTGCGAAGCACGCAAAATTAAATTACAGGAGGCCGACAGCCCGCCCTAGAAACTTCTTCATTTCTCAGTCCACCCCACCCAGCTCCTCCTCCCGGGGCCGTAGCCGCCCTCATACCCAGGCCCCGCCAAGCCAATGCCCACACGCGGGCAGAAGAAAAAAGCCAGCTTTGGCCCTAGTTCTTTGGTGCCACCAACTCAGAAAGAATTGCCCCGCCCAAGCGAGCTAGGTTGGCCGAGACACTAGTAAACTGATCGACATTTCAGGATTTAAGAACTGAGCGAACCGTCTAGGTGGCTCCCTTCTCCCGGCTCTGCTTCCACGACTCCTCCCAGCGCCACGCCCCAATCCTTTCCTCCCCGCCCTACTTGGGAGTCCGCGCTACTCATTGGCTGCATGCCCTGCCAATCCAACGGACGTCGACGAATCCCGCCTCAGGGAAGGTGAAGATCGAGAAAAAGCGCGTACACCTGGCCTGCGGCGCGAGCCTAACGCCCCCAAGCTTCAGACCGCTCTGGGGCCGCGGAGACTGCCGGCCGCCTTGGACACGTGGGAGGGGTCTCATTTGCATAACGGCCGCCCCTCGCGTCCTAGCGCGGCCCGGAGTCCCGCCCCTCATCCATCTAGAAGTCTGTTGGGCCTCAAGCCGGTCACTCCGATCCCGGCAAGCCTGTGGCGGGCGGTCCCGAGAGCCGATTGGCTCTGAGAGTTTCCAAAAGGCGGCGGGGAGGCGACTATAAGAGTGGGGAGCGGAGGGAGGGGAGTGAGAGACGCTGGTTGCGTTCGCGGAGTCTGGTACTAGGGGACCGTTAATTGAGGCCGCATATTTTCTGTCTCAGGTGTTCTCGTCTAACGTCGCTTGCCTGTCTTTCAGTCAGGATGTCTGCCCGCGGCCCGGCTATTGGCATCGACCTGGGCACCACCTACTCGTGCGTGGGGGTCTTCCAACATGGCAAGGTGGAGATCATTGCCAACGACCAGGGCAACCGTACCACCCCCAGCTACGTGGCCTTCACCGACACCGAGCGCCTCATCGGCGATGCAGCCAAGAACCAGGTGGCCATGAACCCCACCAACACCATCTTCGACGCCAAGAGGCTGATCGGTCGGAAGTTCGAGGACGCCACAGTTCAGTCAGACATGAAGCACTGGCCGTTCCGGGTGGTGAGCGAGGGAGGGAAGCCCAAAGTGCAGGTGGAGTACAAAGGAGAGATCAAGACCTTCTTCCCCGAGGAGATCTCCTCCATGGTCCTCACTAAAATGAAGGAGATCGCCGAGGCCTACCTGGGGGGTAAGGTGCAGAGCGCGGTCATCACCGTCCCGGCCTATTTCAATGACTCGCAGCGCCAGGCCACCAAGGACGCGGGCACCATTACGGGCCTCAACGTGCTGCGCATCATCAACGAGCCCACGGCGGCGGCCATTGCCTACGGCCTGGACAAGAAGGGCTGCGCGGGAGGCGAGAAGAACGTGCTTATCTTCGACCTGGGCGGCGGCACCTTCGACGTATCCATCCTGACCATCGAGGACGGCATCTTCGAGGTGAAGTCCACGGCTGGCGACACTCATCTGGGCGGGGAGGACTTCGATAACCGCATGGTGAGCCACCTGGCGGAGGAGTTCAAACGCAAGCACAAGAAGGACATTGCACCCAACAAGCGCGCGGTGCGGCGACTCCGCACCGCCTGCGAGCGCGCCAAGCGCACCCTGAGCTCTTCCACGCAGGCCAGCATCGAGATCGACTCGCTCTACGAGGGCGTGGATTTCTACACGTCCATCACCCGCGCCCGCTTCGAGGAGCTCAACGCCGACCTTTTCCGCGGGACCCTGGAGCCGGTGGAGAAGGCTCTGCGCGATGCCAAGCTGGACAAGGGCCAGATCCAGGAGATCGTGCTGGTGGGCGGCTCCACTCGCATCCCCAAGATCCAGAAGCTGCTGCAGGATTTCTTCAATGGCAAGGAGCTGAACAAGAGCATCAACCCCGACGAGGCGGTGGCATACGGAGCCGCGGTGCAGGCGGCCATTCTCATCGGGGACAAGTCAGAGAACGTACAGGACCTGCTGCTACTCGACGTGACCCCGTTGTCCCTGGGCATCGAGACGGCTGGCGGCGTCATGACTCCGCTCATCAAAAGGAACACCACAATCCCCACCAAGCAGACGCAGACCTTCACCACCTACTCAGACAACCAGAGCAGCGTGCTGGTGCAGGTGTACGAGGGCGAACGGGCCATGACCAAGGACAATAACCTGCTGGGCAAGTTCGACCTGACCGGGATCCCCCCAGCCCCCCGCGGGGTCCCCCAGATCGAGGTCACCTTCGACATCGACGCCAATGGCATCCTCAACGTCACCGCCGCCGACAAGAGCACCGGGAAGGAAAACAAAATCACCATTACCAACGACAAGGGCCGTCTGAGCAAGGACGACATTGACCGGATGGTGCAGGAGGCGGAGCGGTACAAGTCGGAAGACGAGGCCAATCGCGACCGAGTAGGCGCCAAAAACGCTGTGGAGTCCTATACCTACAACATCAAGCAGACGGTGGAAGACGAGAAACTGAGGGGCAAGATTAGCGATCAGGACAAAAACAAGATTCTCGACAAGTGTCAGGAGGTGATCAACTGGCTCGACCGGAACCAGATGGCAGAAAAAGATGAGTATGAACACAAGCAGAAAGAGCTCGAAAAAGTGTGCAACCCCATCATCAGCAAACTATACCAAGGCGGCCCTGGCGGCGGTGGCGGTTCAGGAGCATCCGGGGGACCGACCATCGAGGAAGTGGACTAAACCTGCACTCAAGACAGCGTAAAAACCTCTTTTCCTTTCTATTTACTTTTTCCTTTTGTTTCTGTTTCTTCTTTGAAATGTCCTTGTGCCAAATACGAGATCTATATTCTAAGTGTTTAACCGGTGTATGCATATGAAAGGAAAGGTGCAACAACTTAGTTTAATGATAAAAGATTAGTTCTAAAGTTTGATTTTTTAGAAACATTATTTGAGGTATCTCTTTAATGCATTTTGCTTGTTAGCTGACTTGAACGTTTTTTGGTTAGCTTAGTTTGTGCATGGAGATTTGAGACGGGAAACCTGAAGTTTTCCCACAGTTTCTGTAGAAGTTTGGTAACAATAAAATACATAGAAGCTTGAATTGCTTATTTGTATGTACTACTTGAAGAGAAAGGTGAACATTGCAGTAATGTTAAGGAAAGGCATACTTTTTGCAAATGCATAAATACAGATTTAAAAGTAAAAAGCTGAAACTGATCTAAAAATTACTGTCTTGGAGTTTTCAATTTTGTTTTCTTACTGTTTTACCCATGTGGGTCTTTAACTAAGTAAGGTATTAGTATAAGATGAAATTTGTCTAACTCAATCTTATCTAATTCTCAGATGAGTTTCCTGCTTTGAATTACCAGCAACTTAAGGGGAGAAGATCTGGGTAAACTTTACCCTCCTTTTAATACAGAAACCAGAGTTGGCATAAATGTTCAAGTGAAAATCCACCTGAATATTCCAGCAAAATACAAGCTGTATTCCAGGGTTAGGTACAAAGAGATTCTTTCTGTAAACAAAAGGAGTTGTCTTCTAACATAATATGTTATAGCCTAACATAATATGAAACAAGTTTGCTTTCTGCTACTTACAGGTGTCTGAAACAAGATCCAACAGACAAAGGTTAAAGCCACTTAATATTGAGTCCAAGTTCAAACTTTTGTTAACTTTTTCTAGTAAAACAGTTCAAATTCTGGGCATATGGAAAATTGAAGAAGAATATGTTTTCAGCACTTAAATTACTTGGATAGTAAAGGAAAATAATAGTTTTTTGTTGTTGACTGATTTGACAGTCATAGAGCTTTTTCAATACCTGCCTTAAATCACTAGAATATATTTCTTTTTTAAAAAGATAAACTGCAAGATAGTCCTGTATTTTGTCAATATGCAACTTGTTCATTTTCCAATATTTCCAATTTGAGATTGTTACAGATAGAAATATAACCCTTTGAAATCCACTTAAGCTTTAAAAATCCACATCCTTGGGAGAAGGGGATTCATGTTGATATTTTAGTGGACTGACTCATCTGCTTTGTACTGATTTATTCTCTTTAAGGAGAATTTGGAAGAAATTCAGTAAAGCTGATTGGAAAATGTATAGTTAATCTAATGTTTTCACCACACAATTTAATATCTCCTTCCAAGTGATGTAGATTTACTTCATGTTGTTCATAAGATAACAGTGACATATAGAAGCTAATTTTAAACTTAGTAGTGGACTCTGCCATATCAAGCAGAGAGAGGAATTTTTGAAATATAAAAACTAGAGAACAAAATAGCCTAAAAATATAGATCTTTGGTCACAGTTCTCTCACGTAAGAGCTGACTCTTTGTACATATAATTTTTTTCTTTTAACAAGTCTCATTTGGGTGGGGGGAGGAAGATAAAAAGGCAGTTGTAAAACTGCTTCAAAATAAACATTTTTTAAAAAGATAGTTGTTCCTTACACTCTGAAAGGTGAACATGAGTTTTTCAGCGCTGTTGCCAGAGTGGAAAGTTTTCAGCAAAGAAGCATTAAGGATATTTCATTGAAGATAGCATCGCATAAATATTTGACAAGTTACCTTGGTAATTAGTAGCCTTAGAATGAAGTTTCACCTGAGTTTTTACCAAGATAATATTCATTCTGTTAACCTTTTGTTCTTTATTGAGGGTTTATCCCTTGCTCTAACTTCAAAGTATACAAAGTATAATGGGGCCTTTAAGTGCAGTTTGGTATTAGTTTGACTCATTTTAGACCTCATTTTAGAAGAGATTAGTTTCTAAAGGATCAGAAAAATGCCAAATGGTAATCTCTTTGATCCTATAGCCTGACCTCTGGTAACTTGCTGTAACACTAAATCAATCTATACAGATACTTCATTTTCTGTTATTTTGAAAAGTAATTTGTAAAACTCTTGAGTGCCTTTAATTTTGTCTTCTCAAATGTACCTAGATCTAAATATTGCTTAAGATAAAAAGCCACTAAAGTAGCCATTCATGTTTTCAGGGTCAGTTGAAGTTGGTAACTCAATAACTCACGGGAACCCTTTAGCAGATGTTAGATCAGCCATAGTCAAATGACGATGGAAAAAGTACTTGAGTTCAGAATGAGGCTAAATTACAGTTTAAGGAATAATTAACATCACTTGCCCTTGAAAGTAATGCTAGGGACTAGTGGTCATGACTACAGCTAATGAAATATGTATAGAATGCTTAGGGATTGAAAAAGTACATTTCTCAGAACGGGGACTTAATTTCTTCTTTCTTGAATATCTGATTAACATAATTGTCCCTGTTTTGAGGCAATGAATCTAGACACCTGTCAAAATTGTTTAGAGTACTTCAGTTGTATAAAATTTCAAAACAAGATTACTCTAAATTTTTTATCATATTAATTTATATATGTAATGGAAGTTAATGCACCTGACTTGTGCATTAGGAGATACTAGTGCTCTTTACGTCTTTAAATTTAGCATGCATATTAAAATACATAATATATTCTGTATGTGAAGGAGAACTAAAAATCTTTATTCTATGTATAATCTTACACATGAATATAATATGACTGGATGAAATCAAACGGTCTCTCTTATGAAGATCAAATACTGGGCTCATGATAAGGTATTTCAATTGGATGTAGTTTATAAAAGTTGTGAAGCATATTTCTCTTGCTTTTGAATACTGGAACTGAAGTTTTAAAGAATCTCAAATCCACATGATCACAAGACAATTGCTAAAGGAATATGTATATATATAAAACAGTAATATTCAATTGTTTCTGTATATTTAATGTATGAGACAACTGTTTTGAAGGACTATCCTTAAGCATTAAGATTAGATATAAAATTTAAATCCTTCAAGAAAAATTACGGATCTTTAGAAGAAGAGCTCAGTATTTATTCTTTTTACAGCTTTTTACAAGTATTTACAGCTTTGGGGATGGAGATATTTTAGGATATATGTAGTTCTAAAGTTTAATAGTGTGCTACTTAATGTTGAAATGTTTTTCCCTTAAACAAGTGAAAAAGTCAGACTCTTCCTCCATCCCTTTAAGTACAGATTAGGATATTTGAATTGAAGATTGGAGAAATAAGCACCAGAAATGGAGTTCCTAATTCAAATACTGGTATTGCTGTTTCTTATATATTAGTTTTAAAAGTAAAATCATAACATTTTGAAAATCTGTCCACTGATTTTTTTCATAGTATAAATATGTATAATATCCAGTTAATATCTTGGGCCTAAAATTTGAGACAGTTAACTTAGTTTTGTCATATGCTCTTAGTTCTGTGATCTTGAGAACTTAATTAGGCAAAAAAAAAAAAAATCTTACAGGACATTTGAAATTATTAAATATTTAGATAGCACCTTTCCCTACTTCATTGTATCATGACTTTTTTTTTAAGAGAAAATTATATTTCCATGTTAGGTTGTGAGTTTCTAATGTCATTATAAAAAAAAACTGGTGGAAAATCTAATAGATGAGTGGGTCACTTTAAAAATAATGATTTAGAGTCATAAAACCAATTTTTACTCCCTCTTTCATTAGGGTCTAGTGACACAGAAATATAAGATGGTACCTTCAGAGTTATCCAGGGTTTCCTCTAACTATTAACATGTCCCTCTAGCACAGCTACGGTAACTTGTCATGTAACTTTTATGTAAGTCATTGTTTTGCGTTCTCAATTCCTTTATTTTTACCTTTAGTTTTGTATATTAGCCTAAAGTTAAACATGGTAAGGTGTAAAAAAAGATCTTCGGTTTTCCATTAGCATTTCTTCACTCATTTAGCTAAACTGAAGAGGTTGCCTGGAAGTGTGGTAAATGGGTGCCACCCAGAGTCCTTGTTCTTCCTGGGTCCTTTGTGGAGCTTCAGCTCATTATTTCTCCTTGTTCCCACCCAAAGTTAAATACCCAGGTTGGAGAAAAGCTTTTGATGACTGGGATATTTTGGTGAATTCTCTTCAAATGAGTCATCTTATAATAAGCTAGCCTCTTAAGGCCATAGCCTCAAAGCAACATTGCCAGTGTACTGGTGGGTTTCCTTATATCTGAGCCAATTGGAGCAGTTACCAGCTGTGGACTCAAGAGAGTGGTTCATGAATCTAGGTGTTTATAATTTAATACTACTGTGAACAGTGATTGTGTGTTACCAAGTAGACTAGGATGGTGGAGTTAAGGGGAAGCAGTGGAGTGTCTATTGCTCTTGTTTGTAAAGTTTATGCAAGGAACTTCCCCAGTGGTTAAAACTCCACCTTCCAATGTAAGGGGTGCCAAATTCAATCCCTGATTGGGGCACTGAGATCCCACATGTGTGCAAGGTTCAGCCGAGAAAAAAAGAAACCAACTAGTAAATGGGTGTTACCCATCATCCCACCAATGTGGGATTCATAAGTTTATATGAAAATAAAATCAGGTATTTACTGACCATCTATTTAATGCTAATTAAGTTGTGGGGCTAAAACAAAAGCAGAATATATGAGGCATTCCCAGTTATATAGTGTCATTTAGCATTGCTTCCGGAGAAGGCAATGGCAAGCCACTCCAGTACTCTTGCCTAGAAAATCCCATGGATGGAGGAGCCTGCTAGGCTGCAGTCCGTGGGGTCGCTAAGGGTCGGACACGACTGAGCGAATTAACTTTCACTTTTCACTTTCACACACTGGAGAAGGAAATGGCAACCCACTCCAATGTTCTTGCCTGGAGAATCCCAGGGACGGGGGAGCCTGGTGGGCTTCCATCTATGGGGTCACACAGAGTCGGACACGACTGAAGTGACTTAGCAGCAGCAGCAGCAGCAGCATTGCTTACCATCAGTATTAGAAGGAGGGAAATACCAAACAATCTGGATATCAACTCAGTTGCAAGAAGAAATTACAAGACACAAGGTTTGAAAAGTAAATGCAGAAATGAAGTTGAACGTGGACTTCCCAGATTGCTCAGTGGTTAAGAATCCACTTGCCAAAGCAGGAGAGAGGGGGTTCCATCCCCTGGAGAAGGAAATGGCTCCCTACTCCAGTATTCTTGCCTGGGAAATCCCATGGACAGAGGAGCATAATGGATTACAGTCCATGCTGCTGCTGCTAAGTCGCTTCAGTCGTGTCCGACTCTGTGCGACCCCATAGATGGCAGCCCACCAGGCTCCGCCATCCCTGGGATGGGGGGCTGCAAAAGAGTTGTACACAAATGAGAGACACTGTTGAATACCCATTGACACAAACCAAGGTTCTTTGCTTTCAGCAACACTAATTCTCAGTACTTTAATTCAGGGTGATGCTTTACATATATTACTTCTTAAGAATCCTCAAACACCGATCATTTGGGTATCTTCAAACGACTTCCACATCTAGCTATGCTGCAGAACCCAGTTTCAAAAACCTTGATTTCCACGGTTGCGCCACTCACGCCACGCCACCCCACCCCCTACCCCGCCCCAATCAATTTAGTCCCAGCCTGGATTTTTGTTTGTTTCTCCAACCTGGATTTAAACTTCATTTAGTACTATCAAACTTGGGAACAAAGGGAGCTTCCCTATGGAACTGAATCTAGTTTTTCTAATTAAAAACAAAGCCAGTGACGTGGTTGGCTTCTCGGTGGGAAAGCACAAAGAACTGACCCCTAAGCAAGAAACCCTCGGGCAGCTTCGCAGTGAGACGCCGGCGAGCCACCGAAGCCCAGGGCCTCTGCAGAGGCGGGAGCTACGCGGACCAGCGGCCGCGGCGTAGGAAGCAGGGTCCCGCCCCCAGTCCAGGCCCCGCCCCCAGCCCCGGTTTCCAGGAGACGGTCTGAAGCGTCCAGCGGGGGACCATGAGCCCTGTTCCGGAGGTTTATTCGAGACCACGGCGGTTGTACGCGCAGTCTGCCCTATCGGATGTAAGTGCAGCTTCGGCCGACCCCACCCCGCGACGGGTGGAAGGACGACCCCGCGGCCCCCGCCCACCTCCGGCGCCCGACGGGGCTCGGTGGCTGGGCCGCTGGGCCCTCCACGGCCTCAGCCGCGGCCTTGCCCTCCGCGCTCACCCTAGCCTGGGGCGAGCCGCACTCGAAGAGACCTGGGCAAAGTGGTCTACGAAAACCAGATGATGGAGGTGTGTTCAGCAAACGGTCAGATTTGAATTCCGGCTCCCCACGCTGATATCCAGATGTAGGAAAGTTCCACCTCACCACCTCTGATGGGTTGTCTGCAAAATAAGAAACCCTCTGAGGAAGCAGTCCTGCTCGGTCCGATTGGGATCCCCGGAGAGGAAAGGTTCCGGGCTGGTAGCTATGCAGCCTTGGAGAGCGCGAACCTGCAGTACGTTCGCTTGCTTTTGAAGGTGTGGGTCAGGGTTACAACAGGTGTCATAACTCCTCTGAAAGATTGGGGCTGCCTTGGGCACCAGTTTATTGTGGTCCAAGTCCCAATTAATCGGTAAATTGCTATGGTGAGCCTTGAGGTGATGCAGGCTCTTAGCCTTCCACTCTTCCTTCCCTTCCTTTCTCCCCTACTTTCCTCCCTTCCTTACTGTCTACTGAAACTACACCCCAAAATAATAACATAAAACCCTGGCATCAAGTTTAAAAAAAAAAGGAAGTTTAAGGCTAAAAAGCGTTAAAGAGCAACTAGTGAGAATTATTGTTAAAAGTTCGTTATGACATGTTGATTTTAAATTGAACTTTTAATTATTTTTGCTGCAATCATTTCATTTTACAGCAATTGGGATTGCGATTAGGGATGTGGTACTGGAAAGATGAAACCAAAACACTTGAATTCAGAAGGTAAATTTTAACAAAATTTTATTATATTATAGCTTTTATGGAAATTGTTTGTGTAAAAAAAAAATTCAAGCAATACAGAAGAGCACAAAGAATAAAATGAATGTCTCCTGAAATCTCACCATCTAGAGATAACTATTTTGGCAGCCTTCCAGATATCACTTTCTGATGACATTTATCAGCTGCTTCCTATGTACCAGAAACTGTGCTAATCAGTTTATCAACCCTTTGAAACAGCTGCATGTTAATCCACTTTTACATATGAAGAAACTGATGTCAAAGGGCTAAGAAGTTTGAGGAAAGCTAACTGACTTGGCCAGATCACACAGCTCAGAGGTTACTAAGATGTTTTAAATCTAGGTCTACTTGGTTAACACTCTATATTATTAACTGCTTTATAAGATTGCTTTTTTGAGTTATAGAAATAGAGTTTTACATTAATAAGACCATGTTATACCTGCTGCAGTAGACAGTAAATTTTACAAGGTAAAATTATTAGATTAGAAGAAAGAAAGTGAAAGTCACGTCTGACTCTTTGTGACCCAGGCCAGAATACTGGAGTGGGTAGCCTTTCCCTTCTCCAGGGGATCTTATCTTCCCAACCCAAGGATCAAAGTCAGGTTTTCCGCATTACCAGCTGAGCCACAGGGGAAAACCCAAGAATACTGGAATGGGTAGCCAATCCCTTCTCCAGCGGATCTTCCCTACCCAGGAATCGAACCAGGTTCTCCTGCATTGCAGGTAGATTCTTTACCAACTGAGCTACTAGGGAAGATTAGAACTAGTTTTAATTCTCCACTGGGAAAATATTGACTCTATTAAAAGTGTTTTGTTTAACAAGACTAGCCACCATCTGCTATGCACCTGTTATGTCCCAGGCATTTGCATATTTTTCTGATTCTTAAAACAGCTTTGAAAAGTGAGTGTTAATATCTCCTCTCCACTTCATAGATGAAGAAACGTGGCTCAGGGAGATTAAGCAATTAAGCCAAAGTCACACAGCCAGAACAGCAGAACTGACATTTCGAACCAAGATTTATCTGATGCCAAAGCCCTTTCCATTTTAAACAGTATCTCCCTCCAGTAGACTGTAAGCCCTCAGTGGCAGGAACTGTCTTAGTCATCTTCACATCCCTGAAGCCATCTCCAGAATTTCACAGAGTAGACACTCACCAAATGTTTACTGAACAAGTACATACTGTACTGAGGACATGGGGGCTGTGGGAAGGAATTTGGAGTGTCATGTACCCAGATAATCTGCTTTGCAAAGTAACAGCTCGATCTCAGGAGTGTTCAAGTTCTATCACATCAATTTAAGACCTTGGAAATTTCTTCCAGGGTTTTGGTCTCCCTCTACCTAGGGTAGGTAGGCCACCTTTTACACCCACTAGCCAATAGGAGTTCACAGACATCTAGGTACTCTCAGATTCAGGTCAAGAGAAGATGACCCCTTTTCCTTTCCCCCACCTTGCAGTTCCTGGCATCTCCCCTGGATGAATGACACTGGGACTCTTACCCTTCAGAGAAGTAGTGCCCTATTCTCAGGCAGAGTTTGTCTGACCTTTGCAGACTGTATCCTGAGGAGGATAACTGTATCAGAATATAACAGTATACCCATTACCTCCATGCATAAAATGACACAGTAATGGGCAGGGAAAGGATGGTCATTATTCCTTAAGAAAAAGACCATGGAGAGTGGTTTGGAGGGAGACCTGGGTTCAAATCTTGGTTCTGCTACTAATTTGGTGGTCATAATTTGTCAAGTTACTTAGCCTTGTTAATTGTAAGTTCCCTTATTCAGAAAATTAAATAATAATGCCTTCTGAGGAGTAAATGAGGGCATTGCATAGTTCATCAGCTTGCATGCCCATTTCTTTCTTATTTGTTAAGGAGGGAATACCTTGGAGACTTCTCTGGCTGTCCAGTGGTTAAGACTTCGCCTTCCAATGCAGGAGCATGGGTTCAATCCCCGGTCAGGGAGCTAAGATACCACATGCCTCAGGGTCAAAGATCCAAACATAAAACAGAAGCAATATTGTAACAAATTCAATAAAGACTTTTAAAATGGTCCACATCAAAGAATCTTTTAAAAAAAGGAATACCTTTATTCACAGGTGAGTTGGCCCACAAGACATGCATCTCTCTGACAAAGTGTGTGTAGTTCTATCGTTTCATGTTTCAGGTGCCTTCAACTTCCAGCTGAGAGAGAATCAGCCCCTGTCTGAGTCTTTGCTAAGGTCATGGACTCCCCTGAGGACGCACAGGAAACTACACCTCCAGAAGCCTTGGACTTATTTTTCAACATAGCCTAAGAAAAGACTAGTAACCCCTGAAGAGCTCTAACTGGTGTGGAAGCCAAGAGTGGTCCAACCCTCTGCATCTTAGTGATGAGTTCTAGGAGAAAATATGACTGTTTTTTCTCATTTGTTTCAGGGCAAAGGAAAATGACATGATTGTTCTATAAATATCAGGAAAGCACATCAACACAACGTGGTCTAAATAGGTTGCCAGATTCAAGGGGGAACTATGAAGATTGGAAGAAAGTATAGATATAGGTCAGACTGTGGTTTGGGAGCCAATCAGAGGTTCAGTTTAAGGGACGATTTTCAATTATTACTAGTGCTGCTTCTTAGTGATTCCAAAAGCACTGTGAGCATAGGCTGCTTTCAGAGCTATGGCAGGACACTCACAAGGAGGAATCCATCTCACCATCTGAACCAGAAGATGACTTTAGTCAAGTTAAAAACCACTCAGACAAGTATGGGAAGGTGTTATGTGTCCAGAGGTCATAAAAATGAAGGTTTAGCAGTAAATGTCAGACTGTTGGCTAAGGGCATGCACTGCCACAAGTTTCAAATACTGAGACATGGTCAGCCTCTCTGAGCCTTAGTTCTCCATCAGTAAAATGACATCCATGTACTGGATGATCTTTTTGATGTCCTCTAACCCCAAATTCTATGATCTTATGACTTTATAATTCTAAATTCACTTGACTTAGTTCACAGACCTGTTCTGTAAGATCCCAAATGTCCTTTTCCTTATCATAAGTCTCTCTCATCTCTTGTGTTTCTACATGAATTGTGAAATTTTTTGTTTTAGTTCTGTGAAAAATGCCATTGGTAATTTGATAGGGATCACATTGAATCTGTAGATTGCATTTGGTAGTATAGTCATTTTCACAATATTGATTCTTCCTACCAAGGAACATGGAATATCTCTCCATCTCTTTATGTAATCTTAGATTTCTTTCATCAGTATCTTATAATTTTCTGTGTATAATTCTTTTGTCTCCTTAGGTAAGTTTATTCCTATATATTTAATTCTTTCTGCTGCAATGGTGAATGGGATTGATTCCTTAATTTCTTTCTGATTTTTCATTGTTAGTATATAGAAATGCAAATGATTTCTGTGTATTGATTTTTGTATCTTGCAACTTCGCTAAAATCAGTGATTAACTCAAGTAATTTTATGATACTGTCTTTAGGGTTTTCTATGTACAGTATCATGTCATCTGCAAACAGTGAGAGCCTTACTTCTTCTTTTCCGATCTGGATTCCTTTTATTTCTTTTTCTTCTCTGATTGCTGTAGCTAGGACTTTCAGAACTATGTTGAATAATAGTAGTGAAAGTAGACACCCTTGTCAGACAACACTTATTTTTGATATTACAGCAATGCCTGACACAGAGTATGGCCTCAGTATATATTTATTGTGGCTTAATTGTGGTCCATTGTTAGTTATGTCCATTACTGTTCAATAATGCTTGTACAAAATCTAAAGAATCTAAGAAACCCTGAGTTAAGTAAAGGGTCCTAAAACCTTCTTAGAGATAATCAAGCTTTTAGAAGAGTCCACAGCGATGACAACTGAGTCCTGCTCGGGAGGCAGGACTGCCTGGTGGGTAAGCACATGGCTCTGTAGCTAGAGAACTGGCCCCAGTTCTGGCTCTGGCACTTGCTAAGTGATCTTGGTCAGTTTACTTAATCTCTTTCTAAACTTCAGTCTTTCTCATAACGGAAAAATTGTGACAGTAGTAATGTTTTCCTCATAGAGTTGCTGTGAGGATTGAATGAGATCATACTTCAAAGCACTTTGCGTGTAACAAGTACTCAATAAATCAAAAAAATCCTTCCAAATAGATCACAAGCCTTCTATTTCTTGTGAAGTTACAGCTGGATTTTCAGATGAAATGTGTTGTGTATGGTGGTATGCTGGGGGCTAGTGATACGTAGATGCTGAATACAAAGTCCAGTCTTTTCATCTTTTCCTAGGAGGTGGTTCCACATGTGAATACATGTGGATTAAGTGTGGATGTGCCTCTGATTCTCTCCAGGACACTCACAATACATATCAGTCCTAAGGTTCCATGAGCCGTGGCAATGCTCTGATTAGTTTCTCCCAAGAAAAGATTAAGTTCCTAATTTTCTCATTTCTATTACAGTTTTACACCTGCGGTAGAACTCAAGGAAAGAGGAAAGAAAGGCAAAGCAGTTCACTTTGTTGAAATTGATGGTCCAGCTTCAGACAGGTAGCTTAACTACCACCATGGCAATGTTGCTAAGAGCGCCTCTTAACAGAATGGCTTAAGCCTCTACAAACTCTTAAGAAAATATCACTCCCATCATCTTAAGTTGAAATGCAAATACACATCAAGGAAAGAACATGCACTATTTCACAATTATGATGGGAGCTAGTCATCCCAATAGTGTATCCCTGTGATAATTTGGCTACAAATGAATTTTCAGCTTCTTATACTTTTAAAAAGAATTGAAAATGAAGATATGCCAAAAATAGATGAGATAAATGTTCTATTTTGGGTGAAATTGGTATTTTCATTTTATGTCAGGCAGTATGCATTCCTCCTATCCCTAGCATAGTATATACAATGTTTAATAAAATATATTCCCAAGTGATCCTGCATTAAATGAAAGCCACGCATAACACTCAGGGTCTTCTTCAGTCAGTTCAGTTCAGTTCCGTCGCTCAGTCGTGTCCGACTCTCCGCGACCCCATGAATCACAGCACGCCAGGCCTCCCTGTCCATCACCAACTCCCGGAGTTCACTCAAACTCATGTCCATCGAGTCGGTGATGCCATCCAGCCATCTCATCCTCTGTCGTCCCCTTCTCCTCCCGCCCCCAATCCTTCCCAGCATCAGAGTCTTACTTTAAAGTAAATACTTTCTGTGCCTCCGGATAGGTTAAATACAACTAAAACCATTCGAAGTACTATTAAAGGGCTTCCCTGGGGATTCAGTGGTAAAGAATCCCCCTGCTGTGCAGGAGATTCGAGTTCCATCCCTGATCCGGGAAGATCCCACATGCTGTGGAGCAACTAGGCCCGTGCGCCCCAACTGCTGAGGCCTGTGCTCTAGAGCCTGGGAGCCATATCTGCTGAGCCCGTGTGCCGCAACTGCTGAAGCCCGCATGCCGTAGAGCCTGTGGTCCCCAACGAAAGAAGCCATGGCAATGAGAAACCTGCTCACCACAACCAGAGAGTAGCCCCTGGTCTGTGCAACCAGAAAACCCCTTGCAGCAACAAGGACCCAGCAGAGCCAAAAATTAAAAAAAAAATTTTTTTTTAAAGCACTACTAGAGATTGTCGTATCCCCTAACAGGTTGACAGATAAAAGGTTTGCTCTAAGAGACGATAAGTCACCCAGAGGCTTAGAGAAGCGGAGTCAGCAGGGCAGCGTTACCCTCCACGATGCTAAATGTGAGTGACTGTGTCGTCATCCTTACATGTGTGCCCTGGCGTCAGCCTCTAAGGCAGCAGTTTGTCCCTCTTTCAACTGTCTGTCTTCTCCCCCTTCAGTTGTGGCTTTGCTTTTGCTACAAGATACTGAGATGCCGCGTATCTGTTCCTTTACGACATTTATGAGGTATGTAATTTTGGAGTCATCCCATCTGATAAATGATGAAAAATCTGAGTTTAGGAGAAAGAGCTGGCTCCACGCTAGCCATCCTCTCAGGATTTTGTTTCGAAGACTGAGACCAAAGCGAGAAAAAGTCAGGTCACAGGAGCCCAAAATAAAGTCAAGGAGAATGGAGAGCATATCATCAGAGTTCCAACAAGTATGCACGGTGTGTATGTTAGTTAAAGGGTATGCTCACTTACTGAAGATCACTGTTCTCCACTAGCTACGTCCGGCAGAACTAGGTGTGTGCCTCTGGCAGAGCTTCTTGTCCTTCCTAAGCGTCAGTTTCCTCAGATGCAAGTTTGGAAGTCCTGGTGTCGCGGGTGGCTGTTCGTGGAAGGTGCTCCACGTGACAGCTGCACTGTGACCACTCAGTGGAAATTGGGTATCCTGAACTGTGGGAGCGCCCTCAGATTCCCTCAGCATTCAGTGAAGACCATTCGTGGAAAACATCTGAAAGTCTCTGCCTGATGCTTTATTCTATGGCAGGAGCACACTCAGCCAGACTACAGGGCAAGCTTGGGGCATTAGGGGGTCAGCATGCCAGAAGCAGCCTCCAGTCAGTGATGTGCTGGAGGGAGAGTTGGCAGATAAATAGCCCACCTTCCACCTGTCAGGATAACTCTTGAGTTTTCTACCCTGTCTCCCAGAGTTCCCCATGGGACTGAACTACACAGTGATAATGAACTTGTTAGCACCCCTTTTCTATCTCACCTCTCCGCTCCCTTACTGATGCTTACTCTGATCACTTCCAAGTAAACTACTTACTCTCACATCTGTCTCATGGCACATTTCTGAGAGAACCCAACCTAGGACAGGTAATTATTAATATCATGGAAAAAAATGTCTGCACTGCTCATCTTCATCTTGCTTTCAAGGTATGGTTAAGGAAAGCATGCCACAGTAAACATTTCCATCTGGGGCTAGAAAGGAAGCAGCAAAAATTTTGTAAGAATATTTGGAAAGAAAACAAAGGCTTTTAGTTTTAAAACAAATGACGTAGGACTGTAAATCAATGCAATCTTTTTGGAGAGCAAAACTTATGAAACTTTAATGTACAGATATTCTGTGTCCTACCTAGCATTTTCACTTCTAGGAAGTTACTCAAAAATGTGGCTATGAGAATGATTACTGCAGCAATGTCTATAATATTTTCAAAAAACGTAAATATCCATCGGTACAGGATTAGTTAAATTATGAGCTACAGAATACTTTATCCAGCTGTTTAAAAAAAGGAGAAAAATCTATACATGGTATCATGGAAAAAGGTCCATCCTACACAGATAAGTGACAGAAGCAAGTTGCAAAGACTTGTGTATACAGCATTGTCCCATTTGTTACCAAAAAAATTAAGGAATATATTCATGCATAAGTATGTGTGTTGGTAGAGGAGGACCTTATATGTGATCGCCTGTGCTCTAGAAAGGTTAGGATGGATGCATGCCAAACTCTTAACAGTGGGTACCACTAAGGAGTAGGATGGTGACAAAAGAGTGAGGGGAGAACCTTTTTACCTTGTACATTTGTGTACATTTTTTAAACAACAAAGTTACCTATAGTATAAAAACTCTAAAAAAATGAAAACTAATTAATAAGCAAGAGTGTAATTCAATTGTGTCCTCCTAAAAAGTTTTGTTTACAAAAGTAAGATTTCTTGTATCTTCAGCAGTTATAGTAGATAGAATTTTATATGTAAATTAGTTATGTGATGGGTGTGCTGACATGTGTTTCTACTTATTCTTGTGTTGTGTGCCCATGTATTTTTTTATGACTAGCTTCATGATTGAAATACGTTGTCATTATTTTCTTTTAATCTCCTCATAGGAATAAGAATCTTGACAATTTCCTTATGGCATTGTTGTACTACTTATATTATTACTTGGAAAAAATCTCACAGGAAAAGAAACCCAAAAGCTATATGGTGTAAGTAGAATTTTATAGTGCATTTAAAAAAATTGATTTATTTATTTCTGGCCGAGCCTCAGGGCTTCCAGGATGTTAGTTCCCCACCAGGGATTGAACCCAGGGCCCTGGCAGTGAAAGCACCAGTCCTAACCACTGGACCACCAGGAAATTCCCCATAGTGTACTTTAAAACTTTATCACTACCAGTATTAGAACTAACTTTTGTGTAGACTAAAGAGACGATGGAAATTGAGAAATCTTGGATTATTAAGATAAAATGTTTATTTAATGTTTCTCTTATAAGATAAAAAATAAAATGTTTATTATTATTAAACATTTTACAGGGAGGAGTTCTTCAGTTTTAACGCTCACTGAATAATTCAGATGGGTATTCTGTTAACTAAATATTCCAAATAATATAGACCAGCACTCCCTAATAAAAGCGTATGCTCAACTTTTGAGAGCTATGTATGTAATTTAAACTTTTCTGATAGTTATATTTTTAAGTTGCAAAAAGATACAGGAGAAATTAATTTTAACAAGGTATTTTATTTAATCCAGTGACTCAAAAATGTAATCATTACAACTTGTAGTCATTGTTAGGAAGCTATTAATAAAATACTTTACTTTTATTTAGCAAGTTTTTGAAATAAGGTCTGTTTTATAATATTCCTCAATTCAGAGGAATTGAAGAACAGCTGATCACTAGCTGCTCAAAGCAGTCAGCAGCTACATGTGGCTCACAGCCATATTGAACAATGTGGATATAGATATTATTTCTGTTTTTCATGCTTACAAAGTTCTTGCTAAAGGATTTGTAAGCATCTAATTAAAAAACCTAAGAATTAAAAAAAAGTAACAGGTATGACCCAAATGATATTCCACATCACAGAAGAAAACAAGATTTTGTAGGCTACATATGAAGAATTTAATCACTTTAGGTGGAGGTGGCTCAGAGCTATACAGGGCAAGAATCTGGGAACTCAGCGTACCAAGTGGAACAATGCCTCTCAGGCATGGTGACCTTTGCAAGCCATGAAACTTTCCCAGTGCCCTCCCCAGTACATGTGGAACCAACCCAATGATTTAGCTCTTAGGAATGCTGGATAAGAGTCATCAGTTTGTTGCAGTGGAATGTTTTAAAAATGCAGAATCCTTGCACATAAACAAGCAGCCTGAGAAACATTTTGTGGACAGATGAATGTATTGGGATAGCAGTTTTCTAAGGAACCAAATAAATAATTCAAACATTGCTGCTTCAGTAAAGCCATTATAATATGCAACATCCAGCAGAGCAGCCAGAGATCATGAAGTGTGTCTATGGCAGCAGAGGGGCTCAAGCCAGACGTGGTCTCAGAAACTTGAGGAGTCTTACTGTTTCCAAAGACAAAATTTATTAGATTTTGGTAGCATATTAGCTTTTATATTGTATGGTGTTTTCAAATTCTGCAGGTTATTGCTACTCAAGCCAGAGCCATTGTTTCAGTTCTTAATCTATAAGAATAGATAACAGAGAAGAAAGGTTTCTTAGTTATTTTTGAAATGTACTAAAATTTAGAACCCAGTAATATTTGGTTGGGGGTTCCCTGGTGGCTCAGATGATAAAGAATGTGCCTGCAGTGCAGGAGACATGGGTTCAATCCCTGGGTTGGGAAGATCCCCTGGAGAAGGGAATGGCTACCCACGCCAGTATTGTTGCCTGAAGAATTCCATGGACAGAGTAGTCGGGTGGGCTACAGTCCATGGGGTTACAAAGAGTCAGACACAACTGAGCGACTAACACTCACTTTTTTTTCAGTGATATTTGTATATTTTCATAGAAGGAATCAGTTACAGAATGACTGAAAAATCCAAGCCTTAAAAGTAATGGTTCTGTGGTGTGATTCTAAAAAAGCATAACTTCATTTTCAAGTCTCCATTAGTTGATTGGTTTATTTATTATAATAGAAACAAATTAAATTGCGATATCTTGGCATAACTTAAAAATTAATTTCAGTCAAAATAATGAGGTCGAACATAGAGATAACAGTAGCACTCACTTTCAGTTATTGTCCAGATTAGGTAAGATCATGCATTTTATCCTAACCTAGTGGTTGGCACTTGGAAGGAAAGCCTATAACCTGTGAGAGGAGAGTGGGAAGAGATATAGAAAGATATCAAAGATACACTTTGATGATCTTAGATGACTAAAAGACCTCATTCCAGAAGAAGAAGCCTTATCCCCATTTTACAGATGATGAAGCTAAGGCTCAGTTTAGATAGCTGGCTGGAGGTTACCTGCCAAGTTAGTGGTGGAGCTGAGACTAGAACGCACGTCTGTTTAACTCCCCAGTCTGTCTGTGTGGTGTGTTCTCATCCCTTACTAGTCAGACTGGCTTTCTGTTGCTAGGGTTATCCATTTGTAATTAGGACTTATAGCTTCCGAACAAAGGTTCAATTATGTATGCAGTTTTAAACATCATAAGTATTTTCAAGTTGTTGCAAGCTTCATAATTATAATTTTTAATGGTGGCATAACATTCCATCAAGCCACTGTATGTTAGCGACTTATAGATCTGCCTGTTGAGAAGCAATGTAGTATAGTGATAACGGCACACACTTTGGTGCCTGGCTTAAATCCCACAGGGACTCATATGTTGGATCCTTGTCAAGTCCTTAAACAGTAACTGGCTGTGTTACTACAGCCTGTATTGCTATTCCTATTATCCCTCTATTTTATATATTTTTGGAGTCTCCAGGTTTTCTGATAGACATAAATCATTGCATTGATATCTTCATGTATTACATTTCTCCCCTAACTTTGGATGATTTTTTTAAAAAGAAATTTCTAGGAGAGATTGTTGGATCAAAACTTATGACCAATTGTGTGGCACTTGAAATTATTACCAAAATTTTTTCCAGAGGATTATACCTGGGTTTGTTTTAAATGCCAGGCTCTACCCAGACTTAATGGAACCAAAATCTGAAAGAGGAGTTGGCATTGGGAATTTGGACTTCTAGCAATTACCCCCAGGTGAAATTTTTTACACGTATTAAGACTTGAGAACCATTTGCCCAAACATTTCAAACCGTTTCTTTGTTGTTGTTGTTTGGTTTGCTTTGTTTTCAGCAGCAAAGGAGAGATTAACTATTGGCGGATCTGGCAAAGTAGAGGTGAAGGCTGAAAGTGGTGTTTCTGAAGGAAACAGGGAGGCAGGAAACAGTGATGGTCTTTGGGGTGCTCGTGGGAGAGTGTGTGTTGGGTTATATGATATTTGGAACCCACTTTTATCTATTGCAGAAGCTCATGTTATTCTGATGACTCACAGGCCTTCTCACCACGTGTGATAAACTTTTGTGCTTGGAAACATCTGTATTATCCTTAAACCCACTCCTTTCCCCACAGCTTATCCTCCGGTGGTTAGTCTAGTGGTTAACAACAGAAGGGGCATTATGCTCTTCCTGTTGTTTAAAGTGCATTTCATCTGGTTTAAATCTTTCTGAAAACAAAAGGGCAGGAAACAAGATAGTGACACTTCATTTTTCAATAGCCGTCATTGGAATATATCGTTGGCAATATTGTTTCCTACTATATTGTACTGCAAAGCTTCTAAAATTAGGCTTCAGACATGCTGTAACCTAAAAACAGATCGTCTTTTAGAAAGTACATTTGCAATTCAATTGGATGGGGCTCTGTTTTACAGGGAAGCAGGAAGGTGATTGTAATTGATGCCAAAGTTCCCAGAGTAGTTTCTCACTAGTGCCTTTTTAGCAAACAAAGAACTGAGGGTGGGCAAATGTTGAGTAGTTCAAACATTGAGTCCCCAAACGTAGTAGTAACGTCAGAAAACCCTCAGGAAGCTAAGGTGAGAAAAAGTCTCCATGGCTGTTATAGCAAAACAGCAGGAAAGTGGGCTGCTCACTGCCTCAGAAACTAGGATAGGGAATTTGTTAGTTGAGCTGTTCTCAGTTAGGACTGTCTGTATATAAAATTAAGGGTACATCAGTTCAGTTCAGTTCAGTCACTCAGTCGTGTCCAACCCTTTGCGACCCCATGGACTGACTGCAGCACGCCAGGCCTCCCTGTCCATCACCAACTCCCTGAGTTTACTCAAACTCATATCCATTGAGTAGGTGATGCCATCCAACCATCTCATCCTCTGTCCACCCCTTCTTCTCCTGCCCTCAATCTTTCTCAGCATCAGGGTCTTTTCCAATGAGTCAGCTCTTCGCATCAGGTGGCCAAAGTATTGGAGTTCAGTCTTCCAATGAACACTCAGGACTCTCAAGAGTACGTAGCACAATATTTAAAGCATCTTTAAAAAATGAATACTCAGAACTTCCCTGGTGGTACACTGGATAGGAATCTGCCTGTCAATGCAGAGGACACAGATTTGATCCCTCATCTGGGAAGATCACTTCGTCTGCAGAGCAACTAATCCCATGAGCTGCAACTACTGAGCCCACACCATAGAGCCTGTGCCCCACAACAAGAGAAGCCACTGCAATGAGAAGCCCTCGCACTGCAATGGAAGGGTAACCCTCTGCAGCTAGGGAAAGCCCGTGTTCAGCACCGAAAACTCAGCACAACCAAAAATAAATTAATAATATTCAGCATAAACTTGAGATGCTGATTACAATGATAGATGTCAAAGGACTTGGAGGACCCAGCTCAAATAAAAAAAAAAAAAGAAATGATAAGTGAGATGTGTTGACTCACTTCTGTTTATTTCAAAATAGTTTATACTTCTGACTTTTCACTAGTTGATAAAGACATTTACCAAATTAATCCAAATTGTTGTTTTTCTTTTCAGGGGCCTTGCAGAGAAAAAAAGAAATTAATCCAGATTATTGTTTTTCTTTTCAGAGGCCTTGTAGAGAAAAAAGAAATGGAAATGATTATCAGTAAGTTAGAAGCAGCACAGAAATACTTGGCACAGAAGTACTGTGTCCTTGTCCTGGGCTTGGGAATGCCTGATAAGCATCACATGAGCTGCGGAAAGTAAGCATCCATTTAGATCTTCACTTGTGTGTATATCCACATCTTTACGACCCTTAATTTTGACTTTTGCTACCCTTGAGAAAGGCTTATTCTTTGTTGTACAGAATAAGTGGGCTCTACTGAGACTGTCCCAGACTCATGTGATGTAGTGTTGGAGAGAGCCAAGTGAGTCTAGGAAGAACCCCAGAATCTCAGCTGATTTTTTTTCTGTCTTTCAGTTAAAGGTGATTTACAATGCTGTGTTAGTTTCAAGTGTGACAGATATTTTAACAACCTGCTACCACTTGGGTTTAAATTTCTTTCAGGTTGAATAGGATTGAAACGTATATATTGCCATAGGTAAAATAGCTAGCAAGGAAATGGCAACCCACTCCAGTGTTCTTGCCTAGAGAATCCCAGGGACAGGGGAGCCTGGTGGGCTTCCGTCTGTGGGGTCACACAGAGTCGGACACGACTGAAGTGACTTAGCAGCAGCAGCAGTAGCAGGAAGTTGCTGTATACACAGGGAGCTCAACCTGGTGCTCTGATGACCAAGACGGGTGGGATGAAGAGGGACATTCAAGAGAGGGGACATATGTATACTTACTGCTGATTAACATTGTTGTATGGCAGAAACCAACACAATATTATCAAGCAATTATCTTCCAAATAAAAATTAAAGTAAGAACAGTAAAAATAAAAAAATTCTCTCAAATTATATCAGCTCAATGAAATCTTACTTTCCTGTTTCCAGACAAGGGCTACTTGGCTGCCTTGAAGTGGGTATTGGGTGTGTCCTCTGCCCTTCTGCTGCTTGTTTTTCAGAAACAGTTGTGGGTATGAGTAAGATAGGAGTAGTAAAATGACCCCATTTGTGGAAGGATATTTTTTACCTTAGGATGACAGTTTATAATAACTAATATAATTAAAATTTTAAACTGTCGTGTGACAGGAAAGTTTGGGATCACAGGAGAGAAAATTCCAATCCTTAACCCAAAATCTCCCTCTCTGAGTACTAATTTCACAACAGGCTCAAGACCTGTCTCTGGTCATGGCCAAACTTTTAAAAAATTTTTAAACTTTACTGGCAAAGAACCCAATACGTAATTTCTCTCTCTCCACATTCCCCCACATTTTTCAAAATATTTGTATTGTATATACATTTTTGCATTCCACATTTTTCTGTGAACCTTATTCTAGTATTCTGCTTATATAATCTCACCTACTACTTTGAATAGCAACTGTGGTTATTCTGTCATATAATGTACCAGTTTGCTTAACCTTTCCTCTTGTGTACACTTCACTTGTGTAGTTTCAGTTTTTATGCTTACTGTTTTTATATCGAATATCTTTATATAAGTAACTTTGTTCATTTGCACTGTTTTGTTGTTGTTATTCTGTCACTGAGTCATGTCTGACTCTTTACCACCTCATGGATTGTAGCACGCTGGGTTTCTCTGTCCTCCACTATCTCTCAGAGTTTATTCAAATTCATGTCCATTGAGTCGGTGATGCCATCTAACCATCTCATTCTCTGCTGCCCGCTTCTCCTTTTGCCTTCAGTCTTTTCTCAGCATCAGGATCTTTTCCAATGAGTCAGCTCTTTGTATCATGTGGTCAAAGTATTGTAGCTTCAGCTTCAGCAACAGTCCTTCCAATGAATACTCAGGGTTGATTTTCTTTAGGATTGACTAGTTTGATCTCCTTGCTGTCCAAGGGACCCTCCAAAGTGTTCTCCAGCACCACAGTTCAAAAACATCAGTTCTTCAGCGCTCAGCTTTTTTTATGGTACAACTCTCACATTGGTACATGACTACAGGAAAAACTACAGCTTTGACTATGCGGACCTTTGTCAGCAAAGTGATTTCTCTGCTTTTTAATGTACTGTCTAGATTTATCAAGAATAAAGTAGCTAGGCCAAAGCAGAAACTCAGTTGTGGCTGTGTCTGGTGGTGAAAGTAAAGTCCAGTGCTGTAAAGAACAATATTCCATAGGAACTGAAATTGGAGTTGAAAGGAAAAATGTAACAAATCTAGACAGCTCCCTAGTGTCTTTTCCTCTTCTTAAAAGGACACTAATCCCATTATGGGGCCACATCCTCTTGACCTCATCTAAACTCAGTTATCTCCTAAAGGCCCCATCTCCAATTATCATCACTTTGGAGGGGTTTTAAGGGCTTCAACATATGAATTAGGGTGGGGGAAAGACACATTCCATCCATAACAAGGTTAAAGAAAACACATACTCTAAAGAACATATTTAAGTACATTTTTATTACATTGTATTTTTTTATACAAACTTTTAAAAGAACTCATGTTTACAAATGATTGCTCCAGTACATTTCCTGGAGATGTTGATCTTTCTGCCATTGTGGGCAATATCACCTGCTTTGGAGAATAATGTTTTTTAGCTCACTACCCCCATTCACATAACAAATTTTGTATTGGCCAAATTGCTGAACAATGGATATTGAGTAAAACAGATTATAACATGACTTTACCAGAAAAAGTTGTTAATTGGCCATGGGTGTTGATTGTATCCCTGTGTGAAGTTTATATTCCTCTTTTTGGTTGTTTTTATTTAGAGAAGATAAGGACAATGTTTTTGCCAGTTATGAATTATGAACTGATTTTCAGTTCAGTTCAGTTGCTCAGTCGTGTCCGACTCTCTGCAACCCCATGAATCACAGCACGCCAGGCCTCCCTGTCCATCACCAACTCCCGGAGTTCACTCAATCTCATGTCCACAGAGTCGGTGATGCCATCCAGCCATCTCATTCTCTGTCGTCCCCTTCTCCTCCCGCCCCCAACCTTTCCCAGCATCAGAGTCTTTTCCAGTGAGTCAACTCGTCGCATGAGGTGGCCAAAGTATTGCAGTTTCAGCTTTAGCATCAGTCCTTCCAATGAACACCCAGGATTGATCTCCTTTAGAATGGACTGGTTGGATCTCCTTGCAGTACAAGGGACTCTCAAGAGTCTTCTCCAACACCACAGTTCAAAAGCATCAATTCTTCGGCCAGCAGCTTTCTTCATAGTCCCATTCTCACATCCATACATGACCACGGGAAAAACCATAGCCTTGACTAGACGGACCTTTGTTGGCAAAGTAATGTCTCTGCTTTTTAATATACTATCAACATATCATTATTTAACTTCTTCCTGTTGTGAGCAAGCTTCTATTCTCCTGTGTATTTTCTGACTTTTCTTTCTAATGTATGCATACTTAATGTTGGACTAGAACTCCTTATGCTGTTTTTCTCTGGAGATAAAGATTTCAGTAGAACCAGTAATTTAGCAGCTGTTAATTTAGTGCTTTCATGATTCTCGAGAAGTAGGAGGACATGTCCTTCTGGTCCCTCCCTCAAGCACATGCCTTTGAAATTTCTCTTCCCTTGTACAGAGCAGGCCGTGACCATCTTTTAAACCTAAGGCAGCAGGGGGCCTAGTGGGAACACAGTTTTTTTTTTTCTTTCCCCAGCCCAGAACCCCATATATCTGGCTCTAGGCTTTACACCTGTTCAGGAATGACTGAAAATATGATTTGGTTTAGAGCTAAGAGTCTCACTTAGCAGGAAGGAAAAAGAAACCATATAACAGTCTATGACAGTCTCTGAGTTTACCAACAGCCTGGCTTCCCCCTCTTTCCTTTGGATTCCACCCTCACAGGTGAATGTAAGTCCTTTTTGTTGACCAGCATGGCAGCCACTTACCACTGTGGCTATTGAGTGCTTGGAATGTGGCTGATCCACATTAATATGTGCTGTAAGTATAAAATATGCACTGTACAAAAAGCTTAAAAGTGAATAAAATAACTCACTGATAATTTAAAATATTTATTACATATTGAAATGATAATATTTGGGGGTAAAATAAGTATATTATTAAAGTTAATATCACCTGTTTCTTTTTACTGTGGCTCCTAGAAGATTTTAAGTCACATTTGTGGGTTGTCTTAGTTCTACTGGATTACGCTCTTATCAACCTGTGTCCATTTTGTTTCTGATTCTTTTTGCATCCAATAGCCAAAACCACTGTTTGAGACTTTTTTTCCTTTATTTTAAACTCAGTCTCTAGTTCTTTATTTCCATTCCTGCTAACACCTGTGTTATCTCTTCACTACTGTTCCCCTCTCCTCACCTTCCTGACATACACTTTACCAGATATATTTGGAAGAATACATTTCCTCGCTGGCTTGTTTATCCTGAATTTATACTGGTTATGTATATCTTGAATTTCTATTAATTTATTTTAGCTTTTTTTTATGAGTCCCACTTTATTTTTTTTTAATAAAGTGTAGTTAATTTACAATGTTGTGTTAATTTCTGCTGTACAAAGTGATTCAGTCACATAAACATCATTTTTCATGTTGGTTTCATGTTGTTCATTTTTCCATTATGGTTTATCACAGGATACATTGATTAACCAAATACTAGGGGTTTTGATCTGGGTAACCTAGGAAGTTGAAGAAAAAGACATTGGCACTCATTCACAGTGCCTTTTTGATAGCATTTATCTGAGTAAATAGTTATGAGACCATTGGTAATAATCTGCAAAGAGGCCTTTTGAAGATAAAGGATTGCCTAGATCACTGAAATATTGAACTTCCCTTTCAGCCTATAGTTGTGATTTGTTTTATTTCAGGGGGAAAATATCAGATACACAAAAAGACTGGAAATTCTTTGAGGTGAGTCACTTACCTTTGGGGACTCTGCTCTTTGACATGAAACATGAAGTGTAGCAATAACCAATAGTTATTTTTCAGGCACTTATTTTTAGTAAATATCTTCTAAAAAGGATCCTAATAAACTGTGTGCCATTCCTTAAATCTTTGGTCTGATTTTCCTCCTGCAAAAGTGAGTACGTGTGTAAGTTCCCACAGCTCTTCAGGCATGTGGAGAGAGTGGGTCATCTTGGTTTGTGTCTCCTTAGCGGTATTCCATATACGGGAGTTTCCCATGTAATTTTTCATGTCATAGCTGTGGACTATGATTCTTGTCTGTCTTCTGTTGTAGTCCTTTTATACATTCTGTACGTACGTAGCCTGGATTGTCTTCCGACGTCAACACTTCACAGAGATTGAGGAAGAAATAGGAAGGCTCTTTCGTTCCAACATGTTCAACATTCCTCGAAGGAAGCGTGAGGATGAAGAGTCAGGAGGGGAAAAGAAGCGCATGACTTTTGTACAATTCAGGTATGACCTTTTGACTCTCCTAAGTTCAAGGACGTTGCTAGAAAACAGGATGATGTGACCTAAATGTCATTCCTGCTTCTCCCTACCAGGAGAATGATGGCAAAACGCCCAGCGATTAAAAAAGCCATTAACATGCGCTCTCCAGTCATGTCCACTCTGCTGCCCTCTCTCAGAGAAAAAGCTCAGAATGTCTCTGAGAAAAAGTACCGTCAAATAGGCACGAAATTCCCAGCCCAGATGCACGAGCCCAAGGAAACTCTGGACTCTTTGCACATGCCAATGTAAGTGGCCCCAGGGGAGAGGAAGGAGCGATGGAGTGTTGTGTGTCACTTCCTAGTTGGGACCCAGGAGGGGCAGGGGCTCAGACACAGTGCTTCTGCCAGAAAGTTATACAAAGGTGGAAACACAGTCTTCCTATGATCCCTGGCTCCTGTCCACCTGTTTTCTTTCCAGGTCAGCTCTTGGTATACGCATCTAGGCTAGAAAAAACTAGAAAGTTATACTAGACTTCAAACAGTTTTAATTTGGTGAAGTGAATAGCAGACTTTGTAAAACTGAGGTTTTCCCATTAGAAGAATAATCTTTGGGAAATGTACAAAATCTTGCTAGGTGTCAAGTTTTTGGACCCATATTTAAGACTACAGTGGTGGTTCATAGAAATAGGGAAAGCTTAAAAAAATAGGTACATAAATCTGTGTGTGTGTGTATTTATCAGTCTTAGCTTTATACACATACAAAGCACAATCATATGCCTTAGTCTTTGACCTCAGCAAAGATTCATCTATACCAATAATTCTTTCCACAGAGTTGGTATCTTGGGGGAGCCTCGATGTCAGTTCAACCCCCATACCCTTATCCCCCTTGATCCAGAAGAAAGCATGAAGTCTGGGAGACTGTCTTCCCTGATAGAAAGAAATAACATGAGGATTCAGGATACACTGGACTTAGTCATGAGAACACTGTCCTCTCAAACAACATTCCCTAAATAATCTATACATTCCACTTCTGTAGTTAATTCCTATATTTGAAGTAAACTACTTTGACTTGATCACTTTATATAAGACTAGTGTTTATTATTAAACTTTAAAACTTATCCAAATTATTTTTGCTAAAAGTTCAACAGTAGACTAAAGAATTCTAGAAGCTTTTGAAAAGCTCCTTTTCCTATATTTAATAGTTTGCTTTGTTAATTATTTACTTCCTTGGCTTTACATGACTGTTTAGAGTAATGTATTAGGACATTTGCCTATACTACTGCTCAATGAACAACGCAAAGAAGTAGAAGAAAACAATAAAATGGGAAAGACTAGAGATCTCTTTAAGAAAATTGGAGATATCAAAGGAACATTTCATGCAAGGATGGGCATGATAAAAGACAAAAATGGTAAAGACTTAACAGAGGTAGAAGAGGTTAAGAAGAGATGGCAAGAATACACAGCAGAACTGTACAAAAAAGGTATTGATGACCCAGATAACCATGATGATGTGGTCACTCACCTAGAGCCAGACATCCTGGTGTAAGAAGTCAAGTGGGCCTTAGGAAGCATTACTACCAATAAAGCTAGTGGAAGTGATGGAATTCCAGCTGAGCTATTTAAAATACTAAAAGATGATGCTGTTAAAGTGCTGCACTCAGTATGTCAGCAAATTTAGAAAACTCAGCAGTGGCCGCAGGACTGGAAAATGTCAGTTTTCTTCCCAATTCCAAAGAAGGGCAGTGTTAAAAAATGTTCAAAAGGGAAAGTCGCTTAGTCATGTCTGACTCTTTGTGACGCCATGGACTTTAGCCTGCCAGCCTCCCTATCCAGGGAGTTTTCCAGGCAAGAATGCTGGAGTGACTTGATGTTCCCTTCTTCAGGGGATCCTCCCAACCTGGGGATCAAACCTGGGTCTCCTACATTGGAGGTAGATTCTTTACCATCTGAGCCACCAAACCACCAGACAACTGGGCTCACTTCCTATGCTAGTAAAGGGAAAGAAAGTGAAAGTCGCTCAGTCGTGTCCAACTCTTTGCCACCCCATGAACTGTACAGTATATGGAATTCTCCAGGCCAGAATACTGGATTGGGTAGCCTTTCCCTTCTCCAGGGAATCTTCCCAACCCAGGGATTGAACCCAGGTCTCCTGCATTGCAGGTGGATTCTTTACCAGCTGAACCAACAAGGGAAGTCCAAGAATACTGGAGTGGGTAGCCTATCCCTTCTCCAGGGGATCTTCCCAATCCAGGAATTGAACTGGGGTCTCCTGCATTGCTGGTGGGTTCTTTACCAACTGAGCTACCAGGGAAGCCCCATGCTGGTAAGGTTAAGTTCAACATCCTTCAAGCTAGACTTCAGCAGTACTTGAATGGAGAACTTCCAAATGTACAAGCTGGGTTTAGAAAAGGCGGAGGAACCAGAGTTCAAATTGCCAACATTCATTGGATCATAGAGAAAGCAAGGGAATTCCCCAAAAACATTTACTTCTGCTCCATTGACTCAAGCCTTTGACTGTATGTATCACAACAGAGTGTGGAAGGTTCTTAAAGAGTAGGAATACCAGATCATTCTTACCTGGCTCCTGAGAAACCTGTATGCGGGTCAAGAAGCAACAGTTAGAACCTTATATGGAACAACTGACTGGTTCAAAATTAGGAAAGGAGTATGACAAGGCTGTATATTGTCACTCTGTTTATTTAACTTATATGCCGAGTACATCATGCAAAATGCTGGGCTGGATGAGTTACAAGCTGGAATCAAGATTGCTGGGAGAAGTATCAACAACCTCAGATATGCAGATGGTACCACGCTAATGGCAGAAAGTGAGGGGAACTGAAGAGCCTTTTGATGAGGGTAAAGGAGGAGAGTGGAAAAGCTGGCTTAAAACTCAACATTAAAAAATGAAGATCAGGAGGCCGGAGGGGCCTGGGGCCGGCACGTGCCTCTTGGCACCCGGGCTGCCTGGTGGGGACGTTCGGCTGGGGGTGCGTTCAGACGGGGTCGGCGAGGTGGCCAGTCCACGGCAAGCCCTGTTCGCCGGTTGTCTCTGCCCCTCATCTTTCCGGATATCCTAGGGAGCAGTGAGGCCTCCGGCGCAGGCAGGTGGACCACAGGTGGAGGGACTGAGGCCCGAGGATGGCCCTGCTGAAGCGGCACTCTAGGAGAGCTCAGTAGGAAAACCAGCGAGCAGCTAAGTCCGACTAGACTTCTTGGTGACACAGCAAATTTAGGGAAACTTGGGAAATTTGTACTTTGCTTAGTGAGCCCTCGGACGAATGCGGAAGCCTAAAATTGTACACTGGCCCAGAATGTCATACCCAGGCTATCCCCCCACAGGCTACCCACCTTTCCCTGGATATCCCCCTCCGGGTCAGGAGTCATCTTTCCCCGCTCCTGGTCAGTATCCTTATCCTAGTGGTTTTCCTCCAATGGGAGGAGGTGCCTACCCACAAGCACCAAGTGGTGGCTACCCAGGAGCTGGAGGCTACCCTGCCCCTGGTGGTTATCCAGCCCCTGGAGGCTATCCTGGTACCCCACAGCCAGGCGGAGCTCCATCCTATCCTGGAGGCCAAGGGTTTGGAGCCCCACCAGGTGGAGCAGGCTTTTCTGGCCATCCACAGCCACCTACACAGTCTTATGGGGGTGGCCCAGCACAGGTCCCGCTACCTGGTGGTTTTCCTGGGGGAGCGATGCCTTCTCAATATCCTGGAGGACAATCTCCTTACCCTAGTCAGCCTCCTGTGATGCCTCAGGGAACTCATGGAACAATCCGACCCGCTGCCAATTTCGATGCCATGAGAGATGCTGAAGTTCTTTGTAAAGCAATGAAGGGTTTTGGTACAGACGAGCAGGCAATTATAGATGTTGTGGCCAATCGTTCCAATGACCAAAGGCAAAAAATTAAAGCAGCTTTTAAGACCATGTATGGCAAGGATTTAATCAAAGATCTTAAATCAGAGTTAAGTGGAAATATGGAAGAACTGATCCTTGCCCTGTTCATGCCACCTACGTATTATGATGCCTGGAGTTTACGGAATGCAATGAAGGGAGCAGGAACTCAGGAACGTGTGTTGATTGAAATTTTGTGCACAAGAACAAACCAGGAAATCCGAGAAATAGTCAGATGTTATGAATCAGAATTTGGACGAGACCTTGAAAAGGACATTAGGTCAGATACATCAGGGCATTTTGAACGTTTACTTGTATCCATGTGCCAGGGAAATCGTGATGAGAACCAGAATGTTAACCACCAACTGGCTCAGGAAGATGCTCAGCGTCTCTACCAGGCTGGTGAGGGGAGACTAGGGACAGACGAATCTTGCTTTAACATGGTTATTGCCACAAGAAGCTTTCCTCAGCTGAAAGCTACCATGGAGGCCTATTCCAGGATGGCTAATCGAGATTTGTTAAGCAGTGTCAGCCGTGAGTTTTCCGGAAATGTTGAAAGTGGTTTGAAAACCATCTTGCAATGTGCCCTGAACCGCCCTGCCTTCTTTGCTGAGAGGCTCTACTATTCTATGAAAGGCGCCGGCACAGTTGACTCCACCCTGGTCAGGATTGTGGTCACTCGAAGTGAGATTGATCTTGTGCAGATAAAACAGATGTTCAGTCAGATGTATCAGAAGACGCTGGGCACAGTGATTGCAAGTGACACGAGTGGAGATTACCGAAAGCTTCTTCTGGCCATTGTGGGCCAGTAGGAGAGATTTTTATAAATGAATGAAGCTATTCAAAGCTTATCCTTCAAAGCAATGACTGACCTGCATGCAGCAACATCAACCCTCACCTAACCAAAACAGCTTTTACTAAGGACTGTGTCAGGGTATTGTGCTTGGTTTGCACATGTGGTTATTGCCTTAATTCCAATGTTATTTTTTTCTCTATGTACAATCAAGTAAAGTCATATCACAATGATGAAGTAATAATGCAATGTTTGTAAAGCATAATTCTGACTGCTCTTATTCTAAACAGGACACTGAATTGAGTAAAAGTCACAACAGTTTCAAATTCTGTGTAATAATATTGAATAAATTTGAATAAATAATGTTGAGCATTAAAAAAAAAAAAAAATGAAGATCATGGCATCTGGTCCCATCACTTCATGGCAAGTAGAGGGGAAGGAGTGGAAATAGTGACAGATTTTTTTCTTTTTGGGCTCCAAAGCCACAGGCTGGTGACTGTAGCCATGAAATTAGAAGACGCTTGCTTCTTGGAAAGAAGGCTATGACAAACCTAGATAGTGTATTAAAAAGCAAAGGAAAAAAAAAAAAAAGCAAAGACATCACTTTGTCAACAAAGGTCCATATAGTCAAAGGTATGGTCTTTTTAGTAGTTATATAAGGATGTAAGAGTTGGATTGTAAGGAAGACTGAGCACCTTAAAAGAATTGATGCTTTTGAACTGTGATGCTGGAGAAGGCTCTTGAGAGTCCTTTGGACAGAAAGGAGATCAAACCAGTGAATCCTAAAGAAAATCAACCCTGAATATTCATTGGAAGGACCGATGCAGAAGCTCCAGTACTTTGGTCACCTGATGCCAAGAGCCGATTCATTGGAAAAGTCCCTGATTCTGGGAAAGATTGAAGGTTAAAGTAGAAGAGGGAGGCAGAGGATGAGATGCTTGGATGGCATCACCGATGCAGTGGACGTGAACTCGGGTGAACTCTGGGAGATGGTGAGGGACAGGGAGGCCTGGTGTGCTGCAGTCACAAAGAGCAAGACATAATTTAGGGAATGAACAACGATTAGGACGTTCAGCCAGTGTTCCAGGGGACTAGTGAAGAAACATTCTGTTTCTTCATTTTTGAGTTCCTTTTTATTTTATAAGAGAGAGTAATTGGTACATCTGAAAACAGTATATCATAAAAAGGCAAAATAAAATATTTTTAACATTAAATCTCTTTCTATGGCTATATTATTATTGGCATTGGGATATAAAGTACATCTGACTCATTTAAAGGCCTTTTAGCATGTACATTTCATTCATTTTTTTCATTTGTTTATTTAACAAAACTTATGTTTCAAGCCCCTGCTCCATCCACAGCCTTGTGCTGGTTTATGTAAGGAAAAAAGATCATCAAGACAGAGACCATACCCTCTGGTCTGGATAGTAGAGAAAGGATCAGTAAAACACGTGCCTGCTAGTGATACAACATTGAATGAGTTAGAGACCTTTAAAGAGATAAATACAAGTGCCCTTTGAGGACAGATCAATAGCGCCCTCACTTCCAGGGGAATCGGGCTTCCCTCATAGCTTAGTTGGTAAAGAATCCACCTGCAATGCAGGAGACCTGGGTCTGATTCCTGGGTTGGGAAGATCCCCTGGAGAAGGGAAAGGCTACCCACTCCAGTATTCTTGGTCTTCCCTTGTGGCTCAGCTGGTAGAGAATCCTCCTACAATGCAGGAGACCTGCATTTGATCCCTGGGTTGGGAAGATCTCCTGGAGAAGGGAAAGGCTACCCACTCTGGTATTCTGGCCTGGAGAATTCCATGGACTGTATAGTCCATGGGGTGGCAAAGAGTCGGACACAACTGAGCGACTTTCAGTTTTCACTTTTCCAGGGGAATCAGGGGCGTTCAGATTTTGAAATTGGTGTTGCGGGGACTGGGTGGCACTAAACAGGAGCCTCCAGTCAGAGAAAGGCAGTGTGCAAAGGCACAGAGGTGAAAAGGTATGTCCTGAGACTGAGGATGGCAAGAGTCATGGGTGTTCAGAGGGGAGGGTGTGTGAGGCGGAGAGGAAGAGAAGCGGACTGCAAAGGTGAGCTGAGCCCTGCATGCCCTTGCAGGGAGCCAGTTGGAGGAAGCTGTTTTTTGACTGCTGATTGTATACAGTATTATCCTTTAAAAAGTCCTGTAGGAGTTTCACCGACTAAAACAACTGGTGAATTTACCTTCCTGTGGCCATGGGTTTATCCTCAAATTTCAAAAATCCTCCTTTTTGCGTTTAGCTAAAGGTTCCCTAGATTTAATTTCAAGAGCAGAGGAACAGCAGCTCCAGCCTGTTGATCATGTGGGGCATCTTCTGTGCAACACACAGCCTGGCTTCACTGTCATCCCTTATGTTCCAGGTCAGCTCCTGTTACTCCTGTTAAAATTGCAACGTTTTTCTCAAATATAGATCCTGGTGGGGGGAAGGCATGGAGAAAAGAAAAAAAAATCCTGAACTATGAACTAACCCCTGTGGAACTTTTTATTTGCATAGAGAATTTGGTTACAATGCACTCTGTCATCAGAGAAGGCAATGGCAAGCCACTCCAGTACTCTTGCCTAGAAAATCCCATGGATGGAGGAGCCTGGTAGGCTGCAGTCCGTGGGGTCGCTAAGGGTCGGACATGACTGAGTGACTTCACTTTCACTTTTCACTTTCACACATTGGGAAGGAAATGGCAACTCACTCCAGTGTTCTTGCCGGGAGAATCCCAGGGACGGGGGAGCCTGGTGGGCTTCCGTCTATGGGGTCACACAGAGTCGGACACGACTGAAGTGACTTAGCAGCAGTAGCAGCAGCAGCACTCTGTCATAACAAATTTTTATCTAGAACATGTTGACATGGTTTTATTTTTGTGTTTTTTTTTTATATTTAAAAAAGGAAATCCTGGGAATTTTGAGACTTTTATAACTGTCTTATTAAGGCACTGGGCTTTTTTTTTTTTTTCTCTTGCCTTCTTCCTGACCTGTGAGGCTTTATTGTCCTTCATTTATTAATTCCTTCAATTGTTTATTCATTTTTTTCATTCACCCCGTGCTAGGTACCATGTTTGGTGCTGGGAATTCAGTATAGAAATGATATAGCCAGTTCTGACTTGGAATTGACAGTCTTGGGGAAGAAAGACAGGGATTGAATATTCACATAACTGATTGCAGTGGTGGGGAATGCTGCAAAAGAGAGGTCATCTGCTTCCAGCATGACTCAAGTGGTTGTTGGCAGGACTGAGTTCCTGGCATGCTGTTGGCCCAAGGCCTTCCTTGGTCCTTTTCCATGAAGTCCCTCCAAAAGAAGCTTACAACATGCCAGCTGACTTTATCATTGTGAACAAGTGAGAGAGTATGTGCAAGCAAAAGAGTGAAGTTGGGTCCCTACTTTACACTGTATGTAAAATTTAACTCAAGTAAACCTTAAGCCTAAATCTAGGGACTAAAACTAGAGAGCTTTTAAAATGTAGGAGTAATTTTCCTGATCTTGGGCTAGGTAATGGCTTCTTAAATACGTATAATATCAAAAGTATAAGCAGACAGAGGAAAATTGATCAATTGGACTTCATCAAAACTAATAACTTTTGTGCTTCAAAGAACATTAAGAAAATTAGGGGGATTTCCCTGTTGGTCTGGTGGCTAAGACTCGGCACTCTCAGTGCAAAGGGCCTGGGTTCAATCCCACACACTCCTACTAAGACCCAGCGAAGCCAAATTAAAAATAATAGAAAGAAAATTAGGGTAATGATTGTACCACAATTTGTGAATATACTAAGAAAATGGAATTGTACACTTTAATGATGAATTCGTGGCATATGAATTATATTTTAATAAAGCTGTTAGTGATTGATATATAATTCAATATATACATTGTTTGTTTTATCAATAAAGCTGTGATAGAGAAAAATGTGAAAACACAATCCACAGAATGGGAGGAGATATTTGCAACTCCTATATATGATAAGGGTCTAGTATTAAAAATAGGTAATAGACTCTTATAATTTGACAATAAAAATAATCCAATTTAAAAATTGGCAAAAGATTTGAATAGAGATTACTCCAGAGAAGATGTACAAATGGCTACTGAGCACATGAGAAAGCACTCAACATTTTTAGTTGTTAAACCGACAGTGAAATCTTACTTCACACCCACTAGGATAGCTATGAGCAAAAAGCTAGAGAAGAACAAGTGTTGATGAGGATGTGGAGAAATCAGAACCTTCACAACATTCCTGATGGGAATGTAAAGTGTTGCAACCACTTAAGAAAACTGTCAGTTCCTTAAAAAGCATATACCACGCAACCTAGCATTCCACTCTTAGGTATATACCCAAGAAAATTGAAAACATATGTTCACATCAAAACTGGTCCACAAATATTCAAAGAAGCATCATTCATAATAGACAAAGAAGTGGAACAAACCAAATGATCAACAACTAATGAATGAATAAACAAAAATATGGTATACCCATGCAATGAAATATTATACAGTCATAAAAAGGAGGGATGTACTAATTCACGCTACAAGGTGAATGAAGCTTGAAAACATCACACCACGTGAAAGAAGCCTGACAGAAAAGGCAACATATTCTGTGATTACAATGGTAGGAAATGTCCAGAATAGGGAAATCCATAAAGACAAGGTAGATTAGTGGTTGCCAGACACTAAGGAGAGGAGGGAATGGGGAGTGACTGCTAGCAGGGTTTCTTTTTGGGGTGATTGTAAATATCTTGGAATTAGTGCTAATTTTACACAACTTTGTCAATAGACCATCCCTGATAAAAGAGTGAATTTTATGGTATGTGAATTATATCCTAATTAAAAACAAAACAAGGAAAATCTGAGAAATTGCCATGTGATGACTAAACCTAATCTAGTATCCTGGATAGGATCCTGAAACAAACATGAAAAAAGGAAATTATGCAGAAACTAAGGAAATCCTAAAAAAGTATGGATTATGTTCGTTATAATGTAGCAGTATTGGTTCCTTAATGTACCATAGACTTTTCCTGGTGGCTTAGTGGTAAAGAATCCGTCTGCCAATGCAGGAGATGTGGGTTCCATCCCTGGGTCAGGAAGATCACCTGGAGAAGGAAATGGCAATCCAACCCAGTATCTTGCCTGGGAAATGCCATGGACAGAGGAGTCCGGTACTCTACAGTCCATGGGGTTGCAAAATAGTTGGACACAACTTAGCGACCAAGAAACAGTAATAATGAATGTACCATACTAATATGTTAATAATCAGAAACTGGATGTAGGGATACAGGAATTCTCTATATATCTTTGCAATTTTTCTTTAAAACTGTTCTAAAATTAAAAAACTGTTTTTATAAAACATTCAGCCGATACTTATGTCAAACCTGACATGTGGGCATAGAGCTGGACCACATATGGTCTTTATTCAGGTTGCTTTCTGGACAAAAGTGGAAAGATAAGATAAGCACATGTACAGAAAGGAGTCTAGAAGTCAGAAATCAAGAAACACAATGCAATAGGTCTTAAAGGAGAGAGCCTCTCAGGTCAGGAGACTGGGAGATGAGCATAGAGCATTGGTCTTGGAGCACATCTTCCAAGACCCCTGGAAGATGTGAGGGGTCTGGATAGGCAGAGATGGGGTGGGAGTATCAGGGGATATTTCCTGGGATTCTAACAGGGTTCAGACCTGAAAACCAGGTGGCAATGGGGCCTTGTGCAGTTAAGCTGGGCTGTGGGCTTGGTTAGGGAAGCAGTGAAGACTTCATGAAAGTCTTCATGAAAGACTTTGTTCATGAACATGGAAAGATCATGTTATTTCTTAACCTTTTCCAAGGGCTGCAAAATGTTTTCTGTTCAGTCTGTTCTTAGGCTGACCCCTGCAGGCTCCTGTAACATTTGAACTGTCACCCTCTTCTAGGATTCAGCCTGGCCAACCATGTCAGCATTTCCATCCTTACCTCTGTTTTGAGCTTCAGTTCCATCATAGATACAAATCACCCTGCTTAGAACTTGGCGTTTGGCATTCTGGTCTCTAGCTAATTTTTTTTTTTTTTTCTGCTGCACTGCAAGGCTTACAGGATCTCGGTTCCCTGACCAGGGATTGAACCTGGGCCCAGAATCCTAATCACTAGGCCACCAAGGTGTGCGTGCTAAGTTTCTCAGTCAGGTCCGACTCTTTGCAACCCCATGGATTGTAGCCCGCCAGGCCTCTCTGTCCATAGATTCTCCAGGCAAGAATACTGGAGTGGGTCGCCGTGCCCTCCAGGGAATCTTCCTGACCCAAAGATCAAACCCGTGTCTCTTATATCTCCTGCACTGGCAGGCGGGTTCTTTATCACTAACGCCACCAGAGAACTCTAGCTAATTTTTTTACCAAGAAAGAAAAATAAATATGCCTCTTCCAGGACCATTGCCCTTCAGCTTTCCTCCCTCTGAGCAAGTTTCAGGTTGCAGAAAGCAAGCAGTTTCAGGGCACTGAGAGCACAGGGTGAACTATGCCCTTGTTTTTGCAGGATGTCTCCAGAGCAGTCTGTGTCTGGCAGCGGGTTTGCTGTTCGCTGCCTAGAGTGTCTGTCTGTGGGGCAGTGCCTGAGGCAGTCTAGATGGGTGAGCCATGCCAAGTGGCTTGATGTCCTGCACCACTTGCTTTGTACCTTGGCCTCTTTGTACAGAATGGTTCGATCTCATTTCCTTTACTTCTGTCTCTAACCCAGAGGCCTGAGCAGAGCAATAGGAGAATGCCCTGGGGCCCAAGATCTCAGGTCACATTGAAACCTGGCACAAAGATGGCCACCTACACCCAGGACCCTTGCAGGGAACACCTGTCCCACCACAGCTGGCCAGCGTCAGAACACTGGAGCTATTCAGAATCAGAGTCTATTTGTAGTTGCCCCCTATCAACCTGCACTTCTTCTAGGAATGATTTTTAATGCTACCATCTGCCTAATTTACATAATTAACCCTTGTTCAGGGCGAAAAAAACCTTAGAAAACACAAAGAAAAAAAATGCCCATAATCTCATCACTCAGGATAACTCATTGTTAATGTTTAGGTAAATCTCCTTTCAATCATTTGTATGCATATATGTACAAACAAAAATGAGGTCATGCTGTGTACCCTTGTCTGCAGCCTTCCTCCTACACAAAGTGATATATCTCGAACATTCTCCTGTGTCAGCCAATACCCATCTAAAACATTTTAATTATTTACTTTTAAAATATTCTATTTTTTTGGTTGTGCTGGGTCTTAGTTGCAGCATGTGGAACCTAGTTCCCTGACCAGGAATTGAACCTGGGCCCCCTGTGTTGGGCGCATGGAGTCTTAGCCACTGGGCCACTAGGGAAGTCCCCTTAAAACATGATTTTAATTACCCTGTGGTATTCTATGGTAGGGCTTCCCTGGTGGCTCAGGGAAAGAATCTGCGTGCCAATGCAGAAGATGTGGGTTCGATCCCTGGGCTAGGAAGATTCCTTGGAGAAGGAAATGGCAACCCACTCCAGTATTCTTGCCTGGAAAATCTCATGGACAGAGGAGCCTGGCAGGCTACAGTCCATGGCGTGGAAAAAGAGTTGGACACAACTTCGTGACTAAACAGCAATGATCTGTGGTGTGAATAGGTCACTGTGTCCTTGCCCAATCCCCTACTTTCTTGTACACATACTGCTTTTTTCCTTAGGATAAAGGCCTGCGAATGACATTGCTGCCTCAGAGATCATACACCTTCTCTAGACCTTATGATTGCCAAATTTCCTCCCCAAGGCCATCCCTAAAGCATGCTACCTCCGTCTGCGTATGAGAATACTCACCTCTCACCTGGGTATTACCACTCCTTTGAATCCTTGCCAATTCTATGGTAGTGAAAAATGGAATCATATGTTTGTTCTAATTTACATTTTTTATTAACAGTAAGGATGAATATTCTTCATACTGGTCATTTGTGCTTCCCCTTTTCTGATTTATCACAGAAATAATTTGATGTATGAGTTTCTTGGAGTAAACGCATTGCCCAACCCAAGGAATTATGTTCTAGTATCACAGACAATAAAAATAACAGTACCTTATCATAAATTCTAGGTCAAGGCGAATGGTTTCTAGGTGTTTGATCTTAGTTGATAAAATCTATTTGTCCATCTTTTAACTCAGGATCTCAGAAGGCTTTGCAGATCCCAGTTAAACCTGTTGAAACACATTTTTAGGTACTTATGATAGGAGTTTCATCTGCCTCAGTAACTTCTAACCCACCAGCCTGGTGTGCTGCTGTGCTGTGTGGGTTCAGTCGTGCCCAACTCTGTGACCCCATGGACTGTAGCCCACTAGGCTCCTCTGTCCATGGGATTTCCCAGGTAAGAATATTGGAGCAGGTTGCCATTTCCTTCTCCAGGGGATCTATCCCACCCAAGATGGAACCCACATCTCCTGTGTTGGCAGGCAGATTCTTTACCACTGAATCTCCTGGGAAGCTCCCCAGGCTGGTAGTCATAGGAGAAACAAAATATGAACATAAGAACCTGACCATTAACCTATTCATATCCTTTGCTTATTTTTCTATTAATGGACTCTGTCTTTCTTTTATTGATTTTTCATTCTTCGAAGAAATTGCAAAAGTTCCTGTGAGAAAAACAGGTCACAAAAAGCTGTTCAGTTCAGTTCAGTCATTCAGTTGTGCCTGACTCTTTGCGACCCCATGAACCACAGCACGCCAGGCTTCCCTGTCCATCACCAACTCCCGGAGTACACCCAAACCCATGTCCATTGTGTCGGTGATGCCATCCAACCATCTCATCCTCTGTTGTCCCCTTCGCCTCCTGCCCTCAATCTTTCCCAGCATCAGGGTCTTTTCAAATGAGTCAGCTCTTGCCATCAGGTGGCCAAAGTATTGGAGTTTCAGCTTCAACATTAGTCCCTCCAATGAACACCCAGGACTGATCTCCTTTAGGATGGACTAGATGGATCTCCTTGCAGTCCAAGGGACTCAAGAGTCTTCTCCAACACCACACTTCAAAAGCATCAATTCTTCTGCGCTCAGCTTTCTTTATAGTCCAATTCTCACATCCATACATGACTACTGGAAAAACCATAGCCTTGACTAGACGGACCTTTGTTGGCAAAGTAATGTCTCTGCTTTTTAATATACTATCTAGGTTGGTCATAACTTTCCTGCCAAGGAGCAAGCATCTTTTCATGGCTGCAATCACCATTTTTCTGAAGCCCAGAAAAATAAAGTCAGCCATGGTTTCCCTATTTCCCCATCTATTTGCCATGAAGTGATGGGATCAGGTGACATGATCTTAGTTTTCTGAATGTTGAGCTTTAAGCCAACCTTTGTCACTCTCCTTTTTCACTTTCATCAAGAGGCTCTTTAGTTCTTCTTCACTTTCTGCCATAAGGGTGGTGTCATCTGCATCTCTGAGGTTATTGATATTTTTCCCATCAATCTTGATTCCAGCTTGTGCTTCCTCCAGCCCAGCGTTTCTCATGATGTACTCTGCGTATAAGTTAAATAAGCAGGGTGACAATATACAGCCTTGACATACTCCTTTTCCTATTTGGAACCAGTCTGTTGTTCCATGTCCAGTTCTAACTGTTGCTTCCTGACCTGCACACAGGTTTCTCAAGAGGCAGGTCAGGTGGTCTGGCATTCCCATCTCTTTCAGAATTTCCCACAGTTTATTGTGATCCGCACAGTCAAAGGCTTTGGCATGGTCAATAAAGCAGAAATAGATGTTTTTCTGGAACTTTATTGCTTTTTTGATGATCCAGCGGATGTTGGCAATTTGATTTCTGGTTCCTCTGCCTTTTCTAAAACCAGCTTGAACATCTGGAAGTTCATGGTTCACATATTGCTGAAGCCTGGCCTGGAGAATTTTGAGCATGACTTTACTAGTGTGTGAGATGAGTGCAATTGTGCAGTAGTTTGAGCATTCTCTGGCATTACCGTTCTTTGGGATTAGAATGAAAACTGACCTTTTCCAGTCCTGTTGCCACTGCTGAGTTTTCCAAATTTGCTGGCATATTGAGTGCAGCACTCTCACAGTATCATCTTTTAGAATTTGAAATAGCTCAGCTGGAATTCCATCGCCTCCACTAGCTTTGTTTGTATATGATGCTTCGTAAGGCCCACCTGACTTCACATTCTAGGATGTCCAGCTCTAGGTGAGTGGGAATGATCACACCTTCATGATTATCTGGATCGTGAAGATCGTTTTTGCACAGTTCTTCTGTGTATTCTTGCCACCTCTTCTTAATATCTTCTGCTTCTGTTATACCATTTCTGTCAGATAGTAAAATCCCATGTGTGTAAAAACCACATATCATTACATGTTGAAAGTCTGGAAGAAAAGAACTAAATTACTAACAGCAATTCTGAGAAGTAGGATTATGCATGACTTTTCTTGAAACATGTATTTTCCGTTTTTTTTTTAACAATAGATTTTTTTTTTCCCCAAAAGTGTCTCTGAGTTCTTGCAGAGTGATGACATCTGCCCCATCCAGTGGAGTACAGTGCAGAGTGCTCTGGAGTGTCCAGAGCATAAGTTATGAGTAGGTAATCAGTCACAAAAGGAGAAAGACAAATGACCAATGTGACGGCGTATTCATTCTCACTACTGATTGGAAGTGTAAATTAGAACATGTGATTCCATTTTCACTTCTAGAATTGACAAAGAGTCCGAGAAGTGAGAATGTTTAATCTTGGCAAGTGGGTGGGGAAGTAGGCATTCTTATACACTGATGGGAGAATATACTCTGATATGAGCCTTCGGAAGGCTATTTGACAATGATATATTACCTTTTGAGTATATTTGTGTATTTTGTGTATACATTTAGGGCTGGTTCAGGTATCTGGTTCCTTCATGTCAACTTGTGATGGTGTTGTCCATCACTGATTTAAAACTCATTTAAGTGTGGATACTTCCCTGGTGGTCAAGTGGTTAAGATTTCGCCTTCCAGTGAAGGAGGTGAGGGTTCGATCTCTGGTTGGGAGCTAAGATCCCACATGCTTCTTGGCCAAAAAACCAAAACAGAGAAGCAATATTGTAACAAATTCAATAAAGACTTTTAAAAAAAAGTCACTTCCAAACAAAAAAAATAAAAGCTTATTGAAGGGTGAAACTTTCCTTCCATGCAGCCCTGTGACCAGAGAAACACTTCAGAAGTGATTTTGAGGATGCTTATGATAGTGATAAAATAAAGAATTTTTCTTCAATTTACAGACGGTCATCAGTCATTTACTGATAGTCTACTCAGGGATCAGTGCCTTGCAAGGTTTATCAGGGACTCAAGTATAGGGTAAACTTCTTGTCCTCAGAGCTGACCTACAGAGTCAGGATAACAGCAGCAGGGAACATGCAGGTAGGGAGAAATTGTGACCTGGAGACGACAGGCTCAGCAATGAGTCAGCTCAGAATTGTATGTGCAGAAACAATGAGGATCCTGGCGAAGCGTGGAAACTTCTCGTGTCCACTGGTCTCTCCACCTCCTCCTGAACCAATGCTCTTATGAACACTCTTATCAAGCAGCGTGGTTAGTGCACTTGAATTTGCCTCTTTTCCAATAGTTGGGCCACCTGATGTGAAGAATTGACTCCTTAGAAAAGACCCCGATGCTGGGAAAGATTGAAGGCAGGAGGAAAAGGGGATGACAGAAGATAAGATGGTTGCATGGCATCACCGACTTGATGGACGTGAGTTTGAGCAAGCTCTGGGAGTTGGTGATGGACAGGGAAGCCTACAGTCCATGTGGTCGCAAAGAGTTGGACACAACTGAGCGACTGAACTGAACTGACCTTTTCCCTGGCAGGCATTGCTTTCTTTCACAATGTACCTCACGCATGCATGCTCAGTTGTGTCTGACTCTTTGTGGCCCTGTGGACTATAGCCTGCCAGGCTCCTCCTTCCATGGGATTCTCCAGGCAAGAATACTGGAGTCGGTTGCCATTTCCTTCTCCAGGGGATCTTCCCGACACAGCGATCAAACCCACGTGTCTTGCATCTGCAGGTAGACACTTTACCACTAGCACCGCCTGGGAAGCCATGTGTAACTCAGGGCAACCCAAATGGTTGATTGAGGGAAAAACTTCTCTGTATAGAAATATTTCAGGTAAAAAATGTAGAAGGAATGATAGAGTTAGAATCTTACCATCTTGCAAAACCTTAATGGAATAATGAGTCCCCACAGTGATTATCAGAAGTGGTTAACGTCATGAGAGACATCTGGTCCTCAGATGCCCAGATGGGAAGATACAACACCACCTATGAGGTGTTCCTGCCAAAAAACAAAACCCAAAGCAGATTGAGCCTCTAAATCTAACGTTTGCTTTATAGGAAATTCAAGGGAGGAGAAATATGCTAAATAAAAGGACAGAGTTTGCATCAGAAAAATTTTAAATGCAGGAAACTCTACAGAAAAAAAATACCTTCTTTTTTTTTTAACTTTATTTTGTATTGGGGTATAGCTGATTGTGCAAGTCCCTGGGTGGAAATAGTACCCTGGAGGAGGGCATGGCAACCTACTCCAGTATTCTTCATAAATGAAAAGGGGAATAAAGGAGGGAGAGAGAAACTTTAGGCTAAAAAAAGAGACTTAGAAGACATCTAAGGTCCTTGCTTGGATCCTGATTTGAATAAGCCAATTAGTTTAAGATACATATACTATATAATGTATGTATACATATGTACATGTGCAAGGGAAATTTACTACTAAGGAGATATTTGATATTGAAGAATATTTGGTAAATTTGTTTTGGTGTTATTGTTTTCTAACACTCTATCCATTTTTAGAGGCATGAACTTAAGTATTTATAGAAATGGGGAAAAAAAGGCAGGCAGTGGAAAGGACGATGAGAAAAAAATGAGTAGGTATCAACACTGTATGTGATTGCAGGGTGATTTTTATACCATCTTCCCCAGTCCTGTTACTTTACAATGAGTGCAGACCAAACCATGCATGAGTGTGTTAAACTAACAAGCAAAACATACCCTCCAGAAAAAGAAAGCAGTAACAAAAAGCAGTGAATCGATGACATGCCTGCACAGCGGGGATCCACCTGAGACCCTGCCAGCAGCAGGGCAGTGGGTTTAGAGCACGCTTCCTCCTTCAGGGGCATGAGTTCTTCCATGTGACTTCCCTGAGCCCACTGACTCTGGGTGCACGCTGCCGCTTTACTAGGGGGTAATGATCTCCTCCCCCACATGCAGCCTTTTCCCTTCACGCACTTGCCTCACCGTGCATCACACGCTGATGCCGACCTACAAGGCACAAATGGAGCGTTTGCTTGAGGACTGAAGAGTCTGTGTCACTGCGCACAGAGAAAAAGCGAGGAGGAGCCCTAAATGTCATCGCATGCTACACACTAACATGTACCCATTAAAGAACAAGTGAGTGGGTTTTTAGAGCTGGAGAAAATTTTTCCATTAGTTCTCACAGCAAACCAGGAAGAATGGGGGTTACACTGCTGGCTTTTCAAGCCAGGATCCTGAGTTACGGAGGTGTTGTTACCAGTTTAGAATTGTCCATTTGTCTTACTAAAGCATTGCTTTTATTTTGTTGCATTTATTTATTGTTAGTCACTCAAGTCATGTCTGCCTCTAGCCCTCCAGGCTTCTCTGTCCATGGGATTCCCCAGGCAAGAATAATGAAGCGGGTTGACATTCCCTTCTCCAGGGGATCTTCCCGACCCAGGGATCAAACCCAGGTCTCCTGCATCCCAGGCAGATTCTTTACCGTCTGAGCCACCAGGGAAGCCCAACTCATTGCTTAATTATTTCACAAATATTTGTTGTGTATCTCTGCCTGAAGCCCTGGGGATACTTCCATGACAAGACAGACATAGTCTGTGCCCTTCCACATAGCTGGAGCCCCCTTCTGATAGAGGGTGGATTGAGAAGGAGTTAGCTGGGAGCAGACAGCTTGTGCTCTGTGGGTTGTGGCAAGATGTTGGAACTTTATCTAATTGGGATAGGAATCAGATGGAGAATTTTAGGCAAAGGAGTAGTATGACCCCATTTCATTTGAAAGGATTGCTGTGGCCATGGTATGGAAAACAGGGCTGGGGTGGAGGATGGAGAGTGAAGGCTGGGAGGCCTGTTAGAGGCTACAGAGGTGGACCAGGAGAGGGAAGGTGGCCTCTTGAACTAGGGATGGGTTCCAGATAAGTAAGGGTTGACAGGATTTGCTGGTGGATTGGATGTTGAGGATGAGAAAAGTGAAAGCAAGGAAACCTCTAAACTTTTGGGCCTGAGCAATTGGGCGTTTGGTGCTTCCACAAGGGAGAGTGTACGAGGAATAGGTTGAGGGTGAAAATCTTGAATTCTATTTGGGAATGTTAAATTTGAGATGTCAACCAGCCACCCATGCAGAGAGGAGTTGGCGTTTGGATGTAGAGATCAGGCGTTCTGGGGAGAGCTGGGGATACAGATTTGGAGGTCACTGGCTGTAGGCCTGGGTAAGATGACCTGAGGAGAATGAAGCTGGAGAAGACAAAGGACCAGCTTAGATCACTCTCCAGCTGAGAGGGGATGGAGGAAGAGCAAGCAACATGCAGCAAACCCTTCCATGCTCCAACAACGAAACTCAACTTCAGAATGTGCCACCAGCCAGTGAGGCAAGAGGGAAAGTCAGGGAAGACCAGAGGAAAACATGTAACGTGAAATAAGTAGGCAGCTGGGTAGAAATGCTGCAGAGGGAATTAGAGGACGAGAGAAAGGTGACCGTCAGATTTGGGGACGTGGAGGACAACTGTGCACACTTAAAGGTGTGGAGCCCCCTTGAAATGGGCTGAGGTGAGAAAGTGGAAAGAGGATACTAAGACCGTGGACAATGCAAGGTTTGCTGTGAAGGGGAGGAAAGAAATGCGGCAGCATACGTGGGGAGAGGCAGGATCCAGGGGGTGTAGCTTTATTGTTGGATTGTCTTGGATTTTGGCTTTTTAGAGACAGGAGATAGGCTGGGGGTGGGAGATGGAGAATGGAGTCTGGAATGTGTCTGTACACTGAGACAGACGATCCGGTAGAGGAAAGGGATGTTTGTAGGAGCTGAGACCTTGACGGTTGGGATGTGAAGCACAGGTTGGGGGTTGCCCTTAACAGGAAAGGCACCTGGAGTCACAGGAGGGAAATCAGAGGGTGTGACACTCTTTCCCCAAGTTCTTTTGATTACGTTAGATGCCCAGAGGCCCCTTCTGTGTGTACTACTTGAGCAAGGTGCAGTGTCTACTGAATTTTCAGTAGACTTACTTAGTAAAAATACTTAGCCAAAGAAGTGCATTCTGAATGATGGACTTTCAGACACTGCATAGGAAGGACATACATAGCTGGGCTGGGAAGTGTCTTTTTGGTTTCCCTGAAGCCACACTTTTTGGGTGATCATCTAATCCACTTCTATGTAAGACCAGCTGGGAAAGTTGTATCTATTTTTTTCTCTAAGATTCCTTAACGAAGTCATGGATCATCAAGGATTAAAAAATTAACAGCACCTGAGCTCTGAGTCAGTTTCAATTCTGTAGATGTTATTTGTGCCCTGTAGGTTCTATTTTAAGATAAAGTTCATTTCTCTTCTAGAATTGACTGCCAGGGAAAAGACAGTCTCTTCTAAAATTTTTCTGTGATTTCTTTCATCGCAGAACAAGACTATTTAACTTATTATGGTTTCCTCTTTATCTTTTGCTTCAAGGAAGCACAGAAATAAATTTACTGCTTAATCATAAGAACTTAGAGCTTCAGTCTCTCAGATTTTTTTTTCTATCTTCCAAATTTTGTGTTGCTTATATCTTTTCTTTTGTTCCTTTTTAAAATTAAATTTTAAAATTTTGAAAATTTGTGGCAGGTTTACATGAATTTGTAAGAAATAGTATAGAGGGATCCTGTGAATCCGTTACCCATTTTACTCAGTGGTAACATCTTGCACAGTTACAGTACAGTTTCACAACCAGGATACTGATATTGATCCAGTCAAGGTACAAAGTATTCCATTTCTCATATTGCCCATTTATCGCCACATACCTCTTTCCTGTCTCCACCCTCAGGCCCTGACAACCATTAATCTCTCCTCCAGTTCTATAATTCTGTCATTTCAAGAATATTATATACATGGAATCATACAGTAGCTAACTTTTGGGCATTGGTTTTTTTTCACTCAACATAATTTCTGGGAGTTCATTCAGGATGTTGCATGTATCAATAATTCATTCTTTGAAGCACTATTTACAATAGCCAAGGCAGGGATAGATGAATGGATAAAGATGTGATATATACAATAGAATATTACTTAGACATAAAAAGAATAATGCCTTTTGCAGCAACATGGATGGACCTAGAGTTTATCATACAAGTGAAGTAAGTCAGACAGAGAAAGATAAATACCATACGATATCACTTATATGTGGAATTTAAAAAAATGATACAAATGAAATTTACAAAACAAACTATTTACAAAACAGGCTATTCTGTAAAACTATTTACAAGACAAAATACATTTATGGTTATCAAAGGGGAAAGGTGGGAGAGAAGGATAAATTAGGAGTTTGGATTAACATATATACTTTACTGTATATAAAATAAATAATCAATAAGAACCTACTGTATAGCACAGGGAACTCAGCTCAAGGTTCTGTAATAATCTATACGGGAAAGAATCTGAAAAACTAGATATACGCAAATATAACTGAATCACTTTGCTGTACATCTAAAACCAACACAACATTGAAATCAACTATATATACTCCAATATAAAATAAAAATTAAGAAAACTAGTTTGTTCCTTTTTATTGCTGAGTTGAATCCTGTGATGTGGATGTACCACAACTTGTTTAGTTCATCCTTCTAAGGACATATGAGTTGTTTCCAGCTTGGAGCTATTACAGATAAAGCTGCTATCAACATTTATGTACAATTTTTTTTTAACATAAATTTTCATTTCTCTGAGCTTATACTTTTTATAATTAATTTTATCAGATATTTTTCTGTGAGTGGATAGTATACAATCATAAGTAAACAAAAGACCATACACTATTTTCGTATTGTGATTGTTGTCATCATGTTATTATCCTTCATCTTCCAACTCTTCTCATGGCCTAGAAAAAAGCAGATGAAACTTGGAAGAATTACATAGGGTGTTTGCAGGTCCAGTGGAGACTGAATTCTGATATGTGTTCTCTACTTCTGGCTTTTTGTGGCTACTGTGAAAACTGCTGTGAGGTTCTTCAGGTAGGGTTTATTTCTTCTTCCTCTCTCCAGATTCCTGGTCAACATGAACCATATTTGATTTTGAGTTGCTTGCTTAGGAAAGGCTCAGAGGTATGGCTGGATATTCTTTCATGTGTGTAGGCAATTGAAACAGAAGTCCTAAAAGATGCAGGTACAACTGACTCCTAAATTCACTTCATTTGGACTCTTACATTTGAAATTAAGATAACAACTATATGGCACCATGGTTTTATGCAAATCTCTGCTAAAAAGAATGCTCACTTTAGAGAAAGAGGCAGAAATGAATCCACCATAAAACCCAAGCCATGTGTTTTTGTTGAAGCCACATTCAACCAACCATAATGGAGAAATGAAGGGTAAAAACGTGTGTATACCTGTTCATTTCTGAGGCTCTAAAGTGACACAGACAGCCAGGTATAGTTCTCCCCCTGCCTATATTAGTCTAATACCTGGCAATTAAATTCTATTTGCTCATTTATTTCATTCAGCATTTTGTTCCCTCCGTGCCAGGGACTGAAGTGGGGACTGGAAATTGGGAGATTAATAAAATGCTGTTCCTATGCTTATTGGGATCATAGTCCAGTGACAGGGAAAGGTGATATTGAAAGATGATGTGTGAAGTGCTATCCCAAAGTCTGCAAGTGGTGTGGTGCCAGCAGAAGCCTCCAGTGACCAGAGGTGGTGGCAGCAGGGGGCTCACTGGACTGGTTCAGCAGTGTAGTCTTGTCTGTGGTTATGGCTGGTTGCCCATTCTTTAATTCTTGATATTTTCTGAGCCTTCTTGGTGATTTTACCTAACATGCTCCTAGTAAATTCTCTTTATACTCAGATCAACCAGTGTGGATTGATAGACTGCTTATTTCAGGTTATTAGGAATCCCTCCAGCATTGTTTTATGAATGAAAATGTGAGACTAAGCCTCATCCAGTTGTGAAAATGATGAAATATTTCCGTGCCAGTTGGTATTGATAAATAAGCACTGCTCCCAGCCCCCCTGAGATGCTAGGCTTCCAGGCTCCTCCACTGGGACCCTCTCTCTTCCCTCCAATCCATCATCTCACTGGTTACACTGGGAACAAGTGCTCTGCTACTACATGTGGAATTCTTTCTGATTAACAGGTACCTCTGGTGATGCATCTTAATGTACACAGTATACATTGTCAGTGTATGTATATGAAAGTGAAAGTGAAGTCGCTCAGTCGTGTCCAACTCTTTGCAACTCCATAGCCTACCCAGCTCCTCTGTCCATGGGATTTTCCAGGCAAGAATACTGGAGTGGATTGCCCTTTCCTTCTCTAGGAGATCTTCCCAACCCAGGGACTGAACCTGGGTCTCCCGCGTTGTAGGCAGACGCTTTACCATCTGAGCTACCAGGGAAGTGTATGTATATAAGTATACATAAATATAAAAAATTTAGGACAAATTTCATGTCAAATGGGAATTTATTTCACATTCTGTGTGGCTAATGGAAGATCTTTCTGCATATGTACATGTAGATTTATTCCCTTTTCAAATGACTGCTTCATTACATAGATTAACTATAAATGATTTAAGCAGTTTGGGGAGGTTTTAAGAAATAGAGATGTCCTTCCCCCATATCTCAATACCACCTGCAAAAGTGTGGCCAAGATGACAGAGTACGTAGACCCTGAGCTCATTTATTTCCACATTCACACCAAAATTATAACTCTTTATAGAGCAACTGTCAATGAGAAGAACCTGAAGATTAGCAGAGAAGGTCTTCTACAGCTGAAAATATAAAGGAGACACAAGGAGATGGGTAGGAGAGGTGGAGTCACGGCATAGTCAAGACCCACATCTGCAGGCAGGCAACTCACAAATGAGAGGGTGATCATGATTGCGGAGGTTCTTTCCAAGAGGTAAAGGGTCCAAACCCTGCTTTGGGTGCCAGCCAAAGGGTCCTGCACTGGGCGAATGAGCACTCCGAACATTTGGCTTTAAACCAGTGGGGCTTACTTTCAGGAGATCAATAGGGCTGTGGGAAACAGGCTCCACTCTTAAAGGGCACATACAAAATCTCACACTCTGGGACCCAGGGAAGAAGCGGGAATTTGAAAGGAGCCTGGGTCAACTGCTGATCTTGGAGAGCCTTCCGAAGAGACAAGAGACAAGTGGGGCTCCCCCTGGGGACACCCACACTGGCAGCAGTCATTTTGGGAGCTCATCTGTCTCAAGGACACTGATGCTGGCAACTGACATTTTGGAATCCTCCTTCTTGAGCCCAGGACTCAGACCTGCCCAGCACCAGTCCTGGGATGCTCCAAGCCAAGCAGCTAACTGGACTGGGACACAGCCCCACCCAACAGGAGATCAACTGCCCCAGGCTCTTCTGCGCCCCCAGCCATCCAGGGACCCACCCTACCTACCATTGGACTTACTAGCGTTGGGACAAAGGCTCACCTATCAGTGGGCAGAGGGCAGGGGGTACCAGCCCTGGGGCTCCCTAAGCCTCAGCTGTGCCCACCAGCAGCCCGACATCAATTCTAGGATTCCCAAGGCCCCACAGCCAGAGATCCTGGGACCCAGCTCTACCCACTAGAGGGCTAGCACTAGCCCCGGGGCCCTGGCCCTGTGGCCAGCCATCCAGATCTGACCCCACCTACCAGCAGGCCAGCAGTAGCTCTGGGATCTTGAGCCCCACAGCCTGAGACCCTGAGATTTTGTATGGTGACTCATGGTAACTAGACTGCTCATGTTGGTTATTTTTTGTTTGTTTATTTTATCATTTTGAAATATATAGAAATATCAAATCAATATGTTGTATACCAGGAACTAACAAAGTGTTGTAGGTCAAGTATATTGAACTTCAAAAATGAATAAATGAACCCATAAAAAAGATCTGATTTGTGGTTACCAGATGCGGAAGAAGGGGCTGGGTGGGGTGGTGGAGCGGGGAACTAGGTGAAGGTAGTCAAAAGTTACAAACTTTAGGTTACAAGATAAATAAGCACTAGGAATGTAATGTATGACCTGATAAATGTAATTAACACTGCTCTACGTTATATGTAAAAGTTAAGAGAGTAAATCCTAGGAGTTCTCGTCACTAGGTAAAAATACTTTTTTCCATTTCTTGAATTTTATAGCTGTATGAAAGGATGGATGGTCGCTAAACTTGTGATAACACTTTCATGTTGTATGTAAGTCAAGTTGTTATGCTGTATATCTTAAACTTGTGCAGTGCATTATGTTTGAAAGTGAAGTGAAAGTTGTTCAGTTGTGTCCAACTCTTTGCGACCCCATGGACTATACAGTCCACGGAATTCTCCAGGCCGGAATACTGGAATGGGTGGCCATTTCCTTCTCCAGGGGATCTTCCTAACCCATGGATGGAACCCAGGTCTCCTGCATTGCAGGTGGATTCTTTACTAGTTGAGCTTCCAGGGAAACCCATATGTTTATTACATCTCAATAAAACTAGAGGAAAACAAAAACAGAAACATCAAAAAACCACACCACCTACAAGATAGAGATTCAGGAAGTATAAGAAGTTGACCCTGTGAATTTTCCAGACTCTCCAGGTGGTTCTCCAGGTCTGGAATTTATTGGCATGAGCCATGCATCAGTTGACCCTGCAAACATGAAAACAAAGAAAAAGCCATAAAATTTCCTTTATAAAAGAAGTCCTGTGTTCTCCTTTCTAGGACATAATATATAAAATAAACAATATAAAAACCTGTGTTTAAAGACTTCCAATCCTTAAGTTTATAGTTTCCCTGGCTTGCTACCAGATTGTAATTTTTCTCTGTTTAGCAATAACTGAAAGGAATGCCAGTCTAGAAACAAAATGAGAGCAGAGCCCTCACAAGAAGTTCCAGATATACAGGCCAAGCTTTTGCTTCCAAAGAACATTGCTGTCCCTCCTGTATTTAGAATAAATTCAATTTTGGTTGTCTTCCAGGAACTGGCAGTGGCCAAACATCAGTATTTCTTCAGATTTGGAAGTAAATCATGATTGTTTTTTTTCATAAGTCGGCAAAAAGCTCAGATAATCAAGTATAGTTCTTGGAAAGGATTAAAACGAGAAATCAGTTCAACACTCCCAGGTAATCTGGAAACCAGAAAAATATATTTATGGGAAAAGACTTATATAAATACTTTATCAGTGACCCACATGATAGAGTTGAGAATAAGCAACTTGTGTTGGTGGCTGATACCAAATTAGGTGGCGGTGCTAACTTCCTAAATAGTGAGAACTGAACTCACCATGACCCTTTTAAATTGGCCTTGACACGTTTTTAAAAAATGAGCCATACCGCAAATACAAGATGAGAAATGGCTCACAAGAGCTATAGTGAAAAAATTATGAAGAGATTTTCAAAGTTAGCAACTATGTCACTAGCACAGCACGGAGAAGGCAATGGCAAGCCACTCCAGTACTCTTGCCTGGAAAATCCCATGGATGGAGGAGCCTGGTAGGCTGCAGTCCGTGGGATCGCTAAGGGTCGGACACGACTGAGCGACTTCACTTTCACTTTTCACTTTCACACATTGGAGAAGGAAATGGCCGCCGGCTCCTGTGTTCTTGCCTGGAGAATCCCAGGGACGGGGGAGCCTGGTGGGCTTCCGTCTATGGGGTCACACAGAGTCAGACACGACTGAAGTGACTTAGCAGCAGCAACAGCAGCAGAGAAACTATTGAGAAAACAAAACAACATGATGCTGGAATACTAATGAGGAAAGATAAGCAAAACTGAATACTTTTCCTACATATGGCCTTGATCAGGCCTTAACTGGAAAATATTCCTATCCAGTTTGGGCCTTCATAATTTGGAGGTCTATCTAAAAAATTAAAATGTGCCCTGAAAAATGTGGTGACTTACAAAATAGGAAAAGAGGGGACATCTCTGGGAGGAAAATTAAGCTAATTTAAACTGCAGAAATAAAACTCAGAGCTTTAGAACCCTCTTCAAACATTCATGATGTGATTATAGAGTGCTAAGTATTTTTTTTTTTTGCACAAAAGACATAACTGGAAATCAAGAGGTCAGTCAGTTTAGTTGCTCAGTCATGTCCAGCTCTTTATGGCCCCCATGGATTGCAGCATGCCAGGCTTCCCTGTCCTTTACCAACTACTGGAGTTTGCTCAAACTCATGTACATCAAGTTGGTGAATCAAGAGGTAAACATTCAGTAATTTGGATTTATTTGGATCTAAGGCCATGTTTGGGCTTCCCAGGTGGCACTAGTGATAAAGAATCCCCCTGCCAATGCAGGAGACCTAAGAGATGTGGATTCAATCCCTGGGTTGGGAAGATCCCCTGGAAGAGGGCATAGCAACACACTCCAGTATTCTTGCCTAGAGAATCCCATGGACAGAGGAGCCTGGTGGGCTGCAGTCCATAGGGTCGCACAGAGTTGGACACGACTGAAGTGGTTTAGCATGCATGCAAGCAAGGACATGTTTGCTAGAGGTAGATTAGTTGTACTGGGTAGCTGTGTTTAACACCTGGAATGTAGAGACTGTGGACTCTGGAACCAGCTTGGGTTTAGATCCCAGCTTGGCCACTTAATATCTATGACCCTGACTTACCCTCAATCTGCCTGCATTTGCCCATCTAAGAAGTGAGAGGTCAACACTGTCTGCCTCATGAGGTTGTGGGGAGGACAGTATAAAATGATGCAGGCAAAGTCCTGAGAAGGGTGTGATTACTGGTGGACCACTAAGGATAGTAAAACTTCTAGAACATGTACCTGGAGGGGATCCATGGATCTTTTCTGAGGCTGTCTCAAACTTACGGTTAAATTTATGGTTCTAGGTTGAGTCAACTCTGTGAACAACACACGGTGTCTATGCAAAACATCTCACACAATATTTTTGCCATCATTTCAAAACTGCTTCACTCTATCACATTCTTGTATCTCAAAATTATAAATCTTGTGCATTCAATGTGGCTGTCTTGCCCACAGTATGCATGTACAATCACATGGGTGGCAAACTTGGACACGGTTCATGAGAATGTTTGCTCCTTGTTCTTTTGATACTGCAGATATATTATCATATAGGCTTCCTGTCATACTGTGAAATGAAAGTGGAAGTCACTCAGTCGTGTCTGACTCTTAGCGACCCCATGGATTATAGAGTCCATGGAATTCTCCAGGCCAGAATACTGGAGTGGGTAGTCTTTCCCCTCTCTAGGGGATCTTCCCAACCCAGGGACCGAACCCAGGTCTCCCACATTGCAGGTGGATTCCTTACCAGCTGAGCCACAGATAAATTCATATCCGAATTTTGAGTTAATGAACCATTTTAACTCAATTCAAATAAATTCCATTCAGTTCAAGTAACCATTATTGAGGATGTAGACAGGCCTTTAGAATGAAAAACTACTCTTGTTCTCTGCCTTTAGAGATCTCACAGTCTAACAAGAAAAAGAAGACAATGAGTTTATCCAAACTCATGTCGATTGAGTCGGTGATGCGATCCAACCATCTCATCTTCTGTTGTCCACTTTTCCTCCTGCCTTCAATCTTTCCCAGCATCAGGGTCTTTTCAAATGAGCCAGCTCTTCCCATCAGGTGACCAAAGTATTGAAGAGTTTCAGCTTCAGTATCAATCCTTCCAATGAACACTCAGGACTGATCTCCTTTAGGATGGACTGGTTGGATTTCCTTGAAGTCCAAGGGACTCTCAAGAGTCTTTTCCAACACCACAGTTCAAAAGTATCAGTTCTTCAGTGCTCAGCTTTCTTTATAGTCCAGCTCTTACATCCATACATGACCACGGGAAAAACCATCTGGACCTTTGTTGGCAAAGTAATGTCTCTGCTTTTAATAAGCTGTCTAGGTTGGTCATCACTTCCCTTCCAAGGAGTAAGCATCTTTTAATTTCATGGCTGCAGTCATCATCTGCCGTGATTTTGGAGCCCAAAAAAATAAAGTCTGACACTGTTTTCACTGTTTCCCCATCTATTTCTCATGAAGTGATGGGACCAGATGCCATGATATTAGTTTTCTGAACATTGAGCTTTAAGCCAACTTTTTCACTCTCCTCTTTCATCAAGAGGCTCTTTAGTTCTTCTTCACTTTCTGCCATAAGGGTGGTGTCATCTGCATATCTGAGGTTATTGATATTTCTCCCAGCAATCTTGATTCCAGCTTGTGCTTCCTCCAGCCCAACCTTTCTCATGATTTACTCTACATATAAGTTAAATAAGCAGGGTGACAATATACAGCCTTGATGTACTCCTTTCCTATTTGGAACCAGTCTGTTGTTCATGTCCAGTTCTAATGGTTGCTTCCTGACCCACATACAGATTTCTCAAGAGGCAGGTCAGGTGGTCTGGTATTCCCATCTCATTCAGAATTTTCCACAGTTTATTGTGATCCTCACAGTCAAAGGCTTTGGCATGGTCAATAAAGCAGAAATAGATGTTTTTTTGGCACTCTCTTGCTTTTTCGATGATCCAGCAGATGTTGGCAGTTTGATCTCTGGTTCCTCTGCCTTTTCTAAAACCAGTTTGAACATCTAGATGTTCACAGTTCACGTATTGCTGAAACCTGGCTTGGAGAATTTTGAGCATTACTTTGCTAGCGTGTGAGATGAGTGTAATTGTGCGGTTGTTTGAGCATTCTTTGGCATTGCCTTTCTTTGGGATTGGAATGAAGACTGACCTTTTCCAGTCCTGTGGCCACTGCTGAGTTTTCCAAATTTGCTGGCACATTAAGTGCAACACTTTCACAGCATCATCTTTTAGGATTTGAAATATAGGGTTGAAATGCAACCAAATAAGTCAAAATAAATATTAAAAAAAAGAACCTTGGTGTGTGTGTGTGCATCCATCTATGCATCTATTTATTTTTTTGCCATTCTTATACATTTGAACCAAAACAATTTTTAAATAGTAAATGCAAGAGAAAGAAGTCCTGTCTGTGATAAATAAGAAGAGAAGGCACTCTTTCTGGATTCTTATTTATTTGTAAGGGTTCTGGTCACATCTGCCTAATCATAGGAGTGTATGAAGAGTAGACACTCTTCCCCTTTATCATTATGGTCCAAACTGGTGAAAGCATAGAACACTCTACACATAATAAGGGAAATGTCCATGTATCTCACCCCCCTGCATGCTGTTACTGATGCTTAAAATGACCTCTATAACCAATGCTGAATCAAATCTTGGAGAAAGAGTTTTGGGTGAAGTAGAAAGGAATAGCTTTATTCTTTTGCCAGGCAATGGGGACATAGAAGGCACTGCCTCAAAATCTGTGTGTCCTAACCTGGGGGCATTTTGTGAGGAGTTTTATATTGTGGCTCAGATGGTAAAGAATCTCCTGCAATGTAGGAGACCTGGGTTCAATCCCTGGGTTGGGAAGAATTCCCTGCAGAAGGAAATGGCAACCTACTCCAGTATTCTTGCCTGAAGAACTCCATGGACAGAGGAGCTTGGCAAGCTACAGTCCATGGGATTGCAAAGAACCAGTAGCCATGGTTCAAGGGTGATAAGGATCAGAGTGTGTTCAGGGCCTGTTTTCCTTTTTTAATCTGGCTAGGTGATCTTCTAACTGTTGCTGTTGCTTCCTGACCTGCATACAGGTTTCTCAAGAGGCAGGTCAGGTGGTCTGGTATTCCCATCTCTTTCAGAATTTTCCACAGTTTATTGTGAGCCACACAGTCAAAGGCTTTGGCATAGTCAATGAAGCAGAAATAGATGTTTTTCTGGAACTTCCTTGCTTTCTCCATGATCCAGCGGATGTTGGCAATTTGATCTCTGGTGCCTCTGCCTTTTCTAAAACCTGCTTGAACATCTGGAAGTTCACGGTTCACATATTGCTGAAGTCTGGCTTGGAGAATTTTGAGCATGACTTTACTAGTGTGTGAGATGAGTGCAACTGTGTGGTAGTTTGAGCATTCTTTGGCATTGCCTTTCTTTGGGATTGGAATGAAGATTGACCTTTTCCAGTCCTGTGGCCACTGCTGAGTCTTCCAAATTTGCTGGCATATTGAGTGCAGCACTTTCACAGCATCATCTTTCAGGATTTGAAATAGTTCAATTGGAATTCCATCACCTCCACTAGTTTTGTTCATAGTGATGCTCTCTAAGGCCCACTTGACTTCACATTCCAAGATGTCTGGCTCCAGGTGAGTGATCACGCCATTGTGACTATCTTGATCATGAAGATCTTTTTTGTACAGTTCTTATGTGTATTCTTGCCACCTCTTCTTAATATCTTTTGCTTCTGTTAGGTCCATACCATTTCTGTCCTTTATCAAGCCTATCTTTGCATGAAATGTTCCCTTGATATCTCTAATTTTCTTGAAGAGATCTCTTGTTTTTCCTATTCTGTTGTTTCCCTCTATTTCTTTGCATTGATTGCTGAGGAAGGCTTTCTTATCTCTCCTTGCTATTCTTTGGAACTCTGCATTCAGATGCTTATATCTTTCCTTTTCTCCTTTGCTTTTCACTTCTCTTCTTTTCACAGCTATTTGTAAGGCCTCCTCAGACAGCCATTTTGCTTTTTTGCATTTCTTTTCCATGGGGATGGTCTTGGTCCCTGTCTCCTGTACAATGTCATGAACCTCCGTCCATAGTTCATCAGGCACTCTATCAGATCTAGTCCCTTAAATCTATTTCTTACTTCCACTGTATAATCATAAGGGATTTGATTGAGGTCATATCTGAATGGTCTAGTGGTTTCCCCTACTTTCTTCAATTTAAGTCTGAATTTGGCAATAAGGAGTTCATGATCTGAGCCACAGTCAGCTCCTGGTCTTGTTTTTGCTATCTGTATAGAGCTTCTCCATCTTTGGCTGCAAAGAATATAATCAATCTGATTTCAGTGTTGACCATCTGGTGGTGTCCATGTGTAGAGTCTTCTCTTGTGTTGTTGGAAGAGGGTGTTTGCTATGACCAGTGCGTTCTCTTGACAAAACTCTATTAGCCTTTGCCCTGCTTCATTTCGTGCTCCAAGGCCAACTGGACATGGAACAACAGACTGGTTCCAAATAGGAAAAGGAGTATGTCAAGATTGTATATTGTCACCCTGCTTATTTAACTTATATGCAGAGTACATCATGAGGAACGCTGGGCTGGAGGAAGCACAAGCTGGAATCAAGATTGCCGGGAGAAATATCAATAACCTCAGATAGGCAGATGACACCACCCTTATGGCAGAAAGTGAAGAGGAACTCAAAAGCCTCTTGATGAAGTGAAAGAGGAGAGTGAAAAGGTTGGCTTGAAGCTCAACATTCAGAAAACATAGATCATGGCATCTGGTCCCATCACTTCATGGGAAATAGATGGGGAAACAGTGGAAGCATTGTCAGACTTTATTTTTTTGGGCTCCAAAATCACTGCAGATGCTGATTGCAGCCATGAAATTAAAAGACGCTTACTCCTTGGAAGGAAAGTTATGACCAACCTAGATAGCATATTAAAAAGCAGAGACATTACTTTGCCAACCAAGGTCCATCTAGTCCAGGCTATGGTTTTTCCTGTTGTCATGTATGGATGTGAGAGTTGGACTGTGAAGAAAGTTGATCACAGAAGAATTGATGCTTTTGAACTGTGGTGCTGGAGAAGACTCTTGAGAGTCCCTTGGACTGCAAGGAGATCCAACCAGTCCATTCTAGAGGAATTCAATCCTGGGTGTTCATTGGAGGGACTGATGCTAAAGCTGAAACTCCCAATACTTTGGCCACCTCATGAGATGAATTGACTCACTGGAAAAGGCTCTGATGCTGGGAAAGATTGGGGGCGGGAGGAGAAGGGGATGACAGAGAGTGAGATGGATGGATGGCATCACCAACTCGATGGACATGAATTTGAGTGAACTCCGGAAGCTGGTGATGGACAGGGAGGCCTGGCGTGCTGTGATTAATGGGGTCGCAAGAGTTGGACACGACTGAGCGACTGAACTGAACTGAGGTAATCTTCTGGTGAGCTTCTGTGGTTTCTTTAATCTGACTGCAAATTGTCTTTTGAATTTCTTTGAAGATGACTTCAAGTTTTTAGCATCTTCCATTTGTTGTGGGTTTTAGTTCTGCAGAAGAGCTCAAAGATATTGTTTTATGTACCCCTTGACCTACAAACAAAAAATGGAGGACACGGAAAGGCTTCCAGGCCCCAGGATCCCCACAGGGTCCTGCTTGGTTTCATTCTGAAGGCTTCTACGACAGGAAGTATAGAAGAAATAAGAGAGAAAGGAAAGCATGAAGGAGGACACAGGTGTCTTGTGGAGTCAGGTCAAGCTGGGGTTCCAGGGGTCTCTCCTAATCTCCCTCCAGGCAGTGAGTTTGTTCTCTTGCTGATGTTTTCCTCGATAGTAAGAACTGAATCCTGTTATAAGATAGGCCCTTCCTGGGGTTACAAGGAGGGCAGCGGTGGCGCCACTGGCCAGCTGGTCCCCACCCAGTAGACTCAGGATCCTTAGGGGACAGAGCTGCATGTCTGTCCCTGGGCACCAGCAAGTCCCTGGAATGGCACACGGCCTGGCACCATTAACAGGAAGGCTTTATTTTCAGGGCTGGGTGGGGGAGAAGCAGCTGAACAAGGGCTGCTGGGTGCTTTGCTATGGTGCAAGGTCAAGGCTTGTTTCAAAGCAAATGACAGATTGTTCTTTGTCCATCTGTAGCCAAGTGACACCCGAGGCCCCAGGAGGAGTAGTTGGTGCCCATCACGAGACGCCACACCCTCATCACATGCTTGTGTCAGGCTCTAAATGGAGCCTGATGGGCCAGCCTGAGGCCCTGCCCCTGACCTCTGGCCAACAACTCTACTTTCTCCTCCATCTCTTCTTTGGTGTCTGGTTTCACAGATGCCAAATAAAAACCTCATTGATTCAGCACTGAAATCATTGGAGCTGAACTAACTAAAGTTTTCCCTTGCAATACATTAGCAAAATGTTTAATAAATAAACAAAGATAAAAAGTCATCAGAGGAAGAAGGGATTTAACCCAACTAAAATGATAAACATATTGAAAAGTCTTTAGGGTTGATTAGTCCTTGGTAGTAGATGGATTCTATATTTTGGCCCGTTTCTAATTGATTGATACAATAAGGAAGATTATACATTAAAAAGAAAAAAGGAAGGACGCGCTGTTTATTTAAAACAGCACTGTGATTTGTTAGCAACGTCTCTGCTGGGCTTGAAGAAGATACAGGAGTGGTGGTAAATAGGCCAGGTATTTGCTCCTTTGGGTTTCTCAGGTGGCTCAGTGGTAAAGAATTCACCTGCCAATGCAGAAGATGCAAGGTTTAATCTCTGAGTCGAGAAGATTCCCTGGAGGAGGAAATCGCAACCCACGCCAGAATTCTTGACTGGAGAATCCCATGGACAGAGGAGTCTAGCAGGCTACAGTCCATGGGATCGAGAAGAGTAGAACACAACTGAGTAACTGAACACACATGCATGCATTCGCTTCCTTAATAAAGATCAAATCTCTTTTAGAAACAGAGCTGTGTAGAAAACAAATACAGAGAAAGTGAATAGCATTGATTAATCCTTTACTGTGTCCTAGACCTGTGCTAGAGTCGATGGGGAATTGTCACTTGTCATGGGCACTTGTCATCTTCCTCTGCAAGGATTAAATCATGTGTTGCTGCAGCTGCTGATTGTCAACACCCTTTGAAGGGAGTTCAGGGTGGAGAGCAGAAATGAGGCACACTGTGTTCTGGAAAAACTGGCAGGACAGGTCTTAAGATAGATATTTTCAGGAGCTGGTTTTATGAGCCCAATTCTAGCATCTCCTCATATCTAGAAAGGCACTGAATTCCTTCATGGTGATATTTGTGACGAGCAGAAACCTGCAAAACTATGTGCTTGATTTCATATACTTCCCCTTCACCAAGATCACATATATACTGATCTTCCCCTTATTGTTTGGAGAAGTTTCTCAGAGTTATCTGAAATATTATCTCCTAGGCTATAGTCCTCAGTTCAGTTCAGTTCAGTCACTCAGTTTTGTCTGACTTTTTGTGACCCCATGGACTGCAGCATGCCAGGTTTCCCTGTCCATCACCAACTCCCGGAGTTTACCCAAACTCATGTCCATCAAGTCGGTGATGCCATCCCACCATCTCATCCTCTGTCACCCCCTTAGTCTCCTGCCCTCAATCTTTCCCAGCATCAGGGTCTTTTCAAATGAGTTAGCTCTTCCCATCAGGTGGCCAAAATGTTGGAGTTTCAGCTTCAACATCAGTCCTTCCAATGAATACTCAGGACAGATCTCCTTTAGGATGGACTGGTTGGATCTCCTTGCAGTCCAAGGGACTCTCAAGAGTCTTCTCCAACACCACAGTTCAAAAGCATCAATTCTTCAGCGATCAGCTTTCTTCACAGTCCAACTCTCACATACATACAGGACTACTGGAAAAACCATAGCCTTGACTAGATGGACCTTTGTTGGCAAAGTAATGTCTCTGCTTTTTAATATGCTGTCTAGGTTGGTCATAACTTTCCTTCCAAGGAGTAAGCATCTTTTAATTTCATGGCTGCAGTCACTATCTATCATGATTTTGGAGCCCAAAAAAATAAAGTCTGACACTGTTTCCACTGTTTCCCCATCTATTTGCCATGAAGTGATGGGACCGAATGCCATGATCTTAGTTTTCTGAATGTTGAGTTTTAAGTCAACTTTTTCACTCTCCTTTTTCACTTTCATCAAGAGGCTGTTTAGTTCTTCTTCCCTTTCTGCCATAAGGGTGGTGTCATCTGCCTATCTGAGGTTATTGATATTTCTCCCAGCAATATTGATTCCAGCTTGTGCTTCCTCCAGCCCAACCTTTCTCATGATGTACTCTGCATAAATAAGCAGGGTGACAATATACAGCCTTGATGTACTTCTTTTCCTATTTGGAACCAGTCTGTTGTTCCATGTCCAGTTCTAACGGTTGCTTCCTGACCTGCATACAGATTTCTCAAGAGGCAGGTCAGGTGTTCTGGTATTCCCATCTTATTCAGAATTTTCCACAGTTTATTGTGATCCACACAGTCAAGGCTTTGGCATGGTCAGTAAAACAGAAATAGATGTTTTTCTGGAACTCTCTTGCTTTTTCGATGATCCAGCAGATGTTGGCAGTTTGATCTCTGGTTCCTCTGCCTTTTCTAAAACCAGTTTGAACATCTAGATGTTCACAGTTCACGTATTGCTGAAGTCTGGCTTGGAGAATTTTGAGCATTACTTCATTTCGCTCCAAATAAAACTTAACTCACAGCTATCAAATTGTGCATTTTTTTAAAGTAAGCATTAGATACTGTAAAATTTTTTCATTTGATTTTTACCATACTCAGAAGAGTAGTAATGATCATCTAATTTTACAAATGGGGAAATTGAATCCTATAGAGATTAAGTTGTCAAAGGCCAGATGGCCAGTCAGGTTAGCAGAGTCTGGTTTCAAATTCAGGTTTGGTAGATTCCAAAGTCCACTGTTATTTAAATTAAAATAAAAAGGCGGGGGCGGGGGTGTGGTGTGGTTTTCCTGATGATTCAGTGGTTGGGAATCTGCCTGCCGGTGCAAGGGTTTGATCCCTAGTCTGGGAGGATCCCACATAGGCCTGTGCACCACCACTACTGAACCCAAGCACTGGAACTACCAAATCCCATTTCACCTGGAGCCCAAGCTCTGCAACAAGAGAGGCCACTGTAAGAATGGGTTAGCATAAGAACGGCCATCTTAGAGGCTGGAAAAACCATTTTTACTGAGTATATGACTTGAGGGAAGAAGAACTAGATAAAACCTGGAAGACAAGTTAATCTTAAGTACCAAGAATGTGGGCGGCTGCGACACTGAAAATTAGGTAAACAGGTCTGATAAGTTTATCTCGTTAAGACACCAGGATAGAGATATGCACAGCTGTGTGTGTGTGTGGAAAATTACTGTGAGTTAGGTAATTTAGAAATATCATGATTTGAAAATGCTGTATAACCCCTTGGCTCTGAGTGCTCGGGGTCCTTGTTGAAACCTGCTGCGTCGGGCAGACACTTGGACCCCAGCTAGCTGTAAATAAACCTCGCTGTGTGTCTTGCATTATCGTGAGTGTCCTCTGTTCCTTTGAGGGAAGGGCGACTCCAGACCCTAACAGCCACGGCGGTGAGAAGCCCACACACAGTAACTAGAGAGTAGTCCCTGCTGCAACTAGTGAAAGCCCACATGCCTCAACAAAGACCCAGAGCGGCCAAAAAAGTTAACAATAGGGCTTCCCTGGTGGCTCAGTGGTAAAGAATCTGCCTGCCAATGCAGGAGATTTGGGTTCGATCCCTGATTGGGAGAGATCTCCCAAGCCGTGGAGTAATTAAACCTGTGTGCCACAACCACTGAGCCTGTGCCCTAGAGCCTGTTCTGTACAAGAATATGACAAGAGACACCACGCAGCTAGAGAGTAGCCCTCAATCACCACAACTAGAGAAAAACCTGCTCAGCAAACGAAAACCCAGCACAGGTATAAATAAATAAAACATAGTGCTTGAAAAAAATATATAATGCATTAAATTAATCAGTATGTCAAAAGACTTCAGTATGTATGAGAACACTTTCAATTAAGATAGTTAAAGTGGAGGTAAAAAGAAATACTGTTCATTTTGCCTTTTGATACTGTTCATGAGGTTCTCAAGGCAAGTATACTGAAGTGGTTTGCATTCCCTTCTCCAGTGGACCACATTCTGTCAGACCTCTCCACCATGACCCGCCCATCTTGGGTGGCCCCACACAGCATGGCCTAGTTTCATTGAGTTAGGCAGGGCTGTGGTCCATGTGATCAGATCGACTAGTTTTCAGTTTTGCCAAGAGAATGCACTGGTCATAGCAAATACCCTCTTCCAACAACACAAGAGAAGACTCTACACATGGACATCACCAGATGGTCAACACCGAAATCAGATTGATTATATTCTTTGCAGCCAAAGATGGAAAAGCTCTATACAGATAGCAAAAACAGGACCAGGAGCTGACTGTGGCTCAGATCATGAACTCCTTATTGCCAAATTCAGACTTAAATTGAAGAAAGTAGGGAAAACCACTAGACCATTCAGATATGACCTAAATTGAATCCCTTATGATTATACAGTGGAAGTGAGAAATAGATTTAAGGGACTAGATCTGATAGATAGAGTGCCTGATGAACTATGGACGGAGGTTTGTGACATTGTACAGGAGACAGGGACCAAGACCATCCCCATGGAAAAGAAATGCAAAAAAACAAAATGGCTGTCTGAGGAGGCCTTACAAATAGCTGTGAAAAGAAGAGGGGCGAAAAGCAAAGGAGAAAAGGAAAGATATAAGCATCTGAATGCAGAGTTCCAAAGAACAGCAAGGAGAGATAAGAAAGCCTTCCTCAGCAATCAATGCAAAGAAATAGAGGAAAACAACAGAATAGGAAAAATAAGAGATCTCTTCAAGAAAATTAGAGATACGAAGGGAACATTTAATTCATAGATGGGCTTGATAAAGGAAAGAAATTGTATGGACCTAACAGAAGCAACGGAGAAGGCAATGGCAAGCCAGTCCAGTGTTCTTGCCTGGAGAATCGCAAGGACGGGGGAGCCTGGCGGGCTGGCGTCTATGGGGTCGCACAGAGTCAGATATGACTGAAGTGACTTAGCAGCAGCAGCAACAGAAGCAAAAGATATTAAGAAGACGTGGCAAGAATACAAGAAGAACTGTACAAAAAAGATCTTCACGGCCAAGATAATCACGATGGCGTGATCACTCACCTAGAGCCAGACATCTTGGAATGTGAAGTCAAGTGGGTCTTAGAGAGCATCACTACGAACAAAGTTAGTGGAGGTGATGGAATTCCAATTGAACTATTTCAAATCCTGAAAGATGATGCTGTGAAAGTGCTGCACTCAATATGCCAGCAAATTTGGAAGACTCAGCAGTGGCCACAGGACTGGAAAAGGTCAGTCTTCATTCCAATCCCAAAGAAAGGCAATGCCAAAGAATGCTCAAACTACCACACAGTTGCACTCATCTCACACACTAGTAAAGTCATGCTCAAAATTCTCCAAGCCAGACTTCAGCAATATGTGAACCGTGAACTTCCAGATGTTCAAGCAGGTTTTAGAAAAGGCAGAGGAACCAGAGATCAAATTGCCAACATCCGCTGGATCATGGAGAAAGCATGAGAGTTCCAGAGAAACATCTATTTCTGCTTCATTGACTATGCCAAAGCCTTTGACTGTGTGGCTCACAATAAACTGTGGAAAATTTTTGAAAGAGATGGGAATACCAGACCACCTGACCTGCCTCTTGAGAAACCTGTATGCAGGTCAGGAAGCAACAGTTAGAACTGGACATGGAACAACAGACTGGTTCCAAATAGGAAAAGGAGTACGTCAAGGCTGTATATTGTCACCCTGCTTATTTGACTTCTATGCAGAGTACATCATGAGGAACACTGGACTGGAGGAAGCACAAGCTGGAATCAAGATTGCTGGGAGAAATATAAATAACCTCAGATATGCAGATGACACCACCCTTATGGCAGAAAGTGAAAAGGAACTCAAAGGCCTCTTGATGAAAGTGAAAGAGGAGAGTGAAAAGGTTGGCTTGAAGCTCAACATTCAGAAAACAAAGATCATGGCATCTGGTCCCATCACTTCATGGGAAATAGATGGGGAAACAGTGGAAACTGTGTCAGACTTTATTTTTTTGGGCTCCAAAATCACTGCGGATACTGATTGCAGCCATGAAATTAAAAGATGCTTACTCCTTGGAAGGAAAGTTATGACCAACCTGGATAGTATATTAAAAAGCAGAGACATTACTTTGCCAACCAAGGTCCATCTAGTCCAGGCTATGGTTTTTCCCGTGGTCATGTATGGATGTGAGAGTTGGACAGTGAAGAAAGCTGATCGCCGAAGAATTGATGCTTTTGAACTGTGGTGCTGGAGAAGACTCTTGAGAGTCCCTTGGACTGCAAGAAAATCCAACCAGTCCATCCTAAAGGAGATCAATCCTTGGTGTTCATTGGAAGGACTGATGCTAAAGCTGAAACTGCAATACCTTGGCCACCTCATGCGACGAGTTGACTCACTGGAAAAGACTCTGATGCTGGGAGGGATTGGGGGCAGGAGGAGAAGGGGACGACAGAGAATGAGATGGCTGGATGGCATCACCGACTCGATGGACATGAGTTTGAGTGAACTGCGGGAGTTGGTGATGGACAGGGAGACCTGGCTTGCTGTGATTCATGGGGTCACAAAGAGTTGGACATGACTGAGTGACTGAACTGAATTGAAAATGAAATAATTTAAAATACTACATTAATTCAAAAGAAGAGAGATAAAGAGAAAAAAGGAATGAAGACAAGTTGTGACAAATGGAAAACAACTAGCAAGATGATAGATGCAAATCCAACAAAGGAATAATTACATCAAGTATTAATAGTCTAAGTCATCCCTAGTAAAAGTCAGAGATTATCAGATGGAATTAAAAAGCTGGATCAAACTGTAGGTTGCCTATAAGAAACATACTTTCCATATAAAGATGCAAATTGTTTAAAAGTTAAAGGATAAAGAAGGATAGGTCAAAAGAATGCTGGATAGATTAAAAAATAAGAAATACTACCAGGAATAGGAGGTATATTACATAAAGATAAAAAATAGGAAGGAACAAGATGGCGGAGGAATAGGATGGCGAGACCACTCTCCCCCACAAATTCATCAAAAGAACATTTGAACGCGGAGTAAAGTCCACAAAACAACTTCTGAATGCTGGCAGAGGACGTCAGGCACCCAGAAAAGCAGCCCATTGTCTTCGAAAGGAGGTAGGAAAAAACATAAAAGATAAAAAGAGAGACAAAAGAAGTAAGGACGGAGCTCTGTCCCGGGAAGGGAGGCTTTAAAAAAAGAGAAGTTTCCAAACACCAGGAAACACTCTCACTGGCGATTCTGTGGCGAGCCTTGGAAGCTCAGAGGGCCACATAACCGGGAGGAAAAAAGAAAGAAAGAATTAAAACCCACAGATTACCCGCCAAACGGTAACTCCCAGCGGAGAAGCAGCGCAGACGCTTGCATACGCCATTAGCAAGCGGTGGCTGGGCAGGGAGGAGCCGGCTGAACTGCTTAGAGAGAGGACTGGGCTTGAATGCCGCGAGAACAATTTGAGAGAACTGAGGAGAGCAAAGCAGACTGTGGGATAGCTTCCCCACGAAAAGGCGGAAAGCTCTAACCTAAGACTCGGCCAGCCCCGCTCACAGAATAAAGGACTGAGCAGAGCGAGCCGGCTGCGGTCGGCCCATCCCCCATCCCCCGCCGAGACAGGCAGGAAGGGCAGCCAGAGCCGGAGGGGGCAACCGCGGCCCCAGAAAGGCATCTGATACAAACTGCAGGCAGGCTTATCGCTAATCTGGACTTCTTGGGCTCAGGCCGGTTGATATCCCCCTGAGACGGTGCGCCGGTTGTACACCCAAAAAACTGAGTGGTGGGGACTGGGGAGGCGATAAGTCGCAGAGACCACGCTCGCCAAACACCTGGTCCCCTGAGCTGCTCGGACCGGGGAAGGCACAAAACGCAGGCCCAACCAAGTCTGCGCCTTTGTGGAGTACCTGAGAACCTGAACTTGAGCCACTCAGACCTGGGAAGTGCATACAACCTGGTGCCGGCCTCGGACAGTTCCCGGCAGAGCAACCTAGGGCCTGTGCAGTGTAGACTGGGACAGCACACGCGCTGTGAGCCGGGGCAAAACCAGTGTGGCCAAGGCTGCGAGCACTCCCCACAGATGCCAGAGATATTCGTCTGCAGCGTTCCTCCCTTCCCAGAACAGGACTGAACAACTGAGCCTTAAAAAGTGTCCACCCACCCCCTAGTATCAGGGCGGAAATTAGACACTGAAGAGACCAGCAAACAGAAGCTAAAACAGAGGGAACCACCTTGGAAATGACAGATAGAGACGTCTAGAGGCTACTCCAAGAATAAGACCAAAAACCAGAGGCAAGAGGCTTAAGCCCGAATCCTGAGAACACCAGAGAACTCCTGACTCCAGGGAACATTAATTGATAGGAGCTCATCAAACGTCTCCATACCTACACTAAAACCAAGCACCACCCAAGGGTCAACAAGTTCCAGAGCAAGACATACCGTGCAAATTCTCCAGTAACACAGGAAACTAGCCCTGAGCTTCAATATACAGGCTGCCCAAAGTCACTCCAAACCCACTGACATCTCATAACTCATTACTGGACACTTCATTGCACTCCAGAGAGAACAAATCCAGCTCCACCCACCAGAACACCGACACAAGCTTCCATAACCAGGGAACCTTGACAAGTCACCTGTCCAACCCCACACACAGCGAGGAAACTACATAATAAAGAGAACTCCACAAACGGCCAGAAGAGGGAAAGGCCACCCAAGCAAAGCAATATAAGCAAGATGAAGAGGCAGAGAAATACCCAGCAAGTAAAGGAACAAGATAAATGCCCACCAACACAAACAAAAGAGGAAGATATAGGGAATTTACCTGATAAAGAATTTCGAATTTTGGTGGTGAAAATGATTCAAAATCTTGAAAGCAAAATGGAGTTACAGATAAATAACCTGGAGAAAAGGATTGAGAAGATGGAAGAAAGGTTTAATAAGGACTTAGAGGAAATAAAAAAGAGTCAATATACAATGAATAATGCAATAGATGAGATCAGAAACACTCTGGAGGGAACAAACAGTAGAATAACAGAGGCAGAAGACAGGATAAGCGAGCTAGAAGATAGAATTGTAGAAATAAATGAAACAGAGCAGAAAAAAGAAAAACAAATTAAAAGAAATGAGAACAATATTAGAGACCTCTGGGACAATGTTAAACGCTCCAACATTCGAATCATAGGAATCCCAGAAGAAGAAGACAAAAAGAAAGACCATGAAAGAATACTTGAGGAGATAATAGTTGAAAACTTCCCTAAAATAGGGAAAGAAATAATCACCCAAGTCCAAGAAACCCAGAGAGTCCCCAACAGGATAAACCCAAGGCGAAATACTCCAAGACACATATTAATCAAATTAACAAAGATCAAACACAAAGAACAAATATTAAAAGCAGCAAGGGAAAAACAGCAAATAACACACAAGGGGATTCCCATAAGGATAACAGCTGATCTTTCAACAGAAACTCTTCAGGCCAGGAGGGAATGGCAAGACATACTTAAAGTGATGAAAGAAAATAACCTACAGCCCAGACTACTGTACCCAGCAAGGATCTCATTCAAATATGAAGGAGAAATCAAAAGCTTTACAGACAAGCAAAAGCTGAGAGAATTCAGCATCACCAAACCAGCTCTCCAACAAATGCTAAAGGATCTTGTCTAGACAGGAAACACAGAAAAGGTGTATAAACTCGAACCCAAAGCAATAAAGAAAATGGCTACGGGATCGTACTTATCAATAATTACCTTAAACGTAAATGGGTTGAATGCCCCAACCAAAAGACAAGGCTGGCTGAATGGATACAAAAACAAGACCCCCATATATGTTGTCTGCAAGAGACCCACCTCAAAACGAGGGACACATACAGACTGAAAGTGAAGGGCTGGAAAAAGATATTCCATGCAAATAGAGACCAAAAGAAAGCAGGAGTAGCAATACTCATATCAGATAAAATAGACTTTAAAACAAAGACTGTGAAAAGAGACAAAGAAGGAAACTACATAATGATCAAAGGATCAATCCAAGATGAAGATATAACAATTATAAATATTTATGCACCCAACATAGGAGCACCACAATATGTAAGACAATTACTAATAAGTATGAAAGGGGAAATTAACAATAATGCAATAATAGTGGGAGATTTTAATACCCCACTTACATCTATGGATAGATCAACTAAACAGAAAATTAACAAGGAAACACAAACTTTAAATGATACAATAGACCAGTTAGACCTAATAGATATCTATAGGACATTTTACCCCAAAACAATGAATTTCACCTTTTTCTCAAACCCACACGGAACCTTTTCCAGGATAGATCACATCCTGGGCCATAAATCTAGCCTTGGTAAATTCAAAAAAGTTGAAACCATTCCAAGCATCTTTTCTGACCACAATGCAGTAAGATTAGATCTCAATTACGGGAGAAAAACTATTAAAAATACCAACATATGGAGGCTGAACAACACGCTACTGAATAATGAACAAATCATAGAAGAAATCAAAAGAGAAATCAAAATATACATAGAAATGAATGAAAATGAAAACACAACAACCCAAAACCTCTGGGACACTGTAAAAGCAGTGCTAAGGGGGAAGTTCATAGCAATACAGGCACACATCAAGAAACAAGAAAAAAGTCAACTAAATAACCTTACTCTACATCTAAAGCAACTAGAAAAGGAAAAAATGAAGAACCCCAGGGTCAGTAGAAGGAAAGAAATTGTAAAAATTAGGGCAGAGATAAATGCAAAAGAAACAAAAGAGACCATAGCAAAAATCAACAAAGCCAAAAGCTGGTTCTTTGAGAAGGTAAATAAAATTGACAAACCACTAGCCAGACTTATCAAGAAACAAAGGGAGAAGAACCAAATCAATAAAATTAGAAATGAAAATGGAGAGATCACAACTGACAACACAGAAATACAAAGGGTTATTAGAGAATACTATCAGCAATTATATGGCAATAAAATGAATAACCTGGAAGAAATGGACAAATTCCTAGAAAAGTACAACTTTCCAAAAATGAACCAGGAAGAAATAGAAAATCTGAACAGACCCATCACAAGCACAGAACTAGAGGCTGTAATCAGGAATCTTCCAGCAAACAAAAGCCCAGGTCCAGACTGCTTCACAGCCAAATTCTACCAAAAATTTAGAGAAGAGCTAACACCTATTCTACTCAAACTCTTCCAGAAAATTGCTGAGGAAGGGAAACTTCCAAATTCATTCTATGAGGCCACCATCACCCTAATCGCAAAACTTGGTAAAGATCCCACAAAAAAAGAAAACTACAGGCCAATATCACTGATGAACATAGATGCAAAAATCCTTAACAAAATTCTAGCAATCAGAATCCAACAACACATTAAGAAGATCATACATCATGACCAAGTGGGCTTTATCCCAGGAATGCAAGGATTCTTCAATATCCGCAAATCAATCAACGTAATACACCACATTAACAAACTGAAAAATAAAAATCATATGATTATCTCAATAGATGCAGAGAAAGCCTTCGACAAAATTCAACATCCATTTATGATAAAAACCCTCCAGAAAGTGGAAATAGAAGGGACATACCTCAACATAATAAAAGCTATATATGACAAACCCACAGCAAACATTATCCTCAATGGTGAAAAACTGAAAGCATTTCCCCTAAAGTCAGGAACAAGACAAGGGTGCCCACTCTCACCACTACTATTCAACATAGTTCTGGAAGTTTTGGCCACAGCAATCAGAGCAGAAAAAGACATAAAAGGAATACAAATTGGAAAAGAAGAAGTAAAACTTTTACTGTTCGCTGATGACATGATCCTCTACACAGAAAACCCTAGAGACTCTACCAGAAAACTACTAGAGCTAATCAATGAATACAGTAATGTTGCAGGATATAAAATCAACACACAGAAATCCCTTGCATTCCTTTACACTAATAATGAGAAAATAGAAAGAGAAATTAAGGAAACTATTCCATTCACTGTTGCAACGAAAAGAATTAAATACTTAGGAATATATCTACCTAAGGAAACAAAAGACTTGTACATAGAAAACTATAAAACACTACTGAAAGTAATCAAAGAGGACACTAATAGATGGAGAAATATACCATGTTCATGGATTGGAAGAATAAATATTGTAAAAATGAGTATACTACCCAAAGTAATTTATACATTCAATGCAATCCCTATCAAGCTACCAACGATATTTTTCACAGAACTAGAACAAATAATCTCACAATTTGTATGGAAATACAAAAAAACCTCGAATAGCCAAAGCAATCTTGTGGAAGAAGAATGGAACTGGGGGAATCAACCTGCCGGACTTCAGGCTCTACTACAAAGCCACAGTCATCAAGACAGTATGGTACTGGCATAAAGACAGAAATATAGATCAATGGAACAAAATAGAAAGCCCAGAGATAAATCCATGCACCTATGGACACCTTATCTTTGACAAAGGAGGCAAGAATATAAAATGGAGAAAAGACAGTCTCTTTAATAAGTGGTGCTGGGAAAATTGGTCAGCCACTTGTAAAAGAATGAAACTAGAACACTTCCTAACACCATACACAAAAATAAACTCAAAATGGATTAGAGAGCTAAATGTAAGACCAGAAACTATAAAACTCCTAGAGGAGAACATAGGCAAAACACTCTCCGACGTAAATCACAGCAGGATCCTCCATGACCCACCTCCCAGAATATTGGAAATAAAAGCAAAAATAAACAAATGGGACCTAATTAAAATCAAAAGCTTCTGCACAGCAAAGGAAACTATAAGTAAGGTGAAAAGACAGCCTTCAGAATGGGAGAAAATAATAGCCAATGAAGCAACTGATAAAGGATTAATCTCCAAAATATACAAGCAGCTCCTGCAGCTCAATTCCAGAAAAATAAATGACCCAATAAAAAAATAGGCCAAAGAACTAAACAGACATTTCTCCAAAGAAGACATAAAGATGGCTAACAAACACATGAAAAAATGCTCAACATCCCTCATGATCAGAGAGATGCAAATCAAAACCACAATGAGATACCATTTCACACCAGTCAGAATGGCTGCTATCCAAAAGTCTACATGCAATAAATGCTGGAGAGGATGTGGAGAGAAAGGAACCCTCTTACACTGTTGGTGGGAATGCAAACTAGTACAGCCACTATGGAGAACAGTGTGGAGATTCCTCAAAAAACTGGAACTAGAACTGCCATATGATCCAGCAATTGCACTCCTGGGCATACACACCGAGGAAACCAGAATTGAAAGAGACACATGTACTCCAATGTTCATTGCAGCACTGTTTATAATAGCCAGGACATGGAAGCAACCTAGATGTCCATCTGCAGACGAATGGATAAGAAAGCTTTGGTACATATACACAATGGAGTATTACTCAGCCATGAAAAAGAAATGCATTTGAATCAGTTCTAATGAGGTGGATGAAACTGGAGCCTATTATACAGAGTGAAGTAAGCCAGAAAGAAAAACACCAATACAGTATACTAACACATATATATGGAATTTAGAAAGATGCAAATGATAACCCTGTATACGAGATAGCAAAAGAGACACAGATGTATAGAACAGTCTTTGGGACTCTGTGGGAGAGGGTGAGGGTGGGATGATTTGGGAGAATGGCATTGAAACACGTATGTTGTCATATGTGAAACGAATCGCCAGTTCAGGGTCGATGCATGTGACAGGATGCTCGGGGCTGGTATGCGGGGATGACCCAGAGGGAGGATAAGGGGAGGAGGGAGGTGGGAGGGGGGTTCAGGAGGTGAACTCATGTACACCCAGGGCGGATTCATGTCATTGTATGGCAAAACCAACCAATATAATACTGTAAAATAATTAGCCTCCAATAAAAATAATAATTAGAAAAAAAAGAAAATGTAAAAAAAATAATAAAAATAAATAAAAAATAATTTTATTGAGAAGACACAACAATTCTAAATGTGTAGCACCCAATAACAGAACTTGAATATATCTAAAATAAAAACTGATAGACTGGAGAAATCCGTAATTGTAGTTGGAGATTTCAAGACTCTTCTCTAGGAGCAAGAAAGAATAAGCAGGTTGGAAAATGGGAAAGATAGAGAAGACGAAAGCTATTAGCCAACTTCACCTAATTGATCTTTATAAGATACTCCACCCAAGGGTGGTTACCCACTCTTTCCAAGTGCACATGAAATAAACCCCACTATAACCTGGACCCGAAAAACAAACCTTCACGATTTAAAAATAATTGACTTCAAAGTATGTTGTCTAACCACAGTGAAATTAAGCTAGAAATCAATAAAAGAAAGATTTCTGGAAGTACCCCATGGGTCAAAGAAGAGATCACAAGGGAAATTAGAAAATATTTTGAATTGAATGCAAAGTCAAAAATGCTGACATTTTACAAAGTCCACCTGGTCTGAATCAGTGTGATTTGCCTGCAGGTTTTGAGGCATTGTGCACTGAGGCCATTTTATTAAAACACAGGGGCAAGGATACCATGCCTTTAGCAGTCTTTAAAATTAAGAGCATATGAGTAATGTCTGTACTGCGCCCTCCCCTCCTGCTCCCACTCTTTCTGCAGCCCTGGCTCTTCTCTGGTTTCAGAGAAGGAACACATACACAATAGAATTTCACTTTAGACACTGTGCCTGTGTACTAAGTCACTTCAGTAGTGTCCAACTCTTCGAGACCCCATGGACCGTAGCCTGCCAGGCTCCTCTGTCCATGGGATTTTCCAGGCAAGAATACTAGAGTGGGTTGCCAGGCCCTCCTCCAGGGGATATTCCCAACTTAGGGATCAAACCCACGTCTCATTATGTCTCCTGCATTGCAGGTGGGTTCTTTACCACTGGCATCGCCTGAAAAGCCCCCTAGACACAATCGTGGTGTGAAGTATTTCTGGGACAGCATCTTGCCCACGATAATAAAATCACTGTGCAATTTAGAAAGAGACAGGAGGCTTTCACCTGAATGAGCAGGAGTCCGCTCTCTTCCTGGCTCTGTGTTTAAACACTTTCCAACCACAACACCAAGCATGTCTTGCCCTGTGGCAAACCTCTGAAGAGAACCAGAGGCCTGTGGGAAATTCATGCCATCATCATGGGTGACATGGGCAGAATGGGGGCTTACATGACAGGGAAAAAACCAACCTAAGTAGGGGGAGGTACAGATTACAGTGTTATTAATATAATCACAGCACGTATGTACTGCTCACTCTGTCCCAGGCATCATCTCTTTGGACCTTACAGTAACCTTATGAGGTGGGTCCATTCTGCAGAGGAGAGACAGACGCCCAGCAAGTTAAATTACTTAGAATTCCACAACCAGCAAGTGGACAGACCATGGATTCCATTCAAGCAGTTTGCTCTGGCAGCTGAGTGGCTCCAGGGGTTTCATACTGAAATACATGGTCTCAGCTCCCACAAGAAGGCCCGAGGGAGGCCTTGTAATCAAATGGGGAAATGGTGCTGGGGAACTGACAGAGATCCGGAGAGGTTAAATGACTTACCCGTGGTCATTAGGCTGTTACGGCAGGTCTCAGGCTAGGACTCAGTCCTTCTAACCCCCAGGCCCATGCCCTTTGTGCCACACAATGCTGCCTCCCTCACCTGGGAGCCCTGGGAGAATCACTCATATTTCTTCCTTCCTGCTGTTTTACTTTCCAAAGTACCAGTGTGACCAAGTGTAGATGCACATATGGATACAATGAACAGAGCAGAGGTGGTATGACTGCGGCCCAGGTCAGAGAGCTGCCAAGTACCGGAGACAGGGGAGGGGCTGGGAATTACGGGGCTATGTGGGTCCATATAATTAGGGCTCTGGTCCGAGAGCCTCAGGCCATACATATGAGCTGTGTGATCTCAAGCAAGTTACTTAATTTTGCTGAGCCTCTATTTCCTTGTCTAAAAAATTGGGGTAAAAGTATTAATGATTTCACAGAGTCACTGTGAATATTGAAGGAGTAACTGCACATAAAGCACTGAATCCAGTGGCTGGCATGTAGGAAGTACAAAGGCAGAAAGTCAAAGTGAAGTCGCTCAGTCGTGTCCAACTCTTTGCGACCCTATGGACTGTAGCCTACCAGGTTTCTCCGTCCATGAGATTTTGGGGCAAGAGTACTGGAGTGGGTTGCCATGTCCTTCTCCAGGGGATCTTTCCGACCCAGCGGTCGAATCCAAGTCCCCCACATTGTAGGCAGACGCTTTTAGCGTCTGAGCCACCAGCGAAGTCACAAAGGCATTACAGGTATATTTTCTAAGTGTTGCTTCTAAGTGCTTGCTTGTATCTATACTCCTATAGCTATAACCCCTGGATGGAAAAAAAAAAACCAACAGTTTTTCTCTTTCCTCTCCCCTTCTGCAGAGTGGTGGTTTTTGCCTCATGGCTTCCCTGCATGCTCACCAGCCTGAAGGCTTGGAGACATTCGCCTGTCAGGGCCTGTCTCCATAGTCCAGCAGAGTCGCTATGCTTTTAGTACACCCCCAGCATTTAGGACATTCTCCCTGGGTCCAGAGACGGTGTGTCTAGCAGTTCATTCTTCCTTTTTAAAAATATATTTATTTTTGTTTTTTACTGCCTCAGGTCTTAGCTGCAGCATGTGGGATCTGTTCATAGTTCCCTGACTTGGAATCAAACCAGTGCCTCTGCATTGGGAACACAGAGTCTTAGTCATTGGACGACCAGCAAAGTCTCAGTTGAGATTTTTAGAGATAATATCTCTAGAGTCTGCCCTGAGATTTGTAGGGGATTGCCCTTACAGTGGGCCTTCCCAAGTGGCGCTAGTGATAAAGAATCTGCCTGTCAATGCAGGAGATGCTGGAGTCAAGGATTCAATCCTGGGTCAGGAAGATCCTCTAGAGGAGGGTATGGCAACCCACTTCAGTATTTTTTCCTGGAGAATCTCATGGACAGAGGAGCCTGGCGGGTTGTGGTCCATAGTGTCTCAAAGAGTGAGACACGTCTGAAGCGACCTAGCACACATGCATGCCCTTATGGTAGATGATTATCCTTAAGGTTTAATTCAGTTCAGTTCAGTTGCTCAGTCGTGTTCCGACTCTTTGCAACCCCATGAATCGCAGCACACTAGGCCTCCCTGTCCATCACCAACTCCCGGAGTTTACCCAAACTCATGGCCATCGAGTCAGTGATGCCATCCCACCATTTCATCCTCTGTCACCCCCTTCTCCTCCTGCCCCCAATCCTTCCCAGCATCAGGGTCTTTTCAAATGAGTCAGCTCTTCCCATCAGGTGGCCAAAGTATTGGAATTTCAGCTTCAACATCAGTCCTTCCAATGAACACCCAGGCCTGATCTCCTTTAGGATGGACTGGTTGGATCTCCTTGCAGTCCAAGAGACTCTCAAGAGTCTTCCCCAACACCACACTTCAAAAGCATCAATTCTTTGGCAATCAGCTTTCTTTAGAGTCCAGCTCTCCCATCCATACATGACCACTGGAAAAACCATAGCCTTGACTAGACGGACCTTTGTTGGCAAAGTAATATCTCTGCTTTTTAATATGCTATCTAGGTTGGTCATAACTTTCTTTCCAAGGAGTAAGCGTCTTTCAATTTCATGGCTGCAATCACCATCTGCAGTGATTTTGGAGCCCCCCAAAATAAAGTCTGTCACTGTTTCCACTGTTTCCCCATCTATTTCCCATGAAGTGATGAGACCAGATGCCAGATCCTTTCAATTAAGAACATCCAAATTTGCCCACTGGACAGATGAAATGCTAGAATCCCTTTTTCTTGCACCAAAATTCTATGCATGTATCAAGTCCTAAAAATGTTCATTCTCCACTATGATCCTTTATAACTTTTTCAAATGGACATAGCTTTGAAGAAAATTAACCTTATTTCAAGATGCAGTTTAGTGCAGTGAACAAAACAAATGGACTCTCAAAAGTGTAGGTGCTAGCTGGTTAGCTAGTTAGTTGGAAGACTGTACCCCAAATTGTTGAAAATGGTTTTCTCACAGTAGTGAAATTGTAGATGATGTTTTCCTTCTGCTTCTGTATTTTACTAATTTGTATACCATAAGAAAGAATTACTTGAGTCATTTATCCTAAGGAAATAACCACTTACTCTGACAAAGATGTTTTAACAGCATTGTTTATGGAGAAAACAACCAATAAGCTAAATGTTCACCAAGAGGGAATTATTTAACCTGAATATGGGTCACCCATATAATGATATATAATACATCCACAGAAAATGGTGTTTCCAAAGAATATTTATTATCATGGGGAATACTCATGATGTAATTTTAAATAAAAAGCACTGTATATAATAACACACTCAATAGAATGACTAGAGGGCTTCCCTGGTGGTACAGTGGTTAAGAGTCCGCCTGCCAATACAGGGAACACAGGTTAGATCCCTGGTCTGGGAAGGCCCTACATGCTGAGGAGCAACTAAAGCAGCGGCGCCACAGCTACTGAGCCTGCAGTGCCCCTATTGAAGCCTGCATGCCTAGAGCCCTGTGCTCTGCAACAAGAGACGTCACCACAATGCAAAGTCCTCGCCCACATCAAAGAGTAGCCCCAGCTCGCAGAAACTACAGAAAGGCCTGTGCAGCAAAAAGGACCCAGCCCAGCCGAAATAAATAACAGAATGACTATAATGAAAACTTCTGACCAAACCAAGTGTTAATGAAGATGAGAAGGAAATGAAACACTCATCCACAACTGGTGGGACTATAAAATGGGGCAAATTTTTTTTCTATGGGACCCTCCCAGCCCTGACCTTCCCAGTGACCATCTCCTTCCTTGAGCCCCAAAATGGTGGAGACCACAGGTTCTATTCTGGGGGGACCTCCCACTCCCATAGCTCCTGTGTGTGAAGGTGTCCAATGACTATTTTTACCAAATTAGATCGTTTGTATTTAGTCGGTTTGGCGGGACAAAGGCAAGGAGCCATCTCCCTTAACAGAGGGTGCCGATGCTGGGGCCAAGGGAGAGAGCAGGGACCATGACCCTAAACATCTCACAGGATTCAGAAATGTCTGCGTGCTTCCATGCAGTCCTCGGGATAGATAATAAAGTTGGCCAAAACATTCACTGGCCCAGATCAGACTAGGTGCTTCTCCACCCTCTTCCTGCCTTTGGTGCCTCTTTACCCAAGCTGGTTTTGATCCCTGGAATATATATTCCATGGCTTTGATTCTGTTCATAAAGAACTAGCAGTTTTGGTTGAAACCTGGCCCATCTTGTTCAAACCACCTTCACAGTGGCTCACTGTGTGTTTCCAGACTATGCTCTTTGGCCTCATTCTAACTTCCCCACACTGAGAAGAGAGCTGAGAAAACTTGGCACCACTGTGCCTTCTAGACCTGCCACCCACCACAGGAAATGGATGAGGCGCTGAGAAACCAGACCGGCCCTGCCCACCGCACATAATCACCGGGTTTCATATTTGGACGGCCCAAGCCAGTGCCAGGCCTCTTGTACGTGTAGGAGCCAGGACATAAAATCCCAGCCTTTCTTCCAAAACAAACCTAGGGAGCCTTTATTCTGTGTTGCTTTCCTTTGATGAGGTTTCCCAGGGCCCGATGGATGACTCTGTTCTCTCACCTTGGCCTCTAATTACTGCCCATATTCGGTCCCGTCTGTTGTGGTTTCTGAGCTAGGAATGGAAGTGTACCTGGATGTTTTATCATCGCTTTGGAACATGAGCCTAGAAAAGCATGACGTTCCCTGTAATTTCCACTCCTTTGGATTCCTATTCAGCCTCAGTTTTTTGCTGAGACAGCATACGAAGCAAAGAATGATCAAGGTCTGGGTCCCTCCCCAAAGTGCCAGCTACCTCCCTGTCTTACCAGGGGTGAAATCAAATGACACAGCAAGTTCCCATCTTTAATCAGCTGTCCATCAGCAAGGTCGTCCATACCTTCCACTCACCATCAAGATGCCAAGGGGTGAGAGAGGTTCCCAGAGGTAGAGGCCTGGCTTCTGTCCCCAAGGAGTTCGCCATGTAGACTCTGCCCTCAAGCATACTCTCCACAGAGACCCACATGGCCAGTAACCAGCAGGACCAGTTCCCGACCCAGGAGAAGACACCTAGCACCGTGACTGAACTTGTTGCTTATACAATGACAGCTCTACAGACTCAGAGCTGCTTGAGGTCGGTATGGCCTGGAGGGTTCTGAGACTGTGACCTGAAAAAGGAGCTGTTTGAACTGAATCTTAAAAACTCAGTAAGGATTATTTAGGTGGAAAAGGAGGGAAGAAATTAAAGGTGCTCTACACTGCATAAAAGTGAGGGTGAACCCAACACTCCTAGGGACCTACGCTGTGGTCTCTTTCTTTACTCTGAAGTTCTTCCAGACCCTCTCCTCAAACTGCTTTACCTGAGTAGAATGCCAGTCCTAAAGCAAGAGATGACTCAGACCCCTGAAGGTGACGGTCATGGTGATTTGGTTGCCAAGTTGTGTCCGACGCTTTGTGACCCCAGGGACTGTAGCCCGTCAGGCTCCTCTATCCACAGGATTTTCTAAGCAAGAATACTGGAGTGGGTTTCTCTTTCCATCTCCAGGGGATCTTTCCATCCCAGGTATTGAACCCATGTCTACTGCATTGGCAGATGGATTCTTTACCACTGAGCCACCAGGGAAGTCCTCCTGAAAGTGAAGCAGCCCCTAAATCCCAGTTCCCCCACCCCAGTCCCAAGGAACACAATGCATGTGTATATAGTCACTGAGGTAAAAATAGCTGATTACAGAACCTGAGGCAGGAGGTGGGGGAAGGGGAAGACTGAGGCAGATAGCTTTGGGTGCCCCGAGGTCAGGTGGGGCGAAGGATGGCAGGGTGGGGGAGACCCCAGAGGAACTGCTGAAGCAGGCTGAAGGTCGGTGCTGAGACTCCGCTGTGTCGTGGGAGGAGGTTGGATGGCTAGACAGCTGTTGGTCTTGTTGGTGTGGGCAGAGGCAACTGGAAAAAAGAAGTCAAGGTCTGATTTGTCCTGCCTCTGGGTTCTGTGTGGAGCCTTCATAACCCAGTAACAAGATTTTATTTGACGTAACAGACTGTATCTTCACTCCCGTCCATAGCTACAAAGGATTTTATGGTTAAAAACCTGTTCATGGAGAGAAAATACCAGGAAGGACATGTGTGGTGAGCTCTGTGACCCTGGGTCCCTGGTTAGTCTCAGAACCTCTGTAGTATCTCCCTACACTTGACCTGGGGGGTCCCAGTTGGCTCTGGCCAACCCAGAGCCAGCTCTTGCTGCCCCACCCCACACGCCCCAGCAGTACTGGCTCTCTTAACTCCCATGCTAACAACAGCCAAGGCAAGACTGGTGTGTCCCGAGCCAGCCCAGGCTCTGCTCCTGGGTCAGAACCGGGGAGGGGGAGGGGAAGGCAGCCCAGTACGTGGGAACAGGGAACCCAGAGGAGGATGCCAGGAGGGCCCCTGTACTTGAGACATGGGCTCTGGGACTATCAAACTGCCTGGGAGCTGTGAGTATTTTGATTTGAGTGTGGGAGTAGCTTTTATTGATATCCATGTATTTATTGAAGAAGGAAATGGCAACCCATTCCAGTATTCTTGCCTGGAGAATCCCAGGGACGGGGGAGCCTGGTGGGCTGCCGTCTATGGGGTCGCACAGAGTTGGACACGACTGAAGTGACTTAGCAGCAGCAGCAGCATGTATTTATTCGGAGCTTCCCAGGTGGCGCTGGTGGTAAAGAACCTGCCTGCCAATGTAGGAGATGTAAGAGATGTGGGTTCAATCCCTGGGTCAGGAAGATCCCCTGGAGGAGGGCATGGCAACCCACTCCAATATTCTTGCCTGGAGAATCCCATGAACAGAGGAACTTGGTGGGTTACAGTCTGTAGAGTCACAGAGTCAGACACCGCTGAAGTGACTTAGCATGCATGTATTTATTCATCAGGATTGTAAATTGAAAAGGTCTTGTCTGTGCCCTTCACCACTATTTTCCCAACAAGTGGTATCAGAATGGCACTGCCAGGCAGAGGTCCCCACAAAGATTTCATCAATGGAAGGAGAATATAAATTCTGTGAGTTAAAGAGGCTTGGCTGTTTTTTTACTGCCATATCCCTGGTGCACAAAGCAGGGAATAAATAAATATGCGTTCATTGAATTGATGATGAGTGAATGGATGAATTGGGCACTTAAAAATCACTTGATCAAGGATGAAAGTCTTTTAAAAAGGTTGTAATTGGGGTGAGTTAGGGTAGAAATTTTGCAAAGCCTGAATTCCAGATCCATGCATTCATTTATTGAGCACTGCTATATGCCAGGCACAATGATAGATGTTTGATACACAGAAATGAATCAGATATGACCCCTGTCTTCAAGAAGGTCACAGGAGACTTTAAGCAAAATAAAGGCCAAAAAGGACACAGGAATTTAACCTCAAAACAAGTCAGTGAGGTTGGTGATATTATTTGCTCCATTTTATAGTTAAGAAAATAGGGGCACAGAGAGGTTAAGTAATTTGCCTGAGATCACACAGCTAGGAAATGGTCAACGTAGGCTTCCAATCCAGGCATTCTGACCTGGAGTTGGAGCTCTTAGCTACCACACTGAAACATAAGGAAGGGTAGAGAATTGCCCTTTACTGTCTATGATGGTGTAAAAACCCCTGAAGTTTTCTTCATCAGGAGTGGTAGAGAGTTACAGTCAGCAAAACCTTTTCAGTTCCAGGGTCCCAAAGACTTTGACAATCTGAAAACTGTCTGGACACCCTTTCCAGAAAAAACATGCAATTCTGGGGTTTTGTTGCTTCCCTGGTGGCTCAGAAGAAGAATCTGCCTGCATCAGAACTTCCCTGGTGGTCCAGTGGTTAAGAAGCCACTTCCCAACACAGGGGATGTGGGTTCGATCCCTGGTCGGGTAACTAAAGATCCTATATACTAAGGGGCAACTGAGCCCATGCACCACAATTAAAACCTGAAGCAGCCAAAAATAATTAATTGAAAAAAAAAATCTGCCTGCAATGCAGGAGATCCGAGTTTGATCCCTGTGTTGAAGATCCCTGTGTTGGGAAGATCCCCTGGAGAATGAAATGGCAACCCACTCCACTCTTGCCTGGAGAATCCCATGGACAGAGGAACCTGGTGGGCTACAGCCCATGGAGTGGCAAAGAATCGGACACAACTGAACAACTAACACGTGCACAGGTGGGTCCCCTGAAGCCTGTCCACAGGGCCTTCAGGCCTGTGGACTTGAGGTTAATGGGTCAAAGGTTTCCAGTTTGGCCTGGAGGTGGGGGTGGGGGTGGGAGTTGGGGTTGCAGACTGGGATCAAGGTTCTGATTCTGAGGTCCGGACCAGGCTCAGCTGAGCAGAGCGGGTGCTGCTCAGGCTGCCGTGGCTGCCTGCCACCCTGCTCAGTGCCTCAGGGATGAATAGCACCCACTTCAAACTCTGAGTCATCTCGTGCTATTTCTTAACATATTTTTACAAGAAAAGAGACTTTATTTGGAATGATTTACCAACATATTATAAACTGAGACATACAAAACAGACTTCAAGGAACTATAGAAACTTACAGTTTCAGGAGCTGTAAAAATAAACTCCTTCCAATGTCCCCATAGGACATGTAAATTCAACTCCAGAGAACAGATGAAATCAATTCACTTTTCAAGCTGTTACAAACCTAGCTAATAGAATGTATAGCTATTTTTTTCTTTAAAAAATTAAATCAACATAATACATGACCAGGATTAAAAAGCAAAACCTTTGGAGGATTTCCCTGGGGGTCCATTGGTTAGGACTCCATGCTTCCAGCACAGAGTGTGTGTGTTTGATCCCTGATCAGGGGACTATGATACCACATGCCAAGTGGTGCAGCCAAAACAAATTTTTTTAATCAATAAATAAAAAAGCAAAACCTTTGGAAAATCAAGCAATGAAAAGCTACAGCTGTGTCTTTTCCTATCTTGAATCCCAATCCCTAAAGGTAAGTACTTTTACCTGTCATGTTTGTACTGCCTCTGAGGGCTACCTCTTGATCTTGAAATAATATGCTTGACATCTGGTGTCCTGCTGTCAAAGCAAGCGTTTAGATTATGTCACCACCTCTGTGACACCCCTCCCACTTCTTTATAGCTAAATTGCTAGTTCCCTATATTGCATTGATTAATGTTGTAACTTTGAAAACCATATAATTCCACCTCTGTCTCTTGCTCATTCAACTTCTGACATCTCCCTTGTTCCCGGATTTTACAGATGAGAAAATGGAGGCTTGGGAGGATTATCACTTGCCCAAGGCCACATGGGTGGGAACAAGCCCGGCTCAGCCCCAAAGCCTGACTATGGTCCCAGAAACACTTGTTCCTGGCACCGGTCACAGTGCATGTGAAGTGGGGTCATCATGTGTTATTTTTTTCACCTATTACTATGCAAAGAGAGCTGAAGCCTCAAGAACTCAGCTTGTCAGCTAGTTAAAATACCTTATTAGCTAGTGGAGGAGGGGTGTTTATAGAGAAGATTGCAGAGTTCTGTGGGTTAGTCCTGGAGATCTGGGGCCCTTGAGTTCCCTCATTCTCTTGCTTCAGGGAAGCAGGATTAGAAGAGTTAGTCCAGGATATGTTATGGAGATATGGATGGTTTGGTAGAAGCTAGGGCTTCCCTGGTGGTTCAGTGGTGAAGAATCTGCCTGACAGTGCAGGAGACACTAGTTCGATCCCTGGGTGTGGAAGACCCCCTGGAGAAGGAAATGGTAACCCACTCCAGTATTCTTGCCTGGGAAATCCTATGGACAGAGGATCCTGGCAGGTTGCAGTTCATAGGGTCTCACAGGGTCAGACACGACTGAGTGATTGAGCAAAATGGAGATGCAGAAATGGAGAACAGACTAGTGTACACGGTGTGGGAAGGAGAGAGTGGAACTAACCGAGAGTAGCAAGGATTTTCTTTTTTAAGTCTTTATTGAATTTATTGCAACAATGCTTCTGTTTTATGTTTTGTTCTTTTGGCCACAGGCATGTGGGATCTTAGCTTCCCAACCAGGGACTGAACCCACTCTCCCTGCACTGGAAGGCAAAGTCTTAACTACTGGAACACCAGGGAAGTCCCCCTGGGTTTTCTCTTTACTACATTCCATTATAGGTTATAAGATATTGAATAAAATTCCCTGTGCCATAGAGTAAATCCTTGTTGCTTATCTGCTACGCGTAGTAGTTTGTGTGCTCGGTCGCTCAGTCGTGTCTCAGTTGAGTTCAGTTCAGTCGCTCAGTCGTGTCCAACTCTGCGACCCAATGAATCGCACCGCGCCAGGCCTCCCTGTCCATCACCAACTCCCGGAGTTTACCCAAACTCATGTCCATCGAGTCGGTGATGCCATCCAGCCATCTCATCCTCTGTCATCCCCTTCTCCTCCGGCCCCCCATCGTGTCTAACTCTTTGCAAACCCGTGGACTGTAGCTCGCCAGGCTTCTCTGTCCATGGGATTTCCTAGGCAAGAATACTGAAGTGGGTTGCCATTTCCTTCTCCAGTAGTAGTCTGCACTATACTCCTAACTTCCCTTCTTCCTCTCCTTTTCTCCTTTGAAACCATTTATTTGCTTTCTAGGTCTGTGAGTCTGTTTTTGTTTTGTACATGAATTCATTTGTATTATTTTTTAGATTTAAGATATAAATGATCATATAACATTTGTTTTCCTCTATCTGACTTATTTCACTAGGCATAATATTCTCTTGGTCCATCTAAGTTGCCTTAAATAGCGTTCTTTCTTCCTTTTTTTATGGCTGAGTTACTGTCCATTGTATAGATATATATACCACATCTCAAATCTGTTGACTGATAATGGTAACTTGGATTGTCTCAATGTCTTGGCTGTTGTGAATAGTGCTGCTATGAATATTGGGGTTTAAGTATTCTTTCAAATCAGTGTTTTTGCTTTTGTTTGTTTCAGATTTATACCCAGTAGTGGAATTGCTAGATCATATTGTAGCTTCTAGTTTTTTAAGGAATCACCAAACTGTTTTTCATAGTGGCTGGATTATTATTATGATTATGACTCCAAATATATCTTATATATCAAAGTCATATTTTTAAGACTGCTAAAAAGTCTGCAAGGAGATCCAACCAGTCCATTCTAAAGGAGATCAGTCCTGGGTGTTCATTGGAAGGACTGATGCTAAAGCTGAAACTCCAATACTTTGGCCACCTCATGCGAATAGTTGACTCACTGGAAAAGGCTCTGATGCTGGGAGGGATTGGGGGCAGGAGGAGAAGGGGATGACAGAGAATGAGATGGCTGGATGGCATCACCGACTCAATGGACATGAGTTTGAGTGAACTCCGGGAGTTGGTGATGGACAGGGAGGCCTGGCGTGCTGTGATTCATGGGGTCTCAAAGAGTCGGACACAACTGAGCGACTGAACTGAACTGAAAAGGTCAGTGGTTACCCAGGGTGGCAGATGGGGTAGTGAATAGTCTGAGTCTAGAGAATTCTCATGATAATGAAAATAATCTGTATAATACTGTAATGATGGATTCATGTCCTTATGCATATGACCAATCTCACAGAATATATATCACTAAGAATTAGCCATAGGTAAACAAACTATGGTCTTTGAATTAGTGTGATGTATCAGTGTAGATCCACCAATGGTACAAAGGAACCACTCTTCTGTGGGGTGTTGAGAATGAGGGGAAATATGCCTGTGTGGGAGCAGGAAATATATGGGAAATTGCTATTATGTTTTCACTTTGGCTGTTATGTATTTCACTGTGAACCTCAATGGCTTTTTAAAAAATGACTGAAAAAAATTAAATACATTGGTAATTAGATCATAAAACACTTATGGAATATATTAAAAGATTAAAAAATCTTAAAATGGAACTACCATATGACCCAGCTACTCCACTTCTGGGTATATATCCAAAAAAAAAAAAAAAAAACACCTAAAACACCAATACAAAAATATACACGCATGCCAATGTTCATAGCAGTACTGTTTACAATTACCAAAATGTGGAAGTAACCAAAGTTCTCATCAAAGGATGAACTGATAAAGAAGATTCACTACTACTCAACCACACACACGCAAAAATGAAATTTTTGGCATGTGGGATCTTCCCATACAAGGGATTGAACTGGTGTTCCCTGCAATGCAAAGCAGACTCTTAACCACTGGACCACCAGGGAAGCCCCATATTTTTTTATTTTATTGAAGTAACATTGTTATACAATGTTGTGTGTGTTGTAGATGTTGTTGCTGTTGTTCAGTCACTAAGTTGTGTCCTACTCTTTGCAAACCCATGGACTGCAGTCCACCAGCCTCCTCTGTCCTCTATCCCCCAGAGTTTGCTCAAATTTATGTCCACTGAGTTGGTGATGCTATCTAACTATCTCATCCTCTGTCACCCCCTTCTCCTCCTGCCCTGTCTTTCCCACCATCAGGGTCTTTTCCAAAGATCGGCTTTTTGCATCAGGTGACCAAAGTATTGGGCTTTCAACTTCAGCATCAGTCCTTCCAGTGAATATTCAGGGTTGACTTCCTTTAGGATTGACTGATTTGATTTTCTTGCAGTCAAATGGACTCTCAAAATTCTTCTCCAGCACCACAGTTCAAAAGCATCAATTCTTTGGTGCTCAGGTCTCACATCTGTACATGACTACTGGAAAAACCACAGTTTTGACGATATGGTCTGTCAATGCTTCCACTTTTCCGCCTTCTATTTGCCATAAAGTGTTGGGACTGGATGCTATTGTCAGGTGAGTGTATGCTCCTCTGTTCTGTCTCCTCACAACAAAGATTTGGACTGACGGACATTAAAGCCCCCCCTCAGCATGTCACAGCTCTTAGACCGTGTTATAGCTCTCAGGTCTAGAGCAGACTGTGTTATAGCTCTTAGACAAATCAGTGTTACAGCTCTATTTTATTTAGATAATAGCAGGAAAATCCATCTTTGAGGCATGAGGGCATGTCGACCCAAAGACGTGAAGAGAAGAGCGCCCCAGCGCAGGGGAGAGAGAGAGAGCCCCAGCCCTTTGACTTCTCTTTTTATGTTTTTCTCTTCCTGGGCCTGTCCTATGTAAATTGGGCCAGCCAGGAGTGTTGTTTGTTTTACCTGAGGTCCTCACTCCGGTCCTCAGACCTTCCTTTGTTATATTCACGGGCTTCTCCCTTCCTTATCTTTTAGCCACCACCATTCTGGACTCCTTTTCCCTATTCTAACAAAATCACTGCAGATGCTGATTGCAGCCATGAAATTAAAAGATGCTTACTCCTTGAAAGGAAAGTTATGACCAACCTAGATAGCATATTAAAAAGCAGAGACATTACTTTGCCAACCAAGGTCCGTCTAGTCAAGGCTATGGTTTTTCCAGTGGTCATATATGGATGTGAGAGTTGGACTGTGAAGAAGGCTGATTGCCGAAGAATTGATGCTTTTGAAGTGTGGTGCTGGAGAAGACTCTTTAGAGTCCCTTGGACTGCAAGGAGATCCAACCAGTCCATTCTAAAAGAGATCAATCCTGGGTGTTCATTGGAAGGACTGATGCTAAAGCTGAAACCCTAATACTTTGGCCACCTCATGTGACGAGTTGACTCACTGGAAAAGAGTCTGATGCTGGGAGGGATTGGGGGTGGGAGGAGACGGGGATGACAGAGAATGAGATGGCTGGATGGCATCACCGACTCAATGGAGGTGGGTTTGAGTGAACTGCGGGAGTTGGTGATGGACAGGGAGGCCTGGCGTTCTGTGGTTCATGGGGTCGCAAAAAGTCGGACACGACTGAGCAAATGAACTGAACTGAACTGAACTACCTAACACTATGATCTTAGTTTTTTGAATGTTGAGTTTCAAGCCAGCTTTTTCACGCTCCTGTTTTACCCTCATCAAGAGGCTCTTTAGTTTCTCTTCACTTTCGGCCGTGTTTTCTTCCCTCAGCTGTTTGTAAAGCCTCCTGAGACAACCACTTCGACTACTTGCATTTCTTTTTCTTTGGGATGGTTTTAGTCTCTGTCGCCTGTACAATGTTACACACCTCTGTCCGTACTTCTTCAGGCACTCTGTCTACCAGATCTAATCCCTTGAATCTATTTGTCACCACCATTGTGTAATCATAAGGGATTTGGTTTAGGTCATAGCTGAATGGCCTAGTAGTTTTCCCTACTTTCTCTAGTTTAAGCCTGAGTTTTGCAATAAGGAGCTCATGAGCTGAGCTACAGTTAGTTCCAGGTCTTGTTTTTGTTGACTACATAGAACTTCTCCATCTTTGACTGCAACGTAGTGATGTTCATATGTAGAGCCGTCTCATGCTGTTGGAAGTGGGTGTTTGATATGACCAGTATGCTCTCTTGACAAAACTCTGTTAGCTTTTGCCCTGCTTTATTCTGTACTCCAAGGCGAAACTTGCTTGGTACTCCAGATATCTCTTGACTTTCTACTTTTGCATTTCAATCCCCTATGATGAAAACGACATCTTTTTTTTTTTTTGGTGTTCATTCTAGAAGGTGTTGTAGGTCTTCATAGAACCAGTCAACTTCAGCTTTTTCAGCATCAGTGGTTGGGGCACAGTCTTGGATTACTGTGATGTCGAATGGTTTGCCTTGGAAATGAACCAAGATCATTTTGTTGTTTTTGATGTTCCACCCGAGTACTACAATTCGGACTGTTTTGTTGACTACGAGGGCTACTCCATTTCTTCTAAGGGATTCTTGCCCAGAATAGTGGATATAATAGTCATCTGAATTAATTGGCCCATTCTCATCATTTTAGTTCCCTGTTTCCTAAGAAGTCAATGTTCAATCTTGCCAGCTCTTTGACCATGTCTGATTTAGATTGATTCATGGACCTAACATTCCAGGTTCCTATGCAATAGTGTTCTTTACAGCATCAGGCTTTACTTTCATCACCAGACACATCTACAACTAAGCGTCCTTTCCACTTTGGCCCACTCTCTTTCTTGTGCTATTTCTCTACTCTTCCCCAGTAGCATACTGAAACCTTCTAGCCTTGAGGGCTCATCTTCTGGTGTCATATCTTTTTGCCTTTTCACACTGTCCATGGGGTTCTTGCGGCAAGGATACTGGAGTGGTTCACTGTTTCCTCCTCCAGTGGACCATGTTCTTTACTGTGGCCTGTGCATCTTGGGTGACCCTGCACTGCACGGCTCATAGCTTCACTGAGTTTTGTAGGTCCCTTTTCCACAACAAGACTGTGATCCACGAAGAGGTTGTAGGAGTACATAATCTTTTTTCTGTTATACAAGGTTTCTGGGTCAATGTTACGTCTCTGTTTAGTTTTTTAAATAAAGCTCTGTGCCGTTCTCCCTAGCAAATGTACCAATTTTCATTCCCAGCAACAGTGTAGGAGGGTTTCCTTTTCTCCCCATCCTCCCCAGCATTTATTGTAGATTTTTTGGTGATGGCCTTTCTGACCTAGGTGAGGTGATACCTCATTGTACTTCTTATTTGCAGTTCTTTGCTGAACATCTTTTCATGTGCCTTACGGCCATCTCTATCATTTCCTTAGAGAAATGTCCATTTAGATCTTTCACTCCTATTTTATTGATGATTTGTTTAATATTGAAGTACATGAACTGTCTTCTGTTTTGGAAATGAATTCCTCATTGGTATATTTGTTTACAAATACTTGTTTCCATTTTGAAGTTTCTTTTTTTGTTGAGTTATGGTTTCCTTTGCTGTGCCAATGCTTTTAAGATGAATTAGGTCCCATTTATTTTTGTTTGTTTTTTCTATACTGTTCTCTCTAATGGATGTACTGATTTTCACTCTTAGCAACAGTTTAAGAGGATTCCCTTCTCTCCACACCCTCTCCAGCTTTTATTGTTGTAGATTTTTTGAGATAGCCATTCTGACCAATGTGAGGTGACATTTCATTGTACTTTTGATTTGCCTTCCTCTAAGAATTAGGACTTCCCTGGTGCTCAGACGGTAAAGCATCTGCTTACAACGCGGGAGACCAGGGTTCGATCCCTGGGTTGGGAAGATCCTCTGGAGAAGGAAACAGCAACCCACTCCAATACTCTTGTCTGGAAAATCCCATGGACAGAGGAGCCTAGTAGGCTACATACAGTCCACAGGGTCACAAAGAGTCAGACACGACTGAACAACTTCCATTTCACTTTCAAGAATTAGTGATGCCTAGCATCTTTTCACGGAGAGGGCAATGGCAAGCCACTCCAGTACTCTTGCCTAGAAAGTCCAATGGATGGAGGAGCCTGGTAGGCTGCAGTCTGTGGGGTCGCTAGGGGTCGGACACGACTGAGTGACTTCACTTTCACTTTTCACTTACACACATTGAAGAAGGAAATGGCAACCCACTCCAGTGTTCTTGCCTGGAGAATCCCAGGGACGGGGGAGCCTGGTGGGCTTCTGTCTATGGGGTCACACAGAGTCGGACACGACTGAAGTGACGCAGCAGCAGCAGCATCTTTTCATCTGTATGCCTTCTTTGGAGATATGTCCATTGGTATCTCTGACTCATGTTTTAAAATTGAGTTTGTGAACTGCAGTAGCTGTTTGTGTGTTTGGGAGATGAATTCTTGTGGATTTCTTTGTTTGCAAATATTTTTTCCCATTCTGAGGGTTATCTTTCTCTTTCGTTTCATAGTTTTATTTGCTATACAAGTGCTTTTAAGGGTAATTCGGTCCCATTTGTTTATGTTTGTTTTAGTTTTCATTCCTCTCAGTGGTGGATCAAAAAAGGACTTGCTGTGATTTTTGTCAAAGCGTGTTCTGCCTTTATTTTCCTCAAGAGTTTCAAGGTATTTGTTTTTCCGTTTAGATCTTTAATCTATTTGGAGTTTGTTTTTGTGTGTTTCGTCGGGAAGTACTCTAATTTCATTCTCATTTTCGTTGTATAAGGAACCTCCACACTGTCTTCCACAGTGGCTGTTACCAGTTTCCATTCCCAGCAGCCACACAGGAATGCTCCCTGTTCTCTACACCCTCGCCAGCATTTATTGCTGGTAGAGTTTCTGTTTGTGGCCATTCTGACCGGTGTGAGGTGATACCTTGTTGAAGTTTTGATATCCATTTCTCTCATGTTTAGCGATGTTGACATCTTTTCATGTGATTTTTTTTTCAACGGTGTGAGTTAAACTTACCTCTTGAAATTGGCTCCTTGACCGTCTGCCGTGTTTTGAACTCTTTTTCGATGAGCTGTCTAGGACATTTCTTGAGGGTAGGTGCTTTTCAGTTACAGCTGGGCGGTGAATATTAAGTGCCCATCAGCACAGGTTTTAAAGTTGTTGTTTTGGAAAATGGCCACAAGGTGGTAGCATTTCTTCATGCCCCCCCACCACTTTTTCCGGTAATCTAATTTTGGCAAGCCACTCCAGTACTCTTGCCTAGAAAATCCCATGGATGGAGGAGCCTGCTAGGCTGCAGTCTGTGGGGTCGCTAAGGGTCGGACACGACTGAGCGACTTCACTTTCACTTTTCACTTTCACACACTGGAGAAGGAAATGGCAACCCACTCCAGTGTTCTTGCCTGGAGAATCCCAGGGAAGGGGGAGCCTGATGGGCTTCCATCTATGGGGTCACACAGAGTCGGACACGACTGAAGTGACTTAGCAGCAGCAATTGTTATTTTACACTGGAGTAGGGTTGATTTCCGATGTTGTATTAGTTTTAGGTGTACAGGAGCTTGATTCAGTTATCCACAGACATATATCTATTCTTGCTCAGGAATTTTTTCCCATATAGGTTATTACAGTGTATTCAGTAGAGTTCCCTGCACTATTCAGTAAGTTCTTTTTGATTATCTATTTGATATATATTAATGTATATATGTCCAACCCAAACTCTTAATTCATCCCCCAACTAACTTTTTTTGGGTAATCATAAGTTGATTTTCTAAGTCTGTGAGTCTGTTTCTGTTTTGTAAATTAGTTCACTTGTATGAATTTATAGATTCCATCAGTAAGTGATATCTTATATTTGTCTTTCTCTCTCTGACTTAGTGTAACAATCTCTTGGTCAATCCATGCTGCTGCCAATGGCACTATTTCATTCTGTTTTATGGCTGAGTAGTATTCCAGTGTATAGATGTACCACTTGGACTTCCTTTTTCTGTTGAAGGACATTTTAGGGCTTCCCTGATAGTTCAGTTGGTAAAAAATCCACCTGCAATGCAGGAGACCCCAGTTTGATTCCTGGGTTGGGAAGATCTGCTAGAGAAGGGATAGGCTACTCACTCCAGTATTCTTGGGCTTCCCTTGTGACTCGGCTGGTAAAGAATCCTCCTGCAATGTGGGAGACCTGGGTTTGATCCCTGCGTTGGGAAGATCCCCTGGAGAAGGGAATGGCTATTCACTCCAGTATTCTGGCGTGGAGAATTCCATGGACTGTATAGTCATGGAGTCACAGAGTTGGACATGACTGACTGAGAGACTTTCACTTTCATTTTTGGTTGATTATATGTCTCGGCTCTTATAAATGATACTGCCCAGAAAAGAGGGATGCATGTGTCATTTTGAATTACGATTTTCTCCAGATCTAAGCCCAGGAGTGTGACTGCTGATCATATGTTTAGTTTATCATATGTTTACCTTTATGTTTAGTTTATTAGGGAACCTGCATACTGTTTTCCATAGTGGCTAGACCCATTTACAACCCCACCAGAAGTAAAGGAAGATTCCCTTTTCTTTATGCTGTCTGCAGAATTTATTCTTTGTAGATCTTTGTGATGATGGCCATTTTAACTTGTTTGAAGTGATATCTCATTGTAGTTTTGATTTGCATTGATTTAATAATTAGTAATGTAGGAGTGTCTTTTCGGGTGTTTTTTTTTTTTAAATCTTATACAGTATGAGTACAATTTACTTCTTGAAACCGGCTTCTTAAAAGTCAGCCCTGTTTTGAATTTTTCCCAATGATTTACACCAGGAAATTTCTTGAGGACAGGTGTCTTTTACAGCCCCACAGGCCTTGTGAATATTAAGTGCCCATCAACTCAGGTTTTAAAATTGTTCTTAGGGGAAAAAGTCACAAGCAGCAGCGTTTCTTCATTCCCCCTTTTTTTTGCCTTTCAATTTGATTTTTATTTTATATTGGAATAGAATTGATTTCCAGTGTTGTATTTGTTTTACTCCCCACATGTACCGTTGTAAGAATCTGTGGGGGCCATGTACACCTGGCACCCTTAAGGATGGGCTTCAGATTTTGACCCTTCAACATTCTGGTGTCCAGCCACTGCTTTAGCATCTCTAAGGGCCCAATGCTCACTCTAAGGGTTCTGTAATCGGCCTCTATCTGCCTTTAGTGAGATCTGTGCTTCTGGGATCCTACAGGGCAGGGTCTCTGTGACTGTTCTGTGGCTTCTCTGACAAATGACTACAAGCTGGGTGGTTTAAAACAATAAGAATTCATCCTTCCCCAGTCCTGGAGACTAGACACTTGAGATCAAGTTGTTGCAGGGCTGAAGTCCCTCCAGAGGCTCCGGGATAAGGTTCTTCCTGTCTTTCCAGCTCTGGGGGTCCAGGCTTCCCCAGGCCTGCGGCTGCACACCTGCCATCTCTGCTTTCGTCTGCATGCGGCTTCTCCTGTGTCTGTGTCTCACCTTTTTTGTCTCTTATAAGGAACCTGCCAGTTGGATTGAGGGCCACCCTCACCCAAGATAACCTCACCTCCAGATCCTTAACTACATCTACAGAGACTCTTCCTAAATATGGTCCTGCTCATGTGTTCGGGGGCAGGGTGGGGGGAGCATCTTTTGGGGACACCATTCAACCCATTATCTGTGTATATAATAATCCTCATTTTAGGAGAATATCAAGGTCCCATATGGACTGAGTCCACATGCCCATGCATGGTAAAGCCAGCCTAACGATGCCAGGTTGTGGTGAAGGAAAGTGAAGCAATAATTGTAAAAGCAGCACCTGTCCAAGGAGGACAGGTGGCTTGTGCTCTGAAACCTCGAATTCCCTGAAGGGTTCCAACAAAGCAATTTTAAAGGCCAGATGAGGGAGGGGGGTCACAGGGTACGTGATCAGCTGGTGCACAATTCTCTGGTTGATGGTGAGGTAACAGGGAGTTTGTTGTTGCTTAGTCACTAAGTTGTGTCCAGCTCTTTGCGACCCCATGGACTATAGCCCGCCAGGCTCCTCTGGCCATGGGATTCTCCGGGCAAGAACACTGGAGTGGGTTGCCATTTACTTCTCCAGGGGATCTACCTGACTCGGGGAATCCAACCTACATCTCTTGCATCTCCTGCATTGGCAGGTGGATTTTTTTATTGCTGAGCCACCAGGGAAGGCCCACGTAGTTAACCTTACAGATTCTCAGGCACTAGTAGCTCTGGGGCCATGTGTTCATGATTGTCAAGTAGTTAATTTCTTCCATTGAGTGGTGATCTCAGCATCTGTAAAGTGACTCAGGAAGTGTGTTTCAGATGCTACTACTACCTAGGTACTAGCTACAGCAGAGGATATGGGGGAGACGGTCTGTCCAGGGAAAGCCCCATAAAGTCCTGCTTGGTTATACCAGGTGTCTGGCCTCAACAACCAGGGTAGGTTTGGCTGCCTCCTGGGTGTGGGGGCAGCAGGGTCACAGTCCTCTGAGGGGCCTGTTAGCCCCCACAGTGAGATGAGGATGCAGAGGTTGGGCAGATGCATCTGGCCTGGGAGAGGGGTCCAGGCTGGACATAGCACCAGAATCATCGCAGGGAGGAAGAGGAAGGGCCAGGTGGGGTCAGGTGGGTCACAGCAGACTACGCGCAGGTGGTGGCAGTACTGCTGGAAGCAGCGCAGAACCAGAAGGGAGTGGTGGTCAGGAGCTCAGCTTCATTCTGTTCCTTTGTAAAACCGCTGTGTCAGAGTTTGAGACAAGTCTCTCAGAAGGAGACTTCTGACCCCAGTGCTCCTGTGGCTTCATCAAAGGGGCTTAGATGGAACACAGAACCACTGCAGGCTCAGCCTATGTCCCCACTGGGGATGAACCCCATCAGGGCACTCGGGACCACAGACTTCAGGGAACCCCTGCCCTCAGGACTGGTAACCCTTCTTTGAACCAAGGTCATAGGCCATAGTTTAAGGGTGATAGGTCAACGTTCGATGATCAGAGGTTGTAAGTTAGGAATTGACATATGGTAATTCTATGTGTGAGTTTTCATCAGCTGACTATAATGAATTACACAGTGGGTGGACTATTTTACTTCTTTTGGTATTGTGTCAAGGCTTTCCTTGTGGCTGAGCTGGTAAAAAATCCACCTGCAATGCAGGAGACCTGGGTTCGATCCCTAAGTTGGGAAAATCCCCTGGAGAAGGGAAAGGCTACCCACTCCAGTATTCTGGCCTGGAGAATTCCATGGACTGTATAGGGTCAGTCTATGGGGTCTTCTCCTCTTCCATGGGGTCAAAAAGAGTCGGACACAACTGAGTGACTTTCACTTTCACTTTCAAGGATCATAGTTCAATGGTCAGAAGTCATAGGTTACAGGTCACAGGTGAGATGTCTGACAGAGTGGATGAAAAGGGTCAAGGGTCAGAGATCAGGGGTCACATGTTGAGAGTGAAAAAGTCATAGGTCAAGAGTCATAGATTGACCCTCAGAGGTCTTAGGTCAGGGATCAACATATCATGTTAATTCTATGCATAAGTTTTTGAGTAACCGCTATAATGACTTCCACAGTGGCTGTGTCATTTCACTTTTTTGGTATGATTGTCAAGGGTCATAGTTCAAGAGTTAGAAGGCATATGTCAAAGGATCGGGCATTATAGGTCAAGGGTCAAAGGGTCAGAAGCCATGAGTTGATGGTTTGGGTCAGAGTCAAAGTTTGGAAGTCATATATCAAGGGTCATAGATAAGAGTTCATAAATTGAGTCAAAGTTCGATGGTCAGAGGTCATAGGCCATCATACACTGATACATGTGTACCATGTGTGTATGTCTTTGAAATATAGATATGTAAGACTGTACTAATATATTGCATGGCCTTCCCAGGTGGCACAGCGGTAAAGAATCTGCTGCTAATGCAGGAGATGCAAGAGACGCAGTCTGGATTTCTGGGTCGAGAAGATCCTCTGGAGTAGGAAATGGCAACCTGCTCCAGTATTCTTGCCTAAAAGAAATTCCATGGACAGAGGAGTTTGCTTTAAAAAGCAAACAAACAAATAAGAATTTGGCAGCCAAAGCTGAGCAATGAACTGGATGTTCTCACTGGATCTCTCTCCCTGAAACACAGAAACCTGTTGATTAAATGGGTGGAGAGCCACAGAACATCATGACTTAAGTGGAAAGAAAGCATACCAGTTTAATATATATCATCCCCATTACATGGGAACCATGCCGTGGGCTGGCCCTGATCACCAAGGCCTGAGAGCAAAACAAACTGCCTCTTTGTTGCACACAACAACATTCCCTTTGTAATCACTTGAAGATGGACTAGTTAATGTCTCCTATCCTCCCCGGAGCCACTGAACAGCCAGGGTGCCTGTCAGCAAGAGAAATGTGTGGGCACCCAAAGCTGTATATGTATGTCAGGTGGTGGGAGCTGCCAGGAGTACTAAACTCTATCTGTTGAGAACAAAAACAGGGTGTGGAATCTGATTCAGAGCTTAGCTCTGAAGATCATGTGTCCTAGAGGCCAAATCCTACTTTTAAATAATGTGTTGCATTGTGTGGAATTCTCCAAGTCAGAATACTAGTCCTGATTGTAGGGACAGAAATATAGAATCCTTCCAAGTATAGCATTTCTCACAGAGGAACATTTGATAGCCCAGTAAGTTAGGAGAGTGGATTATAAGAATTGTGTCCTAGAATTTCAATAAAGACCTGAGACAAATAGTATGATGGGAATCTTTGGAAATCTCTAGTCACTGGTCACTTTCCTGTGGTTTGTGATGTTGGGTTACTCTGGTGTGACTGCAGTGGGATCAAGTAGAAAGGGCAGGAAGCTCTTGAATTGGGGTTTGAATTCTGATGTGAATCCTGGCCAGTGCTCATTAAGTTTGGTGATCTTGGACAATTTAACTTTGTGAAGCTTCAGATTCTTATCCATAAAAGGACCCATTACTAAACAAAATGATGTATGCAAAGTATCTATCATACCACATGGCATACAGTAGGCATTAAACAATCTAGAAAAAAGTTAGCTGATAATAGGTAAAGGCTAGACATTAAAAGTTTCCCCCCCAAATTTCCTAGCTTCTTCTGCCAAATTTCCTAGCACTGACGTCTGTCCCTCCAGCCAAATCTCTGAGGTTTCCTTCTTTCATAACAACTTCAACTTTTAATAATAGAAACAGCTTGCTGTTCCAAAAACAATTTTAGGGAAGAAAAATCTTCCCCATAAAAATAAACTTAAGCCTACAGTAATTATAAATGTATTAATTTTTACTTCTGTGATTTAAAATACTCCCCAGCAATTAGTTCAGTTCAGTTGCTCAGTCGTGTCTGACTCTTTGCAACCCCATGGACTGCAGCACGTCAGGCTGCAGCACATCAGGCTGTCCATCATCAACTCCCGGAGCTTGTTCAAACTCATATCCATTGAGTTGGTGATGCCATCCAACCATCTCATCCTCTGTTGTCCCCTTCTCTTCCTGCCCTCAATCTTTCCCAGCATCATGGTCTTTTCCAATGAGTCAGTTCTTGCATCAGATGGCCAAAGTGTTCAAGTTTCAGCTTCAGCATCAGTCCTTACAATGAATATTCAGGACTGATCTCCTTTAGGATGTACTGGTTTGATCTCCTTGCAGTCCAAGGGACTCTCAAGAGTATTCTCCAATACCATAGTTCAAAAGCATCAATTCTTTGGCGCTCAGCTTTTTTTATAGTCCAACTCTCACATCCATACATGATTACTGCAAAAACCATAGCTTTGACTATTCGGACCTTTGTTGGCAAAGTAATGGCTCTGCTTTTTAATACTACCCCTTCATTTAACCTTGTTCTTGTATCATCACATATTGAAGAGAAATCAGTATTACAGCAAAGCTTAGATAGTTTAACTTAACAATAATTTGTACAATTATTTTTTAAAAAACTTTGGCCTTTGGGGCATTATTTAAAGTGGACTGCTATTTAAAAGCATAATTTCTGGGGCCGTTCAACTTTCTAATTAACTTTAAAGTTAGTTCTGCTTTTATATATAAAAATGTTTCCCACTGTCATTAGGAAAATTACCAAGGAGTTTCTTATCATATTTATCTACATGCTTGTCAGTTACTAATCCCCCTGAAGCAGCCCCTCTCCACAGCCATACCATTCATAGTCCAGTTTGATGATCTCCCTGCCACATTTACATTTTTAATAGGAAGCTCTTGAAAACCTGACCATTGTCAAAATCTGTACTGAGACTTCAGTCACTGTGATAGATGGTAGAAGGAAATATTTATATGGAGGCTGTGGGTGGGAGAGAAGACACTTCCCAACAGTTGCTAATAATTAAACTTGCAGTAGCTGCCGGTGGGCCACACGGGCACAGACCTGGCAAAGTCTCCATCGGTCCTGATGGGTTTTCCTTACAGCCAACAGCTGTAGGCCATTAGTTTCTCTTTGGGGTCCCAGGATTCTTCTCGGATGGCTCGGTCTCCCTCACAGCCTCCTCCAGGAAGTGTGCTTGGTTCTCCCAGGAGAATTGCAGCTGAGAAGGACAGCACCAAGCTGGCTTTCAGAGAGGTGGGGCAGCAGATTGACGGTAGGTACTGGGGCGGTGGGACAGGTGGAGAAAGTTAAGGGTTGGAAATCATCTTCCTGGGTGTCTCTAGAAGGACAGATCCGCTGGGAACAACACAGTGAGGGACTCGGGCAGCCAAGGACATCCAATCACATGAGAAGGGAGGCAACCTGTTTATTTCTACCATCTTCACTAAAGCCTACCTTGCTTATTTTTAATGAAATGTTTAAAAAATAAAATGTAAAAAAAAAAGGTAAGTTAAAAAATAATAATAATAATCTAGGTTGGTGGGTTTGCCCTTCAGTTCTCTTCCGGAGCCCCTCAGTGTAGCCCATGTCCGGCTCTGCCGGTGTGGGAAACACTGCCACCTGCTGTACCCTTTGAGAATGTCAGCAGGCCCTGCCCTTCAAACCCAGTCCTAAACTTGACCCGTCCCAGTGTCAGCAGCTCAGCCACCAGAGTCAGGGTGCACGGGACCCCAGACCTCTGGCTGCCAGTGGCTTGAGGGAGAGATTAGTCGGCTGGCCAGAGTATAGACATAATTAGACATTGTTTTTAACCTTTAAGAGAACTGTATTAAATTCCAGTACTTGCCTCCTGAAATGATCTCATTCTACGATTAGGTTACCTCCATTGGGCTTCCCTGGTGGCTCAGAATCTGCCTGCAATGCTGGGAACTCGGGTCTGATCCCTGAAGAAGGGAATGACTACCCACTCCAGCATTCTTGCCTGGAGTTCCATGGACAGAGGAGCCTGACAGGCTACAGTCCATGGGATCGCAAAGAGTCAGACACGACTGAGTGATTAACTTTCACTTTCACTTTGTCGTTCGCTGAAGGATTTGGGAACAGAAGGGTCAAGACCTCCTCTGTCCTCTGTAGATCTTCAGGCCCTGATTTGAAATGCTGTGTGTGCTCAGTCCTAGACTTTCAAGGCAGTTTCAAGTGAGATGTATGTAATTCCTTTGCTCTGACAACATGCTCCACTCTGTTCTGTTTCATAATTAACTGCTTTTAAAGAGAATTTATGGGACCTGATGAATAGCTGAATGTTTCTTTCTTTGAACTCCCAGATGTTCTGACCAGATTCCAGCCTCCAGTCCCTGTTCCCAGCCCTTCACCAGAGCCGTCGGATGAATTTTCTAATCCTCTCCGGGACATTCGTATTTCCTGCCGAGAAGTAAGAAAACAACAGTGCTTCCCTAAGGGCGGTCTGCCTCAGCCATGCAGCTCACAATCTCCATTTTAGGAAAAATGTTCCCCGAGCATGAATCCTCTGAAAGGAAAAGGCCTATGAGTCTCCTGGGAAAGAATATGAGACCCCACCGTGAGGATTTGCCGTAGAATTTCACTGCATTCCTCTGCAGGACTGGGCTGTCTAGGAAGTTCATTTTGATTTAAAAATATATCAGAGTGGAAGTGTGTTTGTGTGAGTAGGCGTGTGAAACAGATTTGAAAAAAAGGACAGGCAAAAATAAAGTGGGGAGATAAGGAGAGAGGTCAAAGGCAAATAGTTCTTTCCTTCTAAAAGGATCTCTTCAGAGTGCTTTAATTTTTTACTATGGAAATGCTCAAAACATTCAAAACTAGAGAAAATAGTCTAATGAACCAACGGGTACTCTTCATCCCCCTTCAACAGTTATCAACATTGTCAATCTTTGTCACTTATCTGCTCCTCTTCTTTTTTTGCACTAGAGCTGGGACTGGCCAAATCCATGGCCAAAACCAACTTGCCTCTTGTTTTTGTGGGGGGAAGAAAAAGTTTTACTGGAACACAGCCATGCCCAATGGTTTCTATTGTCTACACCTGTGTTCACATCACACCAGCAGAGGTGAATAGTTGTGACAGGAATCGTGTGACCCACATGCCTAAAATAGTTCTTGTCTGGTCTTTCACAGAAAATATTTACACATGCACACAACCCTGTGCATGAGCATGCCTGCTCAGTCGTGTCATGTTTGTGACCCTATGGACTGTAGCCCACCAGATTTCTCTGTCCATGGGATTCTCCAGGCAAGAATACCGGAGTGTGTGGGCAAGCCCTTCTCCAGGGGATCTTCCCGACCCAGGGATCAAACCCAGGTCTGCAGCACTGCAGGCAAATTCTTTACTGTCTGAGTCGTCTCTTTCACTCACATTTTTTTGTTGAAGAAACCAGACTCTTTGTCCTACAAAATCCCCACATTTCAGATATAGTTGGGTATATGCTCATTGCACCATTTTACGTGACCACAATGCGTTATTTTTAATTAGAGTAGGCCTTTAAAAAAAATTGGAGTACTGTTGAATTACAATGTTGTGTTAGTTTCAGATTACAGCAAAGTGTTTCAGTTATATATATACATATACCCACACACTTTTTCAAGATATTGAATATGGTTCCCTGTGTTATATAGTAAGTCTTATTGTTTATCTGCTTTATATTTAGTAGTTCTGTTCCATCGCTCAGTTGAGTCCGACTCTTTGCGACCCCGTGGACTGTAGCCTACCAGGCTTCTCCGTCCATGGGATTCTCCAGGCAAGAATACTGGAGTGGGTTACTGTTTCCTTCTCCAGGGGATCTTTCTGACCCAGGGATCGAACCCGGGTCTCCCTCATTGGAGACAGACGCTTTAACCTCTGAACCACCATCTATTAATCCCAACCTCCTAATTTATCCCTCTCTACCCTTTCCCCTTTGATAACCACGTTTGTTTACTAAGCCCGTGAGTCTATTTTTGTTTTGTAAATAAATTCCTTTGCATAATTTTTTTTAATATTCCACCTTTAAGTGATATTGTATGATATTTGTCTTTCTCCATTTGACTTACTTCAGTATGTTAATATAATATCTACGTCCATCCATGTTGCTGCAAATGGAATTTCATTCCTTTTTTATAACTGAGTAATATGACCACAGTGCCTTTTTCTGTCAGGCTACATGAGGTGGTGGAGCTTTGGGCTTTCTCCCGGTTTCCAGACCTGCCTGGGCAGCGCCGTGTGACCTCCAGCAGTGGTCCCACTGCATTGAGGGTGAGAGCATGCCTCCTTCCTTTGGCGAACTCCCTGTGATCCTGGTGAAGCTGTTGTTTCTGTCCATTTGAGCTGCTATAACAAAATATCACAGAGAAGGTAGATTATAAGCAATAGAAATGCGTTTCTCACACTTCTGAAGGCTAGAAGTCCAAGATCAGGCCACCAGCACGGCTGTGTTTGGGTGAACCTCTTCCTGGTTCACAAATGTTGCCTTCTACTGTGCCCTTACTTAGTGGAAGCAGGCAAGGGATCCCAGTGGGATAGTTTTCCTAAGGCACTAATCTCATTTATGAGGGCTCCGTAGAGGTACGCCCAAAGGCCCCACCTCCTAATACTGTCATCTTGGGGGTTAGGATGGCAACACATGAATTTTGAGGAGACACAAACATTCAGATCACAGCACTGCCTTTCACAGCTTCCTGGCTTCCTCTTCATGACAGCCCAAGAGGTGAGCATGAGACTCCCACCCAACTAATTAGAGCTCTTCCCTGGGGAGTTATTTTCTTCCACAGCATTGCCAAACTGGCATGATCTCACCTAGAGCTGCCTGTAGCCATGCCTGAAAAGTGAAGTGTTAGTCACTCAGTCATGTCTGACTCTTTGCGACCCCATGGACTGCAGCACGCCAGGCTTCCCTGTCCTTCACCATCTCCCAGAGCTTGCTCAAACTCATGTCCATTGAGTCAGTGATGCCATCTAACCATCTAGTCCTCTGTCGTTCCCTTCTCCTGCCTTCAATCTTTCCCAGCATCAGGGTCTTTTCTAATGAGTCAGTTCTTTGCATCAGGTGGCCAAGTATTGGAGCTTCAGCTTCAGCATCAGCAGCCATCCTTCCAATGAATAGTTAGGGTTGATTTCCTTTAGGATTGACTCGTTTGATCTCCTTGCAGTCCAAGGGGCTCTCAAGAGTTTTTTCCAACACCACAGCTCAAAAGCATCAATTCTTCAGCACTCACCCTTCTTTATGGTCTAGCTCTCACATCCATACATGACTACTGGAAAAACCATAGCTTTGACTATATGGACCTTTGTTGGCAAAGTAGTATCTCTGCTTTTTAATATGCTGTCTAGGTTTGTCATAGCTTTTCTTCCAAGGAGAAACTGTTTTTTAATTTCATGGCTGCAATCACTGTCTGTGGTGATTTCTGAGCCCAGGAAAAGAGCCTTCATTAAGAGGCTCTTTAGTTCCTCTTTACTTTCTGCCATAATGGTGGTGTCATCTGCATATATGAGATTATTGATATTTCTCCTGGCAATCTTGATTCCAGCTTGTGCTTCATCCAGCCTGGAATTTCGCAAGATGTGCTCTGCATGTGTTAAATAGGCAGGGTGACAATAAACAACCTTGACATACTCCTTTCCCAATTTGGAACCAGCCCATTGTTCCATGTCCTGTTCTAATTGTTACTTCTTGACCTGCATACATGCTTCTCAGGAGGCAGGTATGGTGGTCTAGAATTCTCATCTCTTTAAGAATTTCCCACAGTTTGTTGTGATCCACACAAAGGCTTTAGTGTAGTCAATGAAGCAGATGTTTTTCTGGAATTCTCTAGCTTTTTCTATGATCCAATGGATGTTGGCAATTTGATCTCTGGATCCTCTGCCTTGCCTAGCCCAGCCAAATAACAAAGTTTGAATCACTAAATGATGCTGAGGATCCTAATAATAGCTGTCACTTGATTGTGTCCCTACCCAATGCATGGCACATGGCTGAGACCTAAGGGAACACAGGGTTGTGAGTAAAAATGGAATTATGTCAGTGAAATTCTCATAAAACTACAGGGCAAGGGCAGAACATCAAAGAGGAGAGAAGCATCTTCCTGCTGCTTCATCACAGAGCTTCTGCCAGCTTTGGTCCAGTGAGTTCTTCAGAAACAATACTTGGGGACTTGAGTTTGAGTAGGCTCTGGGAATTGGTGATGGACAGGGTAGCCTGGCATGCTGCAGTCCATGGGATCACAAAGAGTCGGGAACGATTGATCGACTGAACTGAACTGATACAAAATTAAAAGCTTTCTTTTGAAATTCTGTGTTGCCATGACGACACCTGGTTCCACCTGAACTTAACTTTTCTCTAAGCTTGAGCTAACCAGTGTGTTTTTCTTATGGAAATATTTTTCTTAAGCTATGTTAATGCTATGTGCTTACCTTAGAATCTGCCTTTCTTCAAGTTGGTTCCATCTAAGACTCAGAACCAATAATGGCTCAACAAACCAGTATGTTTTACTCATGGAAATGTTCTCTTAAGTTATATTAAGAAACTATGTGTCTGCTTGGAAATTTGCCTTTCTTTAAGATTCATGTCAATTGTTTTATGGCCCAGGATGACTCACCCTGTGCCAATGCTATCTCAAAATGCATGTTGTGGATGAGGGGCCTGGTGCAGCTCTCAAACTTTATTACACAAAAGCGCCGGGCGATCAAGCCTGATCTCTGGCCCTGGATTGAATTCCTCTCCTCTGGAGGCCAGGAATCCCAGCATCATTCACACGCTCGTAGCAGCAACCTTTTACAAGGAGGTTCATAAACACCTGTGAGAATTATCCTTCTTCTCCCAATTCACAAGCATATTCTTTATTTTTCTATAGGGTCAGGGGAAAGGCTCATTTAGAGAAATGCAGGCCCAGGTCTCAGCAGAAGAGACAAGAAACCAGTATTGCTCTTGCTGTGTCTACTCGTGGACTGAGTTGAGAAAAGCAGGCATACGTGCATAAACTTAATAAAGCTGGACCACCTCCCCTTCAGCACTTTAGTTACCTGTTGCTGCAGAACAAATTACCCCAAGTCTTAGAAATTTAAAAATTACCGTAAATGCTTACTTTCTTGCACAGGTCAGAAATTTGGGAGTGGCTTAGCTGAATGGTTCTGACTTGGGGATCTCTCATGAGCTTGCAGCAAACTGTTGGCCAAGTTTGGAGGATCCGTTCCTTGATGGCGGTTGGGGGATGCACTGTGGGAAGACTCACTCTAGCGTTGGTTCTTGGTAGGGGTGGGAGGTGGTTCTTTTTCACATGGACTTCCCCATAGTAGTGCTTAAGTATCCTCATAACAATGCAGCTGACTTACCTGACTGTAAGTGATCCACTCTTTCCTTTCTATAATATCCTGTTGTTATATATGTTTTGCTGTGTCCGACTCTTTGCGATGCCATGGACTGTAGCCCACCAGGCTCTCTTTTGTCCACAGGATTCTCAAGGCAGGAATACTGGAGTGGGTTGCCATACTATTTTCCAGGGGATATTCCCAACCCAGGGATCGAACCCATGTCTCTGACATCTACCACATTGGCAGGAGGTCTCTTTACCACTAGTGCCATATGGGAAGCATGCACTGTTGTTACAGTTTATCCCTATTCAATGTGGGAGGGAATGACACAAGAGCATGAATATCGGGAGACAAGGCTCACTGGAGGCCTTCATGGAAGCTGGCTAGTGCAGCCAGTCTCAGCATGGTACCATTTTCAAAAGAGGCACCAGTTTCACATTCAAAAGCACTGAAAACGTTGAAAAGCAGTCTTTACTGACATTTCAACAAGAGCCAAGGAAGAAGGAATTATATTGGCCGGGGCCCATCAAAAGTTCTAAAGTTCCTCTTCACTCACATATTTCTCCAAAGTTATTACACATCACATCAAAATCTCTCTTCTCCTAAACTCACTCAAATCCTCACACCTCTCCCCATCCCCATCTCAACTGTGTAGATTAAGTCAACTTCTCTTAATTCTCAGCTCTCCCCTTTACTCTGAAGCCCCAGGAGCCAGGTATCAGTCACAAAGACTTTTGAGTGGGGCACAGAGAGGATGAAGAGGGAGGCTGGGAAGAATGATGTGTCAACGTTTTGTGTCTTTATTACATTTACATCCTAAGTGCCCTTATAGCGCTGAGAACATAGTAGATGCTCAGTGTTGATGAATTAATGGATGGTGGCATTTAAAAGTTATAAACACAAATTATTTTATTTAGTGGTATTCAAAGCTAATGCTATAGCAACAAATTTCCATATGGAACACAAAAATGATGTAGTATTAGCTTGCTTAGAAATGTTCATGATAAAGTTATAAAATGTTGCTACTTTTCTATGTATGTATTTTTGGGGTGCTCCCTTGAAAAATCCTGTTGAAATCAGAATCTGTGTTTTATTCCTTTTTATGTTCCCCAAACCTGGTAATGCCTGACTTGGGGTAAGCAGTTTTGCCAATTACTTCTTGAACACTTACAATGTATACCAGACATTTATCCAGAACCAATACATGTATTAACTAACTTAATTCTCAGGTTAACTGAGATAGATTATATTATTATCATCCCCATTTTTCAGATGAGGAATATGAAATACAAAGAGATTGGGTAACATGCTAGAGGACAAAAGCAAGAGCTGGGATGTGGACCAGAGCTGTCTTGTTCTCGAGTCTGTGACCATCCTCCCTACCGCATCCTCAGGGTTTGTTGAATTGAATTAATTTGAGTGAGGAGATTGGTCAGATCTTCCCCAGAACAGCCTATACGTTATATCAGATACATCTAGAAAAACACTGAGAAAGTTCTAGAAACCACTAGTGTACATTAAGGTGATCGTGGATGGAAGAGGGAAAGTTGCAATGCCTCTGAGGATGGTTGGTTTAGAGAAGGATGAAATTTGTCCAAAAAAAATCAATGAATGCACAGAGGACTTTTAGGGTGGTTAAGATTCTCTGCACGATACTATAATGATGGACACAAGTCATTATATATTTGTCCAAACCCCTGGGATGTGCAACAGCAGTGGACTCTGGGTACTTATGATGTGTCGATGTGGGTTCATCAGTCATAACAAATACACCACTCTGGTGGGAGATGTGGATAATACAGGAGGCTATGCATTTGTGAGGGCAAGGGGTGTATGGGACATCTCTGTACCTTCCTTTGAATTTGGCTGTGAATCTAAAACTGCCCTTAAAAATAAAATAACATCCTCCGCAGAAAAAAGTCAGTGAATATGAGTAAAGCCAAGCAGCTGGGTTCATTTAACATCAGAATGGAAACCCAGGTGGAGAGGAGACTTGTGGTCTGTGCCCCTGGCCAGCTGCGATCCAGAGCTGGGTGGGCATTTGGCTGATGCAGTGTCCCTCACAAGCAGTAATAGCTCTGGCCATCACAGAGCTCTGGTTTGTTGAATTCGTGTTCAGTTTCATATGGATATTAATGTTTGAGAAAATTTTTTAAATCACCATAGAAACCAGGAAGCAATGCTCCTATTTGGGGAACCAACTAATGGAATGTTTTATAAAATAAGAAACAAGTTTATGCTTCAGCCGTGGTATTTGTGTTCTCCCTCTCCCATGTTCCGTGGTTCATGTCCGCCTCCTCTGGTGCCATGTAATACTTTTAGCTTTCAGAATTGGAAACCGCATGACTATTGGAGAAGTTTACAGAGGATGGGAATGTAAAGATTTCCCAAATAAGAGTTTGCACAGTTGAAGCAAAAGGGAGCAGAGTTGTGAAACAGAGAGGTGGCGTGGCACAGGGCTACTTGCTAGGTGGAGCTAGTGATAATGAACCTGTCTGCCAGTGCAGGAGACATAAGTGATGGGGGTTCGATCCCTGGGCCAGAAAGAGCCACTGCAGGAGGGCATGGTAACCCACTCCAGTACTCTTGCCTGGAGTATCCCATGGACAGAGGAGCCTGGCAGGCTACAGTCCATGGGGGTCACAAAGAGTCGGACACAACTGAGCACAGCGTGTCAATTATATCCCAATAAAATTGGAAGAAAAAATATTTTGGAGAAGGAAATGGAAACCCACTCCAGTATTCTGGCCTGGAAAATCCCATGGACAGAGGACCCTAGCGAGCTACAGTTCGTGGGGGTCACAAAGAGTTGGTCACGACTGAGTGACTAACACTTTCACTTTCAGTTTACTTTCACCCAGTTTACTTTTTTTAGATTTTTTTTTTTATGGACCATCTTTAAAATCTTTATTGAATTGGTTACAATATTGTTTCTGCTTTATGGTTTGGTTTTTTTGGCCACAAGGCATGTGGGATCTTAGCTGTCTGACCAGGGACCAAACATGCACCCCCTGCATCAGTTCAGTTCAGTCGCTCAGTCGTGTCCGACTCTTTGCGACCCCATGAATCACAGCACGCCAGGCCTCCCTGTCCATCACCAACTCCCGGAGTTCACTCAAACTCATGTCCATCAAGTCGGTGGTGCCATCCAGCCATCTCATTCTCTGTCATCCCCGTCTCCTCCTGGCCCCAATCCCTCCCAGCATCAGAGTCTTTTCCAGTGAGTCAACTCGTTGCATGAGGTGGCCAAAGTATTGGAGTTTCAGCTTCAGCATCAGTCCTTCCAATGAACACCCAGGATTGATCTCCTTTAGAATGGACTGGTTGGATCTGCTTGCAGTCCAAGGGACTCTCAAGAGTCTTCTCCAGCATCACACTTCAAAAGCATCAATTCTTCGGCGATCAGCTTTCTTCACAGTCCAACTCTCACATCCATACATGACCACGGGAAAAACCATAGCCTTGACTAGACGGACCTTGGTTGGCAAAGTAATGTCTCTGCTTTTTAATATACTATCCAGGTTGGTCATAACTTGCCTTCCAAGGAGTAAGCATCTTTTAATTTCATGGCCGCAATCAGCATCCGCAGTGATTTTGGAGCCCAAAAAAATAAAGTCTGACACTGTTTCCACTGTTTCCCCATCTATTTCCCATGAAGTGATGGGACCAGATGCCTTGATCTTTGTTTTCTGAATGTTGAGCTTCAAGCCAACCTTTTCACTCTCCTCTTTCACTTTCATCAAGAGGCTTTTGAGTTCCTCTTCACTTTCTGCCATAAGGGTGGTGTCATCTGCATATCTGAGGTTATTGATATTTCTCCCAGCAATCTTGATTCGGCTTGTGCTTCTTCCAGCCCAGCGTTCCTCATGATGTACTCTGCATAGAAGTTAAATAAGCAGGGTGACAATATACAACCTTGACATACTCCTTTTCCTATTTGGAACCAGTCTGCATAGGAAGGTGAAGTTTAATCATTGGAACACCAGGGAATTCCCGAGGACCCGGATTTAAGAAAGGAGCAGAGAGAGAAAGCAGGAACGTTTCCCTAACAGGATCGCTGTCCCCAGACTCCCCAGATCACACACAGGCCCAGTTTGCTCCTGACTCGATGACTGTGGCTGAGTAAAGGGAAATTTGGTGACTATTCTTCCAGAGCTCTTCTGCTCTTCTCGGCTCTGTCAGATTTCCAGATGGGCACGTTTCCTTCTACAGGTGACCCAGTCTGAACAGAATTGAGAGGAGACCTCTCTTCTCTTCGGGCTGCCATCGCTCAAACTCTCTCTGTGACTTAGTTTCCATCTGTAATACACAGGAAACACTCACTATAGCCTGAAGAGCAGGAATCCTGAAGGCACTGTGCACAGTGCCTGACAGTTTAGAGAACACTCTGGAAGGCTGCCCCCAGAATGTCAACTCCGTGGAGGCAAAAAAACATTCTTTTCTGTTTTGTTCTCTGTTGCATTCCCAGCCCAAGGAGCAATGGGGTCACACAGCAGACACACCATCAATAGTGCCTGAATATGTGACGAGGCGGGGTCTCGGGGCGATCCTGGGAGGTATTTTCTCTTCATTTTACAAATGAGAAAACTGAGTCAGCCAGACTGAGTAATTGACCCAATGATCTGGATTAACACAGGTTGTTTGGCTCCAAGTCCAGTGCATAAGAAGTACATCAAAATAAAGTATGTTCTTCTTTTTTCTTTTTCTTTTTTTAATTGAAGTATATTCGCTTTACAATGCTGTGTTAGTTTCAGGTGTATAGCAAAGTGATTCAGTTGTAAGTGTATATCTTTTTTCCAGTTCTTTTCCCTCATATGTTATATAACACTGAGTATAGTTCCCTGTACCAAACGGTTGTTGGTTACCTATCTTATATATAGTAGTCTGTGTCTGTTCATCTCAAACGACTCATTTATCCCTCCTCACAGCTTCCCCTTTTGGTAACCTAAGGGTTTTTTTTTTTTTCTGTGTCTGTAGGTCTATTTCTGTTTCATATACAAGTTCATCTGTATCATTTAAGATTTCACATATAAGTGATATCATATGATATTTGTCTTTCTCTGTCTAGCTTACTTCACTTAGTATGCTAATCTCCAGATCCATTCATGTTGCTGCAAATGGCATTATTTTGTTCTTTTTATGGCTGAGCAGTATTCCATTGGGTGTTTGTCTGTATACATTCTTTATCCATTCATCAATTGATGGACACTTTGGTTGCTTCCATGTCTTGGTTTTTGTAGACAGTGCTGCCATAAACATTGAGGTGCCTGAACCTTTTCAAATTATGGTTTTCTCCAAAGCATATATTTAAACACCCATGAAGGTCCATGAAGCAAATATTCTGAGCCCTTCGGATGATGTTGTTTTCTTCCCATTATTCTCCTCCCCTGCTCTTCCTGTTTTCTTCTTCCCTCTTATATCAGCTTCATTCTTGTTCTTGCCTAGCATGTAGCTTTTGACTCTTTCAGCTGTGTGAGAATACCCTGTGGGGCCTTACCCTCTTCTCCAAATGGCTTGTTGGGGAATTCCTTCCCAACCATTCAGGTTCCCTCCCTAGGAGAAGTGGAGTCTTGGCCAACACAACCTGTTCTCTCTTAATAACTTCAAAGTGATTCTATTGCTCCCCTTATAGACCAGGTCCAGCCTCTGTCCGGTTGGCCCATTGGTCAAAGTACATTGATGTGTTCATTGTGGGGGACAGAATTCCAGGCTCTTGCAGTCCTTCTTCTCATATGGACTCCAAGTCCTTGGTTCAAAGTCCCTCTGTGTTTATCAGTAACAGGAAAAATTGATGTCATGCGCCTCTTAATACAATGCCCTGAAAAGAGCACAGCGATATTTCTGTGGTATTCCTGCCTCAAGTACATAAATCCTGAGAAAGCATCAGACAAACCCAAACTGAGGAACACGCCATAGTGGGACTGGTCTGTGCTCTTCAAAATATCAAGATCGTGACAGGTGAGGAAAGCCTGAGGAACTGTCCTAGATTGAAAGCGACTAAAGGGACATGGCAAGTGAATGCAACTGTGATCCAGGTTTGAATGCTGGTCCTGTAATCAGCGTAACTGAGACAAGCAGTGAAATCTGAATGAGTCTGTGGATTAGATGATATCCTTGAATCTGTGTCAATTTCCTGACTGTCATGGTTGTACTGTGGTTATGTTGCAGCGTGTCCTTGAACGTGCGAAACACACACTCAAGTAATTAAATGGGGAACAGTTGCTCTGCCTTTAAAAGCAGGATAACAGCAAAAGTGGGTGGGAAGATGGGCTTTAAAACTCAACGCACCTGACTTCCTCTGCAAACCAATCTCAGTTTCTTCTGTGAAGTATAGCTAATACTCTACTTACTTCACCGAATTTTAAGAATTCAATGAGGGACTTCCCAGCAGTCCAGTGGTTAAGAATCCACCTTGCAATGCAAGGAGCCTGGGGTCTTTCCCTGGTCAGGAAACGAAGGCCCCCCATGCCACCGTGAAGTGAAGTGAAAGTGTCAGTCTCTTAGTCGTGTCTGACTTTTTGGAAAACCATGGACTGTAGCCCGCCAGGTTCCGCTGTCCATGGAAATCTCCAGGTAAGAATTACCGGAATGGGGAGCCACTACCTTCTCCAGGGGGTCTTCTGACCCAGGGATGGAACCCGGGTCTCCTGCATTGCAGGCAGATTCTTTACCATCTGAGCCACCAGAGAAATTCAGGTAGGGCCAAAAATTAAAAACAAACAAAAAAAGACAATGTTGGTAAAACGCTTACCCTGATACCTGGCACACGGCAAGCCTTCCATAACCTCTAGCTATCTTTATCGCCTGAACATGTTCAAAGGGATGAAGAACTGTCATTGTACAAACATTAGCTTTCCAGCTTTGTGGCTGGTTCCCTCCTGGGTTCCCTCCTGGCTGCTCTGCTTTGAGACCTTGTCACCATCATCATAGGCATTGCTGTCTTCAGGATCAGCCACTAGTCCGAATTATTTTCTTTGGCCTGAATTCAGATCCCCAGGCTAAAACATTGAAGTCTGAAGCAAAGCCCAGGGATGGAGCCCTTGCTTCACAATCCAGGTTTCCTGTCCCTTGCTGGGGCAAGCATCTGTCTCTTCCTGAACAGCCTGGGGCTTGATTGAATTTCCTCTAGGTGTCCAGAGGGCTCCACTCTGAATCTGGAGGAGGCCCATCTAAATCTCTTCATTTCAGAAGTTCTGGAAGGCAGCCAGGTATTCCTGGCCAGTGGCTTATTCCTAAAGGTTGGCCATCAGTGTCTCAAATGTAGGCAGGAGGGGATTGAAAGTACATGTGGGAGGCCAGACCCTAAGCGTCAGGTGTGTAGCCACTGGGAGGGGAAGTGGCATCTCTCTAAGCTGGACATTGGAGGGTGTGGTTTGGGCTCTACTCTGCCTCATCACTTAAAACACCTGTTCAGGAAGTCATCAAGGGTGGGGGTGTCTATAGATTAGGGAGGGTGTATTTAGTTTTCACAGATTTGAGAGCAAAGCCTTCCTTGCTGGTTTTTTTTTTTTTAATTTTATTTATTTATTTTTTTGCATTACAATAGTTTAATATGAACAATCAGAACTAATTAACAGTATAACAATATTTTACAACTGAAATAATTAAAATAAACTATAAAATTACTACATAAAACAGGTCTGATCTAGCTTATTTACTTTCTATAATCTCTTCAGTGCTGCAAAACCATTTATTTCTTTTTTTTTTCATGTTTTAATAAACACTTCATCTTTTTGTATTGCTTTTTTTTTATCACAATAATAGAAATATAACATCATATATCACTGTAAAACACATTTCCACATAAATGCTGATAAGCACAAAATATTTTTCATCATTTACATTTTAACTGTAATAATATATGGCAGAATTAAAGCTGCATCCATCATGTGTCTAACTCACCTTGCTGTAATGAATTTTTAAATGTAATGGTTTCTGTCGCAAAGTAAAATCGTACATAATGTCTAGTGACACAGTACGCTGGTGGATGGGTGGATTTGGAAAATGGAAATGCAACTTCATTTTTAATTAGATTTATAAACTTCACCACCTCCACCTCCAGCCAGCTTCCCAACCCTCCCTCCCACCACCATTATTTATTTATTTATTTTTTTAAAATGAGGCTTTTAATTAATGTTTGACAGAGCTGATTCAGGTTGAATAGACTAAATTTCTTTAAACAAACTTACTTATACTCCAGAGTCCTTTAAAAACTTAATAGCATTTATACATTGAAGGTATTTGATTTTCTTGTAACTAGCACTTCAAATGCAACAAGCATTTGAAGCAACAAGCATTTGACCCAACAAATAAAACTTTCTACAGTTCATAACTTTTATAAATAAAATAAATTAAATGTACAGTGAATAAGTTCTCTGAAATATTTCAATATTTCTGCAGGTTTAGTAACATCGTAAAATACATTTCAACTAAAATTCACAAAACTAAAAACCTGTTAGGCATTTTTAGGCGTTTTAAGATGGAAATGAAGACCAATGTTACATCGTAATATGCCAATTACAAATAGTACTTCAAATAGCAAATACTACAGTTTGTCCCAAACTTTAAAAACTATTCATGAACTCAACACTGAACTATTGATGGCTATGAGAATTGTTTCCTAGCCTTTTTGAAAATTTCAACCCATTTACGTTTAAGGTAATTATTGATAAGTACGATCCCGTAGCCATTTTCTTTATTGCTTTGGGTTCAAGTTTATACACTCTTTCTGTGTTTCCTGTCTAGAGAAGATCCTTTAGCATTTGTTGGAGAGCTGGTTTGGTGATGCTGAATTCCCTCAGCTTTTGCTTGTCTGTAAAGCTTTTGATTTCTCCTTCATATTTGAATGAGATCCTTGCTGGGTATAATAATCTGGGCTGTAGGGTATTTTCTTTCATCACGTTAAGTATGTCTTGCCACTCCCTTCTGGCCTGAAGAGTTTCTGTTGAAAGATCAGCTGTTATCCTTATGGGAATCCCCTTATGTGTTATTTGCTGCTTTTCCCTTGCTGCTTTTAATATTTGTTCTTTGTGTTTGATCTTTGTTAATTTGATTAATATGTGTCTTGGAGTATTTCGCCTTGGGTTTATCCTGTTGGGGACTCTCTGGGTTTCTTGGACTTGGGTGATTATTTCTTTCCCTATTTTAGGGAAGTTTTCAACTATTATCTCCTCAAGTATTCTCTCATGGTCTTTCTTTTTGTCTTCTTCTTCTGGGACTCCTATGATTCGAATGTTGGAGCGTTTAACATTGTCCCAGAGGTCTCTAATATTGTCCTCATTTCTTTTATTTCTTTTTTCTTTTTTCCTCTCTGTTTCATTTATTTCTACAATTTTATCTTCTAGTTCGCTAATCTTGTCTTCTGCCTCTGTTATTCTATTGTTTGTTCCCTCCAGAGTGTTTCTGATCTCATCTATTGCATTATTCATTGTATATTGACTCTTTTTTATTTCTTCTAAGTCCTTATTAAATCTTTCTTCCATCTTCTCAATCCTTTTCTCCAGGTTATTTATCTGTAACTCCATTTTGCTTTCAAGATTTTGAATCATTTTCACCATCAAAATTTGAAATTCTTTATCAGGTAAATTCCCTATATCTTCTTCTTTTGTTTGTGTTGGTGGGCAATTATCTTGTTCCTTTACTTGCTGGGTATTTCTCTGCCTCTTCATCTTGCTTATATTGCTTTGCTTGGGGTGGCCTTTCCCTCTTCTTGCAGTTTGTGGAGTTCTCTTTATTATGTAGTTTCTTCGCTGTGTGTGGGGTTGGACGGGTGACTTGTCCGGGTTCCCTGGTTAGGGAGGCATGTGACAGTGTTCTGGTGGGTGGAGCTTGATTTCTTCTCTTTCCTTTAGAAGACAATGGCTGCTTTTCTGGGAGCCTGATGTCCTCTGCCAGTATTCAGAAGTTGTTTTGTGGACTTTACTCCGCATTCAAATGTTCTTTTGATGAATTTGTGGGGAAGAAAGTGGTCTCGCCGTCTTATCCCTCCGCCATCTTGTTCCTTCCTCCCCAGAACACTGGATTCTTATATTCCACTTGATCGTGGAGTATCTCTTCCCAGCTGCTCCAGCAAGGCGCAGCCGCTGTACCTTACCTTAGATGAGGGGTATCTCCTCAAGGCCGCCCCTCCTGCTTTGAATGTGGATCAGCTCCTCTCGGCCCTCCGGTGCCCAAGCAGCCACCGCCTCCTGGAGGTGGTACAGCTCCTCTCGGCCACCGCCCTAACCTGGGTGCGGGGCAGCTCCTCTCAGCCACGATTCTGCACGTGGTCGGTTGTGCCGGGAGCGGGGCGTCTCTCGCGTCTGCGCCGCCGGGAGCTGGGCGTCTCTCGCGTCTGCCCTTCCTTGCTGTTTTAATCTTCACCCTCTTTAGAGACTGTATCCATCTTGGTCTTTCAAGTACTGAGTCATTTAGATTAAAATTTTGAACTAAGTCTTGAAGCAAAATTAGTTATTATCTCAAGATTTCTATTGGCTAGGAATTCAGATCAAACACAGTGAGAATGGCTATTCTCTGCCCTGTGATATCTGGGGCTTCAGATGGCAGACGTTGACGAAGGCTAGGGGTTGGAATCATTTAAATGTGCCTTCACTCATGTGTCTGGTGATTGATACTGGCTTTCAATTGGGAACCTCACTGACGCTGTTGGTGGGAACATCCACATGTGGCTTCCACACATGGTCTGGGCTTCCTCACAACAAGGCAGCTTCTTTCCAAAAGCAAGTACCCAGAGAAACAGGGAGAACAAGGTGAAGGCTGCATTGCCTTTTATGACGTGGTATGTCAGAGCAATTGAGATAGAGAAAACACTAGAAGACACCTATATTTCTATCTATCTATATATACATACAGCTGACCCTTGAACAATATGGATTTGAACTGCATGGGTCCAGGGATTTATAAAAGGATATTTTTTCAAGAGTAAATACTACAGTACTACACTATCCTCGGTTAACTGAATCCTTAGGTGTGGAACTGTGGATACAGAGGAACTGCAGATTTCCAACTGCGTAGAGTATAATCACCCCTAATCCCTGCAGTGTTCAAGGGTATGTGTGTACATATATATATATAGTTAGGAATAGGTTCATGTGATTATGGAGGCTGCAAGTCCAAATCTACAAAGCGGGCCAGTATTCTGGAGATCCAGAGAGGGATGCCAATGTTGCAGTTCAAGGCCAAAAGCGGTCTGCCACGGAATTCCATCTTGTTGGGAGAGGTCAGTCTTTGGTTCTATTCAAGCCTTTAACTGATTGAATGAGGCTCAGCCACATCATGGAGGGGCAATCTGCTTTAATCAAATCCTGCAGACTTAAATGTTCATCTTATCCCCCAAAAGTCCTCACAGAAGCATCCAGAATAGTGCTTGACCAAATATCTGGGCAGTGTGGCCCAACCCAGTTGACACAGTGTAACTAACCATTACACCTGGTTTCAGAACTCACACAGTGTACTTCTACCACATTCTATTGGTCAAGGCTGTTACAGAGGTTTAGTCAAATGCAAGCGAAGTGACCACAGAATGCCCCCTGCTGCCAATTCGATAGAGTAATATAAATATCATGTTGTAAGAAGCATATGCTTATGGCACGGGGTATGTATTGGTGTGGCATCTTTGGAAAATATGATGTAACAAATGTCCAACTGTGGTATAAGGGAAAAGGAAACCAATTTATAATAAAATATTATCTCTTTCAAAATGTAAGTTCTCCAGTGTGGCTGCTCTCACAGTCAGAGTAGAGAAGTCAGATTCCTGCATCTGTTCACAGCATCACTTTGAATGTGAGCAGCACAGGTGCAGACTACTACAGGTGTGTCCCAAGGGCAACTCAGAAAACACGAGTGGGGATGCTGTGGGTGGTGTGATTTTCCAAAATGGTGAATGCTGTAAAACTCTATACAAGACAAAATGCAATTTTTCCTGTTTACATGGTAGTTGTATTCCTGGGGTGGGGGTGGAGGGTGGTGGGTTTGGGGAAAATCTGAGCATAAAAAAGTTTGCAAAAATCACATTGCGTTTATGTGTAAAGTGGAGTTATAAATAGGTTTCAAAGCTTGAAGCCTATAGAAATAGATTGTTAATCTATAAATAGGCTGTTTTACCAATAGGAATGTCTCAGGGAACACTCAAATGTCATGGGAGATATAAGGCAATTCCTGCAGAACTTTCCAACAATCACAGGAGGACTTCTGGCCTCTGTGATCTCTCCCTACTAAAACTGAATAATAGGGACTTCCCTGGTGATCCGGTGGCTAAAACTCTGTGCTCCCAATAAAAGGAGCCTGGGTTCGATCCCTGGTAAAGGAACTAGATTCCATGTGCTGCAACAAAAAATGTGCCACAACTCAGACCTGGTACAGCCAGATAAGTAAATGAAAATAAATAAATATTTTTAAAAAGTCAATAGTGCCCTCTCCAGCATTGAGACCACCAAAAACAGCACCTATGCTTTTCCAAAATTCCTCGTGGAGGACATCAGCAACACTATTGAGAAGCAGTTCTATAGAGGAAGTGCATACCTGCTAAGTCATTTCAGTCGTGTCCAACTCTTTGCAACCCCATGGACTGTAGACTTCCAGGCTCCTCTCTCCATGGGATTCTCCAGGCAAGAATACTGGAGGGATGAAAGAGAAACCTTAGACTTTACTAGTACTATTCAATAAAAATCATGCCATTCTCCAGGGGATCTTCCTGACCCAGGGAGGACACCAGCATCTTTTATGTCTCCTGCATTGGCAGGTGGGTTCTTTACCACTAGTGCCACCTGGGAAGCCTCAGATAAAGAAAAGTAACAGAGATATTCCAAAGATTCCTTTGGAGGAAGTCTGGGGAGTATAGAAATGAACCAGTTCAGTTCAGTTCAGTTGCTCAGTTGTGTCCGACTCTTTGCGACCCCATGAATCGCAGCACGCCAGGCCTTCCTGTCCATCACCAACTCCCGGATTTTACTCAAGCTCATGTCCATTGAATCAGTGATGTCATCCAACCATCTCATCCTCTGTCATCCCATTCTTCTCCCACCTTCAATCTTTCCCAGCATCAGGGTCTTTTCAAATGAGTCAGCTCGTCGCATCAGGTGGCTAAAGTATTGGAGTTTCAGCTTCAACATCAGTCCTTCCAATGAACACTCAGGACTGATGTCCTTTAGGATGGACTGGTTGGTTCTCCTTGCAGTCCAAGGGACTCTCAAGAGTCTTATCCAACACCACAGTTAAAAAGCATCGATTCTTCGGCACTCAGCTTTGTTTATGGTCCAACTCTCACATCCATACATGACTACTGGAAAAACCATAGCCTTGACTAGATGGACCTTTGTTGGTAGTGTAATGTCTCTGTTTTTTAATATGCTATCTAGGTTGGTCATAACTTTCCTTCCAAAGAATAAGCGTCTTTTAATTTCAAGGCTGCAGTCACCATCTGCAGTATATTTGGAGCCCAAAAAAATAAAGTCTGTCACTGTTTCCACTGTTTCCCCATTTACTTACCATGAAGTGGTGGGACCAAATGCCATGATCTTTGTTTTCTGAATGTTGAGCTTTAAGGCAACTTTTTCACTCTCCTCTTTCACTTTCATCAAGAGGCTCTTTAGTTCTTCTTCACTTTCTGCCATAAGGGTGGTGTCATCTGCCTATCAGAGGTTATTGATATTTCTCCTGGCAATCTTGATTCCAGCTTATGCATCTTCCAGCCCAGCATTTCTCATGCTGTACTCTGCATTTAGGTTAAATAAACAGGGTGACTATATATAGCCTTGATGCACTCCTTTTCCTATTTGGAATCAGTCTGTTGTTTCACGTCCAGTTCTAACTGTTGCTTCCTGACCTGCATACAGGTTTCTCATGAGGCAGGTCAGGTGGTCTGGTATTCCCCATCTCTTTCAGAATTTTCCAGTTTATTGTGATCCACAGCCAAAGGCTTTGGCATAGTCAATAAAGCAGAAATAGATGTTTTTCTGGAACTCTCTTGCTTTTTCAATGATCCAGTGGATGTTTCCAATTTGATCTCTGGTGCCTCTGCCTTTTCTAAAACCAGCTTGGACATCTGGAAATTCACAGTTCACATATTATTGAAGCCTGGCTTGGAGAATTTTGAGCATTACTTTGCCAGCGTGTGAGGTGAGTGCAATTGTGTGGTAGTTTGAGCATTCTTTGGCATTGCCTTTCTTAGGGATTGGCATGAAAACTGACCTTTACCAGTCCTGTGGCCCACTGTTGAGTTTTCCAAATTTACTGACATATTAAGTGCAGCACTTTCACAGCATCATCTTTTAGAATTTGAAATAGCTCAACTGGTATTCCATCACCTCCACTAGTTTTGTTCATAGTGATGCTTCCTAAGGTCCACTTGCCTTCACATTCCAGAATGTCTGACTCTAGGTGATTGATCACACCTTCGTGATTATCTGGGTCATGAAGATCTTTTTGGCACAGTTCTTCTGTGTATTCTTGCCACCTCTTCTTAATATCTTCTGCTTCTGTTAGGTCCATACCATTTCTGTCCTTTATTGAGCCCATCTTTGCATGAAATGTTCCCCCGGTATCTCTAATTTTCTTGAAGAGACCTCTAGTCTTTCCCATTCTATTGATTTCCTCTATTCTTTGTACTGAGGGCTGGCTTTATTTTTGGGGGCTCTAAAATCATTGCTAATGGTGATTGCAGCCATGAAATTAAAAGACGCTTACTCTTTGGAAGGAAAGTTATAACCAATCTATACAGCATATTAAAAAGTAGAGACATTACTTTACCAACAAAAGTTCATCTAATCAAGGCTATGGTTTTTCCAATAGTCATGTATGGATGTGAGAGTTGGACTATAAGGAAAGCTGAGCGCAGAAGAATTGATGTTTTTGAACTGTGGTGTTGAAGAAGACTCTTGAGAGTCCCTTGGACTTCAAGGAGATCCAACCAGTCCATCCTAAAGGAGATCAGTCCTGAGTGTTCATTGGAAGGACTGATGTTGAAGCTGAAACTCGAATACTTTAGCCACCTGATGCGACGAGCTGACTCATTTGAAAAGACCCTGATGCTGGGAAAGATTGAGGGCAGGTGGAGAAGGGGATGACAGAGGATGAGATGGTTGGATGGCATCACCGACTCAATGGACATGACTTTGGATAGGCTCCAGGAGTTTGTGATGGACAGGGAGGCCTGCCATGCTGCAGTTCATGGGGTTGCCAAGAGTTGGACACAACTGAGCAATTGAACTGAACTGAACTGATCACTGAGAAAGACTTTCTTATCTCTCCTCACTATTCTTTGAAACTCTGCATTCAAATGGCTATATCTTTCCTTTTTTCCTTTGATTTTCACTTCTCTTCTTTTCACAGCTATTTGTAAGGCCCCTCAGATAGCCATTTTGCTTTTTTGCATTTCTTTTTCTTAGAGATGGTCTTGATCCCTGTCTCCTGTACAGTGTCATGAACCTCCATCCATAGTTCATCAGGCACTCTGTCTGATGACAGAAATGAACCAACCAGTGACAAGATAGAGGATGGAAGGCAAAAAGCCTCACGGCACATTTGATAGGTAAGACCTATGCATGTGTGGATGGGTGGAGGGGTCTCAACCTATTCCAGAGACCCTGGTAGAGGCCCCACCCTGCTCCTCCAACGACCCACCACCAGCCAGGATCAGCCAGAAGAGAGCCCTTTTGCATATATTCACTGTCATCTGCATCAAGGGACCCTAAGCTTATGGGATGTTTCCCACACTTGGGGTGAAGCAAGGGAAAAAGGAACTGAATAGCCAGCAGTCTTCTTTTTCTGATCATTGCCCCCCGATAGTTTGATATCTCCTTGGTTAGGGATGAAAGAGAAACTTCAGACCTTACTGGGACTATTTGATAAAAACTAGAAACTTCAAGGTGTCTTCATTTTTCAAAAAAAACAAAGCATCATTCAGGAACCTCTATGTTATACCTGGCATATCTTTCAAATTCCTACTGCTGGGCCTTTGCACCTGTCACCTGCTGTGTTGGAAAGTCACCTCCCCTGCTGGGCACCTGTGTAAAGCCTGTTTGTTTATCCTCAGTCTCACTTCCTTTGTGAAGTCTGGAGTTCCCAACACAACCCAAGGAGACCTCTCTTCCTCCCCGACATAATTCTGTCTCTTATGGATCCATCAGCCTCACAAGACTCACATGTGTGGTGTATATCTTTCATCAGGCTCTTTCCTCTCACTGGACAATTTCTTAAGGACAGGACTGAGGCCAACACCCCTGTTTCTCTGTATCTCCCTAGAGTACCTAACCCAGTGCCTTGATCACAATACACATATTTTAGATTCATTCAACAGGAACGAAACTTCATAAAATTCTGCCACTTGAAATACAGTAATGTTCATCTCTTGAGGTCAAACTAAACTTTCACATTCCTGGGAATTAATTGCTGACATTTCCAGAGCTTCCCTTCTTCCTGTGAGAGGCTGAATTTGAACTGCTACTTTAAACAATAGGTGGTTGATTTTGTGTAAGTGGCTGTTGGGAAGGGCCCCAGGAAGGGAAAGCTGCAAAGGTCTGAGTCAGGAAGGCAGGGGCAAGTGAAGAAGAGAGAAAATTCTCCTGGGCCTTAAAAAGGAGGAGGAAGGCAGCCTGAGAGCTTATTTATTATCCTCAAATGTTATTGGCCTGTTCCCTTGTGACATTTCCATGTCTAAATATTCCCATAAATCACTTCAGACCTTCCACAGGGGCGGGTGGAGCTTCTCTGCCCCTGAATGGTGAGAAATTTCAAAACCCCACTTAATTACAAGAACTTCTTCATTTCAATTTCTCCTTAATTAGGAGGCTTTTTTGGTATCACAGTTCCTAAATTTGTTGTTTCAAGAGTGCCTGTGTTCTTGTCCTGTGACCAGGCCTCCCTGTCTCATAGTGGCATTAACTTTCCCTTCTTGGAATTTGTACAAGTGATGTTTTTTTTTAGTGATGTTTTTTATCATTATTTGTAATAATCTGTTCCATGTCTCCTTCTGCTGAGTTGCATGCCCCAGGGGGCAAGTAGCCAGGCCTGCCAGGTCCACCACTGTGCTGTTGGTTCCTGGCACAGAGGATAGGGGAACTGGTTAACATGCATTAAGTGAGAGAAGAGTCTGGCACTTCCTCAGGAAGTTAAACAAAGTCACCACAGTGTGTGCAATTCTGCTCTTAGGTATTTACCCAAGAGAACTGAAAACATGTGTCCGCATAGAAACTTGTATGCAAATGTTCATAGCAGCAGTATTCATAATAACCAAAAAGCAGAAATACCCAAATGTCCATCAGCTCGTGCATGCATGAATAGAATGTGGTCTATCCATACAGTGGAATATTATTCAACCACAAAAAGTAATGACGTACTGTTACAATCTTGAAAATATTATGCTAAGTGAAGTAAGCCAGATACAAAAGGCTGTGTATTATATGAATCCACTTATATTAAGTGTCCAGAATAGACAAATCCATAAAAAACCTATTGGTTGTTAGGGGTTGGTGGTGGGAGGAAATAATAAAAAAAGAAAATATCTCTTCACATGAGATTTCTTTCTGTTATGATTGAAATCCTTTGGAATTAGAGAGGTGTAATAGTTGCACAAGACAGGAAATATACTAAAAAACACTGAACTGTAAACTTTAAGGTGATGGTTTTTATATTATATGAATTGTACCCCAACTTTTAAAAATGCTGCCTTAATATATATATATTTTTTCATTTTGGGGGGGCATGTTAAACTTTTGTATCCTTAGTTCCCTGACCAGGGATCAGGTCTGGGTTTCCTGTATTGGAAGCGTAGAAGTCCTAACCACTGGATCACCAGGGAATTCCTGATACACACATTTATTGAGTGAACAGTTCATCCCTGAAACAGAAACTCCAGGGTCTCTGGATTAGCTCTCAGATTTTTGAGACTTTAGTGCTAGCTGTGTTTCCTAAGAAAAGCTGATCTCTAAAGGGTGAGACGTTGGCACTCTGTGTGAGAAAACAGCGTGGCTGCAGTTTATCTGTGACTGTGCACTGGTTGCCAGCAGTCCTGTTGGACATAGTCCATCACTGACATTTTTATTAACTTCAAGAGAGGAAGTTCGAGAGGAAGGCTTCTACCCTTTTTTCTTGAAACTGATTTCTGAGGTGTGTCACATTAACAAAAACATCCCAGACTTCAAGGCCAAGTATCACAGCTTCATCTTAGGGGGACAGGGGAAGGTGGCAAGTACTCCAGTGAGAATTTGGATGTGTTTTATTGCAGACTTTGGAGATTTACATAAGAGGTAAAGAAAACTGGTTGGTGCTACGTGAGGCCATGGTTTAGAGCTGGCAGGAATACAGAGAAATGTGCTATGTCTGTAGTTCAAACCCTGGTGGAGTGGGTGTAGAGAGGGAGCCAGACATTCCGTGTGTGAATATGCTCAGAGGCCCTTCAGTTTGATTGAACACGGGGAATTTTCAGGGGTTGTTCTTGTAGATGGATTTCCTCTAAATGAGAAGAGGAGACAGATCCTTTACCAAGCTGTCTCCTCTTATCAAGAAGCAAAAATGTCCTGAGAAAAATCAATGTGAAAAAGGGAAAAACCATTTTTGCAGGAATTCTTTGCTCTCAACAGAAGGTCTTGGCCAGGGCCACTTAGAGGTTGAGAGTAACCTGCATTTATGTGCATTTTTTAAGGTTCCTAGTAGCTGACTCATTGGCAAAGACCTTGATGTTGGGAAAGATTGAGGGCAGGAGAAGGGGATGACAGGGGATGAGATGGTTGGATGGCATCACTGACTCAATGGACATGAGTTTGAGCAAACTCCCTGCAGATAGTGAAGGACAGGGAAGCCTAGTGTGCTGCAGTCCATGGGGTGGCAGAGTCAGACACAACTTAGTGACTGAACAACAACACATATTAAAATGTGAAAAAATGCCCCCCTCAAAAGGTTGCTGGGAACTGTGCTATATTTTAAAAGTTTATATTTGACAGATTAATACTTTTGCCACAGAAACACAGAGTAAAGGTAATTATGCTTTTGCACTATAATGCCCTGATATTTTAAATCTATGACATGAAGTGCTCTACAGGCAGTGATAGAACTTGGACTTAGAGATCTACTCCAAACATCAACGTCTCTCAATCCTGTCATCTAGAGATGATATCCAAAGCCAGAGTAGGGGGCCCTTTGTGAATCATGTGACCAAAGCCCAGTGCTCTCTATACCTGACCATCGTCTCTATTTAGGCCCCACGGGCCCTACCACCTACTGCAGGTCGCTTGGGTTGGAGTGAGATGCTGCAGACTCAAAAGCTGTGTTTGTGCTGAAGCCAGTTCTTATTAAGACCTTTTGCTTCAGTCAATAAGCAATTTGTTCTTGAGACCTTAGTACTCTTTCTGGTCAATTCCATATGCCTGTTTGCTGGATGTTTTTGTGGATTTTATTTTTGTTTTAGTCAAAAGCAGTAGCTTGTTTCTAGGGCAAAGGCAGTAATTATTCATTTTCCAACTGCAAACAGCCAAGTGTCAGGCAAGGTCACACTTCAGCCCTCCTAGCTATTGTTGCTGAACTGGCTCCTGTGAAGGACGCCTCTGAGGCCTCGGCCTACTGTAGGCCCAAATGCATCGCTTTTCCCAAAGCCTCAAACCAGATGGCCATGCTAGCCAGTGACTTGATAGTGGCACTGTGAGTCCACAGACCCACAGGGACTCACCTGGAGCAATTTGGGAAAGGGAGTTTAGCTTCATTAGAACAAGGCTTCCCTGATGGTCCAGTGGTTAAGAATCTGCCTTGCAACACAGGGGACACCAGTTCGATTTCCAGGTGGGGAAGATCCCACAGGCCATGGAGCAACTAAGCCCACGCGCCACAACTACTTGAGCTTATGCTCTGGAGCCCAGGAGACGCAACTACTGAGCCCATGTGCCACAAAAACTGAGCCCACATGCTGCAACTACTGAAGCCTGCGTGCCTAGAGCCCATGATCTGAAACAAGAGAAGCCACTGCAATGAGAAGCCTGTGCACCGCAACTAGAGAAAGCTTGCTCCCAGCAATGTTGACCCAGTGCAGCCAAAATAAACAAAGAGTTTAAAAAAGAAAAGAATGTCTTTAAACAAGAGTGCAGGGTGTGGAATTCCCTGGCAGTCTAGTGGTTAGGACTCGGTGCTTTCACTGCCGGGGCCCAGGTTTGATCCCTGGTCAGGGAGCTAAGATCCTGCAAGCTGTGCAGCTGAAAAGAAAAAAGAAAGAAAAGAGGGGACAAAGAGCATTTTGGATGATTGTAGAGGACAAGCTCAAGGAGTCGCTTGGATACTAAATGTCTGTGTGAGGTATTGGTTGTGAACTACCTTGCCGTTCCCAATTGTAGCAGTCAGGGCACGTTCCAGAATACCTGTCATGTGCCAGGTATGAACCAAACATTTGCCATGGCATCTTCTCACCAATGGTATAGGTTCTATTCTCATGCCCATTTTACAGATGAGGAAACCAAGGGTAGAATGGCTGAGCAACTTGCCCCAAATCACACAACTATTGAGCAGCAACAGCCAGGATCTGAAGACTGGTCTGTCTAACTCCAGAGGTCATGATCTCAGAAACTCTATTTCTCAGTTTCTAGAGAACTTTCCTTTTCTAAACCAACTTCATGTTCAGGGCCTTTGTGTGAACAGAAAGTCAACTGTCCACCCCACAGTGAAAAAGAGGCTCCCACAGTGTGGCTGTGAATGCAAACAACAAAGACATGAAAACCTCGGAACCTCAGGACCACAGAACAGGGAGGCAGAAGGAGGTGTCTGTGCCCTGTTGAACCAGCCTCCTAAGCAGGCCACTCAAGGTTTCTCTGCAGCTTCTCTGCTGGGACAGAAAGAGACTCAGGAATCTTGGAGCAGGAGGGAATCTTGACCATTCACCCTATCCTGTTTCTAAAAGGGAAACAGGTCTGGGAGATTAGGTAGAGAACAATTTTACAGTCTGCAAGCACAATCTGGGTCTCCTGGCTCCTACACCATTTAGAAGATGAGCCATTCTCTCAATTAGGAAGCCCCGCACCTGAGAGATGAGGCAATTGACCATGGAAATGATCTTGGGTAGCCTCGGCCTGCAGAGGCTTGAAGCAGGATTTGTTTTCCTGGCCGAAGATTGAGGTCAGACAGAGGCAGGGAGAGCACTGAATCCTGGTCACTAGACCACTAGGGACAGTGGCTAGTGGCAAGGCCCTAGCCTGTCAGCGGTGTAGAAATGAATTTCCACATAGAGATGGAAAGTAGTGAAACAAGTAAAGTGTTTATTGGGAGGAAAAGAATATGTGTGGATAGACACATGGGTGGGTTCAGAGAGAGAGTCGTGCCCTCCTGGTAGTTTGAATCACTTATATGAGGCATTTCTGCTGGGTTTCCTTTGGCCAATCATCTTGCTTTGTCTGATTCTGAATCTGTATTTGGTGTACCTCAGAGTCCTTCCATGTGTGTGAGTTCATCTCTTAGTGAAGTTGGATTCTAGTGAAGAGGTCTATGGGTATGTGACATCACTTGGTGTGAAGTGACACCCCCTCTCTTTTGACCTCCAAGTAGCCTTTCTGCACATGTGTAGCGGGGAAGCTCTCCTTAACTTCAAGAAGGCAGAATATATATTGTCTTTTATCTCTTATCTGGGCAGGGTTCAGCCTCCTCCACTTGCTTTTATGAGTTTCTGCTTTTATGGAGTTTCTGTCCACAGCGGAGAATCTGTTCGGCCTGGGGCCCCTTTATCTCCTCCCTCAGGAAGGGCCCCAGCCTTGAGTCCCTTGGGGTCTGCCAGCTGCTAAAGTGACAGAGGTCAGACAGAGGCAGGGAGAGCACTGAATGGAAGGTGATCTTCAAACCCTTTTAGGAGGAATGAATCATGCGCATTTTTGTAAGCATATGAATTATCTGGGCACATGTCAAAAATGACTTCAATCTGACTGCAGGTCTTGCCCTTGATACGTTGTTCTCACTGCTGATCCGGACAGTCCCCAACCCATTACCACCCACTTTCCACGGACTAAATGGTGTTCGTTTTTTAGATTTGTTTTCTGCAGGTCTGGACCTGTCTGGATCTGAGCACACTTTTTCCCCCATACCTCCTTGCCTTTAATTCTCCACGGTGTAGGCTGTGTCCTCTAGGCGGCAGAACGGAGCCATTTGCTCTACAAGGGCTGAGCCTCGAGATGTCCCAGAACTTTAAGGAGAAAGGAAATACCCAAAGATCTTACACGTGCTTTCCTCACTGATTGAAATGTGATCTAGAATCCTCTAAAAGAGAGAATATCGGTAGGAACTCAGGCTCTGAGTTCAAACAGCCTCAAATTTGATGGATCTAATGTGCAGCACAGTGACTATAGTTCACAAGTGCTATTTAGTCCCTGAGTCTTGTCCAAGTCTTGTGTTTTCTTTTTAAGGATAAAGAGTATTGGCTATTTTTTTTCTTTTTTTTAATTTATTTTAATTGGAGGCTAATTACTTTACAATATTGTGGTGGTTTTTTGCCATACATTTACATGAATCAGCCATGGGTGTGCATGTGTTCCCCATCTTGACCCTCCCTCCCTCCCACCTTCCTCCCCATCCCATCCCTCAGGGTCATCCCAGTACACCAGCCCTGAGCACCCTGTCTCACGCATTGAACCTGGGCTGGCGATCTATTTCACATATGATAATATACATGTTTCAATGCTATTCCCACAAATCGTCCCACCCTCGCCTTCTCCCACAGAGTCCAAGAGTCTGTTCTTTACATCTGCGTCTCTTTTGCTATCTCACATACAGGGTCATCGTTACCATCTTTCTAAATTCCGTATATATGCATTAATATACTGTATTGGTGTTTTCTTTCTGACTTACTTTGCTCTGTATAATGGGCTCAGGTTTCATCCACCTCATTAGAACAGATTCAAATGCATTCTTTTTAATGGCTGAATAATATTCCATTGTGCATATGTACCACAGCTTCCTTATTCATTCATCTGCTGCTGGACATCTAAGTTGCTTCCATGTCCTGGCTATTGTAAACAGTGCTGCGATGAACGTTGGGGTTCATGTGTCTCTTTCAATTCTGGTTTCCTCAGTGTGTATGCCCAGCAGTATGGCAGTTCTATTTCCAGTTTTTTAAGGAATCTCCACACTGTTCTCCATAGTGGCTGTACTAGTTTGTATTCCCACCAACAATGTAAGAGGGTTCCTTTTTTCCGCACCCTCTACAGCATTTATTGTTTGTAGACTTTTTGATAGCAGCCATTCTGACTGGCGTGAGATGGTACCTCATTGTGGTTCTTGTCCAACTCTTTTGTGACCCTGTGGACTGTAGCCCGCTGGGCTCCTCTGTCCATGGGATTTCCCAGGCAAGAATATTGGAGTGGGTTGCCATTCCTTTCTCCAGGTCTCTTGCTTGGCAGGTGGATTCTTTATTACTGAGCCACCTGAAAGTATAGTTCATGATACTGTACTATATATTTGAAATTTGCCCAAAAATAGACCTTAAATACTCTCAACACACACACACACACACGTGGTAACCATGTGAGTTCATGGATGCATTAACTAACCTTATTATGGTAATTATTTCACAATATATGTGAATATCAAGTAGATCATTGTATACTCTATATTTCCACAGTGTTATTTGTCAATTATATCTCAATGAAGCATTAAAAAAAAAGAAAGAAAAAGAAATCAAAATCCCCTAAAACAGAAAAGCTTACATTCACCATCAGGATCTACTGTCTTTGTGACCATAGCAGGCTATTTAAGTCCATCAAGCCTCAGTTTCCTGTTTTGTAAAATAGGAATAGTAATAATACCCTCTTAACAGGATTGTTGTGAGCTTTATATGGCAATTGCTAAAAAGGAGTTTGCTTTCATTATTACCTTAACTGTTACTGCTGCTCTATAAATAGCAATGAATTTTAAGTCTGAAGGGAAGGTGAACCCGCTTTCTTCAATATTGGCTAAAGCTCTCTAAGAGGAGGCATTCAGCCCATTCTTTTCCAGGCTCTGTCCTAGGATGACATTTCACATCCTGGAAACCAATAATATGAACAACACAGAGGCCACACTGGACACAAGGAAACGTGTTACGTGTTGGCTTCCTCAATAAAATCAAACCCGCTTCCTCCAAGGTCAACCCCAGCTGCACGGATGCTGTCTGCATGGGAAGAGTGGCTGGATCTTTTGTTTCTGTCCCCAAGATTCCCCTTCCCCTGGAGATTTCTCCCTAATCTCACTGGTGTCACCACTGGTAAGGAAAGTTGCACCTCTCCCCCACCCCCATGGGAATCTGGCTTCCGCCACCCACCTTAGTGGATCTAGGTTTGCTTTGAGGGTATCAGTAAGTTTCCTTACCCTGAGACTTGGGGGGGGGTTCTGCTTTTTAGCTTCATCCTGAGATTTTAGGATGTTTAGTACCTAAGTGGAAATAATCATCACTATAGCAGCTACCATTTTATGTGCCAAGTGCCTATAGATTCCCTCATTCCATTTCTGCTGCAATCCAGTGGGCTAATTCTATGACCACCTCATTTTACAGATGGAGAAACTGAGGCATTAGGTGACTTCCTCAAAGCCTCCTTTTAAATTGGAGTGTAGTTGATTTACAATGTTGTGTTAGGTTCAGGTATATAGCAGAGTTATTCAGTTTTATATATATATTTTTTTCAGATTATTTTCCATTATAGGTTATTATAAGATATTGAATATAGTCCCCTGTGCTATACAGCAGGTTGTTTTTTTAATATACATAGTAGTGTATACTTGTTAATCCAAAGCTCCTAATTTCTCTCTCTCCCACTTCTTTCTTCTTTGGTACCGTAACTTTTTCTATGTCTTTCTATTTGTTTTGTAAATAAATCCATTTGTATCATTTTTTAAAAATTCCACATGTAAGTGATACCATATGATATTTGTCTTTCTCTGTCTGACTTATTTCACTTAGTATGGTAATCTCTAGGTCCATCCATATTGCTACAAATGGCTTTATTTCATTCTTTTCATGGCTGAGTAATATTCTATTACATATGGTGGTGATGCTAGTTTAATCACTAAGTGGGGTCTGACTGTTGCGACCCCATGGACTGTAGCCCGCTAGGCTCCTCTGTCCATTGGATTCTCTAGACAAGAATACGGGAGTGGTTTGCCATTTCCTTTTCCAGGGGATCTTCCTGACCCGGGGAGTGAAGCCAGGTTTCCTGTATTGCAGGCAGATTCTTTACCCACTGAACTACGAGGGAAGCCCTTCTATTGCATATATATATATATATATATATGTATATATACACACCACATCTTTGTCCATTCATCTCTCAATGGCATTTAAGTTGCCTCCATGTCTTGGTTACTGTAAATAGTGCTGCTATGAACATGGCATGTATCTTTTTGAATTAGAATTTTCTCTGGATGTATGCCCAGGGGTGGGATTGCTGGATCACATGGTGATTCTATTTTTAGTTTTTAAAGGAACCTCCATACTGCTTTCCATAGTGACTGCACCAATTTACATCGCCACCAACAATGTAGGAGGGTTCTTTTTTCTACACACCTTCTCCAGTATTTATTATTTGTAGATTTTTTGATAATGGCTATTCTGACTGGTGTGAGGTGATACCTCATTGTAGTTTTGATTTGCAATTCTCCAATAATTAGCTATGTTAAACATCTTTTCATGCATCTGTTGGCCATATGTATGTCTTCTTTGGAGAATTGTCTATTTAGTTCTTCTGCCCACTCCAAAGCCTTTTGGGTAGTCTGACTGAAGAGCTGAATTCCAAGTCACTTGATCATGAATTGAATAAACACAGATATTGCATCCCTACCCCTCCTATACTTGGAGCACTGATAAAGCCTAAGGTCGTTGATGATACCGATACCAGTTTCATCAAAAAGTCTGAGTGCAGCCTGTGCTCCCTTTGGCTGGCCCCTGAGTCAGGTTCAGGCATCAGTGACACCAGGGATAAGCTATGCTGCAGGGAGATAGCCAGCATCCAACAGCTGGGCTCTTTCCCATATGCTTGCCCCCACCCGCCCCCAACAGCAAGTTCCCTCACTGCTTGAGACCCCAAGAGACACTCAGTTGCATGACCCTTTGCAAAGACCCACAGAGGGTGAAGAAGAGGCGTGTGGCTTCTCCGAGGCGCAGTCAGCTCACAAAGGTCTGACACAGGCAGGAAGAGAAACACCTCAGAGGTCTTCCCTTGTCCGACAAACTGAGCCCTAGGCAGGAGCACAAATGCTGTTCCCTCCTGTCTTAACCTTTTCACCTTCTTATTTCTTCACCATTGCGAAGGCAACACTCAACAGGGCCATCAAGACACCGTCCCTGCCCTGGAGATTCAGAATCTGTCACCATTGCTTGAGGTGAGAAGGAAATTGCAGTACTGAGATTTCTTGCTCCTTCCTTACTGAGACAAAAAAGCCCAACTGTTAACAAACCCCTAACCAACCAACCAACCAACCAAATGACGCTGGGAGGTTGCTGGGCAGCAGGCTGCAGCCATGGCAGACAAGATCATGAAATGGCCTGGGCGCAAAAACCAAGGTCATGAAAGACAGAGGATGAAAAGAAGAGGAAAAGCTTGTGAAGGGGTGTGCTTGGAGTCAAAAGGGAGCCAGGCCAGTGTGCGTAGGTTCCCCAGCTACCCAGTGAGGTAGGGCCAGCCAGTGAGGAGGAGAGATGGGTGGTGGGTGGGGAGGGATTTGAAAAGAGGGCAAAAGGGAAGAGCTTGAAAAGGAAAGCAACCGTGCCAGAGAACCAACAGGATTAGGACATTAAATATCCATACCTGCAGACAGAGCTGTACTGTATATAAGTTGTGCCTATGAATCTGACTTAAAAACAAGCTGGGAAAGGTGTCAGCAATTACATACTACAGCTCAGCTATGTTAAAAAAAAAGAGGATAATTTAGGCTTTTATTTCTTGGAACCAACATAAGCTTCTTCACAAATTCTGATTCCCATTAATCTTAGGTGGGAGAATTTAAACTTGCCAGTTAAAGGAAAACAAATCTTTCACTTTAAAATCATTTTATTAGATAAGTTCAGCTGCTTTTGGATAAATATTCAGTTCAGTCCCTGGACTATTACTGGCTCTCCAGGGGTACCCTTTTTGCCCCTTCCCCCCTCTGCCTCCACGCTGTGTATAGCTCTGGGACAATGGACAGGGTGGCTGGTCTGGATGCTGGACCCTGTGTCGTCCTCTGGTCCTCAGTGACCTCTATAGAGATGCCCTTTACCCACCAGGTCTGCAGGCATCCATGGTTGAGGTCCTGGCTGGTGGAGCCTACTGGTTTACCTGGCTCATCGGTCCTGTCTGAGCTGAACCTGTTCCATGTATCTGCTTGTTTTCCACTTCCCAGGACAGGTCCACAAGATCTCAATTTTCAAAGCAACTCAGCGTTCCCCAGCAGCCGTGGACATGTCTGGGTTTCTCCCAGGCCATACTCCAAACGGTCACAGCTATGGTTTTTCCTACTGAAAGCTGGACTGTAAAGAAGACTGAGTGCCAAAGAAACGATTCTTTTGAACTGTGGTGCTGGAGAAGACTCTTGAGAGTCCCTTGGACAGCAACGAGATCAAACCAGTCAATACAAAGGCAATCAACCCTGAATATTCATTAAAAAAGACTGACGTTGAAGCTGAAGCTCCAGTATTTTGTGTGTGTGTGTGTTAGTTGCTCAGTTGTGTCCAACTCTTTGGGACCCCATGATCTGTCCATGGAATTCTCTAGGCAAGAATACTGGAGTGGGTTGCCATTCCCTTCTCTAGGAGATTCTCCTGACACAGGGATTAAACCGGGGTCTCCTGCATTGAAGGTAGATTCTTTACCATTTAAGCTACCAGGGTAGCTCAATACTGTGGCCACCTGATGCGAAGAGCTGACTCATTGGAAAAGACCTTAATGTTGGGAAGATTGAGGGCAGGAGGAGAAGCGGGTGACAGAGGATGAGATGGTTGGATGATATCACTGACTCAATAGACATGAGTTTGAGCAAACCCTGGGAAATGGTGAAGGACAGGGAAGCCTGGCGTGCTGCAGTTCTTGGAGCCACAGAGTCGGACATGACTTAGAGACTGAACAACAACAACAAGGCCGGGGGTAGGGGACATCTCCAGTCTCTCTCCCAGACCAAACACACCATGCAGTCATCCCTGCTTTCCTGAGCTCCCTCAGGTGGATGTGGGGACACGCCATGTGGGCTACCCGCCCCCACCCAGGACTCCTGTGGAGGAGCAGGACACACGTCTTTTGTGTTTCTGGTCTGCTCTCAACCTCTGTGGAGGTTTTCTACTGTTCTCCACTCTGGCAGCAAGGATTGACACGGGTGGAAGAGCACCAGCTTCTGGCCTCCCACCCCTCCCGCTCCCCCTCCAAGCAGCGCAGGACTTTGCACTTCCTCTTTCTGTTTTTCAGGGACTTCCTGTTTGTCGTATGTTCCTTCTTCCCTGCCCCATGGGTTTTGTTCAAGACAATATCCACCTTTCTCTTTCCCTAGGCAATGAGCTCCATGGTACAGTGAGAAGAGTGTCGCTCGCTGGTTAGGAAAGTGTTTTAAAACACTACCTCCCTTACTGCAGAATTTTAGGAACAAGGAGTCATTTCTAAGGAAGTATTTTCTGTTTGTTTGTTTTGGCCCGGATGCTCGGCTTGTAGGATCTTGGTTTCCTGACCAAGGATTGAACTCATCACAGTGTAAGTGTGAAGTCCTAACCACTGGACTGCCAGGGAATTCCCATCAAGGGAATGTTTTTGCCGGCATACTAATAAGGGTCAGTGTTTTAAATGATACAAGTGTTTTAAAAATGGGGGAATTCTCATCCACCCAGATAAACAACAACCACTTCATTAACTCTCCTGAAGTCATCTCCTCAGTTTTCCCGCAAGCCTGCTCTTCCTTCTGTTTCCTTTTTTTCCCCCTCTAATGTGTTACCCACTCTTTTGGTTTATTTATTTATGTGGCTGTGTCGGGTCTCAGTTGCAGGATCTTCTCTGTGTCGTGCAGGATCTTTGGCTGTGGCGCATGGACTCAGTAGTTGCGGCACGCGGGCTCTCTAGTTATGGCATGACTCCAGGGCACACAGGCTCAGCATTTGGCGCCCAGGCTTAGGCTGAGACATGTGGGATCTTGGTTCCCTGATCAGAAACTGAACGCATGTCCCTTGCATTGTAAGTCGGATTCTTTAACCACTGGGCCACAGGGAAGCCCCCCTCCTCTGTGTTTCTAATCTACCCAGACACCTAAATGAGAGATTAAGAAGCCTCCTAGACGGCTTGTTTCGTATTCAGTCTATTACTGAACCTTCCTCCTTCACCTGCAAAAATGGCTGTCTCTCTCGTCTCTCTCATTCCCGTCACTACTGCCTACATTCAGGCCCTTCTTGTTCTCACCTGGATTGTTGGAAGGATTATGCTCAATCTCTCTACACCCAGACTGGCTTACTTGCTTTTGTCCTTCTTGCCACTGATGTGAACTTTCCCAGTACATATCCCACCGTGTCATGTCTCCACCTAAGACCCTTCTGTAATTCCCCATGCCTACATCACATGGACTTGCCCATCTTTCAAGACTCATGTCCTTCTGCTATGTACACAACCTCTAGTCCAGCCAAACAGCTTGCAGTGGACTGGCGATGCTGTGCTGGGCAGCTGTGTGACTCTGGCTGGAATGTCTCTTCCCACCTTCTTGTCATGCAGCATTCAGCTCAGAGATGTTCTTCTCCTTGAAGCCTTTTTGATCCTCCAAGCAAGAACTCTATGCTTTTTCTTTTTTAAAAACTTTTTGTTTTGCCAGTCCATTCTAAAGGAGATCAATCCTGGGTGTTCATTGGAGGGACTGATGCTAAAGCTGAAACTCCAATACTTTGGCCACCTCATGCGACGAGTTGACTCACTGGAAAAGACTCTGATGCTGGGAAGGATTGGGGGCAGGAGGAGAAGGGGACGACAGAGAATGAGATGGCTGGATGGCATCACTGACTTGATGGACATGAGTTTGAGTGAACTCCGGGAGTTGGTGATGGACAGGGAGGCCTGGCGTGCTGTGGTTCATGGGGTCGCAGAGAGTCGGACACAACTGAGCAACTGAACTGAACTGATTGATAGCCAATTAACAATGTTGTGATAGTTTCAGGTGAACAGAGAAGGGATTCAGCCATACATGTACATGTATCCGTTCTCCCCCAAACTCCTCTCCCATCCAAGTTACCACATAGCATTGAGCAAAGCTCCATGTGCTGTACCGTAGGTCCTTGTTGGTTAACCATTTTAAATATAGTAGTGTATACATATCCATCCCAAACTCCCTAGCTATCCCTTTCCCTCATCCTTCCCCCAGCAATCATAAATTTATTCTCGGTGAGTCTCTCTCTGTTTTGTAAGTAAAAGAACTCTATGGTTTCAACCATCATGGTACCAACTTGCCTCTCTTAGGACACTTGCCACACAGAATTTGTATCATAGCGCTAGGCTGTGGGCTCCTTGAGGCCAGTGACCAGTTATATTAATCTTGGTGTCTCCAGCATGCAGCACGGGTGTCTGCCTTAAGCTAACTGAATAAATGAATAAGTGTGAGCATCAGCTCTAGAGTGGGAAGAGACCTTGAAGGTCACTAGGTTCAGTGTTTGCATTTTCCAGATGGTTCTCTGAGAGGTTAAGTCAACAGGTTGACCTCACCCAGATAATTGATAACAGAACCAGACCTGGTCTTTGAATCTGAGATCAGAGCATTTTCTCACTGTTCTAGACCCAGCAGAGGGGAGTAGAGATTGGGCGGGCAGGCTAGGGGTTGGGGTCGGTGAGAAGACAATAGAAGAAAAATTTAATTCAGGGCCTGGAATTACTTACTCTCAAGCAGGAAATGGGTCAGTCCCACAAAGGGTTTTTGTAAAACCCGTGTGACTTTCACCTGTGCAGCTGGAGAGAGGACACACCGTCAGCGTGAGCAGCTGGTAACAATGCTGCGGAAGAAATTTAAATCGAAGCCTCGCTTGCTCGCTACTAATTTGTTTGAGGCTCAGTCAGTTTATCTAGCCCAATTAGACGACCATCATAATTTTTTAAATTTATTTCTTTAAAAACAGAGTCTAAATTTTATGTTTAAAAAAACCCATCCATGGGCTTCCCAGGTGGTTCAATGGTAAGGAATCTGCTTGCCAATGCAGGAGACGAGGGTTCGATCCCTGATCCAGGAAGATCCTGCATGCCTCCAAGCAACTAAGCCCGTGCACCCCAACTATTGAGCCTGTGCTCCTCAACAAGAGCAACCACAGCAATGAGAGGCCTGCACACCACAAATAGGGGGTAGCCAAGACTCACCACAACTAGAGGAAGGCGCGAGCAGCAGCAAAGACCCAGCCCAGTCAACAAACAAATAAATTTAAAAAGGATCATTGGCAACCCTTAACAGAATTTAGTAACATTTACTTAAAAAAAAAAAAAAATGAAGAAGAAGAAAAAAAAAAACAAACCCAGCCATATAACCTTCACCTTGTTTCCTCCCGGAGACAGTGGGGGAGACAGAATGTGGGCTTTCCCAAACCAGATGGAAGCGTGAATTCAAGGCTCATTTAGAGCATGACTGAGGACAAGACACTTCACTGTTCTGCGCCTCAGCTTGTATGTTTGTGGAAAATAGAGGTCATGCGAGTTCTCCCCCATGGTTGTCGTGGGAATGAAAAAAAAGGTGCTAGGGCAGGAGCCAGTAGAGTGGGTGAAGCCTGGCCCTGGAGCCAGGGCACCAGGGTTGGAACTCTGGCTCCACCCTGGCAAGGTGTGTGGCCTCAGACAGGTGACTGCCCTCTCCGTGACTCAGTTTCCTCTTGGGGGGGTCATTAGGACCCATGTGGTGCTTGACAGAGGCTGGCACATAGTGCCCACCAGGTAAATGTAAGCTGGTGGAAATGCTGAGTCTAGTGCCAGGTACTTAATACAGGGGAGCCCTTTCCTTCTTCCACAGCCAGAGGGAGCCCCATCTGTGAATCCATTTGGGGGGGTCTTGGGCCTTGGGTGTGCTCTTCAGCTCCACCTGTATCGATCATGATAAATCTGGAGAAACCACGCCCTCCCTTTTCTCTGTTGAGCCAGTGACAAGTAACTCTCTCTCTCTCCCAGTCACTGGAGTCGCCCCACGTTGACCCCTGGCCCAGATACCTGGAGCCTGCTGTCCCCTCACAGGAGGTGCAAGCCCTGTCTTGGGCGAGGCCCCTGCTCCCAGGTCAGGGCAGCGTGGTCTCCTGCCCAGCTTGACACAGGGCGCTTTGTTCAGTTCTACAACCTGGACCCCGGCTCCTGAAACCTCCCCGAGACCTGTTTGGACTTGTCGTCTCTTGGGTTTATTAGTCTCAGCTCACTTGCTAGACTCTCAACTCCGCATGCCAACCCAGTCACCTTTCCCATGCGGACACACCCCTGGGCCCTCAGAGGGCCACTCAGCGCCAGCCCCAAGTTGCAGCCCTGGAGCTGGTGGAGGGAGGTGAGGAAGGGCAGGGGCTAGAACCTGAATTAGGAAGAGAAGAAGCCTGAATCCTGCTGCTGGTGGGAAATTGAAAACAAAGACAGCAAAGCTTCTGTGTCTCCTTAGAAATCCCTGTGCCCTATGAGAGTTCTAGGCCCAGGATCCCAGAAACAGAAGAGAACTCTTAGAACTCGTAGAACTCTTCCAGGCCCACTCTTGGCCTGGTTGAAGCAGGAAGCCGCGTGATGGCACCCCAAGCAGGAGGTCCTTCAGGCTCTGCGTGAACGTGTCCTGAGAGCTCACTCCCTTTCCGCCTGCACATGCCTGGCTCAGCCTGCCTCCGGCTGAAAACCTGGCTTCTGGAATTCTGACCCAGGGCTCCCAGTCCCTTTCCTGTGTGATGCTTGGTTTGAGCAATTATTCTATCCACTCCATCCCCCAGCTTCTCTGGGCTTAACACATCCATGGTTCCTCACATAACATGATGTCCAGACCCCTCCGCATCCTGCCTGTGTTCACTGGACTTCTCTCATGCCCACAGAAAGGCATCGTAATCATAACAAGGAATAAATTCCCTGATAGTCCAGTGGTTAAGAATCTGCCTGCCAATGCAGGGGACACGGGTTCAGTCCCGGCTGGGGAAGATTCTGCATGCCATGGGACAGCCAAGCCTGGTACCACAACTACTGAAGCTCATACTCCACAAGAGAAGCCACCCGATGAGAAACCCTAGCACCGAAACAAAGAGTGGTTCCCACTCACTGCAACTGGGGAAAGTCCGAGTGCTGCAAAATGAAGGCCCAGCACAGCCACAGATAATAATAATAATAAAATAACAACAAGGAAACCAGCAAGTATTCTGGGTCCAGCTGTGTGGCAGGAATGGTGCAGGTAAGGAGCACACAAGTATCACAGCTGGCCTCTGGCCTCAGGGAGCTAACCATAGAGGTGAGGAGGTAACTTCCATTTAAGTTTGCAGACCAGTGGAGGTTACCTGCCGCATGCCTACAGATTAAATGTTTAACAGTTGAGAGGGTTGGCTAAAAGATACAGAGGTTTTTTTTTTCAAGGTAATGAAAAGGTCTAAAAATGATGGTGACGGAGGTTGCACACATCTGTGAAGACGCTAAAAACCATCAACTTGTTCAGTTTCATTGACTGATTGCCGTGGTGTGGGAATTGTTGCTGTTGCTGTGTTGTTTAGTCACTAAGTCATGTTTGACTCTGCAACCCCATGGGCTGTAGCCCACCAGGCTCCTCTGTCCACGAGATTTCCCAGGCAAGAATACTGGAGTGGGTTGCCATTTCCTTCTCCAGGAGATCTTCCCAATCCAGGGATCGAACCCTCATCGGCATTGGCAGGCAGATTCTTTACCGTTGAGCCACCAGGGAAGTCTTGGTATGGAAATTTTGTCTTAATAAAGCCAAGATTTTAAAAGTTTAACAGTTAAATAAAATGTGTTCTCTCTTTCTACCTGGAAAAGTATTCTTTTGTAAGGAGCAGACCCAGAAGGCCAGGTTTGTAGTTAGTGTTCCTGGCATCCTCGGATTCTGCGTGGGAATGTGGCTGCACAGGGAGAGCTGGTCAGGCCCTCATCACCCCTCCTCCTTCCCACCCCAGCTCTTCCTGCACCTTGAGAGGCTTCATGAGCATGCAGGGGACTCTTCAGCTCACAGGTTCCAGTTGCACAGCCCCTGTCAGCTACCTTTACCACTAGTGATGTGCACACTGGTGATGGGGTCTGCTCTAGGGAGGCCAGACCCAGGAAGATGCCATCACAGGCCCAAGTTGACTGGTAGCCCTTTTTTTTTTTCCGAATTTTTATAGGAGTAGAGTTGATTTGCAGTGTTGTGTTTTCATTTTCAGGTGCACAGCAAGGTGAATCAGTCTACATATACATACACCTACTCTGTTTTAGAGTCTTTTCCCGTATAGCCATTACATTACAGAGTATTGAGTAATACCGTGCTATACAATAGGTCCTTATTATTAATACTTACCTATTGTATTGTGGACCTAGAGGTTGTCATATTGAGTAAAGTAAGTCAAGCAGACCCCATGGACTATAGCCTACCAAGCTCCTCTGTCCAAGGGATTTCCCAGGCAAGAATACTGGAATGGGTTCTCATTTTCTTCTCCAGGGGATTGTCCTGATCCAGGGATCGAATTGGCATCTCCTGCATTGCAGGTGAATTCTTAACCAACTGAGCCACCAGGGAAGTCCATCACTTATATGTGGAATTTTAAAAAGTGGTGCAGGGCTTCCCTGGTGGCTCAGTGGCAAAGAATCCACCCGCCAATGCAGGAGACACGGGTTTGATCCCTGGTGTGGGAGGATCACGCTGTGTAATGACTAAGGCCAGGTGCCACAACTATAGCGCCTCTGCTCTAGAGCCCGGGAGCCACAACTACTGAAGTCTGTGAGCCCTAGAGCCCTGCCCAGCAACAAGAGAAGCCCCTGCAATGAGAAGCCCAAGCACCGCAACTAGAGAAAAGCCCCCGCACAGCAACAAAGACCCTGCACAGCCAAAAAATAAGTGAATAAATAAATAAATCATTTTTAAAGTGGCTTCATATTAAAATAAATAAATACAAATCTCTCAAAGTTTAAAATGGTACAAATGAACTCATTTGCAGAACAGAAATAGATGTAGAAAACAAACACATGGTCACAGGAGGGGGAAAGGGGAAAGGGAGCGGGAGGGGTAAATTGGGGCGGGGCCTTTGACCAGGGGACTCCAGAGCCTGGTCTGGAGCAGTGCCACACCGCTGAACATTCTTCCATGAGGGAGACGCTCTGTATGTGTACTGTGCCATCACTAGCCTAGGGTGGCAATTGAGCATTTTAAATGTGGCTAGTGCACACAAGGAATGGAATTTCTTAACTGAAACATTGTCATTAAGGAACTTTTAAGTTGCCACATGTGGCTTCTGGCTACCATAGGACCTAGAAAGTAGGGCGAGGGGGCTCTGAATGGACACGTCCTGTTGACTCCATCCTACGGGGCGGTGGGGGGGTAGGCAGGGGCTGGAGGAGCACCAGAATAGGGCTTTCAGGTCTCAGGAAGATACTGGAGATGAGATTTGTTCTCAGAAGGAAACGGCCATATAAGGCTGCTTATCCCTGGCCAGTGAGCTGTCCAGATCTGAGGAGAGGGGCAGAGGGCTATGTGCTGGGGGAGGGGAGTGACTTGAGGACACCCCCAGACAAGTCCTTCTGAGACTTTTGCAGGGACCTGTTTCACATGAGAGGCCTCATTTGGTAGCTGAAGCCTGCTAGGACTGTGGGTACTGGCAGACGGAGATTATTATTTTTTTCTTCCAAGGCCATGTGAACAGGGCAGGCCGTGTGCATAGTTTCCATGGCATAATCTGACTAGAAAGCCCTGTGTGTCTGTGGGGGAGGGAAGCAGAGGGGCCCCTGGCCCAGCCTCAGTCAGAACTGGGCACTAGCCCAGGAGGCGCATTCCCTCCCAATTTCTGCAGGGTCCTGAACCAAGAGGCAGGGAGGGCCGCGCCAGGCTGGCCCAAGCCTTTGGAAGCTTGCTTGGTTGCTGACGGATGAGGAGGTTGGCTTTTCCTGATGCCAGGATGTGTGACAGAGGAAAGACACTGTCCGGAGAACTAGGCCAAGTGGAGGCTCAGGCGGAGCACAGGAGATGGATTCTCAGGGAGGCAAAGCCCAGGAGAGGTGAAGGAGGGTCTCTGTACTTGGCTGCCTTCTCCCACCTGCAGAACAGAAGCTGCCGGCAGGCTGGCTGGGGCCCAGCCCTGTGGAGGAAGCAAGCAGGATTATTTGCCCATTGTGAGTCCAGGCAGGTTCCCTGAACACTTCCGCTCGCTGCCGGAGAAAGGATGTCTGTAAAGGAAAGAGGCCACCCTCCCAGCCCTCAAAAACTGGAGATGCAGAGATGTCAGGGATGCAGAGCAAAGGCTAGCATTAATTAAGTATCTCTGTACTGGGTACGGGGCTCTGTGCTAAGTGTTCTGAACTTCTGATCTCATTTGGAACAATATAGATTAATAAAATCATTATAAGGGACTTCCGTGGCAGTCCAGTGTTTAAGAAGCTGGGCTTCGTTTGACAGAAAACAAAATTATGTAAAGCAATTATCCTTCAATTAAAAAATAAATTAATTTTTCAAAAAAAGAAGAAGAAGCTGGGCTTCCACTGCATGGGGCATGGGTTTGATCCCTGGTTGAGGAACTAAGATCCCACATGCTGGCGGCCAAAAAATAGAAACAAACAAACAAAAAAATCATTATAATAGCTAATATTTCTTGAGTGCCTACGAACGGACCAGACATCAATCCATTTAATCCTTACGACTCCCTTGTCTTTAGAGGGAAGGAAACTATTTCTCATTTACAATTTTACCCCAAGTTGTTCAGTCAGAAAATGTTTCAGTTGAAATTTGAACCCAGACGCTGAGCTCACACTCCTACTCTTAAACCACTGATTTTCCTGACAGCTGTTCTGGGTGTAACGTAGATTTCCTGAGGCTCTAGCCCAGGATCTTCAAAATGATCCCTCAGCTCCGAATTACCCAGCTTTTCCCAAAGCTCCTGTTTTCCTCCTCTCTCCTGGCTCCTTGGAGTCTGGAAGCCTGGCATCTCAAAGGACCCCTGTCCTTGGATAGCGGCTGTCCCTTCACTTGCTCTGAGTTTGTTGTGACGTACAGGCCGGCTGCCCCAGGCCACGGAGGTTGCCCAAGACAATCCTGCCTTTCTGAGGGGCTTGCTGGCCTCGGGTCTCAGCCACAGCCCGCACACACAATGCCTTCTGTCTCCACCAGGGCAGAAAGGAGCATTATTGCGGTCGGGTGACTCGGGCTCCACTGGGGTGATGTTTGTGGTCTGCACCTCCCCCAGCCGGCACCTCCCCACTGGCCAGAGGCAGGCCCAGGGCACTCAGGCCTGGGAGTCCCTTCCTCTTAAGGCCCCTGCCTTGGCTCCCAGATCAGACTTACCTCTCCCCTTCCATCCCCTCCTGCTGATCCTCCCCCAAACTCACAGCTCACACTCCCAAGTCTGTAATGCTCTAATTTCAGTTACTTCTGGGAAAGCACACAGCTTTGTGCCTGGTACAACGGGCCCCCACAAATGGGACTTTCTCTTCCACTTTCTGGCTTCTCATGTTTGGATATCAGGCATGTTGGAGATTATTTTGTTATCAGGAATTTTGAAAGAGACCCTGAAAACAAGTGTGTTCTTAATAGCAATAGCAGCCACAGTTTTCTAAGCCGTTGGCCATATGCCCGGCATGGGGCCAAACCCATATCCTCAGGATAGTCCTGGGAGACTGTGCTCTATTTATGTATTTATTTTTGGCTGTGCTGGGTCTTCTTCAACCCATGCAGCGGGGTTGCTGCATCCAGGCTTTCTCTAGTTGTGGCCAGCAGGGGCTACTCTTTATTTTTGGTGCAAAGGCTTCTCATTGCAATGGTTTCTCTTGTTGAGTAGGAGCACAGGCTCTAGATGCAAGGGCTTCAGTAGTTGCCCCGCACAGGCTTAGTTGCTCCGAGGCATGTGAAATCTTCCCGAACCAAGGATCGAACCGTGTCCTGCATTGGCATACTTGCATATTCAGTTGTTAAGTCGCATCCAACTCTTTGGGACCCCATGAACTGGGATTTTCCAGGCAAGAATACTACAGCAGGTTGCCGTTTCCTCCTCCAGCAGATCTTCCTGACTCAGGAATTGAACCTGGGTCGCTTACATTAGAAGCAGATTCTTTACCACTGAGTTAAATAGGTGGATTATTATCCACTGAAACATGGGGGAAATCCAAGGCTGTGCTCTTTTCTAGTCCCACGTGAAGTATGAGAAGAGGATGCTCAGAGGCTTAGAGTGACTTGCCTGAGGCGGCAAAACTAGTAAGTGGTGCCCCTGGGAGTGGAGCTCAGCTCTGACTTCAAGCACGAGCGATTGACCATTGTCACAGCACCTGGATTTGTCTCCCAGGGCTCCAAAATCAAGGTGGCCTAGAACAACAGACACATATTGTCTCACAGGTGTGGAGCCTAGGAGTCCGAGGTCAAGGCCCTGATAGGGCTGGTTCTTTCTGAGGGGTGTGAGGAGGCTCTGCTCCTGCCTCTCCTCCAGTTCCTGGGGGCTTGCTGGCAATTTCTGGTGCCCCCTGGTCTCCGGATGCATCACCCCAATGCCTACCTTCATCTTCACCTGGTGCCTCTCTGTGTGCATATCCATCATTTTCTCTTATTGTTAGGACACCAGTTGTGTTAGACTAGAGCCCACCCTGATGGCCTCGTATTTATTTGAATATCTGCGAAAACCTTATTTCCAAATAAAGTTGCATTCACAGGTACTGTGAACTGGGACTTCAAAATCTTTTTCGGGGAATACAAATTCAGTCCATAACAGTGCCTTTCCCTGCTCAGTATCCTGGTGGCTCAGGCTTTCTCTGTCTTGATTTATTTATTTCTCTCTTTTTAAAAAATATACGTATTTATTTGTTTGACTTTGCAGGGTCTTAGTTGTGACATGCGGGATCTAGTTCCCTGACTAGGAATTGAACCCAGGCCCCCTGTATCGGGAGTGCAGAGTCTTAGCCACTGGACCAGCAGGGAAGAGCTGCAGGCTTTCTTAAAAGGAAGTGATGCTTCCCTCAGATCTAAGGGCAAAACAATCTTCATTCCAGGACCTTTCATTGGCTTACATGGTGTACACACACACACACACACACACATAGAAATTCAGTCATGTTGACTGAAAAGAAAACGCACAACCTAGAAGTTGAGAATTGTATTTTTTTTTTTCAGTTGACAGAGGCTGGACTGCCACATTAACCACACTAACCCTTGGACTCTGTGGAGAGAGGGCCACATCCAGCCAGGATGGGGTGTGGAGGGCGCCAGGGCCACATCTGCGTGGACAGGAGCCTGCCTTCGGTGCAGACACTCGACCCTGTGAACCCAGCCAGCTGTTCTGAAAACATCCCCTCCCCTACCCTCTACCCTCCGGTCTCAGACCCCCTTTCCCTCCACCCCAAGGCTCTCAGGAGCAGAGGGGCAGAGGCAGTGTGTCATCTCTGAGCTCCAGCGTGTAGCCCAGGAGTGTTATTTAGGGAGCACTGAGGGCAGAGGGAGGCAGCCTCCAGCTTGTGAGCCGCTATATGTGGATTCTTCCATCTGCACCTCCAGCTACACACAAGTTTCCTAACCTGGTTAATTATTACTTCCGCTGGGTCTCAGGTGATAAGCCCCCCTCATCAGGTGTAGATGGGGCCTGAGGAGGCCCCAGTCTGGGGTAGGAATGGTGCTTCCTGGGCCCTTGACCTGAGGCATACAGTCCCTGCAGACATCTGGCCCCAGGCACCCAGGGGCTCGTCTAGCCCACAGGCCTTCTCCCCACCTTCCCCCAAGCTCCAGCTTGCCCCAGTCTCCACTCCCCGCTCTTCCCATTCCCCACAGAGGTTTCTGCTCTACTTTCTGTCTGCTGTGTCCCTCACTCATCTCCGTGATTGGTTTCCTCCTGTCAGGCCTGCCATGCTTTATACAGTTACACGTGCTCACACCCACCCTCACAAGCCCACACACGTTCACATACACCCAGAAACACTTACACACCTGCACACACCCTCTCACAAGGCTCACACGCTCACATAGTGCACACATTCCCGTCTGCCCAGACACTCACACACAGCTGTACCTTCTCTCTCACACACTCATACACTCACATACACACGCGCCTTAGACTCGCTCCCAGAACCTCCCTGCTAGGAGCTCTGCTGTGTCCCGGCCACGGGCTTCCTTGAGTTGGCGCCATAGTGGCTGCTTATAAACGGGTCTCCTGGGGATGAGACACCCATTGATCTTACTGGGAGAAAGAAAACTGAGCAGAAAGAGAGGCTCAGCCCTCAGATCAAACCTAGACGTCCGCTTGACTTCCAGGTTGGATCCCAGCTACACCGCTCTGTGTCTGTGTGGACTGAGGCACTCGCCTTGCTTCTCTGAGTCTCAATCTTTTTACATGGAAATTGGGAATAATATTCTCCATTTTACAGAGCTGTGCTCGAACTAAAAAATGAATTTGAAAGATATAGCCTGGCATAAAATAAGCATTTGTTGTTATTTATTTCAAAATTCAGTTGTATTTATATTTAAAAGATTAAGTCACGTAATTCAAAATTCAAAAGGCAGGAATGGGTATAAAGCGAAATCCCCTTCTCATCCTATCCCCAAACCACCTAGCCTCCTTCCTGCAACCACGAATCATTGTTCTATGCCTCTTTTTCTCACTTGACAACAAATATAGCTTGGAGAATGTTCCATATCAGTACATAAATGTCTTCCTCATTGTTTCATGGCTCCGTTGAGTTCCATTATGTGGAGGTACCATCATTTATTTAACTAGTTCTCAGGGGATGAGACATTTAGGTTGTTCCTAACCTTGGGCTATTTTGAACAAACCTAAAGTGAGGAATCTTGTATGGACATTAATTCCCACAGGTGTGAGTGTATCCAGTAATACAAAACATATTGTCAAATATCCATTAAGACCCCCAAAGCCACTTTTCCTGACACATGGGTCACTCCTCTTCTTTCACAGGTACTCACTCTACAACCAAGATATCTGAAGGGCAATACTCCAGCCCTGGATTTTCCCAGCACCATGAAACGCTTGCTTTGGCTGAAGAGACAACTCTATAACCTTAGCATTTCAATAGGATTCAGCCCACCTGGAAGGAGCCAGCACTGCCAGGATGTGGAAGGACAGCGATGAGTCGTGTTATAGATCTCCTGAGAAGAAGAGCATTTGCAAACCAAAGAGCCCAGTGCTCAAGGATTTGCCTATTGCGTTCAATCAGCGGATAGAACTCGGACACATAGGACCTGATATGCACTGTGCTGGGAATGAGGAGGGGTCGAGGGAAGACAGGGCAGACCCTACCCTCATGGAGCCCGCAGTCATATGGTGGAGACAAACACAAAGCAAGCAATTCACAAACAATATGAGTTCTGGCAAAAAAGCAGGGAGCAAGAGCTTCCCTGGTGGTCCAGGGTTAAGAATCCACCTTTCAGTGCAGGGGCATGGTGTGGCATGTTAGTTGCTCAGTGGTGTCCAACTCTGCAACCCCATGGTCTATAGCCCTCTAGGCTCCTCTGTCCATGGAACACTGGAGTGGGTTGCCATTGCCTTTCCCAGGGATCTTCCCAACCCATGGATCAAATCTGGGTCTCCTGCATTGCAGGCAGATTCGTCACTACCTGAGCCACCAGGGAAGCCCCTTCCAATGTAGGGGACTTGGGTTTAATCCCTGGTACCGGACTAAGACCATATGTTGCACTGGAGAAGCCAGAAGTTGCAACTACTGAGCCCATGAGCTCTAGAACCTGTGCTCCTCAACTAGAGAAGCCTGTGTGATGCAGGAAGACCCAGTGCAGCCAAGAAAAAGCCTTCTTTGGCTTAGACCAGAATTTAGAGACAGGCTGGGACATCCCTTGCCTCTTCTTTTCTGAAGCCCCTTCATCTTTTCTTTTCTGAAGCCCCTTCTGGTTTTCCATAGAGTGTGCCCAGAGGCTTAGCCTTCTTCCCTGGTTCCTTCTACCTCCTCACTGTCTTTCTCCCCCTGGCTCTGGGCAGCTTAGGGCCCGCACACTGCCTTGGAGAGGTGGATACTGCCCCTGGGCACAGCTGGAGCCATGGTGGCACCTTAAACTCTCCTGCTGCTGCCCACCACCCACCTCCCCAGCCTTGGAGAGCTGCTCTGGAGCTAGAAAGTAAGAAGAGCTGGTCTGCCACCCACTCTCCTTCCTGGTGTCAAAGACTTGCTTATCAGGGCCAGCTCACCCTTCCTGACACACAGGAAAGCAGCCATCTGATAAACTGGGCTGTACCCTGGTGTCGGCCACTCCCTGGAATATTTGCATATTTGATGACACAAGGCAAAGGAGTGAGTTGCTAATTAGGGGCCAACCAGACTCCTGGGAAGATTTTCTTTAGGTGACACATAAGGGACTGGCTTATATTTAAGAACAGTTGACTTAAGAGAGTGCCCTCCATAATCTTTGCGTTATTGCATTGCTGTTTTTAACTGTGAGGAGTCTGTAGAAACAAAGCATTTGCTCAAGAACGGGAGCTCCTCATGTCCACCAAACTCGCCTCCTGAAAGGTCAACTCTTGCATCAGTGGACCCACGGTGTGGTAAATGCAGTACCACCACATGAAGGAAAGACATTGGCAAAGTCTCAATGGTGTTAGCACAGCGGGCTGATGTTTAGCTCCTAGAAACAATCTATTGTGAAAGGGAAAAATGGAATGAATATTATCAGCATAGCAGTATAAATGTAGGCATACAACTGACAGAAGTTGGGGCTGGAAGGGGCATCTTGATGGAAAGATAGGCAAAAGTCCCTGCTGCTGCTGCTGCTGCTAAGTCACTTCAGTCATGTCTGACTTTGTGCGACCCCATGGACAGCAGCCCACCAGGCTCCCCCGTCCCTGGGATTCTCCAGGCAAGAACACTGGAGTGGGTTGCCAGTTCCTTCTCCAATGCATGAAAGTGAAAAGTGAAAGTGAAGTCGCTCAGTTGTGTCCGACTGTTCGCAGCCACATGGACTGCAGCCTACCAGACTCCTCCATCCATGGGATTTCCAGGCAAGTGTACTGGAGTTGGTCGCCATTGCCTTCTCTGAAAAGGCCCTAGTAAACTCATTTTACAGAGTCAGGAGACTATCAAAAATGGACCCAGCCAGTAATCAAGTGAGTTTTAAGTACATTGCTTAAAGTTACCAAGATAACCAATAGAGGGACTTCCCTGATGGTCCAGTGGCTAAGACTCTGGGCTCCCAATGAGGGAGTCCAGGGTTTAATCCCTGGTCAGGAAACAGATTTCACAGGAGGCAACTGATTTCCTGTGCTGGAAGGAAGATTGAAGATCCTGCATGCTGTAACTAAACCCGGCACAGACAAATAAGTATTAAGGGACTTTCCTGGTGGTCCAGTGGTTAAGAATCCACCTGCCAATGCAGGGGACATGGGTTCGATCCCTGGTCTTAGAAGATTTCACTTGCTGAGGGGCAATTAAGCCACAACTACTGAGCCTGCGCTCTAGAGGCTATGTTCTGCAACAAAAGAAGCCACTGCAGTGAGAAACTTGTGCACTGCAACTAGAGAGGAGCCACCATTGGCTGCAACTAGAGAAAGCCCTCGCACGGCAATGAAGACAGCTTAGCCAAAAGTAAAAAATATAATTAAAAAAATATTAAAAAAATAGGCATTTGAGTCAGTTCTAATGAAGTGGATGAACCTAGAACCTATTATACAGAGTGAAGTAAGTCAGAAACAGAAAGATAAATATCATATTCTAATGCACATATACAGAATCTAGAAAAATGGTTCTGAAGAATTTATTTACAGGGCAGCAATGGAGAAACAGACATAGAGAACAGACTTATGGACACGGGGAGAGGGGAGGAGAGGGTGAGATGTATAGAAAGAGTAACATGGAAACTTACGTTACCATATATAAAATAGACAGCCAATGGGAATTTGCTGTATGGTTCAGGAAATTCAAACAGGGGCCCTGTATCAACCTAGAGGGGTGGGATGAGGAGGGAGATGGGAGGGAGGTTCAAAAGGGAGGGGATATATGTATACCTATGGCATGTTGAGGTTTGACAGAAAACAAAATTCTGTAAAGCAATTTTCCTTCAATTAAAAAATAAAAATTTAAATTTAAAAAATATTTTAGAAAAAAGATAACCAGTAGAATAACTGAAAATTGTCATGACTAAAAATAAAAAGGATTAGGGAGAAGGGTGGGAATTGGTTAGTGGGCTAAATTCTCATATTTCTTAGGCAGGAGTCAGAGGCATCTGAGGTTGATAAACCAATGTTGAGGAGCCAATTCCTTTGTGGGAGGGTGATGACCATCTAAGGGCTGAGACCTGTCAATCCAGTTGTCTCTGGGAAGGAATTACAGAGTAAGGCAGGGAAGTGTTAGTTATTCCCTATAAACCCCATGATACTCCATTGAAATGATAGACTGGTTTTACTTTCATGAAACTTATGAGAAATTCTTTTTCAATTTTCCACATTTTCTGTAACGGGCATGTGTGATGATGATAATGAATGATAAGAGAATATAGGAAAAGCTTAATTAATTAATTGAAAATTTCTATTGTGTTAAAAACATATTATAAAATCATGACAAAAAAATTAAGTCTACAGCTCATTAGTGTTAATTGTATTCACTGTTGTGCAAGAGACTTCTAGAACACTTTCCTCTTGTGAAACTGAAACTCTAAACCTACTGAACAATAGTTCCTCATTTCTCCTCCCTCCAGCCCCTGGCAACCACCATGTTATTTTCTGTCTTTATGACTTTGACTACTTTAAGTATCTCATATAAATGAAATCATACAATATTTGGCTTATTTCACTTAGCATGATGTCCTCAAGTTTCATCCAGATTGTAGTATGTGACACGATTTCTCTCATTTTTAGGGCTTAATAATATTCCATTGTATGTATGTATCACATTTTCTTTATTCATCATCTGTGGATAGACCCTTGAGTTGCTTTCACCTTTTTTGCTGTTGCAAGTAATGCTGCAATGACCCTGGATGGGTATGTAAGCTTGATTTATTTCTAAAAATAGATACCCCAGAGACCTTCCTGATGGTCCAGTGGTTAAGAATTGCCTTGCAATGCAGGGGACTCGGGTTTGAACCCTGGTCAGGAAACTAAGATCCTACATGCCGCATACCACAACTACTGAGCCTGTGTGCTCTGAAGCCTGCGTGCCACAGCAAGACAGTCTGTGTGTTGCAGCAAAAGATCCCGTGTGCTGCAGCTGAGACCCAATGCAACCAAATAAAAAAATAAAAAGGATACCCCAAATAGACATAGAAACTACGGTCAGAGAAGACCCATAATTGAAGTCCCTCTTAGACCACAGCAAGCTCAGGGCATGCACTTTTGGGCTCCTGCCTTCATTCTCCTGTCAGCAAGAGAGTTGGTTAAAGCCCGATTTCTTGAGATGGTCTGGAAGCTGGAAGAAGCATGAATGGCATGGAAGGTACATGGAAAGAAGCCAAGTTGACACCAGCTCCTCCCATCCATCCACCTTCATGCTACTTTCCACTGTTGGCATTCTCCCAGCCCTGCCCATACCTACCCAGTGGCCTACTATGGCTTCTGGTGCCTGTGAGCAGCTGTGATCTGAGTTCAGTGCAAAGATGTTTGATTAATCATCTCACTTTCCCGCAAGTTCACTCTTTTCTTTTGAGTCTTAGGACTGTGTCTTGTGTTGATTTACAGGCTGGTGGAGGGCTCTGCTGGGTTGTCAGGACCCATTCACCTAGTCTCTGACCGTCCTGGTAGAGCAGATCCCTTTCTGGGCTGGAGTCTGAGGGTGGAGCCATGTCACCAGTGCTGGCTAGCTTGAACGGTTTCCCACAGTGTTAGGTGACAGATTGTTGTTGGAAAGGAAATTGTTTAAGTTCAGCTTTTCCTCTGATGATCTGGGAGGCACTTGGTCAACACATGTGGAGATGAAACCCTGCAAGGACCTGGCATTAATGGACATGGGAACTGGGTCCTCAGGCAGGGCGTGAGACGCATCCCAAAGTGGGGGAAAACTGTGGGGTTTGGGAATTCCGAAGCCTGGGATGGGGGCTGTGAGCTCCCCATGGGGCTATTGGGAGGCGTGGAAGTGATTTCCTTCCTCACTGGACTGTGGTGTCGGGGCCACCTGGTAGCCTCAGATGACCCTTTGTGAGGTCCTTTTCTGAGCCAATGGCTCTGGGGGGTGGGGCTGGGTGACAGTTGTCAGAGTTCAGGCAGCTGATGTCTGTGTCTAGGAAGGAAGTTGACACCAGGGGTCTTCCCTGTTTCCCATTCTACACCATCTGCCTTTTATGACGTAGATCCTTGATTGGGATGTTCCGTTCCAATTTATCCTGCCTTTTCTCTCCCAAGCCCTGGAGGTGAGTGAAGGAAGGATATTCTCCAAGGCTTTGTGTCTAATACATAGCCTCTCGCCACATGTGGCTATTGAGATTTACATTCACTTCAATTAAATAAAATTAAAAATTCAGCCCCTTGATTGCATTTAGCCACATTGCCAGTGGCTACCACAATGGACACTGCACATTGCGGACATAAAACATTTCCATCATCAAAGAAAGCTCTGAAGACAGGCTGCCCTAAGCCTCCTGTCTTTTCTTCTCTATGATTGTGATCTGAAGTGACTGAAGCTGCTGCTCCCTTAGGCTGGGGACATCCAGAGCGTGCTGCCCATTGAGAATCTAAAAGCAGAGAATGAGTAGTGTGGAAATGCCCTCAATCCCTCACTCCGGACTGAGTCCAGGGCAGCCTTGAGCTCTGAAATCTGGCTCTTCCTGAGGGTGGCACCATCTGAAGCTACCACCCAATCCTGGCTCAAGTGGTAAGGAATTCGCCTGTCAATGCAGGAGGTGCAGGAGCTGCATTTTCAATCCCTGCATGGAAAACATCCCCTGGAGGAGGAAATGGCAACCCACTCCAGTATTCTTGCCTGGAAAAATCTTCGTGAACAGAGGAGCCTGGCAGGCAATAGCCCAGGGGCTCACAAAGAATCAGACATGACTGAAGTGACAGAGAACACCTGCAAACTGTTTAAGTGAGTTCTGGCTTGCAGCAGGGATTTGGTTCTGCTTGCCACCAAATCCATTTCATGAACGTTCCAGGGTGTGAAGGTGCTCCCACCTAACCTGGTCTTCTGATCTATATCCCTGCCCTAAAACACCACACCTCAGTGATCATCCAGTCACTAACCCTCTTCTGATAGACAGTTGTTGTCTGTAGGCCATCGCTCCTGGCAGTTAACCATTTGCTTCCCTGTGAAAACACTGGTCATTAGAGTTTGGAAGAAAGTGGGGACATGTGTCTGTCTGGGACGTCTGTAACAGGAGATGAGGTTTTCCAGAATAATGCAACAGAACCTTGCTTTCTTCCCCATACCTGTCCAAGGTTGTTTTTTTTTTTTTTGTCTTTTAGATCCACCCCTCAGTACTGAGTATCCCCCACGTGACAGCCAACTTTGGGACTCCATCCAAAATAAAAAGTGAACCCTTTTTTTTAAGTTAATATATTTTTTATAGGAGTATAATTGCATTACAATGTTGTGTTAGTTTCTGCTGTACAACAAAGTAAATCAGCTATATGTATACATATATTGGTGGCACTAGTGATAAAGAATCCACATGCCTATGCATGCAATGCAAGAGTTGTGGGCTGGATCCCTGGGCCAGGAAGATCCCCTAGAGAAGGAAATGGCAACCCACTCCAGTATTCTTGCCTGGGAAATCCCATGGACAGAGGAGCCTGGCAGGCTACAGTCCAGGGGGTTGCAGAGTTGGACATGACAGTGAGCACACAGACACACATACATATATCCCCTCCCTCTTGGACCTCCCTCCCCCCACCCCATCTCCCCCTTCTAGGTCATCACAGAGCACCAAACTGAGCTCCCTGTACTATACAGCAGGCCCCCACTATTTTACACATGATAGTGTGTATATGTCAATGTTACTCTCCCAGTGTATTCCTCCCTCCCCTTCCCCACCCTGGGTCCACACATTGATTCTCTACATCATTGCATCTCTATTCCTGCTCTGTAAATAGGTTCACCTGCACCACTTTTCTAGATTCCACATGTATGTGTTAATACGCAATATTTGTTTTTCTCTTTCTGACTTGCTTCACTCTGTATGACAGACTCTCGGCCATAAAAAGGAATGAAATTGGGTCTTTTGTGGAGTTGTGGATGGACCTAGAAGCTGTCAGTGAATCTCTTTTACCTGCTTTGTCAGAATCCCTGACAAGAGGCTGAGAAGACGTTTAGGAGGGATACTTCGTCTCTTTTCAGTGGGGTGGATAAGTTCAGAGATTATGAATCTATGGCTGCTAGCAGCCAGCTTTCCTGCCTCCCAGTGAGAGCCAGCCTGGAAAGTGGATCTCAGTAGAAAGGGAAAAGGAGAGAAAACAGAGCCCTGGAATATTATTAGAGCCAGCCGTACCTCAATATTTTGCAAGTTAACGACTTCCATGGACTTTCCAGTTATAAGAGGCAATTAAAGCTGAAGACAGTATCAAAGACAATTTTCTACTAGAGTCAGCTTATGTTGAGTCTCTGTCACTTGCAACCAAAAAACTAATACAAAGCCATTGAAGTGAAAGTTGCTCAGTCATGTCCGACTCTTTGTGACCCCATGGATTATACAGTCCATGGAATTCTTCAGGCCAGAATACTGGAGTGGGTAGCCGCTCCCTTTAGGTTGAGATATTTGGTCAGAGGAAGTCTCTACTGGAAGATCAAGTTCAGGTCCTTGCTAAGATACCAGCAAGGAATGGTCAGACTGGGGACTTGCCTGGTGGTCCAGTGGCTAAGACTCCGTGCTCCCCATGCAGGTAGCCCAGGTTCAATCCCTGGTCAGTGAACTAGATCCCACAGGCTGCAACTAAGACCTGGCACAGCCAAACAAGTAAATAAATAAGATAAATATATATTTTTGTATTTATTAAAAAAAAAAAGAGCCCGCTTCTTTTAAGAAATCTTCCCTGACCACCCCAGCCTCTAACCCTCTGGCTTCTAATATCCTCTACCCTCTAATATCAATTATAATTATCAAGGAACTGAGAGCTCTTTTACCAATGTCTGCTTTTGTTGTCTAGAATGGCACTTTAAAGATTTTACTGTTACAGGTTCACAGTTCGTCACTCTCTCTCACCTGGTCAGTATCAGAGATGGGGCCTGACGCTTCTGTGTCTCTGACAGGATCCAGCATAAGGCCTGGCACATGATAGCACCTCAGTGAATATATTTTGGACTAGAAACTTGTGGATACAAGTGTGAGAGCCACAGGAGGCCAGTGTGTATGCAGCTCTGCTCAGGGGAAATGAACTCCACTCAAGTGTCCACAGTGACAGTAAGTGACATTTCTCTAGCAAAGCTCCTTTATGGAGCAGGAGGAGCAGAGGAAGAGGCTGGAGAAGAGGTGAGAAAGTAGATCTTTGCGGATGGCTGAGACCTTCTAGGGAATGTCTCTTGGGTCCCCTGGAATAGTGGGGAAGAGAAATGTCTAAGTGTCTCAGACTCCTCTGAGCTCCCTCGGGGAGGAGTGCAGGCCAGGGAGCTGGGCATAGGGTGAGGAAAGGCACAGGTCAGAATCGGCTCCTCTTTGGAAACATCTTCAGAGCTGGGGCAGGAGCCACGTGGGAAAAACTAGGGTCCCTGCGCCACGGTCACTCCTCCTCCTGGATCTATTTTTGGTTGCTTCAGGTCTTAGTTGTGGCATGTGGGCTCTCTAGCTATGGTGCATGGGCTTAGTTGCCCCATGGCATGTGGATCTTAGTTCCTTGACCAGGGATCGAACCCTCATTCCCTGCACTGGAAGGCCGATTCTGAACTACCGAACCACAAGGAAAGTTCCTAAAGTTCTTTTGAGTGATGAGAAGATCTTTGACATAAGCGTATGTCCGAATTCTTTGAAAGCTAACAGTATGTGAGCATATGCATTCTGAGTCATTTCTAAAAGGGGAGGGAATCTCTTTCCTCCCTTCAGGTGTGATCATTGTCACATCTGAGAGCATAGAAAATACTACACAATTAGGCCCTCAGCTGTTCTCTAATTGTTTTCTGACTCTTCTCTTTTTTTGATTTGATTACACATTTCCCTCCTGGGGCAATGCTACATCTTATTCTAAAGTGTGTATCTCCCAGCAACCAGAACACTCAATTGGATGGATCGATCGATGGGGGGTAACTTAGTAAATATTACCTTCCTACATAAACAAATGAACAACAAAATCTGTATGAGTCAGGATTCTCCACAGAAATAGAACCAACAGGATGGAGATGGATATATACAAGAAAAGTTTTACTGGAAGGTGTTGGCTCATGTGCTTATAGAGGCTGAGAAGTCCCATGATCCACCATCTCTAAGCTGGAGACCCAGGAAAACTGGTGGTGTAGTTTGGAAGGCCTGAGAACCAGAGCACCAATGCTGTAGGTTCCAGGCCAAGTCTGAAGGCCTGAGAACCAAAAGTGCTGAGGACAGGAGAAGATCTATGTCCCAGCTCAGCTGTCAGATAGAGACTGAATTCAAAGTTCCTTCACCTTTTTGTTCTGTGCAGGCCACACGTTGGGAGAGTGGTGCACTTTACTCAGTCCACCAGTTCAAATGCTAATCTCTTCTGGAAACATCCTCACAGACAACCAAAAACAACACTGAACCAGATGTCTGGACATCCTGTGATCCAGTCAAGCTGACACATAAAATTAACTCTCACAAACCCTAACATTGACCAAGCCTTTATTATATCCCAGGCACAGGCTAAGTACTTTACTGATATTATCTCATTCTTAGGGATATATATGTGTGAGCATTCCATAGATTCTTTATATTAAATGACTTCTAGGGTCTCTTCCAGTTATAAGATTCTCTAACTTGACATGGCAATAGGAAAACTAGGATATTGAGGTGTGGGGCTTGGATACCTAACATCTAGAAGCAGAGATACAAATAACATTATTAGCTATTCCTTTCTGTGGACTAGGAACTGTGCTAAGTACCCCACCAATATTTTTTCCCTTATTCCTGAGATAGAAACTACTACTATTCACTCCATTTTCAGATGAAGAAATCAAGGCAGAGAGAGATTCAATGGCTTGCCTAAGAAGCAGAGATAGCATTCAGGTCTGTTGACCCCCGTGTCTGTGCTCTTAACCATTCTGCTTCCAGGGGGACTACAAAGCCCTCCACCTTGGCCTGGATGCCTGAGAAAGTGCCTTTCCCTGGGGCCATAAGGAGGCAGGTGATCTGGGGGAGGGAGAACCTTGCCGTGGGGCCTGTGAGGTTTAGTGAGGAGTGGCATGGAGGACATCTGGGGCTGAGGCAAGCTCTGGAGTTAATGCTACAGGAGCCTCTGAGCCCAGCGGGAAGGAGACGAAATCTCCACTCCCTTCAGCAGCACTTGGCAAACCCCAGCTTTGCTCCCTCTGTATCTCCCCGGGGCAGAGAGGACAGGATGTTCTGGAGTTCTAGCAAGGGGACCACTCCTTGGGAACAGGCAGCAGAGCTGTGATTAGGGCTTAAAAGTCTACGGTTGCCAGGCAAAGGCCTTACCTCACCTTTTATAGCCGGCTAGCTTGAGACATCATGTCACAAGTATTTAGAGACTTTTGCTTCCCAAACCCCCTCATCTGCTTTATGACCCTGAACACATTCTTCCTTTTCTTCCCATTGGTTCAATTTTCCAGCCCCTGGAACAAGGCTGTATCTCACTAGTGAGCCTAGAAGCTTTCTGGTGAGTTGAAAGGCAGTTTATACTTTCAATTGGTTTTGTTGGGCCAAACAGGGTGGGGGCATTTCTTATCTTGGGTTTAATTTGCTTAAGTTGCTTCTACCTCCTCTGCTTGGGTTTAGTGGCTCCTTGGGAGCTGGGGTCGGGTGCTTTGGTAGTCTGATGAGTTTAGGCTGCAGAGGAGCCTGGGAACATGTCCTGGGTTTGCCACTAAGGACCATAGGACCTGGGACCTGGTACTTGACCTCTCTGAGACTCAATATTCTGATCTGTAAAATGAAAGAATACTACCTGTCTCCAAGGGTTGTTGGGCATTCCTCAAAGGATGGTTGACTAGCCTGGTACTGTGTTGTCTCCATCACAGCACAAGCTGAGGACAACCACAGGCCTGAGATAAGGGTGTTTGGATCAGAGAATCAGGAGTTAATAAGCCAGGCTTCTCTCCCTAGACAAGCTTGGAGGTGAAGGGGAAAGAGCTTGTTGTAGCTGAAAGATCCAGTGTGGGGTTCCTTCAGATGGTAGAATCCACAGTTTTCAGGATTGGAAGAAACCCTGGCAATCCTCTAAGTCTATAGGAAGGCAGTTATATAGCAGGAGAGTGAGAGAGCAGGCAAGGCCCTGCTTCTGAAGGGATTGGAGATTTTGAAGAGAGTGCCTTCAAGAATAGGAGAGGACCAAGTGGGGACTGACTGGGAGCCAGGTCGCTGTTCAGGTGGACAAATGAAGTTATTCCAGCCACCCTTCTGTTGATGCTTCATTCTCCGTGGAGAAGATGCCGGTGGTTTAGGAAACGATGGGCCTGGTTCCAGCTGCCCTAATCCGGTTGTAACCAACCCATGTTTCCTGTGTGGTCTGGCACAGAAACCAAAGGAAGGGTTATGCAGGTCTGGGCCCCATTGTCGCCTTGGCACAGCTGCTCCGTCCTCTTTGGATAAGACAGAGAAGCCAGGGAACCCAGAGGCCCTTGTCTGAGAGGAAAACATCAACAACCAAAATTACAGTCAGGAAGAACTGCCTCCATCTGCAAGTAACTGGGCAATTACCTCCTAATTAAGCTCTTATTAATTTGCTTTCTGAACGTTACAGTATAGGACTTGGTAGGTGCACCCCACCCTGCTTCTCTCTAAGGTGTTGAGTAAGCACTACACATGGAATCAAGGTGGAACTCTTTCATCTGATTAAATATAATAGCCTGATTAATTCCAACATCTGAGCTCTTAAAAGCCTTACCCTTTTATCTTTGGAGCACTGGGAGGGATTTGGGGGGCTTTTTATCCTGAGTTTCAGGGGAGGGAGAGGAAGCACCAGGAGGGGAAAAGACACAAAGCAGAATTCAGACTCATGTTTTTTAAAGTGTGGTCTAATGGATCTCTCTTATATCTGACTCACTTGCTTATTTTAAAAAATGCAGATTCCTGGGGTCTGTTTCTGAGTTAGAAACTTGCCAGGCAGTTTTTACGAACACCCAGGTCTGAAAAATTCTCAGGCAGAAGTGGCTAGTCTTCTAGAATATCAATCACATAGATATATGAAGTACTCAGACAAAATCACTGTGGTCCATGACCGCAGCCATAAAATTAAAAGATGCTTTATTCTTGGAAGAAAAGCTATGACAAACCTAGACAGCATATTAAAAAGCAGAGACACAACACTTTGCCAACAAAGGTCCATATGGTTTTTCCAGTAGTCATGTATGGATGTGAGAGCTAAACCATAAAGAAGGCTGAGCACTAAAGAATTGATGCTTTCCAACTGTGGTGCTGGAGAAGACTCTTGAGAGTCCCTTGGACAGCAAGGAGTTCAATCCAGTCAATCCTAAAGGAAATCAACCCTGAATATTCATTGGAAGGACTGATGCTGAAGCTGAAGCTCCAATACTTTGGCCACCTGATGCAAAGAACTAACTCATTGGAAAAGACCCTGATGCTGGAAAAGATCAAGGGCAGGAGGAGAAGGGAGCAACAGCGGATGAGACGGTTGGATGGCATCATTGACTCAATGGATATGAGTTTAAGCAAACTTCGGGAGATACTGAAGGACAGGGAAGCTTGGCGTGCTGCAGTCCATGGGGTATCAAAGAGTTGAACGTGACTGAGCAACTGAACAACAGACAACCCAAAACACCATCTCATATAACAGTTTCTTAACCTACCTCAGAAAAGTTTTCATTTTAACATTAGGCTGGGTAAAGCTTGACTATTCCACGCTTACACTTCATTTATCGACAGGTAGTGATGTGATGCAAATAGAAAAACTGCTGGCCCAAAGGCCAGAAGTCTTTCTGACTTACTTCCGTATTAAAATATCACAGATTCCTGGGGTCTGTTTCTGTCCGGAGTCAGAAACTTTCCAGGCAATTTTTATGAACACTCAGGTCTGAAAAGTCTCAGTTAGAGGAGGCCAGAAGTCAGAGAAGGAATAGCATGTTTGTGTATAAATCACCCCTAGATCATCAAAGGTTGACGTCTTAGTGCCAACTCCCAGGTCTCAGGTGTTGTAAATGCTGGTTTACAGCTATTTTATCTACTGATAACAAAGGCGAACAAAAGTGATCTCCAGAAATGGTTCACATGTGCTCCCAGGTTCTTGAAAAGCCACAAGTGATTGGCAAATGTTTCTGTTGTAGACACAAAGTCAAATAAACAGCTCATTTCCTTCAAGAGCTCTCCACAGCAGCAGCCATGAGCCTGAATGTAGTAAGGAGAGGAGCTGTCTTCCTCTCCTTCACCCCACACTTTCTTCCCCTTTCCGATGTAAGATTTTTCTGACACTTTGGGAATCCAGGGGCTTCCATTGTGGCTCAACTGGTAAAGAATCTGCCTGCAATGTGGGCGACCTGGGCTCGATCCCTGGGTTGGGAAGATCCCCTGGAGAAGGGAAAGGTTGCCCACTCCAGTATTCTGGCCTGGAGAATTGCATGGACTGTATAGTCCATGGGTTGCAGAGTCGGACACGACTGAGTGACTTTCACTAAGGAGTTCAGACTGAGGGCAAGAAGTTACTGACAAAGAACTTCAGGAAGCAGCTCCCATGCACCCACTGCCCCTTGCCCAGGTCACTGCCCTTTCTCCTCTAATGGAGAGTTAGTTACAGACCTTCCATTCTACTCATTTCAGGAAGCCTGGGGGCTACATGGCTTTGAATCACTGTCTTGTAAGGCACAGTGAACTTCATTCAGTGTGCTCTGAGGACATGAAGAGTGGGTCCCTGACTGCTGAGGATTCTGATAGGATTCCGAATATAGGTAGCCTGGGTAACTCTGGAACATGTGATAATGGCATGCTTAAAAAAAAAACAAAAAAAAAACACCAGATTTATTGAGATCTATTTCACATATTACACAACTTGCCCATTTCCAATACACAATTCAATGATTTTTAGTATATTAAATATTTTTAGTATTTTATCACTACTAAAAGAAACTCCAATCCTGTTAGCAGTCACATCACCTTTCCCCCATCCAACCTCTCTTCACCCCTACTCCAGCTCTCAGTCAGCCAGTCAGTTCAGTCGCTCAGTCATGTCCGACTCTTTGCGACCCCATGAATCACAGCACGCCAGGCCTCCCTGTCCATCACCAACTCCCAGAGTTCACTCAAACTCATGTCCGTCGAGTCGGTGATGCCATCCAGCCATCTCATTCTCTGTCGTCCCCTTCTCCTCCCGCCCCCAATCCCTCCCAGCATCAGGGTCTTTTCCAATGAATCAACTCTTCACATGAGGTGGCTAAAGTATTGGAGTTTCAGCTTTAGCATCAGTCCTTCCAATGAACACCCAGGCCTGATCTCCTTTAGGATGGACTGGTTGGATCTCCTTGCAGTCCAAGGGACTCTCAAGAGTCTTCTCCAGCACCACAGTTCAAAACATCCCATCAATTCTTCGGTGATCAGCTTTCTTCACAGTCCAACTCTCACATCCATACATGACCACTGGAAAAACTATAGCCTTGACTAGACGGACCTTTGTTGGCAAAGTAATGTTTTTTAATATGCTTTTTAATATGCTGTCTAGGTTGGTCATAACTTTCCTTCCAAGGAGTAAGCGTTTTTTTAATTTCATGGCTTCAATCACCATCTGCAGTGATTTTCCGTTCCGTTCCGTTCAGTCACTCAGTCGTGTCCGACTCTTTGTGACCCCGTGGACTGTAGCCTACCAGGCTTCTCTGTCCATGGGATTCTCCAGGCAAGAATACTGGAGTGGGTTACTATTTCCTTCTCCAGGGGATTATCCCGACCCAGGGATTGAACCCGGGTCTCCTGCATTGGAGGCAGACGCTTTAACCTCTGAGCCACCAGGGATTTTGGAGCCCCCCAAAATAAATTCTGACACTGTTTCCACTGTTTCCCCATCTATTTCCCATGAAGTGATGGGACCAGATGCCGTGATGTTAGTTTTCTGAATGTTGAGCTTTAAGCCAACTTTTTCACTCTCCTCTTTCACTTTCATCAAGAGGCTCTTTAGTTCTTCTTCACTTTCTGCCATAAGGGTGGTGTCATCTGCATATCTGAGGTTATTGATATTTCCCCTGGCAATCTTGATTCCAGCTTGTGCTTCTTCAAGCCCAGTGTTTCTCATGATGTACTCTGCATATAAGTTAAATAAGCAGAGTGACAATATACAGCCTTGACGTACTCCTTTTCCTATTTGGAACCAGTCCGTTGTCCAGTTCTAACTGTTGCTTTCTGACCTGCATACAGGTTTCTCAAGAGGCAGGTCAGGTGGTCTGGGATTCCTGTCTCTTTCAGAATGTTCCACAGTTTATTGTGATCCACACAGTCAAAGGCTTTGGCATAGTCAATAAAGCAGAAATAGATGTTTTTCTGGAACTTTCTTGCTTTTTTGATGATCCAGCAGATGTTGTCAATTTGATCTCTGGTTCCTCTGCCTTTTCTAAAACCAGCTTGAAATCCAGCTCTAGACAACCATTAATCTACTTTGTGCATATTTGCCTATTATGGACAATTCATGTAAATGGTATTACATATATGTGTGTCCTAGTGACCAGCTACTTTCACTTAGCATAATCTTTTCAAGTTCATCCATGTTGTAGCATAAATCAGTACTTCATTCCTTTTTATGACTGGATAATAGTCCATTATATGGATATACATTTTGTTTATCCATTCATCAGTTGATGGGCATTTGGATTGTTTCTCCCTTTTGGTTATTATGAATAATGCTGCTATGAACATTTGTGTACAAGGGTTTGTGTGGATCAGTTCAGTTCAGTCGCTCAGTCGTGTCCGACTCTCCGTGACCCCATGAATCACAGCACACCAGGCTTCCCTGTCCATCACCAACTCCCGGAGTACACTCAAACTCATGTCCACAGAGTCGGTGATGCCATCCAGCCATCTCATTCTCGGTCGTCCCCTTCTCCTCCCGCCCCCAACCTTTCCCAGCATCAGAGTCTTTTCCAGTGAGTCAACTTGTCGCATGAGGTGGCCAAAGTATTGCAGCTTCAGCTTTAGCATCAGTCCCTCCAATGAACATCCAGGATTGATCTCCTCTAGAATGGACTGGTTGGATCTCCTTGCAGTATAAGGGACTCTCAAGAGTCTTCTCCAACACCACAGTTCAAAAGCATCTATTCTTCGGCGATCAGCTTTCTTCACAGTCCAACTCTCACATCCATACATGACCACGGGAAAAACCATAGCCTTGACTAGACGGACCTTGGTTGGCAAAGTAATGTCTCTGCTTTTTAAAATACTATCAAGATTGGTCATAACTTTCCTTCCAAGGAGCAAGCGTCTTTTAATTTCATGGCTGCAATCAGCATCTGCAGTGATTTTGGAGCCCCAAAAAATAAAGTCTGACACTGTTTCCACTGTTTTTCCATCTATTTCCCATGAAGTGATGGGACCAGATGCCATGATCTTTGTCTTCTGAATGTTGAGCTTCAAGCCAACCTTTTCACTCTCCTCTTTCACTTTCATCAAGAGGCTTTTGAGTTCCTCTTCACTTTCTGCCATAAGGGTAGTGTCATCTGCATATCTGAGGTTATTGATATTTCTCCCAGCAATCTTGATTCCAGCTTGTGCTTCTTCCAGCCCAGCGTTCCTCATGATGTACTCTGCATATAAGTTAAATAAGCAAGGTGACAATATACAACCTTGACGTACACCTTTTCCTATTTGGAACCAGTCTGTTGTTCCATGTCCAGTCTAACTGTTGCTTCCTGACCTGCATACAGGTTTCTCAAGAGGCAGGTCAGGTGGTCTGGGATTCCCATCTCTTTCAGAATGTTCCACAGTTTATTGTGATCCACACAGTCAAAGGCTTTGGCATAGTCAATGAAGCAGAAATAGATGTTTTTCTGAAACTCTCTTGCTTTCTCCATGATCCAGCAGATGTTGGCAATTTGATCTCTGGTGCCTCTGCCTTTTCTAAAACCTGCTTGAACATTTGGGAGTTCACGGTTCACATACTGCTGAAGCCTGGCTTGGAGAATTTTGAGCATGACTTTGCTAGCGTGTGAGATGAGTGCAATTGTGCGGTAGTTTGAGCATTCTTTGGCATTGCCTTTCTTTGGGATTGGAATGAAGACTGACCTCTTCCAGTCCTGTGGCCACTGCTGAGTTTTCCAAATCTGCTGGCATATTGAGTGCAGCACTTTCACAGCATCATCTTTCAAGACTTGAAATAGCTCAACTGGAATTCCATCACCACCACTAGCTTTGTTAGTAGTGATGCTTTCTAAGGCCCACTTGACTTCACATTCCAAGATGTCTGGCTCTAGGTCAGTGATCACGTTATCGTGACTATCTTGGTCGTGAAGATCTTTTTTGTACAGTTCTTCTGTGTATTCCTGCCACCTCTTCTTAATATCTTCTGCTTCCGTTAGGTCCATACCATTTCTGTCCTTTATCGAGCCCATCTTTGCATGAAATGTTCCCTTGGAATCTCTAATTTTCTTGAAGAGGTCTCTTGTTTTTCCTATTCTGTTGTTTTCCTCTATTTCTTAGCATTGATCACTGAGGAAGTCTTTCTTATCTCTCCTTGCTATTCTTTGGAACTCTGCATTCAGATGCTTATATCTTTCCTTTTCTCCTTTGCTTTTCGCCTCTCTTCTTTTCACAGCTATTTGTAAGGCCTCCTCAGACAGCCATTTCGCTCTTTTGCATTTCTTTTCCATGGGGATGGTCTTGGTCCCTGTCTCCTGTACAATGTCACGAACCTCCGCCCAGAGTTCATCAGGCACTCTATCAATCAGATCTAGTCCCTTAAATCTATTTCTCACTTCCACTGTATAATCATAAGGGATTTGATTGAGGTCATATCTGAATGGTCTAGTGGTTTTCCCTACTTTCTTCAATTTAAGTCTGAATTTGGCAATAAGGAGTTCATGATCTGAGCCACAGTCAGCTCCTGGTCTTGTTTTCACTAACTGTATACAGCTTCTCCATCTTTGGTTGCAAAGAATATAATCAATCTGATTTCGGTGTTGACCATCTGGTGATGTCCATGTGTAGAGTCTTCTCTTGTGTTGTTGGAAGAGGGTGTTTGCTATGACCAGTGCATTCTCTTGACAAAACTCTATTAGCCTTTGCCCTGCTTCATTGCGTGCTCCAAGGCCAAATTTGCCTGTTACTCCAGGTGTTTCTTGACTTCCTACTTTTGCATTCCAGTCCCCTATAATGAAACGGACATCTTTTTTGGGTGTTATTTCTAAAAGGTCTTGTAGGTCTTCATAGAACCGGTTAACTTCGGCTTCTTCAGCATTACTGGTTGGGGCATAGGCCTGGATTACTGTAATATTGAATGGTTTGCCTTGGAAACGAACAGAAATCATTCTGTCGTTTTTAAGATTGTATCCAAGTACTGCATTTCGGACTCTTTTGTTGACCATGATGGCTACTCCATTTCTTCTAAGGGATTCCTGCCCACAGTAGTAGATATAATGGGTGGATAGATGTTTTCATTCCTCTTGGGTATATACCTGGGAGTAGAATTGTTGGGTCATATGGTAACTCCATGGTTAACCTTTGAGGAACTGCTAGACTGTTTTCCAAAGTGGCTACACCATTTTACATTCATTAACAGTGAGAGTTCTAATTTCTCCACTTCTTCCTTAACACCTATTATTATGTGTCTTTTTTCCCTACCCCTATTATGTGCTTTTGATTTTAGCTTTTCTAAAAGGTATGAAATGAGGACTTGCCTTGTGGTCCAGTGGTTAAGACTCCAGGCTCCCAATGCAAGGGGCCTGGGTTTGATCCCAACGCAGGGGTCAGGGTACTAGATCCTGCCTGCTTACTGCAATGAAGTTTCCTGCGTGCTGCAACTAAGATCCAGCCCTGGCCAAAAAAAAAAAATATGAAGTGATATTTCTTTTTTTTTTTTATTTGCATTTCCATGATGGCTAATGACTCTGAGTATCTTTTCATGTGCCTATTTTCCATTTGCACATCTTTGGAGAAATGTCTTATTTAGATCCTTAGCCCATTTTACAATTTGGGTTATTTGCCTTTTTATTATGAAGTTGAAGGCGTTCTTTACATATTCTAGATACAGTCTTTCATCAGATACAGGATTGCAAAATCCTTCTCCCATTCTTTGCATTTTTTCACTTATTTGATGTCCTTTTAGGCACAGAAGTTTTATATTTTGATAAGGTCCATTGTATCTGTTGTTGTTATGGCTTGTGATTCAGATTTTGAGAAACACAGCTAAATGAGGCCTCAGAATTTGGTGGTGCTTTATAGGTTGCAGGGATTCCCTTCCACAGAAATTTCCTCCCAGTTTAGAATTTCACTCCCCACCCAGCCAACCAGCCCTAGCTCCTTCTCCAGGCTGGAAGCCCAGAGCCCCAGGGAACCTTCACTGTGTTTACATCCCCTCCCTCTCCTGAGGTCTACCACAATAGAGCAGCTGAGATGACAGTTTGGAAATGTCCTTTATTGTGAAAACTCAATGGCCTTTGTCTCTGGGATTTGAAATTTAGATGCAAATGTTGGCAGCCAAGAGTTAGGAAGGAGGAGGGGAAGGGCTGGGAGAAGAAACCCTGCCATTGATTTCCATAGTGAGTCATTCCAACTCCGTGTTGTCTTGCTTTTCTCACCCATAAAATGGGGAAAAATAAGTCCAGCTCCCCATTTCAGTGGGGGTACTTTGAAGATGAGTTAGAATACTTTGAGATCTTGGATTAAAGGCATTACTGAGACACAAGGTGTTATTATAATAATAAATGACTTAATAGCAGAAAGGGTGAGGTCGCTAAAGCAAAAGGCTGAAGGAGAGGCTCTGCGCTGCGGAGTGGCTTCAGTCTAGAGCTGCTGGGCCAGACACGGAGTTTTATTCTTTATTATTATTATTGTTCAGTCGCTAAGTCATGTCCAACTCTCTGCAGCTCCATGAACTGCAGCATGCCAGGCTTCCCTGTCCTTCACTATCTCCCAGAGTTTGCTCAGATTCATGTCCATTGAGTCAGTGATGCCATCCAACCATCTCATCCCATTGCCCCCTTCTCCTCCTGCCTTCAATCTTTTCCAGCATCAGGGTCTTTTCCAATGAGTTGGCTCTTTGCATCAGGTGGCCAAACTCTGGGAGCTTCAGCATCAGTCCTTCCAACGAATACTCAGAGCTGATTTCCTTTAGGACTAACTGGTTTGAGATTGGGTTATTTCATCTGAGTTCAGCACTGCTCTACGATAGTAGAAGAGTCTTCTTGCAATGCAGGAGACCTAGGTTCAATCCCTGGGTTGGGAAGATTCCCCTGGAGAGGAGAAAGTCAACCCACTCCAGTATTCTTGCCTGGAGAATCCCATGGACAGAGAACTTGGCGGTCACAGAGTCGGACACGACTGAGGAACAAGTGCTACTAAATATGTCCTATATGACTTCTGCCACAAGGCAAGATCACACTCTTTTTAGGAAATAAGCTATACATTAAAACAAGTAGAAGCAGCGCAAGACATTACAATGAAGGCGTGAACTGAACAGCAAGTGTCAAAAATAAAGCAGAAATGCTGAAGAGCCACGTTCCCTTATTATGAACCCGAGGTCTCCCACACACTAGCTGACTTTGCCTAAGATTCTTCTCTGACAGCAATTGTTCATATAAAGGACTTGGAATAATGACTGGCACACAGCAAGCCCTCAAATATTGTACCTATCTTGTCAGGCTTGGGTTTTGCTGGTTATGTAATATTGACCAAGTGGCTAGATCCCTGGGACCTCCTGTTATCCCATCTGTAAAATGGGGATAAGCATACTTACTAGTGAAATGGAAAAAGACCCTGTGGGACCCTCCCAGGTACAAATCCTTTCCGTATTCCCCATTTCTCATTTGTGGAAAACAGACTTCATTCGGCCTCCTAGAGTTCTAAAGGGCAGATTCAAACAGCTACTAATCCGGGAAGGGAGGTTATGCAGAAACAAAGGAGGAAAAGTTAAGAAACGATGGTGCAGAAATGGGGCAGGGTCTGGGTTCCAAGACATTTATTGTTTAGTTGCTAAGTTGTGTCCGACTCTTCTGCAACCCCATGGACTGTAGCCTGCCAGGCTCCTCTGTCCATGGGATTTCCCAGGCAAGAATACTGGAGTGGGTTGCCATTTCCTTCTCCAGGAGATCTTCCTGACAAAGGTCAGTGATCAAACCCACGTCTCCTGCAGTGCAGGTGGGTTTCTGTACCACTGAGCCACTAGGCAAGTTGGTCCAAATCAAGGAACACACACAACATCTTTGAGTTCTTCTGCAGAAACTAATGGCAAGCCACTCCAGTACTCTTGCCTAGAAAATCCCATGGATTTTGGGTTGCAGTCTGTGGGGTCGCTAAAAGTGGGACACGACTGAGCGACTTCACTTTCACTTTTCACTTTCACACATTGGAGAAGGAGATGGCAACCCACTCCAGTGTTCTTGCCTGGAGAATCCCAGGGACGGGGCAGCCTGGTGGGCTTCCGTCTATAGGGTCACACAGAGTCGGACACGACTGAAGTGACTTAGCAGTAGCAGAAACTAAGCTCCACAACCCCCCCCCCCCGCTCCCCAATCAAGGTGGAGGATCAGGCAAGATTCCTGGGACAGGGCCCTGCACACAGTGGGATGTAAGAAAGACTCTGACCTGTTCCCCAAATGATTCTCCTTTTAAAAATTTTCCACGGGGAGCAGAGACTCCAGAGTTGGCTTTTGGCTAGGAGTCGGTCATCTCCCCAGGTGGCTGGCCTCCCGAATAGAATAAAGCAAGGTTTCCTTTCCAACCAACACTTGTCTCTTGAGTATTGGCTTTTCAGAAGCAAGCAGATGAACCTGATTTCCAACAGGAGCTCACAAGGCAGCTGTGAGGATGGAGGGAAACTGTTTGTAAACACTGCAGCATAGCAGGAACCCTGCAAATGGTAAACATCCACTAAACGAGTTACCATTACTATCAGTAACTGCGTGCTGCAGTCCATGGGGTGGCAAAGAGTCAGACCCAACTGAGTGGCTGAACAACCACCACTACAACCTCGATTACCTGTCCTGGCTGGGGGTGAGGGGTACTGCTCACCAAGGAGGTATCAGTAACTCAGTCCAGCGGGACTCTTTGCTACCCTATGGGCTCTAGCCCATCAGCCTCCTCTGTCCTCGGAATTCTCCAGGCAAGAATACTGGAGTGGGTTTTCCTTCCTCCCCCAGGGGAACTTCCCTACCCAGGGATGGAACCCTCTGTCTCTTGCACCTCCTGCAATGGCAGGCAGATTCTTTGCCACTGCACCACCTGTGGCTTTAGTTAAGCCAGAAGACTTCTTTGGAAGCTGGAATCTGAGATGGGCAGGACCGATAGGATTTGGGTGATCAGAGAAGAAAGCAGGATCAAAGAAAAAGCAGAAGCCTGAGGCTGAACTACACTCTGGAACGCAGGAGAGGACTGGGGTTTCTCTTTTTCTCCGGAGCTCGGAGCCTGGCCGGCCGTTTCTGGCTGAGCCGCGGAGGCTGTTTACCTCCGATCCTGCCCCCGCCCCCACCTTCCGCAATCTCTTTCACCTTCCCCTTCGGCGCGGGCAGGGCTCCGCTAGGCTGGAGCAGGCTCTCCCTCCCGCAGGAATGTGCGACCCTCCCTCTCAGAGGAATGTGCGCCCGGCTTCCCGCGCGGATCAGGCCCAGCGCCTACCCCTTTGCCCCGCCGTGGGTAGCCGGAGCCCCGCTGTCTTCACCGTACCCTCGGCCTGGATCCAGTTTCAAAGTCACCTGAAAGCCATTTCCTTCCGCGCCCGCCCCTCCCCTCCCTGTAAATCACCTGGGGCTTGCATTTCCCGGGAGTAGCTTATTTTTCTTTTCTTTGGGCTTGTTTTGTTTTTAAACAGGAATATTCGTCCTTTACTAGACACACTTAATCTCTACACACTAATGTCAAATATACCCAGAGGTTCTGATGTCCGCGTCCCAGCCATTCCTCCTCCCATCCCGGGCTTCTCTCCCTGTCTTGTGCTGGGACAGCACCTTTATTGACGAATTATTTCCGGTTTATTCAAAGTTTATGCTCCTTCTCAAAAGCCAGCGGGTCCTTATTGAATGTCTCCGTCCCGCCCTCAGCCCCTCACTTTTCCAGGAGTGCGCCTTTCCACGCCGAAATGATTACACACAGACATCAGAACAGGGGACAGTTTCTCTTCATTGTACAAAAATGGGTCTTTTATTACACGGGGTTCTGCCTCTTGCTTTTCCCATCTAACAGTATCTTGGTGGACTCTCCAAGTTATCGGCTTCTTCATCTCTTTCTTGCTCGTTTCTCAGAGGTTTGGACTTGGATCCGTAAAGGGTCACGGGAACCGAATTTCGGTGAGGAATTCAAAACGTGCCCTTCTGACTCAGAAAAGCCGTGGTGCCCGGCGTTGGAAGGGTCAGGGGTCCCAAATTCGATCCCCACTAAAAGACCTTTCCTGTTCGTAAAATCCGGACCGTTTAGGCCGTCCGGTGCCCTCTTGGGAGGCGGTGAGATCAGGTCTGTGACACCAGGGTGACCCCCTCGCCCCCCACCCCACGTGCGTCTTTGTGTCTTAGCGCGTCTAGGTGGCTCCCGGGCGGCTAGCGTTCCTCCGGGCGCACCCCGCCGGGGCCGCGCGCTCGCCCCACCTGCGGCGTTAATCATTAGCGCGCGACCCCGCCGCCGCAGCCTTTACCCCGGGTTCCAGCTCGCAGGGCCGCGAGGTTTCCCCCGGCCCCCGCCAAGCCGCCAATCGCGGGATTCCAGCGGCCGGCCCGAGTCTCCACCCACTGGAAACATTCCTGGTCCGCCCTCCCGGTCTCCCTGCCCCCTCCCGTGGCTGCTCCAGCTCGGCTCGGCCCCGACTTCCTGCTGGGCGCTGGGAAGGCGCGCGCGGGCTGGGGTCCCCGGGGACCGCGCTCGCAGCTGGCCGCGCCCCGGCCGCCAAGGGGTTGGCGGTGGGCGGGAGCGGCCGGCAGTCTCGGCCCCTTCCCGGAGCGACTTTCAAACTTGCGCCTGCGTTGCGGCGGCACCTGAGTGGCTTCGCGCGCCTTGCGTTCCGGACCCGGTGGGGCAGCCGCTGCTCGGTGAGTGTCCCTCGGTTCTCTCCACGCCCTCCGCCAGCGCCGCCGGCCCAGCGGCAGTGCCGGGGGTGGTTTTGAAACCCGCACCCTCCCAGGCACCCGCCCCAGCGCCCTGCGGGGTGAGGACTCGGGGGAGGCAGAAGGGGGCCCGGGGCCGCTTGGGCTGCTTCCAGGGCGACCCTCCTAGCCAAGGGCTGGAGCGCGGGAGGCTTGTGCCGGGAGACATTGTCTGTCCTTTAGCCCCCCACCCCGGAAACGAGAGGAGCGAACGCACCGGGTGGCTCCAAGGGGCTCAGTTTGAAAGCCGGGAAGCCCGCGAGCTGCGCCCACTGCGCGCTAGGTTGCTGGAGGGCTGGTCCTTGCCTCGGACTGTGGGCCCGGGCCGGGTGGACCCGTTTGGGGAAGGATCTGCGCCTCTGACCCCGGGAGCCCGAAGGCGCCAGCAGCCTGTTCCGGGTTGGTGTCACACGGTACTCGCTCTGGGAATCTCAGCTCGCGTCCTGGAGGGATTAGAGTGGGTGCCAGAAATGGGGTGTCGGGGAGCCGAAAGCACAGAAGCCACTGCTTGCCACTGTCTACCTCGACCTCGCCCACTCCCGAAATCGGTTTGGTTCATTTTCTCCCTGTTCTCAGCCGTTTGGTTTGGAAAGCTAGGAGAAGGCATGCCAATTTCAAGACGTTTCGGGTAGCTACTTTTACTCTTTGGAGCTACTTTTGAAAAACAAAAGGAAGAACGGAGTGGGAAGTGTAATAGTGGGAGGCGGGAGGGGTGTGGCCTGGGGGGGGGCGGCTGGTGTTATTGTGGCCATTGTAAGAGCTCATCCTCCAAGTCAACTTGCCTGTCTCCCGTCGTGGGCCCCCCAGGAGGCGATCCGGACCGCATCACCCTCCAGGAAACCCTAACTGGGGTTCCCAGAGTCTCCTCAGCCCCACCTCTGCGCAGCTCAGTCACACCGACCTTGCTCAAGAAATAATAAGCAGGGAGAGTAATGACAGACCCTCGGGCTCCTCCGCGCTGAGCACGCTGCTTGCCTCCCTTCAGGCAAGTGCCATTCCATTCTCTCCTTTGCTCGACTAGGGATGGAGTGCTGAGTGGCTTTATTTCCAGCAGAAAACCTAGGGAGTAAGAACCCAGAAAGGTTGTACCTGTTCTCTCTGTTATCCTCTCCCTGTGGTCCTGAGAAGCCGCATCTCCCCGCTGTTAATAGGCTTCTATCTCTGCTGCCCCCACTCCCAGCCCCTTGGATACCTAAGCCCCGGATACCTTGCTCTGGGGGTGGGGCAGGGAGTGGGCTTGGGGTAAGCCAAGTCTTAGAAGCAGAGAGTGATTTGCTGAAGAGCTGCCTTGGGCTTTGTTTTTGTTTTGTTTTTACTGATTTTTATTGGAAGTGGGACGGAGGAGAGTGGGAAGAGCCCTGGCCTGGGAGCCCAGCACTGGCTCTACTGTGTACAGCATCAAAGACTGAGTCATTTGGGCTGGAAGGCACCTCGGATGTGCCATTTACATGTGAAGGCAGCAGAGCCCAGAGATGTGAGGTGATTGGAGCCGGACTCCTCCTGGGCAAACAGGGACCAGAACTCAGGTTTCCTCATGGTCTAACCCGTGCTTTTCCCAACATGACCCAAGTCACAAAGTTTTTTTTCTGACTCAGTTTCCTCTTGAGTAGAGTTGGAGGCTTGCCTACTTTTTCTCCTAGAGGGGCCTGGTAAGGATCAGAGGAAGCCAGGTATGTGGAAAGTGCTGCATAAACTCCTATACAAAATGAAGGCTCAGGGTGGCTAGGAGGAGCCCCCGAGAGCTTTACAGTTTATTGGAAACATCCCATGTGTGCCACACGGAGATGGTGGATACCAGGAGCCAACAGTGGACACTCCCCTGGCCTGTAATAGCTCAGCTCTAGGGTAAACGTTTGCCCTACCAAATCGACAGCCATCCCAGGGTCACTGTGTTTACGCTGGAGGCGGCCAAAGGCCATGGCCTGAGGGCTGTCCAGGGCAGGAGGGGAAAAGGAACTGTGTTCCAGATGTACGGCTTGCCCCTTCGCCTCTGCTGTCTTCTCAGAACCTTATGAAGGCTCTGGTTCCAAGCCTGGGGGTTGCCTCAAGCTCAGGCTGAGCACTGGCTTTGAAGGGTTAATTGGGAAGCCATCTAGCTCTTCCCAGGTGTATTGAGAGGTTGAGGGGACTCAGGGCACTGGGAGGTGCTGCCTTTGCAGCTGCCCTGAGGGCTGTCTTCAGCTCCTCATTTGTCCCCCCTCCCCACCCCAGGCTGCCCCTCTGGACCCAGCGGCTGCTCAGTCCTGGCCAGCTGCGTGTCCATAGGCCTTTGTTTCAGAGTTGCAAGCGGCCCTCCCCAGCAGAAGCCCTCAGGCTGGGGCCGTGGCAGCTGGAAGTCACTTCTGCCAGCAGGAAGGCTTTACTGGAGTCCACCGGGGACCTGGCAGACCTTCATTTCCTCTTGTAGGTCCCATCTGGAGCCCCCAGCTTACCCTGGCCAGATTTCTCTCACCAGATCCACCCTGAATGGATGGATCATCCTCTTTTTCTTCCTACACTCACACCCCTTCGTTCTATTTTAAAGGGTTCTTTCATTCATTCAAGAGTTTTTTGGCATCTGCTATATAGAATGCTGGACGCAGGCGACACGGCAGTGAACAAAATATATTAGAGTCATTGACCTCATGGAGCTGACTTCTAGTGGGGGAAGCTGACAACAAGCAAGATAAATAATGGAAAGCAAGTTAATGATGAGCAGAGTAATGTGATAGGAAAGGTGGATGTGAACTGTCATGGAGTGGGTGGGATGGTGTTTGAGATGGGGTGGCCTGGGAGACATCCCGAGGAAGGGCTCTTCAATAATGCCTGAAGGAGGAATTTTCCTTGTCTCTGGTTTCCTTTTCTTGAAACCCAGTTCAAGGAACTCACTGTGGGGCTTGACAGCTTCCTAGCCCTGCGGTGCTAACCTCCTTTGAGCCTGTGTTTCTCACCTGTGAAATGGAGTTAGTTATCATGCATACCACGTATGGTTTTGTGAGACTGAACAATGAGTTAACGTCTGTTCGATGCTTAGAGTCTATAGAGGTCTTCAGTAAGTGAGAGTCTTCTATTTTGTTGTTTCTCCAACCAAATTCTGCAGGGGTAGCCCAAGCTCTTTATTGCCTTTGCTAAATGAAAAGCTTGAGGCAAGTGGGGAATTGGAGGCAGGTGAAAATGGAAACCCTACTTAGTGCAGACTTTTGCAGTTGGTGAGACTCTTCAGCCCTCTCCTAGAATCAAGGCTGGGGGATTGTTGAGGATGTGGGTTTCCCAGGTGTGTGTGCTGCTTCTAGGGTGAACTGGGGGCAGCCCTGACCCTCCCTTGCTCTGGAATTTCCCTTGCTTCCAACCAGCCCTGATGAATCACACCTTCATCCCTGGTTTCTCTACCCTGCCTCACAGCTGGAAAAGCTAGCTGTCTCTCCCCCACAATCTGTAGATAAATTCCACTGGGAGAGGAAGAGAAAAGGCTGGTGAAAATGAGGGAGGGACAGGGAAGGCTGGGCAGATGGTGGGTAGAGCTGTTTGAGGAGAGGTGCAAGAGGGTGCTCACGGAGGCTCAGGCAGCTCCAGAAAAAGTTTCAGGAAGGGTCCACAATGGACCAGAATTTCAAGTAACACAAACAGACACTGTGAGTGCCAAGTCTGGCTGGACTCCGCTCAGCTCTGCTTCCACTCAGTCAATCTGAAGAGTCTTTTCCCCTCTCAGCTGAATCAGGACCTCAAAGGGAGGTGCCTGAGCTCAAAGATAGTTGCTGTCAAAAGCGGCGGGGAGCGGTTTCCTGGGGGCCGAGCCCCGGCTCAGGAAGCAGCGGTGGAGGGCGGGGGCTGGGGAAGTGGTCATCAGCCAGGCCGCGCCCTCTGAGAGCCCAGTTTGAGGCACAGGACAGCCAGGGAGGCCCTTGAGGTAAAGGAGCTTTCTGAGCCTGCCCTTGGGTGCCTGAAGACCGGGTAAAACTAGGTGTAGTCTGGCTTCAGAGGAAGTTCCAGGGAGGGCCCTAAACAGCCTCAAGCAATTTTGTGATGTTGGGTGACCTCAAGTCGGAGGAGAATGAAAACTGGGCAAGGTAAACTAGTTTGTGATCAGAAGGAGGTAAATCTAGAGTTGATGGCCACTGTCTGGGATAAAGACTGGCCTTGTGAACAGGGTCTCTGCTCTGTTCTTATTTTGACTAGCAGTTCTCTGAAGGCAGGGGCTCTGCGGGAGCCATCTTTGTTCCCATATAGCATGGAGAACAGTGTAATCCACAGGGTGTGATGAGCTTGTGCTGGGGTACCATCCTGAGAACTGTCTGGGCTCTGTGATCTCATCTGCTCCAGTTTTTGTTCCATGGAGTTAGAGGGAGAAGGCAGTGGTGGGGGTCAAACCTCACCCTGGGTGGGCTGTTGCCATCTGAGAATGCCACCCAAGAGAGAATGGGACTTTTTACAGTTCTCTTGCTAGCCTCTGGGGAGGGAAGCCTCCTGGCTTAAGCTCAAGGAATGGATTTTTTAAGGACTCTCAGACTGTTTCATGCTGAGCAGACTCTGGGGCCGGCCTTAGGACTTGAATGAGGTTCCAGTGGGCACAGTGGCAACTGTGCATGTTGCCTTTTGGGTAACAGAATTTGAGGGTACTAAGGGTTGCTCTAGTTGTTGCTGGAATTTGGCTGAGAATGGAGGGAGGGATGCTAGAGGAGTGAAGTCTATTTCACTATGGTAACGGGATCTCAGGAGGAAAGATGGGTTCTACAAGTACTGGAAGCTCTAAAAATCTTTGCTCCCCAGGCCACAAGACTATGTGTGTGTATGTATATGAATGTGTGTGCATATGTGTACAAGTCAGAGATTCTTGAGCAATAGATGGCAAGTATTTATTGAAAGGAAAAGGGAACCAGAATTCTTGCAGGCTCTGTCTGTATGCATCGCTGCATCTCCAGTGCTTTCTGCATAGTAGGATTCCAGTAAACATTTGTTGAATATATAAAACCCTACTGTGTGAATGAAACTTTAGGAATTAGAGAAATTTTCACACTCTTCACAAATGTTCTACTCTGTCCTAGTAGAGCAGTAGAAGATTCTAAGAAGTTGAAGCTGTGGTCAACACCTGTGGGGCAGGCAGCTCTGTATTCCTCCAGCCTGCACAAGTGACAAGGGTGCCTTGGGTCACTGGGACCAGTCCTCCTAGGCCTGCTGAGAGTTTGCCGCTTGCATGTTGTGTCCGAAGTAGAGTATGCTTTTAGTCTTGAAACTAGTTCATCCCATATGTCCTGTAACCCCTCTTCTACCGTATTTACAACATAGCCACCCAGTGGCCTTGCTTATTTGCAAGTAGCCAGGAAGGTCTCCAGGTCGACCAGGACTCAAGTTCCTGCATTTTCTTTCACACTAGCTCCCTCAGACCCTGTTTAACTTTTATGTAGGAGTTGTGTCATCCAATTTCCAAGCCCACAACTGAAAAGCAGCAGCAAAGGGCTGAGTGTAAAGAGACCAATGTAGAGAGGAAAAATGACCACAGTGCAACTGACAGTTGATGGAGTGGATGGAGATCAAGACACTATGGACGCAGGCGTGAGTGTAAGAGCCAGGGGTCATTATTTATGTAGGGGGAGTGGCTTGGCACACCTTGGCCTTTGGGGGCATCATCATTTTGATAATTGATGCTTTGCTGGTAATTGTGACCCTGAGTCATCAAGCGGAGGTTAAATGATGTTTCCTTGACTGTTTAGGAAGGGAGGGAAGGAAGTGTGTAACGTGTTTTTGAAAGATGTCCCAGTCAGATTGACTACAATTTTTTAAGTGTTGACTCTTAGGTAATATCACTAATCTTCTCAACAAGGCATGGTAGGTGGTGGTACCCTCAACTACAGATGAGGAAACTGAATCCACCCACACAAGGTAGGTCACTTTTCTGGGATCTCAGCTAAGACTTAGCAGAGATGAGGTCTGAACTTCTAGATGACTCTAGAGCACATGCTCTGAGCTCTACCCCAGGCTCTTTGGAAACTGGGCACACTCTTAAAAAACATGCCTTTTGGATAGCTCTCTCTGCAGGGGTTCCAGCTGGTCAAAGTTTTACCTTGTCACTGTGGAGCCAGGATGGGCTCAAACTTAATTCAGCTCCACCCATAACAGCCTGCCAGTTATCCCAGAGGGTGCTTGCCTCAGTGGAAACAAGAATGCCTTTAATACATTTACAGTTTTTAAGCTTCTCCCTGAGTGCTGCACAACATTTCTGAGGCCAGAAAATGTTAGGGAGGAGCTGCAATTTCAAAAATCCCAGGCCTCTCTCCGTCAGGAGCGTTTGTTCCTTTGTTTGGGTTCTGGATGCTGCTGAAGGGTGCTGTGCTGTGCTGTGCAGTCTCCATGCTGGTTGTTCCAGTCATCTCCAGGGGTGGGGCCCACTCCTGCGTAGGAGCTCCTACTCCTGGCTTCTCACCATCCAGATCTGGCAAATGGTGATTTTCTCCAATTTATTTCTGTCATTTATTGTAGAGATAGAATGTTAAACAGATGCAGTCAGTGCTTCCTTTCCCCTCCTAATTGCCTTCTCTTTCCTCCCTCCCCAGAAGTAACATTCTCTTGAATACGGTGTTTATCACGTCTATGCATGTCTTCATACTTTTTACTGTTGTCTGTAAGTAATTTATAGTTTCCTGTTGTTTTGATTTTGACATGTATAGCATCATGTTGAATAAACATTGTTGTCTAGATTTATCCATGTTGAAATATTTAAATCTAGTTTATTCACTGAACTGTTACATGGTATCTGTCATATAATTATATTATAGCTTCCTTATGGGCAGACTTTTAGATTGTTTCCATTTTTCTCACCAGTATCCTGTGTTTATTATCATGTGTCAGTCTTTTCTACCATGTATGTCAGTGGTAGGATTATGGGGTTATAAATTGTGCTTTTCAAGATACTGCCAAGTAATGTCCCTGCATAATTTGTGAATCAGAATATGTTCTTACCAGAAACACAAGAACCCCTATTTCACTAACATTTGGATTGTGTCTTATAATCTAGTAGATGTAATTTTAAAATTATTTTATGAACTGCTCCTTAAAATTAGCACTTTTGATTGAAATAGGGATGAGCATTTTTCATGTTTATTGCCTATCCATGTTTATAATTCTGTGAGGTTTTGCCTTTTGCATTAAAAAAAAAAATTAAACCAAGTAATACATCCACGTGATTCAAGCCCCAGAATGTAATGTGGTGAAGTCTCTACCCTTTGTTTCTTTGCTCCTAGTTCCCCACGCTTTGACAAGTTGCAGGTTCTCCGTACTTTTTCAGAGTTTTCATTGCCGTTTTCTTGCTGATTTTTAGGAACTAAGAAGAAAAAAAATCTATGTATATGTGTTAAATGAAACAAAGTGAAAGTGTTAGTCGCTCAGTCTTGTCCGACTCTTTGTGGCCCAAGAACTGTAGCCCATCAGTCTCCTCTGTCCATGGGATTCTTCAGTCAAGAAGACTGGAGTGGGTTTCCATTTCCTCCTCTAGGGGATCTTTCTGACTCAAGTGTGGAACCTGGATTTCCTGTATTGCAGGCAGATCCATAATCTTTTGTGAGTTTTATTCATTACATACAGCTCTGGATTGTTTTAACTTTACTAAAGTTATTTTTCATAGGGAAATTTAAATTTTAATGTTGTCACATTTGCCAGTCTTTTGTTCATATCAAGAAATCTTTTCCTACCCTGCTTTTTATTAAATGGGTTCTTAAACATTTTTTTTTTATTTAAAGTTTTTTTTTTTTTTTTTACTGCATGAGTCTTTGTTGTAGTTTGTGTTCTCTTTGTTGTAGCTCGAGGTCTTCTCGCTCTTTTAATATATAATTTTATTTATGTATTTTTGGCCGTGCTGTGTCTTTATGCTGCGCGGGCTTTTCTCTGGTTGTGGTGAGTAGGGGCTGCTTTGTAGCTGCGGTGTGCAGGCTTCTCAATGTGCTGTCTCTTGAGCACGCAGGCTTCAGTGGCTGCAAACATGTGGCTCAGCAGCTGTGGCTCCTGGGCTCCAGAGCACAGGCTCAATAGTTGTCGCCCACCGGCTTTGTTGCTCTTAGGTGTACGTGGGATCTTCCTGGATCAGAGATTGAACCCTTGTCTCCTGCACTGGCAGGAGGATTCTTTACCACTGAGCCACTAGGAAAGCCCGCGAAGGCCTGTATTGGAAGGTGGATTCTTAACCACTGGACCACCAGGGAAGCCCCTTCCTTTTCTGATTTTATAGAAACTATAGTGTGTGTGTGTGTATTTAATTTTGCTTCTACTCTTAACATTTTAAATTCATCTGGAGTGTATTTTCTGTATGTGACAATGGTTCTTCTCTCTGGCTACATATTAAAGCCTCATGAGGAGCTTTTTAAAGTAGTACAATTGTCTGAGCTTCATTTCAGATCAGCCCAATAAAATGAAAATATCTTGGGGTAGGGCCCAGGCATGGTTTTGAAATGGCCCAGGTAACTTTTATGTTCAGACAAGGTTGAGAACCACTCAGCCTTGTAAGATGGAACTGATTTTATTTTTTCCAGAGAAATAGCCGATTTTCCCAGTGCTAGTTATTAAGCAGTCTATACTTTTCCTGCTGACTTTTTACTTTTTAAGAGTTGATTTGATAGCTTTATTGAGATATATTTCCCATATCTTAATATTTACCCATTTTTTAGTATATATGCACAGAATTGTATAACCATCCTTGCTATCTAATCTTTTTTTTCTTCTGTTTTGGCCCTGCCACTCAGCTTGTGGGATCCTAGTTCTCGACCAGGGATCAAATACAGGCCCTCGGCAGTGAGAGTGCAGAGTCCTAACCACTCCACCAGAGAAGTCCCTCTGCTGTCTAATCGTGTGTGCTTGGTGGCCTCAGTCATGTCCACCTCTTTTGAGACACTATGGACTATAGCCCACCAGGATCTTCTGTCCATGGGATTTTCCAGGCAAGAATACTGCAGTGGGTTGCCATGCCCTTCTCCAGGGGGTCTTTCCCGACTCAGGGATCAAACTTAAGTCTCTTAAGTCTCTTGCATTGGCACGCAGGTTCTTTACCACTGGTGCCAACTGGGAAGCCCGCTATCTAAACCATTTTTATTTTCACAGTTTATTAAAAAAAAATTGTACTTTTTGCAATCATTTCCCCTATCCACTAGCCCCAGGAAATCACTAGTCTACTTTTATCTTTCTAGATTTGCCTGTTCTGGACCTTTTACATAAATGAGTTCATACAGTGTATCGTTCTGTTGACTAGCCTTTTCATTTAACATAATGTTTTCAAGAGTCATCCATGTTGTGGCGGGTTATCAATTCTTCATTCTTTTTCATTCCATTATATGGGTTTACTGCATTTTGTTTATCCATTCATCAGCTGATAGACATTTGAGCTGTTTCCACTTTTTTTTTTGTATTGTAAATAATATTGCTATGAACAATTGTGTACAACTTTTTGTACGCAGCATAAAGATCTCCTAGCTTCTATATGACTTACTGGGAGATGATTATTTATAAGTTAACTTTTTGAGGAATTGTTAAATTGTTTTCTAAATAGGCTGCACTATTTCTTACCAGCAATATATGAGTTCTAATTTCTCTTTATCCTCACCAACACTTGTTATTGAACATGGTTTTGATTTTAGCCATCTTAGAGTGAGTATGAAATGGATTTAATTGTGATTTTGATTTGCATTTTTCTAATGACTAATGATGTTGAGCATTTTTTCTTGTGCTTATTGACCGTTTTTATATATTTTTTTGAGAAATATCTATTCAAATTGTTGCCTATGTTAAAATTGGGTTATTTTATTGTTGTTGTAAGGGTTCTTTATATAGTCTGGATACAAGTCTATTATCAGGTTTACAAATATTTTCTCACATTCTGTGATTTATCTTTTCACTGTCTCTTAAAAATTTTTCAAAAATGATGTGTAATTGATATATTATTATTAGTTTCAGATGTGCAACTTAATGGTTCAATATTTGTGTACATTATAACATGATCTAGTCTACTTTCTTTTTATTTTCTTTTTAGTGCCTTTGAAACATAAGCTTTAAATCTTGATGAAGTCCACTTTATCTATTTTTTTGTTTTGTTGCTTGTGCTTTTCCTGTTGTATCTAAGAAACCACTGCTTGCCCAAGTTCACAAAAATTTACCTCTATATTTTCTTTTAGGAGTTTTATAGTTTTAGCTTTTACATTTAGATCTGTGATCCATTTTGACTTAATTTTTGTGCATGATATGAACTAGATATGCAGATTCATTCTTATGCATGTGAATATAGCTGTGCTAATGTTGTTGAAAAGACTATTCTTTCCCTATTGAATGGTTTTGGTACCCTTAATGAAAATCAGTTAACTATAAATGTGAAGTTTTATTTCTGTACTCTCAGTTCTGCTGCATTAATGTATATGTCAGTACAGTCTTGATAACTATAGCTCTGTAATCAGGTTTGAAGTTGGGAACTGTGAGTCTTCCAACTTTGTTCTTTTTCAAGATTGTTTTAGCTATTCTGGCTCCCTTGCTTTTCCATACCAATTTTATGATCGTCTTGTCAATTTCTACAAAAATGCCAGCTAGAATTTTGAATAGATTGCATTGAGTCTGTAGATCAATTTACTGAGTATCGCTAGCTTTAAGAGTGTTAAGTGTGCCAATCCATGAACATGGGATGTCCTTCCACTTATTCAGGTCTTTAGTTTTTTTCAAGTGTTTTGTAGCTTCCCATATACAATTCTTACATTCCTTTTATTAAATATATTCCAAAGTTTTCAATGCTTTGTGAAGCTGTTATAAATGGGATTGTTTTGTTTCTTGGGAGGAGAGGGTAAGCCACTCAATTTGCAGGATCCTAGTTCCCCCATCAGAAAAGGCAATGGCACCCCACTCAGTACTCTTGCCTGGAAAATCCCATGGACTGAGGATCCTGGTGGGCTACAGTCCATGGGGTCGCTAAGAGTCGGACTTGACTGAGCGACTTCATTTTCACTTTCACGCATGGGAGAAGGAAATGGCAACCCACTCCAGTGTTCTTGCCTGGAGAATCCCAGGGACGGGGGAGCCTGGTGGGCTGCCATCTATGGGGTCGCAGAGAGTCGGATATGACTGAAGCAACTTAGCAGCAGCAGCAGTAGCAGTTCCCCCATCAGGGGTTAAACCCATTCCCTTGGCAGTGAAAGTGTAGAGTACCAATCACTGGACCACCAGGGCATTTCCCTTCATTGTATTTTGGATTGTGTGCTACTAGTATATAGGAATACAATTGATTTTTGTGTATTGCCCTTGTATCCTTCCATCTTACTAGACTCTTTCGTTAGTGGAGTCCATTAATTGTTTCATTAGTGAATTTCTTAAGATTTTCTATATATATAAGATCATGTCATCTATGAATTTAGTTCAGTTCATTTGCTCAGTCATCTCTGACTGTGACCCCCAAGGACTGCAGCATGCAAGGCCTCCCTGTCCATCACCAACTCCTGGAGCTTGCTCAAACTCATGTCCATAGAGTTGGTGATGCCATCCAACCATCTTATCCTCTGTTGTCCCTTTCTCCTCCTGCCCTTAATCTTTTCCAGGATCAGGGTCTTTTCCAATGAGTCAGTTCTTCGCATCAGGTGGCCAGAGTATTGGAGTTTCAGCTTCAGCGTCCGTCCTTCCAATGAATATTCAGGAATGATTTCCTTTAGGATGGACTGCTTGTATCTCCTTGCAGTCCAGGGATTCTCGAGTCTTCTGCAACACCACAGTTCAAAAGCATCAATTCTTCAGCACTCGGCTGTCTTTATAGCCCAACTCTCACATCCATACTGGAAAAACCATAGCTTTGACTAGACGGATTTGTTGGCAAAGTAATGTCTCTGCTTTTTAATATGCTGTCTAGGTTGGTCATAACTTTCCTTCCAAGGAGCAAGTGTCTTTTAATTTCATGGCTGCAGTCAGCATCTGCAGTGATTTTGGAGCCCCCAAAAATAAAGTCTCTCACTTTATTGTTTCCCCATCTATTTGCCATGAAGTAATGGGACCAGATGCCATGATCTTAGTTTTCTGAATGTTGAGTTTTAAGCCAACTAGAAATACTTTTTTACTTCTTCCTTTCAATCTGAATGTCTTTTATATCTTTTTCTTGCCAATTTTCCTGGCTAGAACTCCAGTACAATGTTGAATAGAAGTGTCATGAGGGGAAATTCTTGTCTTATTCCTAATCTTAGGGGGAAAATATTTCTTCTTTCTCCATTGAGATGAAGTATCTGTGGGTTTTTTTGTATGTTCTTTATAAGACTGAGGATGTTCCCTTCTATTGTGTGATGTTTTTATCACGGAAGGGTGTCAGATTTTGTCAAATGTTTTTTTCTAGGTCTATTAAGGTGACCAGATGGTTTTTGTATTTTATTCTATTAATATATAAAATTATATTAATTTATTTTTGGTTTTGGATGTTAACCCAATCCTGTATTTCTGGGATAAATTCACATGGTTGTAGTGTATATTCCTTTTTATATGTTGCTGGATTCAGTTTGTTAGTGTATTGTTGAGGATTTTTATAGCCACATTTATAAGGGATGCTGGCCTGTAGCTTTTTTTTTCCCTTGTGATATTTTGTTTGGTTTTTTATCAGGCCTCATAGAATGAGTAGGAAGTGCTCCTTCCTCTTCTGATTTTTGGAAGAGTTTGTGAAGAATTGCTGTTAATTCTTTAAATGTTTGGTAAATTCACCAGTGAAGCCGTTGAGTCCTGAGCTTTTCCTTATTGGAAGTTTAAAAATTATTAATTCAGGCTCTTTGTTTGTTAACAGATCTCTTCAGATTTTCTGTTCCTTCCCAAATCCTCATTGGTTTAGGTCATTCTAGGAATTTGTCTAGGAATGGCATCAAAGTTATCTAATTCATTAGCATATATTTGTTCATAGTATTTCCTTATAATCCTTTAAGATGTTCTTTTTTGTCTTTGATAATCTGCATTTATACTATGTATGATAGGTCTAAATGTGGACTTTTAAAAAATTTAACTTAGTTGTGCTTTCAATATGAGGACAGGTGTCGATATGTTCAGTTCTGGAAAATTCACATATATTCTGTCTTTGAAAATTGCCTCTCCCTTAATTCTTTTCCTTTTCTTCCTCTGGAACTCTTTGGATCTTGTCTCTCTCTCTCTCTCTTTTTTTTAAAGATTTATTTATTTACTTTTTAAAAAATTTTTGGTTGTCCTGAGTCTTCATTGCTGCACACAGGCTTTCTCTAGTTGCGGAGAGCAGGGGCTTCTCTTGTTTCAAAGCATGGGCTCTAGGTATGTGGGCTTCAGTAGCTGGGCCTCATGGGCTTTATGGTGAGGGCTCAGTAGGCACATGGGCTTAGTTGTTCCGTGGCATGTGGGGTCCTCCCAGACCAGGGATCGAACCCATGTCCCCTGCATTGGCGGGCAGATTCTTAACCACTAGACTACCGGGGAAGCTCTAGATCTTGTCTCTTAATGTTCATATTTTCTATCTTACTCTTTGCATCTATTTCAGGATAATTTCCTCAGTTTTTTTTTCCCCCATTTCACTAATTCTTTCTTTAACTGTATTTTATTTTCTGTTTAACTTACCTATTGGGTTTAACATGTCAATATTGTATACAATTAACCCTTGAAAAATCTGGATATGAAATGTGTGGGTTCAGTTATATGTGGATTTTTTAAAATAAGTATGTGCTATAGTACTACACGGGGCTCAGTAGTAAAGAATCTGCCTGCCAATGCAGGAGGTGCATATTTGATTCCCGGGTTGGGAAGATCCCCTGGAGAAGAAAATGGCAGTCTATTCTAGTATTCTTGTCTGGGAAGTCCCATGGACAGAGGAACCTGGTGGGCTCAGGGAGTCTCAGAAGAGTTGGATACAGCGACTAAACAGTAACAGCAGTACCACGCAATCTGCAGCTTGTTGAATCTGCAGATGAGAGGGCTTGGTGTAAAGTTATACATGGATTTCTACTGCCCTGAAGCCCCATATTGTTCAAAGGTCAATATTTTATTGACCTTTAGTACTTTATTTCCATTTAGTACTTTTTCAAAATCTTTTTCAGATTTTTCTTTTATTCCTAGCTTTTGGGGTATCAATTTCTTTCATCTTCTGACTTGCTTGTCATGGTTTGTTTTATTGTGTGGTTAGTAATTTTTATACTGAGAAATAGTGGAATGCTTAAAAGCATCATAAGTCTGCACTTACTATGATGATGGACTTCCCTTGTGACTCAGTTGGTAAAGAATCTGCCTGCAATGTGGGTGACCTGGGCTTGATCCCTGGGTTGGGAAGATCTCCTGGAGAAGGGAAAGGCTGCCCACTCCAGTATTCTGGCCTGGAGAATTCCATGGAATGTATAGTCCATGGGGTTGCAAAGAGTCGGACATGACTGAGCGACTTTCACTTTTACTTTACTATGATGATGAGGTCTGGGACATACCAAACGTGTGGGTGGTGGCCTGAGGTGGGGCAGAGGAAAAGATTGGCAGAGGAACTTTGTATGTCTGGCTGCTTCCTGTCATATAGGTCTCTGCCAAGAGTCACCTTTACTGAGCCTTCCCAGGCCTCCCTAACTAACACTGTCCACCCCCATACTGCCTTTCTCTTTTTCATCTTTTTCATAACACTTAACACTGTCCAGGAATATATTAAATTTTTGTCTACCTTTTGTGACTGTCTTCCATATTGGCGTGTAAGCTCCACGACAGTAAGGATTTGTCTTATTCACTGCTGTGTCCCCAGCACCTGGCGTGTGGTTTATACTGTCAACAAGTATGAGTGAGTAGTCCTGTTTTTAGATGGAAGTTATCTGAGCCCTGATGATGCAACTTTCAGCTGGACTGAGCCTGACCAGGCAGCAGAGAAGAGGTGAACAGTTTGCCTCTCCATCCCCAAACCTTTTTCTGTGTCTCCACTGGAGATGTCTCTTCTTCCCGTTACAAGAGCCCAGAAAATACCGTCCTTCCTGTGTGCTTCAACTTTATTCTGTCATGAGTCCTACAGCTGCCAAAATCAGTAGTAGGGACTGGAGCATCAGAAACCCTGGGGGGAGAAAATGAACAAAACCCTGGGAAGATCTGGTCCTTAACTCTTCAGGAGGCTGTGACTGAGTAAAGAAGGCAGCACACACAGAAAACAAGTTAGGACACTTGCCCATTCCCTGAGTCAGCTGTGTAGATTAGAACTCCTGCTATGAGCTTGCGGTAGAGAAGGCAACCTGTGTGCTGGCCCCTGGGTCACATGTCGACACAGAAGTGGTTTCTGGAGGCATCAATGGGCAGGTTACGAATTCCCAGCCGACTCCATGTTGGCTTCCTTCTGAGGTTTGCTCCATGCTGTAGGAACTTGTTCTGAGCATAGTGTTACTTGTAAAAGGGTAGAAAGTGCCAGAAGGCGTTCCCACGAGGTGGGCAGGGTTGGCACCTTTCCATCCGTCTTTGGCTGTATCTGTTGGCCCCAGTGATGTTGGGGTTGAGGAATAGTGACGAGTACCGGAATTCCGGCAAACCCTGGCTTTCCTGCTGCACAGCTTTTGGTGAGTGAGTAAATAGCTCTGCCTCACTGGCTTCCCCGGTGGCTTAGCGGTAAAGAATCCCCCTGCAATGCAGGAGACTCAGGTTCGATCCCCTGGAGAAGGGAATGGCAATCCACTCCAGTATTCTTGCCTGGAGAATCCCATGGACAGAGGAACCTGGCAGGCTACAGTCCATGGGGTCTCAAAGAGTCAGACACAACTGAAGCGACTTGGCACACAAATGGTTGTGGTAGGGAGAGTTCATAGAGAATGTGTTTATCACCGCATTGCCTGCTATTGAGGTTATTCCAGCCCGGCATCTTGGGAGCCACTTGTGCCTCAGTTTCCTGATCTGTGAAACAGGGAAGTAATTCCCAGCCGCTGCAGGCCATCCCTCCCCTCTGTCTCTGGCTGTTGTAAGTGTTAATATTCTCGGGCTTTGAGGGCCTGAGGTGGGGGTGGAGCCGCATAAATGGGTTATTGTTGTGCTGGTGAATGCTCCGGCTTTGTTCAAGTGTCTTCACTATTTGACTTCCTGCGGTTAGCGTCCCCAGACTTGAATTGCTGGAGACACTTGCACGTCCTCAGCGGTTGGTGGCGCTCACCTGGCCCGGCTGTGACCCGGGTCTTCACCCAGCGGGGACCTGCTGAGTTGGGGTGGGAAGCTCCATTTCGTCTGTTAGGGGCCCCCCGGGCATCAGGAATGAAAGAAATGCAGAAAGTATGACCCACACGCGCAACTGATTCTGAATAGGACGTTTATTGAAGAGGTTTTGCAGGAGGCGGCTGGCGCTTTAATTCCCGAGGCTGTTGGTGGCAGCTCTCTGCTCACCCCAAGCCTGTTAACTGCTCAGCTGCCGGGGTGAATGTGGCTCCCAGGCCCCACGCGGCCCTGTTGGTGCTCAGATGGGAGCCCTTTTGAGGAAAGCGGTAGGTACCCAGCTGGCCAGGCCAGGGGGTGCAGATGGGGCAGGAGCAGCACTATCAGAGGCTTCTGAGTCTTGCCAGACTCTGCCAGGAAACCCGGCTGGCCACAGGCTTTGGGGCGAAAGGTAAATTTCTCCCTTGGGCCTTCAGAAACTGAGGACAGGTTGAGTTAGTCCCTTTTTAAAATCCTGCCCAGGCTTCTTCTAGGGGATGTGTCCATTGAGGCCGGGCGAGAGCGAGAATCCTGTGTTCTCTTCGAGTTACTGCACGTGGTTCTGCCAGGGGCTTCTGAGGGTCTTCTGATCTCTGAACACTCGGAGTTGGGCGATTAGGGAAGGGGCTGTTTGTAGAGGGACCCAGCACACCCTGGGAAAAGCAGAGTTAATCTCCCACTTTTTCCGGAAGTTTCCTTTTCCCAGAATCCACAGAGGGTGGTTATTTTAGATAAAATCTAGGGGTGGTGGCAGGTTGGGCAGGTGGAAAGATGTTGTCCCCGACCCGGACTCTTCCCCTGGTGGACACCGCCAGGCCAGGGCTGTGTCCACCCCTCCCAGAGCTCTGGGCTGCAGAAGCCAGGAGGTCAGGGGCAGGTTGCTGCCCTGCCCTGCCTTGAGTTTCAGCCCTGAATCAAGGCCTGGCTTTTCCAGGAACAGGACTGCTACCTGGGCCATGCCCATGTGGACCCACCTGCCCCAGAATCTAGGGCTTGGTGATAGCTGCCCCTCTGCGTGTGTGTAATTGCTCAGCTGAGGGAGAAAGCTGCTCTCCTCCCACCTGGAAACTGGTTGGATGAGTTTCTTGGGCCTCCCTGGTAGAGGCCCCTTAGAAGGGAAGGCAGGGATCTGGGGTGGGGTGGGGGCGAGTGCAGAGGGGCCCCCCTGGGCTCTGGATTAGGGATCCCTGAGGGACAGGGTCATGTAGGAGGCCCTGCTCTCTGAAAGGCCGGCTGCCTTTGAGAATTGACCTTGTTGTGTGAGTCTGTAAGCTGTGCCTTGGAAAATCTACTTTCCTAAGTTGTCTGGGTCAGGTGCCAGGCCCAGGGTCGGCGTCCAGGGCAACGAGGGGGTGCTGGTTGGAGCTCTTGCTATTGTTCCCGAGGGCCAGGATGATCAGGGTGTGTGACTGATGGCAGCAGTTCATAAAGGGGGTGGTGCTGTTGCTTGGAGTTGAAGACCAACTTGTGTTTGGGGGAGCCTCCCTAATTCTGAGTTGCTTGGGGAGGGAATTTGGGGAAGGCAAAAACCCTCAGGTGGTAACACTGACTCCCCCGCCTCCACACAGTGCCCCCAGGTGGGAGCTGCTGTTCTGGAACCCCAGGGGAAGATTCCCTTCCAGTTAAGCCCTGGCATCTCAGTTTCTAGACTTGGCACTCACCGCCCTGCTTTTAGAAACATTTCGTGTCTGGGTAGTTTCACATCTCCACATTTACTGGGGGCCTTGTTTCTTCCCACCTCACAGGGGTTGGGATAGGTGTCATTCTTCTTCCTAGCACACGCTCCCCGTCTTTTTCTCTCCTTGAAGCTCTCTGTAAACAGCCAGCATCTTCTTTGGCTTCTGGATGCTTCATGAACATTCTGGCTGTGTAGACTCCTGTGGCCATAGCACCACCTAGCCGTTTGTATATTTTAAGCGTAGTTTCTCTTTGTCTCCCTGAGTCTCTGTGATGGGTCTTCCAGGCCTGGCCCGGATGTGCCCATCCCCTTGCTGCCAGACGCCCCAGGTCCTTATGTGGTCCAGGTCCTCTGGGGACTCCACTGGCCCATGCTGCCACCCTTGTACCAGATGCCCTCAGGGCTCTCCTCACCTGGCAGAAGCTTTGTCATCATTCAAGACTTAGGGAAAATGCCACTCCTTTAAAGCTGCCTGGGTCCCCCAGGTGGCACTTTCTACTTCTTCCGTCAGCAGAGTTTACGTGCATTTCTGTGCCAGCACTTGAGGCACTGCTTTGTGGATAATCTGTTGATAATGTCTATTTTTTTAAAACTATTTTTAGTATTATTATTATTTTTTGGCCGCACAGTGTGACTTGTGGGATTTTAGATCCCCAACCAGGGATCGAACCTGTGCCTCCTGCAGTGGAAGCACCGAATTTTAACTACGGGACTGCCAGGGAAGTCCTTGCTTCCTTTTGTCATTGATGTGCTTGTCCGGTTTCACCTGATACAGTATTTGTTCTCCAGAGCGGGTTCTGTGTGTAATTCATCTTTGTGTCAACTCACAAGGCTGCCACAGTGTCTTTGTGTAAAGTGGATGCTTGAATATACTTGAGCAGTGAATTCTGAAGCTCATGACTTGGGAAGGGCCGTTAGTTTTATCCCTAACTGAGTGGGTAGACCTTGCGGTACAGATGACTCACTGCCCCGCTCCCTGTCGTCCAGCACGTTAGGAGTAGAACTAACGTTGGTTTTGAGCTGTGCTGGCTGGAGTACCAGGCCCCCTTCATGTCCTTTCTGCTGCCTTCCCCTCTTGGATATTCCCTGTGACTTAGGAAATGGGCAAACACTGGGGCTTTTCCCTCTATGTCCTGGCCTGCTCACCTGTTTACCCTGGAGTTGGATTACATTTTTTCTTTAAAATCCAAGGACCAGTGTCAAGGATGGTTTCTACCAATCGCTTCCCTACCTCACGTCACCTTAAATTCTGTTCCTGCTCAGGCCTGTTGTTCCGCATGGTCCTGTTCCTCTCCAGCTCTCTCCCTGCGGAACCCAGAGGAATGCGTCCTGCCTGCTACAGCACAGGACTGACTCATGCAAACTTCGTCTTCTGGTTTGACCTTCTGTGGGGCCTGGATATCAGATTTGTTTCCGTTTCCAGCTGAATTGCTTTGTATTTGCCCTTAAAAGATGACGGTCCAAATCTGGGTTGGGATCAGAGATGATGGATGATCAGCAGGATCGGGGTGCAGTGGGGAGGGGAGGGCTAGGTCATGGTGGTACATGATTCAACTTGTATATCTATTATTGACTTGAGATATGGGTCTACTTTTTTAGGGACGCATCAGAAAAATCTCTTACCCTGATGCTTCTGGACAAATAGTAACTCATCCATCCTCATTGCCACCATTTATGGAAGGTATACTGTGTGTCAGTTGTTGTTCAAATAGCTCTCCTTGTATCCTCTCACTCTTGGAGACCAGCAAAGTTGGTCTTGCTGTGCTTATTTTACAGGTAAAGGAACTTGAAGTTTGCTTAGATCCAGTGACTTGCCCAAGGCCACCCATAGCTAGTAAAACAGTAACTGGGTTTCAAACCACGTCTCCCTGACTCCAAAGCCTGTGAATCGTTTACTGCATTTAATCTCATCTCTGCTCTCTGGACTCTCATGCACTGAGGTACTGGCTCATTCTCTCCTCATCTGAGAACTCAGATCCAGTGGGCCCCTCTGTTCCCACTTGCTTCCCACGGAGATTCTCCAATGCCTTTGAATCTGATGCAATAGTTAATGCTGCAACTCTTGAAGGTGTGGTTCAAGGTCGGCGGCCTCAAAATAAGCACCCCCTGTAGTGGGTGGATGGGGAGCAACTAGATGGTTTATTTGTGGGGCTGGGTCTCTGAATTTTGCTGATAAGGAGGGCTGGTCCCGTGAGCCTCTAGAGATGGGAGAGGTGAGGCCTCTGAGAACACTGGAGGTGATTTCTAGCATGGCCTTCATCCCCTCCATCCTCTGGGGGACATTGTGTCTGTGTCATTTGCCTGCTTAGTGACAAGCTGTGACCCACCCTGGCTATGAGCAATAATAGCAGTTTCTCATCCACAGTAATTGCTCTCCTTTGCCTTCAGTTTCGATGAAACCTCCTGGTTGGACTGCTTTTCCTGGGATATCTGTAGGGCCATTTTGCTATAGTCCCTTCTTCAAACTCCAAAGTGGTCTCTTCTTCCAGTTTTTGTGGCTGGTCACTTAATATGTGGCATGGCAGGGCAGCTACGCCCCTGCTCCAGTCCCTCTTCTGGGGCTTAGAGTATGGGACTGCTGGGGTGAATGGGCAGTCACCGCTCCTGCATGCCTCCTGGTGAATCGGAAACTTGCTGGCAGTGACTAATTGGAAACTCATTAGACAAGGAGGAACTGTCTCAGGTCTTGACTGTGGCCACTGTTTGTCTTTCGTCTGACTGCTGTGGGAGTGGAGAGGTGCAGAAATTTATTGGACACCTAGTGTGTGCGTGCATTGCCTTCTGGGGGTGAAAGAGGCCCAGCCCACTAGGTTTTTGCTATCTAGTGTGGAAGGAGAGCTTGCACATGAGAACCCTAAGGACCTGTGCTTTAGGCGACACTCAGGCCCAGCTGAGTTCAGAGAAGTGCCTGGGGGTTAGTGTCCCATGGCTGCTGTTAACAAATGCTGCCATCTTAGTGCCTTAGAACAGCACCCATGCAGACATCCCTGGTGGCTCAGTGGGAAAGAATCTACCTGCCAATGCAGGAGACACGGGTTCGATCCCTGGTCCAGGATGACCCACATTCCACGGAGCAACTAAGACCCTGTACCACAGCTACTGAGCCTGCGTGCTCTAGAGCCTGCGAGCCGCAACTACAGAAGCCTGTGCTTCCTAGAGCCCCTGCCCTGCAACAAAAGAGGCCTCCGTGATGAGAAGCCTGCACCACAGCTGGAAAGTAGCCCCTGCTTGCTGCAACTAGAGAAAAGCTCACACAGTGACAGAGACCCAGCACAGTGAAAAATAAATGAAACAGCAGGCATTTATTATCTTATAGTTCTGAAGGTCAGCTGTCAGTCTGGGCCTACACGGCTATTTTTCTTCTGGAGTCTCCAGGGAAAATTTTGTTTTCTTGTCCTTTTCAGCTTCCTGAAGCTGCTTAGATCCTTTGACTTGTGTTCTCTTTCCTCCGTCGACGAAGCCAGCAGCCTAGCATTGACCAGTTTCTCGCTCTGTCCCTCTGCCTTTGCTGTCACGTCAGCTTCTGACTCCTGCTACTTCCCTCTTGTGAGGACCCTCATGATTACCTCGAGCCTACCCACATAATCTAGAACAATCTTCCCCATCTCAAGATCCTTAACGTGATCACACCCGCAAAATTCCTTTTGCCATATAAGGTTACCTACATAGATAGGCTGCTTGTATCCAGGGATTAAGATGTAGATATTCCTGGGGGAGAAGCATTTTTGGCCTGCATCACTGTGTGTGTTGGATGGGTTGGTGATGGTTGGGGAGACCTTTCTGAGGACGATGATTGGACATTTGTGGAGGGAGAGAATGTCTGGGACACCTTGCAGGTTTGAGAAGTAACATGAGCAGATGTTGAGCTTGTGTGTGGTAGAGACAGGGAGGTGTGGGTGAGCAGTACTCCCACTGACATGAGATGCCGGGGGCTTTCCTTCCCTTCCAAGGCCAGGCCGAGGGAGTTTTCTTCTCTTCCAAGGCCAGGCCGAGGGAGTTTTCTGGACTTTAGTCTGTAGGCCCAGACTCTGTCCCAGAATTCAGGTGGGAGGGCTCCATTGGCAACCGGTCTTTCCTTCCTAGCAGCTGACTCAGGCACACTTGGTGGCCCCCTGCTATTCTTGAGTGGTGGGAAAAGGAATTCACGAGGGAAAATGAATTCATGAGGGAACAGGAATTTGAGCCAGCTGGCCTGCGTTTGGGTGGCCCAGAAACCCTGGTCACACAGTTCGCACAGCCTCTGTGATAGTCACATTGCTCACAGGGAACACAGTCTCTGGAGAGCTTCCCTTGTCCTCAGGTGCTTGGGGCCCCTGAGTCCCTGGGGAGGGAGAGGAGGGTCAGAGGGAAAGAGGAAAGAGCCAGCCCCGCTCAGGGATCCTCCTTGTCCTCAGGAAAGCCTCAAGGGTGTGGTGAGAGGTGACCTCTGCTGGTGTGACCTCACCCACCTCTGCCCACCGTCTGCTGGCCTGGAGAGCCGTAGGAATAGATCCTCAGGAGCTGGGCTTCTGTGGGGACAGTGATGGGCAGCACATGACTGGGTGGTACTGAGCTGGGGTGTGTGTGTGTGTGTGGCATACCTGGGCTCCTCTGGAAGTTAAATTGTGTGTGTGTGTGTGTAGACCCTCATGATACTGAGTTCTGTGTGTGTGTGTGTAAACCCTCGTGATACTGAGCTGTGTGTGTGTGTGTGTGTGTGGGCAGCAGCATGATTGGGTGGTACTGAGCTGGGGTGTGTGTGCGGGGGGGGGCATACCTGGGCTCCTCTGGAAGTTAAATTTGTGTGTGTGTGTGTGTGTGTGTGCGTGTAGACCCTCGTGATACTGAGCTCTGTGTGTGTGTGTGTGTGCGCATGTGTAGCACCCCAGGGCTCAGGATCTCGAGGTGAGATCTCTGAAAGTTCACATTGCTCCCGCCGTGTCTGTCTGGAAGAGCTGTTGCATTTCTCTGTATCTCCTTTCTGGTACCTTATGGATGAGCCGATCCTGACACTGCAATGAGGGGAAGATCAAAGGCTGCGGCTGCCCGGGTTGAAGAACCTTTGGAATACTTAGCAGATGTTGGGGGTTGGGAGATGAGAGAAGGTGGAGAAGGAGGGCTGTGTTGCCTGCGGTCCCCAGGGAGGGAGGGACTTGGCCCACATGCAGGTACCAGGTGACCGCTCCCCTTCACTCCCGGAGCCACTGGACTTTGGAGCAGTTGCCTTTGGGGGAGCTCCTCTGTCGCTCCATCTGCCTCCAGAGCAGGTGTGGCATGTCAGTCCTCCGTCTCCCGGGTGTGGGGCGAAGGGTAGTAGGTGAAAGGATGACGTCAGCCGCCTCCACACCTGGACCCAGCCTCTCTGAACCAAAATGTTTTCTGGAGTGTCTCCAAGTGCTGGCCTGTACAGCTTCTCCTGCACAGTTTCCTGCCTTCTCGGCCTACCGGCCCCTGAAAGAGGGCTGGAAGGGAGTGTTACTGAGTCCTGGGGACTCCTCAGGACTAGAGAAGCAGAGGTTCTCCAGAAGATTCCATCCAGGTGAGCGCCCCCATGGGACCCTTCTTTCTGAAGCTGGGGTGGAGTTGGGGAGCAGGGTCCTACTGCCTTATTGACAAGAGGCCTGAGGACAGAACATGGGGACTCTGGTGGGTTTGGCTGGTCATTTTTTTCTGTTGGAGGCAGGAGGCTGGGTCAGATCAGGGGCACGGGGCTGAGGCCTCACAGGGAGGAGAAGGATGTGGAACCTGGCCCCAGTCAGCCATTCTGGGAAACTCAGAGGCCTGCTGCAGCCTGCCTGCCTCCCTGCCTGGGGATGTTCAGGGAAGGTCCCCAGGAGGTGTGAGTGGAGGAAGGGTGTGGACTAGGTTTAAATTTAGAGAAAGTTGAAAAGAAACTGATCTCTCTTACTCTCCTGCACCCAAACTCTTAAAGGTGCATGTCTGAGCAGCTTATGGGGCTGATCAGAAAGGTCTCAGGGACCCGATCACAGAGGGCTTCTCAGATATGGGGGATACAAAGTTTTCTAGAAGACTGACTGACTGATGATTGATTGGATTGATTCCTGTTAAAAGATGGAAGAGGTCAGTGAGGAGGGATATTTAGGGAGCTGGAGACCAGGGTGATATGGTGGGCTGTGGCTTGGGGTTTGGCTGCTGTCTGTCACCTTCTCTAGGCACCCACTGTTCCCAGCAGACAGTGTCTTCCAAGATGAGTTTAAAGACCCCTGAGTTCCAATCTTGGCCTTGGGGTGAATCTTACCTTATGGGGTGAGGTGATGGTCCATGGAGAGGAAGGAAAGGTTGCCTGTAGCCAGGAGCCCTTCCGTAGGCAGGTGCTTCCACTGTCTCTGTGGGGCCTGAACGCCACTACAGAGGTGTGTATGCTCACTTGCTCAGTCGTGTCCAACTCTGCAATCTCATGGAGCCTGCCAGGCTCCTCTGTCCATGGAATTTTCCAGGCAGGAACACTACAGAAGGGTGGAGATTGGGTCTTTAGAACCAGAGGGCACTCACACTGGCTCTGATGTCTTTTTTCCCTGACTCTCTGATGGTGTCTGCTAACAGTCCCACCTGGACTCTGCCTGCTCTTCTCTGACTGCTCCATTGCTCTTTACCCTTCCTTTCTGGGTCTCTGTATTCTTTTCCAGCAAGTCCTCTTGCCTAGGGGAGAGAACGAGAGCCTTGTGAACCTAGGTCTCCTGGTCACTGCAGGGCTTCTCTTATCACCCGAGGAGTTACAATCTGATCCTGGTGCCCTCCTGCTTCTTCCCTTCTCTAGGACCTGTAGTCCTTTGACCAGGAATTTGTATTTTTCTGTGTTGTTCCAAGGAAAAGGTAAACGGGAAAAGATTACATAGTAGGAGGTCTAGAAATAGCCTTAAGGAATCTTAATTCTCTCTCTTTTTTTTTTTACCTCCATTGGTCTTTGTGAGGGAAGTAAAATATTAAAAGCCATAACCTTTATGTCTTAATATGTTCCCCATGGTTTATGCTGAGGCAAAGCCATGGCATCTAGGGCTGTGACTAATCTTTTGCTGTGGTTCTAGCTGGTGTGAAATCCATCTGGGAGGCAGCCAGCAGTGGGCAGGGGCAGAAGAGCACTCACACTGAAGCCTGAGTGCCTGAGTCCAGATCCAGGCTCTACCACATGCTCTTTCTGTGGCCTCAGTTTCTGCATCTGTAAAGTGGGGATAATAATAGTACTGACCTCATAGAGTTGTTATGAGATAAAAGCGCCGTTATGTTTACAGCACTTGGACCATTTTTAGCTGTTAGCCATTATGCTTTCGTTTAACCCCAGGAGGATTTGGGCATCATGGGCGCTATGAAGGTATGAGCTTGGTTTGCAGGCAGATGGCTGTGTGCAGTCAGAGAAAATTTTTCCAAGTAGAAAAGATGCGTTAGTTCCTGGGCTTTTGAAGTGTGCATGGGGACCCTGTGGTGATGGAGTCCCTAATGAGTGACCTCGAAGATACCCTTTAGAGAGAAATCTCTTGAGAGACTGTGTGTGGGGTGGAGGTGGGGGGCTGTGACTAATCCTTCATGTTGAGGCCGTGACCTGGCCAGCTGTGAAGTCCATTAGAGACTTGGGCCTTTTCCGCTTAGCATCCCCATAGGGGCTGACTGACCCCAGGTTTCATTTGGGAAAGGTCTTAGGCCATAAGTCCCTACCCCTTTGTTCCAGCTGGGATTGACAGGCCTCGGAGATTGGAGGGGAGACAGGGTGGGGCGGGATGGGGCATGCCTGATGGTGCACTTGCTTTGAAGGACACATTTCCTGACGCACAGCATGTATTCAATATAGGTTTGCTGAATTAAATCAAACACAAAACAGTGTCATATAAAATGGTGCATGGACAGATTAATAATACACAGATTTTTAAGTCACAGGAGGGTTAATCACTTCACAGAGGCTATTCAGCGAGTCCCACTGGGCCTGGGGTTAAGGGCTGGGGCGGAGTTCGGGTCTCTTTCTTTGTCTGAAACGACAGGCCACCGGTGGGTAGAAATGACTAGCTGGTTCATCTTAAAGGCTCTTCTGAGGAGACAGGAGAAAGCAGCAGTGCTGTGTTTCCCAGGGGCTCTTCTGAGATGCTCAGTTTCACCAAGGTGATCCTGTTAATTAATCCTTTGACTGCATCTGGAAGGAGGGAGCAGCCAGGATTGGCCCCAGCACTGCCACGGTGTCCTCATCTGCAAGATGAGAGGCTCACGTGGAGGGAATTCCCCCCCCCCCCGCCCCAGCTGAGACATGCAGTGGGAAATCACTGGGCTTGGGAGGGTCCTTGCTGGGCTAGCATGCATGGCAAACAGGTCTCCATGCTCCTGACTTTAGCCTGGTAGTCATACTGGTTCATCTACCATCATCATCTGTTTGCCATTTGCGGATCACTTTTTAAGGCCCTGCCGTTAGTTCACTGCCAAGGGCTGGGAGTCTTACACAATGAGTGCTGCAAAAGGGAGAACCTTGGGGTGCTATAAGAGTACACAGAAGGGGCCCCCAGTTTTGATTTCTGGGCGTATGTGGCTTCTCACTGAGACCCAAGGGTTGGTATCAGTGACACAGGCTAGGGGTATGGCATTGCTGTTGGGGAGGAAGTAATGGCCAGGTAGTGAGAACACTTGCAAAAGCCAGAGCCCAGGTGGGGACACTAGTTCCAAGTTGGGGTAGAGGCACAGAAAACCAGGGGGACAAATTCAAGATTGCCAGAGCCTCAACCCTTCTCATAACTCTAACTTTTGGTCTAGTCACTTCTGAGTCCTAGAGCTAGGGGTGGAAGAGATGCTTTAGAACATTTTTCCTGTGGAAATGGCAATCAAATGAACATTCTGGAAAGTGATGTTGATGGGCTTTGGTACTCTGGGGTGCGGGTGGAGTGTCCTTGACTTTCCCAAAGGCCACAGCCACCACCCTGCCTCCCCAACTTGCTGCTTCAGGCTGGCCTACCTGTGAGCCACACCATCTGTTTAGGGAATAAAGTTCACCTGAGGCTATGTTTGCCTCACCTGGGAGCAGTTTCCTTCTGGCTGTGCTGCCCTGACCTGGCTGTGCTGAAGGGAGCTTCAGGAGACTTACCCGTGTCTCAGCCCTGGGGAATTTCCTGTGCCCCTGGAGCCTGGCTGAGTCAGAAGCAAGTACCAGGGACTGGGGCAAGGAGGTGACATGGGCTCAGCCGTTGCATCATCTCCTCTGCCTTCCCCGTCAGTATCCAGAAGGCTTCAGGTTTGTGGTTAAACCACTGGTGCCCCAGAGATTTTGCAGTCCCACATACTCTCTGGCATACAGGTTGTTAAGAGCCAGATCCTTGACCGGTGGACACTTGGGGAGTGCTTTCTGATAACTGCCAGTACTATCACTGTTTTGATGGTTTATGGAGCCGTCGCTCTGTACTGGGCACCAAGCTGTACACCCTGCAGCTCACTGCACACTGCGGGGGGACAGCCCCAGGGCAGGTGGTGAGGAGCACAGGCTCTGGGAGACTGGGTGATTTGCAGGAGCAGAGGGGCTGGGCTGCAGATTCCATCAGAAGGCACCCCTGCCAGCTGTTCTGGGGTCTCAGCTTTCTGAGCCCTTGGTTGATCCAGGCTGTGGTCCACCTTTCTTCCACTCTGGGAAGGATGGAGGTGGCGGCAGGAATGTCACTTGGGCATCCTTGTAGATGCTCATACAATCGGACCTCCTTGAGATTCAGAATCGTTGCTTTAAAAATTGTGGTAAAATACATGTAACATAAAATCCATATTTTATTTTTTTTCTGGTTTTATTTATATTTATATATTTATATTTTTAATTTATTTATTTTAATTGGAGGCTAATTACTTTACATTATTGTATTCGTTTTGCCATACATTGACATGATTCTGCCCTGGATGTACAAGTGTTACCCATCTTGAACCCCCCTCCCACCTCCCTCCCCATCCCATCCCTCTGGTTCATCCCAGTGCACCAGCCCCGAGCATCCTGTATCATGCATCGAACCTGGACTGGCGATTCCTTTCACATACGATAATATACATGTTTCAATGCCGTTCTCCCAAATCATCCCACCCTCGCCCTCTCCCACAGAGTCCAAAAGACTGTTCTATACATATGTATCTCAAAATCCATATTTTAAACTGTTCAGTGGCATTGAGTGAGTACATTCACATTGTGCATCCATCACTATCTTCCATCCATAGAACGTCCATTATCTTGCACAACTGAAACTCTGTATCCATTAAACAGTAACTCCCCATTCCCTCCTCCCCCAGCCCCTGGCAGCCACCCTTTTACTTCTGTTTCTTCGAGGATTCCAGAGGTTTGACCCTTTGTCTGTCCCGCCCAGAACCTCCCCGGCACGCCCCCGCCAGGCAGCGATGCCAGGATGCCCGTCTCTGCCTCCCTCCGCCAGAACGGCAGCCAGGAGCGGCCGGCGAGCCTGACCTCCACGACCTCCTCGTCGGGCTCCTCGCGCGACAGCCGCGGGGCCATGGAGGAGCCCAGCGGCTCCGAGGCTGTGGCCGAGAACGGGGAGGGCTCCCCGTGTGGCCAGCGTCTCCCCAACAGCAACAACAACTCCAGCGGCTGGCGCAACGTGCGGGGGTCGCTGTCGCCCTTCAGCAAGCGCACGCGGCCGGTGGCGCCTGCAGACAAGTTCGGCTACCTGGGCCGGGTGGTGCGGGAAATCGTGGAAACGGAGCGCACCTACGTGCGGGACCTGCGCAGCATCGTGGAGGTGAGGCTTCGGGGGCTGAGGTCGGGAGGGACAGCCCCCTCCTCCGGGGCTGCGCCTGGCCTCTGGCTTCCGGTGGCCTAGCTCCTGGGCAAAACCCTACTTCCACCCATGGGAGGAGAAAAGTTCTCCCTGACATGTTGCTTCCAGGCTCTGCTTCCCTCGCGGCGCCTGCCCGGCATGCTGCTGGCCGCTCACACCGCCTTGTGACTTGGGGGTCCCGTCAGTAGTTGGCCCAGCAGAACTTCTCTGCATAGTTGGGGTGTAGGCACCCTTCATGGGGAGTGGGGACTCCTGTGCTTAGCCAAGAGGGAGCCACGATGAAGAAACTGGCTCTGGGCCCCTCCCTGCACAGCGCCCAGATTCCTCTTGTTTCCTGCCTGTGGGGTCTTCAGTTCAGTTCAGTTGGGGTCTTAGGCACCTGCATAACCCCTGCCTCAGACTCCTCCTCTGTAAATTGAAGAGGCAGGGCCAACGCCAGTGTTTCACACTGGGAGGGGCAAGGGAGAAGGTGACTGTGTGGCTGCCGCTGAGGAAGCTCTCTGCCCTTTGGAGGGACATGTGCTCATTTCCTAGGCCTGCCTAACAGGCAACCACACACAGGGCAAGCTGAAGATGCTTACATTTATCCTGTCCTGGTTGAGGAGGCCAGAGGTCAAAACTCAAGATGCTGGTCGGGTTGGTTTCTTCTGGAAACTCTGAGGGAGAGTGCATTCCAGGGCTCTCCCCTAGCTCCTGGATGCTGCTGGCAACCCTCGCTGTTGCTTGCCCTGTAGCTGTGTCCCCCCAGTATCTGCCTCTGTCTTCACATGGCCCTTTCTGAGTCTGTCCGTGTCCTCTCCTCTTACCAGGACACCAGTCACTTGATTCAGGGCCCACTCTCCTCCAGTGTGGTAGCATCTGAAGATCCTTAATCATTATATCTGCAAAGACCCTATTTCGAAAGAAGGTCACATTCTGTGATTCCAAGTGGGTATTATTATTTGTGAGGAGGAACCAGCCGTCCCAGGGCAGTAGGTGACGTCTGTGAAATGGTGACAGCAGGAAAATACAGCCCAGGAATGAGGCGTGGCTGGGGAGTGGGGCCATAGGACAGGACCAGATTGTGCCAGGGGGGCTGGGCTCTGATGCCTCTCTCCACGCAGGACTACCTCTTGAAGATCATTGACACGCCTGGGCTGCTGAACCCAGAGCAAGTCAGCGCCCTCTTTGGGAACATAGAAAGCATCTATGCACTGAACAGGTATGGAATGAGCCTGATACACCCTATGTTCTTACTGTGAGCCCCATCTCAGGGCCTGGAGAAGGGGTCCCAGTGTCCCAGGTCTTACTCAGGGGCTGTGATACGTGGCCCGGGGTCTGATCGCTGAAGTGGGGAAGGGTGGTCCCTCCCTGTACAGTTAGCTCCCTTCAGGAGAGAGGGCCTTTGGGCCTGTGTGCCCTGGGCCCAGTGTGCTACCTCATGGGCAGAGGGGCTCATATGAGGCGGTGTTCATGTTGGGTCCAGGCGGGGCCTGCACCCCCTCAGGGGACTGCTGCACCCTTGCACATGAAGCTCTTTCCCCGGCCCTCTCATCTTGGTCCCCCATGTGCAGATCTCTTCGTTCTTCTCCACCTTCCCCCTGATTCTGTGGGAAGCTGGGGCTCCCTGGAGGTGATCTGACCCATTAGGTAGGGGAACATACAAGCCTGGCAAGCAGTGAAGAGGGAAGCTGAGCAAGGCCTGACGAGGGGCTGCTTCAGGGACAAAAGGTCTCCACGAAGACTACACATGAGTGCCTGCCAGGGCCCCCAGACTCCCCAGGGAGAGGGCACTGGCCGGGAGGAGCAGAGCTTGTGGGGGCAGCATTGACAGGATAGGAGGAGCCTTGCCCCAGGCCCCTTAAGATGGGCAGAGGGACTTCCTGCTGGGCAAGCTGGGAGGCCCGATGGAGGGGAGACTTGGACCGGAGGGTGTGGGCTTGGGCAAGGAGGAGCACAGGAAGGGAAGCTGAGTGTTCCTCTCATGCCCCCGTCTCAGAACAAGCGGTGGTGGGACTCACCCTGTCTCTCCCGTTCTCTGCATCCTTCTGAGCTGGGGGCCTCGGTCCCTTTGCTAGTTCTCCCTCTCTCCTTCCCCTTCTAATGTCTGCTTCTGTGTGTTTGACTCCTCCTGCCTGCAGAGGAGCTGTGTCCCCTTTCGAGGTGGGTACTGGTGTGCCTTCTCCCTCTCCTGCTGGTGGAGTGCATGGCTCTGTTTTGCCCCCATCTTTGCTGCGGTGCTGGCTCCTTTCCAAAGTTGCTGCCCTGGGTGGAGCTCACTGACACCAGGGCTGATGTGTGTCTGGGCACCAGGAGGTTGGGGAGGGTGTGTGTTCGTGACCATGGAGGCTGTGAGTGGTCCACGGTCTGATGACCACCTTCCCTTCACCCAGCCAGCTACTCAGAGACCTGGACAGCTGCAACAGTGACCCCGTGGCTGTGGCCAGCTGCTTTGTGGAAAGGGTAAGAACCGCTGGGTCCTGGCCCCATCCTGCCTTGCTAGGGGCCTCTCTCCAGGGGAAGTGCTGGGTGCCTTGCCTTGAATATCAAGGGCCTTTGGGTTGGCGCTGGGGGCTGCTGGGTGGATGGCATATCCGAGACGGATGGGTACAGAGATGATTCTGCAGATGCTTGGGGAGAGTGTGCTCTGGGGCCCAGGGGCATGCCTTTGATACACCCAGTCTTACAGGAAATGCGAGGCTCCCTGAAGTGATTGTTTTTGGTCTTTCTTTAGAGCCAAGAGTTTGATATCTACACTCAGTATTGCAACAACTACCCCAAGTGAGTAATTAGGATGGAGTGGGGAGGCGGAGCCATCTGGCGAGTCCAGAGCACCCTACCTCCCCCTCCAGCCCCACCTCTGGTGACTGCCCCTTTCCCACTGGCAGCTCGGTGGCCGCCCTGACCGAGTGCATGCAGGACAAGCAGCAGGCCAAGTTCTTCCGGGACCAGCAGGACCTGCTGCAGCATTCACTGCCCTTGGGCTCCTATCTCCTCAAGCCGGTCCAGCGCATCCTCAAGTACCACCTGCTGCTCCAGGTAACCCGGGGCTCCTCCTGAGGATGTGGGGGCCTGAGGGAGGGGCAGGGCCCTTGAGCCCAAGCTCCTGTCCCCCATGCAGGAGATTGCCAAGCATTTTGATGAGGAAGAGGATGGCTTTGAGGTGGTGGAGGATGCCATCGACACCATGACATGCGTGGCCTGGTACATCAACGACATGAAGAGGAGGCACGAGCACGCTGTCCGGCTCCAGGTGCTCTGGAGCTGGGAGCTGGAGGGTCGGGCAGGCAGGGGTGCTCGGGCAGGAAGAGGCTTGGAAGAGGGAATGCGAGCTGAGGGGTGGTGTTCTTGAAGACGGGCTTCTCTGGGGAGCCCTTGGTGCAGTGTGTCTCTGTGAAACCCAAGAGGTGACTCTAGGGGGCCCTGCGTGGTCCCAGCAGGGTCTCCAGCAGCCTGACCCCGGGGGTTGGGGCTTCTCTGCTGCAGGAGATTCAGTCTCTGCTCCTCAACTGGACGGGGCCAGACCTGACCACCTACGGGGAGCTCGTCCTGGAGGGCACGTTCCGTGTGCACCGCGTGCGCAGCGAGAAGACCTTCTTCCTCTTCGACAAAGCACTGCTTGTCACCAAGAAGCGGGGCGGCCACTTTGTCTACAAGGGCCACATCCCGGTAACCAGGCCACACGTCCTCCTCCCCTGCTTCCCGCCTTCCCAGCGGGCTGGTTCCACTTTCCACCTCTGCGCCAGACTTGGCTGGGCCTCAGGCTGGGGTGGACGCAGCTCCACCCTTGAAGGATACTCTCCCTGCCTCCCCCGATGGCCTTGAGGGGTGGGGTCCCGGGTTGGCTTCCCGCTGCGGGCTTGACTGCCGTCTCCCCCTGTCTCCCCAGTGTTCGTCCCTGATGTTGATCGAAAGCACCCGGGAGTCCCTGTGCTTCACCGTCACGCATTACAAGCACGGCAAACAGCAGTACAACATCCAGGTGAGGGGCGGGCCAGGACAAGAGCCCACGGGCCTGTGGGGTCCTGCGGGGTGCAGGCTGGGACGAGACCCGCCCCTCCCTCAGCGGCGGGAGCCTTGGAGTCTCCCCCTGGAAAGCAGAGGTCCTCGGGGTATCTCTTGGGCTTGTGCTGGGTTGAGGGAGCCTCACAGCACCCCCAGCCTTCTTTCTGCCTCTGCCCCCCTTGGCAGAAACCTGGCCCATGCCAGATGGCTTCAGGCCTGTCATGGTAACCCCCTCCTTCTCTCTTGGGCCCGCCCAGGCCAAAACAGTGGAGGAGAAACGGAGGTGGACTCACCACATCAAGAGGCTCATTCTGGACAACCACCATACCACCATCCCCCAGAAAGTGAGTTCCTGGGGGGCTGGGAGTGGCTGTCCCTCAGAGCCAGCTCCGGGGAACCCTGGGGCTCACCTTCTGGACATTGCCCCCACTGGACAGTGGGGTCAGTTCAGTGGATGCTGAGGTCCTCTGTACCAGCCTTGTGGGGGACCCTGGTACCGCAAGGCCGAGGCAGAAATGGCTCAAAGCAAGGTAGCCATGAGGTGTGTTTCCTTCCCTTCTAGGCCAAAGAAGCCATCTTGGAAATGGATTCCTATTGTAAGTTCACCGTTCCTGCCTGCTTTGTCCATAACGGTGCTTGTCTCTTGGTTGGACTGTATCCTCGGGGAGCTTTGCTGGATACTTAGAGTCTAGCGAGCAGGGAGGAGCGGGGAGGCTCCTGTAAGGCCAGGGGTCTACTGCGAGACCTGGGCTCGGTGCGGATGACAGGTGGGATGCTCTGTGCTTCGCGCTCCTGGTGCTCAGAGGGGTTGGAAGAGCTCTGCAGGCTTGTGGCCCTGGAGCTGGGCTGGGCAGCAGAGTTGTGGTCGGGGGTGGGCAGAGTCTACACCAAGGCTGATGGTATCCCAAAGGCCTGGTCATTTTTCTTGGGTGCAGATCCCAATCGGTACCGCCACAGCCCAGAGCGCCTGAAGAAGGGCTCCCAGGACGACGTGTCCACCCACATGCACCAGGGGCGCCGGCAGTCTGGTAAGGCAGGGACTTTGTGGGCACAGAGGCTTCTTTTCAGGACCTTTAACCAAGCGGGGAACGAACCTTCTGCAGCAGCATTTGGGGCTGGCTCTCATCTCTGTGGAAATCCCAGGAAGGGCTGGGGGGGTGGGGGTAAGTGTGGCGTGGGTGGGTGTGTCTGGAGCCTCCTGCCTTCCCCCAGGCACCTCTGGCCCCTTCCTGCCTACCCAGGGCTGGACAGCTCTCCTTTTATAAGGCCCTAGGAAGGCTTGTTCCAGGCACCCCTTCTTAGCCCCCCATAATTGACTCCTTCCTCCTTTGCCACTTGGAATACTGGGAGTCAGCCAGAGTAATGCTCAGATGTCATGGATGGTCCACAGCCCAGTTCTGGAACAGAGCAGAGGCGGGACGTGGGGAAAATGAGTTGGATTTCAAGTGGCACCAGATCCAGACAGGAAATATTTACTTTGGGTCTCAGGGAAGAGTTCTGTTCTCCTTTCCTGGGTTTTCTTCCATAACTGGGGTTGCTGCTGTGTACTTGGAGGTATTGAAATGAACCATTTACTGAAAAGAGAAAACCTTGCTTTTATTGTCTGCCCTTGTAGTGAGGAGTGTATGTGTTTTCTGTGTCAATTTTCACCCTCTTCATTCAGTCTGAGGCCCAGGGATAGATCTGGTTTTGGCCAGGCACTTGTCAAACTACCACCTGAGGTGGGAATTAGGGTGAGAATCATCTCAGAGACCCCTAAAGAGAAAGACAAAGTATTGATGGGAGCTGGGTCCTGGCTCGGATCCCCACAGTGCGTGGGGTTTGATTGGCAAGACCCACAGATCCCCTGAACAATTGTGTGGATTGACGTAGAGCCTTCGGTTTTCTGGAGGATGAACCTGAGCAGTGTCTGGAAAGCTCTTGTGTGTTTTGTTTGGTGGTGTTCCTGGTGGATCTCAAACCTTAGGCAAACTTGCCATGGTTGCAAAAGGTCTTTGGTGCCATGTGTCAAAAGCCTCAAATTGGGAGTGTCACTTCCTAAGTCTCTGGCCCCTCTTGCTTCTCTGTCCTTTCTTCTGTAATTCTCTCATCCCTCTAACATTCCCTTGTGCCATAGCTTTGACTTGGAAACTTCTAACATGTGGAGGTATTTAGTAAGTGGTGGCAGTGGGGACAGTAATAATAGTTCTACCTGTCATAGAACAGCAAGCGAGGCGCTCGGGAAATGAGCCGTTTCAGAGCTGAAGTCTCCCCAGGCTGAGGTTTTAGCCTGTAAACACTAAAACAGTTGGGTTTTGTTTTTGTGTTTTAGTTTTGTTGTTGTCATTGAGTTGCTAAGTTATGTCTGACTCTTTTGTGAACCCCATAGGCTATCCAAGAGATTTCCCAGGGAAGAATATTGGAGCAGGTTGCCATTTCTTCCTCCAGGGGAGCTTCCCAACCCAGGGATTGAGCCTGAGTCTCCTGAATTGCAGACAGATTCCTTTCCACTAAGCCATCAGGGAACGAATTGGCTTGCCAATGCAGGAGATGCAGCAGGAGACACGAGTTCGATCCCTTGGTTGGGAAGATCCCTTGGAGGAAGAAATGGCAACCCGCTCCAGTATTCTTGGCTGGAAAAACTCATGGACACAGGAGCCTGGCGGGCTCCAGTCCATGGGGTCACAAAGAGTCAGACACAATGGAGCAATTAAGCACTTCCGTTTTTACACTCAGCAGTGTTTCTTACTAGTCCGCGTGCTTTTCTGTAGTAGCCCTTCCTTCTTCCCTCTTCTGTTACAAATTAATCGATTGAATGTGTAAGAAATGTGTAAAAGCAGTCAGGACGTCAGTGAGAGGGAGGATTAGTGGAAGAGGGTTAGTGCTTGTTCTCATCTGTTGTGACTGCCTCCAGGCCTGTTTCTGCTTCATGCTTGCGGAGAGTTGGGACGGGCAGATAAGCACACTCTCTGGGTAAATAAGGTGCTGTTGTCATCATCTTAAATATTCTTGTTAAATATTCTTGATTACATGGTTTAAACGGAAAGAGTAGAGCCTTTTGTATTTCTCACTTTAAAAACGACTAGGTGTCTGCTTACCTTGATGCAGGTGGAGTGTAGGTGTGTGTACCCGTGCACATTTAGAAAAAACAGTTCTGCAATACGCTCTCCCGTCCAGGAACAGCTGAGACACCTCAGGAGAGCTCCCTTCTGACTCCCAGTTTATAGTGGGCCTGCCACTTGATGCCAGGCGGTCAAGGGCAGTAGGGGCTAAGGGCACGGCTCTGTAGAGAGGTTCCTTAGACCTGTCCTCTCATCCTTCCCTCTCTATCTCAGGTCTGTCCCCGGAAAGACGGGTTATAAGGTGCTGACGCCATCGGCCTAATGGGTGTATTCTGTCCTCAGGGCCTGGGCAGCCCTTGTCCAGCTGGGCAACACTCCCCAGCGGGCAGTGGGGCTTCGTGGTGCCAGGCCTTAAAGGCCATAGAAAGTTGGATGCAACCTCTGCTTTCCAGCGGGGGGCACTGTGAAGGGGCTTGGGTCTCATTAAGGCCCTGATGTGCTCTGTACAGGGAGGTGGGGCTTAAGGTGGGGGCCAGGGCCCCCAAGAGAGGCTCGTCATTCTCAAGAGGACAGTGTGGGGTTGTGGCCCCAGAACTGAGGGCCCCAGCAGGGCTAGTGGGCAGGCCTCGTTCTGGGGGCTGTCAGTCACAACAGAGCCCCCCAAGCTGGAGGGGGGGGGCAGTGGCTCCCTGTGGACTGGGCGTGAGGGCAGCCTTTGTCAGGCCCCGGGGCCACGGGGACCCGGCTGGAGTGGACTTTGAGCTGGTGATGGGCCGGTGGCGCTGTGAGTGTGGGGCCAGGGCCAGGCCAGGCAGTTCGCGGTCTGCACTGACTCTGCCCATTGCTCTCCTCCTCAGAGCCGACCAGACATATGTTCAGGCAACTCAGTGAGAAAGGTGAGTGAGGGAGGGGTGGTCGGCTATCCCCTTGAGCCCTAGGGCGAGGGTGAGCGGGAGGAGCAGGCCACTGGCAGGGTGGGGGTGACGTGGACAGTGCAGAGGGGACTCTACCTCTGTTTCTCCCTGAACGGGCTCTCCCCCTACACACCTCGCACCTTGTCTCCTTGTCCTTGGTTGATAGCAGGAGCAAGTGACCCCCACCCTGGGCTCCTGTGCTATCAGTCATTCCTTTGGAAGTCCTGTGAAGATTCTGGGAGCAGGAGCTCCTGATGAGGCCTTTCCCAGGGGGTCCTGGGCCTCAGGCCTGTGTAAGGGGGATCTTTCTCCTGCTCACTGATCTCCCCTCTCCCTCCCCCCTCGCCCATGTGCCGGGACCTGGTGGTGGTGGAGCAGCCAGAGCTGCAAGAGTGAAGGTAAGGCCAGGGGCGAAGGGACTGGACAGGTTGGGGGGAACTGCCCGGCTCAGCCGTCATCATCGTCACTTACTCAGCGAACGCCTGTCAAGCACCTACTGGGCGCCAGGCTCTGTCTTGAGGGCCCTGGAGATGAATAAGCCCAGGGTACCCTTCTGTACCCTTTTCCTGGGGTGGCGGCCTTCCGGTGGCCAGCCCAAGCCTGGATCCTCTCATATTGCTCTCTCTCCCTGGGGCAGGCGGGCCTGTCTGGGTCCTGAGTTCCTGCCCAGGCCCCAGGCCCAGCTTCCCACATCGAGAGTCCCCCGTGCCGCTTGGGAGCCCAGAGGTTGGGTGTCTATAGATGCGAAGCCTCCCCAGCCCCAGCAGCTGCAGGAGGAGGGGGGTTGCCCAGAGGCTGGTCACGAGGGGGCCTTGTGCTCTGCACAGCACGCAGGCAGTGTTGGCACGCTCCTGGACTTTGGACAGCCCCCCTGTGCTCGGGGCCTGCAGTCGGAGGCCGAAGGGGCTGCCCAGGAGGAGCAGGAGGAGGTGATGGAGGAGGAGGAGGAGCAGGCCTTTCAGGTCTCTCTGGAGGACCTGGCAGGGCACAGAGGCAGCGAGAAGGGGGCCAGGCCAGAGCCCTCAGGCTCGGAGGAGGAGGAGGAGGAGGAGGAGAGCCTGGCAGTGGCGGAGCAGGTAGCCGACTTTGCCAGCTCCCTGCTGGCCGCCCTCCACTGCTGGCACTATCGGGCCAACGCTTTACTTTTCTCCCGGGGCGCTATGGTGAGGTGTCTCTTTGATCTCCCCTCCTCCTTGCATGCTCCCTGGCACGTGCATGCCCATCCGTGAGTCCCCTTCCCTGCTCTCCTCACCCCTCCGTCCTTGTTCTTTCCTTCCTGCCAATGGCGTTTCTTAACCCCCGGCTCGCTGTCACGCCCTGGTGAGCCCCTGGCATTCATTGTTCCAGTACTGGAGCTAACCAGCATGCTACTCAGTGGGCATGACTAATGGGGCAGGCTAGGGGGTGGCGGGGAGGTCAGCACACCAGGGGCGCATGCCTGGTGGGGATTTCTGAGTCTCCCAGACTTGGCAGTTTAGGCCGACTCTGGATGGCACAGGTCCAACTCTGGATCTCAGTTTAGCCCAACCCCTTTGGGGCGCAAGAGGTGCTGTCAGGGTTGGGATGCAGAAGGGACCAGCTCCCTGTTGTTCTGGAAGCTGATGACTGCCCTCTGCTTGCTGCAGGGGAAGGAATGCAGGGAGTCTGAAGACCTCAAGAGCTGCGGGAGGACGAGGAGCCGATCTCCAACTCCTGAGGAAAAGTGCCTGAACTTTGAGTCTGTGACTTCCCTGCCAGAGGTGAGTGGCCAGCAGGTGGAATGGGGATTGTGCATACCCTCCTGAGCCCAGTTTTGTAGGCGGGGCTTTCAGACATGGCTCTCCTGTTAGGCCCATGGGGACAGGGACTCTTGCTCCTCAGGACTCTCATGCCTTCAGGAAACCTGTCTGGCCTATGGGCATGTGGCTTGGTGACAGATAGCTTCTTACTCTGAATTAGAAAACTACCACTCCCTCTGGGGCTTCCCTGGTGGCTCCGTGGTAAAGAACCTACCTGAAATTCAGGAGATCCAGGTTCGATTCCTGGATCAGGAAGATCCCCTGGAGGAAAGGGCATGGCAACGTACTCTAGTATTCTTGCCTGGAGAATCCCATGGACAGAGGAGCCTGGCAGGCTGCAGCCAACAGGGTTGCAGACTCGGAAACGACTGAAGCTACTAAGTGGCAGCAGCACCCCTTCCTCTGGGCAGATGCAGTCTTTTGCCAAGGGACACAGTTATTGGAAGTGACCAGAGTTTAGGTCCCCTTGGCCAGGCCTCCTTGCATAAAGCATAAGGCCCTGCCCTGCCAGCATGCTGACATTTAAATCATGCCCGTCCCACCTGGCAAAGGAATAAGGTGTTGGTATCTACTGGACACCTTTTATATGCCTGGTGTTCTGTTTCTTCCTTCTGTTTTCTGAACCAGCTCTACCAGGGAGAACGAGACTCAGAGAGGTTAGGTGATGTGCCTGACATTGCACAGCTTCTAAGGGGCAGAACTCAGGTTAGACTTGGGTTTGTGACCCAGAAGCCTGCACTCTTTCCTCCCCACCCCTACCACCAGCCCAACGCTCTCTGTGGGTTATATGCCACGGAGTCCTTTGCTTTCCCAGAGATGCAAGGATAATTTCAAAGAATCTAGACCCCCAAGGTGATCCTCACAGCCAGGACAAGACTTATAGCCTGGGTGACACTGGAAAAGGGTTTAGAGTGGTGCTGGTCAATGATAATAGAATGTGAGCCTCATGTGTAATTCTGAATATTTTAGTAGTCTCAGCAAAGGATTATTTAACCCAGTATATCCAGACTATTATCATTTCAACACATAGTATCAAAGCTGCTGCTGCTGCTGCTAAGTCACTTCAGTCGTGTCCGACTCTGTGTGACCCCATAGACGGAAGCCCACCAGGCTCCCCCGTCCCTGGGATTCTCCAGGCAAGAACACTGGAGTGGGTTGCCATTTCCTTCTCCAATGTGTGAAAGTGAAGTCGCTCAGTCGTGTCTGACCATTAGCGACCCCACGGACTGCAACCTACCAGGCTCCTCCATCCATGGGATTTTCTAGGCAAGAGTACTGGAGTGGCTTGCCATTGCCTTCTCCGAGTATCAAAGCTACTCATGAGGTATTTTGTACTTTTCGGTGTGAAGTTTTTGCAGCGTGGACTAGCCGCATTTCAGATGCTTGGGAGTCACGAGTGGCTGGCAGTCATTGTGTTGGACAGTGTGGGGCTAGCTCCTGGGTCCCGCTGTGCAGAAGCTAGACTAGAAAGGTTGGAATCAGGTCTGGTTCCTCAGATTTTGGAGTGCTGTCTTGTCTTCTCCCTAATGACCCTTCTGGAAAGCCGCCTATACTGGCTGACTTTACAATTCAAATGACCTTTGATGTGGTCAGAAGGGAGTTGCCGACCTTGCTTCCTCCTTTGCCATCTGCTGGGCAAAGGCAGAGTCAGGCACAAGGGCGGAGGCTGCCGATAGGAACCGCATCTCCATCTTCACCCTCTGATGGGATTTCAGCCCATGGTCCTATTGCCCTCTGGATCCTGACCCACACAGGAGACCCTGGCCCTTCAGGGGAGTCATTCAGGCCCAAGTTTCAACCCAGAACAGCCTCCCTGTGGGGAGCTACTGGGGCTTGAGGAAGGGGAGTCCTGGGGCCATGGGTCTGACCCCGTATTGCATGTTCTCAGCCTGTCCCTGTTCCACTCAGGTAGGCTGCCACTGAGAGATGCTACTGCTACCACTCCGCATTCCTAGAATTTTCCTTGGCTTTGAGGACATGGGCCCAGCACCCCAGCTGCAGGGTGACTGAGGGCCATCCTCTCCTTGCTGCCCCACTTTTGAGTGCTGTTCCATCTGATTGCCTGCCTTCCTAAATTGCAGCCCCTTCTCACTAGGCATTGAGCAGGCCATGCTGTCCGTACATTCCACGGGTCCCACGAGGGAGGTTTTTGTCTCATGCGAGCCCTTTGTGCTGTCCCAGGTTGAGCCAGACACCGAGTCTGGGACTGAGCAGGAGGTGTTTGCTGCCGTGGAAGGTTCCAGAGCTGAAGAGATGCCCTCAGACACAGAGGCCCCCAAGGTCCTTGAAATGCAACTTGACCCCCATCAGCTGCTGCTGGGGCTGGAACCCCCTGATGACATGGCAGAGTTCATGGTGACTGAGAGTACTGAGGACCCCAAGGCCCTGAGCAGCGAGGACGACGAGGAGGAGGTGGGGGCCCCCCACGAGCCTGAGAGCCTCCTGCCTCCCTCCGTGCTGGACCAGGCCAGCGTCATTGCTGAGCTGTTCGTCAGCAGCATCTCTCGGCGGAGCAGCCTGGCCCTGGAGGATGGCAAGTCCAGTGGCTTCGGGACCCCAAGGCTGACCAGCCGGAGCAGCAGTATGGTCAGCTTAGAGGATGGTGAGAAGGGTCCAGCCCCGCGTGGCGGCACCACAGACTCCCTGGGCTCTCAGCTCCTTCCAGAAGTGGACCTCAGTGTTGGGGTGGCCGCAGAGAGCGAACCTTCTGTCAATGGGACGGAGGCCCCGGGCCCAGGCTGCCCTGCAGAACCAGACAGGTCTTCCTGCTCGAAGGAATCGAAGCTTTCCTCCCAAGACCGGCAGTTGCTGGACAGAATCAAGAGGTACTACGAAAATGCAGAGCACCAAGATGCAGGCTTTAGTGTCCGGCGCCGGGAGAGCCTCTCCTTCATCCCCAAAGGGCTCGTGAGAAACTCGGTCTCCAGAATCAACAGCCTTCGCAAGCCAGACCCGGAGCCGCAGGCTCCACTGGGGCATAAGAGACAGGTGGGCTCACGGGCAGCCCTCTTTGACTGCCCAGGACCAGGCCAGGCTGGTGCTGGGGACCCAGCTCCTATCACAGATGCTGAGTTCCGCCCGTCCTCGGAAATGGTAAAGATCTGGGAGGGAATGGAGTCTCCCAAGGGGAGCCCTCTGAATGGGCCGGGCCAAGGCCAGGCCAACGGCTTTGACCTGCACGAGCCCCTGTTTATCCTGGAGGAGCACGAGCTGGCGGCTATTACCGAGGAGTCGGCGGCTGCCTCCCCAGAAAGCGCCTCCCCCACCGAGCCCCACAGCCCCACCCACCTGGCCCGGGAGCTGAAGGAGCTGGTGAGGGAACTAAGCACTGATGCCCAGGGGAAGCTGGTGACCCCACTGCACCCCCACATCCTGCAGCTCTCCCACGTGATGGATAGCCACGTGAGCGAGCGAGTCAAGAACAAGGTCTACCAGCTGGCTCGCCAGTATAGCCTCCGGATCAAGAGCAGATCAGTGACAGCCAGGCCTCCGCTGCACTGGGAAAAGGTGGCTTCCACCGTCCCCCTGGTGCAGGAGGAGGTTGGCACATCATCCAGTGGCACAGGTACAACGGGGTGGGGAGGGGGCCCTTCCCGCAAGCCTGAGTCGGGAGCACCTTTTAGGAGCCAGTTGGCTTCTGGGGAAGTAACCCCCTAAAGAACCTATACCAAAAAGAGGGCTGAGGTGAACCCTGGAGCTGCTCTAAAGCCCAAGGGCACGGGGCCGTGGGCCTCTCTTTTCCAAACGAGCAGAAGCTCTTATCTCCTCCTTTTGATTCCTGGCTCCTGTTCCCCGCCTTTTCTTCTTTCTTCCCATTTTCCCTTTGATACGGGGGCTGCAGATGGTAAAGGGGATTTGTCTCCCATCACACCCCAAACCCCAGCAACCACCCTTGCCCAGAAGGGGAGCTGCTGTAGCCAGTCCCGAGAGCCCTCACGTCCTCTCGCTCTGGGATTCAGGCAGCTCGCTCTCTCCCCACAGGTGTGAGCAAGCCAGGACCACCTCTGTCCAGCCACGAGCAGCCCACGGTCCAGGAGTGCAGCCCGCCCAGGCCTGGCTCTTCCAGGGAGATATCGCCACAGCGTATCTCCTTCAGCTCCTCAGCCACCAGCCCAAGGACCACCCCACTGGGGGCCTGGCATGGCCCCCGAAGCCCCTTTGACACTGAGACCTTCAACTGGCCCGACGTCCGAGAGCTTTGCTCCAAGTACTCCTCCCGGGACGAGGCGCTGCAGACCAAGGGCAGCTGGCCCAGCAAAGTGCCAGTCAACCGGAGCCGCTCGCTGCCGGACAACATGAGGGAGCCGCAGCTGGCTCCCTCTGGCAGGTTGGGCCGCTGCGGCAGCCTCAAGGCCAGGCAGGCCCCGGTGAGCCCAGAGGCGGCCCAGCCCCAGCCTCTGGAGGAGTCGTCCCCAAGCGAGCCTGACAGAGGGGAGGCCCTACATGTCACCGCAGACCTCACACTCGAGGACAACCGGCGGATGATCGTCATGGAGAAGGGGCCCCTGCCTGGCCCCGCCGCAGGGCTGGAGGCGGCCAGCGGGCAGGGACCGAGCTTTGCAGCCGCTCGGACGGGGAAGGACCAGGAGTTGCAGGAGTCTGCAGAGTATTGGCCTAAGGAAGAGGGTCCCAGGGACCCGGCGGACCAAAGCCAGCAGGGCAGAGTGCGGAACCTGAGGGAGAAATTCCAGGCCTTGAACTCCATAGGTTGAGTCCTGGGGGAGGGGAGCAGCCGGGCCGAGGGGTAGGGAGGAGCCACAGCATCCTTGCACCCGCAGCTGGGCTCACCTTGCTCACTCGACCCCCTTCCCCTGCCCTCAGAAAGGCCGCCCCTGGGAGAGCACCTGCCGTGGACCAGGACTTGCCGGCGACTTGACACAGGCCCATACGAGCCCCTTTCCCCTGTGAGGCCAGTATGGCCACTTTCCTTGTATATAGTTCTTAAGAAGCCAGATATTTAAGCTCATCTCTTCCCAGGGAGAGCAAGCCCTGCTCAGGCCTCCAGCGTTGCCCGGCCACTGCCAGACCCAGGGCCCACCCAGGGGACACATAGGAAGCTGGCCTGGGGAGGTTTTGCTCTTTAACCGTGCCTTTTCTTAGGATCCAGGCAGGCACGAGGCCCATAATTTATTGCTTTCCATCCTGTGGTATGTTAGTGTTCTCGTGTGCATGTGTGTGTATGCGTGTGCACACGTATGGGTGTGTGTGTGTGTTGCTTCTCCCCTCCCAAGAGAAGTCTCATGGACTCTATTCAGGTACTTTTGTGGGTGGTCTTGCTGGCCCTCTGGTTGTCGCTAATGTACACACATTTCATTATTTGCCAATGGTGTAATAACCACTGCTGACCAACCAACCCGTGTGTGGTTTCCTTACTGGGGTCTGGCTGGGTTGGGAAGGGTCGATTGTGCCCAGGGCTGTCTTAGGGGAAGGTGGGACTTTGGCTTTTTGCTTCCATACGTACTTATATGCAGCCGTGCTCACAAACCACAAGGCCCAGGTCCTGGTGGAGGAGGCTGGGGCAGCAGAATGTGCAGGAGGGGACTTGTTCTCTGTTATTCCTACTCCTGTGGGCTTCTGTCTACCCATAGCCTGGCGTCCTGTCTAGGGTGAGCTCACCCTAGAGGTCAGGGGGTACTGTGCTGGCCTTTAGCTCTTTTCCCCAAGAGCCAAAGTTGGATTGAGAGGGGTGAGGTGGAGGGTGGGATGTTTTCTAACAGGCAGATATTTCCATGACTGGTGCCTTTTATTCTCTCCCTCTCTGGTTCCCAAGAGACATCCTAGGGGGTGAGGATTCTAAACTTAGAGCCTAGGAAAATCTTAGGTGGCTTGCAGTATCAGGTGAGGGGTACAAGTGCATGTTTTCTGAGATGGAGCCTCATTCTTCATCTCATTCGCAAGAGTGTCTTTGATTCCCAAGGGGTAGGAATGCCTCCCTATTTCTAACTGGGTGTTCTGCCCCTTTCCCTTGGTGGACCAGCCTTGTTTCACCCTGTCTGGCTGGAGCCTGGGAGGACTGGGGCTGCAGGGCCAGGTGGGAGAGCTGTCTTGCAGGTCTTCTGACCTAGGAGGATAGACTCAGCCTAAAGATGAGTCTGCTGAGTCTAATGAGGTCAAGGAAGTATCAGAGGCAAGAGGAGGCCCTCCCTGGGCAGAAGCCGAGCCGGTCTGGCCCACGTTCTACCAGCTGCCTGGAATGGTCTGTGGCCACTTGCACAGTTGCCGTGGAGCATGCTGGTTTCTACCAGGCAAGTCAGATTATAACGAGAAGTCACACACTGGAGTGAGAGTCAGGAGACCCAGCCCTGCACTTAACTGGCTGGGTCACCTAAACTCTTGCTTGTCCCTCCTCTATAAATTGAAGGGGATGGATGAGCTGTTGTTTCTCAAACTCTGACTCAGACTCTTCAAGAGGTAAGGCTTGGGGGAGGGGGTAGTAATGAACATCTTCCCTAGCAGATCCATACACAGCCCTCTAGGTTATACCTGGGAATCCTGAACTAGCTCAGTGGTTCTTATTGGCTGCCCATTAGAATCACCGGAGAGGGAACTTTTTGAAAAATGCCAATGCCTAGGTTTCATTTACCCAGACCAATTGAAACTGCCTCTCCAGAGATGATGGGCTTCCCAGGTGGTGCAAGAGGTAAAGAACCTGCCTGCTAATACAGAAGACAGAAGAGATGCAAGTTTCATGCCTGGGTTGGGAAGATCACCTGGAGGAGGACATGGCAACCCACTTCAGTATTCTTGCCTGGAGAATCCCATGGAAGAGGAGCCAGGCAGGCTATATAGTCCATAGGGTAGCAAAATGTCGGACACGACTGAAGGGACTTAAAGCACACTCACTCCGGAAATGAACCCCAGGTGTGTGGATTCTGATATTCAGATCTCTGTCCCACGCTCCATGCAGAAAGGCCTGTAGCAGGCCCACAAGACGGCTGAATGCGTGAATAAGTTAGTTTTCTCAGGGTCACAAGTGAAGCACAGGACCTGGGCTGGCAGAGTTGTTTCTATGAGACTCCAGGGACAAGTCAACGGCCTGGCTGTACCTCTGTCTCCATGGTGGTCCTGGGTTCATAGATCCCACCTTGCTTACTCAACCAGCCCTCTTTGGTCCAGTTCAAAGGGACACAGGCCAAATAGAATTATGGAGCGTTATTGATTTATTAGAAAAACTAGTAAATGGGTTTCCTCTGGTTCATGGAAGCACATTTGAGCAGGTGGAGGACAAGATCCGGCCGGCCCCAGGGCCAGCCCCAGATTGCAAGGTCTGTGCCCAACAGGGTTGCAGTCGTCTGCCACCGCCTCCTCCATTGCATCCTCCCTGAGCTTGCTTGTCCAAGGGACCGAGCCATGGGGTCTTCTGGATCTCTGCCCCCTCCCACTGAAGGGAGGAAGGAGATCCAGGGCCACCCTTGGGGACTCTACGTGCCCTCCGATAGGCAGGAAGGAGGGGTGGGGTGGCAGGGAAGCCAAGCCTCCCGAGGACCCTCCTGACCTCTCTCAGCCACAATCCATTGAGGCCAGGGGGACAAAGGGGAAGAAGAGAGGGCAGGAGAACCACCTGACCACGCCCAGAAGGAGCTTCCTCTAAACCGCCCTGGGGAGGAAGCCTGATATGCTGGTGTGGACTGGAGCTGTTTGGGGTTACTGTTAAAAGACTGCAAAGTAGAAAATATAAGGAGGAAAAAAAAAAAACAACTTTGCCAGGACGCCAGGAGCTTAACCCCCCATGTGGCTCAGAGCCCCAAAGCTGGGTGCCTGCACTTTCATTCCAGTTGGTCAAGGGTCTTGGGGCCTGTGTGATGTGGAAGAGGAGTACGTGGGAAGTTGGCGGTAGATGGTGAGTCCCATGCAGCTCGCTGCTGCCCTTGCCCAGTCCGGGGGCCCAGGGGTGGTGAAATCCTAGCTTTTCCTCGAGGCCCTTTCATTCTTGGGACTGTGGAGTAGCTTGCTGAAATTCCTCACTTCAGAAGCACATGTGGAGGGCAGAAGGTGGCCCCTAGTGTCTTGGCTCCCACAAATTGGCCCATGGGGACAGCTGAGAGAGACTTGCCACCATCTGCTCTTCAGCAAGGAACATGCTATCTATCCTGGAGCGGGGCATGCCTTCAGGTGCTCCTGAGGCCTTTGTTATTGCCAGGTGAGCATCACTACCTCATTGCCTCCTGCCTTGGTTTCCCCTGTGTGTAGCGAGGTTGGTGAGTGATATAGATTAGGTTCCCTGTGGATGCACAGAGGGCCACAGGGATAGGTGGATAGGGGACACATGAAGACCCTGGCTCCCAAGGTGGGACCACGTGTCAGGCCCCATCAGATAACTTCCCTCCTGTGGTCCTTGTATGCTGAAATTGCCTTCCCTTGACATAGTAGTAATTGATTTCGAGCACTAAGGGCTCCTGGGAAGGCCTAGTAACTCCAGATGCTTATGCCTCTGGTTTCTGCCTTAGCCTTACCCACTTCTGGGGGATTGTCTCAGCGTGTCTAAGGCTCCTTCCCATGGGGAAGGTGATGGAAACAGCAACTGCAGGTCCCAGGGTCCTTTCCGCTCTTCCCAGGGGAGTGTCTGCTGCCTGCAACTCAAGCCCTCTTTTGGACCTAACCCACGTTAAAATGCTGGGCTGGAGCTATATTGCTTTCAGAGGGTGGTGGAAAGAATACTGTGGAACCAGTGGTCTGTTCCCTCCAGATGTCTGACTTTGGCAGCATGGGGACGGTATCCCTAGGGAGAGAGGTTGCAGGGCCCCTTTTGGCTGTACCCAGGATTGGGGGGTAGATACCCATGTAGCCCCCTGACTCAGGCCAGGCCCTTCAGGAGGACCAGCATGAGGGTACTTGCCGCATCTTAATGGCTCCAGCCCCAACATTTGTCCCAGCTCTCCCGGGGTTGTTACGTGGGTTGTAATACCCAGGCGTGGCTGCATCTGCCACCTCAGGGTGACAGGTCGTGAACTTTGCTGTCGGTTCAGCCAGCACCCTCAGGTGGTGCCAGCAGAAGACAGGACGCGTGGAGTATTTGGCTTTGGGATGCTCTAATGCAGGCGCTGTGGTGTCCATCTCCTATGGGGACCTGCACTCTCTCCCTCCGGGACCCGGGGTCTGAGTAGGGTACTGCTGGTCTAGCAGCTACTGGGAGTGCGGCAGTCCCCAGGATGGAGAGGCAATGCCTGGGGCAGTGTGGAAGTCTTATCTGCCTCCTTCCAGCCTGAGCCCTAAACTCTAGCTGTAGTTTTAAAAAAGAGGGCGGGCTTGAGAGCTTACGGTTCAACCGCCGCCTGGCCCAGTGGCAGCAAGAGGGTGCTGGAGGCGGCGGGAGGCCCCTCGCACTTAGGACCCATTGATTTTGGACAATGCTCCCTCTTTTTGTGGGAGGAGGGGCTGCGGTGACCCCTGAGGTGGGGAGGCAGCGGCCCCTGGCTCAGAGCTACCTGAAGACTCCCTCCTCACGCCCCTAGGGGGCAGATCAGGCCTTCCCAAGGACCTTTTCTCTTCCCCTGGCTGTGACCGAGTGGGACAGGACTCCAAGCAACATTTGCTTTGGGAGTGGGCAGCATCTCAGGAATCTTCCCTGCTGGCTCAGAGGGTAAAGCGTCTGCCCGCAATGCGGGAGACCCAGGTTCGATCCCTGGGGCAGGAAGATCCCCTGGAGAAGGAAATGGCAACCCACTCCGGTACCCTTGCCTGGAAAATCCCACGGACGGAGAAGCCTGGTAGGCTACGGTCCATGCGGTCGCAAAGAGTCGGATACGACTGAGCGACTTCACTTTCACTACTCGGCATCTGCGGAACCCCCATCAAGCCTCCTTCTCTAGCTTGGAAATAGGGGGGTGGGGGCTGGCGCCCCTCGGCCCCGTGAGGAGGGTGGGGAGAGGAGGGTGTGGGCCTCGAAAACCGTTTCCTGCCCCGAGGGCCCGCGGAGCTGGGAGCCGCGTCCCCGGAGCCCGCGCTCGCTGTGCACGGGGCGCTGGGGCGGCGGGCGCGGAGGCAGGCGTGGGCCGCGCCGGGCGGCGAAGGCAGCGATCGCAGTGCGGCGGGGCCCGCGCCCGGCCGGCCGGCAGCTCGCGGCAGGCAGGCGGCAGGCAGCGGCGGCGGCGGCCAGGCAGTGGGCGGGAGGAAGGCCCGGCCGAGGACGGAGGCGCTAGTCCCCGCACGTCCCAACGACGCACCGGCTTCACCCGCCGGGCGCCCGAGAGGCTACTTCTTTTTGGGGAAGAAGCTGAATCTCTTCTCCTTGTCCTTCTTGCCGAGGCTGGCGTCGGGGCCGGTGATGGGGGCAAGGGGCAGGCTCTGTGCCTTGACGCGGATGCTCTGGGACTCGTTGATGGCCGTGCTCACGCCCTGCAGCCAGGACAGCATCTCTTCCTGCAGGGCGGGAGGGTCAGGACCCCCAAAGGACGGGTTGCCTCTAGGACAAACCCTTCTGAGGGAGTCTTGAGGCCAAGGGGCACGGGTCCCTCCCAACTGCCCCTTGTTGGCGGCGGTCAGGGCGAGGCAGCCCTGAACTTACCTCATCCTTGCCGTGGAAGAGCCACTCGCTGCCGTTGCTCAGCCTAGGAGGACAAAGGGTTTCCCCCATGGCCACCTCTGGATCTGACCCCCCAGCCCCTCGAGCTTTCCCATGACCTGGACCCTGTCAGGCAGCACAGCGCTTTCTGAGAGAGGCAGAAATCAGGACCATCAGCCTCTCTTGTTTGAAAAATCCCTGAGGGGCGCCTCAGGCCTGCAGCTGGTCACATACAGTGGAACCCTGACTGGCCACTTAGGCCCAATCGAGCCACCAGCAAAGGAGCAGTGAACAGGCAGGGCCTCACCTCAGCTTGAAGACATGCTTCTTCTTCTTGTAGTTGGCAGCAATCTCACAGATGGCATGTCTCAGGGCCAGGGGCTCCTCCCCATGGTAGGGCACGCCCAGGGCCAGATTCTTGGCATCCTTGTAGAAGGCCAGCTCACTGTTCCTGAGCACACAGTACAGGTTGTTCCAGGACCTGTGAAGGTACACACAGGCAGGTCACCTACAGTCCTCACTTGCATGCTCAGTCATGTCCGGTTCTTTGCGATCACATGGATGGTAGCCTGCCAGGCTCCTCTGCCCACAGGACTGTCCAGGCAAGAATACTGGAGAGGGTTGCCACAGTCCTGATACAGCATCTCTATAATCAGTTCCCACAGCTTTACCATTTTTCTTAACTACACCAGTTTTACTATGATCAATAGAAATCCATTTTACGGCTAAAAAAATTGCAATTAAAAATAATCTGCATGTGGGATTTCCCTAGCAGCCCAGTGGTTAAAACTTAGCACTTCCAATACAAGGAGCGCGGGTTCGATCCCTGGTGGGGGAACTAAGATCCCACATGCCACATGGCATGGCCAAAAAAAACCCCAATCATCAGCATGTAATTTTACTACCAAAGTCTACTATTGTTAACATTTTATGTATTTCCTTCTGGTTTCTTTTCTATTCACATATATAACTAAAATTGGATTATACTGAATATTCAATTTTATTTTGTACTTTTAACACTATGTCATGAGTATTTCCCCATCCGCAAATATTTGAATCCTCAAATATTTCTTGAAAATAATTTTAATAGCTATAGGGTATCCCATCACAAATAAAAATAATCCCTTTATTGGTGGACCTTTTAATACTAGAAAATTTATCCACAATTGAAATAACAATATGATAAACATCCTTATGGGACTTCTCTGATGGCTCAGCGGTGAAGAATCTGCCTGCCAATGAAGGAGATGCAGGTTCGATCCGTGGGTTGGGAAGATCCTCTAGAGAAGGAAATGGCAACCCACTCCAGTATTCTTGCCTGGCAAATACCAGTCTATGGTGTCGCAAAAAGAGTCGGACACAGCTCTAAAGAACAACAGCAACACCAACACAACATCCTGATGCTTTAATCTTTGCCTATAACTCTGATCTTACCTTGAGATATGTTTCTAGAATTACTGAGTCTAAGAGCAACAGTGTGAAGAACTTTTCAAAGCACTTTCATAGCCACCAGCATATCTGAGTCTCACATGCTTGTGCTCATTCAGTCGTGTCACTCCTTGTGACCCCATGAACTGCAGCCCACCAGGCTCCTCTGTCCATGGGATTCTCCAGGCAAGAACACTGGAGTGGGTTTGAGTCTCACTACAGCCCATGAGTCTCACTACAGAACTGTCACATGAACAGAGCAGGGTTTTGTTTTGGTGGTAGGAGTATTTTGTTTTATTGATGATAAATGCCTGGTGTACCGTACTAGCACTTTTTTAAAGGAACGTATTTGCACAAATCAATGCTCAACTCGAATGGGAGGCTTGGTGAGAAAAACCAACACATGAGCTCATAAAGGAGTTCACCTGAGCTCCTTCTTTGACAGATACAGAGCATGTTGCCCTTCGACAGTAATGAGTGCTGAGAAACATTAAGCACGTCTTCCTCCTCTTCCTCACCGCCCCTCCCCCACTCCTTTTTGAGGGCAGAAAAGGCGAGAACTAGCAGGACACTTAGGGAGGAAGGACTGGAAGGTCAAAGAGAGAACTTGCCCCGTTCAAAGCTGGCTGCAGAGCCATTCCGCAAAGCCCAGATTTCTGATACCAGCTCAGGGATCCTCTGTTCAGATCTGGCCCTCACCAACTTCTCTGAGCTGGTAGCCCAAGTAAGGCAGTTGCTAAGGAGGAGTAAAACCCTGCCTTGGACAAAGGACAACCTCTCTGAGACAGTTTCCTGCATCTGGAAAATGGAAACCTCAATATCACAGGGTGGTTGTGAAAACTTTGTCAGTCCTGACATAATGCCTGCCACATAGTAGTTACTTTATAAATGCTAGTTTCCCCTCTCCTGCAGACCTTCCATATAAAGCATTAAACCTCTTCAGGGTGGTCGGGGCCCAAATTCATTTTTGGAATTTGAAATAGCTTTGGTGTGTCCTCCAGGCTCTTTGTATGTTGCCAGCTGTCCCTGGGAATAGAGCTGGCTTCAACCTCTTGATGCTGCTCTGCTTCTCTGAAACCCTGGACCACTGCCTGAAGGCAGAGGTCCCTAGAGACTTTGGGTCGCAGCATCCGCTGAGTAGACCATACTCAAGGACACGACTGCCTCTGAGTGAATTCCTCAGGGTCATATCATTCCTGGGAGGGCCCTCCAGATGGCATCTAGGTCAGCTCTTACTCCTTCCCTATTTTATAGCTGGGGAAACTGAGGCCCAGACTCAGTAAAAAGTGGGACTGGGTCAAGGACAGGTCTTGTTAGTGCCAAGACCTACCTGTTACCCTGCCCTGGCATAGTACCAGCTAGTGTTCTCCTGCTCTGCACCAGGCATGGCACCACACTTGAGAAGAAGGCTGCCCCCACCATCCCCATGTTACAAGTGAGAGGCTGAGTAGTAAGAGGTCATAGGATTTGAACTCAGGCCCACAGCTGAAGACAGGCTTTCCCACCATGCCAAGTAGCCCTGCGGAGTTGGCCCAGAAGGCGCTCGGGAACCCTCAGACTAGAGGCGGAGGGCCTCCTCACCCACAGACTGCCCGGATTGCTCTGCGAATCCTGTGGCCCCGCGGCCCCTCCACGACACACCTGTTGGAGGCCTTCTTGTTGGGCCCCTCCAAGTCGTGCTTCCGGCCCAGGAAGCCCTCCATCTGCACGCTGTGCCCGCGGTCCCGCTGGGCTGGCAGCGTCGTAGGCTCGTCGCCCTCGCTCAGCGGTGTGTCCAGGACCTTGAAGAGGGGCTCTGTGGCGGGCCTCTCATCTGTGCTGGATTTCTCCTCCTGCCCGTCCTCGTGGGGCCCTGGTGGGGGTGGCGGCTGCAGGTCCTGGGGCCACGGCTTCTCTTCTTTCCCCTGCTCCAGGGCATGTGGGAGAAGCGCACCTCACTGAGGGCCCAGACCCAGGGCGGCCACTCTCGGCCGAACAGGGGAGGTCAGCAGGCCTCACCCGGGTCTGGTTCCTCTCTCTAGTGCTCTCCCCAACCCGCCCTAGCCCTCCCCCAACCTGCTGTGGGTGTCCACCTGGCCTGCTCCCCAAACTCTCCCCCTCTCCAGCCTCAATAGGAGTGGAAGGTCCTCAGAGTGAGCTGAAGGGGCTGGGCCAGGGGATTTCTGACCCTGCTTGTTGCCCGACTCCAGGCGCCCACCCTGGCTTCCTGTCAGAGGCTCCAACTCTGACTGACTTAGACCTGGGCTCTGACAAGATTTTGAAGTCAGATTTCAAATGAAGAAAGGGTTCTGCTGCTAAAATAGAAGAAAAAACATTTGTACTAGGATGTCGTATGCCTCTCAAGTATTAGTTGCTCAGTCGTGTCTGACTCTTTGCAACTGTAGCCTGCCAGGCTCCTCTGTCCATGAATTCTCTCAGGCAAGAATACTGGAGAATCGAGGCAAGAATACTGAAGGAATTGCCATTTCCTTCTCCAGGAGATCTTCCCAACCCATGGCTTGAACCCACGTCTCCCACATTGCGGGCAGATTCTTTACCATCTGAGCCACCAGGGAAGTCGATGAGAACTTGTTTGTTAACTTCAACTTGTGTCTGGGCACCAGGCCCTAAGTCTCCAGGTTGTTGTTTTGTCACTAAGTCATGTCTGACTCTTGTGACCCCGTGGACTGCAGCCCACCAGGCTCCTCTGTCCATGGGGTTTCCCAGGCAGGAATACTGGAGTGGGTTGCCATTTCCATCTCCAGGGTTTGAACCCATTTCTCCTGCATTGGCAGGTGGGTTCTTTTACACTGAGCCACCAGGGAAACCCAGACCCTCCCAACTCATGGGGGGAATAACTAGTCCTGCGCCCTTCATTTGGTGGGGATTTGCTGGAGGAGGGCAGTGGTTCCTAACCCTGGCTGCCTTTTACAATTACCTCGAGAGCTTTAACAAAATATGAGCAGGATCCATCCTCAAGATGCTGGGTTAACTAGCTTGGAGTGGGGTCTGAGCATTGGTATTTCTTAATAAGCTTTTCACGCGCTCAAGTGTGCTGATGGAGAATCATCACCTAAGGAGTCAAAGCCCCATGGAGACAATGGCTTTTGACTTCTTTCACCTCCCCATGGAAGGCAGAAAACTAAGATTATGGCAGCTGGTCCCATCACTTCATGGCAAATGGATGGGGAAACAGTTACAGACTTTATTTTTTTGGGCTCCAAAATCACTGCAGATGGTGACTGCAGCCATGAAACTAAAAGATGCTTGCTCCTTGGAAGAAAAGCTATGACCAACCTAGATAGAATATTAAAAAGCAGAGACATTACTTTGCCAACAAATGTCTGTCTAGTGAAAGCTATGGTTTTTCCAGTAGTCATGTATGGATGTGAGAGTTGGGCTATAAAGAAAACTGAGCGCTGAAGAATGGATGCTTTTGAAGTGTGGTGTTGGAGAAGACTCTTGAGAGTGATTTGGACAGCAAGGAGATTCAACCAGTCCATCCTAAAGGAAATCAGTCTTGAATATTCACTGGAAGGGCTGATGTTGAAGCTGAAACTCCAAAACTTTGACCAGCTGATGTGAAGAGCTGACTCATTTGAAAAGACTCTGATGCTGGGAAAGATTGAAGGCAGGAGGAGGAGGGGACGATAGAGGATGAGATGGTTGGATGGCATCACCCACTCGACAGACATGAGTTTGAGTAAACTGCGGGAGCTGGAGATGGACAGGGAGACCTTGTGTACTGCAGTCCATGGTGTTGCAAAGAGTCAGACATGACTGAGGAACTTAACTGAACCGAACTGAATGGAAGGCAGGATGCTCCCAGCCCCCACCCAAGCCAAGTGAGAGGCCTCCAGTGGAGCCATGGGCTGTATGTCAGGTGCCTATGAGAAGGGGAAGCAGACTCTTGTCCCCCAGCTGGGTACCTGCTGATGCAGAGCCTTGCTGATCCACTTTTGAGCCACTCCAGCAGGAGAGAGAAGAGGACAGACTGAGAGAACAAGGGGCGGCCTGCTTTCGAGTGCAGCGCAAGAATGCCAGCTGCGACAGGAATGGGTGGGTCTCCTATGTGCCAAATAAGCACCCAGGAAGGCAGCCTAGCTGGAGATATCTGGCCAGAACTCTGCCCCAAAGGTCTGATTGCTCAGGACCTTACAGCACCAGGTGGGAAGGGTCTTGTAGTCCCCAAGCAGGTGGGGACCAAGGCCATTGAAAGCCCAGGAGGACCAGAGCCACCTCAGGCAGTAAGGAAACATTGCCCTCTTTTCTACTCTGTCCCAACTGACGATGGAGGCCCAGGAGAGTGCTGGGGAAGAGCCAGGAAAGAGCAGACCCTGTGTTTCCCACTGTGGATCCTTCAGACCTTGGATCAAATCCAAAATAGAGAAATGGAGAATGAGAGGAGTTGGGTACCATTCTGGACATCAGATCAAAGCTTCAAACTGAAAGAGACGGATTGGACTTTTTAACAGTTAAAAATGATTGATGTCTGCCAGAGCTGGCACTAAGGAATGGGAAGCAGAGGTTCAGTGGAGACGTTTGACGGCAGTGGTTGGAAGAAAGGTAAAGCTGGTCATGTTGTGAGTGAAGTGAGTGAAGTCGCTCAGTCGTGTCTGACTCTTTGCGACCCGGTGGACTGTTGCCTACCAGGCTCCTCCGTCCGTGGGATTCTCCAGGCAAGAGTACTGGAGTGGGTTGCCATTTCCTTCTCCAAGGTCATGTTTGTATCCCCAAATTAGGACTAAACGACTTCTCTGGTGGCTTAGATGGTAAAGCGTCTGCCTACAATGTGGGAGACCCGGGTTCGATCCCAAGGTCGGGAAGATCTTCTGGAGAAGGAAATGGCAACCCACTCCAGTACTCTTGCCTGGAAAATCCCATGGATGGAGGAGCCTGGTGGCCTACAGTCCATGGGGTCGCAAAGAGTCGGACACGACTGAGCGACTAAACTTTTTTCTTTTTTCTAAATTAGGATTAGTCAACAAACTAATCTGGGGTTCCCTAAGATCCCATTTAAAGAAAGGAATAATATGGCTGGAAAAGGTTGAAAATCACTACTCTAGTCTAACACTTTCAATCTAAGAGACAATCTGAGCTCAGAGGTTAAGTGACTTACCCAGGGTCATACAGCTTTCATTTCCAGTTAAGAGCATGCACTGAAGAATTGGGCAGGCCTGACTTTTTATCACATCCTTAGGGTTCTCATCTTTTCCTTGTCTTAGAGCGTCTGGGGAGTTGTGGTCGGGCCACACCCATCTTTATGCATCTTGCAGGATTTATATGTTTGAATGTTGGCCATGAGCTGGAATTGACCACAAGGATCTGGAGGTCCTAAGGCCTTGCCTGGATCATCCTCCAGCAGGGAGGAAGGGCGGGAGTGGCGGGTTGAGTCTGGGAGCCTGGGTTCTGTGGACCCAATCAGGCCAACCCTCTGACTCAGGCATAGAGGTCGGGGAGGTAGTGAAGCCTTTCATCCTCTCTCTCCCGCTGGCCCCTCTGCTCCTCCTGGCAATGGGCCAGGCTCTCCGGGACTCCCTGGTGGCTCATGGAAGATGCCCCGGCAGAACAGGGAGGGAAACCCAGCAGAACCTCTCGGCCTTGTTCACCCCCTCACTCAGCCTCTACCCTCCTAGGACTGGTTTTACTACAGGCTTGTGTGTCCACATTCTCTTCCTATTCTTTCATTTCCATGCTCCTTTCCTTTTGGGAACTCTCCTCTGAAAATACACATTTTTCCAGGACTGCCTCCCGCCTTAATTTCACCTTTCTTCTATTTCCTCCTGATGGGTGCCTGATCCACATTCCCTGGCAGGGACAGTCAGAGGCCATGGCCAGTGTGATCCAAAGTTAAGCGGCCAGGTTATGGGTGGGCTTTGGAAAATAGGGGTTTTCTGATGTATGCAAAGATTTCTTCCGTTCTCTTGGCTGCTCACATGCAGACAATTTAAAATACATCCTTGCCACTCTACCCTGAAGGTTAAGGCCTGAGGAGGAGAGAGCCAAGAATGAGGGTGGGAGGTGGAGGGGTCTGGTGGGAGCTGCTCCTTTCAGACCCAGGGCTGGCGGGGCCTCTCTCCCTCCTGGGCTAGGGGAAGGGACACAGGAGAAAGACAGGGGCATGACTTGGGCAAAAAGGTCCTCCTTTTATAGTCTCCGGGGGTAAATATGTTCTGTGCCATCTTCTAAGAGAGCAGGGGAGGCACTTCTCCTGCTGTCCCAGGAACCATATTGCGCTCTGATATAGATTCTGCAGGCAGAGGGATCAGTGGACAGCAGACACCAGGAGGGGGTGCCGGCTACTTGTGTGCTGCAGGGACAGGCAAGTTCTATTAAAAGGCCCTGGATAGCTGAGACGATCTGACTCCCTTCTATCCTCCGTGATACATGGCAGAAGGCAGGTGTGCTGCTCCGGCCCTTCGGTCAGCAGGAGGATGCATAGATCCCACCCGAGGGGTAGCCCAGCCTAGAGCCCTTGCCCAGAGGAGCTGGGGGGCGCTCTGAAAAAAACGAGGATCCAGCCACTTGGGAGAAACTCTGGGTGTCGGGTCGGGATGGATGGAGAGTTTAGACCATGAGTGGGAGTAAGAGCAGGAGAGAGAAGGGCCTGAGATGGCGCCTGGAATAAGCCTGGAGCTTCTGTTCTCTGGTTTGGGGGCCCAGGGGACTGGTGGGTGGGTGCATGGGCGCACCTGAGGTGGGTGGGTAGGGCTCATCTGAGCTAGGTGTGTGCGCTGGCTGCTGGGATCAATGCATCGGAGGAGGGTAGGGGACAGGCAGCACTGGCTGCTGGGGGACCATCAAGGGAGGAAAGGGCACAGACAGGAGAGCCTTTTAGGACCTCACAGGACTGTAATCAGAAGAGCCCTGAGCTCCTGACGGGCAGGGCGTGGCCACCCCAGAGTCTTTGCAGTCTTGGACGCTTGACTTTTTAGGGTCCTGCCTTGCTAGGAAGCTGACTTGGGCGGGGGAAAGCAGGCAGATGTCTCCTCCCCAGAGAACTTTCAAGAAGGTGAAAGGGAGGGGGACAGGATGGATGTCCATTTCTTACCCAGAATAAAGGGGCTGAAGGTGTAGTTCCAGATCAAGCCAGCAGGTGGCATAAGGGGCCCGCACACAGACAACCAACTCTCCAGCCAGGGAGAAAAACCACCTGGGGTGTGACCACAGGGTCTCTGAGACGTTCTAGAAGATGCTCAGTGATCCCAGATATATGAACAAGCAAGGAAAGGCAAGCGAACTTCTCTCGGAAGGAAAGGCTGGTAAATGAGAAACGGGGCATGAGGATGCATCCCAAAGACTGTTCGACCTTAGCTCTGAGAGGTCTTGCCCACCTACCTCACAGCAAGAACTGAGCCTGGAGGGTGTGCAGGGGGTCTCCAGGGAGGGATGCTGCAGGAAGGCTGGTCTGGGAGGGTGTTGGCCACGAATGTTAGAATTCTTATGGGGGACGTTTAAGAGATGAAGGACTGGATGAGATGGAGAACAGAAGGAAGGGAAAATGAAGAGAGTCACCTAGCAGGGGTTCTTCCTACGTTCTCTTTTCCTGTCCTCACACCCTTTCTGAGAGCTGGGTGTCACTACGCCTGTTTCACAGATGAGGGAAACTGAGGGTCAGGGAGAATGAGTAACCGGCCCAGAGTCACACAACTACTGAGTCAAAGTTGAGGATGCAGTGGTCTGGTCCCAAACCCTGAGCTCTTCCCGCTAAACCCGGCTGCAAGAGACGGGGTGGCACTGCTGCTCAGGAGAAAGGGTCTATCCAGCGGGGTTCACGGTCTCCAGGGGAGTCTGGCCTACAGAAGATGCGTGGCTGACGGGCTGAGGCAGCGGGGCTGTGTCACAGCCATGCCCAAAAGGGCCAGAAGAGGGGCTGGAGGCCACACAAGACCTAGGGTTGAATGCCTTAGGCAACCAAACAGCCCCGTGAGACGATAGCGCAGGGGAAGTTGGCCACTTCTGCAGCCGAGAACTTCTTCCTTCCCTAAATGTCTGTGGTCTGGGGCTTTCATTGTCTGCCTGAGGAGGCTCTCAGCAGACCGGCTGGGAAGGCTGTTCAAAGGACACTTGTTTGCAAGAGAGGAGTTGAGAGCAGCCAGAAAGATGGGAACAGAGGTTGAGCAGAGACAAATGCCGGAAGAGAGAACGGAGTTGTTTCTAAACAGAGGGAAACGTGCGAGAAGAGCTGACAAGTGGGGAGTCCTCCAGGTTGGGGGCCGAGGGGAGAAGCTCTCTGAGGAGTGGGAAGGGCAGCAGAGTGGCTCAGCCCCGTGCCCGGGGGGCCAACTGTTGGAATTCTTCTGGAGGATGTTTAAGAGATGAATGAGATGGCTGGATGGCATCACCGACTCCATGGACATGAGTTTGGGTCAACTCCGGGAGTTGGTGATGGACAGGGAAGCCTGGTGTGCTGCAGTCCATGGGGTCACAAAGAGTCGGACACAACTGAGTAACTGAACTGAGATGAAGGTGTGAGTCCTGTCACTGGAAACCAGGGAAGACAAGGGAGGGAGGCAGAGCGGAAGGCCACCAGGTGAAGCAGGGGGGAGGGAGGGGAGTGTGCGGGGTCCCCTTGGACAGGGAAGGTCTCCCCCATGACCATCCTGGGGGAGAGAATGAGGCTTCCTCAGGGGCTGCCTTCACCATTCCTATGACCAGTGTGGGCTCTTCAGGTCCCTGCCATGAGTTACTGGAAGCTGCTTGATGTCTCTGAGCCAGGCACTCAGACCCAAAGAAGACACTGACTCCCCCATCTGGATCCGACACCCAGCGGTCAAGCTGGCAACTTCCAACTCCATTTCTGAGATGCCTTCAGTGTTAACTGAGTCCCATGCTGTGTCTATCGGGATCTGGGATGCTCTGAAACATGGACTGGCAGACAAACTTCAGGGTTGCCTTTGAGCAGCAGGGACGGGAAGATCACGCCCAACCTCAGCATAGAGAGTGGGGCACGCCCAGCCTCGGACAGATGTCCAGAAAGAGCCTAGAGCCAGTTTCCCCACAGTGCTAGGGTGTGGTGCCAGGCTGTAGGCAGACACAGCCCTGCCACACTGATTCAGGCATTCTGGGGAGACAGACACACCCAGGTTCGTGGGAAAACTGATGTTCTTTCCAGACCGGGTCTGCTCATTATGGACAAACACACCATTTGCCTTCACTGCAAAAATGCCTGAACCAGCAGCTCAGTTCGGCCTCGGAGTGGGAGGGGAGAAATGATCCCGTAGAAATGATGGAGAGAGCTTGCTCAGACAAGAAGAAACACAGCTGCTGAGTCCACACCCACATCCCTTCCCTCTAAGGACGTCAGAGTCTGGCCTCTGGCAGCTGATTAAAGCTCTAGGCTGCCTGCTGCGGAGGCTGGTGCTGGGGGTAGGGGGTGCAGCGGGTGGGTAACAGCAGCTGGAGCCACCAGGCACTGGCTGAAAGGTGAGCTGCTGCAATCCAGTGCCCACTCAGCCCCAGGACACTATCCCTCATGTTCGAAAGTGCTGGCTAACTTGCCTGAAGCCACATCAACCTCCAAGGCTCTGGAAGGGACAGACAAGGGACCTGGGGGTCTGGACACTCCTATTCATCCCAGATGAGTTGGCAAGTCCTCCCTCGGGGAAACCAGCTGCAGGCAGTCTTGGAAGGTCATCATGGGGAAGAGTGACGTCTGTGAGCTGTGCTTGGCTAAGAGAGTTTTCCCTGACAACCTGATGAAGGCCTGATAATAAAACGCATCCAGGCAGTTGCATTTTGGAGCTGCCTGGCCCCAGAGTCCCTGCACCACAGGGGAATCCAGCCTTGAGGCTCAGAGTAAGACAGGGCACATTTGCCCCAAAAGAGTGAACCCCGAAGGCAGATTCTTCCTTGCTGTGGCGGCCCTCTAGAAGCACCAACCCTTTTCAGGATTCTCGCTCATCATTACAGCAGCTCCACTGGGAGAGTTCCTAGAGCAGGCCTTGCTTCCCTCTCGAGGCCAGGAAACAGGCACAGGGCACAGAAGAGGACCCTGGGGCCGTGGGCTGGGGGCCCCAAGCCTGGGTTGGCTCGGATCCTCTGCAATACCATTTCTTCTCCATAAATCGACCTCAGCATCTTACCACAAATGTTACACAGAGGATTCCAAGGCAGCCAGAGCCAAGCAGATGAGGATGCTTAGCAGGACCTCCAAGCCCTCCCCAGAGCCGCACCCAGGGTGAAGGGGAGACACATAACATGGAGGGTGTGGTGGGGGGAGGCTCAGCTTGCTGCCAGGATGCCATCTGCTACCCCAGGGCCACCTTCAGGGTCCTGGCCTTGGCAGGAGCAGAGGTTCAACCCTGCCTTCTTCTCTTCCCCAGGCAACCAAGGAAAACACCCTAGCCCTTTGCCATCTCTTCCCATCTCCAGCCTCACACCAACTGGCCCCTGACCACTGAAACAGGTTCCTCAGAGCTGAAAACACCACGAAAGTGGGGAAACCCTTCTCTCCCAACCCTCCCTTTATTTAGGTACATGGTTCACACACAGGAACATTCTGGACTTTCTGTAATCCTGCAGAGAGAGCTCTATAAAGGGCAAGGAGACCCAGGAGGATTAGGGGTTTGTCTAAAATCTCTCCTGACATTTCTACAATGAAGGATTAGAACCCAACATCCAGACTTCCAGAATTTCACTCCAGGAATTTTGCCATTTGTGAAAACTTGCTTCTTCTTGATCTCACGTACTCCTGCATACTTACCTGTAGAATGGATTTTAAAAAAATATCAGAACATGCTCTAACATGGAAAGCTAGGAGGTGATGGAGGCAATGGATTGTACGATGATGATATACTTGAGGAAAAAACCGAATGCGTGGAATAGTGCTCCGGCCCCTGCCTGTGCGTATGTGTGTGCGCCCACACCCGGGAAAGGAGGAGCAGGCAGGGCTGGCAGGGTGGTCACTGTGGGCTGTGCAGCGGTCCAGACAGGGGTTCAGGTGCCTGGTCTGCTCCCCCAAGCAGGAAGCTGGCATGCACTAGTGATGGGTTTCACAGGGAGCCACAGTGCACACATCTATCCCACGGGGCACCCACACTGGACCACACACAGCAGGGATCTATTCCATGGGGCACCCACACCGGACCACAGACAGCAGGGATCTATCCCACAGGGCACCCACACCAGACCACACACAGAAGGGATCTATCCCATGGGGCACCCATACCAGACCACACACAGCAGGGATCTATCCCACAGGGCACCGACAGCAGACCACACACAGCAGGGATCTATCCCACGGGGCACCCACACCGGACCACACACAGCAGGGATCTATCCCACGGGGCACCCACACCGGACCACACACAGCAGGGATCTATCCCATGTGGCACCGACAGCAGACCACACACAGCAGGGATCTATCCCATGGGGCATCCACACGGGACCACACACAGCAGGGATCTATCCCACGGGGCACCGACAGCAGACCACACACAGCAGGGATCTATCCCATGGGGCACCCACACCGGACCACACACAGCAGGGATCTATCCCACGGGGCACCGACAGCAGACCACACACAGCAGGGATCTATCCCATGGGGCACCGACAGCAGACCACACACAGCAGGGATCTATCCCACGGGGCACCCACACCGAACCACAGACACAGGACAGCACAAGAGCCAGGCTGAGCCCGAGAGAAGGCTCAGCGGACCTTCCTTCAGCCAGCCTTCCTGGGAGAGGCCTGCAGCTTCTGGAAAGGTTTTCCAACCTGCATGGGACTCTTTCTTCACTCTTCTCGGATCAAAGAATAAAGGGGGTATCCCATTTTCCCCCTTGGAGTTCCATGGATCCTCATGAAAACTCAACAAAGGGCTCAGAAAGGAGAAGCAGCAGGAAATCTGTTTGCATGAGGCCTTGAGACCTGGTGTTCATCTGGTCTCTTCTTGCACAGGTCACGTGCCCCACCCGGTAGGGTGGCTGGCTCTCTGAGAAGGGTCTCAAGTGTGGGCTCACTCCTCCTTCCAGAGATACACTCAGGTCCAAGCAGGTTTTATTCCCCCCAAATCCAGCGGCATTCAGGTGTTGGATGGAGGTGGCTCTGATGCACATGTAATTACATTTGCACAGATGAACATGACACAGACAATGGATGGATCGCTCAGGTGGTCAGAAAGGAACCCGCAGACCTGGGACATCACTGCACGCAGACACACAGGGACGCACAGCTGAAGCGCAGGTGGCAGGAACAGTCACAGCCCCAGTGTCCGCAGTCCATGCCAGCCCCCACCAGAGTTCTCTCTCCTTCCAGTGGGGCTGTCTCTGGGAAAGGGGGGGCCAGGGCGAAGTTCACCGGAGACCCTTACACTGCCACAATGGGATCTTCAGCGGGAACTCCGGGGAGAGACCCTCCAGCGGGAGCCCAGGAGTGCCCTCTTCTGGGCATGACGGGCTGGTGCAGCTCAGAAAGGGAGGCCTCTGGTGGGGCTGGAGGCAGCTCAGAATGTGTGTGTGTCTGTGTCGTGTGTGTGTGTGTGTGTGTGTGTGTGTATCTCAGAAGTGTGGGAAGGGCCGAAATCTAGATCTGACAGGGATTCTGCACAGGAAATGCATTTTTCTGGGGTTGATGTCATACCAGAAATTTCTACAAGAACTCCTAAAGGTTCAGGCAAGCTCAGCTGGGTACCTGCACAGGTGGTGGACATGCAGCGGCAAAGCCATGCAAGGCACATGCTGGGTTCTTGCTTTCTTCTCAGTCAGCGGCTCCCAGGACATTTCCCCAAAACCGGGGTCAGAGCCTCCCAGACTTCCTGCATAGACTTCCTGGGTCCTTGCAGCTAAAGGATCTATGCCAGGCAAGGCCCTGAAGACATCTCCCTCCTCTCCATCCTCCCTTCTACAAGTTGGAGACCTCTGAGGTAGAATCCCTGCGGCTCTGGGGAGCCTGAAGGGCTCCCTCAAGTCTATTCTTGCCTCAGAATCATCTCTGTCTCCAGCTCACTGACCCACAGGCATCAGGCCAGGAAGGTGCAAAGTGGGGAGGGGCCTCTGTTTCAGTGGAAGGAGTCTACTTGAGGGTGAATGTGTCCACTTCACTCCCCTGAATGCCATGGTTGGGGCAGGGAAACCACATGGTCCATTTGTGAGTCTGTGTGTATATGGATGTGTGCGTGTGCAGGGGATAGTGAGTTAGGGACGATGTTAGGGGGGAAAGGACAGTGTGTAATAGGGGACCATCCCTGCTGTATAAACTATTCTCCCTGATGGAGATGGCGATGTGTTTATATAACAAAATTTATTAGACCACATAAAACCAAACTAAGAGAGTCATGTCAGTGGGCTGGCATGTCAGTTTCTTCTTGACTGAGGGGAGGAGGGGAATTATTCTAGAAATTGAGAACAGCTAAGTGAAAAAGGAAGAGTGGTGGAAGGATTCTGGGGGTGTGGGGGTGTGCCCATCCTGGCCTCCTGCCCCTGCACAGTCTAGTCGGGACGATGGGACTCCGGCAGCAGTGACTCCCAGGAACTAGACAAACGGGACAGGGAACTGACCGGGGACGTTCTCTCAGTGGTGGCTCGGTGGGGGCCTCGGGGAGCCTCCCCTGCCGTCTCGCCCTCTTCCTCTTGCAGCCTACGGAAAACAATGTCCTGCTTCAGAAACGAGCACCTCTCGAGGCCGGAGCCCATCTCCAAGGCCTGGCTTCCCACCTCCTCCCCAAATGACACAAGCCAAGTCTGCAGCCTGGCAGATGCTCTGCAATCTGCAAAGTGAAGGCAGGTGCTTCAGAAAAGGCTGGTTCCAGGCAGCCTGGCCTCTGGGACATGTGTTCAGCTGGTTCCCATATCAGGGGGGTGACGGTGCAGCAGCCATGACCTGCCCCCCATCCTTCCCCGACGAGGACTCCAGGACACCCAGGACTGGCGGGGGAAATGAAGCCTCTTTTCTGCCTTTAAGTTCCAGACACTCTGGATTTCTCTGACTAGTGGCCCAGGTGTGAGAAGTCACATGTGGTGTGTCAAAACACCAGGGGGCCTGTTTCGAGCAGAAGCATCGTCCTCCCCCTCTCCTCACCCCCCCACAGCAGAGTGGTCCGGCCAGTCCTCCACACACTCACCCAGGCTCCTCCTCGGTTCTCTCCGGGGTCTGGCGCTCTTTGAGCTCAAGCTAGGGAAGGGAAAGGCCAAGGAGTCAGAGCAGCCACGAGGGGAGCCTGCTCTGAGACAGCCTTTCCCGAAAGGGGCTCCCTGTACCCAACATATCTGACGTTCGTTCCTTCCGGAATCAGCCCCTCTTGTCTCTTGCCTTCAAAAGTCCATCCTTCCTCCCACTCTCCCGACTTGCTCAGCCTTTTACACTGCCCACAGGTCCCCCCAAACCACCTAAGAACTCTTGATTGGAGGGACCCCCAAGTCTGTCCACTGCTCCGGCCTGCCCCTCGCCTGCTCACTGTGGTGGGCTTTTCGAGGGCAGCGAAGCGCTCTTCCCAGCTGGCTGCAGATTTCTCAAAAGCCTCATGCCTCTTGATGAGCTTTTCCACACCGTCCACAGTGTGTCCATAGTCCCGGCTGGCCAGGTAGGGCTCCTGGGCGATCAGCCACGCTTCGGCCACGGAGGCGTCCCGGAAGAACTGACACACTTCCAGCACTGCCGAGACAATAAGGCCCGGGGTCTGTGAGCGCCCCCCGGACCTAGGGGTCCTAGGGGAGGTCCGCTCACAGACAGATGTGCAGCTGGCGGGCGGCGGACTGGGCTGTCTTCCCAGGCTGTCTCGCTCACTCACAGGCGTGCACAAGCAGCCGTGGGAGAGTCCAGATCTTTGTGCAGCTCTACCCGAGTGGTGGGCTCTCCCCACCCCTCTGGTCTCCAGCCGTGGAGGACAGAGCCCCTTCTGGACAGCACACGCCGCAGGTCAAACACCTGGGATGCACTCGAGCCTTACCCTGACCCCTGGAGAGGCCACGGCTCTACAGGGACGCCAGTTCAGCAGGAGGTGGGGTGGGGGCCGAGGGGAGACAGGGAGCGGGTGCTGGCTGTCAGAGGTGGGCTTCCAGCAGCGAGTCTGCTGGGTCTTCTCCATGAACCTCCCCAGCCTCCCCGCCGAGGCCCCCGGCCCTGAGTTCTGCTGATGAGTTGTGCCGTGCGTGTTGAGGGGGCTCGTCTCCTCCACCGCCTTGTGACATCACCCCTCCCCGCATCTGCCCCTCCCCGACTGCCTGGCTCCCAGGCTTCACTCACACATGCGGAGCCGGTCCCAGCGGGCCTCCCACTTCTCCTTCATCTCCTCCCTCCTGGACACCACCTGCTCCAGCTTCTCCCTGATCTGCGGGAAGAAAGGGAAGGCGGCTCAGGCTTTGGTAACCCCTCCCCCCGCTGTTGGAGGTGGTGTGCGGAAGGGCCCTGCAAAGCCGGCTGCCCTTGGTCACACAGCCCTGGCTTCAAGTCTTGGCCCTGCCAGCTGTGTAGCCTTGACCAGGTTACTTAACCTCTTTGGGGTTAACATGTGCCTCACCCAGGAAGCAGGGGTTGCCAAGCCCAAAGCATACAAGCGAGAGGGTTTAGGGGGGTTATGAGTCCACTCTCCCTTAAAGCGGCCAGCTCCTTGAATGGGTTTGGTGAGGCTGTAAATCCCTGGGCTGGCACAGAGCCCCAGTGCTCCTGGGGCGAAAGAAAGGTGAGCCTTCATGGCCCACAGGCTCCCTCCCAGGAAGCTGTCTGGCCCGGCAGGATGGAGGCGAGAATAGGAGAGGACCCGTGTCCGTCCCGCCAGCCCACCTCGTCCGAGGCCTGGTGCTGCCTTTGCAGAAGGGACTTGCCGAGCTCCAGGCAGGTGCTGAAGTTCTTGCCACGGGTCTCTATCTCCGCCCGGATGCCCTGGTGATACTTCATGAGGAGTTCCACTGAGGAGACATCCCTGGGGGGCAGGGTTGGGTGTTTGGTGAAAAGGGAGACTCGGGGTGACTCTGGCCCACCTGACATCAAGTCCCAATCAGAGGTGGGGGGGCCCCCCTCTGCCTGGGAGTCTGACCCCACTCCCTCCTCTCTCTCTGGACAGCCAGGAAGTCCTGCCAGCCGCCCGGTCCAGCAGGAACACTGATGCCCTAGTGTCCTCCCACGACACGGGCAAGGGTGCAGCAACCACACACACACACACACACACACACACACACAGAGGAATGTTACAGTTGGCAATTACATGCTACACGGATGAACCTTGGAAAGACTGTGGACAGTGAAAGAAGCCAGTGCCAGAGGACCACACATTCTATGATCCCACTCATGTGAAAAGTCCACAATAGGTAAATCTAGACACACTAAGCCGATTAGAGGTTGCCAAGGGCTGCGAAGAGACAGGAGTGGGGGGGTGATGACTGCTAAGGGGTACCAGGCTTCTTCCTGAGGTGATGAAAATATCCTAAACCTATACTGGGGTGATGGTTGTCCAACTGCGACTATGCCAGACACTGAATGGCACATTCTAAATGGCTGAGGTGCATGGCATGTGAATTATAAGCTCAATCAAGATGTTAAATATAAAAATTTGACCACCAGGACAGGCGCTCTAGAGGCAGGGGGCCAGAGATGGGCACAAAGTGTGCCGTGAGTTCTGATCCTGGCCAACTGCCCACATATCTGCCTCTATCTCTCACAGGCAATGAGCTCCTTTCCTGAATTTTAAGGAAATGGTCCTCATAAGCCCATGCCAGGGGGAGAGTGACCCCTTCTGGACCTGCCCAGCCTTTGATGTATAAACTACTTATTTTCACTGACAACCGTGGCCACTGGTGCCCCATGATAGAATCTGAATGCCAGATGTGTTTCTCAGCACTCTCAGGATTCCCTTTACTCTGCAATGGTCAGTCCTCCCAGCAGCAGCCGAGCCACTAAGATTCTGCCTGGATCCAGCCTCAGGTGCCCCTTGGGGATTCCTGTGTGCCCACAGTCCGGGAGACCCCTCCAGGATGGGATCTCAGAGCAGCATCCCAGTCCGCCAGCCTCTGGGACAAAGTGGTCCAGGAGTGAGGACACCGCCCTCACCTGGGCTTCTCCTGAGTCTCAATCTGCCGGATGATGCTGTCCATCCAGGAGAGGAGGTCTCGGACCATGCTGCAGAAGCGGAATTTGTCTGCCGTGTCTACCAGCTGGGTGCGGCGCCCGGCACAGGCATCGAGCAGCGCCTGCCACGCGGCAGACACTTCCTGCTCCTTGTTCTGGATGATGTCTGCCTTCTCCCCAGCGTACGCCGTCTGCAGGCGGGTGGCCACGTCCTGGAACTGCTGTACCTGTGGCGGGGCAAAACTGACTGCTGTTCCCCAGGCCAACACATCTCGGGCCTAGAATGGATGAGAGTGTCTGCTTCCTCTGAGTCTCCCTCCTGAGGATGGTGCTGGAGGCACCCCACTTCTTGGGTGCTGGAGAGAAGGCTCCTGCTTTGGCACCTCTGCTGACCCAAAGCGCCCCTGGTGCTCTGACGAGGATTTGGGAGTGAGAGGGGCTCTGTGCCCTTTGATGTGTGATTATGAGAGTAATTACATACCGGGCACTGCTCTAAGCACTTTTTACGACTCTTTGTCTTTATAACAAGCTCATCAAAGAGGTACTGTTCTTATCCCTGTTTCTGAAACAAGGAAACTGAGCTGCAGGGAGGCTCATGACTGACCCGAGGTCACTCATGCTCGGAGAGGGCACAGCTGGGATTGGAGGCGTCTCTCGACTCCCTGTTCCAGACCCTTCTTCGTGATGCCATCCCCTGTTTGAGGCTGGCCCCAGGGCAGTGAAGCCTCACTCCTGAGACCCTGGTGGGGCTGTACCTGCCTCAAGGGCTCCAGCATCCCCAAGCCACCTTCAGCTGGATGACAAATCCCTAGGCTGTCCCCTTCTTGGTGACCCAGGGGCCACACCTATTAATACTTGGGTGATTTTTCCTGAAAGCCCACTGTGTCGGTGCAGGACTGCAAGCGAGCCCAGCTCTCCCTGTTCCTCTGGAAGCCAGGTGAGCACCCCCAAAGAGACTGAGCCCCCCCTCAACCTTTTCATCATTCTGGACTCTGCAGAACCTTATGGGCCTACAGAAGTGCCTTAGGGGGCACCCCATGATGGGAGGGGGGAGTCTAGGCTGGTCTTGGGCCCCCCTCCAGCTCCCACTTGGAAAGGCTAAACAACCCCATGGCTAAGGGTTCAAAGTCTACAGCCAGACTGCCAGGATCTGAACCCTGACTCCGCTGCTTAGCCGCATGTCTCCAGGCAACTGAATTACCCTCCTGTGCCTTGCTCTCCTCATCTAGAGAAGGCAGAAGACATTACTCCCTTCCTCAGAGTGTGGCTGAGTGTATTGCTTAGAGCAGTACCTGGTGCTAGGAAAGTGCTACATGTAGACTCACTAATGATTCTGTAACACTCTGACAACCAGATAAATTGCATTTTAAGGCATTTTGCATGGAGTTTTGGGAAAGGCTCAGTTTAAAGTGAAAGCGTCAGCCGCTCAGCCATGTCCAACTCATTGCAACCCCATGGACTGTAGCCCGCCAGGCTCTCTGTCCATGGGATTCTTCAGGCAAGAATACTGGAGTGGGTAGCCATTCCTTTCTCTAGGAGATCTTCCTGACCCAGGGATCAAAGCCAGGTCTCCCACATTGCAGGCAGACTCTTCATCGTCTGAGCCACCAGGGAACTAGTTCTAAAGCTAAAGAACATTTGAAAGCCTCTGCTCCCTGCCTTCCTGCCTGGAGCTGTTGCCTCTCTAAGGAGGTGCCTGTTCCAGAGATTTCCTCTCTAGAAGCCAGGAGAGGACCTGACACTACAGGGTCCCAGGGATGCTAGTCAGGGGCAAGGTGGAGGGACAGCTGGGGACCAGAGGTACCTGCTCCCCCAGCAGATGGAGCTCCCGCTCAAAGGCAGTGTGCACGCGGTGGAAGGACTCGGCGGTGCTGGCGTCCAGCCCCACATCCTCGGGCAGCTCACGGTGCTTCTCGTCGATGAGGCCCAGGATCTCGGAACCGGTGTAGAAGTAGCGCTGCAGGTCATAGGAGGCGGCCAGCAACTGCATGCGCGTGTCGATGAGCTCCAGCAGGTCCGCCCACATCTCGTTCAGCCCATCCTTCCACTCGGCGATGGTGGCTGCCTCTGAGTGGCCCGCGTCGATGAGCCGCTCGATGACAGCATTCACGTTGTCCACCCGCTCCTGCCCAATCGCCCCGGTCTCCCGGGCAAAGTCCCGGAACTTGTCCCGGAGCACCTGGACAAGGATACATGGAAACGCGGTCATCGGGTATCAGGGCTTGGGGTTCAGCACATGGACTCCCAGTGGCACCTGCCACCGCCTGGAGGTGGGCTCTGACACCTTCCCCAGGGTGCCTGGGCTCACACGGGGGAGCCCTCATCACAGCGGCACACTGCACCCGGCAGGGCTGTGTGTGTGTGAGTGTGGAGCGGGAGAGGCAGCTCCCAGGTCTGCTGCATTAGAGGGAGATAAAGCAAGCAGGGTCCGTGGACACTCACAGTCACGTGGTCAAAGTCTTGCCCCATTTCCGAGGAGGAGGCCACCATGTCCTTCTCTGTGATCCACTGTTCCAGGTCATCCACCTCCCTCTTGAGCTGGAACAGGTGGTACATATTCTCCAGCTTCCGCCTGCGCTCCTCCGCCATGTCCTTCAGCCCTGCATACTGCTTGTCCACCTGCCCCTGAAGTCTGATGATCTGTTCTCTGGGATTCAAAACAAGAAAAGTCCTCAGAGAGGGCGGCCGAGAACCCAGGGCAGCCAGCTTTGAGGAGCCCGCCTCCTCCTTCCCAGCCCTGAGGCCCGGATGCGTGGGGGAGCACAGCTTCGAAGACATGGCAGCGACTTTTCATGGGGAAGATCTGGGAGAAAAGGAACCATCCCTTAGACCATGATGCTTCAGGGGATGATGAAATGTGTCCCCTGCCAGGAGCTGCCTCCTGTCCCTGCTCCTGACTCTGGGAAGCTCAGACAGACTGGTCTGGATGGAGAATTCTTCCACTATTCTTCCAAGGAGGCTGGCAGGGGAGTGGGCAGTCAGCCTGGCTCCACCAGAAGCAGGCCCTGCTTGGCTCCTTAGGGTGGGATGTGCAGTACCAGGAGCTCTACAGTCCCTGGGGGTCCTTAGGAGATGCTGAAGTGGCTGCCGTGGGTGCCCTGAGGACAGGGCCAGGCCTGGGGGTAGCCTGAGGTGCCTGACCCAGTGGGATCCACTGATGCTGCACCCACACCACTCAACAGTTTAGATGGCATATAATGATTTTGCTGAGACACTGCAAGATCCTGACCTACCTTCTGGACCGCACACAAAAAGCAAAGTTAGACTAGGCTAAAAGATGCAGAAGGCTAACTCCTCCAAAGACGGGAGCTCTCGGTTCACCATGCAGGTAGTTTCGCTACTCTGTTCCCTAATCTCTTTGCCAACCAGGCCTCCTTCCATCAGCCTTGTTTGAAGTCACACTAAACCACGACACAAGAGGGAACTGGGGCCAACCAGCAGTCCAGAAGATAGCCTTCTCAAATCCATAGTCTTGGGGAAAACGATTCCTGTTTTCCCCTTGGACCTGAAGGGATCCTGCTTGGCAGGGGTGGGGGGTGTGTACCCAGGAGCTAGCCCGGTCGCCTCTGGAGGCACACGCACCCTTCGGGGTGGCCTGCGGATAGCAGGCCCTGGGCCCGGCCGGCCAGCTGCTTGATGTTCCTCCCATATTCCTCCACTGCCCGCTGCTGCCGCAAGTGCCGCTTCAGCATCACAATGGCACTCTCTTCATCCTGGGAGGAAGCGGACTGTCAGGGCACAAGCTCATCTCCTCCAGGTCACAGCCCAGCTCCAGGAGGTGCCCGGGATGCAGGAGGGCCAGACTTGCAGGACACCCCAGGAGCACCGTGCGTGGTCTCTTCCTGCTACCCCTGGTGCCTGGCAATGCCCACGTCCTACCTTCCTCTCGACGCCCTCAATTCTTATCTGACATCCACCCTCCCAGGCCCTGGTCCCACCTCTCTCCTCATGAAAACTTTCTGTATCACCCCTGCTTTTAGAGACCCCCTAACCTCACCTCTCACACCCTCCCACCACAGTACCTCTGCATAGAACCCATGACACACAAAAAAACATGAAGAACTCTTGGGTTAGACCAAATCTAACTAGAAAGCTGAGCACAGAAGAATTGATGCTTTTGAACTGTGGTGTTTGAGAAGACTCTTGCGAGTCCCTTGGACTGCAAGGAGATCCAACCAGTCCATCCTAAAGGAGATCAGTCCTGGGTGTTCATTGGAAGGACTAATGTTGAAGCTGAAACTCCAATACTTCGGCCACCTGATGCAAAGAGCTGACTCATTTGAAAAGACCCTGATGCTGGGAAAGATTGAGGGCAGAGGAGAAGGGAATGACAGAGGATGAGATGGTTGGATGGCATCACCGACTCGATGGACATGGGTTTAGGTAGACTCTGGGAGTTGGTGATGGACAGGGAGGCCTGGCGTGCTGTGGTTCATGGGGTCGCAAAGAGCTGGACACAACTGAGCGACTGAACTGGCAAACAGGGCACTCGGCTGGAGTACATGCATCATACATTCTCAAGAGGAGGTGCGTCCTGAAGGCACCCGGACCCCTGCCCGCTGCCCTCACTCCTCACACACCTGGCCTTCCAGATCTCCCCCTGACAGCCCACCTCCCCCCTGGCTCTTCTTCTCAGGGGGTTTTGGCTCCCAACCCTGGACCCTGCCCGAGCCGACCTGGGGGTTCTCGTCGGAGAAAACGTAGAACTCCTGCTCGCCAATCCAGGCCTCGGCCTCGCCCGCGTCCAGGTAGTACTGCTGGGCCTCGCTGGCCTCCCGCAGGCGCTGCAGCCGGCCGGCCGCTGCCTCCCTCAGCGTGTCCCACGAGCCCTGCAGCTGCCCCAGGCGCTCCTCCACGTCCTGGCAGTCGATCTCGGCCGCCGCTACCAGCTGCTGCCCTCTGTGCAGCACGTCCTCCACCCGGGGCGTGTGGCCCAGGATCTCGTTCTGCAGCGTCTGCAGCCAGAGGGGAAGGGCTCAGGGGCTGGCCTTCCCACCATGCAGGGCAGCCCAGCGCTCCTCCTGGGCACCTCTCGCCCCGAACCACTGAGGGAAGCTTGAGCAGAGCGGGTGTGGCCGTAGAAACGGCCTGTGACCATGTGCCCAGTGCAATGCTGGGGCCACCCACTCTTCTCTCACCCGCCTGTGAGCTTCTGAGATAACACTGGACGCCAGCACAGGGCGGTTAAGTCACTGTGGGCTTCGAGTGACAGGGTGGCATTTGAACACGGCTCTCTTGGATCTCAGAGCCGGAGCTCTTGACGCCTCCCTACTCGTGTTTCAGTGGAGCTTGATTTCTTAGCTGTGCGTGGTGGAGGAGAAGAAAACGACTCTTAAATGGCCTTCTGAGATCTGATTTTAGCAACTTTTACTCTGTATAAAACAACAGTAGGCAGTTGTCCCTTATTCAGGGTAGGATTTTGTTTTGTTTTCTCCTGTTTCTATTTCTCAAATCTTTTCTGAGCTTTGTATTATTTCCTGCTTGAGACTTTGGTTACCAAAATGGTATTTTCTTCCCACTTTGATGATGGGCAAGAACAGGATACATGGCCACTGTTATGACTGTCAGCATTCAAAATACATGGAACTATCAATACCTGTAAGTCACCTAACTTGTTGAAAGGCAGCTTTACACCTGATTCTTGGAATCTCAGACAATTTCCTGTGGTCTCTGCAATTGTATTCAAACAACCCAGGGTGTCAGCTTCCACTCGCCTGTTTACTTTCCCTGAGATCTATGAACTCTTCAGGTATACTAGAAAGCTATTTCGGTCTCTCTCCTTTTAAGCAAATTCCTTCCTAGGCTTCTGCTGAGTGTGCTTACTTAGGACGTCTTGTTCCTTGACTCCATTCATTTAATACCTAGTTATTAAATTATTTCCAAGGTAACAGGCCCTGTTCGAGGTCCTAGGGACAATATGGGGACAAGATAAACAAAACCCCTGCCCTCATAAAGCGGACACTCTAGTAAAGGGTAAGTATGTAAATAAATGAATGGAGATAGCTGGTGCTACGTGGAACAGACACCAATGAGATGGAGACTGTTCTCGAGGCGTGGCAGCGGCCACTCCAGCTGGGGGTCCAGGAAGGGTTTTCTGTACAGATGACATCTGAGGGAGCCGTGACTGATGAGAGAAAGAAACTCCAGAGAGATCTGGAGGATGAGTGTTGCTGGCAGGGGGACAGAGCCAGTGTCAAGGAAGTCCCTGGAAGGAAACCTGGATGGTCCCAAGGGCCAGGCAGGCTAGAATACTGTGAGGGAGGGTGAGAGGGATAAGACAGACGATTCAGGGGGAGGTGGGAGCCAGGCCAGGCTGGACAGTGGTTCTTAACCCTGGTTGAACGTTGAATTACTGGGGGAAACTAGACATAGGCAGGGTCACCCCATCCCCAGAGATCCTAATTAATTGATCTGAGATGGGACCCAGGCATTCGTATGTCTAAAGGTTCCCTTCGGTGATTCTACTGTGCAGCTAGAGTTTAGAACCCTTCATGAGGCACTTTGCAGGTTGGGTTCTAGTCACAGTGATGGCCATTAGAGCAGTGGTTCTCAAAGTGGGGTTCCAGGCCAGCAGCATCAGCATCACCTAGGATCTTAATAGAAATGCAAATTATCAGGCTCTGCTCCCAGAGTTTGGTGCAGAGGCTCTAGAGTGGAGCCCGGTCAAGTGTGTTTTAACAAGCCCTCTGGGTGAGTCTGACGCACACGGACCACTGCAATAGAAGGAATGATTTTGGCTTTAGTGAGGCTGGCCTAAAATCATCTTTACTGGAGCAGCCACGCTCACCCAAGAGATTGTCTTTCCCTTCATGTTAAGGGGAACCCCATCCATATTACTCTTGCCCTTCTGAAATAGCCATCTTCAGCCCAGGGAGGTGAAAATCATTTGGCAATAACTCTGAGGCTAAAGAATATATTGAGTGTTCAAAGGACTAGAGTTGGCTCATTTTATAGTAGAGGAACTGAGGCCTCAAGGATACTGTCTTCTGCCAGTCTTCCCCCTTTAACTGGAGGTTGATGTGTTAGTGGAACCCCCACCTCCACCACCTTCTAGTTCGGGTACCTACGTGCTGCCACTGGAGCCTCAGTGCCATGATCATGTCAACTGGAAGCAAAGGTTTAGAGGGAGCTTTCAACAAACCACTTTTAGTATAATTAATTCAGGCCCTTGCACAGTTGCTGGGTTCTGTGGGCAGATGTTGGCTGCTGACATTTTTGGAAGAAGTAAGTCCTGTCTGCCATGACCTTCCTTTCCCAAGTTGCTGCAGTACTGACTGTCACTCTGGGACATTCTGCTCTTCTCTAAGTTCCCAGATTCTCCCTGATCAAGAGCAAACTTCCTGAGCCAGAGAGCAAACCAGGCAGGAGGGATTCCGACTAAGAGCAGGGGTACAGTCAGCCCCTGGCCAGACTGCATGGTCAGACCACGAACCCATGCCACTGGCCTTCCCAGAGGCGCAGGCTTCCCTGCAGCCCTGACAGAGGAAGAGCACCTGCTTGCTTCCAGGCTTCTGACCAAGGCCACAGAAGTTCCTAATCAGGCCTAAAACAGCAGAGCAGCCGATGGATGTTTGCTCCTATGGCTTAGAGTCCAAGTTTAGTGGCTTCCTCTAAAGGAAATGGGGGTTAAAGCCCCACAAGCATCCTCATGTGTTTCAGAGAGTAGAGGCCTACTTGCCCTGAGGAGACCTAACAGGCCAAGCTTAGCCCTGAAAGAGGGACAAAGCAGTGACAGGAGAGACACCAGGAGCTATGAGCCTCTCAGGGAGGCCACGGAATACGGATGCTACAAAGCATGTGAAACCCCAGGCCAGGGCCTCCAGGTCCTATACTTACCTGTGCCCTGAATGGCCCCAAATTCCAAAGCACCTGGACCCCTCATTCCCGTTCACCAACCCCCATGGTTCCCCTAGAATTCTCTCTGCTATCACCAGAGCTGCATGAGAACACAAACACAGATTGGGAGCCCTGAAACTTCAACAAGAACAGTAGTCTGTAATCTGCTGCTGGGGCTCTGTGTCATCAGAGCTGCGCCTGCTTCCCTGAGGAGGCAGGGGCGGGAGGGACTGACCAGGCAGCAGGACTCACCTGATTCTTCTTCATGAACAGCTGCACGGTTTGCAGGTTAGTGCCATAGTCAGTCGACTGGGCCAGAGGCAGCCTCTCCTCCACCCAGAGCTGCGGAGACCAGAGGGCAGGAGACAGCTGATGACGACCACAGCCACCCTTCCATCACTCACCATGGGTCAGACACAGCTCTGATTACTGTGTCCCTCCTGTTCCTCCCAACACCCCATCAGTGTTTTGTAAAAGGGGGGCATTCTGATACTTCGAACTGAGGTTCCAAGTAACTTGCTCCTGGTCACTTCAAGGCGGGTGGCAACATAGCTGGATCTTGAGCCCAGGTCTGTCTGGCCCCTAAAGTCCCTGAGAGAGCCACCCTTCAAAGGGCACTGGCTTACTTTTATGCTTAATGTAATCATCACAACCACCCTATGAAATGAGGTGGTGAGATGACCAGACGTTCCTGCCAAGAACTGCCCTAGGCAGCAGCCAGCCACCCCGATGACAGCTGGGGAAGGGGGGCTGCTGTGCCCACTCACCGTCTCATCCTCTAAGTCCCGGCTGATCTGCAGCTTGGCTCTGGATGATTCCAGCTGCTTCTTCCTCCTTCCCAAGGGCTCCAGAAGGTCCAGGAACCGCTTCTCAATGCTCAGGTCTTCATCCCCCGCCTCCTCTCCCAGCGAGGGCATCTGGGCAAACAGCTCCTCCAGCTCTTCCTTGCGCACATTCACTTGATCCTCCACACGCTGGGACATGAGAGGATGGTGTTGGCACTGGCCCTGGCACCTGGCCAGCCCCTCCTCCTCCTCATTGTCCACGTCCCACCAATCCTCCAAGACCCGGCTTGCGCTCAGCCTTCCCCAGGAAGTCTTCTTGAATTGCCTCACCTCATCTTTTGCTCCTCTGAGCACCTATGTTAGACTTCTTGTGCATGCTTTTATTACCCTGTCTGGATCCGTCCCTGTCTTACCCACCACAGAGGGTAGGAGGTGGGTTATAAACTGGGAGACGTGATAAAAGCCAGCCTAGCTAAGGGGACAGGGGGGTACTCCCTTTCAGGTTGCAGATTTGCTGCCAAGACTCCCTTCCGTGCCAACGGCCCCAGTCTGCAACCCATTCACTCACCTTCAGCTTAGCCAGCATCCTATTGACGCTGGTCAGGTCCTTGCCCAGGTCGTCTGACTGCAGCTGGTCCTCCATGGCCCGGATCCACTTGTTGAGGTCGGCCTGGGTCTGAGAGCGCAGGTCAGAGCTCCTGGCAGCTGACAGGTGCTGAGCTGTCTCTTGTGTGTTGGCCTGAAGCTCGTCCCAGAGCCGGTGCAGGGCTTCCAGCTTCTGTGACACCAGGGCTGCAAACTGGGGCTTCTCCTCCATCAGCTGCTTTCCTTCCTGTGTGGGGAAGAAGAAGTGTTCACCCTATGACCTTGGAGAGGACCCTTGGAGAGCCGCCTTGTTCCAGGTGTTTGTCGAGGGCTAACTGAGGGGAGGTCTGTGAGACAACGGATCTGCCTAGAACTTGGGTGAGGCTTAGCTGAAAAACTCTGTTTGCAGCAGAAACTGAGGCATGTGGAGGTTAAGGAGTCAGGCAGCCTGGCTTGGAGCCTGTATACTTAACTACGATGGACACAAACTTGTGTGGCTCCCAGGCCTGCTTTTTCTGTATAACCACAGGAGCAAGAGGCTCCTCTCTCTCCTCTCTTTCTCTTCCCAGGCCTGACTCCAGCCATATTTTTGACTTGGGCCCCTGGAACAAGCTTGTTACAGACAGGACCTCTGCTATGAATGACAACTCCCTGGTGGTTCTGCCCATCCAAACAATGAGGGTCAGTAGTCCCTGGCCCACTCTGCTCATCTCACAGATCCCCCTGCCTCTGGGCAGGACATCCTGGTGAGGATGATGGATGGCAGACAAGAGATTACTGCTGTCCTGGCACTGGACGGACAGGCAGGCTCTGTGTTCTCAGTGTCCTGGACTGTCCCGAGACTCAAGCAACCCACAGGAGGCACCCATTCTGCGCAGGCTTAACAACATCAGATTATCAGGAGTTCCAAGGCTTAACTACTACTTGGAGAAGTTCTTCACATCCAGGTTCTGTACCGCTCGGCAAGCTCTGGGCCAGTGTCCATGCCCCATGTGCAGCCCCACTCAAGGAAGCATCCCCAAGCAGAGACCCCACCACTTGCTCTGCTCACCGCGTCAATGTTCTCCAGCCACCCCTGGTGGGAAGCCAGCTCTGCCACAAACGCCTGGTGCTTTAGCCATTTGTTGTGAAGGTTTCGAGCTTCATCATAGGAGACATCCTGAGATGTTAGCAGCTTGTCATTGATCCAGAGAGTGAGCTGTGGGCAGAAAGAATAGGATCCACGGTCCCTGAGTGTCCCTCTTTGGCCAGGGGCTCATGGCTGGACCTGCTGCTCACCTCTGGCTACAGAAGAAGGTGGTTAAGGGGAGGAAGTATGAACACAGCAGAGCACACCCCTCTGACTCAGGACCCCTAACTCCCAGCACAGGAAACTTAACCTGCGTGGTCTCAGGGCTGAAACACAGGCACCACCGTGTCTTCCCCTCTAGAGCATGTGCAGTACAACACCAGGGATATTCACACTTCTCTCCACATTTCCAGGACTGAGGACAGGGCCTGGCCTATTGCAGTAGCTCAACATGTGTTTACTGAATGGATGGTTAAACCCACCCTTTGGAAGCAGGGTGAAAAAATGTTATCTGAGGACAAAGTCAAGGGCAGATCCTATAATAACAGTGAAGGAAGAATTTTTGAGTCTCTCATGTTTCCAAGATGTCCTGGCATTACACCAAGCTTGGTTTGTACCAAGGGCAGAGGTGGGTGAGGACAGTCATTTGAGTAGAGAGGAAAGGGGTATGAGGGTGGAAGCAACAAAAATGCCAGGGGAAGCCCTATTCCACACGGAAGCACTGTTTATGGAGAGACCTAGGAGAGCAGGGTAAAGATTTTCCTGGACTGTTCACCCCCGGCTGAGTGAGGACCTTCTGAGTCAGCCGTTCTCCAAACGAAAAGCTTGTTGAGAATGCTGCTCTCTATCTCACCCGCTAAGTTCTGATTTATCTGGGCCCAATTGGGGCCCAGAAGTCTGCATTTAACTAGAGCAAGGACCAGCTCCATAATTTGCAGGGCCTGGTGTAAAATGGAAATATTCAAAGTCATTAAGAATTGCAAGCCGGCAACAGCAGAGTATTAAGCCAAACATGAGGCCCTTGTACACACTGGGCCCCGTATGAATGCAAAGGTCACATGACTTGCAGGCCAACCCTGACCAGGGCCCTAGGTGATTCTAATATAGATAGTCCTCGGGGCACGTTTTGAGAAATCTTGCCCCAGACTTGACAAATTAAAAGATATCTTTACGGATTTGAAAAAAAAAAATTGTGAAACCAAAGATTCTAGAGGATGAAGGACTTAAGCCGTTATGAGCCCAGAGCTCTCTGCTTGTGGAATCCAGACTCCTGAGTTAGAAAGGACTTCCCACCTCCATGGCACCATGCTTCTAGAGGGAATCCCCTGCAATGTGGCCAGCCTGGCTGGAGCCTTACCTCCTGGCAGTTCTGCAGGAAGTTCTGGAGCTCCAGGTTGTCTTTCAGAAGGTCTGAGGCCTCTTGGGCCTTCTCGTTGTTCTTCCTGTGCCTGCAAGGAAAGCCCGAACCACAAGTCATGAGGGTGCTGTGTACTGCACCATTACCCTACCTGGCTCCGGCCCCCTGACCCTCGGGGCAGAGAGTACCTGTCCTCAATCAGCTGCACCTTCTCCTTGATCTTGTCTGAGTAGAGGTTCCCCTCAGCTACCAGCTTGTTTCCAGAGTCCACAGGACTCAAAACCTTATCCCGGTTGTTCTCCATAGACACCAAGAAATCCTCAAACTTCCGGATCCCGGCCTCTGCGGCTTCTAGGGAGTCTGGGGGCTCCAAGTGAGCCAGGGTATATTCCTGTCGAAGCAAGTTTCCAGACAAGGCATGGAGGTGAGGAGGTGGAGGAGAGGGCCCTTGCCAGGCAGGAGCATCCTGTGCAGCCATGCAGGTTACAGCATGAATGGCACCCCCTGCAGTTGTGCAAGGAGGAAGGTCCCTGAGTCCTGTTCCCTGTCCCTGCCCAGGGCACCTGATGAGCAGGGCACCCAAAGACACATGGAAGGATAGCCATCCAGGGAAAAATTCACTTCTCTGAAGGCAAGAAGAGAAGGGGATAATAGAAGACGAGATGGTTGGATGGCATCGGTAACTCAACACACATGCATTTGAGCAAACTCCAGGAGATGGTGAAGGACAGGGAAGCCTCGTATGATGCAGTCCATGGGGTCACGAAGAGTCAGACATGACTGAGTGACTGAACAGCAACAACAAGCCTCTAACTGGCCCAAGAATAAGACACAGTTTGGGACACAGGACTGGAAAGGGCACACGATAATGAACAAAGAGGACTGTCCCCTGAACTAGAGAGAATCTAAGAAAAGCACAGTTTGATCCCTGAGCCCTACAGCACTTCTGCAGGCTTATAACCTACAAATTCTCTCTTGCCCTGACAGATGCCCCCAGCCCCTAGTGCCTCTCCCTACCTGGTTGCTGAGGATGGCCTCAGCCTGCTTGGCATCTTTCTGGAACTCCTGGAAGCCGAGGCACTGGGTGAGGGCCTGGCTGCGGCTCTCCCACATCCGGCTCAGGGCGTCCCAGCCCTTCTCTAGGCCGTCTAGCCGCTGGCCCAGGAGCAGGTACTCTGGGTCTGTCTGGCCATGGGTCACCTTCTCCCCGGACACCCTGACTTTCTGGTAGCTCTCCTGGTGCCTGTCGATGTCATCCTTGATGGCCGCGTGCTGCTGCAGGAGCTGCTCGGCCTCCGGGAGGGACTCGGGCATGTCCTTGGAGGCCACATCCTTCTGGGTCGTGGAGAGCCAGGCCTGGAAGGCATCCAGATCCTGCAGGAAGGCCTGCAGTTGGCTGGCTTCCCCCAGGGAGGCCTCCTGGCTCTTCAAGGCCTGCTTTAGGCCCTGCCACAGCTCTTCCACATACGCCTGCCTCTGCTCAATGTCCTTCTTCAGCTCGGGGTGTGATGCCATCAACCGCTGTGACTCCCGCTCCAGCGTGCCCAGACGGGTCTGGATGGCAGCCACGTCACGCTCCAGCCCCGACAACTTGCGCTGGATGGCAATGACCCCCGCCAGGTCCCGGCCCAGGTCCTTTGTGGACTCCACCACCTTCGTCTTGTCCACGATCCACTTGCCAGTCTCCTCGCAGTCCACGCAGTAGTTGTGCACACGGAGGGCCGAGTCCACCGCCTCCCGCCGTTCGGACACCATGGTCTGGAAGTCCTGCCACCTGCCGAGGGAGACGGGAGTCAGACAGCCCCTTCCTTCACCCTCCCCACAGGGTGTCCCTTCCAGATTTCCCACCAGAGTCTCCCCCGATAGAACCTGCACGCTGAAAAAAAGAGTCACCTCTCCAGCAAACCGTGATGAGTCAGTTTGTCCAATTTTACCCAAGACAACAGAACTGCCAGAGCTTTCCATTAGCAGGAGGTGAGCTGTGATGTTATTACAGCCATCAATAAAGGAACACGATGCTCTGTATGTAAGCTCTATGTGTGGTTGAAATTCAGGCAAACAGACAATTTCCCAGGTTTTTTGAAATGCAAGCGTATCTCGTTTTATTCAGCTTTGCTTTACTGTACTTCATAGATAGTATGGGGCTTTTGTTTTTGTTTTCTTTTATGAATCGAGGATCTGTAGCAATCCTTTGTTGAAACATCTATTCGTGCCATTTTTGCAACATTTGCTCACTTCATGTCTATCATATTTTGGTAATTACTGCAATATTTCAAACTCTCTCATTATTATACTTGTATAGTGCTCTGTGGGCAGTGATCTTTGATGTTACTATTGCAAAAAGGTTATGACTCACTGAAGGCTCAGAGGATGAGCATTTTTTAGCAATAAAATATTTAAAAATTAATATCTGTACATTGTTTTCCTAGGCATAATGATGTTGCACTCTTAGTAGACTGCAGTACTTTTTGTAAACAACTTTTATATGCACTGGGAACTCCCCAAATTTGTGTGTGACTCATTTTATTTTGATATTGATATTTTGATATTTGATTATTGGGGTGGTCTGCAACTGAACCCACATTATTTCTGAGGTATGCCTATACTTAAAATAATTAGAAACACCCCATTATCAACCATAAGAAAACTTTATGACACAGGATCCCAGCTGCCCCAGAGGAACCACACAAATGTCTAAGACTATGTTCTAAGTGTCCAGGGCCTAAAGAAAGCCAGCATGGCTGTCAAAGAAAACAGTTGTAGTGAAGAGAAGGAAGAAGAAGAGGAAGGGGGAAGGAGAAGTTGGGATTGTAACGAAAACATCTTAACCTTCATGTGCAGTGTGGAATGAACCTGGGGAGTGTGCAAAAGTTGGGCAGATGTCCTGCAACTGGTCTGCAGCCCACAGTAAGCCTCTTCTAAAGAGCCGCTCAGTAGCTTGGGCCCACACCACCAGGGACACCACCCCTGGACCTGGGTTTACTCATCCTGCGTCACTGTGACCTGGAAGCACACGAGAGTACGCTGAACGTGCAGTCGCTAATTGAGCTCATCTCTCTTGATTACCCACCACGTACAAGCATTATGAAGAGCTCTGGCTTTGGGCCTTAGGGAATGAGAGTCAGAGTCAGACTTTGCTCCACGGAGTGTATGAGTTAGAAAGACAGCACGATAAACTCATCAAGCAACCATAGTGTAAAGTACGACGCACGTAGCTCACGCCAGGCAGAGAGGACCAAGGGAGCTGTGAGGAGCAGGAGGGGTGACAAGAGCAGGTCTCACGGTGGCCATCTGAGCTGTGCTTCAGTGAACACATCACCAGCAGTGAGCTATTTAAGGATGGGGCCCTGAGTCACTCATCTTTGAAGCCTGGGCACCTGGGGATGGAGGTAGAGGGAGGAGGCAGATGGACGGGGTAGAGTGCATCGTGGGCATTCCCAGGGTGACCTCAGTCTGGGGGTGGAAAACAGGTCTGCAAAGCAGCGGGAGGAGGGCTGGGAAGGAGCGGGAATTCCAAGACAGAGAGGAGGACGAGCCCAGAGAAAGGATGGGAAATTCCAGGAAAGAGGGGAGGAGTCCAGAGGTAAGGCCCCTGACCTCTGGGGAGTTTTGTGCCTGTAACACGGATGCTGCTGAGGCTGGATGTTAAGGGAAAGGGGCTGGAGGTTCCCCCCAAGGTGGTCTGAAACTGCTGTGAAAGGAAAGCGAGGTGCTCCAGGGCTGGGAGGCCTCCCAGCTCCATCCAGAAGCCACAGGAGACCATCTGGCAGTGCCCCTAGGAAGGAGGTTCCATGGTGACTTTCCAGGCTTCTCTTGGTATTGCCTCTCTGCAGCCACCAGGCAGGGGCCACATAGCGGACAGGGTGACGTTTGGGTCTAGTCTGCCTCCCAAACCCACCTTCCCCTCCCCTGCACTGTCTCTCAAAGGGGGGATGTGTTAGAGCTGCTCTAGGCAGTACTGGCCAGGCCATGTCAGGAGTCCAGGTGTGGTCCTGGGCCCAAGATATTATAATATTGGCCAACCAGAATGTGTACGGTGGGAGGTAATCACATATCCGGTAAGTGCTTGAGTGACTCAGGTGTGCTGAGCCTGGCACGTTTCCGTTCTGTCCTCGGTCACTCACGGTGTTACATCACACAACCATCACGTACGTGTCTTGTGCCAGCCACTGTGCCAGGCTCTGGGGACAGAACCACAAATGAAGTAAAGTGCTCCCATTCAAATGGGCAGAGGCAAGTAAATGTTTACTCCATCAAGTGGTGACAAGTACAATGGAGAAAAGTGAAGCACCAGTCCCTGGTGGTCCAGTGGTTAAGACTCTGCACTTGTAATGCAGGGGGCGCTGCTTCAATACCACGTTGGAAGACTAATATCTCACATGCTATGTGGTGTGACCAAAACCCCCAAATAAACAGTTTTAAAAAATCCAATTTAAAGGGGAAAAAAGGGGGGGCTTCCCTGGTGGTCTAGTGATTGAGAATCTGCCTGCCAATGCAGGGGAGATGGGTTCACTTTATGGTCCAGGAAGATCCCACATGCCGCGGGGCATCTAAGCCCCTTTTCTATAACTTCTAAGGCTTGTGGGTGGCAACTATTGAAGCCCACATGCCTAAAGCCTGGGCTCCACAAGAGAAGCCACTGCAATGAGAAGCCCGCACACTGCAATTAGAGAGTAACCCCCGCTCGCTGCAACTAGAGAGTAGACCCCGCTGTTGCAACTATAGAAAGCCTGCATGCAGCAATGAAGACCCAGTGCAGCCAAAAATAAATAAACAATTTAAAAAAATCTTTAGAAGGAAGCAAGAAAATTGAGGCAGAGGAGCTGGATGAGAAGGAGGAGGTGATACTGTGAATGGGGTGGTCAGTGTGAACTGCACCAAGAAGGGGGCATGTGATCTGAGATCTGAGTAACGTGCAGGAGTGAGGATACCTGCAGAAAGAATATTCCCAACAGAGGGAGCCGCAGACGATATAATCTTGGCGCTCAGAGCTGTGGACGCTATATAAGATACCGTGGACACTGTATAAAACACCATGGACACTATAAGATACCGTGGACGCTATAAGATACTGCCCTTCATTCACTTACAGTCTAGTAGAAAAGTTCTTAAAAGATGAAAGTAATTATAATAAAAGGTAGAGTGTGAAACTCTAAGTCAGTCAAGGAAAGATACTTTTTCATCCTGGAAACTGGGAAGGAGAGAGACCTGTACTGGCCTGAAAACAAGCACAATTTAGACCATATTGTTGGAGGAGGATGGACCCTATAGAGAGAACGGCACACACATGGAGGCAGGACGTGGGTGCAGGTGAAGGAGGACAGTTGTCTTAGAAACAGTCGAAGAGCTAACACGTGGAAGAAGAATTGGGGTAAGTTTCAGCATCTCTAACAGGCAGAGCCAGAACCGATGTATGCAAATTTCAAGGAGGCAGATGTCCACTCACAATGAGATTCAACTTTGTAACAGAAGGGACTGACCCCAAGTAGGGTGGGCTACATGGGGAGGAAGCATTTGTGCAGGATGCAGGCTGTCTTGGATATGTGGCTCAGGATGCTTTCAATTCTCAGACGTAATGGAAAGCCATCTCAACTTCTCAGGCCTCTAAGGATGGCAAGTACCTTGGTGTTTTCCACTTAGGACAGTGCATGGCTTAGGGGTCTGTAACAGCATTCTCTGACTATAGCTCCTCAAAGCAGCAGATCACTGGCTGACAAGTTCTTCCTGTCTCACACACACACACACACACACACGCACACACACTCATCATTGTTACCTCCAAGCCTAAAGAAGAACTGAGGCATCCTCCTCGTTGGCATAAACCTCAGCTGGTAGAGGACCCTCCTGAACTACAGCCCCCTTCTTTGGCTGCTGAGACACTCTGGTGGCTCCCAAGTATCAGGGGGTTACCCCTGGCCTCTTAAGCCCCCTGTGCTGCTCCTTTTCTTTACAGCCAAGTCTTCCCTAACCACACCTCCCAGGCTGCCTCAGGCAGAGCAGGGTGCGGGCACAAGTGTTGGGTAATGGATTGGGGCGGTGGCGAGGCAGTGAACAGGCACTGTGCATGTCAAGCCCAGGGTACTGAACGGAAGACAGGTGCATGCACTGTCCTCAGAGACTCTCAAGGAACCCGTGGCAGTTACATCCTGCACTGAAAGCAGCCCCCCTCCAAAGGCTCCTTAGGGCCTGTTTTTCCTTCTGGCCATGACGTGTGCTCAAGGCTTCTTGCTAATGCTCCTCTTCATTCAAGCCAGTCTCATTATGAATGCCGCATTTTGGCATAAGCAGGAGCTTTCTTTTATGGACAGTACTTAAGAGCTCTCAGAAAGCAATCTTCCCTAAGAACGTCCGGGGAAATGTGGCCTGAGAACCACGTGGCCTGATTCTGTGGATGCACTCGGCATTTCCTCCATTGCTCAGCACGCACCCATTCCAGGCACAGCACCGCAGCTCTGTGACCACATCTCTCTCCCTGGGCTGGTCACCACCCAGGTCCCTCCTCCCTGGGGCTCTACCTCCAGGGTCAGAAGGAGACCATGGCAGATGGAGGCAGGAACTCTGAGGGTACAAACCTGGCACGCATTGCAGGCCTCCTGACTTCTGGGCCACACCCCACAGATGTGCCAGAGAAGAAGCCCCCATCTCGAAGCCCTCCCCACACCCGACCTGGTGTTCAGGTGGTCCTGGCACTTCTTCACTTCCATACTGCGCGGGTGGTTACTCTCTACCAGGCTGTTGGCAGCAAGGTTCACACCATCAATCTGAGTCATCAACGTCTTCATCTCCTGGTCCAGGATGTCAAACCTGACGTGGACAGAGAAAATGAGGATTGCTAAGGCAGTGGCCAGAGAAGGCAATGGCAAGCCACTCCAGTACTCTTGCCTAGAAAATCCCATGGATGGAGGAGCCTGGTTGGCTGCAGTCCGTGGGGTGGCTAAGGGTTGGACACGACTGAGCGAATTCACTTTCACTTTTCATTTTCACACATTGGAGAAGGAAATGGCAACCCACTCCGGTGTTCTTGCCTGGAGAATCCCAGGGACGGGGGAGCCTGGTGGGCTTCCGTCTATGGGGTCACACAGAGTCGGACACGACTAAAGTGACTTGGCAGCAGCGGCAAGGCAGTGGCAGCTTCTGCTTTCTGCCCGGCTCTTGCTTTCTCCTTCCACCTCCTTCCACCAGGTAAGAGGGGAGAAGGGAGAAAGGTGTGCTGACACTCCCTCTTTTCTGGTTCATGGGTCCAGTTTTATGGTTTAGCATTTCCTGAATGAGGCTAGGAGAGACCTGGTTACTTATACAGGCCAATGTCTCAACAGAGATGGAGGAAAAATGAGGTGTAGGCGGTGTTGATGGCCACAGAAACCACCTGCCACACCTCCACTGGCCCAGCTGCTGCTCATGAACACTGATGCCACTGCTTCCACCTGAAGGATACCTCCCCAGGCAGGTGCTCCGTCCCTGTGGGAGGAGAAGGGTGCGCTGCTGAAGCTGTGGGCATCCTGTGTTATGAAAGCTGACCCCTCTGAGATAAGAGCCCAGGTCCCTCCAGCATCAGCACAGGACCACTGGGGAAGGATCAAGGAGTGGCCTCTTTCTCTCAGCTTCTTGGATCTGTACTCAGGATGCTGGGGGCAAGCCTTGCCATGCCGGAGTGCTGATGGAACTCAAATACTGCAAATGAGAGTGGCCTTGGACTGATGGTTTACAAACTGGTCTCTGAGGTCCCTGAGGGTTCATGTGGTTTAGGGACTGCCACCAAAAGACAGCCTCTCACCTCCCCCTTAACAATGTCCCCTCCGCTTTCCTCTGTGTTATATATCAGGAGTTCCATATGCAATTCATTTGAACAAAGGCTGCTGTCACTGAAAAGTCATCGAACACTTGGACTAGAAAGAGCCCCTTTGGGAAAGGCCCTGGAGGGGTGAAGTACCTAAAGTCACAGAGCCAGATGAGAACTCGTGACTCCTGGTGCCTGGCCTCTGCTACAAAGGGCATCCTACAGCCTCTCGGAGAGAGCCTTGCTGATCTGGAGGCTGTTTGGGGACTAGAAGCGCAGATTGTAGGGGCTGGTGAGAGGGGAGGGCCAGCTCTGACCTGTGCTGCACGACCTCCAGGTCCTCCAGCGTGTCCGGGATCTCCATCTGGGCCAGCCACTTCCCCTTCTCGCTCATCCACAGCTCACAGGCGTCTGTCTCCCCAAACACCGTGTACAGGTCCAGGGCATCCTGCAGCCTCTGCCGCCGCATGTCCGCCTGGGCCACCACCTGCTGGTAGAGATCCCGGAGGGCCTGCAGCCGGTTGGTCACCTCTGGGGAATCCTGGAACCCTTGGGGGAAGCCCTGCGCCTGCTGTTCCAGGTGCTGCATCACTCCGCGGCTCTCCTCCAGCTCCTCCAGGAAGTCCTTGTGCTTTTTCCCCAGGGCCCGTGTGGCCCCTTCATCCTGCCCCACGTCTTCCCCTGAGAGCAGCCGGTGGGCATCCTGTAGCCAGGCCTTCAGATCATCCGCATCGCCCTGGAACTGGAAGAAGTTCTCAGTGTCCTGGAGGTTTTTCTTGCAAAAGGCAGCCAGGTCCTTCAGCTCGTTCCACTGGTCAGACACCTTCTTGATCCGGACCTCGATCCGCTCATGCCCAAACTGCTTGCGTGCCACCATGCCCTCAGCCTCCCGGAAGATCTGGTCCAGGTGGGCATCCAGCCCGCGCAGCTCATCCTCAAAGGCTTTGTGCTTACGCTGCAGGATGAGCACGCTGGTCAGATCCTTGCCAAAGTCCAGGGAGGAGTAAATCTGCTCCTTCTCCTTGATCCAGCTCTCGGCCTCGTCCATCTCCCAGAAGAACTTACAGAGCCGCTTGGACTGCTCCAGCTGGGCCTTGCGCCCAGCTGCCGTGTTGCTCAGCTCCTCAAAGCACTGTTCCAGGTGGCTGACACGATCCCGGATGACCTGGGGGTCACAAGGCTGGTACCCTGGGTGGCATGGGAAGAGGAAGGAAAAGGGGATAAGGGCTTCATCATCTCTGGGCAAGTTTCAGACCTAGAACCACACCACCTAGAACCTGCCATCTCACTGGGGCTTTGGGATTGGATGGAGGGGTTCTCAGTTGCTCAGAGGATAGACTTTTAATTAGTTCTTTATATTGAGTTTCCACTAAAACTTCAGGAATTAGTGGGGTTAGTTCCCACTAAAACTCCAGGAATAAGAGAGGTTAAAAGTTGGGTCAGCTCTCAGTAGAAATGCATAACGTGAAATTATTTTTAAAAAGATCCAGGAATTAATTTCTAGATGATTCTTCCGAGAGGCAGCAGGGGTCACCTATTTCAGACGAACTAGCCGAGAGGATGAAAGATGACGGATGCCTTGTTGGTGCTTACACACCTTTCTGATAGTAGATGACTGAAGCAGTCGCCTGCTCTCTGGAGAATTTTGCTCTCCCTCAAACTTCTTTCTTGTACCACGTGTTGGTGAAAGAGGCAGAACTCTACAGCTAGACTTATCCACCCTGGGGTGCTGGGAGTGCCGGGCCAGAGGCCTCAACAGAAAAACCTCAACCTGCAGCCTCACCTGACCCCTCAGTGAACTGCAGCGTGGCTGCGGTGATGGCCTTCACTTTGTCCCCTTGGATGGCAATGTCAGCCTCCATCAACTTGTGTTTCTGTAGCAAGTCCTCGACCTCCAACAAGTGCTTCCCAAACTCAGCAGACAAGAGGTGAGCCTGGCGAAGAGGACGGACAGTGTATAGGGAGTAAGGAGAGGTGAAGAGACCCACGTGCTAGGAGAATAACCTTCCTAAGTGAGGGTCCATGGCACTGGCAACCAGCATGTCAGATGCAGCTGGAAAATGCAGCTGCTCACTGGGAAACAGGCTACAGAGCAGGAGTTCCCACTGGGGGTGCCCATCAGAATCATCCAGGGGCATCTTTCAAGAGTTCAAGTCCCATACTCAATCTGCCCGCATGTGCCCCAGGGCTGGGACCTGGGTGTACGTATTTTAAGACAGGTCCATGGGGGACTTTCCTCATGGTCCAGAGGTTAAGACTTCACCTTCCAGTGCGGGGGATATGGGTTTGATCCCGGGTCGGGGAGCTAAGATCCTACATGCCTCAGGGCCAAAAAACCAGAATATAAAACATAAGTAACACTGCAACAAATTCAATAAAGACTTTAAAAACGGCCTATATCTTCAGGATGGGGAACACATGTACACTCATGGCTGATTCATGTGAATGTATAGCAAAAACCACCACAATATTGTAAAGTAATTAGCCTCCAATTAAAACAAATAGAAAAGAAAAAAAGATATTAAAAAAATGGCCTATATCAGAAAATCTTAAAAAAAAGAAAGCCCCAGTCAGCCTGATGTGCATCCTCAGTTGAGAGTCACTGTGATAGCGGGAGAGGAGACTCAGACTTCTCAGTGGCCCTGGATGCCGACTAGAGTCAGATCGTGATTACTCAGAGCCCGATTCTCCAGGCTCCTGAGGGAGGTCTGTCTCATCCAGACCCTGCAGGCTGGCACCTGTGTAACTATGAACCCCAGATTTCTTGATCACCAGGGATACAGCAGACTGGAGCAGAGCAAGCCAAGCTGTTGAGAGGCAGATGCCATCAGACACTGTGCTGCCTTAGATGCTCTGCTCAGACTTGGCCGAGGGGCTGGGAGGGGCCTGTGGAAGCACAGCTTGCTGAAGCCCCAGGTGGAGGGGGCGGGGGTGCCCAGGCCCACCTTGATCCCGTCCATCCAGTCAATGCTGTGCAGCATGTCCTGGAAGAGCTTCTGCAGGTCCAGCGTCTTCTCCAGCCTCTGGCGCCGGGCCCGCAGCAGCTCCTGCAGGTAGTCCCACAGGCGCAGGATGTTGTCCTTGCGGGCCGTGATGCGCTTCTGGTCATGGTAGTTCTCCCGCTCCAGCTCCTGAGCCAAGTCCTCCAGGGCCCGCACCCGCTCCTCGTAGGCAGCCGTGTCTGTCTCGATGGCCTCGTGCTTCTTCTTGGCGGCCTCCACTGCTGCCAGGTCGTACCCGAAGTTATCCTGTCCCCCGGGGAGAAAAACAGGCACTTTGGTTAGGGTCCCCAAGCGCAGAGAAACGGCAGGTCTTTTAGGAGCAACTTCTGCAGGAGAAAGCCCTTCTGCTATCTTTTTCAGCCTACCTTATCAGACAAGTTCCAAAGATTAAATGTCTCACAAGAACCTTGGCAAGAAGCTCGTGATCTTATTCACTGGGCCCTCCGGGTGGGTGTAACGCTGGGTGACTGTCACTAACAGAGCTCTTTCCCACCTGCTGGCACTCGCCACCCTGCCTGGAGTGGACCTGCCCACTTCTGGGCGGGAAGGGGCTTCTTGCTGGAAACCCTGCAGCTGCACACAGAGGGCTTGCCCTGTGTTCCCTGGGGCGCCTGCACACTCTCCAGTTCCTTCAGAATGCTTGCTTCCCCCTTCTGGATGGAATTCAATTTGATGCCAAGATCCCAGTGGGAAGGGACTGACGCTCTCATGGAGAATCAGTGCTGGGGTCAGTTTCAAGCTAGTGAAATGTGACACAGACCTGAAGGCCAGAGTCCAAGGGGCATGTCTGACACCCACAAGGTGCACGGCTTTCATCGCATCCCCAGTTCAGTTCAGTCGCTCAGAGGACCCCTGAAATGTCGACGTGAGCTCTGGCTCTGGGTGATGCTCCTGGCTCATGGGGGATAATCTTTGGGGCCATTTTTGGATTGTGTGGCTCTTTCCTAAAATGAGACTTAATAGGGAATTCCCTGGAGGTCCAGTGGATAATAAGACTCCACGCTTCTAATGCAGGGGGCCCAGGTTCGATCCCTGGAGGGGAACTAAGATCCCTCATGCTGCAACTGAGTCCATGCACTGCAATGAAGACCCAGTGCGGCCAAAAATAAATAATTAAAAAGTGAGACTTAATCAGTCTGGGAGAGTTCCTTTTCAGATGTCAATCCTGACCCACCCAATCACAGGGAGCAGGGCTGCAAGGCCTGTGGAGAGGCTTATCCCGCTCTGCCCGCCCCACTGTCTGCAGCCCCAAGGGCACCCCACTACCTGGGCCACGAGGCGCTGGTTTTCGTTGAGCCACGTCTCTCTCATGGCAGCTTTTCTGTCAAAGCGCCGGGCCAGCTGCTCCAGCTTCTCCTGCCGGATGAGCTCATCCCTCAGGGCCAGCTCCCGCCGGTACTCAGCTTCCTCCAGGCTTTCCCAGGCCTGCGCGGGGTGAGGGGGGGCAGATGAGAGCTCTTGGGATTTGGGGGTCCCATCCCGACTCTTTCACCAGTACTGAGTGATTTGAAGAATCTAGACAGAACCTGGAGAAGGTGATGGCACCCCACTCCAGTCCTCTTGCCTGGAAAATCCCATGGACGGAGGAGCCTGGTAAGCTGCCGTCCATGGGGTCGCGGAGAGTTGGACACGACTGAGCGACTTCACTTTCACTTTTCACTTTCATGCATTGGAGAAGGAAATGGCAACTCACTCCAGTGTTCTTGCCTGGAGAATCCCAGGGACGGGGGAGCCTGGTGGGCTGCCGTCTACGGGGTCGCACAGAGTCGGACACGACTGAAGCGACTTAGGGGCAGCAGCAGCAGCAGTAGCAGCAGACAGAACCTAGCCTTCCAGTTTTCCTGTTTAAGCCAACTGAAGATTCGGGGAGCACTAATCATGGCCCCCCAGTCCCCTCTTCCCCTAAACTGGCCTTCCCGTAAATCGGTCGTGGCCTCATATCGCGTTATTGCCTCCGTGGGTGCTCAGTAAATTCCTGTTGAGTAAATGGCCACCACAAACTCCACTGGAATTTCCAGGTGGTGGTAGGCCTCCAAATCCCCAAAGTGTTACAAGGCATTCATTCGCCTTCATTAAAAGTAGTTGACATTCCCTAAAAGCCCTCCAGGTTCTACAGAGAATACGCTATAAGCTGGACTCTGGACATCTGAAGAGGGGACTGCGCTGGTGGACAGTGGGTAGAGCCCGACCTCTCAGTGCTAGGCTTGGATAGTACCCTCAGCAGCCAGCTGGTCATTATTAACAGCACAGAGAGTGGCTTGGCTTACCCCTGCCCAGGAACCATTCCCTATGCCCTCATTAGGAGAAGCTCAGTTAACCCACTGGCAAGCCTGCTGAATCCCCATTCTCATGGCATTTGAGCTGGAGCTGTGGAGCAACTGCCTCTTTTTCTTTTTTATTGTTTTTAAATTGAAGTATAGCTGACTCACAGTACTGCATTAGTTTCAGGTGTATAGCATAGTGATTCAATATTTTTATAGATTATACTTCATATAAAGTTATCATAAAATATGGGCTATATTCCTTATACTGTACATTACATCCTTGTGTTTTATTTCTTTGACAGGTAGCAGTCTGTACCTCTTCATCCCCGTCTGCTATCTTGCCCCTCTCCCCACCCCTGAATGGAAGGATGGTGGGTCGAGTCTGACCTCTCAGGGCTAGGCTCAGACATCACCCGCAAGAGCCAGCCGTGTCATTAACAATACCACAGAGAGTGGCTTGACTTAACCCTTTCCAGGGACCATTCCCTGTGCTTCTATCAGCAGCTGTATCGACCCACTGGCAACGTGAAATGGAAAATGCTGCAGTACCCTGTTGATGTCGGACACCAGTTTCCCATCGTGGGGCGTATACACTTTCTGATTGTTGGCTCTCATCCGGGACTGGATGGTAAAAAGTAGGACTTCCAGATTCCCCTTCTCCTGAAACCTGTTGAAAAAACAGAGGTTGGGTGATGAGTGTTGAGATTCCCACAGGCAATTTTTCTTTCGTAAGTAAACATGGAACCCTGGCATCTTGGAGCTTGGATAGCAAAGCATATTTCTCTTTAAAAAGTAAAAAGAAACACAATATTGTAAATCAACTATACTTCAGTAAAATTTTTAAAAAGTAAAAAGGATAGAGGATCTATATGTTTTACCTGTTACAACATTAGTTTATCATACTCACCAACTGAGACCTAATAGGGGTTGAGTCTTTGCAACATAAATCAAAGAAAACACAACTACTTCAGTGTTTGCTTATCATTTGTTTCCATGGCGGAATGGTTAAGTGTTCTGGAAATTCCTGTAGGTATCAAGTTTTACCAATCGATACAAAGAAATTCTTCCCTGTTCTACAAATGCTAAAGGCTCCTGATCAGCTCTTTACTCAGTTTTTATGGAGTGAGTCAATAAGCCTTTGAAGCAGCATTATCCACGTAAGAACATATTGCACAGAAAGCAACTTTCACCTGAGTACTAAGGAGTTGGCTGTCCTGACAACTGTCCAAAAGTCCATATGCTTCTGAGGGGGGAGGAAAGGCTGGGCTCTGGGAGGATCTCGGGGGAGGGGATGATGGCAGCAGGATGGATGTCTGGAACCCAGTGTCCAGGAGAGCGCCAGGTAACTGAGCATTTTCCCATTTCTGCATGTGGCGAAGTATCTACCAACTTTTCCCTCCTTCTTGAGGCAGCAGCAGATCAGCTGGTAAGCAAGGTCCCCAGGCCAGCCCAAATACCTGCTGCTCATAGGCACGTCAAGGAGGCTGTGACCTCAGGCATTGTCTTACAAGTGCTTACAAGGGCAGCCAAGAGATACCACCCCTGTGTGCAGTGCCTGGTAGACTCACGGGAGGTATTGCCTGGATTGGATTTAGGACTTTAAACATGGTTAGAGTCAGACCAGAAATCAGATATTTATTTAGAGTACATTCTAGACTCTGCGTCTGGCCTTTCCCTGTTTGTAAGTCATGAATGAATGAGCAGGGGAGGAGCAAAGTACAGGTACCACCAATGAGCTAGAAATCTACTTCAGGAGAGCTGGACAAGCTGAGGGCAGGCGAGCTAGAATGCCGTGGATGTACGTGTGCGTGTGTGTATACACGCATGGCTGTATTTGCGTGTGCATATGTGCACACAGCCCCTGCACGCACTGCAGTGGAGCAGAGGTCCCGAGAGGAAGGCTAAGTGCTCAGCTGATGGATGAGCAGTGACAGACAGGACAGAAGAAGAAGGATGTGTTTGATGATCAAGGAGGCCGCACGTGGTGAGCTCTGGGGCTGCAGATGCAGAGGTCGTTACCAGAGAACAAACCCGCAGCTAAGTGTGCAGGAAAGAGGAAGTCTCCAGCACAGGTTCTTTGAAGAGATTCTGAAGCCTGAGATTTCACTCCTGCTCCCCACTCAGGGATCTGGATCTGAGAAAGTACTTCCTTTGGCTATGAGTCAGGGGTTACTCAATGCCCATTTCCTGCAGGCTGACAGCTTGGGAGCAGGGAGACAAGACAAGATGAAGCAGGTGACAGACAGGCAGCTCTCTGACCTCCAGGATATGCCTCCCAGATCCCTTCTCCATGCCCTCCCACCTTCAGGAGGTGGTTTCTCAGCAGTTGATGCCCACCCTCCCAGGTGCCTGGGCCCTTACTTGGGTGGCTTCTCGATGGTGCGGTAGGTGCTGAAGGCCTGCAGCTGCTGCTGGACACCGGCCAGGGAGTTGGCGAACTTGCGGCTGTTCAGGACAGTGATGGTCTGCTCGATCCAGGTGAGCAGGTCCGAGGCCAGGCCACTGTACTTCTCAATCATCTTCTCGGTCTCAATGGCGTGGTCGATTACCTAGGGAATCACCTTATAACTCATCCTCATGAGAAGGGTGAGGACGGCAGTGAGGATGCCCATGGGGACCACAGTCGAGGTAGTCCTCCTTGCAAGCCCTAGAATGTTTATGCTGGCTTTGTCCCCACAGCCCAAGACCACTGCTGAGCAGAGGGCTGGATAGGTGGCGCAGGAGGGACCCGGCCGTGTTTAGGATCAGGAACAGCTCCCCACCCTCTCTCACCCTGTAAAAGACTAGAAAGCCTACTGTCCCAGGACATCAGTCACCAGAGGAGCCAAAGTCCTGTTTATTTAAAAATGAGTATTAAGGATCGAGGTCATTGGAAAAGACCCTGATGCTGGGAAAGATTGAGGGCATGAGGAGAAGGAGGCAACAGAGGACGAGGTGGTTGGATGGCATCACGGACTCAATGGACAGGAGTCTGAGCAAGCTCCAGGAGATGGTGAGGAGCAGAGGAGGCCTGGCCTGCTGCAGTCCATGGGGCCGCAGAGTCGGGTGTGACTGAGCGACTGAACAGCAAGGATGGAAGGCTTCCAGGCACTGCCTTTGCTCAACACCAGTGCACAAAGACGGATGAGAAATGGTCCCTACCCTGCAGGAGCTGAGGACCCAGCGTGAGGGTCTGTAGAATGGGGTGGCTCCCGGGTAGGCTATGGGAGCCTGAGAGATCTGACACCGCAATAGACTAACAAGTAAAAGCCCGTTTTGTTCCTGAGGGAACGTTCATGAGACATAGGTCTGAAGGAGGAAGGTGGATTCAGAGCTATGACCTCGTTGAGGACAGATCATCAACCTGTGCTGGAAGTCAGCTTGGGAACCATTAATGCGGCAATGCTTGGCTTCAGAGGAGGTTGGTGGGAGTGATGTGAGCCCTTTCCTATGGCTGGGGTCCACACATAAAGCTCTTAGGAGAGAAAGGGAGTGTCTGTCAAGGCCTGTGCACGGTGAGCAGGGACCCGGGGGCCCTGGTTTCACAGCAGCTCCGTACCTTACCAACTCGCTTGCCCTCCACCGCCAGCACCTTCATCTTGGAAAAGTAGTGGTAAAACGCTACCACGTAGGTAATGATGGATTTCTCGTCAGGGTTTTCTGTGAAGACATCTGAAAGGGGAAAGTTGGGCTCTCAGGACCAGCTAGAAGCTGGAAATGTCAGGCTCGAGGGGTTCATCTCCCTGTGTCTCCAGCACGAAGTTCAACTACACGTACCAAGTGACAGGCAAGAGTGGAAGAGGAATGGGGCTGCGGGTTAAGCCAGAGGATGAAATCCATATTACGACCACAAAGCAAGGAAGAAGGGAAAAGGAGGGCAAGACTACAACGGCTCCCAAGTGGGCAGGGGAGGCATCGGAGCCAGTATGGAGCTGAAGAGCAGACGGAACAGAGCCCTGGTCTGGCCACCAGGCCCGCATTGTGCCCACGGCTTGCTGAACACCGCCACAGGCCTCCAGGTGCCCTGCCTGTCTGGTGGGCGCCGGCTCACCTTCAGGGTCGAGGAGCGGGATGATGCCCAGCTGACGCTCGGCCACTTCAAAGGCGTGTTCCAGGTTGTGCCGGGCGTTGGAGTCCTTCAGCTTATCGAAGTCGATCAGGTCGGGCCTGGGGATGAAGCCAGACTGTTAGAGGGCAGCGGGCATGGTGTCCCCCACCAACAGGGCAAAGACCCTGGGCAGATGCAAGGAAGTGGCTGAGCCGGAGGAGTGAGAGAAGGACGCGGGATGGAGGAGGGAGCTGCGAGCACCAGCGTGTGGGGAAGCAGGATTTAAGGGGAGCTGGGTGCCGAGGGTGAGCGGAGCAGGCACAGTGGGTTTAACGTTCCTGTGGCGCTTGGATAGTAACCTACACACTAAGTGCAAAGTAGCCAAACCCCCCTCCCCCGAAGGGTTCCCCAGCTTCCGCAGCCCACTCCCCCTTCTCACCGGTGCTTGTGGATCAGGGCGTTGAAGGCCAGGCCATCCTTCCAGCTGGAGGTGAAGTTGGTGACATTGACGTGGGGGTAGCTGCATCCAAGAGAAACATTAAGACCTAAGAAACAGATTCTTTTGAGGTCCCTACAAGTGTGTGAACTGAGGGCTGACACCTCAGGAGAGGGGTGGACCTGACCCTTCTCGAATGGCTTCAACAAGGCAGCAGCTGTTAATTCCCACAGAGAGGCTCCCCCATCAGATGAGCCCAAGAGACAATCACCCCCACAGTCCCCACGGTCTGACCCAGGCAACTTTGGGATAGAATCCAACATTCCGGGCCTCTAAGAATCAGGTCTGGGAAAGGTTGGGGGCGGGAGGAGAAGGGGACGACCGAGAGTGAGATGGCTGGATGGCATCACCGACTCTGTGGACATGAGTTTGAGTGAACTCCGGGATTTGGTGATGGACAGGGAGGCCTGGCGTGCTGTGATTCATGGGGTCGCGGAGAGTCGGACACGACTGAGCGACTGAACTGAACTGAACTGAACTGAAGAATCAGGTCGGGGTAGACTTTGCATTGAATATGCCCAAGCTGCTATGGTTCTGGCGAATATGGGGGTGGGGGTGAAGAGGGTGGTGGGGACATGGTCGCGGCTGGTCCCCGGGACCTACCCTGCTGTCTTCATCTGACACCACAAGAGCAACGCGTCCTTGGCCGAGCGCGTCTCACGGCCTTCCTGAGTTTGGACGACGATGTCCTGAATCTGGGGGCACGGGAACAAGAGAGGGGAGACTTGCATCTGGCCCAGAGCTCTCCCCGGAAGGCCCCCCTCCCTCTCTCCTCCTCTGGTTACCAGCCCTGCAGCCACACTGCAGGCTGAGGCCCCGGCCCCAGAGGCCTGCTACCCTGCCATACTCCCCAGGTCAGAGGAGACGGCTCCAAGCGGAAACTCGAAGGGGAGGCTGAGAGGAAGTGCACGATGGCCTCATTCCTCCTCAGACTCTGTGAGGGCCGTGGGACGGCATGACTGTTGGAAGGTGTCGCGTTTGGATTAGCGGCTCCTCTCGCCTTTTCATCCTCCCTGGTTCTGCTGTTCTTACCATTTCATCGTGCACACCCGCAGTGAGTGAGATTGGACACCCAAGACCACTTGCAGGAGATCCTTAGGATGGCTGTTGAGTGTTATTTTCCTTCTCCCAGCCCTTTCTTCCTCCAGCTAGGTTTTTTCTGCCCCAAACCAGCAGGTGGAAGACCCTGCTTTCCTTCCCTTGGGCTTCCTAAATTTCCTTACATAACAGACCTGGACTTTCAAGGGCGGGAAGAGAAAAGCTTCTCACTGGAAAACACAGCAGCAGATTTTCTGTACTGTCTTTGCGAATGTTGAATCAAACTATTTAGAAAACCAAAGAGCTACCCATGTCGGGGGAAGGGGCAAAAGCAGATCTGGCGAAAGCAGCCAGATCTGAGTCCAGCTCCCAGTTTCTAGCTTCTCTCTCAAAAGACCACGGCACTGACTGGGCTGCTCGCGCTCAGCTTCAGCACGCTGGCGATGCTCAGGAAGGTCTCTCCTTCCTACAAGCACTGTCCCAGGGGACACACACATGAACGCTCACACTCATTCCCCACCTGGAAGCGCAGGATGATGGTCCAGATGAGGCCGAGGACCAGGCGGTGGTTGCCGTCCACGATGTCGTGGGAACCCATGTTCTCCAGGTGCACTCGCTGCTCCCTCAGGAACTGCAGGGCCTTGTCCACATTCTCCAGGCAGTGGATGCGCATCTTCCCCTTCGTGGGCTTTGGCTGAGGGACGGCATTGCCCCCGTGGGCAGGGAAGAACCTCACGGTCACGCCTGGACCAGCTCCTGTCATCAGCATCCACCCTCCATGCCAAACTCCACCTCCCAGCTCACTACTCGACAACGTTTTAACCCCCTACTTTCAGCAAAGTTCAGGGGTTCCCTCCCTTGAGCACCCAGAGCTTTGCAAGTGGGCTGTACCAGTACCGTTCCTTGGTCTAAACAGAGCTTTGTGAGTGGTAATAGATGACATTCAGATAAGTAACACAACAGGGAGTTAACTGAGCCCTTACAGGCACACTTCAAGAACTATTTACTGGCGATTGGCAATAAGAGTAGCTTTCAGTTTGGCAATTGATAATGGGTCCATCCTGCCATCCGACCTCCTCCCTCCTCACCCTTGAATGGCCTCAACTGAAGCTCAAGGGACCACCATTGCTGAGTAATTGCATCATCTGAAGGGTAATTAGTGGTAACTCTTTCTATGGGCCTTCAGTGAAGGGCAAGAGGCATTCTTTAACTTCAGCCTGGAGCTGAAAAGGTAACAGAAGAATGTGGAATCTTTCATTCAAACCCCAAGTATCTTAGCTTACGTCATCAGGTACAGGTATCATTTTACACGTGGGAGAAATGAGACAAAGAAGGTCCTGCCTGGTAGGTCCAAGGTCACAGTGAAGTGACTGAACAAAACATGAACCTTGACCTGGTTCTCCTGCAGGGGCAACATTGCTGCTGGGTGAGTTACAAATGAGAGGCCTGAAATAAATCTCCACTTGTAACAGTGATGGACACACAGGACCATATCTTCCACTCTTTCCCCCTGGTTCCACAAAGGATGCAAATTCTCCAGCTGGGTAATGGGATCTGTCTTAGCCTTTGCAAGGAGGCTGAGGGTAAGCTCACTGCAGGCCAGACAAAGATAACCAGATCCCAAGAGAAGAAAGTCAAGGGTTCTTCTTATGAAGCAATATGAAGGAGGTGGGAGTGGCTAGAAAAAAGCAAGAAATTCTGAGACACTTCAGCAAAATTAACTAAAGTTTTGATTGATATATTGAATGGAAAGTCATTGTATTTATGCTGGGACATACAAGTAGGGCTAGTGGTAAAGAATCTGCCTGCCAATCCAAGGGACACAAGAGATGTGGGTTTGATCCCTGGGTCGGGAAGATCCCCCGGAGAAGGAAATGGCAACCCACTCCAGTATTCTTGCCTGGGAAATTCCATGGACAGAGGAGCCTGGCAGGCTACAGTCTTTAGGGCTGCAAAGAGGTGGGCATGACTAAGTGGCTAAGCACAGCACATATTTAGATGAATCAGTTCAGAGAACCAATCAGTCACATGGATACATTGCATCATTACTATTGCAGGTTGTGAGAAGTGGAGAGGTCCCAGCCCGTGTCTTTCCTGCCGAGGGGACCCAGGACCAGCCACAGGGCCCAGGGTAGGGGCTTTACCAGCATCTCTCCGGAGAGCACCTCCAGCAGCTTGATGAGCATCCGCCCATCCCGCAGGTCCTTATAGAGGTCGGTGATGCGGCAGGACACGCGTGCCAGGTGCGAGTTCACCCATTTAGTGAAGGTCTTCTTCTGAACAACTTCCCGCTCATCTGGGTGGGGAGAAGAGCCTTGGGTGAGATGCCTGAGATTGGCAGAGTTCATTTACCATGTGATACGGGGCCAGAGGGTTTTTCACCTTAACCCAGAATTGCCCCATCCCTGGCAGAGGAGGTGGGTATATTTATTTTATCCCATCTATTCTATTCCCCTCTGGGAAGCATTGGTGACCAGAGTGCAGCCATTCAGTAGCTTCCAGCACCATGGTATCAAAGTGCCCCGAACCTAGTCACCTGCTTGCCTGTGCCATCAGAATGCTCTGTAACCCTGGGTCAGCAAGCTCAGATTTCAATGTCATGTTCACCTGTCCACTCACCCAACAAATACTCCCTCTGTCTAGAAGGATTTCTCTCTGCCCCTCTACCTCATCCCATCCCTTTCACCTAACTCCTAGTCATACTTTAAGAGTTAGCGGAAACAGTGCTTCTCCGGGAAGATTTTGTGACCCCTAGGTTGGGTCTCACCTGGTGTGCCCTGACCCCTACATCTCCATTGCTCATTTCTCTCTCCTTGTACTTGAATTAGTTGAAAGTCTGTCTTTCCTGCAAGATTGCAGGCTCCTTGAGTCCAGCAAAGTTGTCTCTCTTGTTCATCTCTATATCCCCAAAGCCTGGAGCCTGGCATACAGTAGGTCTCCAGAGCTGTACTGTAGCTGGCTGTGTGGAGGTTTATCCGGCTCCTATAACAGGTCTCCTGATACATAAAAGCAAAACACACTGCCTGCCCTCAAGGAGCTGCTGGCACGGAGAGAAGAAGGAAGAACAAGGAGACAATGAGACCACGTGGAAAATGTGATCCACGTTGGGTGAAGGGTAGCTGGGGCTTGGGCTGGAGGCTGTGCACTCAGTTCTCTTTCTTGCCTCCAGAATGGCAGGCATGATTTTCCATCTTCAGACCTGGGAAGCTGACACTCCCGGCCTGAATGGGCCTCAGTCCAAACCAGGCTGCTGGCCCAGGCTTTGCCAGTTCAAGTGGGCTACCTCTTAGTACTTCCGTTGAAACAGTTACTGTAAAATAAATGCTGGTATGTGTTTGGTTAGGGCTGGGAAGCTTGATTGAGATGCTGGAGAGAAGCCAGGGACTGGGACTTCAAAAAGAAGGGAGGACAGGGCAGAAGAGAGAGAGAGAAGAGGAGCAGAAAAGACAGAAACAAGGAGAGCAGGTTAGTGAACAGCCTGCGGCAAACTGCTCCTGGGCCTTGCGGCTGAGGGTTCCAGGTGGGAGCTGACCTGGCAGTATGCTGGGCCATGGAGAGTCCCTGGGGAGAGCGTGCTCAGGTTGGTCACAGTCGGGGCAGACTCCGAGCAGTCCAGCCAGGAGGGAATGTCAGCGCCGTGAAAGCAGGATAAATGTCGGCTCAACTGAGCCCAAACCGTGGAAGGGCTGGCTTCTTCAATTATTAAATGTCTGACTTAACAACAACAAGAGGAGCCTAGCCAGCACGGCCTCAAGGGGATCCTCCTGGCGGTTCCTGAGGCTCACAGCATCCAGTTCCTTCCCACTTCGTGACTATTTTGCTCATTCATCCTCTCAGCAACTGCTCACTGTGCAGTCATCAGATGCCAGGCTCTGAGTGGAGGTGGGGCATTCAGGACAGGAAAGAGTCCCTTCCTTGACGCAAACTTGATTATACATACGATGAGTTCTGGAGTCACGTGTAAAGAATTCTCTGGAAGCCATCTAAATAAGACTTCTAAGAAGAGGAAAAATATAACTGACTATATAAATCCATCATAACAAATATAAAATTAAAATGTGGCTTATTCATTCTGGGCCTCTGGGCAAAGTTTCAAAGGGAAAAAAAACCCTTATTCTACTGGACCCTTCCCTGATTTCAAGGTCTGCTTCAGCAAAATGTAACCAAACTTTTGATGATATATTGGAAGGAACGCAATTGAATTTAAGCTGGAACATGTTTAGAACAGAGCCAGCCTCAGCCCCATGCCACAATGCATTCCCTAGAGATCAGATCGACTCCACAAGAAGCTAACCTTTCTAGTCGTTTGTGGAGGGTTTGTCCAAGGAATTTTTGTCCTTTAGGAGGTAACTGTCTCAAAAAGTCAAAGTCCTTTCTTTCCTTACCTTTTCTTGTCTTTAAGAATCTAAAGAGTTCATTATGGGTGCTGAGACCTGTTTACTTGTGCTCAGCAAAATGTAAGGAAGAGCTTCTAACTGGGACATGGAATTTGATTCTAGGCTGCTGCCTGCCTGGCACATGGATCAGTACAGATGTAAACCACCCTTAGAGCTCTCCAGTTCTCAACAAATGAAGTGTATGGGGCCTCTAAATGCTGGAGATGCAGGTTTAGAGCTCAGGCAGGTAGCCTCCGGCTGCCTTTTACTTGAAGGTTGGGGTGCAATTGCCTAGGACACCGGGCACCCTGAAACAGTCTGTAGTGTTGAGATGGGGGAAATATTCTAAGAGGCTCATGACTGTTAAGGAGAGGCGGGTCCCAAGGTGGGGATGATTTCCATCAGCTCACAGCCCTGGCAGCTTCTCATCAACATGCTCCACGCTCACTTCCATCAGGTGCTCAGCACAGATGCCTGAGTGCAGGAGAGGGAGGGGGAGGTGCAGAGCAAGCCGGGCTGGGAGCCCTGGGGTGTGGACAGACCAGGGAGACAGCCAAGCACTGGGACTGCTGTCCCCAGGAGACCTGGGCCATCCTGCAGGGAACCACTGTGGAAAAGAGGCCTCAGCAAGGCCCTGCCATGGGCTAGGCCTTATTTCCGGGGCCCTAACTCTGCCAGTGTAGGGCTAGGGGCAAGTCTACCAGCATGGCCTGACTTGCAACCACCAGAACCTCAGAAAATACTCATCTCCACAACCATTAAGCTCAGGGCCTCTCCATTCCTGCCTGTTCCTCTCCCCTCCCTTCCTTGACTCTGGCCATCCTCCTCCTCCTCTAGAAAATTCCCCTTCCTCTCTGACTAGCGAGCTAGAATCACTCTCTGGGTATTGTGACCAGCTGATCTTTCTTTTACATTCCCCTTCAAAGGTTTAGTTTGCGGTCAAATAAACCCAACACAACTCAAGTATCTACCCACTAATGAGTTCATACATGGAAAGTACTTAAAATCTACCTGGCACACAGAAAGTTTGCGTAAATGTGAGCTATCATTGTTATCACTGATGTTACCATCATCACTGGTTGCAGGGCCCAGAAGCTGCAAGAAGCATGAGACAGGCTTACTCTCCCCAAAGGCCTCGCGATCTAGTTGAGGAAACAAGACACAGATCCACTAATAGTTTTAAAGCTGCCTAAGAGATAAAGGGCAGTTCATTTTAATAATACAAAAGCTGTCACAAGGTAACATTGGATTATTATCAGATAAAAGGCATGCAGAATAAATGGTCAAGGATCAAAGAGGAGAGAGGTCATTTCTAATTGGATCATTTAAGAAGGGGCTCATGAAGAAAACCATTTTGCACAGGCAGAGGAGGAAGGTGGGGACTCATGACTTGGGATACATAAAAGGGTGGTGCTTGTTCAAGAGTTGCTGACCAGCTACAGGTAACAAGAAAATACATGGAAAGCAGGTTTTAAATCGGATGTGGAAAGCCTTGAAGGAAAAGCTAAGAAGTTTAGATTTAATGTTAGAGGCTAAAGGACCCACTGAAGTGATGGGAAGATCATTTCCTGAAAAAGGAATTTGAAAACTCCCAATGATAATAAAATGACAAAACATATCAGCTTAAATTTAAAAATAATCGGGCAAATTCTATATAAATCTAGAAAGTCTCCAAAGGGTCACCAAAGACTTGAACAAATGGAAAAATCACACAAAATTCTTGAATAGGAAAACTCAATATCTAACGATGTCAATTTATCCTAAATTTATATATTTAATATTATTTAAAAATATATATAATTTAAGTTTGAGGAGAAACTAGAAAAACAACTAGAAAACTCATTATAAAAATAGCTAAGAAAATTTCAGAAAAGAAGAGTAATAAAGGGTAACCAATTTTCCCAGGTGTTTCTTCTAACAAATATTGTAGTATAAAGTTATAATAATGAAACTGTGTGATACTATCATATGGATAGATACATTAACAGAACAGAAATAGTCCCAAGGATATATAGGCATTTAACATCTGATAAAGGTGGTACTTCAACTATGAAGAGGAAAAATGGATTATTTGGTATAGAGTGTTGATAAGATCTCTTCAAGAAAATTAGAGATACCAAGGGAACATTTCATGCAAAGATGGGCTCAATAAAGGACAGAAATGGTATGGACCTAACAGAAGCAGAAGATATTAAGAAGAGGTGGCAAGAATACACAGAAGAACTGTACAAAAAAGATCTTCATGACCCAGATAATCACGATGGTGTGATCACTCAGCTAGAGCCAGACATCCTGGAATGTGAAGTCAAGTGGGCCTTAGGAAGCTTCACTACAAACAAAGCGAGTGGAGGTGATGGAATTCCAGTTGAGCTATTTCAAATCCTAAAAGAGGATGCTGTGAAAGTGCTGCACTCAACATGCCAGCAAATTTGGAAAATTCAGCAGTGGCCACAGGACTGGAAAAGGTCAGTTTTCATTCCAATCCCAAAGAAAGACAATGCCAAAGAATGCTCAAACTACCGCACAATTGCACTCATCTCACACGCTAGTAAAGTAATACTTAAAATTCTCCAAGACAGGCTTCAGCAATACGTGAACCGTGAACTTCCAGATGTTTAAGCTGGATTTAGAAAAGGCGGAGGAACCAGAGATCAAATTGCCAACATCTGCTGGATCATTGAAAAAGCAAGAGAGTTCCAGAAAAACATCTATTTCTGCTTTAATGACTATGCCAAAGCCTTTGACTGTGTGGATCACAATAAACTGTGGAAAATTCTGAAAGAGATGGGAATCCCAGACCATCTGAACTGCGTCTTGAGAAATCTGTATGCAGGTCAGAAAGCAACAGTTAGAACTGGACATGGAACAACAGACTGGTTCCAAATAGAAAAAGGAGTACGTCAAGGCTGTATATTGTCACCCTGCTTATTTAACTTATATGCAGATTACATCATGAGAAACGCTGGGCTGGATGAAACACAAGCTGGAATCAAGACTGCCAGGAGAAATATCAATAAACTCAGATACACAGATGACACCACCCTTATGGCAGAAAGGGAAGAAGAACTAAAGAGCCTCTTGATAAAAGTGAAAGAGGAGAGTGAAAAAGTTGGCTTAAAGCTCAACATTCAGAAAACTAAGACCATGGCATTCAGTCTCATCATTTCACGGCAATTAGATGGGGAAACAGTGGAAACAGTGTCAGACTTTATTTTTTTGGGCTTCAAAATCACTGCAGATGGTGATTGCAGCCATGAAATTAAAAGACGCTTACTCCTTGGCAGGAAAGTTATAAACAACTAGACATCATATTAAAAAGCAGAGACATTACTTTGCCAACAGAGGTCCGCCTAGTCAAGGCTATGGTTTTTCCAGTAGTCATGTACAGATGTGAGAGTTGGACTATAAAGAAAGCTGAGTGCCAAAGAATTGATGCTTTTGAACTGTGGTGTTGGAGAAGACTCTTGAGAGTCCCTTGGACTGCAAGGAGATCCAACCAGTCCATGCTAAAGAAGATCGGTCCTGGGTGTTCATTGGAAGGACTGATGCTAAAGCTGAAACTTCAATAATTTAGCCACCTCATGCAAAGAGTTGACTCACTGGATAAGACCCTGATGCTGGGAAAGATTGAAGGCAGGAGGAGAAGGGGACGACAAAGGGTGAGATGGTTGGATGGCATCACCGACTCGATGGACATGAGTTAGGGTAAACTCCAGGAGTTAGTGATGGACAGGGAGGCCTGGCGTGCTGTGGTCCATGGGGTTGCAAAAAGTCGAACACGACTGAGCGACTGAACTGAACTGATTAGACTAGGTGGCCATCCAGGAAAAATTAAGTTAAATTCACATCTCATACTCTAAGACAAATTTCATTTGGGTCAAAAATTGAAACTTAGAAAACAAAACCATAAAAATACCAAAATCAATTATAGTACAATGTTTTTTATGTTAGTGTAGGGAAGGGTTTTCTAATTCCAACACAAAATCCAAAGCCGTAAAATGAAAGACAAAATGTTCAACTGCATTAAAAAATGTTTGTGTGGGATAAAATACCATAAGCAAAGTCAAACAAATGAGGCAAAATATCTGTAACTCACATCACAAAGGGCTAACTTACCTTGTAGGTAAAGAAAATCTATAAACTAATGGGAAAAAAGACCAATAATCCAATAGCATAAAGAAATAAGAACGTGAACAAAGAGTTAACAGAAAAAAATTACAAAGTCTCTTAGATGTATAAAAAATTATCCAAGCTATTCATAATAGAAATACAAATTAAAAACATACATACACACACAAACCTAATACACAGTCTTTAATTGGTTTAAACAAACTAATGATAAAAGACATCTTTGAGACAACAGGAAAATTTGAATATTAAGTGGGTATTAGATTGTATAAGGGAATTGTTCATTTTATTAGGTGCAGTGACAGTATTATAGCTAAGTGGAAAATGCTCTTGTTATTCAGATATTCATGCTAACCTATTATGATAAAATAAGAGTAGAATGTCATGATAATCTTCACTTTACTTTAAAAATATTTCAGCCCCAACACAAACAAGCAAATATGGCTAAATATTAACAGTTCTTAAATCTAGGTGATAATTCATTTTATTTTTATCTCTACTTTCTTGCATGTTTGAAAATTTTCATACTAAAAGTACAAAAGTAAAACGAAAGTACATCAAGACACTATGTTTTACTTATCAGATTCACAAAGATCCAAAAGTGTGATAAAATACCATGTTGGCAAGGAAGTGGGGGAGAAAACATTCATATGTTTTTGGAGAGGGTGTAAAAGGCAATTTGGCAAGATGGATCAGAATTATAACTGTACTTACTTTGGGACCCAGTAATTCCATTTCGAGGGATTTATCCTTCAGATAGACACACATTTGCAAAATGACACATATCAGTTTATTCACTGCATTTTTGGAAATAGCAGAAGATTGGAAACACTCTAAATGTCTACCGGTAGAGGACTGGTTAAATTAAAATTATGTCTAGACCATGGAATACTATATCTGCAAAAAGAATGAGAAGCCCACTTGTGAACTAATATCAAATGATCTTCAAGATACACTGGGTGGGGAAAAAAGGACAATAAGGGACAATATATGGTGGGGAAAATCTGAGAAAAACAATATAGACTATTTGCTAATATATGCAAAAAATCATTCCTGGAAAGATACATGAAAAGCTGGTAACACTGGTTATGGGAAAAGAACTGAGTCTGGAGAACTGAGATGGGAATTGTTGTTCTTCAGTTGTGTCTGACTTTTTGTGACTCCATGGACTTCAGTACACCAGGCTTCCCTGTCCTTCACAATCTCCTAGAGTTTGCTCAAATTCACGTCCAGTGTGTCAACGATGCCATCCAAACATCTCATCCTCTGTTGCCTTCTCCTCCTGCCTTCAATCTTTCCCAGCATCAGGGTCGTTTCAAATGAGTTTGCTCCTTGCATCCAAAAGATTGGAGTTTCAGCTTCAGCATCAGTCCTTCCAATGAAAATTCAGTACTGATTTCCTTTAGGATGGACTGGTTGGATCTCCTTTCAGTACAAGGGACTCTCAAGAGTCTTCTCCAACACCACAGTTCAAAATAATCCATTCTTTGGCACTCAGCTTTCTTTATAGTCCAACTCTCACATCCGTACATGACTACTAGAAAAACCACAGCCTTGACTAGACAGACCTTTGTTGACAAAGTAATGTCTCTGCTTTTTAATATGCTCTCTAGGTTGGTCATAGCTTTTCTTGTAAGTGAGTAAGTGTCTTTTAATTTCATGGCTGTGGTCACCATCTGCAGTGATTTTGGAGTCCCCACCGAAAAAAGTCTGTCACTGTTTCCATTGTTTCCCCATCTATTTGCCATGAAGTGACCGGATGGCATAATCTTAGTTTCTGAATGGTGAGTTTTAAGCCAACTTTTTTACTCCCCTCTTTTACTTGCATCAAGAGGCTCTTTAGTTCTTCTTAGATTTCTGTCATAAGGGTGGTGTCATCTGCGTATCTGAGGTTATTGATATCTCCCCCGGAAATCTTGATTCCAGCTTGTGCTTCATCCAGCTCGGCATTTCACATGATGTACTCTGCATAGAAGTTAAATAAGCAGGGTGACAATATACAGCCTTGACGTACTCCTTTCCTGATTTGGAACCAGTCTGTTGTTCCATGTCCAGTTCTAACTGTTGCTTTCTGACCTGCATACAGATTTTTTAGGTGGCAGGTAAGGTGGTCCATCTATTTATTCCTGCTATGGCTTCCTATAAAATTCCTTGACTATTTCATGTCTCTCTCTCTCTTATCTCTGCTAGAAATCTGCTCTCAAAGGTAGAAAATAAAAAAAAAAAATTAAAGTAGAGAATAGCAGCCTAAATATTCAACAGGGGATTATTTAATGATTTTGGCACATTTATATATATGAATAAGGTGGAAGAACTTCAAATAACAAGAAAAGATATTACATTTTAAGGGAAAATTCAGATTATAAAACTACCTGTATAATATAAACTACAATATAATATTGTAGACCTATATACATAGATTCATAGAACAAAGCTAATGATATACTATATTATAGCGGGGTGTTAAGACTGTGGGTGACACTTTATTTTGCTTTTCTATGTTTACTAAAATGTCTGCAATGTACATACATAACTTTTATAATAAGAAACAACAGATGTCATAAAGAAAAATGGGACCTAGAACTCAAATCCCAAAGAACAAATGACTGATTAAAAGTCAAAATGTATCCTTTTTAAGGAAGTCTGAATTTAAGCTATGGGCAAAGCCAAGTGGTCAGAAAGGCAAGTGGGAGAAAAGGCACCAAGGGAGGCCATGGATCAATAGCCTGGGCCTGGAAGTAAGCATTTACTTTTTTTGCAGGTTTACAAAGGGATTTCCCTCCATTGCAGGCCAAGGAGCCAAGAGCTTAGAGAATCTGAGAGAGGGATATCTGAACTTATAACAAACCCCAGTGGTATAGATACCAACCCATTACAAAGCCTAGCACGGGGCAGACTCTCAGGGACACAACACACACGATCCTGCTGGCACAAATTCTACTCTTCCTGTTTAGTTTGGGGAGGAATTGTTCTTTCCGCCAACCAAATGTCACTATACTAGCATTGTGAACAGCTTGGGCACAGTTCTTCTGCCCATGAGGATTTCAAAGCCAACTAGAGTTGATCCTAAGAGAAAACTTAAAGATGCTTACACTACATATGCCAATGCATATTTGAATATATACAGATTCCTTTAAATACAAGAATAAAGCACACAAGACTGACTCTAAAAGTGAGCACAGTTAAACACTAAGATGCTGGTTAACTAGATCTGGATACATTAACACAAAGGAAGACTATAAAGCCATGAAAATGATAATCTGCATATTTACAGGCATGAAAAGATAGTCATAATATATTTCTCAATGAAAAACAGTCTAAGATTATAGATGATGTTTATATTTATACATATACATACACAGTCTATGTATATGTATAAATACAAAAATGTATCCATAGACATTACAATATCTATATGGGGTATTCACAAATGTCTATACTTTCTTTTTAATCTGTTTTTCTAACATTTTCTACACTAAATATATATTCTTATGTAATAAAAATGTTTAAAGATATAAATCACTCTTTTTAAAATATAAAAGGATTTTAATGTATTTTTTAATAAAATAGGGTTTTTATACATTACAGGAAAAGTTTAAATTTAAAATATTTCATGTGAACAAATGAAGAAATGAAGCCAACTAGTCTTCCCTGGCGGCTCAGACGGTAAAGAATCTGCCTGCAATGTGGGAGACCTGGGTTCGATCCCGGGGTTGGAAAGATCCCCTGGAGGAGGGCATGGCAACCCACTCCAGTATTCTTGCCTGGAGAATCCCCATGAACAGAGGAGCCTGGCAGGCTACAGCCCATGGGGTTGCAAAGAATTGGACGTGACTGAGTGACTAAGCACAGCACAGCATGTGAAGAAGGCTAGTTTTGATCCAGGTCTTGAAGATGATAATACTTCTAGAATGGCAAGGAAGGAAGGAAGAAGGGGTCTCTGGTGAAAACTTGCAAACCCGTCTGTGTGTGTGCACGCATGCTCTGGGGGTGAGGGTGAGAAGAGTTTACCAGAGCAAAGGAGTCAAAGGACGGTCTATGGAAACTGAACTTTATCCTCCAGGGAAAAAGAGCCAGATAAAGTGATACCTCACTAAAAGTTTGCTGGAGGAGAAAGATTCTAACCACCCTGCATAAATGGGATTGGACAAGGGAGAGGCTGGAGCCCAGGAAAATTGCTCAGAGGCAGCAGCTAAAGGCTGTCTGATGTGCCAAGGCCTCACTGACATGTGAACTCTGGGAATGGAAGGAGATGATCTGGACAACATCACAGGACAAGGGGCAGCTGGCCCTGGCAGGTGACAGCATTTGGAGGCTGTAAGACAGAAGTAAAAATGAGTTCAGGGTTTTGATTAAAGAGGCTCAAGAGGCCGGTGGTGAAAGGAAACATGGGAAGAGATGTCTCAGATGGAGTGCCGAGGAGGAGATAATGCAGAACTGAAGGACGTTCAAGTGCCGTCGCCTCAGCAGCAGAGGGCTGATCTTAATAGCCTGGGATTCTAGCCTGTCCTGGCCCTTCCTGCTGTGGGACTTCCCTCGTCTAGAAAGAGAAGGGCAATAGTTACACCTTGCCAACTTCCGAGTGGTTGAAGGGCCAGTGAGATCTGGATAAAAAGCACCTAGAACACGAAGCAGCTGTACAAACACCAAGCACTGCTGTCATGCACGCAGGTGGCGGCTGCATGGAGAGAGGACACTTGCTGAGAACACGAGGCCGCAGAAGTCAAAGATGGTCCAGGATTCCGCCTCAGCCTAGCTGTTAATGAACAGAGAGAACTTCTGGAGAACCCACTGATGTACTGAAAAGGGTAGATTCCCTTCCCCCAAGCCAGGAGTCAAAGCTCCGAGGTTCAGGGTAAAGACACGTGGTCAGCCCTGCCTCAGGGAGCTTCTCCCCAGGTTCTGAGCTGGAAAGTCCTCCTGCAACATCTGGTGCAAGCCCCTTATGTTACAGGTGAGGAACCCGAGGCCCAGAGGAGAAGGAAAGTAAGTTGGCCAAGGTCACCACACTGGGGAAAGTGTGATGGCAACAGAAGGACAGAAGAATGATGTGGTGGGGACGAACCACTCTTCTGCTCCCAGTGGCCACCAAGCTGACTCTCCCCGCCACCTTCTCTTTCCTGGACATTGGTGGAGCCTCTCTGCAACCTGTTCTCCCCATTGAGGTTAGAGTGATCGTTCAAAGCTAAACGTAACCATATCACTTCTTTGTGGTAGGTTGGGATGCATGCTAACTTCCTTCATAGCTCAGTTGGTAAAGAATCCGCTTGTGATGCAGGAGACTCCAGTTCAATTTCTGGGTTGGGAAGATCCGCTTGAGAAGGGATAGGCTACCCACTTCAGTATTCTTGGGCTTCCCCTGTGGCTCAGAGGGTAAAGAATACGCCTGCCATGTGGGAGACCTGGGTTAGATCCCTGGGCTGGGATGCATGCTGATGGGTTGGGAGCACCACCGTCTGTCTGTCAGGCCCTTTCCTGTAGGCCACAGCCTCTGTCCTGAAAGCCTACAGCTCTTCCTGTTGAAAATTCCCACCCTTTGACCCTTCAACTCTGCCGGTCCTTTGCAAGCAATCCCCTCATCACACATCACCACTATGAGTTACCTGCTGCTTCCTGCCAGGACCCCGAGGATACCCAGGGCCTTTGAAGGCCCCTGGTGACTTGGTTCTTACCTGCCCCTCCTATCTTCTCTCCCTTATCCCACGCTCTTACTCAGACAAGCCCCCACTCCTCCTTGGACAAATTACAAGCTGTGGGTTATGTTATAAATGCACAATTCCTAGTAAGTCTTCATAGCATTTATCCTAATTTGTCATGACATACATGTCTACATGTTCAAAGACACATGTGTGGTTATTTTTTTAATTGGGAGATAATTGCTTTACAATGTTGTGTTGGTCTCTGCCATACACCAACATGAATCAGCCATAGAATACATGTGTCCCCTCCCTCCTGAACCTCCCTCCCACCTTCCACTCCTATCCCACCCCTCCAGGCTGTCACAGAGCCCTGGGTTGAGCTCCCTGTGACATACAGAAAATTCCCATTGAGCTATCTGTTTTACATACGGTAATGTGTATGTTTCAAGGCTACTCTCTCATGTGTGACTATTTGATCGATTTCTTTCTCACTAGACTGTAGAATGAGACTCCCTGGTTGATCCAGTTTTCAGAGTCTGAAGGCCAAAGGGTTTGGAGACCAAGTGCTGGCAGAGACTCAGCTACCGGCCTCCCTGTCATTCTTTCGCTGTGACAAGATATAAAGGGAAAATGAACAATTGCTTCAGTTGCTCTGCAAATGACACTCTTGGCACCTCTTCAGCCAAGCGGCAGGCAGGGGGTGCCCTGTGGGGGTAGAGGAGCGGGGGTGTCGGCTGCTCCCAGGAGCCAGAAGCACAGGCAAGGCCTGGTGTCAGGACCTGCCTTTGGGAACGAAGCTGGCAGCTTACAGGAATGGCCTGAAGATGGAGGAAGCTATTAACATGGCTCACTCAGACTGCACCCCACAGGGAGGGAACAGAGTCTCATTATTAACCTCAGTGTATTAATATTTGATAAAGCATCTTCATGATGATAGATAGCAGTCAGCCAGAGAAGGGGAAGAGCTGCAGTTCTGCAGAGCATTCTCAGGGAGGAAGAACAGCTTTACTGAGAGGGGATGATGGGAGGAAGTGTGATGTCCTGGGCAGGAGAAAACTGCCCTGACCACACAGCGCAGTCGGCATGATGGCCTCTCTCATAGGCTGGGCTGCACAGGTAACCGGCAGGCTTCTCTGCACAGTGGCTTGTCTCAGGGGACAGAGGACTCACAATGGCTGACCTCCAAGAGAAAGCTGCTGAACCAATTTTTTTTTTCTTCTGACAGTACATTAAAATGATGGCTGACGGTTAAAGATATTTCCATGAATAGTACATTTTCCCAATATGTGGTCTCTAAATAGAACTCCATTCCATGGTTTGAAATTGGAGAAGAAAACATCTTAAAAAGCTCTCACTAATGACACCATCTTTGTTCTCACAGGTAGCTTAAGAGAGACATTTAGGCTGTGCACACCTGATGGATGCCTTTTGGTCTCTAGCAGCTGCTTTTGAAACTGTCATCTTTCCAGCCTGCCAAGAAGTTGCTGACCTCTCCTGGCACAACCGTGGTGAAACCCTGTTTTCTGAAAGAAATCATTCACCCTCTGGACACAAAGCCCTTCTCAGGCAACTGGGGACCTGGACTTAGCATCATCCTGGGGCAGGTGAGGAAAGGGGAAGGTGGGAGGAGGCCGAGCATCACTTTTTGCCACCAAGATCAGGCAGGAATCCACAGCACCCTCTCCAGGGAGTGTCTGGGTGTCAAGGCCAGTGGGTGGGGAGCAGCACTGACTTTTGTGTCCGAGGACCACTCTCCTAAAGCTCTGATGGAAAACCTGCCAGCCACAGACCTTAACCTTGGGGCCTGGGTTCAGTGGGTCTGAAAGATGTTCCCGGTTCCAAGTGGAGCAACTGCATGCTTCAGAGCACGGGGACACAGCCTGCAGTGCGCCTGTGGCCCTGTTGCATTCTCTGAATCACCCTTGACCAACCTCACCATCGGCCTCACCTCACTTCTAGTAAGAAGGCGACAGAGAGAATGCGGGCAGGAGGCACGTCTCTAGCTCGAAACATCATATGCATTCCGAGTTAGAGGCAAAAGCAAAGTGGGCTACGCAGTTTCGTGCACTTGGTCTTCAAAGGGAGGCTTTGTGTAGTCTGTCCCTTAGTAAGTGTTCAATGAGCTAAAGCAGGGGAGGAAGGACATGCCGGTCCTCCCCTCCCCACAGCCTCCTCAGGGGGCCGCAGTCTGCTCTCTGCATCACCGCCGTCCAGATGCCTCTACACTGAGGAGCTGGAAGTTATGCAGCGGGCAGCGCTTGGGAGGCGGGGAAGCTGAGCTGTGTGCATACGTAAGACAGGCAAGCAATGGGGAGGAGGGTAAGGCACAGGGATTCTCTTCTCAGGGTACCTTTCTGCTGCTTTCCTCCACTCCTATCCCCCCACAAGCTGGGTCACATCTGCCCCGAGGCAGCGCCCTCACCCAAATCTTGGGGATACACAATCGAGTGCAAGGGTGTGTGCAGGCAGAGGCCTTCTCTGGGATGAGGAGAGAGGGCACAGAGGGTGGCCGTTCAGGCCAGAAATTCCCCACAGCCTGCAGTCCCTCATCCAGACCGGCAAGTGTTTACCCAGTGGCGCCCAGGGTGAAGGACAGGAAATGGGCTGAGGGACAGTGAAGTGGCTTGGGGAGACACAGAGGCTGGAACCTCTTGGAGGGGTGGGAACTTGGGCTTTCCAGCTGTCTTCCTTCCTCCAGTCTTTCACGGCAAGTCCCACAAGGAGGCATGTGCCAGAGGCAGGCATCAAAGCAGAGGACAGCCTCCTGTTGGGAAGAAGCCTCAGGACTCACCTGCCACCAAACCTCAAGAAGCGCTGCCAGGTTTAGAGGCCAACACTGCCAGCAGCATTTGCCCGGGGACCTCCCGGGCTTCCAACCCTTGCATCGCCAAGGTCAAATCCATCCCCATCCAGGAGCCTCCTGCAGCATCTGCTTACCCACATCCCCCTTTGCTTTAGTCAGGCTGATCCAGTTTCAAATGCAGACTAATTCATTCTGGAGAGAAGTCAGGTATCTGTATACCAAGGTGGAGGTTTCCAGGCAGAATAACCAGATGGCTTGTTTATTTTGACTCCAGGAGGAAGAGCTGGGAGTGATTTGAAAGGCAGGAGAGAGACTGTCTCCTCTGGAACTCAGAGGAAGGTGACTTAGGAGGCAGAATAGACAGGAGTCCACTTAACCAAATGCAAGTCTTCTAACCACGGGTCACTAAGTAGAGAGGGATCAGGAGGCACTGCCACACTAAGAAGGGCATCTAACGGGCCCCGTCATCCTTGGTTTCTCGGGTCTTCCCATCACCCAGCTAATGGCAGAGACACACCTGGGATCCAGTCTGGATGCCTAAGAAGAAGGTGCTGCACAGCAGGGGGCTTTGTCTTCATGGCCACTGGGTCCCTGGGGGCCAAGCCAAGAGCTCCAGGCACAAGCACTAGACTAATTTTACTGGTTCCTGGCTCCTTTTCAGACCCAATCTGAAAATCGGGTGTCAAGGCCAGTGGGTGGGGAGCAGCACTGACTGCTGTGGTTAAGAGGGAAGAAAATGGCCCCGGAACGGCCAAGGTAACTGGGACATTGTCTGGACTGATGATCTCAAATATTTGAAGTTGGGAGAAGACAAGGGACAGAAAGATACTATTCATATTCCTGGGAGTTCCCCGGCAGCCCAGTGGTTAGGACTCTGCACTTTCCCTGTCGAGGGCCTGGGTTCAATCCTTGAACTAAGATCCCACAAGCCTCTGGGCTGGAAAAAAAATACTGTTCCCAAATAGATTTCCTGTAAATACTAACACTCATCAAGGGATTTAATTAATAAAAAACTTTCATAAGCTTTATCTTTCTTGATCTTCACAACAACCTTGGCAAAATACTACGGTCTTCATTTTGTAAAACAGGAGATGATTGAACTGTCCTCCAGGGCAGTAGCCTCAACGGTGGAACCAGGACCTGAATCTGGGTCTTGTGATATTTTCCTCCTCACTCCAGGACCTTCAATTTCAGATGGAAAAGGCCAGGCCAACCTTTCCAGCCCTGCCACATGTATCTATGAAGCAGATCACCACCATCTTAAAAGAAAAACAGGGCTGCATGCCTTCCTTGCAGTCATATACCTAGGAGTGGGGGAGCGGCCATGGAGAATGCAGAAATGGTGGAGACCAAAGGTAGCTTCAGCTCCCTCAGCCTCTCTGGAGAGGCTGACGGCTGCCTAGACTGCCAGGGGAGCCCCAAAGATGGCACTGAGGAGAAAAACATCAAGAAGTTAAAACCAGTGGGGTTCTGGGTGTGGGAGGCTATTGCTCCCTGCTTCTGCTCTGTCCACACACCAGAGTGGTCAATTCAGCCACTCTACCTCGGACCTTCTCAAAGCTTTAGCTTCTCCCACAGATCACTCAGAGTGGACTCTCAGGAGAGGAAAGTCAGTTAACTGGTTAGGGTTTTATTTGTTTTAAGAAAACCCTGAATAGACCCCAAACTTGCGTGTTTACTTGCTAGCCAGATGTTCTAAATGGCTAAGATCCAGGCATGTAACTCTTTACTCTGTGGTTCTGCTCCTCCTGGGGGGCTTTCAGATGCTTTGAAGGAGGAGATGCACACTTGTAGTGAGGAATACACAGTTTGAAGGACACTCTTTCCCGATCAACCGGCTCAACTCACTTCCACGTTTCCCAGGCTGCGCATCAATCAGACCAGGCTGCCGTACATATCAGCCAACTGGACCAGCTCTAAGCCCATTGTCCTGTGAGCCACACACACCCTTCAGTCCCCAGCCCAAGGACCACCTCTTCCACAATCTAGTCCCCAATTCTCCCTGTGTCTCGCGCTTTGTTCTCTCATTGCTATTTAATTATGTGTCTTTCCCATAGTTCTTCTCTAATTCTATTCTTGCTAATTAATTGTGAACATCATTTATTTCCCTAATAGATCATAAACTCCTCAGAGACAGATACTATGTTGACTCCAATTCTGTGCTTCCCCTTATCCACATTCATGTCTGAGTAGGGGTTTGGCTTTGCACATAGTAGGAATGATTGATCATTGTTCAAATGGAATTTACCCTGGTTTCATCAAAAACAGGCTATCTGTGAAACACAAAAGACAGCCCCACCCCTCAAGCTGCCCTTTGACAACCTTTACGGAGTATGGGACCCTCTCCCCCAGTTGTATCTCAGGGTCACTGCAGCCAGACCTAGCCAGCACAAGACACAGAGAAAGTCAAACCAGACTGGCAAAAGCAAGGGCTTCGAGCTTGGTTATTTAAAGAGGTTAAAATTACATAAGCCAAAGCAAGGGACTGGTGCTGTTGTACATCCCCAAGGAAAACCAAGGAAGGATTTTGTGGGGTCAGGGGCGGCGAGGAGGAAATGAGAGAAGAAGAAAGGGAGTTTCCTGCAAAGAGCAAGGACCAAACGGGTGATGGCTGAGACCTGAAAAGATTCCCCACCATCACAAGGAATGAGACACACCATCCCTTTTACAGGGACGGGAGGCCTGGACACTCCTGAGAGGAGGGGTCATCATGGTCTCAGAGAGGCCCTGCTCATGCCTCAAGAAATCACCCCAGAGAGTGCTTAGGGGAAAGGTTGTGCCCTTCGTACCAGGCAGAAGATGGAACAACCAATGACGGGGAAACAGGTCTGATCTGGGCCAGTCACTGATGGAGCAGGTGAAGGAATCCACCCCTTTCCTGGGATAAAGCCACACACACCGCCCCCACCACAGAACCTAAGCTTGCTTTATTGGTTGAGGACTTAGGGTCAGAACACAGCTACCCTGGGACAGGCTCCAGGGAGCCAACAGTCATAGTGATTGGTGGAGGAAAAAAAATCTCAAGAATCAGATCTCAGCCAGCAGGGGAAAGAGAAGCCATTTCTACTAGAGAATTGAAGATCTCTCTCTCCCTCTCCCTCCCTCCCTCCCTCTCTCTCACACACATACACATCTATTATGAACCTGCTAAGTAAAAATCTAATTCCAGTTTAAGTATAAGAGGTTTAGTCTAGAAAATCCTCCTCTCTGAGGCAGGTCTGTGGGGAAGATCTTATCTGTTCTCCATTTCCTATCAAATCACCCTTTTTCCTTTTGGGGCCACAGAGGAGACGATAATCCCCCTATCCAGGACCAGGCAGGAGATCGAGGTACAGAATGAGGGCCACGCCCCTCTGCCCAGCTGACCCACCCCTCACCGGCTCTTGCGCCCAGACCTCCTCTTTACTTCTGACTGTGGCCACAGGTCATTCAGGGCAGAGGACAGGGCCCACCTGGCACCACTTTCTGCCGGGAAGAAAGCAGAGGACACGTGGGAGGAGACGCCGCCTACCCTGTGCTCACTCCCAAGGGGCCCTGGCCTCTGAGCCACATGGCCACATCTCCATTGCCTCCCTGCAGGGCTCACGCCAACACACCCAGGGGATTCATCACAGGCGGGAAGGCAGCGAACCTCGGGATTAGGAGAGCGGCTGTCCTAACCCCCATGGCCCCAAAGAGTACCTGCCAAGGCCTTGATCCGGGACCTCTCAAAGAGCCTGGCTGAGCTGTTGTCATTATCCAGCTCATCATCCGGGCCGTCCCAGCGGGCATTGATCCGGCTGTACGGTGGCTGGTTGCCCACGTTTTCAAACTCCGTGGCTGATGTCATGTCAGCAGGCTGTCCGCAGCTACGCCTGCCTCAGTCTTCATGGAAGGGTCCCTGGGGGATGGACAGTAACACAGTCAGAGGGTTAGCGCCCAGCCCCTCAGACTTTGTCTCAGGGGAAACTTTTTTGCAGCGGCCGATAGGAGCAGATCCTTGTGGGAGCAGCACATGGTGCCCTGTGCCCAGCCACAGCTGACCAGGGGTCACCAGGTCACCCGGTAGAAAATACTGCAGCAGCAGCAACAGTAATGGGGACAGTGCCAGCGGGGACAGAGGGCTGCGGGCAGCAAGGGTCAGGACGGCCAGCAGATGGAGATGTCGGACGCAGCAAGACTGCTTCCTCCAAACCTGCTTCTACGGCCACAGAGGCGGGTGGCTCTCCTGGGAGCCAGAGGCTGGCAGGGACGAACTGGGCAGAGCAGCGCTTTCCTATGACCTGGGGACCCAACCTGGAGGGGAGGTGGGGACAGGGCAGGAGAGGGAGAAGCTGGGAGCTGGTGGAGTCTGACTCAAACGTGAATCAGTGGGAAGAGAGGCAAGCATGAGCTTTGAGATGCCACTGTGCCACTAGCCTGGAAGCTGCGCCAGGGAACGTTAACTCCTCCCAGAGGCTCCCAAGAGCCCTCTGAGTTCTTGGCCTGCAGCCAACAGTCAGAAAGCTGGCTCTTGCTTTTGTCTTCTCTGAAGTGTGCCCAGGTGCTTGGATAAGCTCTGTGGTTGCATCTCAGGACAGACCACGGAGCCAGACCAGCCTGTTGTCCCTTCGAGGCCATCAGCATGATGGTGGGGTGGGGTGGCGAGGGGATCCCACGGACGACAGAGCTGCGTGTGTTCATCCGTGCTGTGCACACGGGCGGCAGCAGCACTGGGTCCTTGCTCGCCTGTCATGCATTGCGTTTATGCTTTCATTCATGATTAATTCACATATGCACCAAGTCCCTATGAGGTGGCGGGTGCTATGCCAGGCACAGCACCTTATGAGTGAGACAGAAGGGCCCTGTCCTCATGGAGCTTATATTCTGGCAGCAAGCAGGATGATTAAAGAAGCAAGTACAATAAGGTGTGATGCTGTGCCACAAGTGGAAAAGAACAGGGTAGCGTGAGGGACACATGCTGGACGCTGGGTGTCAGGGGAAAGAGAGTTTAAGCGGGTTCCTAGAGGGAGCTTGGAGGCATCTTGTAAAGGGAAGGTGGGAAGGAACGAGTCCAAAAAAAAGGAATGAAGAGCAGGTGCAAAATTCTGATGGTGAGAAAGGGTATGGCAAAATTTAGCAATCTTATGATGTAGCTGGAGGATGAGGGCAAGGTCAGGGAGAGAAGATCAGGGAGGGAGTCTAGAGCAGCCAGTCTGGGACCTGATGTCCTGGGCTTTTGAAGCAAGATGGGCTTCCCTTCAGTCTTAACTGCCTAACCTGTACCTGTCCTTCAGTCATCCCCCCAGGGAGCTTAAGAGACTCCAAGATCAAGTCTGTGAAAGAGAACAGGGAGCCCAGAGCCTTCCTATCCAAGAGGACAAAAGGGGTGGGGGTGGGGAGGCTGTGAGGCAGACAAATGACAAGTGTTGACAACTAGTGAGCTGTGAGGTAAGCCACTCCCTCCAGGAGCGTGTGCGCACACACACACACAGTCATCCAACACACACACTCAGCCACCCAAGCAGATGTGTGCCTGAGGAGGAAATGAAGCAAGCTAACCAGCCCAAGCATCACTGCAGCACCAGGGCCTTTGTTTTTCAGACAGAATCCCTTCAGGCTCTTTTTCCCTCATCTGACTAATCAATCCCACCACATCCCTTCGAGGTAAGACTGGAGCCGGAGTTATCCACCCTAACTGCACAAGGGAGGAAACCATGGCCTGCTAGGATGAGGCCTCCCCAAGGTCATCCAGGGAATGACGGCTGTTGACTGGGAAGGAGGCCAGGCTGGGAAGGGGCCGCTGCACCCCTTTCGAGCAGGCAGGTGGATTTTAAAGAATCAGGTGAGGAAAGAACATGGCCCAGGGCTTCCAGAGCTTGCCGAGGTCTTTGCTACTGGGGGAGGGGTGAGGATGGGGGAGTCAGCCATCACCCCACAGGCCCGCCCTGTGATTCCAGACCTGGGGCCCAGAACACCCTCGTCCCTTCTGACATCCTGTCATCTTCCACAGTCAGGTGTGCTGCTTCCGGGGTTGAGAGGTCCTACTCAGCCAGCCGGGCAGAGCTGTCTGGGAGGGACCCCTTAAGGGACATCAGCAGCAGCTCGGAGCTGTGAGTGGGGCGGGACCAACAGGCTGACCGTCTGAGCTGGGCTGAGCTGCCAGACGCACGCGGGGAGATGAGATCAGATCCTGCGTGCAGGAGGTAACCAGACCCTGGCTCTCCTTCTCATCTCGGGCTATTTTTAAGAGTGGCTGAGCTGAGCGAGGCCCAGGCCGGCCGCGGGCCTGGGGAGTGAGATTACCTTTGCCACGGCTCCGTAAATAAGTCTGCCCCAGAAAGATGAGCCTGAGCAGGCAGACCGGCAGGCTGGGCGTTCAAGACAAGATTGATGGCCCTGGGTACAGAGGAGCAGCCACTTGACAGCCATTCATCCTGCTTAAACCCGCCCTGCCTCCTGTGACCGGAGCTCAGAGGAGGTAGCAGGCTCTGCCAGGAACGTGAAAAAACACATGTGCATGTCTAAATACACAACTCAAGGTGTTTTTTCTCTTTCCTTTAGAAGGGTCAGGTCCCCAAAGACAAATACCAAGGAAAGAGACTCAGAAACTAAAGAGAGGCCCTCTTCCTCTGGCTCCCCAGCCTTGCCCACCCCAGTGGCCTGCCCAGATGGCATCCCACCAGGGCCAAGGGGGTAGGGGTGGGCTGGTGTGCTCAGTGGCAAGGGGAGAATCGGGTGTGAGAGGCAGGGGAAGAAAATAAGAAAAAAGGAAAGCTGCAGATGGTGATTCCAGGAAAACAAAGCAAAACTCGCCTAAAAACAAATTCAACCCAGGGTCACCCATAACTGCTACAATGTCCCTTGCAAGGCCTGGCAATAAAGAAACCACCGTGATTGAAAAGAATAGCATATGCTGGGGACACATGGTGGGAACATCTAACCAAATGTGGGGCCATGAAAATGACATTTAAATTGGTATTGGAGGAGAAGTTGGAGCTGAGGTGATTTAGTCATGTTTTTAAGGATATAGGTTAGTAATCTCTGCAGCCAGACTGGTCCTCCATGAGTATGTCAGTTATCCAGTTGTGTCCAACTCTTTGTGACCCCATGGACTGCGGCTCACCAGGCTCCTCTGTCCATGGAATTCTCCAGACAAGAATACTGGAGTAGCCATTCCCTTCTCCAGGGGGTCTTCCTGACCCAGGGACTGAACCTGGGTCTCCCACACTTCAGGCAGATTCTTTACCATTTGAGCCCTAAGTATGGCGGACAGCAATCAAATGGCTAAAAACGGGCTCCAAACTACACCTCACGTCCCTGCCAGCAAATCCAGGAAAAAAAGATATAAGAAGTAGTCTCATGTCCATCTACTCCCTAGTTTACTCTGAAGCCCCCTGGAAGTCCTTCTCATGACCCATCACCAGGGCCTCATCAGAGTGTAGGGCTTCTCTGGTCTGTGTCCAGGAGAACCCGCCTTCTCTGTCCCTCTACCGGCCTGACAAGCAGCTGAGCAAGTCTGTCTCCAAAACCACAATCTGAGGCTCAGCCTCACCTGGTAGGCTTCTGTCACCCCATGAATCCAGGATACACTTTGAGTGGGATGGGATGGGTCGCTAAAAACTTGCCCACAGCTCTGTACTGAAAAGCTCATGCAATTACATAGCACACTCACTTGCATAACGAGCGCCTGCCTGGGAAATGGATTTCACAATATCACTGAGGCAACCCACAGCTCCACCCTTTTCTGGTGTGCCTAGGGACCATCTGCTTTTGAGATCAGGAGTTAGGCCTTGGAAATTCAACCCCACGTGCTATGTCCTGTTAATCCCCCAGGGTGGGCAGGATCCCAGGAAGTGGCTGTCATGGTATCTGAGCAGAAGAAGATGGATGGATGCTTTTTTTCTTCCTCTCTGCACCTCATCTCCCATTCCCTGGACCACACAAATGTGAGCAGTAACAAAGCCCAGGAGTGAGAAATGGAAGAAATACAGGCTGATGCTGTGTTTCCTTAGCAGGGTCACAGGTGCGGGCTATTGCAATAGCTTAAATACAGTCTTCCATAAGCAGAGATCTTAGATTCTTTCTTTGTCTTTAGCGACAAGATTTGACCCCTTACTTGCTTCCTATCTTGTTCTGCCCCTTTACACTACTTCTAGCCTGCTTTCAATGTGTTTTGGTGCCACGCCAACCCAGGTCAGAAGAGTAAATCCTAAAGTTTCCCTGGAACCTTTCTGCTAATGCTTTTTACCCAAACAGAACATTCCTCTACTCCCTTTGATCATAATCTCACTGCATATTCACAGACACCTTAAAGAACAAATACAGGAACACTCACTAAAACAGCACGAGAACCAGGGAGACGCCCAGTGCAAAGTACTTTAAATCTATCTCCACCCCACCCACCTCCCCATCCCCCAGCTCCAGTCTGGCACCTCCATCTGTCTAGCAGACGTTTCCACCTAGAAATTACGGCTCAGTCTCAGTATGGCTGAGGCTGAGCCCACGGCTCCCAGCACAGCAGAGCAGGGGAATTTGGGGACCACGGGGTGACAGTGAGGCCCAGACAAGCATACCACCTGTGGATGACCATTTCTGCATCTGGACATCACCATCTGTGCCTGGGCCAAGCTGCTGCCTCTCCTCAGAGCATGCTCTGCTTTCCCACATTCCACAGCTCCCATCCCAATCCAGCCTGGCTGCCAGTTCATCATTAGCAGGGTATGATTTGGGGGTTCTTAAAGTCTCAAGATTTCTCTCCATGGTGGCCACCATCGAGGATATCCACCCATCTGCAACATCCTGGCCATTCCAGTTCACTACTGTTTGGTAAGGCTTTGCCCAGACCCTTCTGCTCCAGTTTCTCTCACCAGGGAGGGATTTCAGGCCCACATGTCACAACTTGCCCATCTTCATCATGGAAAAATCTCCTACTAAGAACTAGCTTCAGTCATGCTGCAGCTGCTTAGATGGAGGAGGAGGGGTGGGATCCTGGCCCCAACAGTTCTTACAGGGATTTGATTGGGGAACAGGTGCTGCCCAGCTCTGATACAGGCATTGGCCCATCAACCCTCTATCTTAACACCACCTATCAGCACCTCACATCCAACACAGAAGCAAATGTCTACTGGGAATGATTAAAGGCAAGGGGAGAGGTGATTTTAATATACATTAAAAAAAAAAACCTTTTAGTTGTGGCATGTGGGATCTAGTTCTACCACCAGGGATCGAACTAGGTCCCTCTGCAATGGGAATGCAGTCTTTACCACTGGGCCAACAGGGAAGTCCCTACATGGTTTTTAAAGATTATCTTCTATTCTGATTCTTGGGCTTAATATCTACATTTACAGAAAGCTATTATAACTCCATCCTAATTCTTACCTCTCCCAACTCACTTCTTTCAAGATAGCCACTGGCCTCTTCCCCGCAAATAAGCAAATTCTACGGTCATCAAATTGAAAACCTGAATGCCCACTTTCTGTTCTTCCATGAAGACTTTTCTAGTTACCTCTCTCTTCTCTGATGAAAACTGCACAGGGAGGTACTATGGTCTCAGTATTTGAAGTAGTCAAGAATAGATTAAAATACCTAGAGACTGGGAGAAAATATCTGCAAATGATGTGACCAACAAGGTCTTAACTTTCAAAATATATAAAAAGCTCATACAATTCAACAATAAAAACAAACACCCAATCAAAAAATGGGCAAAAGACCTAAACAGACATTTCTCCAAAGAAGACATTCAGATGGCAAACAGGCACATGAAAAGATGCTCAACATTGCTAATTATTAGAGAAATGCAAATCAAAACTACAGTGAGGTACCACCTCACACCAGTCAGAATGGCCATCATTAAACAGTCTGCAAATTGTCAATGTTAGAGAGGCTGTGGAGAAAAGGGAGGCCTCTTACACTGCTGTTGGGAATATAAATTTTCATATTGGAAAACAGTAAGGAGGTTTCTTAGAAAACTAAAACTAGAGTTGCTGTATGATCCAGCAATCGCACTCCTGGGCATATATCCTGACAAAACTATTCAAAAAGACACAGGCACTCCTATGTTCACAGCAGCACTATTCACAGCAGCTAAGACATGGAAATAACCTAAATGTCCATTGATAGATAAATGGATAAAGAAGATGTGGTACATATATACAATGGAATACTACTGAGCTACCAAAAAGAATGAAATAATGCCACTTGTATTAACAACAACATGGATAAACCTAGAGATCATACTAGGTGAAGTAAGTCAGAAAGAGAAAGACAAATACAATGTGATATCACTTATACATGAAATCTAAAATATGACATAAATGAACTTATCTACAAAAAAGACAGACTCACAGACATGAAGAACAGATTGTGGTTTCTGAGGGAGAGGGGAGTGAGGGAAGGATGGACTGTGAGTTTGGGATTATCAATGGAAACTATTATATATAAAATGGATAAACAACAACGTCCTACTGTTTTAGCACGGGGAACTATATTCAATATCCTGTGATAAACTACAATGGAAAAGAATATGAAAAAGAACGTATACATATGTAAAACAGCATCACTTTGCTGTACAGCAGAAATTAACACATTGTAAATCAATTATACTTCAATAACATAAATTTTAAAAAGAATAGGTTGAAATAATTGCGAAGAGCTGACTCATTGGAAAAGATTGAGGCCAAGAGGAGAAAGGGGCAGCAGAGGATGAGATGGTAGGATGACATCACTAACTCAATGGACATGAGTTTGAGCAAACTCAGGGGGACAGTGAAGGACAGGAAAGCCTGGCGTGTTACAGTCCATGGGGTCACAAAGAGTTGGACATGACTTAGTGACTGAACATCAACAATAGTTGAGATATTTCTCATAAAACAATTGATTTGGAAAAGATAAGGAAAAATGAAACTATTACATAATAGGTTGATGGAGAATTATACAAGATCAAGTTTCCAACACCTGAATTCAGCAATGAATTTTAGTATCATTAAGAATAAGACAATAAGATACTGTGTCTCTAGATATGAGGTAATTATGAAGAGTATCATGGCCTGTGACATTCTTACCAAAAAAGTTGAATCTCAATCTGATCAAGTCTGTAGAACTAGTTTTCCATTTACAGGAATTATACGTTGAAGAGACAAGTTAAATGACAACATAAGGAAACAAAGAGACAGATCCAGGAGGTGGGTCATTTTGCAGACAACTGACTCCACTTCTTCAACAAGTCAGTGGCATTAAAACAAATAGACTGAAAAAGAGGCAGAGGGTAGGGACTACTGTAGATCAAAAGGGACTCAGGAGATGCCATAGTGAATGGATCACACACTTTGGAACTTGAATCAACACCAAAACACACCCAAACACGTTTTTAGACAACCAGGGGTATCTGAATTGTGGACTGAATAGTGGATGATAACCAGGAATTATAGTCAATTGTTGGACTGTGAAGAAAGCTGATCTCTGAAGAACTGATGCTTTTGAACTGTGGTGTTGGAGAAGACTCTTGAGAGTCCCTTGGACTGCAAGGAGATCCAACCAGTCTAAAGGAGATCAATCCTGGGTGTTCATTGGAAGGACTGATGCTAAAGCTGAAACTGCAATACTTTGGCCACCTCATGCGAAGAGTTGACTCACTGGAAAAGACTTTGATGCTGGGAAAGGGTGGGGGTGGGAGGAGAAGGGGACGACAGAGAATGAGATGGTTGGATGGCATCACTGCCTCGATGGACATGAGTTTGAGTGAACTCCGGGAGTTGGTGATGGACAGGGAGGCCTGGCGTTCTATGATTCACGGGGTCGCAGAGATTCGGACACGACTGAGCGACTGAACTGAACTGAACTGAACTGTTAGGTGTGATCACGACAGTAAGGTTGTTACTATAGCCCTAGCGCCCAGCACAGTCTGGCTTCTTCCTCCTGCTTCAAGCTCGTTCTCCAACCCAGTCCCCCCACCCCCACCACTTCCTGCATCCTGCGAGTCTCCTTTCAGTTCTTCTCAACTGTCACTCCCCGCCCCCCCCCCCCCCCCCCCGCCGGCTCTGGGTCTTTTGCACACCATGTCCTCAGCTTGGGACATTTTCTGGAGCATTTTGCATGTCTGGCTCCTCCTCTTTTCTCAGGCCTCCTCTTAGGGAATATTCCCATGTGGAAGTCCTCCCCAAGCACGCCATATGGACTAAGTCCTTTGTCATCCCCAGTCTGGGCACTTTGCTTGACCCCTTCACAGCCCTTACCATGATTGCAATCACTCATGCATTTGTCAGTTTACCTTTGTTTTTGCCTCTCCCTGCCTAGACTATAGGTTCCTTGCAGGCAGCAGCCAAGCCTATCTCATCCATTATTCTGTTGCAGTGCCAAGCACTGTGCTCGGCACATAGAGGTGCTCAGTGAATATTCTCTCCCTCCTCCTCAAGACCTAAGCTCAAACTCTAGATCCACTATCCCACCTATTCCCGATCCATTCACTGTGCATTCACACAGCCCACTTACGCGCATTGAGCACTTATTCAATATTGATTCATCATCACAGCCAGTCATTAAGCCTCTGTAAAGTGTCTTCTATCCCTCATACCTTTATGTTCTAAAGCTTCCATTTCACTCCAGGCCCTTACCGTTACCCACCAGGACATGGGTAATGGTCCAGATTTGTCTGCACTTAACCTCTGATCCACCCTGCACAGCCCTCCTCACAATGACTCACCTCTGTTCCATAGTTTTCAGCAACTCTCTGACGCACACTCTAACCCGGAGTTCTACGCCATTCAGTGTTGAGCGCATACACTCTCTTACACTAACTCTGCTCCAACCAAGAGGGTCCACGTGTCCTGCACTCCCACCTTTGTGTCATGTGTTTCTACAACTTTATTTGTGCCAGCAACCCATATGCTGAAATTCAGGCATCTCTCCTCTCTCCTGGCAATTTAAAACAAATACTATTTTCACACATTTAGAAACACAGTGTAGCATTTTCCTAGAAGCCGAGGGAGGTCACCTTTCCCCTTCTATTCAGCTCCATGGATCCCACACTGCTTCTACGACCACCAAGTGCAGGGGGAAGTCAGGTGGGCTCAGGGAAAGCTGCTGCTGATCTGTGTGCTGACTCCTCCTCCTCAGTTCCACTCCCTTCCCCTAGTCTCATTTTTAATCCCTGGTGAGGCCAGATCCTCATCATCTTTTCTTCTAGCCATCCTTCCCAACCTGGGAGGAAGATGAGTCTTTAGCTTTTTTCTTCCTTCCATCTTCATTTTAACACGTTCAAGTCTTTCTCATCTTAAATAAAACTCCTCCTTGTCATCCTTTCATTTCTCCCTTTCAAAGTCAAATTTCTTGACAAAGTTGCCAAGAATAAGAACAGGTGATCTACAGAAGAGGAAATCCAAGAGGCCGGTGCTGGAGAAGAATCTTGAGAGTCCCTTGTACTGCAAGGAGATCCAACCAGTCCATTCTAAGGGAGATCAATCCTGGGTGTTCATTGGAAGGACTGATGCTAAAGCTGAAACTGTAATACTTTGGCCACCTCATGCGACGAGTTGACTCACTGGAAAAGAGTCTGATGCTGGGAAAGGTCGGGGGCGGGAGGAGAAGGGGATGACAGAGAATGAGATGGCTGGATGGCATCACTGACTCGATGGACATGAGTTTGAGTGAACTCCAGGAGTTGGTGATGGACAGGGAGGCCTGGCGTGCTGTGATTCATGGGGTCGCAGAGAGTCGGACACGACTGAGCGACTGAACTGAACTGAACTGAAGACCCTAAAAAGAGATACTCAAGTTCATTCAGTTCAGTTCAGTCGCTCAGTCGTGTCCGACTCTCTGCGACCCCACGAATCACAGAAATGCTGATTAAAATAAGGAGATACCAGAAGCAAACATTATCAAACTGGATAACACAAGATGGTGACGTGCAGAGCAGGCACCTTGTATACTGCTTGCTGGTGGGAGTGTGGACTGGCCCAGCCATTCTGGAAGCTAGTGTGTGGTTCTCAGTCAGGTTACATATCTACAACCCTGTTCCTGGGCATACAGACTGAAGAAATTCTCACACAGGTCAAAAAAGAGTACATATGAAGAGAAGTTCACTGCAGCATTGACTGTGTGGTGGGGAGGAGAAGACAAACTGTGTGTCCATCACTTGGGGATGGACAGTAAAATGGGATGAATGTACACATGGAGGATCTTAAAAAGTAGTGGATAAAATAAACAGAATGAGATTTATAGCACACCATTGACCTAATTTCAAAGTGTTAGTCGCTCAGTCGTGTCTAACTCTTTGCAACCCCATGGACTGTAGCCCACCAGTCCATGGAATTCTCCAGGCCATAATATTGGAGTGGGTAGGCATTCCCTTCTGCAGGGGATCTTCCCGACCCAAGGATCAAACCCAGGTCTCCTGTATTGCAGGTGGATTCTTTACCAGCTGAGCCACCAGGGAAGCCATTCAAACAAAAGGAAAACTCTTAGATACATGAAAATGGTTGCCTCTAGATGGAGTTAGGGAAATGGAGATGAAAGGAAACCAACCAACCAACCAACCAGGAGAGGTACCCTGACTAGAAAATGAGGACAATGAACTGAGAAGTATGATGAAGCCTCTATTTCTAAAGTAAAAATAGATACAGTGTATTTATCTATAATATATTCATGAGACCCTCCTCATGCCATACCTAACTCAATCCTTATTGCACTGAAAGCTGGCTTCCCCCATCAGTTCTTAAAGCTATTCTTGAAGCTATTCATGGACACCTCCCTTCCTAGTTCCTTAAAACAACAGATGCTATTCAGGCCTTTATCTTGACTTCTCAGGAGGCTTAGGCCCTGTTGGTGGTCCCCAAATTTCCTGAAATCACCTCCTTTGTCTTCCAGGACTTGCTCCTCATTCTCTCTTAACTGTCTGGACCTTCCTCCTCGGTTTGCTCTGTGGGCTTCTTTTCCCCTACTGTCCCTCGAATGGTGATGTTCCCCAGAGCTCTATCCTGGGGCCCCTCCACTCTTCCTCTGTCTACACACTCTTCTTAGACTATTTCCGGCACCTTTATGACCTAAATGACCTCATGCAAACAGCTTCCAAGTCTGTCTCAACTCCCATCAATCGCCTTCAACTGCCTTCTGAACATCCACCTGAAGGACCACAGGCCACTCATACTCAACATAATCCCCAGTTGAATCCATCACCATCCCAGTCCTTACAGCCATGGTCCTAGCCCATTGATATCCCAATGGCCCAAACCCAAACCTGGGGTGATAGGACCCAGGATCTCATCAACTAAGGCCCTCAGTGTCTCTCAAATCTCCATTCTTCTCTGTCTCCACTGCTCCCCTTCACTTCTCACCGCTGATATCTCAAGTCCAGTGGTTTCCTGCTGAGTTCTTTGTACCCACGTTTGCTCTTTTGCTTACCATCCCGACCCATCATCTACCTTGTGGTCAGAAAGATCTTGGAATATAAATATGATGTCACTTCCATACTTTAATAGTTCCTCTCTCTCTCTGAAGGAAGTATAAAACCCATAGTAAATCATAGTCAAAGCCCTTCGTGACTTATCCCCTGCCTGAACACTATTCTATCCAACCCTCCCTACTTCCGCAATCCTACTTTCCAGTCACAACAAACTCGATTCGGGTCCTCAGCTCTCTCTCTTTCTCACATATATATATATCTTGTTGCATATACTTTTCCCTAAGCCTGAAACAGTGGCTCAGTGGTAAAGGATCTGCCTGCCATTGCAGGAGACTCAGAAGATGGAGGTTCAACCCCTAGGTTGCAAAGGTCCCCTAGAGAAGGGAACAGCAACCCACTCCAGTATTCTTGCCTGGGAAATCCCATGGAGAGAGGAACCTGGAGGGCTATAGTCCATAGCGTCGCAAATAGGTGGACATGACTGAGCACGCACCCATGTATACATGTAAGCCTGAAACACACTCCCTCTTTTTCATAGTAATTTCTTATCCATTCGAATGCATCTCAGCTTCACTTCTTTTGAGAAAGCTCCCCATCTCCACGCACGTCCCCTGCAGTGGCAGCAGGTGGGGGCACATCTTCCAGGCTCCCCTGACTGTCATCAGAACACTTCCCATGGCCTAGGAGAATAATCTCTTTCTGTCTTTCCCAATAGATAATAAGTTGCTTGAAGCCAGGGACATTCTTATTCATTCTTTTCATCCCAACTGCCCAGGATGACTCCAGGAACATAAAATGAGGCTAGAAGATGCTGAACAAATGGGTGAGAAGTGAGAAATGCCGAGAAGTGCTCCTGAAGAGCTAAGAGCAGCTTCTGCAGAGGACACACTATCGGATGGCCAATCTGGAGATCAAGGTGGTGAAGAGGCTGGGAACATGGCACGTACAAGAGTGCTGTGGATGCAGGCTGGTCCTGACAGTCTCGCTGTTGCCCCAGCCGCTTCAGCATCACGTTCCTGCCATCACGTCCTCTTTTGCAGGACTGTGCTGGCAGAAGAGCAGGCTGTGGCAGCAAGGCCCAGCTCCTATGATCCCATCTTGAAACCTTTCAGAGCAGCTCTGACTCAACCCACGCCTCAATCTCCTCCCCCGAAACACTGATGAAAGCAGCCTCCTCTCACCCAGAGCTCCCCTAGACAGGGATGCCACGCCCCACTCAGCTGAGAAGTCTTTTAGATATTCTTTCTTGTGTCACAGAAATGTCAGTCACAGGAAGGTTTCTATCCATACAGCTCTGCTACCCAAACAAAGAGAGCTACTTGAAGAGCTGAACCTATAAATAATATATAAGTTATGGGTGCCAATTTGGTATTCATTCACATTAGAGCTTTTCAAATAATTCAATTAAAATTAATCTTTTAGAAGTTGTTCAGGCCCACAAGGACTCCGTAGGGAATGGGAGCTGGCTGGAAGAACTCCCCATCCTTGCCCAGGGCACAAGCCTGATGCAGTTGGGCCATCCCCCGGAGACACACAGGAAGTTGCTGGCAAGGTTCCTGTCTCCCAGCAAAGCCACAGGCAGCCTCTTCTGGCTCCGCAGGGCCTGCCCCTCCTGTGCACGATCCCCCACCCTGTAGGGAGAGCACCTCTCAGCTCCTGGAATCCATTCAGCCTTCTTCCCTGGGTGCTGCTGATGGGGAAGCCCCCACTGCTGGCCCATGCAGTCACTGTGCTGCCCAGGATCCTCAGGAAGAGGACTGGGCTCTCTGTAGGACTATGCAGCAAAGCCCAAGGCGAGGAAGGGAACCTGGAATTTACTAAGACCATTATATTGGTTTGGAAGTTTGGGTTTTCCATGAACTAGCATGGAGAAACCTAAATGAACTTTTTGTCCAACCCAATACATACTGCCCCATTTTATACGTGCCCACACTCACAAACTACTAGATATTATTACAGTTATCGCTGCTGTTAGTATTACTGTGCCTGCTCTATGAGAACAGCAGACCCGGGTTGAGATCCTAACTCCTACACTTAACTTAGTAGTCATGTGCTCTTCTATCTATACGTCACTCACCCATGTCGTACCTTGGTTTCCCCATCTGTAAAATGGGAATATCCTGTGCTTCCACGCACAGGATCAGGCCTAACAATGGCTGAATGGCTCTTTCTACAAGCAGCTTGGAAGCATCTTCCAGTCATCCCTATGGTTAGGTGTGGCTGTGTGATTGAATGAGCACAAGTGACAGCACTTCAAGGTCTAGACTAAAGGGCCAAGATGAGAAGAACCTGCTTTCCTGGATGACTATGGGGAACAAAGTCTCCCCCACAATTTATACCCATTTGCTCTTCTATGATGTGAGCCAGAAGTAACATTCTATTTTACAGTTCTTTATTAGAGCAGTTACAATGCCCTAATCAATATACTCATCATTTACCATATAAAGCTATTGTACAGATACTATAGAGTTATATGAAAATGATGTGTAAACTACAAAGTACCCTATAACCCCAAGGTATTCTTATTTAAAAAAAAAAATGCAGTATCTCTCAGCATCAAGTTTTGAGTCTGCTCAATACACACACTCTCGCAGCAAAAAGAAAATTTCAGTTGATGGAGTCTATGGTCATTACCCTTCTGCCCCTGCTGTAACTGTCTTTCCCTTTCAACTCTGCTTCAAGCATCTAAGCTTTCCCAACCTCCCTTAATACCAGGTTCCTCTACTGAGTCTAATGACTCAAGCCTAATTCCTCCTTTAGACCTACTTCCAGCCCTACTTCAAAATGAAATTGACTCTGACAACCTAATTCCTCATCACAGTAAACTCCGCAAACAGAAGGATGCCATTTCCACCTTGAAAGACTTTGCCTATGGCTGTTGCTGTTGCTCAGTCACTAAGTTGTGTCTGACTCTTTGCAACCCCATGGACTGCAGCACGCCAGGTTTCCCTGTCCTCCACTATTTCCCGGAGTTTGCTCAAGTTATGTTCATTGAGTTGGTGATGCTGTCTAACCAACCTATCCTCTGCTGCCCTCTTCTCCTTTTGCCTTCAGTATGGTAGGGACTTTTGCCCTGCATATCATAGGGACTCAATTGGTTCATGTTAACTCAATGAAACTGATATATCTACATTCCCAAGGGGCAGAGTATCCCTCCCAGGAAACTCATCTTAATAAGTACCTTATGAAAATAGATCACCTTATTCAAAGGATGGATATAAAAGATACAACGCTGGAGCCAAACCAGACAAATAGGTGATAAGCGGTTGGTTGGACAGGCCACTCAGCACATTCAAACTGTGTGAGGGAGGCAACTGTGTATTATACCTACAGGGAAAGCCAGCTTTGCCTAGAGAGCCCCTGAAAGGTGTAGCCTTAACTCAATGTACGACCTGTGCTAGGAGGCAGACCCTGGGTGGGAGAAGGAACCATCCAGAGTTAAAGAACTTAGCAAGAGAAATGCAGAATGAGGCCCTGTTTCCTACCTTCTAGAGTTATACTCAGATCTTTTAGCCTCACTGCTGGCCTGACCATAACCAAGGACTTTGATGAATTTTCCAGTGCTATTCTAGCATCTTGTATCTGACTTCAGAATCAGTATAAGCATTCGTAGGTAGGTTGGTACTGTTTAATTCAACATTTTTTAATTGAATAAAGCACTCCCCAAAAGCCATGAAATACTTAAGTATAAACAGAACAAAACATGTCCAGGATCAGTAAGCAAATGATTATTGTTAAAGGTGTCAAAACAATGTAACGGAGAAAGGGTAGTCTTTTTCAACAAATGGTGTTGAACAACTGGACATCAAATGAAAAATAAAATGAAACTCTACCTCATAACACATATTGAGGGTAACTCAATATAGATTATAGACCTAAATGTAAAGCCTGAAACTTCTAGAAAAAAAAAAAAACAGGAGAAAAATCTTTGTAATGTTGAGTTAAGCAAAATATTTTAGGTACGACACCAAAAGTATGATCCATAGAAGATCAAGTATTATAAAAGAAAAGAACTCATTAATTTGACATCAGAAATAAAAATTTCTGCTCTTTGAAAGATATTGTTAAGAAAATGAAAATATAAGCCACAGACTGGGAGAAAATACTTGTAAAACTCATGTGATATCATTCAATACATTTCTTTCTCTGTCAGACTTATTTCATTTAGCGTAATACCCTCCAAGTCCATCTATATTGTTGCAAATGGCAAATCATTCTTTTTTATGGCTGAGTAGCATTCTATTGTGTATATATATCTACCACATCTTTTTTAGCCACTCATCTGTTGACGGACACTGTGGTTGCCTCCATACTTTGGCAATTGTAAATAATGTTTCTACAAACATCAGGGAACATGTATCTTTTCAAATTAGTACTTTTGTTCCTTTTGACTATATACCCAGGAGTGGAATTGCTGGTTCATATGATAGCTTGATAGTTCTATCTTTAGTTTTTTGAGAAACCTCCAAACTGTTTTCCATAATTGCTGCAACAATTTACATTCCCACCAACAGCGTAAGAGGGTTACCTTTTCTCCACATTCTTGTCAACATGTTATTTTTGTTTTTTTGAGGACAGCCATTCTGACAGATATAAGGTGATATCTCACTGTGTCTTTGATTTGCATTTCCCTGATGACTAGTTGGAAGGACTGATGCTAAAGCTGAAACTCCAATACTTTGGCCACCTCATGCGACGAGCTGACTCACTGGAAAAAACTCTGATGCTGGGAAGGATTGGGGGCAGGAGGAGAAGGGGATGACAGAGAATGAGATGGCTGGATGGCATCACCGACTCGATGGACATGAGTTTGAGTGAACTCTGGGATTTGGTGATGGACAGGGAGGCCTGGCGTGCTGTGATTCATGGGGTCGCAAAGAGTTGGACACGACTGAGTGACTGAACTGAACTGATGACTAGTTGAGAATCTTTTCATGTGCCTGTTGGCCATCTGCCTGTGCTCTTTGGTAAAATGTCTATTCAAGTCTTTTGCATATTTCTAATCAAGCTGTTTAGGTTTTTCTTTTCATGTTGAATTGCATGAGCTGTTTATATATGTTGGATATTAATCCCTTACCAGTCACACCATTTGCAAACATTTTCTCCCATTCAGTAGGTTGCCTGTTCATTGTGTCAAAATTTTTTAAGTTTACTTAGGTCTCATTTGCTTATAACCCTTATTATCCCCATTTTATGGGTGAGGCTTAGAGAGTTTAGCAATTTGCCCCTGTCCATTAGCCAGCAAGTGATGGAGCCAGGATTCAAACTCAGGCAATTGGTTCAGAGCCCCTGCCCTTAACCACTCTGATCACAGTCCTGCCTGACCTGAGCCCTCTGCAGAAAGGAATGAGACATCAAAGGAGCAGGGTGCCTGTAAACAGTTTTTAAATCATCTGGGACAGATTCTTCCACACCCAGCTCAACACCAGGCAACAAGAACATCAAGGAAGGCAACAGGAAAGAAAGATGATCTATGTTGGGAGGCCACGAGGCCTTTTAGGGTCACAGTTAATCTAACCCTGAGATTTCAGAACACAAATACACCAGGCCTCTAGTGGGCATTAGATCCATATTTCCTATGAGGATCTCCAAGCACCTTTCTCCCCCAAATCCTCACAGACACAGAGATGACAGGAAAGCAAGATGGGGTAACTTTCCCAGGACAAACCAGTGGCAGCATCGGAAGGGAAATGTCTGTGTTTAATCCCCCAGCTCTTCTCTGAAGCTGCAGTCTAATTTTAGGGTCTCTCCTTAACACCACACACATCCATCTATTTTCAGAAGAAGGGAAACCCAATGTGTGGAGCCAGAAGAGGGTTTCTACAGGTTTTCCAAGGTGCCGCAACTTGATAACACTCTCCGCCCATCTGTTAAAGAGCGCGGCAAATGTTATCACCTGAACGCAGCCAAGGCCAGGGTACCCCCAGTTCTGAGCACTGGAAGTGGGCTACCCGGAACTGGACAGCAACTGGACAGTACGTCAATGCCTCGCCCCGTAATCAGGCTGAGCTGCTTGCAAAGGAAACGCTACCACATTCCTCTCTTAAAGAGGCCGGACTCCAAATAGCTTGGCTGGGGCCAGGGCAGCGAGAGGTGCCAAGTGCCTGCCGTTCCCAGGGAGGCGTGTGTGTGTGTGGCCAGGGTGCTGGACACATAAGCCAGGGGAGGTCATCTGAACGGTGTGGAGAAATGAGTGGTCATTGCTAAAATAGTCTGCAAGTAGCTCCCAAAAGCTCGCTATGCCTCAACATTCTCAAGTACGTGGTAGCAATACTTGACCATTCCAAGGGCTTGAGCTAGCTTCCAGAAAGAACCACAGGGTAGCACATGGGAGATTAAGTCCAGAAATAGTAGACTAAGGTGACTCTGACTTGGGAAAGTGAACCAGGCAGTGCCGTGCCAGTGGTGGGGGACATCTAGAGTTAGGCAGCCATGGGATGACCCTGGATTTAGCCACTCACTAGCTGTGTGGCCTTAGGCCATTTCTTTAAACTCTTTAAGCTTCTGTTTCTTCATCTATATATAAAGCGGAGTTAAAGACACGCATACCCCAATGTTCAGTGCAGCACCACTTACAATAGCCAGGACATGGAAGCAACCTAAATGTCTGTCGGCAGATGAATGGATAAAGATTGGTACATATTTACAATGGAATATTACTCAGCCATAAAAAGGAACAAAACCGGGTCATTTGCATGGAGCTGTGGATATGGATGGACCTGAAGTCTGTCATACAGAGTGAAGTAAGTCAGAAAGAGGAAAACAAGTATCGTATATCAACGCATCTATATGGAATCTAGGGAGATGGGACTAATGAACCTGTTGGCAGGGCAGGAAGAGACACACTGATGCAGTGAGTGGACTCGTGGGCACAGGGAGAGGAGAGGAGGGTGGAGCAAATAGAGGAAGTAGCACTGACATGTATATGCTACCATGTGTAAGACAGACGGCTGGTGGGCAGCTTCTGTAGAGCACAGGGAGCTCAGCTCAGTACTCTGCGACAGCCTAGAGGGGTGGGATCTGGGGGGTGGGAGGGAGGTTCAAGAGAGAGGAGATGGATGTCTACATACAGATGATTCACTTCATTGTACAGCAGAAAGTAACATTCTAAACCAATTATATGCCAATAAAGTGGAGCAAACAATCATCACCTCACAGCACTGATGTTTGGATCAAATGAGATGATGTATTTAAGAGTCTTTAACAGAGAGCCTGGCTCGGAGTGGAGCCCTGAATGTGTGTGTGCTGTACCAGGTCTGTGGCTGGCCTCACAACTAAGAAGAATGAATTGTTGCCCCTCTTTGTACCTCAGTTTCTCCAGCAAGAAAACAGCAACTACTCTTCCCCCGCCCCTACTGATGGTACTTCAAAGCCGGGGATATGCAGAAGTAGAGAGTTTCTTTCATCATCAGAAATGTTATCCAGTGTTTACGTGGCATCTACTCGGGGACTGGCCATCTCACCCTTTTTGGTATCTGTGCAGATCCTCTAAATGCTGGCTGACAGACTTCTGATTAAAACAAGCAGGCTATACGTTTGCACTTCTCAAGTTCTGATGGTGCCGGGAGCAGACATGAGGAAGCAACCAGCTCCTGCGTGTTGAAGACTCGGGGAGGGACGTGGAGCAGTCATGCTGATCCCACTCCAGATTTGTCATCTGATGCCCCCGCTTTCCTTCCAAAGAAGGGAAAGATGTCTTTATTCCATGGGGTGGGGGTGGGGATAAAATCAGTGTTTGAATATTCATCACAATTCTTCACAACAAACACAACAGTAACTTCCTGACTTTCTCATTTCCACTTGGTCACAGCCCATCACAATGCCCTTATTCCATCACAATCCTTACTTCTCAGGCTAGAAGAAAGGGATGGGAGTGACATTTTGTTGAGAGTTAGGACAGGTTTATGGCTTGCTCAACCTGCCTTCTCTGGATAAAGGCCATCAGCTGTCAAACTAACCTGAGGAGCTGGGCTATGAGACAAGAGTGGCTTTGCATAGAGGGGGATGCTGCCTGCCCCACCTGGGCAACTTCCCCACCCTGTGTCACCTGGCAGGCATGGAGAACACTGACACTAACCATCTTCTCCTGGCATTAGCTCCCGTGCCTTGACCTGAACCATTCCACCATCATCACCTCCACCACCAGCCAACCTCCCATCCCGGAACTGCCTAGGACAGGACCATTGTTAATTTTGTGTATTTCCTTTTAGCCAACCTAATATGTTTTATTAGAATTTTTAGAAGATTTTTCGATGTGGACCATTTTGAAAGTCTTTATTGAATTTGTCACAGTATTGCTTCTGTTTTTATTTTTTGGGTTTTTTGGCCCTGAGACATGTGGGATCTTAGTTCCCTGACCAGGGATCGAAGACCAACTACATCAGAAGGCAAAGTCTTAGCCACTGGACTGCCAGGAAGTCCCTAGATCATTTTTTAAGTATAGAGCTGTTATATGCCAGGCCTTTAGAAAATCCAACAAAACAGGCTGCAGTGGAGATCCAACAATAGCAGTCTACCCATCCTCAAAATGGGGATGAGCAGACTGTCCTCACATGAATAAGTGACAGTGGTGCCTGCCAAGAGTTGCTTAGCAGGAGTTCCTGTGTAAAAACGAGGGCTAGAAAAGCCAGCCTCCCTTTATTTTTACAGTTACCCTTGATACCAGTGAATGAATGCCCTCAGTTGTGAACTGTCCACGGCTCTCCCCATCTAAACCCTCTCCCTGCATTTTATGCAGCCAGACCTCTGGCTATGCAAGGGACAAGATCAGGTCCCAACGCACGATAGGAATTTGTATCTCCAACAACAAATGTTTGTAGAACACCATCACAGAACAGCAATGACAATAACAATAACAAAAACAGTAACACATGTATTCAGCGATGACTCAATATGTGAGATGCATTATGCTAAGTGCCAGGCCTACATAGGAGTGCATTGATAATGAAACCAGCTGTGAGTAATTTCCACTTTCTTCATTTTATAAAGGAAGAAAGTGAAGCTTACTGGAGTTCAGGAACTTCCCCAGCTCACACAACTGCAGAAGCAAGGGGTGAGGTGCAACCCACAACTGGTCTGACCCTGGTCTAACAGCATAGCTTTAGGGTGAATTGCCACTGATGGTAAATTTTAACTTTGTGAACTCTCCAGTAATCCATATTGACACCTAGCAGGGCCTCAGTCAAAAAGAAACGTGAAGATGATGCTAGAGGTCCCATTATAGAAACACCTCCGATGTATAAAAGTCAGGTTTACTATTCTCCCCGACACTGCATCCCATCTCCACCCAAAATACATTTAAAATACATTCAGGGGATCCTACCTGCTCCACGGTTTCCGCTTGCTGTTTAGAAGTCTGTCTGCATCCTGTTCCCTTTGTGACCACAGCAAGCCACTTTAGAAGAGGCAAGCACATGGCTCTTCCTAAAGGCCTGACCATTTCAGGTCACTAACCCGCCAGATATAAGACCTGGACGTCGAGCTACTGTTCTGTCTACATATAACACTCCTTGTAAAAGAGAGAGACAGAGGGACACACAGACACACAAAAACACTGGAAAATGAAAGATCCAAAGTAACCCATAACCAAACCAGGCCGGGGCTCTCCATATGAAGTGAACTCCTCTAAGCCCCGGCCCATTATCTGGGCTTGGCAGAATTAGCCCACTCCCCAACTTATCTCTCTTTGTACCTACACAGCTTGTTACACCCACTGCATGTGGACATCCTTATCAGAAAATGCCCACACACAACAAGCGTTTGCCTTTGAACAGAAGCAGCTGTTTAGCCCGACAAACATCAATAACTTTGCATAACTACTGATACATATATTGTGAACACGTACAGAAAGCTCATGAACACAGAACACACACTGACTGCAGGACACAAGTGGTCTGTGTGTCTTTTGGAAGCTGTTAACCTATTACAAAATACCTGCCACTCTCCTCTTTCCCAGCAACCAGGAGAACAAAACTTGCCACCTCTGAATCATTCATTCATTCCACAAATATTTCCTAAGCACTGTGTGCTCTTAAAGTTTTACCAAACTGGAGGATTCTAGAATGAGAAGAAAGTTGTCCCCTAGTTCTTTTTATGACACTAGTATCAGAAGGCAACGCGATCATCCAGCATCAGACTTGCCACGAGGTAAGAGCCTTTGACAGGCTTTCTAGGTAGTGCTAGTGGTAAAGAACCTTCCTGCCAATACAGGAGACATAAGAGACGTGAGTTTGATCCCTGGGTTGGGAAGATTCCCCTGGAGGAGGGCATGGCAACCCACTCCAGTATTCTTGCCTGGAGAATCCCCATGGACAGAGGAGCCTGGCGGGCTACAATCCATAGGGTCAGAGGGATGCACAGACATGCAAAAACACTGGAAAATGAAAGATCCAAAGTAATCCGTAACTATAAGGTCTCAAGGAGTTGGACATGACTGAAGCGACTTAGCACAACAGCCATTGGCAATGTGAAGTTATTGCTTTTTGGGGTCAAGGGGTACCATGTGCATCCCCAACACTGGAAAACCAAGACTCAGCAACAGCCTCATCTACTCCCTTCATTCCTGAGTCAAACTATTTTTGACTCTTTAAAGTTTAGCATTTTGGTTTTTAACATTTGCTTGTCATTTGTTAAATATATTTCATGGTCAGACATTTGGGGCCAATGTTAATTGTTTTTTAAAAACACAGAACTACGTTTTGTGCATAAAGTCGGTAGATCATGGAGTAGAGATGAAATGTTTACTGGCCGAATAGTTCTTAAAAGATGGAAAACCACCGCTGTAAAGCACTGTTGCAACCATGGCTTAAAGCACCTAGTGAAATTCGAGCTGCTTCTTCCCTGTATCACCTGCTGTGATCAGAATGAAAGCAGAGAACTGTTACTCCTGACTTGTGGTCAGTAACTTGATTATAATGCATCAGGATGACTGGAATTCCCTTCTCCCTGCACTGAGAAGCCTGATCTCAACAACAGAACAAAAGCCCACACAGTAATTAAAAACCCTGCCCCAGAAGAGGAGTGGGAGGTGGACCTCATTCTTAAAAGCCTTCGAAGGGCCAGGAAATACTGAGGGAGGGAGAGAAGGCAGGGGTTGTAGAGACCCTCAAAGTTGGTGTATGTATCACATAAGCTGTGTGTAAGAGGACTGCTAGGGCCTCACACTCTGCAGGACATGTGTAGCTACAGGGGTCTAGATGACAGGCAGCTGCAGAAAGCCCTGCAGATATGGGGGTGGGGGTGGGGAAGCCATGCTCCCGAGGCAGCTGAATGCACAAGTTGTATCTATAGCTGGCTGAAAGCACAAGGCAGATAAATGAGTGCACCTGTGTTGTGGCAGTTGATTAATTCAATTATTAGTTACTGAGCACCTGCAGGGCTTATGGCTGCTTACTGTGGGGAAAGACAGACAGTATCTCCTGCCTTCAAGGAACTCATGATTGCCTTACAATAAGACGATGACAAGGAAATGTTTTAACTGAGTGTAGTCAGGGACTGCATGAACCATATACATGCACGGCTTGTTTAAACTGGGCCTTTGTCTCACTGATCCTTCAAATTCTTGAAGGCTGACAGCAAGAATGAAGTCAACTCTACAATCAAATTCCAATCTGCTCTAGTTCTGCTTGATAAGGTGAAAGAGGACATCAGGAGCTCTAGCCACAACCTCAGGGCAGAGGAGCTGTGTGTGTGTGTGTGTGTGTGCAACTGTGTGTGTGTAGAAACATTTGTTGAAAGCATGGATATCAAAATCTAGGGTGGTCTGCAGGCAGCCCATTAAGCTATCAGGAACTCACCATCCACCAGCAGCTCAACATCCTCATATGTCTTTTTTTTTTTTTTTTGATGTGGACCATTTTTAAGTCTTTATTGAATTTATTATAATATAGCTTCTGTTTTATATTTTGGTTTTTTGGCCCCGAGGAATGTGGGATCTTAGACCCCCGACCGGGGATTGAACTTGTACCCCTTACACTGGAAAGAGAAGCCTTAACCACCAGACTGCTGGAGAAGTGCCCCCATATGTCTTAACAGCCATAAAAGTCACTTGTCGAATCATCTCCAGGGGTGATTTCCCCAGTTTTCCACAAGCTTTGCAGCATCAAGTCAAACCACTTTTCAGCACATTTAGTTCAAAAAGCCTCAGGTAATTGAAATAGAATTTCACTAGAAAACAATGATTCAACAGGCCAGTTTAAACCAACTTAGCTGCTGGTCTTCTCCCAAAGAAACATCAAAGACCAAGATCCTGACCCCATTTCAAGGTGTGGTCCAGCCATATAAGGGAGAATGGGCAGAACACATCTGCAGACAGCACTCAACTACAGACCAGAGCTCAGGCTAAGAGGATCCTCATGTGGGCTTCTAGGAAGACTTTTCCAAGCTGGATCCAGTGACCATTGGGGAATAAGTGGATGAGTAGAGAAAAGCCTATTCATCTAGCCTTTAGGCACCTTGACAGATCGACTGTGGCGCCTTCAAGACACACTGGCCTTGAATCAGAACATCAGTTCAGAAATGTAAATCCCAGACTGGGAGGAACCACCAAACTCCTAAGTTAAAACAGCAAGTGGGAGTCAGAGCCTGAAGTGAGAGCATTTACTACCATGAGACACAGTGCCAGTTGTTGGGAAATGCTGACCTGTTATAGTCCCTTCCTTTTTCAGCCATAGTCTAAATGAACTACTTGAAACTCACTGTGGAATCCATGCCTAACAGGGAAGCCACCATTTGCCATTATGTTGGACAGAGCAGGCTGGCTCTTGAAAAGAAGCTGCCTTCTACTATTCACAATAGCCGAGACATGGTAATAACCTTAATGTCCACCTACAGATGAATGAATAAAGAAGATGTGATATATATACATATATATGCACACACATGGTGGAATACTATTTAGCCATAAAAAGAATGAAATAATGTCATTTGCAGCAACATGGAGGGACCTGGAGATTATTATACTAAGTGAAGTCAGCCAGACAGGGAAAGACAAATACCATATAATATCACTTATATGTGGAGTCTAAAATATGATACAAATGAACTTACGTATGAAACAGAAACAGAATCACTGTCATAGAAAATAAACTTATGGTTATCAAAGCAGAAAGGGGGTGGGGGAGGGATAAATTAGGAGTTCTGGATTAGCAAATACAAACTACAATGTACAAAATAAACCACAAGGAACCACAAGGAATAGCACAGGGAACTATATTCAATAATCTGTAATAAACCATAATGGAAAAGAATATGAAAGAGACTATATATGTATATGTGTAATTGACTCACTTTGTTGTACACCAGAAACGAACATTGTAAATCAACTATACTTCAATTTGAAAAAAAAGCAAATATGAATAAAAAATAGGAAAAAATAGGGGAAAAAAGAGAAAACAAGCTTCCTGTTTTCTTCAGTGCCACCCTATGGATGAGCAGGCAAAGGGAGGCATTCCACATCAACACACACCTCCACTTCCACTAGAGCTTCTGACCAGGTGACCATTTTACATTTCCTGTAAAATGCTCTCAGCGCTCTCATCTGTGCCCGCATTTTGATACCCTTCAAGACAGCGAAGGCCACCCTTAAACATCCTCTGAGAATAGAGGCATCCGTGACACTTTTCCATGACCCCTTCTGATGACTCACAACTGTCACATTTATAAGTTTTATGTTTTACTTTAATTCTTTTACTGCCATTTAAATCTGCCTTAAAAAAATAGCAACCAAATGATGGTTCCTCCTATTTTACCTTCAATATAAAGATAGAGGTCTGATCATAGACACATCCTAAAAGAAAATCATTCTTACTCTACTTGTTTTCTAATATCATCATCCAAATCCTTTTGGCTTTTATTGAGGATCCTTAAAAATCACATTCCTTTTTTTTTTCTGGTCTCATTAATTTCCCTCATTTCTCTCTAACTGGGACCTCCTCAGAGAGACTTATCCCTGTGAAGGGCCAGCCAGGTATTTTGAAAGTGTGACCTCATGGTTCCTCTCCTGTTGACAGCTTTGCAATATTGTCAGTACATCACTGAGTCATTTTCAGTTCATGGTTTAGATAAGTAGTTAAGGCTACAGCCCAACAAGCCTCCTCTGACATTGTTTTCATCAACTGACTGCTAATAAGTCAATTCTTGTGCATATTTCATTACTGAATTACAAAACTAGCCAGTCCTTCACCCACCTCCACTCAGAGTCCAGCTGCTTTTACTTTATTTACTACCTTCAGCCTATGATCCATCAAGGCAGTTTTTGTTTTAATTACAGCTTATAAGGGAGACTCAACCTTTTTTAAAATACACTTTGAAATTTTAAAAAAAATGGAAAAATAAATAAGAGCTGGTTGTTTAACGGAAGCATAACACTCTTGACTTACATCACATTTATGTTAATAAAAAAATCAATCGACTTGTAATGAACACCTACTATGTACATCCACCACACCTAGACACATCTGTACTCAGAGTTTTCAGACCCAGTTAGACACCATACAGATCATGACCCCTTATCTGTAACAATTCTGAAACTCAAAAAGCTTTGAAAGCACAGAAAAATTTGTAATTCATTCGGTGGTAGAGTCTGCCCTGAACTGAAGTTAGGCTAATTTATATTCTTCACTTATCCACATTCATGTGAATATAAGTTTTGCGGCCAAAATATCATGCCCAATTATAGGATGCCACCCCAAACACAGTATAATTTTTCTAAATCTAAGAAATTCTGAATTCCAGGCTAATTCTAAACCCATCCCCTTAAAGGCTGTATCATGTTTTTTGCAATATTGTCAGTGTATCACTTAGCCATTGACTCCCTGGTCATAATTTACTAAAGAAGGAGAAGAGAAAAGAAAGAAATTCTGAATTATAAACATATACCTCCTATTGGCTTCAAAATAGGTTGACCATGAACCTGAACTTTAGGTTGCCTGTTATTTTATGGGGACCTCAGTTTCCCTATTCTCCACAGCCTCTTCTCCCAATGATGCCATCGTTCTTTCTCTCTCTCCCCCTTCCCTTTCTTCCCATCAAACTCTGCTCTGAGGGACCAAGATGCCAGAGTTTAAAGTGTTCCCATCTTTGTCCAATAGGGTGATAATCAAAGGACCAGATGGTTGAAGGTAGTCTTTGAGGCATTAGACACAGAAGTGCCAAATGTGGGACAAGCTGGCCTGATATGGTCTGCTTTCTGTCTACCTACTGGTCATATTCCTCATAAATCTAACACTACTTCCCTGGTAATAACTCACTTCTCATAGAAATGCCTAGAGAGTCTATGGCCAAACCACCCTGAACACGCCCGATCTCGGAAGTTAAGCAGAATCTGGTCTGGTTAGTACTTGGATGGGATAAATGTCTAAAGAGACCCATTCCCTGCTCACTTAGCCCTTTTTGGATTCTTTTAACCCTCCAAGGAAAGAGACCCATATCAGACTCTCTGAACAGCACAACAAGTTAGATGCACAATTTTTTAAAAGTCCATGGATGTTCTCTCTGCTAATGGGAAGGCAGTACAATGACAGGATTCAGAGCCAGGGCTCTGGAGCAGACTACCAGAATTCAAATTCCAGCTCTGCCATTTATTTGCTGTTCCACCTAGGTCAAAATAACTTAACCTCTTGGTGCCTTGGTTCCTTCATCTATAAATAAAGATACTAACTATAAAGGAAGATACTACTATATGAGATGGTTATAAAAAAATAAGGACTTCAAATATGTAAAATAGCCAGAAAAACTCTTGGCACCTACAAAGAATGTAAAAAATACCTATTAATATCAATAGTATCAGTTTGTTCCTCAATCCCATTGTTCTGAGCTCATCTGTTCTTTTCTTTAAAAGGCATGCTATGTGCCAGATACACTGCTAGGTTTGGGAGCTTCAAAGATGATTAAAACCTGGTCCTTGTTCTTAGGCGCTGGTGGATGAGTATGTGAGACAGTCATAAAAACCCTGTTTGGGGGTTACATTGGACAGTAACCCCAATGTGGAGAGAGAGAAAAACCCAATGCTTTATGGGAACACAGCAGAAGTGTATAGGAGGCCTCTGCAAGTGTGGATGGGTAGGAAATCAGTGAAGTGAAAGTCACTTAGTCGTGTCCGACTCTTTGAGACCCTGTGGACTGTAGCCTGCCAGGCTCCTCTGTCCATGGAATTCTACAGGCCAGAATACTGGAGTGGGTAGCCGTTCCCTTCTCCAGGGGATCTTCCCAAACCAGGGGTCAAACCCAGGTCTCCTTCACTGCAGGCATATTCTTTACCATCTGAGCCACCAGGGAAGCCAGGAGTAGGGATCAGAGTCAGGAGTTATCCAGGTACAGTTGTGGGAGATGGACAAGAGGAAGCAAGCCTGGCAGGCAAAGGCACTCCCAGTAAGAGGAAAGCATACCCCAGGAAAGCATGACCCCAGCCTGGAGTCAATGGGAAACTTCCAGGAGCCTGGCGAAAGATGAGAAATGGACAAGCGCACTATCACAGTTGGCCTTTCTATTCCATGCTAAGGAGACTGAGTAACAGGGAGTCAGTGCAGGGTTCTAAATGGATGGAGTGGCTAGATTTGCCTTCTAGAAAGATCCCTCTGGTAGGTGTGTGGAGGGATCAGTTTAAAGGGGGAGGGACACGATAACAGATAGAGAAGATGGTTAGGATGTTATAGTAGGAGTAGTCTCAGAGACAAGAGATGCTGGGGGCCACAAACTAGGGTTCTGGTAGTCAAGGTGGCGAAGAGAGATCAGGTCACAAAACTTCAGGATACTGATGGTTTTAGTGGAAATGGCAAGTTAGAAGAGGGGAGAAGTAAAGAATAACTTCACCTTGAGTGACTAAGTGGATGGTGGGTCTATTAAGCAAGAGGGTGATTACAAGAAAAGAAGTTTGGGCAAAGGAATGAAGATCTCAGTGCATTAGAAATACATATCAAGCCCTAAAGCTGTGTTAGCCATGGCGTGAGGTGCTGGAGACGTGGTAATGAAGCAAGAGAGAGAGGCATCTTGCTCTCATGGTGCTCTCAGTGCAGTGGAGGAGGCAAATAGCCAATGAATATTTACAAATAATTAATTTGTAATTGACAAATTCTATAATGCTGCAGAGGGAAGTGTAGAGTACTAGGCTAAAGGTTAACAAGGAAGCTTCACCTAGCCCGGGAGACATGGGACAGTTTCCCTGAGCAAGTGGCCCTTACATTGATACCTATGGAAGAATAATCGGTAGGCAATAAATGGAGCAAGAGCTTGTACGAGGCCAACAATAGAGTTTCTAGACACCTGTGAGACCTCCAAGGGAAATGCTTAGCCGGAGGCTGAGTGTTCAAGTCCTAAGGAAATCATCTGGGTTGGAGGTATTTTAGAATCATCAGAGATAAACATGTGTCATCAGAACCACCAAAAGTGGGCAAGAGTATCCCAAAGAGGCTATAAGTGTTCAGAATGGAAGCTGAGGAGGAACCCTGGGGAACTCCTTCCTGGGGGTACACTGAGGAGGAGAAGCCAGCAAAGAACAAGGGAAGGCAGGAGATGACCATACCTAGAAGTCTTGGGGAAAAGGATTTCTGGAAGCAGGAAGCACACAGCAGCATCAGGTACCCAGGGAGCTTTAGCAATCCACAGCTGGTGACCACAGTGAGAAGAGTTTCTGTAAAGTTGTGGGGATGGTAGACCAGGGACATGGGGAGTGGAATAAATGACAGTGAAATCATAAGTATAGCCCATTCCTTCACAGTGTTTGCTGAGGGAGGGTATGAAGCTTTGAGGGTGGGGAGATAGAGATGTGGGGCTTCCCAAGTGGCTCAGTGGGAAAGAATGTGTCTGCCAATGCAGGAGACAGGGGTTCAATCCCTGGGTTGGGAAGATCCCCTAGAAACAGAAATGGCAACCTGCGCCAGTATTCCTGCCTGGGAAATCCCATGGACAGAGGGGTCTGGGGAGCTACAGACCACGGGGTCGCAAAAGAGCTGGACACAACTTAGTGACTAAACCAATAAAAATAACAAGATAGCGATGCAGGGCCAGAGGACAGTTAACCAATGAGAGAAACCTGGGCGTGTCTAGAGGCTCTAGGAAAACAGCAAGAGAGAGGGAAAGATGTCGAATTCAGAAGAGCTTAGGGTCTCCCACGGTGCGCACGTCAGCACTTATCACTGGGCCAAAACCTTCCATACTTGTGACTGGATACTATTCTTTCTCCCTCCAAGACAGGGTCCAATTCTGGACTCTCTATATCACTTAGGTCTCAGCTAATTTTGCAGAATTCCCACTCACTAGGCCAGGCCCGGAAAGCCATGTGGGTAAGAGGGACGCTCTTCAAGTCACCCCCTGCCCACCCGACTCTCCGGCAATCTGGGAGACAATCGGAGCTCCAGGCCAAGGCTCTGCCCTTCGCTAAGTGGAACACGGAGAAACCTGGTATTATTTCCTGAACAAAACAAAAGCGCTACCACACCCCAGAAACTTGCCTACAAATGAGTTCTCTGTGCACAGAGAGGCTGGCTGAGAAGGGCTGCTGACGTCCTCAGATGGGCCTGGCTCCGCGCTCACCGCTTTCAGGAAGTGGCGCCCCGTGAAATCACCCTGGGGACCCTGGCCCTTCACTGATTGAAGGCAACTGGCCAGAAAGTAGGCACCTCTCACCACCATGCTGGCCAGGTGACACAGAGCCTCCTGCGAGTAGCAGGCTCTGTGGAAGAGAAGGGTGACTCCCATGAGCCACTAACCAAGCAAAAGGCTTCCCAACCAACAGAAAGCTGGGAGGAGTGATCAACAGAACAAGCAAGCAGCAGCTTGGAAAAAGTAACAAGAGAAGGCGAAAAACGTGTGAGACGGACAGACCAACCTTCAAGCAGATGCCCAGGAGAAGAAGAAAAGTCTAGGTGATTCAATGAGTATACCGGCAGGGGGACCCTGACACACCCCCTAAACACTGTTCTTTTTGAAATATGAAAACAACCCCTTAAACAATTATTCTTTATAGTTCGAGTTGATGACAGAGAAAGAGATTGTGTTAGATAAAGCATTTCTATCACAAGACATCATTGCCTCCTGTATCCTAAGACAGTGTACCTGGCTGAAGAGAAAGGTAGGCTCTTCTTAAGTGGCCTCCAAACTTGGATCTTCGATACAATTCATCTTGCTGCCACTGGGACCACAAAAGTCGAAACACACATACACACACACAACAGAGCAAGCAACTGAGGGACTGTGGTGAGTGTCTGAACACCAGCAGGGCAGGAAGTTCTGAACCCCTTCCACCTTCTCTCAGCCACACTGCCCCACAGGACTGGAGCGGGACCCCACTGGGACCCCGGCCAGTGTCACCAAGAGGCCTGCAGGGCTGGACGTTGGGCAGAGCCGCGGAAGCCCTGGCGGAAGCCCAGGCTCTGGCCCGAGGAGTGAGGCCTGGCAGATGGCAAGGACACACAGTGCCCAGCGGGCCTCGGAACCTCCTTGCCTGGTTCGGGGGAGGGAAGAGAAAGCCACGGGCTAATGCTGGGTCTATAGCTTCTACTGCCTCAGCAGGCAAAAAGCAGTGAAGCCAGGGAGGCTGTCTCTCCAGGCACTAGGCCTCGGTAGCAGACAGGCCTGCTGTTGTTCTACAAGGCAGCTCACCTCCACAGACACAAGCTTCCGGAAACTCAGGTTACAAGGTCAGGCCAAGATCCCTCCCTGAGCCTCCTCCCCAGGACTCTGTACAACGGCCACCTGAGAGGGAAGATCTGGAGGTAGAGGTGGGAGGAGCCCACCGCCAAGTTCTTCCCCTCTGCATCAGACCAACTAACTTCGTCAGCTCCACAGACCTACCTCAGAGCCATCTGCTTAGTGAGCTCAGCACGACGCCCCTCAAGGCTCAGCCAAGTTCAGCCAGGGAGTAAGAGTCGCCAGGCTTTGATGGGAAAATTCAGTCCTGCTAATGGTGACTTTGGGATGCTCTTAGTGAGTCATTTCTCTTTCTCACAAAGCCTTCTTCCACTTGAAAAGGAAGAGACTGTATTATCCAACCTGCCCCCAAAGGATCAGCAGGAGCAAACTTTACAGAGAGAATGGCTTGAGTTTTCTAACCCCTCCATACAGGGCAATGAAAGATTTCCAGGCTTCATGGAATGCCTGTCTATACGAGAATTCAAAACGCTTCAGAAGAGATGGGCTCTGCCTAGAGAACAGAAGTCCTCAAAATCTGTTCCTTAGTGGGCATGAGAGGGACGACAACTCACCCCAAGTTTGGAAGAGGCCACAGCCTCACTGGCTAAGACAAAGCAAGTTCTATCTGCTGTTGATCTGCTGGAGGCCTTGGACCAGATCACGACCTCTGTGTACAAAGAACAAAGAGCTTGGTTTTCCTTTGGGACTTGAAGAAAATCTTCCTGTGTTTTAATCTCATCATTTCATTCTGTCCAGTGCATCACTTTGGGGGATTAGCACTAGAAATCAGTAGATGAAGAGTGGACTCCAAACCAAGTGACCCCAGAATGCTGCGTATGAAATCACAAAATCCAGCAGGCCTTCTGCAAGGAACCAAAGCACGCTGGTTTTTGAAGTCCCTTGTGCTAGAAAGCATTTGTATTTTCCAGAGAATAGCATTTTCCATTTATCCCAAATGGTTTCTAGAATCTGGATTTTTTTTCTCCCTCTGAGGTCCAGCAACTGATTTGAAGAATGCTGTTTGTGGTTTAATACTTGATACAAATGTGCATAAAGAGTTTCTCAGCAAAGACTTTCCCAGTTCATTTGGGAGTTTGTCATAGATTAAAACAGCACTGGTTTTCTTCAAAATGACATCTAAATTCTTGCCCCAAATTTTCATTTTATTAATTATTAATATGTTGTTTACTATTGCCAAAAATATTGGCCAAATATTTATGTTCAGATTTTTACACATTATTATAGGATCCATTTCTAGTAGAACCTTGGATACATTGGTTCTTTGACCCCTTATACCATGTAATGAGATTAACTAAAAATTAACAAATTTGCTAAAGAGAAACCAAGTTATATGACAATAGCAACTATCATTTTTGCTCATCTCCCATTTGCCATCTGACACACATTTTTATCCAGTCCATAGCGCATTTCTAGCTGCAAGGTAGGTATCATTACTCTCCATTTTACCAAAGAGAAAAATGAAGATCAAAAAGATTAAATTACCTGCCGAGGCCACAGAGCTAGTAAGTGTTGAAACCTAGATTCGAAGCCAGGTCAGGCCATAGCCAAAGCATGTACTCTCTTTGCTACAACACAGAGCAGGAGTTTCCACTAGAAATGAAGTCGCCTCAAGAGGAATGGAAATTTACTATTCAGAGTGCAGTGAACAGAGGGTGAGGATAAGTTCCAGGCACGTGGGGCAAAGGGGCAGCTGTGTTAAGCTTGGTTTGTATTGCTATTAAATCCTTTAAAGGGTAGGGTAAGTGACTTGGGAGAGCAGTAGATTTAAAATATTTTGCAGATGAGACATGGGGGAAGCCAGAGGATACTAACAAGGGCACCACCTAAAGAAACTAGAAACATGAGCAGGGGATAAAATGAGGTCAAAGTCAGGAGTGGGGGGAGGCTGGCTGTGGGAGAGGAAGGCGGCAGAGCCTGGACACTCACGGGGGACTGAAGAGAGAATGGGAGGGAAGCGGCAACTGGACACTGAGTAAAAAAGAGGAAGGAAGGTGGGAGGAAGACAGGAAGGAAGGAAGGAAGCAGGAGAAGCAAAGCAAAATGGCAGTGTAACCTGGTCCAAGCACGCTTCATAACAAAATGTCTGTGCCAGGGTTCTGCTGGGGAGAAGGGACAGGGGACTGCCCTGGGCTGCAGGAGAGGTCTTTCCCTATCCTGTCTGTCAGGAGAGAATGGAGAGAATCATGGAGACAGCCTTCCACTTTCCCAACAAACTTTGCCTCATTTTCTAGCCCCTTTAGCTTAAACAGGGCTTCCCAGGTGGCTCATTGATAAAGAATCTGCCTGCTCAGTGCAGGAGACACGAAATGTGGCTTCAATCCCTGGGTCAGAAAGATCCCCTGGAGGAAGAAATGGCAACCCACTCCCATATTCTTGCCTGGAAAATCCCATGGATAGAGGAGCCTGGCGGGCTACAATTTATGGGGTTGCCGAGAGTCGGACACGACTGAGCATGCAAGCACACTTTAGCTTAAACAGTTTATCTGCTTCCAGGAGTTTAAAACTAGCTCCATATTATTGATTAAAGCCAAAAAACACAAAAATAAAATAATCTAATTTGGCATCATTAAAAATTGGTTAAAAAAAAAAAAGTTGGTTAGGGACATTCCTAGTGGTCCAGTGGCTAATATGTCGTACTCCCAATGCCAGAGACCAGGGTTTGATCCCTGGTCAGGGAACTAGATCCCATGTGCCACAACTAAGAGTTCACATGCTGCAACTAAAAAGAAATAATACATGCTGGATGCTAGCATATCACTGAATGTAAATAAATAAGTAAATTAAAAAAAAAAACTGATTGAGTTCCCCGGTGGCCTATGGTTAAGGATTTCAGGCTTTCACTGTCATGACCGGTGTTCAGTCCCTGGTTGGGGAACTGGGATCCTGTCAAGCTGTGCTGCATGGACAAAAAGAAATGGTTAAATAGTGTGGTTTCTTTATACATTCAAACCATGTTGAATGATGAAAATATACAAGTATACATATGGGAAAGATGACCTTGTGTACAATGAGCAAAATAATGCAAACTGTCAAACAGTATAGTATGCATAATAGAAATCCTTTTCTGTAAAAATAAATAGCAACAATATATTTTATTAGCATATATGTAAAAAATATTAGCAGAATATGCATCAAATTTTAGTGAATAATTATCTATCAGATAAGGAAGGTCGATAATGAGGAACTTTCATTTTCTATGGTCTGTATTTCTGCAATATTTAACATTAGTAAAACTTTTTACGGTATTTTTAAATAGAAAGGAAAATAAGTATCCCTGAAAAGGCTATAGATAAAAAGTTAAGTCTCCCACCTCATTACAATCAGGAAAGGTAAAACTGTCAAGACATAAGTCAGATTCTTCGCATTGAATAAAATGCTTCATACTCTTAGAATCTAAGAGAACCATACCAAATATAGCCTGATCCTTGGGTTTCTGCCTTTCCCCAAAATACAGCTTGAGGTGGTAAGAGCTGGACTTCCTAGCAAAGATCCCTCTTGTTCATTGGGCATCAAGGAAATCCCCTAGTGACATGAACCAAGCAAAAAAAGTGCATTCACACCCAGAGAGCTTTCAGGAAACCAGATCCTCTCTTATCTCCATCAACAAAGGAGACTCATTTTTCACCAACTCATTGAATGAGCCCCTTTGTTTCTCCTTAAGGATCATCATATATTCTTTCCCTGCTTCTACAGAAAGTCCAGAGATGCCCCAGAATTCGGCATGGAGAGTCAGAGAAGGTGTCCCAGTGCAAACTTACTTGTCCACATTTTTAAAAGAGCCAGGACCTGAGATGGTGGGCCACTGAGAAAAGGGTAGGGAATTGCAGGTAGGTGCAAGGTGTGCCTGCAAGAATGTTTGCATTATAACTAAGCTTCCCAACTTGCATGAGCAGCACCTACATCATATGTCCCACAGTAGAACACGAAAAAAGAGAAGGGATGGAGCCTGCTTCAGTATGTTGTGAGACAGGCAGCCTGAGTCCACCAGTGCTCTGACAAATACACAATGATGCATCCATCATCCCATGCTAGGCACTACTCAAGGCACAGAGAACAAGCCATCAACATAAAGCCCCTGTTCTTGAGAAGCAGAGTCACCTCACAGCCTCACAGGACTGTGGGATGCACTGGGATCCAACCATGGGGCCTTGTATATGGAAATGCTTGATAACCTTCACAAGATCAGTTCAGGTCAGTTCTGTCCAGTTGCTCGGTTGTGTCCAACCCTTTGCGACCCCATGGACTGTGGCATGCCAGGCTTCCTAGTCCATCACCAACTCCCGGAGCTTACTCAAATTCAAGCCCATTGAGTCGGTGATGCCATCCAACAATCTCAACCTCTATCATCCCCTTCTCCTCCTGCCTTCAATCTTTCACAGCATCAGAGTCTTTTCCAAGGACTCAGTTCTTCTCATCAGGTGGTCAAAGTATTGGAATTTCAACTTCAGCATCAGTCCTTCCAATGAATATTCAGGACTATTTCCTTTAGGATGGATTGGTTTGATCTCCCTGCAGTCCATGGGATTCTCAAGAGTCTTCTCCAACGCCACAGTTCAATTCAAAAGCATCAATTCTTCGGCGCTCAGCTTTCTTTATAGTCCAACTCTCACATTCATACATGACTATTGGAAAAACCATAGCTTTGACTAGATGGACTTCTGTCAGCAAAATAATATCTCTGTTTTTTAATATGCTGTCTAGGTTGGTCATAGCTTTTCTTCCAAGGAGCAAGTGTCTTTTAATTTCATGGCTGCAGTCACCATCTGCAGTGATTTTGGAGCCGAAAAAAATAAAGATCACACTTCATCAATGTGAGGGCACTGGTGTAACCAGGCCGGTCGGTGCCTTACCACGCACTGCTTTCTCAGCCCCCCAGAGACTTCCATCAGCCACCAATCCTTTCTCAGTCCAACTTCCTTTCCAAAGATTCCTCAGCCTCTCAGTGCAAAATCATATCCCTCCAAACTTTCTTTGTGGTCTGCATTCACCGCCTTCTGCTCCTCACCATGGCTTCACTCTTATTTCTGATAATTGAGTGAGACCTTCCACTAAAACTCTGAGGGTCACTTGAGCCTCTTATAAGGCTAACGGCATGCTCCCAGCCTTTCCTTTCAGCCTCCTCCTGCATTAGACACTATTAACCATCCTTTTCTTGAAGCTGGCTTTGCATGGCTTTAGATTCCCTTGGTTCCTTCATCCTCAGTGTTGCTACATCACAATCATGTTCTCTAGATCCTCCACCCATCCCTTAACTTTACCCAAAGTTAAAGTCTGCTCTCTTCCCTCATGTGACCCTCTCTTCTTTCTGGGCTGACCCAGGGCTGTCAGATCAACACCCCCAGCCCCAGCGGCTTCTGGCCTCCAGAATCACTGCAGAAGCTCCACTGAAACATGCCACTGACACTCCTCACTCCACAGTGTCACCTGAACTCTTTCTTTGTGCCTCCTCCCCACTCTCAGAGCCGCTCCTTCTTCTAAGATGTAAATCTCAGTAAATCAGCAATGCCAATATGCCACCTGAGCGAGAGAATGCTGTCATATTCGTTAGCTCCCCATCCCCTCCACTTCAGTGCCACTGAGTTTTAAAGACTGGCAAAAGTACTCTAAGACTTGAAAAAAAACTGACTTGTGCCAAAGTATAAAATTAAGACTGTAAAACCAAAATTAAGAATAATACCAATGGAGGGAGGGGTGAACTAGGAGTTTGGGACTGACATATTGTTGTTTTCAGTTGCTCAGTCATGTCTCTTTGCAACCCCATGGATTGCAGCATGCCAGGCTTCCCTGTCCTTCATATATTTATACTCTATATATAAGATAGATAACCAGTAAGGACCAGTTACTGTATAGTGCAGGGAACTATACTCAATATTTTGTAATAACCACAAGAAAAAAGAATTTGAAAAAGAATATATATACACATATATGGACTTCCCTGGTGGCTCAGTGGTAAAGAATCTGCCTGTCAATGCAGGAGATACAGATTCAATCTCTGGGTTGGGAAGATCTCTTGGAGGAGGAAATGACAACCCACTCCAGTATTCTTGCCTGGGAAATCCCATGGACAGAAAAGCCTGGCAGGCTACAGTCCATGGGGTTGCAAAGAGTTGGAAGTGACTTAGCGACTAAACAACAACAGCTATATATATATATATATATATATATATATATACACATTCATACATATATATGTATGTATATGTGTGTTATTTATATATACATATACAGGAATCCAACCAGTCCATTCTAAAGGAGATCAATCCTGGGTGTTCATTGGAAGGACTGATGCTAAAACTGAAACTCCAATACTTTGGCCACCTCATGCGACGAGCTGACTCACTAGAAAAGACTCTGATGCTGGGAGGGATTAGGGGTGGGAGGAGACGGGGACGACAGAGAATGAGATGGCTGGATGGCATCACCGACTCGATGGACATGAGTTTGAGTGAACTCCGGGAGTTGGTGATGGACAGGGAGGCCTGGCGTGCTGTGATTCATGGGGTCGCAAAGAGTCGGACACGACTGAGCGACTGAACTGAACTGACTGAACTGATACAGGAATCACTGTGCTATAAACCTGAAACTAACACATTGTAAACCAACTATATTTCAATTAAAAAAACTAATATACTATATATATATACTAATATATGTATATATATATAATATATATATAATATGTATATATAATAATACTTAATTATTTTAAAAAATAATTCCAAAATCCCTTCAAATATTTTTGGCAGCAAAAACACTGTATTTAATATAGGATACTGGCAAATTTTAACATGTTTGACCTTTTGTGTGTCAGGGCTCACAAAGAGAAACAATGGGTCTGGTCTCACACAGGAAGATCAGACTTCTCATTTTGACGTCTCAGAATCTCTTGAATTCATCCCCTACCTTCCATTTCCATTGTCCTGGCTTGGACCCACTTGAGCCTTTTGTTACATTTCTGTGCCACAAGGGAAGCTCTATATTTCTTCAGGATGTCTTAAAACACAAGGGACAGCATATCACTCCCATGTTCAAATATCTGGATAGTAATCCAGGACCTGGGATCTAAACTACAAGCTCTTTCCGCAGCATTCAAGGCTGCTACAGTCCAACCCCCTCCTACCTCTTAGGCCCCTCGTCACTACCCCATCCTCTGCTGCAGCCATACCAGACTCCTACGTCCCACGTGCTCTCATCTGCCCTGTGGAATGCCCTCTCCCCTCTGTGACCAGAGGGCGACTGGAACTTGTCTCCAGGATCAGTTCAAATGTCTGCTCCTCAGTGAGGGCTGCCTTCCCAGGATCCTTGGTCCAGACCAATCTCAGCTTCCTGGAGACCCTGGGGCAGTTTGTGATATACTCAGTCCCACATGAGTCTCTCCCACTGCCAAGCCAGAAACTTCCCAAGGCAGAGCAGAGAGCTATGTGTCAATCACCTCTGTGTTTCCCTCACAGTCTAGCTCACAACAGGCAGTGCTGTGCCCTGAAATGCAGCCACCTCTTGTCCTGCTTCCCGACATCATTCTCTCTCTGCTCCACTGCTGCTTGGTCCTCCGCTTCATCGCTGGAGTGTGCAGAGGATCCTTGTGCTATGCTAAGTCGTTTCAATCATGTCCGACTCTTTGCGACCCTATGGACTGTAGTTTGCCAGGCTCCTCTGTCCGTGGGATTCTCCAGGCAAGAATACTGAAATGGGTTTCCATGCTCTCCTCCAGGGGATCTTCCTGACCCAGGATCAAACCCTCGTCTCTTATGTCTCCTGCACTGGCAGGTGGGTTCTTTACCACTAGTGCCTCCTAAGGAGACCCTTAGCTAGGTCTATACCAGCAAAACTTGGAAGCTATGAAAACTGAACTTCAAACCCACTATAACCATTCTTCCTACTGTCCCAGATTTCAGACAATGAAAAAGGCTTTGGAGCCAAGCAGATCTGGGTTCAAACCTGGAGTCTGGCACTTGATTGACTGTGTGACCCTTAAGCGAAGTTGGTTTGACCAACCTCAACCTCCTCACCAGTAAAAGAGGAATTATATCTAACTCAATGGACTGTTGTGAGAAATTAAATGAGTTAAGACACTTAAAGTCCCAAGCATGATACCTGACATATGACAGGGGCCCACAAGTTAACTAGCAACAGGAAACAGGAGCAAGGTCTCAGATTTCTCAAACCATCTGACCTTGATAGAAGTTCTTCCCCTCCCTGGATGCTAATATAAAACATTATTACATCGGTAACATGAATTCAAGACTTAAACTCCATGATGCTGCTTGTACATATTAAAGTCATCATGAAGAGATAGGAATATACGATACCATACTGCTGTTAAGAATGCGAGAAGGTGGGACTTCCCTGGTGATCCAGTGGCTGGGATTCTGCACCCCCGATGTGGGGGGCCTGGGTTTGACCCCTGGTCAGGGAACTGGATTCTGCATGCCACAACTAAGACCCAGTGCAGCCAAACAAAAAAAATTTTTTTTTAAAGAATGAAAGCACGTAATCTAATAATCTGATACAGAAGACATCCAAAGCGTCTCATCATTAAATGAAAAGAGCAAGGTCCAGAGCAGTACAAAAAATAACCACAACATACATATACACAGATGTGCATGTATATATGTTACACACATAACGTATGAACATATATAAACCTGTATGTGTTATATACACTTACATATGCATACATTAACCTGTGTGTGTTACATGCACACACATATGCACACACACACACTAACACAACCACATACCTCTCTATATCTATGTGTATATGTCTATACATGCCTAGAAAATCTCTAGAGGGATATATGAGAAATAGTTAATGGTGGTTGCCTCCAGTAATAGGTCTAGGAGTGCCATTCACATTCTTCTGTACTGTTTGAATTATTTTTATCATGGGTATGTGTTCACGTTGCAATTTTTTAAAGCCAGTTTTTAAGAGCTGTAGGAAGAGGAGGAGGAAAGGGAGGAAGAGAAAGAGGGAGAGAGGTAGGACTACGCCATGGATTAAGAGAACTAGGTTCCACTTGTAGCCCTGCAACCAGCTAACTTTGCAACCTCAGGCAAACCACCTTCCCTCTGCAGATCTCCCTTAATGGTATTATAAAAAACGGAGCTGAGGAGCTGAACCAGATGTTCTTTGGAGAAAATTTCTAGGTTATTAGGGGATGTCTGCAAGGTGCTCAGAGAGTACATTTATCTGTAGAACATCTCTCTTTGAGCTGTTTTGATGCTTTAAGCATCAGGTTTTTAAAAAGGAAAATACACTATTTCATTTTGATCTCTTTCACATTTCAATGAGAAAGCTTTCCCACCATTTCACAGGCAGAGAAACCAAGTATAGACTGTGATGATTACTTGCCAACCAAATACACTGCTCACTAGACTGCTGTTTGCAAAGATTTATGACGCCAGGAGTTTTATAGCTCCCAGTTCATTCCCTTCCTCTTCTGCAGAGGAGGCACAAGGCTTATGCAAAACAAGCAGAAGGCGCTGTTCGCTGGTGGAAACAGGGCGAGATGTAAAGTGACTTCCCCTGGGTCGGAGCGTAAACCAAGCTCACTCCCAGCACATTTAGGAAGTAAGTACCGAACCCTGGGGATCAGCTCCGCATCCCTCCCCCAACCTGAACTGAAAGCTTCACCTTGCAGATGTGTCTCACTGCAGTCATTTTCTGAGTGTTTTCTGGGTCAGAAGCAGTGAGAGCAGCTAAACCGAGGCTGCCGATGGAGTCGCTACACTGAGGGCACAGAACTGAGTTACCTGCTCTTCTACGCACCTACCAGCTCACCCAACGACCTGCTGCTGGTCCGAGTATTTTTCCAGTCTCCTGGACAAAGTGACTGCACACAGCTTTGAATGCAAGTGACCTCGTTTGTCCTCACAGATGCGGGTCCCTGCCTTGCGGAGGGTGTCTACTTCTTGCCCCAGAGTAGTCTACTTTGGTTGTAACACAGCACCTCACTCTCTGTGCCTGTAAACACCTCTGCTCTTCTAATAACTTTCTACCATGAGGGACCCTCCTGCTTCAGACTTGAAGTGTCTGGGCATGGAGATTTCCCAGCAGTTGCAGAAAGCACGTACGGAATGCACACATCCACCTTGCAGAGAAAGGAAGAGCCTGAGCCGTCAGCAGTAGCCTAGATTTTAAATGGGAAAACCGAGACGAGAGCACAGCTAACGTACTACAAAGTAAATCATCCCTGAAAATAAAAGAAAAAGGCTTGTCCACTCAAAAAGCATGCACCCAGGCCACTAACCAGTAGTCGGCCTGCTGGTAGCCTTTACGATGGCACCTAGTAATCCTTGAGACGGATAGTGAACACTGACCTCCATGCCATTCTATCTAGACCTTCTAGAGGTTGTTATGAATTGATCCGATGCTCAGTCACCTCTGCATCAGATTTGTTGGCTGTTGTCTGCTCACCACAGACCTAATTATGCCCCTCAGGGCTCCCCGGGACCTTTGGTTGTCTTGGTCAAGTCCCTTCTTCCTTTGTTTCTTTACCTCCGGGTCCCACTATGGCTCTCTTTATCCCAGACACATCTTTCCAAGGCATTTTAATAAAATCTTTTTGGCTGTTCCACGCAGGATCTCGTTTTCCCTACCAGGGGTCGAAGCCATTGCCCCTGCAGTGGAAGTGGGGAGTTTTAACCACTGGACCACCAGGGAGGTCCCTTTCCAAGGCATCGTGAGGACCTTTCATTTATTGGTTCCCCTCAGAACCTCTGCACATGTTTATAAAGGCCTAGCAGCCCCACTCTTAGCCGTTGGAAGCTAAAAACCAACTCCTATCAATTGGGCACAGAACAGAGCAAAAGAAGAGAGTGGCTGGATTGCAGTGGGAGTGTGTCCATGACAAAGAGTTTTGTTGAAAGAAACAAAACACTCTCAAAGGCCTGAGCAAGCAGTATGCTGGGAGTCCGGCCCCTGGTGAAACTCACTTTTTGTCTGGGTAAGGCAAAAAGGAGGGCAGAACATACCAAGAAATAAGTGCTGTAATATTTTACAAGGTTGTTTCTGCTTTGACATGCCTTAAGGACAAACAAAGGTTAAATGCACCCAGAAAAAAAAAAAACAACACAAAACCTCTATACAGGAATTTGGGGGGTCTTTTTTTTTTTTTTTCTGAAATGCCTTTCTTAACTCTTCACCATTATAAAGCAAATCTTGTGTATATTGGCCTAAAACACCCACTGAAAGAGCTTTACATAGCTACATTCTAAGGGTCAGCCTCAAACATTCACTGAAAAATGAGGTAGGAGTGACTGTATTCTTGATGAGTAACTAAATTTTTCTAGCAATACACATATTCTGATGATGTAACTTAAAAGTCAGAGGTTACTTTTCCCTCCACTAAGCGAAAAGCAATCAGGGAATACACAGGTGGGAAGACAGCCGCCTTAGGTCTAAAGCATGCACTCTACTCCTTACCCATCCCTGTCAACAGCTGGTGCCTCCCATTAACGCTTCTTCACAATCTTCTATAGGTCAAAATGTGGGGGATTATTCTCTCTGTTAGATATTCTTAAAACTTCCCCTATCACCCAACTCAACCATGTGGGACCTTAGTTCCCCAACAAGGGATCAAACCTGTGCCCCCTGCACTGAAAGGCAAAATCATAACCACTGGACCACCAGGAAAGTCCCCTCAACCAGCATTTTTTCAGCACCATATGTGAGCCAGACCCTGAGTTAAGCACCCATGGGCACCAGACAAATATCTCTTCTTCAAGGAACTCATAATCTAGAGGAAAGCCACACCTGTATACAAGCAGCCACGGTACCATGTGAAAAGTGACAGCATAAGAACTCAGAGGAGAGTGAGGTGTCTTCCTGGGTTAGGGAAGAGGGAAAGAATCAAAGTGGTTATGTTTGATCAGGGACTTTAGTGGTATGTGTGTGAAAGTTCAAGGCCAAGGAAAGGGAAAACGATATTCTAGGCCTAGAAAACAATAGAAGAAAAGTCATGGAGGCATGAAAATGCACCCCAAGTTTAAACAGTCACAAGCATCTAATGTGGGATAAATGGGAACTTCCCTGGTGGTTCAGTGGTTAAGACTCTGAGCTCCCAACACAGGGCACATGGTTCAATCCCTGGTCAGGGAACTAAGACTCTGCATGCCACTCACTGTGGCCAGAAAAAAAAAAAATTGCATCCCAATGTGGGGTTAATGGAGAGGGAATGAAGCTTGGAAAGAAGGTTAGAACAAGTTGCAAAGGTCCCTGTCTGCCTGTTTAAACTTTATTTGGGGGCAACAGGGAACCATTAAGGATTTTCAAGCAGTTGAATGACTCAGTCAGTCTCATGTTTTTAAAAATAATTCTGAGATTGGGTTAGGAAGACAGACTGGAGGCCAATTATTCAAACATGAGATAAGAATAGGGACAGTGGAAATTGAAAGAAACAAACTAACTTGAAATTGTTAGAGAAAAAATGAATAGGAGCTGGCAGCCAACAGAATGCAGAAGTGTGAAAAGAAGAAAAACTACAAAGTTGCTGAGGTTCTTACTTGGGAGGATGGTGACAACATGAACTTAGCTATGAAAAGGGGCAGAAGAGTAGGTCTGGGGGCAAAGAAGGGGACTGAGAAGCCCTGTTGCTACATGGAGTGTTTGGACCTCTTGCTACAGCCAAATGGAGACTGCTAGTAGACAGCTTGGAGGCAGACCTGGAACTGAGAGAGGAGACTGGGGCCAGAGATACAGATTTGGATGCACTGGCCACCCCCATAGTTACAAACCGGTAGAGAGGAAGGAGATGTGGGTTTGATCCCTGGGTTACGAAGATACCCTGGAGGGATGGCAACGCACTCCAGTATTCTTGCCTGGAGAATCCCATGGACAGAGGAGTCTGATGGGCTAAGTCCATAGGGTCACCAAAAGTCAGACATGACTGAAGAGACTTAAGCACAGTACAGAGAGGTAGAAACAGAAAAACCAGAAAGATGCAATGGTAAGCAAGCTGGGAGGAGAGAAAAGGATGCCAAGAGAGGGCATAGTTTCAAAGCAAGAGTGGTTACCAGTCAAATATTGCAGAGAACCTGGGACTTGGGTCTGGAAGGAGGCCACTGTGTCTGACAATATCAGACCCCTTCGAACAGCGACGTGGAGAGCTGCCTATGACAGAGGGTATACTGTATAATACTAATCAGCATCTTCATCCTCAGATGTCAAAGAACTATTTCAGAAACAGGATTCAGAACATTGATTATTAACAGCTAATCAGGGAACTCAAGCCTATAAGGTAAATCATTGAAAATATATGGAAACACATAAAGGTATACAGCTTATTATATCTCTAAATTCAGATCATTAAGGATGTAGGATAAAAGAAAAAGTCTTAGAATTAAGACCTGTGGAATACTGATGTATATACAAATATGATGGGTGTGGTGACTCCAGGCAAGCACTCTAGAAAAATATACCAGGGTTCAGCTTTGATCCTCTAGGTATGTAATTTAGGGTAATTAAACTTCTCTAAGACTGATTTTTTCATCTAATTAGGATGATAATAGAAATAACAAATACATATAAAAACTCTCAGCATAGTGCCAGCACATAATAAATGTTGAATTAGAATAACTCATTATTCTAATTATGCAATTATAGTAATGTTTCATTATTATATTATGATAATATTTCATTAGTCTTTACTTTTTTAATCAATAACTATTTTTGAGTCACTCCCGTCCACGTACCAAGCATGACTCTAGGTGCTGGGAAAATTAATTTAAAAAAAGAGCGCAATCCTGTTCCCCATCACAAGAAGCATGGCCTAAAGGTGTAGAAGGCAAGTGGTCAATTAAAAAACAAGATGATCCTTCCTGTAACAAAACAATGAGAAAGGTGCTCAAAAATATGCAGGAGGAAGCACTCGGTGCTGCCCCAGGTCCTGGGGAAGGAGAGGGGCTGCCAGATGAGGTAACATTCAGTCATTACAAGAAAATCTGAAGCAATTTAAAGGATAATAATAAACATTAAGGTGCCACCACACACACACACCACTGAAAAAATATGTCAGAAAAGAAGGTTCTTTGCCCAAGGGCAAACAGCAAGAGAAAAGGAGCTGGAAGCAACCCAAACTCTTGTCATTCAGCTCAAGGAGATATTTTGGCTGAAATAATCATCATGTAATATTTACACCCTTACCCCTTGAGCTTGGGCTCCACGTTCTACAAAGCAACATCTCTCGCCTCTCCTCTAAAAGTCTACAGTTTAAAAATAGGTAACTAATAAATGGACAAATTGAAGAACTTTGATGACAAACTCCCTGCTTAAGGTAGAGCTCTCAAAGGAACAATTTTCAAGATCAGTTCAGTCCCAAAGGTGAGGATGTTAACAGATTTTGTCCTTCCCTTTGAAAACAACAAATATCGAGGAGAAATATTAAAACTGCATGGTTTGGTTTCTTAAAAAGCCAAAAATAGAACTATTCAGCAATATACTGGGGTAACTTCTGAGTATATACCCAAAAGAAGGGAAAGCAAACTCTGGAAGAGATGTTCGCATATCCATATTCATAGCAGCATTAATCACAATGGCCAAGAATGGCAGCAACTCAGGTGCCCATCAATAGATGAACAGATAAAGATGTGAAAAAATACATACAATTGAATATCATTCAGGAAGGGAATTCTGACCCATATGACAACATGGGTGAACTTTGAAAACATACTAAGTGAAATAAGCCAGTCACAAAAGAATAAATACAGTATTACTTGATTCTATCAGTATTTACATGCGGCATGTAGAGTGCGCAAATACATAGAGACAGAAAGTAAAGTGGCGGTTGCTAGGTGATTCATGGGAGTTAGTGTTTAGTGGGTACAGAGTTTGAGTTTTGGAAAATGAGAAACATTCTGGACATGGATGGTGATGATGGTTATACAACAATGAGCATGTGCTTATGTCACTGAAAGTGAAAGTCGCTCAGCCGTGTCCGATTCTTTGCAACCCATGGACTGTACAGTCCACGGGATTCTCCAGGCCGGAATACTGGAGTGGGCAGCCTTTCCCTTCTCCAGGGGATCTTCCCAACCCAGGGATCAGACCCAGGTCTCCCACACTGCAGGCAGATTCTTTACCACCTGAGCCACAAGGGAAGCCCTATGTCACTGAACTGAGCACTTAAAATAGTTAAAGTGAAAAAAAAAATAGTTAAAGTGGTAACTTTTATGCTATATATGCTTTTAGTAATTTAAAAAATTGAATGGCTGCCATGCTCACTAAGGGCTTCCCTGGTGGCTCAGAGGTAAAGAATCCGCCTGCAATGCAGGAGATGCAGGTTCGATCCCTGGGTTGGGAAGATTCCCTGGAGGAGGGCATGGCAACCTACTCCAGTATTCTTGCCTGGAGAATCCCACAGACAGAATCCCACAGATCCCATAGTAATCCCCTGGTGGGTTACTGTCTATAGGGTCACAAAGAGTCAGACATGCCTGAAGTGACTGAGCATGCACACATGCATGCTCATTAAATACCTGTTCTTTATCATTTCAGGGCAAATAAAAATATCTTGTTTCTGACATTTAGATGCAATGCCATCTGAAGAGGGGATAAGAGACTGAGCCCGAGCATATTAGAAAGCTCTTCATCCAAAGGAGCAGTATCCAGTTACCATTCCCTGGGAATGGACACCTTTGTGACCCACTAAGAAGGTGGCTTTGTTGGCAGCTATCATCTGACAAGTTTTAATTAAAATAATCCCAGTGTACCAGCATCGCCCCACTAGGGATCGACTGTCAAAGTGCACATTCCAAAAATTACTAACCGAATTTCTATGTGTAAAATCATTAGGCAGAGCTTTATGTAAGACCTGTGACTATAATTCATATCAAATTATAATCTGATAAAATACAATTCAAATCAGTTCTTGCTCTTAAGATACATCTTGTTGAATAATAGATGGACATAAGGAAATGGAAACCCACTCCAGTATTCTTGCCTGGAGAATCCCATGGACAGTCCATGGGGTCGCAAAAGAGTTGGACACAACTGAGCAACTAACACTTTTCAAGAACAGCTAAATAGTGACAGAAGAAGTATATAATTATGTTCAAATTAAGCAGTATATGTAACTAGCCCTTTAACAAACTTGGATAAGGGAGAGATTACTTGGGCCAGGAATGTTCCAGGAAGACTGACGTAAAGGACTCTGGGAGAAATGTTCAGGACTTGGAAAGTATGTCTCAGGTCATATGCTGCTGCTGCTAAGTCACTTCAGTCATGTCTGACTCTGTGCAACCCCACAGACGGAAGCCCACCAGGGTTCCCCGTCCCTGGGATTCTCCAGGCAAGAACACTGGAGTGGGTTGCCATTTCCTTCTCCAATGCATGAAAGGGAAAAGTGAAAGTGAAGTCACTCAGTCATGTCCTACTCTTAGCAACCCCATGGATTGCAGCCTACCAGGCTCCTCCATCCATGGGATTTTCCAGGCAAGAGTAATGGAGTGGGGTGCCATTGCCTTCTCCACATATGCTTATATATGCACTGAATTTTTCTTAAAGGATACACAGGATACGGTTGACATTGCTAACTTTTTAGGAGTAGGACTGAAGGGAGGGGAAGAAAGACTTCTACTTTTCACTGCGTTCCCTTGTACAGAGTGGATACACTTTTCAACCATTCACTTCAATAATTTTAAAAGTTCCTTTTTAAAATGATAACCAAAAAGTGTTAAAAAGTGGGCTCTAATCAGCAAATTGAAAACATTTCTAATTACAGAAGGTCTGTATTGTGTCTTAATTTTTATCACATAATGGAGATGTTGTGAGAATGACCTAAAAGTAAAGGTACAAAGCACAGAGAACTAACTGCACATTTGAGGCTTTACCTCAAAACAGATGAGTCACTCACAATAAAACACCTTTCTGGTATTACCTGCCTGAGTCGATTCCAAATCAACTCCTCAATGAAAACAAAAAAATAGTAGCCCACAGTACATTTGATAAGACATAGCCCCATCTCACTATATGGCTTTTTCATTCTTCTAGTAGCTCCGATCAAAACCAGCTGAATCATCCCTGACTTACTCTTTTTCTCCCATCTTCTGTATCCAAGTTCCATCAACTCTACCTAACTGATTCATCCAGAAGCCAGCTGCATCTCTCCACCCCCACCACCATCACACCGGGTCTACATCGCTACCCTGGACCACTTGCAGTAGCTTTCATTTCACTCCCCTACAATCAATCTTCCATAGGACAGCCAGAAAAATTCTCCTAAAACACCAATATGAACAAGTCACTCCCTGCCCACAACTTCCTGTGACTTCCAATTGTAGGGCTGAAACCCAAAGTTGTCACCTGGTTGCAAAGCCTGCATGATCCAGACCCAATTCCCCCCCAATATTACATCCTGTGCTCCCCTCTGGCTCCCTCCACTCCAGTCATACTGGCTTCCTGCCACTCCATGGACATAGCAGTGACACCCGTCTCTGGACCTTCCCGCTCAACCTGAATCTCTTCCCCGCAAACATCTTCATTCCTGTTCTTTGTTTCATTTGGGTCTCAACTCAACGGAAAATTCAGAGAGGCCCTTCCCAGCCATCTAACACCAAATAGTAGAATCACCTCCCTCTCTTTCTCTTCGCACTATTTTTTCTTTTATATCACCTAAAATTATGATAGATGTTCATCTGCAATCTGTTGTTTAGTACCTGTCTCACCCAACTAGAATGTGCTCCATGATGTCAGACTATTTTTTATCATCTTCACCGCTGTATCCCCTGGGCCTAAAATATGTCTGGCAAGTAACTGAGAGCTCATTAAGTATTTGTTGAAGACTGAAGTAAGCACAAATCAAGGCATGCAGGATCACTGGACAAAAAGAGGTTCTTGAAGCCCAAAATGAGACATATGCATAATAACACCCAGTAAATTTGGGGTAAGAGACTGAAGAAGCCAAAACATCAATTAATAGACATATAAATCCATCACTTATCTATAGCATGCTGGGAATCCACATGTATGCTTGACACTACTTTGTAACATCATCTGTGTAGAAGCTGAAGGGCCACTCTTAAGGTTTTGTGGCTAAAGAGTGAATACTGTAACAACTTTTCTTCTCCTTTTCTCCAGGAGAAAGAAAGCAATTACTATCTCAACCAGAAGGCCCAGAATATTCAACTATTCCACTGAGAAGATCTGGACAAAGTCCCAGCCTTGAAATAAGGAAACTGACTGAAGTCAAGTTCTACCACACATTCAGGGATTTTGGACAAACGCTTGTATGTTTCTGATCCTGTTTCCTTGACTGTTCCCTGTCTCGTCACATGGTCATTGTAGAATAAAATAAAGCGACACACTTAACAAAGGCCTCCTGAAAACTAAGTGAACCATATATCATGTGTGGTCATCATCTTGTACTGGCTGATCTTAGTTCACATTCCCTTTGCTGCCGCCAGTGAGCTCTGTCTAAACAAGGATCTGATCAGGTCTCTCCTCTGCTCAAAATGCTTATCGATTTCAATTTGAACCTTCAATGGTTCAACTTCTTCACACACTAAACTCATACCATCTTTAGGGTCACATATCTAGCCCATTCCTGGACTGTGGTCTATACTCCAGGCACAGAGAACTACTCCTCTTCTCCTAATCTAATCACACTCTATTGCACGTCTCTGACAGGCTGTGTGCTAGGGTCCCATCCGCGCCCATTCTCCCTTCTTCCATCAGGAAAACCCCAGACACTCTCCAGCCTAAATCAGACTCTTCCCCAGTGGGGCTATTTCTCAGGTGTCCTGTAAAATCACTGTTTGCAAGTCCTTTCCCCACCAGACCAGTGAGTCTCCACTGGACACCTTTTTATGTCCTCAGGATATGACAGGGTAATGCATACAGTAGGTATCCAACATTTGCTCTTTCTAAATATTTATCAGGTGGCTCTCTCAGGCCTTTCCAGCTCTAAGGCTCTATGACTTATGGCTTGGAGTCAGTATTATGAAAGGCCTTTTCTAACTCTTTCACCCTGAAGGAAATATTCAGGAAGGTGAAACTGACTGATCACTCCTTAGTTCTCAACAGAACTGAGAACTCCCAGATGTTCAAGCTGGATTTAGAAAGGCAAAGGAACCAGAGATCAAATTGCCAACACCTGTTGGATCATAGAAAAGGCAAAGAATTCCAGAAAAGCATCTACTTCTGCTTCATTGACTATACTAAAGCCTTTGACTGTGTGGATCACAACAAATTGTGGACAATTCTTCAAGAGATAGGAATACCAGACCACCTGACCTGCCTCTTGAGAAATCTGTATGCATATCAAGAAGCAACAGTTAGAATCTGACATGGAGCAATGAACTGGTTCCAAATTGGGAAAGGAGTAGGTCAAGGCTGTATATTGTCACCCTGCTTATTTAACTTCTATGCAGAGTATATCATGCAAAATGCTGGGCTGGATGAAGCACAAGCTGGAATCAAAATTGCTGTGATAACCTCAGATATGCAGATGATACCACCCTTATGGCAGAAAGCAAAAAGGAACTGAAGTGTCTCTTGATGAAGGTGAAAGAGGAGAGTGAAAAAGCTGGCTTAAAACTCAACATTCAAAAAATGAAGATCATGGCATCAAATTCCATCACTTCATGGCAAATAGATGGGGAAACAATGGAAATAGCGAGAGAATTTATTTTCTTGGACTCCAAAATCCCTGCAGATGGTGACTGCAGCCATGAAATTAAAAGACACTTGCTTCTTGGAAGAAAAGCTATGACCAACCTAGATAGCATATTAAGAAGCAGAGACATTACTTTGTCAACAAAGGTCCATCTAGTCAAAGCTATGGTTTTTCCAGTAGTCATGTATGGATATGAGAGTTGGACCGCAAAGAACGCTGAGCACAGAATTGATGCTTTTGAACTGTGGTGTTGGAGAAGATTCTTGAGAGTCCTATGGACAGCAAGGAGATCAAATCAGTCAATCCTAAAAGAAATCAGTCCTGAATATTCATTGGAAGGACTGATGCTGAAACTGAAGCTCCAAAACTTTGGCCACCTGATGCAAAGCACCAACTCATTAAAAAAAGACCCTGATGACGGGAGGGAGATGGGAGGGAGGTTGGGGAGGGAGGGGACATGGGTGTACCTATGGCTGATTCTTGTTGATGTCTGACCAAAAACCACAAAATTCTGTAAAGCAATTATCCTTCAATTAAAAAAAATAAAAGACCCTGATGCTGGGAAAGATTGAAGGCTGGAGGAGAAGAGGAGGATAGAAGATGAGGCAGTCGGATAGTATCACCAAATCAATGGACATGAGCTTGAGCAAGCTCCAGGAGATGGTGAAGGACAGGGAAGCCTGGTGTGCTGCAGTCCATGGGGTCGAAAAAGAGTCGGACACAGCTGAGCAACTTAACAACAACAACAAAGGGGCTGCTGGAAACAGGCCGAAAGTGAGCAGAGGAACAGAGTGAGGCTAGAAGTCCCTTTCCAGTCCTCGTAAGTTATGTCTTCAAGGTATGCTTCATTTTGAGGTGCTTTGAATTCTCAAGTGAGCCACACCCATATTTACATCTGGTATAAATGGAAATGATTTTCAACCTATTTTCAGGATTATCCAAGTTTCTCCTTTTCATGATGGAGGAAACTCTTGAGCTGAACATAATTCAAAGCAATCATTGTTCTTTAGCTGTCAAGGTGCCCTGTTATTCTTTTCATAAATATCCTGGATGATCTGAGCCCAGTTCATCACAAAGTCTTTTTTTTTTTTAGCCCTGTACCTTTTCAGTTGCTAAATTTATAGCATTCAAATGAAAAGACGAAAGGAAGCCCCACTTTTGCCCCCACTGCTAACATGATACGTGTCTCGGTTTTAATTGCCCTTGTAATTATACCCTTGGCCAGGTCTGCACAGGTATAATGTAGAAATTAAACATTATGGCAAAGCCTGAAAAGGCCTCGCTGAGGTAGGAAGACACGACAGCTTTGTAATATCTCTAGTTACCAGGAAAAGGCAAAAGAAAGATGAAAAGGAGGCCTGGGAATGTCATAAGCTAGCTAGATGGCAATCCACTGAGGAAGCATTTTCTGTCTGTGACCCCCTCTAAGACTGTGAGCTGGAAGGCTCGGAATTCCCTGGTGGTTTGATAGTCAGCTAAGGCTGGATGAAAATGGAAGAAGGTGGAGTGCCTGGCTTGTGAGTTAAGAAATAAGCACAGCAATAAAGGAAACACGCTATGACATTTTCTAAATATTTACCAAGGGGAGTTGACAATTCAGTGAGTGCAGCCAGACCTGACAGCGAATTCTCCTGACTGCCTCCTACACCTTCCCTCAATCACCATCTCCATCTCTGAAACCAGGTAACCTTCACCTCCGGGGGTGTTAGAGGGAAAACTGCCTCTCTGTGATAAACCCAGCAAATGCTACATGATGATTCTGGCACACAGACCACTGCATTTACTCTTTCTCCCCAGATTTCTTATCTAAAGCAGAGGAGTAACTGAACAGCTATCTGTAAAAAAACAAAAACAAAAACTAAGTCGATATAAACTACTTTTAAGATAAAATATTTCTTTCCATGGTAATTTTCAACTAGTCATATTCTTATGATTCCAGCACCCAGTATCCATGAACTTCCCTACCGGTCCTCATTCCAAAACTAAATTTCTCATCAGCCCACACAGCAGAGTTACTTTCATCCTTGATCCTCCCAAGTCAATTGATAAATGTTAATCTGCAGGTCAAGGTTATTTTTAAAATTATGAAGAAATGTACTTTATATCACTCTAAACTTCCCACTGGTCACGTTTCCTACCATTTCAGGTCTTGAACAGAGAGCATAATTTTGTGTTTGATTTTGAAATTTGGAACAACATACTTCAAGAGCAATTTAGCGACTGTGTTTAGATTAAAACAGGTATTTGACAGTCCCAATAACTCTCTATGGTCTTTTCCTTCTCCACTGCTCCAGAAATGCTACATAATTATTTGTCTTAAAATCTGTATCCACTCAAGATATTAATACCTATTGTGCAAAAATGCATACATCTGTACACCCAACAGGCGATGGGGAGGTTATGGAGCAGTTTAGAGTTGAATGCCCCTTCATGTCTTTTATCCTATCTCCAATACCTTTTAAAGATTTTGCTAGGATGGAAGTATTGGACATGAAAATATACCCTCTCACAATCTCTCTCATAGGAAAGAAAACGGCAGTGGTTTAATATTAGGCAGAACTTCAGGAAATAAACCCAATACTGGCCTTGAGAGGGAGAAAGGAAAGAAACAGACTAAAATGATAAGAAGCAGGGAAGGTCTGTACCACCACTGCACATAAATCATCAGGTACATTACCACTGGGTCTCACCTTTAAGCAAACAGCTACACAAATAGAAGGCTAGACTCAGTGACCTCCAAGGTCCCTTCCCAGTCCAACAGTGTTGCCTCATGAATTTTTTATAATTATCTTCTGTCCTATCACCCTGTCCCCATGCATCATCAAGCCCTCCTGGCCACGTCCACGACTGAAAGGAAAATCTGTTTTCAAAAAAAATCCATGCTTTGACTACTGCCAAAATTACAGTTCCGTCCTTGAAACAATGACGGGCACATAATGGGCATGGCTAAATACCTCTGAGCAAGTGAGTCTCCAATGCCTTCAGCAGTATATATATATTTTTAAAACAGGATGTAAATAGCTTATTTTAACATTGATACCTGCCCTTCCTCAAAGTGTTGACTGATATTCATGATTATTTTGTTCCTGCAAAACAGATCTTCCGGAAAGTGGCCACCGTGTGAGAGAGAGAACCCAGGTGATTCGAAAGTGAGCCTTGGGGGCTTTGCAGGTTTGGTCCAGAATAGCAAGCTTCATCCTGCTAGGGTTGGAGGATCTCCCGTGGAGGACAAGTCAGCAGTGGCTTACCATTGGGGAAGGGGACACTGGCGGGAACAGTGCGGGAGGTGGCCCGTCCCTTCAGCAATATTTTTAAAGCTTCTCTGATATATGCAGAATTATCACCCAAGGTCTGGAGAGTGAAAAACTGTGAAGCTAATAGACAACCCTATAACCAGCTCTTTCCACCTTGTACTTCTATATCCACTGCTGACTGCCAAACCTCAAAAAGAAGGTTGACCAGCAGAGTCTGAATCCTAGCCCCACCACTCATCAACTGTGTGATGTGAGGCAAACTGTTTAATCTCCTTGAACCTGTTTTCTCACTTGTAAAACGCTAATAATATGAGCCACCTTGCAGAGTGACAACTGAGTAGGAGGATGATACAAAGAAAAGTCTGAGTGTTCATTTACTCAATCTCTCATTCATTCAGCAAAGATTAACTGAGTGTCCACCACAGCCAGGTACCGGTTAGGCATTGGTTTGGTATGCAAAAAACAGGAAAAAAAAAAAAAGTCCATTACTTTTATTTACTAAAAACAGCCAGAACTGTGGCAGATTCGTCAGATTTTTAATTTAGTTCAACACTTTCATTCACAGCTACTTTGCCTAAAACAATCATTTTTAGCTTGTCATATAGGATCCCAGGTGGGAGTATGCCTCCAGCCAACCTTTACCTACCCTGAAGATAACCATCTAGCAGGTGTTCTGCTAAAAGACACCTTCAGAACACTTGGAAGAAGCAATGACCAGAGCAAAAGGCGGTATTCCAGCTCTCAGCAGAGCAAGCCACTCAGGAAAACTTGATACGCCTGTGCACCCAGGCCCGTCCTGGATGCCTGGAAGGTTTGGGGTGCTTTCAATTCCACAAGCAGACTGAGTCTTCCGAGAATTGGGATTAACAGGACTGGCTCATCCCCAGTCATTGTGACTGGACCACCTATAAAGCTAAGGGTTAGAGCTAAGGGGCAGGGTTGTCTAAAGGCCACCTTTTTTTAGTATAGGGCTGCCGTCTTTCAGCTATACTTAACTTCAGGGTTTGATAAAGTTCTGTGTAAATGACCCACCTCTGAGAAGTCAGGTGGTCTCAAGGCTGGTGGGCTTTTCTTCAATGTGAGCTTAATATTCCTTTTTCTAATTAGCCCACAGCCTCTGGGCAAGTACAAGCCTAGCTGTGCTGGGTACTGAGCATTCAGCACTCTTAAATATTTTGCATTTATAAAAAAAAAAAAAAGAGTTGCCCAAGACATTCTGGAACCCAGGTCTCCTAGCAAAAGAGTTAAAGTCTGAAACTGGTATAGGAAATGACCTGTTTTAGGTCATAGGATGAGAGGGTGATCAAAGAGGGAATTCTAGAATAAAATTTGGTACCAACTGTGAAACTAAGAATCGGGTAGCAGATAGTACCCGATCTTGATCTGCAGACTCCTCTCATTCAAGAACCACCTGAATCACTTCCCTTAGGAACTGAAGTATATAGATCGTGACTAACTCTCTGCTGTGGGTCTTGCACTGCTGCCTCCTACCTAGAAGTGACAGCCTAGACTCTCGGCACAGGAGTTCTGGGTGCAAAAATACTGTCACTATATATTCACCACTACCACCCCCATCTGAAGCATCTAAGAAACTAAACTATGTCTTCTTTTCATTTTCCTTCAGCGTGTTATTATTAACTCCTGGCGCCTCTAACTGCTCACTGAAAACAGTGGTTTGGATATTAATAGGCTGAAAAATCAAGAACCCTACCTGGGGCTCGTTGTCACGGAAACGGTACTCAAGTCCGCCGCTACTTCCCCACCCTTGGAAGTCTGGGCGAGTTGGTGGAAGTTGGGGATTGTTTTAACGCTGTTAATTTCTCCCACTTTCTGCTGTTTCTCAGGGCCAAGTTGTTGGAGAAAGAGAAACTGGAGAGGCGGGTGACTGTAGAGTGTAGCAGCTTGAAAGAGTGGAATTCTTTAGGAGTGGAAGGGGAAGGGTCTTTGGAGGATGGCTTGGGCCACGCTGAGCTCCTCTCCTTGGGGCTGCACCCGGCCCCTCCGCTGCCCTTCTCTCCCTGCCTGAGCGCGGAGCTGCCAGCAGCGCGCAGACAAGTTCCCCAGAAGGGAATCTGAGCAGCCCCAGGGCTGAGAAGCCCAGCAGAGAGGGAAGCGGGGAGGTCGGACAGGCTAAAGGCAGAACCCTCTTCGTCCCCATGCCAGGGTTCTGGGGGAGGCAGCCCCGGGACCAGAACACGCATCCCGCTCACCGCCCTCCCAGCGCCCCCGGGCGATGCTCCAGGATCCGGCTCTCCAAAGCAAGCGCCCAGCTCGCTAAGCGCCTCCGAAACCCACGCGGATTCCCGCGCCCCGGGGCGATCTCTGCCGCAGCCGCCAGGGCCTCCCGCGGCTCTACGCCCGGCACCCAGGGCTGGGCCCCCACCCGGTCCCCTGGGCGCCGTGCGTCACGCGCCCCCTGGGCCCAGCGCCTCCTCTGCGCTCGCGCCGCGCGCCCCAGCCTCGCGCATCCGCACCCGCGCCCAGCTCCCTCCGGCCGCCGGGCCCTCCGGGGACTCACCTGCGCTGGGGCTGTAGCGGCGGCCACCCCGAGCCCGGGGGCGGCAGCGGCGGCGGCGCAGGGGGAGGAGGGCAGCGCGGGGCTCCTGGCACAGCGGCCGCCGGGCGCCTGGTGCTGCCGAGCCGCGGACCCGCCCAGAGATATAAATAACATTATCTGAGGAGGGACATTCCTGCCGGGGGACATCGCTGCTGCCGGGACCAGATAGTCCCGCGGCGGGGGCGGAGAGGCGGGGCCGCAGCCTCCCGCAGCGCCAGGCCCAGCCCCCGCCTTCCCCACCCACTCCCGCACCTGCCAATCAGCCTCCGAGCCCCGGGCCACCTGCCCGGCCTCCGCGCGGCTCCCCCGGCCAGCCTCCGCCTCCCAGAGGACGGCCCGAGTCCGAACCACCCGAAGCCGGAGCGGCCCGCAGCGCCCCCATCGCCGCTCACCTCCCCTCGCCGCGCGCTCCCCCGAGCCCCCTGCAGCTGGGAAGAGATTTGGCTGCAGCTCCGGCCTAATTCGTGCACTCAGAGCGGCAAGCCTGGCCAGGAAAATGAGCCCTCCAACCTTTCCCAGCCCGCGTCCCCACTGTATACAGTCAGGTTTTTCAAATACGTTAAAAGACCCGCTGAGGCCGTAGGTTAGGAGAGGCGGGCGCCCGGGCAGCGCGCCCTCGCTGCGGCGGGTTTGGGAGAGACAGATTGTTCCCGGGGGCTGGTGTGTTAGAAAGCGCACTGTGGGGCAGGCTTCTCGGGGCTGGCAGTAAGAGCAGACGCTGCGAGGGTTGGCGTGGGCACTGGGCGGGAGACCCTCGCCCCCAGCCCGAGAGCTCGGTGTCTCTGTTTGCAAACCTGGTGTGATCTGGGCGGACCCGGCAAAGCCGGAGGGGCACAGCGCGCAGTCCCACGGCTTGCATGTTACAGGGACTGTAATCAACAGGCAAGCTGCCACCCCAGCCCACCGACATCTCCTGGCCGGCCCTGGTTTCCAGGGAATCGAGGCTTCCTCGCCGCAAGCCTGGGTGGGGTGGGATGCTGTAGGCCCGAGAAAACACTAGAAACGCTGGTGCCAAAGAGGAAAGACAACAGCACCTCTGCTCACCTCGGGAGAGACACAGAAGTGGCAGCTTGCAAGGCTGTCCACTTTCTTGACTTTCTTACTATACAAGGTCGTTGTTCAATAAGCCTTGGTGATACACCTTGCCGCAGTTTTCATCTCTTTTCTCCATCAGCCGTGCTGGGACAGTTTCTACCCAGACAACAACCCAGGGAATCTCAGGTGTTTTGGGGATGGCAGTGGCGATGTGAAGTGCAAGGATGTAGAAAGGAGTTTTAACTTTGATGATGCCTGGTGTTCTTCACAACGGAACAGTCTTGCTCCTGAGTTATTTGCTTGGGAGTATAATTATGCTGTTTTCCAGGATTCACCAGTAAAATGGTGTTTAAGTGCCAGATGTGAGTTCTTAGTCTATATACTGAACATATGCAAAGATACTTCACTTCCTGCTGCAGTCACATGTCTTGAGAGTGAGTATTTAGACCCTGATTTGGGCTAAGTGGGGCAAACCCCACAGATGTCACAAAGCCACACAACTCTCCACACCCCCATCTTGTTTTCTGGGCCCTTATTAAGCTCAATTTCCCAAGACACTCTAGTAATATAGGGAAGATAATAGAAGAATATTTGTGGTCACGCATTAGATTAGCAATGATCCACCCTTTTCCCTTTATGATAACATTTAAGAGTTCATTTGTATTTTTTACTGAGTTAGAAACAAAAAGGTCTCTTTCATTTAAAAATTAAGAACCAAATTCTGGCAAGGAACACTCAAGAAAAACAGGCCAGCTTCAAAGGCTGAGACTATCATATATCTCAAGTAGAAATCCTTGATCTATTTTTGAAAGAAAAAATGGAGTAAATTATGTATTTATGTTTTTAAAAAGCCTTGTGTGAATAAACTTATTAAATAAATTCATGATTCCCTAGAATTGCAGCTCTGCAGCTACATAATTATATACTACAAAAACAGATAATTCCTTAGCTTTAGGTTTGTGGCTCTAAACTGAAGTTGCCCACATATATTTCTTTATAGCCCTAAAATTTATAATTTTCAACCACGAGGAAAAAATTAATATGATAAAAGCACCAAATCAGTGGACAGATTACCCCAGGATTTTACAAACCAGCCCAGCTGCTTTAGTTATCTCCACTTCAGCTGAAAGCTAAATAATTCAATACAACCTCATTTGCTCCAGAGCCTGTTATCCTGACAGCATCTCCAAATGCTTTACAGCTAATAGAGTTACAGTGAAATGATAAATTAGGACTGAGGGAGAGAGGAAGTTTAGAAGTACAGAGAAAAGGGGTATTGTCAAATGAGGGAAGGAAATGGCAGATCCCAGGGAGTGGGAATGAGAAATTGGGCAGAGTGAAATAGGTAAGAAGGACAAGCTCATATAAGGGTTCATAACTGAAGTCATTGTTGTGGGCAGCAGGAATTAATTCTGTAGGGACTTTCTGAGAAGAGTACCTAAAGCCTCCTGGAATTGTCCATCAGGGAGATGAGGGGCTTCCCTGTTGACTCAGAAGTGGAGAGTCTGCCTGCCAGTGCCAGAGACACAGGTTCAGTTCCTAATCTGGGAAGATCCAATGTGCCACAGAGCAACTAAACCCATGCACCTGTGCTCAGTTGCTAAGTCGTGTCTGACTCTTTGTGACCCCATGGAGCCCTGCAGTCTCCTCTGTCCATACTGGAGTGTGTTGCCATTTCCTCCTCCAGGGGATCTTCCCAACCCAGGGATCAAACTCAAGTCTCCTGTATTGGCAGGCAGATTCTCTACCACTGAACCACCTGGGAAGCCCCATGAGTCACAACTATTGAGCCTGTGCTCTAGAGCCCTCGAGCTGCAATTCTGAACCCTGGTGCTGCGACTACTGAAGTTCTCATGCCCTTAGAGCGCATGCTCCACAACAAGAGAAGTCACTGCAATGAGAAGCCCACACCCTGCAGGTGGACAATGATAGCCCCTGCTCACCGCAACTGGAGAAATGCCTGGTGCAGCGGTGAAAACCCAGCAGAGCCAAAAATAAATTAATCAATTAATTTTTTTAAAGAAAAGGAAAGGTGGGAGATTGGCCCTCATCCTGGTTGGTCAAGGGGCTGCCACCCTAACCCCCTATTCCATATTGACACCCCACACTTCCGAGCTACCAAGCAAACTCCTAACAGGCAATCTACAGTTCCAGGGCCAGAGAGAAGGTGTGCATTTGAGACAGAAGTTTTCAACCAAGAATTGAGACTTCTACTTATACAGCAAGCTCTCACAGAGATGTTGACCCAGCTCCAGCTAAAATCAGTAGGAGAAAAGAAGATAAACATTGGGACGTTAGAGGAATCTGACGCAAGAAGGAGTTTTCTATTTCTGTATTCTCTGAATTTTTTACATTGAGCTTGTATTATTTGATAAACAGTTGGAGATAATAAAGAAAATAATATGTAGAGATTGGATCAAGAGGGTGGATTGAGCCCACACATCTACCTTCTCTTCCATCACAAATCTCATTAAATATATATATATATATATATATATATGTCTTAAAGAGAATAGAAATCTAACAGCACAAGGAAATAAGAAAAAATATGATCAATTTTCCAGAAATTCTTAGGAAATACTGAAATATAAAAGAGAGACAGGACCTGATCTAGAGAAAAACAAAATGAGAGGAAATCAAAACATGTTCAGGAGAAGGAATCATTTAGGGGATTCCAAACAGGAGTCAAAGGATACAAGAGGTGGAGGGGAACCTGGGATAGAATAATTCACTGAAGAGCCTCCTCCCCTGCTGGCATTAGATATCAAATGTTTGCCTGTGGCATAAAGTTAGTGGGGCTATTGGGACCAGAGGGGCAGAGTCCAAGTATCCGCTGACCCCTGGAAGTGAGAGGGAGCTTTCACTCTCTCTGGATAGCATGTTGTACCCTTCCTTCACAGTTCCTGAAGAGAGGCTATGATTAACAGAACAGGCAAGCAAACTGATTCTCAAATAATAGATGATCGGACAATTAAAATCACCAAAGATTCTGTCTGGGGAAGTGAATCAATACCATGAAACTCAAACTCAACTAACAGAGAAGTATTATCAGAGGAAACTAAGAAAAGGAAACAGAAGATAAATTTTAAATGATTTTAAATTTTATTCAGCAAGATTTGAAAGGATATTGTATCCATGAAAAATAGTGAGAAAACATAGAAATTTAAAGAGTAGTTCCTGAAATTTAAAATCCATTAGCTGATCAGAAGAACTGATCAAGTCAAAGAGCAGATTCAGTTCAGTTCAGTTCAGTCGCTCAGTCGTGTCCGACTCTTTGCGACCCCGTGAATCACAGCACGCCAGGCCTCCCTGTCCATCACCAACTCCCAGAGTTCACTCAAACTCATGTCCATCGAGTCAGTGATGCCATCCAGCCATCTCATTCTCTGCCGTCCCCGTCTCCTCCCACCCCCAATCCCTCCCAGCATCAGAGTCTTTTCCAGTGAGTCAACTCGTCGCATGAGGTGGCCAAAGTATTGCAGTTTCAGCTTTAGCATCAGTCCTTCCAATGAACACCCAGGACTGATCTCCTTTAGAATGGACTGGTTGGATCTCCTTGCAGTCCAAGGGACTCTCAAGAGTCTTCTCCAGCACCACACTTCAAAAGCATCAATTCTTCGGTGATAAGTTTTCTGCACAGTCCAACTCTCACATCCATACATGACCACGGGAAAAACCATAGCCTTGACTAGACGGACCTTGGTTGGCAAAGTAATGTCTCTGCTTTTCAATATGCTATCTAGGTTGGTCATAACTTTCCTACCAAGGAGTAAGCATCTTTTAATTTCCTGGCTGCAATCAGCATCTGCAGTGATTTTGGAGCCCCAAAAAATAAAGTCTGACACCGTTTCCACTGTTTCCCCATCTATTTGCCATGAAGTGATGGGACCAGATGCCATGACTTCGTTTTCTGAATGTTGAGCTTCAAGCCAACCCTTTCACTCTCCTCTTTCACTTTCATCAAGAGGCTTTTGAGTTCCTCTTCACTTTCTGCCATAAGGGTGGTGTCATCTGCATATCTGAGGTTATTGATATTTCTCCCAGCAATCTTGATTCCAGCTTGTGCTTCTTCCAGCCCAGCGTTCCTCATGATGTACTCTGCAGATAAGTTAAATAAGCAGGGTGACAATATACAAACTTGATTAGTGGCAACAAATTCTCCTCAAACACAGGGCAAAAACAGGGTGATGGGAAGTTTGTGAGAATGGTTGAAAGCCATGGAGGTGAGATCCTCAACACCAGTATCTGTTCAATAGAATATACAAAAGAAGAGAAAAGAGCATAGATGAGATGATTATAAGGAGAAAGTAGATAAAATTTATCAGAGTTGAAGAAAACTGAATTTTCAGATTCAGTAAAAGCAGCTTAAAGCAAGATGGAGATTTTTAAACCTAGTTTACAAATTTATGTATAGTTTAAAATTTATGATTTAATTTGATTTAATTAAGACCCAAGAACTTGAAAAAAATTAAACAATAAATCAAGAATATAGGCTAGACTAACTTCCTGTGCCTTAAATAAAATTAATCCTAAAGTTATTTTTTGAATCACAAAACCAAAGTTATTTGTTTGAAATTTAAAACTACTGTGACTTAGAAATGAACATGTATCAGAAAGCTGCTTAAAAACCAAAGCTACTTAAATACCAAGCCAAATATACCCAACCCTCTAGTCAAGGCTATGGTTTTTCCAGTGGTCGTGTATGGATGTGAGAGTTGGACTGTGAAGAAGGCCAATTGCCGAAGAATTGATGCTTTTGAAGTGTGGTGCTGGAGAAGACTCTTGAGAGTCCCTTGGACTGCAAGGAGATCCAACCAGTCCATTCTAAAGGAGATCAGTCCTGGGTGTTCATTGGAAGGACTGATGCTAAAGCTGAAACTGCAATATTTTGGCCACCTCATGCGAAGAGTTGACTCCCTGGAAAAGACTCTGATGCTGGGAAGGATTGGGGGTGGGAGGAGAAGGGGACGGCAGAGAATGAGATGGCTGGATGGCATCACTGACTCGATGGACATGAGTTTGAGTGAACTCCAGAAGTTGGTGATGGACAGGGAGGCCTGGCGTGCTGTGATTCATGGGGTCACAAAGAGTCGGACACGGCTGAGTGACTGAACTGAACTGAACCCAATATTCCCTTCATTCGGATTCTTGCTAACAATGGAAACATCAAGAACTCATGATAATGAACAGAAAACTTCAAAATAGTGCTTAGGGCTTAAAAAACTAATGTTCCCTCCTTATTTACCTTGTCACCAAGCGATGCATGTCATAAAATTTGACTGAAATTTCCATTTCATTTCTGGAAATATCTAGGGGAACCACACTTTCCACAAATTCCAAAAACAAATAGCAGCAGGACCAATTGGAAAACCATTTACAATGGAGGGGCCCTGAGGACAAAGGACCAAACTTCTGCTTCCAATGCCTCAAACAGATCAGTCCCTGGAAGGAACCTGAAGCTAAATACCAAACTGACCACTCTTTAAAGCAGCAAGTGAAACTGATTTCAAATTTCCCTCCAATAATGGAAAGAAGTGGAAGAGCAAGGCTTACATCCTGTTATGCACCAGTGCATGGAAGAACTAACCAGGCTTTGAGCCTCTTTCCTTCCATAGCTGAGCCTGAGTTTTGCTTCCTTTTCAAGATTAGATTTTCTGTTACCTAAAGGATGTGATGGACAGGGAGGCCTGGCATGCTGTGATTCATGGAGTCGCAAAGAGTTGGACACGACTGAGCGACTGGACTGAACTGAAATGAAAGGATGTGAGTTTGTGCACGTGTAATACCAGGCTTATATTGGGGTGTGCTGATAAACTGATGTCAGAAGGCACTCCTGTTCTGCAATTGCCTTGTTCAGGCTGTACTATTAATAGTTTGCTCAGGCTTCCATGATGAATACCACAGACTGGGTGGCTTAAATAGCAAAATTTGTTTTCTCACAATGCTGGAGATTAGAAGTCTGAGAGCAAGATACTGGCAGGGTTGTTTCTTCTGATCCTTTTTGGTTTACAAGTCAAAGATAGTGGCCATCTTTTCCCTCTGTCTTCACAAGGTCTTTCCTTTGTGTGTCTGTGTCCTAATCTCCTCTTGTCAGGACACTAGCCATACAGGATTAGGGCTAGCCATATGATCTTATTTTACCTTAACTACCTCTTTAAAGGCTCTGTCTCCAAATCTTGTCACTTTCTGAAGTACCAGGAGGCTAGCATTTCAACATGAATTTGGGGGGTGAGTCATAATTTAGTCCATAACCCAGACCTCATCTTTTCTCATATGAATTGCTTCTTATAAGCCTCCTAATTGTTGTACCGTTCTCCAGTTTCACTTTCTTTCAATTCTTCCCCCACAGAGTAGCCAAAATACACTTTCAGAAAAGGAAATCTGATCATGTCTTCCACTATTTTAAATCATCCAATGGCTCCCTGTTGCTTTTGGAATATAGTTTTACGTTTCCCAGGACTTAGCACAGTTCCTGACACACAAGATATACTTAATAAAGGCCTGATGAGTGAATGAGGGAATGAATAAATTAATGAATAAACAAATCATGGAAACTGAAAGAGAATTGCAATTCTGGAGGTCAACCAAAGAAGTCGGTTGTTCAAGGTTATTTCTATTTTGTGTAAAAATATATATTTATGATTTTTCTAAGGAGAATCATTTTCCTATTTATGTTTAGGTAGTTATCTAAATTCACTGAACTGAAGACATAATTGGTAGTATTTATGTCTGAATTTCACCAACTCCTCAGTCACCTTGACACATTCACACCTGAGCTTACTGTCTATGGATGAGAAATGGAATCAATAAAGTGGGCTTTATGTTCACGCCCACTACCAAGTTCACCTGCCATCTTCCAATGGTTCATTCATAAGGTGTTAGTCGCTCAGTTGTGTCCAACTCTGCGACCCTGTGGACTGTAGCCTGCCTGGCTCCTCTGCCCATGGAATTCTCCAGGCAAGAGTACTAGTGTGCGTTGCCATTTGCTTCTCCAATAATGAGATACATCAAATACGATAGTGATGGTTTGGATATGTGAACTTTGTTTGTTCCACCATCTCAGTGCTGTTTTCAGACTTCATCCTTGGACAGTGGCCCCTCTTCAGTCCCCATGCTCCAATATGCCAAAAGATGAAAAATATAGGAAGATGGATCAAAAAGCATTATAAGCAGTGAGTTGGTCTTGTTTTGCCATTAACGCTCTATCTTGGGTACTCAACAAAGTGAATAATCTGTATGTGGATAATCAGAAATACCTAAACCTGAAACCTTTGTTCTCTCCTTTTATAAATATTTATCAGGCCAGGAACTCAAATCAAGGGGAGAAAATATAATTTAAAACTTGAATTTGTTAACAAAGAATGACAGCTAGAGTGCTAACAATTCAACCATTAAACCATTTTGTGCTTATGTGATAATTATTGCCAGCATAAATGATCTTGTTAATTGCTTTAATTTGTAAGTGAGCAGTTTCCAAATTTACACATTTTTTTTTCATAATATTAACCAAAACCTTTGGGAAATTTTCAATAAAATTTGGAAAGATATTGCAATGAAAGATTTCATTACCTCTGCAAATTCATCTCATTTTCTATTCAGTGGGATATTTCTGCAGCTGCTCAACTCCTGTTTGAATATTTCTTGAACACTTTAAAGTCTACAAGAAACTCAAACATGATATATTTTGTAAAATAACTAGTTCTTATAGAAAGCATCATTTTTCTTCATTTTCTTTTGTGTATGGCAAATTATATTTTTAAAAGATTTATCATTTTCTTTTTGCCAAATGCCATACAATCATTTTTATTCAATTTCATGAAGTAAATTGCTATCATTATCCTTATTGCCAGACAAAGAAACCAAGAAACTCAGAGTTCAAGTAATTCTCCAAAAATCACACAGAACTCCAAATCCCTTTCTAATGAAAGGGTTATTTATCTACAAAGAAGTATCTCATGGGTTTTTTAATTAGCAGATCCCATGATAGTTAATGTAAATGATCTATATTATAGACTAATTTTTAAGTCAATAATTAGATTAAAATTAGTCCCCAATTATGCTGAGTATGTGCAAGTAACAACTCAGTGCTGCTTGTTCTATTCCATCATCATCTTAAACACCAAATTACACTTAATTAAGCATCTAGCTCTGGACCTTCCATAGCAGAAACCAAAATAAGTGAAAGTTTTTGACCCTTCTTTTGGAAGTGTTTCAAAGCTGTGAGTGAACATCAATGTTCCATTACTGACCTCAACTACTGCTTAAACCTATTTCTCAATTCCCACTCCTCCCTTGTACCAAATATGGCCAGAAATTGAAGTCGGAGCTTGCCCAATACTATTTCAAGCACTTAAGGCATTCCCTACCGTCATTCCAAAGATCTAATATTATCTATATATGAATCTTTTAACTTATTCCATAACTAACAACCAATATTAAAATGCAAATGACCTTGGGAAGAGTCAGCTTTTAAAGTACAGGCTTTTAGCTACTGAAGTAAGGAAAAGTCAATGCCACTTAGTGGCATTTTAATACCCAAGCAATTTTTTTAAAGATGGTAATAGGCTAGTCTGAAAAGATCAGTAGATAGAGTCAAAAGATCCGGCTTCTACTCCCTGTTATCCTTTCTCTGTCTTCGTTTTTCTTCCACAAAATGATGGCATTGAACTAGCTAGTCTCCAAGGCTCTTTCAGCTCTAGCTTTCTATATTTTACACTCGTAGTAAAAACATACTAGATGTTCATTATAATAATGTTCTTAAAAGGAAAAATTGGGAATTCAATGTTCATCACAGTATAATTGATTAAACCAAGTATAGTGGGTATACGCACACACACACACACACATTCTATGTAACCAGTTAAGTGATGATGTGGTTTTATATATATTGATAGGGAAAGACATCATGACATACTGTTTAAGTAGCCATCAAATAATCCTAACTTGACTAAGGAAGGATACTGTAAAAAATCTTAAATTATTTTTAGTTAATAGGATTAATAGTAGTTCTTACTTCCTTCTCTATTCTATAATATTTGGTTATGTGTATGTATAGAACATTTTCATAACATTTTCACAACATTTTCATAACAAATGACAAAATTATTTTTAATTTGGGGAAAATATCATTAAATATAAGTAGCAAATATTAGATCCTTTCCTGTGAGCAAGTTTTGATAGAGAAGAGGGTTAGGGTAAGGACAAAACAGCAGTGAACTAAAGGAAAACAATGAGTGAATAGTTTCATCAGTAATTCAGATATGTGCCTTGAAGGTAAAAAACAGTTCTTGTTACACAAATTGGGCACAGCTGATCTGTTTTTCACCATCCTGTCAGTCATCACATGCTGGATTTGCCTGATACATGCTCATTCCCTCACACATCTTATGCACAGTAGGAAGAAAGACTTGTCAAGGCTTCAGATCAGCCACTGAATTCAGTCCAAGGCTAATCATCTCTGTAACTTTGTATTCTTTACCACTTCTGCCTTAACTGTTTGATTTTCCTAAGGTTGCCTAATCAATCTTGATACTTAACAATTATCGCTCAACTTTGAAAAACATGCAGCTTCATGTATTAATTTTCTTTTCTCAAGCAGACTGTATAATGCTTAATATTTAAAAGCACGTCTTTACTTTCTTTTCAATTGCCTGAGATGCTTAAACAGTAATAGATGAACATACATAAATGTAATACTGAAGACTATAATAATCTCAGCTTAAGTACATAGTTACCACTGGTTACTTTACTTCCTAAGCCATGTTACAAATTCTGGCTCTTTTGCTAGTTCCCACAGAAGACATAGTGACCATAAAGTGACATGTCCCTTACCTAAGACAGTCGTGGCTTATACTTATTGTCCAGGCAGAATCAATAGTGTCCCTTTGCTCTCCCAAAAATACACAAATTATGTAATAACGCTATTGATCAGGCATCACTAAGGGGCTTCCCAGTAAATTCCAACATACAAAAAGTAATTTGTCTTTAGCAGTAAATGAAAGCTTTGTGACAAAAGATGACTACAGAGTACAATGTTTACATTAGATTATGTTAGATTACCTGAAGATTACATTGCTAATTGCTATTTCCTAAGGTAGTTTATATAAATTTGTCAACTCTGCCCTCTACTGTCTTACAACAGTATTATGACATCATGTGGATAACATTATTTTGGCTTCATTGATTGAAGCTGATTGTATTAGTCCTGTTTTACTTTAGAGGACTGGCCTTCATCTTTGCCTGTCACTGTATTAGCTCTGAGGGACTTTTGGGGACCAGGTGGTGTAGTGGTAAAGAATTCACCTGCCAACTCAGGAAACGCGGGTTCAATCCTTGGGTGGGGAAGATGCCCTGGAGTAGGAAATGGCAACCCATTCCCGTATTCTTGCCTGGAAAATCCCATGGACAGAGGAGCCTGGCAGGCTACAGTCTGTGGGGTCGAAAAGAGTTGGACGTGACTGAGCATACACACACATTATTAGCTGTTAAAGATCCCCACTCCTACACCCCACCCTCACCAATTAAATCAGAACTTTTAGGGATGAAACCCAAGTATCAGTTTTTTAAGACTCTCCAGTCACTACCAATATACAGTGAAAGTAAAGTGAAAATGGTAATCAGTCATGTCTGACTCTTTGAGACCCCATGATTGTAGCCCACCAGGCTCCTCTGTCCATGGAATTCTCCAGGCCAGAATACAAGAGTTGGTAGCCATTCCCTTCTCCAGAGGATCTTCCCAACTCAGGGATCTAACCCAAGTCTCCCTTATTGCAGGCAGATTCTTTACCATCTGACAGTATAGGTTGAGAAACATCACTTAGAATGTCAGATCAAATATCAGTCTGTTGTGGTACATTTAGGTTTTTGATTCCATAACCAAGATGATACAATTCTCCTAACCATGTCTGAAGAAGCCTTAGCGATTGGAAGAAAAAGATAAGTGTATCAGGACAAATCTACATCACTATTTGAAAAAATGGCTTAAAAACCATTCTGAGGGATTGTGTCTTTCTTGAATCTAAAAATATACATATATTTTTCACTGATGGTGATGACATATGGACAGTTGCTGCTGCTGCTGCTGCTAAGTCACTTCAGTTGTGTCCGACTCTGTGCGACCCCATAGACGGCAGCCCACCAGGCTCCCCCGTCCCTGAGATTCTCCAGGCAAGAACACTGGAGTGGGCTGCCATTTCCTTCTCCAATGTGTGAAAGTGAAAAGTGAAAGTGAAGTCGCTCAGTCATGTCCGACTCATAGCGATCCCATGGACTGCAGCCTACCAGGCTCCTCCATCCGCGGGATTTTCTAGGCAAGAGGACTGGAGTGGCTTGCCATTGCCTTCTCCGATATGGACAGTACCTATTAGGAAATAAGTCTGTTCAGCCATCAGCTTTGATGCCACAACTCAGTGCTTATTTTCTTCAGATGGAATTATCTGCTGAAGAAGCTCCAAAATAGCCAAGAAAGTTGGATCAGAAGATGAGAGCAAATGAGGTAGAGCTCATTGCCTTGAATGACTGCTTTCTTTTCCCTGAATGTTCAGACTTGTTAATGGAGTTTATAATATGGAAATGCACTGATGTGAAAGCCCAGGAAATCTGCTGGAGTAAAAGTTGCATTAATGAGAACGTTAACTAAATTCAGCCACTGGAGGGAAGTGAATCACAAAGGGAATAAGGGAGAAAGAAAGATACAGAAAAAAATCATTAATAATCAGAGGGAAGAGGTCACTTTTGTAAAAAAGAAAATTAAACAAGACGCAAGTTTTTAATAATAAGATCAATGCTTGCTTTCCACTTCCTTTTTCTAACGTTTATCAGGAAGAGTTAATGATCTAATGTTGAGACTGGCCCTGTTAGAAGAGTTTTTTTCTTTTAAACTTTTAAACCAAACTGTGGGACCAGTCAAAGTGTTGGCATGAAAAAGAAGGGCCTACTTGGGGATTTTGATAGTGAGCATAGAGTAAAAATTTCTTGTAAAAATAGCAAAACCCTCTTAATATTAAAAGGAGAGTAAAGGAAGATTCATGTAACAAATGGTGAGATCCTTATACAACATGTCTGGGACTGCATTATTCAGTACTTCAGTCTAGTCAAAGCAAGACACTTAGCAAAAGTGAGAAGCGCATAGAGGTTTGGAAGAAGCATCAGGAATTAATTCTAAGTGATTCTATCAGTGCTAGTTCTATTGTTTGTGCGACAACTGCTGATACTTTAAAAAATTCTTTTGCAAGAAATGAATCAGTTCAGTTCAGTTCATTTCAGTCGCTCAGTCGTGTCCGACTCTCCGCGACCCCATGAATCACAGCACGCCAGGCCTCCCTGTCCATCACCAACTCCCGGAGTACACTCAAACTCATGTCCACAGAGTCGGTGATGCCTTCCAGCCATCTCATTCTCCGTCATCCCCTTCTCCTCCCGCCCCCAACCTTTCCCAGCATCAGAGTCTTTTCCAGTGAGTCAACTCGTCGCATGAGGTGGCCAAAGTATTGCAGTTTCAGCTTTAGCATCAGTCCCTCCAATGAATAGGGACAAAGTAAAAACATTTCCATAGATATAGTAATCCATAAAAATGGCTCATACTTTTTTCTCTTTGATAAACACCTGTGAGTATCTGATGGAAGCTATGGACTCTCCCCAGAGAAAATCGAACATTTTCATATATAATTTTACACACTCTTCCATCCTTGTTTAAGACCCTAGACTTACAGATGGCCAACAGGTACATGAAAAGATGCTCAACATAATTATTAGCAAAATGCAAATCAAAACAACGAGATATCACTCACATCCATTAAAATGGTTATTAGCGAAGACAAGAAATAAGAGTTGTGAGGATATAGAGAAAAGGGAACACCTGTGCTCTGTTGGTGGGAATGTAAACTGGCGTAGTCACTACGAAAAACAGTATGAAGTTTCCTCAAAAAGTTAAAAATAGAACTACCATATGATCCTGCAACTTTGCTTTTTAGCACCACTGGATATTTATCCAAAGAAAATGAAAACACTAACTCAAAAAGGTATTTCCACTCTCATGCACAATAGCCAAGATATGGAACCAATGTAAGAATGTCCATCAGCGGATGAATGGATAAAGAAATGTGTGTACTCATATACACACACATGGACTATTTTTCAGCCATAAGAAATAATGAAATCTTGCCACTGGTGACAATATGTATGGACCTTGAGGATATTGTGCTTAGTTGCTCAGTTGTGTCTGACTCTTTGTGATGCCATGGACTATAGCCTGCCAGGCTCCTCTGTCCATGGAGATTCTCCAGGCAAGAATACTGGAGTGGGTTGCTCTGCTTTCTTCCAGGGGATCTCTATACTAAGTGAAATAAGTCAGACAAAAAAGATAAATACTATATGATCTCATTTGTGTAATCTTAAACAAAGAAAGAAAAAACAAACTCATAGATACAGAGAATAGATTGGTTGCCAGAGGTGGAGGTAAGGGGCGGACCAGATGGGCAAAGAAGATCAAAAGGCACAAACTTACAGTTATAAGATAAGTAAGTCATGGGTAAGGTTTCAATGTACAGCATAGTGACTATAATAATACTGTATTAATAATACTGCATTGCATTTTTGAAAGTTGCTAAAGAGTAGATGGTAAAAGTTCTCAACATAAGAAAAAAATTTTGAACTGAACTGAACTATTAATATAAGTAGTGATAGATGTTAACTAGGCTTATTGCGGAGATCGTTTCACAGCAATACAAATACTGTTATACAAATATATATCTATATATGGTATTTGTATCTATGTGTATGTGATATGCAAATATCAAATCATTGCATTATACAACTGAAATAGATAAGTCAATTATACCTCAATTTTGTTTTGCTTTTATTTTTGGCCATGCAGCATGCTGCTGCTGCTAAGTTGCTTTAGTTGTGTCTGATTCTGTGTGACCCAATAGACGGCAGCCCACCAGGCTCCCCTGTCCCTGGGATTCTCCAGGCAAGAACACTGGAGTGGGTTGCCATTTCCTTCTCCAATGCATCAAAGTGAAAAGTGAAAGCTGAAGTTGTTCAGTCGTGTCCGACTCTTAGCAACCCCATGGACTGCAGCCTACCAGGCTCCTCTATCCATGGGAGTTGCCAGGCAAGAGTACTGGAGTGGGTTTTCAGTGCCTTCTCCCGGCAAGCTGGATCTTAATTCTCTGACCAGGGATCGAATTTATGCCCCCTGCAGTGGAAGCATGGAATAGTCTAGTCTAGCCACTAGACTGCCAGGGAAGTCCCATATATCTCATTTTTTTAAAAGAACGTTTGATTTATTAAATAACCCACTGTGAATGGATTTATCATTAAAATTATTATTATAAAACATTTATTGAGAGCTGTGTACATAAATCCTTAAGTTGAACATGACATGCACACTAGGTTAAACAATAAAAAGTTACTATCTTCTAGCTATTTATAATTTACTTCCCAGGTGGCTCAGTGGTAAAGAATCTGCCTGCCAATGCAGGAAATGCAAAAGACACGGGTTCGATCCTTGAGTCAGGAAGATCCCCTGGAGAAGGAAATGGCAACCCACTCCAGTATTCTGGCCTGGAAAATTCCATGGACAGAGGAGCCTGGTGGGCAACAGTCCATGGGGTCGCAAAGAGTTGGACACGACTGAGCGACTAAGCACAGCATACATATAACATCGTGATATCCATGTAAAGGACATACAGTTGATACATGAAAAATAAAAACATTTGCATCTTCATAGGATCGAGTAAGGACATATTGAGAGGCAGTGGGCCAAGACAAGGTGTTTTAAGGCTCCACAACCCCTTTTCAATATAGTCAGGGAACTTTTCTTTTTTTTTTAATGTATTGAATGCCCCTAGTGTAAGGCATAGTACCAGGCTGTGGAGGCGATCAAAGATGAGGACCTAGTTTTTGTCCTTAGACTGCATCCACTCCCATAAGGTGGAGAGAGGAGAAGCACACAAATGCCTCTACTATAATGCAGACTCTGGTAATGCCCTATACAACTTGCAAACAAAAAATTTTGGAGAAGAGTTCAGATAGTAAGATCACATTTAACAAGACATGGAAAACGACTTCACACCTCCTACCTTCCTTTCTGTGGGAACCCCCTATTGTTTTTCATGGAGAAATTTCACATGGCCAATCCTGGTAGAAAGACCAACTGACTCTCTTTTTCATGGCTATAAGTCAGTTTGAATATAAGAAAATTGTGGAGATTTAAGAAAGAAAGGCTAAGTCAAAGCCCTACTGTAGCTGGTTTTAAAAGCCAGGGTGAGGGGCCTGTACCTATTTCATTTGACAATAGGAATTTGTTGAAGGCTTTTAAGCAAGGTACGTATTGCTGAAGCCTGGCTTGGAGAATTTTGAGCATGACTTGACTAGCGTGTGAGATGAGTGCAATTGTGCTGTAGTTTGAGCATTCTTTGGCATTGACTTTCCAGATGTTCAAGCAGGTTTTAGAAAAGGCAGAGGAACCAGAGATCAAATTGCCAACATCCGTTGGATCATGGAGAAAGCAAGACAGTTCCAGAAAAGCATCTATTTCTGCTTCATTGACTATGCCAAAGCCTTTGACTGTCTGTTTCACAACAAACTGTGAAACATTCTGAAAGAGATGGGAATACCAGACCACCTGACCTGCCTCTTGAGAAACCTGTATGCAGGTCAGAAAGCAACAGTTAGAACTGGACATGGAACAACAGACTGGTTCCAAATAGGAAAAGGAGTACGTCAAGGTTGCATATTGTCACCCTGCTTATTTAACTTATATGCAGAGAGTACATCATGAGGAACGCTGGGCTGGAAGAAGCACAAGCTGGAATCAAGATTGCTGGGAGAAATATCAATAACCTCAGATATGCATATGACACCACCCTTATGGCAGAAAGTGAAGAGGAACTCAAAAGCTTCTTGATGAAAGTGAAAGAGGAGAGTGAAAAGGTTGGCTTGAAGCTCAACATTCAGAAAACGAAGTCATGGCATCTGGTCCCATCACTTCATGGCAAATAGATGGGGAAACAGTGGAAACGGTGTCAGACTTTATTTTTTGGGGCTCCAAAATCACTGCAGATGCTGATTGCAGCCATGAAATTAAAAGACGCTTACTCCTTGGAAGGAAAGTTATGACCAACCTAGACAGCATATTAAAAAGCAGAGACATTACTTTGCCAACAAAGGTCCGTCTAGTCAAGGTTATGGTTTTACCCGTGGTCATGTATGGATGTGAGAGTTGGACTGTGAAGAAAGCTGATCGCCGAAGAATTGATGCTTTTGAACTGTGGTGCTGGAGAAGACTCTTAAGAGTCCCTTGGACTGCAAGGAGGTCCAACCAGTCCATTCTAAAGGAGATCAATCCTGGGTGTTCATTGGAAGGACTGATGCTAAAGCTGAAACTCCAATACTTTGGCCACCTCATGCGACGAGTTGACTCACTGGAAAAGAGTCTGATGCTGGGAAGGATTGGGGGCGGGAGGAGAAGGGGATGACAGAGAATGAGATGGCTGGATGGCATCACCGACTCTATGGACATGAGTTTGAGTGTACTCCGGGAGTTGGTGATGGACAGGGAGGCCTGGCGTGCTGTGATTCATGGGATCGCAAAGAGTCGGACACGACTGAGTGAGTGAACTGAAATGAACTGAAGCAAGGCACAGACAGGATCAGAGCTGTGCTTTAGGAAGTTAATCTTCCAGCAGTGCTCAGGAGAATTGGTGTGGGAGATAGGAGACAGGCTATTATAGCAAAGTGAGAAACACTGGAGGCCTGAACTAGGGTGGTGGCCGAGGAAGTGGCAAGTAGGACGGATGTCAGGCTGTGAAATTTATAGGCCACTGTGATGGTTGGATGGCATCACCGACTCAGTGGACATGGGTTTGGGTGAACTCCGGGAGTTGGTGATGGACAGGGAGGCCTGGCGTGCTGTGATTCATGGGGTCGCGGAGAGTCGGACACGACTGAGCGACTGAACTGAACTGAACTGAAGGTTCTTAACTGGGGGTTGATTTCGGGGTTTAGAGAACCCTCAAAAAAGCAAAAAAAAAAAACAAAACAAAACCCACGTCTTCTTATTTTAGAGTGGTCCTCTCCTAACTTAAATGTCTGCCCCAGCTACAGATACATACACTTTCCACTTGAACAGAAAGGGGCCGTTGTTATGTGGAAGAGATTGGGTCTATTATCATCACCTCTTAATGACTAACTGTTGAATTCTTATCAGTTCTTTTCCTATATGTATTTTTTTCCTTCCTGGCTCTAGTAAACGTCTTTCTTGGAATTCAAGAGAAGAAAGGTACTATGAGCAATTTTAAAAATCAGAATTTATTCCAAGCAAATAAAGTGCTCTCTACAGTCTAATATAGAACATAAATTCCTTATCATATTCTTTAAAAAAGTCCTTCCTTAATCCTGGCTAATCCTTGAACTTTCATCATATTTTTTTCTTCCCTTTACTGCCAAGTTTCTCATAAGATCAGCCTTCATTTATTATGTCCCTTAAATCCTCATCTCTCTTCCTTTAACCCTTATAATATGGAGTCCACTTCCACAATTACAATAAAGAATCATGTCATCCTCACCACCAAAACTATGAATTTTCTCAGCTTAGTCCTCCTCGACCAACGTTTGGTTCTGTCAATCAACCTCTCAAGCTTGAAACTTTCTTTTCCTTTGTTCGTCTTGACTACATGCTGTTCTGTTTCCTTCCACCTCAGAGATCTCTGTTCTGCAATCCTGGCAAGTTGTATTCCTTCCTACTCTACAAAATATAATTGTAATTCAAATGATAATTTGGGCTGCCTGCTACTTCTGATGGTGATTGTAGCCATGAAATTAAAAGACGCTTACTTCTTGGAAAGGAAGTTGTGAAACGAATTGCCAGTCCAGGTTTGATGCATGATACAGGATGCTCGGGGCTGGTGTACTGGGATGAACCAGAGGGATGGGATGGGGAGGGAGGTGGGAGCGAGGTTCAAGATGGGGAACACATGTACACCCGGGGCAGATTCATATCAATGTATGGCAAAACCAATACAATAATGTAAATTAATTAGCCTCCAATTAAAATAAATAAATTAATAAAAAAAGAATAGATAAAAAAATAAAACCAGTCATTTTTAAATTTAAAAATAAATAAATAAAAGACGTTTACTCCTTGGAAGGAAAGTTATGACCAACCTAGACAGCATATTAAAAAGCAGAGACATTACTTTGCCAACAAAGGTCTGACTAGTCAAGGCTATGGTTTTTCCCGTGGTCATGTATGGATGTGAGAGTTGGACTGTGAAGAAAGCTGATCGCCGAAGAATGGATGCTTCTGAACTGTGGTGCTGGAGAAGACTCTTGAGAGTTCCTTGGACTGCAAGGAGATCCAACCAGTCCATTCTAAAGGAGATCAGTCCTGGGTGTTCATTGGAAGGACTGATGCTGAAGCTGAAACTCCAATACTTTGGCCACCTCATGCGAAGAGTTGACTCACTGGAAAAGACCATGATGCTGGGAAGGATTGGGGGCGGGAGGAGAAGGGGACGACCGAGAATGAGATGGCTGGATGGCATCACCGACTCTGTGGACATGAGTTTGAGTGAACTCCGGGAGTTGGTGATGGACAGGGAGGCCTGGCGTGCTGTGATTCATGGGGTCGCGGAGAGTCGGACATGACTGAGAGACTGAACTGACCTGAACTACTTCTGATACCGAAGGAGAAACGTTTTCATTCAGTTACTCAGTGATCTACAGAATTCCTAAACCACGTCTCTAGCTGTCACTGCCCCTCTCAGCTCCAGTACCTCCTGTCGGACACTTCCAAATGGACGTCTCAAACTCCCCATGTCTGGAGGAGAGCTCCACTATGCCCCCTAAAAGCTAACTTCTCTCAGCTCTGCCACATTTCTCACTGATCCTATCATTTTCTCAGTTCTTGGGATCTAAATTTTGAGTCATTCTCGATTGTCTCCTCTCCTCACATCACTGGCCCAGTTACCAACATACTATCAATCCTGTCTTTAAAAATTCTCTCAAGTCTGTCTCCTCATATTTCTTTCTACTGCCACTACTGTAGACACTTAACACTTCTCTCATAGGTACTTTCAACACTGTTTTTGTGCACTGTTTTACTGCAGTGCATGGGCTTTCTTTAGTTCCAGTGTGAGGGCTTCTCTTGTTGGGCTTAGTTACCCCGAGCCAAGTGAGATTCACCTGGACCAGTGATCGAACCCCCATCCTCTGCCTAAGAAGGCTGATTCTTAACCACTGGATCACCAGGGAGGTCCCTCCAACACTTCTGAAGCAAGTTCTTCTTTTATCAGTACACTAAACACTTTAGTTGGGGATACTAATCTTCTGAAACCTTTTTGTTGAAAGTATCATTTCCTGCTCAAAACTCTTCAGCTAAGTTCCAACCCACCACAGGATAAAAATTTAAATTTCTTAATCTGGCATTTAATATCCACCACTCTCTGTTCTTTGCTTGCTTCTATTCTTACCTCACACACATCCTCTACACAAATTCTCATCTCCAGCTACAGGGATCTTCTAATTGTTCCCCAAATAAGACACATCCTTACAGCCAACACTTGCATAATCCAGAGGGCTTCAGGCACAGAGACATAATGTGAACAGTGTCCCCTGGAGCTGGGCCATGGCTATCTTTATCCCCACATCCATGGTGGTACCTTTGCTCTAGATACTCTTGTAGAATGCTCTCCTCTTGGCTCTGTCAAGACCCAACTCAAGTTTTGCCAGCTCCGTGAACGCCCCATCAACTGCCTTACCCACATTTAAGGACTCCCTCCCCTTAATTCCTTGACCACTAGTCTATACACAGGGTGACCATATAATTTACTATCTAAACTGTGACGTTTGTGAGTTACAGAGGGTACAGTTACTCTGCAACAACAGGCATAAGCTGGGGCAAACTGAGGCGTATGATCAGCTACTTATATATTGCTCATTTAGCACTCAGTCTGTGTTGTCTGACAGGTTTTGTTTGTTTGTTAAAATGAATGGATGTATTTAAGCGTATGTGCTTTATCTCAAGACAGACAATCCTCTTAATACAAATCATGTATTCTCCCTCTTTGTTCACCTGCTGTCTGGCCAGTGTCTTACACATAATACACAAAGAATTGTCTGTTCATCGTGATGATGTTTTCACTGTTATTTAGCAGTGAAACTTGGGCGACGAGCGAATTTACAAAAGCTGTAAATTCACTCAATTATCATTCTGGAAGGGAGACAAAATTCTCTTTGTCCCTAGAAAGAGACAGTAACATCAAAAAATTTCTTCAAGATTTTGGTGAGGCCTGGGTCGTAGCCTCTGGCACATGATTCTGCCTTGTGGCCTTGTTACTTAGCAATGTCCTTGCTCTCTATCTTGACAGAATCTCCTTTCCATTGCTCTGTCATGATGCCACACAGAAGAAAGCTGACAGTCTCAACCAGAGGCCTTATGTAACTCACATCAAAATAAAACCACATCTAAGAAAATGCTGCTAACTAACCTGAAACCAAATATTTGGAAGTTTTGACCCTCTTGACTTGTTTTGCTTAATTAACATCTGCCCCCTTTTTAGCATCATCCCTGCTAATCTAGCAATAATCAAAAGAGGAAAAGACTAAGGCCTAAGAACAGAAAAAGGCAGCAGGCAGTCATGATAGCTTAGGTTCCAAAAATAAACCAGAATACAAACTGAAAAATGAAAGACAAGTAGAAAAGAAATAATTAGGACAGAATCATCTCTCAGGAGTAAACACATGACAGAGAGTCATGTTACAAAAGAGCATCAAGGCAAAAATCTATGGAGGTACTTCCCTGGTGGTCCAGGGACTAAGACTCCGCGTTTCCCATGCAGGGGGCCCAGATTCAATCCCTGGTCAGGGAACTAGATCCTGCATGCTGAAACTAAGACCTGGTGCAGCCAAATAAAGAAATATATATATATATTTTAAAAAATCACATGAAGGTGCACATGATGGTGTTAGGGGCTTTTGGAAAGCTCCTGAAAGGAAAACCATTTCATTCAAACTACTGACGGTTTGGATCTTACTAAAATGCCTCCTGCCATCTAGGTGACTAGTATCAGGCAGCATTCATCTGTTTTCAAATGGAATAATGCAAGGAAGTTTACTCTGGATTGCTTTTCTAAAATTTGGTTCTCAGAGAGATTTCATCTGTGAACCTTTGTCCTAACATTTTCCCTTCTATTGAGTAGCAATCTCTCAGCCCTTCCTGACATCAGTGGTCTTAAAAACATAATATTCTACCTGCTGCTGATAAGTCACTTTAGTCGTGTTCGACTCTGTGTGACCCCATAGACGGCAGCCCACCAGACTCCCCCGTCCCTAGGATTCTCCAGGCAAATAATCTACCTAGCGAGTCTCTAAGTGTTCTCTAAAGTTTGAGGAAGAGCTCCTTGGAAAAGATGACTCTCAAATATTCCCAGAGATGCCCCTCTTCCTTCTACTTAGGATATTTTTATATCTAGCCCTCTCTGGTACTGCTGAATATATAACCTCTTATTGTTCCCCAAACTTTCATTTCATTATCTCAAAGTCACCATCTCTTTCAGAAAGTTTAAGCCAGAAATAGGCAACTAATGGCAGATGTGCCTCTGAAATGTGTCTCCTATACCCTTTGTCGGATCATTCGGCTTCCTTTTCCCTTTCTCTCTCATTTCCTTTTTTTTCTGCTTGAGATTTTATTTTATTCTATTCCCTACCTCATCTTTCCTCAGATATACTTAGGGCCTTTGATAGCAGGCAGGGTCAAATACTGTTGATTTAAGCATTGATCTTCTTAGAGGCAGAGTTCTATGTTAGCTTCCTGACAGTCCTTTTTCCTCTGGCATACTCTGGGCTGCAGTTAACTACAATACCTTGATTACCGCCCACTTGTTCTTATATCTTTACTAGGTTCTCTGGACTCATTTTCATCAATATAGCTAACTGAGTATGGATATCAGACCTTATGCTAAGTAGATTATCTCTTTTGATTCTTCCAATAACTTGATGAGGTAGATGTAGTCCCAGTTTGCAAATGAGGGAAAAGGCACAGAGAAGTTAAATACCTTAAATATATGTCACAGCTAATAAGGGCCAGAGCCAGGACGTGAATCCATATCTGTACGTCTCCACACAACAAGTTGGGTGAAAAATGTGATGCTGATATATACACCCGGAAGAAAGGTGAGCAATTAAAAATGAATCACATGTTAACTTCCACCAGGGCTATATTATACATAATTATGAAGTTAGTCTTCCCTGACATTATGGTCAAAACTTTATCCTTCACTTGATTGCTGCGTACTTCATACACCAGCCTTACAAGCTTGTTTCCACATGCCTCTGTATCTTTGCACATGTTGTTCCCCGTCTAGAGAACATCCTGTCCAATAACCCCTAATGTCCACCCGTTCTTTCTTTCTTTTTTTGAACTTTTTATTTTGTATTGGGATATAGCTGATTAACAACATTGTTATAGTTTCAGGTAAACAGCAAAGGGACTCAGCTATACATATACATGTATTCATTCTCCTAGGTTGTGCTAGTGGTAAAGAATCTGCCTGCCAGTGCAGGAGACACAAGAGACACAGTTTGATCCCCGGGTTGGGAAGATCCCTTGGAGGAGGAAATGGCACCCCTCTCCAGTATTCTTGCCTGGAGAATTCCATAGCAGAGGAGCCTGGTGGGCTACAGTCCATAGGGCTGCAAAGATTCACATGTGACTGAGCACAACTACTAATTCTCTCCCAATAATGAAATATCAACTCTTCTGGATAATCTTTGCTGACACTGTGTCCCTTCTCTCTCCAGCCTCTCCCAGGGTGAGATGCTTGCCCTTTCTCTGGGCCCCAATAACATCCCTAAGAGCAATTATTACACTATATTGTGATAACTGGGTTTTATTTCCCCCCAGATCGCAAGATGCTGGTGGCTCAGACGGTAAAGAATCTGCCTGCAATGGGGGAGACCCAGATTCAATCCCTGGGCCAGGGAGATCCCCTGGAGAAGAAAATGGCAATCCACTCCAGTATTCTTGCCTGGAGAACCCCATGGACAGAGGAGCCTGATGCGCTACAGTTCATGGGGTCGCCAAGAGTCGGACACAACTGAGTAACTAACACACAATGAAGGCAGGCATGGGATAGGTACTCCAAACATTATATGAATGGAACCAAATTGAATCCCTGAGCTTTAATGTTATAATATTACTTCTTCCAGATATTTACATTTTGAACACCATTTAAAATTTTGTGACGGAAGGTTCTTTGATGTTAACATCTTAAGTATTAACTGAATTGGTGAGAGAGGACTAATGAATCATGCTGGTAGAAGTCACCTACTACCTTCAACCCAAATCAACAGACCATTGTGGATCTAATTACCTATAAAAGGAAAAGCAGTGTATAGAATCAATTTAAGTCAGAAAGACATTGTTAAATTTCCAGGAATGAGGTGACAAACTGAACTCTTAAGTTTACAGATCATTTCCTAGAGAGCAGCAATGAGGTGTTAAATTGAATGATATTGGGGCACTTTTCTTTTCCTTGTTGAGTCATCTGTTCCTTAGGCAGAATCTTCCTTTTGGTGGGCACAGCATAATGATATGACTTAGCAATAAATTCTTGGTGAGTAAAAGAAAAGGATATTAGACTTAAAAAAACTTTTTTAAACCAAAACTCCTTCTCTTAAAAAATGTTTCCTTCTCACTTTTTAAAATCATTTAAAGCAAATGACCTGGAGTGAACAGAGTGAAGTCTAAATGAGACAGGTGGAATGGTGACTGCTTTTGGCCGTGGAATTTGGTATAAGGTGGTAGGTGGGATGAAACTGTGTGTTCAGGTTTTACAACCAATCAAAAAACATTACTAAGCACCCACTATGTGTCAGGCATAATGCTAAAAGCTGGGAAACAGGCATCGTTCTCAAAAAGTTCAGAATCAAGTGATGACCGTGGCTTCCATACTGAAGAATGAATTAAGTGTGATTGTAAGAAACTAATATTCAGTCTTCTTAGAAGAGGTTATGTTCGAACTGCATCTGAGACACTGAAAATAACTCCAACAGGCAGAGAAAGGGCCATTCTAGGCAGAGGGAGCAAAATACAAAAAACTTGAAAGAAGACCTGGAAGAAGTTAGTATGGTAGGGCTATGAGAAGTTTGGGGAGACTACAAACAGGAAATGTGTATGATGAGGAAAGGACAGCAAAAGGAGAGGTGATCATGCAGTGAGAAAAGTAGACTGGGACCAAATTTTTAAAAAGGCTTTGAATATTGACGTAAGCAGCTTGGTCTTTATCCTGAAGGCAATAGGGAATCATGAAACTTTTAAAGTGACATAATAAGGCTGATTCGGTTACAGTCTCAGCGCTGACTTGCATGAAAGTGAAAGTCAGTCAGTCATGTCCGACTCTTTGCAACCCCATGACTATACAGTCCATGGAATTCTCCAGGCCAGAATACTGGAGTGGGTAGCCTTTCCCTTCTCCAGGGGAACCTCCCAATCCAGGGATCGAACTCAGGTCTCCCACATTGCGGCGGATTCTTTACCAGCTGAGCCACAAGTGAAGCCCACTGACTTGCATAGTTGTTTAATAATATGCCTCAGTTCCCTCAGACCTTGGGATACACTTTCTCATTAATTCTCAAAGATGATTTTTTCAAGAGAAAAAAGTACAAGGAACCAGCAATAGGGCTGGGAATTGTTGATTAGGTATGAACCCAAAGTAGCGCTTACACAAAAAGCTGCTGCCTCTTTGTAGGTGTGTGTCAGTCACTCAGTCATGTACGACTCTTTGTAACCCCACTAGGCTCCTCTGTTCACAGTATTCTCCAGGCAAGAATACTAGCCATTCTCTTCTCCAGGGGTGTCTTCCTGAACCAGGGATTGAACCTGGGTCTTCTGCATTGCAGGCAGATTCCTTAACATCTGAGTCACTAGGGAAGTGCCTATCTCTTTGGACCTTTAGGTAACTTTCTAAGACCGCTTTCTGGAATAGCCTTTTTGCTCTCTATTTCCTGTGATTTCCCTCCCCAGCACAATTCTTCCCCCACAGCGTCCTCTTCAAAGCAACATGCTCACTCAGTCTTTCCAAGTGCACACAAACCACCTTGCACAAATTAAAATACAGAGTCTCATACAATTCAGCTAGATATAGATTCACACATTGGGCAGGCTGTTGAAAGTGAAAGTTGCTCTGCCATGTGTGACTCTTTGTGACCCCATGGGTATAGTCCATGGCATTCTCCAGGCCAGAATACTGGAGTGAGTAGACTTTCCCTTCTCCAGGAGATCTTCCCAATGCAGGGATCGAACCCAGGTCTCCTGCATTGCAGGCGGATTCTTTATCAGCTGAGCCACAAGGGAAGCTGAGCAGGCTATTAGTCATTACCCATCCCCTTTTCCTAATTTAATATCCTCTCTTCTACCACCTTGTGCTTATGGCCAGAGTTCTTTTTCTTAGGACGCTTGAATCATGTGTATTTACTCATATATCTAAAACATTTGTGTACCATTTTAAAAAGCAATCCTGTACAGTAGTTATATTCATTGTTGTCATTATTTTACAGATAAAAACACTGAAGCCCAGCTAGTAAGAGACTTGCTTATGACCCTACTTTTATTAAGATAAGATTAGGACTGGAATCTAAACTTTTAACTTTATATCACTAAGTTATCTCCCAAGTATATCATGCAGTGTTTATGTACTCCTTCTCCATTCCAAGCAAGTCAAAACTACCCTTTTCATAGAATTCTCTGGTGGTCTAGTGGTTAAGACTCAGGCTTTCATTGCTTTGGACCTGAATTCAATCCCTGATAGAGGAACTAAGATCCCACAAGCCTTAGTGAAGTGAAGTGAAAGATGCTCAGTAGGGTGGCCAAAAAAACCCTATCTAAGCCTCTTGGTTCCTATGGCTTTTGTGTCTGCATTTCCTTGATGCAAACCCTTCCTCTGCTGGCCATTGTCCAGGGCAAAACAGGAGCCTCTTGGCTTCCCTTTCCTTACTCCCTTGACTTTTCTGAAAACTCCAAACTCATTGGCATCTCAGAGCTGATATAGGTAGCAGTGAATAAAAGTCTACTCTGAGACTTACTATACCCTTGGGGCATACATTAGAAATAGATTAAAATAAAAGCATATCTAATACCCAGTTACATAGATTTTGATTATTAAATCCATGTAAGATTTGAGTGATAATATTTTCCCGAAGGCTACTACATCTTAGATTCTGACATAAATCATGAAAATTGCATATGGAAATGATCATCTGCGCGTGAAAAGAGAGGAGAGCTGAGAAAAACAGAATAAAAAGAAAGAGTAGCTAGTCCCATGCTTTTGAATGCCATGTATTTAAAAGCTTGGGTTTATAACCTGAATAGCTATGAGAACCATAAAAGGAAGAAAGTCCAACTTGGCTACTGAGATTAAAAAAAGAGGCCAGCCCTGAACTTTCAGAAGCTCTGTTGTACCTGCCTTCAGCCAGGCTCACCTGGGCTTACAGGGTTAACCCAGGATTGCTGCTAATTCATTCATCCCAGGGAGGTGAAGTCAGGTAAAGACACCACTCCTATTTCATGACTTCCCTCAGAGACAATGGAAAGAATAACACATAACTTCACCCAGCAAATGAGCTCCTGCTTGGAGATGAGCTTCCCTCCACCTGTGAAATTAAGGCTCTGGGGTGCTTCCTTATCCCTTTCAACAAAGGATGAAGAGGACAGGCATGCTCAGCACTGCATCCTTGCAGCCTCTGGGCTTCAAGCATCATAAAAGGCAAAAGAAAAAAGGTACTAGAAAAGAAGGGTGTTAAAAAGAGATTCAATTTGCAGTCTTAAGGGAAAACTTAAATCTTGCCCCAGAAATGTAGTTTAGCATAGGAAATTGAACCATTTTAACATTTAATTTCCTAAATGGATTCCTTTTACCAAGAGATAATATCATGCATAAACTGCAACACATGGGCATGTATGATTTACATTATTGACATCACATATTTATTAAAGATTCTTGTGGGTATTGTCTCAGTGAAAATGCTATTAGAAAGTAACCCTTAAATTGTTATAGCAAACTTTATTTTATATAGTTAATGTAAAAGAAAACAAAATACATTTCTTTGCAACTGTTTTATTGTTTTGCTAATTTTATACCACTACTTGATCCATTCCTTTCAAGTGCTAACCTGCTTCTGTTTTGCAGTCTCTATTTTTTTTTCTTTCACCTGTCAATCTCAGAGACTTTCAAGTTCTATTACCATAATCACACTTCAGTTTCTGGTCCTGCTCACCTCCTCCCACCGGTCTCATTTGCTGCCTCTCTTCCCTGGACATAATCAGATTTGGATGGAAAACTTCACTGGGTGTGAAGCAGGAGATAGATGGGACTCAGGCTGAGCAGCTGGAGTCGGCCCCTGTGGACAGATACTCCAAGATGAAGCAGAGGAGGAGCTAGTTCAGTTCAGTCGCTCAGTTGTGTCCGACTCTTTGCGACCCCATGAATCACAGCACGCCAGGCCTCCCTGTCCATCATCAACTTCCGGAGTTCACTCAAACTCATGTCCATCGAGTCGGTGATGCCATCCAACCATCTCATTCTCTGCCGTCCCCGTCTCCTCCTACCCCCAATCCCTCCCAGCATCAGACTCTTTTCCAGTGAGTCAACTCGATGCATGAGGTAGCCAAAGTATTGGAGTTTCAGCTTCAGCATAAGTCCTTCCAATGAACACCCAGGATTGATTTCTTTTAGAATGGACTGGTTGGATTTCCTTGCAGTCCAAGGGACTCTCAAGAGTCTTAGCCCTGCCCAAATACAGACAACATATTTCTCATTCTTGAAGTCGAGAAGACCTTCCTAACTATGCATGTATAGACAGGCTCCTGGGAGATCAAAAAGGGAGTGATGTCAACCTATCTACAAGCCTCTTAGAATCCATCTTGGTTAAGAGATGCGTGCACACATATGCAAGCCCTGAGATAAATCACATGTGGATGCAGAACTGGGCTTCCCTGGTGGCTCAGATAGTAAAGAATCCACCTGCAATGCAGGGATTGCAAAGGGAGACTTGGGTTCGATCCCTGGGTTGGGAAGATGCCCTGGAGGAGGGCATGGCAACCCACTCCAGTATTCTTGCCTGGAGAATCCCCATGGACAAAGGAGCCTGGTGAGCTACCATCCATGGGGTTGGAAAAAGTCAGACATGACTGAGCAACTAAGCACAGCACATGAGGGCGTGACTCTCTCTCTGAGCTGGCCTGTGTGTCTATTCACATTTACTCTGCTTTCTCCTGATAAACACTTTACTTGTTTCACTACTTTCCATTTCTTTGTGGAAGTTCATTTCCTGCAAAACTGTTCAGACCTGGGTCTTGTTATACTCTCACTGCCGCAGTATGACTTCAGTCTCTGGCTGGGGAACTGAAAGCCTGCTTCAAGCACTGCAGGCTGAGACCACCCAAGATCCGGTGGATAGCCATCAGCTCTTGAATTTTTATGCCTGTGAATAAGATGGCCTTTTACTCACTTGTTCATTTTAGTAACAAGATACTATCTCACTCTGGGAAGGTAAATGATGCTGGTAAATATGAAGATAGTCTTTCATGCCTCAGAAAATTAGTTCACGCTAAAAACTGAATCTTTGAGATCTTTGACTGCAGCGTAATTTTCTATTTGTTAAGGTTTTTTTTTTTTAATCACGCGTGTTTTCTATTATTGATGAGACAGAAAGCTATATATCTCCCCCTTGTGGTTCCTGTTAGTGCCTGCCTTTCCATATACAATTTCTTCCAGTCCTAATCAACCCCAATAAAATGCTGCTAAAATAATCTTTCTAAATCACATTCTGTTATCCCTCTCCTGCTCATACTTTCAGTGGCTCCTTATTACCTGCAGGATAAAATCCAAATGCCTTGGCATGGTCCACCTGAAATTCATATACTAAAACTCTGCATTTTGAAATCTTACACATTCTTCACGATCTAAATTCCTCTTTCCCAATCCACCTGGAAGTAGTCTCTCCATTTTATGCGCCTACATCACAATCTGCCAGTTAATTATACGTATTTGTCCTCATTTTCTCTCTCAGACTCTCTTGTGAATACCTGAATAGTAGGAAAGAACAATGTATTTTTCAACTTCCTATTGTCCCCACCGGAGAAGGCACTGACGACCCACTCCAGTACTCTTGCCTGAAAACTCCCATGGACGGAGGAGCCTGGTAGGCTGCAGTCCATGGGATCGCTAAGAGTCGGACACGACTGAGCGACTTCGCTTTCACTTTTCACTTTCATGCATTGGAGAAGGAAATGGCAACCCACTCCAGTGTTCTTGCCTGGAGAATCCCAGGGATGGGGGAGCCTGGTAGGCTGTCGTCTATGGGGTCACACAGAGTCGGACACGACTGATGTGACTTAGCAGCAGCAGCATTGTCCCCACAATTCTTTGCATAGTGAAGGCATTCAACAAATGTCTATAGAACTGAATAAAATAGATACAGTAGTTAGTAAAATTGTTGGCATTAGGCTTTAAAAACAGATGACACATTTAAAAACGGATCAAGAGAGAACTGCATAGGCCAACCCCAAGTAGTAGAAATATAATGCAAGTTACATGTGTAATTTTCAACTTTTTAGCAGCCAGATTTAAAAAACAGGTGAAATTCATTTTAATAATTTTTTATTTAGCCCCATTATTTCAACATGTAATCAATATAAAAATTACTCATGAAATATTTCACATTTTTTCCATACTAAGTCTTCTAAAGCTAGTGTGCGGGATGTACTCACAACACTTTTCAGTTCAAATTTGCTACATTAAAAGTGCTTTTATAGACACACGTGGCTACTGGCTATTGTAATAAAAAGGCGCAGAGCCCAGGGTAGGAACCAAGTCCTATCTTGGTTGGCTGAGTAGCTTTGTTATCCTAGATGAGACCTTTAACCACTCATTTCCTTGGTTTCCTCCAGAGGGCTCTGGGATGGTCATTTCTTATCAACACTTTGTGTTCTTTTTAAGAGATTCTCTGCAGAGATATATCTGGAGAAGGCACTGGCAAGCCACTCCAGTACTCTTGCCTAGAAAATCCCATAGATGGAGGAGCCTGGTAGGCTGCAGTCCGTGGGGTCGCTAAGGGTCGGACACGACTGAAGTGACTTAGCAGCAGCAGCAGCAGAGCTATATATAAGTGGTTCTTCCCAAACAGTTCATTTATTGCTTATTCACCTGCCAAGACCTGACCTATCACTCTCACTGCCCTAAGAAATGGTATAAAAATGTATCCAAATTATAATTTCAGCTTTATGTATACGGAGTAAGTCGAGGAAGTGAGAAACAATTCCCTCTCGTGAGTATTGTGACTTGCCTTTCTGTCAGTCTAGCCTCAGAAAGGCACCTATTAGAATTTTGCTTGGTCCAAGATCCCTTTCCCCTTCCCGCCACAAGGTCCATGGTCCCTTCCGCTCCGTTAGGAAGGTTTCCTAAGTCCTTTTGGCTCTCAGCTGTCGTCTGAGAGACCAGACCCTGCCCTAACCACAGTTGCTAAGGGGCGGAGACTTGGAATTGGTTCCTGAGACCGAATTCTCCAGGATCTAGTACTGTGGGCGCATGCGGAGACCTTTTTTGAACTCTCGCGAGGTTTCGTCTTCCCGGAAGCACCGAAGGATCTTCGCTGTTAACGGCGTCGAGATGTGTGTGGACTGTGTGGAGAAGGAATATCCGAACCGGGTGAGCGAGTGGGCGCCGAGAACTGCCCGCTCCCTTGGCTCATGGCCGCCCCTGAGGCTTCTCGTACCCCTGGGAGATCTGGCGTGGGGCTGACTCAGCCGCTCCACCCCATCCAGTGACCCGGTAGTTGTATTTAGGCACCTGACTGTGGGGCCGGCCTGCAGCCGTCGTTTCCTGCAGATCCCCACCCTGGAAACTGGAGCAGCCGTCGCTTCATTTCTCTTGAGCTCTAGGGGAGGGGAAAACAAACAAACCCCTACCACCACCACCAACCCAGCCGAGAACAGAGGAAGCCCCCACCCCTGGTCTTATCCTCGACCTTGATTTGATGGCATTCAGTGCTCCTCCCGAATTCGAGTGCTAGAAAGGACCTCTGAAGTCATCTGTTCTAACCCAATTTTGCTGATGAACTTAATGCCTGGAGGCGGGAAATCTCTTGCCAAAGTTCACATTCTAGTTAGTATGAGAGGCAAGACTGGAATTATGGTTTCCTTGCTGTTAACTTTCTTTTAAATCTCTGTTCCTTTCAAGCTCCGGAAATTGCGAAGCTTGTTTACTCTCATTTCGTTCAAAGTATAGTTACTGAACATTACAGGGTCACGTGGCTAGCAAAAACTGACTAGTACCTAAATGCTATTAAGGTGTAGAGGAAGGGGGGAGGAATAGGAAATAGTGGTGTTCTCCCCAAAGAAAGGTGGAGTTCATTTGAGACTTAAAGGATAGTTGTGACTAGAGTGGAAAAGGAAAGGAAGAACTGAAGGCTGGGGGAAATAACAAGGATTCTTATATAGGCTGCTTCTGTCTCTAATAATTTGAGTAATAGTCTTTTGGGAGTGTTTTATAATACATCATGAACACTCGTATCGTATAACCTCTTTGAAAGTAAAGGTCTAGCATTACAAAAAATAAAAAGTTAAGTATCTTGAATTACCTGGCAGTTCCAATTCTAGAGAAATAAATGCATGTTCCTGGAGACTGGTATAAGAATGTTCGCAACAGCATTGTGGTGGTGGTGGTTTAGCCGCCAAGTCGTGTCCGACTCTGTGACACCGTGAACTGTAGCCTGCCAAGCTCCTCTGTCCATGGGCTTCTCCAGGCAAGAATACTGGAGTGGGTTGCCAGCCTGGAAAAATGTGGTGTGGTCATAGAATGGAACGCCATGAGTGAATAGAGCAGTGACTCTCAACTGGGAGCAGTTTTGCCTACTGAGGGACATTTGACAATAGCGGGAGATATTTTTGATTATCACAACTGCAGTCCTACAGGCATTTAATAGGTAGAGGCCTTATGCCATACCTTTACATTTCACATACTTTTCTGTATGGTGGTCTTATTTCATACTTTTTTTTTTTTAGTTTAAAGAGAGATTTTTGTGAATCCAGTACTGAAAACTGCACATTATAAGCACCATGAGGAAGATGTTTGCTGTGGATAATATATTAAATTGGGGAATTCCCTGCTTCCTTTCCACTTAAGGGGAAACAGGTGCAATCCCTGGTCCGGGAACTAAGATCTCATATGCCCCGAGGTGAGGCCAGGAAAAAATATATTTATTTATATATATATATAAAAGATTGGATTTTTAAGAGTTGAGCTCATCAAAAGACAAAAATTATACTGAAGTTTAGACTATACACTTTAGGCTTTGGGCAGCCATCCAAAAAAAAAAAATAATAAGGAAATGACTCTGAAACCTGCTATATAGGAAAGTGGATCATATGGTTGTATGTTGAGATGATGGGATGGGGGAAAATGTAAAAGGACAGCCCTCCAGAGCATTTGGGGAAACCAAATGGCAGCTATAATATAGGCATGAGATGATGAAGACGTCATATCAAAGAAAGAATTAACAGGACCAAACCAATTTAATGTAGGAGGGAAGAAGGGAAGAGCATTAATAATCTCAAGAGTTTTCTACCTAGGCAGCTTTGGAACTATTACAGAAGTTTGAGACATATGGGAAGGAGAACCAAAATTGGGGGAGCAAATGATCAGATTGCTTCTTTTTTTTTTTCAATCATGTTTCATCTGAGGTTGAAACTGTAACACTCCAGGAATAGGGTAAAAATATAGGAAGACAGTTTGGGTAAGAGACTGAGACAGATGAGTCAACCAAATAAAGGAGTCAGGAAGAGTTTGTTCACTTAGGAAAAGAATGTTAGAGAATCAACCAGTATCGAGAACTGAGCTTCAGGTATTAATTTAGAAAGTGAAAATAAAAGTATAGGAAGAAATAAAAGCTTCAAAGATTAAATTGATTTAGCAAGTGAAAATAAAAGTAAAGCTTTGAGGTGATTGGATAACCAGGAAAGTGCCTGAAGCAGTTTTCTCTGATTTTTATTCTGTTCTAAAGTGATTAAAAACTGTCATGAGGAAGGATTGGACTTTTATTTGAAATTCCAGAAGGCAGATTCAGAAATAATTAGTGGATGGATGTTAGTGGGCTATAGGCTTTATATCAGAATAAAGAACTTTCTAACAGATTTTTTTTTTTTAATGGAATGGATAACCTTAGAGAAATTGAACTCTTCCTTTCATTCAGTAGAGGCGAAATGATGTCTTGAAGTCTTAGGGATCCCTCTAACTCTGGGATTTTTTGAAGTCATGAGATGTTTTTAAGGATAGTAAAAGCAGAAGCCATTCTGCTTGAACCTAGCAAAGGAAAAGGTGCTAAGGTGGTAGTAGCAAGTATAGTCCACTTATTCAAAAAATTTGGCAGAGAATAATAATGGATTAACATGTTCAGTTCAGTCGCTCAGTCGTGTCCGACTCTTTGCGACCCCATGAACCACGGCACACCAGGCCTCCCTGTCCATCACCAACTCCTGGAGTTCACTGGGATTAACATGTTAGATAGGTCTAAATGTAGAATGAGTAGGTAATAAATATTTATTTATCTATCTTTGGGCTTCCCTTGTGGCTCAGCTGGTAAAGAATCCTCCTGCAATGCAGGAGACCTGGGTTCGATTCCTGGGTTGGGAAGATCCCCTAGAGAAGGGAAAAGCTACCCACTCTGGTATTCTGGCCTGGAGAATTCCATGGACTATATAGTCCATGGAGTCACAAAGAGCTGGACACAACTGAGGGACTTTCATTTCACTTGGTTTCCTAAAATGTCTGGACTTTGGTGGTGAATGTTTTTCACAGCCTAGAAGATTTCTTACAGAGCTCTGGCCCTCTTGTTTGTAATATTACACCAAGAACTTAAACTCAGACTTGAATCAAATTGGAAATGAACCATACTAATTTTTTGAATGCAACTTTTTTTACTCAACTATGCACCAGATTACTTTTTTTCATTTAGAAAAGCATTTAGCAATCCAGTTAGAACTAGAACTCTACTGCATTTTCTAAAATAACTGATTAGGCACAAAATTGTAATAAAACATTTCTATATCAAACTAAAAATGAAACCTATACTTCATATAGTTCAAGTTTCGGCTTTAACATTCTTAGAAATGTAGCAGCAGTACAGAAATAGAGCATAAATTTAGACTAATCAGAGGGAAGTAATCAGTGTAAATTAGTTACATGTTTAAATTAGAAATTATGTTTTATATACTTTACTTTAAAATTAAACTATGAAAGTTCATGTACTCAGATTGTTGTGTGCATGTGCGTGTTTGCTTAGTCATGTCTGACTCCTTGCGACCCTGTGGAGTATATAGCCTGCTAGGCGCCTCTGTCCATGGGTTTCTCCAGGCAAGAATACTGGAGTGGGTTGCCTTAGCTTACTCCAGGGAATTTTCCCCGACCCAGGGCTCAAACTTATGTCATCTCCTGTATTGGCAGGCAGATTCTTTACCACTGCACCACCTGGGAAGCCAAAATTGTTGTTTAGCATCAAACCATATTTAATTAAATGCTGAGTCTGATATATAATTTATAAAACAGTTGTACGGAAATGGATGCTTTAAAAATGATGTTCTGAATTTTAAAATGTCTATATTAAAAAAAAACAAACACAGGGGACTGTCCTGGTGGTCCAGCAGCTAAGACTCCTCGCTCCCAGCGCAGGGGTGTTGGGTTTGAACCGTGGTCAGGGAACTAGATTCTGCATGCCACCACTAAGACCTGGAGCAGCCAAATAAATAAATATTTTAAAAACAATCTGGAATCAGTAACTTAACTTTCCACTTTAAGACGGTGAGAAAGCAAGAGCAGACTGAACCCAAAACAAGCATAAGAAATGATATAGATTAGAGTGGCAATGAATGAAATAGGAGATAGAAAATAGAGAAAATCAGCAAAATTAAAATTTGGTTCTTTAAAAACTTTATTTTCCAGTTTTAAGTGCTCCCTGTCAGAACATATATACTGATGTTATACCATCTGAAATAATAGTTTTTTGAAAGAAACAAACTGGCCCAATCCTTGTCAATATATTTGCAGATTTCTCAAATTTGTAAGATTTTATCATAATATACTTTCATATTAATTATCATCATAGTATTTAACCATTTCTTCCTGTGTACTTGTATACCTTTACAGATCTTCAACCAGGATTTGGCTGAATCACATTTTCTAAAGACTGTTAACTTTTGACTTTTTTCCTGTCTTCTTGAAACTGTTACAGCTTACTATTGCTACTGCGGAGTTGATTTAGATTTTATTCTTCTCTTTCCTCCTGCTGTGAAACCTCAAACGTCTCTGAATACTGTATTCTTTAATTTTCTTTCCCAAATTTATACATTAATAATCTTGCTTCATCCAATAAAATAATTATGCCTCACTGATGAAGGTTACCCTCACTTTCAAATGACCTGGGCCCTTAGAGAAAGCCCCATCAGTTTCTTAGGTACTTTACTTGCATTTTCCCGTTTCAAGAATTTATTTCCTTACCTCACAACATGTACATAGGTATCTTTTCTCTTCCTTCAGTATTTAGAGTTTCCATTTGGCCTGCTTATATGGTCAGATTACAGAGGTTAGACTGTATTGTATAAAGTGCCTGTGTTTATATGTGCACTTCTGCTCAGAGTTCTGTTAATAATTTATTTGAACATGGTATCTAGATCTTTATTCTCTTAACAGTTTTTTAAAAATTCCTTAGTTTCTTGGAGTCTTTGACAGTCAACTTTTCTGGATTCAAGGCAGTACCAGTTCAGACCTCAACAGGCTTTTTGTCAAAGTTTATTAATTCTAGCTGAGCTGTTTAAAATCCTAAAAGATAATGCTGTTAAAGGGCTGCACTCGATAGGCCAGAAAATTTGGAAAACTCAACATTGGCCACAGGACTGGAAAACGTCAGTTTTTATTACAGTCTCAGAAAGGCAATGCCAAAGAATGTTCAGACTACCATAGAGTTGCCCTCATTTCACATGCTAGCAAGGTAATGCTGAAAATCCTTCAAGCTAGGCTTCAACAGTACATAAACCAAGAACTTCCAGATATATAAGCTGGATTTAGAAAAGGCAGAGGAACCAGAGATCAAATTGCCAACTTTTATTGGATTGTAGAAAAAGCAAAGGAATTTCTGTTTCATTGACTACACTAAACATCTATTTCATTGACTACACTAAAGCCTTTGACTGTGTAGATCACAACAAACTGTGGAAAATTCTTAAAGAGATGGGAATACCAGACCACTTTACCTGCCTCCTGAGAGACCTGTATGAAGGTCAAGAAGCAATAGTTAGAACCGGACATGGAGCAGTGGACTGGTTCTCAGTTGGGAAACGAGTGCGTCAAAGCTGTATATTGTCACCCTGCTTATTTAATTTTTATGCAGAGTACATCATGTGAAATGCCAGGCTGGGTGAGTCACAAGCTGGAATCAAGGTCGCCAGGAAGAATATCAACATCCTCAGGTGTGCACATGATACCACTCTGGTAGAAGGCGAAGAGGGACTAAAGAGCCTCTTGATGAAGGTGAAAGAAGAGAGTGAAAAAACTGGCTTAAAACTTAACCTTTAAAAACCTAAGTTCATGGCATTTGGTCCTGTTACTTCATGGCAAATAGTTGGGGAAAAAGTGGAAACAGGCAGATTTTATTTTCTTGGACTCCAAAATAACTGTAGACAGTGACTGCAGCAACAAAATTAAAAGATGCTTGCTCCTTGGAAGAAAAGCTATGACAAACCCAGACAACATATTAAAAAGCAGAGACATTACTTTGCTAACAAAGGGTGTATAGTCAAAACTGGGTTTTTCCAGTAGTCATGTATGGATGTGAGAGTTTGACTGTAAAAGAAGGCTGAGGACTGAAGAATTGATGCTTTTGAATTGTGCTGGAAAAAACTCTTGAGAGTCCCTTAGACAGCCAGGAAATCAAACCAGTCAATCCTAAAGGAAATCAACCCTGAATATTCATTGGAAGGACTGATCCTGAAGCTAAAGGCCCAATACTTTGGCCACCTGTTGCAAAGAGCCAACTCATTGGAAAAGACCCTGATGCTGGGAAAGATTGAGGGCAGGAGGAGAAGTGGGCAACAGAGGATGAGATGGTTGGATGGCATCACTGACTTAATGGTCATGAGTTTAAGCAAACTCCAGGAGACTGTGAAGGAAGAGGAAGCCTGGCATGCTGCAGTTCATGGGGTTACAAAGAATGGAACATGACTTAGTAACTGAACAGCAACAACAATCATCTAATTAGGAAAAGAACTTAAAAAACAATAGATACATGTGTATGTATAACTGAATCACTTTGTTGTACACCTGGAGCTAACAATTTAACAATCAACTGTACTTCAATATAAAATAAATAAGGTTAACTAGGTTGCTTATGAATTAATTAAGTTCTGAACAATTACTAGTAAGGCTTTAGCAAAGACCTCACTTGAGCCAGGAACATATGTTATTTACAGTTTCTTAGTTACAGTTTCTTTCTCTTAAATATCATGGTGTCAGTCTGATGAATTGCAGAAATTACCTTCTCTGCCTGAATCACACATATCCTAAGGACTGATATCTATAAGAGCTGAAAGTTTATTTCTCTTTATTTTCTGATGTTTTTAAGTCTTGAGAAAATGCTTGCTCAACAGTCAACTGAGCATCACATTGCATAAGATCATTTTTATTATTGGCTCAGAGTTTCCATTTTGATTAAATTTTCATTCTAGTTTTATGATACCTCATTTAGTGATGTTGGCTATTAGATTTTCTAACTTTTCCTTTTCATATGTTATGTTAAGACTTCATTAAGTAGTTTCTAAATATCCAGTTGTGTTTAGTCTTCTCTTAAACACAGTTGCAGACTTCAGAGACTTACAGCTCTTAACACTGCCTCAGGTTTATTTACTATGAATAATACTTCTAGAGGAAAGCTAGTAATTTAAAAAATTACTTGGCATAAACTTCAAGCAAATAAATTTTGGTCATGTTTTGCCTTTAGAGACTTTGTCTATTAATCATTTTTCTCCAAGGATTTCAAAATAAAATTAAATCTTCCCCCCCCAAAAAAATTAAATCCCTATTTTTCTTATTTTAGGGTAACATCTGCCTGGAAAATGGATCTTTCTTGCTGAACTTTACAGGCTGTGCAGTGTGCAGTAAGCGAGATTTTATGCTGATCACAAACAAATCTTTGAAAGAGGAAGACGGAGAAGAAATAGTTACGTATGATCGTAAGTAGACTCTTTTTTTAACATCTAAGTCTGTTAGTAAGATGTCATCTTTTGGGAACTAGGATGTGCAAAGTATTATGAGGTCTATATTACTATCATTGCAACACATAATCACTAGTTTTTTAAGAGGAGAATATAGGTAACATCTCATGTATCTGGCAACATCATATATTCCACATAAATGACTTGCAGATAGCTGAAGCTTATGATGTAGGCACCAGTTTTCTTTTGTTTATCTTTAAAGACTATGTCTTCTGAAACAAAATATAGGGACTTTTTTTTAAACTTAGGGTCATCCATGTGAATTTTCACCTTCTACTATAGTATAATGCAATGATATGCTTCAGCAGCTCTTAAGTGTTTAGGGCTGTTTGTCCTTATACTAGATAGCTCTGAGAAACTGCTTTTTTAAGTCTTATTTCTGCTTTTATATCTTTTGTCTCTTTTGTTACTGTCAGTCTATCATTTCTTTTGCTGCTGTAAGGATGGATGCCATCTTCATGTGCTGTTCCTCATCCTTGATACTGGGAAATGAAATAAATATGTATAATAAAAAATCAGTTCTGAGGTTGGCACTAAGAATATCTGAGTAAATTTACGTACATGTGCACTTTAGTATTCAGATATTGTGGCAGTTGTTTTAACTATTCACATTTTCTTTTTGATTGTCTCCTGATTTTTGGTATGTTCTGACTATATGAAATAAATGTGTAAATAATGATATTTTTATAGAAGGGTGTAAAAGACACTAAGCCTTTAGAATAGAGTCAGAAAATAGAAGAATGTTCTACATTAGAAGAATCTTCTTTCTTTTAGCATATTTTTATTTTTCTAGATAGAGGACAGTGGTCAAAAGCAAGGTCTCTGGAGTGAGAAAGTTTGGGTTTGAATTCTGGTTCCAACACTTCCTAACCAGGCATGCTCTTCCTAGTTACTTAAACACAGTGTGCTTTTCTTTCCTTATCCTTACAAAGGGCTTCCCTGGTGGCTCAGCTGGTAGGGAATCTGCCTGCAATGTGGGAGACCCGATCCCTGGGTTGGGAAGATCCCCTGGAAAAGGGAATGGCCACCCACTTCAGTATTCTGGCCTGGAGAATTCCATGTATAGTCCATGGGGTCGCAAAGAGTCGGACATGACTGAGCGACTTTTAACTTCACTTCACCTCACAAAGGTGATAAGAATAGTATCTACCTTGTTGGGTTTTTGAGAAGATTAAGTGAATATACAGATAAAAAGTGTTTAAAACAGAATCTGGCACACAGTAAGCACTCAATGTATCATAGTTATTATAATATTGTTTTTACTAGACTCTTGTTACTGTTAAATTCACTTTAATGTCTTGTGTTAGCTTTTTGTTTATGTTTGGGTAGTAGCACTGTTTCTATCATTCCTGAGAATAAAAGCTCCTATATAATTAGGTAGCTCCAGCTGGTTTAAAAAATACACATATCTGTTCATTGATTACCTTAGCTTCCAGTGGGAATTGCACATTAAGTCTCTGAGTTCAGGCCCTTAATTATGTAGTGTTGCTGTGTAATAGAGTCTATTTTTTTTTTATCAAAGGGGACATTACAGTGGGTTTCCTTTGTGTTAAATTTGACAGAGTTAAGACTCTTTTAAAGCAATACCATGCTAAGAATAGAAATTTTACTGTCTTCAGACACCATCTAAGATTTAATTATTTAAGTCTCTCTCTGTTTCAGCAGATCTTTGTAAGAATTGTCATCACGTAATAGCCAGGCATGAGTATACGTTCAGTATCATGGATGAATTTCAGGTAAATGTATATATGTGAGTGTGTTATTGAGGGGAAGGAGGATAAGAAGAGTATACTTGAGAAATCTAGGTATAATCTCTGTAAATGAAGTGCTCGCAGATGTTAGAGACAGTCCGTCTCTTCCACTTGTATAAGTTGAGACAGACACTTTAGATGTGGGTGGATCTGTTCAAACCTGTCTTCACAAGAGTCACAAAGCAAAATGCATGCCTTACAGATGATGTCTCTGTCCTGTCATTTTTGCTTATGAAGAAGAGCACCTTACGGCTTCTTGAAAGGTTACCATTGTGCCTCTTTTTTCTCTACCCAGTTATTTGATTGCATGATTGTTGGCTTTCAGTGTTGGTCTGCCCACTGCCACCATTCTTGTAGAGCATGGAAATCGTGATAATGAGATTATCTTTGTTTCTGTTGTAGGACTGTAGTCAGCAACTCTGTGGTCTCAATTTTGATAGGATATTTGAATATTATTTGATAAGTAAAATAACACGATAGGTGTATCATGGTTGGAGGAGAAAAGCTGAACCACTGAAAGGGTAGAGGATAGGGCTCTATTAAAACGTTAGTCCTTATACAACTGTGAGAGCGTGTGAAGAATTCTGCAAAATCCTACAGGCTGCTATAGGCCTGCAGTTGCTGAAGATTCACAGATCTAACGGTGAGGAAGAAAAGCTGGACAGTGGGGGAGAGCCAAGGACAAACTGGAAAGCCCAAGGACACACTCACCTGTGTCCGTCCCTCACTGCCTCCGCTTTCAAGGCTTCAGATTGAGTTACTTATTTCCTGTGAACTACATGTTCATAGGATATAAACATCAGGTAAGAGCTTTTTACTGTCAAGGGAATTTTTTTTTTTTGGTACTACTATGATTAGGGAAAAAATCTTCTACAGTAGAATCTTATAAAATAGTACAAGAGAACCACTTTCATTTTTACTTCAGTGTGGAAGAAGGCACTTAGTCACCTGTCAGAATCTGGTCTAATATCTTGTGGTCCATCTAAATAACATCCTGACCACATCTCCCCAGCATCCAAAAATTATGCCTCAAAGGTTCTTATATGATAGGTGTCTCTTTGGGCAAAATCAAGATCTCAGTGAATGAGTAGTGGCCACATAGGGGAGTGAACATGTCAAAGAAGCATCTCTCTCCATTCATGGGAGGACAGGTGTGCTTATAGCTATTTTCCAGTGGTTCCTGAAGCTCCTGTGAGGTTTTTAGAGTCCCTAAGTGAATCTTGAGATTGCCTGTTTATGCCCTAATTGAGCCATAGTCTGTCCCCACCATGAGACCACAGCCTAGCAGATTTTCCTTTATGACTGAGCACAGCCATTTTCAAAGCTGTCCCAGAAGTACTTTGGGGTGGGAAGAAGGGAAAGGAAGATGGCTGTAGTCACAATGCCTAGATAGTGTGGAATTCTCTTGGGAAAAACTCTTAAACTGGGCTCTACCTCCAGTCCTCTCTTTCCCAACATCCACTCCCTGCCACCCCCGTGTTCTTTATTTTGCTATCAGCATATTTGTCTTAAAATGGTGCTTTCAGACTACCTCTTTGGCTTTTCCAGAATAGCTATCTTTAGCTCCAGTATACTGTCCAAGCTTCCCATCCCAAGGTTCTCACTGGGTTGGCAGCCTCCCTTTCTCTCATTTCTCACTGCTCTCCTTTTGCACACCATTCATAGCATTGTCCCAGCTTTAGTCTCTCCTCCTTCCCTCCTGTTGTAGAAATTTTTATTTCCTCCTCTCTGTTATCCGTACAATGCATTTCCTCAGGAACTTCATGTTACCTTCTCTCCTCCTAGCTTTTTCTCGATGAGATTTAAAGGATTTTTACATTAAATATATTTAGTTCTTCTCTATTTGTTAAAAGTAAATTAAAATCCTTTTGTTTCACTCAGCTACTTCTTTGATTCATCCTCTGATCATCTCTCTCCTTCCTTTTGCTTCTTTACTTGAATAGCTCTTTACCCTATTTTCCTTATTTCCCTTTTTTCCTCCTAACAATCTCCAAATTGGTTTTCACTTTACTTTCGAATTTCAAATTTTGCTTTACTTTCAAATTTCATTTTTACTTTACTGAAACTGTTCTCTCATAGATTCCCTATAATGTAGCCAAATCCTGTGACCTTGCCTTCTCATCTCTCTTAACAGCTTTCTGGATCTAGTTTTGTTAACCATTGTCTTTTTGGAGCATTTTATCCTCTGGGGTCCATAGTGCTAGATTTTTTTCTTTCTTTTTAAATCATTTTGACAGTTCCCTTTCTTTCTCTGTGGTTTCCTTTCCTATTTCTCCCTAACATCTTTTCTCCTGAGCTTTGGTCTCTGGTCTAGGAACCTTCTCTTTACTCTCTCAGATACTGAGCACACATGTACTCAGTCTCTGATGAAACTATAGGGATCTCCTTCTCTAACCCTAATGTTCCCTCTGCCCTCCTTTCTCTCTTTGTTTCTCTCTCTTTTGTTTGGCTCCACTGTCACGCTTCATGTGAAGGACCATACCGCTCAAACCTAAAATACTGCAGCAGTCTCCACACTGTAGTCGTGCACACTGCCCTCAAATTAATCTTCTGGAAACACACCGTCCTGACACTCCTCTGCTACTCATGCGATGTACTTGCCCGGTTCCATATCACTGTCGGTATTCATGCTGTTTCCTTTACTTAACTTGTCCCTTTCACTATGTTCAAGCTAACTAAATCTTACCTCTTTTAAGCTGTACTTAAATTGTGTCTCCTTCTGCTTCTTAGTAATCCAGCCTTTTTTGGAACTCTTCTTGTATCTATTGCAGCCCCTGATTCGTGACTAGCCATTTGGTAACTTCCATCTCAGCCTGATGACCCCAAGGACTCTTCATTCTCAGCTGCTGTGACTTACTTTCCTCAACCTCCCCCACTGCAGTCCCCATCTTATTCCAATAGCATTTCAGGTTCAGGGTGGGATTCCCACCGTAATATTTTGCTTTGTTTGAAATGTCTTATGAGAAATTTAAATCTGAAGTAGGCAGACTAGGACTTGGGTCCTGTGGTTAAGACTCCGTGCTTCCACTGCAGGGGCCTCAGGTACACTCCCGGGTCAGGGAAGTTCTGCATGCCACGGGGTATGGTCAAAAGAGAAAAAGGCAGAATAGTGTATTAATCTTCAGTTCTCAGCTTCAGTTTCTTTTATTTGCACCTCTCGGGATTACTTTGAAGCAAATCCCAAACATTTACTACTTCTGTAAATATTTCAATATGAAGCTCTAAAAGATAAAGATTCTGTTTTTAAACAGATCCATTTTTAACAGTATTGTTAAAATAAGATTTTCTGATGGCAAGTGTCGAGGGGAAAGTAGAGACATAAGTACAGAGTTTAAATGGAAAATAAGTTGTAAGTGATTACAGGCATCCTGTATTTTTTATATCACCCTAACATCCATTAAAAGGGCTATATATTTGCCTCAGGAAATAAGAGGGAAACTGAGACTGCTTTTTCTTTGTCTGTGGACCAAAAAAGGAGAGGACTGAGGGTCAGAATTAGCAGGTAGTAATAGAGGGAAGAGGCCCATGGGACCCTCAGCGTAAAACACAGGATCTGATCTTGCCCAAAGGGGATTCCACCCATTTACCATTTCTTCCAGATCACTCCCCTCAGGCTTTGCCCAGGTGGAGCCTTTGAAGATCTCTGTGAATGACTCGGGGGGATTCTGATTCTCCTAACTTGGCCAATTTGGGTGAAAAGTGTCCTGATCCCACCATATTCCTGGCAGCACGAGAAGATATGTTCCTGGCATCCCAAGTGAGAATTCTAGACATATTTTCCCACAGAAACACTTCTCTGTGTTAGAGTCTATAGGACTTGTGCAGTATAAATTTAAAAGACTCCCTGGATTTCCCTGGGAACCTAACTGCTTTGTGTAATGTTACTTCTGTGGGAAACTGCTTCTGCATTCCAAATAATTGACCTGCAATGAAATTTGGATTCCAGACTGCCTATAAATTAAAGATTATAGGTATAATCAGTCTTACTGATTTAACAGTTTTTCTAAATTATACCATATGTTAGGTTTTTTCTTTCTGTCAAGTTGCACTGTAAATTTTGCAAGGTCAGACCTTGTCCTCGCCTTTTCCCATGTCTGCCATTGTACCCGGCATATTACAGAGCCTTTAGGCATTTAATGAAAACGTGTCATTGGGTAGGTTGGTTGAAAATTCAAGTAGTTGTATAGCTTCACACATTTTCCCATATTGGCTTTATTATTTTTTTCTTCTTCTTTTCCAGTGAGAGATTGACATTCTACTAGTAATGTCTAGTGAATGAAAGCAGAATTTGAAAGCAGTAAAAACCTTGGAGAGAGTGGATTTTAACTATCGTTGCTTCATGAGACTTGTATTTGTTTGCTGAGCTCTAGCCTCTATTTCTACTGTGTGTGTGGAATAGACTTTAAAATTAAATGTGGTCTTTTAAGAAACAGTCTTTCTACTACTATAACTAAGTCCTCCTACTGAACTCTGGCAAGAAATGGTAAGGCAGTTGCTGGTTCTGAGTCTTTGTACTGTAGTCACTGTTTACCTCTGTGACCCTCTGACTGTTCAGACCCATGAAACTCAAACTGCCTTGACTGATCAATTTCCAGGCAGCCAGCAATCTCAATGTCAGGTGTGGAAATACTAATAGACTTAATATAGATGCTTGTTTTCCTAAAGAAGATAAAAATTTTTAAGTAAAAGGTTTGAAAGAAATATGTTTCTATAGTTTATGACCATATTACAAATTCTAGAAAGGAACAGCTATAAAAACAGAACTTTGCCCTAAGAATTTTGCTTAAAACAAAATACCTTCTGTCGCCAGTCTGGACATTTGTTAAGCCCAGGAAACATAAAACGCCTTAAAAAGATCAAATTCTAGAAAACTAGCTATCTAAATATGAGACATGAGATACTAGTGGATTTAACATACTTGTTTATTTTTTCTGGAGTAGATAAAAGTAGCCTTTTGGGTTTGGAAATTTTTTCCCCTTTTTTGTTGTTTTAAAAATCGTTTCTGTTGCATATTACTGTTGAATATCTTAGAAAGAAACAGCTCTGAGAACAGAAATTTGTCCTTGGGGGCACACACTCAAATTGTTTCATTACTTTAAATAGCAGCACTAAGTAAGCCCAGTATATGTGTTTTCTAAATCCAGGAAATAGCCATGCCTTTCCAAGGTGACATTCTTGTATACATAGTAAATAGAGCATAGAGCATCAGCATGTGTTCAATTTGTATAAACAAAATGTGGGATACATAGACTAAACCTAAGACTTCACTTATAGGAAGAAAGTTGAAGAGATTGATCTACTGTACAGATAGTCTATCCATGACAATTTACAGAGGACAGGTTTACCAGAGAAAGTTATGAAGGCTGTTTCTGCTGGTTCCTCAAGGTAACTGTGCATTTTCTCTTGTTCCAGGAATATACCATGCTGTGTCTGTTATGTGGTAAAGCCGAAGATACTGTCAGTATTCTCCCGGATGACCCCCGACAAATGACTCTGTTATTCTAAGGATCCTTCTGCAGTTCTGTAATAACACTGTTGTGTTGGTTTACAATACAGCAAGCCTGATGATTTGTCTTAGTTTATAATGGAAATTATTTGCATATTATTTTTTGCTGCTTAGACTCACCTGTTGTTGAAAGAAAAAGAGTTCCCTGGCAGTCCAGTTGTTAGGACTTGGCACTTTCACTGCTGTGGCCAGGGTTCAGTCCCTGGCTGGGAAACTAAGACCCCACAAGCTGTGTAGTGCAGGCCCCACTGCCCCCACACAAAAAAAGTAATTTAGGAGATTGCTGAGCTCTTCTGCTAAAGTTCCCAGTGCATATCAGTGCAGCCAGAATGAGGCATCTTTGTTAGCTGTTATGTGGCTGAAAAATAACTAGGATGGAAAATAACTAGGAAAGCACATCTAGTGCCCAGATCTTGGTTCCAACAAAAGGAATCTAGGACTCCTTGGAAAAATGACTGAGTCTAGGACTAGGGCAGTAAATATACAAGATGAGCTTGGGAGTATTTTGAGCCACAAAAAAAGGAAGTACTCGAAGGGAAATCACAATGATTGGGAGTATTTCAAAGGGACAGGAGAAACCCCCAAAGAACCTCCCAGTGACCAAGGCTGGAACAATCTGAGCAACAAAATAAAGTAGTATTGGATTATAACCCAAACTATAAATATTCATGAGTCCCTACATGAATGACTGAATAAATACATACATTGGAGAGAATAGTTAAGTCCCCCACATAGGAAAATTTCAGATAATGTATGTAGATACTCCTTACTTCTTAACTATGGGTTTGCATGACTTCCTTCCAAAGAGTAGAGAATGGAAAGGAGGAAAAGTAATCTAACTTTTATTTCAACGAGAGATCTGATAGACACTAGCCTGGTGATCAAGATTAACATCACTGATGATAAGCCATGTTGATAGCATTACCCTTGATATGTGATAAGAATGACATGTTACCTTTGGAGTCTTCCTCCCCAAAACCCAAAACTTCAGTCTAATCTGAGAAAAACTTCAGACAAATCCCAGTTGAGAGAGCAATCCCAATTGAGGAAAATACCTGACCAGTACTCCTCAAAACTGTCAAGGTCATCAAAGAAAGGAAATCTGAGGAGCTCTCACAGCCAAAAAGAGCCTAAAGACACATGACTATTAAATGTAATCTGGTATCCTGAATGAGATCCTGTACCAGAAAAAGGACATTTGGTAAAACTAGGGAAATCTGAATAAAGTACAGACTTTAGTTAATAAAGTAGAAAGGTTTCAGTTGCTTCAAAGAGATCTTACCTTGCATAGTTGAAAGAACACTGGCTTGGGTGTCATAAAACCTGGCATTTAGGCCTCTGCCATTTGGTAGCAGTAAAACCATTAAGCAAAGCGTCATACTAGACTTTATTGTCCCCTTTCTATAGAATTGGTGTAATATAAATTGATACCATACTTCAAGGTATTGTTAGAAGATCCAGAAATCATCTAAATGTAAAATGCTTTTGAAGGCATATAAAGTACTAAATAGGATGAGATTGTTTTAGTTAGTTCTCATTCTGAAATCAAAACGTAAGGGTCAGGCATTAAAGCAGAATTGTTTCTTGTTCATATCTCAGACCCTCTGAACGGAGTGAGCCAAGTTGTTGATATCAAGGAAAAGCTTTGTTAAGTAACAGGAATAATGATAATAGCCAAGGTTTACTGAATACTTACTATGTGCCAAGGCCATTTAAGCACTTGTTTCATCCTCATTAACCATTCCATGAGGGTAGGTACTATTGTTACCCCAGTTTTAGACCCAGATAAACTAAGGCAAAAAGAAGTTAAGCAACTGAGTCAGGTCATGTAGTACAGTGATGCTCTCGCAGTCATAGTGAAGTGTGAGTGTGAGAGTCTGGCAAGGTTAGGAAGAGGTCGGGAATATCAGTGACAGCACTCTGAGGAATCTAGGCATGTCAGACTAAGATTTATTATTCAAAGTTAACGCAGCTGTTCCTTAGGGATCAGTTGTTTTATTCCTGGAAAATGTTTTCCACTTTCTGCAAATCTATATCTGACCTGCTGAGGAAATCATTTGGTGAATTGAATCCAGAAAGCAGAGAAAATGTTTCATTACTTTAAATAGCAGCACTAAGCCCACATTACAGTTTCTGAATTGTCCCTTCTTGGAGTTTGCTATTACTTCCAACTTAGGTCTTTTGGAGTTCAAGAGTATGAATTTATATGCCCTTCCTGATAGCCTCATCTCTATGATTATCTGTTTTTGGACAATATATTATAAAAAATTTAAACATAAGATCCTACCTATATATTTCATTATTATTAAACCAGCATTGTACTGTGTTTGGCGATCTTCCTTATATATCTTCTAGCATTTTTTTTGTGGATCTAATAGAATAAAGACCTCTTAAACACAGTTCTACTACTTCTATATTTCTCTGTTTAAGTAGAGGGGAACCAGGCAAAAGCATTTGTCTTCTTTATTTCCTTCTCTGAAATGTAAGAAGGAGAAGAAAGGACCTTAGTGGGAGTGTAGTGGGAAACATGAACTTGTGCTGGCATCTCATGCTTTCTTTCCCTGCTTCATGATGTACAGGTTGGGGTTGACCTAGTGAGGCTCTTGAAACTCAAAGCTCAGCATGTTTGCTATAGTTTTAATTTGCTGTATCTTACTCAAATGGTCTTGAGTTCTCCAAATACTAATTAATTGACATGTGATATAGTCTAGACAGAGTCAGATATGGTTTATTAGCTTGTAAGTCATCACTCAGAAGTATACATTCACTGTTCTTTATTTCAATGTAACAAGAATCCTTTTCAGTTTCATTCTTCTGTTTTGCAAGCAAAGCTAAGTTAAACTTGACTGAATTTGAGACTGTCAGTTTTAAAATGTATGTTTTCTTGACTATATAGTACAAGTCTCTCTTGTGAGATATGCTGTGGTTGGGTAGAAGGGAATTCAAGAGACCTGGGTTTGAAATTCACTCTGCCACCTGCTCATTGTGGGACATTGGGCAAGTCATTCTCTCTGTACCTTGATTTCTTCAGTGTAAAAGTAGACACAATCATGCCTCCTTCACAGTTTTAAAATCATGATCTAGTGTTAAGTGAAAACATCATTAGGTCGTACCGTGCTGTGTACAGGCAGCTGTCAGGGGTCTTAATGCAGGAACTCTGAGATAGAAGAAAGCACTGTTGTGTCATGGTTAATTGTAGAAGCTTTGGAGTCAGACTGACCTGGGTTTAACTTTCAACCCTGCCCCTCACTAGACCTTTGTCCTTGAAAAGTTTCTATCTCAATTACGTGCTCTTTAAATAGAGATAAATATTCCTCAGGATCAGTATGAGGATTAAGTAACCTAGGGTATAGAAAGTACTTAGCGCAGTGTGGGGGTATGGTATATGGTAATTTGGATGACGGTTGTGATGCTGATTATAAGAAATCACTAGATTTGAAATCATCTGTAAACGTTCGGCTTGGACTTTCTTAATCTTAAACTGAGGCGTATTTAGTTACAGGAACATAGTCATGGAAATAGCCATCAATTTCAGTCTATGTATCTGGGCCCCTAAAATCACTTATTCTAAACTGTATTTTTTGTAAGAGCCCTAGAGGAATGATTCTCTCTGTCCCTCCTCTAAAGTAGCATTATTGCAGCACTTCTGGGAAAGCCTGTTTATAGGACTTCTTGCTTCCTGAGTGCCCCTGGGGAAATTTGATTAAAGCATCATGTTGATCTAGGAAAGTGGGTGATTATATTAAAGTTTGCCATGGCTGTTTATAACAATAAACTGATAATTCTGAGGATGTAAAGGAGACAAACAAGATGAGGAATAAAGGAAAGGAAATAATTCCTCATTTCTGAAGCAAACAACATTTCCCTGCCCAAGTGAGTAGCCCTCTTCTAGCATCATGGCCCATTCTGACTCTCTCTGCAAAATCACTTATAGTGTAATTCATATTCCTTTGGGACTCTAAATAATTCTCTCAACTTGAGCCTCCTGGGGAAGACCCAAGACATTGTTCTGGCATATGAGGTCCCCAGTTGCCTATGGCATAGTGTCCGCACCCAGAAAAGCTGACTCTGCTGTTGGACATCACAGCAGGCAATGGCACTGTGAAGATGATGAACAAATCATGCCAGCATTCCACATGAAGTCCCATTTTGTTTCTTCAGGGAAGCAGTATTTACTCTAGAATCAGTGCTTAATCTTGCCCCCTACGAAAAAAATAGAACCCATACCCTAGCTGTTGTCTCTGACAGTAGAAATCTTAAAAGGCTTGAGTTCTCAAGAGTCAAGTTAAGGGTGACCTTAATTTAGCAGGAGGCCTTCAGAAACACGCCAGGGGATTCCCACTGTACCACTCAGGTTACCGTTTTGAAATAAAGCACTGTCGATGACATAGCTTTAGTAGAAGGTCAGACAGTGGGGATCCTTAACCTCTATCCCACATTTACTTTTCAGATGATGTGAGTGCTTGGAAAAGTTATGGGGAACATCCTAGAAAAGGCATTGTCCCCTCCGCATGGGGTTCTCAAACTGATGTGTCCAGCTGGGAGAACTGTCCCTGAGAAGTAAAATATTCCATATAGTGATCGAAGAAGGAAAGACAAAATGAGGTTTCCAGGGAGAGGTTTGTGGGACAAAGTGGGGGTCAGTGACTCGTCTTTTCGAGAGTGTGACAGAGCCTGGCCTCGGTGCCTTTAACGCCTGCACTCGGTGAGGGATCTAGGGCACCGTCCTTCCAGGCCATTCGGCGGAACTCTGTTCTCACAGACAACAGCTATCAAGTCAGCGGGTTATAAACAGTCTGACTGTCTGAAGGGAGGCTCTCTCCCATCCCTACCCTCACAGGAAAGGAAGAGAAACCAACCGTTCACGCCTAAACTTGCCCCTTTGGGGAACGTGGGAGTGTGAGAACGACAAGGGTGGAGTAAACTTTAAAAAGGAGGGAGGGTCCACATAACAATGGATCCAAAACAAACATTACTCCACAAGGTGATCAGGAGATGGGTGAAGTGCTCTGTTCCTGTAACTGCCCTCCACACCCTTGCTGTCAGTAAGTGGACCTAATTCACCTTCTTCAGGTGCAGATAACGTTTAGTCAGCCCAGTTCCCACAGAGAAACTGATGTCTTCCTAACTGGAATCCTCTGACCAGCTTCCCAGTGCTTCTGCCACTTCCCCTTGCTTCTCATTATCACCTTCTTTCCCCAGTCCTGAAGAAGAGCCACAAAGTAATAAGACAATTCACATTTCCCAAAACTCCACCTGCCACTGTAGACCTTGACCAGAGCTTGCTTTCCAGACGGGAATTGGGATGTCCCTTTGATCAGAGGCTCCCTCTCCTCAGCTTTCGTGTGCTGCCCAACCTCAGTTCTACCTGCAGTCCCACTGCCCCTCCCCACTTGGTCAAGGAAGAAGACACACAGAGTCTGGCTCTTTCCACACCCACCCTTTATTGGGCTCAGCCCACAGGCTGGCTCCAGGCCTTCACTCTTCTCGGACACCGCCCATACAGATTTAGGAAGGTGCCATCATTCTGTGAAGGCACAGAGCCCACCCACGTCTTGGAGCCTCAGGTTGAATCACCAACCGGAAGTTTGCGGGGAGGGGAAGGAAACAGGCAGACCAGAAAGGCAAGGCTCTTCAGTGAAGGGGACTGATCTGAAGGGAAAGCCTGGGCCCAGCAGTCTTCTGAGGGCACAGTGAATGCTCAGGAAAGACACTCGGGGCAGGAGGAAAGAGACCTGCTAGTGTCTATATGGCAACTTTGAGGAGGCGCTTGATGTCAGGCTCGATGTTGATGGTTTGGAAGGTGCGGCTGTAGCGGCGGAAAGGCTCCCCTTCCGGCCCAATGAGGAACTTCTCAAAGTTCCAGGACACATCTGAGCGGCGCACGGGGCTCCAAATGATAAACTTGGGATCGGTCATGAGGGAAAACGGGTCGTCATAAGGGTAGGGGAGCTTATCCTTCAGGTAGGCGAAGACAGGATGCTCATTCTGACCATTCACATCACACTTCTGGACAATGGTGAAGGTGGGCTGGAATCCACCCCCAGGGCGGACATACTTGAGGCTGTTCAAGATCTCTTCATTCTGACAGTTCTCCTGGGGGAGCAAAGAGACAAAGAGCTTGGAAAAGGCACGGGGAAGATGGAGGATCTACAAAGCCTTTCACTCTTCTGTACTCCCCAGGGTCATTCTTTCTAGGTGTCTTCCCCCTTCCAGAACTTCTTCATTCGTTTTGCCCTACTCTTGACTCAGAGTTTTCCCTCTCAGAGCTATCGTCCTGATGGTTTGCTGTCATTTCTGTAAGTTCTCCAAGATCCTAGTTTGGCTGTTCTTGTACTGAATGAAGATTTAGCGCTTTTGAGCTGTTGCTTCTCTCTCCGATCTACCCTTAGCAGTTCTTAGGGTTTGTCTGAATCTTCAAGGAACCTTCAGCTCAGGGAAGTAGAAAGAAAGGGAAAGGAGGCTCAGGTCACACTGCCTAGAACCCTTCTTCCACTTATGTAGCTGCACGCACACACACACATACACACAGCCTGCACATACACACATCCGCATGCACACACACACACATGCCTCCCACCACCTTCCCTTCCCTTCTGCCCTGATTTCGCCTCTCTTCTAATTACCTGTGAGTGTTGAATATAGCCTTGGCCTCTGCCCTACTCAACTCCTCAAACTAAAGGTGAAATTGAGGTCTAGAAGAATGGGATTTATAGCTTCTTCCTTTCATCTTGCCTCGTCCTAAATCTGAAGTACAAGTAGGAGAAAACTTTGATGAAGGAAAACCCCATCCAAGGAAGACTAGCTTTCAGGTGCCATATAAAGACAAAATAGGTTAGCACCACCAATGAATGTCCTGTATATGAAATTACTTCATGGCCACGAGGCATGAATTAAATAGGATAAAGGGTTTAGGCTTCTGGAATAGGCCAGGGGAAGGGGAAGTTAAGGAAATAAGTGCAAGAGGGCCAAAAGTTGTGCATGTGTAATTATGGTTGCTTCCACTTAGACCTCGCCCTCAGCTCGAATGCTTTAGCTCTCAACCTATTACCTGTCTTCCCTCCCTGCTGCCAGCCCTGTCTTATCCCTGCTTAGTATTCTCCACCCCTGAAAGCCCTCAAAGGCCCATGGAAACCCTTATTTTCCACCCCCACCCCCAAGTCTGAGAGTCAGGTATCTCTGCCTGGGAAAAAGTTCCTGCCTCTGACCTACTAGAACCGATTAGTACAGTCAGTTCCAGGCCATCATGACATCTTGAGCCCAGAGTTGATGGCTATTAAAGTCTTATCTCCTAATGCACATGGCTGGCTGGCTACTGGTACCTTATGAATTCCCTCCAGCAACTGGCTGACCTGAAGTGATGGCTGGAGGCACCTCTGAAGAGGTTTTGCCTTTTCTATCTCTCTTGTCCTGGCCAAGCCTGGAAACGGAATTGAGACAAGGAAGGTACAGTGAGAGCACTCATGGTTTGGGCTAAGGTTTGTCACAACCAATGACATTTCAGCCTTCCTGCCTGTATCTCTGCCAATCTCTTCCTTGCCTTCAGGCCTCTGTGAATTGAACCAAAGGGATTATAATTGGAGGGTTCACTTAGGGACATTCTGCCTGCTTGTGCTATTGAAATCCTAAGTGAAAACAGAAGAATCCCTGAAAGATAACTTGAGGTGTGTGGACTAAAGACCCATTAATCAGGGACACTGAGGAGCATATGGTGCCCAGAGGAGAAACATGCGCTTTACAGACCTTTTGCCTTCCCCCGCATTCACTCTCCACTTGGCTGGTTCCAAACAAACAAGCAAAACCTTTCAATCTAAATAATAAAGTTGCTTGCTTTTTCATATTACTTTATATTTTCCAAGTTACTTTTGTAGCTCTTACACTATCAACCTCACAATAATCCTTAGTGCCCAGCTCTTCTGACCCCATGGACTGTAGCCCACCAGGCTCCTCTGTCCATGGGATTTCCCAGGCAATAATACTGGAATGAGTTGCCATTTCCTTTTCCAGGGGGTCTTCCAGACCTAGGGATCGAATCCTTGTCTCCTACACTGCAAGCAGATTCTTTACAGCCAAGACACCAGGGAAGCCCTCCTATATGAGACAAGTGGTATTATCCCTAGTTTATGGATGCGGAAACCAAAACAGAAAAATTGAGTGGGCACTGACCCATTAAATAGCAGAACCAAGTCTAGTGAGAACAACGGTCTCCTGAGTCAGTTCAATCCTAATTTGATTCTTTATCTTCTGTTTCCTCTAGTCATTCATTCAACAAATATTTAATGAGTGTCTTCTATACCCTAGGCACCGAGGACACAATGCAGAGAAAACCAGACCTGGTACCAACCCTTAGGGAGTGTAGTGGGAAGACAAGAAACCATGACAATCCACATCTTTGGTGCGCTATCACAGACAGACTCACACTGACTCCCCCCTGGTACTCACCTGCACCCGTAGACCTAGCTTAACAAAACATACCCCATAGTTCCAGACACTCCAGCACACAGTCGTTTTCCCCCTCTCCTTAGTCCCCTAGAGCTATAGCAGTCCAACTCCAGGGACCTCTCACCTGATGTCCAAATTGATTGCAAGGGAAGCCAAGAACCACCAGGCGCCTGGGGAAGCGGCATTGCAGCTCGTTGAGTTGGGTGAAGTCCCGGGTGGTTGTGCCTCAAAGCGAGGCCACGTTCTCAATCAGCACTGCCCTGCCTCGGAATGTATTGAAATCTACCTTCTCCCCATCCAGGCTGATAGCACTGAGGTCGTAGAAGGACTTGGCAATGTAAGCCATGATGGACGTGCAGAGTGAGTGGCAGAGCCTCGTGAGCCCACGTAAGGGTCGATTAAAGGGGTGGGGAGGAAGGAGGAGCCAGGAAGGAACTCACAGTGGGGCTTTGAGCATCCCCAGGATGACTTAGCAAAAATAGTCGCCTACCTGTAAGTGCTGTTTGAACAAGAAACTTGCTCCTCCCATTTACAGACTCTGAACAAAGCCACCTCCCTGCCCCACCCCGCTGGCAACCTGGGAAGGGCCAATGTGGTATCTCTGAGTAGACATCAATAATTCACTGCTTGCAGGAAACCAGAGCCCCAGAGGTCGGAGAGGAGGAAAAAAGGGAGGGAGGGAAGCAAGACTGTTTGCCCCAGCAAGTGGTTTTCACTTGGCACAGACATTTATTGTGTGCTTGCTGAGTGCCAAGCTGTGAACTGTGCGATTGAGAGGCCAGGGTCTGCCGAGGGCTGAACGATAAGGAAGGGAACTGGGTGCATGTCCCCTTGACTCAGACTACCAACGAAATATACGTGTTACTGTTCACATTTCTCTCTCTGGCCATTACCTTCCACAAGCATAAAATCAAAGGGCCCCTTGGGAGGATGGTGTGTGATTTTCTAAAATAATGGCTTTTGGTGCTTCAGCTTGCGCCAGTCTGAAGAGGTGCGGCTATGTTTGTCTTGAAAAGTCTTTCAGTGAATGATGGTACTTGTCCCAGAGGGTATATCTCCCCTTGCCCCTGCTCTGGGCCATCTCCTCTAATATCCCTCACCCCGCTGCTCCCCAAGGGTCAGGAGGATGCAGTCAATTGTGGCTGGGATAACAGGAGTCAAAAAGCAGGTGGGTAAACTCAGGGCGGGGTTTACCTTTTTTCAGACAAAGGCTTAGGTCCTGAAGACTTTCCAGAGGCGGTTGTGCTGGCCGTTCTCCACAGAAGAAAGTGTGCAAGGAGTTGAAGCTGCTATGGTTTTAGACCCAGCTAAGCCACTCAGTTTTCAACACATCTGGGGACCTCCTAAGGGCTCTCAGGGGAGCAGAGCCCTGGAAGACCACATACAGGCCTAATACTTCACTTTATTCTTCCAAAGGCCCACGGATACAAAAAATCAGGGGTTTGTTTTGTTTCTTATTTATTTTTTAATGCCTGGATTTTTCCATCAGTAAAGCTGGCAATTAGGCTTTGCCTGGTTTGGGGATTTTAGGGTGAAATTTCAATAACAGTGCAGTTGTTTACTAGAGAGTGTGTTCACAGGTATGTGTCCCTTGGGAACCGTCTCTGAGAACAAGAAGAAACCAGGCTGGGGAGCAGCTGGTCTTGAGAATCTGATTTGATGGGAGGATGGAGCAACTCTCCAAGACTGCCTGGCTTTTCTGTGTTTTGTAGCCTATTCGTGGCTGTTCTTGGCAACAGGGAAACCCATATATCACCATGGTCTGCTCCCTACAAACAAGCCTGCATTACCTAAGCGGGGAGGGAATCTTTTGCCACTAGAAGAGGTGGCAGGAAACACAGAGAGAAGTATGTTTACCACTGAGGCTGGGTGGAATTCCTGGGAAAAACCAATAAACGTTCCCCCGAAGCCTCTGAGTCAGAACTTGGCCCTGACAGTGGGCTAAACTTTAACATGAACTTGCCAGTTTCACCTGCATGCCTGGCACTCCCCATGTACTCTTCAGGGCTTCCAGACACCTCTTCCTGACTGCCCTTCTGGGACCCTCTCCAGGAAGGCCATGCAAATCCTGAGAAGAGAGGTAGGGGTGCTCTCTTCCTTAGGTACACGCCATCCCTTTTCTCCAGGACACTTTGAGTCACCCGGGCTCTCACCTTACATGATTGGATAAAACTGATGAAGCTCTGCTAAGGTAGCTCTTTGTTTCCAACTTTCCCTCAGACTGGCCCCCTTTTCAGAAGCTTGTAATTTTGGACACGCACTAACACAGCTTTCTACAAGGACAGTTGTTGTTCTGGAAACTGCACTGGCTTAGTAGGCAGAAAGTCTCAGTCAGTGGCTCCCAACTCTGGCTGCAAATGAGAATTGCAAGTAGAGATTTTTCTAAATAGAAATGCCAAGATCCCCCTCCAGAGATTTCAGTTCCCGTTGGTCCTTTTCAGCTTGACTCTGCCACTGTTCCCTGGGGCCCCTAGGCACCCGTTCCCTTATCCGTTGAACCTGGGTAATCATCTTCCTTATCTCACAGAGAAGTGACTGTTCCGATGGAGGAGATAAAGGTTTATGAGTTCTCTGTAAATTGGAAAATACAGATTTAAGATTTTAGGCTACCGTTGCCCTGCCTTGTTTTACTCCTTCCTTGTTTTAGCTTTACCTCCAAACATTCTCTGCCTCTTCCATCAACTCCAGACCCCAGAGTATAGTATTCAACAACCCCCAGACCCCTAGACTCCAGATTGTCTTGTTCTCTGGGGGTATCCAAGCATAGTGAAGAAGTGAAGTGAAAGTCGCTCAGTCGTGTCTCTTTGTGACCCCATGGACTATACAGTCCATGGAATTCTCCAGGCCAGAATACTGGAGTGGGTAGCCTTTCCCTTCTCCAGGGGATTTTCCCAACCCAGGGATTGAACCCAGGTCTCCTGCATTGCAGGTGGATTCTTTACCAGCTGAGCCACAAGGGAAGCCCAAGAATACTGGAGTGGGTAGCCTATTGCTTCTCCCAGGGAATCTTCCCGACCCAGGAATTTGAGGAGGATTCTTTACCAACTGATCTATCAGGGAAGCCCATCCAAGCATAGGGCTAAGATGAACTTCTGAAAGATTACTTAATCCTGCCTCATGCCTTTAGGAAGACCTGTTCCATTCCAAGAGATGAGAACCTTCTTGGCTCTTAGATATTCAGCATTCCCCCCACTCCCCACCCCACCTATGACAACTCAATCTTATTTCTGCAGTGTGTGTCCACAGCAGAACAATGGGTGCTCTGCTTGGGCTCCCCTGCAGGTGGCATTAGGAGAGGCACCAAATGGAAGACGTTTGCTACCCACAATGTCCTTCTACCTTCCCCTGAACCACCAGGGCCCCATGGAGACCCACTCCTGGGGATTCACACAGGCAGTCACAACTGTGATTGGAAATATTCTTTATTTTGTAAACATCTGTGTTTAAAATAGATGAACCCTGCTCACAATTCCTCTACTGGACCCGAGACACAGCACACAAAAGTTCCCCCGTCACAAGGAGAAGGTGGGGCTCACGAGCAGGTGCCAGGGGTGGCGCTGAGTCTCAAGACAGCAGATGCAGATGTGGTCACGAGTCCACAGGCAGGCGTACCTGCTCAACAGTCTAAGGCCGGGGCGCAGGCCACCTCCTGGATCAGAGTTCAGGGATGAGAGGCCGACTCTGGTACCTGGTGAGCCTAGCTGCCCCCTAAAATCCCAGCGCCCCTCCTGCCCCATACCTCTCCCCAGCAGTGGCCCCGTGGATGCGGCTTCTCAGGCCATAGAGTCGCAACCCCAAGGTTTCCCTTCCAGAACCCCTAGGGCACATAAAAATATAGTCCCTTTCCTGAGGGGGCTAAGAGAGGAAGGCAATGGTGCTCAGCCAGATCTTCAAGGAAGTGGCGACGCTGATCCACAGACTGGAGCCAATGGCCAGCATAAACTCCCCCTCCCTCAGGTCCTGGTGGAGGGCACACCATGGGCTGGCACTGCCAACCCCCCACCCCAGAGTTGACGCTGCCTATGTTTAGACATTCTAGGAGTCAAATCCTCAAGGAAGCATTCTCAGCTGTGGTCGTGACTTCATCCTAGAGAGTCAGCTCTTTACATTTCTCATCAGCCGACAATTCTAATTACTCTTTTTCCTCCCAATATAACCTGTCCCACGTCCCTACATCCTGAGCTGCCCTCTCCTGACGTGGTATTAAGAGTCAGGAGGGAAGGTTTGGCGATTTCATCCCTCACCATTTTTTCCAGAGGAGTCAGTGTGGCTCTTAATCCTTCATACATGTGTGTTTGGACTTTAGTTCTTATTAACGACTGGTGAATATGCGATGCCTAGTTCTTTGTTTCGCTCCAGCACCAGCCATGCCTCACAGCTTATGACCGATCCTCCTCCCGAGGCTTCTCCCATCTTAGGAAGGTGGGGAAGAACCCTCCTAGAGCTGCTAACTGACATGTTTCCCCCCTCAAAGGGCCTCCTGCAAACTGCTCTGGACTGTATGGAGTTAAAGAAACTTCTTTCTGAAACAAAGGGCCCTGGAAGAGGGAATCCGCTTCCCCCCACCTGTCGCCACAGGGCAGTTGGCAAACCCATGAGCCTCTGACTCAGGAGCTCCAGGAACAAGATGAGCACTTGGTCCTGAAGGCTGAAGGGACAGCACCACGCATTTCTACCCAGGGCTCGCCTGCCTCCTGCCCACGTGCTCCCACCCTTCTTCCACAGACTCTGGGTCTCGGGAGAACCTTAAGGGCCAAAGGCTGGGCTCAATGAAAGACCACCAGCCTGGTTCTGTCCCCTGTCACCTGCCAGGGGGTGTTGGGGAAATGCCCTTCTTACATAAGAAATGGAAGATGGGGCCCCGGAATCCCTGCTGCCGCCTAATTCCCCTCTGGCTTGCAAACTGCTGTCCCAGCTCTTAACCTGCAGGAGCTGGCCCTTCTCCTCCAAACACTCCCCTTCCTGCAGCATGTGGTTGGCTCCGGGGTGGGGGGGCTCTCCTCACCCCTGCAGTGCCCACAGGCCTTGATCCACATCTTGAAATTCAGGAGCCCAGGGGGTACGGGAGGTAGAGAATGGAGGTGACTTTTTACCCCTGCCACCCCTCATCATTTGTTTTTTTCTTCTCTGAAGCACCTGTCTCCGAGCTCAGGTCCCCCAAGAGGCAGGTGGGTGGGCAGTCAAGCGCGGGGTAAACTGGGGTGGGGGGGAGGAGAGCCTCGGATGTGGGGACCACCAGTCAGGGCTTCCCTTCCTCCCTGGCACTCCTCTCTGCCTAGTCACCTGGATGGCAGGCCCGTGGCACAAGAAGGGGCGGGTGGTGGCCGGGGGAGATGGAAGCAGCTCCAGGGGCTGCAGGTGGGGCTTCTCCCAGGAGCAGAGCAGGGGGAGGGCAGCCCTGGGCCTGAGTGAGGAGGAAGGGGAGGGCGCTGCCCCAGCAGTGACGCGCGGGCGCGGGGAGGTAAGGGCTCCACACGAGTACGGCTGAGCAGAAGGGAGACCGAAGTGGGAAGAAGCGAGAAACAGTCAAGAGGAGACCAGACGCAGCGAGACGAGGAACCCACAGCGGCCCTGACTCCAGACTCGGGCATTGCCTGGGGCTCTGGGCAGTGAAGACGTGCTTGTCACACACGGTGGGGCTTGCAGCAGGCCTGTGGCTGGGGACACAGGCTGGTGGGGCCCCCCCGGGTGGAGGGCGGGGGGCGAGGCTGCTCCCCGGGGCCAGGCAGGGGGAGGAGGAGCAGCGGCCAACATGCCGCAGGGTCACCCGAAGGAGAGGGGCAGCGGGGCGAGGCCCAGGCTCCCTTGTGCCCGCAGGCCTCCTGCGGGGAGAGGGGGGTTGTGCGGGGGTGCTCCACGCAGGATGCTCAGCACCAGCAGGTTTTTGAAGAGTTTGCCGGGCCCTCAGGTTTGCCTTCATCCTCCTCCAGCTCCGCCAAGGCCAACTCGTGGTTAGCACGTGTCCGCAGACCTTCCAGCTCCTTCCTGTGGGCTTGCAGCACCAGCTCTGTCAGGCGCGTGAAGGACTGGGAAAGCAAGGAGCATAGTTGGCCAGGCATCTCCCCCTCTTCCCCAGCGCCCCTGTGGCTGCCCCCCGCCCTGCCCCCTGCCCAAGCAGGGCTCATCTGCTCTTGGCCCCTCGGCTGCCTCACCACTCCACTGGACTCAGCCCAGGAGTACTCACCTCTTTAATGTTGAGGTTGGTGCAGGCACTTGTTTCGTAGAAGTCCATGCCATACTCTCTAGCCAGCTGCAAGAGAAGAACATTCCTGAAAGGGAGTCAGCAAGGGGAGGTGCCCCGCAGCACCTGGCACATCCTTCTGCTTCCGCGCTCAGGGCCCCTGCTGTGTCGTGACCATTTCTCAGGAGATAAGTAGATCACTTCTCAGATGAGACTGGGAGCTTCGAAGACAAAGGCCAGCAGAGATCGGGAGAAGGTGCTCCATCCATGCACCCCCACTCCCACCCCACCCAGCTACACACAGGCACACGTACGCACACATCATGTATCAGGAGACAGAGGCCCAAAATGTTGTGGCGAATTAATGAAAAACATGGGCTTGTCGGTCAAACAGACCCAGACTTGAATACCAGTGCTGTCACTTAAGAGCTGGATGACAACTTACTGATTCCCTTTAAGCCTCCCAGCTTCGTCGTCTGCTCAAAGGGGATGAGTGTGTCGATCAACCAAGGTTGTGGAAGGATTAAATGCATCTGTCTCTAAGCACTTGCTTAGCACAGGGCCACACATACAGTACTCAACAAGTACAAATATTCTAGTAGGAGCTAGCTTCTACTTTCAAACTTTTCAATGAGCATGTGTTCTTTTTTATTAATATACTAAACAACAATTTTATTTCAAGGGCTAATGGATGCTATTGACTGAAGAGGGACAGAAAAGCTCCTGAGACCCCTCAGAGTAAGTGGGTGACTCTGGCCTCAGTGGCATCCATCGTTCCTCCTGTTCTCTGGGAGCAGGGTTTCCCTGTTTACTCAGACATTCCCTCAGTACCATCCTCCTGCCCTCTCTGCCACCGTGGCTTCTCTGACTGTGGGCCCTTCATTCCCGCATTTTCCTTCCAACCTCTGTCCAGGTGTCGGAGGACAGGGAGTGGGGATGGTGGTGGGGTGGGATGAGATGACTGTGGGACAAAGCTGCTCCTGGAGCTGCTAGAGAAGCAGCAACCTGAAGTCCTTCTTCCTTGTTGACGGGATGGGCTCTCAGGCAGAGGTAATCCCACTCTTGGGGCCTTGGAGCTGAGACAGGGCTTTGTTTCAGGATAGACCCCAAGTCACTGTCCTTAAGGATGGCAACTCACCAAATGCCTTAGGCCGCTGTGGGAGGTGGGATGGAGGGGTGCCCGATAGTGACTGAACCCTGGGCCCTACTTCTTAGGACTGGCCCTGGAAGCCCGTGGAAAGCCCAGGGAGGGATTCGGCCAGCTCGCTCCCACTTACCTGCTGCCCTTGTTCTCTTCCCACCTGCCGTTTCTGCTCTTCATCGGCCTTGTTCCCTATAAGTATCTTCTGGACACCTTCTGGTGCGTACTAGGGCCAGAGGAAGGCAGAGCCGCCAGTGAGTGCGGCCCCCCATCCCACCCCATCTCCCCACCACACAGCCTCCATGGGCGTGCATGCCAGCACCAAAGTTCAGAGCCCCAGGGACAGAGTGGGCCAACGGGGTGCGGGCGCCAGGCTCCCCCAAGTACCACGGCTGACCCCAGGGGTCCCAGAGGGATGTCATGGGGCCATCGAGGATAGAAGACACTGGCGCTCCCTTGGGTTGGACAGCTGGAAAGGATCCTGGACTTAAGTCCAGCCTCTCACTCTACAGATAAGGAACTGGGACTCAGAGTTTCAGAGCTGTGGTGGCAGAGCCAAGACTGGAACCCCAACCTCCCAATTCCACCTGGTCCTGAGAGTTCGGGTAGAAAATTATGCACAGGGGAGGCTCTGTACTAACTCGTTTCTGGGGAAGACACAGCCATGGACGCCTGGCAGGGTTCACAGCATGAGGGCATGGCTGCTGGGGACTCACCCCCGTGTCTTACCCACGGAGGCGGCAGCCAGGGCTGCAGAGGAAGGGGAGAGTTCCTGGTAGTGTCTGCTTGCCAACTCTGACCACCTTAGCCCTTCCCGTGTGGGCCTCGCCATGCTCTCCCCTCCCAGTACCCTTCCCCGCCCTCACCCCCCACCTCGCCACAGTGAGGCCGCGCGTCCTACCTCATCCACATCACTGACCCACTTCATGATGTGCTGGTAAGAGCGCTCGCTGCTAATGTCGTAGACTAAAAATATTCCCTGAGAGAGAGGAGAGAGAGATGGGGGAGGCAGTGCCCAGGGGGGCCAGAAGTGGGGGGGGCACTTTACATGCTGGGTCCCCGTCTCCTCCTTCCCTGCTTAGCATAATGAAGACCCATAAGCACCCAGAAAAATCTCCTTCTCTCAGCCCCCCAAAGCCACTGCTTCCTAGATCAGAGCTCTCTCAGGCAGGAAGGCACATGGGTCTTTGGCCGGGGGAAGAGGGTGGAAGTTGAGGGTGAGGACCTGCCTGTAGTTGAGTGCCCACAGAGGAGCTGATGAACGAATAAATGATCAATAAGTGACTGAAAGACTGCCCTGAGCCCCCCTGCCCCACTCCCCAGGAGGTAATCCGAGGGCCCACTTGGGGATCAGTGGCACAGATCTCAAACGCCCAGAGCCAGGCATGTGGGTGGCAGCATTCTACTTCTAGACCCTGAGAACAGTGTCTCACCTGGGCCCGTCGATAGTACTGCTTTGTGATGGTCTGATATCTCTCCTGCCCTGCCGTGTCCCTGAAATAGAAAGGCAGCTGGTCAGAAAGGCAGGGACCGTGGAAGCTGGTGGGGAGGGGAGAAACAGGAGCTGGGAGACCCTGTGCCTTTGCAGGAGAAGCTAGAGAGCTGCAGGGTGAAAAGTCAGTGGAGCTTTGGTCCCCAGGTAGATCCAAACGTATCTGACTCTACAGGAGAGAGGACTGGTTATAGGTGCTGGCGGGGCTTGTGGGGCCTTGTCAACTATACCTGCACCAGCAGCCACAACCATACGTGGGCCTTGGAGGACTGTCTCTAGGATCGGGCCACTGTGGACAGACTGGTGGGACGGGTCCACCTCCAGTCCCTGCGGGGACGTCTGAAGGCAGCGCCCATACCGCTCTGAAATCGCAAGGCTGCTCCCAACGCTGGGAAGGCGGTGCTTCCAAGAGCACCAGGCTAGAGTCACAGCGGCCCCCGGTGGCTACTTGTGGGAACTTCACTGTGCTGCGGTGAGGAACTCTCACGCAAGCAAGGGGAGTAGCCCTCCCTCCTTCTAATCCTACCGCAGTGCAGTGCAGTGCGGGGCTTGGCCCCAACGGAGAAGCTCTATTCGAAGACAAACACACGGTGCTTAGTTTGCCAATTCCTTCTAATTCTTGCTTTTTGGTGACTTTCAGTCAATCCCATAAAGTTTCTTAAGAAAGAGATGAGATGGACTTCCTGGTGGTCCAGTGGTTAAGACTCTGCTTTCATTGCCAAGTGCCTGAGTGCAATCCCTGGTCAGGGAACTAAGATGAGAGATTAAGGCTCGTGGGAGCAGGAGATGGGCTCTGAGATTCCTGCATCTTTCCATCAAAGAGGTGGCCAGTGTCTCCAGATGAAGCCTTGGGGCTGTGCACAGACAGTTCAGGTGCAGCCCGGGGCCTTTCCTTCCACCCAACTCACCAAATCTGTATCCGCACTTTGATGCCATCTACCTCTATGGTCTTCATCTTAAAGTCGACCCCTGGGGAAAGGAAGCAAGCAAGGAAGTTAGCAAGGGTACCTGCTGAGACCTGAAGGAAGGCCCAGGGTACTCATACCTGAAGGTTCTCCTTTTGGTTTAATTTGGCAGAAAGATGGCATGAGGGAAAGGCCTTCTTGAACCAAAAACAGACCCTGGGGAGTGTCCATGGCTTTGAATGGGGATTCCCTTCCTACCCGAGCTTTGAGTTGCCAGGAGTAAAGGGGCTGGGACACACAGCCAGTCAGAATCCACTCCATCGCTGTCTTACGTTGCCCCAAAGCGTGTCGAACTCTACTCCCATGAGAGGTCTTCCTGTCTCTACTTCTGCACAGAACCACCTGTATGCATCCTTCCTGGAACGGTGTTTCCTTGGAACAGTAGTCTACTTTTTGCCTGGGTTGTTTCTCTCTCTGCTGTATTAGCAACTGGGAGGGGTTAATGGCGCTGTCATGAATGTAGAAAAGGCAGAGATTGGGGCAAAAGAGGACTTTCACCCATGGTGAGTATGAAGCTTCTGGCACCTAGCAAAGGCCCGCCAAGGAGATGGCCCAGTGCACGCGTTGTTGAATAGGCCTGGCCACAAGAGGCACTGCTGTTTACCAGAAGGAGAATGGGCTTGAACATCAGGCCTGCACTTGAATCCTGACTCTGACCATGTAATTCATAGCTAGGACCCTGGGCGTCTTGCTTCTCTGAGCCTCCATTTCCTCATCAGTAAAATGGGGACATTACCAGTCATTTCAGAGAGTCACTGAGAAGACCAAATGACATCCTGTGCCTGGCACCTGGTGGCCATTCACTCGGTCACAGCTGTCACTGCACCGAGGACAGGCCTGGTGCACACAGGTGCTCCTGGGTGACTGCCAGTGACCGTGTAAAGAGGCAGTGGCACAGCACAGATTCTCACCTGCCCAGGGGCTTGAGGAGCTAAGCTGCCACGAGACACAGGAACGTAAGCGGTCTGGCAAACCAACCCAGGGAGGAAATATATCCGGGGATTTTTGCGATAGAAATCAGTGCCACCAGCAGCACGCAGGCATCAATCTGGTGACAGCAGAGATGGGGTGCCTCTCCCCAGCCCTAATCGTGTGAGGTGCTGTGCCCAGTGATTCAAGGGCTACGTCTAGTAAGGTGGCTAAGCTGCGGTTTTCGTGCACTCCCTGGAGACAAGTCGGGAAGGGGCACCATTAACCGGCAGTCAGGTGGGGAACAGGGTGAAGGCTGACTTCTGGACCACAGTCCCTGGGCTTTACAGCACAGCCCCAAAGTGCTGAAATCCCCAGCGCCATCCACCTCGGTATGAATACTTCGCTTATCCATCCTGCCCCAAACACAGACAGATTAAATTCAGCATCAAGACCAAGCATCATTTAATGAAAAGGGAGGAAAAGACTCAGACCAGACAACCTGAACTAAATCAAGTTGGTCGGACATGAATCATTTTTCACCTGCCCAAGCTGATTCATATCTATTGAGCTGTACTTTTCCGAACGTGCGACATCTGGCAGCAATTCTTCCAAGGGTGCCCAGAAAGTAGAAAAGCAGAGGGAGAAGGAAGGAGAGGGGGCCCTTGGGCAGGGGGGTGGTGCACAGAAGTGTGCTCACCCGCTCCCTAAACAAACAGTTGTTAAGAATTTGCTTCTCCGCAACACCTGCATGGAAAGGAATCAAGAAACCTTTGCTCTTTCCTCTTACAATGCCTTCTTCCTAGGAGAACAGGTGATGCTGTTCATTTTATAAAAAAAACCTGGCTCATCCTCCTACCAGCTCCGTCCAAGGACAGTGCCTTTCGCAAGTGGTCACATAGGTGGGGCTGGTGAGAGAGAGGGGTCTATTTCCTTTATTCCACAAACTTCCATGGGAACTTTATGCCCTGTGCAGTGCTAGGTGCAGACAGACTGGCCAAGAAGACAGATGGCCCCTGCCCGTCCAGAGTTTACTGGAAAGGAAACAGAGGCCAGGGAGGTGAGATAAGGAGTCCCAGGTCGGCGCAGCAAGTAGTCAGGGCCTGTTTGAGGGCAGGGCCCTTGCGCTGTCTCTCGGGGAAATGAGAGGAGAGCTGTGTGTTACCCAGGCGGAGGGGTCTTACCAACGCTTTTCTGGAAAAGCACTCAGCGAGGGGTAAAAGAGGACTTTAGCCCCAGAGCCGGGACGCTTCCCCCCGAGACTGAAGGCAGGTCTGAGGAGAAGCAGGGCTGACAAAACAGGGAGCCGCCCTGGGAGCGAGCACTGGGCTTGGCCTCCTCCTCTCTTCCTTCGCTTCTCAGCTGCGTGGCCAGGGAGCAAGTCTGCAGAATTCTGGGGGCTCCCAGCACCCCCCCCCCCCCACCCCACCATCTTGCAACCAAGGTCTTCCTGACCACCTATCAAACCTGTAACACCTCTGAGAAGTGAAAAAAAAAAATCAGCTCTTCCCTGCAGGAGGGAAGAAAGAGTCTATGCCTTCTGAGGGGTCCCCTCCGCCTTTTTAAATGGAAACAGTAACAGCCCAGAGATCTTCCAGGGGAATCTGCTCCTCTACTCTGTTCCCTACTCCCTGTGCCTTCCACCATGTCCGCCTGCAGTCAGCCCCGGTCCCCTGTGCCCGCCCGTGGCCCCTTCCTGTCCCTGTGTGGCTGCTGGCTGTTTCCACCGCTGAGCACTGCTGGGCAGAGTCAGAACGCTGGCCTTGTTCGGTCACCCAGCAAATCATGCCTTGCCACCTCAGCCAGCCCTCGCTGCTGCTCAGAAGCTGTTTATACGAGGTGGTTCGCCCATCACATCCCTCACAGCCACTGTCCTTCATGCTGAAGGGCTCGGCCCCGGTCCACCCCCACTCCCCTCCCCGATCGCTGAAAGTATCCAAGAGAACACCTTGTCCACTGTCTTAGGGGCAAAGTGACTGCTGCCCGATGAAGCTTTCTTCTGAGGCCCACGTCATTTCCTCAGGCCATCCTGTCGTCTACACCTTCCCTGGGGGGAGTCCTCTATCCTTTTCGGGTCTCAGCTGTCCTCAGCCCCCTTTGGGAGCACATCCCAAGTTTCACCTGTGTTGCATCTTCAGCCTTTCCTGGGAGAAGACAGATTCTTTATCTGCCTCCACCCCCAGAGTGTTCTCACTCTGGCTCGGCTAAAGCAGCACTTCTCAAGCTTTAAAGTTTATGCAAATCACGTGGGGACCGTGTTGAAATGCAGATTCTGATTCAGTCGGTGTGAGATGCTTCACAAGCCTCGGGATGAGGACGATATTACTGGCCCACGGATCACACTTTTGACAGCAGGCTTCTCAGGACAGTGGTTCTCAAAGTGTGGTCCCCAAACCTCCAGCATCAGCCAGGGCTTGTTAGAAATGCCAGCTCCTCAGATCTCTAGCATCCAAAACTCTGGGTGGGGCTGGATATGAATCTGTGGTTTAACAAGCTCTCCAGGGGATTCTAGTACATACTGAATGAAGACTGGGGATTCCATCTGAAATAAGCTTTGCATGTGAGGCATTCCCTTTGCCACAAGGGAGGCAGCACAGGAATTCTCTGATTGTCAAGATCAGCTACTCTGCAGCTCAGCTTTAGAATCACCTGAGGTGATTTTTTAAAAACAAAACGACACTAGTGGGTAGCATAAGATGTTAGGAAAAATCTGAATGAACTTTGTGGCCAATCCAATACTTTGATTTTCCTAGACCTAAAGAATCAGAATTTGAAAGCAAGGGGCTGAAACTTGTATTTTTAACAGGACTGTGAGTGATTTTATTTTTAAATTATTTATGTACTGGCTGTGTCAGGTCTCAGTTACAGCGTGTGGGATCTTTCATTGTGGCATGCACGTTTCTCTCTAGTTGAGGCACACAAACTTGGTTATTCCGTGGCGTGTGGGATCTCAGTTCCCTGACCAGGGATCAAACCTGTGTCCCCTGCATTGGAAGGCAGAGTCTTAAACACGGGCCACCAGGAAAGTCTCATGGGTGATTTTTAGATAGAGGAAAATCTGAGGCTTCTAATTTAGTGGAAAAGCTATCCTTGGCACTGGAGTCAGAAAGACTTGGGTCTGAATCCTGATTCTGGCACTTGCTGTGTGACTTTGAGGAACTTTCAACTTCTCTGAGCCTCAGTTTGCTTGTCTGTAGAAAGCAGAGACATCACTTTGCCAACAAAGGTCCATATAGTCAAAGCTATGGTTTTTCCAGTAGTCATGTACAGATGTGAGAGCTGGACCATAAAGAAGACTGAGCACTGAAGAATTGATGCTTTTGAACTGTGGTGTTGGAGAAGACTCTTGAGAGTCCCTTGGACTGCAAGGAGATCCAACCAGTCCATCCTAAAGGAAGTCAGTCCTGGGTGTTCATTGGAAGGACTGATGCTGAAGCTGAAACTCTAATACTTTGGCCACCTGATGCAAAAAGTCTACTCATTGGAAAGATTGAAGGCAGGAGGAGAAGGGGACAACAGAGGATGAGATGGTTGGATGGCATCACCGACTCAATGGACCTGAGTTGGAGCAAACTCCAGGAGATAGAGAAGGACAGGGAGGCCTGGAGCACTGCAGTCCATGGGGTTGCAAAGAGTCAGACGCAACTGAACAACAAAACAAGAATGATAATACCACTGGCCTCCTAAGGGTTGGTGTAGGATGTAAATTAGATAATATATGTGCACCTCCTAGTAGATAGAAGATAGTTCCCTTTGCTAAATAAAGGTTCCTGGGGAGGAGCCAGAAAAACAAACCCAGAACACCCTTGTCAGGAGAGACAGCACAGTCTAATCTCTTGCTACTCCTCTACGTTTGCTTGTCTGGCAGCAGCCTGGAAGCATCAACATCACTGGGGAACCTGTTAGAAAAGGCAGTCTTCTGGGCCCCCCAGACCTACTACTCCTAAGGCACACTAATGCTTGAGAACCAATGTCTAGCCCATCTCCAGGCAGAACCACATGCACGGCTCACAATACTGCGAAGCATTACAGCCCGGCCCCTGGCTAGAAGACCCAGAGCCCGTGGTTCTCATACCAGGCCTAGAGAGGAGGCAGGGTGGGGATTATCAGCGTGGGGCACAGAGAATCCAAATAACTTGCTCCTGTTCCCACATCCTATGGCCGAGCCAGAACTGCAAATCGGTCTCTTAAGACCTGCCGGGGGCACCTCTCCTGACCAGCAGCTTCCCAACCCTCCAAGGCTGTGGAATCTCACTGCCTTTCTGTCTCATCCCCACCTTCCCCACACCTGTTCTGTATCACGAGGTGTCTAGCAGTGAGGCAGTGGGCACACATGGAGCAAGCCCACCATAACCTATTTTCAAGGAACCCCTTGCTCCTTGAGAGTTCGTGATTCCATTTTAAGCCCAGAGGCACCACCCTGGACAGCGCCACCTCAGAGTTTCCACAAGCGGGCCGACGTCCCTTCCTGGGCACAGGGGACACTTGGGTGTGAAGGAACTAGCAGCTCCCTCCACAGAGGTTCTTGGAGACCGTGGGGTCTGGGGAGAAGAAAGTCAAGAAGATGTGGTCGTCTCCCACCCAAGGGTCCAAAGCATGACAAGCAGCTCACTGTCTCCTCCTGGGACCTCAGATCCATCAGTCGTGGTATCTGCCACACCCAGCAATCCGTTCTGGGTGGAACTGCATAGCCTGAAGCCTCCGCTCGGGGAAGCAGGGCTAGCTGCAGCATATTCTTTGTGGAGAAGCAGCTCCTGCCTGGACCAGCGTGGATGTATAACCCCAAAGAGAGCCATCAATGGGCTTGCTGGTGACCCACAGCATGACCTGGCCGACAGGGGCAGGGGAGCTAGCTTAGCCTATCAAAGCAGCACCTTCCAGGTGGCGCAAAGGGGACCAGGCAGCTGGCCCCAAGAGGAGCAGGAGGCAGACAGATGTGTGGCCTCCCTGCAGAGCCACCCGTCCATGCCAGGCTCCAGGTCTCAGCTGGTAGGTCTGCTCATACCTCAGCCCCCTTTCCTTAGAGCACATCTCAGAATGCCAGAAGAGCCTCAGCCTGTGCTTGCCCACAGCTCCCCTAGGCTGGCAGTCTTCTCAGCTACAGGCCTGGGAACAGATGATGTACCCTGCTCCTCACCACCTCCCGCTTCTTGTCTTCCAGCCCCCACTAGATGCACAGTACCTATGAGGCAGAGGAGAAATTTTGTATTTGAAAAAATTCTGTGTCTGTTTTCAAAATCTCCACCTGCATCCCAGCTCGGTGCCAGGCATAAGAGTAGCAATTCCATTAGCAAAATCTCCCCCTGCCCCAGAGAGTAGAAGGAGGGGTGGGTGCCCATGGCTCAAGAGCAGGGGTGTGTGTCCTGCTGTCTGAACACCCCTCAGTCAATGACAAGAAAACGCCTCAGTGAAGCGACAGTGCCAGGTCCTGACGTACCTGTGATGGTGGTGCCCTCACCACCCTCGTGGCCTCTGGGCTCCTCCCGGGTCCCTGGCTGTGGGGCTCTCTCCCTCAGCAGGAACCTGCAGTGCCTGCCAAGCCCCACCTGAGCCCAGGAACACAGTCACAGCACTGGAGGCCGTGCTGTGAGGACTGGGGCTCGGAACAGAGGGACCAGGCAGGGGACATGGTGCTGGCACTGCCCCCACTCCTAAGACAAGCTTAGGAGCTTACTGCCAGCCCAGTCTAGCAGCGGAGGGCCTGTGAAGACCAGGGAAAGGAGGGGACAGGGTATATCCAGGGGACCAGCACTCCTCATCTCTGTCTGCCTCTAGAGAAAGCCCTGGAAAGCACAGAAGGAGTGTGCAGCTCAAGAAACAGACTGGCAAGGTCATTAACAGCACAACTGTGGGGCCAGAGTTTGGTTCCAATCCTGCCTTTACCACTAATTACCTCTGTGGTCTTGGGAAAGCTACTCAACTTCTCTTTGCCTTCGTTTTCCCACCTGTAAAATGGGGATGACATTCCCTATTGTCACAGGATTTCTGTGAGGATCATGAGATAAACCCACAACAGAGCCTAGCACATTGAGTTTTATTAAATGTTAGTTGAGGAAGCTATCGGTGTCCTGGGAAGGGGATGAGATTCGGTTCCTGGCTTGGGGGATGGAAAGAGCGCTAGAAAGTTGGAAGGGGCTCGTGTTGGGACAAGGAAGGACAGAGGTGCAAAGACGGGGGTCAGCCACCCTAAGCCGCAGCATTTCAACAAAAAGTGAAAATGCTGCCCGCCGTGGGAGCTAGATGGCCCCCGGAGTCTGGCTACAACCTGAAGTCCGGCAAAGTTAGCTGTGCCTGTTGGCGGGCCAGCACCTCATGGGTTAATGTCAGGTGCCAGGTTGTATGCCCGCCCAGTGCCATGGGCATCAGGTGGAAACAGGGTTTTTCTGTGCCAAATGCTATCACTATGATCAACTGCAGCCCAGAGGCCCAGCAGCCTGGGGACCCGAGCCTTCTCAGCAATGTGACACCACCACAGGAACCACTTAATACACCTGAAACCCAAGGCAGACACCCAATCCCTGGAGCCACGGTGGTTCCAGTTACGAAGCTCGTCCTAGGAAGGCCCCCAGCCCCGTCCCCTGCAGCAAACCAGCATGTGCTGTGTGCACGGCGCTCTCAGGGGACAGGGCAGGAGGTCACTCTGAGAAACCCCAACGCCGTCTGGAGGAAAGGGCAGACCCTGTGGGGCTATGGCTTTCTGATTTTGCCACCCAAACAAGGCACCAGAGTGATGCCCTTCCTTTAAGAAGACAGCAAAGTGTAACGCCATGTCCCTGCCAGCTGAGGGACAAGTGAGGGGAAGAACAAGGAGACGGGGAAGACGAAGGACAGCTAAGAGAAAAAGCTCGAGAGAAGATTCCAGACAGAGGCTCAGGCCACACGACGGGCCTCACACCAGTCAGGTGAAGGGCAGGGAAGAGCGTTCTCTGCCCCAAACCTGCCACTTGCTACATCCTTCTTCCTTCTTCCCTTCTGTTTGGGGACTTCCAGCCTCCCTGTCTGTGGGGCTGCATGCCACTGACTTCCCCTTATCCAGATCTGGGATGCCTGTCCCTCTTGCTGGGGAAAACATGTCCCCAGGCTCTCTGAGAAAGGGCATCAGGCATCATTGGAACCATCGCACTCTGGGAGGGGTGGGAAGCAGGGCTTCTGGCAGAGCCCTGATCCTCTAACTCCCAAGGCTTTGATTCAACCTGAGGTCAAAGGCCCTGGTTCAGCTGTCCACCCACCAGACAGACGGGTGATGTCAGAACAACATTCCCTCTCTCTTTTCTAAGACACAATCAGATGCAGTGCACGTGATGATAGGGGGGACAACTCTGGAGGCTACTATTTTCACAACAGATCTTGAGATTCTCTGGAGACGCAGGAACCCAAGGGCTGTTACCACACAGGAGGGTTTCCTGGTCAAACATGAACTTCCGTGATGCTGGGAGGAATGCGTGCCCCACTGCTTGAGCCCTGGGAGCTCCTACTGCAGAGTCCTGGAGGATCACTTCAGCAGCCTGGCTGAGCTGCTGGGCGTCGTCCGACACCCGCAGTGACCCTGAGCAACAGGCTATACTGACCTTAGTCTAAGACACTGACCGCTCACGTGTGCGCTCACCAGAGAGGACCCCACTCACACAGGGATCACAGGAGCTGCCTTCTTGCTCCCTGCTCTGACTGAGCTTCTCCTGTGGCACGTATCTGAGCAGAGAACTTACCGGAAACTGTTCACCGCTGACAGAACTCTCCCCATCTTCTCACAATCCCAAACACACGAGTACAGAGTGAGTTTCTTACTGTCTGTGAGTCCCCAAAAAACCAGTGCCACTTGCAGATTCCCTCGAGGGAAGTCCTACTGTTCATTCATTCATAACAAACTGTTACTGTTAGTTCGTGTGCCAGGAACTAATAAGCCAGGGGACACAGCTTGAATTACACAGAAATATCCTTGACTTCAGTGGGCTTCTATTACAGTGTGGAAGACATAATAAATAGGGAAACCAGTCATTCCAGACAGTGAGAAGTGTTGAGGCAAAAGCAGAATCATGGACTAGAGGGTGAGGACACCCAGGTACGGCCTGCTCTAGCTGGCTGGTCAGAGAAGACCTTTTAAAGGAGGTGACACCAGAGCTTAGGACGGGATGACAAGACACCACCAGCCGGGAGACGGTCTGAAGGATCACGGCCCCATGCAGGGAAGGCGGCGAACATCCGTCAGGCTGGAACACATTTCAGAGACACTCACAGTTCCTCAGAAGAGGAAAAGTACAGGGGCCACGTCATTCTGTTCTATTATAGAGAAGGAAAGCTCGGCAAGGGGGCTCCTGGGGACCCACCCTCCTCAGGCACATGTGCGCACACACCTTCACATACACAGGAACTCATCTGGAGGCTCTACCTGAAGGATGCACTGAAAAACCCCTCAAATGCTGGCAAGGCCCACTTGGAGACTCCTCACGCCCACTTTATGATGAGATTTCTACCCGAAGGGCTCGTGTGTGTAAAGTGCCCCGTTCCTGTGCAGAGGGGGTGCTCAGGAAACACCGGTCCCCTTGCTCTCCCCACGGCTGCATGCGCAGACCCCCACAGGGCCTCCAGGCCATGGGCCACGTGCTCCAGCCAACCCCATCCTGCCCCACTCGCACAGGACCTGGGCTTTGCTCTGACAGCTGACTGCCTAGTGGTCGGTGGGTACTGCTGAGGCAGCCAAGGTCTGCCAGGCTTCTGACCACCCACTCCTCCACCCTCTGCCAAGCCTCTTGCTGGTTGGGCCTGTCAATGTGGCCCAGAAGCAGAGGGCAAAAGGGGGAAGAAACAAGGGCCTGGAGCCTCAGGAGCAAACATCTCAGAGGGGACAGGGTCTCTAGACATGTCTGTTCACACACAGAGCCCACAAAGCAAACTCTCAGCAAGGGTCTAGTTGACAAAACCATGACTAGCCACTACCAGCTGGGCCAGCCGGACAGAAGAGTGGCAGCCCCAAGTCGTGAGGTGTTTTCCACACACCCTTCCACCACCCCTCATCCTTTTGGAAACTCTGCTCAGTTCAGAGGCCTCACTCAAAGGCACTTCTGTGAAGCCTTCACCAATTAACGCAGGGGGAATATATCACTCCTCTGTGATTCCAAAGCATCCTGATATTGCTTTTGCATGATATTCTGGTTGTCTATCTGGATGTCTGACTCCTCAACAGCACTGTGAGCTCCCAGAGGGCAGCACAGCATCTTTTTCACTCTATTCTCATGGCCTGGCAGAAGGCAGATACTCAGTATACATGTGTGTGCGCGTCAGTTGCTCAGTCGTATCCAACTCTGCGACCCCATAGACTGTAGCCCTCCAGGCTCCTCTGTCCATGGAATTCTTCAGGCAAGAATACTGGAGTGGGTTGCATTCCCTCCTCCAAGAGATCTTCCCGACCTGGGTCTCCTGCATTGCAGGCAGATTCTTTACCATCTGAGCCACCAGGGAAGTCCACTCAGTATGTATTATTCAACAAAATTGAATAAATGAAAGAAAAAAAACAAGGATACGTAGGTGAGTGAGGGAACAAATGAGTGAACGAATGAAGTCACTACGTTCTGGGAGAAAAGATGAGTAGAGAGGAAATTTTAATCCGAGGAGAGGGGTCAGGCAATGACCCGTATTTCATAGCCAACTGTTGGCCCTCTCTGTGGAACAGGGGGCTCCAGTCACTGAGTTCTCCATAAACATGTTCTCAGAATAGTAACACGAGGGCAATACTCAGATCTCAACTTCAGAGGTGCCCCCAGCCAGACTCCTCAACCATGGCCCCTGACAGTCCCCCAGACTCAGCCAACAGCAGAGGCGCAACTGGCCCTCCAGCCTGGAGCGCTCAGAGCAGGTGAGGGAAGCACTGTTGTCCCCACTTTGGCTCACAGGAGAGGCTCTGCTTGGCACCTTTGGAGGGCCTTCTGGGGTGAGCAAGGGCACGTCCAGTGCAGTTTGGGGCAAGTGGAGGAGAGGAGATGGTTCACGTTGGGGTCACCTCCGTGTAAGATGTGAGTCATCACTTCTCTCGGGCCTCAGTTTTCCTAGTAGTAAAATAGGGTCGATGATTCATTCTTTCCTCCTCAGTGGGAGGAATTAGGTGTCCAGGAAGCTCTGTGATCCGCTTGACAAAGCACATCGCCCAGGGCACAACAGCCAAGGAGAGGTCAGAGGCCTGTGCAGAAAACTGGCAATTTTACAGGGGAAAAGGCACAAATATTAGATTACAGCAGAAGGCACTCTGAGAAGAGCTGGCAAGCAGGGTGGAAGGGTAATGGCCAAATATCGATTTGGACGTTATCAAGCTCATCACCCAGCTGTCTGGAAAGCAGGCAGGAGGAGAGGCGGAGGAAGAAGACGGCGCCGGGGCGCTCGAAGCCGTGGGTGAATCTGCAGAGCTGTGCGGGTGGTACAGGCGCAGAGAGCAGCCGAAATGAGGGTTTTCGAGCCAGGCTCAGGGATCGCGTCCTTGGGGGAGGGGGTGTGTGCAGCAGGGCCAGGGAGCCGGGCAACACGTGGCTGAGGCCGGAGCCTTAAGGCAGAGCCGCCCTGTCCCCTCAGGTCACCTCTCGCCCCACTCCTCCACCTCCCCAAGTCCTCACAAACTCACTCTTCCTTCTCCGCCGCTGGCTCTGCCAGGGCAAGGGGGAAACGGATACCAAAACTGTAATAAAACCCAGAGCCTACTCATGTGCTCCCCAGTTCCTGTGCTGTTCACTGGTGTCCCCCCAGCTCCTCGCCTGGCTCCTGGCTTGGAGCGGCGGGTGCGCCGCAGACAGTGCCTGAATGAGGGAACGCGTGAGTGATGGACAGGAGGGCCTCAGAGCACGTATCGCTCATCTCCAACGTTCCTGTGAACTAGGAATAGTCATAATAAGACAATGAGGACAGCTGCCATTTTTTCTGAGAGCTCTGCCAAGTGCTTTGTATCTGTTAGCCCCTGTAATCTTCACAACGAGCATTAAGGCAGATTCTGTTACTATCTTCAATTTACAGATGTGGACATTAACGACAGAGACGTTAACTGTCTGTAACGCCATGGCGAATCTCAGGCATGTGCTCTTTTTGTCCGACTCAGCTTCTCATCTCGCCTTCTTCAGGGTCTGGGGGAGCTGGGGGGCATAGAGACCCTCCTGACCCTGCCACAGTTCACACAGCATGTATACACAGCGCCTTATGGTCTGGGGGCCCAGAGACCGTGGGACTGCGGTGCCCAAGCATCGGCCCCATGTTTGTTAGGCCATTCGACAGCAGGCTCAGATCTCTCCCTGCTGGTTCTTCCCCAGTCCACTTTCCCCTCTTGAGTTAGCCACAAGCCCTTGCCCCAGGCAGGGAAAGAACAGAACTTCCTGAGAAAGATGATACGGCATCAGCAAACCCAGCTGAGGAACCAGGCCCAAAGCCACAGCCATTCAACCAGTCAAACCAGAAAATCATAGGCCAAAGCCGCCTATGAGCCCAGAAGGTGGCCTTTAAGACGAAACAGTCTCAAGACCAGGTGACAGGCCTCCTCAGGGAAGACCAAGGACTGGAGGGAGAACGCCAACTCACGGGCCATTCCGACAGCCTCCATGCCTGGCTGACATGAGGCCACCACACAGAAAGGAAGTCAAGGTCCCTGCACGGAGATGTCCACTAGGATGGGACATTGTCTCCCTGCTGGGCAGGCAGCGCTAGCCACACGAGGCCTCTCGGAAGGGGCCAGGTCGATGGATTTGAACTACTCCCCAGTTCTGGAGGGAAACAAGAACAGGTGACTGTGTGGGGCTCCAGAACAGGTGTTGAAGCCACAGGATGGGCAGGTGGGGGGAAGAGAGAGAAGGGATGAGCTGAGAGGGTCTGACGTGTCCAGATTCTACCACTGGTCTCCCCTGACTGGTTTCCCAGCCAACATCCTAAATGCCATTTTCTCCCTTCTCCCTGTCATCACCCTGCTCAGAAACCCTTGACACCATTGCGAAGGGGCTCAGGCAGCTCCTCAGCCAGGGCCGCGGTGGCCCCTGCCGTCCTTCCTTCACCAGTGTGACGCTGACGGACAGCGTGCCTGGCCCTGCACTAGGACGACGAAAACAACGAGGAATGAGGTTTGGTCTGACCCTCAAGGCACCTGAACCACAGTTTGGGAGACAGAGAGATAAACAGAGGAATGTTCTCACTCCTCCCCTCTCTTCGGTTCCAGCCAGACTGCCCAGAGTTCCGTGAACACCCACTGAATTCCCACCTCTGTCATCTCTGCTCCCATCACTCCATCTGCTCCTTCCCTTGCAGGAGGAACTGAGAAGCAGCCCACACTCAAGGCCTCGCTCCAGCCTCCCCTCCTCCCTGAGCCTTCCTGCCGCTTCCCATCCACCGGGCCTCCTCTCCTTCTGCGACCTCCTCCATCGAGTGCTTCAGGGAGCATCCGCACTTGTGCACGGGCCCCTCATCATTCACGGGCTGCCTTAGGCAAGTCTTCCAGGGTTATTCAGCTGCTGGTACCGAATGTCATACTTTCATTACTAATATCGATAAGGATCGTCATGCCTCCCCTATATTTGAAGAATGCTTCACCACGTGCTCTCAGATAGATTCTCTCCCTGTGACCAAGGCTCTTTTTTGGCCTGTGTTGCTTCCCCAACGGGATCACAGGCTTCTGTGGGCAGGCAAAGGTGGACTGCAGTCTGTCTCTAACACACCTGGCACTGTACTTTGTGGTGAATGCTTAACGAATTGGTTTAACAGGTGAAGAAATAGTAGGGAACATCGTGGCACTGGCTACCCTCCTCTGCGTGGGCCCCCTTCCAGGTCAGCAGAGCTGCAAGGGCAAGAAATGCCAGCCCAGGGCCACCTACCCACCTGCGGACCAGAAAGAGGAGTGGCGGTCAGTGCCTCTGCCTGCCTGGGAGGTCTCCTCACCACCCCCTGCAGGTTCTTCTCTGGAATGTCACACGCTCTTACAGTAAGTGACCTCAACAGTGAATCACAAATCGACATGGTCCAAGAATCTGAACTCCGTCTTGGCAGTAACTGGAGAATTGCCCCATTTCCCCTATTCACAGAAGCAGCCCTGGGAAAGGCGCCAAGATCAATGTCCAGAATGGTAAGAGAATGTGTCTTAGACAAGGAGCAGCGTGGGAGAGGTGACGCCGGGTTTTATTCATCTGAGAATCTTCAGGGCGCAGTGTTGACCCTAGTTACAGGACACAGTTTTTTGGCAGGGAGCGGGGGGCGGGGGGGAGGGAATGGATAAACTAATGAATAGGACTTGGTAGTACCCATCCTTATGGCCCCTTGATTTGTCTCTTGACTGCCCCTTCCCATCTCCCTGAGGACCTTTCTGTATCACAAAAGGGAAAGCTTTTCTTGACCATCCAACTTTTTCCCTAGGTTCTTAGTTACAGCTGAAAAACATGACCAAGACAACGCAAAATCAAAAACGCAACAGTAAGCTTTAAACAAGAAAGCATTCAAGAAACCCAGTGGGGTGGATTTTAAAAGGCTGGTGTGAAGAAAAGCAGGTTTCTTTCTCTTCCATGAATCCAAACTCCTATACAGTCCTCTGCATCCTAGGGAAAGGCAGGCCGAGCTGTGAGTACAGAGGGAGTCCTCACCTGCTGCAACCTGTCCTCACATCCCATCTGGTTCCTCAGCCACCCTCAGGCATTTCCCCAACATCTCCTCTTCCCTGAGCCTTCCCCAGAGGCCTGTAGCCCTCCCTTGGCCTCCAGACCCTTCCCATTCCTAAGATGTCTCTCATTCAAATAGCAGCCCAGCCCAAGCTCCTGGACATCCAAGGAGCTAGGCTAACAGCTCCCCTGAGGAAGATGAATGCACCTGTCCCCTGACCCTGAGTCCCTTGAAGATAGTGAAGCAAAGAAAGAATGAGATCCTAGGAGCTCCATGATGATGCCAACAGTAGTAATGACCAGCCTTTTCCAGGTTCGGTGTCTGACTGCACTAAGTGCTTTTACAAACATCACCTCATTTAATCTTTACAACACCTGGAGAGGCAGGAATGTGTTATCCTCCCCATTCTACAGATGAGAAACTTACCTGATATTCAAGGTTGCCCTGCCCCAAAGTGAGTGAGCGCCCCATGTCTGTCTGACAACAAAGACTGCCTCTAAACCACGGGGCTCTGTTCTTCCTGGCTCTACCTGCCTCCTCTTCTCTCTTGGCAAGGAGTGGGTGTGGGGAGGGAGGGTGGAAGTCTCAAGTGGAAGCCGAGTGTGGGGCCCTTCCTGACGGGAGAAGGACCCGGTCAGGGCTGAGGCCACTCCAGGGCGTCATCGGAGAACTTGCTAGATGTGGGTGAAACGCCCTCAACTCAGGCCTCTCAGAGGTGGCGGCCACTCAGGGCCCAAGAGTGAAAGACAGCTCAGAGGGGAGGCCACCCACTCCCTCCCAGAACGAGTGATTCCATAACAATCCTGTCCAGCGTATGCCACAAGGCCTTGTCCCCTCTAAGCACGGGCTCAGGCACTGCCGGAGCAGAGATGTATTCTGAGTCTGGCCTGCCTTCTGAGTCCCTTGCCTCGCAAGTAACCCTCCTGGCCCTCAGCCCCCTCAGCCTCCTTCAAAACAAACGCCTCCACTGAGGTTTTTGGGGAGCTGGCTAGCCAAGCCCCATTGCCCGCACACTGGCTCTCACCTTACCTACGCCCTCCTCCGGGTGTTTTCCACCTCCTGGCTTACCTTCACAGCGGCGCCCCGTCAATTCAATCCCTTTGGCCCCTCCCTTCCTCCTCTCGTCCCCGCTTTGGCTCCACACTGGGTCACCCCTGAACTGAGGGGTACCCAGTGACTCGGCTCCCCCTACTCTGAACCCCCTCACCCTGAGCACAAGCTTTCCTTCCCCTCCCCCTCTGCACCTGGGGGTGTGGGGTGTCATATCGGTGGCTATGATTCTCCACTGCCCCAGCTTGGGGTGCCCAGGCCTACGCCACCCCGTTTTCTCGGCTTCTGCGGGGAGGCGCTGCAGCCTGAGGCCCGAGCGCCTACCCTAGTCACCGACAGCAGTAGGCGGCCTGTTATCTCCAGGAACCCAGGCTTAAATCCACAGCCGGCGGCCCCGCACCCTGGGGCTCATCCCCGCGCCCTTGCCTCTGGAGCCCCCGCCTCTAGCCGGAGGGGCGGACCCTTGCTCCCGGACAGGTGGAGGCGGCGGCGGCGGGCAGGGTGGGGCGCCCCCCGGCCATCGCCCCTTACCGATGGTGGAGATGTGCGAGGAGTGGAACTCGTTGTCGGTGAAGCGGCACAGCAGGCAGGTCTTGCCCACCCCAGAGTCCCCGATCAGGAGCAGCCGGAACAGCACATCGTACTGTTTCGCCATGGCTGGGCCGGAGAGGGCCGGGGGCGGCGGGCGGCGGGCTCAGCCCTGCTCCGCCGGGGCCATCGCGGCGCGCGCTCGCCCGGCCGAGAACGGCGCCGGCGGTGGGAAGGAGCGGGGCTGGCCGCGCCGCCTGGCCGCCGCCGGCTCGGGGCTGGGAAGCGTGTGCGGCGGGAGCGCGGTGGGAGGAGAGAGCCGGCCCCCGCCCGCCCCTTCCCCTGCGCCGCCGCCGCCCGGGGAGGAGGCGGGGAGCGCGCGCCGGGGAGCCGACCCCTCGGCGGGGGCGGGCGCGAGGCCGGGGCCGGTGCGCACTCCCCGCCCCCAGGGCGCGCTGCCCCGGCCGGGGCCCGACCCCTTCCCGCCCGCTTCGGGCGGGGATCCGAGACGCAGGGGTGAGGGGGCTGGGGAACGTTTTTGTTTTCCTGTAGACCTTCCGAGTGGACTGGGAGGCTGGGATGCCGCGATGAGCTAGCCAGCCCACCTCCACCAAACTCCTCCCTGGTCCCCCAGTCCCATCCGGAACCTCCTGATAGCTCCGCCCTCCGCGGGAGTTTACCCGGCCCGGGGAGAGGGGCCGAGAGGGACAGTGGCTGGTCCTCACCTGGGCTCACCCCGGGTCGGAAGGCCTCGGTCTGGGTCTGGATTAAAGCGCGCGTCTTCCCTTAGAAGTCGCGGCCTCCAGAAACCCTGGAGAGTATTGCTAGAATTCTCCCTCTCTGCCATCTGGCTTCTCCATAACCTTGCGCGACTGGGTCCTCCCTCCAACCTCCCCCTCCCCCACTAATCCCAGCTTTTTTTTAAACGGGGGAAATGTCTGCTGCCCTTTACCAGGCTGAAAAGACAGCGGATCATAAAAACACTTCCGAATGCACAATCCTTCGGAAGTGTCGCGCAGGCAAATCTCTGTTTTGAGTCTAAGCTGCTTAGGGTCGGCGCTCAGGATGCCAACATATTACTCCAACCCACTGAGTATCTCTGCTGGTGCACACGGCTCCAAAGAAAGAACAGACCTCTGTTCAAGACCCAGTTTACTGCCGCTGACCGTGTTAGCACCAGCGAGAGGCAAATAAATGCTCGCTGGAGCCTAGAGAGTGGCCTATTCCTGAGGATGAGTACAAAGGGAGAGCACGTCTAGCCCGTTAGAGCTTTGAAAAGTGATGAAAAAGAGGGTGTGTTTGACTGTCTTCAGGCTGAGTATTGGAGGTGAATGTGTTTTTCAGTCGTAGGTCAAAGAAAGCAGTAAGTCCATTTACTTGGCTTGAAGAGCTATATTTCAGGCAAAGGGTATAAATTTATAAAAAAGAGGGAAAAAATCCTGAACTGACAGTTACTTGCTGCTGCTGCTGCTGCTAAGTCACTTCAGTCGTGTCCGACTCTGTGTGACCCCAAAGACGGAAGCCCACAAGGCTCCCCTGTCCCTGGGATTCTCCAGGCAAGAACAGTTACTTAGATGGCATTAAAAGCCAAGGAAACCTATGTTGCGGAATCCTCTAAGATGTCCAGGTGTGATTCTCTTCACTGGCTTTACATTGGGCTTCAAGTACATGCTGCGGGCTCTGGAGTTGGGCCCACTTGGGTTCCAGTCCTAGCTCTTCCCCTCACCAGCTGTGCAGTCTTGAGCATGTTATTGAACCCCAGTACTCAGTAAATGCTGAGGGATGGAAATCACCCTTCTTTGATTTCCCTGTGCGTATGTGTGTGTTTTTGTTAGTCACTCAATCTTATCTGACTCTTTGCAACCCCATGGACTGTATCCCACCAGACTCCTCTGTCCGTGGTATTCTCTAGGCAAGAATACTGGAGTGGGTTGTCATTCCCTTTTCCAGGGGATCTTCCTGACTCAGGGATAGAACCCGCGTCTGCCGCATTGCAGTCAGATTCTTGACCATCTGAGCCACCACGTAGGTGGTAAGCATATCCCACAGATGGTCAGGGATGGTTTCAAGGCACTACCGTCGTCCTGCTGTGATTTTCACCCATACCACCATACATGGCCAGGGGGAAGGGTTCAGCTCAGCCTGGCCCTCTCTGGGCACTGCGGTTGCCCTCCCATCGATGGATGGGCACCTTAATGGTCAGTACTTCCACAGGCCTCCTTACTGGGACATTAGTGGCTCTCTGCTTGCTTCTGTAAAGGGAACGGGAAGGAAAATGAAACCTGAGGTAAGTTCCTTGTCCAAGAAGAAACTTCGCTTTGAAGGAAATGGCTTTGCATAGGTTAAGACAGGCAAGGGAGTGTGACTTCTTAAACAAATCCAGGGAAATGAATGCCCAGACTCATAAAAAAAAAAAAGAAAACAAGAGATTTCATCATACTAGGCTGACCTCAAATTCGGTAGCTTACATTTCTCTTTTAAAAAAGCAGAATCAATAGTGGAATAGTCTCGAAGCCTAAACTTCTAGCTCACCTATTTTCAGAGCTGTCATAGAGAGATCTCTATTTTCTGTGTGTGTGTTTACACATGGGCATGCACCCTAGTGCACACACTCTGAGGTGGAAGAGCTGAGATTTGGGGACAATGTTAGGAAAAGAACCACAAAACTAGTGAAGACAACAAAGCTTGCTTTAACCATGGTCTTTGTAAGAAAATACTTAATTCTCCCCTTATGCAATCACTCAGTGGAACATTCTGACATCCTCTCCAGGGGAAGTCAGTTTGGACTGGGGCAGTCTTTAGCAGAGCTGGGCGACATCCGAGGAATGGTTGCTGGATGTCCCTCCTGCCAAAAGCCTCTAAGAATCAGTCTCTCAAGTACATTGAACTGATTCTTTTACCAGGGAGACAAGTGCCTTTCCTGCTCCCCGCCACCTCCACCCCAGCCACATTGAGCATGCTCTGTGTTTAAACAGCCGGCAAGGGCACCGCTGTGGGATCTGTTGTAACAGCGGCTGAGTTAACTGGAGAAACGAGCCAAAAGGCAGCCCGCTGCCAAGACTCAACGCAGGTGGGCCGTGGGACTCTAGGTTAGCAAAATCCCATGCCTCTTCCAGACTCACATTCGGGTTCCCAACTCTGGGTGAATGTAAGTACTGTGCTTACCTAGCGGAAGGATGTCTGCCTTATCTCGGGATCAGAAGAAACAGACCCCATACCCCCTGACTGTCTCGGTACCGTCTTCTGTTCACATCCTTTTTCTTCTCTGTGAGAAATAGAAAAAGGAAGAGACTCTGAAATTACAAGGGAAAAGGGGACAGGGCAAGCTAAGCTGTCAGAGACAAGTGCATATACACCTAAACCCCCTCTGAGGTTGCCTTGTAGATGGCAGAGGAGGAGGGGCTGTGACACTTGGGAAGGGAAGGTGAAATTTTGGGACATTCAACAGATGTAGAAGAGTTGATCCTGTAGTCACAAGTTGTGTGCTCAGTCGTTCAGTCATGTCTGACTCTTAGGCAAGAATACTGGAGAGGGTTGCCATTTCCTACTCCGGAGGATCTTCCCGACCCAAGGATTGAACCCATGTCTCTTGTGTCTCCTGCATTGGCAGGAAGATTCTTTACTACAGTGCCACCAAGAGAGCTTGTAGTCATAAATTGCTGTGCTTAGTTGCTCAGTCATGTCTAACTCTTTTCAATCCCATGGACTGTAGCCCACCAGGCCCCTCTGTCATGGGGATTCTTCAGGCAAGAATACTGGAGTGAATTGCCACGCCCTTCTCTAGGGGATCTTCCTGACCGAGGAATCGAACTGGGTTTCCTGCATTGCAGGCGGATTCTTTACCAGCTGAGCTACCAGGAAAGCCCAGTCATAAATTAAGCTTCAAAAAGGTTGTTTGGAAGGAGTGGTAATATTAATACACATTTGAAAGAAGTCACAACGTTCATCCAGAAAATAATTTTGAATCTATTTTACCATTATCTAGTGGAGTAAAACATGAAGATCTCTTTGTTAATTGAGATGTTTAACTTTCTAGGGAGGGCCTAGAAAGTTAAAAAAAATCTCAATTTTAACAGCCTAGGGAGGGCTGCCCTAGGCATCAACCCCCTGCTCACAGAGAAGGGAAGAGAGGAAACAGAGGGTGAGAAGAAGGTGGTAAAGGGCCAGGCCTGGATGTGGTGGATGTTGCTTTTGCCCATGTTCTGTTGGCCAGAACTCAATTAGAAGGCTCTGCCTGCGTGCATTTGGGGACTGCTGGGCTGTCACTTTGCAGCTGCAGTGCCCGCTCTGGAAGGGAAGCAGGACTCTAGTGAAAAGCCAGCATTTCTGTCACATAAAAAGAAGGCTGGGGTGGCTCCCAACCCTGCCTGTGTATCAGCATCACGTGTGGAGCTTTAGAAATGCACGTGTCTGGGACCCAGCCGCAGAGATTCTGATTGGGTAGGTCTGCACAGATGCCCTGGAATATCTGTATTTTTAAAGGCACAGATGATGTTGAAGGTCTCTTATTAACTCTGGAGCTTATGTGTCTGGCATTGCCTCTCAACAGTTTTTAAATGTGAACAAAGCTAATTGGCTTCAATTCTGTATGTGCTGGTAAAGTAGTTTTCACCATAATAAATCCCAAGTAGGACTAAAAGTCAATACTTTTGTACAGGCTTTCAGTAGTAGAGTCTATGTAATGATTAGTAATATATAATGTAGTTAATTTTGCCTCAGTATTTGACACGATGATGCAAGTATGTATAATTGATGATGTATTGATTTCTGAGAAGCTCACAGTTGTTCTCAATGCCACAAAATCATTGTTCAGAAAGCTGTTCTTTTTGGAGTGATTTGAAAAACTTTCTGCCCCTCGTTGCTCCCCTTCCAAAATTTCAGAGAGTCGTAGGTGCAAGCATCTGCTGGGGTAGCGTTGTTGCTGCAGATGGAAAATCTAGGATGGAACAGAGACCAGGCAGAAGTTAGAAGGAACTAGGAGGAGGGAGGGGGAGCGGGCATGGAAAGGTGAGTGCAATAATCGTCACCGAAGAAAGCAAGTGGCAGCGTGCTGTAAATAGAATGACCCCCTCCTCCCGTCCTTGCTTCCTTCTTTGATTGAAGCATAATTGGCAAATAACATTATATTAGTTTTAGGTGCACAGCAAAACAGCTCAATATTTGTATGTGTTGTCTGCATGTGTGTGTGCTAAGTCGCTTCAGTCATGTCCGACTCTTTGTGACCCTAAGGACTGTAGCCTGCCGGGTTCCTCTGTCCGTGGGATTCTCGACCCAAGGGTTGAACCCATGTCTCTTGTGTCTCCTGTACTGGCAGGTGTATTCTTTACCATGGTGCTGCCAAGGAAGCTCGTAGTCATAAGCTGCTGTGCTTAGTTGCTCAGTCATGTCCGACTCTTTGCAACCTCATGGACTGCAGCCCACCAGGCTTCTCAGTCCATGGGGATTCTCCAGGCAAGAATACTAGAGTGGGTTGCCATGCCCTCCTCCAGGAGATCTTCCCAACCCAGGAATTGAACCCGGGTCTCCCACATGGCAGGCAGATTGTTTACTGTCTGAGTCACCAGGGAAGCCATATGTTGTATGAGCTACAGGAAATAAGAGTAAAAACTAGAATTTCACAATTTCCACATTTTAATGTAACTATTTAAAATATTTACCAGAGAATACTCTATTGAAAATATAACTAAACACTAATGTTATATATTAAAAGGCCATCTTCATAGATTAGAATGAATCATTCCTTTCCTATTTTATTTCACTGAATTCTGTGTGTGTTATGTCCTATTTTATGTCTATATCTATATATTTTATGTTTATATTTTGTATGTTGTTATTTATATTTATACAGGTTCTGTATTTATTAGCTAGTGAGCTCTTGGAGCGTAAGACTAGTATAATATTATGTCCATTGTCATCATTTTTCACAGTACGTTACACAAATAAGCACTCAAATGTTTATTACACTGACTGGAAATCATTCGAGTCATTGAACTTAGTCAGTGCCTTTTGTGTTCTAGAGAGTAAGCGACGAACAATATAAAAACCCGTGTCCTGAGAGCTCACAGTTTAGTGGGAGGAAGACAAACAGTACACAAATGCGGAAAGTATAGTTTGTCAGCTGGTGATGTGTGCTCTGGAGAAAAAGAAAACAGGAAAGTGGGACAGAGTATCAAAATTTGAGTGAAGAGCGGAAGTGAGACGGCAGGCCGCGTCTACATCTGGGGGGAGCGTGTGCGGGAGGCGAGAGCAAGCACCGCCCTCTGAGGCTGGCCCGGGTGTACACAGAACAGCAGGAGGCCAGTGTGGCCAGAGTGAGCGGCCAGACAAGTGCAGGAAAAGGCCAAGTCGTGGGGCCTTCTAGGCTGGGATAAGAACCTCGAGGTTGACTGAGATAATCAGAAGTCTTCAGATGAAGGGGTCATTTGCTTACATTGAAGAAGTTCAGTCTGGCTTTTGAGTTTGTTTTAAGCTGTTGGAGGACAAGCGTGGAAACAGGGAGCACAGTTAGGAGAGTAAGAATCCGAGTGGCAGGTGGTGGTGGCTCGGCCCAGGACCTCAGCTGTGGGATTTCGTAAGCCGGGGTTAAATTCTGGATGTATTTTCACTAAGAGTTATGGGGAATGAGTGGAAGAGAGGCATCAAGGATGGCTCCAAGAGATTTGTAGGAAAGTGGGAGGATGGAGTTACTTATGGTAATTGAGGGGAGAAGGCTGAGGGCACGGGTTTGGAAGAGAAACCAGCAGCTCTGTTGTGAACACACTTACCGTGCTAAGATGCATGTTAGATCTAAGAGGCAATGCAAATAGGATGTCAGACAGAAACGCAAATTCAGGAGAGAGATCCAGGTTGGAGATATAAATGAGGGTGTTTTCCATCTACTGGCAGTATTTGCAAGGCTGCTCACAGGTGAGTGTAGACAGAGAACCCCAAGGGACTCTGAAGTTACAGCATGAGGGAGATGAGGAAATGGAAAAGGCCAGTGCTAGACATTGCAAGAAGAAGGCATCTCAAGGAGAAGGGAGTGATCAACTGGCCCACGTGCTGCTAGGAGGTCAGTAGGAAGACAGGATAAAAGCTGAGACTGGCCCTTGGATTTAGCAATTAAAAGTTTAACGGGGACTTGACAAGAGCCAGTGGGGAAGCCAGATTGGAATGGGTTCAGGAGACAGGAGGAGGAGAGGAACTGGAGCCACTGGTAGAGAGGGAAGGAGGAATGGGGAGTTAGCTGAAGGAGGAGTGGAATCAAGAGGCTTAAAAGTGTCTTTTTCCCCCCAGTGAATGGAGAAGTAGCCTGTTTGTGGGTGATGGACATGATCAAGTGCAGGAACAATTAGATGTCTTAGGAGAGGTAAGGGAGGATGGGCATGTGGCGAGAGGGAGGGTTTGGCCCTAGGTAAGAGCTGGGTAACCCTTTCATCCAAGGAGACAGGAGGCTAGGGACAGGGAAGGCAGAATAGGAGACTGCAGATGCTGGGAGAGAAGTCACTGTGGGGGAGAAAATTACCTAGCAGGATAATAGATGAGTTCTTTCCAAAATATGTATTATTACATAGATTTGCAAGATATTAAAAGAAACAATTTATGCTGACATATGGGCTTCTGTGAGTAATGCAGTGAGAGCAGTTTTAAAGCTTTCTCTGGAAGCTACTCTGGGAGAAGGCCACGGCACCCCACTCCAGTACTCTTGCCTGGAAAATCCCATGGACAGAGGAGCCTGGTGGGCTGCAGTCCCTGGGGTCTCTGCGAGTCGGACACAACTGAGAGGCTTTACTTTCACTTTTCACTTTCATGCATTGGAGAAGGAAATGGCAACCCACTCCAGTGTTCTTGCCTGGAGAATCCCAGGGACGGGGGAGCCTGGTGGGCTGCAGTCTATGGGGTCGCACCGGGTCGAACACGACTGAAGCGACTTAGCAGCAACAGCAGCATCTGGAAGCTACTCTAGGGGCAGAAGCGCCCTCTAGTGGTTCATTTAGACCATTAATCTTTTTTCTTATTGCTCTAGATAGAAGTATTAATACAAAAGCCTGGTTGGCTGCCGTCTATGGGGTCACACAGAGTCGGACACGACTGAAGTGACTTAGCAGCAGCAGCAGCAGCAGCAGCACTATCTACATCTTATTTTTTAAAGAAACAATTACAATTCACAGTTTAATTTAGAAGAATGTCATACATTTGAGTTAAATAAACTCAAACCATCTGTAGTCCAAGTTGGAGTTGCTATTATCATTGCTAAGACTTTCTCCTGTAAATACACCATTTTCTGCCATACTGCCAATATTTATGTACATTCCGCCTCTTGAACAAATAGTTTTTACTAAAACTCAGAGGAAAGATGACTTGTAGGCTATCGCTGATCCAAGGCTGAAAAGTCTTCTCAATGCCATGTAGTGTATGAACTCCTCGTATTTTCCATTCCTTGTTCCACTTGATTTTGTTGCCACTGGGTTTCCTCTGCCTGGGATTGTCCTCCCACCGTCATCATTTCCTCATGGTCTTCCAGACTACCTTCAGTCTCCCCTGCCATGCAGTCTCACCCTACCCTGTGCTTTTTTCTCCTCATGCCATTTTCCCCAACTGCAATAATAATAGTCAGTTCTGTAATGATTGTTTGATGTCTGTTTCTTCTGGTAAATCTTGAGACCCATAAGGGCTGAGCACGTGTGTGGCTTATTCACCAGTCTCCTCAGCACTTAGTTCACTGAGCAGCACATAAAGACACTATCCTGCAGGAGGCTCTTGCTTCCTCCCTATTAACCTCTTTCAGATCCCACTGTGGAGGAGACTGCGTTCAGAAATAGATTTCTATTTCTTGAATACAGTTTGCAATTGCTTTAGGTGCACCGGCAACAGATGTTATAATTTGTTACAGAATTGTTCCAGTTACTCTTCCAGTAGCTCAATTTAAATTTTTAGGTAGCAAAACAACTCTTTACAAAGATGGTGGAGTTCTTAGATTTGACCCAGACCTTGACAGATCACTTTTTCCAAAACAGAAATAAAAGGCAATAAGATGCTAATACAAAGGGAAGAATAGAGACCATTTCATGTTGTGCAGCTATATCCATGACTCTAACCCACACAAGCCTACTTATTCCCAGATTTAGAAATATTCTGGCACCTCCAGGACTTCACTTAACAGCAGCACCTCTACAATGGACATGGTGATAGTGTTTGCCTACCTTGGGCCTCTGGGCCACCCCGGCCTCATCTTTAGACACTGAGAACAGGTGAATGGCTGGTTGTGAAATATACCACAGTTTCCTGGGTCCTAGACATGTGACTTGGAATTGAGTGGGAAGAGTAAAATCCTCTGAGCCGGAAATGGATCTTGTGTCCAAGTCTATCTGGAAAGTCTGTTATCATCTTGTCATCTCAAACCCCCAAGCCCCCACCCCCACTCTAAATAGTTTAACCTCTTGGTATTTTAATTTTTGGAGTAGTCTTTTTGTTGTGGGTCCCTGAAAGAGGGTCTCTTCTATCGCTTGCCCAAAGGTAGCAGGGTTTTCCTAAAATCACAACGTGAACATTTAATGGAGACATATATGATGATTAACCCCACTTAAGAGGAATTTCTTTTATTTGGAACACCTTCAGATTAAATATCAGATTGAATATAAACACACATGAGCATATTTATTGCATGTTCTCTCAAACTTGCTGTTCCTTTCTCTTGTGAGGCTCTTCTTGATGTTGTTCACGTGGACGGCTTCTTGTCATTCTTCAAGTCACTTACTCGGAGAGGCTTGGCCAGACCAGCCAGTCTAATTAGTCCCCTCCTCCTTTACTTTCAGAGATCCTGTTATTTTCCTTCATACAATTTATCACAAGTCTTCATGTATTTATTGTGTTCACTTAATTCTGTCAATTCTACCAGACTGTAAGCTTCCCAGGGGCAAGGACCTTATTTGTTTTGCTCACTTTTGTATTTTGTATGTCACCTGACATATAGTAGGGACTTCATTTCAAATTTCTAAATAAATTAGTGAATATTTCTTGGTTGTTTCACTTATATTTGTTCCTTCTACTGCGTTTTAGTTTCTGCTACTGCACTGTAACCCCAATGAGATAGGAGAAAATTATAGTGCCCCTTCCCTCCATCACTGAGTGCTGAGATGGCGATGCCTTTGTGGAGAAGCTACTTGCTGGCTTCTCCTGGGAGGCTGTCATATACCACCCAAAGGTGAACAATAATTCTATTCGTAATAGCATGATTAAGACAGTCAGGAGAGCTGTCAGAAATGCTTTAAGAGTTACACTCATTGGGCTCTTGGGCACCCGCAACTGCAAACTACTGACATAACAATTAAGTGAGAATAAGCAGAATGTTGAAAAGAGGGGTGTGTGTGAAATGAAATTCGAAAGTACACATTCTTCTCTGCCGCTAGGAAACTGAGCCTCTTGCAGCAAAGCCTCTGCCCAGTGGGGGGCGGCAGCATCCCACTCCCTGAGGATGTGTAGGTGGCAGGAGCAATTGGCGTTCAGCTTCTTTTGACTCTACCCGCTCACCGTAGCGCCTTAGCCCGCTCGAGTTTCAATGCGCGTTGTGGTTTGCCGAAGCTGAGCCCTATACACCGCCGGCTGCTTTCCGGATCATGGCTTCTCCGGGTTCCTTCACCTACTGTTGCCCTCCATCTTCCTCCCCTGTTTGGTCAGAGCCGCTGTACAGTCTGAGGCCAGAGCACGCGCGGGAGCGGTTGCAGGACGACTCGGTGGAAACAGTCACGTCCATAGAACAGGTGAGGTGGCTTGACTGGGCGAGGCGCCCGCGCGCGGGCTTCTGGGAGCGGGAGTCCGGTCCTCAGGACTGTTGGGGCGCGGAACTCACCTGGGAACTACAGCTCCCACGGTGCACCGCGGCGCTTGCCCTTTGGGAAGCTCCGGGCGCCCAGGCTTGGGCTGGGGGAGTGGAGGTTTTTTGGCCCAGGTTGGGGAGGGGTCGATGTCAAAGCTGGAGCGAGAGAACAGTACCTAAGCCTTGGGGAGCAGAGAAAATCTTGTTCTGTACCTGGAGGACTGAAGCAGCCCAAGCGGATTTACAGCCCACTCCTTTCTGCCTGACATTGGGAGGTTCTCTGATGGAGAGTTCACTTTCTACAGCCTGACTGCAGTTGTGGGACAAAGAAGGGGAAGAGAACTGGCCAGAATGTGATCATGACGTTCTGTTGTAGAAGGGGGAAACTTTGTAGGGCCTGATAGTGGGCTTTTGCCTAACACTCGGAAATGAATTGTCTAAGGAGACACGTGTGCTGACAGAGCAAGAGACTTTACTGAGAAAGGGGTGCCTGGGTGGAGAGCAGCAGGGTAAAGGAACCCAGGGGAACTGGCCTGCCACGTGTGGCTTAAATTTCAGGTTTTATGGTAATTGGGTTAGTTTCTAGGTTGTCTCTGGCCAATCATGTTGCTTGGTTCATAGCCTAACTCGGGGTCCTTTTTTGGCATGCATCTCTCAGCCAAGATGGATTCCAGGGAGAAGGACTCTGGGAGGTTGGTCTTCTCTATCGTTGAGCCCCTCCTGAATTCTCCTGGTTAGTTTTTGTCTGAAGCACCAGGTTCCTTATGGGGACCTCTTGTTGGCCAAGGTGGGTGATTTTGGTCAACACTTACCTAACTCCCCTGAGACACTTTATACTCAAGATACTTCTTGGGAATTGAGGCAGAGGTTTCTTTCTTCTGTAACTACTTCCTATTGAGAGTGGGCACCGTCTTATCTAGTAGAGTAGAAATCTCTCTCTGCCTGATCTAAATCTAGGTATTCTGTGTCTAAAACTGACTTCCACCCTTATAGTAACTATTTGGCCTGAAACTGTTGGTCTCTGTCAGAGATAAACCTTGTAAGCAGATGAAACAGGGCCTAACAGGAGGCCTAACAGGATGTTCGTTGCAGGGGGGCCCAGAAAAGTAAGGCAACACTTGGGGTGAGGGCTGCAGAGTGTGTGACTTTCTTCTGATTGGTGGGTGGTGAGGTATGGTGCTTCAGAAATCTTGGGCTCAGCCTGAAGTTACCATCCTCCACTTTGGGGTGTGTGTGTGTGTGGGGGCAGTTTGTCAGAAGAACTCAAAGATACAGTTATGCATGCTCCTAGAGTAGGAACCAGGACCCTGCCCCAAGGCTGTCCCACCACTTGGCTGTTCCTACCCTGTTTCTGCATCCTCTCCCTTCCCTGATTAGCAACTGTTTGAATCTGTGCTTTGGAACTCAGTGAAGGTCAAGGAGCCTGAATGAAACCTGTAACCTACAAACAGGAAACACAGAAAGGATTTGTACTCAGGAGCCCCACAGATTCCTGCTCAGTTTCAGTCCCCTCTTTGATACGTCTCAGTCTTTCAGGGAATGGGACAACAAATAGCAGTGGCAAATTCCTGTTGAAATGGGGCATAGTCTTGTCTCAATTTAGGGACTAGACACTGAATTGGAAATGTTTCTGAGTTCCAGGTACTGGATCTGAGTCTCTTATTATTAAGATCTCAATCCTTTGTTCCACCATTTTGGTGTAACAGACTTAATTAGAAGTAATTAGAGGAGTAAAACCTGGAATAGACAAAATAAATCTCATTCCCTGAGGTATTTAGAAGAATAAGCTTGAAACCCTTTCTGAACCTCGCACCTTTGGGAGACTTGAAACCAGTTGTCTAATTGTACCTAAGTAAGTTTTAACTTCTGATGTAGCATTAACATAACAGGAGCTATTGGCCACTACACATGTATTTCTCCTTTTTGTTAATATCTGATCTAAAGCACTTTCCTTTTTTAGTTACAAGAGGATACCTTGAAACCATAAGGTTGCTGCTACCAGTCACCAGCGGACATTGTTTTGAGAAATGCTGGTGACATCCCACGTCTGACACAGCTCAGAAAACTCAGGTTCTCATCAATACATGGCCTTGTCTGAAATCACGTCCATAATGCCTCCTAGTATTAATAACCTTAAATGTCTCAACCACAGCTACTCCATTTTGACTTTCAGTTTCATTTTTCTCCTTAATTGGCCAAAGCAGATGTCACTGATAACAATTTTAGTGTTATCTAGGTATGAGATGATGTAAGAATTTGGACTCATAAAATCGCTTGAAACTATAACTATCTGAAGGCCTGTTCTGTCCATTTTTCCAGAGCATAGAGCACCTCATCCTTGATCTCCACACTGAACTCCTTTCAGGATGTGTTGAAGGTCAGTGGCCACAGTGCCCAGTGACCTAATTGTTGCAGAGGCAGATGGCAAGTGCCAATTTTCAGTTGGCAGGGCCCCTTCAGGGTCATAAATTCGACCATAGTTTGGGGGGCATTTCCTGACCGTTTTGTCTCGCAGTGCTTGGAATGCTCATGTCCAGGTCTGGTGAAAATTTCACTGGTTGGCCACTCAGTGTGCTCTTACTGGACTAGGCCTTATTAACAGTGGCCAAAAGTCTCTAGACTGCCTTAGTCTCTTATGGTTCAGGAAAATATTCCTTCTTGTTGCTTCTTCCTGTATCTACAGTTATGCTTTTATAATCATTGATCTCACATGGAACTATGTGTCATCATTTTATCAGAGGCTCAGTCACACATTTGAAAATGCAAGAAACAACAGTTTTGTAAAACAGGCAATAAAAAAAAAAAAATAGTACAGCTAGCAATATTAGTTGGAGAAGGCAATGGCAACCCACTCCAGAACTCTTGCCTGGAAAATCCCATGGGCGGAGGAGCCTGGTAGGCTGAGCGACTTCACTTTCACTTTTCACTTTCATGCATTGGAGAAGGAAATGGCAATCCACTCCAGTGTTCTTGCCTGGAGAATCCCAGGGACGGGGGATCCTGGTGGGCTGCTGTCTATGGGGTTGCACAGAGTCGGACACGACTGAAGTGACTTAGCAGCAGTGGCAGCAGCAGTATTACTAAGGTCACAAATTAAAATTTAAGTCAGGAACTTCTATTAGGTGCAGCCCAGTATATCCCAGGGCATCTGATTTAATCTGCTTTGTATCAGTCTTTATCTTCAAGGTAAATTATATACTGGCATTGTCCATAAAGCACCCTGCCTGATTTCCTAGTATTACTAGTCTGGTTATCCCTAGCAGTTTGGTGGTGCGTTGTGTGCATGCTCAGTCGTGTCCAACTCTTTGCGACCCTATGGACTGTAGCCTGCCAGGCTCCTCTGTCCATGGAATTTTCCAAGCAAGAATATTGGAGTGGGTTGCCATTTCCTATTCCAGGGGATCTTCCTGACCTAGGGATCGAACCTACATCTCCCACGTTTCCTTCATTGGCAGGCAGATTTTTTATCACTGCACCACCTCAGAAACCTTTAATTGTTACCAAAATAAGGGAGCCTTTACATTTAAATGACAAATAGATGGGGAAACAGTGGAAACAGTGTCAGACTTTATTTTTTTGGGCTCCAAAATCACTGCGGATGCTGATTGCAGCCATGAAATTAAAAGACGCTTACTCCTTGGAAGGAAAGTTATGACCAACCTAGATAGCATATTAAAAAGCAGAGACATTACTTTGCCAACCAAGGTCCGTCTAGTCAAGGCTATGGTTTTTCCCGTGGTCATGTATGGATGTGAGAATTGGACTGTGAAGAAAGCTGATCGCCGAAGAATTGATGCTTTTGAACTGTGGTGCTGGAGAAGACTGTTGAGAGTCCCTTGGACTGCAAGGAGATCCAACCAGTCCATTCTAAAGGAGATCAATCCTGGGTGTTCATTGGAAGGACTGATGCTAAAGCTGAAACTCCAATACTTTGGCCACTTCATGCGACGAGTTGACTCCCTGGAAAAGAGTCTGATGCTGGGAAGGATTGGGGGCGGGAGGAGAAGGGGACGACAGAGAATGAGATGGCTGGATGGCATCACTGACTCGACGGACATGAGTTTGAGTGAACTCCGGGAGTTGGTGATGGACAGGGAGGCCTGGCGTGCTGTGATTCATGGGGTCGTGGAGAGTCGGACACGACTGAGCGACTGAACTGAACTGAACTGAACCTGATGTTAACCTTCTGGTTGCAGATCATGGAACATCTTATCATCGTCCAAAGATAGATTACTGAGTTAAGCTTCAGAAACAAAGTGTGCCTTTTGAATAATTCAATTAAACTTTGCAGCAGTTTAACATAACAGCAAGGAATTATCTGATAAGTGAATCTTATCAGATTCACTTATTGAATATAGGCCTCAATAAACAGAATTTAGTATATATTGGAACATCTTTTTCTCTAAAATCACCCTCATTTTTATCAAATATAGCCAAATCAGAATTAATTTGTCCTCAAATTAAGTCTGATTCATTGATAAAAGTCCTCCCGAGGCCAGGAAGGCCACACCAAAGGCTTTGTCACAGATTTTGCCTGGTAGATTTAAGTGAATTCCTCCGTTTTTGAGGTCCACAGAATACCTTGAGATTCCTACACCTGTTAGGAGGTTGCCTTCCTAATTTATCTAATGAAGTTGCTAGGAACCTAAGAGTTTCCAGTCTCCAGAGAGCTCAGGTAGAGAGAAAAGAGAAATGTTTTAATTCTGCTTATAAAGGTATAATTTAAGAATTTGTTGTAAGTCATAATTAGTTTGAAAGGGTTTCTTGTTTTTTCGTTAATTTATTTTTGATTGTGCTAGGTCTTATTTGCTGTGCTTGTGATCTCTAGAGCACAGGCTCGGTTGTTGTGGCACATGGGCTTTAGTTGCTCCATGGCATGTAGAGTCCTCTCGGACAAGGGACTGAACCTGTGTCCCCTGCATTGGCAGGCGGATTCTTATCCATTGTATCACCAGAGAAGTCTGAGAGTGTTGCTTTGTATCTGGAAAACAGATTAAAAGCTAATAATGTTTCAGACAGAAACCATAAAAATTATCACCATGTTAATTAGTTTACTCAAACCTATGTAACTAATCCTTTTTGTTAACTTTTTATGAAGCCATCAGATTTTTTTTTATTAGGATTTTTTTCTGTTACCCAGTTCCCCTGTATAATCTGAGATTTATCAGAGTACAATCAGTTCAGTTCAGTTCAGTCGCTCAGTCGTGTCCAACTCTTTGCGACCCCATGAATCACAGCACGCCAGGCCTCCCTGTCCATCACCAACAATAGCTGTCTATAAATGAGAGAAAGACTTAAAAAGTCATGGTTAAACATTTGATCACAATGTAATTGATGAGAGAAACTTAGTTACTGCTGTGATACACATTTTAAAATAACAGCTTAAATCATAACATGATATCAGGACGTTGTGCTAAGCCACTTCAGTCATTTCTGACTCTTTTTGACCCCATGGACTGTAGCCCGCCAGACTCTTCTGTCCATGGGGTTTTCCAGGCAAGAATGCTAGAGTAGGTTGCCATGCCCTCCTCCAGGGGATCGTCCATACCCAGGGATTGAACACACGTCTCTTACATTGGCAGGCGGGTTCTTTACCACTAGCACCACCTGGGAAGCCCGATATCAGGACATACCCAAATTTAAAAAAATTATGCAATTTTTAGAATGTCTATATTAATAATATTTATACATATAGTATATTCTAAGTAGGTTTATCACTCATGTGATAATGCTCTCCATGTAATCTAATATATCAAATACTACTAGTTAAATATTTCTTTCCGAGATGCCTCAGAGACCCTCTAAAATGTCCCAAAGTTAGCTGGAGGTCAAAAGAACTTTAATCAAAATTTAGTATTTGGGAAGTTTGTCAAAAATTTCAAAACACTTGGTCAAGTAAGAGCATAGGTCACTGGGAGATAATATTTATTTCATAACCAAAGTTGCAAGAGATCTCAACAGCAAATACAGGCTGCTTAAAGGCACAGAAACTCACACAACCTGTTATCAAAACAGCATTCAAAGGAAACTTTGTTTTCTTAATAGAGAGTGAAAAGCAAATCTCATCTTGCACCAGCTTGCCTTTAACAACAAAATTCAATAAACTTCAGTCTAAACGTAGCCAATCCTGACCATCCTCAGGATGGTCTGTATCCCCATGGTCTGTATCCCCCATGTTAGTCTGCTCTTCTCTGTACAGAAACAACCAGCTGTAAGACAGACTCACTTTCTTTTCCCCTGCTGCTGCTGCTGCTAAGTTACTTCAGTGGTGTCCGACTCTGTGTGACCCCATAGATGGCAGCCCACCAGGCTCCGCCGTCCCTGGGATTCTCCAGGCAAGAACACTGGAGTGGGTTGCCATTTCCTTCTCCAATGCATGAAAGTGAACAGTGAAAGTAAAGCCGCTCAGTCCTGTCCAACTCGCAGAGACCCCAGGGACTGCAGCCTACCAGGCTTCTCCGTCCATGGGAGTTTCCAGGCAAGAGTACTGGAGTGGGGTGCCAGTGCCTTCTCCGTCTTTTCCCCTAATAAAATGCAATTCCATTCCTCATACCTTGTTCACTGAAAACACACATCCTACTTTCCTACTATATACTGAAATTCTTCCCTAATTACATATTTATAGAGTTCCCAACTCTTAAAAACCTTAATTTCTAGTGAAAACTGAGAAGGTAACCAATTATGATGTCTTCTAAATTAATATTCTGTAGATTGGTGAACATAAATGCCTATGATAGTTTCTAAAAACTTACTTTTTTAAAATAGATATTTTAAAATATTTATTATATTTATAATATAATATAAATGTTTATATATATTTATTATAAAATAAATAGATATTTATTATTTATTTGACTTCTATCAAACCTAGGTACAATAAGGGCATTATACTTTAATTAAAGACTTGTCTGTATTAATTAAATCAACCAACAAGGCTTAATACCAGATACTAATTTAATACTGAATATTTCCCAGTTCTTGTAAACCTGAAATTAATTCTGACCAGTAATTTTCTGTATTTTTGAGAATTTACATAAACACTTAATTTTCTTTAAGCCAATTAAGTAGAGCTCTTTGACAAATTAATTTTGATAATACTGTTTGATAATTTGGATGGTATTTGATAATACCATCCAAAGGTAAGGACATATATATAATGTACACTGACATTTAGACAGATACAACCAGAGAACTCATAGATTCATTTTTTAAACTTAGTCATGAATCAGGTATTACAACATAAAATTCAGTAGCTTCTTTCCTCTTTTTTTTCCCCCTAAGTTTCAAGAATTAGTGATCATCTAGATAAGATAGATAATCCTGAGAGCCATGGTCTCAAGGCACAGGATGAGAAAAGCAAGTTCTCCTAGAAGAATTTGTTCCTGCAAAGTCAGAATTCTGAAAAGATGTTTCATCAAGCTTTCTTTTTCTAACCATATATACAAAAATAACCAGTTCTGGAATTTTAAGAGTTTCACCTAAACCAGTTCTCTGGAGTCTGAAGGATATTGTGGCTACACAGGACTATAATAAAGTATCATCTTAATCTCTTAATAAAATATCTTCTTCTTAGGCTCTTAGGTAAAATCCTTCTAGTCAGACAGCATTCATCTAAGAGGGCTCTGCTGTGGACAGAACCAGACTTTCCCATGTCACAAAGCAGAATGGCCATCATAAATCACAACCCAGGACACAGAGTAGAAAACACACATAGGCACAGTTTTGTAATCAGACAGTTCCTTCATCACAAGATTTCAATCTCTCAGCAAACCTCCTACAGAGACATAAAACTTCAGATCTCAGAAAACCTCCTACAGAGACACAGAACTTCAGTACTGACAAACAGTAAATGGAAATATCTCAGGTTGTCAAAGATTTCAAAGGGAGGAAAGGAGGACAGATTGAAAGAGGGAAGGAGGCGGGACATAAGGCACGGTGGCCTTATGGACTTCTCCTGACACCTACAGATGCCCAGGCATTATAGGAATTTTTCCTGGGCTTATAGGAAGGAAGGATGGGAACTTGGCCCTATCAGAAACCAGATAAGATCATTGGAGTTCTCCGCCCACCAGAGGTGATCAGGCTCTGTCCCTCAGCTCAGGCTGAGGCCCTTCAATCACACTTCTGTGTACAGTATGAGGACAGAAGAAAGGAGGGTAGGATAGGAGGGATTGAAAAGAGAAAAGAGAGAGGGAAGGGAAAAAAGGTCAACAAAGTCTCTTGTTTGTTACCTGGTTGGGGCACTCTGGCCAGTCATCTGCATCAGGGGGAGACCGGGGACAAAAGGGCTCTGGTAGCAGCTGCTGGGTCTGGTTTGTGGGTGAGTGAGCTGGTCCCTGAGTTCCCTAAGTGGTCAGGCTGTCAATCATAGCAAAGGGGTCCCACCAGAGTTGCCTGTTGTTACAGGAAGGGGAACCCCTTCCAGGGCCTGAGAGTGGACTCTTGTCTAACACTCAGAAATGAATTGTTCGAGGAGGCACATCTGCTGACAGAGCAAGAAACTTTATTGGGAGGAGGCATCTGGGTGGAGAGTAGCAGGGTCAGGGAACCTGGAAGAACTGCTCTGCCACGTGCCTCGCGGTCTCAGGTTTTATGGTCATGGGATTAGTTTCCAGGTTGTCTGGCTAATCATCTTGCTTGCCCCATAGTCTGACTCAGGGTCCTTCCTGGTGGCACTTGCATCTCTCAGCCAAAATGGATTCCAGGGAGAAGGACTCTGGGAGATTGGTCATCTCCTTCCTCTTTTGACCCTTCCTGAATTCTCCCAGTTAGTTTTTGGTTGAAGCACCATGGGACCTCCTTTTGTGAGACAGCTTGGGCAAGTGGGCTTGGGCAAGTGGGCTTGGCCAAGGCGGGCGGTTTCGGTCAACAGTTCCCTAACAGTTCCAGGTTCTGTTTAATTTCTGAGCTGCAGTGCCAGATTTAGGCCTGTCTCATGGGTGGGCATTTTAGTAGTTTTTCTATCATATGGGCACCAGCAATGTGTTGGACAAAATATTGAATGCTGGAAATACAAAGAAATAAAATAGTCACTGATCTTGAGCAGCTGCAGAGCCCGGCTAGGGTAGACAGACTGGAAAATAATACAGTTTGGAAAGTAAGACTGTAATAAGAGTATGAATTTTGGACTTCTTACCATTCACTGAAGCCTCGAAGTAGATGGAACCTGTCACTTTGAAATGTATTTGGGGAATGAGTAGTGAACTATGGTTTTGTTTTTATTTTCTCATTCTCCAATTGGAATTGTCGCCAAGTTAGTTATTGTGGAAATACTTACCCATCTGTCACTAGAAATGATCAGAACGATTCTTTTTAGCACCAATAGAATATTAAAAAGCAGAGACATTACTTTGCCAACCAAGGTCTGTCTAGTCAAGGCTATGGTTTTTCCCGTGGTCATGTATGGATGTGAGAGTTGGACTGTGAAGAAAGCTGATCGCCGAAGAATTGATGCTTTTGAACTGTGGTGCTGGAGAAGACTGTTGAGAGTCCCTTGGATTGCAAGGAGATCCAACCAGTCCATTCTAAAGAAGATCAATCCTGGGTGTTCATTGGAAGGACTGATGCTAAAGCTGAAACTCCAATACTTTGGCCACCTCATGCGTCGAGTTGACTCCCTGGAAAAGAGTCTGATGCTAAGAAGAATTGGGGGTGGGAGGAGACGGGGATGACAGAGAATGAGATGGCTGGATGCCATCACCGACTCGATGGACATGAGTTTGAGTGAACTCCGGAAATTGGTGATGGACAGGGAGGCCTGGTGTGCTGTGATTCATAGGGTCGCAAAGAGTCGGACACGACTGAGCGACTGAACTGAACTGAAATAAGCATCAGGCTGCTTACTAAAAATAAGATCTCTTAGTAACATTAGTCTCCTGGCTTAGCCTTTGATTTTCATACCTGAGTTTGGAAGCCTCAATTTTGGTAAAATTAGTAATGATAAGTATTATATTGTATTGACTATGATAACAAAACAAGGGTTTGAATACACACTTATACATTCAGTAGGAGAGGGAATATTTTAACTGGAGATCTAAGCTTCATGGGTTTTAGGGTAGAAAGGGAAGTTACCTTTTGAATCTAGCATCCCAGGTTAGTTACCCACCAGTGTATCCTTCTACAGAATTCTTGCAAAAGATTGCAGAGAAATCTCCCATCAACAAAAAAGCTCCAGGATCTTGGCAGTATTCCTCAGTAGTGGATTGTTGAATTGATCCAGGTCAAGCCTTTTTCTTTTTATTTGACCTAAGACTATAGGGTCACCTTTTGTGCAGTTAATTGAATTGACCCAGCAGATAAGATGTTAGTGGAGAAAAGGGAATCAGAATTTGGTCTAATTTACAGAGGAGAACAGAGTCGTCCAGGGTTAGAGGAGTAAGTCAAAAAAAGGAACATTATCAGGACCTTTACTGATCTGTTCTTTCCCTTTTGTCTGCACTACTTTTTTTTTTTTTTTTTTCATTTGGGCCCCTGCTTAGTTTTAACAGGGAAAATCCAGCACTTACATTCTAAGTGCTTAGGTATACTGAATGATGCAGAAATGGATGCTACACAGTACTGGTCTACAAAAGTGTTGGCCAGTGTCTGGACCAGGTGTGGAAACTAGGTTGTGATATGGAACACTGGTACTATTAGGATGTCCTTCAAATCTAGGCCCAACTCTGTGGAGGAGAGTAAAGCATCTGCCATTTCTTTTCCATGTTATTTTTTCAGCTCACATTTTAAGTCTAGGATAAACAGTTCCAGATCATGGGCAGATAACAGCATCTCATTCTCATAGCTGCCTCAGTTCAGTTCAGTTCAGTCACTCAGTCGTGACCGACTCTCCGCGACCCCGTGAATCACAGCACGCCAGGCCTCCCTGTCCATCATCAACTCCTGGAGATCACTCAAACTCATGTCCATCGAGTCGGTGATGACATCCAGCCATCTCATTCTCTGTCATCCCTGTCTCCTCCCACCCCCAATCCCTCCTAGCATCACACTCTTTTCCAGTGAGTCAACTCGTCGCATGAGGTGGCCAAAGTATTGGAGTTTCAGCTTCAGCATCAGTCCTTCCAATGAACACCCAGGATTGATCTCCTTTAGAATGGACTGGTTGGACCTCCTTGCAGTCCAAGGGACTCTCAAGAGTCTTCTCCAACACCACAGTTCAAAAGCATCAATTCTTCGGCGATCAGCTTTCTTCACAGTCCAACTCTCACACCCATACATGACCATGGGAAAAACCATAGCCTTGACTAGACGGACCTTGGTTGGCAAAGTAATGTCTCTGCTTTTTAATATGCTATCTAGGTTGGTCATAGCTTTCCTTCCAAGAAGTAAACATCTTTTAATTTCATGGCTGCAATCAGCATCTGCAGTGATTTTGGAGCCCCCAAAAATAAAGTCTGACACCGTTTCCACTGTTTCCCCATCTATTTCCCATGAAGTGATGGGACCAGATGCCATGATCTTCGTTTTCTGAATGTTGAGCTTCAAGCCAACCTTTTCACTCTCCTCTTTCACTTTCATCAAGAGGCTTTTGAGTTCCTCTTCACTTTCTGCCATAAGGGTGGTGTCATCTGTGTATCTGAGGTTATTGATATTTCTCCCAGCAATCTTGATTCCAGCTTGTGCTTCTTCCAGCCCAGCGTTCCTCATGATGTACTCTGCATAGAAGTTAAATAAGCAGGGTGACAATATAAAGGACAGAAATGGTATGGACCTAACAGAAGCAGAAGATATTAAGAAGAGGTGGCAAGAATACACAGAAGAACTGTACAAAAAGATCTTCACGACCAAGATAATCACGATGGCATGATCACTCACCTGGAGCCAGACATCTTGGAATGTGAAGTCAAGTGGGCCTTAGAGAGCATCACTACGAATAAAGCTAGTGGAGGTGATGGAATTCCAATTGAGCTGTTTCAAATCCTGAAAGATGATGCTGTGAAAGTGCTGCACTCAATATGCCAGCAAATTTGGAAAACTCAGCAGTGGCCACAGGACTGGAAACGGTCAGTTTTCATTCCAATCCCAAAGAAAGGGAATGCCAAAGAATGCTCAAACTACCGCCCAATTGCACTCATCTCACATGCTAGTAAAGTCATGCTCAAAATTCTCCAAGGCAGGCTTCAGCAATACGTGAACTGTGAACTTCTAGATGTTCAAGCAGGTTTTAGAAAAGGCAGAGGCACCAGAGATCAAATTGCCAACATCCGCTGGATCATGGAGAAAGCAAGAGAGTTCCAGAAAAACATCTATTTCTGCTTCATTGACTATGCCAAAGCCTTTGACTGTGTGGATCACAACAAACTGTGGAACATTCTGAAAGAGATGGGAATACCAGACCACCTGACCTGCCTCTTGAGAAACCTGTGTGCAGGTCAGGAAGCAAGAGTTAGAACTAGACATGGAACAACAGACTGGTTCCAAATAGGAAAAGGAGTATGTCAAGGCTGTATATTGTCACCCTGCTTATTTAACTTATATTCAGAGTACATTGCTGCCTCAGGAGTTTTAATAATCATTATAGTGTCCATTTATTGGGCATATATTTTCCATACCCAATATATCATTCCGTTCTTATGCATTTTATAGATGAGAAGACTGAGTCTTAGAGAAGGACCAGGTTGGTAGGTTAATGATTATATAGTCATAGCAAAAACAACCTTGCTAGGAATTGTTTGCAGAAGATTCTACTGTTATTCCTTTGGTTCTGCCTGAAGATTCCATTTATACTTAGGGATTTACTGACAGAGCTCAGTTTTGTGCCATTGCCAGTAAAAACAAGTCCTTGTCACCTGCTTCCCATCTGATTATCAGACTATTTGCTTAACAATAATTTGATAATATAAGTTAAACTTCTAAACAGTGGAAAGAGTCCTTAGCTCTGGGTTTTTCATTGCATTCATTCATTTTTTTAATTCACCCAACAGATACTTGAGTGCCTTCTTTGTGCCAGGCACTATTCTAGACGCTGGGCATAAGGGAGTGAACAGAAGGAGCTGAGCTGGTGCCTTTATGAAACTTTTGTTCTAGGCTGGGAAGGCAGTAAATTAAAAAGGAGAAAAAAAAATGTGTCCATCCATCCATCTCTATCTGCTGTTAGAGAGAAGTGCTGTGGAGAAAAATAAAGCACCATAAGGGAGATAGAATGTGTCAGGGTTGGATAGGGTAGGAGCAGGGGAGGTTTGTATATATGGTGGTAATAAAGGAAGCTGCTGCTGATGTGATGTTTCGGCTGAGACCTGAAGTAGGTGAGGGGACAAGCTTTGCCTGTATTTGGGGGAAGAGCATTCTGGGCAGAGAAGGCAGCAAGTACAGGGTACCTGAGGCAGGGGTGTGCCTGGTGAGTGGAGAGCCACTGAGCAGAGAGGTTAGCAAATGGAATAGGAGCTGAGGCTGAATCTTGTCTTTCAGATATTCTGGTTGAGATGGGAAGCCATTTCGCTGAATAGCTGCCATTTACTTCCCCAGAGTCACTCCACCCTTTTCTAACCTGCTCTGTAGATGTGCCCCAGGAGACGGACCTGCACTGACAGGCAGCCGCTTTCTGACTTCTGGTTTCATTTGCCCACAGGGAGTATTAGTAGGGGATGCGTGAGAGAGAAGGGTGAGATGGGCCTATGTATTCTCTTCTCAAAGAATTGTGTGGGCGGGACTGTCTCTAGGCTTAAGGTCAATCCCTAATTAAGTGTCTCCTCCATGGAGCCCTCTCTCTCCTTCTCCACTCCTTGTCTTCATCCTTCAGATCTAGAAGGGGGTGAAGTACCCCTCTGCTGCTAGCCCCCGTGTCATGACAGGAATTCGCCTCAGATCACCCACTTTGAATGTGCCATCTGTTTCCTGCCAGAGGTCAGACTGATCTGTAACTGGAGGATTTTGCCGCAATCTTCTGAGCATGTCAGCAGGCCCATTTAGGTCACTGTCAAGAGCAGACTGAGGAGGCCAGCGTGGGTACAAGGAAACCAGTTCGGTGGCTATTGCAATATTGATGGTGGCTTTGCTCAGGGCTGTGGTGGTGGAGGTAATGAGCAGTGCTGAGATTCTGGCTATCTTTTAGAGGTCTCTGTCTTGACAAGCTGTTTTACTGCTTGACAGACTGATGAACTTGATGCTCAGAGGACCTTTTATGACCACAAAGCAAGCTGTTGTTGTATTATTAGTGATTGTCTTCCTTTTTGTGTCACCTGCAGCCACCCGATTGCAAATGTTCCATAATTCAGGTTGGTAGGGTAATACTGGTACAGTCTCAGAGGTAGCAGGCTTACCAAAAACATTTGTTACTGAAGATCTACTTCCATTTCCTTTCAGACAGCCCCTGAACAGAGGCAAAAGCATTCTTCACTTGAAACGGCATTATGTCATTAGACAACATTCAGTCAAGTTACAGTCAATTCTGAGGGAAATCTAGAAGAATTATTTGTTGTTGTTCCATTCCTCGGTTGTGTCCAACTCTTTGCGAACTCATGTACTGCAGCATGCCAGGCTTCTGTCAGTTCCGTTCAGTTCAGTCGCTCAGTTGTGTCCAACTCTTTGCGACCCCGTGAACTGCAGCACACCAGGCCTCCCTGTCCATCACCGACTCCCAGACTCCACCCAAACCCATGTCCATTGAGTTGGTGATGCCATTCAACCATCTCTTCCTCTGTCATCCCCTTCTCCTCCTGCCTTCAGTCTTTCCCAACATCAGGGTCTTTTCAAATGAGTCAGCTCTTCGCATCAGGTGGCCAAAATATTGGAGTTTCAGCTTCAACATCAGTCCTTCCAGTGAACACCCAGGTTGGATATCCTTTAGGATGGACTGGTTGGAGTCCTTGTAGTCTCCTTGCAGTCCAAGGGACTCTCAAGAGTCTTCTCCAATACCACAGTTCAAAAGCATCAGTTCTTGGTGCTCAGTTTTCCTTATAGTCAAACTCTCACATCCATACATGACTACTGGAAAAACCATAGCCTTGACTAGATGGACCTTTGTTGACAGAGTAATATCTCTGCTTTTTAATATACTGTCTAGGTTGGTCATAACTTTCCTTCCAAGGAGTAAGCATCTTTTAATTTCATGGCTTCAGTCACCATCTGTAGTGATTTTGGAGCTCAAAAAAATTAAGTCTGACACTGTTTCCACTGTTTCCCCATCTATTTGCCATGAAGTGATGGGACCGGCTGCCGTGATCTTAGTTTTCTGAATGTTGAGCTTTAAGCCAACTTTTTCACTCTTCTCTTTCACTTTCATCAAGAGGCTCTTTAGTTCTTCTTCGCTTTCTGCCATAATGGTGGTGTCATCTGCATATCTGAGGTTGTTGGTATTTCTCCTGGCAATCTTGATTCCAGCTTGTGCTTCATCCAGCCCAGTGTTTCTCATGATATACTCTGCATATAAGTTAAATAAGCGGGGTGACAATGTACAGCTTCCCTGTCCTTCATCATCTCTTGGAGTTTGCACAAACTCATGTCCATTGAGTTGGTGATGAATTCTTTTCTCTTAGAGAAAAAAAGAATACTCCTGAAGCAATCATAGAATGACGCACAAGACCGTATAATGAAGTGCTCAATTCTGACTGCATTGCGTGAGGTTTCAGAGAGTAGAAGCTCATCTGTTGTGGGCTGAGGGAGTCAGAACAACTTCATGGAGGATGTGGATGGGGTCAGGCTGTAAAGATGGAGTTTGAGGGGCAGCCATGCCAGCTTGAGGAGCCCTTAAGAGGGAAGACTTACCAGGTTGGCTGTGGTAGGGAATTAGGTCAACTGGATGGGGGAGGCTGATCTAATGATAGATGGGGAAGAGGGGAAAGTAGAATGGGATGAAGAGAGCCAGGCCGAAGAGCTGGCTGCAAGTGACAGGCATTGCACTACTGCACATCCTGAAGGAGGGAGCACTGGGAATCCAGGAATAAATCCTGAACTCCTACTGATGACTTGTTTCAAGTTCTCGTCTCTGAAAGATTATTAAATGGAAGTGGAACAAGTTCCTAAAATATGGTAAAACTAACTAGTTTTTTATGTTTCTGATAAAAGGGACCAAAGCTTTGCTTGTTAAATGCTTAGTAGGCTAGTTATGTGAATCAATTTTATTTTATTGAAACTCAGCATATGTCGCTCAACTATAGGAAAGTGCAAATATCAAAATCTCCCAGTTTTCCTTATAAAAACCTCCCTAAAGTGCTTTTTGGAGTATACTTGTATACACATACTTGCAGGAGCTGAAGCTCCTACTTTGGCCACCTGATGGGATAAGCCAACTCATTGGAACAAAGCCTGATGCTGGCTGGGAAAGATTGAGGGCAGGAGGAGAAGGGGATGACAGAGTATGAGATGATTGGATGGTTTCACTGATGCAAGAGACATGAATCTGAGTAAACTCCAGAAGATAGTGAAGGACAGGGAAGCCTGGCTTGCTGCTGTCCAGGGTGTCGCCAAGAATTGGACCCAACTTAGCAATGGCAAGCTACTCCAGTACTCTTGCCTAGAAAATCCCATGGATGGAGGAGCCTGGTGGGCTGCAGTCCGTGGGGTCGCTAAGAGTTGGACACGACTGACTGACTTCACTTTCACTTTTCACTTTCACACATTGGAGAAGGAATTGGCAACCCACTCCAGTGTTCTTGCCTGGAGAAGCCCGGGGACAGGGGAGCCTGGTGGGCTTCCGTCTATGGGGTCACAGAGAGTCGGACACGACTGAAGTGACTTAGCAGCATTAGCAACAGGACAACAACAAAACAAACCAAAAGCCTACTGACAAGATTTGCATTTTAAATTTAGGTATCTATACTATTTAAAATCACAGTATTAAAATCACACTAATTTAGAAATATTGTTCTTTCTCCTCCTCATATTCATAAAACATTGTCTTCAAATTCTTCATATCCATCTTTGACCTTAATGTTTTTATTATTATTGAAGCTGCATCTTAGATCTATGAATATGTTTTTGCAGACCACACTTTTAGTTTTTCGAGATACATCCCTTTTGAATATGGAAAAGAACTGAATATTTTATCACAGGCTACAATTATTATTATTTTACAGTGTGTCCAGTTGGTGCATATCTTTGATCTTCACAATTTAAGCACTTTAATTAGTTAGTTAGTTCAGTTGCTCAGTTGTGTCCGACTCTTTGCGACCCCATGAATCACAGCACGCCAGGCCTCCCTGTCCATCACCAATTCCCGGAGTTCACGCAAACTCATGTCCATCGAGTCGGTGATGCCATCCAGCCATCTCATTCTCTGTCATCCCCTTCTCCTCCCGCCCCCAATCCCTCCCAGCATCAGAGTCTTTTCCAGGGAGTCAACTTGTCGCATGAGGTGGCCAAAGTATTGGAGTTTCAGCTTTAGCATCAGTCCTTCCAATGAACACCCAGGACTGATCTCCTTCAGAATGGACTGGTTGGATCTCCTTGCAGTCCAAGGGACTCTCAAGAGTCTTCTCCAGCACCACAGTTCAAAAGCATCAATTCGGTGCTCAGCTTTCTTCACAGTCCAACTCTCACTTTATTATTTTTTAAAGGGATCTTTGAAAGAGTTTACAGTGGCAGTTTACACATGGAAGTGTGAGCTTATATCCCCAGGCATTAAATCTGTGTTTAATTTGTCTTCTTTCATTGATACCATCAGCTGACCTGTGTATGCAGCCAAAACCAACCTTAACTGGGGTTCTTTTAGGCTGATGTAGCAACCCCAACCGGAGAAGGCAATGGCAAGCCACTCCAGTACTCTTGCCTAGAAAATCCCATGGATGGAGGAGCCTGGTGGGCTGCAGTCCGTGGGGTCGCTAAGGGTTGGACACGACTGAGCGACTTCACTTTCACTTTTCACTTTCACACATTGGAGAAGGAATTGGCAACCCACTCCAGTGTTCTTGCCTGGAGAATCCCAGAGACGGGGGAGCCTGATGGGCTTCCGTCTATGGGGTCACACAGAGTTGGACACGACTGAAGTGACTTAGCAGCAGCAGCAGCAGAAGGCAGCAACTCTGCTTTCTGGAATGGGCCTTCTCTGGGAGAGAGGGGGAGATGTAGGGAGAAGATTAGTGATGATCTATGATATGAAAGTTGGTGCAGCATGAGATTTGCTTTAGATAGAAGCTGTGAAAGAGAAAGTACCAAATATATGAGTTGTTTTTTTTTAACCACTCAGCTATGAATGGAAATTATTCTGTGCTTCCGATTGAACTTCTAGAAAAATTCCATGAGCTCTTTTAAACAGAGCTGTCAAGAATGCAGGCAGATGGCTAGATCTGCATTTGTATTGCCATGGCACCTAAGTCTTGGGGACTTGGGGGCAGTCACTCCATCTCTGACTGCTAGATTGTCCCATAGTTTCTCCATTGTTGAAAACCACAAACTGATACACTTATTAGTTTATATCATGTACATGGACTATGCATGCACACACATATATATTTAATAGTTCATATTATATAAAGTTACATGTGCATGTACATCCATTTAAATATATAGTAGGGAAGGAAAAAATCTTTTCCAGTACCCAGCTTAGGTTCTCCAGATGGGACCCTGTAAATTAGATTGATCAGAAACAAATTAACAAGAGAAAAATAAATAGAAATTTATTGACATGTGCATTGTGTATGTACATAGGAACACCCATTGATGGGTCCCCCAAAGGGTAATTACATGCCCTTTTATGTAGGGTTTAGGGTTTAAACAAAGAAAGGGTTTTAGGCTTTGGGGCTGGGGAGACAACTCATGGGAATGATCCAGGAAAAGTATGGTAAACAAGAGTTGTTTAGTTGGGTTTGCTGTTCAGATTTAAGTCAGTGCCTTCTCCATTGATTAGAGTTGTTAGGAGTCCTCCACTCCCTGGTATGGAGAGGGAGACATTTTTACGAAAGGAAACTTAATGCCTTGTTTTTAGAGCTTTTTCTTCATCTCCTGGTTATCAGTGGCCTTTAGCTTATAATAATCCATATACCAAAAAGGCCTGTTTTGGGGTGGCATATTCTGGGACTCCTCAATATGTGTAATCAGACTTCAGTAAACTTAAAACCATTCTGTCCGTATAAACACCTAGCCTGTGCTCTGTCAGAAGCAGGGGTAAACTTTTGACAAATGAGTAGACTTAACTCTGAACTCTTGTGTTCCCTTTTTGCCATATCCTAAGTGACCAATTGCCTCCTGACAATGAGGTGAGAGATGTATTCTTAGGACTAAGTTATGTTGTACATTAAAGAGGTTTGGGAGGGCAGACAAGGGTTTCTCTAGGTATAACTCCATTGCAGAGTTAGAATTGCTGGGTTGTAGGATCTGTGTCTTTTCAGTGTTATTACCTGCTACTGTGTTGCCCTCCACAGTGGCTCTAGCAATTTAAGCATTGATTAGTGGTGTACTGCAATTAGTGGGACTTCCCTGCTGGCCCAGACAATAAAGCGTCTGCCTACAATGTGGGAGACCTGGGTTCCATCCCTGGATCGGGAAGATCCCCTGGAGAAGGAAATGGCAACCCACTTCAGTCCTCTTGCCTGGAAAATCCCATGGATGGAGGAGCCTGGTAGGCTACAGTCCATGGGGTCACAAAGAGATGGACATGACTGAGCAAGAAATTAGTGGAGTTGTATTTTGCCATCACCCTCTCTGAGACTTTATTGTCAGCAGTCTTAATTTGGGAAAAATAGTATCTTTTATATATGTTTCAAATATCTTCCCCTAGGCTCTTGTTTGCCTTTAATCTTGCTTATTTTTATGTTCTTTGTCTTTTTCCTTATAGTTTGGGCTTTTAGAAGAAATCTTTGTCTGTCCCAAGAATATAAAGATATTCTCCTATATGCTGTTTTAATCACTTGACTCAAGTTTTCCATGTTTGAGTTTAATCAACCTGGATTTTACTTATTTACTTTTAGGATGTGAGGTCAGAAGGCAGTTTTTATTAGCGACACTTACTGTCCATGTTTTTTCCTTTAATATTGGATTTTTCCCATCTCTGCCTTAAACCAAGGTTTCATATGTATATGGGCTGTTAGGAATTCTTTAATGAAAAATGCTGCTAAAGGAACTTCCCTGGCGGTCCATTTGCTAAGACTCTGTACTCCCATTGCAGGGAGCCCAGGTTCAATCCCTGGTCAGGGAACTAGATTCCACATGCAACAGCTAAATATAACTAAGACCCGGCATGGCGAAAAAAAAAAAATATATATATGCTACTAGAGGACATTTCCTGAACATTATAGCACAGTAATGCTGTGCACCTGACCTTTGAATGATGCAGGTTACTACTGATAACATAGCTGTGGATCTGTGAGCCATTGGGAACTCTTTTCTAGTGTTCATTTTTGTTTATGATTTAAACTTAATTTTCCTTCATTACTTCTGGAAGACCTGATGTTAAAACAAGGTTTTCTAAAAAAGGAATTGGCAGTGAGGGCAGTGGGTCTCAAACCTGGCCGACCATTAGAATCACCTGGGGAGTTTTGGTCTCCCCATCCCCTCCTCCAGGGTTGTACCCCCAACCAATTAAAACAGAACCCCTGGAGGGTGGGACCCAGGCATTGGTATTTTTAAGCTCTTCTAATACTTTGGCCACCTCATGCGATGAGTTGACTCACTGGAAAAGACTCTGATGCTGGGAAAGGTTGGGGGCGGGAGGAGAAGGGGACGACCGAGAATGAGATGGCTGGATGGCATCACTGACTCTGTGGACATGAGTTTGAGTGAACTCCGGGAGTTGGTGATGGACAGGGAGGCCTGGCGTGCTGTGATTCATGGGGTCGCGGAGAGTCAGACACGACTGAGCGACTGAACTGAACTGAACTGAATAGGCAGCCAGGGTTGAGAACCCATGGTTCATAAAGGATTCGTAAAGGATCTCAGCCTTGATAGAGAGGGACGCCAGCTGGTTACAGAGACTCTGTCAGCCCTGACGGCCTGCTGAATCTTGTCCTCAAAGTATTAGGATATTTGTTCAGAGGAATGTTTTACCTTGTCACCTTTGTTTAACTTTTACTAGTTAAGAAGAAGAAAAGTGTGGTGAGCAGTTGAAAAAAAGATAGTTATAAATTAAGAAAGTCCTATTTGGAGTCAAACTCAAGCATCAGCCTCTGAGCTGAAATCCACCATGACTATTAAAGAAAACCTTTTTGATCTATCAAACATAAGCATGCGTCAGAATCCTCTGGAGGACTTGTTAAAAAGAATCCTCTGGGTGGGCCCCATCCCAGTAGTTTCTGATTCGATAAATCTATGACCTGAAAATTTATATTTTTAACAAGCTCAGCTTGGTTGCAGGTACACTGCCTCTGAGCTACTTGCTCTAAAGGTTTCTGTTGTTGGTTTTTGTTTTTTTTTTTCTGTTGTTCGTTTTTTAAATCCATTCTCCTAATGATGGACAACTGGGCCATTGCCAGATTTGGGATATAATGAATAATGCTGTTATAAACATTCTCATAGAAGTCTTTTTACGATCATGTGCTTTCATGGGTTAAAAACCTGCAAGTAGAATTGTTGGATCACAGGGTAGGTGTATGTTTAGTTCTAAATGAAACCACTGGCCTTTTCCAAAGTGATCGTACATGTTACACTCTCACCAGCAGTGTGTGAGGGCTCTGGTTCCTTGAGACCCTTGCCAACATTTGGTGGTGTCCCTCTTTTCAACTTTAGTCATTCTGCTAGTGGATGTGGAGGGGTATTGTTAAAGAAAAAATTATTCATGACACATGTTAAAGAAGACTTTATTCAAGGAGGACTACTATGATGGTGTTTTGCAGTGGGGGAGAGAGATTGGGCTCAAGTCTGAAAATAGTGAGGATAATTTGGACTTGATAGCATTCTTTGGCATTGCCTTTCTTTGGGATTGGAATGAAAACTGACCTTTTCCAGTCCTGTGCTGAGTTTTCCAGATTTGCTGGCATATTGAGTGAAGCACTTTCACAGCATCATCTTTTAGGATTTGAAATAGGTCAACTGGAATTCCATCACCTCCACTAGCTTCGTTTGTAGTAATACTTCCTAAGGCCCCCTTGACTTCACATTCCAGGATGTCTGGCTCTAGGTGAGTGATCACACCATCATGGTGGTTATCTGGGTCGTGAAGATCTTTTTTGTATAGTTCTTCTGTGTATTCTTGCCACCTCTTCTTAGTATCTTCTGCTTCTGTTAGGTCCATTCCATTTCTGTCCTTTATTGTGCCCATCTTTGCATAAAATGTTCCCTTGGCATCTCTAATTTTCTTGAAGAGTTCTCTAGTCTTTTCCATTCTATTGTTTTCCTCTATTTCTTTGCATTGATCACTGAGGAGGGCTTTCTTATCTCTCCTTGCTATTCTTTGGAACTCTGCATTCAGATGGGTATATCTTTTCTTTTCTCCTTTGCATTTAGCTTCTCTTCTTTTCTCAGCTATTGGTAAGGCCTTCTCAGACAACCGTTTTGCCTTTTTACATTTCTTTTTCTTGGGTATGGTCTTGATCACTGCCTCCTGTACAATTTCATGAACCTCCATCCATGGTTCTTCAGGAACTCTATCAGATCTAATCCCTTGAATTTGTTTGTCACGTCCACTGTATAGTCATAAGGGATTTGATTTAAGTCATACCTGAATGGTCTAGTGGTTTTCCCTACCTTCTTCAATTTAAGTCTGAATTTGGTGATAAGGAGTTCATGATCTGAGCCACAGTCAGCTCCCAGTCTTGTTTTTGCTGAATGTATAGAGCTTCTCCATCTTTGGCTGCAAAGAATATAATCAATCTGATTTTGGTATTGACCATCTGGTGATGTCCATGTGTAGAGTCTTCTTTTGTGTTGTTGGAAGAGGGTGTTTGCTATGACCAGTGCGTTCTCTTGGCAAAACTCTGTTAGCCTTTGCCCTGCTTCATTCTGTACTCCAAGGCCAAATTTGCCTGTTACTCCAGGTATTTCTTGACTTCTTACTTTTGCATTCTAGTCCCCTATAACGAAAAGGACATCTCTTTTGGGTGTTAGTTTTAGAAGTTGTTGTAGGTCTTCATAGAACCGTTCAGCTTAAGCTTCTTCAGCGTTACTGGTTTGGGCATAGACTTGGATTACTGTAATACTGAATGGTTTGCCTTGGAAACAAACAGAGACCATCCTGTCTTTTTTGAGATCGCACCCAACACTGCATTTTGGACTCTTTTATTGACTATGATGGCTACTCCATTTCTTCTAAGGGATTCTTGCCCACAGTAGTAGATATAACGGTCATCTGAGTTAAATTCACCCATTCCAGTCCATTTTAGTTCACTGATTCCTAAAATGTTGATGTTCACTCTTGTCATTTCCTTTTTGACCACTTCCAATTTACCTTGATTCATAGACCTAATATTCCAGGTTCCTAAGCAATATTGTTCTTTATAGACTTTATTTCCATCACCAGTCACATCCACAACTGGGTGTTGTTTTTGCTTTGGCTCTGTCTCTTCTTTCTTTCTGGAGTTATTTCTCCACTGTTCTCCAGTAGCATATTGGGCACCTGCTGACCTGGGGAGTTCATCTTTCAGTGTCTTATCTTTTTGCCTTTTCATACTGCAAAGATGGACACAGAAGTACAAGAGTCAAGGCCTGATTAGGAGGAGGATTCAGAGGAGCATAATTAAAGTTTCATTAAGTAGAGTCTCTTGGACAGCAAGGAGATCAAATCAGTCAGTCCTAAAGGAGATCAACTCTGAATATTCATTGGAAGGACTGATGCTGAAGGTGAAACGCTAATACTTTGGCTACCTGATGTGAAGAGCTAACTCATTGGGAAAGACCCTGATGCTGGGAAAAATTGAAGGCAGGAGGAAAAGGGGACAACAGAGGAGGCGATGGTTGGATGGCATCACTGACTCAGTGGACATGAGTTTGAGCACACTCCAGGAGATAGTGACCGACAGGGAAGTCTGGCATGCTGCAGTCCATGGGGTCGCAAAGAGTTGGACACCTCTGAGCCACTGAGTAACAACAAGAATAGTCTCTGTCAGTGTTACATTGTAGAATATTTGCTTCTAAATTGACAGAAGCAGTCTCTAATTGATTTCAACATCTATTTAACTACTATACATATAAATACGTGTACAGTGTGTGTGCGCAGATGTGTTTGACCTTTCAAAAAAGCAGTTGTAGTGAAATTTTGGTGTGTGCATGCTAAGTCACTTCAGTCATGTCCAACTCTTTGTCACCCTATGGACTACAGCCGTCCAGGCTCCACTGTTTATGTGATTCTCCAGGCAAGAATATTGGAGTGGGTTGCCTTGCCCTCTTCCAGGGGATCCTGCATTGGCAGGTGGGTTCTTTACCATTAGCACCACCGGGAAGCCCAGAATCTTGATATTAAGTGTTTTGTTTTAATTCTTAATAATTTCTAACTTTTTATTATAAAAATTTTCAGATATACAGAAAAATTGATAGTATTTGTTTGCCTTCCACCTAATTTCCCCAACCCCCATAAACTGTTCAAGGATAAATTTTAAAAGATGATAAGATCATGACTCATACAAATATAAAATGAGCACATGTCTAAGATTTTATTTGACTCATGAACCCAGTACTTCAGATAAGAACTCAACATGCCATGCATTTATAGTCAGATAGGAATGCGGAAATAGATTTGCAAATGGATGCAAAACTGGTCAATAGTCATAGAGTGATAGTTTCACTTTACTGGATACAATTTGCATTTCTGTGGATAGAAATTATTTGTATTACTGTCAGTTTTCTGCAAATTAACTTCTACCTCTACAGAGTGGTGAGATAGTCTAGTCTCACAACTAGACTAGAGATAACCTAGTAGAGATAACCCAATAATGGATCATACAGCCAGGACACAAGTTTTCCTTGGGGGTTGTGTCTGAATGTTTACATGGTGTGTGCGTGCGTGTGTGTGTGTGTGTTTGTGTATGAGTCTATATGTATATGACTATTTTTTCCCCTGGATTTTGAAAGAAGATGAAGTTATTTTGACGGTTAACCACTAAACAATAAAGCATGCATCTCTTAAGAATAACATTCTACATAAAGACAATAAAATCACACCTAAGAAGATTAATAATCAGACAATCAGATAATCACAATGGTGTGATCACTCACCTAGAACCAGACATCCTGGAGTGTGAAGTCGAGTGGGCCTTTGGAAGCATCACTATGAACAAAGCTAATGGAAGTGATGGAATTCCAGTTGAGCTATTTCAAATCCTAAAAGATGATGCTGTGAAAGTGCTGCACTCAATATGTCAGCAAATTTGGAAAATTCAGCAAAGGCCACAGGACTGGAAAAGGTCAGTTTTCATTCCAACCCCAAAGAAAGGCAATGCCAAAGAATGCTCAAACTACCGCACAACTGCACTCATCTCACATGCTAGTTAAGTCATGCTCAAAATTCTCCAAGCCAGGCTTCAGCAATACATGAACCGTGAACTTCCAGATGTTCAAGCTGGTTTTAGAAAAGGCAGAGGCACCAGAGATCAAATTGCCAACATCTGCTGGATCATGGAGAAAGCAAGAGAGTTCCAGAAAAACATCTATTTCTGCTTCATTGACTATGCCAAAGCCTTTGACTGTGTGGATCACAACAAACTGTGGAAAATTCTGAAAGAGATGGGAATACCAGACCACCTGACCTGCCTCTTGAGAAACCTGTGTGCAGGTCAGGAAGCAAGAGTTAGAACTGGACATGGAACAACAGACTGGTTCCAAATAGGAAAAGGAGTACATCAAGGCTGTATATTGTCACACTGCTTGCTTAACTTATATGCAGAGTACATCATGAGGAACGCTGGGCTTGAAGAAGCACAAGCTGGAATCAAGATTGCTGGGAGAAATATCAATAACCTCAGATATGCAGATGAATGGCAGAAACTGAAGAACTAAAGAGCCTCTTGATGAAAGTGAAAGAGGAGAGTGAAAAGGTTGGCTTGAAGCTCAACATTCAGAAAACTAAGATCATGGCATCTGGTCCCATCACTTCATGGGAAATAGATGGGGAAACAGTGGAAACGGTGTCAGACTTTATTTTTTGGGCTCCAAAATCACTGCAGATGGTGATTGCAGCCATGAAATTAAAAGACGCTTACTCCTTGGAAGGAAAGTTATGACCCTCCTAGACAGCATATTAAAAAGCAGAGACATTACTTTGCCAACAAAAGTCCATCTAGGCTATGGTTTTTCCCGTGGTCATGTATGGGTGTGAGAGTTGGACTGTGAAGAAAGCTGATCGCCGAAGAATTGATGCTTTTGCACTGTGGTGCTGGAGAAGACTCTTGAGAGTCCCTTGGACTGCAAGGAGATCCAACCAGTCCATTCTAAAGGAGCTCAATCCTGGGTGTTCACTGGAAGGACTGATGCTAAAGCTGAAACTCCAATACTTTGGCCACCTGATGCAAAGAGTTGACTCACTGGAAAAGAGTCTGATGCTGGGAGGGATTGGGGGCGGGAGGAGACGGGGACGACAGAGAATGAGATGGCTGGATGGCATCACCGACTTGATGGAGGTGAGTTTGAGTGAACTCCAGGAGTTGGTGATGGACAGGGAGGCCTGGCCTGTGCTGTGATTCATGGGGTTGCAGAGAGTCGAACACGACTGAGTGACTGAACTGAACTGAACTGAACTTAATATTCACATTTGTTTATCAATTTCCCTAATTTCTCAAGATTCTTTTTATATCTTTCTGGTGTGCTTTGAATCTGGAGCCAATCAAAGATCCTTTATTTCAGGTTGTTTAAAATTTTTGAAGAGCTAATCCCTTGGGATTAGATTTTCTGATGACTAATCCTGATGACCTTTCTTGTAACATTTCATGTAGCAGTGTTTCTGAAACAGATGCTTTCGGATGTCATCCTCCTATGAAGGAGCCAAATCACTTTCATTAACATGGTCACAAACTGTGTGCTTTGTACTCAAGGGAAATGAACCTTGGGCTTTTTGCTGTTTAAGCAAAAAGAGAAAGATTTTAAGAGAAAATCATCTCTTATGTCGGGCTGTTAATAACCTTTTGTCTTGTAGCCATTTGGTAGCTGCCTTACCTGTGGGGCTCACCTGCTGAAAGGAGAGATTAACTAGAACAGAATAGTCTCTTGCTTTGAGATAAAAAGGAGAGATGGAAATTCAAGATAAAATTCAAGATAAAATGAAAGGCCAGGGAAAGTGGACATGCTTAGCATCTCTATATTGAAGCTGAATCTTCCTTCCTTTCTTCTTTACTGCCTCCCTTCCTAATTCTGACTTGAGAGCTATACAGTGTTAGAGTTCCTCATGATTTAGGTAACTTTCTTTTTAAATAGTTACCCTCAATTCTCCTATATTTAAAGTGAGAATTTTGATAAAATTTTAAAAAGGAATTTAATTATATTTCTTGTTTTATAGACACTATGCAGTTGTTGTGACTGCTTTTCTTAATTCTGTCCCAAAGGCTAAATTTCTAATTTTACTAATGTTTGGAGGCCCCCAAGACCACTCTTAGGTTCACTGATTCACCACTAGTTCAGTTCAGTTCAGTCACTCAGTCGGGTCCAACTCTTTGCAACCCCATGGACTGCAGCACACCAGGCCTCCCTGTCCGTCACCAACTCCCAGAGTTTCCTTAAACTCATGTCCATTCAATCGGTCATGCCATCCAACCATCTCATCCTCTGTTGTCCCCTTCTTCTCCTGCCTTCAATCTTTCCTAATATCAGGGTCTTTTCAAATGAGTCAGCTCTTTGCACCAGGTGGCCAAAGTATTGGAGTTTCAGCTTCAACATCAGTCCTTCCAATGAATATTCAGGACTAATTTCATTTAGGATGGACTGGTTTGATCTCCTTGCAGTCCAAGGGACTCCCAAGAGTCTTCTCCAATGCCACAGTTGAAAAGTATCAATTCTTTGGCACTCAGCTTTCTTTATAGTCCAACTCTCACATCCGTACATCACTATTGGAAAAACCATTGCTTTAACTAGAGGGACCTTTGTTGGCAAAGTAGTGTCTCTGCTTTTTAATATGCTGTCTAGGTTGCTCATAACTTTCCTTCCAAGGAGTAAGCATCTTTTAATTTCACGGCTGCAATCACCATCTGCAGTGATTTTGGAGCCCAAAAAGTAAAGCCTGCACTGTTTCCCCATCTATTTGCCATGAAGTAATTTGACCAGATGCCATGATCTTAGTTTTCTGAACGTTGAGCTTCAAGCCAACTTTTTCACTCTCCTCTTTCACTTTCATCAAGAGGCTCTTTAGTCTTCTTCAGTTTCTTCCATAAGTGTGGTGTCATCTGCATATCTTGAGATTACTGATACTTCTCCCGGCAATCTTGGTTCCAGCTTGTGCTTCTTCCAGCCCAGCCTTTCTCATGATGTACTCTGCATATAAGTTAAATAAGCAGGGTGACAGTATACAGCCTTGACATACTCCTTTCCCAATTTGGAACCAGTCTGTTGTTCCATGTCCAGTTCTAACTGTTGCTTCCTGACCTGCATACAGATTTCTCAAGAGACAGGTCAGGTAGTCTGGTATACCCATCTCTTTCAGAATGTTCCACAGTTTGTTGTGATCCACACAGTGAAAGGCTTTGGCATAGTCAATGAAGCAGAAATAGATGTTTTTCTGGAACTCTCTTGCTTTTTCCATGAGCCAGCGGATGTTGGCAATTTGATCTCTGGTTCCTCTGCCTTTTCTAAAACCTGCTTGAACATCTGGAAGTTCATGGTTCACGTATTGCTGAAGCCTGGCTTGGAGAATTTTGAGCACTACTAATGTTACCTGCTTGATGGACATGAGTTTGGGTGAACTCCGGGAGTTGGTGATGGACAGGGAGGCCTGGAGTGCTGTGATTCATGGGGTCGCCAAGAGTTTCCCTCTTGGTGGATGTTGAGCCAAAAGACACAGCCAAGTCAAAGATTGGAAGCCGGAAAGATTTATTACTACAAATAGGGAGAACACTGGGGAATCTTTCCCAAGGCAGTGTCTCCCTTAACAGCAAAGCTGCTGAAGTTTTAAGCTAGGGTACATGCATATTCATGATTCGGCTTGAGTCCAAGCTTTAGTTGATTAAAGTCAGAAGGGTCAGTAAAGGTCAGCATCATCAGTGTTTTGGTTCCACTAGATCTGGTGGTTGAGGCCTCAAGCTACTCTTTACCATTAAAAGAAAACTAGGAATTTTCACAACTGATGTGTTATCTTTGCTACTGTTATTTTTCTTGCCTGATAGTTTCTGCATTCTTTGATCTCTTAAGATCATTGATTACTAAGACCTGTTCAAGGGCAAGTATTGTGGCCAGGCTTAGATCCCAGAATGGCTTAGGCCAAAAATGGCTTCTCTCATGTCAGGAAAGTCATGTCTGGTTTTGTTTCTCTGGGGACCTCTACCTTTTCTGCTTACACAAAGATTCAGAGTACTCAGAATATAGCTGTACTCAAGGTGATGATTTATTATAGCAAAAGGCTAGAAAGCAAATCAGCCAAGGGAGAAGGCTCATGGGGTGAAGTCTGCAGGAAACTAGGACAAGTTTCTAAGAGTCCTCTCCCAGTGGAGTCACAGAGAAGGAGTTTAATTTCTCCAGTATCAAACTGTGACCACACATGCAGAACTACCAGGGAAGCCCATTAGAGACTTGTTGCTCATGGTTTTTAGTGGGCCTGGTCACTAAAAACCAGCACCCTCTTTTCAGAATAATTCCAGGCTCTCAGAAGGAAAATAGCTGTTCAGCATAAACGACCTTGCTTATACAATTTAGGCTCAGTGAGCTAGTCTTATCAGCTCTGGTAATGGTGGGAACCCTGGCATGTTCTAGGCTCTCAGACTCCAGCGAGGATCTGCCTTTCAAGGAGGCCTTCCTAAGGATAGCAGTCTCAGGAGTGCTGTGTTAACTCTTTTATATACAACTAGCTTTTTTCCTTTCCTTCTGCTATGCAAATCAGAACATTGAAAGAATGCTTGTATCTTCCCAGTGACAAAATTACTCAGATTTATGTAACACTGGCAGATGACATGCAAAGAAGGGGAAGCAGAAAAGGATGTTGCATGCTTTGATGATTGCTTTCATTTTCTCATCCTCAGATGACTAGTTTTTACTTTCTGTATTAATCCACTACTATTAGTTCAAAAAACTGTAGGCTTATTGCTAGTACTATTTTAAAAGTTGTACTCTGAAAATCCTACTTTGTGCTTTGAAGTGATTGTTTTCTCTTGAAAAATACACCAGTTCCTAAAAGCAACCCACAGAGTGGGAGTAGGAGGGAACTTGTATCTGGAATACATAAAGATTTATTACAGTTCATTGATAAAAGACAAATAACCCAGTTTAAAAAATGAACAAAGATCTGAATAGACATTTCTCCAAGCAATATCTACAAGTGTCCAATAAGCCTGTAAAATGATGCTCAACATCATTAGCCATCAGGGAAAGGTATTCAAAACTATAGTGAGTTACTGCTTCATAAACACTAGGATGGCTATGATCAAAAACACATAATAGCATGTTGCTGAGGATATGAAGAAATTGGAACTGTCATATACTGCTGATGGGAATATAAAATGGTATGACTGCTGTGGAAAAGTCTGGCAGTTCCTCAAATGATTACACATTAATATATCATATGATCCATCAGTTCCACTCCTAGTGATGCCAAAAACTCAGCCTTTGGGCACTAGGGCCAAATCAAATCTCAGAGGCAGAGTTTTGGGTGAAGTAGAAAATAATGCTGGGCTGGATGAATTACAAGCTGGAATCAAGTTTGCTAGGACAAATATCAACAACCTCAGAAATGCAGATGATACCACTCTGCTGCTGCTGCTAAGTCACTTCAGTCGTGTCCGACTCTGTGTGACCCCATAGACGGAAGCCCACCAGGCTCCCCCGTCCCTGGGATTCTCCAGGCAAGAACACTGGAGTGGGTTGCCATTTCCTTCTCCAGTGTGTGAAAGTGAAAAGTGAAAGTGAAGTCGTTCAGTCGTGTCCGACCCTTAGAGACCCCATGGACTGCAGCCTACCAGGCTCCTCCATCCAAGGGATTTTCTAGGCAAGAGTACTGGAGTGGCTTGCCATTGCCTTCTCCGTGATACCACTCTAATGGCAGCAAATTGAAGAGGAACTGAAGAGCCTCTTGAGGAGGGTGAAAGAAGGGAGTGAAAAAGCTGGCTTAAAACTCAACATTCAAAAGATCATGGCATCTGGTGCCATCACTTCATGGCAAATAGATGGGGAAAAAGTGGAAACAGTGGAAACAGATTTTATTTTCTTGAGCTCCAAAATCACTGCAGATCATGGGGTGACTGCAGCCATGAAATTAAAAGACGCTTAGTCCTTGGAAAAGCTATGACAAACCTGGAAAGTGTAGTAAAAAGCAGAAACATCACATTGCTGACAAAGGTCCATATAGTCAAAGCTATGGTTTTTCCAGAAGTCATGTATGGATATGAGAGTTGGGCCATAAAGGTTGAGTGCCAAAGAATTGATGCTTTTAAATTGTGTTGGAGAAGACTCTTGAGAGTCCCTTGGACAGCAAGGAGGTTGGTTCAGTTCAGTTCAGTAGCTCAGTCATGTCTGACTCTTTGAGACCCCATGGACTGCAGCACACCAGGCTGCCCTGTCCATCACCAACTCCTGGAGCTTGCTCAAACTCATGTCTGTTGAGTCGGTGATGCCATCCAACCATCTCATCTTCTGTGGTCCCCTTCTCCTCCTGCCTTCAATCTTTCCCAGCATCAGGGTCTTTCGGATGAGTCAGTTCTTCCCATCAGGTGGCCAAAGGATTGGAGTTCCAGCTTCAACATCAGTCCATCCAATTTCAGGACTGATTTCCTTTAGGATTGACTAGTTTGATCTCCTTGAAGTTCAAGGGACAAGAGTCTTCTCCAACACCACAGTTCAAAACATCAGTTCTTCAGCACTCAGCTTTCTTTATTGTCCAGCTCTCACATCCATACATGACTACTGGAAAAACCATAGCTTTGACTAGGTGGACCTTTGTCAGCAAAGTAATGTCTCTGCTTTTTGATATGCTGTCTAGGTTAGTCATAGCTTTTCTTCCAAGGAGCAAGTTCTTTTAATTTCATGGCTGTAGTTACCATCTGTAGGGATTTTGGAGCCCAAGAAAATAAAGTCTCTCACTTTTTCCATTGTTTCCCCATCTATTTGCTATGAAGTGATGGGACTGGATGCCATGATCTTAGTTTTTTGAATGTTGAGTTTTAAGCCAGCTTTTTCACTCTCCTCTTTCATTTTCATCAAGAGGCTCTTCAGTTCCTCTCTGCTTTCTGCCATAAGGGAGGTGTCATCTGCATATCTGAGGTTACTGATAGTTCTCCTGGCAATCTTGATTCCAGCTTGTATTTCATCCAGGCCAGCATTTCGCATGATGTGCTTTGCATATAAGTTAAAAAAGGAGGGTGACAATATACAGCCTTGACGTACTCCTTTCCCAATTTGGAACTAGTCTGTTGTTCCATGTCCAGTTCTAACTGTTGCTTCTTGACGTGAATACAGATTTCTCAGGAGGCAGGTCAGGTGGTCTGGTATTCCCATCTCTTCAAGAATTTTCCACAGTTTGTTGTTATCCACACAGTCAAAAGCTTTGGTATAGTCAATAAAGCAGAAATAGATGTTTTTCTGGAACTCTGTTGCTTTTTCTGTGATCCAACAAATGTTAGCAATTTGATCTCTGGTTCCTTTGCCTTTTCTAAATCCAGCTTGGACATCTGGAAGTTCTCACTTGGTACTGTTGAAGCCAGCTTGGAGAATTTTGAGCATTACTTTGCTAGTGTGTGCAATGAGTGCAACTGTGTGGTAGTTTGAACTTTCTTTGGCATTACCTTTCTTTGGGATTGGGATGAAAACTGACCATTTCCAGTTATGTGGCCACTGCTGAGTTTTCCAAATTCGCTGACATATTGAGTGCAGCACTTTCACAGCATCATCTTTAAGGATTTGAAATAGCTCAGCTGGAATTCCATTACCTCCACTAGCTTTGTTCTTAGTGATGCTTCCTAAGGCCCACTTCACTTCAGACTCCAAGATGTCTGGCTCTAGGTGAGTGATCACACCATCGTGGAGATCTTTTTTGTATAGGTCTTCTGTGTATTCTTGCTACCTTTTCTTAATGTCTTCTGCTTCTGTTAGGTCCATTCCATTTCTGTCCTTTATTGTGCCCATCTTTGCATGAAATGTTCCCTTGGTATCTCTAATTTTCTTGAAGAGTTCTCTAGTCTTTTCCATTTGTTGTTTTCCTCTATTTTTTTGCATTGATCACTGAGGAAGGCTTTCTTATCTCTCCTTGCTGTTCTTTGGAACTCTGCATTCAGATGGGTATATCTTTCCTTTTCTCCTTTGCCTTTAGCTTCTCTTCTTTTCTCAGCTAGGAGATCAGTGAATCCTAAAGGAAATTAATCCTGAATATTCATTCATTGACGCTGAAGCTGAAACTCCAATCCTTTGGCCACCTGGTGGAAGAACTAACTCATTGTTAAAGACCCTGATGCTGGGAAAGATTGAAGGCAGGAGGAGAAGGGGATGACAGAAGATGAGATGGTTGGATGGCATCACTAACTCAATTGACATGAGTTTGAGCAAGCTTTAGGAGTTGGCGAAGGCCAGGGAAGCCTGGCGTGCTGCAGTTCATGGGGTTGCAAAGAGTCGGACGTGACTGAATTGAACTGAACTGAGATAGCACCAGGACCCTGTCCCAAGGCTGCACTGTCGTTTCCTGGCTAACCCTCCCTTATCTCTGCATCCTCTCCCTTGCCTGATTAACAACTGTTTGAATCTGCCCTTTGGAAATCAGGGAAGATCATGGAGGCTGGTGTCTGTTCCCTACAAACCAGGAATGGGTAAAGGGTGCTGGCAGAGAAAGGCTCCTGTGCCCGGGAGGCCCACAGGGTCCTTCTCAGGTTCATGCGTGCATGCATGCCAAGTCACTTCAGTTGTGTCTGACTTTTTGTGACCCTATGCACTATTGCCCACCAGGCTCCTCTGTCCATGGGATTCTCCAGGCAAGAATACTGCAGTGGTTTCCAGTTCATACCCCAGGGGATCTTTCCAACCCAGGGACTGAATGCATATCTCTTACGTCTCCTGCATTTCCAGGGAGGTTCTTTACCACTAGCGCCACCTGGGAAGTTTCACTAGGTATATACATATGAAAACATATATCCATCCAAAAACTTGGACAAGAATATTCATAGCAGCATTATTCATAATAGCCAAGAAGTAGACGCAACCTAAATGCTCGTTAACTGATTCCATTTATATAAAATATTCAGAATAGCCAAATGGATAGTGAAAGAAAGTAGATTAGTGATTGACAGGAGCTGAAAGGATTGGGGGTGATTGGTTAGGGGTGCGGGGTTTCTTTTTGGGGTAGTGAAAGTGTTCTAAAATTGATTATGGTGATGATACGCAGCTCTGTGAATATACTAAAACCCTCTGAATAATATACTTTAAATGAGTGAATTGAATGGTATGTGAATTATATCTTGATAAAACTGTTGGAAAATGTACGCATTCTTAAGAGAAAATCAAGTGAATTATTTGTTCATTATCATGAATAGCTGATCTGAAATACTCTGGTATTTATTAGAATTTATAATGTATATTTTCGGACACAAGTCAGTTACTAACTTCATTGGACTATCACTTGTTCATTCTGAAGAGGAGTGATTAGGAAACCAGAAGAGAAATGAGACTATGTTGGGAATGGTTTAAGCAATTTCTGCTTTGCAGGTATGACATACCTGTGTTTCTGTTAGGTGTCTTACTTTAGAAATAAACCTCAGTTTTCGTCAGCTGGTTCCTGGCTGCTTATGTTGCCCAAATGGTGACTGATGGCAGGACTTCCCTGAGAAGTTCTTGGCTGGAAACTTTGCCTCCTGGGGGCCTTAAGTGTCAGTTAGAATGCTCATCCATTAGCCTCTGAATATTATTAAGTCATATGGATGTGAATTGATTTGTGTTTAGGTACAGGAAGTGAGTTTTCCTCCTACTTGCTTTTTGTTTTATTCAGAATTCATCAGTTCACTTGAACTATAACAGTATATTATAAAAAAACAAAACAACAACCCCCCAGTATATGGTACACAAATCTTTTTATTTAATGATCTTACTGACATATGTTTCTTTCTTTATTATTTTTTTTAATCTTGTACAGCGTATACCAAGGAAGGCATGACTGACAATGCAGTCTGTGTTCCACCGTGTCTGGTGTTTTGCATTAGTCCCCTATCAGTGTCTGGCAGGGAAAAAGAATCCTGAGGAGTCTGGGACAACTTTCTTACTCCTCGTGAGACAATCTCACAGTGACTTCAGTCTGTGTTTTGAAGTATTGTAAATTCTTAGCCAGACAATCCCTCAAACTCACGTTCAAAGGCAAATACCAAAGCATATCCTAAAACCAAATATAAGCGAATTTTAGATTGGCTGCCGTTTTAGCTGATACACATCACTGCTCCCCTCATCCTGATTCTTGCACACTTGTCAAAGCAGCTGGAAGCTCTGACTCAGTGCGTGTTTCAGAAATATTAAATAATGCATTTTTAATATTTCCCAAGATGGTTAGATAGCATCACTGACTCGGTGGACATGAATTTGAGCAAACTGTGGGAGATAGTGGAGGACAGGAAAACCTGGCGTGCTGTAGTCCATGGGGTCGCAAAGAGTTGGACATGACTTAGTAACTGAACAACAATAACGAGAGGACATTATTACATATCTTGTAATCTCAGCAAGGACAGGCCTCACAAAGCAAGGATGGCTGTGAAGGTGGAACCCTGTGTCCTGCTGGCCAGCCCCCTCCTGCACTACTGTGCTCTTTCTTATAGAAGCTGTGCTGGTGACCTCAGCATGGTGTGGTCTTCAGAGGAGAGTGGTCATCTCATTTCCTTTGTGACTTGACTTTCTGAGACGCTACGTTTTATGGGACTGTGGAGTTGCTGTGTGACACAGGTCTAATGACCAGATGTGCTGTTTCTTTGGTGTTTCCACAATCGCTCTTCTTGTAAATCCCTTCAGGAATGTTAATACTGTTCAGTCTGTATGTAGATTATTAAATCTGACAGTAAGAAGTAGGACCCTTGTCAGAAATTGAGTATTTGAGAATGACCAGTTAAAGGGATGGGGGAGCCTGGTGGGCTTCCATCTATGGGGTCACACAGAGTCGGACACGACTGAAGTGACACAGCAGCAGCAGTTAACGAACACCTAACCAACTTCATAGAGTGGGCAAGAACAGATCCCAAAAGGGATCTGTCTTTATCCCCGAGTAATTGGTGTCGGGATGCTAAACCACAGAACTGCCATTAGTTTGGATAGTATGGATTAGTTTACTGGAGAAGTGGGTTGTGATGTTAACATGGTACAGATCATTCTTTATGTCCTTGTCCCAAACCTGTCATCCTGCAGAGCTCCTGCATGCAGTCATGTCATGCTGTAAGGTACAAAGCCACACCAAGGAACTCCAGCCAGTCGGCATTTGTGGCAAGAGGAACAAAAAGTTGATAAAAGTCTTACCTGTTTTTGTTTTCTCTCTCCCATCTGCTACATCCTTACCAGGCAAAAGTAGAAGAAAAGATCCATGAGGTCTTCAGTTCTTACAAGTTCAACCACCTTGTACCAAGGTAAGCTGTGGTTAGCAGTCTGAGTGGATCTGGGAAATACCATCTCCTCTGAGAGCCTTTCTTCTTTCCTCCTTGAGCTTGTCCAACCTCGGGGTGTTGTAGCTATGAGTTTGGTGTTTCCTCACCTTGTGGCTCCCTGAAGATGCTCCTGACCCCAGCTCCTGCCACTATTAGAGTACTGACTGGAGGAGTTGTGCACTTGAGCTGAGCCATCAGGTGTTACATGGGGATCCCCCTCAGGGCCTGAACTCTGAGCGGTGAAGATGGAGAGAGAGAAAAAGTTTGTGATCCTGTAGCCTAGTTCTGACCCGCTGCACTGGTGTTCAGAACTCTCAAGTTTTTCTTTTTCACGTAACACTTTGAAACAGATATAGAGTCAGGGGGATGACATAGAATGGATTCCTTTGGTGTATGTTATGACTTGACTAGGAAAATGTCGGACGTTTGAGCCTCTCCTAGCCAAGCCCTTGTTGGTGACTGTGCAGCAGAATCTCAGGGCCACACTTTAAGTGAGAAATACAATGCCTTTTGTTTTTTTGGTGTTTAGCAAGTTGAAGCCTTCTGAGCTCTTTTGAGGCAGAAATTCCAAAGGGGGATTATAAACAGAAACTTACTGATTTGAACCTTCATTTTCTCTTTTCCCCCCAGTTTTGTAATGTATCACACTGGAGTTTCATGAGGGCCCTTCTCTTCTAATCACAGATTGCTTCTCTGAAACCACCCTGTGCGATCTTCCTCATCAGTAGATCAAGTTGTGTTGCTCATCGCTTTATATTGATGTTACAGTACTTTTCCTAGACAACCTCTCAATATAGAGCAGTTGGGCCGCTGGCTGGTTCTCTCTGGATGGGAAGCTTATGGCTCTAAAATCTGGCCCCATCTTGTTCACGTCTCCCAACTCTCTGACACCTCCTCACACACTGACTCCTGGCAAGTCAGTCTCTGGGTACTTTTACTTACTGGAGCATTACAAATATTTCTAGCCTCAGTTAACTTTGTGTCTTTGTTTTTTGTCCCGATTTCCCTAAAAAAGAAGTTTTGCTAGAAAACTCTGATTCGCCAAGACAGAAAAGAGTCAGAAAAAGGGAAAGCCAGGTGGAAAAAAATCTCTTCATCTTCCTTCCCTGGAGAAGGAAAGCATCAGCTAACCAGAGAAGTCTTTTTCCAAACTGCTAACCTAAATCTCTGCATTAACCCAAATCCCCAACCTCAGAAAATGAATTATTGCTCTTGTCATGAGTGGCAGCTGGAACTTAGCAAACGACACCATTTATGTAGACAGCTCGGGGAGAAGGAGCCCTCTGGCCAGTATAGGCTGTTTTCCCGGAGGTGGTGGGACTTGGTGTGGGGCACGGTGGCTTCAGGAGGGGTGTGTGGTTAGAGTTGCGCTGTGGTGACTCGCCTGTGTTCTCTGAGCCTCTGTCCACTGTGAACAAATGACCTCTGTGTTCCCAGGGGACCTGTGATCATTTGACATTCCATTGGCACCCACCATAAGAGTAGAGGCCTTGGGCTTTCCTTTTATCCTTACTGAGATGGGAGGGAGAATGGGAGGTTATAATCTGAGAAGAAGCTGTGTTTGGGGAGTGGTAGTGGAGGACAGTAAAAGAGGGAAATCCCTTGACTCATAGGTCTTTAGGTCAGATGTGGGTAGAAAATTTTAAAATGTTCCTCCTTTGTGGAAATAGAATACATCAGGGCTCTGGGTTTATTTCAGGAATCTGACATTTCCCATTTTATCATTGTTGCCTATGAAAATGAGTGTTTTAAAGGATGCTAATTAGCATCTTCTGTCACAGCATGCTAATTAATATTAGAGATGTTACACATTGTGGGTGAATAACTGAGAATGTAAATCAGCTTATCAATAGAAGGCTGGAGCCTAAAATCTTCACTGTGGAATGAATTTCTGGGACATAAGAAGAAATATGAACATTTAATCAGCATTTTAAATTGCTATCACAATTATAATATTTAACATTTCCTCAGTCAAATTTTAAAATTTTGGTATTATATTGCAGGAACAAACCTTCCTTGTTAGTTAAAGTGAATATTCAGATATTAGTGATTAATCTAGGTGACACAGCTCGTTTGTGTCTCTGAGGTCATGATGTTGATTGGATGTGATAGAAATACACACACTCCTGAGACCACCGACTTTGCCCTGGTCCAGGGATGTCAGGAATGATGCTGAGGAGGCATCCATCTATTCGGCCTTTCAGAGCCACTGCCAAGTAGAAGATTTGGCTGAAATTCAAGGCTGAAGCTGAATGTTGTTACATCCTACCATTTATTCCTCATCCCAGAAATGGTTTTTCTTGCTCTCAGACTGTGAAACATGCATCCTCTCTGGAGTGAGGTGTTTCATCCCAAGAAGCCTTTGGACCATGTTTTGAACAGTTTTGTCTATCAGCATCCTGCTATCCCATAAAAGTTAATTTTTCCTTCCCTCAGGTTAGTCATTCTCAGTGTTTCACATGCTTACAGATTCACCTTCTTCCATGTATTATATATTAGCTTTAGTAACAAACTTGAAATGCATGAACCACACACACACTCACATAGTCACATAACATTTTTCATTTGTTCCATGGTGTTCCATGGTGACCTAGTGGTTAGGATTCTGGGCTTTCACTGCTATAACCCAGTAACCCAGGTTCAATTCCTGATCTGGGAACTGAGATCCCTCAAGCCGTGTAGAATGGCAAAAAAAGAAAAACTAGAAAAGAAACCCCAATTTTTCTGGCGGGGGATGTAACTTTGTGCTCCTTGGAAGGGGGAAATAATTGGTAATGCTGACAGAGCACTGAAGCTTAAGTATTGGCAGTGTTTCTGGATCCAGAATACTCTGGGTTAAGCTCTCAAAGCAGCTCTCACATGGGCATCTGCTCAGCGTCCATGTTTTCTGCCTCTTCTGTATGTGATGCTGCTTTAGCATTTCCCAAATCCTGCACAGTTAGAAGATGTGGTCCTTCACACGTTGTTCTATCCAGGGTCCTTACAAGTTAAGTTCATCTTTGCTCCCACTCTCCCTTGAGTGACTTATTACTTATGTGCCAGAAGTCTACTTTCTGACTGGAGAAGCCCCTGATTTTAGTGGGTTCAAAACCCTCCCAGAGGCCAACAGTGGACCAAATCCCTGTTCTCTCATCTGTCACAAACAGATTCTCAGGGATGGTCCAGGTTTAGGGGGAGGGAGTGTGTTTGCTATCAATCAGTCTGCCATGTTCATGTAAAGTCGTTCATGCCTTCACCCATCTGGAAACAGTTTCTAGGGGGTCAGGACCTGATCCTGCTGGGAGCAAATTCTGGGCTCGCCCTCACCTGGAAACAGTTTCTAGGTCAGGTCAGGACCTGATGCTGCTGGGAGCAAATTCTGGGCTCGCCCTCACCTGGCTTGGGCTTCTCATTCTCCTGTCGGTTCTCCAGGGAGTCCCCACCTGCTCCGTTAATGGTCTCTTGCACCCTCCTGGTTTTTCTTGTCCACCACACCCATCCTGGCCACGCCTGCATTACGAGCTCTGTCAGCAGTGTGCCGGCCTCATTCCATTCCCTCCCACCTCTGCCTTTCCACTCTTCACGGATCACCAGCCCTCACCATGGCACTGTTGCTGCTTCTGTTAAAGGGTCCTCGCGGGACTGCCACGAGAAATCATTCATCAGTGCCTCCTGCATGGCTTCATCAGCAGTTTTGTGTTCCTCAGCTTCAGCTGGGCCTCCCCTCCTGTCTATCATTCCTTATTTGTCTTGGGTAGATTTCCTAACACATTCCCCGCGATGACCAACCCCACTCCCCCAGGGTCTCGCGTCCTCATCCATGAGAAAACTGAGGCATCCCACATGTTTCATTGGCGTCTCTATTCCCTACCTCAGCCTCCTGTGTCTGGCTTCACACTCTCCCGTGGATTCTGAGAATGGAGCCTCATTCATTATTGTCAGGCTTACCTTTCCTCTCCTCCTGACATCCTCATCTGATTATACTGCCAGTGCTTTAAACCCCACCTCTCACCCCGGACCTCCTTGAAAAAAGAAATTGGTTTCTTCTGTGTGATCTGGAACCTGCCCTCCCCACTCCCCGAACTCTCTTGACGTTTACCGGCCGCTCTGGAGTGTGTCCTGTCCTCCGTCTCGCCGCAGCGCCCGCCATGGTGACATAGCCACGCCTCCATGAAATGCTCTGCGCCCGCTCTGCCTGTGACCCGACCCTGCCTCGCTCCTTCCCCTGCTCGTGTGCTGCGCTTTACTTCTCTCCTCTGGCTCCTTGTCCTCCAAAGCCCTTACAGATGTCGTCTTCCCTCAGCCCTGCCTTGAAACTTTTCTCTCCGTCCTGTCTTCTACTTCTGCAGCATCACCTGTCACCTGTGTGCAGATAAGTGGTTCCCAGGTCATCTGTGCCACCTGGATCCCTCTGCAGGGTCCCACGTGTGTCCGAGTGCTTTGAACAGTCAGCCTGTCCTGGGCACTGTGGAAGAGCTAAGTTCTTCCCACCTGGTTGACTCTTGTTTGTTTGTTTTTAAATTTGATTGGAGGCTAATTGCTTTACAACGCTGTGTTGGTTTCTGCTGTGTAACAGTGTGAATCAGACATAGGCGTACGTATGTCCCCTCCCTCTTGAACCTAGCTCTGACTCTTAACACGGTCTCACCCTGTCTTCCTGCTTCATCTGTTTTCCCACTTGGTGCTTTCATCAGTCCAGTTTGTAAACACACCGAATCCCTAGTGGGGTCAGATAATTTTTCTAAAGCCATGATTCTAGTTATTTTTTTCTCAGCTGAAAATCCTCAGAGTTTTCTCATGCCACTTTTTTTAATTGAGGTGTAACTGACCACACTATATTCATTTCAGGTGTGCAGTGTAATGATTCAGTTCTTGTATATGTCCAGTTACCATTCAGCACCATGTGAAAGGGAAAGCCCCTCAGTCGTGTCCGACTCTGTGCAGCCCCATGGACTGTAGCCCACCAGGCTCCTCTGTCCGTGGAATTCTCCAGGCAAGAATACTGGAGTGGGTAGCCATTTCCTTCTTGATCTTCCTGACCCAGGGATTGAACCCAGGTCTCCTGCATTGCAGGCAGATTCTTAATCATCTGAGCCACCAGGGAAGCCCATTCAGCACTATATATACTCACAAATTCTTTTTCTTATGATGAAAAGTTTCAACATCCTCTCTGGTAGCTACTTTCAAATATGCAATGCAGTATTATTATTTAAATTGAAAAAAAACCTTTATCTTATATTGGAATATAACTGATTAACAATGTCGTGATAGTTTCGGATACACAGCAGAGTAACTCAGCTGTACATACGCATGTATCCATTCTCCCTCAGACTCCCCTCCCATTCAGGCTGCCACGTAACAAAATACAGTATTATTAACTAAGGTCACCATGCTGCACATCACATCTTCATGACTTACTTATTTTATAACTAGAACTTTGTACCTTTTGACCCCCGTCACCCATTTCACTGCCATCCCCTTCCACCTCCCACCTTAGGCAGCTACCAGTCTGTCTTCTGTATCCATGAGCTCAGGGTTATTTTGTGTGTGTGTGTGTGTGTGTGGAAGCCCAAGAGTGTCACATACAAGTGAGACTGTGCAGTATTCATCTTTTTGTCTGACTTACTTCACTTAGCATAATGTCCTCCAAGTGTCCCCATGTTACTGCAGGTTCCCTTTGAGCGTTCAATTGAGTTAAATTTCTCAGCTGGCATCCCAGATCCCTTCTTGACTATTCCTCTTTCATTCCTAACAGCCAGGCCAAGTCCCCAACTTGTCACTTCCCCTGCATGCTTTATATTCATCCGTAGGATGTAATAAAGCTGTTAGCCACTTGTACCCATTTAAACGTAAATCAACAAAGTTTAAAATTTAGTTGCTCAGTTACAGTAGCCACATTGGGAGTACTCAGTACCCACATGTGGCTTGTTGCTACCTATCCAACAATACAAAGACTCTTCCGTCATCACTGAAAGTTTTCTTGGATGGCCCTGATTTGGTTCCTTTTGTTTCTCTTCCTTCTGGCTCAACTGTCTTCCCACCATCGCTTCACCTCCTCTTCTCCTCTACCTGTAAAAACATTCTCCCTCTTCCAGGGCCCCCACCTCAATTCCACCTGTTCACGCAGCCTCCTCTGATCATTTCTTTCTGAATGAGATGCTTCCCTCAACCACTTTAGAGCCTCACTAACATTTTATATGTTTTTTCTTTATGAAACCTACCCTTTTTTCTTTCATCATCTTGTAGCCACTTATGTCGTTATCTCATTTCCAGTGCTGAACTGGAAGCCTTTTTGAAGTAAAGACTCCTTATTCTGTGCTCAGTACCGTGGGAGTTCAATAAACAATTGTTGAATTGAATACCTAGGGAAGAGAATGCTTCTGCTTTCATTTCTTTTCTGGAATCAGCAAGCACAGTGAATGTCTCAAATTCTTTGCTTTTTTCTTTCCTTCTATAACCACACAGACAGACCCCTTCTGTAAGACCCAGCAAAAAACACAGCCCTCTGCCCTTCGCCTGCCTGTGCCAGGTGGTCACGGCAGACACAGTCCATCTTAGAGCCAGTGCTGCTGACATCAGGGCCAAGGAGAGCGACTGGCTGCAGCATAGACAGGACCCTCCCACCAGGACTGCAGGGCAGCACCTGGAGGTGGAATGTGTGGAGGGAAGAATAGACCGAGGGCTTCCCGGTGGCGCTAGTGGTAAAGAACCTGCCCGCCAATGCAGGAGACATGAGAGATGCGAGTTTGATCCCTGGGTCGGAGGCCATGGCAACCCACTCCAGTATTCGTACTTGGAGAATCCATGGACAGAGGAGCCTGGCGGACTGTTGTCCATAGGGTCACAGAGTTGGACACGACTGAAGTGACTTAGCACAGCATAGCACAGTAACAGACGGATGAGTGAGGGGCAGGCAGAGTGCAAACCTCAGGCCTCAGAGAAGTGACCCCAGAAGAAATGACTGGGATGACAGAGGTGAGCCAAGTCAGGGACGCGGCGAGGCTCGCGATGGAGAGCCACAACGCATCCGTTCTCAGCTGGACCCTGGAGGAACTTCCTGGGTGGTTTCTTGCTGCCTGGCTAAGTGTGCTTGTGGTGATGTTTCTCGCCCAGAGCTACCAGCCACAAGGGAGAAGATCCCCCCTAACATTTGTCAGCATGATTTGCAGGGGCGTTCAGAGGCTGGCCTCTTTCCTCCAGTGTAGGTGTCCTGGGAGGCTGAACAGGTCGCTGGTTTCTACTCATTGACTGTGGGGGTGACCAGGAGGTGAGAGTGTGTGTGGGTGTGAACGTGCGGTGTGCCCATGTGCACACGTGCGTTCTGTGCTGGGGGAAGCAGGGGCTGTGAGAGTTCTTTTACTAAAGCGCTTTGTCTTTCCAGGCTTATTTTGCAGAGAGAGAAGCACTTCCATTATCTGAAAAGAGGCCTCCGACAGCTGACAGATGCCTATGAGGTAAACTCCTCGCCCAGGAACTCTATCAGATTAGCCGCCTTAATCTTTTTTTTCTTTTTTCTGTTTGGATGTTAGAGGCATGCGTGGGCTTGACCTGTTGCAGGTTCACTCACTGTCCACGTGGCTCTGGTAGGATCCACAGAGCTGGGACGCTTACTTCTGAAAGGACAGAACTAGAGCTCCTCTAGGCTCTCCTTGCTTAGAGCTACTGGAGCCCCCAGCTCAGGGTGGGGGGACTTCCTTCCACCCACATCGTGACTGAGGGGTGTTCACGTGCGTTCTTCTAGGTGCTCTTTGACCATTAGCTAAAAGGCAGTCTAGATATCCTCGCCTGTTTATCCTCACCGCATTGCCCTATAAGCAAATCTAATTTCTCTACTGGCCAAAGCACCAGTATATAAGTCCCAGAGAGTACTCTGCAATTTAACATGGTAAAAATGCCCAGACATGAAGTGGGTTTTAAGTCAGTATTTCTTAGAGTCCTCGGGGTCCACGGAGGGGCTCAGGGGAGGGCAGCGGAGGTGGAGGGGAAGGGTGTTGGGACTAGGGGCTAAGTGACAGGCAGAGGGTAAATGTGAGCCAGAGGCCGCAATCTTCCTGCCCCACTTTCCACAGAGCAGCTCTTCTTTTAACTTGCTTTTTATTTGGGCTGAATTTGATTATTTATGGTGGGAATTTGGGCCTATAAACTCAAGCAGGTGGCATAGCCAGCGATGTGGGCTTGGTTGTGGCGGTGGGTGATGGTCGGGGGAGCAGAACTGAGGCAAACCGGAGGACCATGCTTTTCCTCTGTTCTTGCCAGTTGCTGTCAAACAGCATTGTAGACCCAGGATTGCCAGATCTCTTCTTGTTCTTTGAAATAAAGCCAGAAATTCAGATTTCTCTATGGATCTCTCAACTTGTAGCTGTTACAACTAATTCTAATTAAACAAACAAAACACTACAGGGAACAAACAGAACACATCCACGGGCTACATCTGGCCTGTGGACTTTGAGTATTCAATCCTCAATGGTCAGGGTCAAGTCAGTCCTGATACAGTTAATACCATGACAGCTAACAGTTTACCGAATAGTATGTTAAAAGTTTGTCATTCATTGTCTCATTTAATCCTCACAGCTAGTCCAGGAGGTAGGTAAGTATTTTTTTCTAGATTAGGAAATAGGCTTAGCAAGATTAATTAATTAATTTTCTCAAAGGCATATAGCTAGTGAGGGGCTTCCCAAGGGGCTCAATGGTAAAGAATCCACCTGCCAAGCAGGAGATGTGGGTTTGTTGCCTAGGTCAGGAAGATCCCTTGGAGAAGGAAATGGCAACCCACTCCAGTGTTCTTGCCTGGGGAATCCCTTGGACAGAGGAGTCTGGTGGGCTACAGTCCATGGGGTCACAAAGAGTTGGACGTGACTTAATGACTAAACCACCACCATTCCATTCCGTTCCGTTCAGTCTCTCAGTCGTGTCCGACTCTTTGCGACCCCGTGGACTGTAGCGCCTACCAGGCTTTTCCATCTATGGGATTCTCCAGGCAAGAATACTGGAGTGGGTTACCATTTCCTTCTCCAGGGGATCTTCCCGACCCAGGGATTGAACCCGGGTCTCCCGCATTGGAGGCAGACACTTTAACCTCTGAGCCACCAGGGATGCCCCTGAAACCCATAGCAACGTCTTCTGTCCGCACACAGCTGTGCCTAGGTGGTGAGCAAGTGTATTTATGTGCATGTTTATAAAGAGGGCAGCTTAGGCCAATGAAAAGAGCCCTGGATTGAGAGTCTAGAAACCTGGGTTCTTCTTTCTTACATTTACTGTCTTTGTCATCTGGAAAAAGTTCATCTCTCTGGATCTCATTTATACACCATTTATACACTTTAGATTCATAAAACTGGGTCTATAATACTACCAGCCTGCCTAGGCTTGAATGCTTGAATATTTATGGCTTGAATGAGGATCAAGACCTGTTCACAGGTCACCACTGGAAACATTTTCCAGCTGCTCAGGCAGAATTAACCAGTTTCTTCCATGTGCCCGTTATAGCATTTATCCAGCTCTGTGTATGCACTTGTTTTGTTCTGCCTTATTCCAGAAACACACTAGTACTTCTGTGTCTGTCATTCTAACCCAAGCACCTCAAGAGAAGGAACTGGATTTTATTCATTCTTGTGCCCCTAGTGCTGGGCATGAGGAGATACTTATTAAATATTTGTTAAATCAGTAAACGAGTTAATGCAGGAAATCCTTCCCTGTAATTGTGGCTCTCCGTGGGTCTACACTGAGAAAACAGTACCACTTGAGTTTCTGCCATGTGAGAAGTCCTATGCTTGGCTTCTTTCAGTGCCTGTCAGGGAAGGACCTGTTGGGCTCAGGTTAAACGCCTCTGTCCTGTTGTCCTTTGCTCACATATGGCCACTTCAGCTCCGGGCTAAGGCCTACAGGCAAAGTGTCCTTCATCCCTCTGAGGTGGCCCTTCTCCTTCTTGCCAGGAGGCTGGGAGGGAGACAGATGTCGCCTTGTCAGCAGGGTTTTGAAACGATTCTGAATAAGGGGTGTGTTTTCTGCCCTGCTCCTTTCACAGTGTCTGGATGCCAGCCGCCCATGGCTCTGCTACTGGATCCTGCATAGCCTGGAACTCCTGGATGAGCCCATCCCCCAGATGGTGGCCACAGAGTAAGTCTGGCTTTGGGGCACCCCAGGTGTCCCCTGAAATTGGGTTTTGAGTTCGGGAGTTCTTTTTGTTCAGTTTCTGTTCTATTTATTTTGAATGAAAAACACAAGAGTGCTGCAAAGAAAACCGTTGCCCTTCTCTTGACCTCCAGTAACTTCCTGAAACTCCTCCACTTCAGAAGCCCGTTGTGTGCTCGTGGGTAGAACAAGACTTTGAACTTCCAAGAGAAGGATTCTGTTTCTTCTGTGGCCTTTTCTCTGGGCTCTTGCTCTGATCTTTGAGAAGAGTCTTCATCAACGCCGGAGTAACCTGATTTTTCCAGAAAGTACAGTATACATTTGAATAGCTTCTGTGGGAAAGCACGTGGCAACCCAGTGGACAAAAATGCCTTTGCGTTCCATAAATCCCTGCCCAGAAGTCCCTCCTCACCAATGCCTGGGGGATGGTATGGCTCCTGATGGCAGTGGATGTGTTACCGGCTTGGTGTACAGATGTCAGGCCATCGTTTTCCTAAACTTCTCCTTAATGATTAGAGATCTAAGCAACTATTGAATAAGGTTCTTCCCAAAGCACTTCTGCAGAGGGTGTCCTCATTGTAGCTCCTCATCCTTAGAAGTTCATCACACTTTATATATATTTTTTAAAAAGATTTTATTTATTTTTGGCTGCACCGGTTGTCTTCGTTGCTGCACATGGGCTTTAGGCTCCAGTGGTTGCAGCATATGGGCTCAGTAGTTGCGGCTTGTGAGCTCTAGAGCACAGACTGAGGAGTTGTGGCCCACAGGCTTAGTTACTCCATGGCATGCAGGATCTTTCCGGACTGGGGAGCGAACCAGTGTCCCCTGCGTTGCAAGGCGGGTTCTGAACCAGTGGACTATCAGGGAAGCCCCACATTTATATTTTAAAGAAAAAAACTGATCATCCCTCTAGTCTGAGGGGTACCCGAGGATAGTAAGGGGCTGCCAGGAATTGGCTCTGATACCCTAGTTCTCACTGAGAGAGAGCACCTTCTCTCAGTAGCATCTTGACCTCAACTGCTTCCTCTGCTGCTCTGAAGGTAGAGGGTCAGAGGGAGGCCTGGAGCCAGGTTTGTCTGCCTGCAATGCACGGGGGCAGCTGTGCCAGGATGCGTGGAGGCCAGCCTGTGCTCCTCCCTGGCCACAGTCCCTCTGCCTGGGTCATGCTGTCAGGTCAGAAGAACAGAACCACACATTGTCTCATTCATTCTGTCTTAACAATAACCTCTCATTCTTGCCTTCCTGGGCAGGGTGTCTTGTGATGAATGTGGATAGAAAAGATAATGAAGAATTAGGCCGTTAACCCTTGTGATGTGTACAGTGCTTTCAGAGGGAGAGGAAAAATACGCATTGTCTTCCACATCACAGAGCTGCTGCAAGCCTAGTTGCTTCTAGCTCTGGATGTAGAGTTGGACACAGTTTCTGCAGTAACAGGAATTTAATTGTCAAAATAAAGGCCTGTGTGTTTTTGAAATACCAGTTGGGGGTTGTGGATTGTTTGGGAAGTTCCCCCCACCCGTCACATACACAGTCAGGATAGATGGAATGGGAAAATCGGATGTGAGAAGACAGAAGACTGGAGGAGTCGGCGAGAGTGAAGTGCAGACGCCCCCTAGAGGAACAGCGGTCTGGAGCAGGCAGGAGGCCCCCTGTGGATGTAGACCATCGGAGGTGGGAAAATGACAAAGGGCTTCCTGAAGTGGAAGAACTTGGGTCAGTTTTTTCTAGGTTGTATACTTGGTGTTGTATGTTGTTCAGTTGCTCAGTCGTGTCCGACTCTTTGTGACCCCACGGCCTGCAGCGCAGCAGGCTTCCCTGTCCTTCACCATCTCCTGGGGCTTGCTCAAACTCATGTCTGTCGAGTTGGTGATGCCATTCAACCATCTCGTCCTCTGTCGTCCCCTTCTCCTCCTGCCTTCAATCTTTCCCAGCATCAGGGTCTTTTCTAACGAGTCAGCTCTTCACCTCAGGTGGCCAAAGTACTGGAGCTTCAGCTTCAGCATCAGGCCTTCCAATGAATATTCAGGATTGATTTCCTTTCGGTTTGACTGGTTTGATCTCCTTGCAGTTCAAGAGACTCTCAAGAGTCTTCTCCGACACCACAGTTCAAAAGCATCAATTCTTTGGTGCTTTATGGTGTTGTGTAGGTAAAGCTTTTATGAGGAAATAAATGTTGGAGCAGCTTTTGTGGCAACATCAGTTAGGAAGAGAGGACCCCGTTGAAGGGCTTTTCACACTGAACAATTGGAGACAACCTAAATATCAACACTTGGGGATGCCGTAAGTGTAAAGTTTAGGTGAAGACTCTATGGCGTGATACATACAGTGAAATATTATGCAGCCACTTAAAAATTAAAAAGTTAGCTGGTGTTCGGTAGGCCTATGATGATCATTTCACAGTATACACAAATGTCAAATCATAACATTGTACACCTGAACCTAATATAATGTTACGTGTCAGTTGTACCTCAATTAGAAATTTGTATATATGCATAATTGTGTGTATTTATATATGGACTTCACTGGTGGCTCAGACGGTAAAGAGTCCGCCTGCAATGTGGAGACCTGGGTTCGACCCGTGGGTTGGGAAGATCCCCTGGGGAAGGGAATGACGGCTACCCACTCCAGTATTCTGGCCTGGAGAATTCCATGGACTGTATAGTCCATGGGGTTGCAAAGAGTTGGACATGACTGAGCAACTTTCACCATACTGTACTATATTTATATATAAAAATGTGTGTGTTTAATAGAGGTACTCATGATTTAAATGAAAAAAGGTAGTTAAAGATTCATTTTTTATAGATTAAAATTAAAGGTGGTTCTACGCATAGGAAAAAACAGAAGGATGTATATATACACATGATAGGAGTTATTTGTGTGGATGATGGGGTTAAAGGTAATTTTTTTTCTTTTCTAATGTTATTTGCATTTTCTAAAATTTCTACAATGAATCTATTGTTTTGTAATCAAAAGAATGTTTTAAAATTTAGAAGCTGATTTGTCCTGATTGCAAGAGCCACTTGATAGTTAATGACTGAAATTTTCTGTTTCACAGCCACCTTCAAAGCTTTGCCTGTGGTTCTTCTGAACATTGATTTAACAGACTTTTAAAGAATTACTTAGACTTTCCAATAATAAACTTTGTTTTATGCCTGCTGCTGCTGCTAACTCACTTCAGTCGTGTCCGACTCTGTGCGACCCCATAGACGGCAGCCCACCAGGCTTCCCCGTCCCTGGGATTCTGCAGGCAAGAACACTGGAGTGGGTTGCCATTTCCTTCTCCAAGGTATGAAAGTGAAAAGTGAAAGTGAAGTCGCTCAGTCGTGTCTGAGTCTTAGCGACCCCATGGACTGCAGCCTATCAGGCTCCTCCATCCATGGAATTTTTCTAGGCAAGAGTACTGGAGTGGGTTGCCAGTGCCTTCTCCTAGGTGCCAATAATATTTGTTATGAACTGAGCCTAGTAGCTTGACTTATAAGATGATAAACTCTTTTTAGTAAGAAATAGAGAAATCTTAATGACTTCTATTAAAATATGGGGACTTTTTTTTTTAAGACTACCTAATTTTGGAGATTGCTTTTTAATTTATTTTGCATAGGGAGGAGAAATGCTTTGAAAATGTAGTCAGGTTTTTTTTTTTCTTCTTCTTTATACAAATGTTAAGGTGACATAGAGGGTGTATTTAGCTCTGGAGTTTATTTTTCTACTGTCCTCTCTCCTGGCTCCCCAATCTTGTGTGCAACACACACATATTCACACACATGGGTTTCTTTCTCTTTCCTATTTTGTTCACAGTTTTGCTTCTATTTGTCCTGGGAACAATATGACAAGCTGAGGTCCCTCTAGTGGACAAACCAGTTTTGTCGGCTCCTGTGACTGCTGACCAGAGCCAGCAAGGCCAGGCTTTTACTGCTGGTGTCAGACTTTTCAAGAATGGTGTATTCGTTTCAAGAATAATATATTCAATAATAATATATTTATAGGAATTAAGTGTGCCCTTCTTAAGAGATTGTATTCATAAATTTATATGTATGTTTGCCTCAAAGAAATTAACATTTTGGAGCCACACTAAGTACATTTGCTTTGTTAATGACTTTAGCACTGAAGGAAGCATTTTTTTAAAAATGAGAATCCCTTGCTTCGTTATTGAAAGCTACTTAATGAAACACATGGAGTAAAATGAATACCACAAGGAAACAATGGCAGTGTTAAGTTAGGTCTTTTAGTTTCCATAAGATCTGAAAATTATCTTTAACTTAAAAATTGTTTTAGGACCTTTCCATTTGTAAAGTTTTCCCAAAGATTAAATTTAAATTTTCATGTGCCAGTGTTTTATTTCCCTTTAGAAAGTTTATCAGTAGCTTGTCCCTTGAATAGCTCCTTAAATAGCTCTCCTTTTAATTTTAAATTTAATCCATCTGTTTCCTTATCTTTCAGTGAAGATAGCTTATGTCTTCTTTTGTCTTCTGGGCATTTTTGGCCAGGTGCTGCTGGCATCTAGTAGGGAGAGGTCAGGGATGCTGCTAAATGTTCTCCACAGGACAGTCCCTACAACAAAGAATCGTCCAGCCCAAACTATCAATAGTGCCACAGTGGTGAAACTCTGCTCTGAAATAACCAACCTCAGTTTTTCTTAAATCTAAGGTAAATTTTTCTTATATCGAAACTAAATTCTTCTTGCTACAGAGTAGCTTTAATTCTCATTTCTTTACTGAAAATTTGTGTAATTATCCTTTGTATTTTTTATTTTTAAAGTCGTTCAGTTGTGTCCGACTCTTTGCGACCCCATGGACTATGTAGTCAGACGGGCTCCTCTGTCCATGAAATTCTCCAGTCCAGAATACTGGAGTGGGTAGCTGTTCCCTTCTCCAGGTGATCATCCCGACCCAGGGATCGAACCCAGGTCTCCCACATTGCAGGTGGTTTCTTTACCATCTGAGCCACCAGGGAAGCCCTATCCTTTGTATACTTGAGGTACTTTGCTGGGTTGCTCCCTCACAGTGGTATTCTGTAATAGTAAGCCTTGGAATCACTTCTGTATTGAGACATTTTTACAACTTTGTTCTCAACTTCCTTTGAGTTGGAAAACGGAGTCTTGGACCAGTTATAGTTCTGACCAATACTGTGTTTATGATGCTTTTAAGAAGCATTTTCATTATTGTTCACAACTCATGAACCCAAACCTCTGGTCCTTTTTCTGCTGTGTTCTTTGTTATTTCCCCTTATATACGTTGTTCGTCCCCCCCTCCTGCCACCCCTAAGTACATTACTTGCTACTTATATCTGTTTCATTTGTTTCATTCTCTATTTATTATTTTTGGCTGCACTGGGTCTTCCATTGCTGCATGTGGGCTTTCTCTAGTTGCAGAGAGCAGGGGCTACTCTTCGTTGCAGTGCAGTCTTCTCTTTGTGGTGGCTTCTCTTGTTGAGGAGCACGGGCTCTAGGGCATATGGGTCTCTACAGTTGCGGGTCATAGGCTCAGTTGCTGTATATCCTCTTGGACCAGAGATCAAACCCGTGTCCTTTGCATTGGCAGGTGGATTCTCACCCACTGGACCACCAGGGGGCTCCCTCATTTGTTTTATTCTTGTTGACTTCTGATTTGTTTAATATTATTCTGGACTTCCTCTCCTTAGAGATTTCCCTGCTTGTTTTGATTATTTGCTTACATGCTGTGCATGCTTTTAAGCCCTTCATCCACACTGGTGACAGTGATGTTCAGAATCAACCACTTTAGATCTGTCCTTAATCATCCCCTAAAAGTCTGAGTAAATCGTTGATACTCTTGCTTTGAACTTGATCCTCTTATAGGTTTTATGTACTTTTTAATAGCTGGATGTTAGAGCGGCAGTGTCCAATAGAAATGGAAATGTTTTATGTTTTGTGGCAGCCACTCGTCCCATGTAGCCACTGAGCAGTTGCGGCGCGGCTTGTGTGACTGAGGAGCTCAATTTTAATTAATATAATTAAAATGTAAATAGCCTCATGTGGCTAGTGGCTACCTGTTGGACAGAGCAGATGTATCACATTGCTACCCAAAATGTGGTCCCCGGACCAGCAGTATCTCCGTCACCTGGGAACTTGCTAGACATGCAGAATCTCGGGTCCTTCTAGTTCTGCTGAAATAGATCTGCAGTTTGATGAGATCCTTGGGTGGCTTCTGTACACACTCAAGTTAGAAAAGCACTGAAACCTGGCTGTACACTGGAGTCACATGGGAAATTTTTAGAACTGTTGCCACTTGGGCCCACTGTCAGTGATTCTGATTTAATTGGTACTAGGTATGGCCTGGGCGTTGGGATTTTTTTTTTTATAACATCCCCAAAGTGATTCTAATTACACAGCAAAGACTTGTGGTATTCAAACTTTGTGTATGTCCGCATCACCTGGGAATCTGGTAAAAATACAGGAGCCCAGCTCTCCTGCTTCAGCAAGTCTGGGTCCCTGTGTTCTTTATTACAGTGATTCCAGTATACACATTTGGGGTTTACTAAGAACCCCGATCTAGAAGATCGTTTCCCACTTTGTTGGACATTGTCATGTAAGTGAGAATGAAATGCCTTGCTGACTTGAAAGAAAATTGATCTACTAGATTGTTTAGTCATGTGACCGAACAAGTGATTTATGAATACTTGTTTTTCACAAAGTGTGCCCCTCTTGGTGTTGGCTCAGTGTTTTCTGCTTTCGATTTTTTAAATTAAGTTGGTGAATTTCTGGTCTCTAAGATAAGTTCTTTTCCTCCTTTGAATAGTTAGAGTGTCATTCACATTTTGCTTTTCAGAATTGCTCGGAGTTGTGCCCACGACAGCTGGTAGCTTCGTGGTCAGTCTGCCAGTTCCTTAAGGTACAAGTTGGAAAGCCCATGGATCAAAATGTTCTGTAGTTCGGAAGTGCCTCTGAGTTCAGAAGAGCCGAGCCCAGTTCCCCAATACAGCCCTGGAGTCACTTAGATGTAGCCTGTCAGCTGGGGACAGTTGGTGTGGAGCGGTGATTTAATGACGTCTCTGGTACATTCAGATCCCAGCCTACTCCAGACTTTAGGCTACAGGGTCAGGAGTATTGCATTTGGTGTAATTTTGTCATGGGAGCTGGGGAATGGAATGGGTAACTAGATGACTTTTCCTTTTCTTTTTTTAACATGTGCTGTTTCCTATCAGTCAAAACATTTTGTTTTTGTGATACAGAAAACTTTTTGTGCAGCCAACTTTTGTTAAACTAGGAGTTCCTTTGCCATTTGTTTCTGGGAAATCGGATAAGAATTGATGAAGGTTTGGGAAACGTTAGTGACAAGCTCATTTTCTTTGCAAAAATTAACTGCTGTTAAAAACATGCCACAGAATTGTCTTCCTTCTCTGATCAGCAGCTTTAGTTTCAATTTGTGTGCTTCCTACAGTAAAATTGTGGGTGGAACATGAAGTGAGTGTGTATTGCATTTAACCTGTGACAGTTTCAGGGCTCTACTAGGAAATCAGCAGCATTTTCTGTGGCTGTCCCTGCCCAGGTGATGCAGCAGGTCCGAAATAAAAAGTAATCAAATATGACCTGGGAGAGCAGCCATTAACTCATGTCTTAGTTGAGATCATGGAGAAGGCAATGGCAAGCCACTCCAATGCTCTTGCCTGGGAAGTCCCATGGATGGAGGAGCCTGGTAGGCTGCAGTCCGTAGGGTCGCTAAGGGTCGGACATGACTGAGCGACTTCACTTTCACACATTGGAGAAGGAAATGGCAACCCACTCCAGTGTTCTTGCCTGGAGAATCCCAGGGATGGGGGACCCTGGTGGGCTTCCGTCTATGGGGTCACACAGAGTTGGACATGACTGAAGTGACTTAGCAGTAGCAGTAGCAGTAGTTGAGATCAAGAAGACTGTGTGATCTCTTTGGCAGCATGGATAAGAAGGAATGAGATGGAAAAGCCCATGGAAAAGAAGGCTGTCTGAGCACTAGAGGGACTGAGATTTGCCCCTGGTTCTCTTAAATGAGGGACTTCCCAGGTGGCACAGTGGTAAAGAATCCTCCTGCCAATGCGGGAGATGTGGGTTCGATCCCCAGATCTGGAATATCCCCTGGAGAAGGAAATAGCAACTCACTCAGTATTCTTATCTGGAAAATCCCATGGACAGAGGAGCTTAGAGGGCTACATACAGTCCATGGGGTCACAAAGAGTGGGATGCAGCTGAGCTTGCATGCACGCATGCTCTTAATTGAGGTCTTGTCCCAGTAGGAAGCTGGGATCCTGGTATGTTGGGGAAACAGCTTGAGAACTCTCCTGGGGTCTCCTTTCCGATGAACTTCAGAGGACCTTCTGACAAAGAGGGGCTCTCTTGGTTTCATCTAAAGCAAGAAGATAACTTCTGGGCAAACTGACGCCATTCTTGGAAGGAAGGGCTTAGAGGGCAGTCCTCAATATAGCAGTTTCCCACAGTGAAGGCACTGGAGTTTCTGAAAAATTCTTCAAAAGCCCACAGCTGGGGATACCTTCTTGTTTTCTCTTATTTTGTTTTTTGAAAAGTATTTGCTTGTTTATTTGGCTGCATCAGTTCTTAGTTGTGGTCTTCGATCTTTAGTTGTGGCATGCAGGATCTAGTTCCCTGACCGGGGTTTGAACCTGGGCCCCCTGCATTGGAAACATAGAGTCTTAGCCACTGGACCACCAGGGAATTCCCTGGCATGTATTCTTGTGATAGGAGTTGGCAGTGCTTAGATCTGCCACCGTGCGCTCAATGTGCAGAAGCCCACCTCTCATTCTCCTAACCATAGAGGCAGACTCCATTGGAAGCTTGTTTCTTGTCAGTGATATGAATAAATATCAGGAGCCGACTGGGGCTTAGGCTTCAATGAGAGTGAGAAGGCACCTCTTTAAATATTTCTCATAGGCCTATATGAGGGCTCTAGGCCAGCATAGTTAGTGGGGGAAAAAGTAATTGAACATCACTACGATTTCGGCAAAATCCAAAACCTCGGAGCTACCCCAAAGGCAAGGAGAAGGGACTGGTTCCATAGCCCTGGGGTGGCAAATTGCGAGAAAAGTATAGGAAGGACTGGGTCAAGAAGCGTGAGACTCACTCCAGTTCTATGAAGGGCCATATGTTTCTGCCCGGCCTCCTGTTCCTGGCTTCACAACTGGGCAAATGCTTAACTACAAAGCTCAGAAAGGAGAGCATACAAAGCTGATCAAGGCAGGGTAGAGAATTAGGTCCTTTACAGATGTATTCAATATATATTCACTAGGTGGGAAGGGTGTTTCTTCTCTTTGGGAAGGGCGGAGCCTTGGAAAGGCCTGGACTCTGGTAGAATTCGGTGTTTTGGAATTAATGCTTTCTTTGTTTTTCCCTTTGGCCGTGTACCTAGCGTGTGTCAGTTCCTGGAGTTGTGTCAGAGCCCAGAAGGTGGCTTTGGAGGGGGCCCTGGCCAGTACCCACACCTTGCTCCCACGTATGCAGCGGTCAACGCGCTCTGCATCATTGGCACCGAGGAGGCCTATGACGTCATTAACAGGTACGGCCAAAGCCAGCAGGGCTGGACACCCAGCCGGGCTCCCGTCTGCGGACACTGCGCTGACCATCACCTCCCCCTCTCCTCAGAGAGAAGCTTCTCCAGTATTTGTACTCGCTGAAGCAACCCGATGGCTCTTTTCTCATGCACGATGGAGGTGAGGTGGACGTGAGGTGAGTGGGGTTTTTCTCAGGCTGCTGCATCAGCAGATTCTCAGGCTTATCTGCCATCAGAGATGCCAAACCCGGGGAAGGACACAGGAAATCGCCACCTTGTCTCACCAAATGTCACACAGAGAGACGTGTCAGTGACATGGTTCATAATCCCTGCAACCATGGGACAGATGTCCTCAGGGCTCATTGTCACTTGACTTCTTTTATGTCGATGCCAAATACAAGTAACCGAGAAACAAAATCAAATGCTTTTGTTTTAAAAATGAAAAATACATTCATTTGGCATGAGATGGTATACCATAGATGTAACTGTATAGTGTAATATAATCTTTCATCTCTCTGGTATGGGAAGGGAGGATAAGGCCCAGCGGGGACTTAGTAAATATTTTCTGAATGTATTTGATGAAAGCGTGAGAATGTTTAACACCTGTGTGAGAGCTGCTTTGGGCAATGCAGAAACCATTAGGGGCCAGTGGAGTCTATGAAAAACAGTGGCATTAACTGATTGGAACCAGTTGGCTCAAAATAATCCTTTTTTCTCAAGAACTGTCTGATGCACCTAGCAAATCCTTTGCTCACCTGGCAGGAGGTTCCCTATAAGATATCTCGGGAATCCACTGAATTAGTCATTTCTCACAAGCAGTGGATCATTGAGATATATACCAAATTATTATTGTTTAGTCTGGTAAGTTATTATGAGGTTTCTATAGCAAAGCCATCTTATTGCCTATTTGTAAATGTGCTGTCCTCTACAAGAGTTGATAAATACTCTGGCTTAGCTATTGGTTTGAAAATATAGGGCAAGAAAAAACATGAAGCACAAAACACATTGCAGATAAAAGGAGGTAACCTTTATCTGCAGAGACCTTAATGAAGGGTTTTCGTCTGTTTGTAACCTGTCTGTTCAGACCATAAAATAAGACTAGGTATCTGGGTACGTGGAAAACTGTTTATCTGCTCACAACACCTCTGACCTGAAATGTGGGGGTGTTTATCCTCATATTAATGACACTAAGTACCAAGAGTTAGCACAGACTCCACAGGTTAAGGGCTCAGTCCCACAAGACTGTCTGCGCTTCAGATAGCAGTCACAAGTAGTGGGTTCCCAGGTTAACCAATTCTGCCTGATTTGTAAATCAGGGGTCCCCATGACCCCCTTCTCCATTCAGTAATTTTCCAGGACAGCTCAGAGAACTCAGAGAACATTTTTTAATACCATTTATTATAGAGGATATCATAAAGGATACAAATGAACAGCTACATGAAGGGGCATACATATAGGATGAGGTCTGGAAAGATCCAGAGTCTAAGAACTTCTGTTGCCGTGATGTTGGGGTGTGACAACCTCCTGACAGGTACTTGGGCGCATCCACCAACCCAAAAGCTCCCTGACCTTCTTCATCCAGAGTGTTTTAATGGAGTTTCCATTGTGTAGGCATGATTGATTAACTGATCGGCCATTGGTGACTAGCTCAGTCTTCTTGGGAGTGGGGCAGAAAGTTCCAACCCTCTGACCCCATGGTTGGTTCCTCTGACAGCCAGCCCCCATCTTCCAGCAGTCACCTCAGTAGTATAAACTCAGATGTGGTTGAATGGGGCTTGTTATGAATTACGAGGCTCTCACACCACCATTACTCAGGAAATTCCACTAGTTTTATGATCTCTGTGCCGAAAAGACCAAATATATGTTTCTTACTATATCACAGTACCCCAGTATCTGTTGTTAAAAGATAAACAGGGGCATGTTAAAAATTTTATGAACTTATTTGAGCAAAAATTGATTCGAATAGGGCAGCATCCCATCTTGCAGATAGGAAGGAAGCCCAAGGAGAGCTGTGCACAGTGAGAGACTTCTGTAGGCAGAAGGGAGCAGGGACAAGGAAGTGACATCAGGTGCTTAAAGAGTGGGTTGGCCGCTGCAAGGCCACTTTCCTTGAGGGGACAGCAGGGGTCGACCGGCAGGGCATCTCAGTAGTGCTGATCAGGTGGTTCCTGAGTGACTGGCTGAAGATCCCATTTCTGGGAAAGCGGAAACCATAATGAAGTCTTGGTTTGGCGATGTGGAGTTTAGCATAAGGGACTCCTTTTGGGGCTTCTTGTTTTGTTTTTAGCACTGTGTATGCCAGTAAGGGCTCCCCGGGTGGCTCAGTGGTAAAGAATCCACCTGCCGATGCAGGAGATGTGGGTTCGATCCCTGGGTCGGGAAGATCCTCTGGAGGAGGAAATGGCAACTCATTCCAGTATTCTTGCCTGGAAAATTCCATGGACAGAGGAGCCTGGTGACTATAGTCTGTGGAGTCTCAAAGAATCGGACACAACTTAGCAACTGATCACGATGCCAGTGAAGCCAATATAACTATTGAGGAGAAGCAGTATTGTGTTGACATCTTTAGAAAAAAAATTTAAAGGATGTTTTTCCCCTCTTGGTCAGTACATTTTCATCCTGTTCTGCAGATACTCCAAATGTAGCTTTTTAAGGTTTCCTGAGATCATGGGTGAGAGCAGGGGAACACTGGCAGGATCACTTGGGCATTTCATCGCTTCCCTTTTTCAGATATGATTATTCTCTAGCTTATTCATTCCGGTGCCAGTTTCCTCTGTGTTCTTATTCATATCTGCCAGACAAATGTTAGGAAGTTCCTCCAATAAAATAGGTTTGCTTCTGAAGAGCTGTTTAACCATATGCCTCCTCTGGTAACATCCTGCCGTTTGAGCCATGCTTTACATTTACAGAGGATTAAAGATGCGAACGATGGGTGTAACCTAGCAGGCTGCGTCCCGTTCCCCCGCTCAGCATGGTTTCTCGTGCCCCAGTTCCATCGCTTTTCACTTGATTTTCCTTTAATTGTCTTTGCCTGGGAGCATCAGCAGTTACTCCTGAGTGCTGCCAGGTGGATTTGACCTGAAGAGAAGCAGCAGTTTACAGGGACACATCTGGAGGCTAGCCTGTCTCCTTCTGGGTTAGAACTGATCTCTTGATATTTCAGGCCTGTCGCAAGTCCTTATTTCTGAGATGAGCTTACTCAGGCATTCACAGCTCCCATGGACTGCCACTAATCCAAGTCAACTTGTAGCCAGCACTGTCTTTCCCCTCAGTTCTTAAGAAAGGAGCAATTATTTATTCCTGACCTCCTAATCTAGGTTATATAACCTGGAGTATCCTGGGAGGGTAGTGGGGAGATGGGGACCCAGCCTTTGCAAAACTTTTGGCAACAGAGTGTAGAGTGTGTTTGGGGAAGGAGGAGGTCAGTGTTGCTGAAGTGCAGAGGGGTGCAGGCAGAGAATGAAGCTGGCTGGCCAGGCTGGGAATAGCCTGAGGAGCACTGCAGTCTCCTTGAGAAGTCTGGAGTTTATTTTAAGGGTAGTGGGAAGCCACTGACAAATTTTAAGTAGGGAGTGACATGATCTGATTTGTGTTTTGTTAGAAGTTCTATGGGGAATACATTGGGCTTCCCAGGTGGTTCAGTGGTGAGGAAGCCTCCTGTCAATGCAGGAGACCTGGGTTCAATGTTGGGAAGATTCCCCGGAGAAGGAAATGGCAGTCCACTCTGGTATTCTTGCCTGGAGAATTCCATGGACAGAGGAGCCTGGCAGGCTACAGTTCATGGGGTCGCAAAAACATGACTTAGCGACTAAAAGGAACAAGTGAATGCATTATGGTGTTTTAGTGAAAATCCTCTGGTTTCAGGGCTGGAGGGAGGAAGACTGGACAGGAAACTGACCCCGATTAAGGATGACTTAGATTTGGGTGACAGCAGGAGACTAGAGGGCAATTTTCAAATTTGAGAGATATGACGACTGGATAGAGGGACAGAGGAAGCTAATGCTCAAGAAAAGTGTATTTTGTTCACTCATTGTCTCAGTGTGAGATCTGGCAGCAGGTCTCAGGTCTTCCATTTGTGAAACAGACCACACTGCTGACTGCCTCCCTACCTCAGAGGTTATATTCACATTCAAGAGCAAATACCTTTGAACCCCTTTGTGAGACTCAAGACCTGAGAGGAGCTGGGTCAGACTTTCGAAGTTAGCTTATGGTAGATGATAGCACTTGGCAGAGAGGACTCTTGCATCCTTCTGATGCCTGCTGGTTTAACTCAGCCTCTGCTGTGCCTTTGGCCAGTGTGAGCAGGCTGATTAAAATGCTGGGAGGAGAATAATACCTGCAGCTCACTGAAATGCTTCAGTGTGCCTGACTTAGTATTATGTCCATATTGAACAACATGGAAGCTAGGCTCTTCTCTCTCCTCTCTTTTATATTCCTTAGGAGCCCTTAGATAAAGGATCTTGAAAGAAAATTAGAACAAACAGGTTTGTCTTCAACATAAAATGAAGCTGAGGTGTTTTATGTTTGAAAAGACCATGTGCTCAGTCGCTTCAGTCGTGTCTGACTCTTTGCAATCCCATGAATTGTAGCCAGCCAGGCTCCTCTGACCATGGATTCTCCAGGCAAGAATGCTGGATTGGGTTGCCATTTCCTATTTCAGGAGATCTTCCTTACCCAGGGATCGAACCTGTGTCTGTAGCATCTTCTGCATTGGCAGGCGGGTTCTTTACCACTAGCACCACCTGGGAAGCCCATAGTGGAAAAGAAAAGACAGTTTGTAGATGTGTTCTATAATAGAGGGAGAAACTGAAATAAAATGTGTCCTGAGAAGAATTAGGGCTGGCAGGATGGAATGGCAAGAATTATTCCAAATCAAGTAGGATATGTTCTTTTTTCTATTTAAAGTGTGTGTGTGTGTGTGTGTGTGTGTGTGTGTCTACTGGAGGGGTGCTTGAAATCAAAACTCTTTTCTTGCTCTAGAAGTCTAAGGAATGGATCTGAGTAGCTCATCTGTTCTGGTCCCTCTTGCTTGGTCTGTGCAACCATGTGGTCTGGCAGCCTGCTTTGGAGGTTGTCTGTTTGAAAGAAATATGGTTAACCTTTAATGTGTCCATGCCATAAACATGGCAAGCCCTGGATCTAAGAACAGTAGTGACAGCTGAATGAATGAGCATCTCAGAAATACCTGAATGGCAGCATGGAATTTTGGAGCCATTGTAGGTCTTTGAAAGAAGAGCTGAGTTCACTGTTGACATAAATTGATATGGCTGTTATTTCGTTTGGTGTAGATTTGACTGTGTGGAGGTAGGGAGAATAGAATGTCATGTTCTTTCTCTGAGACCATGCTGTGAGGAACTTGATCCAAATGGAATGTCGGAGCTCCTGGTTGGAGACCAGGAGTGAGGACAGGTGGTGATTACAGCTTACGAGGCAGAGAACAATCCACCCAAGAAGTTCAGTGAGCCTTGTCTGAGCTCTTCCTGAGAGCGTGACCCTTGCCCCTCTATTTCTGTCCTTCCAGAAGCGCGTACTGTGCTGCCTCGGTAGCTTCGCTGACCAACATCATCACCCCAGACCTGTTTGAGGGCACTGCTGAATGGATTGCAAGGTGAGAAATGCTGGGATTTGTCCCATTTCTTAGACAGCAGGTGGTCAAGACTTCTGAAAAATAAAGGAAGTGCAGAAGAACCAGAAAGGAATGTAAAATTACAAGAGACATCTTATGGTTGAAAGATTTTACATTTCAAAAATGCTTTAAAAGTTTTCTTTTTTCCAGTTTTCTTTAATGTGATTGGCAGGGATCAAAACTCTGGGTAAACAGTATTAGTCAGAGTCTAAATGGATTTAAACCAGTTTGAAGAGAAATTTGGAAATATCTCAAAAATGTCCTTGCTGATGACCCCAGAATTCCACTCCTCCAGAAACTCACACACATGCATGAGAGAGACAAACATAGGACTCACTTATAATAGTAAATAAAGCTAGAAACGGGTTAAACGTTCATAAGCACTAGATGGATAAATGAGTTGTGATGTAGTCACATTGGAATATAATATAGCAATTAAAATGAATGAACTAAAGCTACATGTATCAATATGGGTGAATCTCAGAACACTATTGAGTTTAACAGTGTTAAACTAGTGTAAAAAAAAAAAAAGAATGTTAAGGAAAACCTGCAGATTAGCACATTGACTGGAAATTTGAAAACATGCAGAACAATTCTGTATTGTTTATGGGAAGAATCACATGTAGTAATATAAAAACATGCTGGAAAGAATAAGCACCAAATTTAGGATGGTGGTTACTTCTGGGAAGAAAGCAAACAAAATGAGATTACAGAAAGTCTGCACTTCTAGCCAGGCTTCCTAGATGGCACTAGTGGTAAGGAACCCACCTGCCAGTGCAGGAGACTCGGGTTCAATCCCTGGGTCAGGAAGATCCCCGAGAGGAGGGCACAGCAACCCACTCCAGTATTCTGGCCTGGAAAAGCCCATGGACAGAGGAGCCCGGTGGGCTACAGTTTGTAGGGTCGCAAAGAGTTGAACACGACTGAAGTGACTTAGCATGCACACATGCACTCTTGTACTCAGGAGACTTCAGTTGTATCTGTAACTGTTTATTTGTTTAAAATTAAAAAAAGAATCCTGAAATGCATGTGGCTAAATCAAAGGTTGGTGTTAGATACACATGTGCTCTATATATTATTTGCTATACTTTCCTGGATCCTTCCAATTATTTCATAATTTTTTTTTTTAAAAAAAGAAAGTATAGTAGGTTTATACGTACTATTGAGGAATTATATCCAAGCTGTATTGTTTTACTTTTAATAGCTTAATTTTTATCAAAGTAGTACTTACTGCTATGAAAATACAGTTTTCATTTAAACCAAATGGTATACTATGATCATATTTACTTTTTTTGTATGACTTTTTTTCCCTCTGGAATTAATCATTACCTGTTAATTCCCACATATTCTGCCAGAGCTATAAAATTACTCTCAATATGGTCAAACAGTTCAGGTAATGTATCAGTCCTCTCATGTATGTGTGTTTGTGTACATATGTGTGCGTGTGTGTTTTGAGTCGTCTACCCCTGGGCCTCTGCCCTCCTGCTTCAGTCTGGACATATTGATCTCAGTTTGCTGCACAGCAGGCATCCAGAAGCTTCCTTTCAGCATGAAATTCACTTCACTTCTCTGCTTTGTTAAAGCCCCAGTCCTCTTTTCTCCTGATTTACTTACTCATTTGAATGAATCGCTTATTTCAACAGATCCCAAAAAAGAGAACGTGGGAGATAGATTTTTAAGATTTTGCAATTATTTTTATTCTAGTCTCACACTTGATGGCTAGTTTATTTGGTTAGAGACTTCTAAATGGAAAACTGTGAATTGTATTCCTTCAGATTTTTTAAGCCTTGCTCCATTATCTTATGGCTTCCAGTGTCATTGTTAAAAAGGCTGATCATACTGATGGCCAACCTTTACTGAGGACTTGGTATGTAATACTTATTAGTAAGAGAGCTCTAGTTTAAACATTGAGAATATAACCTTTTGAGCTAGATGGCCTGGGTTTGGTTCTTTTTTATACCTTCTGTTTCTCAGTTGAGATTTCCCATTTTTTCATTCATTACAAGTATATTTTTCTTCATAAAGATAAATATAAAATTATAATATCTGTTTTAAAATTCTTGCCTGGAAATTTCAACATCTGGCTATCTTGGAGTTGACATGTCACCTTTTCCTGAGTGCCTGTGTCAAGTGGTGTTTGGATTGTACCCTGGACATAATGGCTTCCCAGGTGGCTCTAGTGGTAAAGAACCCACTTGCCAATGCAGAAGACATAAGACACATGGGTTCAATCCCTGGGTCAGGAAGATCCCCTGGAGGAGGGCATGGCAACCCACTCCAGTATTCTGGCTTGGAGTATCTCATGGATAGAGGAGCCTGGTGGGCTATGGTCCATAGGGTTGCAAAGAGTTAGACATGACTGAAATGACTTAGTTCACATCACTGGATGTTGTGATGTTATGTTGTAGAAACTGGAGTCATTAGATTGCTTTAAAGAGTGTTGGTCTTTTTCTTCTAGCAGGCAATCATCTTGGTTAGTTGATTGCAGTGGGCAGGGGCTCAGCTCTTGGGTCAGTTCTTAGTTAGAAACTGCTTTCAGTTTGTCCAGTGCAGGCGTGATTCAGGGTCAGATAGAAACTTGAGCGAAGTTTAAACGTGGAATTTGGTATTTTCCTTCTCTAACTCTCCTCTTTCTGGGATTCCTCATCAATTTCTGTCATTCTGGTTCTTCTTGCCAGAAATATGGGGCTTTCAGTTTCAGCTGCCTTCCACTGACCTGCTTGCCACTGTTGGGCAACTGTAGCCATCCTCAGGGCAAATCAAGAAAAAAAGAAAAGGGAGGAATAGGGGAGAGGAGGGACTGACAGTTCCAACTTTCAAATCCCCACCTTTCTTCATTTACTGAGACTTCAGGAAGTAGTTTTAGTGTGTTTTGTCCGGAGCATGTAGTTATTAATATTTGCAGGATCCTGACTGCCTGGGTTTGAAGCCCAGTTTTGTCATTTATTAGCTTAGTGGCCTTGGTCAAGTTGTTTAACTTCTCCATGCCATAGTCTCCATATGCATCAAATGATGGGATGTTGAATTTGAGTTAAGCTGAAATACAAAGGAATTTAAGTGGTAGAACTTGTTATGGTGTCCACTGGGCGTTACTGCCTCCCAGTCCACTGTATTCCCAATCCATTGTCTGTTTCTGTCCTATTTCTCTTATTCTAGCTGTTTGGAAAATTCATGATGATGAGCCACGATAGGGTTTTTGGTTGTTGTTCAGGTGCTGGGTGCTCAGAAGGTGTCTTCAGTCTAGAATTTCAGGTACTTTACTCCCATACATAATAAGAGGTTCCCTTACCTTTTATCTTCTAATCCTTCTATTGAGTTTTTATTTCTGTAATTCTATGTAAAATTTTTCAAAGCTTATTTTTAATCTCCATTTATATAAAAAACGAATACTTCTTTTTTATGTACTCTCTTGTTCTTATTTCAGGGATATTTTGTCCTTGCAGTATTTAAAAAGTTTACTTCTGCTCCTTATGTTATTCCCTCCAATTTATTTTTATTTGTTTTATTTCTATGTCATGTTCACATAAAAATCTCTTTCACGTAAGAGCCTTTGCTTAAATGTCTGATGTTCATATTTAGGAGTCAGGTGCTAGAAAGCTGATGGAGAGCTATGTTTGCCAGAGTGGCCTGGGATCCAGCCATTCATGGGGGAATTCTCATATATCAGTATCCATAGGATTTTTCCCTCGGGTTTATCGATTTCTGTGGAGAACCTTCCAGATTCCTGGTTATGGTATGAAGCTGGCAGCCAGCTTTGTGAACTCTAATAGGGGAAGGGGGCTTATCTGGTGGCTCAGCAGTAAAGAATCCACCTTCCAATGCAGGAGATGCAGGTTTGATCCCTGGGTCGAGAAGATCCTCTGGAGGAGGAAATGGCAACCCACTCTCGTATTCTTGCCTGGAAAATCCCATGGATGGAGGAGTCGGGCAGGCGACAGTGCATAGGGTTGCAAAGAATCAGACACGACATAGTGACTAAACAACAACAGGGAAAGGGGCTGGGAGTGCTTTTGCTCAGGTCATAGACTTCCTTCCACTTAATCCTCCTGCTCAGTATAGTACCTCCACCTGCTCTCAGCTGTGTTGGAAATCCTAGAATTCACACTTCTTGATTAATCCCCTGCAACCTCCCATCTGCTGGGTACCTGGAGGTCTAACTGAGTCTCTATCAATTTACCACCAGTCAGCTCACTTAAAAACCTTCCCACTTTAGGGGTAGCTTACGTCCCTCAACCTGTCATCGGAGAACATCACCTTGATTTCTGTTGCTTCGTCCCCCTTTTCCTTCCAGGGCTGGTGTAGGTTTCTTGGCTCTGTTAAGTCAGTTACTTCTTATCTTCATCTTTTTCCAGCTTTCACAATTTTCTTATCTCCTGTCTGTATTCATATCCTCTCCTAGTCTCCTCATCTTTATGGGTTTATCCTTTTTTTAAAATTCCTTTACTTTCATTTTACTGGGCTCATTTCAATCCATTATATTTAGCTAGAAGAAACTCCCAAAGAATTTTGCTAAATTGCTCTCATGCATGTGAAAACAAAGGGATGGAAAATGGAGTGTGTAAATAAATGCATATTGTGTGTGTGTGTGGAGAAAGAAACTGAGACATAGAAACAGTCAGTGGTTCCTGCTGGTGAGAGGAATGAAGAGTTCAGGCTCAGCAGGAGTCATAACTTTTTATTGTTCATTCTTTTATACTTTTTTTTTTAACCTCAAAAAAAATTTAAAGCTGAGTTAAGAAAAGTTAAGAAAAAAAAATTAAGAGGTCCTTGCATATTCTTCACTCATCAGACCTTTCAAACTTGAGCTGTTCCTATGCTCCAAGAAGCCAGATGCATTGGAAAGAAAATTTGGATTGTGTGTCTTTGGGTGGCCATGGGTTGAGGGATGGAGGACGCTGAAGAAGCTGTTCAGGGGGCAGCAGCCAGTTTTTGACTCTGTGCTGTGAACTCCCTGGGCCTCGATTTAGTTCAGTTCAGTCGCTCAGTCGTGTCCGACTCTTTGCAACCCCGTGGACTGCAGCACGCCAGGCCTCCCTGTCCACCACCAACTCCTGGAGTTCACTCAAATTCGTGTCCATCGCGTTGGTGATGCCATCCAGCCATCTCATCCTCTGTTGTCCCCTTCTCCTCCTGCCTTCAATCTTTCCCAGCATCAGGGTCTTTTCAAATGAGTCAGCTCTTCGCATCAGGTGGCCAAAGTATTGGAGTTTCATTTTCAGTATCAGTCCTTCCAACAAATATTTAGAACTGATTTCCTTTAGGATGGACTGGTTGGATCTCCTTGCAGTCCAAAAGACTCTCAAGAGTCTTCTCCAACACTACAGTTCAAAAGCATCAATTTTTCGGCACTCAGCTTTCTTTATGGTCCAACTCTCACACCCATACATGACTATTGGAAAAACCATAGCTTTGACTAGACAGACCTTTGTTGGCAAAGTAATGTCTCTGCTTTTTAATATGCTGTCTAGGTTGATCATCACTTTTCTTCGAAGGAGCAAGCGTCTTAATTTCATGGCTGTAGTCACCATCTTCTGTGATTTTGGAGCCCCCCCCAAATAAAATCAGTCACTGTTTCCCCATTTATTTGCCAGGAAGTGATGGGACCAGATGCCATGATCTTAGTTTTCTGAATGTTGAGTTTTAAGCCAACTTTTTCACTCTCCTCTTTCACTTTCATCAGGAAGCTCTTTAGTTCTTCGCTTTCTGCCTTAAGTGTGGTGTTATTTGCGTATCTGAGGTTATCAGCCCTCTCTGAAAAAGGCCTCTGAATTCCCAAGGCCTCTCCTTTAGTGAGAGGTGCCTGGAAGACAGGAAGTACTACAGATTCCTTTTTCTTCCACCCGGAAGTTGGATTAAGTGCTCATTGACCTGTACACATGTGAGGATTTGTGAGGAATGTGACCCTGCATACATATGAGTAGATCGTTGGAAGTCACATTGTTCTATATTATATGAAAATATACAGAAAGGCAAATTTCTTTATATCACAAATAAAACAGGTTTATTAAGACATGCAAAAAGAAAATCTAAAGTCACCAACCACTCATTTGTTTCTTATCTTTCCAGAATTCCAGAAAAATCATGCAGTACAGAAAAATCATGCAGTACATTATAATTTTATGACTTTTTCATGTAATGTATTTGGAACATTTTAAAGTATACTTCTGTAATGTTATTTTAAATGACTATGTAGTACATGTGTCTCTTTCAATTCTGGTTTCCTCGGTGTGTATGCCCAGGAGTGCGATCGCTGGATCATATGGCAGTTCTATTTCCAGTTTTCTGAGGAATCTCCACACTGTTCTCCATAGTGGCTGTACTAGTTTGCATTCCCACCAACAGTGTAAGAGGGTTCCCTTCTCTCCACACCCTCTCCAGCATTTATTGCATGTAGACTTTTGGATAGCAGCCATTCTGACTGGTGTGAAATGGTATCTCATTGTGGTTTTGATTTGCATTTCTCTGATGATGAGGGATGTTGAGCATTTTTTCATGTGTTTGTTAGCCATCTTTATGTCTTCTTTGGAGAAATGTCTGTTTAGTTCTTTGGCCCATTTTTTGATTGGGTCACTTAGTTTTCTGGAATTAAGCTGCAGGAGCTGCTTGTATAATTTGGAGATTAATCCTTTATCAGTTGCTTCATTTGCTATTATTTTCTCCCATTCTGAAGGCTGTCTTTTCACCTTGCTTAGAGTTTCCTTTGCTGTGCAGAAGCTTTTGATTTTAATTAGGTCCCATTTGTTTATTTTTGCTTTTATTTCCAATATTCTGGGAGGTGGGTCTTGGAGGATCCTGCTGTGATTTATGTCGGAGAGTGTTTTGCCTACGTTCTCCTTTAGGAGTTTTATAGTTTCTGGTCTTACATTTAGATCTTTAATCCATTTTGAGTTTATTTTGGTGTATGGTGTTAGGAAGTGTTCTAGTTTCATTCTTTTACAAGTGGCTGACCAGTTTTCCCAGCACCACTTGTTAAAGAGACTGTCTTTTCTCCATTTTATATTCTTGCCTCCTTTGTCGAAGATAAGGTGTGGACATGGAAGCAACCTAGATGTCCATCTGCAGATGAATGGATAAGAAAGCTTTGGTACATATACACAATGGAGTATTTCTCAGCCATCAAAAAGAATGCATTTGAATCAGTTTTAATGAGGTGGATGAAATTGGAGCCAATTATACAGAGTGAAGTAAGCCAGAAAGAAGAACATCAATACCGTATATTAACGCATATATATGGAATTTAGAAAAATGGTAACCTGAACCCTGTATAAGAGACTGCAAAAGAGACATAGGCATTTAGAACAGTCTTTGGGACTCTGTGGGAGAGGGTGAAGGTGGAATGATTGGGGAGAATGGAATTGTAGCATGTATATTATCATAAGTGACCAGTCCAGGTTCGACGCATAATTTTTCCTCTGTTCATTTCTTTGCATTTGTGCTTTTTTAATAAAAATACTTTTAACTGTAAAGAAAAAAAAAATGACTATGTAGTATTCTGTTATATGGATATATCATAATTTATATAACCAGTCCCTTGCTATTGAGTTTCGAGTTGTTTCTAATATTTCAGTATTATAAATGGGGATACAGTAAACATTCTTGTAATCTGATCTTTGAACACATTCGTACTTACACTTTGTAGGATTAATTCCTAGAAAGTGAAGAGTGAAAGTGAAAGTTGCTCAGTCGTGTCCAACTCTTTCCTACCCCATGGACTATACAGTCCATGGAATTCTCTAGGCCAGAATACTGGAGTGGGTAGCCTTTCCCTTCTCCAGGGCATCTTCCCAACCCAAGGATTGAACCCAGGTCTCCTGCATTGCAGGTGAATTCTTTACCAACTGAGCTATCAGGGAATCCCTTTAATTCCTAGAAATGACCCTAATATTGCTGGGCCAAAGAGTATTAAGTGTTTATAATTAGAAAATACAGTCATATTTTCTATATTATCTTACATTATCTAATTATCTTATAGTATAATCCCAATAATAATTATTATAGTAATAATTTGAAAATATAGGAATTTGTGATTTGGAGAAATAAAATTACTTTGGATAGCTATAAAGGTATATATGTTCGTTCTAGAAGCTTTTTGAAAACACAGAAAAATAAAGAGGAAAGGTATCAGCAATAGATTTGTATTAAAAGATAACCATAATTAGCATTTATTTTTCAATTTTATTTTAACCTGATGGTTATCACAGTGTACATATGATTTTATAACTCTTTCCAAAAAGTAATGATTTGAGGTTCTATGTTTGTTTATTAGTAGACTATGTTTCCTTTTTTTTTTTTGGAGGAAAGCGAGAAAGTCACCCAGTTGTGTCTAACTCTTTGCAACCCCATGGACTATATAGTCCATGGAATTCTCCAGGCCGGAATACTGAAGTGGGTAGCCATTCCCTTCTCCCTGGGATCTTTCCAACCCAGGGATCAAACCCAGGTTTCCCACATTGCAGGCGGAGGAAAGGCATTTCTAAAAGTTAATTAGCTGGCATCTTTCCATTCATAGTTGCAATTTTTCAAATAGAATTACAAGAGTTGATTTATAAGTTATGTTTCAGGTGTACAGCAAATTAATTCCATTATATATATATATTCTTTTCCATTATGGTTTATCACAAGATACTGAATACAGTTGCAGCAGTTTATGCCTTAAGCTGAGCCACTTCACTCTTTGCCATACAGGGTGCTCACTGGTTGACACTCAGTCGGGTTTTCTCGACCTCCTCCCAGGTGTCAGAATTGGGAAGGCGGAATTGGCGGGGTACCAGGAATGGAAGCCCATGGTGGCTACACGTTCTGTGGCCTGGCTGCGCTGGTCATCCTCAAGAAGGAGCGCTCCTTGAACTTGAAGAACTTACTAGTAAGTACTTGGTGATCTGTCTTCCCCTCAGGCCCCAGGCCCCTGGGATGTGACCGCTCAGACATGCCAGTTTCGGGGACGTTTTTCTGTGTGAAGAGCTCGCAGTTCCTACCTTGAGCTCTGGGCTGACAGTCCTGTATCAAAGCTTCAGATGCAGTTGTTGGATCGCCCAGCTCTGTTAGGAGAGCGTGCAGGGGGTGAACATCTGCTCTCAGCCTCGGCTCCCTTCTCCCTGCCTTTCCTTCTTCCTGCTCTGAACCTTCTACATCGTGTGTTAGGCCAACCCCAGAGCCTTCTTGAGTCCCTCAGACATCTGGGGAGGGCCACAGTACCTGCCTCCTACTTCTAGGAGAGTATAGCTTCAGTCTCTTAAAACTAGAGGTTTTCACATGTCTTAGAAAGATTCTCCTGGGAGAAGAAGTTATAAGAAGAGCTTTGAGGCATTTTGAAGCTGAGCTTTTATTACCCTCCACGCTATGTGAGTGTTTAGTAGCTACCTTTACACGAGCTGGTCATAGCTGAGAATACACGGAGCCGGTGGCCCAGGCATTTATGTCTCTACTCCAAACTCCTGCCCATTGTTCAGAGTGAACTCATTATCCAGAGTGCAGTCAGCTTCAGGAACTTGTTAGATTGTAGCTAAATTATCATTGGAGGCCTGGTATACACACACACACAACCACCAAGGAGCTGTCTTTGGTGAAGCTTTTATTCCCTGATCATGACCTCAAAGCAAATCAGCTGCAACTGACATTCATATCCTCTCCCTAAGTTCAGATGTCAGGTTGCCATTGTAGAAACTGTTGTGAGACCCATCATGGGGTCCTAAGAGAGTTTATATTTTGCCCTGTACAGATAATGACCAGTGGCATTTTGTCTTGGCCTTTAGGAAGCCTCCTATAGCATACTCTTCTTGAAGGTTCTTAAAGCCTGAAGGGTTTATGCCCAAATGGCTAACTTTATGCATAGATTTAGAGTTCATCAGGCATTTAAAAACCTGATCAGTAACAATGTGTGAAACATAAAAGCCCCATCTCCCAGGCGGAAATAAGAAATAAGCAGATGTCTTAGTTCCAGTAACAGTGTTCTGGATTTGAACCCTTTCTCTGCCACTTCATAGCCATGTGACCTTGGGAAAATTGTCTAATCTGTTTTAACTTCAACTCTTTTTCTCCATAAGGTAGAGGTAATAGTTCTTTGAAGGTCAGAGAAGATAATGTGCATAAAACAGCCTGGTATGCAGGAGGTGCATCCTTCTTACCCAAACTACTCCCTCCCTTCTGTTTGCTCTGGGAGAAGTAGGACCCATATTTGAAGGATTTTATGAATTCATATAGCCAAGGGAAACAGAATAAATCCATGGGCTTAGGCACTGAAAAAAATTATTTTGTCTGGCCTATAAACACTTAATCTGTGGGGTAAGCAAAAATGAAGAATGGACTCCCTACTGTAGTGCCTGTTTTCTTGAGTAATGCTTCGCCTACTTTCATTAGATGGCATCAGTCCTAAAGCACTGGTTCATGTAAGACTGACTGGGGATATATTAGCGTGTGTACCTGCAGTGCAGTTTTGTGTGTGTGTTTCTAAGAATTTTAGGATTGTGACTCTATGGGTGGTGTTGCTTTGAACAGGGATATAATCTAAACTCTACAATTGTTAATTAAAGGAGGGCTGGATTGGTTCTTCCAAAGGGGGTCCTCAGTGACTCGTTTCAGGAACTCAGTGTTGTAAAATGTAGGTCCAGGGGAATGCCCTTTCAGTTTGGTGAAGCAGCTCCTTGAGATCCTGGCTGGTGGCTGGAACGGTCCTGAGGGGCTGGGAGGGACATGGAAATATTATCTGCTCAGCCAGTTGGTCTGCTCATTCCTTGAGGCCAAGCCCTTGACTATCTTGATGTTCAAAGTAGAGTGTGTTTAGAAAACTTGGAGATAAGGGAGGAATGTATCACATGTGACCACTGAGTGACACCAAGATCCATTTTACAGGTTCACGGTAAAGGCTCTTCTGTCAGCCAGCCAGTTTGCCCTGGAGCAGCAGAGTGGCTGGAGTGCACAGAGCCATCCCCTGTTTCTGCAAGGGCCGAGGGCCGTGCTAAGAAACCTGGGGTGAATTTCCTTGCCAGAAATGGTGTGAAATCATCTGATGACCTGTAGCACAAAATTCCATTTATCTGCTTTTAATAAACGTCCCTGAGCAAGGAAAGTGAATAGAAACGAGCCACCGGTGGTCTGGCCTGAAACTTCCCAGTTACACCATGTTTATTAAGAGGCATTATTGCAGGTCTCCTTCCAGGCCAGGTTGGCCCCTTTGTTCTTTCAGCACCAGAACCCTCTTGGAACCCAGGACAGGTGGTTAGTTGTCTGTTAGGCCCTGAGCAGGAATTCATGTTGGTTGCCTCCAAAGGGTTAAACTAGCTGTTGCAGTGTAGAGCCCTCTGTGACACTGAGGGTGAGGAAGTCTGAGGTCAAAGCACGGGAACGGGAGCTGAGAAGCCAAAACCTGGGAACGCTCCCTCCCAGACTGGCCTCTGGAGAGCTGGCTGGATCACATTTTAACCTCTGGTGCCTCTCACTTCTCTGTCTCACGCTCAGCAATGGGTGACAAGCCGGCAGATGAGGTTTGAAGGTGGATTTCAGGGCCGCTGCAACAAGCTGGTGGACGGCTGCTACTCCTTCTGGCAAGCAGGTCTCCTGCCCCTGCTTCACCGTGCGCTGCATGCCCAAGGTGAGCCCGGGGTGCTGACGGGGCTGGCGGCTCCCCTCGGCTGCTGACTTGAGTCGGAGGCCAGGGTGCTTGGTTAGAGGGGTTGAAACTGGCTCTGTCCATCCTGATTTTGAGTACCCAGTGTGGACCCTCCCACCCTGGGCACGTGTGTGCCAGCTAGGATTTCGTCCTTGGGTTCAGAGGTCACTGCTGCTTCACACCGGCTGTGGCAGGTGGGGGAGGTGGGCGCCTGGCCACGTGGTGACTGTCACTTCAGCTGAGTGTGAAGCCACAGGTTCCGATGCAGAGCTTTGTGTGAGTCATGTCAGACTGAAAACCCACACTATGCACATGGTCATAGCAGTGCCAAAAAGGCAGAAAGAACCCCTGGATCAGAGACCCACCATGCCAGGCTGGTTGCGTGGTGGCTGCCATTAGAAGTGTCATATTTTAAATTCACTGAAGAATCCTGGATGCAGGTTGGTACTGCCTCCCCACCCCCGACCACTGGAGCAGAGACCTGGGTTCATCATCTCTTTGGGAACTCAGATGGGAATGCAAATCCAAGCAGGGAAATAGCAAATTTCTGGGAGCCTTCCCTTGTTACCTCTCAAAATCTCAGGCTGCCTCCTGAATCAACTTTCTCCTTTACTTCATGTGAGAACAGGAAGGAAGCCAGTGGGAGAGGGGAGGTCATGGCGGCCCTGCTGCATGCTGACCCAGTCTTGGAGTGTGATCCCTTGGCCCAGAAGGAAGCTTGCTGCTGCTGCTGCTGCTAAGTCACTTCAGTTGTTGGCGTATTCTTTGCGCAAATGTAGAGATACGATTCTTTTCTACTGCCTCCCATCCTCCCACCCACCCGCTTGCCGGACACACACCTTTCTCATTTGGCTGTTTCTTCCCGAGCTCCTTACATTAGTTTCTTATTTGAAGTAAACAGAGGCTCTCTCTTGTGTCCCCGACACCCCACCTTCCTTGTCACGGCCTGTCCTAAGATTCCTCTGCCTAGAGCCCTAGTTTCAAGGCGCTGAGCTGTGGCCTCCTGCTGACTCTGGAGCCTGCGTAGTCTCTGCTTTGAACACTGTAGTAGGAAATCTGAAATTCCCTGAGAGACCAATGTTTCAAAACAAGAAATAACTTGGGGTCTTAGTGATCTCTATTTTTGGAACTGGTGAGGTCAAACCTCTGGTAACACCCTCTGCCTTTCACAGGCCTGTCCCTGGAAGGGATAAGATTCAGTCATTCTGTAGCTGCCAGGAGAATCTGGTGAGAGGGTAACAGGAGCCCTACCTGCCCAAGTCTTCACGGGGTCCCTGCTTTACATTTTGCTTTTTATAGCACAAGTTCTGGAGGATTGGTCATATTTCCACATTTGCCTGTGGAAGAAAGTCAGTTGTATGTAAATTTTGGTGCTTCCAACTTGTTTCACTCCCTGGGAGGAGGCCCATATTAGGCCTGTAGCTCACTTCTCAGCAAATAGTGGACTTGGATCAGGCAGGGATTTGGGAGGAAGTTTTGAGTGGACAAAATACTGATGTTGGGAGTCAGAAGGAGATGCGATGTAGAAAGATATTCACACTATACTGTAGTCAAAGTTAGGTTTCAAAGCAGTATGTATGCAATTCACCAGGGAAGTCTCAGGAAACATACTTTTAAAGTTTTATATCCCAAGGAGATCCAACCAGTCCATTCTAAAGGAGATCAATCCTGGATGTTCATTGGAGGGACTGATGCTAAAGCTGAAACTGCAATACTTTGGCCACCTCATTGGACGAGTTGACTCACTGGAAAAGACTCTGATGCTGGGAAAGGTTGGGGGCGGGAGGAGAAGGGGACGACGGAGAATGAGATGGCTGGATGGCATCACCGACTCTGTGGACATGAGTTTGAGTGTACTCCGGGAGTTGGTGATGGACAGGGAGGCCTGGCGTGCTGTGATTCATGGGGTCGCGGAGAGTCGGACACGACTGAGCGACTGAACTGAACTGAACTGTTCAGTTCAATTCAGTTGCTCAGTCATGTCCGACTCTTTGCGACCCCGTGGACTGCAGCACGCCAGGCCTCCCTGTCCATCACCAACTCCCAGAGTTTACTCAAGCTCATGTCCATAGAGTCGGTGATGCCATCCAGCCATCTCACTCTCTGTCGTCCCCTTCTCCTCCTGCCTTCAATCTTTCCCAGCATCAGGGTCTTTTCAAATGAGTCAGTTTTTCACATCAGGTGACCAATGTGTTGGAGTTTCATTTTCAGCATCAGTCCTTCCAATGAATATTCAGGACTGATTTCCTTTAGGATGGACTGGTTTGATCTCCTTGCTGTCCAAGGGACTCTCAAGAGTCTTCTTCAACACCACAGTTCTTTTACCTTGTGTATTACTTTTATTTTAGTAAGTGAACAAATATGTTTTTCGAAGGTGATGATGCTGACACTGATAATTAAAACGATGATGTGGGACCAGCACACTGTGGCACGTGAACCCAGGCCATCCCTAACTCGGTGCGTGGTCGTCAGGCCGTCAGTAGTCCATGAGGTGGCTGCCTTAGGCACAGAAGACAGTATTTGGGTAGAAGAATGAATTATTATTAACATATTTAAAATGTCCAATGCTGACTAAGTCACTTTTTTTGTGTGGAGCAGTAAGACCGCAGCAGGCCTGTGAGTTTCTGTTTGGATTGATAGTTACTAGTTGCTGGCTTGGGACGTACTCCATAGTTGTCCACTTGCGAGAGTGAACTCCATGTGGCTGTACCTGTCAGTTACTGTTGGAAAAACTTTTGATTTCTCAGATAAAAGGAACCTTTGAAATGCAAAATGACATTATAATGGGGATCTGTATTTTAAGGGAGGGGAATAAAGGATTTAAAAGGCACAGTTATCACTCTGTAATCATATCTCCTTTTATCCCTCTGTGATTATGTGTGTTGATGTGCAAGTTCAGGATCTCAGGAAGTTCTTGTTGAGTTTATGAACTTTGAGGACTGCAACACTATAATCTATTTAATAATAAACAGTATTTTCTTCTCAGATTCCAATTATAGGGATCAGTTCAGTTCAGTTCAGTTCAGTCGCTCAGTCGTGTCCGACTCTCCGCGACCCCATGAATCACAGCACGCCAGGCCTCCCTGTCCATCACCAACTCCCGGAGTTCACTCAAACTCATGTCCACAGAGTCGGTGATGCCATCCAGCCATCTCATTCTCCGTCGTGCCCTTCTCCTCCCGCCCCCAACCTTTCCCAGCATCAGAGTCTTTTCCAGTGAGTCAACTCGTCGCATGAGGTGGCCAGAGTATTGCAGTTTCAGCTTTAGCATCAGTCCCTCCAATGAACATCCAGGATTGATCTCCTCTAGAATGGACTGGTTGGATCTCCTTGCAGTATAAGGGACTCTCAAGAGTCTTCTCCAACACCACAGTTCAAAAGCATCGATTCTTCGGCAGTCAGCCTTCTTCACAGTCCAACTCTCACATCCATACATGACCACGGGAAAAACCATTGCCTTGACTAGATGGACCTTGGTTGGCAAAGTAATGTCTCTGCTTTTTAATATACTATCAAGGTTGGTCATAACTTTCCTTCCAAGGAGCAAGCGTCTTTTAATTTCATGGCTGCAATCAGCATCTGCAGTGATTTTGGAGCCCAAAAAAAACAAAGTCTGACACTGTTTCCACTGTTTTTCCATCTATTTCCCATGAAGTGTTGGGACCAGATGCCATGATCTTTGTTTTCTGAATGTTGAGCTTCAAGCCAACCTTTTCACTCTCCTCTTTCACTTTCATCAAGAGGCTTTTGAGTTCCTCTTCACTTTCTGCCATAAGGGTAGTGTCATCTGCATATCTGAGGTTATTGATATTTCTCCCAGGTTATCATTTACCTTAAGGTAACAGTCTTTTATTTATTACAGGATATGAAATAAAGGTATATTTTATACTGATGTTTCATACAGTTAATCCTAAAGTTTGATAAATATGCTTTTTAAAATAACAGCTTTCTTGAGATATAATTTACATACTGAACAATCTACTGATTTGAAGTGTACAATTTAGTAATTTTTACTGTTTTCAGAGTTGTGCAACCACCCCTGCAATCAGTTTTAGAATTTTCACCCCCCCGCCCCCGCCGCACTCCTTGTGCCCATTGAATGTGCTTCTTAAAAGAAGAAATCACAAAGGAAAGATCAACAGTGTCATTATGGCATATAGGTAAACTATATTTATGTAATTTAAAAGACCCATTTAACCAAAAAGTAGAGCAAAAAGGGAGAAATAAGTATACCGTATGATACAGATAAAGGGTAAATATAGTTAAAAGTTAGATTAATAAAATTGACTCGTGTCTCAGAAGACAAAGGATACTTTCAAAAGGAAATACAACTAGTAAGCAAGTTATGAAAAAACTTCACCCTAATTAGTAATTAAAAGCAAGATACATGATTAGGTACTCTTTCTTTTTAACATTTTAAATGCTGAAAACTTGTTTCCATATATGATATTTTATCTTATTTTTATTTTGTACTGAAGCATAATTTATTAACAGTGTGTGTTAGTTTCAGGTATAAGGCAAAGTGATCCAGTTATACATATACATGTATCACTGAGAACTTTTTAAAAGTAACCAATGCTGGAGGTAGTACAGGAAAAATCTTAAATTTTACTGGCAGCTATATAAAGTCTCAAAGCAGTTTATCAGTATCTATGAAAAGCCTTAAAAATGTTTATTCTTTTTTAACTGAATCATTCCACTCCTTTGAATCTATTTCAAGAAAATAATCCTAAACATAGAGAAGATTCACAGAGGTGTTTACTGCGGCGTTTTTTCTGATTGCAAGGAACTGGAAACAGCCTTGGCAACAAGTACGCTAGAGAGAGGTCCCATCATATCTGTGTGTATCTCCTACAGTGCTGTGCTCACAGCTGGAGAGAGAACAAAGAGGAAAGTAGTTACAATACTGTGCGCACTTCAGGAAGCATGTGTCCTGGGCTGAGCACAAGAAGGGGGCCCTGACTGTGCTCCTCTTCCTTAGGCTCAGTCCCCGTGTGCCTCTTCCAGTGTGAGCATCTCAGGGGCCGGGCGGGACTTGAGTGTTGAAGATGAGTGGTTTTTGTATGTGGCCCCCAAACATCAGCCAACCGTGCTCGTCATCCAGGGCTCAACCTGGGAGATAGCAGTCACTTTCCGACTGCCCCCGGCTCTCCTCCCATCTCTCATTTAAGAAATCTGGAAATTATTATTTTTTGCAGTAGTCTATATATATGAATATTCCAAAATTAACTCTTTTTGGAAAGTTCTTTTTATGTACCACATTAGCAATAAACTTTGACGAATTTTTACCGTAGAAGATTCTCTACTCACATAAGTGAGAGTTTGGGTCCAGTGCCTATATTGATGCCATTACATGTGTTCACTTAATGAAATACTCTGTGGCTTTTCAGAATGATGGTTATGAAGGTTATGTAGCAGAACAGAAAAGTGTATGCCTCTAGAGTTAAGTGAAAGACATAAGATACGGAAATTTCATACCTGTATAGAAAAATGCATAAAACAAAAAAAAGAAAAATTAGCTTTCAGTTGCCATTTACAGGTTGTTCACTACCTTTGTAGCCCAGGTATCAAAGTATAAAATTGACCAAAGACTTAATGCACATCCTATATGTGTATTTCTGAAAACAATTCTCATATAAATGTTTCTGTGTGCATCTGCTGGGTGGCAATTTGTTCCTCCTCCTCCCTTGGTAACCGTGTCCACAGATTCTCTGACCACTGGTTGATATTCAGAGTGAAGAAGCTCGGTTGCTGGCCAGTACTTTAGTATTATCACCAGAATCCCAATTTCTGCTTAGACTATCATATGATGCAGGAGGGCGGTTATTAGAATTCTTCTTAGAGAAACTTTTTGAGCCAAGAGACTGGCTGGAGAATTCCCTTTAGAGATGGATTAAATTCAGACTAAGAGAAGTGGAAGCAACACACAGTATTACCCCTGTTGGAGTTCTCTAGGCTTGGTTGACAAGTTTCAGAGATGTGCTAGAGGAAAAGCCTTAAGAAGCCCAGGGGAGGAATTGCGAGCCCAGTCAGGCGCAGTAGCAGAGGTCAGTGTGGAAAGCCGAGCTAAAAAGCTCATCTGTGCCTGCAAGGGATGTGGTTTAGAACTGCCATCCAGGGTAAGGAAAAGGAGACGCTTCAGGTAAAGCCAAGTGCTGCTCTGACCTGCTGTTCTCTGACCCATTTTAAGGCTCTGGAGAAGGGGTGTGTCCCAAGAATGTGATTTTCAAGATTAGTCCAAGCAGAATGGGGGGAAACCTTGACTGTTCCTATTGGATCATAAAATACAAAGTAGTCATTGATCCTCTGCCAGATGTCTCTCAGGCCCAGGCCTGCACTGACCCTTTGTCTTCTGCAGGTGACCCTGCCCTCAGCATGAGCCGCTGGATGTTTCACCAGCAGGCCCTGCAGGAGTATATCCTGATGTGCTGCCAGTGCCCCACCGGGGGGCTTCTGGATAAACCTGGCAAGTGAGTGCCTTGTCTCTGGGGAGGGCGGGGTGAGGGGGCTGAGCACACAGGCCTACACAGACCCGGACGGGGCAGCCCTTTCCGTGCAGCTGCTTAGTGCCCGCATGGCGTGGGAGCAGCCGGGCACGGAGCAGCGCTGTCCACCATGCATCCATCCTGCGCTTCCAGCTCTCTCCTTTTCCCGGCTTACCTGCACCCCCTTACCAGTTAGGTAAACAGATTGCTGCGTGGGTAATGTTTTTTTCCTCTTTTATTTAACCAAACTGACCTAAATAGAACAGGATACAGGGTTTTAAAACTCCTGGGTGTCATGTTGCTGTTGTTCAGTCGCTAAGTCGAGTCCTACTCTTTGTGACCCCATGAACTGCAACACGCCAGGTTTCCCTGTCCTTCACCATCTTTTGGAGTTTGCTCAGATTTATGTCCATCGAGTTGGTGATGCCATCCAACCATCTTACCCTCTGTCGTCCCCTTCTCCTCCTACCTTCAATCTTTCTCAGCCTCAGGGTCTTTTCCAGTAAGTTGGCTCTTCACATCAGGTGGCCAAAGTATTGGAGTTTCAGCTTCAACATCAGTCCTTCCAATGAATAGTCAGGGTTGATTTCCTTTAGGATTGACTGATCTCCTTTCTGTCTGAGGGACTCTCAAGAATGTCATAAACAGAGATTATAATCACAGATTTCATAGAGTAGGTGACATACTAAAAGAAAAAGGGAAGCCAATCAAGTCCTGTTCCTTTTGCTGCTCACTCCCCTCATCCCCACACCCCGACCCCCTCCCTGCCCGCTGCACGCACACACGCACACACACACACACGTCCTGCCTCCTTCCGACCCCCTCCCTGCCTGCTGCACGCACACACGCACAGACACACACACACACACACATCCTGCCTCCTTCTGTATGCATCCAGGGGAAGGCTCAGCTGAAGGCTGGCCCCCAGCAATTTACCCATTTGTGAATTTTGACCCATTTGAAGAAAGAATTTGACCCATTTCTAGAAATGTTGGTGTGGGGTTTTTTTATGGCTATTTGTTGTTTTTTTTTTTAATGTACTATATGGATTTAGCAACACTACCCTGGAGAATCCTTCCTAGAAGGAAGTCAAGAGGACAGACAGTTCCTGCGGTCAGGCAGGGTGGAAGGATGGAACTCTGAAAAACGCTGCTGGGGGAAGCCAGGCTTCTAGGCATGTGGAGGGTGGGTTTGGACGCCCAAGTGCTTCCTGGGCCTCATCTATGGCCTTGTTGTCGGAGGCTGTGCCAGGCGGGTGGGGAGCAGAGGATACCTGCTCAAAGCTGCCACATCCTTTCAGGTCCCGGGACTTCTACCACACCTGCTACTGCCTGAGTGGCCTGTCCATAGCCCAGCACTTCGGCAGCGGAGCCATGTTGCACGATGTGGTCCTGGGTGTACCTGAAAACGCCCTGGTAAGGCGGGATGCGGCGGGATGCAGGGCGGGGCTTACCACCACTTCTCCGCAGGGCCCCCAGGACGGGGCTGGCAGCAGGGCAGAGCAGCCCTTTGGGGCCTCCAGAACCGACGGCATGAGTGTCCCCCATGGACGGGCTGGTGACCTCGCCGTCCCCACACCCCCTCTGTCTGCAACCCATTCCCCATTTGTGAGCACCTGACTGGCAAACTCGAGGTTCTAAGCAGGGATCCAGCCGGTGATGGAGGGTGTATGCCTGTGTCCCAGAGTCTAGGACCCAGACCACTTGTCGTTAGTCCCCATCTCCGAGGAAGCTGGCTCTGGGGCAGTGGTTTCTGCATCTGCAGCCCCTCCCCGTGCGGCTGATGTCTTCTCTTGGAGCTCTCAACGTGCAGTCCTGCATCCAGAGAAACCCTCTCAGACCACCGTCTATAAATGAGATGCCCGGAAACGCTCGGCCAGAGTGTGATTTGTGCCCCTCATAGCACCAGCACAATTTGTCATCTGTGTGTTTAACTGGGTTTTGCCTGCTTCCCTCAAAAACCATCAGCCCCTGTGGGCAGGCTGTTGACTGCAGCATCCAGCCCCAGGCCAGCCTGGCCACAGGCGATGCTTCTGAACCTAGTCAGGAGCCTGAGACACGACTCCAACTAGAACTGTCCATGGCTGTCAGATGATGGGCCCATGCAGACTGTCATGAAATATTCCAGCAGAAAAAATGCTGATGGCCAGTAGGTGGATGAAAAGATGCTCAGCCTCACTAATTAATTGAGAAAATCCAAGTAACAACCCTTCAGCTTTTTCATGTGTTTGCCTGCTGTGCAGCCCTCTTCCGTTCCTTTCCCTCCCTCCTTTCTCATTGTAACCCCGTCCTAAATTCATCACTGATCATGCCTGCACATGTTTTTGTGCTATCACTTCAGAGGTATGTATCCACAAATAATAGAGTTGTTTTGTGTGCTTTCTGTTGCTTTATAACAGTTATCTACTGCATCACTTTTTTCACTGACCATTGCCCTGAGGTTTAGCCGACTTCATGTATGTTGCTTTAATTTATTCATCTCAGCTACTGTATGGTATTCCCTTGTCTCAGTGTACCCCAGTTGAGTTTTCTAGTCTCCTGTTGGTCAGCATCGAGTTGGATTCAGCTTGTGCTGTGACACAAGGTGTTGCGGTGAACATTCTTGTTACAGTTTCTCTGGGAGAGACCCACCTTCATCTTCACTAGATGGCCCTGAACCATGCTCCTGTGTCATTGGGTTATTTTTCACTCACACACCACCAAGATGAGTTGTGCCGTAGTTAGATATTTCCTTTCTGCTAACTTGACCAGTGGTGTCTCAGGTTTGTTTTGCATTTCCCTGGTTACTGGTGAGGCTAAGCATCTTTGCAAACATTTTTTTGGCCATTTGTGTTGTGTCTTCTGTAAATCGCCAGCCACTCTCTTCCTTGGCTCATTTGCGTAGATTTGTAATTTTGTTTGCTCTTTTCTTATACATGTTGTAGTTCTTTGTGTGTTCTTGATACTAATTCTTTGTCAATGGTGTGTGTATGTGTGTGGTGAATCTCTTCCAGTTTGTGACTTTTGACCTTCTTATTAGTGTTTTTTGTTGAACAGAAGATTTTAACTCTGAAGTGAATAATTTTATTTGCCTCTTTGGCTTTCAAAGGTTGGGGAGGGGGCGTGGGGTTACTTAAGAAATCTTTTCCTACCTGAGATCATAAATATATTTTCTTCTAAACAATGTAAATTTTGCTTTTCCCATCTAATTTTTAAAATTCTCTTGGAATTGATTTCCATCTGTAGTGAGGGTTGGATATAATTTTATCTTTTTCCTGTTTTGGATACCATTGACCAGCACCATTTACTGAAGTTTACAATCTTTCCTACTGATGTGTATCACATGTTTGTTACATACTCAAGTTTCTGTTTATGAGTTGATTCTGTTTCTGGACACTCTGTTCCATGGATCTGTTTTATTATCTTCACTGTCTTATCAAATCTTAAATGCATATAAGCAAGTCTCACTCACCCACCTCATTCTTTTTTTTTGTTTGTTTTCATTATCCTTTGCCTTTTGCATTTTAGGATTTCCTATGCATTTTAGGATCAGCTTATTAAGTTCCACACAAACGCTAGTGGAATTTGTATTACATTGAATTGCATTGAATGTAATATTAATGGGAGACAACTGACTTTAATATTAAGGCTTCCCTTAATATTTTTCAGGTTTTTTACCTATATTTTAATGGTCTTTTATCATTTCCCACAAAGGACTAGCATATCTTGTTAGATTTATGTCTTAAGAAATTTATAGCTTTTGTGTCTATTGTGACTATTTTTTTCCATTTTATTTTGTAATTGGCTGTTATTAATGTATAGAAATGCTATTGATAATTGTAGTTTAACTTTGCACCCAGCAGCCTTGCTGAATTCTTTTTTAATTGCTCCAACAACTTATGGGATTATAGTTCCCTGACCAGGGGTCAAATCCAGCCCCCTGCAGTGGAAGCATGGATTCCTAACCACTGGACCACCAGGGAATTCCCACTGAATTCTAATAGTTGTTATTAGTTTGTCTATAGAATCGCTTGGATTTTTTTATTTAGACCGTAAAGTCATCTTCAAATAAGTACAGTTTTGCCATTTCCTTTCTGATGCTTAAGAATTTTATTTATCTTGCCATGTAAGATAATTTTATTTATCTTTCTATGTTGGCTAAACCCTCTGTGGAGTGTTGACCAGAAGTGGTAATAGAAAGTGTTCAGATTGTAATGGAAAGGCTTCTATAATTCTACCATTCAGGAAGATGCTGACTGTGAGGTTTTGATAAATATTTCATGTCAAGTTAAGGATATTCCCCCCTCTCTTTTCCTGGTCTGCTGAGCTGTTTTTTGTTTGAATCATAATCTAGTGTTAAATTTTATTGAATGCTTTTTCCACCTCTGGGTTTTCTCCTTTAATCTGTATTATGTTTTGTTAATACACATTGTGATTTAACTTTAGAAGGATAAACCCTACTTGGTCATAAGAGAGTTTGTGTGTGTGCTGGTTTATCACACTGCTGGATTTGCCTTGCTGGTATTTTTGGCTCATGTTTTTGTTTAGCATCTTCTTTTTTTTTTTTTGCATGTTCATGAGGAAGATTCATCTAAATTTTTGTTTTATGGTACTGTTCTTTTCCAGTTGTGTTTCAGAACATAGCCTCATAAACTTAGATAGGTATCTTCCTATGCTACTTTTGCTTTGGAAACTTTTGTGTAAGTTAGAGATTATAAGCCAACACTTGCTTGAGAAAACAGGCAGACCTAGTATTTAAAGAATTTCTTCTTGAGCAATTTTGAAAATCCATATTGTTCTATAAAGCTGCTCAGTTTATCAAAATTTTTATATTTTGGCATGACGCTGGTCATGGTATTTTCTTTGAAGTTTTTAAACCTCTTGCAATTATATCCCCTTCTTCATTGTCCCAGCGTGGAAGAATCCTGAATACTGGCCCAGGACTGTACCCTGTCTCAAACCAGAGTCTCTGTGGTGCAGTGGGATAAAATAATTTATATATGGCCTGACACATTTACTTAAATGTTAGGGTTGTGTACCTTTTTCTTGATTATAAATATAAATGCATGTTCATTGTTTTAATAATTAGGATATATATAAAAGTATAAATTCGAAAATTTTAAATAGTCATGTCACTACTCCTATTTTGGAATATTCCATTTTTGCCTATTCATATACATCACATCTATAAACACTTTAAAAAGTAAGTTTGGGCTATCACTCATACTGTTATTCTCATTTAATGTATTCGCCAATGTATCCTCATTTAAAGTATTTGCCAATGTCATCAAATATTTGAAAGCATATTTTTTTTAATGACTCTATAATTCCTTTGTGTCCCATGTGCTAGAACATGTTTTTAGCAGTACCCTGTTATTGAACCTTAGGGCCTTGTAAGATAAATCTCCATGTGCAGCTCTGATTTTTGTTATATTCTTACAAGTACATTTAATGGGCAAAGGCTGTGCACATGTCCAAGGACCATGGGGTGATTGATTGGCATCTGTTCTTCTCTTTGCAGCAGCCCACTCACCCTGTGTACAATATTGGACCAGACAAAGTGATCCAGGCTACCATGTACTTTCTGCAGAAGCCGGTTCCAGGCTTTGAGGAACATGCAGATGAGGCATCAGCAGAGCCTGCCACTGACTAGGGGACACGGGGTCCTGCAGCTCTGTGTTTACCCATCTCCCCAGTCAGACCAAGGTTTATACATGTCGATACATACTGCATTTTGTGCTGCACAAGCCTTGGCCGCTGTGAAGCTTGGTTCTTTGTCCTTTTTCGTTAAACAGAACAAAACTGATGGCTCTTGGTTTAGAGAACACAATGGTGTGGTTTTTTAAAAATTCTTTCCACTCCCGTCCTACCAAAAACCTACCAGCTGTGTAGCATCTGGACCCAGCTCTGGCCCGGCCAGGGTTGGTTGGGGAGCAGTGCATGCTGGAATACAGCCCGCCCCGCCAGCTGGCCAGCGCAACCGTCCATTGAAAGGAATGACGTCTGAGTATCACAGCATTCAGAGCTGTCGCTGCGATTCTCACGTGTGCGACCACTGCGTCACCAGGAAGATGGCCTCCTGTGGGTGGAAAGAAGTCTGCTGCATGCCTAGGCAGGGGCTTTGAGTCTCACCAAAGTGAGTTCTCCAGGAAAATAACGTGGTGGGGCTTCACTCAGAGGTGCCCAAGGTCCTCGCCTCCCAGCCTGGTGACTTGCAAGAAGGAGCTAGGGCTGGGGGAGAAGGGCTCGGGAGGTGTGAGTCCCTCCCTCTCCAGAGTGGGCACTGATCACACATCTCCAAGGCCAGCTTGCTGCATGGGCAGGATTTGCCTCGGCCCAGTTGTGGTAGCTTAGACCTGGGAACCAATTATGAGTGGAAAATGAACCTCTCGTTCAACTCTGAGCCAGAGGAAGCAGCCCCAGAGCCACCCCATCACGTGTCCCGAACAGCCCCTCTAAAGACTTGCAAGGCAGCGCCTTCATCCCTTGGCCAGGCTGTTTCTTTCTTGCCCTGACTCCCTGCTCACCCTTCTGAAAGACGGTGTTGTCTTCTCTCACCCCGAGTATTAACACTACTAAGTCTTTCACCTTCATTTCTGACTCAGGATTTATTCACATCCTGCCTACTCCAGGCTCAGAGAAAGAAAACCTAGTGCTAGATAAGCTGGATGCTGCCAGTGCAGGGCTGAGCGCTGCCCAGAGTGTTCAGCCTGGCAGGGCTCCTGCTGTCCACACAGAACAACCCTTTCTCGGTTAGTAGGGGTGGTGTCGGCTCACCTATCCACTCCGATGGTCACAAGCTCCATGTTGCTAGTCTGGCCTTCCTGTAAGCAGCCATGGGCTGTGGGCAGATGGGGACCCAGAGATGCAGCGTAAGGCTCATCTCAAAAACTCTGGCCATCTGCTGCCTCTAATTCCCTAGTGCTTTGGCGTATTGAGCTATGTATTACCTCCTTGAAATAATAAAAAAATAACCTTTTCTATGACGTCTCTCATTCGTGACCGGTACCAGGAAAACTCCCGAGTGTCCAGCGTTAGGAGCTCTCCAGTTGCTTGTGGGTCACCTGTCTCCGGTATGCAATTCCAGACCGGGCGAGTGAGTATTTACAAAGAGGTGTGACTTGGCTTCCTCCTGCTCACACCTTCTCCAGTCGAGGACAGGGAGGACCTGACAAGGAGAGGGAGAAGTTGTACGCCTCGGCCTCCCTGGAGCCCTTCAGTTTGTCCAGCATTCTACACACACAGGTTTCAGTCTGTGTCTGTCTCCTACACCTGGCTCTGAGCAGGGACCTTGCTCCCGAGTCCTCATGCAGGAACTCGGCAGTGGGTAACATCCTGGTGAGACGCAGGGCAGCTGTTGCAGGGGCAGGTCAGCATCATGCGGTCACCTGGTGTTCCTCACCTGGTCAGAGACCCTCCCAAGGAGCAGCTGAGAAGGTGGGTGCTCTGTGGCCTGACCCTCCGATGGGAAAGAAGAAGGTGCCCACAGAGGCAGAGCATCAAGCAGGTCCACATCCTGGCATGTGATTCTTGTCCCCGTGCTGTTTTTGCCAGGCTAACAAATGTTCAGGCTACAAAGCAACATGTTGAAATGCACCCTCCCATCGCTACAATGAAAGGCCAGCCTTCTAACACCAGTAGCCCCAGGTATTAAGAGATTAATTGCAGTAGTAATTGGTGTGGTTAAGAGACGGGATTGCTTCAGTCTACACTGGCTTTATACCAAGGAGGGAGGATTTGAGCCAGGCCCCAAGGGTAGGGAAATTTGGCAAGGTAGAAAAGAGAGGATCGTTCGCTGGTATTCTTACCTCAGGAGAGTCTATACTGGTGTATCCATGAGACCTCTCTCTGCTCCCATTTGGGTCTGGAGGGTTTCCTGACTTAAAGAGCATTCCAAGTGGGTCCTCAGATTTATCATGGATCCTTAAGTTAGAGGCACTTCCACAGCGTTCAAGGTAGGTTGCCCCAAATATTTCCTCTATCAGTAAAGAAATTGGCTACAGAGCTCTGTCTCCAGAGGGGCCCCAACACCCCCCTGGAACCTATCCCAGACCCACCTCGAATTGGGAAGCCTGCCAGACTATACTATGAGCAGAAAGGGGTCCTTGTGGATAGGCCAGCACAAACTTGACTGAAATGACAATAGGAATCAACAATGTTCTTAAACTGCCCTCTGGTATAATTTCTGAGAGGTTGCAAGTTAGATTATGGCCACTGTGCTGTAACAATGCAGGAGTGTCTTCGATGAAGCCCCTTCTCGGGAAAACCTCACACAAAAGCAGAGGCCATACTATTAAATAACATTTCTGTGATGGCCTTTCATGGAGGTCTAGTCTTGGATCTTGATATATTGACTCCTGGTGATTTAATTTAGCAGAGAAGTGGAGTTTATAAACCCCTGGCAGGGTGGTGGCTTACATGGCCCTGGCTGTTTTCATCAGTATTAACTATGCTGCACTTCTGGCAAGGACCTTGATAGCCGGGAATTAAAAATGGAGCTTCGAGTGCCCTAAGTGTGCTTATTGTTGGTAGACATGGAATCCGTTGGCTTCAAAAGTCAGATGTACAGCTAACAGTGCTGACATCTTAACAAAGACTCAGGACATACCATTTTGGGATAAATTTGGGAAACTGCTTTCCTAACGCTGGTGGTAGGGCTTGAATCACATGTGTTTTCCATTCTGTTCTGGAGACCTTTCCCCTTTGCTTTTTTTTATTATTGAAATATAATTGCTCTACAATGTTGGGTTAAGTTTCTGCTGTACAACAAGAATCAACTACATGTACACACATATCCCCTCCCTCCTCAGCCTCCCTCCACCGACCCCGTCTCACCCCTCTAAGCCATCACAGAGCACTGAGCTGAGCTTCCTGTGCTAGACAGCAGCGTCCCATGAGCTGTCTGGTTTACACACAGCAGGGTAGTGGGTATGTCAGTGCTACTTACTGTTTCAACTCATCCCACACTCTCCTCCCACTGGGTCCACAAGTCCATTCTCTACTCTGCATCTCTGTTCCGGAATAGGGCTTGATATGAATGGGATTAATGGCTCTGTGATTCAGGGCTATTCAGGGTTGCTTCCATCTGAGGATGTGGGTATTCATTTGGGGGAAGTATTTTGCTAATATTTTATTCTTCCACCATTTACACCAGGGGGCAGTTGCTCAGTTGTGTTCGACTCTTTGCGACCCCATGAACTGCAGCATGCCAGGCCTCCCCGTTCATCACCAACTCCCGGAGTCCACCCAAACTCCACTGAGTCCATTGAGCCAGTGATGCCATCCAACCATCTCATCCTCTGTCATCCCCTTCTCCTGCCTTCAATCTTTCCCAACATCAGGGTCTTTTCAGATGAGTCAGCCCTTCGCATCAGGTGGCCAAATGCTATTGATAAAATATTTTAGGCTTTGCAAGCAACTACTCAACTCTGCTCTACCACTGTAGTACAAGACAGCTGCAAAGTATGGCTATGTGCCAATAAAACTTTATGAACATGTAGTGGGTCAGATTTGGCTCATGGGCTGTATTTGCCTACCCCTAGATTGGGGGCAGGAGGAGAAGGGGACGACAGAGAATGAGATGGCTGGATGGCATCACCGACTCGATGGACATGAGTTTGAGTGAACTCCGGGAGTTGGTGATGGACAGGGAGGCCTGGCGTGCTGTGATTCATGGGTTCGCAAAGAGTCGGACACGACTGAGCGACTGAACTCAACTGAACTGAAATCTAGACTAAATCCCATCCATTCAACATTCTTTCACATCTCTCATGGCTGGGATGCTTTCCATGTACATGATATTAGTGTTAAATGACAAAATGTACTTGCTAATGTTCAGCCCAAATATTTTAACCACCCATGTGCATTGCTCAGGCCATTCACTGCCCTTGAACAGGAAGGAGAATTATATGATGTAAAGAACTGTTGCAACTAACAGAAAACCGGACCCAAACTGGCTTAAAGCAAAGAGGAAACGTGTTGACTCATAAACTGAAACGTTCAGGAATTAGCATAGCTTTGTGAGTTCATGCAAAGATGGGCTTGATAAAGGACAGAAATGGTATGGACCTAAAAGAAGCAGAAGATATTAAGAAGAGGTGGCAAGAATACACAGAAGAACTGTACAAAAAAGATCTTCACGACCAAGATAGTCACGATAACGTGATCACTGACCTAGAGCCAGACATCTTGGAATGTGAAGTCAAGTGGGCCTTAGAAAGAATCACTACGAACAAAGCTAGTGGAGGTGATGGAATTCCAGTTGAGCTATTTCAAATCTTGAAAGATGACGCTGTGAAAGTGCTGCACTCAATATGCCAGCATATTTGGAAAACTCAGCAGTGGCCACAGGACTGGAAAAGGTCAGTCTTCATTCCAATCCCAAAGAAAGGCAATGCCAAAGAATGCTCAAACTACCGCACAATTGCACTTATCTCACACGCTAGTAAAGTCATGCTCAAAATTCTCCAAGCCAGGCTTCAGCAATATGTGAACCGTGAACTCCCAGATGTTCAAGCAGGTTTTAGAAAAGGCAGAGGCACCAGAGATCAAATTGCCAACATCTGCTGGATCATGGAGAAAGCAAGAGAGTTCCAGAAAAACATCTATTTCTGCTTCATTGACTATGCCAAAGCCTTTGACTGTGTGGATCACAGTAAACTGTGGAAAATTCTGAAAGAGATGGGAATACTAGACCACCTGACCTGCCTCTTGAGAAACCTGTATGCAGGTCAGGAAGCAACAGTCAGAACTGTACATGGAACAACAGACTGGTTCCAAACAGGAAAAGGAGTACGTCAAGGCTGTATATTGTCACCTTGCTTATTTAACTTCTATGCAGAGTACATCATGAGGAACGCTGGGCTGGAAGAAGCACAAGCTGGAATCAAGATTGCTGGGAGAAATATCAATAACCTCAGATATGCAGATGACACCACCCTTATGGCAGAAAGTGAAGAGGAACTCAAAAGCCTCTTGATGAAAGTGAAAGAGGAGAGTGAAAAGGTTGGCTTGAAGCTCAACATTCAGAAAACAAAGATCATGGCATCTGGTCCCATCACTTCATGGGAAATAGATGGGGAAACAGTGAAAACAGTGTCAGACTTTATTTTTTTGGGCTCCAAAATCACTGCAGATGCTGATTGCAGCCATGAAATTAAAAGACGCTTACTCCTTGGAAGGAAAGTTATGACCAACCTTGATAGTATATTAAAAAGCAGAGACATTACTTTGCCAACAAAGGTCCGTCTAGTCAAAGCTATGGTTTTTCCCGTGGTTATATATGGATGTGAGAGTTGGACTGTGAAGAAAGCTGATCGCTGAAGAACTGATGCTTTTGAACTGTGGTGTTGGAGAAGACTCTTGAGAGTCCCTGTACTGCAAGGAGATCCAACCATTCTAAAGGAGATCAATCCTGGGTGTTCATTGGAAGGACTGATGCTGAAGCTGAAACTCCAATACTTTGGCCACCTCATGCGATGAGTTGACTCACTGGAAAAGACTCTGATGCTGGGAAAGGTTTGGGGCGGGAGGAGAATGGGACGACCGAGAATGAGATGGCTGGATGGCATCACCGACTCTGTGGACATGAGTTTGAGTGAACTCCGGGAGTTGGTGATGGACAGGGAGTCCTGGCGTGCTGTGATTCATGGGGTCGCGGAGAGTCGGACATGACTGAGCGACTGAACTGAACTGTGAGTGGCTTCAAAGGGTTTCTCTCCATCTTTCTATATCGGTTCTGGCCTCAGGCTCTCTCCACGATTCTAAAATGGCAGCAGCAATAGCTCCAGACCTTACATATCCTTAGGGTCAAGTTCAGCAGACAAGAGCAGCAGGCACTTCCTTCCCAGTGAGTATCATTGCATTTCACTGGCTTTGATCAAACCAAGTGCTTTTCTGAGACTCAATCCCATGGCCTGGAGACTACAGTTCACTGACTGACCATGAGCAGGAAATGGGGCGCCATAAGAAGCACAAAGACCAAGAATGGGGCAAGAATGAAGCCTCAGTACAAATTAGTGTGTGTGAAAGGAGCTCAGTTGTGCCTGACTCTTTGTGACCCCATGGACTATAGCTTGCCAGGCTCCTCTGTCCATGGAATTCTCCAGGCCAGAGTACTGGAGTGAGTAGCCTTTCCCTTCTCCAGGGGATCTTCCCAACCTAGGGATCAAACCCAGGTTTCCCACATTGCAGGTGGACTGTTTACCGTCTGAGCCACCAGGGAAGCCCAAGAATACTGGAGTGGGTAGCTTACCCTTTCTCCAGTGGATCTTCCCAACCCAGAAATCAAACCAGGGTCTCCTGCATTGTAGGCGGATTCTGAAAAGGGGGAGATAGATACTAGCGATCAAATCACTACGTTCTCCGTAATGGTGGATTCTAGAAGCCTGTCGTGGACATTGTGGGTTCCATTCCTTCCCTCCCCAACTGTGGCAGCCAAAAGGCTTGTGTGAGTCTTCCCCCCCACCCCCATCCAGGCCAGGTCCTGACTGGCCCAAGCCAATCATTTTAATTTATCCTTCTGCTTCAGAAACTTGTTCAGGTTTAATAATAACCCAGGCCTAAGCCAATCGGCATAGTTTGTCCTAGCCTCAGTGACTGATTTAGAGCCAAGGATGTGGCCTAAAATAGACCCAAGAGAGGGAAGCCCTGGACATCAGATGACAGGGGAAGCAGCTCTGTCCTGTTAGGGATGGTGGGCTGTGTGGCCTGGGGCTCCAACAACCATTTTCCTTCCTAGAAGGAAGCCTGTCTTAGAGGCCAGTCCACACAGACTCCCTGAGAGACTTACTGAGAAACACAGCCACAGCTCTGTCATGCTGCTCCCGCAGCCTGGATCTACCTCTGGGCTTTTCAGGTAGGTAAGCCAATTTGAGTTGGATTGATTATTTACTATTGCCTGCAACCAAAAGCATCCTGACACACACAAAACTCTATCCCAGATTAGCCCCCGAGTCACCAAGTCCTCACCTGCTGCCTGAAGAATGCAGATTGTCAGGGATTCCCTGGTGGTCCAGTGGCTAAGATTCTGTGCTCCCAATGCATGGGGCCCAGCTTTGACTCCTGGTCAGGGAACTAGATCCCACATGCTACAACGAAGGATCCCATGTGCTGCAACTAAGACCCAGGACAGCCAAAAAAAAAAAAAAAATGCTGATTGTCCTTGCCACCTCCATCCAAACAAGAACCCAAGGGAGACAGCCTCCTGGTCACTGTCCCTCGTCATTTGATGCTTGATTCAGTCTCATGAGGTGGGTGGGGCAGGTGTATTATCTGTATTTTACAGCTGGAGAAACAGGTCAGAGAGCTGGAGTGACTCACCCAGGGCTTACCAGCCATCAAGTAGTGGAGTCTGGACCTGAACCCAGGTCTGCCGCCTCCAAAGGCCACGTGCTCCCACCACTCCCAGTTCTGAAATGGGTGGTCTTAGGGGGTGGGCAGCAGACTAAACGTGCGTAAGTTTCCTCCAGGGTGGACGACCGAGGCCTTGAATGCCTACTCCTGTCTTTCACCAGGTGATAATGAAGAGTGAAGGCAGGCTCACCTTACCCTTCTGACCAGCCCCCTGCCACCCCTACCCCCCAGCTGTCAGTCTCTGGCATAAAGCAGCGTGCTCCGCACCATGTGCGGGCCACCGGTGCACATTGTGACGCTGAGTGACTCACAGGCAAGGCCGTGGTGAGTCAGTCTTTCCGGGAGCTGACCACAGCCAGCCTTCTCCACTCCAGCCCGGCACGCCTAGCTGGTTCCTGGACATCCTCTTTCACTTCCTCGCGGTAACCTTGGCTCTGCATTTTAGCAGCTGATGCGGGAGGTTCAGAGCACAGAGCCCAGTGGCTACTGTTCCTCATTCCTACTTGGGCACGTCCAACAAAACCAGGCAGGCGGGCGGAGGGCTCATCACCAGCCCAGGCTAATGGGACACTTTCTCTGCCCTCTGCAGACACACAGCTCTAAGAAAGAACAACAATAATACATTTTAAATAATAAACTTTCACAGAGTTCCCTTCTACCCTTTAGCCAGTTTCCCCTCTTGTTAATATCTCACATTAATATAGTACATTCATCATAACTAAGGGCAAATACTGATCTGTTAACTAAAACCCATACTTTATTTCCCCTGGAGAAGGAAATGTCAACCCACTCCAGTTTCTTGCCTGGAAAATCGCATGGACAGAGGAGTCTGGCAGGTACAGTTCAGGGGGTTGCAAAGGGTGGAACATGATTGAGCACACACTTTATTTGGAATTCCTTCATTTTTACCTCTGCCCTTTCTCTGTCCCAGGATCCCATTCGAGATACCTCATTTCCTCATGACATTTAGCTTGCTCTTGGCTGTGATATTTTCAGGCTTACCTTGCTCTGGGTGACCTTGACAGTTTTGAAGAGGACTCATCAAGTATTCTGTAGACCACCCACCCACTGGGATTTGTGTCAGTTTTTTCTCATGATTAGACTGGGTTTTGGGGAGAAAGACCACAAAGGTCAAGTGCCTTTTCATTCCATCCTATCAATGGTGCATGCTATCAACATGACTTCTCACTGATGTTAACCCTGGCCACCCGGCTGAGGTTTGTCAGGTGTTCCCCAGAAGGCTCCTCTTTCTTCCCCTTTCCACACTGTTCCCTTTAGAAGGAAGCCCATGCACACAGCCCAGAGGAGGGGTGGGGAGGTAGAGCCCACATCCTTGAGGGTGGAGTAGCTACAGAAATTATTTGCAATTCTTTTGTTTGGGAAGTTTATCTATGCTCTATTTATTTATTCATTCAATCATTTATATCATGATTGATTATTTTATACTTTGGGTTATATATCAATGTTTTAATACTGTGGTGTTTATTTTACTGCTCAAATTGTTCCAGATTTGGCCACTAGGAGCTCTTTCAATTGGCTCCTGTGTCCCTCTTTCATACCCATTCTTTCAATAATAATGCATTTTTCTATTCTTTTTCTTTCAAGAAGTATTGCATGTTGGTAATTGTCGACATTGGAAAATGGGTACTTTAGAGTTCAGTAGACTCCTTTCTCAATCTTTGGTCACAACTAAATTCTTTTCAAAATAAAAGGTACTGCGTGCTGGTTACCTTGGATGGGGGACTTCATGTTGCCATCTGCCCTACCTGTGATGGCCTGGGCCTACAGGCCAGGAGCCCGTGCAGGGTAGAGGCTCTGGCCCACCTTCCTTCCCTCCATAGCCTTCACCCTGCCCTTCTGCTGGCTGCACCAGGGGCCTGAGGCTGGCACTGTGGTGGGGAGAGGCAGGAAGGAGAGCACAGCAAGAGCTTGAGAAGTGATGACCTGGCCCTGTTCCCTGCCCCTACCACATGCCAACCCTCTCTGGACCGAGGGCCCCAGCCTCTGAACTCCTCTGGCATCTGTAGGCTGGACAAGCACCCTTGTGCCATGTGCATGAATCTGCTCTCCACCTACTCTAGGCTTCTTGGAGGCAGGGCTCAGGCTTCATCAGCTGCCCCGAACTTCCCCAGTGATTGACACAGTGCTGGGCTGAGAATACAGGCTGCTCAAACACCCATGGACTGAACTTATGCAGAGGCGACCCCAGGACTGACCCAACAGTGCTTAGAGATAGACATACATCAGAGAGCCGGAGTCCACTGGCCCACACACTTCTGTGTATGCATGGGGTACTCGTGACAGGCCAGGCATTGTGCTCAGGGTACGGCAGCAAACATGAGGACCAGACCTGGGCTCGTGGGAGCTACCAGGTGGAAAGGCCTGCCGAAAGGCTCACGGCAGCTCTCTGAGGACGGGGCCCTGGACTCACTTCCTGGTTGGAAAATAGTCAAGTCATTCGAACCAGAGTTCCTGTACCCGAAGTCTCCACTGCGGTAGGTATCTGCTGTGGACGTGACATTCCTCCTCTCAGCTGGCTGGCCTTGCTGTGGCCTTTTGGCCCAAAGCCTTTGGCCACTGTCCTTTAGCCCCAGATCTGTCCCTGCCACCTCCCAGCCGTTGATGCCTCGGGAGATACGAAACAATGAGGCTCTCAAGCCTTTGCGTGGGACCACAGTGCCAGCTGGACTCCTCTCTGCTGATGAGCGCCCGGGGGTGTGGGCGGCAGCTCTGCACGCCTGTTTGGTTATTTTCTGAACCAGACTCTGCGTGGCTCATGGAGGCCTTGCAGAAACTGTCTTGTGAAGGGCTTACCTTTCCCTTTGGGCCTGCAGTGGAGCTGTCAGCTTTCTGTTTTTCTTGGCAGGAGGCTCAAACCCTCACCATGTTCAGTGCTGGAGTGGAAGGTTCTGGCACAGATTTCTTAACATTGGATCCTTGATTCTTCGTTTCCTTTTCTTTCCCCCTCTGGCCTTTAATTTACTGGAAAAAATTAATAGCAGAGATTGTGCTGGATAATTTGGCCCAGAGGAGGCTGTAGGTGTACAAGGGCCCCACCCGTGCAATGGACATCAGAGGAAAACAACCCTAAATGGGGCCTGGCAGTCAGACCTGGGCCTGCTGGTGCGGCTGGCATCCCACATGGGCACGGGAGGGAACTGGCTCGGCTGGTTGTGAATTGTCTAGGCCCACCTGTTTGGCTCTTTTCTAGACACACCCGTCCTGCTGGGGGTGTGTGTGTGTGTGCACTCAGGGCACACACGTCAGCCAGGGAGAGTCAGAGCACGTGGGCCCTGGATCCAGTCATCAGACCGCATGGAGCCAGCAGGTGAGTCTGTCCCCACCTCACCCCTGCTCAAGGAGCCCTGTAAATACCAAGGTTCCACCCTTATCGTAACCAGGCCCCAGCAGGAAACATAGGGCAGGCACAGGATGGTTCTCAGTGTCTCTGTGGCTAGTTCAATGCAGGTCATCAGGAAGGCACTGCAGAAATATGAACTGAAACCAGGATGGAGAACGGGGTGAAGAAACCAGAAAGGTCATGGCTAATGGTTCCGACCCAGCCAGCAAGGGTGTATTTCATTTCCCAAGTTGAGATATTTTCAAATGATAGTAGACCATGTTTTGCTAGAGTCCCTTCAGAAATCAAACAAAACCTATTTGTTACCCTACCCTTTGGTATTCAACATGTATTTACTGCCCCTTCCTTGTGAGAATTTTAACATACTGAAGGAGAGAGCTGATTCACTCCGTACCTCAACAAAACTCAAATGGCTGCATGGCCAGGACCTATGCTGGCAGACAGATCTAAGAATTGCTAACGTGCGTGTCCTCCCAAAGTGCCAGACTTTCCAACTTACGCCTTCACGCCTCACAGCGGCGCTTTGTGCTACTGCTGTCCTCACGTCACGCCTCAGGAAACCATGGCAGTCATCCAGAGCCAGTCAGTGCAGACAGGTGGGCTCAGAGCCTGTGACCTAAACCAGCCAAGCACTGGTTCTGAAGCTCTCAGGCTCCGTGTCCCTAGCTTGACCTAACGGAGCAATGATGACACTTACCCACTGGGTGTGACGTCTGCGGGGAAAGCCTCCAGAAAATGCAAGCAGGGGCCTGCCCAGTGTCCACCTCAGCCTGCTTCTCCAAGCTGGTCCGGGAATGAGTTGGCCAATTTGATTCTCTACCTGAGAAATAAACTAGAAAATACTTTTGTTTATCCCCTTCTCAGGGAAAGTGTGGGGATATATTAATTAAGCCCATGCCTTTAGTAAACCCCAAACTATCGAGCCTCAGAATTGCAGGACACTCTGTCTCGCCCATTCATGATCCAGCAGAGTCAGAGGGTCCTAGTCCCTAACATGAGTTTTCCACTGTGCATCCAATGTAGAGGCTGGCAAACTCCTCTTGCCTACGTGGGTTTCCTCCTCAAGCCAAAGAAACTGTTTTGAGCAAAGAAAAGCTCTAGTTTCATGCTGTGCAGAACGGAGCCTGGCAAACGGGCCTGAGAGATAGCCTTGCTCCGGTTGGCTTATAAACCAGCTTGGTGACACAGGACAGTCAGTGTGTGGCATAAAAATGGGTGCTGCCCCATGATATCACCCTTGCTTGAGGCTTCAACAAGTGGCGAGGCAGCCCTCATGAGCATTTGAGCCTCACTGGGAGAAGGCAAACACCGTCAAGGTAGTTCTATCCATCAGACTTAGAACAAGAGTCTCTCCGCCCCCTTTCCCCAAGTCTTAAAGAGCCTGGACTCAGACCCACCTGGCTAATTCAACTCAGCTGACTCACCTGTCCCAACAGTTTCGTTTCCTGGGTTATTTTGCTTTGGGGAGTCAAACCTGAGTGCAGGAGAACCACCTTGTTAAACAGCCCGACTGGTTGGTGGGCCATGGTGGGCTGCTGGTCAGGGGAGCAGGAGCCTGAGAATCCTCTTAACAAGCACCCTTGCAGCGTGGCCCAAGGGTCCACTTTAAGTAACACCACCATGGTATTTCTGGGCAATTCTGCCAGCCAGAGTACCAAGTATCCCAAGTTTAAGAAACACCACTGAGTAGCAGAGGAAGGGGATGACAGCCTCACTTGGGGCGACAACAGAGCTAAGGTGCGTTCCCTGGTTTTGAACACTGGACTGTGTCCAGCTCTGGGGTCCCATGCCCTCTTTATTCACCCTGCCTTGTACGGCGAGCATCTCAGGGGCTGGAAGCAGTTGTGAGACACGGCCTCATGCTGTCCAGGGAAGACCTGGGGTTTTTGCATCTTGCAGATTCAGCCCTGGTCACATGTTCTGTGTAGATAAGGGCAGCTGGCACCTGAGTCTCCCTTGGTCCTGAGGTCAAGGGCATTATAAACATTATTTCCTCTGCTTCTCACAAGCACATTGTGAGGTTAAAGCTATTATTATCCTCGTTTTATATATGAGGACACTGAGCTGAGAGAAGTAACTTGCCCAAAATTACCAGCGATGAACAAGAGCCAGAATTTTGAACTCAGGCAAGCAGACTTCAGAGCCCAAGAGTTAACACACTACAGCTCTAATATTAGAGATTGAATTCAGCACTCTTCAGCCCTAGCTCAGGGCTATCATCTGCTCTAGTCTGCTTTTTAAGTCTTCCTGAGTTGATAGCTTTGTGAGCTTTAGGCAATTCTTTGCTGAAGTGGCAGCTACTCTACAGATGGGATTAGCATATTAAGAATTTTAATAACCAGGCCATTAATACCCTTGCCCTTGGGGCAAATTGTAAACGGAGGAAAATATCAAGCTCTCCCCATGGCAAGAGAAAGAGGTGGCTTTTCACAGGACCAAGTCCTCGGCAGTTTCTCTGGCTTTGTGCTGGGCTGTCCAGAGTGCAGTGCCTTGAGAACCAACCAGAGTAACCTGGAAGTGAACCGTGGTCACTTTGGTGGCCTGGGGGACATACACTGGCTTCCTAGACACACACACCGAAGGAACTTAGCCATGGCTTTCACCTGTTTCCCTTCAGTGAGCACAACCTCCAGCCCAGGGGCTCTTACCTGGTTCTCCTTTTCAGGCAGCCGCTCCCGGTAGCACCTCCTCCTCTCCACTGCCTGTGGGCACATCAGCCAGGTTTGGACTTTCCCAGGTGAACCCGCTATCCTGTTGTGGCCTTTTTCTTCCAACTGGTTTATGGGAATTTTGAGACACCTAAAACTCAACTCCTTTTCCAGCCAATATCCTGGAGCCGGGGACTGGATCTCAGGGACGTCACCTCTTCCAGGATGGCTCGACTGTTTGCTTCACCAACACTGCTGCACCTGCAGCTTGGTTCTAATGCCCACCCTGACCAAGCATATTGTGTGTAATATGGAATCTATAATTAAAAGCCTAGATATACCAAGGGGTGTAGTAAAGGGCAATAAAGGGGAAGGAAAGGCCTGAGGAAATCACCAGACTGCTCATTCCCTATTTTTTCTCCCTTATTCATGTCTCTTTGTCTTGAAAAGGAATGCCATTAATAAAAAGGATTCTGCTCTCCCCCTGCATCTTTGTTTTCCTTATTGAGATCATGGTTTTGAGAGTTGGCTTGTCACGTTACAAAATACCTCTTATAAATATGAATAAGAATATATATAACTGAGTCACTCTGCCGTATAACAGAAATTAACACAACACTGTAAAAATGCCTCTTAAAGAAACACACTCCACCACCTGTCAACTCCCATTAACCAACAAGAGATGCTACAGATTCGACATCCAACGGATAGGAGCCCTGGCACCACCACTCTAAAGAGTGACAAATCAAAAACTGATTTGACTTCTCTCCCTCCCTTGGTGTAAGAACAGCAGCATTTCCTGTCAACCAGACAGGAAAACCAAAGCTGAGCTGTATTCTGGCCATAAATCCTTTCTTTCAAGGTCAAACAAGTTCAGGCCAAGGTTGGTCCCTAGCCCAAGGAGAGCTAACTGGATGCTGTTGAAGCCTCTTTGACTTCCAGCCCATGGCAGGCCTGCTGCCTCCTATTACTGTGTTGGAACTCTCTAGAAACTGGAAAGTCCTAGAGAATACCAGTCACCCCTGGACTGGACATGACATTCATTACCAGAAGAAACCCAAAGCCACAGCTCTGGGCTACCAGTTCCCCAAGGGTCATCTATTTAGCTAGAGCTGGATCCAGAAATGTTGCCCTGGATAACCCCATCCCTGTTGGAACTTTCAAAGCTTCGATCCAATGAGCAAAGTCACCACCACTGGTTTATCTACCCCCCCGCCCTGCTTGGGCCAGGCTGAGCCCTTAAAACACAAAGGGAACCGCTGCGGCTATGGTGGCTCCCAGCCTGCGGGCTCCTCTCTTAGGCCCCCACACGGGCCCAGCGGCCTCCACCATCTTGGCCTTTGCCAGGGCAAGAAGACACCACCAGCAAGAAGGATAAAATAAGTTTTTATTTATAGTCTTATAGTAAAGGGGAAAGCCTTAACTTGCAAGACAATTCTTCAGCAGTATGTACAACATACTTTTTATTTCCATGGAATGGAATCAAACACGGACTGAGACTACAGAGTATACACTAGAAATCAGCAAATGCCAGGAACAGAGTAGGAAAAAGACAAAGAAATGAGGCCTAAACACACAAAACCCTTCACTGGGATCTGCTGACCGCAGCCAGAACCAGGGCTGGATCACATAATGGGGACAGGTTCCAGGACAGTCGGAAGGGGAGGGCGGGCGAGGGTGGGGAGGGGTCCGCACTGGGGTGCGGGTTTAGTACGAGGTGAACCGCTCTTGGTATTTACATACAAAATCAGTTGGCTCTATTTCTTAGAAATACACACGGAAAGAAAGGAAGATTTGATCATTACTTTATGAATCTGTCGCTTTGCAATACCGACGTCATCAGAAATAGGGACAATTCACTCAGGTTCAAATTTCAGTAGCAGGAAATAAATATCAAAACATCATCACTGGCCCTCAATACAAAACCTCTACCCCACCCGATCCTCCCTCCTTGGCCCACCCACCCCCACCACCCGCTGGCGGCTGCTGCTCCACTGCTGCCGTCCCCACGCCACACAAGCGTCACACGGCCTCCCTAAGGCTAGCTGAGAGAAGCAGGAGTAAAACGGGCCAAGACTCTGCGCTGCAAATCTGTCCCCACTTCCTTTTATACCACAAACTTCTCCAAGGATCTGGTCTTTCAATAGGAACGATAAATAGCCTTTTAGGGGAAAAAGAAAAATCCTTAAAAAGAAGGGGGAATAATTCTGATTACTCCAAACTAGTCATCTTCTGAAAGCAGAGCAGTCCACAGATTCACAAAGTCTATCAAACAGAGGTGAGGATGGCCCGGAAGGAGAGGCCTGGGGGGGGCAGGAGTCCCCCGGGCACGTGCCCGGTGGGGCTGGAGGAGCTGGTGGGTGGTCAGGACACCATGTGCTCAGAGGTCTGGCCGGCCGTCTGTCCTCCACAGAAAAAGCTGCCAAGTTGGGGTGTTTTGGTTTAAAAATTCCTGGTGGGGACAGGGAATCCCTGAAGGGAAACGTTAAAAAAAAAAAAACAAAAAAACAAAAAGTGGAAATGGGGAAGGAGAACGAGAGCTGTTGTCCAAGAGCTTCTACGTAAAAATAAAATTAAAAAAAAAAAGGAGAAAGAGGAAAAAAAAAATACAGAGTCTCTTAAATGGTTCTGAGGGTTCTAAAGATGAACTGAAAGGAGGATAAGACGACGGAGGAGACAGACAGTTTTTATTGCTGGCCTGCCCCGCGGAGCTTAACTGGCCTCCATCCGGAGCTTCTTCCTGCTTTGGGGCTCTTCGGGCTCCGACTCCGAGCTGGAGTCCGAGCCGCCATCGAAGGCAGAGATGGTGCTGCCCTTGGCGTTGGTGTAGAGGCTGCTGTCTGAGGAGGGGTAGTTGGTCTGCAGTTGGGCACTCGACCTCGCCTTCTCCAGTGCACGGACTGAAAGGCAACCAAGCGAGCGGGTTACAGCCTTCTGGAGACTAGGGGAGGAACTGAGTCTTGGGTTGGGGTCCAGCCTGTTCTTCCGAAGGGTATGCTGGCCCCCGAGGCTCAGGGTGGCTCATGAGTAACTCCCTGCTGGTGGTTGGTCCACCTGCACACTTCATTTCCCTTCACCTTTCCCGGCGACACAAGTGCTCAGTGGATATAGCCAGCCACTCTGCAATGCCACCCAACCCTAAGGAGAAGGCATGTGATGTCACCGTCCTGCCGTGGAAGCCCAGTACAGAGAGGAACACGAGCTCCCTGCGGGACCCAGCAGTGCAGCAACAGCGCCGCTGGCCCGGCAATGCCTGGCTCCACAAGGGTGTGAGGGTCACACGTTAGCAGGGAAAGATGACAGAAGATGTACCAGCCAAAGAAAAGTTTTGGCTTAGCTCTCATGTACAAGATCCACTTGGAAAGACAAGCTGGACACGTGGAAGCCAGTCACCAATGCACAGAGTACCTGGGTTTTCCAACACGGAGCCCCTACATGCAGGCTGCTCGGCCCGGTACCCAACCCACTGCCGCCTCCCGCTGCCCATCCCTCGGTTCAGCTCATCTTGAGCCTGGAAGGTCAACCCATTTATTTTGGTTTAGTTTATTTTATTTGAGATGGTCTAACCCAGATGGTTACTTGCATTTCCTTTTACTTGCATCTTCCATGAGGGAGGAAGAGAAGTGAATTCCCCAGGAACAAAGAACTTGATCAGCTCTCGCTTTCCCCTGTGGTTGTAGGAAAAGGCGGGTGTGAGCATTGGAGAACAGCATGGGCCTGGCCCACGGGCTGCCCTGAGTGGACTACCATTGACACGAGCGCTCACTGTCCCTGAACACCTGGAGTCTCTGGCACTGACACAGCACACTCCAATCCAAGGACTTCACAGCTCTTTTGAGGCACCTGAGGCCAGCTGCGATCCCTACTACCAGTGAAACACCTGAGCCCCAAGAAGGGGAGAGCGAGCAGGCCAGAAAAAAGTCTCCAGATGGCTAAGCCTTAGACTCCACTGTTCCCTCACCGAGGGCTCAGGCCCTTCCTCAGGATGGCTACACTCAACTACAGGCCCAAGCAGCAGGGCTGCAGCTGCTCAGGAGCATGGCTCCGTCACTGGTTCTGACTCTGCAGGCCCCGGCGTGAGGCCTTGATCTGGCTGGTGCACAGCAGGGCCAGCTGCCCCACGAGCTCCACTGCTCACCTTGCTGCTCCAGGAGAGCATTCTGCCGCTTGAGGTCATCAATATCTTGCTGGTGTGTGTGGTTTTTCCTTCGCATATACTGGATATACTCTGTGGCTTTGTCTAGGATTTGGGCCCGGGATGCCTGTTGCAATATGAGAAAAAGCAGAGGGGACAAAATAAAGACCTAGTCCATGCAGCGAGGAAACCATTCCTTTCAGCAAAGGCCACATGAGGGGACAGAAGCAGGAGGGGAAGGGCATGAAGCGCTAAGTGCTGTCGAGAATCTTCTTTATGCCGGTCAAGGCACCAGCTGCTTTCCACAGCTTACCTCACTGGCACTCTGAGAGAGATGGTTCTACCAGGAACTCGAATCTCAGAGAAGTTTACTGGTTTATTCAAAATCACCAGCTAAAGGGTGTAGAGCCTGGATTCAAACTCAGGTCTGTCTTAATCCTGAACTTGTTTCCCAGCCAGCCCCTTTGGTTCTTTAGGTTGCTTTCACATCTTCGGCCAGGCTGTTCTAAAATACTACTTAACTGAGAGCTAAGGTCACTCACTCTCTGCTGGGCCTGGCTATAGGCAGCTGGTCCAGAAAGACAAGATCAAGATCTCAGCCGAAGCTGGCTCAGGATGGGGATGGGTAAAAAGGTTTTCAACAAGGTCTGAGATTTCAGACAAGTGCTCAGACCGTTGTTAACTAGTTCCAACTAAGCCATGTGACCAAGTCACTATTTCAACCTCTCTGGCTAAAGAGACGTTTGTGAAAGCTGTCAGAGCTTGGTGTCAACACAGGAAGGGCATGAGATTGGGCCATTTCAGGAAGCAACCACACCTTTACCATGGCTGAGGGTAGCCTAGGCACTGCCCTGTCAGAGGAATAAGTTAATGAGCTAATAAAATGGATGTCAGGTTACTTGGCCCCTGGAGGTCAAACTTGTCTGGGAGATTCCCTGCAGGGTTGAAAACATGGCCTGAGTTACTCATGACCAAGCAGTCAACAGACTGAACTGGCAGAATGGTACAAGGCCCAGAGAACTGAAGCCCAAGATAAGCTGGTCTAGTAGCCGAAGTCCGGCAGTCATGCCACTGAGGCTCCTGAGCAGGAGCAAAGCTTCTTAAATGGCCAAGAAAACAGCCACATTTGGGCGAGCAAAACTATACCCACTTGTAGTAAACCCTGACAATCTCAACTCATAGACTCCAGCACGGCTGGGTATCACAGAGGTTTGGAAGACCTAGGTTTATTTACCAGTTCTCACAAGTATTAGAGTCTCCAGGCTTTCCTTAAGGCAATTTCCTCAAAAGGAAACTGTTCATATTCAACCATTTTTATCTGGTGTGAGTTATGTGTGGGGCACAGAGCAGACACTGTGGGGAAACAAAATGTGTTAGTCATGGCCTCTTTGCCCAGATCCTTACTTACTATCTAGTTGAGGAGATAAACATATCTATATACAGACAAATCACAGGGCAGTACCGGCAAGTGTAACTTGAGTAGTACAGATTACAAAGGCCACGGGAAAGATGGCTTTTGGCCGGGGTGGTCACCTTGTGTGTGCCAGGAATTGGCCTTGGCTCTGCACGCACAGGCTCCCATCTGAACCAGTGGGTCAGGGTGGGTTAGACTGAGGCAGAATGTGTGGGAAAGGATTGCTCTGGGTGAGGACAGCAGAGGCAAGGGCACGAGGGTGGGGACAGGACCAGGTCTCTGTGTTCAGCTGAGTGAGTCAGCTGATGTAGTGAGGGCACTACCCGTGGGGGCGCGGGGACGGGGTGTGCAACTCTCGTTACACGGCCACTTCAGAGGCTGTTGCCCATTTCTGCCAAAGGAGACTTATTAGGGTTAATTACTGGGTGATAAAATGGGGGGAAAAAAGGCACATACTTAGAAGGGACTAATTAAAGTACCCTGCCTCTCTGGATGCTAGAGAGGGGATAAAAACATGTATAGTAGGATAGGTGGCAGGATGGCAGGGTGGGGAGAAGTTTAGGAACCAGCAGATGGGTGCCTCCAGAGTCTTGTCCTTAATGTGCTCTGTGACCGCAAAGACAGTCTTTCTCACATGGCTATTTCTTATCTGACGAGAAACTCTCTGACCCCACTGAGCCTTCCAAATTCTATGCACTCCATCACTGATCTAATTGCCATGAATATTTACATCACAGCCTCTCTTTAAATTTGTCATTTTTTCCCTGACTAACTGTTGCTCCCAGAATGACCTTATTTCTCATTCGTATCTAGCACAAGGGAAAAAAGCAAAATCTCTGAACAGGAGAGCACTTGCAAATGCTTAGTGATAATTTTTAACAAATGACCATACTGAGTAGCAGCCTGAGTGCTACCACTTTCTTCATATGTTCATACATGAAATCATGAGGTGTTCATACATGAAATCATGAAGTGAAACGTGAGCCATGAGCATAGTGCAACAAACCAAAGAGAAAGATGCCGTGGAGAGACGGAAGTCTTTCCACCTCAGGGCAGTTTCTGGATGAAAATACAATTCATAGCTGCTCAGAAAACGGAATGTATTGGGATCAAGAAGTCTCCATTGAAGGAGAGATTGGAATTAACCCAGCACCCTCTAGAATGCTAACAAGCACCGCCATTCTTCCATACCCGCCCCTTGCTAAGCAGAAGTACCCAGGCCACTTCAGCTTGTCCCTGACACCACCTTAGCAAGTCCAAAAGCATGGTTCAGTTAAACTTTATTTTGCCTTCTTCAGTGTTCTCAACAAGTAAAATCCCACAAGAAAAAATCTGAAATACAAATGACAGAATTCCCCCAAATTTACAAGTGCATGTAGTCCAGGGAAGAAAAAGCGAAAGGTTGAAGGTAGAACAGGACAGGCTCATTGAAAACCCCCTCTCTACAAACCAACCCCCCAGTTTAACAAATCATATACGATCGTGTGACCAGCCACAGGGGGAAGGTATGGGCAGGACCTTGCCTTTATGAGTTTATACTATGAACAGTAAACATGAAGCCGGCAAGAATCCTGGGCCTCATGGCCTGGACTATGGAGTGGCCCTGGGCTTTCGGTTTCTGTTTTCTAAATGGTGTCCAGTCGCTGAGTCGGCAATCTTCACGTGAGTGTCCCTGAGCAGATAATACTTGGTATATCAACATGTCCACAGATCGACTGTTGCCTTTGGGTATCCAGGAAGGATCTGAATGAATAATTTTTACAATTAGAAGGCACTAATTCTTATTCTGCCTTTCTCAGCCGAAACAGAACCCTTCAATGGTCTGGACACAGTCAGAGCACAGGAGGGTCTGTGGCCGTGGGACCGAAGCAGCACCGGGACTTCTGGGTAGCTGTGAGTTAATGCACAGCAACTGAGGCTTCTCTTTCCCTCTGGGAGCCACGCGAAAGGACACTGGACAGATGGTGTTCCAGAGCCACGGCTGCACACAGCAGTATCAATGATCAGGATAATGGCAGCAGCTGAGGACTTACACAATGCCAGGCACCCTCACACAACCTTCTGATGTGTTCAGTTCAGTTGCTCAGTCATGTCCAACTTTTTGTGACACCATGGACTGCAGCATGCCAGGCCTCCCTGTCCATCACCAACTCCTGGAGTTGATTCAAACTCATGTTCGTTGAGTTGGTGATGCCATCCAACAATCTCATCCTCTGTCGTCCCCTTCTCCTCCCGCCTTCAATCTTTCCCAGCATCAGGGACTTTTCAAATGAGTCAGTTCTTCGCATCAGGTGGCCAAAGTACTGGAGCTTCTGCTTCAATATCAGTCTTTCCAATGAATATTCAGGACTGACTTCCTTTAGGATGGACTGGTTGGATCTCCTTGCAGTCCAAGGGACTCTCAAGAGTCTTCTCCAACACCACAGTTCAAAAGCATCAATTCTTCAGCGCTCAGCTTTCTTTATACTCCAACTCTCACATCCATACATGACCACGGGAAAAACCATACCCTTGACGAGATGGACCTTTGTTGTGTTAGTTCTGCTGTGTTAGTGCCCCTGTTTTATACATGAGGAAACTGAGGCACAGAGTTGTAACTTGCCTGATGTTAAATAATCAGTAGGTAATATAGTCAAGATTTGAACCCAGGCCTCTAGGACACCCTTATTCTGGGACCAGAGAGGAGGCTGCGGAACTAATGAAGATCAATAAAATCTGGAGAGTCGGAGAAGGAAGACGAGGACTACAAAGAATCGCCCAGTCTGTCTACAAGGACAGCAATGACGAGCCTGGTGAGGGAGGTTTCCTTCAAGAAGCGAGTTTAGGTAAACCATCTTCACATAGGTCAATGGGCGCAGAAGTGACTTGAAGCTGAAGCAAAGATGAAGACTGGTTTTTACAATGAGGTTGAAAAAGTAAGAAATGGAAAAAAAAGTAGTATATAATAATAGCAGCATAGAAGGAAGATTGTTTTTCTTTTTCTTTGAGAGGCAAGTGAAATCCAAAGAGTCTCCTAGCAGAGAAACAGCAAATATAGAGGAAAAGCCAGAAGATGCAAGCTAGCTTGAAGAGAACTGAGTAAACTTGGGCCGTGGCTGAGAGGAGATGCGGGCTCCCCACACTGCTCTGGCTTTATCACCTAAGAGGAGAAACCTAAAATGGATAGTGGAGACAACCCAGCATGGCTGGGTTCCTGGTTCCTGCCTCCTCCTGCTCATCCGCAGCTGCTTGCCTGTTTGCATCTGTGCCCAGAGCCGCAAGGAGATGGAGAAAAGGGCCACCTCAGCCTCCAAAGGCACCCGCATGAAGATAACTCTGCTTAGGGACAGAGTATACTCACCTCGTGTGCTGCAGCAAGAATCAACTACGTATCTCACCAGAGGCCCAAACCCAAGAGTTTGATTCTAATCTCTACCTTTTAAAGGTCCCAAGTGATCCTTGAAGTACTTAACACTGATGTTTAGAATGACATCCACAGTTATTAAATCCCAGTTAAGGCAGTGGCTCTCAGAATCTTTCATATAGGGCAAGAGTCCCATTCATTTCTGGAGCTGTACATCTTTGTGTTTGTGCATCAGCCCAAGTTGTTTTAGAAAGCAGGTGGGGAAAGAGGGGGAAGAGAAGAGTAGTACTAGACTGTTAACAACAGAAACATGCTGTTCCCTAGGGTCGTAATGCTGATCTGAGAAACAGTCATCTTGGCTGCATTTGTCATTTTTTCCTCCTGTCAAAATCAGATCCTACTGGGCTGATGCGACAGCTGCCCTGCTCTCCTAAAAACCAAAACCCCATATCCTGGGGAATGAAAAACTACTGGCTGACCTACCAACTGACATGTTTTATTTTGCACTAGTTATTTTAAAGAAAATAAAACCATTATTTTCTGAAACCTGCACGAGCTTTTACACGTGGGAAAGAAAGGGAGGGCAGGGCAAAGCTGGTATACATTTTCAACTGATTACGCCGTTTTCTGGAAACAAAAATTAAAGCACCCACACAATAAATCTGGGTCTGCAGTAAACTAGTTCATTCCAAAATGGAACCACCATCAGTGCCAACAAGGGAGGCTAGAAGGCTGTGGGGTCAGAACCAGCACAGTCGTGTGGCCCCTCCAAGGCCTCCTGTGCCAGCCCCTCCCAGCCCAAGGAACCATGTTCTCGATTACTAGAGGAGGCAAAGGTATCACATCCCATAAAGGACCTAGTTAAAGCTGGGAGCCAGACATCTGTTTAAGGGTCAACACAAGTCACGTTTCAAATCCTGTATTCTTTTATCTTGGGCCCTTGGTAGTTTGAAATGAAGGTGTGACACTGTCCCATCAAACTTCGATCACATGGGACAGGAGCACAGGGCTCCTCCAAAGAGGAAATACAACTAGTAAATAAACATGTGGAAAAGGACAAAACACAAAATTATTACTTATCCTTGGCTTACTAAATTAGTCACTCCCTTCCAAAAAAAAAAAAAAATCCAGTGATGGTAAAATCGGTACTTTCAAAGTAATACCAGAAGACTAATCTTTATAATTTACTTGAAAAAGAAAAGAAAGAACACATGAAAACTACCCTCCTGGAAAGCATTTTGGCAACACACAACAAATCAGGTGTTCTTACCACTAGACCCAACAACCCAACTTGTAGGAATCTATTTTATGGAAACAGCCACACGCACCAGGATATGCATCACTACATTATTTGTTAAGTTAAAAAACTGGAGGCAACCTAAATGGCCCAAAGAAACACGCCTGATGTCTAAATATGAAGATTCTATCACTTGGGGAAAGGACAGGTTATGTAAAAGCAACAAACTATAGCCTTTACCCATGTGAAGCATGCATATGAAAAGACCAGAAGCATACCATTTTAATCCTGCTTCTGAGACTCCACCAGTAAACACATGGATTTAATAATAGCAGCTTTAGGGAGAGAGGAAAATGGAGCCAGCTTTGTAGGACATCCACTTGGAGATGTCAAATTTCAGTCATAATAAAATGGGGTGTGGGATGGGGAGAGTGTATCTTTGAACTGCATTGTCCAGTACAATAGCCACTAGCCATGTGTGGCTAATGAGTACTGAAATGTGACTAGTCTGTACTGAAATAAGTATAAAATACACTGGATTATAAAACAGTGCAAGAAAACAATATAAAATCCCATTAGTAATTCTTAATATATTGATTACATATGGAAGTCATACTTATTTTTGTGTTGTGTTAGTTGCTCAGTCTTAGCTGACTCTTTGTGACCCCATGGACTGTAGCCCGCCAGGCTCCTCTGTCCATGAAATTGGTGGTATTGGTTTCCAGGCCAAAACACTGGGGTGGGTCGCCATTCCGTTCTCCAGGGGATCTTCCTAACCCAGGGACTGAACCCGGGTCTCCTTCATTGCAGACAGATTCTTTATTGTTTGAGCCACCCAGGAAGCATAAATAAAACATACTATTAAAATTAATTTCATCTGCTATGTTTTTTTTTTTTTTTACTATGTCAACTAGAAAATTTAGTTGTATTTAAACTATACTTCAAATGTACTTGTGGCTCATATTGAACTTTCACTGGACATCACTTATCTTAGAATCTTAGAATAAAGCAAAGGTTGTAGTTGTACTATAGGAATGGAAGGGCTGTTCCTCTTCTTCCATTTTCCCAAAGTTTTTTGCAATTTTATTAGAGGGGAAAAAAGAAAAAGAAATGCTAGAGGAAAGGCCTAGTAACCAATTCCTATCCTTTGAAGTCGCTGAGTTTCATGGCTCTATAGTCTTCATGTAGTGAGCCCTCTAGCACTGTGCAGCACAGACTTCCAGAAGGATGGACAAAGTTCCTGCCCTCAGGGAGTGCACCCTTCAGTTAGGTGATAAGACTGTTACACACAAAAAAAGGAAGACAGAGGAGAGGCCCCATGAAGGTCCACTGGGGTGACAGGGACCGTGATACCCAGGGTTCTCAAGGTGCTGAGGCATTTGATGTGGGCTGTGACAATGGGCAGGTGGAGACTGACTGGCAGGGGAGGCCCAGGGCAGGGAGAAACACAAGAAGGCACAAGAGCAGGAAAAGCAGGGAGCTGGGGAGTCCTTGTAAGTGGGTCTCCTCATTGTGAAACCCCAATGTCATCTGGGTGGTGAGGCTGGAGTTGGGACCTTGGTGGAAGGAGAATTCAGATAAACCTGAGGATGACATTCTTGCACAGAGGAGGGTGTGCACTGCTCCACAAGGGAAGCAGCAGAAAAAGCAGGAGGGCAAGCTGGGAATCTTATTTAGAGAACACGAATACCAGTCCTTACCTCGATGGGCACTAAAAAACCCTTGGAGGCTTTCGCAGTGCAGAAGTATAAAGAAGTCAAATACAAACTGTACATTTACAGTTACTGAGCCCAGAGCCTAAGGGAGATCTGGGCAACTGTGGACATCTTAAGATATAGAAATTTTAAGAAGAAATATCCAAGCTGGAGTCTGGTCAGGTACTAACTGATGGGTAATGAGGTGAAATGGGTGGTTTACGTTTCACTTAAAAGACAATCCTTTCAGCAGCTCAGATATGATGTAGAAATAGTGCCTGCCTCAAAGGGTGTCCACCAGAGCGAGCCCCTCCCAGTGGAACAAGGCCAGGTGGAGAGGGGGCTTCCTTTAGTTAATAAACACTCACTCTGCTTCCTACTGTGTGCCAGGCTCCAAGGGAAGAAATATGACTAAAGATATTCTTCCTGCCTTCAGTACTTACTGTGGTGAAGTATGGGAGACGGGTAGACAGCCATTAAGTAACTACACAAACACATGCACAGTTACACCTGGGATAAGTGCCTGGGCCACAGGGCTGAGTGAGTGTAGCAGGGATACTGACCTTCCGCTGTAAGAACTGTTAGGCTTCCTGGTATAAGGGAGCTATTTGATTTCAACATTTACCTGTTAAGGACACTGGGCTTTAATGAAGATGAAACAAATTAGCTCCATGTTCTGACCTCTTACTTGATGTTCAGCATGTTGTTAATTGTTGTTAGGTATAATCCTCTCCCCTAACAAGAGAGCTAGATCTCAAGACCAGACACCATGTATTCAACCTCTGCGACGCTCATATGTAAACACATGAGCACAACCATGCTGGCTGTGCTGTTTTCGTCAAAGAGCTGAGCAAGCCCACTGTTTCCTCTGGCTCTCACTCCTCAGCTCCGTTCTGGAGACCTACCACGAGCTGGAGTCTGTGACACGAGCTGGCAGAGGCAGTGCCTTCATAGTCTCACCCAAATAGAAAGGACTCTGACTCACTGCCTAGAAGAATTCTCAACTATTGAGCAGAAGAAACACTGTTTTTATTTCATCTTAGGTTATAATCTCTTTTTAACTAGCTCTATCCAAAAAGGGGAAATCCAGAGCACCACTGCCTAAGACAGCAATGAAGTATGATAAACAGGCATTTAGGGAGAGACTCAGAAAATGAGAAATTACTATAAACCGCTGCTTAGCTACACACGGCAATGCTGAAACAGAATCTTGTATCACTAAAGTCAACCATGCCAAGCAGACACAGACTGGAGTTAATCTAGACTCTGGTGAAGGGGCTGGGGCTAACTTACTGGGGGTGGGGGCAGAGTTAGGGTCCCATGAAAGGCAAACTCACCACCAGGTATACCACTCCCTGCCACCCCCTCACCCCCAACCCAGACACACACAACTGGGTGAGCTCAGAGCCAGCGAGCCACTGGGCAACACTCCCTAGGACCCAACTAAGGACCCTTAAAACAAAGAATAATTCTGTTCAAGAACTGCAGCGTCTTCCTTTGCAAAATGTGGTCACAGTTGTTTTCGCCCTTGTCTCCTTACTCCTGGTGGCTCAGACGGTAAATCGTCTGCCCGCAATCGCAATGCAGGAGACCTGGGTTTGATCCCTGGGTCAGGAAGATCCCCTGGAGAAGGGAATGGCACCCCACTCCAGTACTCTTGCATGGAAAATCCCACGGATGAAGGAGCCTGGTAGGCTACAGTCCATGGGGTCACAAAGAGTCAGACATGACTGAGCAACTTCACTTTCACTTACTTTCCTTACTCTGGTTAACCGGCTTATAGTTCTAATTCCATTCTGTCTTTCCTGTGGGCTCCAAGTCCAGCTGAAAAACTACGGGAAACAAGACTCAAGCAACAGGAGCTCAAGAGGCCACTTGCAAACAATGTGATCTATGGTAAAACCCAATTGGACTGCCAACTATAATCATCTATTTCTCAGAGCAGCAATATGGACCCAGACAAATTTATAAACTTCAGTGACCCTTAACTCTGCACTTCAGTGTTGCCTACATATGCTACTTCAGGGGAGAACATTAGTAGTAACCCTAGTATGGCACACTGCCAAGATACTGGCCCTATCTAGGGGAAGCTCCCAATATGAAGAACAGGTGTAAGAATTTAAGGAAATTTCTTTAAAATGTTCTAAAGCTGTCTATCCCTAGGGTGTGGTAGAAAGACTAACTTGGCAATTGGCAGTCCTGAGTTCTAGCCCGTCTAGCTATGGACTGGAATCATGATCTTGAGCCTGCTCCCTCATCGCTCATACGTAACAATGGCAGGAGCTGGCAGTAGTAACTGTCTAATTATGACAGTGTAATACTCACCTCAGAAAACTACTGTGCAGACTTCATCTTATATTGCAATACAGATATCAGTTAATATTGACATTTTATTTAAGCAAAAGGTGAACATTTTATAGTAAAATATAGGAAACAAAGGATAGGGTTTGGGTCTCACATTTAAAGCTGTTTTATTTTTTGGGGGGGATGTTTTTTAGTACAAGTATCCCCCATTCTTGGTTAGGATCCAATTCAATCAGTATTAGTTTTCTTTTCAAAGACAAAAGGCTTAGAACACGCAGGCCAAACAGTCCCAATACTGAGAGAGAAGTCACCTGGAACATACAGATGCACAAAGCAAAGGAGACTGGGGGCCTGCCCTTCAAGAAACTCATCTAAGCACCCCCACAACTCACAGGGCAAAATGATCATTTCAGGATTATTTACATAATGTCAGAACCTTGACTGCTGCAATCCAAATCAAGAATTAGCCAATTTCCTTTGGTTCAAATACCACTTTAAAAAAAAAAAAATTGCAACATTTAGTGAAAACTCGGAAGTCTGAGGGACCAGAGTATTCTGTGAGACTCAGCGCAGCACCTGTGAACAGTATCAGCAGACAAGGAAAATAATAAAGCTTGTGAAACTTAGTGGGAAAGGGCTGGGGTTCAACCAGAGGTAATAGCCACTTCCTTTATTCATGCTCAACACGAACATTTGGACTAGAACACACAGAAGCATCCTGAAATCGGGAAGGAACCTGGTAAACTGCCACTGGTGCTCTGTTCATCTGCTCCAAGAAACCTGGCCCCTTGACCACTCCTCTCCCCTATACCTGCTACTTCTCTGACTTCATCTCCTGCCACTATCCCTTCACTCACTCCATTCTGGCCACCCTGGCCTCTGTCTCCTTGAGAGGCCCAGGAATGCTCCCAGGCTCCTGGCCCTGGGCTATTCCACTTGCCTCCCCTGGCGTGGAATGCTCATCACCAGACAGATGCACAGCTGAAGTCTGTTGCCTTGCCAGTGTGTGTGTTTTTGGTCCACCCCAATGAAAACTGCAACCGTTCTTTCCTTGTTTAATTTTCTCGATAGCACTTATCTGACATAATACATATATATATTTAATTATTAGTTTGTTTTCAATCTTTTCCTCACCAGACTAAGAGCTGCTTTCACCTGCTTGTTCACTGCTGTATTCCTAGTATCTAAGACAATGCCTAGCACCCAGCAGATCCCCAGTATTTGAGAATGGAGTCAGTGAGTAAATGAATGGGTTACAATGAATGACAAGGTTATTTGTAAGGTTTGTAAGGCTACCAAATGCAAAGGGTCAACTTCCTTGAAGAAATGAAACAACAGGACTATGGTCATGTGATTTTTAAGGACAGAATGTTACAATACTTACAATTCTTCTTAAGGAAGAATGTTACAATAATGTAAAAAAGACTAGGTAAGAAAAAGGTAGAATTGAGCTCTTAAGAACGGACCTCTCCCAAAGTGCTCTCAAATTTAAGAATCATCTGACTGCTAGTTATAAATACAGATCTCGAGGCCTACCTCCAGAGAAGGCAATGGCAAGCCACTCCAGTACTCTTGCCTAGAAAATTCCATGGATGGAGGAGCCTGGTAGGCTGCAGTCCGTGGAGTCGCTAAGGGTCGGACAGGACTGAGAGACTTCACTTTCACTTTTCACTTTCACACATTGGAGAAGGAAATGGCAACCCACTCCAGTGTTCTTGCCTGGAGAATCCCAGGGAAGGGGGAGCCTGGTGGGCTTCTGTCTATGGGGTCACCCAGAGTCGGACACGACTGAAGTGACTTAGCAGCAGCAGGCCTACCTCCAGAAAGACAGACTCAGTAATAACTCTGAGGGAGGTGGTCTACTAGCCATTTCTTGGGCTATCCTGTCTCGGCACTGGTTAGATGTGAGACAAAAAGGTAGCTCTTGTCTGTTTACTTCACCAAAGCCATTTTAATTGGTATCATGGCACATGAATACGCACCTACTGTCAATAGTTCAGGTAAGCACAAGAGATAATCCTTTGCATGTGTGTACTCTGACTAAAAGGGTGGGCCTCTCTCCCCATCATAAAGATTTCCTGTGGTGCTTTGACAGTGTTGTACCCAGGAATGCTGTTATTCCAGGTAAGCACCTTGGACCAAGGCCATTAAGTCAAGTCTACACTAAGTAAGCCTAACCCACGGCAAATTCTAGTTTTGCAATACTAGGTATTTACATGGCCTGTTTTATGTTTTTCACGAGGTCAGACCCACCTCACGCTTCAACCACACAGTCACACCTTAGATAAGGTATACAGCACATGGCTTACCAGAGTGGCAGTATAAATAAAATGAAACCATCATGGCATCCAGTTTCATTGGCCCAAGTTTAATTCTGGATAACAAAACAAACCCGACTCCTACCACAGAGCTAAATCTGGAGAGCCATTCAAAGCACACCTGAGAGCAATGGTTTTTCTTAACGTGGCTGCTTCTTGAAACACTGTTTTACTGAACCAAAACAACCAAACAGACAAACAAATAAAAATAACAGGTCCTCTTCCAAATTTGCCACTTACACCACTGAACAGCTGCAGAGAGCAGCCAGTTATATTGTGTGTCAAGGATGGAACTAACTGTGCAAACACGTATTTTCTCCAAATTTCAAGGACTGACCCTAAAAGCTTTTTAGTTGAAGCTTTGGACTTTGTTTTTCAAACGTAGAAACAATTGGTGCCTACCTCTCCAGGGAAAACAGTTTCTGGAAGGCCACCAATGGGGTAGAGGGATGGAGAAAGAAGAGCGGTTATTTTTCTCTTTCATTTCGTGTGAATATGTCTCTTTACTCAAGTTCAGATTTAAAATACTCTTTATATATACACCTTTGGAATAACTACTCTTAGACTGGGAGATCACTGGTGTCCAGAAATTTACATACATTCCTGGGAGGTCTCATTTAAAATAAGTACCACTTTGAATCATATGAAAAGAATTCCCATGGAGGTCCAGAGAATCACTGACCTCAGAAATCCTTAGCATTATTCCAAACTACTGTATGCTTCTTGTTATAATAATTTCTTGAATGAGTAATTTATTATATGTAATATTAATTTCAAAAGATAGCTTCTACTGATGTCTTAACAAGCAGCTCCATTACATCTGACATTGTTTGTTAAGGATGAACTAGACAGTAAGTAAGGTGTGTGATGACTCCCCAAAGAATCAAAGATGAAGGAAACCATGTCACCCAAATATCCCAGACTCCATTTCTTTCTGGAAAGGTGAGCAGCCTGCTAAGCCCCAAAGCGCGTTCTTAGCTAGTGGTGGCTCATCAGCTTTCTCAATAAACTCACCTTCTCTCCTTGGAGTGATGGGACCGAGTCCCGCAAACTGTGAAAGCTGTCTTTGATGTGGTCCCTACGTTTTCGTTCCAGTGCATTATGATGAGCCCGTTTGTCAGCCTGGAAGAATGGGAAAAACAGCACGTTAGCAGTGTCACTCCTCCTGCCATGTACAGGTGAGTGGGTACAGCCTGGAAGTATATACTGTCAGCGCAGTCCCAGGTGACTGGACTGGGAAGGATTTGTCGAGGTGGGCAGTTAGGAGTCTCCAGAATTAGGCTCTGCTAAAGGGGGAGAAAGGGGTGAGCAAGGCTTGCGACAGGAACATCCAAAGTAGCTCGATGCATCCAGCTCATGCATAAGTAAAATAAAAGTTATTCATGGGGACAAAGTGTGACTCTCCTGTAACATCAGTTTTCTCCCACCACTTACTTATGTGACAGAACAGCTGCCAGTCCCATGGCTAGGAGGTGGCCAGGGAAAAGCTGCAGTGGGCCCCTTCATAAGAGGTGATCACCCCCACTGTAAGAGATTCCCCTCGGCGGGAACCCAGGAAAGGAGTCAGGTCACTGGTACAATACTTCTTTCATGTGAAAACATCACTATGAGTCTGCTCTGGTCTCCACCTTGCTATAAAGGGTACTAGTTTTAAGACCTGCTTGCCAAATCATATATGAGAAACTAAAACCTCTGGAAAACCCAGATGCATGAATCTGAGATCACCATGACAAAGCTGATGTAGACGCCAAATGCATTCTGAGCTCCTATTTTTTTTTTTTTTAAGTGCATCCAAGTCCTATTCTGCCAAGGCCTTCCCTTCACAGGCTGCCAGAAAGGTAGTTCTTAGACAGCAAACCTTCTGACACCCACATACTCTGAATAAATTTCTTCAGGCACCTGTGGCAGGTCATGCTTATTTGGCAGTAGCTAAATACCCACAGACCAAAGTCCTTAGCCTCTCCTGCTCAGAATCACAAAGAACAATCAGCTGAGAGGGACAGAGACAGCCAACAAATCAGGAACAGCAAAACACACTGGCTTCAGATGGAAGACAGTGCAGGTGAACGCTGCAAGGGAGCTTCGGCAGACTCCCAATACAGGGGCAGTCCCTCCAAAGGAGCACAAATGCTGACTTAACCTAAAGCAGGAACATCACATCCGTACTTCGGGAATTAGTGGAAATATTGTACTCTGAGAATTTACCCTCCAATACACGAGGCTGCACTGAGCTAACCTGAAGAGGAAGTCTGGACATAGGAAGTTCAAGTAGCTTTAACCTACCCAGACACAGAACCCGCAATTTTAAAAATGAAGCAACAGGAGTAAACAACTTGGCTTAGCACAAGAAAGCCTCAAATGAATCTTTGTACTAGACAAGATGTTCAGATAAAAGTCTATAAAGACAAGAGTTATGGGAATGAAAGGACTTGAAATTCTAGTATCTAATCCTAAAAGTCTGAGTCATGACAGAGGAAGAGGCTGGGAGCAGCTGTGGTAATTTTAGTCACTTCCTGGTATCTCAAGCACAACACCTCACCTACAGCTCTGTTGAACAGGACACATGGTTCCCATCACAGCCACAGTTCTCCATGGCATAGCGCTCGGTTTTAGGGCAGATGCCTGGAACACAGCTAAAGCTCTCCTAATCTTACGTCTGGATTCTCTGCAAAAATGAGTGTCTGCTGAACTTCAGTGATAATGTGGAATTTACGGGGAAACTGAGGGAATGACCAGATCACCTGAGGCTAGAAGGTATCATACAGCATTACAGCAAGAAAATTGCAGGTACCTTCTGTCAGTTATATGAATAGCTTGAAGGAATTAAACATATTTAAGTACCTAGTCCTTTTCTAAATTACCATTCCCTCTAGTCATCTGTTGATAAGGTAGTTAAGTTGGGCTAGTTCTTAGACCAAAAACTTAAGAGGGCTGAGAGATGGCATTTGTCATCTATCTGTCTCCCCTGTGTTTGCTACACACTCCCTAGGATGGTTTATTTACATGCAAATTAATTGTCCAGCTTTGGAATCCAGCAGCAGCCCAAGATACTCCTGTCTACTAAATCACCCTGATTTCTGGCCCTCCTCCCAGCTTAAGAGCTGTGCACAGAAGCAGTGACACCAGTTACCCACAATCCTTCTTGTTGATACAAATAAAATTCTAATTGTCTGTTTTCTTTCTGGGAGAGCCCTGCAAATCTCAAATGGCTAGAATCAAGTTGGACTTGGTTTCACTCAGGCCTGCACTAGAAGGGTGGAGCTAAGTATAATCTAACACCAAAATCATCCCCACAATGCATTACCCCCTTCCCATTCACTGAGCCCTGAAAGGACTCAAATGGACAAGTCTTTTGGTTAGAGGACTGTAAGTGAACTTGGCTGTGGACCATCAGCAGAAATCTTGGCTTCTCATCTGGGGAGCCAGCCAACTTTGAGAAGTTGGCTCAACAAGGAAAGGCAGCAGTCCACTGCCTGGTAGAAAGCCTGGGCTGGGGATCGTTGTTCTCAAAGCAGTGGATGGAATTTCTGTGGTGGTTCCAGGCCCCATTTAACCAGCAGAAGAGTGGAATCTTAGACCAATCCCTGCTGCCATGTCCATCCCCAAGCTGCTCCACTTAACCAGAAGCCATTTTAAAGCTCTCTGAGACAACGTCAATGATGTATATTTTCTTTTTCTCAAGCGTCATTTGAAAGAGCAAGTTAAAAACATGCAGAACTAACATGCCTAATGCCAGGCAACTCTGATTAAATAATACCTCTAGTGGCTTGAAAGACCATATGAAAAACCTTTACACAAGACTGAGAATTCTGTCTGGGAAACAATTTCCAAATGTCTAGCTGGATGAATTCCCCTCCCCTGCAATTCACCCAAACGGAGGGCCAATTGCCAGGCTTATCACTGCTTTGTTAACTATCTTCATTTGCTGGCAACCCTTTTTGAAAGGGCCAAGATTTCAGAACTGAGGATGAAAAACTGGGTGAAGATTCCCAGTATAACGTATCTGAGATTCTTCCACAAACTCAAACCTATTAAGAAAAAAAAAGGGGGGATGGTGGGAAAAGGCCAAACAATTGTGTGTCTTGAACCAATAAAGCTCAATTCAGATGATCCAGCTTTCTCTTACCTATACCGAGGAAGATGTTTGATAATGAAAACAAGCGCTAACAGACAAATTCTGGAAGACAAAAGAGGCATTCTTGGGCTGTACAGCAGGCCCCCAAATACCTCCCCTATACATCCTACAGGAGCAGTGGCTGGATGCTGTCACTCTTTAAGCAAGCTGGATTTGCAGTTTCTGCCAGACAAGCCCTCCTTCAGGGCATCCCAGGCTAACAGAAACACTAAAGGGCCGTGTGATACTGAAGAGTGGCCCACAGATGCTCAACAGGAACTCCAACACCAAATCGATTCCAGCTTTGACATCTCTGCCAAGGTTTTTATTCAGTCTCTCAGTATTATTTCCCCCAAACTTTCCATACTGGCAGCCAGAACACAAGTCTTCACCTACAATTTGTCCATCTCTGACACTAACAAGCATGTGTTATCTTAAGTGTTGTTAAATGTTGAAGGCAAACATTATTTCCTTAGCCAAGAAGTTACTAAACTGGCAGCAGGTCATTCAAGCTAAGGAAAGCTGCTCAAAACTGAGGGAATTTTAAAAAATTATTTCCTTCCAACTTACTGCATAGAGACTACATCTTCCTTTGAGGCGTTACATCAGACAGCAGCATTATTTCCCACAAGTTCTAGGGAGGCAAATTGCATGGGGAAATGAATGTTCCATTATGCAAGGATGCGTAAGGTTCTCCAGAGCAATTCCATCTCTTGCAGATTACCTGACACCTAATTCCGTCTATAAGGGGAATCTTCTCAAATCAATATAGAAAACTCCCACCATATATGGGATTAAGAGTTGCTCTGTAAACATTTACTGCCTTTAAGAAATTTAAAAGTTATATTTTAGAAGGAAGATAGTGTTGCTTATGATTACTTAATAAGGTATTCTTATTAAACATTAATGCTGGAAATACATAGGCTCAAAATTCTCATCAGAAAAGATCTATTTACTATTTCTGATGGGAAGTAGAAAGGATAAATAAAACTAAACTTCTAAGCAACTTAATTCACTTTAATCAACATGAGAACTGCAACATGAAATTATGGGCAGCTTGGATGAGAAACTCACTAAGGTCCTTAATAGGACATATAAATGGCAACTTCCCAACACCTCTTCAGTTTGAAGCCAACTGCCTGGTATACGTTTTTAATATCCAATACATATGTATGTTTTCCAGGCTATTCAAAAAATCACTTGGTGCCTTAAAAAACTTGGGAAACATATCATATAAATATGCCATCATTCTATAGCCATTTTCCTTGATCAAAGATGTTACTATTACTGGCATCTTGGAAAACGACTTAAATATAAGATCACCCTTTCATAAGTATTTTTAGGAACCAAACTTGGCATCCACATCACTGTGAACACTCTAAGCTGACACAAAGTACATGTATCATGTAGCACTTTTGCCAGGCAACTAATTCAGGGTAAAAGACACTAATTTCCTGAGGAAATTTCAATCTCAAAGGTGACCAACCAAGCTCATGCCCCTCTGAATACATTGCAATTCCTAAAAAAACAAAGAGCTCTGAGAGGTTAAAAATATTTCATACCAGAAAGGTCCAGAAACAGAATTGTACAAATCTGTTTCTAACCACCCCCCAGATAGGTATGCTGCAACTGAAACGTGCAGCTGTCATGAAGAATAAGCTGAAAAAGACCGTGGATTTCTAACACTAACCCGAGCCCTATGTTTCTCATATACTTTCATTCCTTCAAAAAAAAAAAGTCCCAAACAGAAATAAAACAAGTATTACCCTGCATGAAATATACCTGCCCCAGAAAACTCTTTGAAAAGCAAAATTTTTCCTCCAAAGAATAATAAAAATAAGATAATATCAGTGACATTCTGAGAAACAGTGAATTTACTAATAAAAATTACTGTTTGGGATTACTTCCTTTAACAAATCTTACTGGTCACCGGAGAAGTTGTTTTCCGTTTGCACTGAGGCAACAATAAAAAATACTCGTCAAGTCAGTTTCACTTTCTGTTACTTCAAGGCTCTGTTCTTGCTGAATATCCTACATTTCTTATGCAGTAAAGCCGTAGCTATTATAGTTACATTATAAAACATAAATGAATTTCTCTTTCTGTATTAGGACCCACAGGACCTTTTCAAAATAACTTCTTAAAAGTTCTTCTGTAGTCCTAAATATTTGGTTGTTCACAGTCCATATCCTTTTCTGAACTAAGGCAAAGCTTAATAGGTTCCCCCCAAATTAAAAAAGAATATTTATCTATACTAAATGTCAGAAGATAGACAAAGTCACACCCAGAAAAAAAATAAAATCCTTTTAACCCTATGTATTCACAATAATTGCTTGATATGCTATAAAATTTGTCTACTGCTTCTTCTCTCTCTGTTAGTGTGATTATCTTGCAACAGATAACATTTAAACATCTCAGCAAGTAGATGTGTCAAATTAAAAACAAAGGGTCAAACCCACTCCCTCTGCCCACCCTCCAACATCAAAGGGAAAATTCTAAGTACCTTAACATCAAACTTAAAATATCTAGACAAAACAATGAGATTGGAACTCTAGGAGAGTGGAAACATTTTAATAATTTAATAAAACAATTTATATCAACAGCCATGTGCATGGTTATTTTGAAAAGCAGAAAGCTCCAGAAACTATATGCCAAAATTTCATAAAGAAAATTTTTCTCGCAGTGGAAAGCTGATATAATTTCAACTTAAATAATAATTCTTCAAAGGAAGCCTAAACAACCCCTATTCTCCAATTCTGAACAAGCCCTAGGGCAGGTTTTATAACTGGAGATTTGGAGGAAAACAGACCAGATTTCAAACATCAAATTCCATGTTTACATTATTAAGGATAATAGTAACTGAATAAAAGAAATTTAATTTTCAAATATATATGGAGATACTCAGTATCTAACAATACTGCCAATATTCAAAATATTGTCTTCAAATACTCCAAGGAAAAATAAATTCTTTTTTACTGACTATTTGGAACAACTGCATTGTTGGATTTTTATCAGCTCTCAACAAGTACACTTTTTCTCAATACCTAACTGCTTTGACAACCTCAGAATTGAGCAGGTACAAGAGGGCTTGCTTTGTACTCTGTGATAAATTCTTAGACCAGAGGTCTCTAAGTGGCATCCTTGAAATTCTAACAAGCCCCTAAACAACTTGACTGTCTCACACATCATTTTAAAAATCAGAAAAATAACATAAAAATCTGGATTTTTAATCTTTCTTCCAAAATAGGAAGATAAAACAACACTTAGTCTGATTCTCACATAACAACCCACTGGACTACAGTGGCTGCCTTTTCAGAAGACGCACGTGTTCTTTAGTCCCCCAGTTCTCACCTTTGCTCTCTACTTCATTTCTGACTATCGCACTGCCTGGATCCTCTGGAAGCATCTAAATTTGGGGGCTCCATTCTATCCACTCCCTATTGCTCTCATCTGTCAAATGTTAGACAGCATGATTTACTTATTTCTCTTCCTCCCTGATTCTGATTTATTTTGTATCTATTCTTTTTTCCTTCCTCTGTTCTATTCATGGAACACCCATAATACTGTCTCAAGGACATGAAATTAGTGTCTATCTTAAATCCACAGAATCATCTACTGAGAAGATTTATAACAAAAGTTTGAGAAATTACTGACAACACTGTATAGTCTCAACCATCACCTCTGAGCAAACCTCTCTCTGCAATGCCACTATTTCTTCAACAATTCTTTTATTGCCTTTATACTGCTCCTTCAACTAAAATATAGTCACAATAAGCTGCTGAATGTGACACGTTCAGATTCAACCTTTGGCTCCTCTACATTTCCAATGTCTGCATTAGAATAACACCAGACTGTGTGAGATTCCATAGGTCTACAGCAGTCACATGACTTTTGGTTAAAGGTGATTACTGCATGTGGCTTCAACTTCACACAGCGATGGTTTAGAACCTACTTCTTCCTAAGTAAATCTGACCACTTTTCCCTGAAGTAATACTACAACTTACTTTAGCATGATGCATTTCTCATTTCCCACTTATATAGTGACAGCTAGAGCCCCCATCTGAAAACTACGGAAGGATTCATTTCCTTGCATACAAGTTCTCTCACTCACCTACATTCACGGAAACTTACCACCTGAGAATCCAAAACTAGGAGATTCGCAAACCACCCTCCCCCCGCCGCCACCACCTAGAACCCCAGAGCAAGGCCCCACCTCACCTTAGCGGTTAACAGGTGAGTTTACTACAACATTAAAAGTAACAGAACAATCTCTTTTTCTCTCCGACCCCAAAAAGGACTAGAATTGAACGGAAATGAAAATGAAATGGAGAGTAGGAGACGTACCGCAGATTGAAACCTCGGTTGCTCTTCCTGGAATAAGAGAGAAAAAAAAATAGAAAATATAGAAGTTATTTTTACACTTCACATTCAATAATAAGAAAGAAAATGCCGGCGTCAGAGGAAGCGGCGGGTGGGGAGTCAGCCCTACCCCCCTTCCCCATCCTACGCCCCCATCCCCCCTAGCGGGATCGGGCAGCGGGGCAGGGGGGTCTCGAGCGCCTCCCCTCCTTCCGGGATCCGACCCGGGACAGAAGGGCATCCAGAGCACTGGCTCCTCTCCTCGCACCCAGCTCATGGCATCTGGGCACTCCCAATCCCTCTCCTCCCTCCTTCATTCCCCAGGATCCGCGGGTCACGGGAGGAGGGGGTCGCGCGCGGACGGGGCAGGTCCTAAGCGCAGTCCCCTTCCCCAGGACCTGGACAATGGGATGCCCGGAGCGCTCCGTCCCTGTCCCCCGGATCCTGAACGGGACGGGATGGGAACGGGAGGGAGGCCGCAGCACCCTCCTCCACCGGGGGAGGTTGGGGTCCCAGAGGCCGCGTGTCTCCTCCCCACCTCCAGTCCCTGAAGGCCGCTCGGGCCAAGCGCCCGGAGAGAGCGAGCCGGGAGCGCGACGGAGGGGGTCCGGGCCCAGCGGGGTAAGGGGAAGGAGCGGCGGCTGCCCGGCCCCCTGCCGCCGTCGCCCTGCTGAGAACCCCGGCCGCTGTCCCCGCCTGACAACCCGCCAGGGAAGGAAGAAGCCCCAGGACTCACGTCGCTCTCCACCTCGATGTCATCGTTATCGCTCATTTCCTACGGCCCAGGGAGCGGCCACTGCAGCGGCGGCGGGGAAGGGGGAGGGGTGGAGGGGAGGGGGAAGTCACCGACAACAACAAGCCGAGTCCCCCCCCACACACACTCACTCACTCACTCACTCACTCGCTCTCTCACTCACACACACACACACACAACACGGGCGAGAACCACCTCCTCACTGCAGCACCGGATCAACGGCGGCACGCACGCCCGGTCGGCCCCTGCCACGTGACAGGGCTCGTCACGCTGGGGCCGCCGAGACTTGTAGTTCTTGTCCCGTTGACTTACGGCCCAACTAAGTCCAAAAAAACTACAAATCCCATAAGGAACTGTACTCAGTCTTCGCCAGCCCGGCTTGTTGATGGAGCCCAGAGCGCCTGCGTGCCCCGTGGAGGGGGCGGAGAGAGAAGCGGCGCGGTGCTTGCTGGGAGTCGTAGTCCGTAGACCGCGAGTTGTCAGGAGATTTTCCTCCAGAGGCGGCAGAGGTGGCTGCTGGGAAGACAGGACACGTGGATGGAGCTGGGGCTCCTGGAGCCCGGCACAGGCTGAGCGCCGGGCGCCGGGCCCAGGGGACAGGGTGGAGGCTCTGGAGGAGTAGCCAACTGCCTAAATAACGCTGCCTCTCCTTGGTGCGACTGGTTTTACTCTGTCTTCTGGATGACTGAGTCGCTCTGCGTTGCGCCCTGGGGCGTGACCCTCCTGCTGGGGGATGCTACAGCAGCGAATTAGGGGGTGCGGCTCCGATTGCCCACGCAGACCCCTGGGATCTGGCAGTGGGGAGGTGTCAATGGCAGGTGTTAAATGATGTCACAGGCGTGGCAAAATGACCGACCACCGGCCTCGCTGAGAAACCTGTCCCAGTCACGAGACTCTAGTGTCCATTCATCCGGGACTGACCATCTTGCTCCTCACTTGAGGGTCATCCTTTCAGACACCCGACCCTCAGCAACCGTTTACATGGAAATAAAAGCGCCTTCTAAATTTGTTGTAGAGTAAAAGGAAGAATTGGGGGTGGGAGGAGACGGGTACGACAGAGAATGAGATGGCTGGATGGCATCACCGACTCGATGGGCATGAGTTTGAGTGAACTCCGGGAGTTGGTGATGGACAGGGAGGCCTGGCGTGCTGTGATTCATGGGGTCGCAAAGAGTCAGACAGGACTGAGCGACTGAACTGAACTGAACTGAAGAAGTTTAGACGCTTTCTCCTTGGAAGGAAAGTTATGACCAATCTAGATAGCATATTAAAAAGCAGAGACATTACTTTGCCAACCAAGGTCCACCTAGTCAAGACTATGGGTTTTCCAGTGGTCATGTATGAATGTGAGAGTTGGACTGTGAAGAAAGCTGAGCGCCGAAGAATTGATGCTTTTGAACTGTAGTGTTGGAGAAGACTCTTGAGAGTCCCTTGGACTGCAAGGAGATCCAACCAGTCCATTCTAAAAGAGATCAGTCCTGGGAAGGACTGATGCTAAAGCTGAAACTCCAATACTTTGGTCACCTCATGTGAAGAGTTGACTGGAAAAGACTCTGATGCTGGGAGGGATTGGGGGCGGGAGGAGAAGGGGAAGACAATGAGATGGCTGGATGGCATCACTGACTTGATGGACATGAGTTTGAGTGAACTCCAGGAGTTAGTGATGGACAGGGAGGCCTGGCATGCTGTGATTCATGGGGTCGCAAAGAGTCGGACACAACTGAGCGACTGAACTGAACTGAAGAAGTTTAAGGAATGCCCCAGTTCAGAATACCATAATTAAGAATTGCAAAAAGTATCAAAATGGGAAACTGATGCATCTCCCTATCTAGTTAAAATCTTATTTAAATATTGTGGCACGAGGTGTGATCGTATCTATTTTGCTAATATTTATTGAACATCCAACATGTGCCAGCACGGAAATGATATAATGTGTAAGACTGGAATGGACCATGTCTTCATGACACTCACAGTTGTGGAAGCAAAAGTGAGACTGCCCTGCTGCAACTTTAACAGTGTACCTTTACAATAAATCCTTAATTTAAAAACCTTAGAATGTTTAAATTGTCGAAAACAGTTTGGAAATAGATTTTGTAATAAAGCTGTCTTCATTATATGTTAGGATTTGTTTTACTGCAGTGTGGAAAGAAAGATTAAGTAAAAATTCTTTATGGTCTAATGTCATCAATGGAGACAACTGAAAATTAAAATAGGATGGTTACATTACTGCTTTGGAAATAAAAACATCGCTAGAGGACTTTAAAAAAAAAGTGTACGTTAAGTCCCACAGGAGGAAGAGCAAGACACTTTCAAGCCTAAGAGTTACCAAACTACTCTTATGTCTGGTGTCTGAAATGAATGAAATCTTGAGTTTTCCCTATCAGTTACTGAATCTATAATGAGAACCATTTTATTCCTGACTTTTGAATACAGAAATTTGGAAATATGTCATTTGTGACATATCTCCCCATGTAAGCATACTATCTTTGCCTAAGAGATAAGTGTAAACATGGTAATCTTTACATTTTTCCTTTAAATATCTATTGTATTTGAAGTCTGCACATTTTTGCAAGTAAACTTATCTTTACTAAATACTTTTGTCTCAGTCTTTCTTTCACACCAAGTGGAGGAGATAGACATAAACAGATCATTATAAGAACTGCTGGACTAGAGGGAAACAGGGAAGGTAGGTAGTTCTAGGGCGAGTTAATTAGCTGGAACCTAGGACTAATTCATGATTACAATTATTGAGTGGCAGTTATGTGCAAAGCACTATAAGGCAAGCCAGGCTACAAGTTAAAATCACTCTGGGGTTTTACAAATTCTGATGCCTGGGCCACACTCCAAACTAATTAAGTCAGAACCTCTTGGGGGTGAGAACCAGGTAGCATGGGTTTCTTTAAAAAAAAAAATCTACAGGTAATTCCAACATGCAACCAAGATGGAGGACCACTGCTACAGAAGATGCCAAGATAAATAAGATGTTCTTCCAATGAATCTTATACTTTACATGAGTGAATTTTATGGTTTGTCAATAATTATAGTTCAATAAAGCAGTTATATAGAAACCAGGATAATCTTGGCTTACCTGGAATTTAAAAGCTGGAGTAAATTATGAACACAAATCATTGCAATGAAGACAGACTATCTAAGTGTTACATTAGCTACACAGGCAGTGAGTGATGTAAGAGCTCAGAGGAGGGAGGAAAGAATGGAAAAGACAAGAGATCTCTTCAAGAAATTTAGAGATACCAATGAAACTTTTCATGCAGAAACAGCATGGAACTAACAGAAACAGAAGATATTAAGAAGAGGTGGCAAGGATACACAGAAGAACTATATAAAAAAGATCTTCATGAACCAGATAACCATGATGGTGTGATCACTCATCTAGAGCCAGACATCCTGAAATGTGAAGTCAAGTGGGCCTTAGGAAGCATCACTATGAACAAAGCTAGTGGAGGTGATAGAATTCCAGTTGAGTTATTTCAAATCTTAAAAGATGATGCTGTGAAAGTGCTGCACACAATATGTCAGCAAATTTGGAAAACTCAGAAGTGGCCATAGGACTGGAAAAATCAGTTTTCATTCTAATCCCAAAGAAGGGCAATGCCAAAGAATGTTCAAACTGCCACACGATTGCACTCATCTCACACACTAGCCAGAGAAGGCAATGGCACCCCACTCCAGTACTCTTGCCTGGAAAATCCGATGGAGGGAGGAGCCTGGTAGGCTGCAGTCCATGGGGGTCGCGAAGAGTCGGACACGACTGAAGCGACTTAGCAGCAGCAGCACACAGTAGCAAAGTAATACTCAAAATCCTCCAAGCCAGTCTTCAACAGTACGTGAACCATGAAATTCCAGTTGTTTAAGCTGGATTTAGAAAATGCAGAGGAACCAGAGATCAAATTGCCAATATCCGCTGGATCATTGAAAAAGCAAGAAACTTCCAGAAAAACATCTACTTCTGCTTTATTGACTACACCACCAAAGCCCTTGACTGTGTGAATCACAACAAACTGTGGAAAATTCTTCAAGAGATGGGAATACCAGACCACCTGACCTCCTCCTGAGAAACCTGTATGCAGGTCAAGAGCAACAATTAGAACTGGACATGGAAAAATGGATTGGTTCAAAACTGGGAAAGGAGTATATCAGAACTGTATATTGTTACCCTGCTTATTTGACTTGTATGCAGAATACATCATGGGAAATGCCAGGCTGGATGAAGCAAATCAAGACTGCCAGGAGAAATATCAATAACCCCAGATATGCAGATGGCACCACCCTTATGGCAGAAAGTGAAGAGCAACTAAAGAGCCTCTTGATGAAGATGAAAGAGGAGAGTGAAAAAGCTGGCTTAAAACTCGACATTCAAAAACTAAGATCATGGCATCCAGTCCCATCACTTCATGGCAAATAGATGGGGAAAAAAACGGAAGCAGTGACAGGGTTTATGTTGTTGGGCTCTAAAATCACTGCAGATGGTGACTTCAGCCATGAAATTGAAAGATGTTTGCTCCTTAGAAGAAAAGAGATGACAAACCCAGACAGTGTATTAAAAAGCAGAGACATCACTTTGCCAACAAAAGTCGGTATAGTCAAAGCTATGGTTTTGCCAGTAGTCTTGTACAGATGTGAGAGTTGGACCCTAAAGAAGGCTGAGTGCTGAAGAACTGATGCTTTGAAACTGTGGTGCTGGAGAAGAATCTTGAGAGTCCTTCAGTTCAGTTCAGTTCATTTCAGTTCAGTCGCTCAGTCGTGAATCACAGCACGCCAGGCCTCCCTGTCCATCACCAACTTCCAGAGTTCACTCAAACTCATGTCCATCGAGTTGGTGATGACATCCAGCCATCTCATTCTCTGTCGTCCCCATCTCCTCCCACCCCCAATCCCTCCCATCATCAGACTCTTTTCCAGTGAGTCAGCTCGTCGCATGAGGTGGCCAAAGTATTGCAGTTTCAGCTTTAGCATCAGTCCTTCCAATGAACACCCAGGATTGGTCTCCTTTAGAATGGACTGGCTGGATCTCCTTGCAGTACAAGGGACTCTCAAGAGTCTTCTCCAACACCACAGTTCAAAATCATCAATTCTTCGGTGATCACTTTTCTTCACAGTCCAACTCTCACATCCATACATGACCACAGGAAAAACCATAGCCTTGACTAGACAGACCTTGGTTGGCAAAGTAATGTCTCTGCTTTTTAATATGCTATCTAGGTTGGTCATAACTTTCCTACCAAGGAGTAAGCGTCTTTTAATTTCATGGCTGCAATCAGCATCCAGAGTGATTTTGGAGCCCAAAAAAATAAAGTCTGACACTGTTTCCACTGTTTCCCCATCTATTTCCCATGAAGTGATAGGACCGGATGCCATGATCTTTGTTTTCTGAATGTTGAGCTTCAAGCCAACCTTTTCACTCTCCTCTTTCACTTTCATCAAGAGGCTTTTGAGTTCCTCTTTCTGCCATAAGGGTGGTGTCATCTGCATATCTGAGGTTATTGATATTTCTCCCGGCAATCTTGATTCCAGCTTGTGCTTCTTCCAGCCCAGCGTTCCTCATGATGTACTCTGCATATAAGTTAAATAAGCAGGGTGACAATATACAACCCTGACGTACTCCTTTTCCTATTTGGAATCAATCTGTTGTTCCATGTCCATTTCTAACTGTTGCTTCCTGACCTGCATACAGGTTTCTCAAGAGGCAGGTCAGGTGGTCTGCTATTCCCATCTCTTTCAGAATTTTCCACAGTTTACTGTGATCCACACAGTCAAAGGCTTTGTCATAGTCAATTGAGCAGAAATAGATGCTTTTCTGGAACTCTCTTGCTTTCTTCATGATCCAACGGATGTTGGCAATTTGATCTCTGGTTTCTCTCCTTTTCTAAAACCTGCTTGAACATCTGGGAGTTCACGGTTCACATATTGCTGAAGCCTGGCTTGGAGAATTTTGAGCATGACTTTACTAGCGTGTGAGATGAGTGCAATTGTGCGGTAGTTTGAGCATTCTTTGGCACTGCCTTTCTTTGGGATTGGAATGAAGACTGACCTTTTCCAGTCCTGTGGCCACTGCTGAGTTTTCCAAATTTTCTGGCATATTGAGAGTCCTTAGGATAGCAAAAAGATCAAACCAGTCAATTTTAAAGAAAATGAACCCTGAATATTCATTGGAAGGACAGACGCTGAAGCTCCAATACTTTGGCCACCTGATACGAAGGGTTGACTCATTGGAAAAGACCCTGATGCTGGGAAAGACTGAAGGCAGGAGGAGAAGGGGACAACAGAGGATGAAATGGTTGAATGGCATCATTGACTCGATGGACATGAATTTGAGCAAAGTCCAGGAGACACTGAAGACAGGGAAGCCTGGCATGCAGTCCATGGGGTCGCAAAGAGTCAAATACAAGTGAGTGACTGGATCACAACGACTGAGGTGGGGGCGGAGGTGTTGCTGACCAGATAAACCTCCTTAGACTGTCAGCTCCTGGAGGGGAAGGACTGGTTCTGCAGAGACCTGGTCGGATTTTGGTCACCATGAATCCCAGTTGGATGGAAGACTGGGCAAGTTGGAGAAGTGAGGAGAAAAAACTTTCCAGGTAGAGAGAGAATGGTGCTTTTAACAGATTTCATTTTAGTAATTTATAGATTATGAAGACCTGTCAAACCCAATTATTAACTTTGACCTAATAGACATAAAGCCTTGAACCCAATTACAGAACATGTTCTTTTCAACACTCATGGAGCATTTACAAAAATTCATCATGCTCTGAGTGAAGCAAATAGCAACAAATTTCAAAGGACTGTGATTTTAGCATGTTCTGGAGCCTAATGCAATTAAAATAGAAATAATAACTAAAAAATCCTAGTAAGTTTTAAGTGACCCAAATGGAGGGACTTTCATGAGGATGGCACATATACAGGAAAGAACCAGACATAGGAGTGTAGAAATTTCCTCTTGTTTTCCTTTTTAGTATTTTTCTGATGTGGATAATAATGCAAGACCTTAAGAATTCATTTTTATCAGTGTACACGTGAGTGTCTTTGGTAAGACACTCATCAAGATTGGGCCTTGACACTGACTCGGCAGCCCAATCTACCTCCTTGCTACTTCAAGTTTGGTTCAGTGCTATCCATATCACCAGGGAGCTTGTTAGAAATACAGAGCCCACCCCAGGCCTACCAAATCAGAGCTGAACTGTAACAGTATGCTCAGGTGGATTTACAGAGATTCAAACTCCATAGGGTCTGAAAAAGCTCTGATGAGGGGGGGAAGGGGACAGCAAACTGGGGAGCAGACCACCTCCATTTCCTCCTCAGCTCTTTTCAATTTGGCTTCCACTCTACCACTTGACTGAAGTCACTCTTTTTCTTTGTTTTACCACACCATGCTCCTTGCTGGATCTTACTTCCCCAACTGGGGATCGAACCTGGGCCCTAGCCGTGAAAGCACCGAGTCCTGAGCATGGTACTGCCAGGGAACTCCCACCTAAAATCACTCTTTTCCAGGCTGCCAGCCAGCTTTTTATTGGTAAATCCAATTTCTTACCTCCTGTGAGCTGATAATAGCCTTCTTCACTGTGGACAGCCCCTGTTTCTCAAAGGCCAAGAACTCTCCGGCTTCCTCTTACCTCCCTTAGCTGCTCCTTCTCTGTATCCTTCGATTCTTCCTGCCCTGTCAGTGTTCGAGTTCCTGTGGCTCTGTGGTGGCCCCCGTCTCTTCCCCTCCTACTCTCTGCCTGACAGGATCCTCTGCCTCCTGAGGCTTTCATGGCTGTCTTTCTTCTCTCTGATGGCAGCCCCAAGACTTGAACTCTAGATTATCATATTCAGTTTGTTTCCCAACAGGTCTGCTGGAATCATCCACAGGCAATTCAAAACCTGAGGCTTATGAATGAGAAAAAGTAGGTTTGGCTCAGCATTTGGAGTAGAATTCATTTATATAAAGTATGTATGTACAGAGAAATATGTAGAAGAATATTGAGCAAAAATGTTAGTAGCATTCGCCTCTGGGAGGTGAGGTTTCCGGAGATTTTTCTTTCCTTTTTAAGTGAGCAGCATCATTCTCACCCAAACAGTAGGGCTATTAAAAGATAACCATTATCTCAGTAAGTTGGTTATCTTTCCTAAGCAGCAAACTTCTCAAGCCATAATCTCGAGGAAGAGGCCTCCTCCTTTTCCATGCCACTTATGCTTGCTTTCTCTTTATTTGCAGGGGAGAAGGAGGGTGTAACCACAAAGATACCAGCAGGAACCAGCTGGCATACTCAAATTAGGATCATTTGAGGGGTTATTAATAACAGAGTTGTTTACAAATATGTGGGCAGGGTGTAAAGAAACTACAAGGAATCACACAGTACCGTGGGGACTCTGTGCCCACCCCTTGGCCTGCAGGGAAGAGGGAAGGAGTGGTTATTGGAGCTGGGACAAGGGCTGCATGGAGAGGGCCCTCTGACAGGAGCTCAGAGCTGGGGCCCAGGACAGTTTGATGTCGAGGGCCAAAAGGAAGATGACACAGCACAGCAAAGGACCCTTTCCTCCCTTTCTCACTTTTTCAGAGAGCACTGAAGAATTGCAATCCTTCTTCTGTTTTCTGCCCTCCAGCCAGTTTGATCTAGGAATGGTATATCTTCACTCTCTTCATTAAACCTTTCTATCTCTCTCTGGTGGCTCAGATAGTAAAGAGTCAGCCTGCCATGTGAGATACCCAGGTTCGATCCCTGGGTTGGGAAGATCCACTGGAGAAGGAAAGGGCAACCCACTCCAGTATTCTTGCCTGGAAAATCCCATGGACAGAGGAGACTGGCAGGCTGTAGTTCATGGGTCACAAAGAGTCGGATATGACTGAGAGACTGAGCCAGTGATCCCTCTCAATGCCCTCAGGATAAAGTTTACACTCCATAGTTTGGCACATAATGCTCTTCATGATCTGGCTTTTTTTGCCAGCTTTATCTCTTAGCTCCTAATCTCTTACCCTCTATACTCCAACTGTGCAGAACTTTTTGCCTTTACCCCAAAGGACCATGTTTTCTTTTGCCTCCAGGAATTTCTACATTCTGGTATCTCCACCAAACCATTCCCACTTATTCTCCTTTTCTTCTCATCCTTTGGGACTTTCCCATCACCTCCTCCAGGAAGTCCTCCTGGATTCTCCAGAGCTGGATTAGTGGGAATGGAGTGAGCCACAGGCAATCAGTTTCTTCTCTTGTTCTCCAAGCTGATGAGTCACTCCTCCTCTAGGGGGTAATAAAAGAGGAAGCACAGAGCCACAGTATTCCTACTATATTTTTTTCTCTCTGCAGAATAGAATAGACTGTTCAGTACCTTGAACTCACAGCCTCTAGAACCAAGAGCAATAGAGGTCTGTGGTTATAAACCATCCAGTCTGTGGTATTTTGTTACAGCAGCATGAATCGACTAAGACAATCACCATCTGTTTTTATTTGATGTTTGCTTACTTGTTTATGGACTATCAGAACCCCACTAGACCATAAACTCTGTGAGGTCAGGGACCATGCCTATTTTACTCTTAATCATATCCCTGGCATCTAGCATGGTAGCTGGCCCGTGGCAAGTACACAATAAATAGTGTGGACCTGAACCTAAGAATTGTTTATTTCAAGGCCATCATACTTTATAGACTCCATCAGTCAGTCAGTTCAGTCGCTCAGTCGTGTCTGACTCTTCGTGACCCCAGCACGTGACTGCAGCACGCCAGGATTCCCTGTCCATCACCAACTCCTGGAGCTTACTCAAACTCGTGTTTCCATCAAGTTGGTGATGCCATCCAACCAGCTCATCCTCTGTCGTCCCCTTCTACTTCTGCCTTCAATCTTTCCCAGCATCAGTGTCTTTTCCGATGAGTCAATTCTTCTCATCAGGTGACCAAAGTATTGGAGTTTCAGCTTCAGCATCAGCCCTTCCAATGCATATTTAGTACTGATTTCCTTTAGGATTGACTGATATGATCTCCTTGCAGTCCAAGGGACTCTCAAGAGTCTTCTCCAACACCTCAGAACCCATCAGTAAATGTTAATTCATTCTTAGAAGTATCTGGAGAAAGAATTATGAAAATGATTTCATCTTTGCCAGAAAGCTAAGCAGAGCTTCCCTACCTGACCTGAACCCCTGAGGCTGATAGAAAACAAAGAGCCTATCTGTTTGGGTTTTGCTCCACACATTATGCTTTGCAGGGCAGTCCCTGCTAATAATGCCCTGCTCTGAATTCTTCTCAAAATGTGTTTCAACAATTCTGAGGACTTAGGGGTCAGGATGGAGAGGAGGAGATTATGTCAAGGGCCAATAAGTGTTTAGTCTATGCCTTACTTGTAGTCCTTGAACTAATTTGACTCCTTTGTCAGAAAAGCAAAGGCATCTGTTCACAGCTTTCTTAAGAAAGGGCCCGCAGAGGATGTTTTGTTTGATAGGGTTAGTTTCCTTATAGACATTGGTATTTGTTCCTGCAAGTTGTTACGCTGATCACTTTGGCTTCTGGTATGGTATATGAATACAATAGTTTATTAGGTAGGAGAAATTTTAGTATAATGGAATAATATTTCTCATATGTTTGATCATGTGATCAAAGCTCAATTTAAAAAGAGTAAACAAACAGAAATTACAGGTCTTTCGTGGAGATGTTTGAGGTTGAATGGGACAACAGCTTTTATTTTAAATAATAGTTCAATCAGAGTCTTCATTGTGAGGCTCTCCAAAATGAAAATGTGCTCCTCAAGGCAATTTGGAAATCACGACCAAGCATCAATATAACAGATTCTGCAACTTTGATCCAGCTTCTTGCTGACTGTGGCAAGAATATTTTGCCTACCAACTCCAAGTTCCTTTTACATTAGAGGAACATGTATGCCCCAGGGCACGTGGTTTCTTCAAAGAGATGTCCTTTGTCTCCTGCCTGTGACAAAACTGGGGACCATGGAAGGAATATGTCTCTCTGAAGCTTTGTGGAATTTAAATAGCCACCACCAAACAAATAAATTGATTAATTCTTGGTGTTATTTAAATGGATGGCTCAAAACATTAGACATTTATGGAAAAGGAAAGATGGGAGAAAGAAGTGACTGTAGGGGCTATTACCCTGGAGTCCCCCACAATCAGAGTGGATGCAGTTAAGTAAAGGGGTGGTGTCCTGATTATACTGGAGCTCCAGGGCTTCTACAAGCCTCTGTCCCAGAGCAAACAGGAGAGAAACTGCCCTAGGGGATGGGACTATGCAGATAAACTGAGATTATGCATGTGCCAATATTCTCTTTAGTTTTTTAAGAATTGAGGTATAATTTATATAAAGTAACATTCACTTTTTAGTGTACATTTCTGCCAGGTTGACAAATGCAGACCGTCAGGCAACCTATCACCACAATCCAATCAAGTACAGAACTGTTCTGCCATCCCCCCAGATTCTTCTGTGCCTTTCTAGTCAACACCCCCCATGACCTCAAGCCTTTGAAAACCACGACTGATCTATTTTCTATATCTATAATTTTACCTGTTCTAGAGTATCACAGAAATAGCATCATACAGTATGTAGCCTTTTGTGTCTAGCTTCTTTCGCTTTGCATTTGGGATTCATCCAAGTTATTGCATATGTTACCAGTCCGTTCTTGTTACTGTGAGGTGGTATTCCATTGATGGATATACTAGTTTGTTTACCCATTCACCAGCTGAAAGACATGTGGGTTGTTTCCAGTTTTTGACAATTAGGAATAGAGCTGCTATAAACATTTGCATACAGGTTTTTGTGTGAACATAAGTTTTCATTTCTCTTGGATAAGTACCTAAGAGTGGAATTGCTGGGTCGTATGGTAAGTGTATGTTTAATTTTATGAGAGACTGTCAGGCTGTTTTTCAAAGTGACTGTACTATTTTGCATCCCCAGCAGCAATATATGAGTTTGTATGACAATATTTTGAAAAATCAAAATTCTACACATCACTTTTAAAGGCAAGTATAAAGTAACTTTCCCCATATTGGAAGGAATTTTCAGAGACAACTCTAAAGTCTGTTTGCCAAACTAGCAAACAGAGGCCACAGAAATTAGCTGAGAAGGTTGACTGAGTGTTTGGAGCAATTTTGCAAAGGAGAGTGTTTATTTAGAATCCCAGTTAATATGGACAGACATCTGTTGAGCACTTTCCATGTCCTGGACATTGGGCTTCCTGTTTTACATGCATTTTCGCAAGAACTGCTGTTACGATCCCACCTTACACGGGAGGACATGAGGCCCAGAGAAGGTAATGACATACCAATTACAGCCTAGCTCATAAGAGACCTCACAGGCAATAAAATCCAAGTGTGCTGAATTCCAGACACTGTACCCTTTTAACTGCTCCCCTGTGCTAGCCTCTTAGCTGCTGAGAGTTACTCCTAGTTATTAATGCTTCTCAGATTGTACCTTCTGCATTTCTTTGCACACAGACACCAAGCTGGAACATGGGCAGATATGAAACTTTTTGCCAGCTAATCCTGAGCTCTGCTGCTGTTCCTTCAGTCCAAACCCACAAGTCTACCCTGCCAGGCTGTGCTCCCAACTCTCAGACTTACTGGCTTCCTCTGAATCATGTTGTAAGCTGCACATTGTGTCTTTGGAGAAGATTTGGAGAATATTCTAGGAAGAAAGCCTCCTGCCATTGAATGTGGGGAAGTCCAGTGGAATGACCTTTCTTTTCCAGTTTGAGAAGGTCAGGCTGAGAGTCTGCTGCCAAGCACGGGTCAGGTTCTTTCTCTCCGGCTCTTGCTTTGATGTGGGTCATTCCTAACACCACACAGAAGCACAAAGAGACAGAGTTTTAGGGGGCTTATCTTGTGCTTCAAATGTTGGGTGCCTCAGAGTGCCTTAGAATCCTCACTCCTCAGATCCATACGGTGTGATTTAGAGCTGACAGGGACTCTGTTGCATTCTGATTCCCTTGGATCCACTGAATTAAATCGCTGCCAGAATTCTGACTCTGCCACTTACTGGCTGTGGGACCTTGGGCAACATGATTAACCTTTCTGTGCCTGAATTTCTCTGTCATAAATTAGGGAAGTGATGCTTATACATGGGGTGTTTTAAGGACTGAATTCAAGTACAGTGCCAGACAAATTGCAAGTGCTTACTAAATGGTTACTGTTATTGTTTTTCGGTCACCAAGTCGTGTTCTACTCTTTGCGGCCCCACAGACTGTAGCCTGCCAGGATTTCCCAGGCGAGAATGCTAGAGTGGGTTGCCATTTCCTGCTCCAGGGGATCTTCCTGACCCAGGGATTGAATCTGCCTCTCCTGCATGTGTCTTCTGCATTGCAGGAGGATTCTTTATTGCTGAGCCACCAGGGTAGCTTAATACTAATACAACCCAGAGACTCTGAGTGATACTTCGAATACCAAGGTATCTCAGAGCACACTTAGAGTTAGGCAGTGTGGTGCTCAAATAGGATGCTTGATTGGGACACAGGAGAAATCTGAGATTAAGAGCAGATTGGCCAATTAATTAGGTTTGTGACGTTGAGCATTTAACCTCCCTTCTCACTTTCCTTAAGTAATTACCTCTGAGGATTGTTCCTGATGGCTATCCCTCTGACCTTTTAAAGTAAAAACTAAAAAGAACCATCTGAACCTTCAAATTGCCACATCCTCTTTTATTCTACTCAGTTTCAAAAGAAAGGATCCTGCTTTTTAGAAAAACTTTGTGTTTTCCAAGAAAGAGACATTTTAAAATAATGGTAGCCACAGGGCATGGTGACCCACTCCAATATTCTAGCCTGGAGAATCCCCATGGACAGAGGAGCCTGGCAGGCTACAGTCCATGTGGTTGGTTGCAAAGAGTTGGACACCACTGAGCAACTAAACATAGCATTGCAGCCACAGTACTGAGCATTTTTGCTGTGCCAGGTGCTGTACTAAGTTCTGCATCGTGTCACAGAAGCTTCCCAATAGCCCAGTGAAGATGAAGAAACTGAGGCTGAGCAAGGTCAAGTCACTTGCCCAACATCACTTAGATGATAAAGGGCTGAGCCAGGATCTGAACCCAAGCCTCTCTGATGCCCTGTGTGCTTGCTCAGTTGTCTCCAACTCTTTGCGACCCTATGGACTGTAGCCCGTCAGGTTCCTCTGCCCATGGGATTTTCCAGGCAAGAATATTGGAGTGGGTTGCCATTTCCTCCTCCAGGATATCTTCCAGACCCAGGGATTGAAGATGTGTCTGTTGCATCTCTTGCATTGACTGGTGGATTCTTTACCACTATATCACCTGGCGCTTCCCTGGTGGCTCAGACGGTAAAGAATCCACCTGCAATGTGGGGGACCTGGGTTTGATCCTTGGGGTGGGAAGATCCCCTGGAGGAGGGCATGGCAACCCACTCCCGTATTCTTGCCTGGAGAATCCCCGTGGACAGTGGAGCCTTGTGGGCTACAATCATGGGGTCTCAGAGTCGGACCAACTGAGCGACGAAGCACACATAAGCACACAGGCCATCTTGGAAGCCCTTCTGATGCTTTTAAGCACAGCACTGCTGCCTTGGCTGGGACTGTAATAGAGAACTTTAGAATGGGAGGAAACTTTGGAAATGATCTAGTCATGTGGCCCCAAACCACTCCTTTTAATCAAGTTCAGCACAGTTGCTGCTACCTCTATCAAGTTATTGATACATAAGCTCCCTGTCCTCCCTAGCTGGTAGCACAGCGAGTTGGAGAACCCTGGTTTGCAAATTCCTTATGTGGGACCCTTCTGTGATCAGTACAGTCTGAAGTTGCCATGCACTTGACTGTCAAGGAGGTGAAGGGTATTAGGGGAATGAAGGGCAGTCGGCTGAGAGGTTCAGGCTGTGAAGTAGATAGTTTTGTGTCTAGAGCACTCAGGTGCTCTTTCTTAGGGTGAGAGGAGAAAACACTGCCTAAACTGTCCTACGCTTTTCCAAAATCCAGCCGTCTCTTCCAACCGCCAACAGTAAACCCTGAGCCTCTGGCATTTCCCTCTGGGCTTGGTAGGGATAGTAGTGCTGGCAGGGCCAGTGTGCTGGCTGCAGTCAGCACGGCCTTCTCACCCTCTTTTTTCCCGTCACTGCCAGTGGCTTGTTTGACTTCGAACAAGTCTCTCAAGGATCAATTGAGTTGTTTAAGCTCTAAGCGCATTGATTAAAATAAATCATGAGGAATGATGATGATCTGTGTTTATAGGAAAATTTTCTTCTAGGCCAGAGTCCCTTTTTCCCCCACCCCTGCAGCATAGTTACAGGCCAAATGCCGTGGCCATTCAAGAAGTATGAGAGGAAATTTGCTTTGAAATAGGAGGAGAAACTGACCTGGCTGGTTTGGTAATAGGTCCAAGGAACATAGTGTCCTCTGGACACTGACAGCTGCTGGAATAAGTCTGTTCCTCTTGTCGGTCAGGCCGACCCTCTCTGGCAAGTTGACTCACGATTATGAAGATGATCAACAGCAGTTACGGAAAGCCTGCTGTACCCTTGTCAGCAAGGTGTGCTGAGGTGGGAGATGAGAGATTTTTATGTGCTGGTAAACAGCAGTGAAAAGTGACACGTGTGAAGCAGTTTACAGAACAATGCATAACGTGGTATCACATCTACATATTTTTACAGATATGAGTATGCATAAAAATATCTGAAAAATATACACAAACTGTTGGGACTTCTCTGGCCGTTCAGTGGTTATGACTTTGCTTTCCAGTGCAGGGTTTAATCCCTGGTTGGGGAGCTAAGATTCCACATGCCTCTTAGCCAAAAAACCAAAACATGAAACAGAAACAAAATTGTAACAAATTCAGTAAAGACTTTTAAAAATGGTCCATGTCAAAAAAATCTTTAAAAAAAAAAAGCAATATCCACAAACAATAGAAATGGGATGGAAGAAGGCAGAGAGGGAATTTTCATTTTTTTATCACGTATACTTTGAGATTGTTTGATTTTTTCTAAAGAGAATGCATTGCTTCCACTCACCCCCAATATTCTTTGGTATTTATTACAATATGATTTTTTAAAAGTCAGATTTATTGAAGTAAAATTAGCATATCATTATGGAAGGAAAGTAATGACCAACCTTGATAGTATATTAAAAAGCAGAGACATTACTTTGCCAACCAAGGTCCGTCTAGTCAAGGCAATGGTTTTTCCTGTGGTCATGTATGGATGTGAGAGTTGGACTGTGAAGAAGGCTGATCGCCGAAGAATCGATGCTTTTGAACTGTGGTGTTGGAGAAGACTCTTGAGAGTCCCTTATACTGCAAGGAGATCCAACCAGTCCATTCTAAAGGAGATCAATCCTGGATGTTCATTGGAGGGACTGATGCTAAAGCTGAAATTGCAATACTTTGGCCACCTCATGCAACGAGTTGACTCACTGGAAAAGACTCTGATGCTGGGAAAGGTTGGGGGCGGGAGGAGAAGGGGACGACGGAGAATGAGATGGCTGGATGGCATCACCGACTCTGTGGACATGAGTTTGAGTGAACTCCGGGAGTTGGTGATGGACAGGGAGGCCTGGCGTGCTGTGATTCATGGGGTCGCGGAGAGTCGGACACGACTGAGCGACTGAACTGAACTGAACTGATACAGTAATTATACATATACTATGGTAAAATCACTCTTTTAAAAGTGTATGGCTAGATGAATTTCAACAAATGTACATAGTCATGTAAGCATCATCACAATATTTATGTAGACTATTTCCATTACCTCCAGAGATTCTCTTCTGCCCTTTAGTAGCAAATCTCCTGCCCTTACTCCCAGCCCCAAGTGATTGCTGATCTGATTTCTGTCCTTATTGTTTAACTTTTTCTAGAATCTTAATAAATGGAATCATATGGAGAAGGAAACGGTAACCCACTTTAGTATTCTTGCCTGGAGAATCCCATGGACGGAGAAGCCTGGTAGGCTACACTCCACGGGGTCGCAAAGAGTCGGACACGACTGAGCGACGGAACGGAACGGAACGGAACGGATGGTAAGCAGGTAGCTTTTCATGCCTGGTTTCTTTCATGTAGCATAATGTTTTTGAGATTCATTCATGTTGTTGCTTGTAGTAGTTTGTTCCATTTCTTTACTGAGTAGTATTCCTCTGTACCTTAGTTTATGTGGCTTGTTTCGTGCTTTTTGTAATCATAAGTCAAGCTGTTGTACACATTTTCGTATAAGTCATTGTGTAGATGTAAGTTTTCTCTTGGGTAAATACCTAGGAGGTTTGTTGGGTCATGTGTTAAATATGTGATTAATTTTTATAAGAAACTGCCAAACTGTTTTCTAAAGTGGCCATACCATTTTGCATTCCCACCACGGGTACCCCAGCCACTCCACCTCTTCACCAGCTTTAGATACTGACAGATTTTTGGATCTGAGTCATTTTAGAAAGCAGATAGTATTATCTCATTATGGTTTTAATTTGTATTTCCCTAATGACTAATAATCGGAGAAGGCAATGGCAAGCCACTCCAGTACTATTGCCTAGAAAATCCCATGGATGGAGGAGCCTGGTAGGCTGCAGTCCGTGGGGTCGCTAAGGGTCGGACACGACTGAGCGACTTCACTTTCACTTTTCACTTTCCACTTTCACACATTGGAGAAGGAAATGGCAACCCACTCCAGTGTTCTTGCCTGGAGAATACCAGGGACGGGGGAGCGTGGTGGGCTTCCGTCTATGGGGTCACACAGAGTCGGACACGACTGAAGTGACGCAGCAGCAGCAGCAATGACTAATAATATTGAACATCCTTTCATGTACTTATTGGCCATCTGTATATTATTTCTGATGACATGTCTTCAAGCTTTTCATCCATTTAAGAACTTGGGTTTTCTTTCTAATATTGATCTATAAGATTTCTTAAAATATTTTGGATATAAGTTCTGTATCAGAGATGTAATTGTGCAAATATTTTCTCACAGTATGTGACTCATCTTTTCATTTTTCTGAACAGTGTCTTTTGAACAGCAAAGCATTTTCATTTTGATGAAATGTAATTTTTTTTATGTATTAATAGTTTTTCCTTTTTGTGTCATATTTAAGAAACCTGTGCCTAACCCAAGGTGACAAAGATTTTTCCCACATTTTCTTTTAGAACTTTATACTTCTACCTCTTAGGTCTATGATTCATTTTGAGTTGATTTTTAAACAGTTTTAGATATAATTCACATGCTACACATTTAATCCACTTAAAGTGTACAAGTCTGGTTTTTAGCATATTTAAAATTGTGCAAGCATCCCCACAATCTAATTTTGAACGTTTTCATTAAACCAAAAAGAAACCTCAAATTCTCTGGTTCTCCGGAAGTGACTTCATATTTCTCCTCCCACCCCCTCAACTCTAGGCAACCACTAATCTATTTTCTGTCTCTACAGATTTGCCTATTGAATTAATTTTTATATATGGTAAAACCACTTCAGCATTCTTGCCTTGAGAAAACCCTGTGAACAGTATGAAGAGGCAAAAAAGGTAAGAGTTAAAGTTCATTTTCTTTGGACATGTATGTCCAATTGTTACAGCATTACTGTAACAAAGACATTTGAAAAGACTGTCTTTTCTCCACTGTACTACTCTATCAGCTTTGTCCACAATCAATTGACTTACATGTGTTAGTCTATTTCTGAACTCTCTCTTCTATTCCATTGAACTATATGTCTATCCAGATATCAAAATCACCCTGTCTTGATTACAATAGACATAAAAAAATTGAAATATGGTAACGTGAGTCCACCAACTTTATTTTTCCTTTTCTGGCTATCTTGTGTCCTTTGAAGTTCCACATAAGTCTTTGAATCAGCTTGTCAGTTTCTAAAATAAGCCTGTTGGAATTTTGATGGAGATTGCTTTGAACCTTTAGGTTAATTTAGGGAGAACGGACAGGGAGGCCTGGTGTGCTGTGATTCATGGGGTTGCAAAGAATCGGACACGACCGAGTGACTGAACTGAACTTGACATTTTAACAATATTGAGTCTTCTGATTCATGAACATGGTATATATTTCTATTAATTTAGGTTTTTAATTTTTCTCAGTAATATTTTAGTTTGCATTGTTAGATCTTGCATGTTTTATCAGACTTACTCCTAAGAACTTCATGTTTTTTATGCTTAAATGTTACCTTTAAAATTACAATTTTAGTTATTTATTGTTAATATCTTAAAATATGATTTTTTCACATGAACCTTGTATTCTGTGAGTTTATTAAACTCACTTTTTTGTTCTCTTTGCTGTTTTGTGAATTATTTGGGATTTTCTATGTAGGTGATAATATTTTTATTTTTTTTCAAAATGAATGCCTTTTACTTCTTGCCTTATTGTACTGGCAATGAGTACCAGTTCAGTGTTGTATAGAAGGAGTAAGAAGAGACATTTTGCCCTGTTCCCAATTTCAGAGGGAAAATGTTCAGTTTTTTACCACTAAATATGATGTTTTTTTTATCAGTTTGAAAGTTCTAGTTATCTCAGTGTTCTTTATCATAAAAAGGTGCTGGATTTTGGCAAATGTCTTTTGCCTTTTTTTTTTTTTTTTTTGCTTCTTTTGAGATGATCGCATGGTTTTTCTTTTTAGTCGGGTGACATGGGGAATTACAGTGTTGATTTCTTTAAAAGTTAAACCAACTTTGCACTCCAGGGCTAAATGTTACTTGGTCATGATGTATTATGCTTTTTATATATTTTTGGATTTGATTTGCTAATATTTATTAATAATTGTCACATTTAGAAGAAATAAGGATATTTGTCCATAGTTTTTTTTTTTTTTTAATTGTGGTGTCTTTTTCTGATTTTGGTATCAGGATAGTGAGGGGAGAAGTATTCTCTCCTCTCCTATTTTCTAGGTAAATTTGTGTAAAATATTTGTGTAAAATCTATTTTCTGGGTAAATTTGTGTACTATTTCTCAGTTTTTGGTTTGAATACTTCTATATCATTTACATTTTTTCTAAAAAGAATATAATACCTTTGACCATTGAACAACGTGGGTGTGAACTGCCTCAGTCCATTTGCATTACATGCAAATATTTTTCAATAGTTAATGCCACAGTACTGCATAGTCCACAGTTGATTGACTCCACAAACGTCGAGGCACTGTGGATACAGAGGGTCAGCTCTAAGTTATACGTGGATTAACACCCGAGTTTGTCCAAGGGTCAGCTGTAGTTTAAAATTTCTATTTTAAAAATAATTTTATAGTTATGAAAAATATTAGTAGTACAATAATAATACAGAGGGCTCCCATATACCTTTCACCTAGATTCCCCAATGTTAACATTTTGCATAGTTATAGTATAATGATCAAAACTAGGAAATTAACACTGACAAAAATGTTACTAATTTATAGATTTTATTAAAATTTTTGTTGTTGTTGTCATTAAGTTATTTCAACTCTTTTGCAACCCCATGGACTGTGGCCTATCAGGCTCCTCTGTCCATGGGATTCTCCAGAAAAGAATACCGGAGTGGGTTGCCATGTCGTCCTCCAGGAAATCTTCCCGACCCAGTGACTGAACCCAGGTCTCCTTCATTGGCAGGCGAATTCTTTACCACTGAGCCACCAGGGAAGCCATTCAAATTTTACCACTTGCCAAATAATGGCCTTTTTTCTGGTCTAGGATTCTATACTGCATTTAGTTGTCATGTCTCCTCCATTTCTATTCTTTAAAAAAAAAAACTCCTCAGTCTCTATCTTTAATGATATTTGCATTATTTTTTTAATTGAAAAATAATCAGGAGAAGATTCCCCCTATCTCCTTCCTTCCTTCTGAATAATTTTGGTCTATTAGCTTGGGCCAAAACAAAGTATGCACCAGTGGAGTGTGGGTAGTGGAAGTTTCAGTGGACTGTCACAGATATAGGAACCCCAGGGTAGTGAAGGGTAATCTATGAATGGAGGGTTGGTGATGGCCCAACAGGGTTGTCAGGATATAAATTGAGTGAGAAGGGCCTCTATGCCAGTGTAGGGGTGAAGGTGGGCCAGGTGATGTGATGAGGGCCTCTGAGCAGGGGTATGACTGGTTACATACAGGGGCTTTGGTCAACTAAATGTATCAAGAATGGTTAAGAACAGATGTCATCCTATCAGAAAATAGAAGCTAAGATATAGATATATAGATCTCCTTAACTCCATACTCAGAAATTCAGAGAGGAGCAGCATTCTAATAGCATTGAACACATCAGTACCCAGATCTTGGCTTCTAAATATCATTCTTACTAAAAGAAACAAGGGTTCTTTAAAGCAATGTCTGATTTCAGGGCTGGGTCAAGGAAAGTACAATATAAGCCAAGAATTCTTTTTGTGTCAGAAATTTAGGAAATTATAGAAGAATAATGGAAATATGTTAAAAGAACAGAGAAGCCAGTTTGAGGAACCGCCACTTTCCAAATCTGGGATAATTTGAGCATCAAGGTAAATAATAAGTTATAGACTATACTCCACTTAATAAGATGAGAGTTGATGAGCTTATACTGAAATAAACGAATAATAAATGGACAGAGGAGAAAGGCTTTTTTTTTTTAACCATGGGATGCTAATGAATGAATATGAAATGATGATAGAGAATCACACTGGCAAGCAAAATAATGATAATAATGCAGTCAGAAAGCACAAAACAATGTGTAATCGTGGGTAAAAGATGACTGAGGAATGAACATTTACATAATTCCAAAGTACCTCCCAACAAATATTTGATAATTACAAAAGAAAAAAGTGTGACTGTGGTGGCAAAGCGGGAAGATGCCATCTTATCAGATGATCAAGGTTAATATCACAAGCAATGGGACAAATCAATATCAAGCACCTCTTGATAGAATGTAATGAGAAGCACACAGCTGCTCTTCTGTGATATTCCTGACAAAGATGCATAAACTAAACGTATTCATGAGGAAACAGCAAACCCTCAAAAAGGAATGTCTAGAAAACAACTGGCCTATAATCTTCAAAAGTTTCCAGGCTTTTAAAGACGAGAAATGACTGGAGAACTATTTCAGATTGAAACAAGTTGAAAGCACATGACAATTAAATACTATGCATGATCCTGGATTGAATTCTTTTTCTATAAAGGATGATATTGGTATAATTAGTGAAACTTGAATAAAGCATGAAGATTCAGTAGTAATAATGTATTGATGCTGGTTCTTGATTTTGATGGTTATTGTGAAGAGAAATAATCAGGGAAAAGAAACAACTATTTATCCTGCTACTTCTCTAGTATTCTTCATCTTAATTGGTGCTACCATCATCTATCCCGAAATTCAAGCTTGTGATAAGAGACTTATCCTTGACATTTTTCTTATAATGTTAAAGTCCATTTGGAACAACCTAAATAATCTATAATGAATCAGTAAAAAGAAACATCTATGCCTTGGAATTGTTGTTGCTTAGTTGCTAGGTCATGTCTGACTCTTTTGTGACCACATGGACTGTAGCCTGCCAGGCTCCTCTGTCCAAGGGATTTCCCAGGCAAGAATCCTGCAGTGGGTTGTCATTGTCTTTTCCAGGGAATTTCCCAACCCAAAGATTAAACCCATGTTTCCTGAATTGGAAGGTGTGTTCTTTACCACTGAGCCACCAGGGAAGCCCATGCCTTGGAATATTATATTGCTATTCAGAGGAATGAGGTGCATCTCTATGACACAAAAATAAAAGGAGAAAGTTGTGAAATAGAAGATCCCCTCTCATCAGTTTTTATACACACAGAGACCAAGTGCAGTGAAGGATATATTCCAAAATGTTAAAAATACTATCTCTTTGGGATGGAATTATGAATTTTCTTCTTTACTGTCTGGGTTTTTTTAGAGTGATGCGTTAAAAACACACAATTAAGATGTTTTATTTTTGAAGAATTGTTTAATATAAATAATATAGTAGAGACTTAAAAAGGAGATAGAAACCATTTATCTTCAAGGAATCTCAAAATGAATAGGACAATGTAAAAATTACATATATGGTCTAGAATACATAAAGCAAGAGGAGATACAAATTTAAAGGCAAGCTGCAACTGTAAAAAAGAATAAGGACGTAAGAAAGACTGATATTAGAGGACTTGGGGAGACGGAACAGGCACAACTAGAAAGGTCCTGGCTGTGTGGTGGATTTTGAAGAAGAGAGGGTCATGGGAAGCCGAGGGAGTGCTGTTTTCTGAGAGTGGGGAAGTAGGTACCTGGTTTGGAGATCTGAGCCAAGTGGGGAGCTGAGGGAGATGCTTGCTGCTGCTGCTAAGTCACTTCAGTCGTGTCCGACTCTGTGCGACCCCATAGATGGCAGCCCACCAGGCTCCTCCATCCCTGGGATTCTCCAGGCAAGAACACTGGAGTGGGTTGCCATTTCCTTCTCCAGTGTGTGAAAGTGAAAAGTGAAAGTGAAGTCGCTCAGTCGTGTCCGACTCTTTGCGACCCCATGGACTGCAGCCTACCAGGCTCCTCTGCCCATGGGATTTTCCAGGCAAGAGTACTGGAGAGGGAGATGCTTCAGTTCAGTTCAGTTCAGTTCAGTCGCTCAGTCGTGTCCGACTCTCCGCAACCCCATGAATTACAGCACGCCAGGCCTCCCTGTCCATCACCAACTCCCGGAGTACACTCAAACTCATGTCCACAGAGTCGGTGATGCCATCCAGCCATCTCATTCTCCGTCGTCCCCTTCTCCTCCCGCCCCCAACCTTTCCCAGCATCAGAGTCTTTTCCAGTGAGTCAACTCGTCGCATGAGGTGGCCAAAGTATTGCAGTTTCAGCTTTAGCATCAGTCCCTCCAATGAACATCCAGGATTGATCTCCTTTAGAATGGACTGGTTGGATCTCCTTGCAGTATAAGGGACTCTCAAGAGTCTTCTCCAACACCACAGTTCAAAAGCATCGATTCTTTGGGGATCAGCTTTCTTCACAGTCCAACTCTCACATCCATACATGACCACGGGAAAAACCATAGCCTTGACTAGACGGACCTTGGTTGGCAAAGTAATGTCTCTGCTTTTTAATATACTATCAAGGTTGGTCATAACTTTCCTTCCAAGGAGCAAGAGTCTTTTAATTTCATGGCTGCAATCAGCATCTGCAGTGATTTTGGAGCCCAAAACAATAAAGTCTGACACTGTTTCCACTGTTTCTCCATCTATTTCCCATGAAGTGATGGGACCAGATGCCATGATCTTTGTTTTCTGAATGTTGAGCTTCAAGCCAACCTTTTCACTCTCCTCTTTCACTTTCATCAAGAGGCTTTTGAGTTCCTCTTCACTTTCTGCCATAAGGGTAGTGTCATCTGCATATCTGAGGTTATTGATATTTCTCCCAGCAATCTTGATTCCAGCTTGTGCTTCTTCCAGCCCAGCGTTCCTCATGATGCTTAGCTGTCATGAAAGGCAGTTTTCTTTCCTGAGTTTTTGTATTTCCTTTAACTTCTCTCATTTTTGATTCCTCCTTCCCCACTGTTCCCTGGTGACTTCCCGGACATGTCTGAGTGACTTCACTTCACTTCACTTTTCCACTGTTTAGGGACCTAGGGGTAAATATACCCCCCATTCACTCCAAGGAAAACATGAATATACATGCTAAGTCGCTTCAGTCATGTCTAACTCTTTGCAACCCCAAGGACTGTAGCCCACCAGTTTCCTCTGTCCATGGGACTTTCCGGGCAAGAATACTGCAGTGGGTTGCCATGCCCTCTTCCAGGGGATCTGCCTGAACCTGCATCTCTTATATCTCCTGCATTGGCAGGAAGGCTGATTACCACTAGTTCCACCTGGCAAAATACCCTTAATAGAGTTAATGTGAACAAAAGTTAGCTTATAGGACTTCCCTTGCGGTCTGGTGGGGCTTCCCTGGTGCCTCAGATGGTGAAGAATCTGCCTGCAATGTGGGAGACCCAGGTTCTATCCCTGGGTCAGGAAGATCCTCTAGAAAAGGGAATGGCTACCCACTCCACTATTCTTGCCTGGAGAACTCTATGGACAGAGGCTCCCCTGTCCCCACCAGGGCTACAGTCCTGGGGATTGCAAAGAGTTGGACATGACTAAGTGGCTAACATTTTCGCTTTCACTTGGTGGTCCAGTGGTTAAGAATCCACCTTGCATTGCAGGGGACACCGGTTCAATCCCTGGTCAGGAATATCCCACATGCTGTGGATCAACTAAGCCTGTGTGCCACGACTACTGAGCTCACACTCTAGAGCCCGTGAGCTGCGATACTGAAGCCCATGCACCCAAGTGCCCTTGCAACAAGAAGCCACAGCAGTGAGAAGCCTGCGGACCATGCCTAGAGAGTACCCCCGATGGCTGCAACTAGAGAAAGCTACTGTGCAGCAACAAACACACAGCACAGTCCCAGGCGGATAAAAATAAGTTATTTTATGAAAAGCTTAGGGAATATATACAGAAAATAATGCCTGACAGTAGAGTGTAAAAACAATTAAGCCACCTACATCTGGTTTCTTATTCTAAAGAATTCTGTGAAAATATCAAAGATCTGTACATATCCCTATTTCCCCACTCTTGAGATAATTTCACAATAACTCTTAAAGTCCTAGCATAACCTTGTGGGCATATGGTCTGGCTTCTGATCCTCCCAGTTCCCTGTGGCTGCCTCTTAGCTGTGTGTTCTCTGGGTGCCATCTTGTTTCCTCCTCCAGGGAATCTGGTCCAGAAAATACATCTTGTTCCATGTAGGAGCAAATCTCAGCTTCTTAAAACTCAACCTGCTGGAACCTCTGGATGCATCTTACTCTTTCCTAGCACAAGATAGTACAAGGGCAGACTTTGTTCACAGTTGAGCTTTCAGGCAATGCTGTTGAACATCTTTAAGCCCTTCCTACTTAAATCTTTGGCTCTACCTACATTCTGTGATGATTCACCCAAGTCCCTACACCAAGGAAGGGTCTTGTAAAATCTGCCTATTATAGTTTCACAACCCGATAATAACCACATAGTAAACATACCATTCGCACAGTATGAATTAGTACATTTACAGCACGGGTAAGGTCATTCTCACTTACCAAGTGAGGTGGTAAAATCTCGCCTGGAGGGCACATGTTGGGGAGACTTGGGAGTAGCTTTGCAGCAGGTGAAAGCTTGAGGTCATCCTTTTGGTTATTCTCTCAATTAGGTGGTTTTAAGATTAAAAAAACAACTGAGTGAGTTCCACCTCAAGAAATTATTTTTAAAAATTGTGTCTGCAGGCAGGGAAGGGGAGGGTGGGATGAATTGGGAGAGTAGCATTGACATGCATACATTACCAAGTGTAAAATGGATAGCTAGTGGGAAGCTGCTATATAACACAGGGAGCTCGAGCCAGTGCTCTGTGATGACCTGGAGGGTGGGATGGGGATGGGTAGAAGGGAGGCTCTAGAAGGAGAGGATATATGTGTACTTATAGCTGATTCATACGGTTGTACAGCAGGAACCAACACAACATTTTAAAGCAATTATACTCCAATAAAAAATTAAAAATATATGTAAGTAGTTTCAATTCCTTTGGTTAAAGTAATTCTGTTTGTAATATAATTACTCTCTGGACCAGAAGGAGAAGTAGTGCCTCTAATTTTGCCAGTCCTTAAAAAAGCCACATTGAACGTATCAGCTGCACATACACTGAAACGGAGAAAGAAAAACCTTTATTATAAGGTGGTACTTGTGCTGCACAGCCTATCTGGAATATCCTTTAGACAGCATCCAGAACCTTTAGAGTCATAATTTTTGCCCTCCCATCACTTCTTACTATGGAAATAACATGTACGTATTAAATATGATTATCGATAATGTCCTTATTATAAAGGCTTTCTGTGGCTACACAGTTATCTTCACCTGTTCTCCTCACTACTGCATGGAGGAGAGTCTTTCGAGCAGGTGAGTTGGGTTTTATTTGAGAGATTGAAGTGGAGTTTAAAAGGCACTTGATAAAGACAGAAGTGGAAGTATGAGCTCTGAAAATCTGACTACCACACTAAAATAGGAAAAAGTGCATGGTTCAGGCTATCCTGGGATAGGGCTAACCCAAGGGGGAAATTTATTGTGTACTGGGCTTATTTCAGTGTGATTTCTGTATAAATTTTTCTAAGATAAGGGTCTACTTCAGGTGGAGCCTCAGCTCAATATCAGTCTTTGAGATTCTTTTATGCAAGACCTTTGTGGGCCCTGAGACCTCCTAACACCACCAAGAAATGATTTTGTGTTCATCATGGTAGGCATATAAGATGAATCAACTTGTAACTACATATTTATTTTATAAACTCTTTTACTTACTAAGTGATTAGTATTCCATGCGTAGTAACTCACATAAGCCTTCTAATAGCCTTCTGAGGGAAGACTATCATTAGTGCCACAAAGCTGAGACATGGAGAGGTTGAACATGCATGCGTGCGCAGTCGTGTCCGACTTTTTGCCACCCCATGGACTGTAACCTGCCAGGCTCCTCTGTCCATGGAAGTTTCCAGGCAAGAATACTGGAGCGGGTTGCCATTTCCTACTCCAGGGGGATCTTTCCGACCCAGGAATCGAACCTGTGTCTCCTGAATCTCCCGCATTGGCAGGCAGATTCTTTACCACTGAGCCACGTAGAGGCTGAGCGGTGTACCCCAAATCTCACAGTTCCAAAGTGGCAGAGTCAGGATTTGAACCCATTAGTCCGGTCAGACTTCAGAGTCTTCTTCACATTTGGCGTTGTGGTGCTTATCTATTGGGATTAAGCAGTGGAACTCCAAGATCTGAACACCCTTCCCAGAAAATAGGCTGATAGTTACCATAAAGAGAACAAACAGAGTCCACATATTTCCTGTTAAAGTAACTCTCTGTTTAGAAATCACACATGCTTTATATGTTAGAATAGGACTCACATCCTCTCAGGTCCCAACAGGGTGTGAGCCCTGTGACAGGATAGTGCCGCGGGAGGACCATTTCTGCTCTGAGGAATGTGATAAACAAGAGGCAGACATCTTCCCTCGTTGACAGAAGCCCCACGACGGGTATGGGCCGGGCCCTCTGTCTTCCACCCCCAGTCCCAGTGAGCTGCCCAGTGTGGGGGTCAGAGATCATTCAGATAATGGAAGAATCCCACCGTCAGGCAGAAGATAGGGCACAATGTGGATATTGCTTGGGACTGCATTTAATAGGGAATGAAGGCAAAGTAAGATTATTTTGGTCTGTCTTTGTCTTTAAGGCTCTATAATTTCCTTATTGCTATAAATGGAAATGGAAGCACCATCTGGACCAGAGGGAGAAGTAGTGCCTCTAATTTTGCCAGTCCTTAAAAAAGCCACACTGAACACATCAGCTGCACATACGTTGAAACTGAGAAAGAAAAACCTTTACTGTGAGGTGTACACTCGTGCTCCACAGTCTATCTGGAATATATTTTAGACAGTATCCAGAATGTTTAGAGTTATAATTTTTGTCCTCCCATTACTTCTTACTATGGAAATAACATGTATGTATTAAATATGATTATTGATAATGCCCTTATTGTAAAGGCTTTTCTGTGGCTACACAATTCTCTTTACCTGTTCTCCTCACTACTGCGTGGAGGAGAGTCTTTAGAGCAGGTGAGTTGGGTTTTATTTGAGAGAATGAAGTGGAGTTTTAAAGGCACTTGATAAAGACAGAAGTGGAAGAAAAGTATGACTACCACACTAAAATAGGATAAAGTGCATGGTTCGGGCTATCCTGTTCATTTTATTTCTACTATGTAGTCGACCACACAAACTGAGTAGCTGAAGTCCCCTGCTCTGCTGCTATCAGCAAAGACGGCTAGAGGAGCAGCTCCCAACTGTTTCTGCCCCACATCCTGAATTTCTTGGAAAGACACATGCTCAGAAAGGGCTTCCTATTAAGGACGAAGGGTTGTACTGGCCCCTTTTGAAGGCAACCAGAAAAAAAGATTTTTTTCAGTAAACATGCTGAGAAGGCAAAATGGAAGTCAAATCTCCACATTGTGGAATGACACTTGATACCCTTCATAGTCCAAAGACACTAGAACCTTCCTGGGTATTTTAAGAAGATGTCATTGCAGAGTTGGGTGAAAGACTGATAGTGACTTTGGTAGACCCTTACAGCCCAGATGTCTTTTTCAGGTTTTGGTTTAAGCCCCTTTTTCTTTTCCCCAGATTCTTTGACCACACCAAGGCCCCAGTAGCCACAAAGGCCACTTGCACACACCCGTGGTGCCTGCCTGGTGAAATCCCACAGTGCCCAGCACACAGAGAAAGGAGTCTCTCTGGGTTGGAAGGCACAGATAATTTCACCCGTGTTTATTCTGCTCATGTTACCTACTGCTTGGAGGTAATGGTTGGCAGTTTCTAGGTCCAGGGTCACATCTCCAGGGGAGACCAGAGGGAGTGCTGGGCAGGATGCTGAAGGCAGGGAAAAGGAAAGCTTCTGGGGAAGCCACCTGGAACCCAGAGAAGGCTATGGCTTGGGGGATGCCTCCCTACATCTCTGCTAAGAAAGGGGAGCCTGCCTGCCCCAGGCTTGGGCAAGCCCACTAGCCATTAGAGGACTACATATCTGTGGAAGGCCTTACTCTTCCTCTCTCAAGACAGAGAAAACTTGGAAGGCCCAGATGTGACCCCGTTGCTGGTAAGGATGGAGTCAGCACAGGCCCCCAGAACACCTGCTGGGCCTGGATAGAGCGAGGTAAATGAAGTGCCAAAGGCATAGAGTTTAAGGAGGCACTCGAGCTTCAGGTTGGGCAAATGCCCCCTTCCCTGCTTTTTGGCCCCTCTGCCAGCACTGGGCTGTGTGCTCAGGAGCTGGCGTTCTTTAGGCTTAAGCTTTATTGACTGAGGCCGCTGGTCAAGCTTGGCCTAACAGCTTGCCCAGCCCCACTGCTCACAGCTCCCCCCTACTGTTCCCTTCTCCCAGGCCGGATTCCTCCCTCTTCACGTGAATGTCAGTAACCCTACCTAGATGCTTTCTTTAAGTGTGTTGAAACGCGTTGAGATGACCAGGAATGTGAACAGAGGCCCTGCTGGTGCCCTCTCTGCACAGTCAGGAAGTTGACTGTTGACAAACCTGTCTCAATCTCCAGGGTTTGCCGGGCGTATTATCTCCTCTCCCTTCCATAAGTCACACGGGCCGGTGCCCGTTTAGATGCCTCACTGGGCTTGTTATCATGAGCTATTCCCGTCTCCTTCAGGGCAGTCGACAGGTTCTTTAGGGACAGAAAAAGGGAAAGGCTTTGAGCTCCCAGCCAACAGGTGCTTCCCTCCACACTAAAGAAGGGCTACTCTCCAGCTGCAGGGAGAAGCCTGCTTCCCTCCTCTGCTTCTAGAACAACAGTGACCGCCCAGGGGGAAGCAGGATCTCTCATCACCTTTGAACTCGAGCGGGAGGTCACTGAGTTCACCCTGCCTGGAGAAAGCATTGTTTCTCTCGCCCAGTTAGTTAACTTGAAGACTAATGGTTTAACCTTCATGTTTCAATTCCTAGGAGTAAACAGAGGTTTTTTGCAAGGATGAATTGATTTATTTCTCAGGAATAAGCAAGAGAAGGGCAAACAATACACTGTCTTCCCCCAAAAGTGGCATCTGGAAGAGACGGATGCAACCTGGGGACAAGCCTGCACCTCACATTTGCAAGGCCTGGAGTGAGGTCCACACATCATAGATCTACAGCTTCAAAAGTCATACCTCAAACCAGGGAACTGCCTAATAAGTGGATCTTCCTACCTTGATACGTTTACTTTCATAATAACCTAAAAGGTCAAGTTCAAATTGAGAATTCTTGGACTTCTGCCCAGGGACACGCAGTCCAGGGAGTGCCTGCCTTGCCCCTCCTACCCTCACCCCTGCCACCCCCTTCTCTCCCTGTCATGGCTCTGCTCTGAACTGTGAGGGGCCTCTGCACGCATGTGTGAACACCCCGGGTTGCATGTCTGAGCTGCATGCATACGTCACCCTTGGCCACCCTTGGGTTTTGGGAGCATTACCCAGAAAAGAGGACAATGCAGGCCCTGGAAGAAAGCTCAGAGCTATTTGGGCAGGAAATTCTGGGACTGTTGTCTAGAAGAGGGGCCTGGGGCTTGGGTGTGTGTTTGTGAAAATATTACTTTGGCCCCGAGGGAGGGCCAGAGAGGGGACTTTTCCCAGGACCAGGTGCGAGGGCAGCACTGCCAGGAGTAACCAGCCCCCATCAGGACCTTCCTCCTCTGCGCAGACAGAGTCTTCTCCAAGACTTGCCAGCCCACGTGCTCTGCATCACCAGGAAAGAGGCAGGTAAGGAGACAGTGGCCAGAGTTCTCTGTGCTGTGGACCTAAGTCCCCAAGGAATTCAGGGAATGGCCTTCTTATCAACTCCCAGGCCTCCAGCAACTGCTAATGACCAATGTATTCAATTGGAGCCATGAACCCAATAGAAAAAAATGGCCATTCCCAGGTTCTATGGGATCCACCCAAATGCCTTGTAGAGAAAGGGGTGGGAGTGGAGTTGTTATGTCAGAGCCTGCCAGGCTAATTGTTCATCGTCAGACCATTTTATTCTGTGGATAAAGAGGCAAAAGCAAGACATCTGATGATACCACTGTTTTTCCCCTTTGGCCCGCCTCCCTTTACATGCCTGTTTAAGACATGCCTGCTATTCTATAAAGAAAACAAAGAGGACTCAGGTAATCCCCAGATGCCAGCCCAAGTCAGCCCTGCATGAGGCTCCTGACTTCCTAGATAATCCACAGCTTCCTTAACAAAGGGGACCAGCATTCATCCTGTGCTTTTGTTTTATAGGCTGTTTTATGACTGGAAATAGCCTGCTTATTGTAAATCTCTCTTGTGGGATTTACAGAGGTGTCATCTGTTCTATTTTCCTGGCTCTTTCACACATTTATTTAAATTCATTCATTATTTGGCAAGAACATTTTGTATTCTAAGTCTTAATCATATAGGAAAGAAATTGCCCTACAGACACGTCCATTATTATATTGATTCAGTTTTTATTCATTTAAAAGTTGGGGTTTCTCCCCCTTGATGGTTCTCTGGCTTTTACGATACGATTTCTCTGTGAAGCCCCAGAAATGGCTCATAAAAGTGTTTGAGTTTGTGGGCTTCCAGAGGTGCAAAATGCTTTCTTCAAGGAATAAAGTCAAGTTTATTATTGTTCCAGAGTTTTATAAACTATCTTCTTTGCAAGGGAGAGACAACAGTACATTCTAGTTTTTGCTTTTCTCAATCACTGACTCCTAGGTTGGTTCCTGATTTCCATAACTGTCTTTGACCTCAGGGAGTTTGCAAGGGCCTTCAAACCTCTTTCCTGGTATTTTTCATGCATGTGTGTGTAAAATCTACATAACTGATAATTTATCATTGTAAGCATTTTTAAGTGTGCAATTCAGTGGCCTTCACTACCTTCACCATGTTGTGTAACCATCACCACTATTTCCAGAACATTTTCATCACCCAAACATTTCTGTACCCATCAAGCAATAACTTCCTGTCTCCTGGCATTTTGATCCTTAGCTTGTGCAGTGTTTATGCACTTTAGAGCCAAGGAACCTGACTTGGAATATTTGCTCTGTCCCGTACTAGGTCTGGGATGTTGAACAACTTGCCCTATGTCTAGTTTATTCAGTCGCTCTGTCGTGTTTGATTCTTTGCGACCCCATGGACTGTAGCCCATCAGGATCCTCTGTCTATGGAATTTTCCAGGCAAAAGTACTGGAGTGGGTTGCCATTTCCTACTCCAGGGGATCTTCCTGACCCAGGGATTGAACCCGCATCTCTCGCATCACCTGCATTGGCAGGAGGATTCTTTACCACTAGTGCCCCCTGGGAAGCCCAAGTCTTAGTTTGCTGCTGCTAAGTCGCTTCAGTCGTGTCTGACTCTGTGCGACCCCATAAACAGCAGCCCACCAGGCTCCTCCATCCCTGGGATTCTCCAGGCAAGAACACTGGAGTGGGTTGCCATTTCCTTCTCCAATGCGTGAAAGTGAAGTCGCTCAGTCGTGTCTGACTCTTTGTGACCCCACGGGCTGCAGCCCACCAGGGTCCTCTGTCCATGTCATCTGCAATATGGAGCTGATAAGAATCAGAACGATAGCCTTCATGGAGTTGTTACGTGCACATAGTACCACGCACGAAGAGCATCCTCAGCCCTCAGAAAAGCACATTGCCTTCTCCTTACTGTCAGTGTCTCATTGCATCAGACGAGGGTTCTCCGCTTTCATTTCCCAAATCCCTGGATCTTCACTGCCTTCTGGGCTAGACCTGGCTCCCTCTGTATCCCTGAGGCAGGGCTAAGAGGGGTTCAGGACATTTCTTAAACTTCCCAATAATGACTAACATTCGCTAAGTAACATTTGTCAAGAAGAGGAAACTCAGCACAGAGATGGGTGTTAAGGAATGTGAAGCAGGTCTCCCAGCTTGTAGGTGAAAGACAGGATTCGAATGAGGTCTGGCTTCAGGGCCCTTGTTCTCAGCCACTGGACTCTAAAGCCTTGATGTGCCTGTAGGCATCTGGTAATGATTGTGGCAGAAGGAGAACTTGGAGAAGCAAATTCAAGCTCACCCAGCAAGTCTGTGGCATGGCCAAAAAGACAGACTGGCCACCTGCTGCCCAGCCGCTGGCTCTGACTGCTGCAGGGGTGATTATCCTAAGAGTGTTATTTCAAAGATAGTCAGGGAGTCAGATAATCAACTTCCCCATCCTTAGAGCGAGGCCTGAGTCTTCAGGGAGCTTTTAGCCATGAACGATACCAGTGGTTTTCCTCCTGGAGTATTGCTTTGATGGCTTTCCTCATATATCTTCCAAACAACATGGTTGGAGCTGCCCAAGGATGAATGTCACCGGCTACCCACCCACCTGCCTCACCATCCTGATTCTCAGTCCTCCAATACATCCCACCCTTAAGACTTTATTGACTTTGGTCGTGAAGGAGTGACTTCTCATTTAAGACATTGTTCATATTTTCATGTTTGTTTCTTAAAATGGCTTTGTTGATCTCCCTCAGTTGGGACAGAAGGCTTTTCCTCTTGTCCTCTAGGAATTGATAGTTTCTCAAACTCACAGGTGACTTTTTGTCATTCAGTTTCTGCTTGTTTCTAAAATAGAGACAAGTGGTCACATGAACACTGAAGTAATCACATGCATCTTTCCTTTCCATCATTGCCCACATATGCTGCTCTATAATTTCTTCTTTGATTCTATTCCCATCACATACCCACTGTAAAGGAATCTAAAAAGGGAGACAAAACATAAATGAATTTAGAACTTCAAAGTGTATGCCATGCAATGTGATTTCAAACTGAGTTTTTGCAGCTCCAAGGTTACCTTCAGTGATCTTAGAGGATAATCCTAATTATGAACCTCTCAGAAAATAATGTTAAGTCACCTTTATTTCAAAAATAGTTGTGCCCATGTATCTCTAAGGGAGAATAGGACATGTCATGAAGTCAAGAACATGTGTCTGTGGGTGTAGTTATGAGAAGACTGGGAATGAGTGAGTTACTCTGTAAAGCATGTGGGTGTCTGCTTTGTGGTTCAGTTCCTTGGCTCTGGTGTTGGGCTCTAGGGAAGTATACGTATCTTAAAATGTGCAAATGGGAGGAGTTCAAGGAACATGACTTTTGCTGCATCTGGACACCATCCTTGACAAGATGAGAGTGACTCCAGAATGCAGAATGAAGAGTGAATTTAAGAGGAAGAAAGCAAGTGTTTCAGATAGCTAACCAGCTCGGACCAGAGGGTGTGTGCTGAGAGACAACAGCAGACAGGAGGTAATTAAGTATTCACCAGGAGCTGACTGTATTTGGAACTGGAACCATCTGAACCACAACTGGCAATAACATTAAAAAAAAAAATAGCCCAAATATAAAATGCTCAATTAGAAAAAAAAAATTCAGAATCTATAAAACTGTTAAGGTAGAGAAACTGTACCCAACTTGTGTTCACAAGTAACTTTTTTTCTTGGTCTTCCTCTAAGTCAAGAATTGGCAAACTACTGCCCACTGGCCAAGAACCACCCACACCTCCTGTTTTTGTTTGGCCCTTGAGCTAAGAATGGTTTTTACATTTTTAAATGGTGGAAAAAAGTCAAAAGAATGCTTTGTAACTTATGAAAATGATAGGAAGTTCCAATCTCAGTGTCCACAAATAAAGTTTTATTGGCACACAGCTATGCTCATTCAGTGATGTATTGTCTGGGAGTTGGTGATGGACAGGGAGGCCTGGTGTGCTATGATTCATGGGGTCGCAAAGAGTCATGTCAGACTTGACTGAGCGACTGAACTGAACTGAACTGAACTGATGGTTGCAGAGGTAAATGATTGCACAGAGACTAAATGGCCCTCAAAGCTTGAAATATTTACTAATGGCCCTTTTAAGAAAAAATTTGCCTGCTCTAAGGAAATTCTTGCAAATTAGGCAGTTAGTAGCTTTTCCCCAAGAAATGAGTTCCATTGACAAATCAGGAAATGCTATTTTAAATAAAATCAAATGGTTCTTTAATAAGCTAATGTGACAAAGAACTCTACCAAAAAAGAAAAGAAAAAAAAAAAAAAAGAGAATTGGGAGAGAGAGAAGCAAAGTCTTTGGTGTTTTCTAAACTTATTGTCCCTGGAATGTTTTCTTTCTCTCTCTTGTTCTTTAGAGGGCTCTTTTGTGGTACTAATGTTCCATGGAACATGACTTGGTAAATACTGATGAGAAGTAATTGGTGATTTATACATACACAATTGGTCAAGGGGGGGGAAATCCTGCTACTTAGAAAACTGGTGGTAGAATTTCTCTCAGAGGGAAATTTTTTTTTGTTTCATAAAACATTTTCTAGGTCATTTGGCCATGCAAAATTAGGTTCCAGGAACTCAATTTGGAAGGTGGAAAAAGGAAACAAAGAGAGTGTTAAAATAATTCCACATAGTAGAGTGAGGACAACTTGGGGTTTGGGGCCGGGGACAGACTTTATAATTTGTGGAGCCCGTTGCAAAATGAAAATGTTCAACATGTAGCCAAAGGTGCCATTAGAGACACTAAAATATAAAGCTTTTTTCTTTCAACTGCAGTGTTTCTCTCTGTCATGCTGGTTTTAATTTATTTAATTCCTGTTCCCTCAGGCATAAGGACTCCACAAGGGCAGATCCTTGCAGGCACCTGGGATTTGGCTCTGGGCATGCACATGCCACCCACCATCTGCAAGCTCCCTCTGCCACCAGCCCCCAGGCTAAATGCCCTGCCCAAGCCACAGTGGGGAAGTCAGACCAGACTGGTCCAGTTTCCACGGGCCGGCCATCCCAACTGGCCCTGGACGGGCAAGCTGCTCCAGGCAGGTCACAGGTTGAGTGTGGGAAAGCGGGCTTGGAGTGCCAGGCAAAGGTGGGAGGTAGTTCAAGGGGGTAGGGGTGCAACACCACCCCCTTCAAGACAACCTGCCCCTTGAAGGCAGGGTGTTGACAAGAGGGCTGAGTGTGAGTCCCAGACGCATACTCTGTTGACCCGTCAGACTTCACTTACAAAAGCACAAATTCAGAGATAAAATTCTTAAGGATTTCAAGACAGTGAGCACGAAGCGTGAAACCCGAAGCTCAGGCCCCTCTGAGCACAGGTGCCTGTGGGGCCGCGTTAGTCGGACCTGTGTGAAGCCAGGGCTGGTGCAGCCTAATCACTTCTACTTTCTGAAAAAAAAAAAACGACTCTGCACCTTCACTCCACACCCAGCTGTTGGATCAGCAGTTGCCTCGGCAAATTAAATGCAAAAGGGACTGATTTCCTTCTTTGAGTCCATGCCAGGGGAGGGAACAAAACAGTAGTCGGGAGGCAGGGCTAGGAGGAGACTCACATTTCAGCATAAACAAGAAATTGGACCAGAGGTGGCCGTGAGAACACAGTCCCACAGGGAGCATGCGGACATTTTTGGTTTCCAACCATGCGAGTGACCAGAGCCAGCTGGAAGGCTTGGAAACAGCCAGATGGCCCACACTTGGGTTTCCCATAGTATGACTGATGCTGTATGGGGAACACGGTGAAAATATGTAGAAATCATCTGAGGATACTTAATAGTCCATTTTTTACAGTGTGCATTTCCCTATGCTAGAAGTAAATCTAACTGTGGTCTTGTGCTGCCTGAATTTATCACTATTAATCACTAGTGACAAAAACCAGCAGCAAAGGATGGTGATAGATCTTAACTTAAGTTCTGGTTTCTACTTCATACCTCAACTCCCATGTGACTCGGGGGAGAAACTGGCCATAGGCCAAGACATACTCTTAACAAGTAAAGAATATATAATGGATCTTTTCCAGAAAAAAAAAAAAAGAAAATTCAAAGCAAGGAGGAGCAGAGCTGCTTCTGCCCAGCCAACCTGGCTTTGATCAGAATTGAGTGATGGAGAACAGGGGAAGACAAACAATGACCATTATTTATTTCACCTGACCAGCTGACCACATTGAGTAAATCAGAATGACTGATAAGTCACTATTTATTTATTTTAATTAGAGGCCAATTACTTTACAATATTGTGGTGGGTTTTGCCATACATTGACATGAATCAGCCAACCCCACCTCCCTCCTTCCTCCCCATCCCATCCCTCTGGGTTGTCCCAGCGCACCAGCTTTGAGTGCCCTGTTTCATGATCGAACTTGGACTGGTCATCTATTTCACATATGGGAATATACATGTTTCCATGCTATATCTCTCAAATCATCCCACCCTTGCCTTCTCCCACAGATTCCAGCTTTATATCAGTCACTATTTATTGAACACTTGTCAAATATCAGACATTCTGCCAAGCCACTCTCATGTACTATCTCACTTAATAGATTCTACCAGGTCATTATCCACTGTTTTACAAATTGAGGCTTGGAGAAGTTACACTTAGGTAGAATTATACAGCCAGTAAGTGCCAGAACTCTGATTTAAACCCAGATCTATGCTTGTCTAGGCCAACCTCGTCATGTCTAAGAAAGTCAGTCATGTCTAAGAAATTGAATTTCTACTGGCCTTTGCTGAATAGTAAAACTTGTCTTCCTCTTAAATGTCCATATCCAGAAGGTCCTGAAGCTGCTTAGATATTTTGTTAATTATAGTAACCTAAGATAAATCACTTTTCCAGACAGGAGACATAAAATAGTGACGGGGATTGATGGCATGATATCTAATGTTATTCCTCTGATTTGAAATGTTTTACCTCCAAGGCTGGGGCTTTCCAGGTGGCGTCAGTGGTAAAGAATCCACCTGCCAGTGCAGGAGATGCAAGAGAAAACAGTTCATGGGTTCATGGGTGGGGAAGATCCCCTGGAGTAGGAAATAGCACCCCACTCCAACATTCTTGCCTGAAAAATCCCACAGGCAGAGGAGTCTGGTGGGCTACAGTCCATGGGGCCATGAAGAGTTGGAGGCAGCTGAGCCCATACACACAACCCTCCTCGATCGAGGACTGAGGTCATCTCTTTCATGCCTCATTTTATCCTCAAGGTCTTACATATGGCATTCACTCAGTAAATGCTGGAGAACATAATGCTTTGAGGAGAACTGAGATTGGCGGTCAGCTTCTTGAAACTTTTGGTAGCTAGCACGATAAGCAGCTGTTTTAGGACAGGTAAAAGTGACTTGAAAGAATAAACATTAAAAAATAACCAAACACGTTTACCTCGCCCTTGTCTTCGTGCAGCAGTGTAACAGCTCCAGAGGGGACGAGTAGCCAGTCTGAGTCTCCTACCCGAACCTCTGCAGCAGACTTGCCTGCTGTTTCATTGAGGCTGCAGAAGCCATTCACACTGGAAACTTGGGATTTGTCTTCCCCTTCAAGATCCACATGCGCCCATGGTTAGGCTCTATCATTGAAGTACCTCTCAAATCTGTCGAATTCCTGTGTCCATATGTAAAATGTACTTGGAACGCAGACACACCCTTTAAGTATTATGAAAAGGAAAGTCACTCAGTCGTGTCCGACTCTTTGTGACCCCATATACATTGGGCCAGGTTCCTGTGTCCATGGAATTCTCCAGGCCAGAATACTGGAGTAGGTAGCCATTCCCTCCTCCTGGGGAATATTCCCAACGCAGGGATCAAACCCAGGTCTCCCACATCACAGGCAGATTCTTTCCCACCTGAGCCACCAGGGAACCCCTTAAGTATTGTATGTAGCTGCTTTTGCCTTGCTCATGCAGACTTGAGTAGTTGTAACAGAGACCCCGTGGTCAACAAAGCCAAAAAGACTTGCTATCTGGCCTTTTATAGAAAACGTTTGCTGACCTCTGTGTTAAAGGAACATAGGGATCGACTCAGAGCTGTTTTCCCTCAGGGTTCAGCCGCTCCTTCTCCCGTCTCTCCCTCCTTGCCATCTGCTTCAGAGCAAGATGTGGCCCTGGGCTTGCAAAACCCCACGGTACAGATCCCCACTCCCTGTTTTCTCTGGCACCTTGATCATCAGTGATGCTGCTTTCTCTTTATCCTTGCTTTTTCTTGCCTGCCACTCTATGCTCAGAAATGCCAGATGGCTTAAAGTTTTCCCCAAACATGTATTTTTATATTTCCTGCCTTTCCTTGACACTCTTTTATTTAAAAAAATTATTTATTTATTTGGCTGCACTAGGTTTTAGTTGAGGCACGCAAGAGCTTTAGTTCCGGCTTGGGGGATCTATTAATAATTCCCTGCCCAGGGATCAAACCAGGTCCTCTGCACTGGGAGCATGGAGTCTTAGCCACTAGACCACCAGGGAAGTTTCTCCTTGATAATCAATACACAAGATTCCCCCTTTCCATCCTCCCCCACTCCACAAACTCATACACATCTGCCTAGGGATTTTCTGGGACCCAGAGCAGCTAAAACAAAACTCTAGGAAATCTTTTTCAATTCTATCCTCTCTTACATTTAATCACTGGCACTCTACACGTTCAGACTCTTCACATACTTGCTCTAGTAAATATCATGTTATGTCCTAGTGAATAGAGTGACTAGCCTTCCCCATGTTTCATTCATTAACTGACTCAGGCACATGTGCTAGGCAGTGTGCTAGGTGCGTGATTGAGTCAGACATGGTCCTTGATTTGTCTGGCTGGATAGACAGTTATTAAACATGAAAACAAGTGCATAATTATGTGTTGTGAGAAGTGTCATGGAGGAAAACAGGGTGCTTTGAGGAGCATTATCTGGCAGGCATGGAAGAGACAGTCAAACGGTTGGATTGGGCTGAGCAGACAAAGATGAGCTGAAAGAGACAGTCTGGCCAAACCCTTTCCTTTCAAATGAGGATCTCAGGCACAGAGTCACACAGCCCCGAGCCGTCAATATAGCCACATGCAGCCCATTCATTAAATTCGTTTGGGCCACTCCAAGTCTGGTGGTCTTTATGTTATCCTGTTCACCTTATTGTCCAATGAGTATTCTTATCGACAGTCATCAAGTGCCTGTGTGAGAAATTTGTGTGTGTGTTTTAACAACTCACCTGAATTTGATCCCAGTTAAAAATCACTGCAGATGCTGATTGCAGCCAGGAAATTAAAAGACGCTTACTCCTTGGAAGGAAAGTTATGACCAACCCAGATAGCATATTAAAAAGCAGAGACATTACTTTGCCAACCAAGGTCCGCCTAGTCAAGGCTATGGTTTTTCCTGTGGTCATGTATGGATGTGAGAGTTGGACTGTGAAGAAAGCTGATCGCCGAAGAATTGATGCTTTTGAACTGTGGTTCTGGAGAAGACTCTTGAGAGTCCCTTGGACTGCAAGGAGATCCAACCAGTCCATTCTGAAGGAGATCAGTCCTGGGTGTTCATTGGAAGGACTGATGCTGAAGCTGAAACTGCAATACTTTGGCCACCTCATGCAACGAGTTGACTCACTGGAAAAGAGTCTGATGCTGGGAGGGATTGGGGGTGGGAGGAGATGCGGACAACAGAGAATGAGATGGCTGGATGCCATCACCGACTCTATGGACATGAGTTTGAGTGAACTCCGGGAGTTGGTGATGGACAGGGAGGCCTGGCGTGCTGTGATTCATGGGGTTGCAGAGAGTCGGACACGACTGAGTGACTGACTGAACTGAACTGAGTCAGGCATATTGATTAATTAGTGAAAGGTGGCCCAAAACAGGGACAATAATAATTTCCAAAGACTTCAAAGCATTTACCAAGCTATCCTACATTCCCACAGCCTTTTCTTCTTCCCACATTGCCATAGCCCTCCTGGAAGCTGATGTGGGTATATTTTGTCGTAGTATTTTCCGGAGTTGGTGCTGGAGAGAGAATAGGATAGCCCCAGAAGCTCATTCCCCCAGACCTCATGTGGCTGGAAGATGCTGTCCCTATCGGAAGGCCTTCCTCTGACTCTCCCATGTGATGACAGTTTCACTGGGGTCAGGTGGACATGGACTGATCCGCAGCTGATACTGAGATGTGACTAGATTGAGGCAACCAAAGTGGTTTTGAGAAACACCAGGTGAGCAGACAGTGAAATGCAAGGCTGCAGAGATGAAGGACCTTGGTCTACTTAAAAGCATCTCTCTTGCTGTACACCCGCTATGTTCATAATATGTACAGCGTGGGGGCAAAAGCTTGCATCTGGGGGCTGGGATTGAATTCTGGCTTCTCTATTTTGAGGGAGGTGACTTGGGCAACTCAGCTTCTGTGGGTCTATTTTCTCAAATGCTGATTAGAAATACTGAGGGCTGGTGTGAGGGTTAAATGACTTCAAGCATGTAAAGAGATTAGCGCCCAGCCCTGGGTGAAGGCCCAGTGGCAAGACCAGATCCATAGAGTATGATACTCTGCCCTGGGCACTGTCCTGTATTAACATACTTAATCCTTACAAAACCCCTCAGAACCAAGTACCAATCCCCTCATTTTACTAGATGACGAAGCTGAAGCACAGAGAGGTTAATCACTGTGTCCAGGACACACAGTCAGTAAGCATCAAAGCTGGGATTTGAACCCAGATAGACTGGCTCCAGCAACCAAGCTTATCAGTGCTACACTGAACAGCCTCTCAATAATGATGGGTTAGGGTGTGTTTTTACATTGACTATTCCTCCTTTTTCCTTAAAATTGCCAATTCCTTCTGTTCAAATATTCTATGATTACTTTATTATCGGAGCTGAAAATTTGAAATATATGTTCAAAGAAAGGCTTCTGTGCTGCAGAAGGTAAGAAGTTTAGAGGAGAGAGGCAGTTTTGCAGGTAAGGTTTAGAGACTGCAAAGTTGGAATTTCTAAAACATTTGTGGTACCTCAAGGGGACAGCAGGATAGAATATTTGCAATCAATTTTATTGTTTAGTCGAGACTGATTGGCAACACCATGGACTGTAGCCTGCCAGACTCCTCTGTCCATGGACTTCTCTGAAAATACTGGAGTGAATACTGGAGTGGGTTGCCATTTCCTTCTCCAGGGGATCTTCCAGACTCAGGGACTGAACCCATGTCTCCTGCATTGACAGGCGGATTCTTTACCACTGAGCCACCAGGGAAGCCCATTGAAATCAATATTATCCTGAAAAAGCCAGCATAGTAGATGATGATATTCTTTTCTTTGTCCTTTGCTGCTGCTGCTAAGTCGCTTCAGTCATGTCCGACTCTGTGTGACCCCATAGATGGAAGCCCACCAGGCTCCCCCATCCCTGGGATTCTCCAGGCAAGAACACTGGAGTGGGTTGCCATTTCCTTCTCCAATGCATGAAAGTAAAGCGTGAAAGTGAAGGCACTCAGTCGTGTCTGACTATTCGCGACCCCATGGACTGCAGCCTACCAGGCTCTTCCGTCCATGGGATTTTCCAGGCAAGAGTACTGGAGTAGGGTGCCATTACCTTTTCCTTCTTTGTCCTTTAAATCCTTTTAGAAATAGACTGTGTGAGATTCACAGCCTGCATGTGGAGCCCTCTCTGAGCATGAGTGATTCGCAGACTTCGAGGTAGGGTAGGGCCCCACCTGCCTCCCCTCCCCTCCTCTCTCCTTCTCTCCCCTCCCCTCCCCTCGGGAGTCAGGGCCCTCTCTGAGCACTCCTGTGGGCCCATTCATCCTACCAGGAGTTCTTGGTCCTCCACTGCTCCTCCCTTCTCAAATTCCAAAGCAGACAGACTCTTTCTTTTTCTTCATGGTATCCAAATGGTTCTCAACTCCATGGAAACAAACAAATCCAAAATAATTTTTAAAGAATTTTAGTGCTTTTATTATTTTTTGTATTCTAAGATTTTCTATAACCCAGGATTCTGGTCCTGTCCAAACTCTAGTCTTAGTAGATACAAGAAATGAGGGGCAGGTGGTGTGAGGCATTCTGGGATAGTTTTGGAGAAGAAACTGGTGTGCTTGGTTGTCTCTGGGGAGGAAAATCATGGCTGGAGGAGAGGATGAGAGAGGACGATGTAGTCCTTTGTACCTTTTGAATCTGTGCTTACGTGAACGTATTACCTATTCCAAAAGAAATGGAGAAACATGAAGAAACAAAGGTGGTATTTGCGGCTGCCCCTCTCTTCCTCAGTGAGCAGGGTAAGTGGTGAAAGGCACTCATGTTGGAATGATAATCTTCCCAAGTAGGTTGGGAGGGAGGGGCAGCTGTGATGGACCAGCTTACACACAGCCTTTTATGAGCCACGTGACACCCCTACCCTAAATCGCTCTTCCTTATCTCTACCAAAGGAAGTACAGCATATAAATTTAAAACACAGACTCAGCTCCACCACTGCCAGCTGTGTAACCTTGGGCCTATTAATCTCTTTGTGGCTCAGTTTCCTCATTTGTAAAGTGGGTACTAATAGTGGGAGTTAGGAGATTAGCTTACCAGGCTCCTCTGTCCATGGGGATTCTCCAGGCAAGAACACTAGAGTGGGTTGCCATGCCCTCCTCCAGGGGATCTTCCCAACCCAGGGATCGAACCCAGCTCTCCCACATTGCAGGCAGATTCTTTACCATCTGAGGCATCAGGGAAGCCCTGAATAAGACCTGGTATATACCAAATTGTCAAACAATTGATCAGTGAATGACTAGTTGTGCCACTTATTTTGAAGCCTAGTGGGTATTGGTAACTACACACCTGTATTGGGTTCATGCACAGACAGCAAAGCACTTGGTTATTTTGCTTCCTTGTCTTCCAGCGATAAACCATCATCCCATTTTACAGATGGTTAATCAAAAAAGAGGATTGTCCAACAAAGATGTAAGTGCAGCAAATAAATGAAAAGTGGTAAGACTGGAAGTAGAACTGTATGTGACCAAAAGATCTGAAAAATGGCAACATCAGAGCAAAAATATGAGATCTAAATGTATAGCCATGGTGCAAATTGTATTGAAAAAGTCCAGTGAATATAAATACAGGCTTAAGTCTCTTCAACATCTTGTAATTTAAATGGTAGGCTGCAGTCCATGGGGTCGCGAAGAGTCGGACATGACTGAGTGCCTTCACTTTCGCTTTTCACTTTGATGCATTGGAGAAGGAAATGGCAACCCACTCCAGTGTTCTTGCCTGGAGAATCCCAGGGATAGGGGAGCCTGGTGGGCTTCCGTCTATGGGGTCGCACAGAGTCTGACACGACTGAAGCGACTTAGCAGCAGCAGCAGCAGCAGGAACAGAAAGCTGGTCATAGTTGAAATGGAGCATTTACTTCTGCTTTGGATTCTGTGCAGTATGGCAGTAACTTTTACTCCACTGTGCAAATAACCTTGCAGGATTTGAATGTAATGTAAATGAAGGTAGAAAAAAAAAATAGGCGGCCACAGGAATGTTGACACTGCTGCCATTACTGAGACTCTAGATGTATGGACAGAGGAATTTGGTGAAGGTGGATTTGTTGGTATAAATGAGGAAAGTGGTTGTGACAAAAAGGAGGAAGATGTCCCAGAAAAACTGACATTGAAAAACATTTGACATTAGAGAAAACCTTAGAGCTATTTCACAGTATTGAAAGTTCAGTGGATAAATGTTGAAAAGATCCAAAGGAGCATGAAAATTCACTAAAGCATGTAAATAATGCTTGCCCTGTATTGTGAATTATGTGAAGAGAAAAAGAAGGTAAGCACTGTTCAAACTACTCTTGATAAGTTTTTTTTTTAAACCAAGAAATATAACACACTCTCAAAATTCCTAATGTTTTAAATAACGATGTGTTATATAAAAAATAGAGTTACTATTTTTTCCCTCTACCTTTATAACTGACAGTAAGAGGGTTTTAATTTTGACAACAAATTTAAAGGTCATGGAACAATCCTCATTTTCCCCTCTGACTATTTAGGTCAGTTTGAATGGTGTCAGCTTGCATGGTTATGTTTATGGTCCTGTGCTGCTGTGCAAAGCAAGATTACCTTTACTTCCTCATGGAAAAGTACAGAATACCATTTTTTTGGTTGTTGTTTTAAATTGCGGTAAAATACACATAAATTAACCATTTTAATGTTTTTAAGCACTCAGTTTAGTTACATGACATACTTTCACGATGTTGAACAGCCATTATCTCCAGAATATTTCCATCATCACAGACTGAAGCTCTGCACCTATTAATCGGTAGTGCCACATCCTGTCCCTCCCCCTGCCTCTGGTAACCACCTTTCTTTCTGTCTCTATGGATTTGCCTATTCCAGGTAAGCTTATATAAGTGGGCTCATACAAGGACAAATCCTTTTGTGTCTGTTTTATTTCACTTAGCATAATGTCTTCAAGGTTGATCCATGCTGTGGCATGTGTCAGCATTTCATTCCTTTTTATCATCTAATAATATTCCACCGTACATACATGCCACATTTTGTTTATCCACACATTTGTTGACAGCCACTTGGGTTGCTTCCACCTTTTGGACATTGAGAATAATGCTGTTACAATCATGGGTGTCCAATAAGAGACTTTGAAGAGTAGTTACATCTGAACAGTAGGACTTGGGCTTATTTTTCATTTCAGACCCTTCTGTACTATTTGCTTTAAAAAAAAAAAAACTATGAGAACATGATATATTTATAACAAATAGATCAATAACATGTAATATTGTGGAATTTGGAAAATCCTACCACATGGGAGTGGGTTAAATGTATACAGTGTGTGTGAAGGCACCAAGCTTGCCGCTGGAACGTAGAGGTAGGTACATGGTAACTTCTTCTTACATTGGAGTTAGAATTGGATGCTTCCCTCTGGGCAGAGGGTGTGGGGTGCCCTAGACTGGCTGCTGCTGCTGCTGCTAGGTGGAACTCAAAGGGCTGTGCTAGAATTTGCTTTGGTGACCCATTTGGAGGTGGTTACCTATGTTTTGGTCCCTTCCCAAGAAACCCAAGGTCTGGTACTGCTCCTTAGTCATCCCAGCTTTCCTTCTGTGCCCCCAGCTGAACTTGTCCTCCTCAACCACAAATACCAGGTCTCAGGCAGCATACCATTCTTAAATCCCCTCTAAGAAAGTCTATGTTCTTAAAACATTTCTCCAAACAAGACAAACAGATGACCAAGAGGCACATGAAAAGATATTCAACATCACCAATAGAGAAATGCCAATCAAAACTACAATGAAGGGACTTCTCTGGTGGCTCAGTGGATAAGAATCTGCCTGCCAATGCAGGGACAAGAGTTCAATCCCTGGTCTTGGAAGATTCTACATGCCATGGAGCAAATAAGCCTGTGTGCTACAACCACTGAGCCCATGCTCTAGAGCCCAGGAGCCAAAACTGCTGAGCCCGTATGTTACAGCTTCTGAAGCTTTTGTGCCTAGAGCCTATGCTCCGCAACAAGAGAAGCCACTGTAATGAGAAAGCCCACGGATCACAAAGTAGCAATAGTCCCCTCTGCCTGCAACTAGAGAAAGCACACACAGAGCAATGAAGACTCAGTGTAGTATCCCCCCCAAAAAGAAAATCATGTCTAAATAAAGCATTTTAAAAAACTACAATGAAATATCACCTCATATCAGTCAAATTGGCTATCATCAAAAAAATCCACACACAATAAATGCTGGAGAGAGTGCGGAGAGAATGGAACCCTCCTACACTGTTGGTAGGAATGTAAATTGGTACAGCCACTATGGAGAACAGTATGGAGATTCCTTAAAAACTAAAAATAGAGCCATCATATGACCCTACAATCCGACCCCTGGGTGCATATCTGGAGAAAAACATGGTCTGAAAGGATCCATGCACCACAATGTTCATTACAGCACTGTTTACAATAGCCAAGACATGGAAGCAACCTAAATGTCCTTCAATAGAAGAATGGATAGGAAAGATGTGGTACATATATACAATGGAATATTACTTAGCCATTAAAAATAATGAAATAATGCCATTTGCAGTAATGATGAACCTAGAGATCGTCACACTGAGTGAAGTAAGTCAGAGAAAGACAAATATCATATGATATCCCTCATATGTACAATCTAAAAATAAATGATACAAATGAACTTATTTACACAACAGAAATAGACTCACGGACTTAGAGAACGAATTTATGGTTACTGGAGGGGGTGGAGGGAAGGGATAGTTAGGGAGTTTGGGAGGGACATGTACACACTGCTATATTTTAAATGGATAGCCAACAAGGACCTACTATAGAGCACAGGAAATTCTGCTTAATGTCATGTGGCAGCCTGGATAGGAGGGGAGTTTGGGGAAGAATGGATACGTGTGTATGTACGATGGAGTCCCTTTGCTGTCCACCTGAAACTATCACAACATTGTAATCAGCTATATTCCAATGTAAAATAAAAGTTTGAATGATAATAACCGTAATAAAAAAAGCCCTGTTCTGCCTCCTATGCTTTCAAGGCCCTGATATGGTTGTTATTCATTACAAGTTCATGTGTTCTCTACTGACCATATAGTTGCACTGTGAATATAAAAAGAAAATGTTTTTTGAGGACAGTAATTCTGTACAAAACCATTGGCACTTCTTTTCCAGTGTCCATTGCAGACACTGCTAATTGATTGGAAACATCCTGCTGAGACCAGAAAAGGCCTGAGAATCTTTCTGAAACAAAATCTAATGTTAATAACTTGGAGTTGGCACTTGCAATAATACCTGTTTGCCAACCCTGTGGCTTAAGGAATGACCTTCTTGGTCTAGGACAGGGGGGTAGAAGGGAGATTTGAGAGCCATGGTTTGCAGCACCTCTGAGCTCATGCCATGGAACAAGGATCACACCTGGGTAGCTCAAGCACCTGCCATCCTCTCCAATTTAAAGATTAGGTGACCTTGTGAAAACTGAGCTAAAATGTTGACCTCAAGCTGGCTACACTTAGTCCATTTCCTAACACCACTGGTTATGTCCTGAGATGTGGACTATGTTGTGGCATCTCCACACCTTCCATGCACACTCTTTGGAGGAGCAGGAAGGCTTATAGCCCAAGTTACAGTCCTGAACAGGTTGGGGGCACTGGGCCATGTTGGTCAGTGCTCTTCCTGCTTCTGTTGGCCCTTCTTGTGAATTAATAAGGTCCCCAGGCCTTGCAGATCCCATCTTGGAGGGAGGCAGAGAAAATTTAGTATAAGAAAAAGAAACAAGAAATAGGGAAATCAAATTGTCTGTTATTGTCACAATGGAGCATGTCTACAATGAATCTGGCTACATACTTCATAGATCAAGCCATAGCCACTGAATACTACAGATGGAGCCATTAACGCCCTCCCACTGGCTATTGTGAAATTTGTTTTTTTTTGTATCTTTGTGATCCTGGGGCTAGACATGCATCTTCCATAAGGTTTTGCTTCGGGAAACCTTGTTTATCCAGATGCTTATCTACCACTTGTGACAATAGTAGCAAGGGAAAGTTTTCTGTGTACCAGGCACTGTGTTAAGTGCTTTATAAACGTTACCTGACTTAATTCTTACAACTACCCTAAAGGTAGGGACTACTGTCATCATTTTATAGATGGGGAAATGGAGGTTTAGAGAAGTTAAGATGTTTATTCAAGTCAACCCCTGGGACAAGAAGCAGAGCATGGATTTGAATCTATATGACTAACTCCAGATCTCTGACTTTTAACTACCAGGCCATGTGAAAAAAAATGACTTTCTCCTGTACAGCTTTTAAGGATAACTGTGTGAACATGATGGCGGCTGTGTGGTGGCTTACACTGGGAAAATATTCCCCTCCACTAAAACTAGGCACTGCCTTCCAGGTCCCCTCCCATCTCTTCCCTTCTCTCCTCCATCCTTTCGCCATGCCTCCCCTACTTCCCTGCCCTCTCTCTGTCCATGTCCAGGTTAAACCCCCTTCTCCTTCCTCTCCCTTAAACCCGCCAGCCCATGTGAGTGAGAGTCCTCAGCTTGGCTCGGCTGTCCAGGCAAACCCAGCAGAGGAGGGGCCTGCTGGTCCTCCTCACCAGTGTGTTTAGTCCTCCAGGTGCTGCTGGCAGCCCTGAGGCGCAGGAACCCTGCCTCCCACGCCAGGCCAGCCTGCTGACGGCCATGGTTCCCAGCTGCCTGTTGGCCGGCCTGGCAGAAGCTGTGGCCCCACTCTGTGATTCTGGGTCTTGGCTGGAAGTTTTGGAAGCACATGCAGCAGTGACTTCCTCCTTGGGGTGGCGACTGGATCAGCAACTGCCAGGATAGGTTCGATTTCACCTTCCTTGTCTCCAGTCTCTTCGTCATCTCCTCTGAGCTGAGAGCTTGGACGAGGGCCTCTCAGACCAGCCCCTACAAGTAATCTGAGCCTTTTGGCTTTTGGTTCCTTTCACTTTTCCAGTCAGAAGCTGCTTCCCTTGGTTCTGCTGCTTTCCTGTCAGCAGGCCTGCGGGACTGTCTGTATCAGGGGAAAGAGACTCTTTAGGGTGGGGAAACCAACAAGGACTTAACCCCAGTGACTGTTCCACGGGCCCACGGGGCTCCCCATTTGTCAGATCAGAATGTTTGGAGTGTGCTTTGCCGTAACTTCTGTGCTGGCCCCAAAGATGTGAACCCACCAGAGATGTGATGGCTGGTTCCCATCGTGATCTGACTGCACCCACAGGGCTCCCGCTGCTCCCAGGGCTGGGGGAGGGGCCGGAAGTCTGGCTTCCTGAGAGTTAGGAAGGACTCTGAGAAGTTGGCAGCGAGACGCTGTCTGAGTCACATCTTGAGAGAATTTGGGAGGAGAAGTGCTTTTCTAAAACTCCTCCACATGGGAAATTAGGCTTGGCGTTCAACAGGAAATGGGGGACAGGGGATGGTGGGGGGTGCTTTTTCAGGGGTGGCCTCAGTGACAGGTGACATCTGAGTCTTACAGTGAAGAGAGTCAGGATCAGGGAAGGTGTCCCAGGTTCTGGTGGTGAGAGCTGAAGACCAGATGAAGCTTTCTGGTTGGTGTTAGGGCTTGGAGCTCCCACGTCTACATTGACTCCTGCCCCTGGAAGCGAGGCTGCAGACATGCTGGTGGGGGAGGGTGAGCTGGAAAGGTCTCACCCTGCTTTGCAGGAGGTTCTGGAACCCCGGACTGGAATCAGAGAATTGCTGTCCTTGGGCACTGGGAAGTGAGCCTACAAAGAGGAGATCATAAATAGGTGATGTGCTTTCCTGAGAGCTGGAGATAGCCACCTTTACCTTTACCTGCTGAGGAAGGGAGTCCTGGTTAAGAGGTGGGAAAGGCCTCGGGGTTGGCCACTCAGAAGCACAGCTCAACTGGAGAGAAGAGGAAAGTCCTGACTGGTCGGTGCTGACTTTGGAGGATTGCGGGGGGACTGTGAAAGTTCAGTGGAGATAGGCCGGTGCCAACAGGCGTGTGAGAGCAGTGAGACCACCCTTGCTGAGCCTGCTGCTACATCTATGCTTGGGAGTTAAGTGTCGAGCTGCCTGTTTCAGGAGCCCTGTCTCTCTCATCACCATTTCCTGCAAAGCAGTCTTTCATGAATGACCGCTGGACACACTCACAACCCCTTCTTCAAGCTCACAAGGTAGAGACCCTCTCCTGAGGCCAAACTCCCTGGGAAGTGGTGGGGACAGGATGTATGCCTAGGTCCAGAGCCCAGGTTTTTACCATGGACGCTAGGGGACCTCTCATACACAGTGAGGGACCCTGAAGGAATATGGCAGGACCTGTGCTCTGAGTGGGGCTACACATTTTCTTAGGAGACGGAAATCACCAAGACTTTTGTCGTGGCAGCAGCAGAAAGGACCAGTGGAGGAGATGTCTTTTGCTCCTTGCATTTATGTGTGTCTGGAGAGGAGCAGCAGCAAGAGGCTTCTGGGTTTGTCATAGGCACTCACGGGAAGAGTGCCCGCCCTGGATTTCACACCATCTGTCCTGAGACATCTGGAAATACTTAGTCATAAGCTCTTCTGGTACCTGCATGCCACAGAGAAGTGGCATTTGGGACGTGGCTCTTAGGACACAGTCTTTCATCTCAGTGCATTTAAGTTGTGTAAGCATCTGAGGTCCCTCCCAAGGGTTCGGAGACCTGAAGTTACCTCCTACTCCGAAGTGGATTGTGGAGCTTCCCTGGTGGCTCAGATTGTAAAGAATCTGCCTGAAATGTGGGAGACCCAGGTTCCCTCCCTGGATCGGGAAGATCCCCTGGAGGAGGAAATGGCAACCTACTCCAGTGTTTTTGCCTGGAGAATTCCATGGATAGAGGAGCCTGGTGGGTTGCAAAGAGCAGGACATGACTGAATGACTAACACTTTCGTTTTCTCAGTGTAATGTTGGAGAAGTCAGGGTGAGGTGGACTCAGAGGGCCCCAAGCATTATCATAACGGAGAGGGAAAGACCAAGGTTGTTTCTGACAGCCAAAGAAATACCTGTTTTAGGGCAGAAGTGAGGGATAGGATCTTGGTAATGTTGATGAAAGCATGACATTTTGTCTGATACCGAGAAAGAACCCAGCGGAACAGATTTGCATTGATGTTCTACATGGGTTCCTCTGGTGATTCATGGGCCAGCCACAGAGAAAGGTGTGAGGTTTTCAAAAGTATTTCCTACAGCAAATTCAGTTCCACATTGAAAAGTGCCCAACAACGAGCATTTGAACAGCACAGCTGCAGCAGTATATACTTTACTAGGTGAAAGGCTTCTCGGTTAAAAAAAAAAGCAAAAGCTTTTTAAAAAACTTTTTACTGGAGTCTAGTTGCCTTACAATGTTGTGTAGTTTCTTCTGTGTGGAAAGGGGAATCAGCTATACATATACATATATCCCCTCTCTTTTGGATTTCCTTCCCATTTAGGTCAGCACAGAGCACTAAAGCAGAGTTCCCTGTTCTATACATTATTTTATTCATTCGTTAGTTATCTATTTTTGGCCTCACCGGGTCTTCGAGGTTGCACATGGACTTCCTCTAGCCCCGGCGGGCAGGGGCTACTCTTCATGGCAGCACACGAGCTTCTCATTGCGGTGACTTCTCTTGTTGCAGAGCGCGGGTTCCAGGGCAGTCCGGCTTCAGTAGCTGTGGCTCCTTTGCTCAACAATCGTGGACCACAGGCTTGGTTGTTCATCCTGTGGGATCTTCCCAGACCAGGGATCAAACCCGTGTACAGTAGATAATTTTTAAAATTTGACTTTACAAATCAGGGTAAGCAGGCAAGGAGACCCCTAAGGGTATGTGGTCTTTCCAAAAAGGCTTGCAGGGGAAAAAGTCTGAAAGCCTCTGTCAGGAAGAACAGGTTCAGTTTCCGAGATCTCCTTATTTGGGATCCCAGCAAGCCCTATTTCCAGTGAGAGACTAATTGCCCTCTTCCCTTCTGCAGGGGTGGAGAGAAACACTGCTGTCAGGCCTGTGGGCTGGAGAAGGGAGAGATCACTACCCCTGAGTCATAAATATCCGCATCGTTTCTTTTAACAAAGGTGTATCTATATCCATGTAGAAAAAAGAGACTTGGGGAAAACACCAAATGTGCATGGTGGTTCACTGTAGGTGATTTGAATTTTTTTTTAGTGCTTAATTTTTTTTTTCAGAATTCCCACAGAGAATATGTGTGTGTTTAAGAAGGAGAGGAAAAAACCCACATAACTACCTCTCACAGGTAGAAAAATAACAAACATTTATAGAACACTCTGATTTGTAAAGTCCTTCTCACACACATTCTAATTTAATCCCCTCAACAGCACTCTGACGACGATTTCTATTTCAGCTTCAGAACACAAGCCTCAGGAGCTTTAAAAACTTTCTCAAGGACACGTACAAGCCAGAGTGGAACCTGGTCTTCTTACTATAGGTTCCCTCATCCATTAGGATTCCGGAATCTTGGGATGAGAGGATTGAAAGGCTGCAGAGGGAAATGCTAACCTCACGGGAGGTGAAGGTTGGCGGCTGCTCTTTGGAGAACTGGGGCCATCATTCTTCTGGTTTCATTTGGTGATGATTTCTGAGCTGAGTGGAAAGCATGCCCTCAGGGTATTGGCCCTCTGGAGCTCCCAGCAGCTGGGTTTTGCTCTGCCCAGCTCACCACTCTAGCTGGAGACATTTAGGGAACTGCTCCCTGCAGTCACCCATGGCCCCATACTTTCCTCCTTTCCTGGGCCCAAGGCAGGGCTTCTTCCTTGTGTTGGACAAAGTGAGAGGCACAAAATCCAGGGCTGGCCAGCCTCTTTACACCCTAGTCCTGGGCTCCTCTAGGAGCCAAGAGGTGCCCTCTGATGGAGTAGAGGCTTCCTGTCTGAGGCAGGGAGTTTAAGATGATGACAGGGAGGTGGAGGGTGAAGCAGACTCTCTTTCAGAGCTGGAAAGAGGGAAGGTAAATGGGACCATTGGCAGAGTCATCAGAGAGTGCTCAGGGAACACTGCAGCTGGCAGTCTTCCTTCTCTGTTGGGTGTCAGCCTCGCTGGGGTGAAGCTGGTCTGTCCCCGCTCATCAGTGTGGACCAGCTGGGAAAATTTCTCAAGTCCAGTTGATTGGGAAGGAAGATGAGAAGGCCTGTTTTTCCAAGAGATGAAAGAAGTGGTGTGTTGGAGTCAGCTCCTGCCAGCTTTCAAGAGGCCAGTTGTTCTGTTTTCAAGAATCTTGTGAATCATCACGTTGATAACAGCTTGAAATTGGTCTTGGGGGAGTATTTCCACCATGAAAATGGACAAACGCTACAAATCAGAGTTCCTCCCTGCCAGAGAATTGATTTACCTGCATTCCCCTGGATGGGGTACCGTTTACCTCATGGTTTTGGGCTTGCTTTGGCCTTTTAAGGGAGACAGTGACAGTGATGTCTGACTCTGAGCTTCTCTCTGTGATGTTACAGTGGGACATGGGGTCACCCTTGACCTTGCCTTTCCTTTTCCTATACCTTAATCACAGAGGGCAGGCTTGGCTGGGAAGGAACCTCCTGTGTCCGCTATTCCTAGTCTCTCTAGGCCACATGGCAGCTAGTACAGAGCCCGAGACAAAGTACGTACTCTGGAAATATTCGTTCAAGGGGTCCAAGGGAGTCACTATCACCTGTTAGAACTTTACGATTTTCCTGGCTGTGGTCAGCAGAGGGCACTATAGGACTAATGATGTTTGACCTATAGTTCCCTCTGATTCTCTTTAAAAGTAAAATCATTAATTTGAAAGAAACAGAAAGGGGCCCAACTGATTGGGTGAATTTTAGGTGAAACACCAATTTTGAAAAAAAAAATTGCAGTGATCAAGTGATAGATAACAGTGAACATTGCTGTAGCACTTTAGAGTTTACAAAAAGCACCTGGTCTATACCATCTTGTATAATTCTCACGGACAACCCTGTGATACAGGTGGAAGCATCACAGTGCAGTAGATACTGTGTGGGCTCTGAAGTCAGCATCTGGGCTTCACATTCTGTGTTGCTTATGACTTTGGACAGGTCATGAAGTTTTCCTGTGCTTTGGGGATAACTCTGGGGCTTGACTTGGTGTGAAAATCAAGCTTGGTGTGAAATGGGAGGAGACTTATAAAGCACTTAGACTGTTTTGCAGGTAACAAGTGGTTTATTACCTATTAATTTGCTTAGTAACTCATTTTTCTTGAGGAACTCACAGCTAAATTCAGCCCAGAGATCTCCAGGCCTCATGATCTGAACCTGAGTGCTCAAAATCAAGCTAGGTTTCCTGTCCTGAGCAGTTTAACCCTGGCACTATAAGCTCAAAAGACTTCAGGGCTAATGGTGTAATAAGATAGAAACAGTGGGGATTCTGGCCCTGTCTGAAGCAAGAATAGCTGTGCAGAATGAGTATAACCAGATCATCTGATTTTTCAGAGAAGCAAGGACTCCAGATTTTTATGTGAAATATCCCAATTGATAAATCTTGTCAACTAATGTTGCTGTTACTTGCTAAGTTGTGTCTGACTCTTTGTGACCCCATGGACTGCAGCCTACTGCTTCCCTGTCCTTTACTATCTCTCGAAATTTGCTCAAACTCATGTCCGTTGAGTCGATGATGCCATCTGATGGACATGAATTAAGTTTTATAAAAAGCAACACAAAACAAAACACTGTGGAAACCAAGTCAAACATGTTTGTAGGCTGCATCCACCTGTACTACCAGTTAGCAATCACTGGATAAGCCTTAAGGTAGTGGGTGAGGGGGGTGGGCTGGGTTGGTTGTAGCACATGCTCCTGGGGGCAGCAAGGGTAATCCCATGACCAATCCTTTGGAGAGCTTTGTCAAAAGCCAGTGTATCTCGTGTAATTGATTATTTTCTCCCTTGGGCTGAGTTAAGTAGCAGTCTTTGCTCTTTCGATAAAGAATCAATTCCTCGCTTAAGTAGTGTTGGAAGTTTCTGGATGAAAATTAGAATGACTAGAATCTATCTGCAGCCCTGCAGTGTGACTCCTGGCAAATTTCAGACCCTTATTCACCTCCAATACAGGCAATGCAGTAGTTTCCACTCTTTTTCTAGTCAAGGCAATGGTTTTTCCCATGGTCATGTATGGATGTGAGAGTCGGACTGTGAAGAAAGCTGATCGCCGAAGAATCGATGCTTTTGAACTGTGGTGTTGGAGAAGACTCTTGAGAGTCCCTTATACTGCAAGGAGATCCAACCAGTCCATTCTAGAGGAGATCAATCCTGGATGTTCATTGGAAGGACTGATGCTAAAGCTGAAACTGCAATACTTCGGCCACCTCATGCGACGAGTTGACTCACTGGAAAAGACTCTGATGCTGGGAAAGGTTGGGGGCGGGAGGAGAAGGGGACGACGGAGAATGAGATGGCTGGATGGCATCACTGACTCTGTGGACATGAGTTTGAGTGAACTCCGGGAGTTGGTGATGGACAGGGAAGCCTGGCGTGCTGTAGTTCATGGGGTCACGGAGAGTCGGACACGACTGAGCGACTGAACTGAACTGAACTGAACTGAATGGATGTTGTCTTCCTTCTATTCAGAAACTTGCTCAGAGAAGGAGTCTCCACTTTTTAGAGTCAGGCCAAGAGCCCCCTCATTGGTCTACATTTGCTCTGCCCCACCCCTAACTTTGAATTATTCTTCTCATTCCTTTCTTGTTTCTTAACACTCAAGAATCTTTGGAAACATGCATACCTGTGGTATAGTCCGTACAGTGAGTCAAAGCTGGCACAAGAAGCATGTCATTTTGGGTCCTTTGAGAAACAGACACCAGGATGGAATGAAGTATGCAATAGATGAATTGGGCAGGACACTGTTTTTTAAAACAAACAAACATTGATTTATTTATTTTGCTGTGCTGGATCTTAGTTGCAGCATGTGGGATCTAGTTCCCTGACCAAGGAGTGAGCATGGACCGCCTGCATTGGGAGCATGGACTCTTAACGACTGGACCATCAGGGAAGTCCTGGCAGTACACCTTTGAAGAATAAAGGGCAGGGGAACAGAGGTTGGTGAGAAGAGCCTTCAGGCAAAAAGGCAGGCCTGAGACTTGCCAAAGGAGAGAGGACAGGAGAAAGGATTTGGGTAGAAAGAACCTTAGACTGGAGCTCAGCTCCAAGAAAGTCTTGTCGAGGCTGATCGGAAGCCCAAGAGCCAAGGCATTTCCTGACCAGGCTGTGTTCCTCTTGCTGTTCTCTGGATAAAAGAATTAGGTGCAGTTTTTTCTTTCTACCTTGAATGTCTGGAACTGGAATTGTCCTCCTATGACTCTAAAGATGGTGGAACAGAAATGAAGAAAGAGGCTGAGTTCTTGATAATATTACTGAACTGCTGCTTGGTGATGTCATTTATGCTATTCTGGGCTACTTACTAGATGAGAAAAATAAACCTATCTCCAAATTTCTCATATGAGAAAAACAAACCACACTTCCTTGAAGGCTCTATTAGCTGAGTTTTACGTTATTACAGCCAAAACACCAAAACATCAGAAGAACTTGGTGTGACAGAGAGCCCAGATGTTGATGATGTCATCTGGCTCTATGAGGACGGCTGTGCCTGAAGCTAGCTCAAAGCCCAGGACTTTTTGGTTATAGAGACAGTAAGTTCTCATTCTGCTTCAACAGTTTAGGTTGGATTTTTTGTTGCCTGGAATGAAAAGACTCCTCATATAACTATTAACAGATAGCCAAGTAGACCAATGGAGTTTTCCAGCTCCTCTCAGTCCCTCCTCCATAGTTTTTGGTGAGAAAGTGAGAACATTAAAAGAAGGAGAGAAGAAAAGAATGACACACAGTAATAAGACTCAAGCTAGTCTGACAGAAGATTCAGTTCAGTTCAGTTCAGTCGCTCAGTCATGTCCGACTCTTTGCGACCCCGTGAATCACAGCACGCCAGGCCTCCCTGTCCATCACCAACTCCCGGAGTTCACTCAAACCCATGTCCATAGAGTTGGTGATGCCATCCAACCTTCTATAGTTCCATGTTCAGAACTTGCTAGTTTCCCTAGGGGTCCTAGCTTCCCTCCTCAGGCTTTTTGTTCCTGACTGGTAAAGGTTTGCCCTTGACACCTTGCAAGCACCCTGACTACCGTGAGTACTGTGACTCAGTTTCCCATTCCAAGCAACCCAGCGCCACATTTCTGGGGTCTTTCATTCTCCATGATTCTTCCTTAGATGTAGCATGACCCATGCCTGTTAACCCAGGTCCTTAACCAGTCTGGCTGTTCTCCTAGGTTTCCCTTGGTCTAAGGGCCATAACCCCCTGGTACTTACTGGTCTCCAGGACTTTCATCACTTCTGAGAAGGGACCATTTAGTCCAATCTTAGTGTGGACCAGCATTAATAGGCAATTGCCACAGGGAGATAATACAGGAAGAAAAATGGCTAAAAATATACAGTGAATCACAGAAAATTACATCTCTTAAACCCTACAGTGTATTCTTATTGCCATAGCAACCTCCGGCTAGTAAAGACAGACCTGATTTATTGCTGGCTTTCCCCAGCACTCAGTTCTTCCAGGAGCCCCTCCAGCCTGTGGTGGGAGTCCCAGTGAGGAAAGAGATGGGGACATCACTGATCCGGTGTTTTCTCCCCTCCATCCCTTCCGGGGTATTTCTGTAGTGAAGGAACCTGAGTTCCTTCCATTGCAACCCAGATTGTCTCCCAGTGCCTTTTGTGAGATGAAGGTGACTGTGTCTAACCTCTGACAAAATATCCTGCATCCTGCCAACACGAATCCCTGTGGCAGCAGAGGGCTGACTTCCTGGAGGAGTCAGTGTGGATGGGCACATGAGGAGGCTGTTGGTACTAGGCTGGTCTGAATGGAGGAGGGGAGGAGTCTGCCTCTTTCCTTCTCTTTTCCTTTCCTTAGCCTCTCCACCTGGCATTCTCTTTCCCCCACTTCCCTGCCTCTTCTCTCCCCTCTGCTATTTCCTCAGTAGGCCCACTGTGACATGGACTGCCCAGGAGATGGTAGGAGTCAAGCCTTGACTTAGAATATGAGTCTGGTACAGAGAGAGACAATACAATGCACTTTAACAAACATTTTGTTATTCCATTGGCACGCTGAAATTCATTGGTACATAATGTTTATTTTGTCATAATGTTAAAAACGAGATTCCTGATTGATATTGAAATTTTCATAGTTTGGAGGAATATTCTGGACAAGTTCTGGAACATCCTCTCTCAAAAATAGCCCTGCCTGGACATGTCAAAAGGACAAAGGAGAGAACTGGAAGGTGCTCCCACTGGCCAAATTGCCATTTGGCAACATTTATAGTAGTAATTGGTTCAGGCAAGAGCTATCAACGGAGGTCTAAGCCAGTGGGTAAAAATTTGATGAAAAGCAGTATTTTTATACAATCTCAAAGTTCCTCCTCATAAAATAGGTATTGATTTCAAAAAGAAATACAGTAAATTTGCAGTGGAGAGACTTGACAGACTCCACCTGAAACAAACAGTCCAAGTTAGCATCACAAGGGACAAATCAGTATCATGCCTCTCCGGATGTGATGCGCTAAGAAAGGCACAGTATCACCTCTGTGATATTCCTGCCAAAGCTGTGAAGCCTGAATCTAATTGTGAAGGAACATCAGAAGGTCTAAAAGTAAGGGACAGTTTATTCAATAAGCAGCTTTTATTCTTTAAAAATATCAGTGTCATGAAAGACAAAAACTGATGAACTAACCTAATTGAAAAAACCTTAAAGATACCTGAAAACAGGAGATCTTGGATTGGATTCTGGATCAAATACTTTTTTGTTTATTGCTGTAAAGAACATTGCTAGGAAAACTGATGAAGTTTGGAAAAGATGTGTAGGTTAGGTACTAGTATTATATCAGAATAATTTCCTGATTTTGATCATGTATTGATGTCATAAAAGAAAATGTCCATTTTCTCCCCTGGGAATTTCACACTCAAGTCTTTAGAGATAAAAGGGTATCATATCTGTAACTTACTTTCAACCAGTTCAGGAAAAAGTATGTAAGATAAATGAATAGACAGAAAATGATAAGCGAATGAGGTGGTTTACAGGAATTCCCTGTATTTTTCTATAAAAAGTACTTTTCTGTGAGTCTGGAATGATTTCAAAATAAAGATTAAAAAATAGCCCATCTTCAGACTGAAAGTCCTTTTAAGTAAAATTTCCTCCCATTCTCCTTGCCCCCGTTTCCCTCACTGATCCTGCCCTGTAGTGTTTAGTCCTCACAGTTCCTGCACAAAACAGGAGAATCTTGCCGTAATGAGGGAGTGTGAGCAGGGTGTGTGTACGTGCCTGTGTGTGATTGAGGAAAATGCAATGTCTCCCTCAGGGTGTCACCAGAGGCCAAACATGAAGCCAGGAAAAAGTCATTTTACAATGCCCAGATCAGGCTAGGGAATGAAGTCAAAGGCCCCTGATGTCTCCTCTCAGGTTTCTGAGGGAAGGGAGGGTGTGGCCTGGGCGGGATGTACTGACCCAGCTCGGTGAGTGCTGAGAGCCAGCCTATGACGTGAGAAAGCCCAGAAATGAATCCTTGTTCTTTCTCTCTCTCTTTCATGCCTCCCCACCCCTCCCCATCTCTTTCCTCTTATTTCGTAGAATCTTTCCGAACACTCTGATAACTGGTAAAGCGGCCCTTTCTTTGAGGGACAGAACATCTCTCCGCAAAAGGGGGCACTTTCTTCCCCTCAGGCCATGGAAGGAAGCTCAGTGTGTGGAAACCTGCTAACTTTGGGCTTAGAAGGTGGCAATGTGGACAGGAGGACCACGTGAGGCCTCGTGCCCCATCTTCCTACATTTGGTCCAGCCCATCCAGAGCTTGTATCCAGGGCCAAGAACCTGGCATACAAGTCCCAAAGCGCATACCCCAGTGTCTCCATGATGGTCATGATGTGGAAAGATACCAAAGGAAGGTCATCCATGGGCTGCATTAACATTCACTCCCCTGCTTTCTCTAATAGCCGTTTACTTTAATTCACTCATCTCAATACTGTGAGCGGCAGCAAAGCAGAAAGTGGTTCTGCTATTTCTAAATGATCCTGATCAAATGAAATAATGTCTTGATTTCTTCCCAGAGGTCTAGGGACAACAACTAGAGAATCTAAAGCCTAAGGAATGGGTGGGGTAGAGATGGAAGTGGGTAGAGTGAAAGTAGTGTAGATGGTAGAGATAGATGCCCCTGGAAGTGGGCATCTGTCCGACTCCTAGCTCTTAGAACACTGCCCTGTGGTGGAAGGGAGGCACAGGGAAGGAAAAAAAATGGAGTCATTTTCAGTTCTGAAAAGATGATATTTGTCTCAATCTACCATGAGCCAGATAAGAGTTATACAAATCAAATAGGCACAAGGCTTCAGGCTGGACTGTGAAAAAGAAACTTTAAATATTAAAGAGCTGGTCAGCTCTAATCTGATCCATTTAGAGTGAAAAGCAAAGACACTATGTATAAGACCTTTTTAAAGAGGCCACAGTCTGTGTGTTTCTGCAGAGAAGCTAGACCTCCATGGCTCAGCCCAAGATTGTGCCTAGATTATAGAGGATCCAACTTCTTGCCATTGCGTGGCCCATTCGTCCACATACTAACCTCAAATGGCTGGCTTTGTTTCAGAGTTACTGCATAACAAGTAGCAGCATTTTTTATCAATCAAGTGGGGATCGGGAAATAAATGACTTGATATAAAATTTAGACCAGCACTCAGTTCAGTTCAGTTCAGTTCAGTTGCTCAGTCGTGTCCAACTCTTTGTGACCCCATGAATCACAGCACGCCAGGCCTCCCTGTCCGTCACCAACCCCCGGAGTTCACTCAAACTCATGTCCATCGAG